>NC_079325.1:50142285-53059785 GCF_029931775.1 Euleptes europaea | reverse complement strand
ATTTCCTTCAGTGTTGCCCAAAGACACCTCCTTTAGCCCAACCTGTGCAAGGGGTAGGACAAGAAAATTAGCCTCCACATTTTTGTCCTGGCATCGTAGCAGGTGTGGCCCTCAGTTGAAGAAAGTACTAGGTTTCACCTTGCCCCTTTCTCTATTGCCCTTTGGGAGTGGGGAAAGAGGTAGTGTAGAGGGCAGTAAGGAAAGGCCATGGATATTTTTAACCTACCTTGATTCCCTTCCCCTGTGGTGAATATATTTATTTACTGTTTTTATTGTTTATTTATTCAGAATATAATTAAAATTGTAATTCTTATTAATAGCAAAAGATTGCAAAGGATAAATCTGTCAAAAATAAACATACTTAAGTATATAGATGCATACAGTACATACAGCACGCACACTATTTCCTTGACTATGGTAGAGTCCTAAGCAATCTCTGCCTTATTTTGATTGCTAACCAAGCAAATCTAGCCATGCTAGCAGATAAGTTAACTCTTGTATCCGATAGGAGGAGCACTAGACATTTTCTCAGACATCTGGGGCAGTCCACTAATAATGATATCAGTGAGCCTGTGCGGATATGATCATATAATTCACCCTCAAATAGCACGTGTTCGGTGGTTTCAATCGCGTCCTGTTTGCATATGCATCTGTGTGCTTCTAATGGTCATTTATTATGTATCCCATCTAGAAGCGTGGAATGCAGGGCTTATGCCGAAGAAGCATAAAGGCTCTGGGGTATTCAGGATTTGTAATATCAGACAGACATGGCATAATAATATTCCTGTTAAGCAGCTCCTTTCTATAGAGAGGATTCAAAATCTTACTTAGATCATGTTGCCTCTCTACCTCAGCTACTCTGTTCTTAAGAAGGTCCTTTGTCTTTGTATTTCTGTTTTCACCATTGCCTACAGTGCAAGAGTTATCTCCAATGTAATGCACAACGCGAGGAAGAGATAAGGAAAAACAAGCACTCTTACACGTTACATAAAGAGAAATGGCCTCTGCAGGAGACAGTTGTGGGCAGGGAGATGGGAGCGATGCCAGTGTGGGGCGGATGCCTCTGCTGCCTTAACTCCCCTTGGATGCAGCAAGGCAGAATGGCCACAACAGGAGAAGCTATGGCTGAGTTCAGATGTCACCTTTAACGGTGGTTAGGACAAGAGGCCAAAACCTGGCCTGCTGTTGGGCTAACGCTCCCTTCCCATTTCTCTGTCCCTCTCTTCTCGCACCAGGAATCATGCTGAAATGCTAAGTCCAGTTACCCATGAAGTGTGCATGACACTCGGGATAACCAGAGTCACTTTTTGCTTGCTTACGTGTGGCATCTGAATGCAGTCTATGCCTAAATACCCCCTTGTGTGAGATACAGTAGTGCTTACGACAATGAAATCAACCCATGGTTCCCCATATAGTGCTTTCCCTTCCTTCCTCTATTATGGCTCAGGGGCACACTTTGCCTAGAGAAGGTCCCAGGTTCAATCCCTAGCATCTCCAGAAAAGAGTCACTGGAAGCAGATGTTGAAGAAGACCCCTCCTTGCCCAAGAGAGTGGAGAACCCTGACCAGTAAGAGCAAACAGTACTGAGCTAGGTGGACCGATGGGCCTCTGGAAATCAGCTTCACACACTTGTATCTGGTAAACACAAATATGCAGAGAAGCAACCCACACAATATGCATTCAAGAGACTGCCGCCCCTGGAGTCTGCAGTAAATTGTGGGACAGTACCTTTCTCCCTCTAACAAAAAGTGTACCACATCAAAACAGATTTGAAATAGATTCAAAACAGATAAAAGGAAGTATTTCTTCACACAACATGTATTTAATTGTGGAACTCCCTGCCCCAGGATGTCGTGATGGCTGCCAACTTGGAAGTGGACATGTTCATGGAGGATAGGGCTATCCATGGCTACTAGTCAAAATGGCTACTAGTCATAATGAAGACCTATCCCTCCAGGATCAGAGGAGCATGCCTATTGAATTAGGTGCTGTGGAACACAGGCAGCATAATGCTGCTGCAGTCGTCTTGTTTGTGGGCTTCCTAGAGGCACCTGTTTGGCCACTGAGCGAACACACTGCTGGACTGGATGGGCCTGGGTCTGATCCAGCATGGCCTTTCTTATGTCATACTTTACTATTATAATTAAGACACCAAAATGATGATACAAAGCTAAACTGAAAACAACACTAAAATAGAATACTGTTACAACCCAGCATGCTTTATTTATTTTATTTGCTGCCTTTCTCCCCAACGGAGACCCAGAGCAGCTTACATATTTCTCTTCTCCACTTCATCACAACAATCCTGTGAGGTAGGTTAGGCTGTAAAAGTGTGAGACCGGTCCAAGGTCACCCAGAAAACTTCCATGACAGAGGGCAGATTTGAAGCTGGGTCTCCCAGATCCCACCCTGACACTCTACCCATTACACCACACTGCCTTTCTGAGTATTCCAGCTCCTGTCGAGTCCTACGTCCAGCTGCAGCCATCTTACTGAAACCACGTACCTGCCTGCCGAGAGGATCTTCACCATCCAGCCTCCCCACCTCAGAGCCTTCCTCCCCTTCGGCTTCTTCCTCTTCCTCCTCATCGTCGTCGTCATCGTCCTCAAAACAGCCAACCGCATCTACCGTTATAAGCTCCTCGGAGTCCTCCGGCCCGCCCTGCTCCTTCTCTCCCAACCTCACCTGGCCGGACACAGCAAGAAAGGAGATCAGAGGAAGAGGATCGGCGATATAGTACAACAGGTACAAAACGAACTCCGTGTACTCTGCTGAAGAGTACACTTACCCGACCATTTTGGTGATTATTCCCTGCAGAAAACACTTTACCAGAGTTCATTTTGTACCTGTTGGACTATATTTATCTTCACCACTCCTGTGGTTGGGTTGGCGCATTTGCATTTTTCATTACTGGTACATTTGAGCCTTATATTGTCATTATGTATGTTTTTGCTCATATAGATTGCTAAGTTTTCATAGCCTGGTGTTGTTTTGTTCAGTTTTTGCTTCACTGTATACAACACTTGTTTTTCCTGTTTTATATATACTGTAATCAAATGACTGTGCGCCCAACTCCCGCATGTACTCACTGGGATTCTGGAGTGCTGACCCAAAGAGGTTCTTCCCCTTCCCCACCAGTGAAATACACCAGCTCACATATATGCTTCCTCCCTGGTAAAATAGATTCACCTTTGGGGTATTCCATCAGAAACAAACACAAATATTGTACCAGTAAGACACCTGCCATTCTCTTTTCCTTATATGAAGCATGCTTTAGAATTAACAGGAAGGTCTGGCAAAACCTGTCCCCTAACGTTGCACATTTGGCACCATCACAATGCAAATCCTGGGTCCAGAAGACCTGAATTCTGCCGGGGGCGATGCCACGCAATTCAAGGAAAATGCTGACATTATGTTTTGTTTGTATAAATTAAGCTAGATGTCCTGCCCAGGATATATTCCACCTGTACCACTTGAGGCCCTCTAGCCCTGTGCCAACTCCGTGCCCTAAGCCACCCTGCCCCCTCAGACCTAGCCCACATTAAACGTGTAGGACCCTCCTGTATTTTGACTCTTCAGCCCCAAAGCTAATGCTAAAAGGTTGGCTTAGCTTCAGATGAGGAAGGCTACTGACTATTGGCCAGGCTCCTAAAAGCAGAATCCAGAGATCCAGCACTAGAGAAAAAAGGATGCCAACCAAGGCCATGAGCGGGGGGGCTCAAGATGCTGTATCCCCTCTTGGGGGGGGGCACAGAACTGAAGTCCAAGGAGAATGACCTGGAGACACTGTCCCTCCCGCCAGAATATCTGGCAAGCACATCACCACTACACCGCAGGCGGCCATTACCTCCTTGGCCTTCTGTTTGTGCTCGGAAGACTTCATGTGCTCCACAAACTTGCGTGGGGTTTTGAAATGGCGGCTGCATACAGTGCAAAAAGGCCGGAGAGAGCGCTTGGCGAGCTGGAGAAGGGTGGGGTGGGGGGAAGGTAGGAGAGAATATGGCATTTAGTCAAGGCAATGTTTGGTTTATCGTCACTTTTGCTAAAGGTTGCCGTTTGAAAGCTCAGGGATAGCCTCCAGCAATCCACAATCCTTCCGCCTTAGCTTCCCATTTGCCACATGGGGCTAATACGACTAGACTAACAGGACTGCTGGAATGATTAAGACAAGTGTTTCAAGCACTTAAGAGAAGCACTGTATGAATGCTAAAGTAACACCTGTATGAATGCTAAAATAGCACTTGCTAAAATAGCTCATGCACACCCACAGTGCCTGGAAGCACTCACGACCAAGCATCTGATGTACAATTTGCAGATCCAAAGGGACAGATTACATGGCTGAGTATACAGAATCCCAGCAGACTGGCTGACGTTCTCAGTGACAATGGAGTCCTAAACAGAGTTGCATCCTTCTAAGACTGTTGACTTCAAGAGTGTAACTCTGCGTAGGATTGCACTGTGATGGTTGTAAAGGTAGCAATGAGCCACCAGCTCAAACTTGGATGGTGCTGAGTTGTTTTCTGTTGCCCCAGAAGATCAGACCAGAACCAACGGGTTGAAATTAAATCAAAAGAGTTTCCGTCTAGACATTAGGAGGAATTTTCTAACAGACCAGTTCCTCAGTGGAACAGGTTTTCTCAGGAGGTTGTGAGCGATCCTTCCCTGGAGGTTTTTAAGCAGAGGCTAGATGGCCATCTGCCCGCAATGCTGATTCTATGATCTTAGGCAGATCATGAGAGGGAGGGCATCTTGGCCATCTTCTGGGCATGGAGTAGGGGTCACTGGGGGTGCAGGGGGAGGTAGTTGTGAATTTCCTGCATTGTGGAGGGGGTTGGACTAGATGACCCTGGTGGTCTCTTCCAACTCTATGATTCTATGAAATCCTAGGGAAGTGGCAAGAGAAGGAGATTTCGGAGACAACCACACACAGGTTGGGTATGACCAGCTCTTTGCAAGGTGGGTGCATCCTGAGTCAATGGCAAATTTAACCATAAGATAATCCAAAACGCTGTGCCAAAGAAAACCAAATTCTGTGACTTGTATAAAGTGAAAAGCAAATCTGCATAAATGTTCTTAGCTGGCAGAATTTATTTTGTTCCTGCCAGTGACAGGGAGGGCGCTTTGTTGTGAACACAGATTTTACCAGGCACTGAAGCTTTAAAAAAACGTTAAGACAAGATTTCCAGCGAACTCACTGGGTAATTTTTTGCACCACATTTTCCTGCTCTTTTAGACACCCACCTTCCAATCACAAAGAAGGGTTGTTGTTCCCTACGGAGTATTCTTTACAACATATTAAGGAAAGAGCTCTACCTACTGACAATTTAACGAAATACCTACAGAACAACACTCAAGATGCCTTCCAAGCAAGGAGGTTAAAGAAAATTACATGCTCTGGAGTGGATTTCTATGGCTTTGCGCAAGAGGGAAACGGAAGGAACCCAAATTAAGTTTCTTTTAACTAGAACGAGCTTTAAGCCATACTTTCTAAAGTACTATAATTGTGCAGCTGGTCCAAGAACAAGGTTATTACTACCGCAGAGTTCTTGCCAGAGAAAACAGAGACTACTAGAACAACCTAACAGCTTCAAGAATTTCTGCTGAGATTTTTGACTGCAAAGCCTCATGTATCCTTTCCTGCTTGTTCATTTACTTTTGGAACAAGCAGCTCAAGTGTTTCCCTCCCCGCCCTCCCCCACCCATTCCAGCACTCCTTCAAAATCCAAAGGAAAAAAGGTGCGTCGCCAGCCACCTTGTGCTCCTGAGTCCGCCGATGCTTAATCAGATCTCCTGTAAAATGGAGCTGGCAGGTGTGACACCATCGCTGCTGGCTGTCTCTACAATGAAAAAAGAATCCCAGCTAAGTTAGGAATACCACAGGGAGGCCTCTGCAGACTGTGTGACATATCTTTCCGGAGCGACTGCCTTTGTCAACAGACAGCCTGGACACTGCACACTCATACTGTCAATGTGGAACCAGCCTGGCTAGAACTGTTCTCTCTAAAGTGCTAGTTTTGCTGTTGTTGTTGTTTTACTTGCAAGGCAGCTGCGTTGTTTTTAACACGGAGGAGAATTTGAAAGCAGAGGCCCCCAACATGGTGCCCAGGGGCAACATGGCACTCGCCAACACCTTTTCTGGTGCCCGCCAAGCGTTTTTAGGAAGTGGGTATGGCCAAGAGGGGCTCCTGCCCAGCAGGGCTTCTGACTGGCCACTGGAGATCTAAGTGGCTCTGCAGATTAAACTAATGTTGTTTCAGAACAAGATGCCACCACAGTGTTGGTTTTAGTCTTTTGTTTCTCTTTCCCAGTGTGTTTTACAAAAATATTTCTCTTGGAATGCCTCTGTGTTTTTGTGTATCTCCTTCCAGCAGTGGCCTTTTTGGGGCTGCATCCACCACCCTGTGTCAGAATTCCAAAGGTGCTCAGTGGCTCAAAAAGGTTGGGAACCCCAGACTTTAAAATAATATCCCAGGGGTACAGTCCAGAATTTTATCCAGCATGGTGTAGAGTGGTGGGTTGGAGCAGTGAACTCTAATCTGGAGAACCGGGTTTGAATCCCCACTCCTCCACATGAACGGCGGACACTAATCTAGTGAACCGGGTTGGTTTCCGCATTTCTACACATGATGCCAGCTGGGTGACCTTGGGGTAGTCACAGTTCTCTTAGAGCTCTTTCAGCCCCCACCTACCTCACAAGGTGTCTGTTGTGGGGAGGGGAAGGTGATTGTAAGCCGGTTTGATTCTTCCTTAAATGGTTGAGAAAGTCAGCATATAAAAGCCAACTTCTCTTCTTCTCTCTGTGCAACCTTAGTCTCCTGAATGGCTAGGCCAGGCTTCCGATATCCTCACTCCTACTTACGCTGAGTAAAGTTGGCATCTAACAAATTACATGCAACTGATGAGACCAAACAGTATCTTCATCAGCCCCCATGGTTTGCAGCATTTGTTCTGGTTGTAATGGGGTGAGGGGAGGGAGCTCAGAAGGATGAGAAGTGCCAGGCTACAGCACTGAGGAAGGATCCTTGCGCATACCCATCTTTCTCAGCCAGTGGTTTCTGCTCCTTCACCATGGGCAGCAATGAGACAAAGCAGATGTTGCTCATGTGCTGGATCTCCTGAAGTCGCTGCTGGTGTTCCACTCCTGCCATGTGAGCCTGGAAATTCTGGCCAAGAGAAGGAGACCATCAGAGTTAGCATCTGACTCTGGAATGTCTCCCTAATTCCACATGGGCTGCTATTATTCTATTACTATTTACAAAAGAGACTCAAGAGCTGATCTACTTGTTCAAAAATACCAGCCTAGGATCCAAAGAACAACTTTAGGTACACTCAGAGATTTGAAACATTTCCTTTGAACAGACCCTTGTGTGCCTTATCACAAATGGCGTCTGGAAGCCTGTCAGTGACAAATAAGATTTGCTATGCAGTGTGGGAGGCAGCCGTTTTGAGTGACTCTCTTGAGCATTCAAAACCAGCAGTACAGGGGTTTTAGATCCTGACCATAATACAGCGCAGCCGTAGAGGGACTGTACGATTTCGGACTGTTGTGCAGGGATTGCATATGTGAATGCTTCCCCAAAAAGAAATAAACTCAACCATTCCCTGAATGTGCAATGCTACTTATAAGGGAGAAGCGCTGTCACCTCACTCTCAAGCGTGAGATTGCAAACCGGCAGTCCAAAATTGTACTGCTTTATGAAAACTAAGAGCCCCGTGGCGCAGAGTGGTAAGCTGCAGTACTGCAGTCCCAGCTCTGCTCACGACCTGAGTTTGATCCTGAGGTAAGTCAGTTTCAGGTAGCCGGCTCAAGGTTGACTCAGCCTTCCATCCTTCCAAGGTCAGTAAAATGAGTACCCAGCTTGCTGGGGGTAAAGGGAAGATGACTGGGGAAGGCACTGGCAAACCACCCCATAAACAAAGTCTGCCTAGGAAACGTCAGGATGTGACGTCACCCCATGGGTCAGGAATGACCCGGTGCTTGCACAGGAGACCGTTACCTTTTTACCTTTATGAAAACTGTATCCAGGTCTTTCTATATGTTGGCTCTTACTTGAGGCTGTCCATTTACATTCTACATCCTGGCCAGGAAAGAGGGCGGGGCACAAATAGAAAATAAATAAAATAATACATGATATGGTGCCCTCAGTATGAAGCTGCCTTATACTGAATCAGAGCCTTGGTCTATCAAACTCAGTATTGTCTACTCAGACCAGCAGCGGCTCTCCAGGGTCTCAGGCAGGGGTCTTTCACATCACCTACTTGCTTTGTCCCTTTAACTGGAGATGCCAGAGATTGAACCTGGGATCTTCTGCATGCTTTACAAAAGTCCCTGCCCCCAAAAGCTTAAAGTCTAACATTTGTGACAAGAAAGGAAGGTGGAGGCAAGGATAAAGAGAAGGAAAAATTGCACATTCATTTCAGCTGCGTATTCCCTTCACAACACACAGTTTGTTGCTTACTCACTGCATTGTCTCCAGGCAAATACCCATAATATTCTGGAGGGAATATTCTGAACTGCAATATCCTGAAGGGAACAGTGGTGCCAGTACATATTTATCGGTCATGTACTAAAAGCTATGGCCTATGAGGGCAGCCTGGCGCATGTACACCCCATGCACATTTCTGCATAAAGTACAAGATGACTCCAAGTCTATAACCCAAGCTGGACTGGAACCCATATTTTTCAAAGGTCTTGTCAGCCTGCGAGCAGTTCTATGCGCTCTGGCTTACAGTCCAGTTCCCAATTCCTCAGCCAGGACACCAAATCCATCACTCTTCATGACTCGAAGCTGGCTAGGCTCCTGCAAAGTTCTCCTTTGTTGAGCACATCTGCATTTATGTGCATGTTGTTGATGCAAACCCACTTCACAGTTTGCATACCATTATGCCACATGCTGCAGAGCACAAAGGGCACAGTCTCCGCTGTGCCATATTACCTGGGAGTCCCAGTCCTGAAGTCACTACCTGCGTATTGTAAGTTCTTAACAGTTCCAAATACAGAATATTATTATCCTGGGCAAGATTAAATGCTTTGCCATTAGGGGAACTAACAGGTAGAATACAAGGGACCCCCTTCTCAAGTTGATTGTGTGATTGTAACTCAGGAGACCTAGACACCATTTGGCATTTTTTCATCGATTGTAAGAAACACAACGTGGCCCATGAGAAATGGATCCATAGATATATTCAGAAATGGAGCCCTGAGACAAAGCAAGAGCTTGTAGTTAAGGTACTAGCAGATATTGATCCAAATGTGTCCTTGGCAGTTGCGAAATTTTTGTCTATGGCATTTAGCGGTATTATCATTTAAAATTTTAACCAATACTTTTAGTTATTTAAAATGTGAAAGCATATGACTTAGAATCATAGAGTTGGAAGGGACCACTAGGGTCATCTAGTCCAATGCAGGAAATTCACAACTACCTCCTACTTTAGATATTTTGTTGTTTTATATGTTTTTCATTCTCCTTTTTGCTTGTGACCTGTTGGTCTTTGAGCAGTAAATAAAAGGAATGCCATGTTGCAGAAGAGGAGGTAGTTGGCGAAGGCCTCACAATGCAAATGCACCCCCCACCTTGCGCACAGTGGTACCTGCTGGTTGCAGCAGTCAGTCTTGCAAATGTAACAGTAGAATTTCACAGCAGACTCCGGGCTGGTCTCCGCCGTGCCCATCTCAGAGGTCCAGTGGGTGGGCTTCAGGGCGGTGGTGCTGATGGCTCGGCTTTCACTGCTCTGCTGAATAGTCACTTTCAGCGACCCTGCAGAGCTCACCACCTGGGAAGACAGAAAGGACCGCGGATTCAGACCACCCACCAGGTTCTCCTGACAACCATTAAACCCCTTTAGCACAGGCAAGAAACAGTCTGAATATCTCTGGCTGGTCTGATCTCGTCAGGGCTTTGAAGCTGAGCAGGGATAGCCACGGTTTGTGCTTGAATGGGAGACAGCCAAGGATGCCCAGGGTTGCTATGCACAGGAAGGCCATGGCAAACCACCTTTGCTCATCTCTTGCCGTAGAAACCCCATGGTCCTGGGGGCGCCATGAGTTGGTTGCGACTTGACAGCACACAGTTATTATTATTATTATTAGCACACGCGGGAAGGAAAGCTCAAGGTACATCAAGACCTTTGCAAGGTGCATTGCTTTACATACAATCTGGGGGTGGGCTGTGACAAATCCTAAAACTTGCTAAGGGTCAGGAGTGCCACCTAGAGCGTCTGTGGCCCTAGATTACATTAAGAGGTAAAGGCAGTCCCCTCTGCAAGCACCAGGTCATTCCTGACCCATGGGGTGACGTTACATCCCGACATTTACTAGGCAGACTGTGTTTACGGGGTGGTTAGCCAGTGCCTTCCCCGTCATCTTCCCTTTACCCCCAGCAAGCTGGGTACTCATTTTACTGACCTCGAAAGGATGGAAGGCTGATCACCCTTGAGCCGGCTACCTGAAACCAACTTCCGTCTGGATGGAACTCATGTCGTAAGCACAGCTTTGACTGCAGTACTGCACTTACCATTTTTTCCCCTTCTTACCATAACAGGGGCCCTCATACACACCCAGGTGCTTGGGTGATGTCTATGACATGGGCATTACACCCCTGCCAAAAGGGACAGGACAGCTGAACGAAGGGAACACATCTCAGCCACTGAGTCTTACAGGATTTAGAAGCAAGGGGACAGACCACAGACCACATTACACCACGCTAGCTCAAATCCTTAGGTAGAAAAGCAAACAGATCTTTTGCAATACGACCCTTTTCTTGCGGGAGGATGAAATCCTGGGCTCACCTCAGAAGCCTTCAGTTCCTCAGAGAAGTTCTTCTCCTTCGAAGTGTCTGCTGCCAGATTCTCTTCCCCGTGGTCTGTCTCTACAAAAACAAACAATATGGTCAGAGGAAAGAAATCTTTAAGTCATTGGGGGAAGGGCTAAAGAGAAAAACATTCATCCAAAGTCACAAACACATTCCCCAGGCAAGAACTCCATCTAGAGTGAACCTAAGTCCTCTGATCAAACAGAAACATGCTCCATCTTTCCCTCTGGCCGTTTCCCTCTACGATGCTACTATCACCTTGAACCAGAATCGCCTCTGGAGATGCATGTTTCAAAGCTCTGATGGTTAAACCTTTTTTCTTTTTTGGGAAAAAGGATACAATGTATGAAGCTGCCTCACACCAAGGCAGACTAGTGGTCCATCTAGCCCAGGAGTCCCCAACGTGGTGCCCATGAGCTCCATGGTGCCCGCCAACACCTTTCTTGGTGCCCATGAAGTGTTTTTAGAAAGTGGGTGGAGCAATATGAGGTTGTTGCCCAGCAGGGCTTCTGACTGGCCACTGGTGATCTGGCTGGCTGTGCAGAATAAAGTAGTGTTTCAGTTGCAGTTGCCACCCCATTGTTGCTTTTATTTTCTCTCACTCCTTTTTCTTGTGCAATTTTTAAATTACCCTTCTTCTCCCCTGCACTTGGACTTCCTCTGAGCATGTGGCTTCACTTCCTGCAGCCAGTTTGTCACTGGCTCCACCTCCTCTGGCAGCCATTTTGCAGTGGTGCCCACCACCCTTTGCCAATACAACAGACTGCGGCTCTCTAGGATATCTGGTGGGGATCTTCCCAGGTCTGCTGCCTGGGGATCTTTCTAGCTGGAGGCTGCTCCAGCACTGAGGTTGGTCCCTCCCCTCCAAAGACAGACATATTTGGCAACCTATGAACATACATGAAGCAGGGCTCCAAGCTTTAACTGATTAAAAACGTTTCAGAACTGGGAAACAGTGTGTGAGCTTCACGGATGAGTGGGAATTTGAACCCAGGTCTCTTCAGTCCCAGTCTGAATCTCCAACCACTATACCACGCTGGCTCAAATGACATTAAAATCCAACAGAACTGTTCCCTGGGATGGAGATTCTTAGCTGGATCCAGGCACAATGGAGGCCATTTCCATCCTTTCCTTTGCGGCAACTGAAAGCAGTTGGGAGAAGGAGGGCTCACAGCTGGAGCTGGATCCAGGCATGAGAAAGGCTCCTTCTCCATTATTTATGTGTGTGTGTGTGTGTGTTAAGTGCCGTCAAGTCGCTTCTGACTCATGGCAACCCTATGAATCAATGTCCTCCAATACGTCCTATCCTTAACAGCCTTGCTCAGGTCTTGCAAATTGAGGGGCGTGGCAAATTGAGGGGCGTGGCTTCCTTTACAGAGTCTTTTTTCCTTTTCTTTCCCCCAGTTCTTAGACCGAGGTCTTGAACAATAAAACCATAAAACCCTTTATAGAGTTAATCCATCTCTTGTTGGGTCTTCTTTTTTTCCTGCTGCCCTCAACTTTTCCTAGCATGATTGTCTTTTCCAGTGACCCTTGTCTTCTCATGATGTGACCAAAGTACGATATCCTCAGTTTAGTCATTTTAGCTTCTAGGGTCAGTTCAGGCTTGAATTGATCTAGAACCCACTGATTTGTTTGTTTGTTTGGCAGTCCACAGTATCCTCAACACTCTCCTCCAACACCACATTTCAAAGGAATCTACTTTCTTCCTAACAGCTTTCTTCACTGTCCAGCTTTCATACCCATATATAATAATAGGGAATACTATGGCATGAATAACTTAATTAACCCATTCTTTATACAAGTTGACAAATTCAGGTTTGTTTTTTAAAATCGGTACAGAATTTCCATTCTCGTTCTTAATGCAGGAGGTACACAGCCGTGCCCATAATTTAGGATCTCCTGAGCACGTATAAGGAGCTTACCTTCCACATGGGATTCCGTAGCCTCCATTTCCTGAATGCACAGAGGATCATCAGGGATTGATTCTTCATCTCCACTAGCAAGAGGAGAGGGAGGGGGGAATTAAATCCATTATAGCAAATGACAATTAGATTCGAGTCCAGTAGCATCTTAGAGACCAACACGATTTTCGCGGTACAACCTTTCCAGAGTCAATGCTCCCTTCATCAGATACTGACAAAGGGAGTTTTGACTCTCAAAAGCTCGTACCTCAAATCTTGCTGGTCTCTATGGTGCTCCTGGACCTGCTGTACTACTGCAGACCAACACCGCTAACCTCTAAAACTAGCAAATGACGATGTGGGTTTTCCCAGAACATTTGGAATCAGAACATTTTGCAGAAAACTCTCTGGAAAGTTTTCAAGTGCCAACTGGCTGCACTCCAATTTAGCATGCAATTTGACTTGTATTTGGTTAAGAACAGTGCACGCAGGGCTGGTTACCCCCTCTCAAAAAAGATACATGAACATATGAAGTAGCCTGATACCAGTCCATCTAACACAGTAGTGTCTTCTCTGACTGGCAGCAGCCCTCCACGGTCTCAAGCAGAGGAAGGTATTTTCCAACACTCGCTATTTCAGATCTTTTAACTGGAAATAACTAGGTACTGGATTTGAGAGCTTTCATACCTAAAACACATTGCTCTACCCCAGCGCTAAATCTTACAATATTGAAAAGAGCCACTAAAATGGCAAAATGGTCCATAATTAAATTGATTGGTAGCAAATTCAGGACATGCTTCATGATCCTTCACGAACTTACAGAATCCCATCAGCATAATAATGGTCCCTATCTTAAATGGCTTTCGGGGGCGGGGGAAAGGACTGGTCATGGAGGAGAGGTCCATCACAATCTGTTAGCCAGCACCCCTCAATGAAGCTTCCATGTTCAGAGGCAGTATACCTGCCATTACAACATGGTGGGGACAAAGAGGTGTGGAGAACTGTTGCCTCCAAGGCCCATTCCCCTCAGCACCTGGCTGAAAACAGTTGGGAACAGGAGTGCGGGTGGGATCTTCAGTCTGATCCAGCAAAGGCAATCTGACACCATGCGGTTTCTGGCATCTATGAGTACCTTTTCAGCCGCTTGCTTGCTGGCTCACCATCTGGGGAGGATTCTCTCAGCATCTCTGAAGGCACCAAAAAAAGAGGTTATTGCTGGAGAACAATTCAGACACCTTCTAGCTCAGTG
The DNA here is from genome assembly GCF_029931775.1 of Euleptes europaea. Lineage (NCBI taxonomy): Eukaryota > Metazoa > Chordata > Lepidosauria > Squamata > Sphaerodactylidae > Euleptes > Euleptes europaea. Next base: position 53,045,820 of record NC_079325.1, on the reverse strand, counting down.
CCATTCATAGCGTATGGCAGAGCTCTGGAGGGAGGCATGCGCAGTCACCGAGGTCAGCCCATGCTTCTATTTCGCCCCTCTGATGAGCATTTTGCTGAGCCCAACATGACTTGGGCAATTAGTTACTCTGCACTCATCACCAGTGAGCACAAAATAATATATTACCCTGACCTGGTTGGCCCAGGCTAGCCTAATCTTGACAGACTTCAGAAGCTGGTTAGCATTTGAATGGGAGACCACAAGGAAGTCCAGCGTTGCAACGTAAAGGCAGGCAATGGTAAATCAACTCTGAGCATCTCTTGCCTTGAAAACCCTACTGGGTCACCATAAGTCAGCTGCGACTTGACAGCAAAAAAAAAGGGATCAACAACGAGCAGAAAATACATGAGGACAGGAAGTATCAAAATCACTGCATTTGCAAGTGGGATGCAGTAGTTAAAGAACTGGGGAGACCCCCTGCTCGCTTTGAAACTTACTGGGTGATCTTGGGCCAGGCCCAGCCTAACCTGAGGTTGTGACAAGGATAAAATGGAGAAGGGGGAACCATGTTATTTGAGCTTCTTTGAAGGGAAGACAGGATGAAAGCTTCATAGGCAGGACTCAAGCTTATGAGGACGGAACTCATGTCTTTCAGGCCAGTTACTTTAAAGAAGCGTTGGCCACAGCAGGGCTGGCAGCAGAATTGAGGTGGTCGGCTCTGGGCTCTCCAAAGGCAATTCATAGCCTCCACCCACCCCCCATACACACACACACACACACATTAGTTAATCCAGAGAGGGGAGGACACTAAGGAAAAGGTTTCTAATTTGCCCCAACAAGGCAGGACCAAAAGGAACCACAGAAACTAGCCCTTCCTATGGAGTAAGCAAGGGGACCTTTCGAAGTCGTCCCCCTCTACTCCAGAAGAATAAAATTTTGAGCATGGGGCAATTTTCACCCTCCTCACCTATTTCAAATTTGTTCTGTGCAGATGATGCTGTGTTGCTTTCATGGTCTCGAGTGGGTTTAAGACGTCTACTAAGTGCATTTGCATTTTATTGCTCACAAGAGTTCTTAGAAATAAATTATCAAAAGACTAAGGTTATAGTATTTTGTAAAGGTGTCCCACCTCACCACTTTTCATGGATGGCCACTTAATTAAGCAGGTTAATACATTTCGCTACCTGGGCATTAGTTTCTCCTATAATATGTCCTGGACAGGCCATATGACCGCTGCCATGAAGGTAGCATCTGTACACTCAGCAGTCCTGAGATTTTTTCAAACCTCAGGAGGCAATTATATACCAGCTGCTATCGAGGCGTTCAAGACTAAGGTAGCCCTGTTATTATTATTCGGTGTACCTTTGGCTATTGCCAAAGTTAATGAAAAGTATGATTCCTGCTTAATTTCTTTTTTACACTCCATGTCCAACTTGCCAACATGTATTTCTGGTCCAGCAATTTGCTTGGAATTTGCTGAACCTTCCTTGGAAGCTAAAGCTTGGTTTGCAACCTTTACTTTAAAAAGTCTTTAGTCCTCAGAAGGGTGCTATTTGCATTTACTGGCTAAAGATGGCTTTCAGAGTTCACAGCAAAAATTAGTTGAGGATAGATTGCAGAAACTGAATTTGTCCCTTGAGGTTTTAAAGCAAATGGAATATTCCTCTGCATGTAAATTAGTCAGATCTAGAGTGTTGCAACTTGACAAATGGGACGCTGGCTGCAGAGCGCGCAGGGTATGCTCCTTGTACCATCTGGGCCTCCCCATTCCAAAGATTCTACCTGCTTACTGTAAATTTTTAGTTGTCCCCAAATACCGAGTGCTTTTCTCTAAGGCCAGATTAAATGCACTGCCATTGGGGGAATTGTCAGGCAGGTTTTCAGGCATCTCCTTTTCCAAGTGACTTTGTGATTGTGGATCAGGTAGTTTGGACACTGTTTGGCATTTTTGTTGTTGATTGTAAAAAGCATGATCTCGCCAGAGACAAATGGATCACAGTATACATTCAGAGGTGGGGACCTGCCCTAAAGCAAGAGATAGTTGCAAAGCTATTGGCTGATACTGATCCAAATGTAACCCTAGCCATGGCAAAAATTGTATCGATGGCATTTAATGATATCTCCTTTTAACCGTACTGCTCAGATATTGTATTTTTGTATGTTTGGTTATTTCTGTATTATTGAATTTATTTTGCTCATGACTTGTTGGTCCACGAGCATAAAGAACAGAATAAAGGAAATAAAGGAATAGAAGTATGGGGCAATTAGAGAAAGGTACAGAAAAATGAAAAGGTGGCGTTCTCACACACAGATCCAAAGACCAATCTGTTTGTTCCTGTGGCTTCTTCCCTCACTGGAAAATGTCAAGCAAGCAAGCCAACCATCTGTTGTCCAGGCAGCATCCAAGTTTGAGCGCAGTTCCCCACAACACCATTTTTTTTGTTATTGTTGTTTGTGGGAGGTGGAGAACAAGCTCAGAGAAGCTCACCTCCCTTCTCCTACCTGATGGTGAAGAGCCAAGCTGTTCAGACCCTGTTTTGACGAGACATCCCTCCAAAAGAGGTCCCCTCTCATCTGCTCCTGGAGTCTGAGAAGATGAGGATGAGGAGATCGCCAAATCCACTTCCCGCTTCCTTTCAGGGGCCCTCGGAAAGTCCTACAGACCACAGAGTGAAAGTGTCCCAAATATTGTCAGCCAAAATTCTAGTCCAGAGATCCCCAACATGGTGCCCCCCAATGCCTTTCCTGGCACCTGCCAAGTGTTTTTAGGTAGTGGGCAGGGCCAGATTGGGATTTTGCCCAGTGAGGAGCCAGCATGGTGTAGTGGTTAAGAGTGGAGGTTTGGAGTGGTGGATGCTCATCTGGCGAACTAGGTTGGTTTCCCCACTCCTACACATGAAGCCAGCTGGGTGACCTTGGGCTAGTCACAGCTCTCTTAGAGCTCTCTCAGCCCTACCTACCTCACAAGGTGTCTGTTGTGGGGAGGGGAAGGGAAGGTGATTGTAAGCCAATCTGATAGTGGTAGAGAAAATTGGCATATAAAAAACCAACTCTTCTTCTCTCTTCTTCTCTTCAGATTGGCTGTGAAGGTTTCTTAAAACCTTACTTTGGCAGCAGCTGCCATCACAGCACCAGGATCATCACTGTGTGACTGAAAGGAAGCCATTTTGAGGCTGCTCTGCTTCCCGTGGCCACCAATGGCTGTGCCCAGAATTGTGTGTCAGAATTCCAAAGGTGCCCACTGGCCCAAAAAAGGCTGGAGACCCTTGGTATGAAATAAACCAGCCCAGAGAGGAAGAGAAGGGGAGCCAAGGCCCATTTCAGGACAGGGCAGCTCACACAACTTGCAACCCACTAAGCCAAACACAGCCCATTGGGCATGGCAGATCCCCCACCTGCCGGTGCCTTGGTAAGACTTCAGTTCTTGCCGCCTAATTGAGAATATCAAAGGGAGGATGGAACCTCAGAGGCCTCAACACAACTGTGGTGGGCTGCATCTGGCTTGGTCACGCAGGTCTGCCACAGAGACCCTGAAACAAGGCCCGGAAGCATTCTGCATTCAAGAACAAGACGCCACGCTTCCTGGCATTCAATAGAGCGCTGGCAAGAGAGAGGATGTAAACGGAAAACTGAAGCAGAGGAGCAGCCATGTACCAGGAAGGCCTCCCTTTTCTCCCCTGCATTTTTAAATCCCTCCCTTCCTTCACAGATTTCTGGGTGCTGTATGGGGAGGACGGGGGTAGTGGTGTGAGAACTGGAAAAGATCAGTGAGATTTTGCCACAACAGCACAGCTCACCTTGCGAAAGGTGCGGTTCTGCCTTTGAAATGGGAGGCCCGGGAAAGCCAGGCGGGTGGGCTTTAAGGAGACTCCGACGGGCGGGGGACCTAAAAGAGAATGCCTCGTCGCCTGAGGAAAGAATTGCTGCAACACGGGAGCCGCTGCCATGTTGAAGCCTCTCAAGTTACCTAAAAATGCAAAACAAAGAAACAAATGCATTTATTTATTTATTTAAATATTTATACCCCACCTTCCTCTTGTGACTCAAGGTGGCTTACAATTCCAAATATTAAATACATACACAATACAGTAAAATCCCATTTATCTCCCCAAGAGAATGCCTGCAGCTTAAACAACATCAAAATCCTTTTTTGCTGGATCGAAGGTAAAAAATGGCTCCTTGGCTTCCTGGTCTGTTGTTACCTTGTTTTTGGTTTAGTTTGGTGTGTTGAGCTCTGGCAGAGCTCTAAAAAAACTCCTTCCTGACCAAGACAGAAAAATAACTAGGAGATCAGAGGCAGTCCCAATTCCCAGGCAAATCAAATGTATCTGGCCCTCTAGTCTCAGGAGATATGTGTGTGGCATCTGTATAATGGACCTGGATGGCCCAGGCTAGCCTGATCTCGTCAGATCTCAGAAGCTAAGCAGGGTCAGCCCTGATTAGTATTTGGAAGGGAGACCACCAAGGAATACCAGGGTTGCTGCGCAGAGGAAGGCACTGGCAAACCACCTCTGTTAGTCTCTTGCCATGAAAACCCCAAAAGGGGTTGCCATAAGTCGGCTGCGACTTGACAGCACTTTACACACACACACACACATCTGTATAATGACCTTCTGTATATTAGGGCAGAAGGGTCTGTTCTGTGATGGTTACAGCAGGTAAGGTCAGACCATCAATGAGAGTAATGATCAGTAAGGAAAGTAACAATTTCCAAACACATTCTCCAAAGCCCCATCCCCCCTGCAAAGTAGGCATCATCCTAAACGTTTCTGTTTCTAGTTACTGTCATATTTTTGTGCTCCCAGAAACTAGGGCATAGAAATGAATTTTAAAAAACCAGACATTACTTCTGCTCCAGGCATGGCCAGGCCAGTTCAACCTAGTGAACCGCCCCACTCACAGCACCCCTCCAGGGTAGGACCCAAGGTAGGCTGCACAGGAATGGCCTCCCTCTGCAGCCTGCCTCGAATGGATCTGACACAATAGTGACACGAGAGCAGGCAGAACATTGTCACTGTAGCAGCCTCCTCCATCATGGCTGCTTGGGACACTTTGGCTGTGAACTGGCTCTGAGGAGAAAGCAACGACCGAGGCGCAAGAAGCTGGTCGCCTCTCTGGCAAATGAAGGCAGCCCTCCCCATGAGGGAAAGTGAAGCAGGCACCGGGGGGGGGGGGGGAGGAAGAGCTCTCTGAAAAGTCAGCTTATTGTATTCCATGTTAGTTACTGGGAAGAAAGCGGCCATCTTGATTTTCAGCCTTGGGCCAGCCCTGTCTGTGAAGAAGCTGGGCCTACAAAACCACACTCAAGCAATTGCCCTACGAAACAGACATCCATTTGTCGAAGGCTTTCACAGTCAAGAGTTCATTGGTTCTTGCAGGTTATCCGGGCTGTGTGACCGTGGTCACACAGCCCGGATAACCTACAAGAACCAAAGACATCCATTTGTTGATTAATGCTGTTCCTCGGCCATAAATCAGCAAATGTTTTCAGAGGTATTTCCCCAAAGCAGGCAGAGATGGACTCATGAAGAAGCAACCCCAGTCAGACGCTACTTCGAATCCTTTCATGGGAACCCTTCCTTATCTAGTGTCCAAGAGTGACTTAACTAGATTGGATGCGGGCTAAGGCTGCGATGCTAAGCACTCGCACTTCGAAGAAAGACTGAAATATAATGGGATTTACTGAGTAGGCACACAAGGGTGGAGGATGGGATGGCAACTAGGAAGGAGATATAACAGACCAACACAATCCAGAGAGCAGCATCAACCATTTTAGTATACGCGCTGGATGCCAGGACTGCTCCCTAAAAACGACACTTCATTTAGATACAGGAAACACGTACACACAAACAGACGTTACCAGTTTCCACTGCTGAACCCACAGGTTATACGTACCACCCGCTAAATTATTTACTCTGGTGTTTCTCAGATACCAAAGTATCTGGGCATCAAATATTCTCAAACGTAACCCAAACCGTGCCAAGTGACCGGGAAAATTCAGGTGAACAGCCAGGGCTCAGATGGTTCTTTATTACAAACGTAACGTGTATATCAACTACCTAACATCTAAACAGCCAACCAAAGAACCAAAGCGGCTATTAGATATTATAAAACAGGCTGTAAATGAGCATGTAAATTAAAATGCAGAATTTTTATATTATATGGAGAAAAATCACTGAATGCTTTTTTAAAGAAACGGGCTGATAATAGGATACTTTCTGATAACCGTATCCTAACCAAATGGGGAAGAACAGTAGTATAAAAGAGACAATATAATTTATATGTGATCCACACATTTTGACTGGGCTCAGTAGCCAAACATTTTTTGCAGCAGCCCTCAAAGCTCTTTCATGTCCTGCTCCACAAAGGCAAACTTCATCCTTTTAAACCGGTTAAGGAAACCTGGCACCATTTCAAAAGAAGCGCACTTTGCTTTCCTTGAGTCATCGGTGGCTTTTCCCAAACATTATTACTCCTGCAGCAGATTAAACCAAATGTTTTCTACACTGGTTTCCAAAACTAATATATATTGGTTGCCAGAGCACACTGCATTTGTGGACTCCTGTATGAAATCCTGCTCCAAGATGCAAAAAGTGTTTAACACAGTACTTAGGTATAGCAAGAGCCCTGGCTTGAGCACCCAAGGCCTCCCTGTCCATGGAAGCCTTGTTGTTCAATTATGTGTCAGAGGTTCCAAAGGCCTTATTTTCTACCGTGTTGCATCTTATTACGGCGGCTAGAGCTGTGTTTGCAAGACACTGGAAGCGAGAAACAGCCCCATCAGTACAAGAATGGGCACAGAGGTGTCTAGAGATCTACCCACTGAAAATTAACAAATCTAAGGAACGGGACTCAACTCAGACTGAGCTAATTTGGTAGCCTGTGATAGAGAAACTATGTCATTTTATTTTGTAAGGGTCCCATTTTCACCATGTTATAATTGAGACTTTGTATGAGAACACCTCCTACCTTAATCGCCTCATTTCCCATAAATCCAAGAACATATGCCTTTTATTGCCTAACTGATTGACTGTTTCCCCTTAAAAATAGGAGCATTTCAGTGTGCTCCCACATTCTCGAGTTTTCCAAAACGCTCCAGTAAGACTATATACACCACCTATCAGAAGACCACCCTCATCATATAAGGAAAAAGAAGCAGCACAACACAACTAGAAAAACAAGACCACGTTCCTGAAACAGGACTCTGTGGCAGGGTTCACATACAAAGACAAGCCATGGTGTGGTGTTACATGAATGAGCCATGAACTTATGCATGCTCTCCTGCTCCCTAAAGGATGATGTTAGTTGTTAGCTGGCGAACTACGATTTGTTTTCCTTCAGAGTGAGGTTTTCCGGCAAAATACATGCTCAAAGAAATTTCCAAGGGGGAAAAGAAGCATAGCATGGCATGAAGACTGGCTAAAACACCAGAGGTCCACAAAGATGACCTCAAGCAGCAACTGTAAATTTCATGCTGGCAAATGTCCCTTTCCAGAAACCAGCACCTTCCTCACATCACAGAGTACTGGGGGGAGGGTCATTCCCTTCCTCTCAGACACAAGAAACCAACCCTCCCTAAAGTCTTCTGGCACATGTGCAGAATTCAGAGGAAGGCCAGGGTTGGACCACGCACTGGGGAAGGTTGGAATCGGTGGGACAGAGAGATTCAGGCTGCTCTGGACTCCCTCTAAAGCCCATTGTGAAGTAGTGGCCCCTGTCCCCCCCCCAATATATAAGAAATAATGTTTAACTTGCATCCTCGGTTCTGCACATGTGGAACACCCATTCTCCCTCCATGTATGTTCAAAGGATATATCTTATCATTGGGGCTAACAACAAATGGAGTATGTCATATTTGAAGTATGTTGGTTTACTCGGCCTCTGGTTTGCACATGAGAAAACATACAAGGGAGACCTGCAAATCCACTCCAGAGACTCCACTGAGAAATTGCACCCAGCATGCCCTATTGATTTCCATTCATTTCAAGGGCTGGCACAGCACAAATTCCCTGATAATCTTATCCACCGACAATTGCTAAGTACGTGGCTTCCCCGCACCTCTCCATCAAGCGATTTACTAGTTGTACGACAGAGTGCAACAAACTGGAAAGGCCTCTCTCCTAAAGCCCCTTCGGATTTGCCATCGATCAAGACCCGACCGGATAACTTTCAATTACACAGGTCGGAATGCCCTCTGCAAAGCGGAGGATCTTTTCCACAGCAGCCCTTATGAGAATTCCTCGTCTTGAGAATCACCCCTTGTCGCCTGTCGAAGGCAAGCGAAAAGTTAACTTCTGAGGCCCCAGCGGATCCAGGGGTTCTCACTGCAGCTATGACTCACATTTTTCCGTTTGTCTTATGAGACTTTGGATTTTTCACTGTGAAAATATTAAACTGTCATTTTTAAACACCTGGGGATGCTTTTAACAGAACAGTGGTACGTAAATACTGTCAATAGAGCAAAGATGCTTTGGCGGGGACGGAATTCCCAAGCATCAGAGTGCAACGCTCTCTGCCTCTTTTGCATTGAGACTTTAACGGCTTGTGTCTCAAGCCAAAGGAAGAAAGGAAAGAAGAACACAGGTGGGCGGCAATCTGTACCTTGCATCTGCTGCACCAGCAGGGCTCGCTGAAGCATGGGGTTGGCGTTGAGGAGCGACGCTTGATTGGCTGCTCGCAAGTTCAGCATCGACTGCTGCTGGGGTGGTGTCACACCCCTGGGGAGGAGAGGGGAAAAAAAACATATTTCTACATCAAGGACCAGGCAACAAGAAGATATCTTTCCCGGGGATGGAGCCAGCTGGCCCACTCCCCTTTCAAACGGCAAAAAACCAGGACTGCCCTCAGGCAATGTGGCAATAGGGTAAGCCTCTCACAAACAGCATAGGCGAGAACAGACACGTTTCCCTCCTATGCGACCTTTCTAACGGGAAAGGTACCCACAGCTGCTTATGAGAAGCTCCAACAAAAGAAAACCCTCAGAAAAAAATCTTACGGAGATCAAAGTCATGACCATGGGACGTGGCCTCGAGCATCTTCAAAGGCCCATTAACCTGAACTGACTGATAGTCCCAGCTGCTGCTATGTTCCCCGTCTTTTGATTTTGTTACGGGCATCAATCCTAACATCCCATGCACAGGATGATCATTCCCAGGGATGTGGGAACAGCCATGGGGTTGGGGGGGCGTGGAGAGAGGACACTCCGGGTGCCTTCTGAGTATGGATCCTTGCCACTGCCATTATACAATCCTCAACTGACCCCTTCTTTGACCCCCTGACCTATGCTGGGAGGGGCTGTCACTCAGTAGTAGAGTATCTGCTTTGCATGCAGAAGGTCCCAGGTTCAATCCCTGGCATCTCCAGTAAAGGGACTAGGCAAGTAGGTGATGTGAAAGACCTCTGCCTGAGACCCTGGAGAGCCGCTGCCGGTCTGAGTTGACAATACTGACTTGGATGGACCAAGGGTCCAATTCAGTATAAGGCAGCTTCATGTGTGTACCCTGCCTTTCTTCCCTGGATGTCAACAGCCAGAGTTCTCAGGTGGTCTTTCGCCGAGTCACCAATTCAAAAATATTTCCTCTCCCCCTGATCCTGGAGCCACAAAGACTGGAGCTTCAGCCTCCCTGCCTGGCTGGCCAGCACCTACCATGCCTCCCTCATTCCCCCTCCCCCGGAACTAGCCCTCTTCCCCTATGCCCGCATAACCCTTGGTTAGGCCTGGCCTTCGCCCCCCTCCCGCTGGCATGACTCTGCTCCAGCCATCTGGAATTCTCAGCTGACCCCTTCTTCTCTGACCCTTTGACCTATGCTGGTCCCAGCATTGCTCTTTCACCATCAGCATCCATGTCCTCCCCCCCCCCCAATGCTCCTGAGTAGCAGACATGCATGCCAAAGGCTGAGGTGGTTTGAATATCTTCAAGTGAAGAGATTTCTTATTAATCTAAACCGCAATGGATTTTTTGTTAGGCCAAAAAGGCAAATTTGAAAGAACAATGACTCGGCACTCAAAACATTTGCTTTCTTTGGACTGATTATCCCACACGAATCACCAAGGATACCAAATCTGCTTTATAAATGGAACCAAACTTTAGGATAGGAGATTGCAAAATAAGTCTGGGAATTTGCATGGCCTTTGGGATCAACGTTCTCTGTTTGTTTGAACTGTACAGAGAATTTATACAAAATGATTCGTCAGTTATATCTAACTCAAAAGCTGTTCACTAAGATTTACAATTATCGTGCTGGTGGGTGTTGGCAGGTATTGCCATGCTGATTTCATCCATATGTGGTGGCTCTGCCCGAGAGCAGTGTTGTATTGGAGATACCGTATTTACTCGTGTATAAGCCGAGTTTTTCAGCCCAAAAAAAGGGCTGAAAAAGCCGGCCTCGGCTTATACACAGGTCAATACGGTAGAAGGGGGAAGGAGGGAGGAGGGAGGGAGGAGGGAGGGGGGAACTTACCGCCGCCGCCGAGCCACCGCCATTTTCCCCTGCCGGGAGGGGCCCTGGGCAACCTCTCTGCAGTCGCAGGGAAGCTGCCCTGGCCCCCCCCGGCCCCCGCCGCCATTTCCCCCCGCCGGGAGGGGCCCTGGGCAGCCTCTCTGCAGTCGCAGGAAGGCTGCCCCGGCCCTCCCCGGCCCCCGCCGCCATTTTCCCCCGCCGGGAGGGGCCATGGGAGGCCCCTGCCCGTCGCGCCACTACCGCCCACGTGCCTGGGCGCCTTCCTCCGGCCAGCAGCGGCCTGGAGGGGCCTCCTGCCGGCCCAGGAAGGACGCGCCGCCGCTGCTTCGCTGCCTCTCCAGGTAAGTAGTGGGTTCAGGGGCTTTTCCCCCTCCCCCCCTTGGATGGCACTGGGGTCTGGGTGGGTCGGGAGGGCCTGGGAGGCGGCGGGAGGGCGACCTGGGGCAGGGGCCCTGCGCTCTAAAATGGCAGCCGCCATTTTAGAGCGCAGCATTGCGGGTAAAGGAAATTTCTTATTGCCCCTCGGCTTATACGCGGGTCAATAAGAAATTCCCTTTTCTGGCCTCTAATTTGGGGGGTCGGCTTATACTCGGGTCGGCTTATACCCGAGTATATAGGGTAAGTTGCTATTCTGTTGGGTTTTGGTCAAGGTAGAGAGGTAGAAATCAAGCTGGAAATTATGCTACTTAACTATGTTTTGACAATTCCAAAAAGTTTTACAAAATTTAACTTTGAATTCAATAACAGCTGCACAGCACTGCATTGTATTTGCACAGAATTGGAAATCAAAAGATATTCTTTATGTAGATGAGCAGTTAGAAAAGGTAAAGGAAGTCTATCTGATGATTAAGCTCACATACTTTCAAAGGAATTAAAATCTTGAAGAATTGAGGTCCAAGTGGTTAAGGATCATTAATTGTATTCAGATCAAAATCGCTGAGTTATAGTGAATAGTTTGATAATCATGAGTATATGTTTGAAATTTATGTTTGTAAGGCTGAGTTGTTGCTCACTGTGGCAGTCCAGGCTGCATCGCTTCGGACCGATGGAGGAGGCTCACGGGATTGGAATGCAGCTTCACACAACCCTTCCCTCCCAATCCAGGCACACAAAAAACAAGCATGACAGGGACAAGGCTAGGCTAGACCCCTTCTTCCTGCATGGATTCTTCTTTGTTTGCCTGTTTCGATTAAAGCAGCCCCTACCTGTCCTCCAAAGTGGCACAGCCCAGACATGGGTTTATTGCCTCAGTGAGACCTGAAAACAATGCTCAGAATGCTAGAATCCCATCAGCAAAGCCAGAAAGAGAAGATGCAGCAGGCAGGCCCTTCTCTATCACGCTAAGAATCCCCTCTCCAAGGACCATTTGCATGGAATTTTAATATCATTTGTACTGAGGATTCTCTTTAAGTCCCAACAGGAGTCAGTTTTGGCTGAAAAGCAGGATAAAAACATGCTGTACACTGCACTGGTCAGGCCGCACCTGGAGTATTGTGTGCAGTTCTGGAGGCCTCACTTCAAAAACGAGGTGGACAGAACGGAGTGGGTGCCGAGGAGAACAATGAGGATGATCAGGGGCCTGGAGACCAGGCCCTATGAGGAAAGGCTGAGGGACTTGGGAATGTTTAGTCTGGAGAAGAGGTGGTTGAGGGGGGACATGATGGCTCTCTTTAGGTATTTGAACGGCTTAGAGGAGAGCAGGGAGCTGTTCCTGTTGGCAGCAGAGGATAGGGCTCGCAATAATAGGTTTAAATTGCGGGCAGAAAGGTACCCGCTGGATATTAGGGAAAAATTGTTTACAGTAAGAGTTGTTGGACAGTGGAATCAGCTACCTAGGGGGGTGGTGAGCTCCCCCCCCCCAATGGCAGTCTTTAAGCAGAGGCTGGACAAGCACTTGTCAGGGATGCTCAGGGGGTTGGATTAGATGGCCTGTATGGCCTCTTCCAACTCTATGATTCTGTATCGTATATAAATGTGATTTTTAAAAAGTATTAAATTTATCAATTCCCTTTGTGATGCTGTCGATATTATATATAAATTGCATGTTCCCCCCACAAAGGACTAGGAGATGGGAGGAATAGAATGTGCTCACTGGAAATTGCAATGGAAAAAAACCCCAAAGCAACTTCATCCATGGATGCTTGGCTAAGCAGCATTTTGGCATGCAACGTGGCAAAGTTGCTAAGAGACTATCCTGCGAATCAGGGTTTGAATCTCCCCTTCGGCTGGAGCTCACTAGGTGGCCTTTGGCAAGTCTCTGTCCCCCAGCCCTGCCTCTGAAAGACGTGGTTAAAGAATACTGACCTCTCTTCCAGGGTGGTTGGAAGGATTGCAAACAAGAGAATGCATTAAAAGTACTTTCAGTGCTCTGTGGTACTAGGACAATTAACGTGTGTGTGTGTGCTGTCAAGTCACAGCTGACTTATGGCAAACCCTGTAGGGTTTTCAAGGCAAGAGACGTTCAAGTTTTCAAGGCAAGAGATGCACAATGGTTTGCCATTGCCTGCTTCCATGTGGGCTGAGAGAGTTCTGAGAGAACTGTGACTGGCCCAAGGTCACCCAGCAGGCTTCATGTGGAGGAGGGGGGAATCAAACCCGGTTCTTCAGATTAGAGTCCGCCACTCTTAACCGCCACACCACGCCGGCTCTGCAGTATTAGGACAATTAACACAGTCAAGTTTTACAGGCTCGCATACAGGATAAAAACCAAGTGGACAGACAGACTCGGGCCTACTTGGTTCAGAAAGCGTCATGTGTGCAGACTGTAAAATTCACCCCAAAACAGAGCAAAATGTTCTTTCCATGATGCCAAGCTTTCATAAAAGGTCTAATACCCTCGTTCCGTACCATATTATTTTAATATTTGTACTTCTACACTCAATAATTAATGTTGTGTGATCTGGATATTGTGAAATTGTTTTTCTCCCATTTCAAACTGAAATGGGGGGAAAAGAACAAAAGAACTCTCTCTTCCACTGGCTGCTCTTAGTTGCAAAAGCACAGCAATCACCCCAGAGCACTGTCTCCAGGTGGGGGGGGGGGAAGACGAAGAAGAAGAGTTGTTTTTTATATGCCAACTTTCTCTACCACTTAAGAATCAAACCAGCTTACAATCACCTTTCCTTCCCCTTCCCACAACAGACACCCTGTGAGGTAGGTGGGGCTGAGAGAGCTCTAAGAGAACTGTGACTAGCCAAGGTCACCCAACTGGCTTCATGTGGACAAGTGGGGAAACCAACCCAGTTCACCAGATTAGCATCTGCTGCTCATGTGGAGGAGTGGGGAATCAAACCCAGTTCTCCAGATTAGAATCCACTGCTCTTAACCAATACACCATGCTGGCTCATCTATTGCTCCATCATTCTCTCCCAAGGGCTCAGCTCATCCTTTTATCATTTTTACCCTGCCCTTCCTTCTTTTGTGTACCTGCAGATCTCATTCCTCAATGTATACTGTGCCACAAGACTCCCAAAATGGTTTTAGGCCAGAGGACTGCCTCCTTCCCATGGAAGCCTGCCCCACACACCAAAGAGTTTTAGGCAAGGCCCTGCTCCCTGTGTCATCTCCATTGGATGTGTGGTAAGGGAGGTGTGGACACAAGACATGGCCCTTTTGGGGGTGGCACCCAGGTAGTGGACACCGCTACCTAATGAGGTGCATGAAACCACCTTTCTGCTCACTGTCAGATGACTGACGTGGGCTCAGACCAGGGGTGCCCCAGCATTTTTGTGCCTGTGGGCACCTTTAGAATTCTGACACAGCATGGTGGGCACAGCCACAGAATGGCCACTGCGGGAGGTGAAGCCAGCCACAAAATGGCTGCTGCAGATTACCTTCAGAGTGAAGATCCTTGTGTTGTGGTGGCAGCTGCTGTCAAAACAACGTTTTTTAAAAAATCTGCACAGTGAATCAAATTTCCAATGTCCAATCAGAAGACTTGCTGGGCAAAAGCCCCACCTGGCCCTGCTCACTTTCCAGCAACACTTGGTGGGCACCAGGAAAGGTGTCACCAGGCACCATGGTACCCATGGGCACCACATTGTGTGCCCCTCTTAGATAGTGTGTATGTTTTCCCCCACATCACTAAAATATGCTCTTTATTGCTGCTGCCAGGACGGTATGGTGGTAGTTAAAGGGTCAGACTAGAATCAGACAGACCTAGATTCAAATCCCTAATCTGCCATGGAAGCTCGCTGGCTGCCCTGGAACCAACTGCTGTCCCTCAGCCTCCACAGCACTGCGGAGAGAATAAAATGGAAGAGGGGGAAACGATGCTGTAAGCCGTTTTGGTCCCTGCTGGGGAGAAAAGCAAGATAAAAATGTCTAAATCAATAAAAGTTTTGTGCTGCTGCTATTTTTCCCAACTGTTGAAAATTTGGTTGTTTTCTTTCAGAGTATTTGATTGCTGTTCTTAGTTTTCATATGATGGTCAGCTGCTTTCAGGATAGGATTGAAAAACAGAACAATTATAATACATCGGCCCTACCATAGCTACAAAATGTACTTCTCTAACAGAGACAAGGGGATGAAGAACAAGAGTTGGTTTTTATATGCCGACTTTCTCTACCACTTAAGGGAGAATCAAACCGGCTTACAATCACTTTCCCTTCCCCTCCCCACAATAGACACCCTGTGAGGTAGGTGAGGCTGAGTGAGCTCTAAGAGAACAGTGACTAGCCCAAGGTCACCCAGCTGGCTTCATGTGTAGGAGTGGGAAAAGCAAGCCGGTTCACCAGATTAGAGTCCGCCACTCATGTGGAGGAGTGGGGAATCAAACCCGGTTCTCCAGATTAGAGTCCACCACCCCAAACCACCGCTCTTAACCACTACACCACGCTGGCTATACCGTCTGGAATGGTATAGTACAGCCTGATCTCGTCAGAGCTTGGCAGCTAAGCTGAGTCGATTCTTGGAAGGGAGCCCTCCAAGGAAAACTCTGCAGAGGAAAGCAATGGCAAACCACTTCTGCTTAATGACTTGCCAGGGGTCCCTATAAATTGGCAGCCACTTGACAACACTTCACACACACAACACAGGACACACATCCATCCCCAACTCAAGTTCAGAGTAGCCAAATTGCCTGACATAGTAATGCCATTGATGCTTAAGGCCTCATCAAGAGCAGCTCAAGAAGACTCCTGCCAAGGATGACAACCCCTCCACCTTGTACCAATTTCTTCCATGGGCAACCCAAGGCAGTGTTTTGAATGGAAGTCCATCTTCCAACCAGGAAACACATACCTACAACATGTTAGGGTCTATACACCTGGGCCAACAGCTAAAGATGATGGGTTAGTGCTGTAACAACCAACCAGCAATAAAGTCTGAGAGAAAGCTCTGTTGTCACAAACTTGTGACAATCTTGTCTCCAATCTGGCAAGGAGAGGACAATCTGGAAAGCTGGATTTGGCCCAGGGAGGCTGCAATTGCTGATGCCCAGTTGTAAGACCCAAACAAGAATCGATATAGGTTTAGTCAGTGGGCATGGTGAAAGGCCACAATCAATGAAGAGTACCCACGTGACATCACATCTATTCACCAGCTCTGCAAAGTGAGAGGCATAGATAAGACCCCTGGGGCTTCCTCTGGAGGCTTTTCAAGGAAGACCTTTTTTTAATTAAAAAAAGGGGGGCATTTCAAGAAAGTTCAGGATAAACTTAGTTCAGAAGTGTATACAATAACCTTCCCCCTCAAAAAGATGATATTGCAGATGAGGGCCCTTACACCAAATTGTATGCTGTTAATAACACCAACCAGTGTCCAGCTTTGTCTGCCATCAACCCTGTAAGGGAAGGGGCGCTATTCAAGAAGCAAACCCTCCTGTGTTGGATTTCAGCTAGCATTATGTATTTTTATGGGGGATTTAAATGGGCTGGTTTAATTAGGATCCTGTGCTGATACCAGCAAGTTACAAGCAAGTTTCAGGGAAGATTCTCAGTGGCCACAAGCCCTCAACCTCTTCACCTTATACATTCAGCTATAAACAGCTTTGCTCTTTCCAAGATGCCATTCAATATCTCAAGAGTTGGCAAAAGAAATTCAATCACTAGTCTAAGGGCCCAATCCACTAGGAAGCTGTCTGCACACAGCCTGCTGCAACGAAAGACAGCTGAATGACAGCACATTCATTTTAACCAGGCTTAACACAGGAGACATTCTGGGTAGCTTTGATCTTAGAGCTTTTATATAGCATGCCAGCCAACATTTCCCAGATGAAATTAATTCACCTAATTTGCATTATGTGAGGTTGACAACGCAGGACAGCGTGGTACGATGGATAAGGTCAGATTTGGACAAGGTAGACCCAAGTGCAGCCTTGAAGTCACTGGGTGACCCTCAGCCAGTTTCCCTCTCTGTCTAACCTCCTCTGCAGGGGTGTTGCGAGGAAGGGAGGGGAAGGAAACCAAGCACCGTGCCCTCAGTTCCTTGGAAGAAGGGCTGGATGAAAATATAAGGAAGAACAAACAACCTGCCCCCATTGGGGGTCTTTCTAGTTCACTGGTTCCCAACCGGGGGTCCGCACTAGGACTTTTTTGTTCGGTGCAGGGACCCCAGGGTTCAAAATAAAAATTCAAAAAAAATTGAAAATAAACTTTAATCATAACTGTTAAACATTACACTTAGAATAATATTTGAATATATATTTTTATAACAGAGAACTTTTAACTGAAAATATTAATTTATTATGGGTTTATAACTTTGTTTCGCGGACCGTAATTTAGTTCTCGATCCCTGGTCAAAAAAAGGTTGGGAACCCCTGTTCTAGTTGGTTCACTTCATGTGAGACATTCTAAAATTACTTGCCAATTACTGAAAAAGGTGGTGCAACATACAGTTTGGCAAAAGCCCAGCAGAACGACAGCTCCTGAATTAGAAACTCATCTATCAGAATTACCATGTAAAACTTTCCCTAATACACATAAAACAATACACATAAAATACACATTTTAACATCTGCATACGACGCGCTGTATTCCTATCCCCCAGTTCATAATAACAGCACTTCGCAACCGGTAATATAATTTTACAGATTCTCAGATCCTGGAATGTAACGAGGAGAGGTTCTAAGATCTTGGGTATCACCCCAGCAAAACGTGAACCCAAAACTTTGAACCCAAAGGCCAAACATCCCATTCAAAGAGAATATAAGCTCTTAAAGACACGATCCGGATTAGCTGCAGACTGCTGCAGCCGGCACACAACAGAGTACAAACATATAGATACAACTTATAGGGGTCGGGGATGCTTGAAAGGCGAGGGCGCTGGAGAAGATGCTGCAGCCCTCCCCCGGGCAGGCCCGCCCGCCCGCCATCCCCGGCCTCGATTAGAGGGGCTTACCGGCCGGCCTGCTGCTGCTGCTGCTGCTGCTGCTGCGGATGGTGCTGGAGGAGATGCTGGAGCTGCAGCAACTGCTGCTGGAACTGCTGCTGGTTGAACATGGCTGGGGGAGGCCGCCCGCCCGCCGCGGAGCTGCGCGGACCCTGGGGCAAAAACAGAGCCGAGAGCCAAGAGCCAGGGGGCGGCGGCGGCGGAGGGATCGCGGGGCGCCGCCGGCCTCTCAGCCCCGCGGCAGCCTGGCCGGGCTTGCGCCGCCGCGCTCCGGCCGCAGGGGCCCATTCATTCCTGCCGAAGCCGTGCGCCTTCCGCCTGGCCCCCGGGGTCAGCCATGGCGGCGACGAGGTGCCCGGCGGGGGTGGCGCGCGTGTGTGTGTGTGTGTGTGTGTGCGCACACAGAGGCGTCTCCCCACCCCTTCAACCTGCGACACACAAATCGCACAAAAACACACGCCCTCTCTCCAAACCCTCCTTCTCGTGCCGAAGGGAAGGGCGCCCTGCCCCTTTCCCAAATCAGGAGGTTCATTATTTGACATAGAGCTTTTTTAGACGGACATAGATCTTTCTTTCTTTCTTTCCTTCCTTCTTTCCTTCCTTTTCTTCCTTCCTTCTTTCCTTCCTTCCTTTTCTTTCTTTCCTTCCTTCTTTACTTCCTTTTCTTTCTTTCCTTCCTTCCTTCTTTCCCTCCTTCCCTTTCTTTCTTTTTTTCTTTCCTTCCTTCCCTTTCTTTCCTTCTTTCCTTCCTTCCCTTTCTTTCTTTCCTTCCCTTTCTTTCCTTCCTTCCCTTTCTCTCTTTCCTTCCTTCCCTTTCTTTCTTTCTTTCTTTCTTTCCTTCCTTCCTTCCCTTTCTTTCTTTCTTTCCTTCCTTTCCTTCCTTCCTTCCTTCCCTTTCTTCCTTTCTTCCTTTCCTTTCCTTTCCTTTCCTTTCCTTCGTGCCCTTCCCCATTTTCCAAAACCTGGGGCTTTATTTTAAATCTCTTTTTTCTAAATAACATCAGCACCTTTATTGGCATATCATTTTTTTCTAAATGTAAACAGTAACTCTCAGCGTGTGTGTGCGTGTGTTTTAATGTACCCTTCTTAGGGTTTCCAGCTCCAGGTTGGGGGGCGGAGCCTGAGGAGGGTGGGGTTTGGGGAGGGACTTCAATGCCATAGAATCCAATGGCCAAAGCGGCCATTTACTCCTGGTGAACTGATCTCTTTCAGCTGGAGATCAGTTGTCATAGCAGGAGATCTCCAGCTACCACCTGGAGGTTGGCAGCCATAACCCTTTTCCACATCACAGCGCTTTATTTTAAATGGGATTCTTTATAAATGTACAGGATAATTTCTTTTACGTGTGCCCTTTTTCAAAACCAGGAGCTTGCTTTTAAGTTGGCGGTTTCTAGATGTAAAGGGTAAGTCCTGAGTCTTTTTTTTTAATGTTCACTCCCTAGATTGGATGGTGGAAAGTGCTATCAAGTAAGTCGCAGCCAATTTACAGTGATCCTGCAGGGTTTTCAAGGTAAGAAATATTCAGAGGTGGTTTGCCATTGCCTGCCTCTGGGTAGCAATCCTGGACTGCCTCACTGGTCTCTCATGTCAGCTCTAACCAGGGCCGACCCTGCTTAGCTGCCGAGACCTGAAGAGATCAGGCTAGCCTGGACCATCCAGGACAAAGCACCCCATACGGGAGGGGGAGGGATATTATAAATGTAATTATTCCTACACGTACATGATACATTTAATTTAAAAAGTCCTAAACTAACAAATATTGTGACAGAAGCTTTCCTGAACTAAACTCCACTATCAGGTGCATGAAGCATGTCTTCAGATGTCATAGATATAAAGACATTAGATAGAGGGGGAAACAGTAAACTTGGGTCAAAGGCAATGAAACACAAAAGGTCCAGTCTGTGACATTTCTACGAATGATTCAGTTGTATGTAACATCAGATCATTTGTCAATGACAATTGAAGTCATATATAATAACAGTGTTCTTAGACATCCTGAACTAATGTAAATACAATATACAATATG
This sequence comes from Euleptes europaea, assembly GCF_029931775.1. NCBI lineage: Eukaryota > Metazoa > Chordata > Lepidosauria > Squamata > Sphaerodactylidae > Euleptes > Euleptes europaea. Next base: position 53,026,025 of record NC_079325.1, on the reverse strand, counting down.
CTTATATTTGTCTAGCCACGGTGATCCATGCGACAGTCACCTCCAGGCTAGATTACTGTAACTCACTCTGTGTAGGGGTGCCCTCGAAACTGATCTGGCTGGTACACAATGCCACAGCGAGGGTCCTTACGGGGACCCCACTGAGGGCTTATATTCAGCCAGTGCTCCACCAACTGCACTGGCTCCAGGTGGAACACCGGATCAGGTTCAAGGTGCTGGTTTTGACCTTTAAAGCCTTACACACTCTGGGACCATTGCACCTGCGGGCCCTCCTCTTCTGGTACACCCCCAAGAGTGTTACACTCTGTTAACAGCAACTTACTTTTGGTCCCTGGCCCAAAGAGTGTCTGGCTGACGTCAACTAGGGCCAGGGCTTTTTCAGCCCTGGCCCCAGCCTGGTGGAATCCTCTGTCGGGCAAGACCAGGGTCCAGTGGGAAGAGTTCCACAGGGCCTGTAAGATGGACATTTTCCGCCAGTTCTGTAGTTGACAGCAACGGTTCCATCAAAGCTGGCCTCCCTCCCCTCCCCCATTTCCCCTTTAGTTTCTACCAAATTGAATTAGGAGCCCTGACTGCATTACTGGACTTGCTGTGGCCCTGTTTCTTGCTGTGAGAGCCAGCGTGGTGTGGTGGTCTGGAGCGGTGGACTCTGATCTGGACAACCAGGTTGGATTCCCCACTCCTCTGCATGAGCGGCGGAGGCTAATCTGGTGAGCTGGGTCGGTTTCCCACTCCTACACATTAAACCTGTTGGGTGACCTTGGGCTAGTCACACTCTTTCAGCCCCACCCACCTCACTGGGTGTCTGTTGTGGGGAGGGGAAGGGAAGGGGATTGTAAGCTGGTTTGATTCTGCCTTAAGTGGTAGAGAAAGTCAGCGTATAAAAACCAACTCTTCTTCTTTTTCTGTTTCTCTAATATTGCTTCTCTAATATTGCGCCAGTTGTTTTACTTTGGAATTGTGTATCTGTTAGAATGTGATTTTAATAATTTTAGATAGATTTTATGGCTTTATTATATTGCGATAAGGATTAAATTTGATGATGTAAGCTGCCCTGAGCCCGGCTTTAGCTGGGGATGGAGGGGCGGGGTAGAAATTAAAGATTAAATAAATAAATATAATCTGAATTACCTGAAAAACTGGATTCATAGAGGCTCAGGGATACAGCCAGCCACAAAAAAGTATATGTAAATAAATTACTGGTAAAACAGAAACAAGTGTGATGATGTCATTTCTAATGTTTCTGCTTCTGACAGTTAAACACAGTTAGATTTCGAACTAGGCAGGAGAACACTGAAAATGGAGAGAATCCTCAGGAAGGCAGCATTTGCTCTATGAATGCAAGACAGTTTTGCGTGTTTTTTAAGAATGAAAAACAGAGGTAAAAGTATTATCCTCCAAGTTCAGGCCATGGGGTGATAGGGTCTTCTGTCTATCTATCCTCTTGTTTCTAGTGTCCCAGGATCATATATGACCAATTGGGGATCCAGGATATCAGATTGGCTAGTTAGTCTGGCACCAAATTATTTCAACAAATAATAACAAGTAAATGCAGACCTTCACAACTGTTTCAGAAATCAACCATGATGGTCAAGAAGCTTGAAAATATTAGGCTTTTCAGATCATTCTGATTAAATACAGATGCGTGGTGGTGGAAAGCGCCATCACGTTGCAGCTCACTTATGGTGACTCCATAGGGGTTTCACAAGGCAAGAGACATTCAGAGGTGGTTTTCCGTTGCCTGCCTCAGATGCTCAGTAACTTCTGAGATCTGATGAGATCGGGCTAGGCTGGCCCACATTCAAATTACTGCAACGTTTCATACTTGGAAATATTTTAGAAATATTTTAGCCCTATTGTTTGTAGTAGGTGCTTATCAAATCTGTGGAATTATTTTAAAAAAACTTTAAAATTCTTAATTTGGGTTGGATGATGCCCAAAATGCTTAAAACAAGAAAGTGATAGGCATTTTGGTTTCTGCCTTCTTCAAGGTCTAATTCCATTCAGTACACACACACACACACACACACAAACTTTGGTTTCTTCCACACAGAGGTATTGCTCTGCCATCCGGCATCCATGATATTGTCCCTTAATTGTTGAACCCCCCCCCACAATTTTACCCTGGTTTGCTCTGATCTTTCCTAAGCCTGGTTTTCATCCACACAGTGATGATTTCCCATGTTCCTTTCGTTGCCGCTATATCCACATGGTAGTTTCCTCTGCCCTTCTCTTGCCCCACCCCCAGCACTGGATGGCTTTTTAGGGCTTAAAAAAAAAGAGAGCAATAATTGACACTATGTGCCATTACTGGTTTTAAGCTATAGTGATATGTCAGTTACATTTTTTAAAATCAGAGCTGACAATCCCAACGAACTAGTAGATCATGGAATTAATTGTTAGAATGTTATACTTTTTTTTTAAAGCTCTCCAGTCAAACATTGAGGGGGGGATGCAGAGGAAATGGTGAGTGACAGAGGAAAGTGCACACAAAATTGCTTTGTGGACACTCTGTTGCCAGTGCAAATGCCTCTGCATTGGTGGCAGGGATGATAGGGAAACAGAGCATCCTTGCCATGTGGGTGCAGCTTTAGATCTACACAGCTGCATACACTATCTACATGCATTTCTCTGTCTAGCAACCAACATCTATGTATCTAGTACACAGATATATATTTTTGCTGTCAAGTCACATCTGACTTATGGCGACCCCTGGTGGGGTTTTAAAGACAAGAGATGTTTAGAGGTGGTTTGCCACTGCCTGCTTCTGAGTCAGGACCCTGGTATTCCTTGGAGATCTCCCAACTAAATACTTGCTGGGGTCAACCCTGCTTAGCTTCTGAGATCTGATGAGATCAGGTTAGCCTGGCCTATCCAGGTTAGGGCAGTATACAGGTGTTTTTTTGTTCCGTCAAGTCACAGCTGACTTATGGCGACGCTGTAGGGTTTTCAAGGAAAGAGATGTTCTGAGGTGGTTTGCCATTGCCCGGTTCCGCGTCACAACCCTGGTATTTCTTGGAAGCTGCCCTTCCAAATTCTAACCAGGGCCTACCCTGCTTAGCTTCTGAAATCTGACAAGATCAGGCTAGCCTGGGGCTATCCGGGTCAGGGCAGAACACAGATACACACACACAAATACACAGATTGTTTTTGTACTGTGCCTGTTCTTTGGTATATGTTTGTAAGCAGCTTTGAAGCCCTTTGGATGTGGGCAGGGGATTCATGATAGAAATATTTTGATAAATTTAATGAAATAGAGGGAGTGAGCTAGCCAAAGGTGGGGGGGGGGACAGCTCAATATGAGTTTCAGCCACTCTCTTTTAAATCAGTGAACTCAAAAGTCCTTCACTTTGGCTTGATCATGCCAGTACAATATAGAACAATACAAATACATAATGTTCATTATTTAAATATTTGATCTGGAAGGTTTAAATTATTTAAATATTTGTTCTGGAAGATCTAGATTAGTGAATTCTTAAAGGGAGCAAAACCTAAGCATCACTATAATTATAAAATGTGAGATGACCATCTCCTCCATCACAAAATCCAAACAAACATCCCAAAATCCACATTTACTTCTTTCCTTTGTCCATTGGGAATCATGGTTTTGTGCTTCCCTTACACTCTCCCCATTTTCTCCATGCTTTCACCAAGACTGAAGTTAGGTAAGAACATTAAAACCAGAGGAAAATAACTAAGGAAAGAAGAAAGCAGAAGGAGGAAGTAGCTGCACATCCACACAAATCTATCTGTTACAAACACACACGCTGAAGCAATCCTGTCCATCAACTCACCCCATACATGCCAACAAGAATGCTGCATTATAACAATACTCAGCACACAAACGCAGCATTCCCTCCCTGTTGTAGACTCACATTGCAAGCAAGCAAATGGTGTGCTTATTGTTTGGACCAAAGCGTTTCCATCGTATTGCCAAGCACAACGCCACTGGTTGCCGGTTGGCCCCCGGCTGATCTGTTATTTCTCACTCCCTCGCTGTGCTTGCCTGTTCATCTCTGCCAGCTTCCAAACTGATTTCAGTGGGGGGGGGGGTGTGCCTCAGCAGCATCTTTGCTTTGAGAGGCAGGGAGGAAGGAGGCCAAGCCTCCGTTAGGATTTGGTTTCTTATCCCTCCAATGCAAGAATTGTGCAATGTTTGGACATCTCATTAAAACGACCATCCTCTCCGTCTTTCCTAGTTATTGATCTTGCTTCAGAAAGATCCTCTCATTGGCCTCAGCCTCATCCTCCTTCTCCTGACACCCTCACTTAAAAACAACAAGCAGCAGGGTTTTTATGTACGTACAGATAAGGAGGGCTTCAGAAGGGTGGGCCACCATCTGTTCAGGGTGGAGGGGCAGGAGGACAGAGTAAATAGTTAAAGGGGGAGTGGGGGGACCATATGGCAGCCAACAGCTTTTGGATGGTTCTGGGGAATCCTAAGTACCTGTCACAGATGGTTACCGTCTTACTAAAAACAGAGGAAGGAGGGCTTGTTGCTACTGTCATTAGAGCGCCAGAACCTTAATTCCAGCAGCCCCAAACCTTTACAGAAATTATGTGATTGGATTTACGAATATTTTTAAAAATGGGTTTAATTGGCGAGGCATTCTAAAATCCTGATGTTATTTTTTTATGGTAGGCTATAAATTAAATAAATTATTATAGTCATCATCATCATCATCATTATTAGGGGCCCGCAAAACTCAAAGGGGGGGTCCCATTTCGCTCCCCTGAGCCTGCCAAGGCCACCTCCCCCAGTCCTGATCTCAGCCAGCGAGCCTGGAGTGGCTCTGGGCATTGCCCACTGAGGCTGTCACCTCCATCTCCCCCATCACAGCTCTGGGCCTGGAGCCTCTCCTGGCACCTGCCACCATGGCACTAGCTGCTGCAGACCAGTGGGGATGCCAGAAGCCACTCTGGGCTCTGCCGTGCCAGGGGAGGATGCTGGCAGCTGCCAACGGTAGGTGTGTTCTCTGCGAGGCTTTTTAAAACCTTTTTGGATTTTTCTGCAGACCCAGGGGGTTCCCTGAATTTACAGAAAAACGTGTTGGGGGTCACTGTGCCCCCTATCTGCAGATTTAGGTATCCCTATCCGCAGATAGGGGGCACACTTGGGAATTAGATATATAATTATTTAAGAAAAGAAAGCAGCCATTTGATCTCCAGACTACAGGGATCCATTCCCCTGGAGAAACTAACTGCTCTGGAGTGTTGACTATATGGTGTTATATCCCACTGTGGGGGGCCCAGGCTCCACCCCCAAATCTCCAGGAATTTCCCAATCCAGAGTTGGCAACCCTAATATCTTCTCATTAGCCTACTCTCTAGTTTGAGAACTGTAGACACAGCAGCTTAAGAAAAAAAGACCCAAAGAAATTAACATTCTGATTTCCCCCTTCTCTCCTTTTATGCCAGTATCCCTGAGCAGAATGCTAATTGCTGTTATGTTAAATTAGATCGCTCCACGGCTGCAGGATAAAACACTATCTTGTCCCAATTATTGACTGTGGATTCTTCTTACAGCATTCTACAGAAATAGCTATTTAAGGATCACTTGTTTTGCCTTCCTCTGTTCTTCATAGGTTTTCTATCGGGTTGGCTACTGCAAACAAACTCATCATAGGGATCTTCAGAATTCTGAATATTCTGCATTTTCAGGCTCATCACAAAAACACAAACTAGGGTCAGTCCAAGATTGAACATCACCTAGAATTTTTTTTTTTTTTTAAGGAAGTGCATGATTCAGGCAAAGATAAACATTTCCACGTCACACTGATTTCAGTGGAACTGCAACATGCTTGGCTGTATGCTGTCTTAGGTTTCTAGACCTCAGGCTACCAAAATAGATGTGAACGCTTGTGAGCAATGCCTAGTGAAATTTTGGGGGAGGGGTCAGATTGTACATGTAGTCACAAGGTGAAGAGCTTCAGTATCTGCATAATTCTTTGACCTTTACCCACAAGCAATAGCAGCTCAGGTTTATGCAAAATAAGTAGCTGTATACAAATTAGTGCAGTTTTATAAATACCCATGCAAGTGTTGGGATTTTATATTTGGTTAATATAGCAGAGTTTGCCCAGTCATGGAAGCGAGATATTGAGTGCAATAAATTCAGTCTTCCCAAGAAGTAAATTGCAAAAGAAAAGTAGAACTTACATTTATTCAGGTTCAGTTTGTTAACATTCTTGTTGCAGTTGATAAAAGATAGAAAGCCTCATCTAAAGAATACATGTCCCTATACAAGTGGCTAGCTAATCCAGCGTCATGTGAGTGCGAGTATGATTGTATGGTTTATGCAGGAGAGACCTGTAGAAACGTCTGCCTCCTTTGCAGACCATGTGGAAAGAGCAGAGAGAGAAAATGGATGCTGAGAAAGAAGGAGGAGGAGTTAGAGTGCAGCCCCCCCAAGTTCAGCCAAACAGCAACATCTCATTAAAGAAACAGCAACTACAAACTTAAGAGTAACATAGTGCCCCCCAATGTCCAGGCATGCTGAGTCACTCTCACTCCAACACTCCCTCTCGACTCTGTATGCCGTCAATGTTCACAACATTCAGGTTGTCACGCAGGCCTTGGTACTTGTCTCTTGGTAGTGGTTTGGTAAATATGTCCGCTGTCATTTTCCCAGTGGGACAGTAGTGTAGTTTGACAACTCCTTGTCTCTGCAAAGCCCTTACGTACTGGTTCCTGATTTCAATATGCTTTGTTCGCGCACTGTTCTTTTCTGAAAGAGAGAGGGCTATACAACTCTGGTTATCATCTAGCATTTGAACTGACAACGGCTCTTTAATACCAAAATCCTTCAGTAACATTATAAGCCACTCTAATTCTCTGCACGCTTCAGAAGCGGATACAAATTCTGCTTCAGTAGATGAGTGAGCAACAATTTCTTGTTTAAGACTTGCCCAGCTAATGGCACCACTGTGGGATGTGTAAGATTTTAATTAATTTAATTCTAGCATATTAGAAAAATGTTATTTTTCTATTATATTTGTAAGCTGTGGTTATTTATATAAGTCAGTAGAAAATAGTCCTGTCTAACTTAAACTGAACAAAGCAGGTGATTTTTCGTATCTGGTACAGGATATCACCAAATAACAGATGAGATCATATGCATGTGACCACAAAAATGAGATCAGAGTTAGGGTGGATTTGAGAGGAGGAGATATTCAAATCCTCTTAGAACAAAGAACTCTGGAGAAGTATAAATATGAGGACTAGGCGGAGTCTGTTAGGAGACTTTCACTTTTGAACCCGAAAAGGGCTGAAATGTCTTCCTCTTTTGCCTGGCAAAATAAAAAAAGCTTTTTTCTCCCTTTGCTTCTTAAACCTGGCGTCGTCTCTACTTTGTGATAATAAATCTGGTCACAGAGGAGAGTGTATATTTACATCCAACAGATTTATGGCACCCCAATGGGACATCTGGTTGTCAACTGCTCACAGATGACTGGTGTCGAAGTTTTGTAGGACAGGTGCACCCGGCGATTTCGCTGGTCCTCAAGCTTGGCAGACACAGCATCTGGGGGTGAGTGCAATTGCAGAGTCCCACTTTTAAACCGACCCAGGAGAAGCAACGGGCTGGAGGTAAGGAACCGCGGAAAGGAATTACGGGACCCTAAATGGTGGGGCAGTTCTTAGAGGTAAGCCCTTCTAAGAGGAGAAGGCAGAAGCAACGCCACCATGGATAAGGGGCTCAGTGGGACGCCACTGAGTTGGAATGGTAACGGGGGCTGTAACAGAGGGTTCAGCCAATGGTATTTTATTATCAATGGGAACAGCAGTAGCAAGAGCAGGGATTGTGAAATCCTGTGCTGATCCGGAATTTTTCCAGTTGCCTCCAGGGCACTAGAAGAGGCAAATGCCTAGAAAAGGGAAAGTAGTTTTGTGTTTGTATTTGTCTTGTCCAGCTTTGTTTTATGTTCCCTCTTTCTGTGAAGTATTTTATAAAGGGTTATATGGTTATTTAACAAATGTTAACGTGTTTATTTTTTTTATGGGGCCAGCCTGGGATAATGGACGGCGTCGGCCAAAAGGAGTTTCCAGCCTCCCTTCATTCTCTTTCTTTTCCTTTTTAGAGTTGGAGTGTAAAAAAAAAAAAAAAAAAAACTGTGTTGCCGAAAGGAAATCAAATTGTTTGAGTAGTCTGGTTTTGTTGTGTGTGTTTTTTTCTGTTATGAATCTGCTTCTTGTTGGGAGAAAAGTGATCTGGTTGTCTTCATTTTTCTCCAATTTTATCTTTCTGAGGAAGAGACTGGAAGAGAAAAGATCCCCCATGCCCCTCCTTTCTCCGCTTTAAAGTGTTTCTTTAAACCTTCTTGCTTTTCTGTTCTTTTTTTTCTCTAGGTTTTTTTATCAGACTGGTCGTAAATCAAGCCAGCAATACTGTTTTGTTAACAGAAGATCCTTTCTTTCTCTGAAGTTTAAAATGTGAAACAAAAAAAATAAATAAATGGAATTTTAAGTTAACTCTGACTGAACCAGCCCTCTTGCTGAACGCAGGAGGAAGGGCCAAGTCAAAGTGTTTGGAATTTGGAAAGCAGAGTCTTGTGAACTGTATCAAACTTTATAAGAAAAGAAACAGACTGGAAATGCTTACAAGGTGGAAAGGCAATGTGTATTAATATGAGGGAATAAGTAAGTTATGAAAAAGTTAGAGCATGTTTTGAGTGTGTTGTGAAGGGGCAAGTGTTTTGGCTTAAGAGGGCTGAGGAAAGGTGTTATGTATGGTTGGGAAAGACTTTAAGAGAGGAAAGCAGAAGGGTTTATAAAGAGAGAGGATAGTTATGGTTATTCAATGAGATGGATATTGGTGATGCTGGGTGCCTGTTTTCTCCAGGGACGGAGAAATCATGTTAATATATTAAGTGTTTTAAAACACAGTCAAATTAAAGCCAGGGTATTGTTGAAGGCTTTCACGGTCAAAGTTCATTGGTTCTCATAGGTTATCTAGGCTGTGTAACCGTGGTCTTGGAATTTTCTTTCCTGACATTTCGCCAGCGGCTGTGGCGGGCATCTTCAGAGGAGTAACACTGAAGGACAGTGTCTTTTTATTTTATGTTTTTCTGTTTTTATGTTGTTATAACATAAGGGTGGCATCATTAAAAAAAAAAGGTTTAAAATGTATTCAAATCAGGGTAAAAAGGAAGGCTTTTTTTTAGCCTTAATAGCTTTAGGTACTATTTATTTTGCGCTAATAAAAAAATATATATATATTATTTGTAAACGAATGCTGTAAGTGCAAGATGACAATGCAGGCCAGTTGAACATTTCACCCATACAGGTAACCTTTAACTGGGAGTGTAAATGCCAGTTAAAATTACCAGTAGTACAGCAGTTGCTGACAAATGGGAGACAACATCCCTATTCTGGCATTGCCAAAGCCAGGTAGAAAAGGAAAGAGAAGAGGATGGAAATTAGTTGAGGATTTAAAGGAAATTAATGAGATTGTTCAACATGGGTATCCAGTGGTGTCAGATCCTCACACTTTCCTGTACATCCCATCAGGACACCATGTATGGTTTAGTGTGACAAATTTGAAAAATGCCTTTTTAGCATTCCACTGGATGCCAACTCTAAGGACCTGTTTCTCCTGGGGTGAAAGAATCCAGATAATCTCTGCAAAAACAAAGAAGCTGGTGTTAGAGGGAGCGATCTCATTGCTGAATTTCTTAGGACAGAAAGAATATAGGGTCTCAAAAGAAAAACTCCAAGTAGCCCAAAGGGAAGTAATTTATTTGGGACACAAAATAACACAGGGAAGACTATTTATCGCATGCCACTCCCTCAAACTAAGAAACAGCTAAGGTCCTTCTTGGGAATATTGAAATTTTGTCGTGAGTGGATAAAAGAGTATAGTAAACTAACCAGAGACTTTATAAAAATATGCCATGATGAGGAACCAGAAGTATTGTAGTAGGAACCTGAAAATGCACATAAGTAAAAAGAGCTGAAGCAAGCTTTGATGACAGCACCAGCTCTGGGTATCCCTGACCTGCAAAAGGAGGGTTGCATGGCGGGGGTCCTTACACAAACTTGTGGGCTAACTGAAAGACCTGTAGCTTATTTATCAAAACAGCTGGATCCAGTGGCACAAGAGTGGCCTCCATGCTTGAGGGCAGTAGCTGCAACTGCCCTGGCTGTGAAGGAAGCAAAGAAATTGACTATTGAACATCCAATCAGAGTGTTTTGCCCTCATGCAGTGACTATTTTGTTACAACAGAAAGGAGCCAAGTGGCTTACAAAAATCCTGCTAGTCTGCTGCCTGTAACAACTGACCTGGAGAAACATCATGACTGTCTAGACTGTAGATATGTGCACCATGGCCGGGTGGATGAGCCTATCCACAACGCAGATCTCGAGATTTGGATTGATGGATCTTCTCAAGTGGTGAGTGGAAAAAGGCAGAGTGGATACAGCCTGGTGACTGAGTGCAAAGTGCTTGAAGCAAAGCCATTACCAGCGTCATTTTCAGCACAAGCAGCCGAATTATATGCATTGAACCAGGCCTTACTTAAAGCAGCAGGTAAGACTGTGAACATTTATACTGACAGCAAAGATGCTTTTGGAGTTGTACAAGCATATAAATACATCTGAAAAGAACGAGGAGTCCTGACAGCTAGTGGGGAGCTGTAAAGCATGGAAATTTGATTTTACAGGTTTTGGACAATATTTAGTTACAGGTGACAATAACATCAAACTGGACATACCAAGGAGGCCAAAGGAAATTGCAGAGCTGATGAAATGGCAAAAGTGACTACAGCAAAATCAACATCCTGTGATATGGTAATAACTTTAACCCCAGTTTTTACACTACCACCTACAGGGCCCTGCACTGAAGAAGAAAAGGAACTGGATGGCAAAAGTAGGGACTACAGAAACAAGAGGGGGGTGGTTGAAAAAAGCCTAAGGGTACACATCACACACATCCTCACACAATTACACTAGAATAGTCATCTGGGAAACAGGGTTAGCAAAAATATTCTTGCAATTATACAATGGAAAGGGCATTTATCAGAAAACAAAACAAATAACAAAAACATGTGGCATATCAAAGGGTATATGTAGACAGAGGGGGTTATTTGTTAGGGAAGTTATAGAACAGTTCTAAATAAATAAATAAATAAATATATATATATATATATATATATATATATATATATATATATATATATATATATATATATATATATAGTTTTTACATGGCTTGGCGACCCCAGTTATCAGGGACAGTAAAAAAAAAAGAATCAGACCCTAAAAAGAGATGTTAATTAAAATTTGTGTAAAAACTAATTTAAAATGGTCAGATGTATTGCCTATCACACTGACACGCATCCGTATATTAGCCCGGGGGCCACACAAGTTGTTGCCCTTTGAGGCTCTGTATGAATGTCTCTTTTAGCATTTTTAGAATCAGAAAACACCCAATAAAGAGGTTGGAAACAGATATATGAAACCCCAAAACTGGCTTGTGTTGTACAACCTCTCCCCCTAAACTCTGTTGTCCATTCTTTTTTTTAATAGGAGACTGGGTGTTTGTAAAATCTTAAAAGCATACTACTCTCCAGCTCAGGTAGACGGGTCCGTTCCAAATTCTTTTCACCACAGACGTCGCAGTGAAGGTAAATGGAAAGGGAGGCTGGGTCCATTAGTCCAGATGCAAGAAAGTGCTACCACCGTGTGAGGTCGAGACCAGAAGGGCAGTAGATGACGTCGTGGCAGCCAACGCCATAGCAGCTGGCGAGAGTCCATGCGCAAGAGGCTCGAAGTGGTTGGTCGAACCTGCAGGCGAACTTAATTTTTATTCAAAAATCAACAAGACTTATGATTGAAAACTTGGAAACCAGAGCACAATTGTTAGCTAAAGAACAAGAGTAGATGTTTGAGACTCTTTTAGAAAGCCATTTTGATGTATTATTTGGTCCTTTGGGTTAAAAAAATGGCTAGGGAAACATTGTATCTACATTATTGTTTTAAAATTGCAAGTTAATATAATAGAATGATCAAGATTCAAAATAATTTTGATTTTGATCATGAGGGGGGACTGAGGGATGTGTAAGATTTTAATTAATTTAATTCTAGCATATTAGAAAAATGTTATTTTTCTATTATATTTGTAAGCTGTGGTTATTTATATAAGTCAGTAGAAAATAGTCCTGTCTAACTTAAACTGAACAAAGCAGGTGATTTTTCGTATCTGGTACAGGATATCACCAAATAACAGATGAGATCATATGCATGTGACCACAAAAATGAGATCAGAGTTAGGGTGGATTTGAGAGGAGGAGATATTCAAATCCTCTTAGAACAAAGAACTCTGGAGAAGTATAAATATGAGGACTAGGCGGAGTCTGTTAGGAGACTTTCACTTTTGAACCCGAAAAGGGCTGAAATGTCTTCCTCTTTTGCCTGGCAAAATAAAAAAAGCTTTTTTCTCCCTTTGCTTCTTAAACCTGGCGTCGTCTCTACTTTGTGATAATAAATCTGGTCACAGAGGAGAGTGTATATTTACATCCAACACCACCCCCATAGAAAAATATATAACCACTACTAGATCTTAGGTCTGATCTTTCTCCAGCCCAGTCTGCATCAGCATATCCCAATAGTGTGGGATTATTAGTTGCTGGCAGTCTCAGTTTATAGTGTGCAGTACCCTTTAAGTATCTCATCACCCTTTTAACTGCAGTCCAATCATTTGTGGTGGGTGTGCTAACCCTTCTGGATAATATACTTACAGCTGTTGCAATATCAGGTCTTGTTGTCATTGCTAAATACAGAAGTTTCCCTGTGGCAGTTCTGTAGTTATTGTTGTCTGGCAGTGGTTCATCGGGTACCTTTTCTCTGTAGAAGCCTGATTCCATTGGTGTAGGCATTGGAGTAACACCTTCCAGGCCCAGGCTTTGCAACAGGTCTAGTATCTTCTGCTTTTGGCTAAGAAGATAACTTCCATCTTGTTCCCGTTCAATCTGAATTCCCAAGTAAAAGTTAGCATTTCCTAAGTGTTTGACTTCTACTTCTTTGTTTAGTTGGAATATAATCTCAGCACAGTCATTTTGGTGAGCCCTTTCCTTTACTCAGAGATCAATCCACAACCATCCTCTGCTACCATGAAGGAAATGCAGTTTTTCTTAAGAATGATCCTGAGTCTGATTAAGGAATAAACAACGTGAGTTTATTCAGAAATCAAAAACTTGGTAAACGACTGAGAGACAGGCTTATTTCTAACTAGGGTCCATAACTAACAGGGTAACCTGCGGCCTGTTGCTCTTCTCTTTTACTGTAACTAGAAGGAAGAGGAGGGGTGCATTATGGGAACAAACAAGAACACAGGAAGAGAAGGGAGAAGGATCACAACCTTTCTATCTATCTAACTCTCACACTTGCTGCCCCCTGCTGATCTTCCTTTCTTTAATCTTTGTTCACTAGACATTGTATTTCCAACAGGGATGAGAGCCAGTCCAGTGCAGTGGTTAGAGCAGGGCATCATAAGGGTGATCTTGAAAAATCTGCCCCAGGAGAGGAACAGAACTAGGTGGGTGGAGCTCTGCTGACTTTGGAAGGTACCAGCCTAGGGTTGAGAAATATCTGGAGATTTTTGGGGCGGAGCCAGAGGAGGGCGGGGTTTGGGGAGGGACTTCAATGCCATAGAGTCCAATTGCCAAAGCAGCCAATTTCTTCAGGTGAACTGATCTCTATTGGCTGGAGATTAGTTGTAATAGCAGATCTCCAGACCTGGAAGTTGGCAACCCTACCTGCCCATGTCGTAAAAGCACTTGGCAGACACCAGAAAAGGTGTCTCAAATTTGTTGAGTTTGCTGATTTATGTAAATAGATGTACCAAGATTATTATTTTTAATTGCTTGCAGGAATGGCTCGATTGTAACTTATTCGACGGACATTCTTACAGGATTATTGACCGGCTGCATGACAGACAGGAGAAGATTCCACCCTCTTTTCTCCCCATTCTGAACCAACCAACAGGATTCCAACAGGCTGAATGGAAACATGAAGAGGGGAAAAGTGAGGGGAGTTTAAAAAAAAAACAAGGGGAAAACCTGAAGAGTTGGATTTTGAATGGAGAAGGGATAGGAGCAGGGTTGCCAACTCCAGGTTGAGAAAATCCTAGATATCTGGGGGTGGAGCCTGGAGAGGGTGGGGATTGGGAAGGGACCCCAGTGGGGAAATGCCATGCCGCCCCTCCTTCAGAACAGCCATTTTCTTCAGGAATACTTATTCTCTGTAGATGAGCTGTAATGCCAGGAGATTTCCAGGCTGCAGCTGGAGGTTGGCATCCCTAGATTGGGCTGTAGTGGTTTATTCTGACAGGCAGGGTTTGGGTGCTGTTCCCAGATAAAAAACTGTGAACTTGTTCAAGCTTTCTAGTTATTGTATGTAAGGCATAACTGCTGAAAAGACAAACATCATAACTTTTTAGTACAAGGCACCTCCTGGTTCTGGTAACGGTGTTAGGTAGCAGGCTGGAGTGGGAAGGAATTACAGGTCATGCTTACCAACTAAATAAACTACTTTGTTTTGTTATACATGACCTGCGTTATCCTCAAACCAGATAACCCACTACATGCTCTGTAGAATCCAAGACAAAGGGGTTTGGATTCGAAACTGATGTGCTCTCTGGTACAGAATGAAGGAATCCTGTGTATTTTTAAAGAGAACACACTAACTTAATGAAAAACCACTTCATCTCACATACCTAAGGCTGGCAGTGAACCAGATATAGTAAACATAGAGCTTTCCTGCGTTCTCGTTTTCCTCGCTTGTAAGTTCCTGTTTCTTCCGGGGGGGGGAGGTTTTTGCTCCCTCTACTGGTCAATCTGATATTACACCTGTTTATGTCTGGGTTAAAAACCTGCAGTTTAAATCTGCAGGGAGATATGCCAGACATAAACCGGTGTGATATTGAATCGACCACTAGAGGGCGCAAAACACATGCTGAACAGGGTGAAAAACCCTGAAGAAACTAATTTACAAGTGAGAAAAAATGAGAACCTGGAAAAGCCACGACAGGAGGATGTGGGTGGGGTGGTGGGGCACAGCTCTCCAGCCTGAGGAACTTGTTATTGGCAATGAGGTATAAAATACAATAAAAAGAGAAAGGCCTGGATCACGGGTTGTAAGTCAGCTTCATGTGTTCATGTGTGGCCTGTCTTTGTTTGAGCCATGAATCAGAACACTAGGCCCACCTACCCAGCATCATCTAATGTGATTGGCCGCGATTCTCCTGGTTCTCAGAGAGAGCAAGGTCTTTCTTAACACCTGCTACCTAAGATCTTTTAGGTGGGAAACTGGGGCTTCTATCAGAGACTTTCTGCATGTAAAGCAGGTGCTTGCTCTTTGAGCCACAATGAAATTCAACATTCATGGCTGAGTGGGGATTTCAGCTTAGGCCTCCATACTAGTTCAACAATCTAACTGTTATGTCACGTTGGATCATTTTAATCGGCAGTCTTGTAGCTTTGTTTCATGTTCATGACGTGGGTTCTGTAGAGCCCTTGGAGGGGTTTGCATTGAAATAAACAAACATAATTCCTGGAAAGAAGCCAGAACTCCAGGCTGAGAGCATCATGCTTATGCCTTGTCTCTGAGCATCTCCCACACATTTCTCATATGACAGATGGGCAGGCCCCTTCTCAGCAAGCAGAGCTTTCACCTATTTAATTGCAAATGACTGATAACTCTGCACTTATTCCTGCCTTTGAGACATTTAAAAGCTGGTGGGGTTTTAGAGCCAGACAAAGGTCTTGCAAGCATGTGTTCTAGCTATCCCTGTTTACAGGGATGGGTCCTATTTTCATATCCCAGTCTCTTACAAATAACTCCCTAGTTTTTGACTTTGGGGATGCCTTGCTAAAATGTTTAATGTTATGTGTGAGATTGCTTGAGTCACCATACTTCAGGATTCAGCCCTCTCCCAACAGCCTCTTGGAGAAGAGAGTGGGTTCATGTTGGCTGTGGTGAACTGCATGCCAGTGCGTGCGCATTAACATTAAGCTTGCATTCAGATGTCACAACAGACCTCTGTGCTGGGTACCAGTGCAGCTTGTTTCTTGCGTTTGAAAAGACACACGCACCCTGTGCACTCTCAATGTGACATCTCACTGCAGATACCTGGGCAAACCTGGGGCATTTTCTCTTCACAAATCAAGATCGCAAGATTAAACTAAGGCTTAGAATCCTGGTTTGTGTGGAGAGAGAAAAATGTCCGGTTTGCTCCGCTGCCTGCATTTGTATGTCATGGCAAAATGGGATTTGATTTAAAGCTGCCTAAATCAGGAAAGATTTGATCACGTGCTGTTTGTAAGGGAGGGGGAATGCAAACCTGCAGGGGACCTGCACTGGTGACCATCATCGACAAAAGGTTTGTTGTGACATCTTAATTCAGACCAATAACCATGGAATGCCCAGTGTACCATTTGATACTCAGCTGTTGGAAAGGTACATTTTTGATCTGCTATGGGAGAATTATATCCTTTACAAAAAGAAAAATACCCTCCTGGCTTTTAATTCAGCAGGAGGTGGGCTAAGTGAATGTATTCAGCATAAAACAGCAGGTGTGGAAACTTCAGCATGAGACATGAGAACTGGAGTGTTACAATCACGTCCCCATTTTTGCTTGTGAAATGTTCAAGGGTGCTGTAAGTATCTCCAAGTCCTGCAGATGCCAGGGTTCTTAAAGAATGTAGCTGATTAGCAGTATTGAAAAACGCTTACTTCCCAGACTACCTCAAAGCAACTAGGGACCCAGTCTCCTTCCTCATTTATCCAGCACTTTGAGCAATGTGACTGGTTGCTACAGAACAGCTGCAAGGGTAGGTGGTATCCTGGCATCACAGCATCGTTTCTCTCCCTTCTTGCACAAGACCCTCTTATTGACACAATGAAAAGGGTTGGACTAGGACTTGCCCAAGGCCACCCAATGACCTTCTAATTTATTAGCAGGTAGTTGAATCTGGGTTTCCACCTTCAAATCTGGTATTTTAGCCTCCACATTCAAGTGACTAAGAAAGTGCAACCTAAACAAATACAAGGAACAGCTATGGCGCTGCTGGCATAATTAGTCACAACTGTGCAGCTCTATAGCCAATTATGCTGGTGTGCGTGTGTGTAAAGTGCCTTCAAGTCGCAGCCGACTTATGGCGACCCCTTTTGGGGTTTTCATGGCAAGAGACTAACAGAGGTGGTTTGCCAGTGCCTTCCTCTGCACAGCAGCCCTGGTATTCCTTGGTGGTCTCCCATCCAAAGACTAACCAGGGCTGACCCTGCTTAGCTTCTGAGATCTGACGAGATCAGGCTAGCCTGGGCCATCCAGGTCAGGGAATTATGCTGGTGCCAATTGGCAATTCCCTTCTTGACTGTGCAGAGAAAGCACCAGTCACCACCTAGCCATGTAATGACTGCATAACCAATAACTCTTGACCTAGCACCTTCTCCCCTCTCCCATCCAGGCCTTTGATCAGAGCCAAAGGAGGGCAGCCATCTCCTCTATAACTTTATCGGCCCTGATGCTGTAGGCCTGCAATTAGGAGTGCTGTCTTCAGACCTTTGTGATAATCCTGCTTGTGTTACCCCCTAAAGTCCCTCCCCTCACCAAACCCTGTCTTCTCCAAACTCCACCCCCAAATCTCCAGGAATATCCCAACTCAGAGTTGGCAACCCTAGTCTGAAGTAAAGAGGTTTTTCATTCGAGGTCCATTAATTGTTCCTAACAATAGCAACTTAGTGTGTAGAAGATTATCAGAGATATGGACGCTCTTCTTCACACAGCTTCGTCACACTCCCATATCCAACCACTTACTGAAGATTATTAAATTAGTATGTCGATATAAATTATGGGTGACTCCAGCCATCTTCCAAGGAGTCTCCAATGGAACTGCCACTTAAGTGGGAGGAAGGCTTTGCCCACTGGAGTGGTAGAACAGGGCTAGGATCCACCGCCATATGAAGCAATTATAAAAGCAAAAACACCCGGTCGCTTTATCCTCCTTTAATCCCGGATTCAGCCAGGATTCAGCCAGGATCGAACGCCTGCGTTTAGCCTAATGTGCATTCGATCCTGGCTAAAACAGGGATTAAAGGAGGATAAAGCGACCGTGCGTTTCGCCCAAAGTGTTTAGGCAGCATACTGTGAGAAATCTGTGGAGCTGTTTTGAGTTATATTGTGAATAGATAAAGCTAGCAACTGTTTCTGTTAACAATTTTAACAGAAAAAATAAATTAAAATATAAAGTTAACACATGGATACTGAGGGGCCTAACGCACTCAGTATATACTACGTTTAAAAAAAACGTGTTATCCACCTGGTCGCGCCTCAGACCTTCCATTTCGGCTTGGAAATGCTTTGGAAGCACCAGACATCTGTTTTTCCCCAAAATGCCTATACCACGATGTATTTCGTTATGTTGTTTCAAAACCGGCAATCCAAGGGGTGCGTTCAGTTACATACACTATTCAGTTCTCCTCCCCTCTTTTTGCAACACCCAATGAAAAGCCTTTCTCCTCCCACCCCACCTTCCACCTCCCCTCCCGTTTGCATCCACCAATCATTATTATAACTTAACCCCCCCCCCAGTGCTTGTGGTCTTATAAAGGAACACGGGAACGTTGGAACATTAGATCAACCATTTTTATTTGTGCAGGGTCCCAATCAAACATTTCCCTCATATGGAATGTCCTTGAAGTGGATTTTGTAAACGGTTCGTGGGCTTGAGGGGGAAGGAATGCAGAGGAGGGCGAGGGCTGGAAAAGAAGCGAAATTGCTGCGAGCGGCAGATGAGGGAGGGGAAAGCAGCAGGAGGAGGAAGGGAGAGAGACTGAGGGAGAGAGCGCCCGCACGCACACACACACACACACACACACAAGTCAGGGCTCTCTTGACGGCACAAAGTTTCTCCCCGCCTGTTCCTCCCTTTCTCCTGCTGCCAGGGTTGAGAATGCCTCCCTGCTCTCAAAAAAAACTTTTTTTATGTGACGATAACCGTCTTGGGAGCAGTCTTAACAGGCACGGTGCGATCGGAAACGAAGAATACGCATCCAAAACACACACACCGAGCACAATGATAATGTGCTGCACTCCTCAGGCTTTGCCCAAAAAAACTCGTGCTGGTGGCGAAGAGGGACCTGGCAACCCTACTTATCTCCCTCCCATGATAGCCATTTGGTGGATGGCTCCACCTCCCAGAGCAGCCATTTTATGGCTGTGCCCACCATCTTATGTCAGAATTCCAAAGGTGCCCACAGGCTCAAAAAGGTTGGGGACCCCGGTTTAGGGCAACATTTTTTTAAGGCTCTAGAACTGTAACTACAGGTGTAAAATTGTGTTCACGCATCCTCGCTCAAGGCAATATCAGCATCAGGCTATGTCTTGTATATGTGAAACAACCATCAGAGGTCACAGACAGCATATTCATAACCCCTGAAGCAAACATTTTCTAATGAAGGCTGCTACTGTTGCCACCTTCCAGATGGGGCCTGGAGATCTTCTAAAATTACAACTGGTCTCCAGGTGACAGAGATCAGTTTCCCTGGAGAAAATGGCTGGTTTGGAGAGGGGCCTCGATGGTATTTATTTTTTTCACTCTTATATCCTGCTGAGCTTCCTCCCCTCCCCAAATCCTGCCCTCTCCGGGTTCCACCCCCAAATGTTCAGGAATTTCCAGTCCTGGAGCTGGAAACCCTAAGGCTAACCGTGGTGAGATGATATTTGCACTACCAAACATACACGTGGTTGGGAGTCTGGGATCACGGCGCCTTTTGGCTCTGCCCCCTCCCCACGTCATTTCATCAGGCATTTCCCCTGAGCTGATTTTATTCTTTGTATGCTGGTTTTACTCTATTTATTGAGGTAGTAAAACCAGCATAGGCCTTTTATGCAGGGATGTTTCCCCGCAGTCACCCCTGCCGACTGCTTCAGGGCTTCCTTTTGATTATGCATGCCTGTTCCGCCCAGCAGAGGTCGCCTTGCATAAAAGGCCATTAACTGACTAGGGTATCTGAAGGGCTGCTTCCTGCAGCAAAAACCTGTGCACCTGCTAGGGTTGCCAGGTCCCTCTTCGCCATTGGCGGGAGGTTTTTGGAGGGCAGGGTTTGGGGAGGGGCCTGAGGAGGGCAGGGTTTGGGGAGGGGAGGGACTTCAATGCCATAGAGTTCAATAGCCAAAGCAGCCATTTTCTCCAGGTGAACTGATCTCTATCAGCTGGAGATCCGTTGTAATAGCGGGAGATCTCCAGCTAGTACCTGGAGGTTAGCAATCCCAGCACCTGCTCTAGTTTTTATGGTCTTTTCTAGTGACTGAATTGTTTGCTGTATTTTTTGGTTTTGTTGCATTTTATGGATTTGCTGTTGTTTTGCAATAGTCCTGACTGTGCTGAAAGAAGTAATAAAAGTCTTTATGATAATAAAGAATGACAGCTGTGTCTTCCCTCCACTTTTTTAGGACTTCTGATCTAACAACAGTGAGGGAATTGATGGTAAACTGACACTGAAATAAGCAAGTCTTTTTTAAAAGGTGGATAACTTTGAAGTACTTAGAAGATGCAATAAGGCTGGGGTGGGGAACGTCAGGGCCGGGGGCCATTTAAGGCCCGCGAAATCATTTGGTCTGGCCCTTCGTGGGTCCTGGCAGATCTCTAGCTCAGAAGGATCTAAGACTGGTGATCTGCCCCCTCCCACGGACAGGAATAGCCTCTATTCAAGGCGGATGTGAGTTTGTTTTGCCGAGAAACGGAACCTTTTCCCCCCTTGCGAAAGAGTCATTAGCTATGGAGCTGCTAGGACTACCCAAGAAACTGTGTTAACCCTTTCCCACCCGGGCCGTGGAGAAACCTATTGGTCGGCTAATTTTTAAGTTGATAATTTTGTATGGCCCGCAAATGATGTTATAAATATCCAAATGGCCCTTGGCAGAAAAAAGATTCCCCACCCCTGCAATAAGGGATGGGGAAGACAGCTTATAAATCAGAGTTGAAACAAGGCCTGGTGGGCACTAAACACATTGACTAAGCTGCAGACGGCATCTACAAAAGGGCAAAGACAAAACAGCTAGATAATCTGCCTCTCGATCACTTCTCTGTATGAGTCATGGAGCACGACACACACCCACGCACACAAAAACAGGAAAGTGGCTGGCAGTATTTTGGAATACTGCTGCAATCGTACACACACCTAACTTGGAGCCTCCATCGAATTCAGTGGGACTTACTTCCAAGTAAACATGCAAACGGAACAGGCTGCAAGTTGTCAAGAACAATGTGATGTCAAGAGACAGTTTGGTGTAATGGTTAGACTCTCTGGCTAGGGTTCTAATCAGTCATGAAGCTTGCTGGATGAACTTGAGCCACCAGTCTTTCTCTCTCAGCCTAACCTACCTCGTAGGGTTGTTGGGATGATAAAACAGAAGAAGGGAGACCCACATATGCTACCCTGAGCTCGGAAGCATTTTGAAATAAACAATCTGAAGTAGTTAGCTTTAGGAAGGATTTTTTTCCTCTGCCTGAGACCACAGAGAGCCACCCCCAGCCAAAGCAGACAATACTGAACTATTTGGACAGGCGGTCTAGCTAGGTACAAAGGAGTGTCATGCGTGTGGCCTATTTTCAGAAGCACAGTGGTGGTCACATGTCTGGCATTCCACCTGGAGGATCTCTGAGGATGGGTGTGCGGGAATCATGGGCCATTTATGCTTGGTAATTAGCAGTGTGTTCCAGGCTGAATTGCCCCACACATTTTTTGAGTTTTTCACACTGAACCATCATTTAGGAAGTGACTGCGAAGCTGGCACATACCTGCTTCGCATTTCTTAAGAGCTCCTTTAACGCAACCTTTTGTGTTTGCTCCACCCCTACTGCAAAGAATCCCCTCAAGGAACCGTGCAAAATTACAGCCGTGTATTAGCTATGCATACAGCTGTTGCTAATGGCTATGCAAACAGGAACGAAAGAGCAGGTGAGTGTGGTGGTGGAATTTCTCCTTTTGCAACAGGACCGTGAATAGGCATTTTAAAGGTCGCATTTAAAAAAACAGCTTTGAACGAGCATCAAAATTGACCCTGCATAAATGGCCATAGAGTTGGAAAGGTCCACGAGGTTCATCTAAACTCTCTGTTTAGCTAGATGGACCAGTGGTTGGGTTGGGTAGAAGGACCTTCATACACAGTTTCCCCCGTAGAGAAATTAAGTTACTGACCCACAAAAAAACCCTTTTTCTGTCCCCTCTCAGAAGCCAGTGAATCATGTTTCTCCCTTTGGAGGGAGTGCCCCTTACAAACTATTACATATTCTTGAAAGTTGACTTACACAGAATCAGACCCTTGGTCCATCAAGGTCAGTCTCGTCTACTCAAGACTGCCAGCAGCTCTCCAGGGTCTCAGGCAGAAGTCTCTCACATCACCTACTAACTAGAGATGCCAGGGATTGAACCTGGGACCTTCTGAATGCAAAGCAGGTGCTCTACTGCTGAGCCATGGCCCCTGCCACAGCCCTTCTTCTGCCAAATAGATGCTGGAGAATCACCTGGCTTGCTCCATTTTATGTCTAAGCAGTTTACCTTTGCAAAGTTCGATTTTGTCCAGGATTGAATCACTGGTATTTTGTACTGGCCTGATATTATATGCCATTAAAGGTTTTTGATTTGATTTGATTCAAACCAAGAAGCTTTATTTAGAGACTTGCTCATCACCTGCAGCTCTCCTTGGCATCAGCAGTCCCACTCAGATTCACACGCGAGCCTCTTCTTGCCAGGTAACACATGAGGAACAATGGCTAGGGAGAAAAGCTGTATGGAGACAGGAATAGAAGGGGACAGCTGTCAGATACACACAGATCTGCATCCTCCCTTGGAAAGGCAGCTCCAAAACGCAACAAGCCTTATCTCGGCAACTTGCTGAATCTTGGCATGACAAAAACAAAAAAAGCTTGTGGCACCTTAAAAAATAATCAAACAAACAATTACCAAAGCATAGAATCATAGAGTCGAAGGGACCACTAGGGTCATCTAGTTATCTAGCCAGCTGGGTGACCTTGGGCAAGTCATTCTCTCTCAGCCTCACCTACCTCACAGGGTGTCTGTTGTGGGGAGAGGAAGGGAAGGTGATTGTAAGCCGGTTTGAGTCTCCCTTGAGTGGTAGAGAAAGTCAGCATATAAAAACCAACTCTTCTTCTTCATCATCTAGTCCAACCCCCTGCACAAAGCAGGAAATTCACAACTACCTCTCCCACACACCCACCCAGTGACCCCTACTCCATGCCCAGAAGATGGCCAAGATGCCCTCCTTCTCATGATCTGCCTGTCATAGAAGCAGCATTGCTGACAGATGGCCATCTAGCCTCTGCTTTAAAAACTTCTGTGGACTACAAGTCTCTTTGTCAGATGCACAGAGAACATCCCTTGGTTATCAGAAGTATGCTGGCCTCAGTCACCAGCCAGAGGAACAAATGCCCTTCGCTCCCAAGAAAAACCACCATGGCAAGAGAAAGACCAGGCTGGCACCAACCCTTCAGCAAAGAATGAGCAGACAACAGAGAGCTTGTCGACCTCTTTTTTGCCAGAAACAATTTTGCTCTAACTGCCAGTTGCCCTGAGACCACACAATCGAGGGGAAGAATGCTCTGACCAGCAAACTAAGAGAAACCCTTACATGGATACTCAGGAGCCATGACTGGATTCACCCACATGCAACTTTGGGGCAAAAAGGAGCCATGGGTGATGGGGCAATATGGGTTGGGCCTGCAGGAAGAAGGAGGGGCTGTGGCTTAGTGATAGAGCATCTGCTTGGCACCCAGAAGTTCCCAGGTTCAACCCCTGGCATCTCCAGTTAAAGGGGTCAGGTAAGTAGGTGATGTGAATGACTTCTGCCTGAGACCCTGGAGAGCTGCTGCCGGTCTGAGTAGATAATACTGACTCTGATGGACCAAGGGTCTGATTCAGTATATGGCTGCTTCATGTGTTCATGTGTCCATGGAACTATTTGGCCTGAAATACCAATGCTGTGGTGTCTGTAGCAATCAGGGAGGAGATAAAGGGTTTATTTTTTAATGTTTTGTATGTCCCATACATCAGCCTTACTGCTATGAACACGAGGTCTTACATTTTTCTATCTGTTACCTATTTTCCCTTGCCACCATTTACCCTTAGAAGCCAAACACAGTTTTTATTTATACCCTGGTACCTTGGCTTCTGTCCTGACTTGGATGACCCAGGCTAACCTAGTCTTGTCAGATCTTGGAAGCTAAGCAGGATTGGCCCTGGCTGGTACTTAGACTGCCAGGATTTTTACACAGAGGCAAGCCATAGCAAACTGTCTCTGTTTGCTTCTTGCCTTGGGGTCACCATATGATGGTACTTTCCGCCACCAGCTTGGTTTATACTTAGTATGGGATAGACACACACTGAGGCCAAGGAATAACATGATCCAATTAAAAAAATGCTTACCAAAGAAATATATACAATAATGATAGGAATATTTCACTGGGCATTTGTTATGCAAGTACAACTTGAGGTTTTCTTTAGTGCTACAATAACTAAGGGAAGTGGCAATCCCTATCCTAGCTCTTTGCCTAATGGAATTCAAAGAGCCCATTTCCGTTACTCAAACCTCAACCCCCAGCAAGATCTCATAGTGCCTTTCTTGCATTGCTCAGAAGTCTTCCTTCCAGTTAGGCTTGCTCTCTAGCTTGTAAGTAGGGTTGCCAGGTCCCTCTTCGCCATCAGCGAGAGGTTTTTGGGGTGGAGTCTGAGGAGGGCGGGGTTTGGGGAGAGGAGGGACTAGGGTTGCCAGGTCCCTCATCGCCACTAGTGGGATGTTTCTGGGGCGGAGCCTGAGGAGGGCGGGGTTTGGGGAGGGGAGGGACTTCAATGCCATAGAGTCCAGTTCTTCAGGGGAACTGATCTCTATCGGCTGGAGATCCGTTGTAATAGTGGGAGATCTCCAGCTAGTACCGGGAGGTTGGCAACCCCAGGAGGGATTTCAATCCCATAGAGTCCAATTGCCAAAGCGGCCCTTTTCTCCAGGTGAACTGATCTCTATCGGCTGGAGATCAGTTGTAATAGCGGGAGATCTCCAGCTAGTAGCTGGTGGTTAGCAATCCTACTTGTATGAATAAATGAATGCATTTATTTACAGCAATAGCCAGTACAACTCATCCAATTACAACCTATAAAAGAGTAAGAATATTGAGATTTAAAAAACAGTTAAAACCAATAAATTACCAGTTAAAGTTAACCAATCCCAATATTAGAGTTATTGGACTTTCCCATACAAATCTTGATTGCTGCAGAGCAGAATCTAGCAAACAAAAGTTAGCGTGCTGTAAGTGTAGTTATTAAACAATAAACCAGCATAAACTGCAACGATTATATTATCAAACGTGAAAAGCAAAACCATGCATATTGCATATGGTACAAAAACGGACAATACCATATGCAATATGCATGGTTTTGCTTTTCACGTTTGATAATATAATCGTTGCAGTTTATGCAGAGCAGAATCTGGCAACTTGAGAGAGACAAGCATCCCCTACCCAAAGTAGAAATTTCATTTCATCTTCCTCTGAGCCAGACGCCATTAAATTAATAAGAGGGTGAATGAGCTTGTGCCGAATACCCTTGTGAGGTATTCCATGAGAAGGACATGGTTTATAACCCTACTTGTAAGCACTGGTACATATATACTAGCGATTTCCTCTTGTCAGGACAGCTGACTAAGGACATTACGGTGTTGCCCCTGGGAGACTCCCTCACCTGTTCCTCAGCAGGCCCCTTCAGGCTCTTCTTCCTCCATCTTACTCTTAGTTCCCCCCTCTCCCAAATCACATGCTTCTTCCTTCAAACAGCTCACACATGAAGCTGCCTTAATCTGAATCAGACCCTTGGTCCATCAAAGTCAGTCTTCTCTACTAGGGTTGCCAGGTCCCTCTTCGCCACTGGCAGAAGGTTTTTGGGGCGGAGCCTGTGGAGGGCGGGGTTTGGGGGAAGGACTTCAGTGCCATAGAGTCCAGTTGCCAAAGGTGGCAATTTTCTCCAGGTGAACTTATCTCTATCGACTGGAGATCAGTCGCAATAGCCGGAGATCTCCAGCTAGTACCTGGAGGCTGGCATCCCTATTCTCTACCCAGACTGGCATTGGCTCCTCAGGGTCTCAAGTAGGAAAGAGTCTTTCACATCACCTGCTGCTAGCGTTGCCAGCTCTGAGTTGTGAAATACCCGGAGAACTTGGGGGTGGAGTCTGAGGAGGGCGGGGTTTGGAGAGGGAGGGACTTCAATGCCATAGAGTCCAATTGCCAAAGCAGCCATTTTATCCAGGGGAATTGATTGGACTTTGGCAAAGTGGGACTTGGCAACCCTAGTTGCCAACTACCTGCAGGTATTAGCTGGAGATCTCCTGCTATTACAACTGATCTCCAGCCAATAGAGATCAGTTCACCTGGAGAAAATGGCCGCTGGGGCAATTAAACTCTATGGCATTAAAGTCCCGCCCCTTCCCAAACCCCACCCTCATCAGGCTCCGCCCCAAAATCCTCCCGCCAGTGGCGAAGAGGGACCTGGCAACCTTAACTTCAACACATTAAGCTTCGATTAAAAAGTCAGGACATTTTTCTTCAGGCCTGTTAGCAAATGAGACAGCAAGCCTCTGGAAAATTAATAGGCCTTTTGGAAAATTATTGGATTCCAAAGGAGGGGGCCAAGAAGATATATTTAGTTCAGAGATAGACAGGGAGAGGCAAGAAGGAGACAATAACATAACCAAAAAGTTGTTATTCAGCCAAGCCCAAGGTTGAAACACAGAAAAGATGTCTGGGAACTGCTAGGGAGGACAGATAGATAAGATGCCAGGTGTTAAAACAATGGACTCTATACACAAGTTGATCTGACCAATCAAGTAATTTCTGTCTTATGATTCACCAATAAAATGTCTGTATGAGTAAGCCAATTAACAAATGAATTACATATTAATCAACCAATAAGTTAACAGAAAAGTTGTAAACCAATCAGTAGTATGATGTACAGGTGACGTGTTTTAGAGAATGTATAATGAACTAACCAAAGATTATAAAAGGTCTTGCACGCCTTTGTTCAGGGCCGAGCTTTTTTTATTACTCACAAGAGTAAAGCTGGGACTAGCAATTGCTAAATAAAGCTTGTTTTTCCCAAGAAAAGTAGTCTGAGTTTTTTGTGTCTTGAACTCTAAAATCCAGCTCTTAAATTTTGCTACAACACAACCTTATTTGAAGCACTACTTTCCTCATAACCTGCCGGTTATGAAGAGGGATAAACTAATGATCCTAAAGGGGAATGAAGGTACTAAAATGTCCAAAAAACTAACCTATGTCAAGTAGTACCTTCTATCTAGGAGTATAGCTTGTTAATAATTTATAATAACTCTCTAAATAAAATTACCAATATTCAGATTGCTAATTCACCAGGGAAAGTTCCAATTTAGATACAGCTTCAACTTCAGCTATTTTACATTTATAATTGAAACAGAAAACGTACAGATAATGCAGTGATAGTCCCAAACATATATACAGTATGCTAATCCAACAGGTAGTGTTCTGTGTTACATATATTGTTCTGTGTAGTATATTCTCAAATCACAAGTCAAGTAATATATTCCAAAATAATTTTCAAATATAATTTACAGTCTTTGCATAATAAATTCAAATTTCCAGTCTTTCAAATTTAACCAAATTTAACAAATTCAAACAAGTGCCCGGGTCTATACTTGTTTTGTACAGTGACTTCTTCAGTGAGTACTTGTTATCCTAATAAATGTATTATATATAAAATCAATTCTTCATGTATTAATGCTTTTAGACATAGATAAGTCAACAAGAAATTATTTTACCTTCACAAACTCCTATAAAGCTGATATCTAATAGCTCTTTCACAATGTTGCCGACTAAGAAAAAAATATCAAAATTAGACTTCAAATCTTTTTAAGTTAATATTATATGTACATATTAACCATCTTATAATATTACCTGAGAAAATTCCTTAAGCAGTCCCTCTCATATTATCTTCTTATGGCACGCTATCTACCAGGGGCAAGACTGTGTTTTAAAGTATCTTCTCATTTTAAATTAGTTAATCGAACTTGTTATGCAGATAAGCTCTTCACCTACTCCAAGGTAGCAACTCGAAGGTAACAAGATAAATCTAGTGTTCCATTAAGACCATAAGGCTCCATACTTTGCCATTTAAAAATAAACCTGGCTTCTGATTGCAACAAACACTGTTGTTTATTCCCTTTGAAAGAACCTTGTAATTTAGCTAAGATCTGAAAAGAAATGTCTTTATCTGAGTGTTTACTTTCAGTGAAGTGTGCAACTGAAGGAGAATCAGCTATTTTATTTCTAATCCTTGACATGTGCTCTACAATACATGTTTTTATAGGCTGCAACATGCCACCAATATAAATTTTTGACACAGACAAGCTATTAAATAAACTACTCCCCATGTGTTACACGTAGCAAAAAATGTTAAGTGTTGCTTTAAAGCCATTAGCTTAAAGCAGCGGTTCTCAACCTGTGGGTCGCGACCCCTTTGGGGGTCGAACGACCCTTTCACAGGGGTTGCCTAAGACCATTGGAAAACTCCCTCAGACCCCGCGCAGGGCTCTTCCCCCTCCCACCCCCTTCTCAGGCTCCCCAGACGAGGAAAGGGAGGAAGCCGCCTCAGTCAGCAACTTGCTCTCTCACTCTTTCCCCCTCCCGCCCCACCAGGCCCGAAACCCACCTCGCCATTGGCCACGCCACGTCACGTGAGGCCAACGTTCCTTTCCCCCCTTCCCTCCCTCGTCCCCTCCCGCGCAGTTGGCAGGAGCCGCGGTGGCTTCTTCCTCACGCAGCGTGGGGGACGGGAGGCTGCTCTGCGCTGGGGACGCCGGGGATGAGTTTCGCCCCCTGAGGCGGCTCAGATGGGCAAATTGAAGCCCTCCGGCGTTTCCTCCCACTCCCCAGGGTCTCTTGTCTGAGGGGGAGCCGTTGCGGGCTCCGTGAGAGAGGCTTAGGTCGGGCTCAGCTTCTGTGCTTGGTTTCTGCCTTCCCTGCCGCGGTTTCTGCATTGAAAACTTTCTTTGGGGGTGGGGGGCGATGGCAGCATTCACAAAAGGGGACGTTGCAACCCCTCAGGACATTCTGTTCAAAGTCTCGGTACTTCAGGAAGGAAGAGCAAAACATGGCTCAGTGGCAGAGCATCTGCTTGGCATGCAGAAGGTCCCAGGTTCAATCCCCGGCATCTTCAGTTAAAGCAGTGGTTCCCAAACCTTTTGCGTCATGGAGCACTTTTCAGGAGAGAAATTAGTCATTAATTTTCACCTAGCAATGACAGTAGCATTTTTCTTTCCAGTCTCTTCACGGAGCACTAGGAGATGTTTCGCGGAGCACCAAGTGCTCCATGGAGCACAGTTAGGAAACAGCTGAGTTAAAGGATCAGAATTTCGGTGATGTGAAAGGCCTTGACCTAAGACCCTGGAGAGCCGCTTCCAGTCTGAGTGGACAATACTGAGGATCTGATTCAGTAGAAGGCAGCTTTGTGCGTTTGCAAAACTTCCAAGGAGATAGATCGGGATGGGTCTTTGTCTGTAGAAGTAGAAAAGAGCAAGAATCTAGCACCTTAAAGACTAACAATATTTCTGGCAGGGTATATGGACTTTCGTGAGTCACAGCTCACCACCTTCACGGCTCACTCCTTCCAAGGGCAGGGAGATTTTGATTGTGAACGAATTGGGGTTGGGTGTTTCTTTCCTACTGGTGTATTTTGTTTTTATTTACTGTATTGGCTTCTCCAATGATCCCAGGTGGAGCATATGGTTCCCCTGAATTGCTGAATGTTCATGAGCACGATTAGCTGCCTTACGCAAACCTAACGTAACATCTAAAATGTCTCCCTATGTGATGAAAATACATCCTGCATATCAGATATTTACATTACGATTCATAACAGTAGCAAAATTACAGGTATGAAGTAGCAACGCAAATAATTTTAAGGTTGTGGGTCACCACAACATGAGGAACTGTATTAAAGCGTCGTGGCATTAGGAAGGTTGAGAACCACTGGCTTAAAGCAACAGCAAAGTGCAAGACAGTGATGTTTAAAAAGAAAAACACCTTTCTCACAAGCAGTAGCTAGATAGAAAAGCTTGTTCCTCTTAAATTCATCAGATTTAATTTTTCTTAACTGCAAACATGTAAGTGGATAACATAATGTGCTTCCAGGGCTCAAGTGAGGCCTGTTAACGGAGGAACAGGAGCTGTTGATTTCATGTTCAATCTGGCAAAGAACAGAATGATCCCGCTTGGCATATTCTGATGGGAGGGGGTTACAGATACAGGCAACAATTTGCTCAAAGCGAGCAAATTCCCGCTTCAGATGTGAAGCAGCAGGGAAGTGAGGTGAGAAAGAAGCCTACTTTCCAAATAATCCCCCCCCCATCGCTTTTGTTATAAAAATGCTGAGAGCAGCAGACAAGCTCAATCAATGTGATGCATATGCTGGAACTGTCGCTGAGAATAATCCATACTCATCAGATGGTGAAAGTATATCTAAGGAGAGAGTGTCCAAACATGAGCAGAGCTAGGACAGGCTGCAGTTTTTGTTCAAAATCTGGTGTAAATGTAATATGGGCCCGGACATGTTTTGTGATTTGGCTGCTTGTGTTCAGGCAGGTATTGGGTATAGAATCTCAGTTTACATATTTAGATTTGTTCAAAAGCAAGTTTCTAGTTCTTCAGGTGGGAAAGATAAGCTTGAAATGAGCGATCTAGGGTTGCCATCTCTTACAAGAGAGGGTGTGTGTATGGGGGTGCTTTTAGCCCTGGCAAGGGAAAAACATTGTTTTCTGTTCTGTGCCTTACTTTCTTCTGCCCCTGCCAGTACTCAAAGCAGTCCCAAAGTGGGCAGAGGGGCATTTTAAATCAGGAAAGCAGTACCACTTGGAAAGTTAACCCTCTCTTCCCTCTCTTGTCTGTTATAAAGCAATCACAGATTTTACACTAATTTCTTTGAAGCTTCACCTGTCTTGGGTGGGACAGCCTAC
This sequence comes from Euleptes europaea, assembly GCF_029931775.1. Classification (NCBI taxonomy): domain Eukaryota; kingdom Metazoa; phylum Chordata; class Lepidosauria; order Squamata; family Sphaerodactylidae; genus Euleptes; species Euleptes europaea. Next base: position 52,994,980 of record NC_079325.1, on the reverse strand, counting down.
ATCTATGGTTGCCAAACCCCAGGTGAGGCCTAGAGTTCTCCAGGCATTAGAACTGATTTTCGAGATTACAGAGATCAGTTCCCCTGGAGAACATGGCAATTTCAGAGAGTAAACACTATAGCACATGCTATAGTATACCTTAGGTGAAATCACTCCCCAAATCCCCCCCTCCATAGGCTCCACCCAGGGTTGCCAACCTCCAGGTGGTGGCTGGCGATCTCCAGGCAAATGAGATCAGTTCTATGTCAGCTTTGTAGGGCAGGCTGTATGGAATCATGTCCCTGCTGAGCATCCTTCCTTCCCCCAATTCCACCTGCCCCAGGCTCTGCCCCCAAATCTCCAGGAATTTCCCAAGCGAGAGCTGGTAACTCTAGCTTCACCAGCAAATAGGATTGCCAACTCTAGGTTGAGAAACTCCTGGAGATATTGGGGGTGGAACCTGGGCAGGGTGGGGTTTGAGTAGGGGAGCAACCTCAGCCGGGTATAATGCTATACAGTCCACCCTCCAACCCAGGTACTGAAGTGCCCTGGTTGTCTTATAGAGTCCAATGAAGACAACTGGGAGGAGGTTAAAAAGAGCAACAGTTCTTTATTTAGCTAAACACAGACGTGGGGTGAAATAACCCACAAATAAGATGCAGAGTTACTCACCTGAGAAACAAAGGCAAGTCAGTATCATTTATGCATTCTCATGGGGCAGGCCCATGGCTGCTGACAAGCAAATTGATACACAAAAGCACCAATGCACATTAAGTGTCTACTTCATTCTAATTAGCATAACCTATAGATCTTGGCCGAAGGCGTCACTTAGTGAGTGCCTGATCTTGTGAGTTCGGTAACCAGAAACCACATTCCTGAAGATGAACGTAATTGAGAGCTCTCTACTGGTGAGAGGCCGTACCAGGCACAGAGAGCATGATTTGTTGGTTCATGGCTCCCGGATGCCAACTTCCCAAAGCTTCCATGTGTATGCGTATGAATACATAGTAGCCCTTATATCTGGGCATTACAGTACTAGCTGGAGATCTCCTGCTACAACTGATCTCCAGCCGACAGAGATCAGTTCACCTGGAGAAAAGGGTGAACCATTGGCCATTGGACTCTATGGCATTGAACTCCTTCCCAAACCCTGCTCTCCTCAGGCTCCGCCCCCAAAACTTCCCTCTGGTGGTAAAGAGGGATCTGGCAACCCTAGCTTACAACCATGAATTGAACTTGAATGGGGGGGGGGAAATACTACAACTCCCATGAAGCTCTCTGAGCTCCGTGGCGGCTCTGGGCTTCCCCCCAGTGGCCGATGCGGGTAAGGGCGCTCTCAGTCCCGCTAGCAGCCAGGTGGCTAACGGAGCTTCTGCTGGCAGTCGAGGTCGGCAGCGCTGCTGCAGAGAGCCAGCAAGGGATCTGCCTTAGGTGTGGGGGAAGGAAGCGGCAGCCCCTGGACACGAGGGTGGGCAGGACACCTCCCCCCCCCCATGAAGACCCGGGCCCCCAAAGCCCAGCCAGCGACCCTTTGAAAGAGCCCCAGCCAAGAGGGTAGAGGAAGCGATTGCTTTGCAAGCCCGGGAGCTGAAACCCCAGGCGGAGCCGCTGCAGCCATGGGGAACCGAGGGATGGAAGATCTCATCCCTTTAGTCAACAAGCTGCAAGATGCCTTCTCTGCCATCGGTCAGAATGCCGACCTGGACCTTCCCCAGATCGCTGTGGTTGGGGGGCAGAGCGCCGGGAAGAGCTCGGTCTTGGAGAATTTTGTTGGAAGGTAAGACGGAGAGGCGGCAGCAGATCAGCCCCTGCCTTCAAAATCCCTTATTTGCATCATCCCTCTCGGCCAGATTGTGGAAAGCTGACCTCCAGTGATGCTGCTAAATGCGCATTGTGCCCCCCCCCGCCCGTGGCAATTTGAAATGCAGTACAAGCCCGGAGAGGAGGGGGCTGCTGTAGCTCCCCTTGGATTTGGGAGATGAAAGCTTCCAGCACCCCCCCACACACACACACACACACACGCGCGCGCGCACACACACATTGCAGGCGCTGTCTGTCTAGCGCTAAGCTTTGCCTTGCAGAGAACTGCAGCCTCCGTGATTGACAGGTGACATGCCATTCTCTGTCACCTTCATCAGGATGAAAGATGTTCTCTTCCCTTCCCCCACAGAGTGCTCGAGTGTGTGTGTATACATGCGCAGCTGTAGATGTTTGTAGCTATGGTTTTTGGGAAAAGGTTCATTAGAAGGTAATTTATAGCCAGATGTCCCTAAACATTTATGGGCAAAGAAGACAGAGGTGAGGTGTGTAAAATGGTGGGTAGGGGGGTTATTACAGCAAACAACCCCTGCTGGTCTTTGGAGTGACTTACTACACAAAAGAAGCCATTTGTCTGGGGGTGGAGAGGGAAAGGAAGAAGCCCTGGAGCTGATCTGCAGTCGGGAGATTTAAACCTAAATCATGTATTTATCTTTTGAGTGGTATGGAAGCTAAAGGCAGGAAGGAAGGCTATTCTTCTGGCTCCGAAGCAGGATCTCTTCTTCCTCTCCCCGCTTTCATTCAGATGCCGGAGGATAAATACTGCTGGGGTGGGTGGGGGACTTAAGAGGATGTTGCTTCAAGGAGAGACTGGAGCAGGGGTTTGGTGTCTTGAATGCCCACGGATCCTGCAAAGCCCAGACAAAGCTGCTCGTATATTATGTAATCTCTGGAGGGTAGAGAAGTGTGTGTACGGGTGTGTGTGGAGTGAGAATAGGCACAACGCTTTGGGGTTTTTCTTCCTTTGGTTTTCTGCAACTGGGAGGCAAAGGGCAGGCCCCAGCCCTTGCAAAAGATGCAATTTCTGTATGGCATTTTCCTAAGTTAAATTTGTTGTGCTTTTTGGGGGGTCGGGGAGATCAACGTAGCATTCAGCCGATTGCATATGGATGTCAAGAAATTATTATGGATGCAAAGCACGCTCGCCACCAAGATGCTCTTTCAGAACTGCAACTCCCCCCAAGACTAGGTTGCTTTTCCCTTTTGCTAAACCTCAGCCTGGCCACAGTCCAGCCAGATGAAAAGCCAGGAAGGGCCAATGTGTGGAAACCTGGGTGCCTGTTGCCTCCAAGGGTGCTTGGCTCCTCAGAGCACCTGCCAGCCAGCGACTGAAAGACGAAGGTGGCTGTCGGCTAGGCCAGGTAGCAGTGCTGTTTAGCATCCGTTGGATATGCTGCTGTCTCTAGGGTGATGCCATGCTGAGAAGCAAGAGGGTAAAGGGCAACCCTGGCGCTGTGGCCAGGCATTCTGAGGGCTTCCATTTTCTGACAAGGAAGCCCGGCCATGGTTTTCCTTTGTGTGACCTTCACGTCCATTTCCAGCAACCTCTGCAAAGAGCAGATGATCTGAAAAGATGGTCTGCGCTGACAGACCGGCAGAGATGCAGCACCTGAGGACATGGAGGAGCTTGTCTGTAATAGGCTTACATTTTGCTTTAATTCTTACCATTTGGGAATGGCGCTTCACTAGGCAAGCAGGCCAGGTGCCGGGGGGGATTCCCCTAAGAGAGGCAGCCTTTCCTTACGCAGAATATCTCCCAGCTCTTTCCTTTCCTCCTTGCTGCAGTCTGCAGGATAACAGTTTTCAAGACATTTTTGTTTGAAAGAATCTAAAATGGCCACCACCAGCTCCCTTCTGGACCAGATCAGGCAGATATTCTTTATTGCTGCTAAATTCTAGAAGAAAGCAGCTTGCAGTGTTAGGAGACAGAGCGCCAAGACCGTCATCTTAGGTGTTGAGGAAGATGGCTCTGCTGGAGAGGATTGGAACAGCAGAAATCCAAGGCGCTGTTTACTGAAAACCTACCCGTGGGGCATATCAGGAAGACCCGGAGGCTGTTCCTTGCAGATGTCGGGTGATCCGTTTGGAATAATTCTGCAGTTATCTTCTAAAATGTCAAAAAGGATCACAGTGGTGTTGAGTACCCCACCCCCCCAAGACTGTTATTGTTACCATCAAATTGACCAAAAAGAAGCTGAAAGAGGAGAAAGACCCTTGTTGGTCAGTTGTAGCGTGGCTTGGTTCAGAATTTCTAAAGAAAGAAGATTAGAGGTTTCTTCCACAGTGTACAGAGATGGTGAAACAAGAGGCGTGTTCTAGGGCATCTTTTGGTTGTCAAATAAGAAAGCTTCTCTTGAAAGAAGAGGGATTTTGCAGTGGTACTAGATTGCCCTAAATTTTGCATGTGAAAAACACAAGTTAGTTAAAGGTGTGTGTCTAGAGTAATGAGCTGCAGTGGTGTAAATGACAAAGTTATATCATGGAAATCTGATCGCACCTATGAAGAGTCAAGGGACGTACCGTTATCATCCTTGACTTTTCAAAGACAGAAGGGGAGGCGAGTTCGGTCTCAGAACGTTGTTTACAAGGGAACTAAACTGCCTGATGAAGGGCAAGCAATTGGGTTTCCACATTCTGTCTTCTTCTGGTCTCCTTCCCAAGAGAGGGGATGAGGATGTGATTTCACTGGGAGCCCGTGGATGACCTCTATGGCAGCAGATTGCATTGCTGCAGGGTTGTTGTTGTTTTAAGATAGAGAAGGGTTCCAAACAGGACCATTGGCTCTGGGAACAGAAAAAGAATGAACTCCTTCGGGGAAATTACTGGAAAGAAAATGAGTTAAGGTGTGGAAGGAAATGGTCCCCTGTTGCCATTAGAGGGCTTGGAAGATTGAGAGATACAGACTGTGGTGTTTGTCTCATTGTAATGGTGTTCACCATCCTGCAGCTGTTTGCATTACGAAGCAATACTTTTAAAAGATGGCTGCAGCCAGCCATGCTGTGACGATCTGCTGCTTGGTTTATGTGTGGCGAAAGGAACCCATGTCGCGATAGCACTGATGAACCGCATTTTTGAGTCCTGGTTGGCTCTTACTTTGTGCTAAATCTGGTTCTGACTGGTTTGGAGTTGTATCCCCGCCCCCCGGAATAAAGAGGAATGAAATAACACATATTGTGTAAGTCAGTTTGAACTAGGGTCGGAAGTTGGTTCCAACTGCTGACCCAGTGGCCAAATATTTGGCTTCTCAAACACACAATCAGGAGAGAATGGTTTGAAGATAGATCGGACTGATTTTTACCTCTACACTACAAATTTGAACTGGATTGAAAGTGGATGAAGGGAGTGATCCTAAACAGGCCTAATCAGAAATAAGCCCCATGTTCTTCAGTTGTGCATAGGGTTGCCAGGTCCCTCTTTGCCATCGGCAGAACTTTTTGGGGCGGAGCCTGAGGAGGGCAGGGTTTGGGGAGGGGAGGGGCTTAAATGCCATAGGGTCCAATTGTCAAAGCAGCCATTTTCTCCAGGTGAACTGATCTCTATCAGCTGGAGCTCAATTGTAATAGCAGGAGATCTCCAGATAGTACCTGGAGGTTGGCAACCATAGTGATGCATACTCCCAGGAAAGTGTCGGTGTAAAGCCTAATTGTTCCATCTCCCCCACCAAAAAAAAAAAAAAAAATTCCCAAAGCAGACTTAGGAAGAAGGTAAATATAATTTTGCAAATATTAATTAGATTTTATAAGATTTTTTCCTTCAAATAATTAATTCTCCCCCTTTGCTAAATATTTTGAGCAAGCTGTGGTAGGAATATACCCTCAAGCTCTCCTTCTCCATCCATTTGTTCAGACTGCTAGAGGTCTGGGAGCTTAGTAGCAGGAGGGGGCACTGCACTGGCTGTCTGAGAACACCTGACGGCCGGGGCCTGGATCCTTTTAGGCCGTGATGTTAATCATCTGGTTCAAAATGCTTGTAGTTCACTCCTCTGACTAGCAGTGCTGTGTGTATGTGCATAGATCATCTGAGAACTCTAGAGTTGCTTTGCCCTCTGTTGAATGCACTTGGACTCACTTTCTTGATTTACCTGAATTTAGAGTTGCCAACCTTCAGGTATTGTGTGCAAAACATCAAAGACAGCAGTGTGAGACAAATAGACATAACAGCAGTGACTACACAATGTACACTAACAGCAGTGACTACACAATGTACAATATATACATGGATTATAGAATAACCAGGCAAAAAAGTCCTCTTCTTAAGTCTATCAAAGTTGGTTGGTTCCAATTGTATAATATGTTCATCTGGTATGAATCCAGTGAATATAAATCCAAAGATGGGGGACGGCCGTTTCACCTTGGTTTCTTCAGCCCCATATTATCTCATCCATGTAATGGTAATTCCAGAATATAACAAAGTCCACAAAGGTACACTATTAAGCCACAGCAATGTCCACAGGTTCCCAAGTGGGATAGCTTGGGAACCTGTGGACATTGCTGTGGCTTAATAGTGTACCTTTGTGGACTTTGTTATATTCTGGAATTACCATTACATGGATGAGATAATATGGGGCTGAAGAAACCAAGGTGAAACGGCCGTCCCCCATCTTTGGATTTCTATTCACTGGATTCATACCAGATGAACATATTATACAATTGGAACCAACCAACTTTGATAGACTTAAGAAGAGGACTTTTTTGCCTGGTTATTCTATAATCCATGTATATATTGTACGTTGTGTAGTCACTGCTGTTAGTGTACATTGTGTAGTCACTGCTGTTAGGTCTATTTGTCTCTCACTGCTGTCTTTGATGTTTTGCACTTATTAACATTTGCATTTTTGCTACTTGGCTCTGTGCATTTGTGTACCTTTTACCCGTGCTAATTTCCAAACCATATGGTATAGGCACGGGAGTGCTTTTGTTTTGTTTATATTGAACCTTCAGGTATTAGCTGGAGATCGGCTATTACAACTTATCTCCAGACGATAGAGATCAGTTCACCTTGAGAAAATGGCCGCTTTGGCAATTGGACTCCATGGCATTGAAGTCCCTCCCCAACCCTGCCCTCTTCAGGCTCCACCCCAAAAATCTCCAGGTATTTCCCAGCCCGGAGCTGGCAACTCTTTCTAAATTACCTATTCTGGATTAAGATAACTGATTTGTGTGTGCCCGGTCAGGGGCTGACGGGTGAATAGTGTTGTTAACAACCATAGAATTTGAACAACAGAGTTCTCATTTGTTCCAGACTTGGGATTCCAAAAGACCCTGGGTGTGCAAGCAGTATTCTGCACCTCTGCACACCCCAGACCCATTGCTGATCAACAAACCACAGTGCTCTCCATACTAAAATTTATTCTACAAAAATCTGGCTCTCCTATCCTCCTACCCATTGCAGCTTCTGTTTATGTTTGTTAGATTTCAAACATGCCCAGTTCCTAATAACATAAAAAGACAAAAAATCCAGATATCAATATAAAAGATACATGTATTGGTTATTTACAGCTGTGCCTAAATGGTAAGGCTGGTTGTCATATGCCCAGGCGTTTATATTTTAGAATAAATCCACATGTTGCTCATCTCAAGCATTATAATCATCTCAAGCATTATAATCACCCTTGCAAAAAGGCAGTTTTGATTTTGTGTTTTATTTTATATCATGAATACAATTATTCAGTCATATAATCGCTCACCTGCAGCCTAAACTGACTGTGTAAACTGACCTCAGGTCATCAAATGTTAGTAGCCCACAAACATTCTCCAGGTATTTCCCAATCTGGAGCTGGCAACTGTACCAGATGCCCTTCTGCAGTACATCCGCTTCCTGTGCTTTGCAGGCAGCAGCTTCAGCCCACACGACAGCCTCTCCTGCATGCCACTGCTGCCTTTTAAAAAAGCAAATTTAATCTGCAAAGTGCTTTGTAATCTTTACTAGAGGCTACAGCCAAAGATTTGGCTGGGTATTTCAAATCAATAGGTGAACTTCAGCTGCCCTCACCTTTGTAGCTCCTGGATCATTCTGTCTACCTTCCCCCTCTCAGGCTTTTCCCTCTGGCCCTCTCTTGGTTCTCATCCTGTTCTTTGCAAAGCCTGCTGTCATTTTAGGCCTCTGCCTGCTCTGGTCTGAGGTCCTTCCCCTCCCTGTGGCCTTCCGCCCTTGAGGATCAGAGAAGGTCGGCCAGTGGCATCTCCAGGATAGGCATCTCCAGAATTGCCATCTCCAGGATAGGAAAGTTCTGGAGATTTGGGGGTGGAGCATGGAGGGTTACGAGGTTTGAGGAGGGACCTCAGTGGGGTCTTAAACAATACACCCTCCAATGCTGCCATTTTCTCTAAGGGAACTGATCTCTGAAGTCTGGAAATTACTGGTAATTCCAGGAGATCTCTAGGCCCCACCTGAAGTTGGCAACCCTAGCCATGGTGCTCAACCAATCACGACTGCCTGCTTCACCATAATCTCAAAATACACTAGTACACCAGAATATTGATTCACACACCCCCCCCCCCACAAATAAATGGTCACCACTATTGCCATTTTGCAAATGGGGGACTCAGTTGCCAAGGAAGCACAGTGGGTCCGAGGCAGAGAAGTAGGGTTGCCAGGTCCCTCTTTGCCACCGGTGGGAGGTTTTTGGGGCGGTGCCTGAGGTGGGCAGGGCTTGGGGAAGGGAGGGACTTCAGTGCCATAGAGTCCAATTGCCAAAGTGGCCATTTTCACCAGGTGAACTGATCTCTATTGGCTGGAGATCAGTTGTTATAGCAGGAGATCTCCAGCTAGTACCTGGAGGTTGGCAACCCTACAAAGGAGGGATGAACGTAAGTCCCCCAAATCCTCCCAGCTTTGCCCCCACGGTACCACACTGGCTGATTGAGGAATCCTGCAGAACCAGAAGTTCATTACTAACTAGCTTCCTGCAGTCAGCATGGAGGAATTTGTGGGGAGGAGAAATGGAACGATGCTTTTCTGAAGATGCCATAGCATCATTTGCAGTTCCTCCATAGGTGTCAGTCTGTGGGATTCAGTTTGTGGGGTTCAGTTTGCGGGACTGACATAGGAACTCATTTTTATCAAAAGGGATCAAGAGTTGAGGTACTTCAGAAAAGTCATCGAAGGAAAGTGGTACTATCTAATTTTGTGGATCTTTTTGTTTTTCCTGTTTTCTCCAGATACTGAGCTCGTTGATAGATTCATTGGGATCAAGAGGTAAAGCTGGACTGTACCATTAAAAGTTCAGATTGCCTTGATCTGAATGCTGCCTTATTTTAATTACAAAACAGTTCCCTGTACATAGAAATCTAGTATCACAAGGACAAGGGTCTGGCCTCCATGATTTATTTTCTTTTCATTCCCTCCACTCTTTGGGCAAACATTAAAATATTCAGTCCCTGATATCCAGAAAAAGTACCGTCTTTTTGGCTGGGGGGGAGGGAAATGGTTTAACAATTTATTCTGGCTTTGAGAGTTGGTTACTTAGGAAACAAATCCAGGAAAACAGTGTGGGTTTTGTAATTATTTTTATTTTTTGTTGGTATTTATCTCATTGCACACGCTCATTTTCTTCTTGTTCTTCTTCGGAGTATAACACATCACCCCCCCCCCCGCTACTAATAATTATTCTCCCAGTATCACTTACTCCTCTGTTAATGGATTACTCAGCAATGCAGAGCCTATATTTACGATAGCAGATGTCCAGGGGGTTGATGTTTCTGTGTGCGCATGTGTGCATGCGTCGGCATCTGAGGACACAGCATGGTGCTTGCAACACCAGATTACAGTGATAAAGTCCATTGAAGGCGTGAGATGAAGCTGGGGGAGAGAGCAGGGGCTGCGGGGGTACAGCTTCCCACATGCTTTTTAGCATCAACTAAGAGAGCCAACACGGTGTAGTGATTAAGGTGTTGGAATAGGGCCTGGAAAACTCAGGTTCGAATCCCCACTTGCGCCATAGAAGCTTGTGGGGTAAACTTGGGCCAGTCACACAATCTCAGTCCTGACCCTGGCTAGTATATTTGGATGGGAGACCTCCAAGGAATACCAGGGGCGTGATGCGGAGGCAGGCAATGGCGAACCACCTCCAAACATCTCTTGCCTTGAAAACCCTATGGGGTTACTATGTGACTTGCTGTGATTTGATGGCAAAAAATAAAGAAAAAGAAGTTGGAGTGAGCTTGGGGAAAGGTGAGGTTGCTTAGAATCATAGAGTTGGAAGAGGCCATACAGGCCATCTAGTCCAACCCCCTGCTTGATGCAGAATCATCCTAGAGCATCCCTGACAAGTGTTTGTCCAGCCTCTGCTTAAAGACTGCCAGTGAGGGGGGAGCTCACCATCTCCCTTGGTAGCTGATTCCACTGTTGAACAACTCTTACTGTAAAAATCCACACACCCCCTAATATCCAGCTGGTACCTTTTTGCCTGAAATTTAAACTCATTATTGCAAGTCCTATCCTCTGGTGCCATCAGGAACAGCTCCCTGCCCTCCTCTAAGTGACAGCCCTTCAAATACTTAAAGAGAGCAATTATGTCCCCCCTCAACCTCCTCTTCTCTAGACTATCCTTGCAGATAGATGGGTGAGTGTAGAATTCTTCATTTGAAGAGAACAAGAAGAAAAGAAGACACTTGATTTGGAAGGTGTTTAAAGAGTTGAGCATGGGGAAGGGCTGGTGAGGGACTGTCAAGGGACTCAAAGCTGTATGGTAGATTTTAAAAAGTATGAGGTCAGCCGAAGGTGAGGAAAGTGCCCTGAACACATGAAGCTGCCTTATGACAGTTGAGAGTCAGCATGGTGTAGTGGTTAAGAGCGGTGGTTTGGAGTGGTGGAGTCTGATCTGAAGAACCAGGTTTGATTCCTCACTCCTCCACATGAGCGGCGGAGGCTAATCTGGTATACTGGATTTGTTTCCCCACTCCTGCACATGAAGCCAGCTGGGTGACCTTGGGCTAGTCACACACTCTCAGCCTCACCTACGTCACAGGGTGTCTGTTGTGGGGAGGAGAGGGGAAGGTGATTGTAAGCCGGTTTGATTCTGCCTTAAGTGGTAGAGACAGTCTTCTTCTTCTCCTTCTCCTCTTCTCCATCCAACTCAGGTTTGTCTGCAGTTGCTGGGTGGTGGATCTCTGTGGCCCAAAGGGTTGATTCACACATTACACAGAGGACTGTGAGCCTCCCATGTAAGAACATAAAAAGAACCCTGCTGGATCAGACCAGTGGTCCATCTAGTCCAGCATCCTGTTCCACACAGCAGCCAACCAGAGGGTTAGCAACAGATAGGGTTGCCAACCTCCAGGTGATGGCTGGAGATCTCCCACTATTACAACTGATTCCCAGGTGATAGAAATCAGTTCCCCTGGAGAAAATGGCCCATTTGGCAATTGAACGCTGTGGCATTGAAGTCCCTTTCCTCTCCAAACCCCACCCTCCTCAGACTCCACCCCCAAAATATCCAGGTATTTCCCAACCTGGAGCTGACAACCCTAGCAACAGGGCATAGAGGTCGAGGCCTTCTCTTGATGTAGCCTCCTGGCACTGGCATTCAGAGGTTTACTGCCTCTGAACGTGGAGATTCCCTTTAATCACCACGGCTACTAGCCACTTCTACACCTTTATGAATATGTCTAATCCCCTTCTAAAGTGGTCTATGCCTGTGACTGTCACATCATTCTCTGGTAGAGAATTCCACACTGTGAAAAGTCACAGATTCTTCAGCCTTTCCTCATAGGAAAAATGCTCCAACCCACCCACCTCCAAATCATATTGTTCACCCTCCTTAATATTTTTTTCTGGCTCTGCAATGTCCTTTTTGAGATACGGTTACCAGAACTGCACACAGCATTCCAAATGAGGCTGCACCACAGATCTATACAGGGGCATTACAATATTGGACCTGTTTTGGATCGGGAGCATCGTATGCACGGAGAGGGAGTTTAAGCCTCCCCCCAAGCTATTTTCTCAGGGAGCCACTGATTGGATTGGGACTGTGCCTCCCCAATCCTAAACCCAAATGCTAGCTACTATATACCGCATTGCCCATCAAACTGAGTTCATTCTCCTGTGTCCTATAACCTCCTATTTGCCATTTTCTGTAATATTTTGTTCCTCTCCCTCTTTATGCCTATAGCAACAACCGAAAGCAGAGGGCAGAATATGTGATATGTCATGTTAGAGGTTTTGCCCTTTAGCTGTGGTATCCTAAGATACCACAGAGTAAGCCCCATTGACTAGATTGTCCAGAATAGAATTTTGAGTAGACCTGTTTAGGATTGCTCTCTAGGAGTCTTATGTTTGTTCTCTTTGTTGTCTCATATCCCTGCACTGTTACACAACATTTTTGAATGTGAATTTAAATATTAAGAAATCACAAGAAAAAGCGAGATCCAGGTATCCTGTGAAGACAAAAAGCAGTTAGCAGACTGACAGTGCAAACCTAAGCAAAGCTTAGACTCTTTTAAGGGCTTGCCAACCTCCAGATGGGGCCTGGAGATCTCCTGGAATTAGAACTGATCACCAGGCAACAGAGATCATTTTCCCTGAAGAAAATGGCTACCTTGTAGGGTTGCCAACTGCCAGGTAGTAGCAGGAAATATCTTGCTAATTCAACTGATCTCCAGCTGATAGAGATCAGATCACCTGGAGAAAAAGGGCCGCTTTGGCAATTGGACTCTATGGCACTGAAGCCCCTCCCCTCCCAAACCCCGCCCTCCTCGGGCTCCTCCCCAAAAATCTCCTGTCAGTGGCGAAGAGGGACCTGGCAACCCTACTACCTTGGAGAATGGACTCAGAGGTCCCCAACCTTTTCCAGCCTGCGGGCACATTTGGAATTCTGGCATGGTGTGGTGGGCGCAGCAACAAAACGGCTGCCACAAAATGGCTGCTGCAGAGGGCAGAACTGGCCACAAAATGATTGCCAGAGTTTAACTTCAGTCAGACAATGCAGATCCTTGTGCTGTGGTGGCGGCGGCTGCCAAAGCAACATTAAAAAAATCTGCACAGCCAACCAAATCTCCAATAGCCTTGTGTCAGGCCCAGCCTGGGCAGTGAACAGAAACTGCCGGGCATGGTCTGACATAGGATGTTGTGCTTTCTCCAGGTGCTGGCCAAGGTCAACTCTACTGCCATGTATTTGTTTTGACTCAGGACTCTGTGGGAATCTTGCCTCAGTGGGAGGGGGGTTGCCATGGCATCCTGAATTGTTCGGTGCTTTCTGATATAGGCCCCGCACCATGCTTATAGTTTTCATTAGTGCCATCTTGAATCTTAGCTGCTGTTAACCTGTAGATCTTCCAATAAATCAACTCTCTTTTGGACTACCTGTCTACGGATGTTGTTTATGGGATTGTCACGGGACAAGTGCTCACACCTTGCTGGGCAAAAGCCCTACGTAGCCCCGCTCACTTCCTAAAACACTTGGCGGGTGCCAGAAAAGGTGTTGGTGGGCCCATGGGCACCACAATGGGTACCCCTGTGCTACTGTACTATGGCATTACTGCACTGAGGTATGGCCCCTCCCTAGGGTTGCCAGGTCCCTCTTTGCCACCGGCGGGAGATTTTGGGGGCGGAGCCTGAGGAGGGCGAGGTTTGGGGAGGGGAGGGACTTCAATGCCATAGAGTTCAATCGCCAAAGCGGCCATTTTTCTCCAGGTGATCTGATTTCTATCGGCTGGAGATCAGTTGAATTAGCAGGAGATCTCCTGCTACTACCTGGAGGTTGAATTCAAATAACACAGCACAAGAACAAAAAGGCCAGCATATGACACATAGATTCCAACACTAGAATATGCTAATAGAAAATATATTTTACAAGTCAAACAACAAATAGACAACCGCAGTTGACAAGAAACATGTGCATGACCAACAGGTCAAATATCACGATATGCATGAAACGCAAAGCGTTTAACAATTCAAAAAGCAACGGAGCAATAAAGATGCAATGGGCGTCCGGTAAATTCCCATTTCATAATGATTTTGTCAAGCTTCCAGTTCTTCCGTGTGCTTGAAAATTCATTTATGAAGTAAAGCCTCAGCTAGCCGTCCGTGATTATAAGGAAGGTACACTCCTTTGCTTCATAAATGAATTTTCAAGCACACGGAAGAACTGGAAGTGTTATTTGAATTCAACCTCACTGTTTAAGCGCTTGTAGCCTTTCTTGATTAACTACCTGGAGGTTGGCAACCCTCCTCCTCCCGACCCCAGGGGCTACCTGCAAAATCTCCTGGTGTTTCCCATCTCAGAATTGACAACCCTAGTTGTAACTCTGCTTAGGATGTCATTGTGAATAAAAGGTATAGTTGGAAGATCTGCTCTGTCCCAGGTTAATGCTGGCTTGCCATTAACAGAAATCAAAAACCTTTTTCAGATACTACACGATTGCCTTTTCCAAATGTTTTAGAAAGTAAATTGTTGCTTCCTCCCCATTGGATTGGAGCCATGGCACTGGGAGGGGTCAGTCTCAGGGCTGTTTTAAGGTATTTTGTTATCCCAAGCAAGGGGTAACACTTCCCCTCTTCCTCCAAGGGCATTCCCCTCTGATCCTTTCTGTGATGTGTGATTCGAGTCCAGTAGCACCTTAGAGACCGACAAGAGTTTCAGCATATAAGCTATTGGGAGTCAAAGTTCCCTTCCTCAGATACGAGAAGAAATGGAGATCTGAGTCTTTTTATCCCAGCCAGAAGGTGGGAGGGGTGTTGTAAAGAATAATTGTAAAGGATGCAAAGGTGCTGTGCATATTGTGATCAGTTTGATCAGAGCAGAGGGGAAACACTTGGGGGCAAAAGATTAGCATCTGTGTGAGATAAGAATCCTTTGTCCCTGGAGGGTACATTGTTCTGAACTTGTGAATGATCTCAAGTTCAGCAATCTCACCTTAGAAGAAGAGTTGGTTTTTACATGCCGACGTTCTCTCCTACTTGAGGAAGAATAAAACCAGTTTACAACTACCTTCCCTTCCCCTCCCTACAACAGACACCCTGTGAGGTAGGTGGGGCTGAGAGAGTGTGACTACCCCAAGGTCACCCAGCTGGCTGCATGTGGAGGACTGGGGAAACAAATCCGGTTCACCAGATTAGCGGCTGCTCACGTGGAGGAGCGGGGAATCAAACCCGGTTCTCCAGATCAGAGTCCACCGCTCCAAACCACCACTCTTAACCACTACACCACTCTGACTTTCTATACCTTATAATTGCCACTGGCTCTCTATGCCTTATAATCTCCCCTTGAAGTTTCTTTGTCTGAGGACTGCTGCCTTTAAGTGACCCTCACAAACTCGGTTCTGTTTCCCCCATTAAGGCCTGTATGGAAGGGGACTAATTATTTCTAGTTCTGTGTGGGTAGGTTGTAGTTACAAGTGTGTGTGTGAAGCAATAAACAGGTGCGCTACCTGGATAGGTGAGCTTCATCCTACACACCAGACCCCAGAGGATACTACACTTTCTGCTCCAGATAGTTGAGCTCTCCTGCTTATGCTAATGGAAGACATGTTACTCTGTGGTAGCAAAATAAAACCAAAGTCCAGCGGCACCTTCAAGACTAACAACATTGATTTCAATACAAGCTTTTGCGAGCCACAGTTCTGTACTTCAGATATGTGAGGGGAAGTTCGGCCTGGGAATTCGTCTTATGGGGAAGATCATAAGGGGGCAGGAGGATCTGAGGCAGAGAGATTTAGTGTGAAATCCATCACGAACCTTTCACTTGTAAATTATCTGTGTAAGGGGGAAAGGGAGGAGTTGAGGCAGAAAGGTGTGAATCCCATGGGGGATTCTGTCACAAGTCTTCCGTTTCCCCCTTCTGCTGATAAACACTTAGGGGCTTAACGCACGGCCAATTTGTCTCGCTTTTGTGCCTTAATAGTAGCGAATCTCCGTGGTCCACACGCACGACCGTCCAAGGGCTGCGCATCGGACCCACCTTAGTCGCGAATTAAGGCAAGAAACCCCGGATTAATCAATCCCTGGTTTATAGCGATCTTTTTGGTGCTAATCCGCTACTTTTTTTTAATTCCGCTACATTACCGGAACGCCGACGTGCGTGTAATTACTCGGCTAGCTCGCTACTAATGCCCCTTACCGGTCTCCTCCGTCCCGCCCCCTTCCCTGCGCGAGCAATTGCCGCTTCCCGTCCCCAGTCCCGCCCCCTTTCCTGTGCGAGCAATTGCTGCTTCCGGTCTCCCATCCCGCCTTTTTTTAATTGACAGGTTGAGACGATGGTATACCGGAACGCTGGTGTTCCAAGAAAAAAAGGGGGGGAGAATCGCCCTTTGATTGGATAACTCCTCAGCCAATCCTTGGGCGATGTCACTCCCCTGCTATCCCGCATTGCAAACTATCCCACATTATATGGTTGGTTCAAACGCACGGGGAGCCTCCAGCAGCTACTTGTTTCAGACTTAATGTGGGATAGGCTGGCGTCATGCGTTTGATTATCCAGACTTAAATATTGTGGGATTAAATATTGTGGGATTATTGTGAGATAACAGAGGAGCGAACCAGGAACATTCTGCCCATGCGTTAATGCCCTTACAGCCCCCTTAGGTTTTCCCAGTCACAACTTGAGGTTCGGGATTTTCAGCAGGAACATGGCATCAGGGAACGGGTTAAGCAGCCTCTCTTGCCCACATTGATCTTCCCCTTTCAATAATAGCAGTTGCACAAACGGTTAAGCCTGTGAAAAGAATTGCTGACCAACACGGGAAGTATATTTCTGCCTTTGGCAGAGGCAAGTGGAGGGGCAGCAGTCACGAGAAGCTCCCAGATAGAGTTGCTGGCATCCCTTCATCCCAGAATACAAGATGCCAAGGTGTGGTGGTGGGCGCGTCTTTGTGCCTTTCTCTTAGGGCAGACTTGTCCTCCAGGTCTTGGGGTTATTTGCCCAATGGTGCATCTAGTCCATCGGCATAGAGAGCCAGCATGGTATAGTGGCGAAAGTGTTGGACTAGGATCTGGGAGACCCCAGTTAAAATCTCCACTTGTGCTGTGGAAGCTTGCTGGGTGACCCTGGCCACTCACATGGTCTCGGCCTAACCTACCTCACAGGGTTGTTGTGAGGGTAAAATGGAGGCGAAGAGAATGATGTAAGCTGCTTTGGGTCCCCGCTGGTGAGAAAGGCGGGGTATAAATAAAATCAGTACATAAATAAAATAAACAGATGACTGCTTAAAATAGTGATATACCTGAAATCTGTTTGTTGCATTGTGGCTCAGCATCCCGCCCCCATAGTTCTTTAGGGAAAAGTCTTGGTGTTCACTCCTGTCTGGAGACCACCAATGAAAGACACCTTTGAGGCCCAGCCCAGGGTTTGGATACAGTGCATGGGAATGAATGTAGCAGTAGAGATACTTGTAATACGCATCCATTGGTTTCCAGATTGATTTGAGAAATGCATTGGTCTCTATCTGATCTATCTGCCGGCTGAGGCTGGCTCTGCTCCTAGTAGATTAAAACAAACAGAGGTGGTATAATTTGGGTGGGCTAACCCTGAGTGGTGTTGCATGCTATAAACTCAGAAGTGTAAGGGCATGGCTGTGCACCCTTGAAACAATGCCTGTGATCTAGTCCAGCATCCTGTTTCTTACACTGATCAACAAAAATGACCACAAATAGAGGCATACAGGTGACAGCCTCCTCCTCTTGTTGCCTCTTTCAGCAATTGGTATTCAGAGATATGCTGTCTCTGAGCATGGAGGGTTCATTTAGCCATCATGGCTAATAGCGGTTGATGGATGTATCCCCCATGGATTTGTCTTATGGCCTTTTAAAGCCATGTAAGCCAGTGGCCATTTTGATTCTTGAGTCTGGAGAATGTAATATTAAATGGTGTGTGTGTGTCATTTTAGTGAATTCTGTTGGCTCCGATGAACAATCAGGTTGTGGAGTGCGAGGTACTCAGCACTTTGCCAGGATCAGACTCCTTGGAGAGCCGGTGTGGTGGTTAAGGGCAGTGGTTTGGAGCGGTGGACTCTAATCTGGTGAACCAGGTTGGTTTCCCCACTCCTACACATTAAGCCAGCTGGGTGGCCTTGGGCTAGTTACAGTTCTCTCAGAGCTCTCTCAGCCTCACCTACCTCACAGGGTGTCTGTTGTGGGGAGGGGAAGGGAAGGTGATTGTAAGCCGGTCTGATTCTTCCTTAAGTGGTAGAGAAAATCGGCATATAAAAACCAACTCTTTTTCTTCAAATTCAATTTCAGTCCCTTTATTGGCATACCAAGGACAATCAAAAAGAGTAAACCTAGCCACTATACATCATTTTACCTCGCCTCTTAATTACATCACCAAGAAATTTGGCTACAGATTCAATAATCTCAGAACTTCGGGAGGAACTTCTTCAAATTCACCAATTCAATATGAACGTTAATGATATGGGGAAAATGCAGTTTCCCTTCTTTTAGCTACAGGGTTAAATTTGTCATACTGTGTTGAGCAGTTAATTTATTCGTGGGTTGGAGCTGAATCTGTGTCTCATCCTTCCATGTGATAAAGAATAGCTGGGATTTGAAGGTGGCGGGTGGGGTGGGTAGATCAATACACTTAATCAGCAAAACCAGGAAGGGGGGGCAGCTAAGGGCCCTAAGGTTAGCCTCCCGCAAAGCAAAAGCTATACCCTGCATATCCAGTTCCAATTCCTTTTAATGTCAGGTTTTTTTTCTGTAATTGAAAGGCACTGGGTTGTCCTTTATTACGTAGAGAGAGAAAAACCCTGCATCAAAATAATCACACACACCCCAGTCTGCCTTTACAAGATTAGTTTTGGTCTAAATTTAAACAGAGAGAGGAATAAATCTGTATGCCATTTTTTCTTCTCTCTTTGCTGCTAGTAATAGCAGCTGATGCACTGTCAGAGTCAATAGAGAGAAGAGCTGCAGTCCGATTTCTGTTGTTGAGTATTCATGTACATTCGCCCATACGCATGCATCATAATGCATGGTGGGAAATGTAGTCTTTGCAAAGGGAATAATGTTTCAAACCAATGTCAGGTTTTCTGGACCTCTGATGGGGATAACCCCTAGATGCAGGTCTGAAGCCCCGAGATGGGGGCAACCAGGCAGACCACCTGAAGGAATGCAGTTAGCATCTAAGCATTGCTCCATCACGGCAGGATGCGGCTGTAGCTGGGTGACCCCCCCCCCCCCAGCTAACTGCCATCAGAAGGGGGTCATGATGCAGTCAAGTGAGAACCCCTTCCCCAAAGGATCATTGTTACTGAACTGTTCTGCATGTTGTGAACTGCTTTGGGAGCCTCTACTTAGCTGGAACGTGCAGTTAAAATCTAACAAATAAATTAATGACTATATTTGTCATTGGAGAGGGAAGTCGACATAGGATAGCCTGATCTCGTCAGATCTTGGTAGCTAAGCAGGGCCGATATTTGGAAGGGAGATCTCTAAGGAAAACTCTGCTGCGGAAGGCAATGGCAAACCATCTGTGCTTCTCAATTCTACTGTGCTTCTCATGTTTTCTACTGACAGACCAGTGTGGTGTAGTGGTTAAAGTGTCGAACTGCGATCTGGGAGATGCAGGTTCAAATCCCAACTCTGCCATGGAAATGTGCTGGGTGACACACATGAACACTTTCAGACGAACAGACATGAAGATGCCTTATACTGAATCAGATCATCGGTCCATCAAACTCAATATTGTCGACTCAGACTGGCAGCAGCTCTCCGGGGTCACATGTTGCAGTCTTTCACGTCACGTACTGCCTGGTCCTTTTTAACTGGAGGCCTTTTATGCAGGGACTTTCCCCCGTGGTCACCCCCGGTGACTGCTTCAGGGCTTCCTTTTGATTACGCATGCCTTTCCCACCATCAGAGGTCACCTCGCTCTCCCTGCAAGTTTTGCCCGTGTTTTCTGGATGCTGTTTTAGCCGGAATCTGGAAAATGTGGGCAAAACATGCAGGAAGAGCGAGGTGACCTCTGATGGTTGGGAAAGGCATGCGTAATCAAAAGGAAGCCCTGAAGCAGTCACCAGGGGTGACCACGGGGAAACACCCCTGCATAGGTGGACTCTAATCTGGAGAACTGGGTTTGATTCCCCACTCCTCCACATGAGTGGCGGACGCTAATCTGGTGAACCGGATTGGTTTCCCCACTCCTACACATGAAGCCAGCTGGGTGACGTTGGGCTAGTCACAGTTGTCTTAGAGCTCTCTCAGCCCCACCTACCTCACAGGGTGTCTGTTGTGAGGAGGGGAAAGGAAGGAGATTGTAAGCTGGTTTGATTCTCCCTTAGGTGATAGGGAAAGACGACATATAAAAACCAACTCTTCTTCTCCTTCTTCTTCTTCATAGAAAGCTGGAGATGCCGGGGATTGAACCTGGGACCTTCTGCATGCAAAGCAGAGGCTCTCCCACTGAGCCCCAGCCTCTCCCCCAAACCTACCTTTCAAGATTGTTGTAAGACTAAAATTGAGGAGAGGAAAAGAATGTAAACTTCTTTGGGTCCCCATTGGGGGAAAGGTAGTTTGAATGAAGTAAATACATAAATAGACCCAGGAATCTGAATTGATCATGAACCCCACCCCCACCCCCAAAAAAACCAGTTCTGGGAATAATGTTTGCCACATGCAAAACTGCATCCATTTTGAGGGGTTTGAATGCTTGATCATCACATTTGATTTGATAGGTCTGTGGAAGGCAGAGTTATGAGTCACAGTTAAAGAGAAGTGTTTTAAAATACCCCTAGCTGTTAGAAACTTCACCCATCCAACTATTGGTGTGTTGGCCAAGCTCACACCTGCAGGTGATGTAATGATCTAAAAGAGAGGCAATTTAATTTTGGAAAAAAGGGAGGTGTGTTTATCAGTCTGTTGACAGGGAACGAGTTTGGTTAGATATATTTGGGGTCCTGCTGAATGATTTAAAGCATTCTGGTATACATAGCCTCTCATTGAAAATGTGTAGGTAGCAGCAAAAGTCCACTTTTTGTGTCGGACTGGTTAATGAGATTGCTTATAGTAGCAGGAATTGGTAAGCTAACTGGGAGTTTGGGCAGGAGTTGGGAATTCTGGTGGAATGTTAGTTAGGGAGGCCGTTTGTGTAATTGGAATAACGAAGTGATTTTCCAGGTGTGGAGGAACATGTTTTCTCTCTTTCATAATTGTAACATAGCTTATATGGTTTTTAAAAATCTGTGTTTTATAATATATATATAAACGTTTTGCTTATATATTTAGATAACCTATAATGTTATATGGGATCATAGCCAGTTTGGACTAGGTTATTTATTTATTTATTTGGACATACTCCACTCTCGATCCCGGCCAAGGCCGGGCTCAGGGTGGCTAACATCAATTAAAAACCAAATACAATAAATACAAGTTTGAATTTAAAATCAAGTTTCTGTTGTCAAATCAATTGGCACCCATTTATCGGGCACAGGGCCACGGCGAGCCGGGGGAAAGCAATCAGGATCCCCAACTGAAGTCCAGATGAAGAAAGGAAGGGGTGGGGGGGCAGCTATGACAGAAGCCGTTGCTGCCCTCAACCATAGGCCTGGCAGAACATCTCAGGTAATTTATGCATGGGAGTTTAACCTGAGGTTCGTTGCTGGCTGGACCCACACTTTCCAGTTAAGGAATCTCTGCACAAGCAGTCTCCAAGCTCAAATCAAGTCCCGCCCCCTTTAAAAGCTGGTTTGTAATAGGCTTACTTTGCAGTGCTTACTGTGAGAGAAAATTCCCTCCAAAACCAAATTGCCACATAAAAAAGCATTTTAAGAACAAAAAAAAAAAAAAATTGAGCAATCTGAAAGAAAGGGTGTGGGGGGAGAAGTCCAAGCCTCAGTTTTAAAAAACCTTTCTTTTGCTCAGAAAGAGCTCCGAGGAAGCAGGAAGCATTTGAATCCCTGCCTCTTTACATGCTGCTTTGTGATTGG
Source organism: Euleptes europaea (assembly GCF_029931775.1). NCBI lineage: Eukaryota > Metazoa > Chordata > Lepidosauria > Squamata > Sphaerodactylidae > Euleptes > Euleptes europaea. The sequence continues at coordinate 52,973,324 of NC_079325.1, read as the reverse complement.
CTGTGAGAGAAACCAAGCTTCTGAGTCCAGTGCTTTGCCTTCTGCACGGAGATTTCAGCTGGGCTGAGCCCAGGGGAGAGGGAAGAGTCCGGTTAATAGAGGAATGGGAAGACCCGGACATTGCGAGGGCTGGCAGCGAGGCCATTTCTAATTGACAGAAAACTCATGCAGAACTCCAAGGAATAACCGAGTCAGACGGGGGTGAACGTGAGTCCAAGTACCTATGCATAAACGACCATAAACACCAATGAATGTTACCAATTTGACTTTAAACCGCTCGGTGCTGTGAGTTAACTGATGATGTACCAGATCTCGGCCAGAAGACTTTCCAGAAACGTTTATGGTTTTGGCCCGTAAATGTCACTGATCAGGAAATCACTCTGAGAAATGACTCCAACAACACCAGTAAGTTTGGCTTGCCTCGTTCTGGCCAACTGAGACTAGCTGTTAGCATTTTTGGTACTCTACGATAACCTTGATCTTCTTAGTCAGATTTTAAAATTCCACCTTTCCTCCAAGGAGCGCTTCTCCCATCGCAGCAGTCCTGTGGGATCGGTTTACCTGAGAGACGATCACTGGCCTGAGACCCCTTAGTGTGCTTCATGGCAGAGTGGAAATTTGAACCCCAATCTTCCTGGGCCGCTTCCAGTCTCCAAGCCACACTGGTGGTCTTTCTCAGTCTCATTATAGAATCATTGCTCACATTTTCTAAAGCAGGAGTCCCCGACCTTTTCGAGCCGGTGGGCACCTTTGGAATTCTGGCACCGCATGGTAGATGCAGCCACAAAATGGCTGCCACAGAAGGCAGAACCAGTCACAAAATGGCTGCCCCAGCTTAACCTCAGTCACACGGTGAAGATCCTTATACTGTGGTGGCAGCTGCTGCCAAAGCAACGTTTTAAAAAATCTACGCAGCCGATCAATTCTCTGGTGGTCCGTTAGAAGCCTTGCTGGATAGAAGCCCTACGTAGCTCCATCCACTTTCTAAAAAACACTTGGTGGGTAGGGTTGCCAGGTCCCTCTTCGCCACCGGTGGGAGGTTTTTGGGGCCGAGCTTGAGGAGGGCGGGGTATGGGGAGGGGAGGGACTTCAGTGCCATAGAGTCCAATTGCCAAAGCGGCCATTTTCTCCAGGGGAGCTGATCCCTGTCGGCTGGAGATCCGTTGTAATAGCAGGGGATCTCCAGCTACTACCTGGAGGTTGAAATGCAAGCAACTGGAGAGTACTAAACAAAAAGTTATACAACGCCGGTTAAGGAATTATTCAGTACGCAGCCCCCAATACACTTAATTCAAATATACTTTACTACTTTTAAGGAAAAACCTTGATATATACACGAGGTACAAGGTAAACCACCATACAATTGTGTAAGAAACATTCTTATAATGGATGTCAAACAATATTATGAAAAAACCGTTGTACAAAATTACAGGATAATGCAAACGCATTTTTTGTATGGTGGTTTATGCACAATTGTATGGTGGTTTACCTTGTACCGCATGTATATATTAAGGTACCTCCCGGTGCTGGCCGGGAGGAGTCGGGTGCGCCCGGCGGCGATGGCGCGGGCCTCCAGCGGCCGCAGGAGACTCTCCCAGGCCAGTCCTGGCCGGGGGGAGTTGCGTGCGCCCGGCGGGGGTAGCGGTGCGGGCCTCCAGCTGCCACAGAAGGCCCTCCCAGGCCGGTCCTGGCCGGGGGGAGCCGCACGCGCCCGGCGGCGGCGGCATGGCCTTCCAGCGGCCGCAGAAGGCCCTCCCAAGCTGGTCCTGGCCGGGGGGAGCCGCGCGCGCCCGGCGGGGGCACGGCCTTCCAGCGGCCGCAGGAGGCCCTCCCAGGCCGGTGCCGGTGGGGTGGAGCCGCGCGCACCCGGCGGGGGTGGTGGCACTGCCTTCCAGCAGCCGCAGGAGGCCCCCCCCCCCAGGGCACTCCTGGCCAGGGGAAGCCGTGCGGGCCCGGCGGCGATGGCGGCAAGTTCCCTCCTCCCTCCCTCCCTCCTCTACTGTATTGACCTGAGTATAAGCCGAGGCCGGCTTTTTCAGCCCCTTTTTTGGGCTGAAAAACTCGGCTTATATGCGAGTATATACGGTATGTGGGCTAAACGTCAAGGTCATTGAAATATAGGATTGGGGAGCATCGCTCCAGGATCCGTAACCGGGTCCTGGAAGCGCCCATGGTTCCACATTTTCTGGAAAAAGGCCATAGGGATACTGACATGCAGTTTTTTGCAATCTGGCAACTACATAAGGATAATAACATTGATGTAGAAAGTGTATTATGCCAGCAGGAGGCTAGGTTCATTCACTTATAACAATCGATCCATCCATATGGATTGAATTCTTCTTTAGATTTGTCTAGTTATATATAGTGATTGCTCTATACAATCCTTCAAATAATACAGGCTCAAGCAAATACGTCTTTAAAGAATTCTTACCATGACACATAGTGTTCTTTAAGGTGAGAAGATATTGGAAACACCTGTTATAGATACTTCCCTACATAGTGATTGTACTCTGGGTTAGTAAGTTAATGGACCTAAGAGTCACATCCCGGGAATTGCAAGATTGCGGTCGGGTGAGGGTAGGATATAATTGCACTTGTATATGATTTTGCTTCAATATTGTATGTGGGCATGTACATTATTATATACTGTTGCTATTCTAGATAATATGGAAAATACATTCTGAGGAAGCCTATGAAACAAGATAAAACCGGAGTCTTGTCAAATTGGGGCGTTTGCCCAGGTTATTATCAAATCAGGGCATTTGCCCGAGCCATTATTATAAGGAACATTGCAATAGTTTTGGAAACATGGAGCTGGAAAGCGAAGATTTCAAAGAGCTGTAGTTTGATTGGCTAAGGCTAACCAGCTGACTCGTAAGCAAGTGCATCTTCTTTGCGGCGCGTAGGATCCACGCAGCCGTAGTAAGTCTACTGTTTGGAACACTTTGACAAGTTTTCTTACAATATAGTTGAAACCAATTATGGGATATTTTGTTCCACTGGACAAGACGGGACTGTAAGAGTATCATCTATCACTGGAGTAAATTATCCGTGCGTTTGCATTATCCTGTAATTTTGTACAACGGTTTTTTCATAATATTATTTGACATCCATTATAAGAGTGTTTCTTACACAATTGTATGGTAGTTTACCTTGTACCTCGTGTATATATTAAGGTTTTCCCTCAAAAGTAGTAAAGTATATTTGAATTAAGTGTATTGGTGGCTGCGTACTGAATAATTCCTTAACCGGTGTTGTATAACTACCTGGAGGTTGGCAACACAATTGGTGGGTGCCAGGAAAGATGTCAGTGGGCGCCATGTTGGGGGGCCCTGTTCTAAAGTTTTAGATCTTCCTTGTCTTCATTGTTAATTCTCTCAGTTTAATTGTCATAATAATCTTTCTTATTCATTTATAAGTGGTCAGATTCTGCCAGTTACCAGTAACCTATTAGTGATTATTATTGTTTTTGTTATTTGTATTCTTCAAAATATTAGTAAACTTTGTTAAACTCTAATATGATTCTAATATTTTGATTTTTTCCCCCGCTGATGGCAAGTAGGAAAGGCTTTTTCAATCTGGTTATCATACGCAATTCACACTGTGGTATTCTCCATTACTGTGTATAAATATGAAAGTGGAAAATGAAGAAAACTGACATGAAGTAAATTTATTCTTTTGAACTGTGGTGTTGGAGGAGAGCTTTACAGATACCGTGGACTGCCAAAAAGACAAATAAGTGAGTTCTAGATGAAGTCAAGCCTGGATTCTCCCTAGAACCTAAAATGAGGCTACTGTACTTTGGTCACCTTATGAGAAGACCAGTGTACCTGGAAAAGACAATAATGCTAGGAAAAGTTGAAGGCAGCTGGAAAAGTGGACGACCCAACATGAGATGGATTGACTCAATAAAGGAAGCCACAACCTTCAGTTTGCAAGACCTGAGCAAGACTATTAATGATAGGATGTTGTGAAGTTATTAATTCATAGTGCCGCCACAAGCCTGAAGCATCTTTATGGCACATGATACACATATCATACATAGAAAGTTGGGTGCCTGACAGGAGCCAGAGGGAAGACACACACTTTTCCATTTCAGTGAGTTGCAACTTAAAATGTCTCCCAAACACCTCTCCTCACCTCTCCTAGTGTAATTGGTTAAACTAAAGTAGTTAAATAATTACGTCCTCTAATAATTGACCCTCTCTCTAGGTAGGGTTGCTAAGCTCCAGGTAAAAGGAAAAAAAGGTACTAGCTGGAGATCTCCTGCTATTACAACTGATCTCCAGTCGATAGAGATCAGTTCATCTGGAGAAAATGGCCACTTTGGCAATTGGACTCTATGGCATTGAAGTCCCTCCCCTCCCCAAACCCCACCCTAATCAGGCTCCACTCCCAAAACCCTCTCACACCCGCAATCTGGAGGCTCCACTTGTGAGCCATTTTCTCAAAAAAAAGCTTGGGGAGAACGACTTGAGATTCTTTGTATTATGGGTATATAAAGATCGCCCACTAACGACGTGGGTATATAAAGATCGCCCACTAATGATGCTAACGACGTCCAGAAGGTACTTTTGCAGCATTAAATGCATTTTATATATCTCTTTAACACTCTTGTACCTTACGGTCTTAATACCGAGTTTGACCTGTCCTGTTTTCTGTGAAGGAGAGAATATTGGCCCTGTCCCTTTAAGATCACTGAGGCTTGTAGAGCTAGCGAGCATTTCAATTAACACCTGAAAACTATTTCTAGTTCACACGGACTAGCATATCACCACAAACGACCCGGTGAAGTATGCAGCCCTAAGCGGGAGCCCGAATTGTTTTGAACAATAGAAAGATTTCTTTTTGTACAAGTATCACTTGATTTCCTAGAGGTAAGAGCAATGTTGCCATTGACATCTAGGCTCTTGTTGACGCGTTAGAATGTTGTTCAGTTTGTACAGTAAGGTTACCTTTGTTTGATTTTTGATATTTGTATACATCAGGCTGACGAAGCCACCTTGTGGCGAAAGCGCATGGTAATCCGGAAAAGTATTTCCATATGTGCATTTTTGCCTGTCAAGTCTACCAGGAAGAGCGACCGTTCGTGCCAAAATTGACGGCTACCGAGTGAGGCATTCTATACCCACCCTGGAAGGACTTTACGGTCTACTCTAATCCTGGAGTCTTTTGCTGTAGAATTCTTTGAATCTGTAATAGAGTTACCTTTGTATATGTGTAGTTGGAGAATGTTTGAGTGAATGTTTTTCATGATTCTTATTGTGTGCTTGTATATCATTTTGCCTTATTTTTCCAATTTTGGTGGTTTGCGCTTGTTATAATTGCATTTTTGATACATTGTTGTGAGCCTGCTACTGTTTCTTAGTACAAACCTCCAGGTACTAGCTGGAGATCTCCCGCTATTACAACTGATCTCCAGCCCATAGAGATCAGTTCCCCTGGAGAAAATGGCCGCTTTGGCAATTGGACTCTATAGCATTGAAGTCCCTCCCCTCCCCAAACCCCACCCTCCTCAGGCTCCACCCCAAAAACCTCCTGCCGGTAGCAAAGAGGGACCTGGCAACCCTACTTTCACATCACCTACTTGCCTAGTGCCTTTAACTGTAAACCTGGGACCTTCTGCATGCCAAGCAGATGCTGTACCACTGAGCTACAGTCCCTCCTAGCATAAGTTAGAGATTCCAAGAAACAAAAACTCCCAGTGTACATATGGGTCTTGTGAACAACAACAGAACCAGCAAGTTGTGAAATGTAAGAGCAAAAGGAAGCCAGGGGGGACAAATCCCTTAAGAGAAACTGGATCTAAAGAGAAAACAAGATGTGCGGTTTGTATTTTTTCAAGGGTCGCAAAGATCCCAACAAGGTGAACAGGGGAGTGCCATGGGGAAAAATACAAAGGGGCAGGGGAAAGCCATACATAGTTGACTCCTTATGGAGAAATCTCTCTTTTTCTTGGGACGTACAAGCATGGTCTGGAAAATCAGAGCTCTTAGAATAAGTGAGAGTTGGAGGAGGGGCCTCCAAACCCACGACAGAGGCTGGTGCCTGACTGTCGCTTGCTAGCTTGAATCTGCATGTGAAATACAGTAGTTTCTGCAAGGAGCCGTGCGTAGAATTCTTCCAGGAACCACCAAAGGGGTTGGCTTAGCTGGCAGCCCTGAGATTTCATTTTGCTACCGTGAAGCCTTGGATAGGGTTAAAAGACTGTATACAAAAGGGCCAAAATGAATACTAAATGTGAATGATCATATGAAAATGTATCTAATATATTTATTATAATAAAAACAAACAACTTGTCTAAGGCTAGGGTTGCCAGGTCCCTCTTTGCCACCGGCGAGAGGTTTTTGGGGCGGAGCCTGAGGAGGGCGGGGTTTGGGGAGGGGAGGGACTTCAATGCCATAGAGTCCAATTGCCAAAGCAGTCATTTTCCCCAGGTGAACTGATCTCCATCAGCTGGAGATCAGTTGTAATAGCAGGAGATCTCCAGCTAGTTCCTGGAGGTTGGTAACCCTATCTGAGGCCCTAATATAGCCTCTATATTTCTATTGTACATATGAACAAATAACAAATAGACGCGAAATAAAAACCAAATATTTAGACCAAAATTTTGACCATACGCTTTTCGGCCATGTGGCCTTCTTCGGTGGTCTACATACATAAAATCCAGAATGCAATTACATAAATATATATATATCAGTATACCAATCTTTATGACTGAATTTAAAATGATGTTTATCAAATATAAAGTAAAGCTATGCTGGTTTTGCTTTTTCAATTTTAGGCTTCAATAAGTCAGAAAATTTATTTTATAAAACCTCTTGAATGGGGAGATATTAAATTTCTTGCTTGTAATTTTGCAATAATCAAAGTATCCCAGTCATAAAGATATCCTCAAATCTGAATACATTCAACAGTATAATAGCCTTGACTGGGGTTGCCAGCTGCCTTCTTCTGCTGATGGGCCCACCCTCCTGCTCCCTCACTCCAGACCAGCAGGAGAAAGGTCTGGAGGTGGAAATGATGTCGCACAATACATTACATCGCATCCTGCTGAAAACCCAGATGTGATGTGAGCACACAGAGTTTTCGGGGATGGCCATCCAATGCACTTCCATCACATCCAAGTTTTTGGCCGGACATGATGTCATGTGTCGCATGATGTCAGTCCTTTCTCCAGACCTACCCCTAAACTTCCTGGGGATGTTGGCCAGCAGCCTGGCAGCCCTATGTGAGAATGATCCCCCAAACTCAAGTCTCAGGGCTGGCCACCTTATTAAGGACCCAGAACAAGGAAATGTATCACTGGGCAATGGGGGCACTTTCCACACATGCCAAATAATGCACTTTCAATCCACTTTCATTTCACTTTGCAGCTGGATTTTACTGTCTGTGAAATGGCAAAATCCACTTGCGAATGATTGTTAATGTGCATTGAAAGTGCATTATTCGGCATGTGTGAAAGTGCCCAATAATGTGTAATTAACACATGGGATTCACTACCACATGGTCTGGCTGTCCACTCGCTTCTAGGCCTTTAAAGAAGGATTAGACAGACATGGTGATTAGGATGACTGTTAGCCATGACAGTGAAATGGAGACTCCTTGTGCAGAAGCAGTATACCACTGATTATTAGAGGGCAGGGGACAAACAGCAGGGAAAAACTATTGCTTTCATGCCCTGCTTGGGAGGCATTTGGCTGGCTGCCATCGGAAACAGGACATTGGGTTAGATGGTCCTTAACATGATCCAGGAAGGCAATGCTTATGTATCTCGCCTTTCATTGTTAAAAATGAGTGAAAGAAGAAGAGTTGGTTTTTATATGCTGACTTTCTCTACCACTTAAGGCAGAATCAAACTGACTTACAATCACCTTCCCTTCCCCTCCCCACAACAGACACCCTGTGAGGTAGGTGGGGCTAAGACAGCTCGAAGAGAGCTGTCACTAGCCCAAGGTCACTCAGCTGGCTTCATGTACAGTATAGGAGTGGGGAAACAAAGCCAGTTCACCAGATTAGTGTCCGCCACTCATCTGGAGGAGTGGGGAATCAAACCTGGTTCTCCAGAACAGAGTCCACCACTCCAAACCACCGCGCTTAACCACTACACCATGCTGGCTGAGCTTTTGCTCAAAGCTTGTACCCAGAGATCCTAAGCCTGAACCTATAATGCAGTTTTTAATGCCCTTGAACCTCTGTTTGCACATTTGGGTGACCTCAGAGCGGAAAAAAAATGCTGGAAACTTTCTGTTGGCGAAGCATATACTCTACCACCGCACAGTGGCTCTTCTGTGAGTAAATATGCCCAGCATTGGGCGGTAAGATGATGTAATTCGGCACACAGCCTCCATCTGCTTGGAAGAAGATACAGGAATGGTGCCAGCCTGCCCAGGAACCTTGCTGCATAGAGCGCATCTGCAGTTTCAGATGCAATTAAGATCATCTTGTTGCGGCAGAGATGCTGTTACCCTTGGAAACAGTAGTTCAAGATCTGGCACCTTCTGTTTAATCAAAGCTCAGGGTATTAGAAGAGGACACATCCATTTCTGAACCTCATAGCTGTAACAGCAATCCCAATGGTAAAGGGACCTGAATAGACAATCTTAATCTTCAGCTCAAAGGAGTTTCTAGGTTAATGCACGGAAATGGATAGTTTCTAGGAAGCAAATGCATGGAATTATCAAATGTTTTAAATTCCCCCTCTTGTTTCATGTCACATGATTTCAGATAGATCAGGAAACTGCAGACCAAGCAGGGTTGCCAACCTCTGGGCGGCCTAGAGATCGCCCTGAATTACAACTGATCTCCAGACTACAGAGATCAGTTCTTTTGGAGAAAATGGCTGCTTCGGAGGCTGTACTCCCAAGTCATGGTTATATACTCTGATGATTAAAGCATTTCTATACCACTTCTCCAGAAAAAGGTTCTACTCAAAGCAGCTTACAGATGATAAAAGTTACAAAATACAGCAGAGCTAAATAGCAGAGTCTGTGGCAAAGGAAGCGAATTAAGCCCTCAGCCCAGACCCATTAGTGATTGTTCAAAGACGTGATGCATCTAAGCAGCTAAGAGCAGAGCAGCCCAGTGGGTGCGTGAAACTTCTAACCTCAGAGAGATTATATGAATATGGTAACTTATTGAAGGAGCTTTGACTCCAATTGAAAGGAGAGCTGATGAAGCTGCCCACGGGGTAGTGAAAACGCAAAGCATCCGGACAGCGTTCCTCTCCACCTATCGTCCATCATCTTTCTCCCGGTTCCTGAAGGAACAATAAGCATATGAACAGTACAAAATTCTAAGAGACTAATAAGTCATTGAATGAGATAAGCCAAAATATATATATATTTTTGTATTTTTGTATTGTATTGTATTGCCTCACATGTACTCATCGTTATTTTCATAAGTTTCCTTTATTAGATTGTATGTAATTTTTTTCACTTTTGTCACTAAATTCACTGGCTTATAGAATAAGAGTTTGTATGTCATTTATAGAGCCCTTACTATACTTTCTCTCAACCTCCAGGTACTAGCTGGAGATCTCCTGCTATTACAACTGATCTCCAGCTGATAGAGATCCGTTCACCTGGAGAAAATGGCCGCTTTGGCAATTGGTCTATATGGCATTGAAGTCCCTCCCCTCCCCAAACCCTGCCCTCCTCAGGCTCCGCCCTATAAACCTCCCGACGGTGGCGCAGAGGGACCTGGCAACCCTATCCAAGTGCTAGCCAGGGCCGACCCAGCTTAGCTTCTGAGATCTGAGGAGATCGGGCTAGCCTGGGGCTCTCCAGGTTGGGGCTAAATTAGCAATAGGGGATAACAGCACGGGCCCTGCCTTAGATGGCTGCTGTTAGGATTCCCGAGAGAGTGTTTAAGAACATAAGAAAAACCCTGCTGGATCAGATCCAGGCCCATCAAGTCCAGCCAACCCATCAAATGGCCAACCAGGTGCCTCTTGGAAGCCCACAAACAAGACGACTGCAGCAGCATTATCCTGCCTGGGTTCCCTGGGTTCCACAGCACCTAAAATAATAGGTATTTTCCTCTGATACTAGAGAGTATAGGTTTGCATCATGACTATTATCCATTTTGACTAGTAGCCATGGATAGCTCTCTCCTCCATGAGCATGTCCACTCCCCTCTTTAAGCCTTCCAAGCGGGCAGCCATCGGCACATCCTGGGGCAGGGAGTTCCACAATTTAACTATGTGTTGTGTGAAGATTTAACCATGATTTAACACAATTTAACAATGCGATCTGAAATGCTTTGAACATGCCATACAAATGTTAAGTATTAAAGATGCTTTAACGCTGTCACCATCAAGAGCTCACTAGGACTCCACCTCATTTGCATTTCTTTTGCTCTGAAGCCAAGGCTGCAGAGTCCGTAGAAGTCCTGGAAGGGCTCCAGCTAGTAGGAAAGCAGATGCTGAAATTACACTGCCTGATTAGCTCTTGTAATTAAGTGACTCAAATGGGGATCTAGGCTGTTGGGTGAATAGGAAAAATGTAATCAGAAATTGTTTTCCATTCTGCTGCCTAGGAACAGTTTTTTCTCAATGGATTCAGGTAGCCAGTAAACCCATTGGGTGAAAAGTTCTGCACTGAATTTCCTACCTTTTAAGTAATATTCAGGGTGCATTTAGAAATACAAACTCCAAAATGGTTTCTCTGATGTTCTTTTTTAAGGGGGAGAGATAATGTCTTCCTATTCTGGGTCCCAAAAAGGCTCTGTGACAAAAACAATATTACAGTGTATTGAAAAACAGAAGAGTTCTGTAGCATCGTAAAGACTACCAAATTTATTGATGAAGGGATCCATTCGAGCCTCATGCTGAGATTGCAGCCCACGTAGTGCAAAATGTATTTGAACATTCTTGTTCTTTCAGTTTAATAAGTGTGCAACATTCCTTGCGGAGTCTAGGGTTTGGGCTCATCTACTGCGTATCATTCATCAGTTTCCCCCACTTGGCCTGATTATCAAGCTCTGTGCAATTAATCAGTCATACCTGTACTGCGGTAATTGTGTCTAGAGCAGAAGTCAAAAAATTACATTTAGAGGCAGGGGCTGATTGGGATGTTCATATAACCTCAAAGTAAGCTGAGCCAAAAAGGGACCTGGAGGGCTGTGGCAATTAGGGTTGCCAACTACAGGTTGGGAAAGACCTGGAGATTTGGGGATGGAGCCTGGGGAAGGGGGAATTTGAGGAGGGAAGGGAGTTCAGAAGGGATGTGATGCTTCAGGCTTATGGCGGCACTATGAATTAATAACTTCACAACATCCCATCATTAATAGTCTTGCTCAGGTCTTGCAAACTGAAGGTTGTGGCTTCCTTTATTGAGTCAGTCCATCTCATGTTGGGTCTTCCACTTTTCCTGCTGCCTTCAACTTTTTCTAGCATTATTGTCTTTTCCAGGTACTCTGGTCTTCTCATAAGGTGACCAAAGTACAGTAGCCTCATTTTAGGTTCTAGGGAGAATCCAGGCTGGACTTCATCTAGAACTCACTTATTTGTCTTTTTGGCAATCCACGGTATCTGTAAAGCTCTCCTCCAACCACCACAGTTCAAAAGAATAAATTTTCTCCCTGTCAGCTTTCTTCATTGTCCACTTCTCCAGGGGAATTGATCTCTGTAGTCTGGAGATCAGTTGTAATCCTGGGAGATCTCCAGGCTCTGCCTGGGGATTGGCAACCCTAGTGGCAATGCTTACTCAGTTTCCTCCCTCCAGGGCAGCGGCCCACCAGGAAAGTTCCTGATGTTCAAGAGCCAGAGTGGTGTAGTGGTTGAGAATGGTGGTTTGGTGCTGTGAGAACCGGGTTTGATTCCCCACTCCTCCACATGGGTGGCGGGGGCTAATCTGGTGAACTGGATTTGTTTCCCCACTCCTCCGCATGAAGCCAGCTGGGTGACCTTGGGCTAGTGACAGCTTTCTTCGAGGTCTCTCAGCCCCATCTATCTCACAGGGTGTCTGTTGTGGGGAGGGGAAGGTGATTGTAAGCTAGTTTGATTCTTAAGTGGTAGAAAAAGTCGGCATATAAAAACGAACTCTTCTTCTTATTTAGGGGAGCGAGTCAATGCCACTGCAGGCGTCAATGCTGGCAAATTCTCAGTGCATTTTTTCCAGACCAGTGTGGTTGTGCCGGCGTAGGTCAAGGGCTGGGCGGTGCCCGCAGTCCTCAGACGTGCGGGGGGGTATCTAGCCCCTTTTGGAGCAGGCAACAAAGATTCTGCTATCTCCCAAGGTCAGTATTCAGAGGCGTCATCAAAACAGGCAAGAGTCAACGGCCGGAAAGATCAATCATAGCAGTAGCAAGAAGGCAGGGAAATTGCACGGTTGCTTCCGCAAAGTGAAAGCGTGCCTGCACTGCCTTTATCAGTCAGTGCACTTCCAAGCTAGGCTTCATCCTGCAACGACTCAGCACCAGTTCTCTGTCTGCTTAGGCTTTCCAGGCGAGCACTCCTTCGCCTACCCTGCAAAACTATACGCTGGCGAGTCCTGATATGCCTATCAGGTTCAGGTGAGCTTGGAGGGCTGCCATTCTCAGCTTCCACTGCAGGAGTTGGGGGACGAGTAGCTTCTGTCTGCCTTTGTTCCATCTCTCTGCCTAGCTGTGGTTCCTGCTGAGTTGTTTCAGGCTCCTGTACTACTGACTTCAATGGAGGTACTGAAGGCCCAGAGGCAACCTGTTCCTCCACTTCACCTTCAGAGTCCTCTGGGTCCTCAGCTCATGATAGTGGTGTAGTGATTAGACTGTCGAACTAGAATCTGGGAGACCTAGGTTTGAATCTTCACTCTGCCATGGAATCTTGCGGGCGATCATCGGCCAGTCACCCATTCTCACCCTAACCTACCTCACAGGGTTGTTGTGAGGACAAAATGGAGGAGAGGAGAACAATGTCAGTTGTCTTTGGGGGGAAAGGCAGGGCATAAATGAAGTGAATAAATAAGACCATATCAGCACTGAAAACTGTGGGCATAAAAAATGTGGAATAATGTCCCTGGTTCCTAAAATATTTGAAAATTAGCCAAAAACTATAATTCAGTGAAGAAAACTTATGATGGGGTGAAGAAACGCTTTAGAAAGCCTTCTACATAGATAAAATATTAAGCAGGAGTTCAGTGACACCTTAAAGACTGGTGAAATTTTTTTCAGAAGAAGCTTTCTTGAGTCAGAACTCACTTTATCCAATGCATCTGATGGACAACCCATTGTTGAGTGGATAAGAATATGGTTAACATGCCTGTGAAAGAGAGTTTCTGCAAACTCCAGTTAAGTTGGTATTGGACCCCTTTAAGATTGAAACATATCAACAGATTTGATATGTCAAAATGTTGGCACTGTCACTCCTGAAAGGCAGATGTAATACATATTTTTAAGTTGCCCAGTACCTTTATTGTACCTTTTGGGGATACAATATGGACACCATTACAAATATTTCAGGTTAAAAGAACCTAGTAGTGTTGTTGGGGTTTTCAGTTACAATTCAAAGTACTGGTTCTTATCTTTAAAGCCTGAAATGGCTTGGGACCAGGGTATCTGAAGGACCATCTCCTCCCATATTATCCAGCTTGCCATTTAAGATCTGCCTCTCGAGCCCTGCTCTCTGTGCCCTTCCTTCAGAGGCAAGGCGGGTGGCAACTAGAGACAGGGCATTTTCTGTGGTGGCACCTCACATTTGGAAACCCCTCCCCCAGAGCAATGCAAGAAAGGCTCTGTGAGATCTTGCTGGTTGTTAAGATTTGAGTAACGGAAATGGACTCTTTGAATTCGATTAGGCAAAGAACTAGTATAGGGATTGCCACTTGCCTTAGTTATTGTAGCACTAAAGAAAACCACAAGTTGTACTTGCATGGTGGGTGGCTTCTGCTCCTGCTTTTTACATCCACTGCTGCTTGTTCATGGGAGAGGTCTGGTGACCAGGAAGTGAAGGCAAAGAGGAAGAGCAGCATGGCCAAGGGGCTCCCAGAGTAGGGTTGCCAACCTCCAGGTAGTGGCTGGAGAAATCCTTCTGTTACAACTGATCTGCAGCCGATATAGACAGGTTCCCCTGGAGAAAATGCCTGCTTTGGCAATTGGACTCTACGGCATTGAAGCCCCTCCCCAAACTCTACCCTCCCCCGGCTCTGCCCCAAAATTCTCTACACATTTCCCAACCCAGAGCTGGCAACCCTAACCCGGGGTGAGTGGTGGGCTCCCTGCGGGTGTGTGTGCCCTGGCCACTGCCCGAGAATGCCAACCTCTGATGCCGGCCCTGTAAGATGTGACCATGAAGAACTTAGCAGGAGTAGAGCTTAGTTTTGTGCTTCACCTCTGAAGAAACCCTTGGCATTTCAGTGCACATCAGTTGCCTGCCTGCCTTCTCTTTTGGGAAGAACTGTAGCAGTTCTCCTTGCTGCCTATTCCCAGCTATATATACATAGAGGCGGTTCTATTAAAAGTAAAAATGCAATCAGCTTAAAGAAATAGGCAGAGATTACCAGAGAGATCACAGCGGCTGGAGAGAGTGAGAGGCAGGTTCATTCGAATCTGACCTCACTTCCACCAAGCTCTGCATCTGTACCCTTTTTTTCTGAGGTTGTGTTCACAATTGAGGATGAGATTGGTGTTTGCTTTTCTGGCACCTGTGATGAGTGTATCTAAAGACTGCATCTACCAGTTTACAGCTTCAATTTTTTTTAAAGTCTTCTTTTAAACAACATTCCCACCAGAACGTTTTCTGCTAGTATTAACAATGTTCATGCCATTACACAAATAGTGAAAGAGAGGCACATAGTCATTTTTAGTGTATGAAAAACAGCATTCTGGGTAGGGTTGCCAACTTCCAGGTAATAATTGGAGATCTCCTGCTATTACAACTGGTCTCCAGCCGATAGAGATCAGTTCACCTGGAGAAAATGGCCGCTTTGGCAATTGGACTCTATGGCATTGAAGTCCCTCCCCTCCCCAAACCCCACCCTAATCAGGCTCCGCCCCCAAAACCTCCCGCCGGTGACAAAGAGGGGCCTGGCTACCCTAATTCTGGGTGGCCTCTGCAGCGTCAGTTGTTTCTGCCATGGGTTGTTTCCGCATTATCACCCCCTTAGCATTACTGCAATGAATTGCAAGCAGAATTGAAATGGTGGCTCTGTGCCACACGTAGTACAGGTTTATATCCAGCAGTGCCCATCCTCCCAGGCAAGATGTTTCTGTTTTGCTTGCACGGAAGCAAGTCCTGTTCAGTAAGATCCCTGCAATTGTTCTCCCTGCAGTTGTTCCTTTACATGTTATTCTTATTTTTTTTTACTTCCTTTTCATTAGTTGACCTTTCTGAACACCTAACTGCACATTACAATATCCTTGGGTTGTGTTTGGAGTGGGTTCAGCACAGGGGTGGGAAAAGCTACCATCACTGTCCAAGTGGTGGTGGTGGAAAGTGCTGTCAAGTCACAGCCAACTTATGGCAGCCCCGTAGAGTTTTCAAGGCAAGAGACGTTAGGCGTTGGTTTGCCATTGCCTACCTCTGCATAGCAACTAGGGTTGCCAACTTCCAGGTACTAGCTGGAGATCTCTCGCTATTACAACTGATCTCCAGCCAACAGAGATCAAACCACCTGGAGAAAATAGTCACTTTGGCAATTAAACTCTATGGCATTGAAGTCCCTCCCCTCTCCAAACCCTGCCCTCCTCAGATTCCGCCCCCAAAATCTCCAGGTATTTCCCAACCCAGAGCTGGCAACCCTAATAGCAACCCTGGACTTCCTTGGTCATCTCCCATCCAAGTATTGACCCGGCCCGACCCTGCTTAGCTTGCGAGATCTGATGAGATCAGGCAAGCCTGGGCCACCCAGGTCAGGGCATGAGCGGGCTGGAAGTGCAAGGGCCCAGCATCCACACGCCCTGTCCCCGTGTCACTCACCACTGGCATTGCCCCTTCCTCTTAGTTGCAGTGACACAAAAGCGCCAGCTTTATGAGACTCTTGCCCACAGCCAGGCCAACGTCCCTCCACCTGGCGTGTCGGAGTACACAGCTGAGCCATGCTAAAAGGTTGTGGAAAACGTCAGAACTGAGCATTGTTACTTTGAAGGTGGCGCTAAGCTCTGCCCCTTTTGTGGATTGTCCGCAGGCAGAGCTTTCACATGGAGATTTGGGGGCAAAGGAAGTTTTTCCTCTGCTCTGGCTTAAAATGGAAAGCCCATGAGCCGTGCTTGGAAAGAGCACAAGTTGTGTGGAAGCTCCCCAATAAAGCCTGCCTGAAGAGGTTAGGAATCGGGTTGTCAGCTCCGGGTTGGGAAATACCTGGAGATTTTTGAGGTGGAGCCTGAAGAAGGCGGGGTTTGGAGAGGGGAGGGACTTCAGTGGGGTATAATGCCATAGAGTCCAACTTCCAAAGTGGCCATTTTCTCCAGGTGATCTGATCACTATCAGCTGAAGATCAGTTGTAATCCCAGGAGATCTCCAGCTACTACCTTGAGGTTGGCAACCTTAGTTAGGAAGGCCTCCACACAATGTCATTCCAAAGAATGGGCAAAACAAATATTCAGGAGGGCATTTTTGTAAAGGGCTAGAGCTGTAACATGATGGAACAGCTCAGGAGGTTGCTTTATAAAGGATAATTCATAGTCTATGGCAGTGAGTTTTTTTATGTATCCCTTTCCTTTCCTTGCATTGTTCTCTACCTTTGTTACCATGTTTTTTGTATCTTAGTATGTCATAAGTAAGAAAAAAGGAAGCTACAAAGTTAAGACCTCTTACTAAATATAAACAAATAACCACACATAAGTATAATTAGTACATGTATTTATGTGACAAACACAAAAATCCAAAAGCGTGTATCAAATTTCATAAAATACATCCCAACTTCGAAATGCAATGAACGGCTGAATAATAACCATGCCATATATAGCATGTGACAGTATCAAAAATACCACTTAAACACACATTTTCAGGTTACATAAATTTGAAGGTTACATAAGTCGCATTATATTATGTCCTGCCTTGAACAGTCGCTTTCCCTTTTTAGTTGGCATTGTTGTCCAGTTCTGCAATCCTGGTCCCTGCTGCACTGTGGAGTTCTCTGCTGTCTGTTTTGTATTCCGTAACCCACTTTGAGTCTTAGAAAGAATGCTCTGCTAGAAATAAAATATATAAAAATAAATTCTGTACAATACCCTGTAGGAGCAGAGCTAAGGGTGTGGCCAATGAAGACCAGTGAGAAAAGCTGAAATGGGGCGAGGGAGCTTGTGGGTTTAATTAGGGCCCCGTTCCTCCTTCCCCATAATTTGAGTACTGGTGTTCATAGGAGCTCGACAGACCCATATGTGCAGATTAGAGTCATTATGGAACTAGTAGTTTGAATGGGGTGGGATCAGGCATCGCAACCCCTAAAGCCAGTAGCCCTGAATACAATTTTACACAAAGTGACTGTGATTTTTGATGGGGGTTGTGTTTGATACAACCCTGGTTCCATAATTACAGACCTGTGGTTTTTTTTTGTTTTTTGTTTTCATACTAACTGGGATTGCTTCTTCACAAGAATTCATGTGCTCATGCTACTCCAGTGAAACCGGGCATCATGTGCTCATGAATCAGTCCTAAGAGGTTGGGTGGGGGAAAATATTTGTTTAAGATGAAATTTGGCCTGGTGCATCTCTCTCAGTTCAGAAATATCTGGCCAGATGTTAAGTTGCTTAGTCAGTAGAAAATGCATACAAAGAAAAGTCTGTATGGAAGCAATATCATTTCCACTAAAACCCAGTTTAAAGGCTTTGAGATCTTGCCTTAAGGACTTCCTCTTCTCCAAATGCAAGGGAAATCCAGGCAGACTTTTTTTGTTTTGTTTTGCCATCTGAAGAAAATGGAATAATAGCTTTCTTCCAGTTTTCTCTTGGGCAGACTTAGACCTATTTTAAGAGAGTTTTTTCAGATGTTTGGATGTCTTTTCTGTCTGCTCATTTTCTGAGGTAGAAACTAGCCTTTCGTATAGAGCTGAACTGGACATTCTGCCTTGAAATGTTTACCAGTATATGTATACATGACAAAATTTTGTCCTGTCAATACATCCTTTAATTTATAATAAAAAAAAGTCATTGGGTGGCCTTGGGCCAGTCAGTTTGTCTCAGGCTAAGCTATGTCACAAGGCTGTGGTAATCTACCTCACAGGGTTGCTTAAGGTTGCCAGACTCCAGGTGGAGTTCTCCCAGAATTACAACTTATGGCCCAGACTGTGGAGACCAGTTCCCCTGGAGGAAATTATGGCTTCAGATGCTCGTCTCTATGACATCCCATCCTCATTGAGCTCCATCCACTCCCCAAATTCTGTCCTCTGTCCCTATCTACAGAGATAGGGGCTGTTGCTCAGTGGTAGATCATCTGCTTGGCATGCAGAAGGTCCCAGGTTCAATCCCTGGCATCTAGGGTTGCCAGGTCCCTCTTCGCTGGTGGTGGGAGGTTTTTGGGGCAGAGCCAGAGGAGGGTGGGGTTTGGGGAGGGGAGGGACTTGAATGCCATAGAATCCAATTGCCAAAGCAGCCGTTTTCTCCAGGTGAACTGATCTTTATCGGCTGGAGATCAGTTGTAATAGCAGGAGATCTTCAGCTAGTACCTGGCAGTTGGCAACCCTACTGGCATCTCCAGTTAAAGGGACTAGGCAAGTAGGTGATGTGAAAGACCTCTGCCTGAGACCCTGGAGAGCCACTGCTGGTCTGATAGACAATACTGACTTTGATGGACCAAGGGTCTGATTCAGTATAAGGTAGCTTCATGTGTTCACCCCCAAAATTCCAGTAATTTCCCAAGCCAGAATTGGCAATCCTTCTGCTATGGGGATAAAAGCGGGGTCAAGGTTGGAGGCAAGGTAGGATAAAAAGGTAACAAATAAATACAAGGAAAAGGAGCAAGGCAGATCTTGGCCTCTTTCCCTTCAACAAGAGTAAGGGGGTCATTTACATCAGGACTTCTTAAACTTTTTCCACTTGTGACCCCTTTTGGCCCCCGAAAATTTTTTATGCGACCCCAGGTATATAGATGTATAACATAGGTATACAAATCAGACATTTACTGATAATAAATCAAATTTTTCACATATGGGGCCGCGACCCACAGTTTAAGAAGCTTTGATTTACATCTTATCCTGGCACTACTCATTGCAGGTGTCCGCAAGTTTATCTCCCCTTCTCTTTCTTCCTTCCGTGTCCTTTGCTCGCTGTCTGACTAGATCGAGAGACCCTCCGAGCTGCTTTCTCTTCCTTCCCTTTGCCTTTCCCCCAGCCACATTTGCTTCCTGCTTGCTTTGTCTTAAGCAAGTCTCCGGGGGAGACTTCTGCTGGCTTGGAAGAGCTGGTCCTCTGAAGGAGCCAGCGGCCTCTGCAGCGGGACTGCTGCTTTCCACAGGGCTCCACACCCCATTCCACTTGTTCTTTTCTTCCTCCTCCTCAATCTGGGGTTGCCAGCCTCCAAGGGGTGGCTGGACAGCTCTTGCTATTACAGTTTATCTCCACAGTGGGTAGCCGTGTTAGTCTGTTTGCAGTAGTCAAAAAGGGCAAGAGTCCAGTAGCACCTTAAAGACTAACAAAAATATTTTCTGGTAGGGTAGGAGCTTTCGTGAGCCACAGCTCACTTCTTGGTATCTGAAGAAGTGAGCTGTGGCTCACGAAAGCTCATACCCTACCAGAAAATATTTTTGTTAGTCTTTAAAGTGCTACTGGACTCTTGCCCTTTTTGACTACAGTTTATCTCCAGGTAGGCTTGCCAACCTCCTGGTACTAGCTGGAGCTCTCCTGCTATTACTGCTGCTCTCCAGCCGATAGAGATCGGTTCACCTGGAGCAAATGGCTGCTTTGGCAATTGGACTCTATGGCATTGAAGTCCCTCCCCTCCCCAAACCCTGCCCGCCTCAGGCTCCACCCCCAAAACCTCCCGCCAGTGGCAAAGAGGGACCTGGCAACCCTATCTCCAGGCGACAGTAGTAGTAAAAAAAGTAGTAGTAGTAAAAATTTATTGCGGCGTTTCACCAATAGAAAGTTAAAAAAAATCAGAAATCAGTTCACCTGGAGAAAATGGCCGCTTTGGCAATTGGACTCTATGGCATTATACTCCATTGAAATCTCTCCCCAAATCCTTCCTCTGCTCCACCTCCAAATCTCTAGGTATTTCCCTGTTCTGCAGCTGGCAACCCTACCTCATTCTGAGGCTGATACTTACTGTGTGTGGGGGGGGGGGAGTATTTCTGGCATCGCACTGAAGTGACGCTCTAGCACTTGCCTCCAAACTCTATGGAGTTTCTAGGCAAGTGCTAGAGCATTGCCCCAGTTTGATGCTGGCATGTCTGGGTCACGGCGGAAGTGACATCATCATGCAGCGACGAACATCATACACACACACCTGTTTTGCTGGCCTGCTCTGTCTGCTGACCAGATGAGTGTTGGCAGGCATTGGCAACAATTATCAGGAGTTTGCCCACCATTAATGGGTACCTGCTAAGTAGGGTTGCCAACCTCCAGGTAGTCTGAGAAAAATATGCACAAGTACTACTGGGATAGTAGTGAAAATATATAGTACTAGGCTCAAACCAATTAATTTAAATAATACACAAGCAAACTATGCAAACATATATTGTGAACAATGTGTAACATCTACAGACAAGTGAAAACAGCAGTGATAGTATGTACAAGCAAATCTAAGATGGAAAGTCTTTTTTCAAGGTAAGTAAGAGTCTTATCTCTAGGTTGTTTTCTTCAAAAAGCAACACGAGGAAGGCTGAAAAAGTCCACAGTAACGCGGTCCGGATGCACACTAGCGTTTTCACTGCAAAATTGCAGCTTCATCAGCTGGAATCTTCATAGATATTAATTGGTTTGTCTATATAAAGTGTAATAAATAATTAATAAAAATAAATGCTATTTTATACAAAAAGTCAAAGCATTCCTTCATCTTGTAAATATATATATAGAGAGACATACCTTTGTAGATTCAATACATCTGTATTAGATTGCTATTATTGCATCTACAAAGGTATGTCTCTCTCTCTATATTTTTGTCAACTTGAATATCACTGAAAAGGTCTTGGCAACATTAAAAGATCTCAGAATATTACTCCATATGTGTTTTAATAATCTTTGGTTCAGGGGAATTTGGTGATTTACTTTTCAGAAGTGACATCTTGAAGCCCACGGACACAAGATGAGACCCAGAAAATAAGAGACCCAGAAAATAGCTCAGCAGTTGAATTTTTTACTGAAAATTTGAAACTCTCACTGAACCTGTACTGGGGCTATATACAAAGTACACATCTGCGGAAAGATTCATAAGAAAAGAAGAACCTACATAGATAACTAATCTGTCAGGGAAAAGGCTTAACCCTTTTCTCAGATGTCTAGTTTTCTAAGTGGGGGGCTATATATATATATTTTAAATGTGAGGCTTACCTAGGGTTGCCAACCTCCAGGTACGAGCTGGAGATCTCCTGCTGTTACAAGTGATCTCCAGCCAATAGAGATCAGTTCACTTGGAGAAAATAGCCGCTTTGGCAATTGGACTCCTTGGCATCGAAGTTCCTCCCCTCCCCAAATCCCGCCCTCCTCAGGTTGCACCCCAAAAACCTCCCACCCGTGGCAAAGAGGAACCTGGCAACCCTAGGCTTACCCTCAGTCTCAGCTGGTCGTTCCAGAGGCTGTTGACCAACAACTAAAGAAGAACTAGGGTTTCCAGATCCTGGTTGGGGAATACCTGGAGATGTTTGGGGTCGAGCCTGAGGAGGGCGGGGTTTGGGGGTGGGGGTCCTCTGTACATTATAATGCCATAGAGTCCACCCTCCAAAGCTGCCGTTTCCTCCCAGGGAACTGATCTCTGTCATCGAGATCAGCTGAATTCCAGGAGATATGGTAACCATCTTCAAGGTATGATAACCATCTTCAAGTACTTGAAGGGCTGTCATATAGAGGATGGTGCTGAGTTGTTTTCTGTTGCCCCAGAAGGTCAGATCAGAACCAACGGGTTGAAATTAAATCAAAAGAGTTTCCATCTAAACATGAGGAAGAACTTTCTAACAGAGCAATTCCTCAGTGGAACAGGCTTCCTCGGGAGGTGGTGGGCTCTCCTTCCCTGGAGGTTTTTAAGAAGAGGCCATCTGTCAGCAATGCTGATTCTATGACCTTAGGCAGATCATGAGAGGGAGGGCATCTTGGCCATCTTCTGGGCATGGAGTAGGGGTCACTGGGGGGGTGGGGGGGAGGTAGTTGTGAATTTCCTGCATTGTGCAGGGGGTTGGACTAGATGGCCCTGGCGGTCCCTTCCAACCCTCACGAGAGCTAGGCCTTCATTTTTGACATGTGCATCTGAATTTTGAGTTTAGATTTTGAGGGGAGAATTTCCACCCAAAAGTTGAGAAGTAAATGAAGCATTTTGCCCCCAGATCGTTTCAGTCGGTATTTTTGATTCCGTCTGCCGGAGCAGATTCAGCTACTGAAAGAGGCGACTCTCTTCAGCAGCGGTTCAGGATTCTAGCAGCCGTTAGCGAGACCCTCGTACACAAAACATACTCATTCATTCCAGGGAAAGCGCGCTGTAGCTGTTGCTTGGTGCAGAGGTAGGTGATTGCAAAGACATCCTACTGTCTTGCTGGCATGGAAACAGCGATAACAACTCTGTTGCAGGGAAACAGGAAGGAAATTGTCGTCGTCCCCCTGCTTGGTTTTGCCTTCCCTTTAGCTGTTTCAGTGAAGTGGGAGGAGGGGCAGCGGGTGCTTGCAAAGCGAAGTCATTAGTATCATCCGCTAATCATTTGATTCAGAAAACGAGAAAGGCACCGTCTTGTTAATTTGATAGGCAAGCCACTGTAAGGGTAAATGGAACTACGTCAATCCATTGGCCGTCCAGCACAGAACTCCTACTTGAAGCAGCTCTCCGAGGGTTTCAGGCACCACTCTTCCTTAGCCTTCTTGCTCATCAGTTCCAAGAACATTTCTGGAGCAATGCCCTGCGCCCCAGGATTCATGTCAAAATTGCAATAATGGGGTCTGCAGCATTTACGCTCCTTTCTACAGGTTAACGGGTAGCAGTAGGTCAGCCACAGAGGAACGAGGCAGCTTCACAGGTCCAAGCTACACGTTCTGGCATCCACAGGTTTGACCTGTGGCTGACAAAAGCATTTGACAAAAACGAAAGGGGGAAGGAAAGAACCAACCTATAACCAAAGCTGTGTACCCAAAGGTTGGGTGGAGAAAAACTCAGTTATGTTTAGAAATATATTTATTTTAAGGCATTGATGTCTATATTAAAAACATTGAAATTTATATTAAAAGAAAGCACAATGGCAACTAATAAAAGTTGATAAACTAAAACTACAATCCAAATGTGTTTCTGCCCCCTGCCCTTCATCAGTAGTCTAATAACAGCAGTTATAATGCACACCAATACATATTACAACTGTATACCAGTATTATAGCAAAATAATAACAACAACCCAGGTACGTATGTAGGAATGTATTCCAATTTGTGCCCAATATATTCTATAAAATTTATAAAATTAAAGAGCCCACTGCTGTGGAATACTTTCTGCTTTTTGTGTTCTGGGCTGTGTTAGCCTTTCCATACAAGGTGTGCATACAACCAGTATCAACCAGATAAAACGGTGATTTAGTTTTATAAATTAATCAGCCACCACTTGGAAGTTGGGAAACCTAAGGATTTGCCCTCTGTACCTGTTCAGGGGCACTTTATTGTTCTATCTTCCGGTACTGAGAACAAGTGCCTGACACAAGACCTGGCTGGCACAGATTAGTAGGGTTGCCAGCCTCCAGGTGGCGGCTGGAGATCTCCTGCTATTCCAACTGATCTCCAGCCGACAGAGATCAATTCCTCTGAAGACAGTGGCCGTTTTGGCAATTGGACTCTTGGCACTGAAGTCCTTCCCCTCTCCAAACCCCACCCTCCTCAGGCTCCACACCCAAAAATCTTCAGGTATTTGCCAACCTGATCTGGCAACCCTTCAGATTAGGCTTCTATACCAATCTTTCAGGTGCTATAGGAGACTACTGTTTTACTGCAAGAGAGGAATACTTTGGAATTTGTCCCTAAAAGGGTTTTTGTTGGGGTAGAAAGTTTTTCTGGTGCCTGAAACCCTGCAGAAACTCTGCAGAGAAGCCTTGCCAGTTCCAGTGTAGGCTGATAATCTTGGGAAGGCATGGGAATAAATGTGAGAAATCCCTTTATGGGAATAAATTTGAGAAATTCCTTTATGTAGGCCATATTAAAAAAGATATAAATGCCTAGATTTCACTCTGATTCCTTTCCTAGTCCTTTATAGCTTCTTGTCATAATAGGCCAAAGAGTGGGAAGTTCATAAGAAAATGTTTGCTCAGGGTCAGTTAAGGATAATACAGCAGCTTCAAGTCTGAAATTCCCGCATAGCAACAACCCCTTTGCAACTTTTCAAACTGAATTATGTTTCGATTTAAGTTCTGCTCCGCACAGGGATGTTGTCTCTGCAATAGCGGGTGATGGATGCAGCATCACTTTGTCATCTTTGCCCTTCCAAAACCAATGCAGTTCAGTTGGGCACTGCCGGCCAAATTCTGCTTTTCAGTTGCAGGGGTGGAAGAGAAGAACTGCTCTGCTGATTTTCAGTGGAGTATTTCAGATTTCTGCCCTGACTTGGATGGCCCAGGCTAGCCTGATCTCGTCAGCTCTCAGAAGCTAAGCAGGGTCAGCCCTGGTTAGTATTTGGATGGGAGACCACCAAGGAATATCAGGGTTGCTGTGCAGAGGAAGGCACTGGCAAACCACCTCTGTTAGTCTTTTGCCATGAAAACCCCAAAAGGGGTTGCCATAAGTTGGCTGCGAGTTGACGGCACTTTACACACACACACACATTTCAGATTTCTATCAGGATTTACAGCATTACCTCAGACTGCCTAATAAGCACAGGTCCTATCTTCTGTGGCATCTACTGCTCAGTCAAATGGGCGCTCATGGGGCTTTCTGTATTCCTTGTGTGCTGAATTTTGACAGCAGGTAAAAACGTTTTTAGTGTTTTTGGGAATTGGGTGTTGTGTTCCAATTCAAATCTACTGTAATGTTCATATGTAAATCTAATACATCCATATCTTTACATGTGAACATTACAATACATTTGAATTGCACCCAACTTGCCAAACACTATGGTCGTTTATGCATGGGTACGTTCACTCACATTTGCCCCCGGTCTGTCTCAGTTGTTCCTTGGAGTTATGCATGAGTTTTCCCTCCATTAGAGATGACCTCACACCCAGCCCTCACAATGTTCAGGTATTCCCATTCCTCTGTTAACCCAATTCTTCCCTCTCCCCTGAGCAAAGCCCGAGTGAAATCCCCATGCAGAAGGCAAAGTGCGGGACAGGCAAGCTTAGTTTCACTCACAGCCAGTTACAAAGCAGCATGTCCAGAGGCAAGGATTGAAATACTTCCTGTTTCCTGCTTCCTCGGAGCTCTTTCTGAGCAGAAGAAAATCTTTTTAAAACTGAGGTTTAGGTTTCTCCACCCCCCCTCCTTTCAGATTACTCCATTTTTTATGTTGTTGTTCTTAAAATGCTTTTTTATGTGGCAATTGGGTTTTGGGGGGACGGGGATTTTCTCTCACGGTAAGCACAAGTAAGCCAGTTACAAAGCAGCATTTCAAGGGGTGGGGACTTGATTTGAGCTTGGAGACTGCTGGTGCATAGACTGCTGGGTCCAGCGAGCAATGAATCTAAGGTAAAACTCCCATTCATAAATGACCTAAGAACTCTTCTTTCTAAACTGAGAAGCCCCACAATCTTTAGCTTTTCCTCGTAGGGAAGGTATTCCAACCCTGCAACTGTTTCTCTTGCCCTTTTCTACATCTTTTCCAGCTCTACAATGTTTGTTTGTTTGTTTGTTTGTTTGTTTGTTTGTTTTGAGATGGTGCAGTTCAGCTTGGGGGCACCTAATTAAGTTAATGGGAAATAGATTCAGGATGCCGTGACTTGGATAGCCCAGGCTAGCCCTATCTCATCAGATCTTGGTGGCTAAGCATGGTAAGCCCTGGTAAGTCCTTGGATGGAAGACCACCAGTCCAAGGTCACTACATGGGAGGCAGGCTACTGTTTGTCTCTTGTCTTGAAACCACCTCTGCTTGTCTCTTGTCTTGAAAACTTCATTGGGGTCACCATAAGTCAGCTGCGACTTTGTGGCACTTGACACATACAGAATCAAGATAAATTAACGGACGTTTTTCATATAACATGTAATTAATGTATGGAATTTGGCTGCCACCAAAATGTGATAATGGGCACTGGCTTGGTTGGCTTTAAAAGAGAATTAGATAAGTTATAAGAGCATGGATCTGTCAAGACCCTGCAGAGGAAGGCAACGGCAAACCACCTCTGCTTATTAACTTGCCTTGAAATCCCCACCAGGGGCCGCTATAAATTGGCTGCCACTTGACGGCACTTTACACGCACACACATATACGGTACATTTATAAACTGCCTTGAGTTATGGGAAAGGAGGTATATAAATATTTTAATTAATAAATACAGATTTAATTTTTTAAAAACCCTAGTAGCAGCAATCCTAAAATCTGGACTCTTATTTCCAGAGAGAAGAGGAAAGGCGCAGCCAGCCAGTGTGTTACAGAGAGGGTAAAAATGAACGATAAAGGGGAAATGTAGATGCAAAGCCTCCGGGGAGCTAGGCTGTGCAGCTAGAGATAAACTCTTCTTTCAGACAAGAGGAGGATTTAAGGATTCTGGAAAAGAGGGAGGGAAGGAGAGAATGGGATGCAAATTGCATCTGCACTGGACGCATTGTGGCAAAAACAGAGTGCAGCTGAGTTTTATATTGTGGCATCAGTGCTAATTCTGACATGCCGAGTGCAGGGCCTGGTCCTTGCTGCTGCTCACCCAAGGGAAATGCAATTTTGTGCATGAGGAACCATTTCCAAATTAAGATGGTTCCATCAGCTGTATCAGCTGTTGTTGATCTCTGTGGAATGACTGGTCATACATACTTATGAATTTGGGTTGCCAACCTCCAGTTGCTTCCTGGAGATCTCCTGGTTTTACTGCTGATCCCCAGATGACATAGATCAGTTCCCCTGGAGAAAAGGGCTGCTTTGGAGGGTGGACTCTATGGTCCCTTCTTCCCCAAACTCTGTCTTCCCCAGGCTCCACCCACAAAATCTCCAGGTATTTCCCAACGCAGAGTTGGCGATTCTACTTATGAATGCATGCAGCTGCCTTATTGCGAGTCAGACCATTGGCCATTGGCTAATGGAAGTGGCCACCAAATCAGGCACAGAAAGGTCATCCTCAACTCATATTACCTAAGATCCTTTATTTGGAGATGCAAAGACATGAACCTGGGACTTGCTGCCTGTAGAGAATATGCCCTGCCACAGAGAGAAGCAGGTCTGTCCTCTCTAATTCCAGGAGTAGAATTCAAGGTGGGTGTGCCCTACCTAGTTATTTTAAAGGGTCAGCCTGATCTTTCCTGAGGGTCTGCTGGGAAAGGGGTGCTCTTGACCATAAACAAGGAAGCAACAAAGACCTCAGGCTGACTTGACACTTCACAGTTAAGATGCCTCCAGTTCAGGTCTCTGGCACATAGTGGAGTAAGAAGGTCAGGATGGCTTCACACATACAGAGTTCATGTGGTGGATGTGTAGGAATTGGGGTCAGATGTGTGGCTGGGCTTCTGTGGAGGGAACTCAATTTCCATGTGCATGCAGACCTGATTTGGATTGGGACCATGGCACACAAGGAGAAGGTGCTTCAGTATCCCTGTGATGCCAATTTCCAAACAGAAATGGCTACAGGGGGCCCAAAGGATGTTTGCTACGGAAACTTATGTCTAAGTACATCATTCATTCATTCATTCAATTTCTATACTGCCCTTCCAAAGCTCAGGGCAGTTTACAATACAATAAATATCACAACAATGTAAATTAGAAACCAACACTTATGCCCACATTACAGTATTCAGCACTATGAGTCAGAGGCATCAAATTGGCCAGCAGTTACACGGAGGGTGAAAGACCAAACCAGTGGCCTAAATCTGGAGGAATGCCTGTCGGAAAAGTACATCAGAATATATAAGTTTCCCTGATGGGCAAGCAGTGTCCATTTCAGGTCAGACTCAGGAACAAAATGGACTTGACTGATGCTTACTTTACTTTCATTTAAGCGCCTGGCCAAAATATCTTGTTAATCAGTTTTTTTTAAAAAAAAAACTTTATTTCCTGCCTTTCTCCCCTGTGGGGTCCCAAAGCGGCTTACATCATTCTCCTCTTTTCCAATTTATCCTCACAACAACCATGTGAGGTAGGTTAGGCTGAGAGTGTGTCACTGGCCCGAGGTCACCCAGCAAGCTTCCTTGGCAGAGTGGGGATTCGAACCAGGGTCTCCCATATCCTAGTTTGACAAGTTAACCACTACACCATGCTGGCTCTCAATTGATTAGTTGAGGATGAGCCCCGTGGCACAGAGTGGTAAGGTGCAGTATTGCAGTCAAAAGCTCTGCTCACGACCTGAGTTCGATCCCAACGGAAGTCGGTTTCAGGTAGCCGGCTCAAGGTTGACTCAGCCTTCCTTCCTTCCCAGGTTGGTAAAATGAGTACCCAGCTTGCTGGGGGTAAAGGGAAGATGACTGGGGAAGGCACTGGCAAACCACCCCGTAAACAAAGTCTGCCTAGTAAATGTTGGGATGTGACGTCACCCCAGGGGTCAGGAATGACCCGGTGTTTGCACAGGGGACTACCTTTACCTTTTATCTTACCAGCTTTTAAAACAGTCTGCTTCTGATTTACGGATCGTTTTTATGCTTTTTATGTCCAATGGCTTGTTTTTAATGGCTTGTTTTATATTGGGCGTTGTTTTAATTGTAAGCTGCCTCGAGCAGGACTCTGAAGAGGCAGCACAGAAATATCCTAAATAAATAAATACATTGCACAAGGGGGCGTAGGCTGAAGTCTTTTCCTCCCGTGCCATATTGGGCCTGCATGCACCTGGGAATTAAGTGTCTAGCTGGGGACTCCCCGAATATGTTTGTAGTTTGTGGGAGACATTGGGCTTTGAAATGCGAATTGGCTCTTTATAATTACTGGCATTCAGGGACTGGTCTCGCTGAAGCAGTTGAACCAGCATGACAGATGCTTAAGTAGGGGGAAGCAGCCCTACTGTTTCCTTGTGAGAGGGAGCATGGTGTAGTGGTTAACAGTGGTGGACTCTAATTTGGTGAACCCGGTTTGATTCCCTGCTCCTCCACATGCAGCCTGCTGGGTGACCTTGGGCTAGAGAGTCTCCGAACTCTCTCAGCCCCACCTACCTCGCAGGGTGTCTGGTGTGGGGAGAGGAAGGGAAGGAGATTGTAAGCCGGTTTGATTCTCCTTAAAAGGGAGAGAAAGTCAGCATATAAAAACCAACTCTTCTTGTTCTTCTTCTCCTTTTTCTTCTGTGGGACATGATCTTATAAGGAATTACATAGCCTCCGATTCTGCAAGGAGGTTTGGATGCAGGCGCAATGATCTGGCTCCGGGTGACAAGTGGAGACACAGCTATTTTCTCTGGTGGTGCCTCACATGTGGAATACCTGCCCCTCCTCTGAGGCTGGTTGTCTCCTGCTGCCTACCTTACTGTCCTTTAGGTGCCGAAGCACTTCTTTTTATCCAGACGTATAGTTAAGGGGTGGTGGGGTTTTTTTTAGCCATTTTTATGACCTGTTTCTTGCCTGAGGACTGTTTTATGAACGTTTTATTAATATAATTTTAGCTGCCAACTGTTGTTTTACTGTCCTGACTTGATAATTCTTGTGTTTCCTGCTTTTATGACTATACTGTATTGTTTTTATTTTCTCAGCTGCCTTGAGCAAGTCTCTGGAGAGGCAGTGGACATGTTTCCTAAATAAATAACTATTTCTAGTTCTTGTTTTGTGTTTGTGGCACTTGGCTAGGGTTGCCAGGTCCCTCTTCGCCACCGGCTGGAGGTTTTTGGGGCAGAGCCTGAGGAGGGTGGGGTTTGAGGAGGGGAGGGGCTTCAATGCCATAGAGTCCAATTGCCAAAGTGGCCATTTTCTTCAGGGGAACTGATCTCTATCAGCTGGTGATCAGTTGTAATAGCAGGAGATCTCCAGCAAGTACCTGGAGTTTGGCAAGCCTAACCTTGGAACCAGTCTGGATTATGCTGTACTGATCGGGGTGACCTCATATAATCTATGGGCCTGTCTTCATCTTGCCGGCCCCCGTCTGTCTTCCTCTTTTGCTGCTTTTCTGTTCTAAACAAATACAAATAATGGGTTGCATCTCACCAAGGATTTCTGAGAATGGAAGGGGGGCAATTGTTTTTTGTTTTTTTTTTGCTAATTTCCCCGTCCTGTTGCTAAAGTTGCTAACTCTGGCTTGGGAAATTCCTGGAGATATGTGGGTGGAGCCTGGGGAAGGCAGGGTTTGGGGAAGGGAGGGACTTAAATGGCCATAGAGCCCACCCGTTTTCTCCAGGAAAACTGATCTTGGTAGTCTGGAAATCAGTAGTAATTTTCAGAGATCTTCAGGCATTGGCAATCCTCTCTGCTGCAGATCTCCAATTCCCCCCCCCCATTATTTTTGGGGTACCTTTGTTCCCTGGGAGCAGCTTTTTAGAGCATGTTTTCAACTGCATGGGATGAGGAAGTCATGCTCCATGGATAAAAATCCTTTCCATCCTTGGGAACGTTCTGCAGGTTTCGAGGCAGATATTGTTTTTGGATTTGTGTATTTGCTTGGTTTTCAGCATATTTGCTTGGTTTTCAGCCATTTCTCTGTAACTGAGCATGCTAAGACCCTTGCTTTTTAAAAAGCTGACATTATCAGGAATCCCCACGAGTTAGTGGATTCCATACGGTGGACAGACTCTCAGAGCTCCTGACCAGAGAACACAAATTCTGGATTGTTGTGTCCTGTTTAGCTCCCATTGTGATATGTACAAACTGGCATTTTATGAGCGGGTTTTTGTCCGATTTTATTTCCAAGATAATTTACACTATTGTGGTCCTAAATAATGAGCGCATTCACAGTCTATCATCACAGTGTTACATAGTGTACAATGTGTAATGTGGGTCCATAGATATAAAATACCCTTCTTCCCCACTTGTGTTGATAGTTATCATGTCACACACACATAGAAAGAAGAAGAGTTGGTTTTTATATGCTGACTTTCTCTACCACTTAAGGGAGAATCAAACTGGCTTAATCTCTTTCCCTTCCTCTAAGAGAGCTGTGACTAGCTCAAGGTCGCCCTGCTCAAGGTCGCCCTGCTGGCTTCATGTAGAGGAGTGGGGAAACCAACCCACTTCACCAGATTAGCGTCCACCGCTCATGTGAATGAGCAGGGAATCAAACCCAGTTCACCAGATTAGAGTGAGCCACTCTTAACCACTACACCACTCTGGCTCTCGGTACCTCTATCTCACATTATCCTATGAAGGGCACCCGTTTCTCAGGCAGTTCTGTGATTAAATTCTACCGTGGGGGATTTGATTGCACACCACCAGTGAGCCCCATCTGAGTGCTTTGAACAGCCTTTTTATCATTCATGCATATGAAAAGAGGTTTGCACGTTAATTTGATAGATATGGCAGCAGGGGGAGGGAGATTTCCCAGAGTCTTCTTGGGGGAGGGGGTATTAATGCAGTTGTATTGATTCGTTGAACTGGCAAGGTAACTAACCAGGAACGGCACTGAATGGAAGCACTTACCATTGATTAAGAGACTGCATTTTATGGCCAGTGCATAAAGATGCTATTTTTATTCCCACTGCACAAGGAATGTCCTTGCTGTGTACAGCATTCTTTATTTATTGGCTTATTTAAATTTACACCCTTGCCTTTCTTTTTCCAAAGAAAAACTCAAGGCAGCTAGTAAATACAAATCTGTACGGATCGGCTGGAGGAAGGCTTTCTCTGCTCCCCTCTCCTGCCGAGCAGGCTGGCCATTGGTGGAGCGTGGCAGGGAAGGGCCAGGCAGGCTGTTGGAAGGAGCCTTGTTCTGCAGAATGGCTGCCCGTTGATGGATTCCAAGAGAGAGGGGCCCAAGTTACAGTTGGGCCAGGCAGCCCAATGAAAGGGGCCTTGTTAGGCTCCCTCTTCTTCTACAGGGTGGTCAGTTGCTCACGGAGGGAGAGGAAGGTGCCCGACAGCAGCTGGCCAGGCAGGCGGAGGGAAGGAGATTGCTTCTCTCTTGCTCTCTGTAATTATTCTGAAATGGGCATTTAACATAGGCAACAAAACAGCAGGCACAGCTTGTGTATATGTAGTGCAATTCCACTTTAGAAATCTGAAATTACCTTTCATGGCCAGGGCGGGGAGGGGGGGAGAGAACGGGGCACGCACTTGTATTCATTTTATCCCATCAGAAGGGTCAGTTGAGGGCCTCTTCTCATTTAACATTTCCTGCATGAAAAACATACAGCCCATTTTTATTTATTAGAAAATGTTATATGCCATCCCACCAGAGAACTGCTTCAGAGGGCTCATAAAGCAAAAACTAATACAGTAAAAGCATAATGGCAGCAGAAGAATTATGAATAATAAAACAAGCCATCAAGTCAAACAATTGGGCATAAAAACAGCTTAAAAAGGTGACATGCAGTACCCTAAAATGATGGATGATCCTCCTAAATGATATTTTCATGGTTTCCACTGTGAATAGGGTTGCCAACTTCCAGGTACTACCTGGAGATCTCCTGCTATTACAACTGATCTCCAGCTGATAGATATCAGTTCACCTGGAGAAAATGGCCACTTTGGCAATTGGACTCTATGGCATTGAAGTTCCTCCCCTCCCCAAACCCCGCCCTCCTCAAGCTCTGACCCAAAAACCTCCTACCAGTTGTGAAGAGGGACCTGGCAACCCTAAATGAGAATATGCACAAGGAATTTGCAATCAGTTGTGGCTACACAGGGTGCACAAGCTATTTGCACAGACAATAAAGTCAAAATGTGTGATGATTTACATGTGGACTCCATGCTATTTCTTCACACAGGACCCTTGTCAGCAACTAATTTCTAACAGGGACTGCATTTTTAATTGAGCAAGGGCATTTTAAATCACATTTACAATTAACAATCACATTTGCATCCATCACATTTTTAAATAGCAGCTGTTTCTTTGCTTTATTTCTGTTATTCCTTTTTAATGGTGGAAGTGTAGGCTGACCTTTGATGTTCGAGGATAAAATCCAAAGAGAGTAACAGTTCAATGGATCATTCATGTTTATACAAACTGTGATCTCGCATTGTTAAACGTTATAATAATGCATTCTATTTTGAAGTTTATTATGTTGTTTCACAAGAAGAGTTAATTCACACGATTGCCGCAGATATCCAACCAGATGATGATTATAGTATTTGGTGTTCTGACAAAGTTAAAGCTTTAAAAATACTGGACTACTGTCTGACAATACTTGACAGGTCAATTGGCCAAAGCTTTTCTGCATAGTCAAATAACCCAAGCCTGGGTTTTGCTGCAACAGATTTAACAAGACTGCTACTCTGGAACCTGAAAATAGCTGACCTCTTATTTTTATGGCAGCCTTTAAAAGGAAGAGAGCCAGCATGGTGTAATGGTTAAGAGCGGTGGACTGTAATCCAGAGAACCGGGTTCGATTCCCCGCTCCTCCACATGGAGCCTGTTGGGTGACCTTGGGCCAGTCACAGTTCTCTCAGAACCCTCTCAGCCCATGTGGAGGCAGGCAATGGCAAACCACCTCCGAACATCTCTTGCCTTGAAAATCCCACAGGGTCGCTATAAGTCATCTATGACTTGACAACACACACACGCACGCACGCACACACACACACATTAAAAGGAACTAGTACAGTGTGAGGAGGTGATGTTGTGGGTTTCTGTGGATATTTGACACTGAAATCCCTATTTCTCTGTAGGTGGCCTTGGAAAGCCCCGCTGGTTTTCAGATATTTTCTGCACCTTCTTTTATTGTGTGTGTGTGTGTGTGTGCTTTTTTTCTTTGCCGCTAGACTTGTTGGTTTTAATATTCTTGCTAGTTATATAATCATTTATATTTTCCTCTTGATTGTATTTTCATCCATTTTCTTGTTAGCTGCCTTGACAACCAAGAATAGTGGGGAGGGTAACATTTAAAGCAAACGAATAATGTGGTTAGATAGGAACCAAAGAGCTTGTCATGTTCATTCCGGCACTTTTAAACATTCACATATCTGGCTTGCTTTTCCAGCTGCAGGGCATTTGGAAGCTGCCTCTGGAGGATCTGCTGCCTTGCCTTGCCTTTTCCTTTTCTTTGCTACTCATAGTAGGATAATGTGGAAACAAACAAGGAACACCAGGAAGTGCAAAACTACTTGCATAGTTTTGGGCAGCATCTACATCTTTATCTGGCCATCATGGGAATTAGAAAACAAATCCAAAAACAACAGCAATCCGTGTTGATGAGTAATGAGCAAACTTTTTTACTTCCTGATAATTAATCAGGCAGGATATACAAGGGGGGTGGAGATGTGGGACAATCACAGTTGGGGGGATCTGGCAGGGCTGTGGCTCAGTGGTAGAGCCTCTGCTTGGCATGCAGAAGGTCCCAGGTTCAATCCCCAGCATCTCCAGTTGGAAGGACCAGGCAGTAGGTGATGTGAAAGACTTCAGCTTGAGACCCTGGAGAGCCGTTGCTGGTCAGAGCAGAAAATACTGACCTTGATGTGACAAGGGTCTGGTTCAGTACCATCTGAAGGGAGATGGTAATGGGAACATCAGATGCATTGTTACAGCCTGCTGGGCGGGAGGCTGCTAAGCCTATGAACAGGGACCCTGGACTTCTGTCACAAAGTCACACGAAGCTGCCTTATACTGACTCAGTCCACAGTGGAGTCCAGTCTAATCTCATGAGGTCTAGGGAGAGAAAGAAAACATTACAACAACATGGTGTAGTGGTAAGGGTGCTGGGCTAGGACAGGGGAGACCCCGGGCTAAAATTCTGCCTGTTATTAAAGTAAGCCAGTTTTCTCTCTGTGTAACCTACTTCATATGCTTGTTATAAGATGAATAGGGTAGAGAAGACCCCTGAACCCTGAACTCCATGGATGAAGGGCAGAATAAACATGCAATTGATTTTTAAAAAATCAGAAAATAATTGCAGGCCAACTGCGATAGATGCAAGATGGGGCCCTGCAATGACTTGTGGGGGGATCTCAGCATGGTGTAGTGGTTAAGAGCATTGGCTTGGAGCAGTGGACTCTGGTCTGGAGAACAGGGTTTGATTCCCCACTCTACATGCGTGATGGACGCTAATCTGGTGAACTGGGTTGGTTTCCCCACTCCGACACATGAAGCCAGCTGGGTGACCTTGGGCTAGTCACACTTTCTCAGCCCCACCTACTTCACAGGGTGTCTGCTGTGGGGAGGGGAAGGGAAGGTAATTGTAAGCCAGTTTGATTCTTCCTTAAGTGGTAGAGAAAGCTGGCATATAAAAACCAACTCTTCTTCTTCTTCTTCCCCACTCCTTCTCTCCCTCTTGCTTTTGTTCTCTGCATCCCTCTGGCAGCGCCTGCAGCCTCTGCCCCCTTAACTTTGCCCATGCCCA
Source organism: Euleptes europaea (assembly GCF_029931775.1). Lineage (NCBI taxonomy): Eukaryota > Metazoa > Chordata > Lepidosauria > Squamata > Sphaerodactylidae > Euleptes > Euleptes europaea. The sequence goes on along the minus strand of NC_079325.1, from coordinate 52,937,771 downwards.
CTTTCTGTCCTCGTTTTCAGCCTCACTCTCCTGCCCACCTTTTTCAGTTCTCGTTCCTGATGTCTTCAGCTTTCCCTTTACCTTTTTTGCTCCTCCCCACTCTAGTGTCACCTTCCTTATCTCTTTTACTTTTTTAAGTTTCCCAGACCCTCCCCTCGGCCCCAACCAAGGCTTGGAACCCTTGTGAGTTGGGGGTTGCCTGTAGAATTGCTATCTCTGAGTTGGGAAACTCCTGGAGATTCAGGGGTGGAGCCTGGGGAGCTCAGTGTGGATGTGATGTCATTCAGCCCACCCTCCAAAGCTGCCATTTCCTCCAGGGAAACTGATATCTGTAGTCTGGAGATCAGTTGTAATTCTGGGAGAAATCCAGGCCCCATCTGGAGCCTGGCAACCCTAGTCTAGCAAACCCCCAAATGGTTGCCAAGATCTCACAAGGTGGAGTCTGTTTCTGACAGTCAGAGATCGCTTCGCTCTCCCCCTGCCTTGCCCCGCATTTTGCCCGCGTTTTCAGAGACCTGTTTTATCTCGAATTTCAAAACACGGGGAACGCAGGAGGAGAATGAGGTGACCTCTGACGGTCGGAAATAGCATGCATAATCCAAACAAAGACCTGAAGTTGTCAGAGGGATGACAGCGAGTGAAACGGCCATGCATAAAAGACCTATGATTCTAAGGCTATGGAAGGGGAGTTTCCCAGAGCCATTTCTCCAGTAGAAATCCCTCCCTACAGCTGTATTGGTTGCAGCAAGAAAAAAAGAAAAAGAAAGGTGCAATATGCATATCTTTCTTCAGTATGATGTAGTGGTTCAGACCGTCAGACGTACTGGAGAGATCCAGGTGACTTTTGGCCAGTCCCTCTCTCACCACTTAAATCTATCACACCGAGTTGTTATGAAGATGAAATGTGTCTGGAGAAAACCATGTATGCCTCTCTGAGTTCCTTGGCAGAAAGGAGAGATAAAATAATGTAATAGATAATGTGTTGCAGGTAATAGTTCTGAAGGATTTTCTATGGGGAGGGGGAGATGGTGTGGGGAGAAGGGCCGAATCTCCCCTTCCCCAGGGCTGTAGCCCCAGTTCTAATAAGGTCCTCTTGCTGTCACACACAGGTAAATGACTAAGATATGTTAATGCAATTACCCCAATCAGAGATACTGCATATCATCAAGAGTGGCTCTGCGTGATCTGAACCCTAACCCAGGGAATTCAAAGCCGGTGCCAAAGATTTCTGATGCAGTTGAGGACAGGAGGCGAGAACTATGAAAGGATCGATCCGATCTTTAGTCGAATATGCACTGCAAAGCCTTCGGAAAGAATTTATTTTCAGGAGGGCAGGCAAAAAGACTCGTGGATTGTGGCTGCTAAGTCAGCAATAGGAAAGGATAAACTTAGATGGACCCTTCCTTCCTTCTCTGAAACTCACCCTGTTAAACTGGCAATGTTTTCACCTTGGCGCCATTGTTTTTTGTAATGAATTCCTGCCGCTGTTCATCCGGTGGAAGGCACCCTCTTGCTTCTGAGCCATGAGTCAGGAAGAATCTGTGGCAGAGATGAACTCTTGGCTGCTATTGATTTTCTTACAGAGATCGTTTGCCTTCTGTGCATTTCAGCAATGCAGTTGCTGCCCTCCTAGAATCCATCTGACATGACTTCAGTAATTCATGGAACTAACTTTAAACTGTATTTTCACCTAGGCCTATCCAGACACATTCATTTCCATCCAGTAAATGAAAAGCTGTTATTTATTCATCGTGAGGAATCCAAACATCTTGCTTTAAGCTGATCGGTGAATGGTGAGACATTGCATCAGTGGTGACTCTAGAGAAAATTAGTTATCGAGAGTGAAGGACTGCCAAAGGTCATGTTTAGGGGAACAAGAATTTTCCTATAATTAAATACGTTATAAAATGGAGGACAATTAGGATTACCAGGTCCTTCTGCTCCACTGGTGGGAGTTTTGCAGGGGCGCGGCTGGGCCCTCTTTTGCCCATCGACCAGCTGAGTGTCGGCAGGCAGCCTGGTCGATTGGTGGGCTTTTACCCACCCCCACTGGGCAATTGGCAAGACTAAGGTGAATACAAATTTAATCCATGCTATAGGACATTAACATGCTATGACTGAAAGCTGGGGGAATGAAAGGGGTAGTAGAAAATACTGGGGGGAAAGAATGGCAGCTGACGGATAAAAGTGCCCCCCAAAGTGCCCCTTGGATGTTCTGTGGACAGTGCAAATGACCCTGCATGCATGCATGCGTGGTGACGACAGGTTAAAAATGGGTTGCTTAATTGTAACGGTTGTTCCTCGAGTGGACGTCGGCATGCATTCACACAGATGGTCTTTGCACCTGTGCAGAACTAAGATTCAGAAATCTCTAGAGCTTCCCTTTAGGCATGGTGTTGTCCAATCCACTGCGCTGCACACCGACTCTCAGCGGGTCAACGGGCAAAAGAGGGCCAGGCAGAGGGGAAGATGTGCGATGCATGCGTATGACCCACATGGCCTGCCAGCATCGCTTCTGGGTTTACCTGGAGCGACGTGGATGCTGTAGCAATCTCCACTTAAACTCTATGGTTTCCATAGAGTTTCAGCGGAGATTGCTAGAGTGTGCACGTCGCTTATGAGTAAACCCATAAATGATGTTGGCCCATTGCTCGGGTCATGTGCCCCCACCACACCTCTGCAAAGCTCCTGCTGGTGGAGCAGAGGAACCTGGCAACCCTAATGTGTAAGCTGCAGCAAGTTAAAAAGGCACCTGTTCTAAGAGAGATGGGTGTGTCCTGTGAATGCACACATGACCACTCAAAGAACAACAGATACAGGTGGAATGGAAAATCATTGCCGTGGAGGCTGCAGCTAGCCACTGATGCAGGTATCAACTAGGGTTGCCAAACTCCAGGTGGTGTCTGGAGATCTCCTGCTATTACAACTGATCACCAGGTGACAGAGATCAGTTCACCTGGAGAAAACGACTGCTTGGAAATGTGGACTCTATGGCATTATATCCCATTGAAGTCCCTCCCCTCCCCAAACCCCGCCAAAGGCTCCACTGGATGAACTCTCTTAAGGCCAATTCGCATCATACAAAATCTTACTGTTCCTTATGTGGACAGTTGACAGATGTGGTCCAGGAATTCAATTCTTGGAACTTGATGCCCAGGTGTCTAGAGGTCCAATTCAGATTGGGACTGTGGTACACGGGGAGAGGGAGTATAAGCCTTCCCCCTAAATGCCGGTTTCCTGACCTGAAACAATCCCACAGAGCCATTTGAAGAATTTACATGTATTCCTCAGTGCATGTATTTTTTCACAATGGCATGAATGGTAGCTCCCTGGGGCCCCTTTAGGTCAGAGAAATGTGGGGGGGGGAGGCTTAACCCCCCTCACCCAGTGAGCTGTGGTCCCAATCCAAATCAGGCCCCTATGTGTGTTGGAATCTGATTCCAAGCACAGACCTCACAGCACATGTCTGATCAAAAGTCTACGTGGGTGGGGGACAGGAGCTTTGTAACTTCCCTTCCAGTGTACAGCCCCCCCCCCTTAAGGCAGGGAACTTCATCTCACAGTTTCAGAACCAATATTGTGACCTGTTTCTCCTTCCAGGTGGAGCAGTCCTGCTCTTACCTTCTTCTCTTACCAGTGTGGTGTAGTGGTTAAAAACAGTGGACTCTGATCTGGAGAACCGGGTTTGATTCCCCACTCCTCCACATGAGCGGCGGACTCTAATCTGGTGAACCGGGTTTGTTTCCCCACTCCTACACATGAAGCCTGCTGGGTGACCATGGGCTAGTCACAGTTCTCTCAGAACTCTCTCAGACCCATCTACCTCACAAGGTGCCTGTTGTGGGGTGGGGAAGGGAAGGTGATGGTAAGCCGCTTTGAGTCTCCTCAAAGGTAGAGAAAAGCAGGGTATAAAAGCCAACTCCTTCTTCTGCTCCTCCTCTCCTCTCCTCTCCCTTTCTTTCTTTCTTTCTTTCTTTCTTTCTTTCTTTCTTTCTTTCTTTCTTTCTTTCTTTCTTTCTTTCTTTCTTTCTTTCTTTCTTTCTTTCTTTCTTTCTTTCTTTCTTTCTTTCTTGTCTTACTGTCTTGTCTTACTGTCTTGTCTTACTGTCTTGTCTTACTGTCTTCTTGTCTTTTAACATACAAAAATAGCAAATGCTAACAAGCTTATCCTCCCCCCCACACGTCAGTGTGCCCCACCAACGTGTGATCCATTTCTACAAAAAAGACTTAGACTGATTTAAGAGTAATTCCTTATTCCTGTAGACCGCTGGCAATTGTATTTTGAGGATAGGGACTAGAGAATACTAACCGAATTTGCAATATCTTAACCAAACAACAATTCCTAGGATTCTTTGGAAGAATTTATGATGGTTAAATTCAAATACAATGAATATATGGTGATAGATAGATATCAACAGAAAAAGCACTGTAAGCGAAGACCAGAAAATAGGGCTTTATTTTAGGGTAGGGTATTATTGTAACAGAGTGTCACATCCCTAGCAATTGTAATAAATAATAAAAATTATGCTTGTCGCTGGATCTCATAACTTACAAAGGCACATGTCTCTGGCGATCTAATTACAACTTAATTGTTCTGTATTGCTGTTGCATTCATTCTATTAGATATGTTCATGATATTTTTGTTCTATTTATTTTTTACAGAAATAATTATATATAATTTGCTGTTTATGTTATAAAGTTAACAGTAAATAATATTTGACAACAAAATATACTTTGGGTTTTTGTTTGGTACTTTTATTTTTTCCCACCTGCAAGGAGAATGTGTGATTTTGCTTTTTCTTTCTTGCTTTCTGACCTCTAGATAAAATATATGAATAAGGGCATTTTTACACACTAGACCAGTGGTTCCCAACCTTTTTTTGGCCAGGGACGACTAGGACTTTTTTTGTTCGGAGCAGGGACCCCAAGAATTTGAAAATAAACTTTAATCAGAACTGTTAGTTAAACATTAAACTTAGAATAATATTTGAATATATGTTTTTATAATAGAGAGCTTTTAATCAAAAAATATTAATTTATTATGGGTTTATAACTTTGTTTCGTGGACCTTAATTTAGTTCTCGCGGACCCCTGGGGGTCCACGGACCCCCGGTTGGGAACCAGTGCACTAGACTCTAGTTGCTTTTGAGCCTCTTGGTTGTGCTAACCTGATTGTTGTGGGGTGGGATGGTGAAAAAAGCGGAGGACGAGAATTTGTAAGGCAAAGAAGCCCTTCGTTAAGTGTATGTTTTATATTTACATGACAAACCCAGCTGAAGTCAGAGATGCTTCAAGTCTCTTGTGTGAAGTCCGGAAGCAAGAGCCATATTTTGACCAGTTTAAAAGGAAGGAAACCATCATTCATCAATAATGTTGTTTCATTTCAGGGATTTCCTACCCCGTGGATCTGGCATTGTTACCAGACGCCCCCTGGTCCTGCAACTGGTTAATTCCAATACAGGTATGTCCTTGTTTTCCTCTTCTCCTTCTCAATATAAACGCAAAGTTGTCCCTCAGAGTTGTGATGATATAGACTTTAGGAATCTGTATGTATTACCAGATGAATGGGGGGGGGGGAAACAAACCAAAATAGTCTGTTCTTTACACATGAAGTTTTCTTATAATAAACCAGACCGTTGGTCCATCATGGCCAGTATTGTCAACCCAGACTGGCAGTGCCTCTCCGGGGTCTCGGGTGGAGGTCTTTCACATCACCTGCTGCTACATCCTTTTTTCTGGAGATGCCAAGGATTGAACCGGGGACCTTCTGCATGCCAAGAAGATGCTCTACCACTGAGCCACAGCCCTTCCCCAAAGGGGCTCCCTCATTCATTATAGTCACAAAAACAAAGAGTAATAAATGGCGAGTACAATTTGTTTATATGTTCTCTCCTCCCCACCCATCCCACCCTTATCATATTGTGGTGTCTCCAAGGCTGATCGCTGAGAAGTGGTCTGCTGGAGGAGCTCTTCTGCTTCCATCCCCTCTTCCCCAATGCAAAGGTTCACCTGTTACAAAGCCCCATAGTGGACACATGTCCATCACGTGGACTTTGAGTCAGATATGCTATGTGAATTGCTTGCTGGGAATGTCATTCCCGGGCATGTATGGGCCTGACACGTGAGGAGAAGGGGCTTCAGCAGTGTTAACAGTTTGAATTGTCCACTGTTGTCAGGAAGGAGGAGATGTTCCCATAATGAAAGTGAATGAATGTAATACTGAATGATACAGAAACAAATGGAAATTTTGGAATGCAAAAAAAGATTGCCCATGATGCAAGGTCCATATGTGGAATATTCAGCAAACAGTGGAAATTACCCCCAAAACCTGTGATTGCTGGAACAAAAGTTGCAAAGCAGGAAGAAAAAGTAGGAATGGAAGAATATGCGACTGAGGAAAGGGAAATAGAAGTACAGGTGATGCTGCAGGTAGTGTACACCTAGCAGCATCAGCCAGTCTTTGAGATGTACACTATCAGGGCCTATGCCTTGCCGTGGCCAGCCAGCAAGGAAGCAAATTGTTTTTATGAGCTAAATAGTAACACGTGAGCCTGCTGGTTTCTTAAAAAAAAAAACATAATTATTGCTTGTGATTTTCTGTCCTTCCGCCACCACCCAACTAGAATATGGAGAATTTTTGCACTGCAAAGGGAAGAAGTTTACTGACTTCGAGGAGATACGCCAGGAGATTGAAGCGGAGACTGATAGAGTTACTGGATCCAACAAAGGCATTTCTCCAGTCCCAATCAACCTGCGAGTCTACTCTCCCCATGGTAAATACGGTCTTCACACCAGCTGAGGGGGGTGGTATGAACAGTGGAAGCTCAGGATTCAGTCATGTCTGATGTTGGTGGTGCATATGGAAAGCTTTTAAGTTCCCTTTGATGTCTCAGTTTAGAAATGACTCCTCAACTGTTTTCAGATTTCTGTAGTCCAATTGCACTGTTCATTGGCTGTTCTGTTGATTGAATTTTACTTATACTATGTGGTTTGCTTTGAGTCTCTGTGAGAAAGACGGACTAAGAATAATGTAAATAAATAACTAAATGAAAGAGGATCATAGGCAGAGGAGAGGGATAGAATGCTACAAGGGAGGTTTATACTTTTATGAGCAATGTAGAGCAAATCGATAGGGAAGATATGTCTGTTACTAGACTCTAATTCAGTCCAATGTAATGCATTGGCAGGATAAGTAAAAGGAAGTGTGTATTCATGCAAATAATAATGGATGTATGGCATTCATTGCTGAAAGGTTTGGTGGTGGCCACTAGCTTGTGTATGTAAAGTGCTTTCAAGTTGCAGCCAACCTATGGAAACCCCAGCAAAGGGCTTTCAAGGCAAGTGAGAAGCAGAGGTGGTTTGCCGTTGCCTTCCTCTGCAGAGCCTTCCTTGATACCTTTTCGAGTACCAACCCTGCTTAGCTTCCGAGATCTGATGAGATTGGTCTATACCATGCTACCTTCCCTCCTGGTCACTAGCTTAGATATCTCCAAATAAAGAATTAGACAAATTCATGGAGCAGAGGTCTAGTTGTGGTCATTAGCTACAATAGTTAGTAATGGAACACTTCCATTTCTGGACTAGTATATCTTTGATTATCAGATTGCGGGGACAAATATCAGGGCCTGACTAGCTCCACCTTGCCATCCTTGTGGGTTAATTTCCTGTAAGGGTCTAGCTGGCTTCTTTTGGAGACAAAGTACCAAATAAGCTGGGCATTCAGTCTGATCTAGCGGAGCAATTCTTAAGCTAATGCTGTTAGCAGCACTGTGGGCAGGGATTTTGCTTTCAAGTTATCACACTGAGTGGCCTGCCATCATCTGCTTTCCAAACTTTTGAACACTAAATGTTTTTACTCTGTTCTCAGAACCGTAAAATGCTTCACTGACATACATGGCTTCTATTAGGCATCCCACATCAACACAACAGTTTAATCATGCTGGGCATCTCCCTCTCTTATTTCTTCTTTATTTAGTCTTGAGTTTGTCCCTGGTGGATCTACCTGGGATGACTAAAGTTCCAGTTGGAGACCAACCACCTGACATTGAGTTCCAAATCCGTGACATGCTCATGCAGTTTGTCACCAAAGAGAATTGCCTCATCCTAGCAGTGTCACCCGCTAATTCCGATCTGGCCAACTCAGATGCTCTCAAGATTGCGAAAGAAGTCGATCCACAAGGTATGCCCAGTTCTTCTTTGTGGCTGTTCTGTTTCTTCTGTAAATTCTGATGGACATGAAATTCCAGAGGCTAAAGAGAAATATTGAGTTGCTAATTTATGGAGGATAAGTATCATTGGCTGTGGTAGCTGAATGGAACCTCTGGGATCAGAGACCAGACAGTAGTTGGCAGGTGAGGGCTGTTTGTCTGCACACCCTGCTAGTGAGCTTTTCTATGACCACTGTTTGAATCAGGATGCTGGACTAGATGGACCATTGGTCTGACCCACTCTTACGTTCTCATGTAATATGACATACTCGGTCCTGTAAAGCACGTGCTATGAAACCCTTAAGGGTCTGCCACAAGGCTGAATTTCAGAAGTTCTCCTTTGAATGAAAGGGGAGGTTTCAATTCCCACATTTTATCATCCAGATCATCCCATAGAAAGACAACTGGAATTTCTGCTCTAGGCTGCTTTTCTCAAACATCTAGTAAGGTTGTCTCTTAGAGAACTCATTCTGTATATAACTGAGTATTAGACTTTATGTTCTGGCCTTTTGCTATTGGCATATGAGAACTGAGATCTCATCTGTCAGATACAAGGGATGAAGCCAACTAGTGGAATGAAGCTGACTAAGGGACTGCCTCATAACTCTCACTGGTTCAAGGTGTGCCATGTTTGCTTATGTCTTGACAGGCCAGCGTACTATTGGAGTCATCACCAAACTGGATTTGATGGATGAAGGGACTGATGCTCGGGATGTTCTAGAAAACAAGCTGCTTCCGCTACGGAGAGGTATGGGCCCTTCTTCTTTCCCCCCTACATTCTTCTTTCCCTTTCTGTCCTATTAGGGACCATGACCTCTTGTTTCTTACTAAACCTCCCTATGTCAGTGCTGCCCTGCTCCATTCACAGGAGCATTCTCCCGAGGTTCAAGATAAAATCACTTGGCCTGCGCAAAAATGTTGAGCACAAGAGTGACAACATTCGATGCTGGAATTTTAAGTTAACAGTCTGGAGAAACACAGGCACAGTAAGGTCATTTATGCATGGGTAATTGGACTCACTTTTGCCCCCTGTCTGACTCAGTTGTTCCTTGGAGTTTTGCATGAGTTTTCCATCCATTAGAAATTATTTTGCTATCAGCCCTTGCAATGTCCTGGTCTTCCCATTCCTCTGTTAACCTGAGTCTTCCCTCTCCCCTGAACTCAGCCCGGCTGAAATCTCCATGCAGAACGCAAATCATGGGCCACAGGAAGCTTGCTTTCTCTCACAGCCAATAACAAAGCAGCGTGTAAACAGGCGAGGATTCAAATGCTTCCTGCTTCCTCTGAGCTGTTTTTGAGCAAATGAAAGGCTTTTTAAAACCGAGGCTTGGATTTCTCCCCTGCCCCACATTTTCTTTCAGATTCTTGATTTTTGTTCTTAAAATGCTTTTTTATGCGTCAATTGGGTTTTTTTGTGGGGGGGATTTTCTCTCACAGTAAGTACTATGAATAAGCCAATTACAAAGCTGCATTTAAAGGGGCAGAACTTGATTTGAGCTTGGAGGCTGCTGGTGCAGAGATTCCCAGCTGGAAAGTGTGGGTCCAGCCAGCAACGAACCTCAGGTAAAACTAGGGTTGCCAGGTCCCTCCTTACCTTCGGCGGGAGGTTCTGTTGGGCGGGGCTGGAGGGAGGGAGTCCTGCGCGCTCCCAACTCCATTTCCGGTTTCCTAGCCTTGCTGTGAGCGCACACAGCAGGGATAGGGAGGAACACTGCAGGCTTCCTTTCCCTGTCACAAGCCCAATCGGGCTTGTAGCAGGGACCGGGAGCCTGGAGCCTTCAGCCCTGCTGTGTGCACACTTGGAGCACAGCAGAGCCTGGAGCCTTCAGCCCCGTGGCGTGCATGCTTGGAGCGTGCGCACACAGCAGAGCTGGGGAGGAACCCTGAAGGCTTTCTTCCCCACTACAAGCCCGATCCGTTTTGTTGCAGGGACCGGGAACCTGGAGCCTTCAAAACTCCGCTGTGCCCATAAACCGGAAGTGCCGCACGAGTGCATCGACGCTGACCCTCAGGTGGTCAGCGGGCAGAGGGGCAAATTACTGGGGGTTTGCCCACCACCAGTGGGCACCTGGCAACCCTAGGTAAAACTCCCATGTATAAATGACCTAAGAGACCTTTGAATAACCTCGGTCTCCAGGAGCCAGGGAGATTTCCAGATTTACCAGGATGGTGGAGGGTTGTATTGGTTTGGGCATGAGGGCATCGGGGGCATCAAAATGACTTCAGGATTACCACAAGCAGGACTGGTTCTAGGTTCTGAGGGGCCCTGGGCAGGGAGTGATTGCCATCAGGGCCCCATTCCTACCCAGTGTGCCCTCTCCTGCCTGTGATGTTCTTCCTCTGCCTACTGGCAAGCTTTCCCACCAACAGGGGCACACTGAACACGCATTCAGACCCTTTGCTCAAGCACCACTGGTTGGAGCATGCAGCTGGGTGTGCAACTACAATAAATGCCTGGAGCACCACTAGGGTTGCCAGACTCCAGGTAGAAGCTGGAGATCTGCTATTACAACTGATCTCCAGCTGATAGAGATCAGTTCCCCTGAAGAAAATGACCGCTTTGGCAATTGGACTCTGTGGCATTGAAGTCCCTCCCCTCCCCAAACCCCCGCCCTCCTCAGGCTCCGCCTCAAAAACCTCCCGCCGATGGCGAAGAGGGACCTGGCAACCCTAAGCACCACGTCTGCGTACCCTTCCTCAGTGGCCCTGGACAGTATATTCATCCAGGAGTGTGGGTAACAGAGCATTTGCAAGCAGGGAGGGGAAAATGTGTGTGTGGGCAGCATGGAAGCTGCATGAGTGGGCACCAGTGTCAGAGGACAGGCCAGCTTCACCTAGAAGTGAGAAGAACTAGTTGCTGCCAAGTGTGATTTTGCGTTGGAAGTTCGTATGTCAGACTGAGAAGGGATGACTGTGGATTCACAGCAGGTTCACCATCCAAAGTACCTACACTGCCTAACACTGTTATTTGCACTTTTCATCGAGAAGGCCAGCAGAATTTATTCCTGATCAAACATTTGATCTATTGCTTTGAATGTTGGGGGAGACGCTGAATTCAGACTTCATTTCAGTGTCAGGAAATATGAGGTGTGCTCTTTTAATATAGAGAATATTATAGTATAATATATAACATATGTATTACACATGTTGTGTGCCTAAGTAACTAGGTACTGCTCTGAGCACAACAGGAGGAAGCCCTTCCACACAGAGGTTTATAAAGAGAAAACTTCCAGTCCCATTGCTATGATGAGGGATAGCCCTATATTGAGATTTTTGCCAACAACTCCCTGCAACTATGGCTTTTACAAGCTGTGAGACCTTGGAGGGGAGAGGAGATCTCATTTCCCTCTATTGGTTCTTGTCTCTTCCCCAATACCCTGATACATGTTTTTCCCCTCCACCTTGACTTGTGCTTTCTTCCACATTGTGCGCTCTCCCCCATCCTCACATTACATGTTTTCCCTTCCCTCCTCTCGCTTCGGTTGGTTCATCTATACCCCTACCTTTCTTTCCATCAGCATTTGGGGGTTACCTGTGAACTCACAGTGTAAAGTTTTCAGATTTTTTTGTAAACCTGGGGGCTTCTCTGAGTTTGTAGAAACTGGTTCTTGTAGGTTATCCGGGCTGTGTGACCGTGGTCTTGGTATTTTCTTTCCTGACGTTTCGCCAGCAGCTGTGGCAGGCATCTTCAGAGGAGTAACACTGAAGGACAGTGACGCTACAAGAACCAATGAACTCTGACCGTGAAAGCCTTCGACAATATTTTGTTGAAACTATCCCCCCATCCATACTTTTCCCTGTTTATCTACACACAGCAGACAAAGTTTGGAATTAGATATACAATTTATGGGTGGAAAGTTATAAGACCTGGGAATAAGAGTCCTCCCCTTGCCTTCTCGAGTATCAGAGTGCTGGATCAATCCCTCCCCCAACTTTTCCTAGTTTCTCCTTGTGGAACTTGTATCCCTCTTTTTTTTTCTGAAGGACATGATTATTTTGGGTTTCTCCAACAGAATTATGTTGCTTCCGTTCACAACCTGGATACAGCAGAATTTCCTACGATTCTCAACTGTTCCTGAATGACACAGCAGTGGTTTTCATCTTCATTTCCTGGTGGTCATCAAGACCCCCCTTGTCCTCTTTGAGAACACATTTCAAGCTCTCTATCTATTTCCTGCTCATGTGGCTATATTCATCATTGTCTAATTTTCTAATTTACATGCCTTAGCCGCCTGACTCTTTGACCTGTTTTTAACTTAGGTTACATTGGTGTGGTCAACAGAAGTCAGAAGGATATTGATGGAAAGAAAGATATTTCAGCTGCACTGGGTGCCGAAAGGAAGTTTTTTCTCTCCCACCCAGCATATAGGCACATGGCAGATCGCATGGGCACCCCCTTCCTGCAGAAAACACTGAACCAGGTACTGAGGGCTTGACAGAGAATTGACTTGGCTGGGATTTCCATGAGGCATATCACAAACAGAAGAAAAGCGTTGGAAAACATAGGCTCAGTTCAGATGTCACAAAGGATCTGTTTGTTCATTAGGGTTAAGCACTCTGACATTCCCTCTCTGCTCCCGTTATGTGGCAAGCCAAGACTGAAAACGGAAATATTCAACTACAGTTAGTGGTGACATCCAAATACAGGCACCTTCACTGAAGTTAGTTCTTCTTACCCAGTAAGTGGGATTCTTGACCAGGATTAAACTGTGGTTGAGAATGCTAGTTACTGGGAACTAAACTAACTTTGGTTAGTGAAACCTAGCCACATTCAGACATCACGATTAACTGGATAATTCTGTCTTTAGTCTTGGAGTAGAAGGATGGAATGAGGAAGGTAGTACATGAGCCCAATATTTAGGTGACTTTCTTTCCCAGTTACTAGAATTCTTAACCATGATTAAACTGAATTTTACCGTGCTGAGTAATTCCAGTTGAAGACCATTGAAATCTATGGGCTTAGATAGGGGCTTAGACTAGGATTGCATTGTGTGTTACTGGAAAAGAAGTTCACTTGGATCAGTGAAGACACCTACATTCCGGCAGTGTTATTAATTGGAATTAGGTTGAAGGGGGTGGGGTGGGGAGAAAGTTTGTGCACAAACCCAACATCTAACAGAAATGTATTCATGATGGCTGAAAGCAGCAGAACTAGGCTAATGGTTAGATGTATTTATTTAAAACATTTCTATGCCACCTTTCCACCCAAATAGGGTCCCCCAGGTGGCAACCATCAAAACGTTTCAACGTAAAAACAGCATTTAAAATTAAGTATATATAAAAATAATTCTATGAAAACATATAAATACACATAACAACACAATAAAGGAGGGGGACCAGTAACTGTTACTGGGGGTGCACCAAACAAAACAAAAACAGTCTTCACCCATTGGTGGAAGGCAACGATTGAGGGGGCAGACGAATATCCCTGGGGAGGGAGTTCCAAAGTTTTGGTGCCAAGACAGAGAAAGCCCTTTGTCAGGTTGCCACCCATCTAGCCTCAGATGGCAGGGGCACCCAAAGAAAGGCCTCTGAAGATGACCAGAATAGACAGGGAGGTTCATATGGGAAAAAGCAGTCCTTAAGTTAAGCTGGTCCTAAGCCATATAGGGCTTTAAAGGTCAGCACCTTGAACTGGGATTGGAAGCAAATTGGGCACCAGTGTAGATGGATCAAAACTAGAGTAATATGGTCCATATGACTGACTTCAGTCAGCATTCTGCCCACTGCATTCTGTACCAATTATAGCTTCCGGACATCTTCAAGGGCAGTTCCACATACAGTGCATTGCAGTTGTCTAATCTAAATGTTACCTGGGCATGTACCACAGCGGCAAGATCTTTTTAGCAAATTTCTCCTTATCTGAATGTTTATAAGAATTAATTTTGTCCCCTTCCCTCCTCCCGAGTGCCATAAATACCAGGTAACTAGCGATACACAGAGCTGCCCCCAGTCCTTTTCTGCCACTGTGCTAGGCCAAAATACTTTTCTACAGACCCAGTAGGGTAAATCCAACCCCTACCCTACCATTCCACTGAGCAAAGTGTGAAACCTTCTTCCATCCTACCAAGCCTTCCCCCAACTTAAGTTGCTGTTCCTCTAACAGAAAGACCTACTTAAGTTGGAGGAAAACTCCTTAGGCTGGAGGAAGGCACCTTTGGAGAAGGTTGGATGCGCTGTATTGAATAGGATTTTTTAGAACTCATCTTAACATTTTCACTTTACTCTGCAGCAATTGACCAATCACATTCGAGACACACTGCCAGGCCTGCGGAACAAACTCCAAAGCCAGCTGCTTTCCATTGAGAAAGAAGTGGACGAGTATAAGAACTTCCGCCCCGATGACCCTGCCCGCAAGACCAAAGCTTTGCTTCAGTGAGTTACTTTATTCTATGGGTTTATTTGTTGCTTTTCTGCTCTCAAGGTGATTTTCCCAAAAAGAAAAAAAAAGTCCGTATTAATAATGTCGAGCCCAAACACACTACTAAAAACACTTTTTTAAAATGTTCCAGCTAAATTCAAGATAAAGAACCATCAGCATCGGTAGGCAGAGCCAAGTTATTCATGTAGCTTCACCTGGCAGTGAGAAATAAACAAGGAGTGGCTAGTGTGTGGATCTTGATAAAGGTGTGAGCTGCTTAGGTTATCCTTCCTACACTTCCATCTCTCCTCCTCAAAGCTTCAGATATAGAGTGGAGTCACCATGTTCCGATTACACTGACACTCATTTTATGGCATTGCCTGCTCCTAAGTGGAGCACTTAGGACACCCTAGGGTACCGTGGTGATAGATGTGGGGATGGAAACAAGCCTTTCCCCCTCTACCATACTGGAACCTGTAGCAGCAGAATCCAAATTAGCAGTCAGGCAAGACATCACGGTCAACTGCTGCCCTGGAGTGGGTGAAGTCCTTGGACAGAATGACAGATCCCCTGGGCAGGCAGCTCCAAAGATTGAGTGCTACGACAGATAAAGCCCTGCTCTCCATCCCAACCATCTCACTTCCAAAAAGGAGAGAACACAGAGCAAGCCCCCACCCCATTCTGATCAAAGTTGTTGGGGGGAAATCTGCAGGAAGGAGGCATTCCAGAAAGTACAGCTGGCCAAGACCTCTTCCTTTCTTTTCCTTTCCTTTCCTTTCTCCCTTAGAAGCTCCTTGGTTTATAAATCTTGAGCAGCATAATTCTAAATCTATTGTTTAAGGGATGTAAAGTCTGAGATAAATTTTGCTACTGCCAATGTAACCTTAGGATTGCTGTCACTTAATGAATACGGTATTAGCTCAGATGCAGAGTTACTTGTCTGATCTGTTAGAAGAGGAATCTTGATCTTAGATCCTCATAAAAATGACATTCCAGGAGCACGTGTGCTAGAGAATCCATAGAACCAGAAGAACACGGGCAGGATCTTGGCCAAGACCTTTTGAATTGGGCTTGGAAGCAAATCTGAAACCACTGCAAATGTGCTGTCATAGGTGTGATATGTTCTCTATGGCCTTCCTTATCAGGAAGCAGCCTGAAGACCACTGTGCCAACTATACTTTCTGACTGTCTTCCAAGGTGCATATAGAGCAGGACTTCTTAAACTTTTTCCACTCGCAGCCCCTTTTCACACAAGAAATGTTTACGCGACCCTGGGTATATAGGTATATAAAATAGGCATACAAATCAAACATTTACTGATAATAAATCATAAAGAAACCTTTTACTGTTGCCAAATTTTTCGCGACCCCCACATTCAGTTACGCAACTCCATATGGGGTCATGACCCACAGTTTAAGAAGCTTTGATGTAGAGCACACTTTGGAAAATTACTGTAGAATGGGTGATGGGAGTTCTATCAAAAAGATAGTGTCACAGCTGGCTCATAAGTCAAAGCTGGTATGAAACACAACGCGGAACTGTTTCCATGTTCTTATTTAATTGGGTGGAAGTACGGCCTTGATGGTATATTTCCTTTCATGGTGTCAATCCTTTTTCTGTGTAGGATGGTTCAACAGTTTGCTGTGGACTTTGAGAAACGCATTGAAGGCTCTGGAGATCAGATTGATACCTATGAGCTGTCTGGAGGTGCTAGGATCAATCGTATCTTCCATGAACGATTCCCCTTTGAGCTGGTGAAGGTAAAACATTCTCATCATCTTCCTCATTCGGGCATATCCTTCACTTTCACAGGTTGATTTTCTGTCTTTCTCAACTAACTGTCTCGTTTTGTTGCTTCTCTTTATTTTTTCTTTACTATTATTATCCCTACATCACCAAGTGTGTAAAGTACTTTACAGAGTTTTTGCTGCTCACTCTCAAAACAACCTTAACATAAGAATATAAGAGCCCTCCTAGTTCAGACCAAAGGTCTATCTAGTCCAGCTTCCTGTTTGACACAGTGACCATCCAGATGCTGTCAGGAAGCCCACATTCAAATCATGAAGACCCTTGCCTGCTTCTGCCCTCCAGCACCTGGTATTGAGAGCCAGCATGGTGTAGTGGTTAAGAGCAGTGGTTTGGAGCGGTGGACTCTGATCTGGAGAACTGGGTTTGATTCCCCACTCCTCCACATGAGTGGCGGAGGCTAATCTGGTGAACCGGATTGGTTTATACACTCCGTCACATGAAGCCAGCTGGGTGACCTTGGGCTAGTCACTCTCAGCCCCACCTACCTAACAGGGTGTCTGTTGTGGGGAGGGGAAGGGAAGGTGATTGTAAGCCAGTTTGATTCTCCCTTAAGTGATAGAGAAAGTCGGCATATAAAAACCAATTATTATTATTATTCTATTCAGAAGTGCACTGCTACTAAACGTGGAGGTTCAATTTTGCCATAGCTGATGATAGACTTATCCTCCGTAAATTTGTCTCATCTCCATCTAAGCTAGTGGCCAACACTGTATCTTGTAGCAGTGAATTCCATGAGTTTTGTGCTGTGTGAAGAACTTTCTTGTGTCTGTTCTGGACCTACTGCCAGTTCAAGTCTAAGATCGCGCTACTATTATTATAGGAGTGGGAGAAAAAAATTCTGTCAGTCTCCTTTCTTCACACCTTGCCTATTTTCATATGTCTCTCCCCATTCATCATTTTTCTACACTTGAAAGCCCCAAACTTTTCATCAATTTCCTCACAGTGAGTGTGATCATTTTGGTTGCCCCTTTCTACACCTGTCCCAGCTGCATAATGCTCTTTTTGATGTTGGGCAACCAGCACTGAACACACTATTCTACATGCAATCACAGTATGGCGTTACAGAAAAGCGTTATAGTAGTGGCCTTCTAAGGTAGGTCAATACTATTCCTGTTTTACAGACTGAAACGGAAAAATCCCATTTCTTGGGTGGGGGAGGTCTTGCCCTTACTTCTTCGGCCTTGCTTATGTCAGCCTGCTTAATTCAACCCTTAAAACATAATGGGAACCCTACAGAAGGAAGCATGTTTGTGCGTAGCACCACCCCTGCTGTATAGTTTCACCCTATATTTGGCTTCTTTGTCATGTGAGCTAATGACACTAGAGTGTCACGGAAGCCAGGAACTGTCTTTTATTAATAAAATGGTGCCAATGCTGATGCCAATCCAGCTTGTGATCTAGGTCGGTCACTGCTGTTCTGTACCATAGGGCAAAGCTTCTTAAACTGTGATTCGCAACCCCATATGGGGTCGTGTAACTGATTGTGGGGGTTGTGAAAAATTTGGCAAAGGTATGCAAATTTGCTTTCGTCTTTAATAAATGGTAAAATTATATGTTTACCAAATAATTGTTTTAAAATTTAAAAAAATATGATTTATTTTCAGTAAATGTTTGATTTGTATACCTATTTTATATACCTATATACCCGGGGTCACGTAAAAATTTATCAGGCCAAAAGGGAGATTGCGAGTGGAAAAAGTTTAAGAAGCCCTGCCATAGGGTGAAAAAGCTTTGTCTGCCATCTTCTGTGATGGGTACCTCTTTTCTATCCCAGTCTGTGCGTTTTGTAAAGTCAGTTTTTATGAACATGCAGCAATGGTCCACCACTGATGAATTTTCCTCTTGATGCAGATGGAATTTGATGAGAAGGAGCTCCGTCGAGAGATCAGCTATGCCATCAAGAACATCCATGGTATCAGGCATGTATCACTGCAATAGAGGCAGAGCCTCTACTTCATTACTGTGATGCTATCTCTAAAGCTTATGGGTCCCAGAAGACTTCAGAGGTATGGTAGGTTGGCAGACAGGCAGAAATCCTTGCCCAGGCTGTTTGCTTTCGAACATGTTGGTAGGTTCCACTGTTCGTCCCCGTTGGCTTGCTGCTGTTACCTGAGGCAAGGCAAGGTAATGCTTCCCTGCTATTTTCTGTGGGAAAGGATGTGGTGTAATCTGGAACTATGAATTAATATGGGAAATAACATGCTAATCCCACCCCAGCTATTGTTTTGCATTCCTTTTCTAAATATTAACAAGCGCTCAAACTCGCAATCTGGTTGCGAGGGTGACCCAGTCCGCAACACATCTGCTCATATCGGTGTGAAACGTGCTGGTCAAGCTTGCAGAACCCTCTGGGCAGTACTCCATGTGCCAGCGATGAATTGCAGCCAGCCAGGAGCTTCATAAGCATTCTGATTTTATACACATATATATTTAAATTGTTGAGAGTGGTTTTTTTATACAAAAAAGTGCCATACTCAAATAGAGCAGGAAATGCTCACATGATAAAGTTGAAACTGGAGCATATGAACATATGACCATGGAGTGTCCTATATTTAATGAGCTGAGGGCCAGTTTAATTAATCCTTTATTCATAAATATGGAAAGGTCCAACGAGGCATCTTGCAGTATGAGAGCACTGGTGATGTGGCTACTATCAGATACAAATGATTCTGTTACTCTGTCTGTGGCAAAATTTACAGGGGCAATAATTAAATACCAAAAGAATAACACTAAGTAGGGCATTTTTTAATCCTTTATTTTCTGCTCGAGGCTATAGCTGTATGAGCAGTACTAGATAGATAGACAGACAGACAGACAGACAGACAGACAGACAGACAGATTTCTTTAACAGCAAAATTTCCTGTTTTCCAAGATGCACCACATGACGAGCGTTCAGCATATAAACAAACACAACATAATAATGTCGGAATAAGCCAAATAAGTGAATCCTGTCAGAATATGAATGTTAATACTTTTATTACACTTTTTAGTCCAAATTGGCTTCCAAAGCAGCTCACAGGAATACCCCTCCCTATACAAGTGGCCATTAAAACTGAACATGAATGTTGCCTGGGGAAGGGATACACAGGTGAGCTGTATCCATACGTAGTGGAGGAGGGAGGGCTGGTTCCTACCCTATAACTGATGGCCTCTTGAATGTCAGTGGGAACTGGGGAAGAGGGGCTGTCAGCTAGGCAGGGGGATCCATCTGGGTTTGCAAAACGGGGGCTTTATCAAGCAGCTGGCTGGCTTCAAAGGGTGGCTTTTATGTGATGTGCAGTCCAGGAGATGCAATTTTGACCAACCTGTGCTGAGCGTGCCAATCTGGGCAGAACAGTCCCTTTGATTGATTGAAAACTTGGAGTGTTTCACAATCTTAAATTTCCCATAAGGACAAAGCAGCATTTGAAAGCAGACCTCCTTTTGGCATTCTGCGACTGATCTGGTCGAATCTGTTTTGTGCCCTTTTGGCACCTGTACGGTTTTTTTGTGCTTTCTGACAACTCCTTGAAATCAAGGGAAGGGGGGAGAATTTTGTTCATCCTGCACAAGTCCCAAATCATAGAGGATGAGGTAGGGATAGAGCCGTTGTACTACTGCTGTACCTAGAGGCAATGAACCATAACGGTCTAGTATTCCGAAGAGATGCTGAGCCCCCTTTTCCCATGCCAATTCCCACCATGGTGGGGATCATGGCTAGAAAACAAAGGGCCTAAATAGATGTTGCAGGAGACGCAGAGGTGCCACCTCTGCTCTGTGTCTCTCTCCCCTTCTTCCTCATACCATCTAGTTGATAACAAAGGTCTTTTATGCATGACTGTTTCACTCCCCATCACCCCACCAACGACTTCAGGTCTTTGTTTTGATTTGCACCGGTTTTATCTTAAATTTGAAAATGTGGGGAAAATGCAGGGAAATGCTGGGGGAGAGAGAGGCGACCTCTGATGGTCAGAAACGGCATGCATAATCAGCACAAAGACCCGACGTGGTCAGAGAGGTGACGGCAAGGGAAACAGTCATGCGTAAAAGACCAAAGTGTGACATGATCCTGTCAAAGTATGCTTTGCACTGCACCATCGCTAAATAATCTTCAGCAGGCAGTGGGCAGTGTGTTTAACTAGATGTTACAAGAAGAGGGTGGGAAAAGAGAGGCAGAGTGTCCAAAAGCTGTTATAACATTTCAGTCTGTATCAGAAAGCAAAGGTTGTAGACCTTAGAGTGCTCTGGTTGATGAAGGATTCCTCTCCCCCACCCCCCGAGTTTTTTAAGTTCCACCCAGCACCGCCAAGCTGGTTATCTACGGTGTGAGCAGCTGCTCTGAAATTTTATATGTAATGCTATGACATTCTCCTTGCCCCATCCCAACCCCTCCATCTCCCTCCCGCTTTGTCTTATCCCACCACCCTCGTCCTGGGTGTTTAGAACCGGTCTGTTCACGCCCGACATGGCCTTTGAGACCATTGTGAAAAAGCAGGTGAAGAAGATTAAAGAGCCTTGCGTGAAATGTGTGGACATGGTCATTTCGGAGTTAATCAATACCGTTAGACAGTGCACCAAGAAGGTAACCTGGGAGTCAGCATGGAGCTCCAACACGCTCATGTCCACCTGCCCGCTGGCTGAAGCACAGCATATGTGATCTGGGCGATGACCCTGCCTGCCAGTGACACGTTGTTGTTTTTCTAACCACCCTCCTTAACAGCATGACTAGACCTGAGTGAAACCAACTGGGAGCTTCTTAGCCAATCAGAAAAGGATGGGAAAGCTTAAGGGGTGTCGTCAGCAGCTGCAGCAGCAGTGTCCTCCCAATTATTTGGCTGGGAAGTGTGTGCATTTGTACTGATGTGGGCAAGCCCACTGCAAGCTGCACTGTGAGGAACAACTGTGCTCTGCCGGTTCTCAAAAGGATCATTGGCATTTTTAAAAACAAAATTAAAAAAGATTACAAGTCCCTCTCTTCTCTAGCACCATTTAACTTGATTCCCACATTAGTTTCAATTCGGAGCTTCCTTAGACCTTCAGCAGTTCAAAATGGGATATGAATAAGTTATAAACTATTTGGGTGAAGACAAATGCAGCATAGCATGGCAGATGCATATTTAGAGTGATTGCAGCACGTCCTTTACTCAGGTTCCGAACCTGGTTTCACAATGTATATTACATACATGCTTAGCAGCAATTTGAATGCTGCAAGAACAAGATGCTCCCCATGTCAAGGAGGTGTGTCAGCGCATAGTCTTGCCCCAACCCTTGTGAATCTAATTTCCTCCTTTTTTAAAAAATGCAAATAACTCTTAATCAAATCCTAATAACTGCTGTGTTGTACCTCAAGGGTCTGTTGACCATATAATCAGCTTTATTTATAATATTGTTCATTCATTATCGTAAAAATAATTCAAATGCTTTTTATGATTGTCCCAAAAGTGCTCAAATCTATAAGGAAAGTGAGTTGGTGATGTTCTGGGTGCTAGCCAATAGATGTCCACCGCAGCCAGCTTTTCCCTGGTTCATACTGGACCATTATAAAAACCTGTTGTTTGTGTTTTTCCCCACAACTCACTGCAGGACATAAACATCTTTTTGGAAGGTGTTGACAGTGCTGTTAAATCATCTCCACTGCTCTTGAAATGCTATATTGGTCTTCCCCATGAATGGGTGTGTGTTTATGTCTCTTAGGGAACTATAAATGCAGACACGTGGATTGGTTCTAAAACCTCTGCAGCTTGGCATAATTTCTGATTGGCTCGGTTTGTGTCCTGCCCTGAAAGAGCAGCAAGTAGCTGAAGAGAACTTTTTAAAAAGTCTCTCCTCTCTTGATTGTTTTGCCACTCTTTCCCGATCTCTTGAAATGGGTTGTCCTGGAGGTTTCTACCTTTCATTCTCTTAGATTGTGATGGGCTCTCATGGGAAGGACACAGAGTTGCCTTCCTCCCAGGCCACTTCCCCCTCCCAGGCCACTTCCCAAATTCTTGCACTTTAATTTTCTAAAGCTGAAAAATGTGGGGGCAAAAAAGGTAGGAGAGACACCATTGTTTCTCTTCGCTACAGTTTGCTGCTTTAGGTAGGCCACCAGGTACTGCCCCCCCCCAAAAAAAAGGCATTTGATTCTCTTGAGTGTGGGCACTTGGAATCCTCGGCATGTTGGACCAGCTGGCCAATTGGGAGCAGGTAACTGTGCAGGGTGAAAGGTGGAGTATCCTAGAATGTTCTTTGTGGTGAACTGAGGCCACAAAGGCTGGCGGTCACGTTGGCAAGAGGCCATGAAGACGGGCTTTATATATCACAGCCCCGATTAGGGGTGAACAAAGTGGGTACACCCCCTCAGAGGTTCCTCAGGGTTCTAGAATGCTGGGAAGAGCTTTCTTTTTTTCTACCTTGCTGCCCTCCTTTTGAGGGGTGTGGGTCTGTGGCTGTGGGGAGCACCCAGAAATGTGCCATATGGGTCCTGAGGCTGCCAAGTATACAGCATCATCCGAATAACTGGATCGGAAGGGCCAACTTTTCACGTCCCCCTCCCACCACCGCTCTGTATTAATTTTCCCATTAGCCGGTAACCATTCTCTTTGTTTCTACAAATCTCCTTTCTGTGTGTACCTTTATTTATTAACTTGCTGATTCCCCCTTCATGCACCCTTCATTTTCTTTCTCTCCCCCCACCCTCT
The DNA here is from genome assembly GCF_029931775.1 of Euleptes europaea. NCBI lineage: Eukaryota > Metazoa > Chordata > Lepidosauria > Squamata > Sphaerodactylidae > Euleptes > Euleptes europaea. The sequence goes on along the minus strand of NC_079325.1, from coordinate 52,914,735 downwards.
CCCTACACTCAAGTAGTTAAGCTGTTCCTGTAGTGAAATCGCCTTTAAAGTTGACATGAAGGATGGTTGGTTTCCTTCGCCCCAGCTGATACAAGAGCATGTCCAAGTGTCAGTGGTGTATATGAGCTGGGAGTTGATTGTTTGTGTTCTTCTAAGGGGCTGGATGGAGGATAATGTGAATGGAAAATATAGAAAATAAACACAAATGGAGGATAGAGTTTGGGGAAACAGAGCAGAGGCAGCCAGTCTGGAGTCAGATGTGACACCTGAAAGCCGTCCTGGCCCAAGGATTTTTGGCATCTTTTGCCACAGGAATGCTGCCCTACTCGGGCTGTCCTTTCTGGGGCTATGGTTTGCCATTGTGTGTCCTCCCCCCCAATCCTAAACCCAGTGATGAGGGAAGGCCCCCGGTGCACGTGTGGTACAGTGGTGTCTGGGGCTGCCACTACCTGCATGCCATGCCACCGATACTTCTGGATTTGGCAGTGGAGGAAGGCCCCAGCTGCCCGCCGTTCAGACACATGCTGTGCTCAGGGCTGCCATGGGCACAGGGTTCCCACAGGCATAGACTAGTACCCTAGGCAATTGCCTAGGTATACCTAGTGGGCAGGCCAACCCTCCTAAATGAGAGGACATGAGGGAGAATTGGGGAAGATAGAAAACCAGTTCTAAGAAAAAACGAGTTTCTGATTAAGTGTATGATACCTGTATATCATTGGCAGAGGATTAAATTAAGGGTGACTTCATACACATGTATTCATTTATGCCTGCAGGGTCTCCTAGTGACTTGGACTGCAGACTAAACATCACAGCCAGCACTTCCATATTGTTTCACATCATCTGAAACAATGCGTTTAAGTGTAGCCAGTTCACACATTCAGCCAGAAGTCATTAAAAATGTTGAGTAATGGTGTACATGCATGACCCCAAAGGGTGACTAGCGTGGTAGCCGCAGGGTGACTAGCTTTCTCAGGAGTTAACCAAATGTACTATAGGTGATGCCAGCAATTTACCATAAGTTTACCCCAATGGCCGTTTCCGGTGAGGAAACAATGAAGGGTATCTGTAAATTTCCCCCAACAGGGCACATAGTCACTCCCAAGGCTGTTTAATGTTAGGAAAACAGCACGGGGGAGTCTGAACATCACTTTCCTGTGCACCTTGGTCCCAATCCAAGTTGGGCCCCTGAAAACCTGAAAATTAAGTTTAAAAGACCCTGTGAGCTCCAAACACAGAACTCCCGAGTACATATTTGCTTTGGCTCCCAGGTTAGTTCCTTTTGAAGAAAAGGTCTTTTGAGTAGTTGCCTTGAAAAGGCAGAGCAGACACAGATGGAGGCCAGGATGCTTCTGTAGTGCTGGAGGTAACCCTTACACGGCAGAAGGTTTTAAGAAATCTCTGTCAGATTCTACCAAAGGCATCCTAAACTTTATTAAATTAAAAAAAACTTCTGTAGCAGGGACAACCAAAATAATTAGTGCCAACTAAAATAATTAATTTGTTAATTAACTAATAATTAATACACCGAGGGGGAAATGGAGTCTACTAAAGTTGTGACAGTCTGAGACACTCTTTAGCACATTCAGCTGGCACATAATGACCAATACCAATTAGAATGATTCTTTGAATTTGTCTCACATGATTTCCATTTTGACCAAAGCTTTGCCTGTTCTACTTCATCTCCCATCTCTGGTATCTCCATGTCATGGTTATTTTCTGAGTCTCTTTGCTTTCATCTATGTCCAAGACTCCTTCACTGACACATCTACCCAGCCCAGCTCTCTGCAGAAAGTTAGAATCTCTAAATACACACGTGGACATGTACACACATTAGCACATCTTTGTAGCCACATAGTAAGAAATTCTTTACACAGATAGCCACACAGATTGCCTCACTAGCTGGAATCTAATATTAGGGACCCCTAACTCTCTGTAAGATTTGTAGGGTTTTAAAAAAAATCATACAAAGGAACAATTTTGTCACTTAAAATATAGAAGAAAATAATGTAAATAAAAAGACATTCCTTATAATTGAGATGCAGTGTAGGTATTAACACATTTGCTGGGTCATGTTTCATAATAGGCGTGGCATAGTTTTTAGGTGCATTTATATTAGAATGGCAAATTATGATAAGGGCTGGGGGTTATAAGGTTTTCAAGTATGACATCTTTTACAGACAGTCCTATATTCTCTATCTGAGAACATGGAAGAAGATCAATATAGTCTGCCAGAGTCTGTATAAACAAGTTTGCTTTTTAGAGTGGACTCTGGTTGGAACTTTTTTTTTTTTTTTGCATAGAGTGCTAGATTGGTTATGTTCTAAATCATTTTTGAAAGGTAGTTCTATCTGATCTGTAAGCATTGTCTAAAGGTAGTTTGGGTCTAAGGGCCAAGCTAGACATGATGGGAAAGCACTTTGATTAGGATTTCCTACACTTTAAAAAATCTGTGATTAGGATTTTCTGCCACTTTTTTTATCTGTAATGAGGATTTCCTGCATTTCTATAAACTTAACTCATGGGACTTTGAAGACTGAGGAAGTGGTACTTGAGAGGAAGTATTTAACCCTTTCCTCCATTCTCCAGATCTAAATCTCCCCTTCCCCTAAAGCTGCTAGCTTTTAGGTCCACAATGTTTCCCCACCCCCCACCCCCTATGGAACTAATTGCAGAGTTGGGATGGTGGTGGTTGAGATTTATAACACCATTAGTTAACAGCTCCAGTGAAATGAGTTTGCCTGGCTTTTTAGCAAGATCCTTCTTTCCCAGTTATATAAATATGTCCCGTTGAGTGAAAAATACAAGCTTTCTAGTGCCTTACCTTGGCATATAAATCACCTGGGGTGAATGATACCAGGAAGACAAATCCATAAATGTTATGTTAGGGAAGCAGGCACAAACTAAAGCAGTGAAGATTTGTGAGAAGGGTCCTTCGTCAAAAATATGAGGTAGCTTTCCTGTAAGTCTTTAGGGATGCTGAACAAGAGACATGGGGCAAGTTATTAGACAGGTTGTGGTTTGCCCTCTGATTCCAAACATTGCATAGATTGTATGACCTTTAGATAATAGCAGCCATACTTTGATCTGTGGAACTGCTGTGGAAGCATACCGGCCACGTCTTGCTCATACAGACGTACATACATTCTTTCCCCCAGAATCAAGCTTGGGGAAAGCTCTTCTATGCATAAACCACCATGCGCTGCACCGATCGCCTGGAAGCTTGTGACATCATGAGCCCCTTCGCCCGGTGCAGTTTTTGAACGATGTAAGAACTGTGTGTGTGTTTGTTTTAAGTGAGGTGCCAAGCAATCATGAAATCAGATATAGTTACATGTGCCATCTTGATCACATAATAAAAGGTGGAAAACCCACCAGAGGTGTGGCAGATGGTGCAAGCCAGAGGAAACAATCACCATTCTATTAATTCATAGATAGGTATAAAAACATTGCAGAAGTGAACCTTGGCTCACTCCAAGGGAGAAAAACACCCAATGAGTGCTATTTGAAAGGCACATCTGTTGTCTTATACCAAGGTACACTGTTAATCAGTACTGTCTACTCTCACGGGCAGTAGGTCATGAGGTGGTAGGAAATGGTTCTGTCCCTGTCTAACATCCTTTTTCTGTAGATGCCAGGGATTGAATCTGGAAACTATTGCTTGACTACTTAGCTGCTTCTCCCCTTAATAGCATCACAGGTGAGGTGAGCATAGCCCTGTGCCACATACTGATTCAAACCATGGTCCATTTGGGTTACTATTATTTATTATTTATTGGGGAGGGGCTGTGGCTCAGTTTTAACGCAGGTGACTTTTAGAAGTTAGCACTGGACTTAACCACTAGGAAGGAGAGGAGATCACAATAATGACTGGGAATCCAAGCAAGGGGCTAAAGGCTTTGCCTTTCAGCATGAATTGTGAGAAGTTGAACAGAAACAGAGAGGAAGGGAGAGGCAGGGATCTCTGGGCATACCCATCCATCTATTTTGTTGATCACATCCTTGCCTGTAGTTTTGCGTCTGCATTCTTTTTTCATCCTGTAGAGTTCACCTGATGCTTGGCAGCACTTGGGGACCTTTAGTGATGCTCACCTGGGTTAGATTTTCCTGTGGAGTGAACCAAAAATCTCACTTCTCATTTTTGCCTTGTGTTTTTCTCTTCTCTCCCTTTCACTTTCTTTCTCTGTTTCTCTCCCTCTTCTGTCTGACCTTGTTCTCTTCTCCACCTCTGTCTGCTTCATGCTTCTTTCTTCCTCGTTGCTTCTCTTCTTCCCTGCTCCTTTTGCCGCGCAGAACGGGTCTCTTCACACCTGACCTCGCTTTTGAAGCCATAGTGAAAAAGCAGGTGCAGAAACTGAAGGAGCCGTGTCTGAAGTGTGTGGATATGGTAGTGAGTGAGCTCACATCCACCATCAGAAAGTGTAGCGACAAGGTAAAGAAAACCAATATCCCTAAAGGGAAGGAATTCTAACAAATGCCACGTTGATCACACACCCATATGTGGCCTTGCCTCACATGCTCAAATCCGTGGAGTAATCATGAACCAAGGGAGCACAGTTAATATCAAGTATTAGAATCTGGACCATGATTTATTAATAAGAGTACAATGATTAGAAGATTCCAGTGGACAAGTGGCTTCAGAGAGGGGTTGTATTTTGGACAAGTGGTGTCAAGGTCTTTAAAACAGTAGGTTTTTACTAGTGCTAGTTAGCAGTGCCCTGACCTGGATGGCCCAGGCTAGCCTGATCTCTTCAGATCTCAGAAGCTAAGCAGGGTCAGCCCTGGTTAGTATTTAGATGGGAGACCACCAAGGAATACCAGGGTTGCTGTGCAGAGGAAGGCACTGGCAAACCACCTCTGTTAGTCTCTTGCCATGAAACCCCCCCCCCAAAAAAAGGGGTCGCCATAAGTCGGCTGCGACTTGACGGCACTTTAGACACACAGTTAGCAGTAGAGCATAGTCTGTAGCCACCATGACCATGATTCTTGCTTCCGTATCTCAGGGTGGCATGCCATCTGCCCATGAGAAATAGACCACAGGAGGGTACAGTCTCACTGTTTGTATCTGTTTTATCGCAGGAGCAATGACTGCTCCTTGCCAGCCTGTGCCACACTACTGATACAAGATAAAAAAGTAGTCCCAATCCAATTAAATGTGAACATGATTCAGTTCCATTTTCATGGATGTAAGGGAGAAGGATCCACAAGCAAGCCATTCCCTATGAAGCAGCCATTTGCAGGAAGCCACAAGTCACATTCGTGGGTACTCAGCAGCCTGATCCCAGACATTATGCCTTCCGTGACTTTTCCTCCAATATTAGCCCCATGGAAGCTGATGGTAAAGATACACTCAACAACTTCCTAGCTGCCTTAAGTAACAGTTCCATTCTCTTTGTAGATGTGGTACCCTTTTCATGGGAAGGGGGAGAAGCCCTAAATGGAGAGGGATGCTCTTATAATGTAGGGTTATGTCTATTTAAAACAACAACAGCAACCAGGCACTGTTCTGCCATCAGTCACTTAGAGAGGGGCTGACAGACTGAAATATTTGTTGCTTAGAATTCAAAAGTCAGCTGGATAAAGAGTGATTACCTGCTGGCAATCCCCAATCCCTTTATTTCAAAATAAAATTCTATTGCAAGCACCCATATTTCTAACTGTCCCTGACTTGCATGTGGAAAACTTCTTTTATTTGCTTCTTATCCTCTGGATACAGATTTTTTTAAAGACATTGAAGCAAGCTAGGAAAGGATGATTCTGGATCCTTTCCAAATGGCAATGATAGGGAAACAGAATCCTCATTATATGGATGCAGCCACACTATCACATCCACAACCAGCTTTTTTCTGGGACCTATGGAACTCCATCAGGGGGCACCACACACCTCTTTAAGGAGGTAGTCTTGCCAATTAGTTCATGTGTATTCATTTATTAAATCCAGGTAAAATTCCTATAGTTTTACCTTACCCACTGAAGTTGGAAGGGTTAATATCACTCAAGGATTCTCTCCTATATTCCAATACCATATTTGGATATCCTCACATTTTTGTCCTGAGATGGGGAAAAGGAGAGGTGGGAAGGAAAATGTAGAATAGATACAAGAGCATCCCCCCTCCAATCTATCTTCTAGCCAATGCAGGCATTATAATGTGAGAAATGCATGAAGTAGTTTAGGTGTCATTTGAGAACTCAAGAGACAAAGAAAGCTTCGTTTGAGAGATGAGAGCTGCTGTACGATCAAGGCTCACTTTACTGATTTCTGCACCTTTGGGGAAAACCCACAACTTCCCTTCCTTTAATACCAGAGCTCTTGCCCCGTGGATTCCTTTCTCTCACTCTCTCTGCAGACCTCCTTTCTCTGTGCTGAGTAAGGCAATGCAAACTGACCCTTCTCTGTGCTGTGGTTTGTTTGCTTGCATTGAAGTCCGGTTTGCCTCTTGCTCTCCCTTTCTCATTAGAACATTAGGGAAAGCAGCCCTTGGCCAGGGAAGGTAGCAACTGTATGGCCACATTCAAAATCCCATAACTGGGAATCCCCATCCTAGGCTGTCTGGGATTACATGGGGAGGGAGGTCTTCGAAAGAAGCTCATGCTGGTGTTTCGGTAGGTGGCAGCCTTCCCTCTGAATCAGCACGATGTGCCGTGGTGATATTAGAAACTTATGCTGGCTTTTTTTTTTTGGCACCAACCCAAGCCTTCCTGCTCAGTGAACTCCAATGGAGCTTTAAAGGAAAGTGTGCTTCCCTAGACCGACATGTGAATGCTTTTTGTGCACTTATTGCCTAAAGTGAATTTTCTTTCCTGAATATTCTGTCTCACTCTACAGTGACTTCATTTCAGTCACAGTCAAAGACAGCCATGGAGACAACCACTTCCTGGTCCATCCCTTAAAAGAGCATTACTAATAGTTATTAACTGTACAGGAAATGAAACCATCTGCTTTGGGAGAGACTTGGTGTGGGTGTGGATGTATCTGTGTATATAACTAAGCCACAGGAAGAGATTAGCAACTGAAGAGAACTAAAGTTGGTGAGGACAGAGTTTAGTTAGAAATTCTTCTCCTTCAGGAACAGAAAGCCTGTTTCTGATTTTCATTTCACCCCCTTAGGAGTGACTGCCAGGACTCTGTACAGTCCCCAAACGCTGCTGTAGTTCCATCACCTCAGCTAGATCTGCCTTTACATTAAACTGGCTTTGTTCCTGTATCTATATCAGCAGCCTGGCAATTCATGGAAATCAAACTAATGAAGCTTTTTTTGGTATGGAGATAAAATAATAGGAAAAGCTTCCCCTGCTTAAATTGCTAGTCTGCTCCTAAAGTTGTAGGAATTCTCCCAGAGGAAAAGGTAGCAAAATCTCCATCAACGATTACTAGTTCCAAGTCAGGCTACAAACATCCATCTCAACAGATCATATTCACATTTAATCTGGAAAGAAATATAAATCTGACACAACAAGGCCAACTCAGGTGTGGATATCACCATGTTTGTATACCTGCAGCAGCTATTTTTTAAACATATGTTATCATGCATAATGTGATAAAGGAAATGTAGCAGTCAGGACTGAAGTATGGCAGAGAAAGGTGATGATGGGGGGAGAGGATGGAGGAGAAGCTGGTTGGAATGAAATCTGGCAGGCTTTGATGTTGACCACAAATTGTGGGTGCTGCATTGTGGAACCAAGTTCTGCAATTAAGAACATCCACTACAGCAGTCAAATTTTGGAGTTAAAGACATGTGGTAAGCATCCAGGGGAGGGAAATTAGGTTGTAGCATTTGCTAGCCCATTTGCTAGCCCATTTCACATTTGCTAGCCCATTTCCAAACTAGCCACTAGACAGGTTCGCCTGCTCTCCTGTACAGAACCATGGCATTTCTGGGTGCTGCTTGTGCTACTGCCTTCCCTACCCTGGCCTTTTGCATCCTGACATGTGATCCCTTGTGGATGTGACCTTTCGTATCAGTGATTCGCTCTCTGCCCAGCTCTGCTTTCCCTGCGCATGTCCAAGTATGAAGCTCCTGCATGAATTCTGTTGAACGTGACTGTGACAATTTTCTTTCCCCCTCCCCTCCCTTTTGTGTGTAAATTTTGCCAAATGATCAAGGTTTGAATAAACTGAGAACATTTCACAGCTCGGAGTATTTTGTTTTGTGTCACTACGTTGGTTATAATTTTGTTTTTGTTCTCTCAACAAAAGAAGCTGAGACTTGCTTAAAGATTTTCCAATCTCCTGTTTCTTTAACATGAGCCCTTTTTACTACCACCAGCAAGAAATATGGGAATGCTGCTGTTTCTCTCTGCCTAAAGCAGGGGTGAACAAATCAGTTATGTGGCCCTGAATTGACCTTGATTGGAATGAAGCAGGCTATATTGTAAAAAATATGACATCATCAGGCTGCGCCCATCCCATTATCAGGGCTTCCCCCATGAGATAAATTCTATAGATAAATTTTAAGTTGCAAGCTCATACTCCTTTAATTTACCTTGGGGTTATGAAAGGAAAGGAGAGGAAGCTAAGTCCTTCAACTTTCACTCAATTTCAGTTATAGAAATCTGGCTCCTTGCTTGGTTTTTAGCATTTTAAAGGAAGAAATGTTTCTTGTGTCTGCATCTCTTGGCAGGTGCCTGAGCATTGTGGTGCTGTTTTACTGGCACCCAGCTACTCTGACACTGCTGAGTTGGCCCCTGCTCAGAGCTGTATCCAGTCAGGGACATGAGTCCAGTAATACCTGCTGAGTCGCCAAATTTGGGAGGGGGATTCATGCTGCACCCCATGTGTTCTTGGTTTGCAGGAGGCCCCCAAGCTGCATGCTATACACCTCTGGTCTTAAGTAGAAGGCTGTTAAAAGATTTTTTAAAATTCAGACATCCCAATCTTGGTAATTTAGAGACCAGGATCGGTTGTTCTCCTTCAGAAGGGTTTCAATGACATTCAATGGCTAATACATGCCAATAGGGGTTTCACACTGGAAGATTCCCTTATATACCTCCAACATAATCAGCATTTGACAAGTGGTCTGATCCTTCACTGTTTTTCTTTAAGGCAAGGGATCTCTATCAGATCTACTGCTGCACTGCCCGATCCAGCGATAGCTCTCCAGATTATTCACAACCGGATTCAGCTACTTGTAAATTTCTTCCATAGAGTACGGTACTTCCATATGTGTGCAAGGAAACAAAGCCTACCGGAATCATAGGAATGCTGATTGCTTAACAATGTAACCAAAAACCTTCCCCAAGAGGCTGACTTATATTTTTTACCTTTGCAGAATATAATAAAATAGTAGTAAATAAATCCCAGATGCTTCAATAGGGATCAGCAAAAGTCTCCTGCATTGTGCAGCTTGGAGTGATTTCTACAATCTGCTTGGAGCAAATACATTGGAGCTATTTCTGCAATCTACTATTGCCTCACATTTTCTCTAACAGTAGGCCACCCTAGAATACACCTAGCTATCAATGCCACTCTGGTTTTAGCTGTGGGGTTACTGTTGTCAACATAAAACAAAAGTAATAGTTTGAATTTCATCTGGCAATGTCATTTCAGCCAAAACTGACATCACCAAGTATCACTCCAGTAATGCTATTTATTTACATTTACCAATATTTATATATTTATATTCCTCTCCTCCCCCACAAAAAATTCAAAACCCATTTACAGTCTTAAAATTTTCCTTGGGTTGAATACATGACAAAATATGATGACTATTAATCCCAATTAGAGTTTGTAAACACAATCCATAAACATATCCCATAACAATAGTATAAATGTATCCCTTTGTAAAACAACAAGGGATGTTGAAACACTTCCTGAAATAAAAACATCTTTACTTGAGAGAAAGGTTGCTATATAAAGAGACTAGCAGCAGAGTCCTTTTCTGGGAGCACAGACTTTGGTGGGAGTAAGACCTTTTGATAGATGAGCAGAATTCTGAATAGATCTGCTTAAGATTGCAATGTCAAATGTCTCTATCCCCAAACTATTTCTCTTGATTATGACACAACTTGGATACCATTTTCTTCCTCAGAGATTTCCCCAGCATTTAACATGAGTTCACTAGGGTTCATTTTGGAACATTCTCATACCAAAGAGCACGGTCATGTCCACCCCATGACTATTACTCATTGTTGAGTGCTCTTCAAAATCTGTAATTTATTTTATCTGAAATAGCTAGTCCTGTACCAATGTAAAATCCAAGAACCCTAGTTTTTTCACCAAAAGATATACTTGGAAAAATGTAATTCTCTACAGTGTGTTGTAAACTGAACAAAACGTCTCTGCAGCTGCTGTGGTGTGAAACGGTGGGCTATACACAAAACATGGCCTGAAGTCATACTAATAGTGAGTTTCTCCAAAGAACCTATAATTTGGTCTGTGCTCTGGGCTGACAGCTGGCCATAGAAAATAGGATTTCAAGTATCCTTTAAAAATATCAATTTGGATATTGAGGGAGGATTTTTCTTTTTGTTCTTTCCTGAGAAAACAAGCAGACTGACAGAAAACAAGCAGACATGGGCTGCTGCTGCTGTGGGAAACCTTTTTCCCCTCAAGGTTTCCTCTGGGGTCAAAGCAGACTGAGATGTTTGTTTCAGTAGGGAAGAGAGAATCTTATAGCTTGGCTGGACTTTGGAAAATCTCTCTGCAATTCCAACTTTCCTATAATCCCTCTCTTCATCTGCCCCCTCCAAACCTACCAGGCCCTCTGATGCGGCTTGGGGGCTGGCGGTGTTATATTCCTGCCCTCCTTCCATCCCCTGTTTCCCCATATGCACATGTTTTTCCCCCCTTCTCTTTCTGTGCAGCTCAGTCAGTACCCCCACCTGCGGGAGGAAATGGAGAGAATCGTTACAACCCACATTCGTGAACGAGAGGGCAGGACCAAGGACCAGGTATGCTCAAGAGGTTTCATGTTTATATATTCCTGGGGCGGGGGGAAGGTATTCAGCATCGCATGCATACTGAAGAACACAGAGGCACATGCAGCCTTTAAAGTAATTGTAACCATGACTTACCTTCTCAAGGGCAGTGTGTTGCAGGCAACAGATTCAGATCTATTAATACAGCATATGCCAGTAAAACACACGTATCGTTTATACAAAGATAAAAAATTGCAAACAATTTAGCAAAAACATATCTGATTAAAATTTCCAAATAATTTATAATAAACTAAGATTGACCAAATATAATTTAATCTAATTGCTGTAACCCAACTTTAGATGGCGAACTTTATATGCAACTGCACAAAATTTAGCTACCTGTTCTACCGTCTGGTAAAATGAACTCTCTCTCTGCTCTGGCTCATGTCCACAGCTGAGAATTATGGGATGGGACTTGTGTAGAGACAAGCTGCTGATGAAATTCTAGCTTTTAAATTGTCCTCCATATTTGTAATTGAATTCGCAAATAAGTAACTAGGAAATGTGAATAAGGAACTGGGAACCAACTTCAGCCTCCTGTTGTCGGAGTAGTAGAAAGGGGAATGATGATGAAATGAAGGCAAAGGAGGCCTTGAATCCTGAGCTGGGGCAGGGTTACCGGTTGTGCTTCAAATGCTTTCAGGCACAAAACCTTTTTAAAGGAATTGTGCCAGGGATGGGATGTACCGAGGGACCCACTTACCATATGTAGGGCACAGCCATAATTAATCCCAAAATGAAACATAACTATATTCAGTATGAATCCCATTCACTGGCTATGTTTTGCAGTAGAATAGAAATCAATCTATCGTTTGAATTATTGGTTTGTACCAATAATTGGTTTCCAATAATAGGCATATACTTTCACTTGATTGAAAAAACTGGTTGGTAAAATTTATTTACTGTTGCCATTTTAAATCTATGGGTTTTGGAAAGGGGGCTTTGCTTGGCTGGCGGGTATAGGGTAGGACCAAGGGGGTCTAGTGCCCTATTTACTGTGTTTTAAAAAAGACACTGCTAAGGAACTCAAGTTTTGGCCATTCTAATTCCCCCCCTTAGGAGTTGGGCAGATAGTGGGAGAGGTGTAATGCCAACCTCCAGGTGGTGGCTGGCGATCTCCCGCTATAACAACTGATCTCCAACCGATAGGGACCAGTTCACCTGGAGAAAATGGCCACTTTGGCAATTGGACTCTATGGCATTGAAGTCCCTCCCCAAACCCCGCCCTCCTCAGGCTCCACCCCCAAAACCTCCCGCCGGTGGCGAAGAGGGACCTGGCAACCCTACTGGCACCTCAGAGTGAAGGTGCCATCATTGGGTCTGGCTCAGGCAGCGATAGGTTGGGATGAGGGGGACTTTTCTTTGACAGAAAAAGGTGTGGAAACATCTGTTCTGTTACGGTTGCTGGAAGGCCTGGAGGAAAACATCCTATTCCTTCAACAGCCTCAGGGTCTGGAAATGGGCAACTGAAGCTTTTCATGGCCTGGAGGGAGACATCATCGCCTGATAAATAACATCCCATTATGCCTCTGCTAAAGGGGCAGAACATTTTTCTTCAGGCCTGTTGGCAACCCTAATTCTATGAAGCTGTCACTATCTACAATACATTGTTTAAAATAAATTAAACCTGTAGTTAGGACTTTGATTTGACATGTTTGTTTTCTGAGGTACTCCAACAATGGCTACTTTGGGAGCTGTTCTCTTCCCCACAGCATTGTGGGATTGTAGCTCTTAGTTCACAAGGACAGATCATGTTCGTTTGACTTACATCTGCAAATTTTACCTCAGATTCTCTTCTGAAACCTTTACAACTGCCTCTCAGAAAGGAGTGGTTCTTTTTGCTGCCCTCCAATCCCTTCATGTTATTAATTTCCATTGTAATTCCTGGAGAGCCAGCTTGGTGAAGTGGTTAGGAGTGGTGGATTCTAATCTGGCGAACCAGGTTGGTTTCCCCACTCCTCCGCACGAAGCCTGCTGTGTGACCTTGGGCCAGTCACAGTTCTCTCCGAACTCTCTCAGCCCCACCTACCTCACAGGGTGTCTGTTGTGGGGAGGGGAAGGGAAGGTGATTGTAAGCCAGTATGAGGCTCCTAAAAGGTAGAGAAAACCAGGGTATAAAAACCAACTCCCCCTCCTTCTTTCAAATAATTATGACCCACAGTTCCAAAAATCCCAAGAAGATACTATTTTGAATGCCCCAGCCACTCAGCCTGCCTGCTGGGGAGTGGAGTGTCCATTGGTATCCCCCAGCAGGCAGGCTGGGCAGATAAGTGTCCATCGGTCGGCAGTCAGGTCGTCCGATGCCTGGATCTGCTGCCTTCTGCTGTGCCGAGGCTCTGTCAGCTATAACCAATAAAGCTGTGGCCATTTTGGCTCCAACGACGTGTCTGTGGTCACTAGCCTATTTCGCTGGTTCGCCTTGCCCTCTCCCTTCCCCTTTAGATGCTGGGTCCGCAAGATACTATTTTGAGTGCCTCAGCCATTAAAGTGATTTTTCCCTCTATTTCTCTTGTAGTATACTGTGCTCATTATTTCAGAGCTAGAAAGGCTTTAAAAATAGCCATGTGCTTATGGCGTTTCCCTCCAAATAATCCTCCAGACCTTTTGAACACAGATAATTCAAAATGCTCCATAATTCAAATACTGAGTAACTCTGACCTGTTAGAACCAGAAATGTTTTGATTTTCAAAGGTTTCTTTCTTTCTTTCTTTCTTTCTTTCTTTCTTTCTTTTTCTTTCTTTCTTTCTTTCTTTCTTTCTTTCTTTCTTTCTTTCTTTCTTTCTTTCTTTCTTTCTTTCTTTCTTTCTTTCTTTCTTTTTACCTACCTACCTACCTACCTACCTACCTACCTACCTACCAACTATTTTGTAGTACCTTTGTGACCATGAATCTTTATAAAAACTTGCTAAAAATGTCACCAGAGACATGATAAAGGCTTAGATAATAACTTTTATTGGGCTTTCGATCAAAGAATATAAGCAAGTTTTTTTAATTATTTTTTTTATTTTTCATTATAGGGATACAGAAATAAAAGAACAGAACGTTGACAGTGCTCAGGCTCCCCACATTCATTGTAGCCCCGAATGAGTATAAAAATAAAAGTGAATTGGTTATATACAACTGTACTCTAAAGAGTATAAATCATACCTTGCTACTTAAACTCATAAACTTACTAAGTTCGAAATAGCTCCTTTATCAATTTGGTATACTCCGTAACCGTGATGTGAAATCTTATTTTTGACTATAATCAGTTCAAAATCAAACTCAGTTTTTAAGATTTTAAGGTATATATGTTACCATGTTTTAGGATAAAATGGAAAACTACATTGGGACATTGACTCTCGAGAAAGTACATTTGGCTTAGTGTTGTGAACGGATGTGTTGCTATTTCATAGAAATTCAGTATATAAGAGAAAACCAGAATACATAGAAAATATAGGCCCTCACTAGAGTAAATTAAACCTTTTTTATGAGGTCAGTTCAGCTCATAAAATGGTTGGACTTTTGCTATAAATCTGGATCTGGAGTGAAATTTCTCAAATATTAAGGCAGCCTGGCTGTGTAGAGCCTCAGGGTAGAAAAATTTTATGCTTTCATTTTGTACATTTTTATTCTGCTCTCCCTCAAAGTTTTATGAATCCATTTAATACATTTTTATCCTGTCCTCCCTCCGAGGATTTCAGGGCAACATACATGATTCTCCCCTCCGTTTTAACCTTGTAACAACTCAGCAAAGTATGTTAGATAGAGAAACCCAGCGGGTTTCAAGGTCTGCCCAGTCTAACGTACAAACTACTGTGCTACACTGGCTTTGTGTAAAGTTTTGCAGAGACTTGGGAGGCAGTACTGCAAAGCTGTACTTTGCAGTACTGCAAAGCCCATCTCATACTTGCTAATTTTTTGTATTCAGCCATAGTAGCTATTCAACCAATTTTGCTTAGTTCTCAGCTGATGGGGGTGGTAAGCCTGTTACTTGTACCCTTTCAGACTTTAGGTGAAGGCATTACTATATTTTATAGAGATTTCCTGTGTGTAGAAAACTAGTATCTGAGGGAGCCTTTCCTGAAGAGATACAGGGATTTCCCCCCACTACTATTTGAGCTTTCAGGTATTGTCTGAAGTAGTATAGTTGAGATTTACCATCTAAACTGTTTACAGGTTTACCATCTAATCTGTTGTTTGTTAGAACTAGACCTACAACAGATAGCTGTTAAGTGGTTCTAATGACAAGTAGAACGCTAAGTCTGCCCATCAAGGCTCAAAGAAGTCCTAGCGTCCTAGAAGTGGAAGGATCCTTGTAGGCAGGCCATCTAGTTTGACAATCTGCTTCCCTGGACACTTTGTAGAAGAAGCTATTCAAGGTGAAGACCTTACTATGGCTTCTCTTGAAGGGATTGCGTAGTCTAGAAAACGTAACCCCAGATACCAGTGCCCTATGGCAGGAGCCTTCCTTCTGGTGGCCTCATAAGTGTTTCCCATTGCTTGAAATCTGTTTCTGTTACTCTCTTTTCTCAGTTCTTCCAATGGCTTCTGGACCAGGAGTGGCACAAACTTTCTAGGGCAAAGGCCATAATTACTGTGGTGATAAAGAGCTATTCCATTCCCATAGATGTCATGGCTTACCTGAAAGTCCCATTAGTGGTTGTCCTAGTGGTCTCCAGGGCAGTTGTTCTCAAGGATGGGGATGAAATGCCTGTGGACCCTTGGAACAAGAAGAACCTGTCTGTCCTACAGGGGGTTCAAGAGACATCTGCCCTTGCACTAAGCTACTACAGCAAATTTTGCCAGAGTTGTTGGGTAGCAACTTTTCAAAATTAATAAAATTGGAATAAGGTTGTATATAATTATGTTATAGCTCAGCATTAATACCTATGTAAGTCTATTGATGTCATCAGTAGTTCTTGTTTTACTTTTCTTCTCGTTATCTTCCCTCTCCAGGTCATGCTCCTGATAGACATTGAGTTGGCCTACATGAATACAAACCATGAAGATTTCATTGGATTTGCCAAGTAAGTATCAGGGGTGAAAGGGACTGTACAGCATATGCTTCTGGAGCTCTATAATAGTTACTCCAGTCTAAGCTTTTTGATATCAACAGGTTTTGACTGGAGCAACTCGGCACAGGGCTGCCATGTAAGGTTCATAGTGATTAATTTGGGTGAAGGGTTTTGCCTCTGTGCCATTGTGTTTCAAAAGTTCTCACAACCATCTATTCCTGCTCATAACATCCTTATCACTGGTCACTGTAAGTCACCCGTTGTCTTGATTTGGTGATGTGTGTATCTGGGAATCTCTCATGCCTTGGGAGAAGCTCCCTGAAAAACGAGGTATAGTATTTATTGTATGGCACTTTGAACCCTGAATTACATGGACTAATCAAGATGAATCTAGATCCCCTGTAACAACTGTGTATCATTCGTACATTTATTACAGGTTGGGGGAGGGGACTGAAACATGTCATGGAAACATCTTTAGTCAACTGCTTCAAAAGCATCAGATGAAGTTTCCTCTGCAATCACCAACCAAGGGAATAAATGACAAATGAGAAAGCTGAGAACATTAGAGAACTCAAGCTATAGGTTTATTTTAATCTGAGGCTGGCACATTTGATTTCACATTACCAGTCCCAAGAAAGTAAAAACTGAACAAGTTTGAAGTGTCTTCCATATTTGATTTCTCCTGTAGCGCTCAGCAGAGGAGCAGCCAGATGAGCAAGAAGAAAGCAGCTGGTAATCAGGTAGGTTCAGTTAATTACCATTACAGGCTATGATTTCAAGCTATGAGATGGATACACATTTTATTTCGCAGGCTGCGGAAGGAAGCAGTGTTCATATAATCATGAAGATGGGATGAACCTGAATGTCATTTAGTCCAACCCATCACACTGGAGCAAAATGCTCCATATCGCAAAGAAAAACAGTCCCAAGAGATGGCTCCATAATAGGGCTTTAAATTACAGTTGAATAATTGGTAACATAAAATAGCTAGAACTATAACCGTGCGATTGTTACCTCCTAGGTTAACCCTGGTTGACTAGAAGGGTTGGGTTAAGTTTCTTGAATTAATAATTGGCTACATGCCTTATTGGGTTAATTCTATCTAGGGCATTTCCATGTGATTAAACACACACACATTTTTCTGTGTTGCTAGCATTATGACATCTGTACATGTTCAGTGTAATGAGGGGTAGCCTTGCTGCAAAGACAATAACCCTGCTGCATGAGGACAGCAGACATTCTGTTTGGTTTTAGAGGGGGAAATGTTTGTTTGTTTGTTTGTTTGTTTATGTAATCTGAAAAAGCTCTTAGGTTTTTGGAAATCCCATTCCCACAGCATGCGATGCGGTTACTACTCACTTTGTGCATGGTTGCTATCTTTTGAACTGGCCCCTACGTGTTGTTATGCAGCAGCTAACAAGAGGCAGTCTTCAGCACCATGCTATGAAAAGCTTTATTTGCTGATATCAAGCCTTAATTTGAAAAGAGAGGATCAAGTCAACACAGACTGTATTCTAGTCAGTTGGCAGCCCTACTTCCTACAACACCAGTGTAGTCTTGAGGGGACCTTAGATTATATCCATACCTGAGATTTAAACTATTTCAATGATAACTTCCACTGCCTAGAACATTCGGCTGTACTTCTATGAGGAGAGGCTAGGGATCTTCATTACTGAAGCCTCCGCACTGGACTCCAGTTCCTGGGATTTTTTGGGGGAAGCCATGCCAGGTAATCTGATGTAAAACCTATACACATGGGTAGTGTAGAGATATCCTTAGGTAGACTATAATTTCTCCTATCAAAGACATTTCTGAAGGTAAGATCTTACTGGTTTATCTCCCAAATCCAAATCGTGGCAAGCTGCGTTCCTTAATACACACGGTGACGGCACCTCTGTTGCCCTGAAAGGTTGTGCGTAGAACTACCAAGCATCCATTCAGTCTGTTAATGGTTCATTTCGGGATTTACCGGTAGCTATAGCCAGCATGTATTTTTTTATTCCCTTCCCCCCACTTGCCTTAGCAGATTTTACTTTGAGATATGAGCTTGATGATATTTTTGCAATTGAAGTACTAATTTGGCAAAAGGTTTTGATTATAAATGTTTTTTCCCCCATTTCTGGAGCCTAGTTCCTAGTTTCTTTCTCCTGCTCCCGCTTTCTTGAGTAATGATTATCTCTTTTCTTTGCTCCTGTCTTCTCTGCTGCGGCTGTTGTTGCTATGGCCCCCTTTTTGCAGGATGAGATCCTGGTGAGTAAAAGGCCAGTTGATTTGCGGTGCTAACTAGTACTAATTTAGGTGCATCTGGGGAAAATGGAAATCCTTCCATCTGTTGCAGACAGGGTATGGAGAAGGAAGTAAAACCCAATGATAAGTCCAGGTGAACAGAAAACAGGGGAGCAAAGGTCATGAGAATTTAATCACCCATCTGGGTAGAGTGAAAGTAGAAGGAGAAGACTTGTGGGGAGATCTGGATGTAGAATTACTACTCCCTCCATTACTACTCAATCCAGGTGGCTCACACTTTACAGGGTAATAGCTGTGGGTTGCTGTCCCCACCCCCACCCACGCAAGCATGAACATTCTGTGGTCAACATACTGTGTCTTTAAACATCTGTGTATATACACATATGCTGGTGTTTAAAGTTACAAGTATGCCACCCATACTTTAAATGTTTGCTGTGGGAAACCCTGGGGTAACAGCAGAGCTCCATGTAGAATTTAGAGCTGCCCTCACGCCAAAATGGTACATGATGGCAGCAGACCCCTGTCTTCAACTGTGGCTATGCCTAAATTATGTCTCAAGCAATAGGGGTGTAACCATTTAAAAGAACAATGGGGCATGTGGGAGTGGGTGCTGAATCCTGCCTTCCCCTGCTCTCTGACTTTCTTTTCACGGACCCTCCCCGCAGCTGTTTTTATTTATTTGTATTTATTAATTAAATGAATATCCTGCCTCATTATGAGCAATGTACAAAGAGATTCCAGCAGGTCTTCTAGTCAGGCACTCATAGACCCATCCCTGCTTATCTTCAGCAAGGTTGTTATAACATGTTTCTTCCAACCATACCATGGGATCTTTTTTTTCCTGGCTGGGATCATTTCTCCACCAGTTGTGGGAAAAGGATTTAAAGGGACAGATTGTGGATTAAACGCAGTGGAAGGGAGGGTTCAGGAAAGGGCCTGCATGCCCGTTTGATACTTTAAAGGCGATTGAGGACATGTGTTTGCCACTGTCAAGCCATCATTTGTGATAAAGACAAGATAGTTTTGACCGACCCTCTGAACTGTTAGGACATCCTAGAATGTTGTTCCTGTAGTCAGACATGTACAACTGGGGTCCTATAGAGTTGAACACATCGGTAATTTATGGTGGCCCACCAGGGACATGAGCCTTCTGTTTGTGTTGCCTCCCTGGGATGGCCAAAATGGATGGGAATCATCAAACCCCTGGCTGGTCACAATACATAGCTAGCAAGGCTGTATTTGGCTTGGTAGCTCACATGTTACACTGCCCTGCCATATTCATTTCTACAGTTTCCAGAATTAGTTCCAGTTGGATTCTCTGGTTAGAGAATTTCAGACATTCTGTCTGAGTTTTTGTGCAGCAAGCAAAAGAGGCTTTGATGTATGGATTCTGTGCATTTGACCTTGTATGTATCTGCACAAACTCTGCACTGTTTCCCAGCTGTCTGAAAGGTAAAGGTGGAAACTGGGGTCAACATGAGAGGCAAAGTCTGCATATGAAATGGATTTGCCTTGTTTTTCTTTATTTTGAATGCTGCTTCCTCCTGTCTGGTTTTACAGCTATATAGCAGACTGGAAGCATGGCAAAACTCCACTGCTAATGTCTTATTGCTATGGCTATGTATACCTTGCATATATCACACATACACACAACTGCAAAGGTACAGACACTTCTGTACTAACACAGTTTTTTAAAATTGCCAAAATTATGCATGTACTTAACCACACATATATTGTGTGTATATGTTTACAGGTATACAATTTTCTTCAAGATTTTATATTGGGTCCAAACGAGATCTACCAGTATTAGAAGGAGGGGGGGGGTCTATATATTTGTTTTAAGCACAAGGGTAAGGAGACTTAAACCTGGCTTCCTCTCAGAGCCAAACTATGGTTGTTTATGCATGGGTACGTTCACTCACATTTGCCCCCTGTCTGTCTTGGTTGTTCCTTGGAGTTATGCATGAGTTTTCCATCCATTAGAGATGACTTCGCTGCCAGCCCTCGCAATGTCCAGGTCTTCCCATTCCTCTGTTAACCCAACTCTTCCATCTTCCCTGAGCAAAGCCCGGGTGAAATCCCTATGCAGAAGGCAAAGTGTGGGGCATGCAAGCTTGGTTTCGCTCACAGCCAATTACAAAGCAGCATGTCCAGAGGCGGGGATTCAAATACTTCCTGCTTCCTGGAAGCCCTTTCTAGCACAAGAAAGGCTTTTAAAAACCAAGGCTTGGATTTCTCCCCCCACCCTTTCAGATTATTCCATTTTTTGGTGGTGGCTCTTAAAATGCTTTTTACGTGGCAGTTCAGTTTGCAGGGGATTTTCTCTCAGAGTAAGCACTACAAGTAAGCCAATTAAAAAGCAGCATTTAAAGGGGCGGGGAGTTGATTTGAGCTTGGAGACTGCTGATGCATAGATTCCCAACAGGAAAGTGTGGGTCCAACGAGCAACGAACCTCGGGTAAAACTCCCATGCATAAACGACCTATGTTACCTTTTTTCACATTTTCACACACAGCCATACAGCAGCAGTGGGGAACTGCTACTAAAAAAGAAAATGAGAGCCCAAATGGGCTTTGAACAGCACCAAAGAGGGAGGAAGAGTTTTTGCCCCCCCCCTACAGTCTTCTTGCGTGAAAACTATGCCAGGGGTGGTGATGGTGGTGTTATTTCACTGAATTTGCTGCTACTATATTCTACATGAAGCATCAAAATCGGCACAATAACTCCCCCAGTGTAGTTTTAGAACATAAGAAAGGCCGTGCTGGATCAGACCAAGGTCCATCAAGTCAAGCAGTGTGTTCACACGGTGGCCAACCAGGTGCCTCCAGGAAGCCCACAAGCAAGACGACCGCAACAGCATTGCCCTGCCTGTGTTCCACAGCACCTAATAGAATAGGCATAAGAACATAAGAAAAGGCATGCTGGATCAGACCAAGGCCCATCAAGTCCAGCAGCCTGTTCACACAGTGGCCAACTAGGTGCCTCTAGGAAGCCCACAAGCAAGACGACTGCAGCAGCATTATCCTGCCTGTGTTTCAAAGCACCTATAGACATTCTCCTCCGATCCTGGAGAGAATAGGTATGCATCATGACTAGTATCCATTTTTACTAGTAGCCATGAATACTCCTCTCCTCCATGAACATGTCCTCTCCCCTCTTAAAGCCTTCCAAGTTTTCATGTGAGAAAACTGGGGTGGGGAGCGCCATTCTTAGCTTATTTGGAATCATTTTCCCCACAGCTGCTATGTGGCTGCGGGGAACAGGTGAAATTAAGCATGTGAAAAAGGCAACCTGTAGTTTGGCTCTCATGCCTTACCTTCATGTCCGTTGTTGCTTTCACCTCGGCTGATTTCCTTGGAACATGCTTCAAACCATGGAACACAGTGAGGTTGGAAGCAATTGGGGGCAGGGGTTAGCTCCTCCCATTTGCACAGTTTTATTAAAAAAATAGCCCTCCACTCCTGCTTCAGATGTGAATGGGTGAATCACTTAATTGTAGTTATGAAAAAGGAGTCAAAACACTGTCCTCTTTGGAAATACATTTATCTTTCTTCATTTAATGTCCGCCTTTCTGCTCAAGGCCTGTAGGCTAAATGAGTAGTATCATTAAAGAAAAGAAAGTCTACCTTTCTCACTGAGATGCAAAATGGAGTTAAATTTAATCAGATTTTACATGATTTAACAATATTTCTTTGTTTGAGTTTAGATGAATTGCAGCAACATAGTGAGAATATTCTATGGTTTCAATATCTCTGGTTAACAGACTTTTTTCCAGCTAATATAAGAAATGAGTCTTTGACAACCACCATGATTAAATTTGAAATTGTTCATAAGTAGAGTTGCCAGGTCCCCCCTTGCTATTGGCGGGGGCATCAATGGGGGGCAATTTGCAAGCGCACATCACGTACACGCTATAATGTCCCTTCTGGGGTAAACCCGGAAGCAACGGGATACTGTAGCTATGGAAACCATAGAGTTTTTGGAGGAATGTGCTAGAGTGTCCCTGTTAAACCCAGAAGTGATGGGGATGCTCTTGCACATTCCTTCAAAAAAACTCCTCTATGGTTTCCATAGAGTTTTTTGAGGGATGTGCTAGAGTGTCCCTGTTGTATCCGGGTTTACCTCAGAAGGGACATTATTGTGCCACACCATGCCAAGGGTGTGTGGGGATTGCCCCCCCCCTTTAGCTGGCATGTTTCCCCCACTGGCCAGCTGAGGGGCGGCGAGCAGGCCTGTTAATTGCCCACCATTAACAGGCACCTGGCAACCCTAGTCACAGGAGTACTACAAAAATTGAAGGCATCTTGTCACAATTTGCTCCAGTTTATTAGAAGTAGAAGACAAAAATTGCTTTGGATTAAAATGAGATGTATCCTGCAGGTGCCCGGATAACCTTTTTTTCAGAAGGTAGCCATGTTTGTCTGCATAAGACAACTGGATTTGAGTGTGGTAGCAGATCTGACAAAGGGAGGTTTGACTCTCGAAAGCTCATACCCCCCCCCCCAAAAAAAAAACCTTGTTGGTCTGTAAGGAGCTACTGGACTGAATAATATTTAAATCTTTACACAAGTTCCATTAGTATTCTGCCTCTTTCTAACTTTAAAGAGAACCATAACCACTTACTTGTTAGTAACTGATCCTACACAGGTTAAATAATGTTTATAAAGGCACAACTGCTGACAATAATGAAAATAAGCAGTTGATTTTATATATGTATGATAGGTTTGCTGTCAGATATATTATTTGGGGGGGGAATATGTATGAAATTAAGCTGATGACTAATTAAATCTCTTTGAATTCCATAACTAGCTTGCTGGGCTTGGACAATCATTCTATTTCTTCAGTATAGAACTTCCTAGCTGTGGTAAAAAATCCTTGATAGTTTCCCAGTGATACTTAGTACTTTCTAGTGTTCAGGGTGTTTCATATACAATATTATCTTGTTTAATCTATTCAAACTGTAAGCTAGATGAGAATTATCATCTTCCCTTTGCAGATAGGAGACTGAGGACTTGCCTAAGACCAAATAAAGCATTATAGTAGGGACAAGATTTAAACCAAGGACTTGCTGCTTCAGAGTAGACTCTTGATGCCATCCCAAGCGGAAGTAAACATTTCTAAGCCCATTGACATCAATAAACCGAGAGGGATGTATCTCTGCATAGGACGACACTGTTAACCACTGTGCTCTACCCTCTCTTTAATGAACTTTGTCAAGGGTTATTATCATTAAAAAAAGATTGCATAAATCTGGAAAATCACTGAAATAGCAAAACCAACAAGAGGTTGTATGATTAATGTAAGATAGAAAAATGCAAAGTTTGGGGTACCATTGTTTACCTTTTATTCATTTCTATAAACAGTATATTCTGGATTTTAACTAAGTATATGTGCTTTGTGATAGATGAATGTTACAGATTTTCGAATGACCTTCCTAGTGAATTTTACTTTTGTGTTATATTGCTTTTCCATTTGTATATTAGCAATTAATTTGTTTTTGATCCTTCTGCAAAAATAATTGTGAAGTATAAATTTGTAGAAATATCTCATTTAAAACATTGAAATGGATGTTGTCACAATAGCCTTACCCTTCCCCTTCTCTCAGAAGGAAGAAACAGGAAAAGATGGCCAGGAGTTTGGGGAAAGAAAGGAGTTCAAATATTCCGTGCACTGGAAATTCCTCTGAACCTGGGACCTTTAACAAGTGCCTTTGAATGCTTATGGGTTTACTCAGATATCATGAGATCTGAAATGTCCATTATTTTAAAATAAAAGTGGATTTTTCTGAATTCCACACTCTCCATACTCTGGACTGATACAGAGTTCCTATAACTTAAGAGCCAGTGTGGTGTAGTGATTAAGAGTGGTGGATTCTAATCTGGAGAACCAGGTTTGATTCCCTGCTCCTCCACATGAGCGGTGGACTCTAAATGTAGAGAACTGGGTTGTTTTCCTCACTCCTCCACATGAAGCTTGCTGGGTGACCTTGGGCTAGTCACAGTTCTTTCTGAACTCTCTCAGCCCCACCTACCTCAAAGGTGTCTGTTGTGCGGAGAGGAAGGGAAGGAGATTGTAAGCCGGTTTGATTCTCCTTAAAAGGTAGAGAAAGTCAGCATATAAAAACCAACTCTTCTTCTTAAAAACAGGGACAGCAAACTGGTGGGCTGTGGGCCATATCCAGCCTTCAGATCAGTTTTATTCCTCCCACCTAAAACCTCTGTCTCATTTTAATCAAAATGTAATTAAACGTTTGGGACAGTTTCACCTCTACAGAGAATAAAATTGTTTTTTCAAGGTTGTGTGTATGAGAAAGAGATGCCATATCTCTTTTTGTGATTTGTATGGAATCTGGCAAGCATGTCTGAATCCATATGTGCCCCATAACTATGTAATTCTTATTGCTAAGTAGTAGTGACTTTGTTATAGAACCTGACCACTTAAGAGAAGATTAATTTGCATGGCAAAACAACTGGCATCCTTCAGACTATGATCTGTAGTCGAATGAACAACAGGCGTCCCAACTTTTTTGAGCTTGCGGGCACCTTTGGAATTCTGACCCAGAGTGGTGGGCACAACAGCAAAATGGCTGCCGCAGGCGGCGGAGCCAACCACACAATGTAAGAAAGTGAGGTTGTGCATATTTCTAATAGTAACTCTTAGCATTTCAGACAGAAGCTGTGTTTAACAGGATGTTTTAAAAGAACATATTGTTTAAAAAATATTTGCTTGCATACACATACCTTGTCTTCAATCACACAGTGAAGATTCTTGTGTTGTGGTGGCAGCTGCTGCCAAAGCCAAACAGATCTCCAGGGGCCAGTCAGAAGCCTTGATGGCAAAAGCTCCATCTGGCCCCACCCAGTTTTAAAAAAACACTTGGCAGGAGCCCAGAAGGGTGTTGTTGGGTACCACGTTGGGGACCCCTGATGTACAAAAACCAAAAATATTGAGGTGCGCTGATGGGAATACTTGATGCAGCAGCATTCCTAAAGCTAAGAAGATGTGGACCTGGTCAGTCAGCAGTTCCTGTGTTAAAACCAGGAAATAAGTTTAATAAATATTTTTATATGCATGCATAATGTCAAAGGGTATAGATAGCAGACATCCCTACCTGATTTAGAATATTTCCAATTGTCAATGCAAATATGAATGCATGTATCCATGAGTATCTTACAAAATGAGAGCCACAATAGGTGTGATAATAATACACTCAAACGTGTAGGGCCAGTCAGTTCTTTGAAAGTTTTTCAAGCCTTCACACTCTACAGATTCTTAGAATATAGATGGTTCACCCTAACAAGCTTTTTTTTAAATTGTACCTTTCCACCAGACTGAGAATTATATTTATGTGATATAGTGTCTGTATGTCACCCAAGCACTGCTGACTCTTTCTCTGTGGGTATAAATTCACACACACAAGTAAAATCCAGGAGATGAATTCCAGATGCACCTTTGTTTCTAGATACATTTTTAACAGTATTAACCCTTTGTTTGTTGTCTGTTTCTCTCTTTTCTTCTGTTTAATCAACTCAATCTCTATTATGCAATGGTATCTGTACAGCAGTGGTTCCCAACCTTTTTTTGACCAGGGACCACTAGGACTTTTTTGTTCGGTGCAGGGACCCCAAGGTTCAAAATAAAAATTCCGAGAATTTGAAAATAAACTTTAATCATAACTGTTAGTTAAACATTAAGCTTAGAATAATATTTGAACATATATTTTATAATAGAGAACTTTTAATTGAAAATATTAATTTATTATGGGTTTATAACTTTGTTTCGCGGACCTTAATTTAGTTCTCGCGGACCCCTGGTTGGGAACCAGTGCTGTACAGGGTTGTGTGTACTCTGCATTTTTAACAACTGCGACAACATTCAATGTCAAAGTAACTTAGATTATATGATCAGAGAGGCTGAAGTCCATAGCTTGTATTCATTATGCAAAGTAAGCAAAATTCTGCTTCTGCTAGTCATATGGAAAAGGAACAAGGAGATATGTATGACACTAGAGGCTCACACTTCGACAACTAGAAGCCCTGTTTGGTTACTTCTACGGCTTCTGAGACTACAAGCTTATCTAGGTAGTCAGAAGGTTAGAGAAGCTTCCTTTAAAAATTAATAAATAGCCTCTAAGATTCTTAGGAAGCTAGCCTGTGCCACCTTCCATATGTTGTGCTTTTTCTGCACATGTGCTAAGTCTTGGAATACACACAGCCCTGTTTATCCCCACCAACAAGTGATGGAAATGTTAGGGTTGCCAGATATCCTTTGTTTTATATGGCTGTCTCTTATTCTAGAGCTCTGTGGCCTTCAAGGACATAATATTTCTTACGTAAACTAAAAAATTTATTATAGGGGGCTGCCCAATTGGCCCTAAAGCAAGCCCCCCTTCCATAATGTTCTCTTGAATGCTGATTCTTGCAACCCTAAACAATAACCACCCTAGGAAGACTTCCTTCTCCTAATCATGCTGAATGGAGTGCCCTGTTTTCCATTTTCTGATTTTTGTTTTCCACACTTAATGTCATTTGATTCCCACAAGTGAGTACTGACTCGGAGGTGTTACTGATGGTCTCCACCGCAGCACTGTGCCCCTTTTCTCCAGCACCTTACTCACACGTGGATATATGAACCTTAAGATAGCCAAAGTCTCTCCCTCTTCCCAGCACTCCTTGTCTGCCTGCTTCTTCTCCTGATTTTAAGCAGGTTGCAGACTAGGTGCATACAGTCTGGGTGCATACAGTCTCTAGCTAGGGAATTGGTCATTTGCCACTACAGCATAGTGTAGTGGTTAAGAGTCGTGGTTTGGAGTAGTGGACTCTAATCTGGAGAACCGGGTTCGATTCCCCACTCCTCCACATGAGTGGTGGACACTAATCTAGTGAACCAGGTTGGTTTCCCCACTCCTCCATATGAAGCCAGCTGGGTGACTTTGGGCTAGTCACAGCTCTCTCAGCCCTACCTACCTTACAGGGTGTCTGTTGTGGGGAGGGGAAGGTGATTGTAAGCCGGTTTGATTCTGCCTTAAGCAGTAGAGAAAGTCGGCATATAAAAACCAACCCTTCTTCTTCCTCTGAGAAGGGTGTCCAAGTAATGAGTTGGGGCCAGTCCTCCCTTTTGATGTGCTGCTGTGTTTGCTTTTGTGCTTGGCACTTTCTCTACCTTTCTGTTATGTCCATTGCCAGCATGTATAATGCCAACACATTTTTATCAACATAGGTGATCCGCAAGGGCTGGCTCACCATCAACAACATTGGCATCATGAAGGGTGGCGCCAAAGAGTACTGGTTTGTTCTAACAGCTGAGAACCTCTCGTGGTACAAGGATGATGAGGTAAGAGCTCTGAGCTGCCAAAGTCTGAGGGCCTCAGGATCCACTTTTAAATTCTGTAATTTTCCATAGAATTAAGCAGTTATAGAAATTGTTATATACAGAAATTGTTGTCTGCTTTTCTCAATGTCGGATTATCTGCAGAACTTGGGGGAAGTGGTCAAATTCAGTGCTCAGACATCCATAATTCTGCAGTGTAAATTAATATCAGTTGCTTCAGAGGGTGCTTCCATCATCTTTGGGGTGGGGTGGTGGGTTAAGGGAGTATTGCTTTCTGTAAATGCAGGCACCTTAATATATATTGTGGTGAACTTTGGAGATGCATGTATTTACCCAAATACATTACCCCAATGCATTGAGTTGGTCAATGCATTTGTGGTTCAAAGTGTTTTGAAACAACAGAGGAGAAAAAGTTTTGTTCTTAGGAAACCTTCATGGCTTCTTTTCCATGACAAATTCCCTAGCGGAGACTGTCTAATAACTCAGATTGGCATGTGTAGAAAGTAAATCATACTCTAAAAACAATATGTCCAACCAATGGGTTTTTTTTTTGTGGGGGGGGGGGGAATCCAAGAGGGAGCTTCATGTAAACTCTTAACCCAAATTGTGGGTCTTGCCACTTGGACATTGTTCACACAATCTGGTAAAGAATTAACAATGTTTCCAGATGTGTGTACATCAACCCCGTGATACATCATATACTCATGATTTCTTTTATTATAAACCTGTGATACATCAAGACTCAGGATTTATTTTACTATAAAGCAATCTAGCCAATTTTTTAAAGCTTGAAAAACCTCTGTGATAGTTAATAGTTTAACTCAGTACAAGCCAGCTTCCTATGTTTATAACTACATTTTATCCTTTATTCAGTAAACAAGCACCAGTTCTGTGACAATGTTATAACAGCATATCCACACATAACAGGAGTAGCCTTGCTACATGGGGAGAGCTTTGTTGCTGTTCACCTGTGTATTTTTGTTTTCATTTATATATAAGCAGATATGAACTCCAGCATGGGAGAAACACAATATTCTTTTTGAAAAAGCATAGCAGTAAAAAAAAAAAGTGGACAAGAGCAGGTGGTAGTGGTGGCAGCGTGCTTGCTGTTCACTTTAAAAAAAAACAATAGGTAGTTAAGCACTCCAGTGCTCTCCGTTGTGTTGAGAGAAGGTGCAGAGTTGCCTAATAATGTGGAAAACAAACATTGAAAACGAAGTTCACAAACGCTGCAGGTAGGTGGGGAAGCTGCGTAGGTGCTGCTGATTTTGTTCTAGTGATGGATGAAGCTGCTTTGTAGGTTATTTGCACACAGGTAGTTTGCCTCAGTTTCAATGTGTTTGGGAAGCGGTTCGCTTCCATTGTGAAATGGGTCAGAGTTACGGTTTGATTGGCGGATACATTCAACACAAGATAAATGTGTCTGCCCGGGAGACACGTGAAACCGGCAGTAAGACAAACATCCTACCTCCCACAGCCCTATTCTAATAGCAAAAATGCACAGGGTGGAAGGACAAAATGATGGAGCCACCATACTTGGGAGATAGGGTTGCCAACCTCCAGGTGGTGGCTGGAGATCATCTGCTATTACCTTGGATCTCCAGCTGATAGAAATCAGTTCCCCTGGAGAAAATGGCCGCTTTGGCAGTTGGACTCTATGGCATTGAAGTCCCTCCCCTCTCCAAACCCTGCCCTCCTCAGACTCCGCCCCAAAATATCCAAAATTTCTTAACCCAGAGCTGGCAACCCTATTGGGAGATGATTGTTCACACATTGGCTTAAAGGACATTAAATGGACGTTAGCAAGAACCAAAACTTTTTCTAGGTGGGATATAGTAGGATGCTTATTGGATTTTTATAGGAAATATGGTGCGGTATGGAACCACTGTTTTAAGTCCACTTCTAGTTGCCTTGGGAAAGGAATGCCTCACAAGTAGAAAAGGGTCCAAGTGTGGAAGCAGCCTGCATTTGAAGTTCCTTGAAAGTAGCCTGGATGGCCCAGGCTAGCCTGATCTCAGCTGCTAAGCAGGGTCAGCCCTGGTTAGTATTTGGATGGGTGGCCACTAAGAAAGTCCAGGGTTTGCTATGCAGAGGCAGGCGATGGCAAACCACTGGTGAACTTTCTTGCCCCGAAAACCCCATGGGGTCACTGCAACTTGGCTGCGACTTGATGGCACTTTCCACCACTACCAGAAAGTACAATATGACTACAGCTAAATTGTCTGGTCCAGACCCTGAGAAGACCTCTATACTTTTAAAAGAAGAAAGAATTCTACCAGGTATGGCTTTTTCCATCAAGGTGTTGGGGAGGGGCTGTGGCTCAGTGGTAGAGCATCTGCTTGGCATGCAGAAGGCCCCAGGTTCAATCCCCGGCATCTACAATTAAAGGGTTAGGCAAGTAGGTGATGTGATAGATCTCTGCCTGAGACACTGGAGAGCCGCTGCCGGTCTGAGTAGATAATACTGACTTTGATGGACCATGGGTCTGATTGAGTATAAAGCAGCTTCATGTGTTCATGTGTGTGCGCAACACCGAGCAGAATGTTCCCTTTTCTGCAGCTATGAGAGTCCTCTCAAGGCTAGGACTGACCAGCCCAATTGGTAACAGAACCACAGGCAGAAAAAAAAGATGTGGATATGTGAATACATGTGAGCAACAATAACATCTGTGGTGTAGAAAGCAAATTGCGGATAAAGGCTTTTAGGGTCAGCGTTGGGGAAAATCTTCGTAAATCTAAGGGCTTATCCAGATGATGAGTCATTGCATGTTGGCAGTGCCGCTAGTCCAGATTCAGAGGTGAAGCATACTTGTTAGTCTACATGTAATAGACAAGGGAGCAACTCTGCTGTGTGGAAATAGCGTTGGGATGGGGGATTATAGCCTTTCAATATCATTATTATTGTTCTTGTTGTTATTCACTGAAGATCTTTATATTGTTTAGGTGTATATCAAGCCTTTAAAAAAAAAAGCTCTAGGCTGCTTAAAGAATAAAAATAAGATACATCAACATTCACATAACAAGGGCCTTTTATGCAGGGATGTTTCACCCCTGCCGACTGCTTTGGGGCTTCCTTTTGATTATGCATGCCTTTTCCGCTCGTTAGAGGTCTCCCTGTGTATTTTGCCTGTGTTTTCCAGATGCTGTTTTAGCCAGAATCTGGAAAATGCTGGCAAAACGCATGGGGAGAGCTAGGCAACCTCTGACTGGGGAAAAGGCATGCATAATCAAAAAGGAAGCCCCGAAGCTGTCAGCGGGGGCTGCAGCAGTGAAACATCCCTGCATAAAAGCCTTTTTGGTGTGAAGGCTTTAAGCCCTTTGAACAGAAATTAAACATACAAATGCAGGTAGTTTCAAATTAAAATAATAAAACTAGTAGAGGGATGAAAGAACCTTGCTAAAACGATCACAGCACTCCTAAAAGATCACCAGAAGGTAACCTGAATAAAAGTTGCAGAAGGTCAGCCATGTTAGCTTGTTGCAGCAAAAGCAAGAAATAATCTTGAGATATCCTGAAGATTACCGTTGTGCGTAGGCATACATTAGAAAGAGGATCATAGTACTGTGAATGTGTCTGAGTTCTATTTTTGTGCGTTCGGCTGTGGCATACTGATCAATTGAATACAGGTGTTGCTAACAGGCACCATCTAGCTTTTCCACCACTATCCCCCTTATGGCAGGCCAACTGGCTGTGGGGCACTTAATTCCCCAGTGGGAGGAAAAGGTGGCAACAGCCAACAGCTTTAGATTCTCTGATATGCTGTAGTCATACATACACTAAAAAGACACTCAAATTTGAGTCTTCTTTAAGTGGCACAGAAAGTTGACATATAAAAACCAACTCTTCTTCTTCTTAACATCCAGCCTGATGAAGAGTTCTAGAGAACGGAAATGCTTGCACACTCTATTGGGTTATTTTGGTTGATCTTAATATGGCTTACATGGCTTTTATTTCTCTATTTTGCTACGGAGCAATTCATCTACCCATTTTGAGGGGTTTCTCTGTTTTAATATTGAGAGTACTGGGTTTCCAGATATTCCTTATCTCAAGGCACATGGTTTTATTATAGACAGTTGTCGCATTTCAGAATGTTGCATCTCCATTAAACACAGTGGATGGCCTTTATTTCACAAAGACCAGCTCCTGAGAAAACATCACTTCCTTCTTAAATTTTGGCCTGCCAATCCCACCGGCAACATGGATCAATACCATTTAAGTTTTCAAGGAAGCCTGTTCTATAAAATCAGTCAGTTGTCCAATAACCACCCGCAAAGCCCCCTGAATAGCCTCTCCATGTGAAACGTTACTGTTCCTCTCAACCTAGGTGTTCAGGCGGGAGAATACGAGAGTTTCAAACATTCGCTTTAAATTTCAAATTGGCATCTACATCTGGATTCCAGAGGAGGCCAGAATTCCCCTCCTCTTCCACTCCAGTTGCTTGGAGGTGGTGGGAATGACTGCGGTTGAGAAGCATAAGCCATTCTAACCAATTCCAGCTGTAAGGATGGGGGGGTAAGAAGTGGGGGGGAATAGCAAAGCCTTTTTATCCTTGGGTGAGGGCAGCCCTTGGGGGTGAATACCAACTGGAGATTTGTACTGCTTCCCTTTTGGATGGATGGTGAGAAGCGGTGCTGCCTAATTAAAACAGCTACCTGCCAGCCACCATCCCTTAAATAAACTCAGGGAGACCCAAGTGCTGATGGGGCAGGAGCAGCACAGAAGAAAGGGCCCTTTGTTTTAACCAGGGTGGAGGGGAAAGGGGGAGTGTGTTTTTATTTCCTCCTGCTCCATTTCAGCACCACCACCACCCCTACACAAATACACACACACACACACACACACACACACACACACACACACTACCTCTTTCATAAGTTCCACTCCTTGATCTCCAGCATCTTTGGAGAGAAAAGAAAGCTGTTTCCACTTGGAGTCTGTAGCCAAACTCTGCTTGGTTGGGAAGCAGTATATTTCAAGAGGAATTTTGGAAGTCCTGGAACGTGTGCTCCCCATGCTGGTCGCATTTTTCAACCTGTTGACTGTTGACTTTAAAATCATAGAAGAAGGATGCTGCCAAACGTTAGGTATCTCCAGCAGTCCAAATGTTTTGGAGAGTGCCCAGCATGCTGACATGCTAGAGACCCACATCAGACTCCTAGAAGGACCAGCATACCAGAGAACAATAAAACCAGTGGTTGTAGCTCCAGATCCCTGATATCAGACAGCTACATCTTCTGTGAGATGCTTCCTGGTTCATATCCAGGGCGGCTTAACACAGAAGTTTTCCTCTGCCTTGACTTACAAACTAGGGTTTCCAGGTACAGCGTGAGAAGTTTGTGGAGATTTTAGGTGGCGTCTGGGGAGTCCAGAGCTTGGCGAGGGGAGGGGGCGTGGTGAGGATGTGATGCCATAGGCTTTGCCCTCTGAAGGTGCCAACATCTGCCTAGGGCCTGAAGTTCTCCCGGAATTACAATTGATCTCCAGACTACAGAGATCAGTTCCCTGGGAGGAAATGGTAACTTCAAAGGGTGGACTGTACGGCGTCACATCTCTCCTTTATGGATTTTTAAAATAGCCCTCAAAAAGCCTTCTGGTGGTGCAGTGGGGGGAAAATGTAGAGAAAATGGTAACTGGTAGGAGGCAAACAGGAGAAAGTGCACAGAAAACTCCCATGTGGAAGCTCTGTTGCCAGTGTGCATGCTTCTACATTCTCAGTGGCAATTAAAACAAAATGGAGAATCCTCACCATGTGGAAGCAACCCAGGATTGCAGCTACCATTACTGAAGGAAGCTGATATCTGGAAATTCCCTTTAGGGGGGCATATCAAGAACAAAACAGCATGAAATGCAATAGACCAGGGTGTCAAACATAAGGCCGGAGGGCCAGATCCAGCCCCTTGAGAGCTTTTATCCAGCCCGCCAGCTAGCCAAGGCAGCCACCCTCCACATTCTCAATCTGGGTTGGGGAAGCACGGCCTGGCCCGACCAAGTGAAATTTATGTCATATCCAACCCTTGTAACAATTGAGTTCGACACCCTTGCAGTAGACAGTATGAGATATCATTTTTCCTTATAAAAACAACATTATACATTTTAGAAAGGTACTTTGTTTTTGCATGAGATTGTGGCTGCTTGACAAACAGTTTGTATTCTCGGGAATATGTGTCATGTGTGTGTGTGTGGGAGAGAGAGGGAAAGAGATCATATGTGGCAAAAATTGCCATCTCGTGTTTGTTACCAGCATCAGGCTCTCCTGGAAAATGGCCGGCGCTTCTGGGTGTGAGAAAGCTGTCCCACTAATCCTTAGGGGTTTTTGCTTGACAAACCAGATGCTGTTTGCGTGGAAGCATCCTATTTCAACTGAGCTGTAGTGGTTGCTGGCATCTGGGCAGCCCCCTTCTGTGGAATGGGCAGGAAATGGGTACACTTTGCTAGAAGATTGCAAACTCATTCTCATGACCAAATAAAATAGTTCCCCCCTCCTTTTATGACCCATGAGATGGTATGTATGGAATGGGATCACGTATGTGATGGAACCAGTGCTACAAATGTATTACAAGATGGAGAGAAATGATACTTGTCATAACCCACCATCAGAGGGTTCAGTCTTCAATTAGCTCACACTTCATCATACAAAATAATAATTCAGAGCACTTCCTTTTCCATTTGTGTGTTCAGTATGCAAAATGGTGAATTTTGCAGTGTAAGACTGTTAACTTCTGTCCCGGAGTTCTGTGCTTTCTTTATCAAAGGCCAAGCTTAAGCATCTTTTGGATGCGCTATAAAATGTTGATATTTAAACTGTTTTAAGAAGTTATGTTTACACTGAGGCTTTGATTGTAATTATTGGGGATTTTAATTAGGGTTGCCAACTGCCCTGCTTAGCTTCTGAGATCTCATGAGATTGGGCTATACAATGCTGCCTCCCCCCTCCCCCGCCTGTAGCAACCCTAATTTTGATAGGACGTTTGTGTGGATGCTTTAAAGTGGATTTTAATCATTAAATCATGTTTAAAATGTTGCAAAAATAAATAAAATGGAGCAAAAATAAAAAAAAATAAAACCACATATTAGGTTTTAAAATATATATTGAAAGGGGTTTTTTTAGAGAAAAGATCACATTTAAAATATTGTCAAAGGCTTTCACGGTCAGAGTTCATTGGTTCTCATAGGTTATCCGGGCCAAGATAACCTACCAAGACCAAGACCACGGTTACACAGCCCGGATAACCTACGAGAACCAATCACATTTAAAAATTGTTTTGGTGTTTAATTTTGATTACCATGTATATTTCTGTATCTCCCTCCAAGGACAGGTAATAAGTATGCATGTGCACAGGCATGTTCAGATCTGGTATATTTTGAGTGTGAATAGTTTTATTCGGATTCTTTAAAATTGTAATGGTATGTGTTTGGATTAGTTAATCAGTATATGTTTGGATTAGTTAATCAGTTTGCTAATTTCTCCTATTAGTTTCTGAAAGTTTAAGCGAACTCCCTTGTAAGGTTAATGAACAGAGCATTTTTTTATGTCTTTTGTTTAGTTATTTCCTGAATGCACACACCTAATAATAGGATTGTTTTCATATATCCCTGGAAGTGCTTTTTCAAACTGTACCCATCTAAAAACGTCAGTTTCTGACTATTGACCAATTCTGACATATGAAAGTCATAGCAACTGAAAAGAAATGGAGCTTCCTTTTATTTTTAAACTTAAAAATTCAAAATAGAAAAAGAACAAAGATGTTTCATTTTATTTCCTCTTGTGGTTTTGGCTACCTTGCTTCTAGTTTTTAGACTCTCCCCGCAGAAAATAGTAAGAACTTATAATGCATTCTCACAAGCGTCTGTCTTGAATTGCTGCTATTAAGATCACTGTAGAATTTGTTTTTTGCTGTTCTTATGAGTCCCCACCAATCAGGAATAGATTTCTTCAAACATTTTACCTGTGCATTCGGTCTGTGGCGTATGAAAAACTATACATATTAAATACCGGTGGGTTTTCATTAAGGTTTTATGAGGAAATGCACCCCATAATTTAATTAATGGAAGCAAGGTCACTCTGGAATTCAACAATAAACCTACCCTGAGTGTCTTGGAGAACACACGTGGCCCATCTCTCCTACATATTCAAATGGGAGAGGGATGTTATGCTTTGTTCCGGATTAGGTATGGCAGAAGGTGATTTCTCTCCCTATGAATTACTTATTTGTTCCAGTCTCACTGTGCCCTCTGCAGAGTTTAGGAGTGTTCAGAACAGGTACCTCATTTTGAAACAGGTAGAAGGGAAGAACAGCGAGGCGTGTACTCGAACCAAACAGGGTGTCTCTGCTAGAATGGAGCTCAACCCTTCCCTGCCCCTCGTGTGGTACGGCTGGGCAGAAAGTCTGTGTAGAGACATCTGGGCCCCATTAGCAAAATACCAGCCATTTCCCGCAAAAGCTGCCTTGTTTTCTTTCCCCCTTCTAAGGAAAGGAATTGGAACGTAAAAAGGTCTTACAGGGCCAAGTGTCAAAGCCTTAGCATGGATGGGGTTCTTGCCGGGTGCGTGGGGAGAGACTGATGGTGTGTAATGGGGAAATGGAAGGGATCCGAGCACCAAGCGTGGGTGGAAAGCGGACTCCTTGCGCTGCCCAGTGTAAAGCAGCCTTTCTTATTTTTGGATCCTCTCAATTTTCCTAATCTGTGGAGGGCTGTGGGGTAGTAGATCTGCTGTAGGAACAGTGTGTGGATTATTTATTACATTTTAAGCCCATTTTTCAGCCAAAAAATTGACTCCCAAAGATGCTCATGGAAATCTAGATATAAGACAGTAAAGTTCAATACCGAGTGTTCCTCAGTAAGCGATTCCCAGCCGAGCTGGATTCAGATGAGATGCCTGGCTGGGAGGGGCTGTGGCTCGGTGGTAGAGCCTCTGCTTGGCATCTCAGGTCCCAGGTTCAGTTCCTGGCATCTCCAGTTAAAGGAACCAGGCAAGTAGGTGATGTGAAAGACCTCTCCCTGAGACCCTGGAGAGCCACTGCTGGTCTGAGTAGACAATACTGATTCTTGTAGGTTATCCGGGCTGTGTAACCGTGGTCTTGGAATTTTCTTTCCTGACGTTTCGCCAGCAACTGTGGCAGGCATCTTCAGAGTAGTAACACTGAAGGACAGTGTCCTTCAGTGTTACTACTCTGAAGATGCCTGCCACAGTTGCTGGCGAAACGTCAGGAAAGAAAATTCCAAGACCACGGTTACACAGCCCGGATAACCTACAAGAACCAATGAACTCTGACCGTGAAAGCCTTCGACAAGACAATACTGACTTTGATGGACCAAGGGTCTGGTTCAGTATAAGGCAGCATCATGTGTTCATGCAAGATGGAGGGAAAGAAGTTCTCAGCTGGATCTGGACCTAGGCAGGAGAGAGGGGTACCTGGCTGTAGCCTCCCCTCCCCTCCCTGATATAAGTAGTCTCTACTAGGAATGAATTCCTTCTGTGACAACAATAAGTTAATACCTTTATTAAGACCAGCCATTCCTCCAATGAGTGTTTCCATCCATGTTCTGATTTCAAAGTATTTGCCAGGTAGACATGCTGATTGAGCATGGCGACTGGCTGTGGTTCATAGTCTGAAGATGCCCCTGGTAGCTGATGAAGTTATTTTGTAAAAGCAAGGATGCAATAATAACCTTGGTCTTAATCTAAGACCAAGCCTACTACTGCCAGCTCTTGAAAACAATAGCTCTTGGCCTATGCTAGTAATTTTGAATGTAGCCCTGGTTGCTTGCTTGCTTTTCAGCCAGATTCATTTCAAATACTGCCATGGGTGCTGCCTCTTCCTCGAGGGTTCCTAAACAATGCTAATGACTAAAAGAAACCAGGTACCTTTGCGAGAGCTGCAGTGTAAGCTCAAACTAGAATTCCTTGCCTTTATGCAAGTTTGGTGAGAGAAGTAAATTATTGCTGATGTTTACTGCAAGTGCCTCTCGCTGCCTAGTCCAATTTCCTTGCAGTGGCAATTATACTTGATAGATACCAGAACCAGAAAAGGAAATTCCACCATTTCCCTGGGAAATCTGTTCCATTGCCCAGTTGCTTTGCGTTTATGGGAGGAAAGTCCTAAAATCCAGAACTGCAACATTTTCACACGTGGCATGCAAAGCTGCTTTTGAGAATCTTTGCTCTCTTGTGCTTATGTTGATGTTGTTGACATGGGGTTGCTAGGCTTACATTTGGAAATGGTGCCTGTCTGTTGAAAAGTTCAGCAGTATCCCTTGTTAAGTTTCCTGCAGAATGCCGCTGCTAAGCTTCTTGACTCTACTGGCTCATTTACTCACCCTCCTTTTCCTGGTTGCTGTGGGATCAACTAGATGGAGAAGGGCCATGGCTAAGTGGAAGCACACCAGCCTTGCATGCAGAAGGTCCTAAGTTCGGCAGAGCCACTCGCCACTTGGAGTAAACAAGACTGACCTTGATAGATCCGTGGTCTGGTTCACTATAAGACAGTTTAATATGTTATTGTGTATATTGCTGCTTGCAGCAGCAGGTGGAAGACCATGGGTAAAAGAGTCTTGTAGACCATAGAGCCAGGTCCCTCAGTGTGTCCGTAGTTTTAAGTGAAGTTTCAATGTCCCTGAAGTTTTAAAGAAACCGTTTCTGGATGAACATCTGGAAACCTCAGGATAAACAGTGGATGAGAGCCATTTCAAAATCAAATATACGCCCTATTTTTTTAAAGTTAGAACCGTAAAGACTAACAGATTTATTGTGGCATAAGCTTTCTGCGTGTGCTTTGGAGCCTATTTGATGAATCTGAAGAAGTATACCCTACCTTGCAAAAGGTTTTGCCATAGTAGGTATGTCAGTCTTTAAGGTGCTGCTTGAATCCTTTTATGTTTTGCTATAAGACTGACAGATGTCCCCTCTGGGATTCTATCCAGTGTATTTTTTTTACATTCACATTTCAGATGTGGAAAATGTGAAAGGCATTTTTAGTTTTGTGTAAAAAAAATAAGGTCCTTCATCTGCTTCAGTGCAGCTAGTACCTTTAGCTCTTGCCCGTGTTTCACCAGCCCCTAATAATTGGTATTTCTCCATGTTGTTTAAAACAGCCTTTGTAGCATCCTTGGTTCTACTAGGTCTTCAGAAGACAGTTCCAAACTGGGGTATGAGGGAGAGGTGGATGTGGAGGGAATCTTGTGCTAGAGAAATCTTATGCTAGACACACTGCTGATTAGCAGCAGGACTACAAAGTGAAGTATAAAATGGACAGTTGAATCAGGCTCAGCTTACACAATTCCTGAAACCGTCTGGAAAGAGGACTGTGTATTTTGTATCGTTGCAGCATAGCAGGAAACGATTGGGTCATCCAGTCTGGAAAACTGACTCAGGAATTTGAAGCTGTGAATGCCAGACTCGTGTTGACGGCCACGTTCAGACATTACAACAAACCTCTTTGTTTGTGACAGGCGTGGACACAACTCCCTCTTTCTCTCTCTCATTGTGTGTGGAGCATAATTACTTTAGCTTTACTTTAATGATAGTGCTCATGTAGCCAATTCGGCCTTAAACAGTGTCACGCTGAGATTGAAACTAAAAAAAAGGAACTATGTATTTTTTATATTTGTATATAAGTAGATATCTAGATAACCAATAAAATAATTAATATTTTTTCAATTTTAATTGACTGAGAAAGAAACTTGGAAACTACCAATGTAGTATTAAAATTCACTCCTGCTAAAAGGACCTTCAGATTATCCAATTCACACATCGGGTCCCAGAGAAAGGTTTTATCCATCTGTTTCTAGCCTCATTGAGCAGGGCACAAATAAAGAATGCTGAAGAGTATCTATTTGGCCAGAACCACACTGACATACTCGTTCAGAGTATGGGACCCTATTTAAATGACTCATTAGCTCCCCTGATGGAATTGGAGCATAATCGAAAGCTTCGCTTCTGCTTCCAGAATTCTTCAGTAAAGCTCCAATTTGCCACCAAGTCCAAAGGCTGATGATACCCGGTCAAACTTGAGTTGGTTTCCTCTGCTCAAACTGAGACCTTAATGGTTTAATCCAGGGTTGTAATCCTTCAGTTTGGGTCAACCAGCAAACTTCCTTCTTCTCCAGTTACGAGGGGAGGAGGGAGGAAGCACACAAGAATGGCAAACAATCCATGTATGTGCCCATCACATAAGTGGCCTATTTGTAAGTGTCTTTTTAAGAGAGCCAGTGTGGTGTAGTGGTTAAGAGCGGTGGACTCTGATCTGGTGAACCAGGTTGGTTTCCCCACTCCTACACATGAAGCCAGCTGGGTGACCTTGGGCTAGTCACAGTTCTATTAAGAGCTCTCTCAGCCCCACCTACCTCACAGGGTTTCTGTTTTGGGGAGGGGAAGGGAAGGTGATTGTAAGCTGGTTTGATTCTACCTTAAGTGGTAGAGAAAGTCAGCATATAAAAATCAACTCTTCTTCTACTACTTTGGTTAAATATTGGAAGGGATGCCAACAAGTAGGCACATTATTTCTTATTTGATGGACTTTTCCAAGAGTACACCACTTCTGGGAAGATATGTTCATGGTTATTATAAAAATTATTCAACTCTCAGTGTCTACAAATTCGTTCATAGTTTTACTAGGAATACGTCCTGTAAAACTTTGTGATCTATACTTTGTTATATAGAATGCGTAGAGAAGGCAAAATCCAATGCCAGTAGGCGTAAAATAATGTATTTTAAAATCCAACCATTCTTTAAATACAAAATCCAATGTATTGTACTATGGTACTGAGTTATTCCATACATTACCTACGAGCTTAGCTTTCTACTTTCTGTTTGGATTTGTGGTGTCCCGTGTCACACCCACCCCCCGTCCCAGTTTTGGTGTTATGGATAATGTGGCTAGCCTGATCTCATCAGATCTCAGAAGCTAAGCAGGGTTGGCTCTGGTAAGTATTTGATTGGGAGACCACCAAGGAATACCAGAGTTGCTATGCAGAGGCTGGCAATGGCAAACCACCTCTGAACGTCTTTTGCCTTGAAAACCCAGGTTGCCATAAGTTGGCTGCGACTTGACGGCAAAATAATAATAATAATAACAACAACAACAACAACAACAACATCGTGGCAGATATGTACTTTTTTTTTAAATTGATGTGTGTGTAAGTATGATCCTTAATGTCCCTGGAAATGTTAGGCAGGTATAAATAGGTAGCATTGCCTGTAAACTGCATTGTTACCAGTAACAACAAAGAATCTTAAATACTAGCAAAGTTATGGAGGAATAAGCCTTTGTGAACCAAAGCCCACTTTTTCAGATGTGTGAAGTTCCATGGACCAGACAAAGTGTTCTCTGGCTCATAAAAAGCGTACTTCACCATCATTTTTAAAAAATCTTTACGGTACCGCAAAATTCATTGTTTGGGCTGCAACAGATTTATACAACTGCCCTTCTCAAATTTTGAATCTTATTGTTCTGACCCATCCTTTAAGGTTTGGTGTGGCCTGGCCATTGATGGGGGACAATGCGACGTGGGCAGGTGGCTATTTCAAATACCTGGAAAACGAGTCACACCCATCAGTGGAGGGCAAAAATTATTTCTCCTGGGCTGCAAGTGGAGAGTAGCAAAACAGCTGTTTTGTGTTTTTCTGGAGGACTGGTTTGCTGGTTTTATTAGATTTATAGCACATTCCAGCCCAGAGTTCAAGCTGTACATTTTCAAAGTGCTGATGTTGATTTGGGAGTACTACTGCTTGCCAGTGTGCTTGTTTCTGCACTCCTGTAATATTTGCTCCAAACTGTGTGTTCATAAATAGTTAATTGGTTAGTCTTCGGCACTCTTTTCTACCATGGAAACTAATTTTGTAAAGAATGTTTTGACCATACTGAGGACATGTGTTGTACTGGGGTCACAGAGGACTAGCAACAGTGCATGTGAAGGCAAGATGAGAACTGAAAAATTGCTGCACATGTTCAGTCCAGTAATACATCTAATTCAGAATCTTATCTCCCCGGAATGACCACCTAGATGAATGGTCAATGGTTGTCCCCAGCGTCTGGAACCCATACTGCCTCTGAACAGCATGGCTAGTGGCCACTGATTTGTAAGTTGTAGGCAAGCATCCATGAGTGATGTTAATGTTTGGGCAGAAATCATGATTAAATTCACGTAGAGATGGATTTGTGTGTGTGGTAGGGAGCATTTGCAAATGAACAGTCTTTTATTCTGAATCAC
This sequence comes from Euleptes europaea, assembly GCF_029931775.1. Lineage (NCBI taxonomy): Eukaryota > Metazoa > Chordata > Lepidosauria > Squamata > Sphaerodactylidae > Euleptes > Euleptes europaea. The sequence continues at coordinate 52,873,036 of NC_079325.1, read as the reverse complement.
TTAACACGTCACCCCTCTGTTCCCTTACTCATAATTGCCAAGTAATTATGTCTAGGATTAATTACAGCCCAGTGCTTTATGTGTTTACTCAGAAGTAAGCCCCACTGGGTTTAATAGGGTGAAGTTCCAAAAAAGAGTCCCTAGCTTATGCATTGAAAAGCGTACGGGTGCTGCTCCTACTCCTTAAACCCCTTTTGAACGTGTGGAGGGAAAAGGAAGGGGTGGTTAACGCTGTTAAAGGGTAGTTACTTACCAGTGTTGTGATCTTAAGAAGGTGACGTAAGGAAGGAGCAAGAAGCATAAGCGTTTCATCAGTCCTGCAGAACAGGCACATTCACTGAGCTACTATTTGATTTCTGTGATTTCTTAACCTATGCCCTGTCTCTGCATTGAGCTGGTATGTGTCTGTGGTTTGGCCTCCATCACTGAAACCGTCAGGAGGCCCTTTGCGGTGGGCTGGGATTATGCATATCCTGGTAGGAATTTGTTTACAGGGACCTTCTCTGGTCCTTAATTTCTTGAAATGAGAAGTGTTGGGGCTTGAGCCTACCAGCTTTGGAAGCCCTTCTGCCAATGCTAGATTTTGAGGTTGGGTTTGATTGCTTGTTGATACAAGAACAGCACTTTGTACATGCCCGAAGACATTCTCCGTAATATCGTACACATGTTTTGGTGAGCCTTCTCTGCCCCTCAGTCCATCTCCCATTCTAGTCTCCCGAGGCTTCAAGACAGAATTGGAACGAAGGCCGTTCTGATAAGTCTGAATTTAACTTTCTTTCCCTCCAGCAGAATTCAGCAACTAAACAGCATCTCTTGTCAACCGTGATGTCCTAACAACGTGGAAAAATGTTTTTCTGCCTTCTAGTCGGTCTTTACTTCACATCGGTTCCCAGTGGCAAAATTTAAGCACAATTAATACAAGATAATTTGGACTATCTTGAAAACACTTTAGTGTTCAGTAACCATTTTACATTTATTAAAAACAAGAGGGAAAGGGCGGTGTGTTTGGCTGCGGAGCAGGAAAAGTGACAGCTGGCTAAAATAAGCCTTTGTTTATTGCAGGGGCCACTTAGAAACCACACTGCATGGGAGTACATTAAGCTGTTAAGAAAGTTTCCAAGATTGGGGGGGGGAACCAAAACCCAAACCCCTCTTTCCTCCTCAGCCTGACTGTCCTCTTTCATAGCTTGAACCTTGTCAGATATCAAAACAGAATTGTAATGACCTCAATAACGTGATACAATTTTATCTGTCTCTGCCCGTGATCCATTCTCGACAAGCAACAGAATGGCAAAAGCTTCCAGGGCTGCTTATCGACGTTTATTAAATGGGAGCTTTGTCAAGCAACAGCCTCCTTCACTAGACGTGAGATGCCGGACCACTTCAGGCATCTGATGAAACAGCCTCGGTGCACAGAGAAGCTTGTTTTACAAATCCTTAAGATCCTTAAGATGCTACAGCATATTTGCATCCTGTCCCCGTCCCACCCCCAGATATCACAGTATTGATTATCACTCTACCCACGTCTTGGCTCCTGCTCCTTGGTAAATCTTTCCTTTTCTCCCCCCATCCACCCTCTCTGTCAATCTGTTTCTCACATGTTCTCTGTTTGTTCTTTCATTCACTCACCTCTTGTTCCTTTCCATCCTGCATCTAACGATAGTGCCGGAATAAATATTAAATGACTCCTGAAAGCTCCAAGCTGCAAATCTTACATTCGTCTTTTAATAATCAACATTTTTGTCAACATTTTCTTCCTACCACAGCCATCTCCTAATAAGCCCCAGTTTGGTTCTTGTATAATTCCGCGGCCCCCAAACGCTGCTTCACAAAATCTCCTTGCCTTGCCCAGACAAATTGTACTAACAGAAGGGAGAACATTGTGTCGTTACAAAACATTTCTCAGGACGGCTTCCGTCCTGCAACCCAACAGAGGCAACTGCGCACAAGGGCAGAGGAAAGAGAGCGGGGTCAGAAAGAGGGAGCCAGAGATTGAAAAGCAAGAGGTCAAGCTTCAGTTTAGAAAGGGAATGGGGGAAGAAGTGTGTTTTGGGGTGGGGTGGGGGTGTAAGGTTGGCATGCAGCATTTCCCCTTGCCATGCAGGCGTTCCCATCCCTGCGTGATGCTGCCAGCAGTGTATGTGGTATATCCCAGCACAGCCTAACCAATGTGCAGACTACTGTACAATCTCGTAGTCCTGAACAGGTAGTCCGAACACTGGGCAGACGGAGTGGAGCCTCTGCGTCCAGAAATCCAGCGAGCAGCGGTGCATCTATTCCTTTCCCGAGTTAGAGCCACTAGGGTGACATTTGCAGGGAACAGAGAACGAGAGAGAGAGAGAGAGAGAGAGAGAGAGAGAGAGAGAGAGAGAGAGAGAGAGAGAGAGAGAGAGAGAAAGAAAGAAAGAAAGAAAGAAAGAAAGAAAGAAAGAAAGAAAGAAAGAAAGAAAGAAAGAAAGAAAGAAAGAAAGAAAGAAAGAAAGCAATGGAAAGACTACAGGAGAAGCAGCTTACTTCATCTGCTTGAGAAGAAGCGCTGGAGATGACTTTGACACCCTCCCTCATCCCCGGCGTCCAGTCAACCACCAAGCCCCGTTCTTCTGCAGCGCTGTCACATTGGAAAATGATCATCTTGGTTCCTTTGGTCATTTCACGGATTCCTTAGGGGAGAGGAAAATAAAATAAATTAAGATAAAATAAAAAACCACCGCCAACAGGGCAGGAGTAACTTGGATGATGCATCCGTTTCTTGGGAGGTGTCGGTTCCTCTGCTCTGCTTGGGACCCCCCACGTCTGGTCAATTCTTGATGGAGGATAATTCGGGCCTGAAGCATCCACGCAACACTTCCACGCGATTATTATTATTTTTTGCCCCGAGGAATTCCGTTCTGCTTGGCATCTGGCGCAAATGGCAAAGGACCCCGGCATCCGTTTACCAAGCTCGCCACAAGGGTTCTTTGACCTGCATTGGCCACTTGCCTTTGCAGTTAGCCTCTGGCTACCAGGAGAGCGATCTGACTCCCCCCTCCTTCGCAGCCTCCCCCGCCCCCACCTAGCATCTGGCACTCGTTGTGCCTCCCTCCCTCATTCTGGTCTTTGCGCCCTCCTCCCTTCTTTCTCTTGCTTCCCTTCGGCACTTCTGCCTCAATTGACGTGGCAGTGCAAAACTAACTAGACTTGAAGGAGGGGCTTGCCAGCTGCCGAGAAGGTCAAAGTTCGACAGGAACTGAGCCGTCTGGTGGATAAGGTTGCTCGGGAGGGGGAAAGAAGGCTCCATACCTTGGATGGAAACTCGAGGAATGTCGTCTTCCCTCTGGTGCGCAGCTCCCGTGTAGCGATTCCAGATGTTCCTTTGGGCCATGTGTTCTGCTTCCTCTCTAGTGCTGCAGGGATAAAGAGGGCTTTATATGCAATATGCAAACCCACCAACACACACAGGAGAAGGGGGAGTTGAGAAGGGTAGGTTTGAAATCCATGACTGACGGAAACGAAACAAACAGAAAATCCCGCAGCATGCAGACCAATCTGGAATGACCCATGGTGTCCTTTGGAGGTTGACTGACTCCATTACTTACGGTACATCATTTCAGCATGCCTTGACTTCTGAAAGGCATTTGGCACATTTAAATATATTGGATGGTCTGTTTGGATGTAGTGAGCAGCAGAGATCCCTTGCAGAGATGGTCCATCTGTTTGTCAGTGTAGAAGTGTTCCAGATGCTATAGGGAGTATTCTGTAAGAAGCACCACATCTATGGGGGAACCTTGCCAAAATCAGGCTATCTTTCCCCCATTGCTGCCTTACTTCAGCCCCCAATCAGCTCTTCGGCTGGCTGGGAAAGGAGAAAAGGAAATATGTTGTGGTTTCTAGTCACTCGTAATGTGCTTCCTCCCCCTCTCTGGTACTGCCAAACAAGCAAAGGAGCCTGCTAGAGGCCGTGAGCTGCAGTCAGGGCAGCAACCCTTAAAGATCAAATTGTGAAGGGCAAAATGGGAGAATGGGATATGCGTGCACCCAGGGCTTGAGCATGCATTCACATGCCTGTTGTGAGTGTACCAACCCGTTCAGGATGCACTTCGTTAAGAAGAAGAAGAAGGTTTTTATATGCCGACTTTCTCCACCACTTGAGGAAGAATCAAACTGGCTTACAATCACAAGAACACATGAAGCTGCCTTCTACTGAATTGAACCCTTGGTCCATCAAAGTCAGTATTGTCTACTCATACCGGCAGTGGCTCTCCAGGGTCTCAGGCATGGGTCTTTAACATAACCTATTTGCCTAAGTCCCTTCAACTGGAGATGCAGGGGATCGAACCTGGGACCTTCTGCATGCCAAGCAGAAGCTCTACCACTGAGCCACAGCCCCTCCCCTCCCCTCACCATCCCCTCTCCACAAAAGACACCCTGTGAGGTAGGTGGGGCTGAGAGACCTCTAAGAGACCTGTGACTGCTGGCAAAGAACGGACAGCAGTCTTCATGTGGAGGAGTGGGGAAATTAATCCAGTTCACCAAATTAGTGTCCGCCACTCATGTGGAGGAGTGGGGAATCAAACCTCTTGTTCAGGCAGCTCAGGGCAGTGTACCTCATACCCACTCTAGATAGATAGATTGTTTATTTACGGCCCTTGGCCGGATAAAACAAAATACATGGGCTAAAATGGTCTTACAGACAAAGGTTTACAGTCTGAGTCTTAAATCACTCAAATAAATAAATAAATAACCTCCAAGTTACATCTGCCATTTGGACTAAGAGACTAGCGTATTTTTCGCTCCATAAGACGCACTTTTTTCCTCCTCAAAAGTGAGGGGAAATGTCTGTGCGTCTTATGGAGTGAATGTGTGTGTGTGTGTGTGTGTTACTGTAACTGGAGCTGAATTGTCGAGAGCAGCAGTCGGCAAACTGTGGCTCCCGAGTGCAGCTCTGCCACAAATCCCCCCCCACTGCCCGACAAACAGCTGATGGGCGGTGGGGGGGGGTTCAAACTGGACGTGCCGCCAGGGAGCCTCTGCCCTGCCCTCCCCCCCGATCCCCCAGCCTCTGCGCTGGACGCGCCGCCGGAGGTTTCCTGCCCTGCTCTCCCCCCCATGGATCCCCCGGCCTGCACGCTGGACATGCTGCCGGGGAGCCCCTGCCTTGCCCTCCCCTCGATCCCCCAGCCTCTACGCTGGATGCGCCGCCGGAGGTTTTCTGCCCTGCCCTCCCCCCCATAGATCACCCGGCCTGCGCACTGGACGCGCCGCTGGGGAGCCCCTGCCCTGCCCTCCCCCCCGATCCCCCAGCCTCCGCGCTGGACGCGCCGCTGGAGGTTTCCTGCCCTGCCCTCCCCCCCCATGGATCCCCCGGGCTGCGTGCTGGACGAGCCGCCGGGGAGCCCCTGCCCTGCCCTCCCCCCGATCCCCCAGCCTCCGTGCTGGACGCGGTGCAGGAGGTTTCCTGCCCTGCCCTCCCCCCCATGGATCCCCCAGCCTGCGCACTGGATGCGCTGCCAGGGAGCCCCTGCCCTGCCCTCCCCCCATCCCCCAGCCTCCGCGCTGGACGCACCGCCGGAGAGCCCCTGGCCTTTCCTCCCCCCCTCAATTCCCCAGCCTCCACGCTGGACGCGCCCCCAGAGGTTTCCTGCCCTGTCCTCCCCCCCAATGGATCACCCGGCCTGCGCGCTGGACGTGGTTATTATTACCGCCCACAGGAAAGCATTACTCAATGCGATTTTCGCATTGAGCATCGCGAAAGCACCTCTAGTGGCTATCAGGGAGACAGCCACTAGAGGCTGGATTAACCCTGCAATGTAAACATAGCGGTTTCTCTGAAACTGCTATGTTTACATTTGCAGGGTTAAAACTAGGGGGACCTGGCACCCAGACCACTAGGTGCGTCTTATGGTTAGGTGTGTCTTATGGTCAGGTGCGTCTTATGGAGCGAAAAGTACGGTACTCTATGGCAACGAATTTTTATTGCTGCTGTACAAAATTTTGCTACCTGAAAGGGTCATAAAGGTAAAGGTAGTCCCCTGTGCAAGCACTGGGTCATTCCTGACCCATGGGGAGACGTCACATCCCGACGTTTCCAAGGCAGACTTTGTTTGCGCGGTGGTTTGCCAGTGCCTTCCCCAGTCATCTTCCCTTTACCCCCAGCAAGCTGGGTACTCATTTCACCGACCTCGGAAGGATGGAAGGCCGAGTCAACCTCGAGCCAGCTTCCTGAAACCAACTTCCGTCGGGATCAAACTCAGGTCGTGAGCAGAGCTTTTGACTGCAGTACTGCAGCTTAACACTGCGCCACGGGGTCATACCCACTCATTTTTATCCTCACAACAACCCTGTGAAGTAGGTTAGGCTGAAAGGTAGTGATTGGCTCATGGTCACACTTCCCTCTTAATGTGGCTGCTGCCACACATCAGTGACACCATCCCTGGACCTCCCACAGCATTTATTTATGAGAGGTCCATTGTAACAAACATGCCGATAATGAGTAATGGAGCGTAATTAATCTGGTCTGCTTCACTGAAAGAACGGAATGAGTAATCAGTCTTTGTCACATCAGGGGAAGCGTGCAGAGAAGCAGAGAGATCCCCTCCTTCTCTGTACGGTCTCTTTCCTGCAGCTTCACAGTGGTATTTTCACAAGAGTCTCCTGGCTCTTCCCATTGCAGAGAGTGCAAGGAGGGGGAGCAGAGAAAAGCAAAACACAGCATAGTCCAAACTGGCGAAGAACGGACAGCAGCTTCTTGATTTATTGTCCTGGTTGTGCAACCTCCCATAAACGCAAGATGTGGGAGGATGTGGTTGCTCCCTCCCTCACATTTACACATGCATAAAACTCGCAGGCAAAATTTTCCTTACCATAAGGGAAACAGGAAAATTCTTCCTCCAGGTCTTGCTGCCTATGTGCGGTGGTGGATCTACTATGAAACAAATAAAGCTTAAGGTTCAGGGCCCCTAATCCCGGAGGGGCCCTGAAGCAACTTTTTTTAATGACTGAATTTTTCAACAAAATTGATGGAGTTTTTAAAAGTGTTTGTTATTAAAATTAGGCTATTTTAGTGATAGAATCATAACCCAATGGGTTTTTAATTCAATTCAATTCGATTTATTACAGACATTTGACCAGCATTATAAAAATACAAGAATGAATATTGTCGGCCTAAGCCAATGGGTTGAAGTACTTAATTTTGACCTTAGAATATGCTCTAATACCCATTTCATATGGCCTCAAAATGTCCCTTTAATTGGTCAAATTTCAAAATCTTCTCAGGGGCTTTCAGCGCCCGAACCCCCAGCTGTATGGGCTCGCTGAGCTCACCAGAATCTATTCATAGCCTACATTTTGGCAGCTGGATCCTCGAATCCTTCGTTTCTGCACGGCTTAATAGTTCTGTAGCTCAGCCCTTAGGCTAAGCCAATCGGAACCATAAAAAGACAGCTGAATTCTCAATTCAGGCTGCACTCGTCTCGCGTGTGCATTTTAACACCACAAATCAGATGTTCACCTCTTTATCCTAACAAGCCCCCTCTGATGACTTTGTACCTCTCTATTAGAGAATGAACCAATGAATCTGCCATAGAACAGCCCCATTAAAGAAGATAACTGTGGTTAGTTACCCAGACCTCGTTGCTGGCGGGAAGGGGCTCATTGTATGGCCCATTTTCAAAGACTCCACCCCTCCACCCTGTTCTCCACCATTTGGGCCTCGAGGTCCTTGCAAGGGCAGTAAGGCCCTTTGGACCTTATTTGGACCTTGTTGCCCTATTGTTGCTGATTGCGAAGGGCCCCCCATAACAGTTCAAGCTTCAGGGTCCCAAACATGTAGGTCCCCCACTGCCTGTGCGCATGTTTTCCCATAGAAATGTAGGAAGCTTATACCAAGTGAGACCATTGGTCCAACTAGTTCATTTTCATCTGCCCCGATGGCTCTCCGTGACCCCCAGTAGGCAGGGCTGATTAGGGAGGAGGCAAGGGGGACAAAATTCTAGGGGATTTGATTACTGTGGAGGTCCCAGGGAAGGTATCACTGGTGTGTGGCAGCAGCCACATTAAGATGGAAATGTGACCATGAACCAATTGCTACCTTTCAGCCTAACCTACTTCAGAGGGTTGTTGTGAGGATAAAATGAGTGGGTATGATGTGCACTGCCCTGAGGCACTTGAACAAAAGGTGGGACATAAATGCACACTTAAAGCTGCCTTGCACAGAAACAGATCATTGGTCTGTCAAGGCCAATGTTGTCTACTCAGACTAGCAGCAGCTCTCAAGGGTCTCAGTCAGAGGCCTTTGTTGATACCTACTATGTGATCTTCTTAACTAGAGACACCTGGGATTGAACCTGTGATCTTGTGCTTGCAAAACAGATGGTGTACCACTGACCCTGGCCCATCCCCATCTGAGGAATGGAATGGGGAAAGTGTATGGTCCATATACAAACAATCAATTAATGTATCCATACTAATAGCAAGTGATTTGGTTTTGTGTGATGGGTTGGGTCGGGAATGTGCAAGAGAGGCCTAGAGGAGGGAATCTTTGTCTGAGTGCCCTGGGATTGCTCTCAGCCGGACTACAGATGGCAGTAGTGAAAAATGCCATCAAATCATAGCTAACTTATGGCAACCTTTTCAAGGCAAGAGACAAACAGAGGAGGTCTGCTATTGTCTGCCTCTGTGTAGCAACCCTGGACTTCTTTGGTGGTCTCCCATCCAAGTACTAACCAGGGCTGACCCTTCTTAGCTTCTGAAATCTGACCTGATTGGGCTAGTCTGGGCACTGCAGGTAGGTAATGACTTTTCCCAGCACCTGCTACCTGAGATCCTTGAACTGAAGGTGTGGAATTTGGGACTTTCTGTTTGCAAAGCATGTGTTCAGCTACTGAGCTATGGCCCCTTCCCCTGATAAGAGGAGTTGCATTTTATGTTGTATATTTCTCCATGTCAGGCTTGATCCTCCATCTTTTGTTTTTTCATTTTGTTTTTCATCCCACTGAGATTTTGGAGAAGTTTCTCGTGCCAAATAAGCGAGAATTCTTTCCTCAGAATAATTTATTTTGCATGATTAAAATGTGCGTTACTTTTCTTATTTAACAAGTTCTTTTGTCAATTTGCAGTGTTTGGGGGGATTTTTGACAGATTGGATTTGCTTGGCAAAATACTATGGTATTGAAAGAATTCCAGTCCAGTAAAGATGCTATGCATGTGAGATCAGCATAACACATAGGGGGGAATAGTTTACTAGATTGCAGTGTTAGAAAAATTAGTTTGCATCCCCCATTCTTTCTCCTATGGGCAGAAACCTGCACGAGGTCCTGCAACAGAGCAGGGAAACAGAATGCCACCTGGCAGAGTGCCCTTCTTCATGCAGGTATCTTTGGATTAGACCCATAGTTTCACTTTCTTGCCCACAAAGGCCTTTTAACAACTGTGTGATTGGCAGAAATTCAGCAGGTGTGGCTTTGTCCAGAATGGAAATGTACACAATAGGAAAAGTTGCCACTGTTAGATTTCTGCCGATTGTTCCCGTTTTATGACATGGAGTTATTCCATGATGAGAGAAAGACACACACCTGTTGCTCAGAGTTTCTCTGTTAACTTCTGGCATTGACAATCTTGTTCCTGGGGTGATGCCTGCCTCAAATTAAAGCTGTTTGTTTGGCTAGATCATGTTAACAAAGAAGAAAAATTGTTCAATTAATGAATTAAAGTTTAACCTTCAGTTTGGGAACAATACCAGCTAGGGCCCTGCAATCTCATTTCATAATTATGAATTAACTTGCATTCCTCAACGTTTAACAGAGGGAAATCATTCAGAGCCACAGTTGCTTCCTTACAGACGTTTTGCTCTGCCTTGGCTCTCAAACTGGAGCTCCCCTTCCCCAAGGCATCTACACAGCATCATCTTCCGTTGGCTTTCCAGAGTTTCCTCTGTTTTGTTCCAATTTTTTCCAAACCTGGTTAGATCTTTCCTGAAAGGCCACAAGCCACACAGGTTTGCCTGCCACGTGGAAGATGTACATTTTCAAACCCACGTCTCAGCACCATTTTGCCGCCATCATCCCCTCACATCTGTCATTCCTCCCCCCCCACACACACACACACCCTTTGTGCCACTGGAGGACTTATTTTTAAATCAATATATAGCAATTACCATTTTTTAAAGCTGGTAAAATGCTCTCCAATGGCATGGAGTGGGGGGAATGGCAGCTGCAAAGGTGTGACAGAGGAAAATATGTAGATGGTTGGTTGTCGCTGTGCTGCCAGTGCCTCTGCATTCACGGCCACAGTGACTGTCCAGTGGAGAATAGTCACCACATGGAAACCACCTAGGTGTTTGAAAAACACATCCTTGTGTAAGTGATTGAAATAAACAGACTGACAGGGTACAAATCAACATTATTTCAGCAAATTCATAGTATAATCTCCACATCTGCTGAGGGATGTTGGGGCAGAGGGCAAAATTCAGGGGAAGATAAGTGGGCAGGAGGCAGGAAGATCTAACCCAGGGGTGTCAAACACATTTGTTACGAGGGCCAGATATGATATAAATGTCACTCGGTCAGGCCAGGCCATGCCTCGCGAGCCTAGATCAGGACTGGGCGGGTGGCTGCCTCGGTTGGCAAGCCTACAGTGGGCTCGCCAGCCCAGATCAGGACTGGGGGGGGGTGGCGGGCTCATGGGCCAGATAAGAGCTCTCAAGGGGCCAGATCCGACCCCCAGGCCGTATGTTTGACACCCCTGATCTAACCTTTCCCGTGCTTGCCAATTCTCGCCTGAAGATGGCCTCTTCTCAGACTTGCTTTCAGTTTAAAAGTCCCGCTGGGGGGGAAAATTTAAATTGTTGCGGTGGGAACCAGTTACACAGGAGAAGCAACAGGTAGTAAGTACTCCATCCTGCATGCTGATTTTCTTTTGTAAATCCTTCCCCCAGCCCTCACATTAGAGTTATGAGGGAAATGTGGTATTGGAAAACTCGAGTTTCCCTTCTAATGTTTATTGGCTTTGTTTGTAAAAAATTAAACTAAAAAAAGCTTAGAACTAGGGGGCACCATACCAGGCAGGAGACATGGTGACATGCCTCATATAAGCAACTTTGAAATGTGAACTTAAGAAGAGCCTTGCTAGATCAAACCAGTGGTCTAGTCCAGCATCCTAAAGTACATGTGTCCAGCCAATTCCTCTGGAGGTCCAAAAACAGGGCATAGAGGATTTTTTTTAGCTGCATGTATGCACCTTGGGAAGGCACCATGCATAGGGTTGCCAGGTCCCTCTTTGCCACCAGCTGGAGGTTTTGGGGGCAGAATCTGAGGAGGGCGGGGGAAGGGCCTTCAATGCCATATAGTCCAATTGCCAAAGCAGCCATTTTCTCAGGTGAACTGATCTCTATCGGCTGGAGATCAGTTGTAATAGCAGGAGATGTTGTAATAGCAACCCTAACCATGAGGAGATCAGTTGTAATAGCAACCCTAACCATGGGCCATAGTTTCCCAAGGGCATAGAGGTCAAGGCCTTCCTCTGATGTTGCCTCCTAGTACTGGTATTCAAATGTTTACTGCCTCTGTACATAGAGGTTCCCTTCAGTCACCAAGACTAGTAGTCACTGATAGACCCATCCTCCATGAATCTGTCTAATCCCCTTTTAGAGCCATCTATGTCTGTGGTTATCACTAGATCCTCTGACAGCGAGTTCAACATTTTAATCACTCATTGTGTAAATAATGATTTCCTTTTGCCCATCCTGAATCTGCTGCCCATCAGCTTCATTGGATGCTTTCAAGTTCTGGTAAATGTATGCTGAAAATATACTTGAAGTGATGTATTCTAGTGAGGGCCAGAAAGCATGTTTCCCCTTCATTTGCATGCCTTAGAATGCACTGTTGTACACACTTTAAAAATATCTTTCAGCCTCTAACAGGCTGTTTCTATGGAAGTGTTAATGTGGTGAGTTTATGACAGAAAGCAGAAGATATTGTTAAACTGGATTTCTATATTGTACCTAATGTAGGTTTTCATTTACAACATAGATGGAAGAAAAGCAAAAACTGCTTTCAGCATTGCATGTGAAGGCACTATACTTCACTCTCTCAAAATAGTAAAAAACCTCAGACTTTCAAAATTTGGTGCCAGTTCCTGAATAAGCTTATGCCATCTATATTAGAATTGGTTGATTGCATTAATAAGAATGGATTGTTCCAAGCATCTGGAATATGAGCCCCACCTATCTACTGGGGGGGGGATATCAGCACCTTTGCCTTGTGCAGTGTTTCTCCAAGAGAATCTGAAAAGCAGTTTAGATTTAGTTCAAAAACTTATTTTCTAGCTCAGTGATGTTGCTGTTCAGAACCAGCACTGTATACCAGTATGCTTGCTTCTACAGCCCTATAAAAATATTCAAACTCTGTTTTTAAATAAATATCTTATTTTTACAGCTATCCAAGTAGTCAGGTACATTTCAGTGTTAGGTAAAAAAGGCAGGAACACTGGGGCTGCATTCTGACAGCATGGTAAACCATGATGTATAAGTCATAGCTATGATGTCTGAATGCAGATGTTCCACCAAACAGGCTTTGGTAGTTGGCAAACCGGGATTTCAAAGTAGTGTGTGTGTGTGTCGGATTTATTAATGACAGTGGCTACAATCCCAAGGGCACTTTCATGGAAATAAACCCCATGGAATAACACAGGACTTTATTTTTATTTATTAAAAGAAATTCTATGCCACCTTTCCACCCAGTTCAGGTTCCTCAAGATGGAGAATGTTAAAACAAGACATTAAAGTATTTCAGACATTCAAAAGCATTTTAAACACACACACACACACACACACATATATTTAAAACAAAAACAATACAAACATAAAGATATAATATAAACACATTAAAAACACACAGACGAGAGGAGGGCTAATAAGAATTAGTAAGGGAATGCTGAACAAAACAAAAAAGTCTCCACCCTCTGGTGGGAGGCAGACAGGTCTCCCTGGGGAGAGAGTTCCAGTTTTGGTGCCACAACCGACAAGGCCCTGTCTTAGGTTGCCACGTGTTTAGCCTTAGCTAATGGGGGTGCCCAAAGCAGGGCCTTCAAAGATTACCAGAGTGGAGGGGTAGGTTCGTATGTGATTAGGCTTTCCTTCAGATATGCCAACCCAAGCTGCATAGGGCTTTAAAGGTCAGTACCAGCACCTTTAATTGGGCCTAGAAGCCCAATGGAAGCCAGTATAGATGGAAGAAGACTGCAGTGATATGGTCACTATGACCAACTGCAGTCAGCATTCTGGCCACAGCGTTCTGTACCAACTGAAGCTTCTAGACCATCTTCAAGGGCAGCCCCACCTAGAGCACGTTGCAGTAATCCTCTCTAGACGTTACCAAGGCACGCACCTCAGAGGCAAGGTCTCTTTCCTGTCAAGGAACGGCCGCAGATGTTTCACCAGTCAAAGCTGATGAAAGGTGCCCCTGTCCACCCACTGCCACCTGTTTCTGAGAAGACCTACTTAGGGTAGCTCCCAGTTCGTACTAATTGTGGTTTGCTGTGATATCTAAATTCACAAACCCCAGTTTCTCTCTTATGGCTAACAGCATTATAGGAAAAATGTGTTTTTCTTGGTTTGCCTCTTTTTTGCCTCCACCTCTCAGATATTCCTCCACTAGAAGGCACAGAGGAGTCAAGAAACAGCCAAAGAAGAAGGCTTACACACAACCCAGGATTAATTATTTACCTCTAGTAGACTATCAGTGCAATCCTGAGCAGAGTTTCCACCCTTCTAAATCCAAAGAGTTTTTAGGGTGTAACTGCTTTATTGCACAAAGCCCAGTTTAGCAAACGATGGTTTATCATGATGTCTGAAAGCTACCATACTGAGAAAATAACCACTGGCTACCCATTAATTTCAGGGTACCCTTTTCTTCCCTTCACATAGACCAATTGAAGAAAATAGTACATCTGAATACAACTGGAGGCTGCTTCACTAAGTCATCACAGCCTGCCTCCGAATGTCTGGATTTGGGATGGAAAGTTTGGAAATTCCAAGCTTGCCTCAGCCCCGCAGCTCTCTATTCTTATAAATGCGTTAAACAATTAAATCATCATATTCTCTCCCTTTGCCCTGAGTCATACAAATGACACCTGGTCTGTGCAGATGTCATCTAAGCTGATATTAGCAGTGGCGCTTTTCCTCTACTATGATCCCCTTTGAGCCTCAGACTCAAGAAGAGATGCCTGGGAATGAGCAACCCAGGCATTTTGGGTCCCAGCCGAGGACTGCATCCCCCTCCCTGAGGCAAGCTGGCTCCTTCACCTCCCACCCTTGGAGAAAGCCAGCCCATTCCTACCCCTTTGGCTAGGCTGCTGGGCTAGGCTGGGATGTTCCCGCCACCGCACACACGGCTTGATTGCTAACACATGGGCAGGGGGCTCACAGCCAGCGCTTTGAAGGCCTCGGCCCTCGGCAGCAGCTCGTTACACACTTTCCTGTCTCTGCATTCAGGAAATGAAGTCAGAGCGTTGATATAAAACAGGCTGGGCTGAAAGCAGAGAGGATGGAAATACTGGAGAGAGTGGGGCCAGGAATTTAGAGGGGGGGGGATATATGTGGAGGAGGGTCGCAACACTGGGGTTCCAAAAAGGTCTCTCACTGCACATATTTTGGTAGTTGAGTCCAATTCAGACCTGCCTTTCTCTTGCTTGAATTTTATCTCATGACTTGTTCCTCCTCCCCTAGTCTGGACTGTTTTGTCCAAAATTGTTCCAAAGCACTGTTTACTGAAATTTCCTAAGCCACATAATAAGCAAGATGAGCTTTGCAAGAGCTGAGCTGAGAGTTCAAAATGGCACTCTGCCCAAGAGTTCCACTCCTACAAACTACATTTTTATCACGAGGCCAGTCAAAATTAGAACATGCAGAGCGTGTAGGGGGGTGGGTTTTTGCAGATATTATTCAGCATTTAGGAATAGAGTTCTCCATAGTTCTTCACTTAATCTCTGCTCAGGATTGCGCTTTGAATGTTCCTCCCTGTAAAGAACACCCTGCACATAGAAAACAAGCAAGAAAGGGAGATGGCTAGGCTGGAATCCTTTTTCTATGTGAAGGGAGTTTTATATTTGGAGGAATATTCTGGGAAGCAACTGTCTATCTGCATTCTCTGCGGAGAGCATTGGCACCTCCTGCCTTTCCCCTCCTTTCTGGCTAAAGCAGTGGCTCCCCTTCCTGCAATGTCTCTCACCTGCAGGGAGGAGGATGGATCTGCCTGGCCAGTGGAGGTATGGTGTCTGTTCTTGCGCTGATAACATTTCTCTGTTTGGGGGGAAATTTACTCCTGCCCCCTTAATTTTTAGAAGCTTTTGTATTTTTTGCAAACCTGAGGGGGATCCCCCAATTCTGTAGAAAAATATTCCTTCTTTCTACATGTCCCTGATCCATAGATGTAAGTGTCTGCAGATGAGGCCATGTTGAGAAGAAGATATATTGATGTTATGATGCTGGTTTATACGGCATCAGACCATGGGTTCACCTAGCTCTGTGTTGTCTATTTAAACTGACAACAGCATCTCATGGTCATTCCTGCTATCTGATGTCCTTGAACCGGAGATGCCATGGATTGAACCTGGGACTTTCTCCATAGAAAACATAGCCATACTCAGTTGTTCTAATTTTGGCACTCCTACCTTGTCTATCAGGAAAGTGCGCTACATATGATCCTCTCAATATGCAGATTCACCATTTTGTGTGAATAGGTAATACAAATATTTTCCAGCTTCAGTACACGTTCACACATACCCTCAAAAACCTGGGTTTCTGATTGCACTTACAAAATGCGAAAAATATACACGTTGCCCAATTCACACAAATTTGCAAACGTATTGAGAAGCTTTGTATGTGCAGAAGGAGTGCCAAAATTACAACTGCTGAAAAGGCCTCATGTTACCTGTCCCTGAGCCACAGACCTTCCCTAAATGATTGAACAGTGTTGTGGAAACAATCAATGGCTAGAGTATTTGGTTTGGATGCAGCAGCTCCAGCTTCAAAAAAGGGTATAACTTAGATATAGGTATAACTGCTGGTAGATGCTAGTCCATGCTCATTAACAGTGCATTCCTGAAATGCACTGGCAGCCCGACTGAAAGGCCTTAGGAGGCTGACAAAGGCCGGTGCAGGGGCCCAGTGCCGGTGTGCTGGCCCGGACGCCAGTCCCTGGCCGCCGCTGCAGCACCACTGGGCCCGGATGCCGCCGCAGCCTCCCGCCAGCCTCCGGACGCCCGGACTGGCCACAGCAGTGAGCCGGTCGGTGTTCCGGCGCTGGTCGGGTGGCGGGGCCGACGTTAGTTTCGGCTCAGGAACACCCCTTTTTTGGTCTGCTGGGAAATGCAAATTAAATTAGTAGTAACATGACCCCTCTTGGATACGATTCACGAATTTTACAGAGGGCCACCTACTTCCATTTCACTGAAATACTGAATGGCTTGTGGTGTTATGAAATGTATTTCCAGAAGAATGACTCCTGGCAGGAGTATGAAAACAACAAGGGAACTTTTTGGAAGAAAGTTACTGTGGAACCACCAGATGGATTTCCCTCCCATCCAGCCCCCCACTGCAAGGTGGAAATCCAGAGATAACTTGGACTTGAGAAGATGCTTTGAGCCATCACAAGTGCACCACTTCCCAGTCAGGCCTGCATACTCAGTTGGGCCATTATCCCAATCATAAGATGCCTCCCCCTCCCAACTTCCTTAAGATGGCTCATGGTGAGGAAGAACTTGTACCCTGTGATTGCCTCTTAAGGAATGTCAGGGTTCAGTACACACCTGCCCAGTGGCTGAGTGGAGTGCCACCATTTTCAGATAACTGATCCTGACAGAGCTGAACTAGCTATTAGTTGGTTTGGGGGCTCAACTCAAGATGCTTATTTTGACCTTTAAAACCCTAAATCTGGGGTCACTAGCCTTTTTGAGCCTGCAGGCACATTTGGAATTTTGGCACAGCATGGTGGGTGCAGCAACAAAATGGCTGCCGTAGGAGGCAGAGCCAGCCACAAAATGTTTGCCACAGCTTAACTTCAGTAATACAGTGCAGATCCTTGTGTTGTGGTGGCAGCTGCTGCCAAGCAACATTTTTAAAAAGCTGCACAGCCAATCAAATCTCCAATAGTCAATCAGAAGGCTTGCTAGGAACCACATTGGGGACTAGGGTTGCCAACCTCCAGGTACTAGCTGGATATCTCCCTCTATTACAGCTGGTCTCCAGCTGAGAGATCAGTTCACCTGGAGAAAATGGCTGCTTTGGCAATTGGACTCTATGGCATTGAAGTCCCTCCCCTCCCCAAACCCCGCCCTCCTCAGGCTCCGCCTGCAAAATCTCCAGGTATTCCCCAGCCCTGGGCTGGTAACCCTATTGGGGACCCCCTGCCCTAAATGGTCTGGAACCACTAAGAAGTGCCTTCTCATGTATCAGCCTACCACTTATCTTTGTTATTTTACAGATAAGCTGTTTTGTATTTTCCAGCATCAGAGATGTGGTGGGTAGCCACATAATTCAGGATGATTTTGGTGGCAGTACCAAGACTATCGATTTGTCTGCATGGCCATGCTTTCCTGCAGAAGCCCCCTTGCTGTTGTGGACTGCAAATGAAGCGCAGCAACAATGAGGCTTTCTAAATGGTGGGTTTCCCCACATTTCCCCTGCCCCGGTCCACATGGCAGCCATTCCTGCTCCTGCTCTACAAGAAGGGCCTTTTCTGAGTGTTTTTTTTTTATGGTAATACACAAATGATATGCAAATTGTCAACTAAAAACACTCGAGAAAAGTCCCTCTGATGGCTGGAGGTGCAGTGGAAGTGGAATGGCTGCCATGAGTAGACAAAATGGCAGCGGTGTGGGTGGGACTGGGAAAATCCAGATTTTCTCACCCACATGGCAGCCAGCCTGACTGCTGCAGTCTTTTCCAACACATCGCACCAAAGCAGGTTTGGGAAAGATCACAGAAAAGTGGAGGAAAACCCAGGTGGTGCACATAGGCACCGTGATGCTGTGGGGAAGCAAGGGAAAAGTCCTCTTCCCAAAAAGCATCTAACCCGGAGAAAATCACTCGTATGGAAACAGCAACTGTGTTACTACTCTGAAGATGCCTGCCACAGTTGCTGGCGAAACGTCAGGAAAGAAAATTCCAAGACCACGGTTACACAGCCCGGATAACCTACAAGAACCAATGTTTTCATTATGTTTGCTTCAGATGTAAAAAATGAGGATTTTTAATTCCCTTTTCCATTAGTTTGGAAAAGAATGAACATCTCTTCTGTTACATACTACTAATCACTGGAATGAAATGCTGGAGAAAAGCTGCTGTAGAAAGCAGAGGTTCTAGTATATCCTCCATGGCTGGCTAACCAGGCACCCTTTGAACATCAGAAAGCTTTTTGAACCATCGGCAAAGCCAAGAAATTTGCATTCTGCCATTTATGAATTGACAGCATTCATTCTGTAGTAGAACCAAGTGATGGATAACAGCATATTTATTTATTTATTATTTAAGTTATTTATAGTCTGCTTTTCTCACTGGGACTCAAGGCGGATTACACAGAGTGAGCTGATACAATCAACAAGATGGGACATTCAATAAACAATTACATAGGGTTTGGGTTGTAGAACCAACCAAAAGTCGAAAAAACAGAGCCGAAGAAAAGTATGTGTTAACATGACACATTAAATGATGCAACATTACACAACGGGATCCAGCCCATAGTAACCTATGCACAGTAGTACAGACCACAATCTCCAATAATTTATCCAAGTAACTTTGTGAAGCCTTTTGTACAGTGCTACTCTATTGCCTGTGTAGAAAAGCCCTCCTTAATAATTCAGTTTCGTATAGTTTGTGGAAAGCTGGGATAGTGTGAAAAAAACATGAACACATGAAGCTGCCTTCTACTGAACCAGACCCTTGGTGCATCAAGGTCAGTATTGTCTACTGAGACTGGCAGCGGCTGTCCAGGGTCTCAGGTAGAGGTCTTTCACATCGCCTATTTGCCTAGTCCCTTTAACTGGTGATGCCGGGGATTGAACCTGGGACCTTCTGCAGGCCAAGCAGATGCTCTACCACTGAGCCACGGCCCCAGACCACCTCAGGCAGGCTATTCCATAAAGTGGAGGTCACAAGGGTGAAAGCTCATATATGGTCAGTTGTTGATTTCACATATATGGTCAGTTGTTGATTTCACCCCTTTGCAGGCTAGCACTCGAATGAGCAAAGCTGTCATGGCGGAACGTAGGAGGAGAGAGTCTCACAGATATGAGGGTCCAAGGCCATGGACGGCTTTGTATGTGATAGCCAATACTTTAAATTGAGCCCAGTAACTGAAGGGCAGCCAGTGGAGCGACTGTAGAATAGGAGTAATATGCATGTTCCATCTAGCTCCAGATAATAGCTCAGCTGCGGTATTCTGCACCAATTGGAGTTTCCAAATTGATTTTGAGGGGAGACAAATGTACAGTACTTGATATCACTGTGGCATGGATCCAGGTGGCCAGATCAGCCGTATCAAGGTAAGGGGCCATTTTTCGAGCTAGGCTGAGTTGGAAGAAAGACTTTTTTGCAACTTTGTTAACTTGCTTCTCCAGCAATAATGTTGGGTCCAGTATAATCCCAAGACTATTAACTGAGTTAGCAGGGGTCAGCTGAAACCCATCGAAAGTGGGTAGCATAATGTCCTTCAAGACCTCTGCCTTCCCAATTAGTATCACTTCTGTCTTTCCAAGGTTTAGTTTCAATTTGTTCACTCTTAGACATTTAACCACAGGAGCCAAGCAGTGGTTTAGGACCTCTACTGCATCACCAAGAGATTTGAATAAGGATATATATAGCTGTGTATCATCTGCATATTGATACCCAACCCCAAAACTATGAATGGTTTGGCCTAAGGGCTTTACATTCCTTTAGATTCAATGCCTTTGAAAACAAAAGGCTTTGTATAGATGCATATTCATTTACCACGCCAATTAGTTGGTTTGCTATTTAAAATATAAAATCAGACTAAACATTCATCCAGTGGAGTATCCTGAATTTTGAACCTATGTGTTATTTGTATCTTGTTGATGGACTGTTATGCTGTTCTTGTGTCCTTACAACTTGGTGTTCTTTGTTAGCTGCCTTGAGTCTAAGAGGATAAGGTGGGGTATAAATGCTTTAAATAAATTTAAATAAATTTGTTTGTCCTCCTCCTAGCAGCTGGCATTGAGAGGTAGATGATGTTTTAGTTATCGTGGCAGAGCTGTGGATCAAGAGACTTGATTTTTTCCATTTCTTTATAAGAATATCAGCATTGCCTTGTTGGGGCAGCCCAACTTGTTTCCATGCTTTGGGAAATTTCAAGGGAGATATGAAGGAAACAACCCTGCCTTTCTACTTACTTCTCTATGAGTAGCAAACTGTTTTCTCGAGGATAACTTGGGGACAATTGAAGCATCCCACACCTCGCTTTGAGTGATGTCCTTGATCAGATTTTGTTGCATGGAAGCCAGCAGCTCATTAAAGAGTTCTTGCAGGGTTCCTAAGACATCATGCTGATTGGACAGACATCTTGGGGAACATCTTGTCTCCTGAAGGCTAGCTGCCCCAAACAGCAGGCTCAGGCAAGTAATTGCTGAGCTTCTTTGCGACTCTGTGGAGTGCAAATTTCCAAGATCCAACAAAGGGCAGAAACGGGCTAAATGGAAAGAAATTAGACAAGCATTGCTCGTGCATGAATGTCCTGAGTCTTTATATGAAGCAAGATGCCAGTGCGGCTGCAGTGTCAGACTAGAACTACACTCAGCTGTGAAACTCACTAGATAACTTTGGGCTAGTCTCAAGGTTGTTGTGAGGATTAAATAGGAAGTGTGGGTGGGGGGAGAAGAAGAACCACGTGTGCAGCCCTGAGCTCTGTAGAGAAAGGCAGGAAAAATGTAATAAACATTAAAAATAGGACACCTTTGTATTACAGGTGGGCTGTATTCTTGCTCCACATCTGTCAAGGTGTCTGTTAACAAGGGTACAAGCAGATAAGTATGGGTGACCCAGCAATATGTGTATGTGTAAAGGGCTGTCAAGTCGCAGCTGACTTATGGCAACACCATAGGGTTTTCAAGGCAAGTGATTAAGCAGAGATGGTTTGCTATTGCTTTCCTCTGCCAGGTCTTCTTTGGTGGTCTCCCGTCCAAGTACCAGCAGTCTAGGCTAGCAAAACTAAGCAGTGCCACTTTCTCCATCAATACAGCAGTTACAGT
The DNA here is from genome assembly GCF_029931775.1 of Euleptes europaea. Taxonomy (NCBI): domain Eukaryota; kingdom Metazoa; phylum Chordata; class Lepidosauria; order Squamata; family Sphaerodactylidae; genus Euleptes; species Euleptes europaea. The sequence goes on along the minus strand of NC_079325.1, from coordinate 52,851,805 downwards.
GTAATTGTAAGAATGCTTCGTACTTATGTAGTACTTCCAGGTGTTCAAAGCGTAAAGGTAAATTGTCTTTATTATCCCCCTTACTGCAGATGAGATACTGAGGGAGAATGGGCTGGCTAAGACCTAATCAGCTCATGGCAAAAGCAAGATGCAGATCAGAAGCTTCCTGATATGTAGCTCAGTCTGTTATCCACTGTGCTGTATCTGTCATAAAATCCAGTCCAGAGGGGTTTTTAGACAAGCCTAGGGAGTAGGGCCAAGAGGAGCCATCACAGGTGGGCAAACTGTGCAACAGGGAAAGCGAAAGTTAGGATGTACGAGAGTTGGTGGTAATGGTATAGAAAGCTCAAGAAAGACTGTTGAACTTGGATGGCTCTGAAGAAGAAAATAATTTTTTTAACCTATGAGAGTTTCTTTCCAGATGCTATTGATGTGGCCACCAGAGGGAGGGTAGGAAGCAGTCAAGCACCCTTGTTTTATTTATTTACTTCATTTATAACCCATCTTTCTCCCCAATATGGACCCAGAGAGGTGTAAAAGTTCTCTCTTTTGTTTTATCCTCACAACAACCCTGGGAAGTAGATTAGTATGTGACTGGACCAAGGTCATCCAGCATGTTTCAGTGGTAGATTGAGGAGTCAAACCTGGGTCTCCCCAATTCTAGTCTGACACTCTGACCATTGTAGCACACTGACTGTCATGCCTGAATCCAGTTAAGTGGAGAATCCTATCTCCAAGGCACATTTTGTATTCGTCTTAAATGTTGGTTCTTGTGAGTTGCTTTGGGAGACCAATTTTGGTGGAAAAGTGAATTTAAACAATTCCATAAATGAGGCTTTGTGGTGTAATATGTGTGTGTGTGTTAAGTGCCGTCATGTTGCTTCCGACTCATGGCAACCCTATGAATCAAAGTCCTCCAAAATGTCCTATCTTTGACAGCCTTGCTCAGATCTTGTAAACTGAGGGCTGTGGCTTCCTTTATTGAGTCAGTGGTGTAATATAGGCATCATTATTTTTGGTATACATGTACATCTTTTAAATTTCCACTGTAAAGGTTTTTAAAAATGGTTTCCCCCCCCATAAATTCTACTGTGAGGGCTTCTTAAAACTCCTCCTCCCCATAAAACTTGTTTAGCAGACAGGGTTTGGTTTATATGCCATGGGCAATAACCTTAGTATCAAATTGCCTTCAGTTCTCTCGGAGAAAAGATTTGCCTCAGCATTGGAATTAGCTTCAATAATGGTGAACGTGACTTCAGTAACTAGACTTAATTGCATACTTTTCTGTCACTGCAAGATGTTTGGACTTCTGCAACCTGACAGGGTTGGCAACTCTTGGTTGGGAAATTCCTGGATATTTTAGGGGTGGAGCCTGGGGAGGGAGCTCAGCAGGGTATAGTGCCATAGAGTCCACCCTCCAAAGCAGTAATTTTTTTCTAGGGGATCTCTGTAGTCGGGAGATCAGTTGTAATTCCAGGATATCTCCAGTCACCACCTGGAGGTTGGCAACCCTAGGCAACCAGAACCTGTATTCCAGATGCAGTGGGGAGGTGCAAGCTCCTGGCAAGGAGGATGGCCCACTGCAATCTCGTAGCTTCTTTAAACTTGTTTCTCTGGATTACTTTTGGTGTCTTCCTGTGCCTGAAAATTATCCCCCCCCTCCCAGAGTTCTTGTCAATAGCTCTGACATCCCACATGAAAAGATGCATTGAAATCAGTGGGATTTAATTCCAAGTAAAGTATTTGAGATCAGGGTCTAAGGAAATTTAAACAGAACTTTGATAGGAAGAGACTGCAGTTTGCTCTCTCAGGGGCTTTAGAATTGGCTTCTCTTTGGTTTTAGGCTGCTTGTAAAAAAAAAAAAACAAAAAAAAAACTGTCCGAGAACAGAAATAGCAGAAAGCTCTTGCCATCTGGAAGCTGTTTGATGACCTATGGTTTGTGAAATGAGCTTGCAGTGCCTCAGTTGGGTTCTTAATCATCAGGCAACCCAAGCTACACAATTCATAGCCCCACCCACAAACTGGGGCCTCAGCTGGTATGTGGCTTTGTAATATATTGGTTTCTGAGTGTTCTTGTTGCTAGATTTAGTTCTACCAAATCCCCCATAGGAGAGAGTAAAAAAGCCCTGGAGATGCCATTTTTAGACCTGCATTCAGCTATTAACCGTAACACTTTTCTTCAACAAATGTGTCTAATTGCTTTTGTTTTGTTTTTACTGCATCGGTGCAAGTGGAACATGGAAGGGACAGGAGTTAGGCTTTCCTGGCACTTGTGCATCTATCCATCAGGCCCAGTGTGGAAGGAAATGTTGTGTTATGCACTATGTGCAGTGGGACTAATGGTTCTCCAGTTTCCAGACTTCATCATTAAAGTATAACTGTGGAAAGCTATACCTTTTAATTTAGGAGGCAGGGGGTCTGATTGGGGAATGCATCATTCATTCCCTTCCCATTGCTGCAGCCTCCTCACCTTTCTGCGCTGCTCCTTGAGCCACAGAGGCTCTACTTCTGGCCATTGATATGATCCTGGTTCATGGACAGAACTCAATAGAACTCAACTGCTGTAGAAAGGTTCAGCAAAAGGGAACTCTGATCCCACTGATGAAGCTTCTACATGAAACACGTAGGGGATATACATGACAATGTAGCTGTCACCTTGCACTTGTCACCTGTCACCTTGCATCTTTCCCCGTTTTTTTTGGTTTATCAGAACTAGAGGCATCAGAACCAGCAAAATTTAGGGGCAGATCAGCGGATATTCTGGCCCATCCAGTTATGTAACTGAGTACTTGAGACCCAGCGTGGTGTGGTGATTACAGTGTTGGACTAGGACCTGGGAAACCCAGGTTCAAATCCCCACTGGTGCCATGGAGGTTTGCTGGGTGACCTTGGGCCAATCACACACTCTTAGCCTCAACCCTGGCTAGTATTTGGATGGGAGACCTCCAAGGAATACCAGGGAAGTGACACGGAGGCAGGCAAATGGCAAACCACCTCCCAATGTCTCTATCCTTGAAAACCCTACCAGGGGTCACCATAAACCAGCTGTGACTTGACGGCAAAAAAAAATTGACTAAGGTCTGATTTGTTAATTTCTATTCACTTTCTTTTAACAATCTGTGAGCTATAATTTTAAGTATCTCTGAGTAGCAATTGTGTCTTTACTCTGCTGCTTTAAAATGCCAATAGGGAAAATCCAGCAAACTGTCAAACCATTACCCAGTTCAGCACAGTAAACTTCAGCTGCATTATAAACCGCCCATTCCTTTGCTGTTGTGTTTTCTAGTTAAATTTTGGGATCTGGGGGCAGTCTGCCTTTTCCATCCTCTTTGCCACTGCAAGAGATTATATTTCCTCATTTTTCCACACAACACGCATACCAGACAGCCACACTTGCACACTAGGTACATTTCCGTGCAAGCCGGAGTATTTCCCTCTCTTCCTAGTATAATGGCTCCCCCCTCTGGGTCGCTTGCAGTGCATCAGTCTCTGTCTAAATTTACAACACGCTTTCAGTATGGTGTGTGGAATATATTCAGAGTTGAATCTCAGACCAAGAAATCATCCCAGAGTTGTGTATGGGTAATGTGTGGATTTGGATTGGTGTTCAAATTAGGGTTTAAAGAAACACTAACAAAATGGACTGATCTTGTTTCTTATGCAACTTTGCACTTCATATTTAAGGTGAACTACATAGTTTAGATACAGAGATTGATTCTCACACGTATTGAAAAGTAATGTTTCACTTCTAAAATGACATGTGCATGCGTTCAACACTTCCTGGAACTCTGACCTGGAAGCTCTGCTTCTGAATCCCAGTGATGTGGAGATTGACAGTGGTTTTTTGAGGTGAGACAAGGGAACTCTTGAGCATTCAATATTCAGCTGCACCGTGCCTGATGTTGGGATAAACAGTGAGGAATGTCTGTCTGCATCACAACGGGTTACTGAAGGTGGAACTACAACTGGCATGTAGTCCTGTATTCCTTTCAAAATGGCATACAATTGTAGCTGCTGAGGCTGCCACTGAAAGGGAAAAGAGGAGGTTGCCCCTCTAGGCACTAATTAAAACCAGCCGCACTTGGCTTCAGCAGTATTCCTGAGTACACATGGAGCTCTGCCCTGAACGTCTCATGGTCATTGCTGACCGAGGTCATCAGAGGGAGGGGAGGCTAATTCCGCCGTCATGCCTGGACCCTGATCCAGCTAATAGCCCTCTTTGTCCACTGCAGCATTCTGTATCACTTTTTTTTTCATTCATTATATTTAGATCCTGCTTTTTAACATGACAGTGGCTCACATCAGTCTAGCGATGTGAGCCCCTGTCCTCAGACATGTTTGGACAATGTCAGAACAAAGTTAGAATTTATACCCAGCAGGCTGATCTTCCCTTGCTTGTGTTCCTTCTTGAAGGGAGGGCAAACTCCCAGTAGCCCTTGGATCTGTAGTTGATATTCTTTTCATCTTCAGTTCTTACTTTTTCAGTTCCTGGGGAATCTGGGAATCCATGTTTGGCTGAAAAGCAGGTTGAAAATGGAATTAATTAATCAAGGACTGTTGGGCTGATCTTACAAGGCCATTCACGTATTATGTTCATGATATTCTTCACCTATGGGGGGGGGGAATTCTGGTGTTCCATCCTGGCTCGTAAGTGGGCCTACCTTCTTGATAGTAAATAGAGGAGATCAGTCCAGTTTAACAGGCTCCAAGGATAATGAAGCTAACTAAGTATTTTTTTCCCTTTCAGGAGAAAGAGAAGAAGTACATGCTACCAGTGGATAACCTCAAACTACGGGATGTCGAAAAGGGCTTCATGTCCAGCAAACATATCTTTGCCCTCTTCAATACTGAACAGAGGTGCTGCTCTTTGTGAAATTCCCTCAGTTTCCTAGAATCATAGAACCATTGAGTTGGAAGGGACCACCAGGGTCATCTAGTCCAACCCCCTGCACAATGCAGGAAATTCACAGCTACCTCCCCCACATACCCACAGTGACCCCTACATGCCCAGAAGATGGGCAAGATGCCCTCCCTCTCATGATCTGCCTAAAGTCATAGAATCAGCATTGCTGCCAGATGGCCATCTAGCCTCTGCTTAAAAACTTCCAGGGAAGGAGAGCTCACCACCTCCCGAGGAAGCCTGTTCCAGTGAGGAACCGATATAACTGTTACAAAGTTCTTCCTAATGTCTAGACGGAAACTCTTTTGATCTAACTTCAACCCTTTGGTTCTGGTCTGACCTTCTGAGGCAACAAAAAACAACTCAGCACCATCCTCTGTATGATAGCCCTTCTAGCAATTGAATATGGTTATAATATCACCTCCTTCATATTTCCTCAAATCATAGTGTGCTTCGACATCCAAATCAGGCAGTGATGGTTAGCACTAATTTCCAAACATAGGTTGCAAACCTACTTCAAATCATGATTTGGAGGTTAGTCCCAAACCATGATCGAGAGGATCAGCAAGGGGCCTAAAATTAGGCCTGAACTGGACCTAAAAGTATAAAATTTCCCATGTAAGTGGTTCTGGACAAAAGTTTCCTCTTGCTTGTACATCTGACAATTCCTGTTGATTGGATTTTGGAATCCATAGAATGAATGGGGTGCAGTGTGCAGATTTTTCTTGTCAGTTGTAAACGTTTTAAGCCTGTTGATGAACTGTATTTTGCTCTCATGCTTTTAACTGAATGGGTGTTTACATTTTTGTTGTTAGCCACCTTGGATTTCTGGTAAGGGAAAGCAGGATATAAATACCAGACATAAACTTCTGCAGAGCACTCTTTTTAACAAGGGGAGCTGTTTACGCAACCGCAATCTTCAGAAAACATCCCCCAAGTTTCTTTGGCCTCTAGTTTGTTTACTTCTTGCAGGGTCTGTGAATGAAAAATGAGGGCAAAAGCCCTGTTCAGTGGCTCTTAATTCATCCCTCAGTAATCTCAAGATGAGTAACCATATAAGCAGTAGCAATGTCATTGTCTGAGCATGTAAAGGAAGACAGATCATTCCTGCAAATTGCATCCAGATTGCAATGCAGAGTTTATGCATTAATCTATCATAAAATCATAGAATTGAATCATAGAATCATAGAGTTGGAAGATACCACCAGGGTCATCTAGTCCAACCCCCTGCACAATGCAGGAAATTCACAACTACCTCCCCCAGTGACCCCTACTCCCTGCCCAGAAGATGGCCAAGATGCCCTCCCTCTCATGATCTGCCTAAGGTCATAGAATCATCATTGCTGACAGACGACCATCTAGCCTCTGCTTAAAAACCTCCAGGGAAGGAGCACTTACCACCTCCCGAGGAAGCCTGTTCCATGGAGGAACCACTCTACCGGTTAGAAAATTCTTCCTAATGTCTATAGACGGTATATATAATGCCCATAAACGGTAACAGTAACTGCAGAATCAATAGCTCTAACTAATGTTAGGTGTACTTTTCAGCTAGAGTTGCCGGGTTTCCTAAACCTCAGACTCTGTAACGGAAGTCGGGGACACATAGAGATGCCAACTCCAGATTGGGAAATCCCTGGAGTTTTGGTGGTGGAGCCTGCGGAGGGGAGGGATAACTGCAGAGTATAATGCCATGGAGTCCGCCTTCCAAAGCTGCCATTTTCTCCAGGAAAACTGATCTCTGGAGTCTAAGGATGAGTGGGGTGAGGGGCTGTGGCTCAGTGGTAGGGCATCTGCTTGGCATGCAGAAGGTCCCACGTTCAATCCCCAGCATCTCCAGTTAAAGGGACTAGGCAAGTAAGTGATGTGAAAGACCTCTGCCTGAGACCCTGGACAGCCGCTGCCGGTCTGAGTAGACAGTACTGACCTTGACGGACCAAGGGTCTGGTTCAGTATAAGTCATCTCTATGTGTTCATGTATGTGTTCTGTGAGATCAGTTGTAATCCCAGAAGATCACCAGGTTCCACCTGGAGGTTGGCAATCCTAGGGGAGCCCAGGGGTAAAGGGGCATGCTTAGCAGACAGGGGGTATAACCTAGTGGGATAAGTGACTATTGGTTCTTGTGGAAGGTACAAGATGGCATCTGACCTATCAGGGAACAGGTTTGGCCTGTGCCTAGTTCTTGTGGGTGTGATGCGCCCATTAGAATGTCAGACTTGGATTGGGGAGACCTGAGTTCAAATCCACACTGAACCATGAATCTTGATGGATGACTTTGAGCCTGTCACTCTCTTTCATCTCAGCCCATCTCTCAGCCTAAGCTGTTGTGAGGGGGAACGGTGCATGCTGTCCTGAACTCCTAGGAAAGCTGAGGTTAAAAATGTAATAGATAAATAGCCTGATGGCCATAGTGAGGCAGATTAAATGGCAAACCCCTTCAGAGCTAGCCGGGAATATCCTGCCACTTACCCTGTGATGTTGCACCTTCCCCTGGACACCCAGAGGGGTGAAAACCCTGAAGATTCAGGTAGGGGCTGTCAACACCAGTATCAGCAGATTTACGCTTCGTAATTTGCTTCCAGAGAAATAGACAATGGGAGTGTGAATCAGCAAAGACAGGCAGATGGCGATGTATAAGGAGTGTGGTCATCTACTGTCTCTTTTACCCCAGGAATGTCTACAAAGACTATCGGCAGCTGGAGCTGGCATGTGAGACACAGGAGGAAGTGGATAGTTGGAAGGCCTCCTTCTTGCGTGCAGGAGTTTACCCAGAGCGTGTTGTGGTGAGTTGACATCCAGCAGTTATAAAAATGCAAGAATGAATAAAGTGAAAGCATCTTAGTACAATGGCTATAAAGAACCAGTTTAGATACGGTCATTTTTGTTTGTTCATGTGTTTACCCCTTTAACATATAAAGGAGGTGTAGCAGAATGTTTTCAAAGGTGCACACAATCGAGGGGGCCTGAAACCATCCCCTCACTGAAATCCCACAGTTCCTCATCTTACTTCCCTGTGGCCCATCATGCCAGGCACTTTTCTTCCAACCCACTCCTGATTAGGGTTGCCAGGTCCCTCTTTGCCACCAGCGGGAGGTTTTTGGGGCGGAACCTGAGGAGGGCGGGGTTTGGGGAGGGGAGGGATTTCAATACCATAGAGTCCAATTGCCAAAGCGGCCATTTTCTCCAGGTGAACTGATCTCTATCGGCTGGAGATCAGTTGTAATAGCAAGAGATCTCCAGCCAGTACCTGGAGGTTGGCAACCCTACTTCTGATCCAGAAGGGACTGGACTGGAAGAGAAGTGCCCAGACTAATGCAGGGCAGGAGGTAAAGTCAGAAGAGTGGGGAGGCTTTAGATCCCCTCAACCTGTGCCTTTTTAAATGTTCAATTAGGCTCATACTCCTGCCTGCCCTATGGTACTCATTGGGTAGATACACGAACAATGAATACATTAGCTCTGAGGATGCTTCCAGATCTTGTCCAGGGATCAAAGTGCTTTTGTCATCACCTTCAAGTCAGGTATCTGCTGTGCCAACTCCTGTACTGACCACTCCTTGTCCAAAGGCACTTCAATGACCAGCACATGGGAATGGCAACACTTGCTCAAAACTAATGACAGCGGCTCCCAACGTCAAAGATAATAGATACTCCTTCAATGAGGCATTTATGCTTCCAGGTTTGCCGCCACCATTACTGTTTGTGATGTTTAGAAGTTCCCTAGAAACCGGGGAAGGGCATAACTTGTGTCATATGTTGCTGTCATGTGAATGGGGTGAATTTTCTGATGATTGGGACAATCTTTACTTGGTGAAAACGTAGAAAAGAAAACTGATTAGAAGGCATCAAAGGACCTGGATCTCACAGAGGAATCATTCTGACTTCATATCTTTTCATGGTCTCTTATTTAGTCAGAGATTCCATAATAATTTTTGGGAACAATCTAATCTTCAGCAAGAGGCTCTTTCTTGCTAAGATGTGAAACAAAGAGAAAACATAACTTCATGGAGGGACACTTTCCTAGCTCCAAAAACCTGGGGTGGAAGGGGGTGGGTCTTTGGTGTGAGCATGAAGGAGACCCATTCTGTTAACATAGTCATTCAAAACAGATGGCTTAAGCTTTTCTCATACAATCTGGAATACTGGCCAGGACCGTCAATTTTATGACTCTTAAATGCCATCCTTAGCAGAGTTATACCTTTCTAAGTCCATTGAGGTTAATAGGCTTAGAAGGTAGCAACTCTTGTTGACTGAGATTCTACCCAGATCCATCGAAAGGAACATTTGACTGTTGAGCAATGGGGTTGCCGATGGAGTCCTGCTCCGTAGTCCATCATTCAGCTCTTCATCTCACCTTTTGCTCAGCTCCTTCCGTGTTCCAGTTTCCCCCTCATCTTTACCCTGACCAGCGTTGCTACCTCTTAACCTAGGCAGCAAAACCTCTGGATAAAAAGGCAACTGCTTTTCCTCCTGCCCATTCCTTCAACACTCTTGTTGCCATATCTGGAGATCCCCTTACAGGGAGGGTAGTGGAGGCCAGGAATGCAGGGGGAAAATGAGGAGCCTTTTCTTTATCTGAAGGTTTAGAGGGCAGTGTCTAGCAGCTGATGTAAAGGATAGCATCCGTATGGATTCCTTTTTTGTGTGCATTGCTCACAACCCCCGTTATCTCCTTTGCCTGCTTCTCCCCTCTTTGTCTTCCTTCTTGTGCATACCTCCCCAGCTTCTCTTCCCATTCCGTTAATCTGCAAGCCCCATATAATCTACTATTGGCTTCTCCTTGTTTGGCACCATATTATATAGATCAGTTAAGGCAGTCATTCCCCCATTTTATAAAGCAATAGAATAATTCTGCCTCTGTTTGTCTGGGACCATCCATAAACTATACACACACACTCACACATATATCCCACTCCCTTCTTAGAATCATAGGATTATAGAGTTGGAAGGTCATACAGGCCATTTTATCAAGCTTTGCCCCATTTTAATCAATGTGATCTTCTATACATGTGTTGTTTGACCTGGCTTGGATGCTATTAGTAAGTGGGTTTTTTTCCTGCTTCCCCAAAGCATTGTAACTTTTGCATGCTACCTGGTTTTCCTCATCTTTTCTGTGATCTTTCCCAAACATCCTTCACTGTGATGTTTTGGGAAAGATTGCTTGCAAAGCCAGGACGTGTGGGCAGGAGACTCCGGATTTTCCCTGTCCCGCCAACATGAGCACCATTCTCCCTACCCAGTCCTTATTGTTGTTCCCCTCGGGGCGGTGGGGGAGGGTACTTAAAAAAATGGTAATTGACATCACAATATACTAGGGTTGCCAGCTGTGGAGATTTTGCGGGCGGAGCCTGAGGAGGATGGCGTTTGGGGAGGGGAGGGACTTCAATGCCATAGAGTCCAATTGCCAGCGGCCATTTTCGCCAGGTGATCTCTATCGGCTGGAGATCAGTTGTAATAGCAGGAGATGTCCAGCCACCACCTGGAGGTTGGCAACCCTACAATATACTGATATAACAGTATATTGGCATGTCAATTATCATTTTTTTAAAAAAGCTTTGAAAAAGCCCTGCCAGTGATGTGGGGGGGGGGGAGAAAGGAAAAGGCCCCCGGGGAGAAATGCATCAGCAGTGGTATCCACACCTGGGTTCCCAGTGGAAAAGGTCACTTTATGGAAGTGGTTCAAATCTTCCTTTCCTCCCCAGATGTGCAAATAGGGTTGCCAAGTGCCCGGTGGTGGCTGGTAAAATCCCGCCAATCCACCGGGCTTCCCCCTGACCAACTGAGAGTCGGCAGGCAACACGCCCACGCTGCGCGCACATCACTTTCGGGTTTATCCGGAAGTGATGCAGTCGCTCTGGCAACCTCGGCCAAGATTGCTAGAGTGTCCACGTCGCTTCCGGGTAAACCCACGTAGGCGCATCGCGCAGGGTGCATGCCGAGCCAGGTGTGTGTGCGCACCGCGGCCCTGCAAGTTCCCGCTAGTGGAGCTACGGAGCCTGGCAAGCCTATGTGCAATATATTTTATGGGTGGGTCACAGGGTCTTATCTAACATTTGCACTAGATCCCATGTAAGGAGTGGGGGTTGGTGGGAAAACTCTCAGGTTACTGGTAAGTAACTTTCACTAGGAGTCTGATTTAATTTGCAGAAGTCCCCTTTCAATCCCATTCATTTGACCATCTGCCCAGTCCTCTTCAATATGTGTTTTTGTTCAGAGGTTGCCATACATTCATAGCCATAATAAGGGAATTAGCCGCCTTAGGTGATGCAAAGTAAAATTTGGGGATTTTTTTTTTAATTTGTCACATTTTTTTCTTGTTCTTGTTTTTCCTTGTTATTTGCTTTTTGTGCTCAAACTGGCCTGCCAGGACAAGGACAAAGTAAGTGTCGTCCCCCTCTGCCTGTTCTACCCTCTAGGGAGAAATCTCATCAACTATTCCTGAATTGCTAGTTTTTTTTAACTTTCTCTTTTTACTTTTTCTGTTTTGTCTCAGTGTCCCAAGAGGCAACTTCTTCCTTCTCCGTTTCTCTTTGCACTTCCTGCCACATCATCTGTTTATTTCCATTCTTGCCTCGGGCTTTCCTTTTACTCATCTGAGTCTCTTCCCCCCCCCTTTCGGAATTTGATTGCTCAATTTCAGACTGTGTCCAAAAGAGCCTTTTCCCCATCTTTATTTTTTCAATTTCTTTTGCCTTTTACTTCCTCGTTTTTTTACTGCTGCACTCTGATTTCAAGTTCCTCTGATCCTCTGTTGCCAAGATCTTTGGAATTCATACATAAGCTCTTGGTAACAAAAAGCACTTGAAGGATTGGGGAAAGAGACCTGAAATAAAATCCCCTTCCTCTTTGAGAGACGGTTGTTGCCCATATCTCAGAAAATCTTCCGGGACTTCCTGCCCTGTATTCCAACAGAATGATTTGAGTGAATAAACTCTTTGTGTGTGTGTGTATGTGTGATTTTTAAATGCTATTTGGAAACTGAGTTAGTAAAATCCTTTCTGTTTAGAAAGCTGCTATTCTAAAGAAGGGAGTGCTAACTGTGTTATGCTTTCAGAGCTGAATGGTTGCCAAGCAGATAGTGGTATGCCCTGTAGTTCATGAGAGCTGTTTATATTACAGCAATGTGTTTCTGCCTTGTTAATAATAATTTGCTCCCCCTTTTTCCCAAAGCTGCTGGAAGCTCAGAGGAGCCTTCACAAGGGCCATTGCCACTGAAGCATAGAGCAGCAGAGACTGAGGGCTTTTCCAGATGACAGATGAAAAACCCCTTCCCACCCCTATTGAATAGTCCTTGTTAGCCCTCCAATCCAGCATCAGCCACTAAGGCTGGTTAAGTATATTTGACCATGCCTTTAACAGACAGGCAGAAGGTGACGTCTTCCCCCTACTGGGGGAAAGTTTCAGCTGCTGAGTATATGTCTGTTGCACAGGAATTTCTGGTAGAAAAAAGCAATATCACAATGTATTAAATAGGATGGAGGTGGAGGACTTGTTGCTAAAGGAGAGCTGAAGTCACATTCCCTGTTTTATACAACCTTTAAAAAAGTGCAACAGCACAAAAGCTGAGGGAGAGACAACCACCCACCAACAATGAAAAATAAATTTAAAAGTCTGTTTAGAAAACATATACAATTACATAGGAGAAATAAATACTCCAGGATACGGGCAAATCTAATAACTACTTGCAAGAAAACATGAATGAGAAAAATTCAGAAGAACTAAATGACATCATTGGAAGTCAGAGGCAAATAAGAAAGCTGGAAGCCTGATGAATAACATATATTACAGCTGCTAGTGAGATGTTTTGAGTGAGAGAGAAACTGGTATCTTCAGCTCTTCACTTTATTGGTGGCTTCATGTGAAAAAGAAAGAAGCTTGTTCCATATTTGAAGAAAATAATAACATTTATCTGAAGAAGATAACTTGAAGTCCTGCTGTGTTGCTTGTTAGTAGTCATGTTATGGATGCTAGCCAGTAGGACCTCATGATACCCAAGCAACCACATAGAACCCACGGTTGTGTCTCATGCTCACCTGGTATTCCAGCACTAATCAGAGTGCAGTTTGAGTGCTAGGGAAAATACAGCTTCTTTACAATTTAAGTGCTTCTAGCTGTGCATTTGAGGAAGGCTGTTTAGATCCTACAAGAGAAACCGAGGAAAACTTTGTAGGTATTGTCTAAAGAGACACTGTCTGGAAATATCCCTTTGGATTTTTTGCTGAAGCCCAGTTATTGACAAATTAGCACTAGGGGTGTACACAAAATAATAATTTTTTTTTCCAGATTCGAGTATATTAGATCTAAAAATTTTCAGGATTTCTGAAAAAAGCCAAATCCCCATACCTTTATGGGGTTTTTCTGGCTTTTCCCCAAGAATTCCAAAATTTTTCAGCTCTGTCATACACTATGGGGAATCTGTGAGGCTCTGAGGGGACTGCTTTTTAAAGGTAGAGACCAAATTTGCAGCACAGCTGCTGGTGAATCTCCTTAGAAGAACCCCCGAGTTTGGTAAATATTGGGTCAGGGAGTCCAATTTTATTGGCCCCCAAATGGAGGAAAACGGGGGCAATAAAATTGGACCCCCTGTCCCAGTCTTTGCCAAACTCGGTGGGTCTTGCTATGCTGCAAATTCGATGCCCCATCCAGAGCCTCGCAAAGATTTCTCATAGACTACAATGGAGGCATGCCTCACTAATGGGCAGAAGCATTCTTTTTTGCTTCTGTAGGTGCTCTTTAACAGTAGCTGCAACAATCCCGAAAAAGCCAAATTTTTTCAGCTTTGGCTTTTTCGGCTCTGTAAGGCAGTTTTTCCCCAGCCAAACAAGCCAAAAAGGCATTTTTCGGCTTTTTTTGGTTTGGCAAAAGTCAAATGCATACCCTAATGAACACTTTAGGAAGGAAGGTGCCTGTTGCACCAAGGTTAGTCCCAAAGAAGCATAATTGCGGACCTCAAATTGCTCCAGAGAATCCCAAATACTTTTCTATGGTGTCTTTCCCCCCCAGTAGCTTACAGAGCTAATCTCAATATGCAGCCCCTTGATATGCAACAAACTCAATATGCAACAATTTTATAATTGTTGCTTTATTTAGATTGTAAGCCGTCTTGAATTCCGCAAGGTAGAAAGAATTCTCCACCATTGCTTTAAGAAATTCTGTATGGCCAGAGCTGGATTTGCCCCATGTAACTGGTCATAACACCTCACTAGCATAGCAACTAGGGTTGCTATTTGTACTAGTAGTTCCTTTAACCAGAACATTCCCTACAGTGTGGTTAACTAATGGCTTACCATGCTGACAGTTAAGGATATAATTACACAATCTGCCTAGGCTGACTGTAATGTTGCACAATTAATGCTAGAGCACTTTGAAAAAAGCTACAGAGGCATTAATAGTTCTGGAGGAGGTACAGATGTTTGCATAATATTTTGATGTAGCGGGAAAGACAGGCAAGTGAGAGGAGCCAGAACAAACCAGAAGGAACATCCTATTGTGGCTGTGTCACAAAGTAGGTGGAAAGATTCTCAACATTATGATCGCTCCAGTTCTTTCCCCCTGCCTTGCCCTTAATCTGAAAGTGTGGGGCAGTCTCATTCTCCCATCTGGTTCGCTGTCTAATTCAGAAGAAGAAAAGGGGAGAAGGATGACCTTGATGTACTGAGAAATTATTGAAGCGGGGAGGTTCAGTTCTGAAAATAAGCCCTTTTTCTCTCATGTTGCTGTATAGGTTCCTCTGCATCTCTCTCTCTTTCTCTCTCTCTCTGTCTCTCTGTGGAAGCAAGGGGGGAGGGGTCTTATTAAAGCTGCAATCTGTGTCTCCAACGTCTTGTGTAGACCAGCGAGTCAGAAGAGAATGGATCGGATAGCTTGATGCATTCCATGGACCCTCAGCTGGAGAGACAGGTGGAAACCATCAGGAACCTTGTGGACTCCTACATGGCCATTGTCAACAAGACCATTCGTGACCTCATGCCTAAGACCATAATGCACCTTATGATAAACAATGTAAGTATCCCACTGAACACTGAGAGCTAGCGTGGTGTAGTGGTTAAGAGCGGTGGTTTGGAGCTGTGGAGTCTGGAGAACCGAGTTTGATTCCTCACTCCTCCACATGAGCGACGGAGGCTAATCTGGTGAACTGGATTTGTTTCCCCACTCCTACACATGAAGCCAGCAGGGTGACCTTGGGCTAGTCACACTCTCTCAGCCCCACCTACCTCTCAGAGTGTCTGTTGTGGGGAGGGGAAGGGAAGGTGATGGTAAGCCGGTTTGATTCTTCTTTCAGTGGTAGAGAAAGTCGGCATATAAAAACCAACTCTTCTTCTTCTTTTCCCATTGAACAGCATAGTGTAATTCCTATAGTATGATACAGTGGCAGCGAGGTTTCTAATATAGTTCGGTGTCCAGTGGAGAACATCCAATATAATGGCTGGCAAATGCCGGGGTGGATGGGTATGGGTAGCTGGTGGTAAGCTCATATGGGTTTAGGGACTGGCCTCACTAAGGTTTGGAGAGATAGAGATGAGGATTTCAGGTGAAACCAAGGAGAATCCAGCAGGTCAAAATTGTGGATTAGCCCAATTGAACCACAAGGAAAGGGGAAGTATTATAGCGGTTGGTTTTTCCAATCGCAACACTTAGAAAGAATATGAACTGAAAATTTCTCCAAGGCTCTGCTTTGGTTGTAATTCACAGCTTCATATCAATCCTTGCTTTGCCATGCCAGAAAAGGCTGAAACCCTTTTCAATCTTTTATAATACAATGTAATCTCTAGGACAGTGAGTCCTTTGTCTCTCTTATTTGAATAACCAATGCTTGATCAGACACCAGTTTGAGTCTTTTTTATCTTTTATTGAAAAAAGAATAAATTCTAAATATTGTCGAAGGCTTTCACGAGAACCTACGAGAACCAAAGAATAAATTCTTTTTATTATGCAAGACAGTGTACAGTATAAAAGTGTAATGAATAAACCCACACAAATTGTGGTCAAACAGGCTAACAAAATCAAGGTTCCTAACGTTCTAAATACATGTCAAAATTGATTATAACAGTTAAAACAAATTACATTTCAGTCTCAAGTCTATCGCTCTTAAGGATTATCAAATAAGCCAAAAAGAACCCAATGTCTTACCAGGCAGGGTTTCTCCAATCTCCAATTATCCAGAGCTTCAGTCCAGGGAAATCCAATTTGTTATAGTTTACCATGTAACTTTATAGAGGAAATCCATCTAGCTTGATTAACCTTAGAAATTGCTAATTACAATCATGTGACTACTTCTAAGGATCTGAATGCTTCTGTTGTGAAAAGTAATAGACGCATCTGCTTATGTCAACAAATGTTGCTAAGCGTATTTGCTTACGTTGACAAATAAATAAATAAAATCCAGTGACAGGTCAGAATCATAAAACGAATTAGCTGCTTGGGTGAGTGTCTGCACCGCTGACCTGGATGGGCCAGGCTAGCTTCATCTCATCAGAACTCAGAAGTTAAGTAGCGTCGGCCCTGGTTAGTAATTGGATGGGAGACCACCAAGGAAGCCCAGAGTCGCTGTGCAGAAGAATGTAATGGCAAACCACTTCTGTGCCTTGCAAACCCTACGAGGTTGCCTTACATTGGCTGCGACTTGACGGCACTTTACACACACACGAATGTCTGCATTCCCAGCTTTTTTAAAAGTAAGTGTCTGATGCCTGTAGATCCAGGGATAGGTGGCAAAATGAGTGTGTGGTATTTTGCTATATATCTCCATAAGTATAAAGTATCAAGATAAACTTATGCGTGTTTCCTCACAAGTAAATTCCATTGAATTTAGTGGGACCCTCTCTATTCATTTTGTTTAGATTATTTTTTAAGTTTAAGGTAAAGATTCAGGGGAGAGGCTTTTAATATACCTGAGGCGTATCTGCAAAAGTGGCACATGAACCCATGAAGCTGCCTTGTACTGAATCAGACTCTTGATACATCAAAGTCAGTATTGTCTACTCAGACCTGCAGCGGCTCTCCAGGGTCTCAGGCAGGGGTCTTTCATGTCACTTACTTCCCTGGTCCCTTTAACTGGAGACGCCGGGGATTGAACCTGGGACCTTCTGCATGCAAAGCAGATGCTCTACCACTGAGCCACAGGTCCTCCCCCAGGGATGAACCCTATGCTAGGAAGAAGCTGGCTTGAAAATTTACTAGTATTGCAGATCTACTCTAACTTTCCTGGCCTTTCTCCCCTCCCACCCCAAACATCAGACAAAAGAATTTATCCACTCAGAACTGCTAGCGAACCTGTACTCTTGTGGAGACCAAAACACTCTGATGGAAGAATCAGCCGAACAGGCCCAGCGGCGTGACGAGATGCTGCGCATGTACCATGCCTTGAGGGAGGCACTCAACATCATCGGGGACATCAACACCACCACCATCAGCACTCCCTTGCCCCCGCCAGTGGACGACTCTTGGCTGCAGGTGCAGAACATACCGTCCGGACGCAGGTACCAGAGGCTCAGGGGGAGGCCCCCGCAGACCTTCCTGAGGCCTCTTTTAGCGACGCGATGGGGCTTCCTGCGGGAACAGGAAGGAAGGGCTGTGGGGCTTTCCAATTTTGCATGGCAGCAGCTGACTTCTTTGAAGTCTTCCAAGAGAATGCAGGAAACGTGGAAAACACGTTGGTGTATCACAGGACCTCATGGTCCATACGAAGTTTTTTTCAGAGAGTCGAAGGCTGTCTGACAAAGAGATCGAAGGCTGTCTGACAAAGAGATCAGTGCTCATGGCGTGTACCTCACCCCACTTTTGCCACTGCTATGAGTTTTGCAGAGGTTGGGTATCTTCCTGCCACAAAAAGTTGAAAACCCAGTTTGTCCATTGATAACAGGAGGTCAAAATAAAGGTGTGTTTCCGCCATAGTTAGCAATGTCTCTTTCATACTGCTTCCATTCTCTTAAAACTATTGCATCTCTAGCCTGGAAAAGTGTGTTGTGGGATTTGGAAAGCACTGGTCCACCCTTGCCACTGCAGTGAAGCTCCTCTCTCTTTGCCAGGTCTCCAACGTCCAGCCCTACACCGCAGAGGAGAGCTCCGGCAGTCCCGCCCACCAGGCCTGGATCTCGAGGCCCGGCTCCTGGACCTCCGCCTGCTGGTGGTCCCACTCTGGGTGGTGCTCCTCCTGTGCCCTCTAGGCCAGGGGCCTCCCCTGATCCTTTCGGGCCTCCCCCTCAGGTTCCATCTCGGCCCAACCGTGCACCTCCCGGTGTCCCCAGGTAAGTGAGGTTGTGCAGCAAGCAGAAGAGGGAAGCGAGCTTTGGGCATCAGCCTCCCTAAGTGCTCGTCCTCTTGTCAGCAGAGGGTGTTTGAGAGACAGGTAACTGCGGTCTCCTACTGCTCCGTGGAGTTTTGCTTTTACACTAGTGTCTTATGTGCTGAAGGAGTATTTTGAAACATGACCCTTTATCCTTGGTGAAGCTGGGGCAGAAAAGTGGCTTGGGAGGTCCTTATAAGTGGCAATCGGGACTGAAGTGCCGATATTAGAAGGTATCAGTTGGAAAGCTCGGGAGCTAGATGCATCAGAGACGAGTGTGCCGTGGTAAGATTCGGGTTTGAGGTACTTCTTAGGATGAGGTTTTCTGTCTTTTCATCTGGGATTTATGAAGCTTCTCTGGTAGCCCCTGATCTATGTGAACCATGATTCTCAGACTAGGAGAGATTTGGGAGAAAATATGCTCCCCATGGTGAATTCTCCAATTAAAAAAACACCCATAGACACAGTTCCCTACTCCATTTGGGGCAGAACTCCTGCCACAGGTGATTCTGCCAGAGTACTCACTACAGGCTTGAAGAAAATGTAGCCAATATTTGGATATTCTTTTTTAAATTTAAGATTGTTATTAATAAAAATGAAAACAAACAACAGCCAAGATGGCCTTGTTTTTGAAGAGGAAATTGATGCTGGATTTTTTGATGAGAGGAATCCATTTTGAAATGCTGATCTTGAGAATCTGCTGTGGCAGGCTTTCAAGGCAGGCTGTGATCCAGTTTTGCCTCCTGCTGAGAGAGGCTGTTTAGGATCATTCAGGGAAGACGCTGGCTGGAGTTGGCATCCTTGTCATAATTAGCAGAGTTTCCTGGCCAGCTCCTTGAATGAAATCTAAAATGTGAAATGGAGATGTGGATATCATTGTCAGGATCTTATCTCAAAGAGAATAAGATCATTGAGTTCATTAACCTTTATTAAAACACTGGAGTATGCTGTCCCTTTCTTGGCCAGCAAAACCAGTTAATTCCTCATGCAGAAAACAAATAATGTGGAATGTTTTTAGTCCCCCTGAGTGGATCTATCCTTTTGCTTTGTTTTGCCATCAAGTCTTACAGAGGCCCCTGGTGGTGTTTTCTAGGCAAGAGACATTCAGAGGTTGGTAGCCTTTGCCTGTCTCTGCGTTATGACCCTGGTGTTCCTTGGTGGTCTCCCATCCAAGTACTAACTAGGGCCAACCCCGCTTAGCAGCTGAGAGCTGATGAGATCGGGCTCTCCTGGGCTATCCAGGTGAGGGCACATCTGTCACACACTTAAATTGTCCCAGCTTCCGCTAAAGAGTACTAGAGATAGCAGTTTGGTGAGAATTCTTTGCTGGGCAATAGGGTAGTTTAATCAAGCTTCTTCAAAAAAGAGAATGACTTAAAATGTTAATGTCTGTGGTGTGGAAGCACCCTCTTGTGCTGTAGGCACAGGTTCTGACCAGCAGTTCCTAAACTGTGTGTGCTTTGAGAAGTGCTAGCATGCTGCAAGTGATTGATAAAGCTCCCAACCACAGGAGCATGCTTAGAACAG
Organism: Euleptes europaea; assembly: GCF_029931775.1. Lineage (NCBI taxonomy): Eukaryota > Metazoa > Chordata > Lepidosauria > Squamata > Sphaerodactylidae > Euleptes > Euleptes europaea. Next base: position 52,832,096 of record NC_079325.1, on the reverse strand, counting down.
TGACTCATGCAGAAGCATAGTGGGTGAGCTCCTCTATGTAAATAGTCTGAAAGTAAACCTTTTCAAGCATGAGTGAAGTGAATTTTGCCTCTGAGCAAAACACTGTATTTGTTAATCAGAAGTTTAAGAAACAATATTCTTGACAAGTATGCGCTTGTATGGTACAGTCTTGAGCAGATTTATACACTGCCAAGTCCACTGGAGTCACTGAACTTCAAATGGTAAAATTCTGCTTAGGGTTGCACTGTTAGTGTAGCTCCAGAATGATAGCCAGCGTACTCTACAAAAGATTTCTGCCCAAGTGGTTGCATCCAGTGCTTCCCATCTGCTAAGTGAGGAAGACTTCTAACTTAAGGGAAGGGAACCAGCCAATTGTGTTTAAAATAACACATTCAAGGAGGCAGTTTTAACATCTTACTATTTTTGATTCTCCACGTCATGAATTCTGAATTTCAGCTGCAATTTGACATCGGATTGCACCAAAAAAACCCAAACTGGATGAGGTTATGAGCATGTGATATAACCAGGAATGTTATAAATAAATTGCTTCTCGGCCTTTTGGCTAAGATCAAGTGTAGTGTAAATCCGTTATCTCTACTTACTCTCGCAGACATTATCTAGCGAGTGCACTAGGTTCCATTTGCTATGATTTTACACACACCAAAAGAAGAGCTGTAGAGGAAACTACAGATCTCAACTCTGAGAAGTGAGGGAGATGGGGAAGTTAAGTAGCATTGCTTTGGCTTGCCTTCAGTGAGGGCCCACCTTCCACAGATACATGGGATGATTCCAGGGGTAAGTCTCAATTTTGTGGTGCTCAGAGGGAAAAGTTAAGCCTCCCCCTGACCTCTTTTGCCCAGCCGTAGCCGTAGCTTATTCAGGAATAAGTGGGTATCTCTAAACATGGGACCAAAACCTGATACACAGAATCCACCGGCTCCTTAGGACTTGACTTCCTATGGCAGATTACTAGGTTTGCCAGCCTCCAGGTGGTGGCTGGAGATCTCCCGCAATTACAACTGATCTCCAGGCGATAGAAATCAGTTCCCCTGGAGAAAATGGCTGCTTTGGCAATTGGACTCTATGGCATTGAAGTCCCTCCCCTCTCCAAACCCCACCCTCCTCAGGCTCCACCCCCAAAATCTCCAGGTATTTCCCAACCCGGAGCTGGCAACCCTTCATATTACTGTCAGAAGCATGTTAATTTCTGTTGGTGTGTGACAGAAACATCCTTATTTAAGAAGGGCTTGGACTGGATGTGTCTCTGACACAAGGATATGTAAACATCTACTTAATACTGGGTCAGGTCGAACAGTTCACCCAGCTCACTTCTGACAATCCTGACTTGCGCTGGCTCTTTGGAATGCCAGGCAGAGGATTCTGGGTTCAGACCACACCCTTTCTGAGGCTACCTGGTCTTTCATCTCAAGGTAGGAGCTGGAATGGATAAGTCCCAAAGAGAATGCAAAAGGCTATTTTGTTTTAACCGTCAACTTGTTGGTGTTCAAATGGTTATGACCAACCTGCAGTGATTCCACCTGGCCCTTTTGCCACCTTTCTGAAGAGAGCTGCACATCTGCGCCTCACAGCATCACTTCGAGTTTATAGCAAAAAAACCCATCTGCATCTGTCGTTGTCAGCATGTGCTGCTGCTGGGCATTGCCAGGTCATGCTTTTTTACTCTCTCGTGTTTGTTTTCTCCCTTTGAGTTTTATTGTAATTTTACATTTTTCTTGCTGCTTTTCTTCTCCCTGCCCTATTTTCCTGCTTTTCCTCTCTTTCACACCTGCAGATCCATTTCTTCATTCACATGGATGAGATATTCTATATACTGTTAGGGTATTCCATGCAGGCTGAAATGAATGGGCTTTCGCTCATGTCCTTCTCTGCCCTACCCTCTCACAGAACACCTTTTTGCCTTGGTCAGGTCTTTTGACGTGGGCCATGAGTGTGCTTTAAAATGTGTTGGGGATCGGTTCCTGTATTGTTTTTCTCAGAGCCTTCCCGCAAAGCAGCAGAGAAGAAGGTTGGGTCTGATTGTGTGTACCTTGTACTGCTAGGCTTTTATAGACCAAGCATTCAGGTGTTTCAACCCACACGCCTGTCTCTTGCCCATACAACAGAGGGAGGGCTTGAACACATTTGTGGAAACCAAAGGGGCTGAGCTAAACACTATCTAACATAACAGCCAATAAATCTATTTTTATTATATATTGTACACGATTGTATTTAAAAACATAGCGCCTAAAATACAGGCTTCCTAAAAAGCACAAACATAGTTACAAATATTCCTAACCCATAACAGTTGATGTTAATTGTGCAGGGGGTTGGACTAGATGATCCTGGTTGTCCCTTCCAACTTTATGATTCTATGTTAGTACATGAAATGACAAAAATCTGACCAGACACGTTTCGGCCTTTTGCAGCTTTCCTGATTGGTCACACATACACAATTTTACAATACACATCTTGACATATACACAAACGTACAAGGTAAATATATATATATATATATTCCTTTTATTCTGTGTGGCTTTATGCTAAAATAGTTAATCCATATGTCTTAAAACATGGCTTACGGCTCACACCTTGTATATGGAGTCCAGCGTTTTAGGATGAGTATAACATCAACAGACATGAAGAAAATAATAGACATTATATTAGTGTTTAGCTCAACCCCTTTGGTTTCCCCTGACATTTAGGTTGAGTTTCTTTGTTCCCCTTTTTCTTCAGTTGTCGAACACATCTGTGCAATCCAGGCAAGTGTCAGTGTGGAGGTGCCTCACAAAAAGGGGGCTGCCACCAGCCCTTTTCCACCCCAACAGCCAGAAACCAAGAGGCAGGCTTCCAACCTTCCCGGGATTAAAGTCAAGAAAGTCACCCCTGCACCTCTTGCAAAGTGAGTTTCACAAGAAAACAGTTAACTTGGAAGGTGCAGCCAGTCCCAGCCTAGGTATTGGAATTAGATTGAGGCCTCCTGAAGACAAAACACTACATTTTTATAATTAAAGAGGTGTATTAAAATTGTGCAAGAATATTACCAAAAGAACAGTGAACAGTGAGGATTAAAATAATAAAGCTACATCAAAAGACTAACCACATAGTAATAGCATTGGTTCAGGTTACCAGATGTTACCCTTCTGCTGAAGTCCTTCAGCTTTCAAAGTCCACTCTTGTCCAAGAGCAAGGCATGGATAGACAGCAAGTCTGACCCACAAGACAGGCACTATATTAACCGTCCAAAGTTGGATCAAGGAACCATGAGCAAGGTACCAAGGTACCAAGAACAAAACTAGAATGAAAGCTGTGAACGCTATGGGCAAGGGTCTGAGTTGGCCAGATCTCAGTTGACCAATCAAATATGCGGCTAGTGATGTCAATTGACCACATAAACCTTTACTAGTCATGTGACCGGGGGGGGGGTCAGAAGTGTGATGGCATAACTAGACATATCTGCAGCTCAGTCCTGCCCACCTCTCACAGGTTCTGTATCTCCTGATCTCATCTTTGTTAATTAGATGGAATGTGGTTTCATTGTTCTCAGCCTTGGGAACTAGAAGGGAGTACGGAAGGATGCTCAGAGGCCCATTAACTCCGTGCACCTGGAGTTTCTTATCTGGGTTCTAAAAGGTCACTGCTTGCTAAGTTTCGAGCAACAGCACAGTTATTTTCCAAATTAAACTTTTTCCATGGTAGGCCTGACGCCTGAACCAATCTTTGAAAAATGAGGAACTGCACTAAGGGGCTCTGTTTCTTGACAGGGAAGTTGTTCCATAATTGTGGGGCTGCCACAGAAAAGGCCCTCTCTTGTGGACCCACCAGATGAGCATCTTTAAAAGGTGAGGCAGTCAGGGGGGCATCTCCCCGCGATCTTAATTCCTGTGCAGGAATGTATGGGAGAAGATGATCCTTTAGTTTGAATGGCTTCCAGGAGCATAGGAAAACACTCAACAATCAACTTTTATTACAATCAAAAGGATTAGTCGACATCAGTTTAACAGCACAATTTGCATACAAATATAAAAGTAATATAGAGAGATTAAAAGTCATAACCTTATCGTGTTGTAATTATACATAAAAGTTATTAAAACGTTTGGAATATCTGCTTTCTAATGGACAAGGTCTCAGGACAGAATTTGGCCACTTTAGAGGTGGTCTCATTGGAGTGGTCTGCAAGGAGGAGGTGTGTGTAGAATTTTCCAGTTCTTCCTGGGAACTTAGATAGAGTAGGGGTGAGGTATATGGAATGGATGTCATTATAAAATCGACAATATAATAACCCATGTTCCATGGTTTCCACTGCGTTCGATTGGTAGGAGCACAGACTTGGAGAATAGGGGATGTGCAAGAATCTCCCAGTAGCGCTGAGGACAGGCCGTTCAAACAGACTACGGGAAAACTCTCTCTCTCTCTCTCTCTCTCTCTCTCTCTCTCTCTTACCCCTCCTCCCCCCTCCATCCCCAACTCCTCCATTCCACCAGTTGTTCTCATTCTCCTTCCATACGGAGACCCCTCCTCCGTTTACAAATGGCCCCCGATGGCAACTCATTTTTGTTCTGCCATCTCTTGTATATAGAATAAGAAGAGTTCACACTTGGCAGCGAGGCCCGAATCCTCTCGCCACAAGTGAACAGGCAACCATCTTCATCGTTGCTGTTTGTTTTCTTTACTTCTTGTTGTTGTTGTTTTTGTTTTTAAGATCTGGCTTTTCCCCACTGGGTGGAGAATACTGAATGAGGCCCAAGTCTGAAAGGAAGCGTGTCAGCCTTTGAGGTGTGTGTGTGTGTGCATACAGTTGTGAGGCGCATCCAGCCTTTATATGCTTTGAATTTCTCTGTGCGTATGAGCCTGTGCAGAAGAGTATAAGCCGTGCATCTTGTTTTGTGAATGTGGGGTGTATCAAGGTAGATTAATCATGTGGGGGAGGTAGTTGTAAATTTCCTGCATTGTGCACGAGGTTGGACTAGATGACCCTGGTGGTCCCTTCCAACTCTATGATTCTATGATTCTCAGGAGCCCTCCATACACATGCCCACTGTTAAAGGGTTAGTTGAGTGCATAATTACAGCCTGTGTTGTTTAGTTTCCATGTGAAACTTGAAAGAAATGAGGGAATAGACTTCAGTTGACTTAGTAGAGGGTACTTAGGATTGCACTTCTGAAGTGCCCAACACTTCTAGAGTCTCTAAATTGTTTGCATGAGAAATTCATAAGCCAAATGTGTGTGTGTGTGTGTGTGTAAAGAGCTGTCAAGTTGTGGCCTACTAACAGCAACCCTGTAGGGTTTTCAAGGCAAAAGACAAACAGAGGCGGTTTGCCATTGCCTTCTTCTGCATAGCGGCTCTGGACTTCCTTGCTGATCTCCCATCTAAATATTTGCAAGGATCGACCCTGCTTAGATTCCGAGATCTGACAAGATCAGGCTAGCCTAGACCATCCAGGTCAGGGTTATATAACCAAAGAACAGCAGTGTTTTGTGTGTTCCTACTTAAAACGAACACCATCCTTAAATAAATGAGAACATCCTGAAGTTATTTGTCATGTTAAGGAGCTAGAGGGAAGAGGAACTGTGTGTCTCTCCCCCCCACCCCCCGCCCCAAGGGTAACTTAAGCATGATAATAAGGAAAGTGTCAGGGCACATCTTGGATGGGTAGAACCCAGCGAGTCGGATGTATGGTGTGTTATCAGTTCTGGAGGGCACCCTTCACTGCTCTTGTTTTTTTCACCAGAAATATTCCTATGCTAAAACACACACATTCTTTAAATGCAAGTTGCCATGGCTCAAATTACAAAGCCAAGTGTTCAAAAATTCCACAGGTGTGGCTAAGCAGTGCTCCAAGCTCAGCACTGCACCCGTTGGCCCCATCCTGGCTAATTATGAGATAGAGCAAGGAATATTCATAGCCATCAGCAACATAACACTGCATTCCTTAAATCTACAAAATCTACACTCCTTACTAATCTACGAAGAAGATCCATAGCCCTCTGAGTGGTCATTTTATAATGAAAAGGGACCCTTATGGGGCTTCTGCCCCGGGGGTCCCGGTTTGGGCCTGGCCCTAGTCGCATGCAGACACTGTTGTTAATATTTGCCTCGTACTTGAAAGCCAGTGTGGTGTAGTGGTTAAGAGCGGTGGTTTGGAGTGGTGGTCTCTGATCTGGGGAACCAGGTTTGATTCCCTGCTCCTCCACATGAGCGGCGGACGTTAATCTGGTGAACCGGGTTGGCTTCCTCGCTCCTACACACAAAGTCAGCTGGGTGACCTTGGGCTAGTCGCAGCTCTCTTAGAGCTCTCTCAGCCTCACCTACCTCACAAGGTGCCTGTTGCGGGTAGAGGAAGGGAAGATGATTGTAAGCCGGTTTGATTCTTCCTCAGGTAGTAGAGAAAGTCAGCATATAAAAAAAAACTCTTCTTCTTGTGTAGTTTTATTTCCGCATTATATTTGCATCCCATTTTTAAAAGCTAAAATGATTCCCAAAGGCATAACAAATCCAATCTGTCACATGGGCCTTGGGCAGGGATTCTCAGCTGGAGATGCATCGGGATCCAGCTTGATGACTCCTGGCTGTTTCCTCCCTATGGATGGAAGGTGGATGCAAGAGGGAGGGGGGCTTTTAGCTGGAGTTGGATCCTGCCATGATGGAGAGGTGAGCGGCCTCCCTGGGGGGTGGGCACTGAGGCTAGCATGTGTTTTCAAGAGCCTTTTGCATCACTTCAAAGACTTGGATAGGGTAGCTTTGTCAAGGGACGTTCTGCATGTTTGCAAATTAATGCAAGAGTGCTTTTTTGTTGTATTTAATTGAGGGTTGTCAAAGGAGGTGGACTTATATTTGGAATGTAAGTACTTTAATGTATTTTGTGTGTCACCCATGAGAAAAAGACATGGGCTGTACTAGAACTACTAAATTACTACCAGAGAGCTAAACCAAAAAGGAGTCTTGTGGCGCCTGAAGGTGTGGCAGGTTGGTTGTAGCGCCACCTTCCCTCAAGGCCGCTTCATTGCAGAGTAGGACAGTAGCCTCCTGGTGAGGCAGGTAAGGTGGTGTTTAACCCTGACTTTAGCGAGGGTTGAGGAGCGACCCTCACAGGAGCAGACTTGAACAGACTTACTGCAAAGCACCGAAGCTTCCCAGGTGACAATGGTCTTTTATGCATGGGCACCTTGACTTACTTTCTCTGCTGGTCCGACTTGGTTTTGCATTGGGGTTACGCATGAGGTTTCTATCCCTTCGAGATGACCTTGCGCCAACCAACACAATGTCTGGGTCTTCCCAATCCCGTTGTAACACGATTCTTTGATCTCCCCTGAGATCAGCCCAGGTCAAATCGTCCCTATTTCCATGCATAAGCCAAAGCGCGGGAGAAGGGAGCTGGGTGTGTGTGTGAAGTTTTTCTCACAGTAAGATGGGTTTTAAAATGGTACTTGGGTTTGTCCCCTCCCCCACCCTGTTCCTTTTAAAGAGCTCTGTTTTAAAACAGCACTTGGGTTTCCACTGGGGGGGAGAGGGGAGTTGGGGGTGATGTTTTTCTCACAGTAAGCACTACAGCCAATTACAAAGCAGCATTTTCAAGGGGCAGGGACTCAGACGCTTCCGGATTTCTGCTGGTGATTCTGCAGTACTCTGGAAACCCCAGGACTTTCTCCAGGGCAAACAACAACGTGCATAGTGTTTTTAGGATTCGGGACAGAAAAGTGTTGGTCAAGAGAGCCTCGAACCCCAGGTAAAACTCCCATGCATAAAAGACCACTGAAAGGGCCCTTTATGTGTCAACGTCTTCAAAGTACCTGTGACCATGTGCTTTTGGAGAATGGAATGTCTAGGCTTCTACGCAGATGTGCGTGTGACTGAATCCATGTGTTCATTCCTGGGATGCAAGCGCGCAAGGGTGTGTATGTAAGAGAGAGACACTGGTGCAGGTGTGGCTTTGTACGTCTTTCAGTCCAGCTATGTTGTAAGTGTGCGGTTCTAGCCGGGAGAGTACCCAGGTGAGGCTGCAGAGGCTTACGCATGCTTGTGCAGCTGCCGTTGCAAATGCCAATCCGTGTTGCGTGTGCGCGCATGTTCATGTCTGTAGTCGCCAGGGCGAGGGTGTGCGCGTCTCCCTTCCCAGACAGTCTGCCTGGACCCTTTGCCTCAAATTGTCTGAACAGCCATGTTGCTCTCGTGTTGTCTTTCAGAATCACTATCAGTGACCCTTGAGGACTGGCAGCCACGGTACGTTCTTCACTCTCAGTCCCCCTGCCCCAAGGCTTTGGTGGTGCATGAATCAGTGTTAGTGTTATTCCTGCCCCCTTCCATTCCCATCTCCTCTCCCCCATTCCACCACTCGCCTCTCCTAGAGAACTCTTATGCCACGCCGTAAATGTCTTCGGAACCAAATCTTGCAGATTCCCTGTCTGGTGGAGAATTGTAGTCAAAACGTAGTGAACCTTAAGCTGCAATTTCTTTTAATTTTTTTTTAATTCTAATATGATATGGCAACTATTAGTAGAAAAGGGAATCCAGTAGCACCTTAAAGACTAACAAAATTTCTGCCATTGACAGATGAATACGGCTACCCATCGTGATCTATCTCAATGGCAACTATTAGATACTGTAGAATTGGGTGGTGGGCACATGAGAGAGAGAGAGAGAGAGAGTCATTGCTAGGGACCTGGCCCTAGTCAAGTCTTTTTCTTCTCAATCTGCTCCCCTAAACATATGAATTTGCCTTAGACTTTGTTAGTCCTTTGGCCCATCTGGCCCGTAGCTGTTGACTCTGACTGGCAGCTGCTCTCCAATTAGATTGTTTCAACTAGTTCGTTTTCGTGGCTTCTGTGCAGTCCCACATGGGACTGCGCAGGCGCAGGCCAGCCACGGAAAAGATTAGCAGAGCTTCTAACAAATTCAGCTCCCAAGGAGCGCTCCCCTCCCCCTCCCGTCAGGGACCCAGCCTTAACGGCTTTTCCCGCCCAGGAGTCACCTGACCGGAGGGGGTGGGGAGCACTCCTCCCTCAGTTCTCATTCTGCCGCCGCGGAGAGAACAGCTATTTGATCGAGCTTCGCATTTTGACGACGTTGTGAGGTAAAATTTTTTCTTAGTTTACCTCGGATAGTTTTTTCGCGTATGGACATGGCCCTTTTTAAAAAGTGCCGCACGTGCGGTACCAAGATGGCTTCTTCGGATGACCACCATGACTGTCTGCTGTGTCTGGGCGAGGGACATGTAGTAGCGGCCTGTAAAGCCTGTGCATTGTTTACCCCCAAATGCCGCCAACACAGGGCAAAGAAATTAATGGCAGCTCTGTATGAGAAATCGCTGTGTCCGGATCAAGCCCAGAGACCGAGTTCTCTTGACCCCGCTACCACATCGAAGAGGTCGACCTCCCAGGGTAGAGGCGATAGGGCCATGTCCGAACCACCCTCAAAGAAGCACAAGGATAAAAAGAAAAACCCTGCTTCTCCAAAATCGAGAAAAGGGGGGGATTCTGTGCGTTCTGCCCCAGATAAATTGTCCTTACCGGCTCCTTCGGCGTCGTGCGCATCGACTCCATGTGCACCAGCAGGAACGGTCGACGTCGGGAGGTCGTCGCCGAGACACCGAGCTCCTTCGCGTGCAGCTTCTGGAGCGTTGAGGCATGCTTCCATTTCTCCTCGTCGCCGCTCTCCTCCGAGTAGAGGCTCGACGCCCCCTACTGATCGGGGTCGGAGCCCACATCAGCGCCTGCAGAGTGCGGCAGCACCTGCCTTAAGGCCCCCTCGCCCTCTATCGCCATCGGGGGTGGAGGTGCGTTCATTGTCGTCCGAGGATGATGACATCTTGGAGGTTCCCGGGAGTGCTATCTCGGACACGGAGGAGCCCGTGACGCCGGATGCTTATACACGGGGCTATATGCCGTACCAGAGTTGGGGGCCATGGGGGTATTGCCCTCCCCCTTGGTATCCTCACTTCAATTTTTTCGACCCTCGACGTCAGCTCGAAGCCGACTATTCTCGACGTCGGGTCGACGCTGGCAGCCTGTGTGACGCCGGTCCTTACCACCGACGCCGAGGCGATTCCATTGCTGATCTGAGGCAGCGCGCAACTGGCCTTCCCCCTTCGTCCGCCGAGCTACCCCCTCGACGCCGAAAGGAGTCCAGGCTATCGTCGGAGACAGGGAGAACTCTGCCCGTCCCGCCGCCTCGTCCTTCGACGTCGACAGCGGTCGACGCCGACGAGTTACCACCACCAGTGGCTTCGACGTCGAAAGCCAGGCAAGTCGTCGAGATCGACGTCAGTGACGATGAAGGACAACTGGGTTCGGAGTCTTCCTCGGAGGAAACTTCACTACCGTCTCCGGACGATATAGTGGGGGACCCTACCCCGGTTTCCCCTACGGAGGACCTGAAAGCTTTCTCCGATTTATTATTGCGTATGGCAAAATCTTTGAATTTAACAGCCATTCAGGCAGACCCCAGGCCATCTGACCCCATCATGGGGGTGTTATTTAGCCCCGATACTGGCCCTGCCAAGCTCCCCATGGTCAAGGGCATCAAGGAGGTTGCCATGGCCACCTGGCACAGGCCAGCCTCTGTAGTTGCCTCAATTAGAAAGATTGAGAATCTTTACAAGATCAAGGAGGAGGATGCTGAGTTTCTCTACAAGCATCCGCAGCCCAACTCCATCATTACGGAGGTGCTAGCTGCAAAGTACAAATCAGGGGCACATTCTGCCCCTCTTGACAAGGAGGGGCGTAAGTTGGATGGTTTAGGCCGAAAGCTATACTCTTCGGCTGCTATGGGGATCCGTATTGCCAACTTTGGGGCCCTGATGGGAAGGTACCAAATGTCATTATGGGAAAGGGTATCTGAGATTTTCGACTCTCTCCCTGATGAGAAGAGAGCTCTTTTGAAGGGCCTCCAATCAGAGGGCCAGAGACTAGGGAAGAACCAGATTGCCCTTTCACGGCATATGGCAGACTCCTCGGGCAGGAGTATGGCGTCTAGCATTGTTCTACGACGCCACTCATGGTTACGAGCATCCACACTGGCGCCTGATGTTAAGGCTAGGATAGAGGACATGCCCTTTGATATTAAGGCATTATTTTGTGATTTGACCGATGAGGTCTTACACAATCTTCGTAAGCAAAAGGCTACGGCGAAATCTTTGGGAGTTACCCAGCAGGCTGGTCCTTCTTACAAACCCAGACCTTTCTATAGGCAGTCCCAGGCTTATTACTCGGGGAGATCTTATAGGCCTCAGTCCTGGGGCTATCAACAATCCCAGTCCCGCCATTATCCTGCTACTCAGCAGGATAAGAGATTCAACCCTAAGAGTCGGGGAAAAAAGGGAGGTTACCCCACACGTGATAACCAAGGGGGAAAGAAGTCTGTGTCCTGACTACCTGACCTTAAGTTGTCGGGCCCAGTTTTGCCCAGTTCAGAGGTATCGGCGTTGACAGTATCAGAACCTGTTACACCAATGTTTTTTGAGCGTTTGTTCCCTTTCTTTAGTAAATGGTTACAAATTTCCTCTGATTCCTGGGTGTTAAATATCATCTCATCAGGTTACTACATGGAATTCACAGAGACACCACCGTGTTCTTATCCCAGGCCAGAGGCGGGCAGAAGCTCTGTAGAGATCCTGCAAGAAGTACGGAGCCTGTTATCAAAAGGGGCAATTCAGGTTGTCTCGCCCGCCGAATCGCAATTAGGGTTCTTCTCCACATATTTCTTGATTGACAAGAAACGGGGTGGAAAGAGGCCCATTATGGACTTAAGAGACCTGAATGAGTATATTCAATTCAAAAAATTTAGAATGTTGTCCCTACGGGATATCTTACCCCTTCTGTCAGCTGATATGTGGTTTGCGGTCATAGACCTCAGAGATGCGTACTTCCACATTGCGATCCACAGACAATGTAGAAAGTATCTCAGGTTCACATGTGAAGGGGTCATCTATCAGTATACAGTTTTACCATTTGGCTTATCCCCTGCCCCACGTGTTTTCACTAAGGTGATGGCAGAGGTGATAGGGTTCCTAGCATTGCAGGGTTGTGATATATACCCTTATCTGGACGACTGGCTGCTGGTGGGCAGGTCTCGGCAGGCTTTACTCGCCTCCCTCACGCTGGTGACGGACACCTTGGCCCGTCTGGGGTTAATTATTAATTTTGAAAAATCACGTCTTACGCCTTCTAAGAGGGTAGACTTCATAGGGGCAACCCTGGATGCTGTGCGTCAGGCTGCCTTCCTCCCAATACCCCGGATTAGAGCCATTCAGAAATGGGTTAGATACTTCTCGGCTCAAAGATATCAGAAGGCAGTAAATATTCAGAAGTTGTTGGGGCTCATGTCGTCTACTACTGCCGTGGTCCTCTACGCTAGGTTGCACATGAGACCCCTGCAGAATTGGTTCTTGAGAGCTTTCAGAATCAACATTGACCCTCAAGAAAAGAAGTTATCGATTCCAAGGGTGGTTATTCGTTCACTAGATTGGTGGGCGCATGAGTCTAACCTTCTCAGGGGGGTTAGTTTCGGTGTCACATCGCATGACCTCCAAATGTTTTCTGACGCCTCCATGGGAGGCTGGGGGGCCCATTGTGGAACCCTTACAGCTAAGGGTAGGTGGTCTCCACACCAGGCCTCGTTGCATATCAATCTATTGGAGATGAAAGCTATTAGATTTGGCCTCCTTTCTTTTGCAGATGTTCTCGCTCAAAAGAATGTGCTCATCGCCACAGACAACACCACGGCTATGTTTTATATAAACAAGCAGGGGGGCACCAATTCCCTAGCTTTATGCCGGGAGGCGTCCCGCATATGGGAGTGGGCTATAGAGCGTCAGGTATCCCTCACGGCTATTCATGTGGCGGGTTGCTCAAACGTTACGGCGGATGCCTTGAGCAGGGACGTGTCCCAAGAGCACGAGTGGTCCATCCCCTTTTCCTTCCTCCGTCCGATTTTCCTCCAATGGGGTTGGCCAGGCATAGACCTGTTTGCTACGCAGGAAAATTCAAGATGCCCAAGCTTCTGTTCAAGGGCAGCAAGAGATGCATTATCTCTGGGGGACGCGTTCCAGATCCAGTGGTCAGCGGGTCTTATGTACGCGTTTCCCCCAATTCCCCTGATCCCGAGGGTGTTAGGGAAAGCCCTCCAGGAAAGGGCCGATTTGATTTTAGTAACCCCCTTCTGGCCGAAAAGGCCATGGTTTGCAACCCTATGGAACATGTCGTATCAGAGGTACATCAAGTTCCCCGATTCCCCGTCCCTTCTGACCAGGGGTCAGGTACTTCACTACAACCCGGCCTCTCTCAGTCTAGCTGCATGGAGGATCACTCCGTGACTCAGTGGTCGGATAGGGTGACCCATGTCCTCCTTTCGGCCCGTAAGCCGTCCACTAGGCGGGCTTATGCACTCAAGTGGTCTCGTTTTTCTACTTGGGCTTTGTCTCACGCCATTGTACCCCAAAGGTGTAAGTTACCGCAGTTGTTTGAGTACCTTTTGTCATTAAAGGACGGTGGGTTGTCGAATTCCTCCATCAAATGCCACTTGGCAGCTATTTCTGCGTTCCACGATGGAATAGATTCTGGTTCTCTTTTTTCCAATAAACTTTGTAAAAGGTTCCTGAAAGGGTTGCAAAATTTATTCCCCCAGGTACACGCTCCTGTTCACCAATGGAGCCTGTCTCTAGTTCTTTCGCACTTAACTACTAAGCCTTTTGAACCCATGGCGTCTTGTGATGTGTCTCTGCTGTCTTATAAGACAGCTTTTTTGATAGCCATCACTTCAGCCAGGAGGGTAAGTGATCTGAGAGCCTTAAGAGCGGATCCGCCCTTCACCAAGATTTTCTCTAATAGAGTTGTCCTGCGCCCGAGCCTGGCCTTCTTGCCTAAGGTGGTTTCGAAGTTTCATCTATCGCAGGACATCACCCTGCCCGTGTTCTTTCCCTCTCCACAATCCCCTTCTGAACAGCAGTTACACACCTTGGATGTGCGTAGAGCACTTTTATTCTACTTACAGAGAACTAAGCCCTTTAGACAGGATAATAATCTGTTTATTTGTTTTAAAGGGATACATAAGGGGAGTGCAGTCTCCACTCACACACTCTCCAGGTGGGTGGTAACAGCCATTAGATTGGCCTACCAGGCATCAGGGGTAGACTGTCCTCTTAACCTGCATGCACACTCCACGAGAGCACAAGCGACCTCGGCTGCGTTCGCCTCGTCGGTCAGCATTACGGACATCTGTAAGGCGGCGACGTGGGCTACTCCAACGACCTTCATTCAACACTACGCCGTAGATGTCGACTCAAGAGCTGATGCGGCTGTGGGGAAAGCAGTATTGAATACATTATTCCGTTGACCATCGCACACCCACCTCCGCAGTAAGTCAGCTTGCTATTCTCCCATGTGGGACTGCACAGAAGCCACGAAAACGAAAAACAGTGTTGCACTTACCTGTAACTGTTGTTCGTTGAGTGGTCTTCTGTGCAGGCACACATCCCTCCCTCCTTCCCCGCTGTGGATGGCACCGTAAAAGAGTGTACTCCCCGCGGCGGCGTTAGGAGAACTGAGGGAGGAGTGCTCCCCACCCCCTCCGGTCAGGTGACTCCTGGGCGGGAAAAGCCGTTAAGGCTGGGTCCCTGACGGGAGGGGGAGGGGAGCGCTCCTTGGGAGCTGAATTTGTTAGAAGCTCTGCTAATCTTTTCCGTGGCTGGCCTGCGCCTGCGCAGTCCCATGTGTGCCCGCACAGAAGACCACTCAACGAACAACAGTTACAGGTAAGTGCAACACTGTTTAAATGGCAGAGATTTGAATCTAGAGCCTTCTGCATGCAACCTGCTCTGGTGGGCAGCAGCTCTCCAAGGTCTCAGACGGAAATCTTTCCCTGTTATCTGAGGTCCTTCAGCTGACCCAAGTACTTTCGGTCCCAATGCACACCCACATGTTTGGGTAGAGCTTATTGTTGCTGTCCCTCTGTGCCCCCTAGATTTTGGTTGATGAACAACAGGGAAAATTAGGGACAGTCCATTTTTGCCCTGTGCAGTTGCTGTTCATTCCAGCGCTCAGGGAAACAACCTGGTGGCTTGCGTTTTGTGGATTTGGTTTTTAGAAGCCATCTTCTTCCAGTTCGATGCA
Source organism: Euleptes europaea (assembly GCF_029931775.1). Lineage (NCBI taxonomy): Eukaryota > Metazoa > Chordata > Lepidosauria > Squamata > Sphaerodactylidae > Euleptes > Euleptes europaea. The sequence goes on along the minus strand of NC_079325.1, from coordinate 52,816,994 downwards.
TCCATTTGGGTGGCAAATATCAGGTAAACTGAGCATTGCCTCATTAAAATATATGGTTAGTGCAAATCCCCTGGCTGTACCATGGTTCTGCCACACCTAAGTAGTGACTTTCAAATTGGAACAGTATGTCACTCTAGTGTCTCCCCCCCCACCCCGCCCCAGCTCTGGGGGTTTGCCTGCCATTCCCATTCTGACAGTCTTTAATACATCCCAAATTGGCTGCTTGGGGAGTCCGTCTCTCCTTACATCATGGAAGGACCCCTTCTGCTGCCCACTGGAGAAATGCTGCACCAGAATTCAAAGCAAAACAGCAGCTCTTCTCCTTCCTACTTTCCCAAGTGCTTTCCCTCTCACAGGTTGGCAGCACCAGAATCTCCCATGTGTTCTTCCTGCTCCAATAGCTTTAACCTAAATTTTGTTGTTTTGTGAGTGTGTTTAAATTATTGTTCTGGATTGTGATCCTTCCAGTTGGTCTACTGGATGCTTTATGTGACTTTATATGAACTGCCCCTGGTGGTGAACAGATGTTACAGTCCCTGAACTCCACCCAGTGGAGGTTCTGTTGGATTTGTTCCTAAATAGATCATTGCAGTGCTAGTCTCTTGCAGCAAAATAAAAGTCCAGTGGCACGTTGAAGGCTAACAACATCTATTCCGACATGAGATTTAATGAGACAGACATCATCTCAAGGAATAGATGTTAGTCTTTCACGTGCCCCTGGACTTGGTTTTCCTAAATTAATCCTCCCTTTAAAACACTGTTGATTTGCACTAAGTGCTTTCGCACCCATAGATGGAACGTAGCTCAGGTGAATCCACTTTGCAAAATCAGCACCAAATATCAAAACCAGCAGTTTATATCCATTCTGTTTACTTGAGTGTTTGTTGGAGCCAGGGTATTTCACATGCTGCAGTCAGGCTGAGTGGAGAAGTATATAATGAACCAATTTTATACCTACACCACAAGGGCAAATCTAGCTTGATTGTCATGGCTTCTCTCAAAGAATCCTGGGAATCATAGTCTGCTGGCAGTAATGAATATCCATTAGATGCCCCCTGCCTCAGTCTTCATGGAACGATGATTGGAAGCTATGACAGTTTGGTTTCAAACCACTTTGTAGTGCAGCTTCCACCCATGCCACAAATAGATATACATGTCCAGACAGTGGTTCAATATATCCTGGTGTTAAAAAAAAAAGTTGATCGGAGGGCAGCTACAACGATCAAGCCAGATTTAAAGTGATTTAAATGCACAGCAGAAGCACAAAGGGCAGAAGATACACCTCACCATAAACTTAGCACACACAAAAACTTCAGAAGAATTTTATAAGTGTTTCATGGAGCAAACAGGCATGTATAGCTGCATGTTTAATTTTTGTGAGATTGAAAGTAAGGTCTTTGAAAAAAAACACCAGTTCTTCAACTGAATTAGCATATTAAAGTCTATTTCAGTAATTTTTAAATCGTAGCCATTTCAAGGGCAGATCTGTTTTAATTTTTGTGCTCTTTCTGGTGCCTACTAAGTCACAGGATCTGTTTGATACGTGCATACTGAGAGAAGACGATAACTTGCATTGACTTCACATAAAGATGATGTGTGGGGTGCGTGTGTGTGACCATACTGGAAGTTGCTGGCCGGATGACTTACAAGAAATCAAAGAGTTGAGGGGGCCAAATAGGCCACCCTGTTCAATACCCCACTGATGGCAGAACAATCTTCACAAAAGCCATTCAATGCACAACAAGCAGGGAACAGATACCTGAAAACCAAACAGGCCTAAATCAACAAGTCAGACCCTCCAGTTCTTTCCCCGGCTGGGCTCCAAGAGTGGAAGTAACCAAAAAACCCAGCCTCAGATGGACATTTAGGAGTCAGCCGGCAGAAGGGTTGAGCGAGTGTTCCGCCCCCTTGCTGAATTTGGTTCTATTGTCCTTGCATTCCTGTTTTCTGCGGCAAAGGCAGATTTAGGCACACACATTGGTCAAGGAGCTGTGTCGTTCCATCCTGCGGTCCCAGAGTAGGAACACTTTCCCCAAGTTGCCAGGGTCCTCCTCTAGGTGTGTACTTCCTCCTGATTTGGGATTTATGGATATCCGGCTCAATGCTTGGAATGCTTCGATGGGCCTTTCCCCACTCCCACCCATAGATAAGAAACTACTCTTAGTGACAAACATCCCATTGTTCACCTTTCACCTGAATTTCCTGCACTGGATTTTATTTCTCCTCCTATTCCGCTGTGCTTACTCTTCCCCCACTGCAAGGAGAGAGATTTCCCCAATCCTTGTCTTGCGTTCTCTGCCTCTCTCTTTCTTCTCTCCCCTTTCTCTATTCCTGAACACTGTAACAGCAGATTTGCTTTATCACCAGAAATGGTGAGATGGTCCAAGAGCTTGTTTCATCTTCCCAGTCAAGTAAGCAATACAAAGAGAGTGAGAACTAGGCAACAGGAAACAGAATATGATGCCAGGCCTGTCGTCTTCTGCAGAAACAAAACAAAAATGTTGATTCTGTGTCACAGATTTTATGCATTAGGTTAGCTGCACACTTTTGTTAGATTTGCTGACTGTGTTATATTCCTACAATGGACAACAGTGATATGATTCAAAGTAATTTCAGGATGGTTGTTTTGCAAGAAAGGAGAACTACATGATAGGATAGGAATGGGGAAGGACTTCCGCGTTCCCCCCTCCCCTCTATAACCATGAGGGCTAGAATAATGTTTTGTTTTTGAAAGTGTGGTCCTCAAGATGCTGCAATGTTGTGTGTGAATCTTTGCCTCTAATCTTTGCCCGTAACCACTCTTTATCCAAGGAACAAAAAGGTGTGTGAAGGTGGCAAGCTGTGGGAACTGAACTGCCACGGTGGGACTTATTGAACAGTATTTATCAGCATGTGAATGTGAAATGTTGAAAAATGCTCATTTTTAGAAGTATGGGCCCAAAGTACTGCTTGTCTCCCAAGAGGCCCATCCAAATCAGTAGTTTTGATGGTACAAGACAGAGAAACAGGGGAGGCCAGTGGTAAACAGGTGGGCGTAGGAGTCCTCTACATTTCTCTGTATCATCCCTGAGTGACCTTGTAGCTGGCTTCTACCTTGTGGTGACGCTGCATGTCGCAGCTCAGTGGGCTGTAACATGGTTCTCCATCGCAGTAGTTGTTTGGCAGTATTGCTTCTGGGGGGCATCATTTCTCTCCCGCTTCCAGCCAACCCTCCTCAATAACAGCCGCTTGCCCGGTGGCCACCGCCCAGCAGCTCTGCTTAGGCTGCACGATGGCTCCTTGACGACTCCTCTCGGAGTAGGTCTTCTTGAGGTGGTTTGGTTGTTGCCCGTTCTTCCTTCTGGGACTCGCTGTTAGGAAATACTGCCTGCCTAGAGCCTGGATCTCAAAATGCATTGAAGAAATCAGTAACTTGTATGCATTTGACACATATCAGCTAATTTGCCAGAATTTTGTGATCACCTGGAGAAAGTAAAGCGGTCTATCAACATTCTTGGCTACAAGTAACATGGGTTGCAAAGCTAACTCTTCTTGCTGGGATCGCCCCCTTTGTCTCACTACAATTAGCATCTCCCAAGCAAATTGAGGCTGTTGTAGTTTAATAACTCAGCTGCAGGTCTGGAATGGGGCAGATCAGCTCCATTTCTCTATGCGCATTCTAGAAAGGAAAGAGAAGTGCAAGATGGTTATACAGCTTTCATTGCTTGCTCACTGAACGTCGTCTACAGCAATTCTTGACACGTGTAAATGGACGGCCTGGACACGTGTTGGCCGAGCTGTGCCCTTTACTGGTGCCAGCTGATGCCAGTTTTAGATGCTTGTTTTGACCTGGTGTTTGACCTGGTGTTTGTTTTGACCTGATGTTAGACGGACCATTACACCCCACTTTGCTTCTCAGTGGGAGACAAGCACCTTACGACATTGTTCTCTCCTCCTCCATTTTATCCTGTGAGGTAGGTTAGCCTAAGAAAGTGACTGACCCAAAGTCACCCAGCAAGTTTCCATGACAAAATATGGATTCAAACCTGGGTCTCCCAGATCCTAGTTAGAAGTTGTAACCTCTACACCACACCGCCTTCTTGTGCATAAAAATGACACGCATAAGATAAGGATTTATGTAGTGTGACCTACAGCAGGCCCTGATCACAACTGTTGGTAAAGCATTCTCCATAATTTGTAGGATTATCACACAATATACAAATTATTTCATTTCTTCACAAATATGCCTTTTGTGTGAGAACTCACGGCTAGTGCTGTGCTAGGATTTGCTCATGAGGGCACTATTTATGGATAGCCAACCCATTCAAGCCACACAGTACCCATTTGCAACAGCAATCCTCTGCCTGCCCATATGACAGATTTATTGGCTTCCATTGTGGGACTGTGCTCAAGGGAGATTATAGGTAATTCACCAGTAAATGACAGCTAAATCATTTTCCCCAACTTTTGTAATCAAAGTAATTAATGTATAACGGTTGGGTTAAAGGTAAAGGTAGTCCCTTGTGTAAGCACTGGGTCATTCCTGACACATGGGGTGATGTCACATCCCGACATTTACTAGGCAGACTACGTTTACGGGGTGGTTTGCCATCGCCTTCCCCAGTTATCTACACTTTATATCTCCAGCAAGCTGGGTACTCATTTTACCGACCTCGGAAGGATGGAAGGCTGAGTCAACCTTGAGCCAGCTACCTGAAACTGACTCCCCTCGAGATCGAAATCAGGTCGTGAGCAGAGCTTTTGACTGCAGCTTACCACTCTGCACCACGGGGCTCTTAACAGTTGGGTTAACGAGGTTGAATACTCCCATAGAATAAAAAAGGACATTAAAAAGATAAACACATCTGTCTGCTGGGTTCAGCTCAGTCTAGACTTGTCCAACAGCTGGACACCCTGGATTGGTTTGTGGCGACGTGGTTAAACCACCGGCAGTACTTGTGCTGATTTCACTATGAGCATGACAAAGCAACGTCTCACCCTCTCAGGAAAGCTAGAACTGTTACTCGGGGAGGGCTCACTGGGACCAAATTCAAGATTGCCTGTAGTAAGTTCCTTGAGAACTCAAATCGCTTTGGGCAAAGCTGAGCTCGGCTGCCACGATCAAAAAGTCACCGATTGACGCCTGCTTTGCGGCAAGGGCAAAAGCTGGTCCTGCTCCAGCCTCGCCGGCAGTTTCTGCAACAGCCCCTCCCAGAGGACGCCACTCATCCTGTGTGACATCGCTCTTTCCACTCGCTTGGTACAGTAACATCACAGTTGTTGTGCTTCATGCTTCTCAACACTCAGCCGGCCACCAGCACCCCCTTTCCAGCAATAGCTTTGATTTGTAGACAATCCATCCACAAGAAATCCTGGAAATGCAGTCAATCTGCCCCGTAGCTTTTGAAAAACAGCAAAGATTTAAAAATCAGCCAAGGTGCTGGCTAGGATGAGGTGGAGAAGCATGCCTGATTGTGAATGGCCACCATGCTAACTTCGGTGTGTCTGTTCTCGTCTTTTCTCTCTCTCTATTCCCACAGCCGGAAGGGCCCTGCTTCACCTACTCGACCTACCATAATCCGACCAGCTGAACCGTCCCTCTTAGATTTATAACCTGAGGCCTGTAGACAGCTGGCGACAAGCACCGCACCCACGGCTCCCTGCCCCTGCCACCCATTCATGCCCCATCCCTCCCCTCCCCCGAGTCATTACAATGCTCGTTAGTGATTGAGCACTTCTTTGTCTTCTCTCGTGCGTCCTGTATTGATTTGTGAGTGTAGAGTAGTCCTAGTTCAGTGGCATGGGGACTTGGAAGGACACGAGCTCTCTGGAGCATCACACTACAGGAGCATCCGCCGTGCGCCAAAACGGCAGCTGCATCAGCCAGTCACTCAGCCTGCCCCGGTCCGGCCTGCGCACGCACCGTGTCCTGCCTGCATTGGTTAGCTGTAGCGTCTAGCGCACATCTGTAGCAATTTTTTTCCTCTGTAGTTGAGAAGAAAAAACAAACAAACCTCTGAGTGAGGAAACATACTGTAACAAAAAAAATGTATAATGTTCTTGGTAACCAAGGTAATACATCTGGTATGTGGGTTCAATTTGAAGAGCAAACGTGTTGGAGACAGTGGTCGGCCCCTCCCTCATACAAGGGAGCAAAAATGCCATTGGGGACAGCTTACCGAAGGACATAGAAGACCTTTGCCATCGTCTCCGAGTACAAGAAACTGGTACAAGGGGCTGCCCTCTGTTCTTCACAGTAGCAAAATGGTGGGTAAGAGCCACTGGCTGCTATCACCACTTACAACTGACTTCACATATCAGGAGAGGGAGACGCACTAGGAGAATTTACTATATTTCCTCTTTGGGAGAAAAAATGGACAAGCTGATATTTTCCAGGAAGGTTTGCTGTGTAAAATGTTTTATCGCAACCACCTTTTGCTTTAGATGGGAGGAAAGCACACTAGGCATTTGGTGTCTTGAATATCCTGGTGGTTCTAATATTCTTTACTACTTGCATGCTGCTGGTACATATATGTATGTATGTATGTGGGGGGAAATGTCACTGCGATTGTTGACTCGTCCTTTTAACTGGCTTCTTTATGTCTACACTGGGGAGTAAATGCAACTACAATGAACGAAAAAGAACTGACATGCTGACCCTTACCCCAAACCAAGTTGAATCATTCTTTTTGTAAGTCTCCAAGTCAACCCCACTTACAATTTAAGTTCTTTTCTCCCAGTGCTGTGGCTTTTGATTTCTGTTGAGACTCCTTTCTATGCCAAGTTCTGATGTCAGTTTCTTTCCATATTTTTAACTATTGTTTTACTTTTTTGTCTCACTCCCTCTCTTCCTTTGTTGTTTTTATTTTTGTGTGTGTGTTCTTGTCTCTTTCTTTACATTCCAGCCGCCCGGGCAAAGCTAGCCCCTCCCGCCCGGAGAGTCCAAAGCCACCATTTGACATGTAACTCTGCTCCCTCTGAGATCCATCTTTTATCTGCCTATTAGCTGTTCTGTCCTGGAATGGTCCGACGCACATCTTAAAAACACGGCTTTGTTCTGTCGTAGCTTGTGGCTTGCACATATCAGACGTGACTTCTAGTGAAACTGGTTTTTCCTTCCTCCCAGTTGCTTTAACTGAATAAAAATGAGTTATATTGTAGTAATGAGAAACATATCTTTACTGTTATATAAATATCTATAAATATATATATATATATATATAAAGATCTAAATCTATATGGTGTCCAGAAGTTTTAAAAGCCTTTAATGCTTCTGATGTTGATTTTAGCAAATACTTGATTAGGAAGAGTCTATATATGTACACATGTGCATCCAACCAAGACCCAGCAGCAAACCTGAGGTTAATTCTCTGCTGCATAGAGTTGGGTTATTTTGTTGCCCCCGAATTGTGGGTGAATCTTCGCAGTGCTGGTAGTACCTGTGATGCTGTCTGTGATCTGTCAACTCTTGTTCACTGGCTGAAATAAACTATCATTTCTGTACAATGGAGGACTCCATGCCTAGAATAAAAGTATCTCACTCTGTGCTTCCAGGCTGTCACATTTAATGCTTTTCTGGTCCTGTGGCAAAGAATTTTCATATGCTGAATTGCTCATGCCTCTGAAGAAGCAGCAGAGTTTGTTTTTATATGCCGACTTTCTCTAACACTTAAGGAAGAATCAAACCAGCTTACAATCACCTTCCCTTCCCCTCCCCACAACAAACAGGTGGGGCTGAGAGTGACTAGCTCAAGGTCACCCAGCTGGCTTCATGTGTAGGAGTAGGGAAATGAAAGTGGTAATGAACAGTGCAGACTGTACTACTCTGGGGGGAGGAGCAAAGTCCTGTTTCTCTCTCTCTCTCACACACACACACACAGGTTTTCCATGCAAGGTCTTTATAAAGTGAGGTACTGCCATCCACTGAAGCTAGTCATAATCACTGCACCATTGTAACTGAAGTTCTAGAAGTGAGTTCTATACAGTCCAAGCAGATTCCACTGACCATTTCTCTCATCTGCTTCTCACCAAGAGATGATGACTTGGCAGTCAACACACGGTGCAACAATTTTGTGAACTGCTCTTGCTTATGATCCAGCAGTTGACTAAGAGTGGGTCCAGTCAAAGTTTTCCCTACAAAACACCTTGAGGGCCTTTGACTCACGGTGCATGATGTCCAGCCTGGGACACTCGGAAAGCCTGTTATTCCCCTTGCCTTCACACACTGAGCCTCCCCCCCTTGAATACATATACAGTGAGGTTCTAAGAATCAAGAAGATGATACATAAGCTGAAATTTCATGTCACTCTCATCTACAAGCAAATATTTTACGGCTAAAGAGCTCCTATGCTGGTTGTACAGGGTGCCTTTTTCCTGAGACTCCAGTGCTTGAAAAAGCAAGAGTTAGATGAACAGACTGAAAACAGGTATCCCAAATAACCAAAATACAGAGAAAACACATTTTTCTGCCCTTGTTCCTATGGAAGGAGTGAAGTATTGTGCATGAGCAATCACATCTAATTACTAAGACTAGCAAACGGCCTTTCTTCAGAACATAAGAGGGTCATACCAAGTGTGCCAGGTGGAACAGGTTTATTCAGAAAGAACAAATTTATAACAGGATTAAATTAGTTCTGCAGTAGAATGCAAGATTTCTCTAATAATCTTTTTCCCCCTTTCACATTCCTGGAAACCAGACACCCAATAAATATTTAATAATGTTCCATATTAAATGACATTCCTGCCCCCACCCCACTGGTTGAAGTTAGATCATTTTTATAATACAAGATTATGAGTAACCTTCCAGCAACCAGAAATGCTGCCAAAGGGTTTTCGTCTCTTTATTCAAGGTATATACAAAATGTTACACAGATACACTATGTACACACTAACTCGTGCAAATGGGAGCTCGCAGGCCTGCTTTGCCATTGCCCCAACACAATGCACTGAAAAGTAACACTGTCAAGATCGGGGCCGTGTCAACTCTCATTAATGTCTCCTCTGTTCCCCATCTGGGCAATACCCAGAGACACTCCACTCTCTACAGCCTGGAAGAATGCAGTGATTTAGTCTACGTCTCACTCTCACAGAAGACTGGACCAGGGATGAGGAGGAAGAATTATGCCTTTTAAAAAACTTCCCTATGTGCTTTTTGGCTTCGGATGGGCTTTTTCTAGCAGACTGTGCCAGAAAGGAAAAGCTCTGATAAAAATGGAAGAAATCAGTCACGTTAGCAATCAGAAGAACACTTTAGAGGGCAAACCGGCAGCGTATCTTCCCCACCTTTCCCTTCCAGGCAGACCCGCCATGATAGTCAGTTACATCACCAGCCCACCACTGTCACTGCCTATGTGCAAATGTACAGAGATACGTACACATTTCCTATAGCTGGCTTCCTGTGGAGGATTCTGGCCATGCTTAGAGCAAATTCTTAAGTCCCTCCCAGATGCACACGCTCTTGAGACCTTTTTCACTGAACGGCAACTGTACTCACGGCACATCCCTTCATGCTCCAACACATGATGTCCTCTGCCTACTCCTGTACTGAGGCCTAACAGGAAAAACAATTACTCTAAAGACCCCAGGCTCAATTTCAGAATAACCACTGCCCAAGAAGGACAAAAACAGATCCAGCTAGGGATAGCTTAAATTCCAGGAATTACCACAAAAGCCATTTTTTTAAAAAAAAGTCAGTGATTTGCTTTTTACTAGGTTTCCCATATTAAAAAGTCCAACAAAAAGATGGCGAAGTATGTAACCTTTGCAAGTGCAGGCTGTGTTTTCACAGCCCCCCCCCAAATTAACATACATCAACTAATCAAGCACCCACCTCCCAAAAGAGGTGAGTGGGAAAGCTGCCCCACCATGCTACCCAGCCTGTTCAATTACAATGAAACAAAATGTTTTGCAGAGCTTGTCTAGATAGTCAGCTAGCCAACTTGTTATAGGGAGGACCAGATGCAGGCAGCTGAGAGGATCGGCGTACGAGGCTGGCTGGGCAGTAAAGCAGAAGGGGCCAAGATCCGTGGTGGGAGACAAGCAGTCAATCCAAATCCAAACCATCCAGACGCAGAATAAATTACTGGGATGATGATGGGCATATGGCGATTGTGACCTTACATGTAGAACAGAGTCATTGGCTGAGAGAAAGACCGGCTTGCCAGAAGCAGAAGCCAGGAAATCAAGTGCACCCCTGAACTTCACATGCCGACAGTGCATGATCCATTTAGGAACAGTGAAGAGAAGGAATGGCACATGGTGCCTGGCATCAGCAGAGGTGGGCAGGGCAGAAAAGCCAGGACCCTCGCTGCCTTGGCAAACTCTGTGCCAACTTGAGGAGGCTGATTAAACCACCATGATCTTGACTTCATCATTCTCGTCAGCCCGATAGAAGAAGGGAATGCAGGGGTTTTCCAAGAGGGAGCCCAGCCTCTCTCGGGGGTTTTGAATTTCACGCAGAAGCTGCATGATCTGCTTGGCGGTAGGGTCGTGAGGAGCAGGCGGGGGACCTTGGCCATCAGCGTGGAACGGACGGGATGGAGGAGGAACTGCCGGTTTCTGTTCTGGCTCGTCTGTCAAACTCACTTCCCGCAACCCTGAAAGGCAAAAGGGGAGGTCAATGATGCTTAACTTCTAAAAGAATGGAATTCTAGTTTTCATTATTAATTAAAAGCAAATTTAGGCTCCCCAAAACATCCTGCGCATAAATTAAAACAGCAAAATTAATCATATTGTTGTAAGACTGAAAAACACTAACAGAAATAAGTCTGTAAGCAGCACGGCAAAAACATTAAGAGCAAATTTAAATTTTAAAAGCTTGTGCCACCTTTGTGAAACAGATAAAGACTCCCTTCTCCCTTCACTGGGTAGGCTATTGAAGAGATGAGGGGCTACAGTGCACAAGGTCTTGCTCCTGACCACTACCATTCTCATGTGAGGCAGCAAAGACACACAGAAGCAAGGCCTGATTTCCCACCTGCAACTGAGGTAAGGGCAGGCATCAGGAGACACAGCCCCTCAGGACACAGGTCCCCAGACTACATAAAAGGTCAAACATACTGAATCAGATCTGGAAGCCAGTACGACTGGCACAGCACAGACTGTATAGGCATATGCCTTCCAACACCTCTCAGAAGACGAGCAGCCACATTTTAGGACTCATCTAGAAATCCTCTGCCCTAAACTCAGATACTTTACTTTAACGATACTGTTCATATGGCCAATTCAGCCCTAATATAGTATTTAAATCCACCCCTGCTAAAGGAATCCTCAAATTATCCAGTTTACAAATAGATTCCCAGCTAAAAGGCTTTATCCATCTGTATCTAGCTTTGTTGAGCAGGTCGCAGCTTAACAAGGAATGCTGAAGAGTGTCTATTTGGCCAGAACCACATTGGCATACTCTCTCACAATACGGTACCCTATTTAAATGACCCATTAACTCCCCTGATGTAATGGGATTTAGTCTAGCCAACATAAATAATCGTCTGTATCGTGGGATTGATAGAAAATCAATATACAATGGAAGGGATTGCGACAAGTTTAGGCCTTTAATGATGTGTGAGGAATGGTCAGTGTTCCTCCATGGTGGGGGAATGGCATTCTATCCTGTGCATGTTGAGAAGTATGCTCCCTTTGCCATGACTTCTCAAGGACCAAGGCTGGAACTTGGCTCCGGAACAAAACCCACATGGCACAGAACTCCTCCCATTCTGCAACAAGGAGCGTTGAAACTGTCCTTCTAAGAAACAGCAGCCTCACCTTCGCCATCTGTAGCGTCCAGCTCAAGGCGCCTCTCCGCTGCGACGGCAGCCTCACTCCCTGGGCCAGGTTGCGGCTCTGGGTTCTGAGCTACTGTCATGTATTTTGTGTACCAATCGTTTCTCTCCCCGACCAAACGCATCACCAGCTCCTGGAGCTCCAGTAGCTTCATCTGCAGTAGAGGAGGACAAAGGGAAAGAATAGAACCACCAGCGTCCATTTGGCCCACAGAATACACAGGATGACAAATGCCTCCCCTCTTCCTAAGCCATGATGCCATTCAGTACTTTTAAACCCTGGACTCGGCAGTCTTAAGGAGACCCCATCCCCTCTGGTGGTTATGCAAAGTCCAAATGTGAAGCTACAGACTGCTTTCAGGCTCCCCCGGCTAAGTCTGTAGGCTAGGACCACAGACCTGCAACCTGAAGTCCTGCTCTGATGGCACCACTGTTTCCAATATACATGGGAATATGCATACAAATACATGGGAATTGTTGCCACTTTCCACAACAACCTCAAGTTACTAGTTCTTTATGTGTGAGATTCAAAATAGATAAAAAGAAGTATTCGCAAAGCGGCCAACCAGATGCCTCTAGAAAACCCACATGCAAGACAACTGCAGCAGCATTATCCTGCCTGTGTTCCAAAGCACCTAATATAATAGACATGTTCCTCTGAGACTGTAGAGCAGGGTGGGGAACCTCAGGCCCGGGGGCCGTATGCGGCCCCCGAGGACATTTTTTGTGACCCTTGGGAGCTCCGGGGCCCTGCTGCAGAGGTGGGGCGCAGGGCGGCCCTCCCAGAGGGTGTTCCTGGCGCCACGGCTTACAGCGGTGCTGCAGCGCCCTTTGGACCTCCTCTTGCCGACTGTCGGCTGTTGAGCAGCGAGAGGGAGGGGGAAAAAGGCTGGCGGCTCCCGGTGGCAGAGCATATGCAGGAGCCGATCGGGCTTCAGGGGGCCCTTTTGTGGACTGGGGAGGAGAGGGCATGGAGACTAGGGCCCGGTTGCGCGGGGCTCTGTGCGCCACCGGGTGTGAGTGTGTGTATATGTATGTGTGGGGTGGGGCAGGGGAGGCTGGGGCCCGGTCACGCTGGGCCAGCGTGTGTGTGTGTTGGGGAAGGCTTTTCTCTCTTTTCTTTCTCTTTTTCTGTCACTCTCCTTTCTCTCCCTCTCTTTCTCCCTCTTTTTCTGTCTCTTTGTCTCCCTCCGTCCTTTTCTTTGTCTCCCTCCGTCCTCTTCTTTGTCTCCCTCTGTCCTTTTCTTTCTTTCTCCCTCTCTCTCCATTTCTTTCTCCATTTCTCTCCCTCCCTCCCTTTTCCTCTTTCTCTGTTTTCCTTCCTCCCTTGCCGATCGACTGTGGGCTGCACCCGCCTGGCACCTCGTTTGCTCGGGCCCACTGCTGGCTGCCCTTCCGCCTGGGAGGGGGGAGTGGGGGCACCCTGCAGGCCTTCTCTGTGTGGCCTCCCCTGGGGTTGCCAACCTCCAAATGGTGGCTGGAGACTTGGCAACCCTGGCCTCTTCCCCCCCACCAGGAGATCTACACCTGGTATGGCCCCTGAATGTCATAAATGTGCAAATGGCCCTTGGCAGGAAAAAGGTTCCCCACCCCTGCTGTAGAGAATAGGTAGGCAATCATGACTAGCATCCATTTTTACTAGTAGCCATGAACATGTTCACTCCTCCATACACATGTCCACTCCCCTCTTAAAGCCTTCCAGGTTGGCAGCCATCACATCCTGGGGCAGGGAGTTCCACAATTTAACTATGCGTTGTGTGAAGAAATACTTCCTTTTATCTGTTTTGAATCTGTCACCCTCCAGCTTCAGCAGATGACCCCGCGTTCTAGCATTATGGGAGAGGAAGAAAAGCTTCTCCCTGTTCACTCTCCCCATACCATGCATAATTTTATAGACCTCCATCATTAGATAGACCCTTAACTGCCTTCTTTCCAGGCTAAACAGACCGAAGTGTTTTAACAGCTCCTCATAGGGCAATTGCTCTAGTTTCTTTTTTTTAAGTTATTAGATTTTTTAACAAAGTGTTTTGGAATAACTCAGCAAAAGTGACCTTAACTGTTTACTTCTGTGAATATGCTCAAAAGCTGCCTTTCTCGCTGTTGGAGGTGCTCTGTCTTCTAAAACAACTGAGGCCGAGAGCATCGGATATCACCCCCCCAAAAAATAAGCACCCTAACTGAAAAAGCAACTTGTAAGGAAATAAAAATATCATCTGGTTCATATACACAGGTGGTCAAGTGTGGGGTTAAAGGGCAACTGTTATTCAGAGGATCAAAAAAGGGGCCATCTTGTTCCTTTACAAGGTTTGAGCCAGATGGCGCTACAAGACAGGCCAATAGTCTGATTCACTATCTGGCAGTGGCACTCCAAAGTTCCAGGTGGAGAAGGGTCTTTCCCAGCACCAGATACCTGAGAACCTGCATTAACTGGAGGCGCCAGGGACCTTATGTATTTGAAGCAGGTACCCCATCACTCGGCCATGGCCCTTCTCCTGGGCATGGGGGAGGGGATGCAATGCTCACCTTCATCTCCTCCTTGTCCTGAGCCAGTCTGCTGATGTACTCCTCTTTCTCCCGGTGGCGCTGCTTTAGAATAGCCCTTTGACTCTGGTACAAGGCAATATATTCACCTGGAAGATGGGAGAGATGGTTATCAGAAAAGGGGCACTGAAACCAGACATGCTTGCCTTCATAGGTTCAAATTTGCATGAGCAAACAGCTAGCACATTCAGAAGTTTCATGCACCACAGGCCAAATTCATAAATACTGCCACATCTACTCTTCCAATTAGAAAATGCCAGTCATAGTTCTGGAATTCTACAAGGTTGAACGTATGTCCTGTAGGTGGAATGATTTTCAGCTATTTTCTTCCGTGTATGCTTTGTTCCAGAGAAACACATGGGGAGACACTTATGTTGAGATTGGCACTGTTTTAAGATCTGCTTGAAGTTGTGTGTGTCGAGAGAGGGAGAAAAACAGTGTTGCACTTACTTGTAACTTGTTCGTTGAATGGTCTTCTGTGCAGGCTCACATGGGTACTGTGCTTGCATGGGCTGGCCTGTGAAAGAGCAGTACCCATGTGGGACTGCACAGAAGCCATGAAGACGAACATGCAGGTGACAAAAAGGGAAAAGATGTATGAGAGGGGGCAGGAATCTTGCTCGACCACTGGAATCTCCCACTCCTCTCACTGCCTGTTTTTCCTTTGTAACCATGAGGACTAAACACTTAGCCTTTTTACAAACATAAAAGCAAAAATCCTCAGAATGGCAGCTTATTGTGTTGATCTGAAGCATGATAAAGTGGAGCATTACTGGATCCACACAGGTTTCCCCTTCCCCGCAGCAGAATGGAATGCGGAAAAGACCTGGAATTCATCTCACCGATGGTGTCTGTTTCTCCAGACAGCTGAATGCAGCGGTGTTCCAGCTCATCCACTCGGTCCTTCAGCTCTGCCTTCTCATGCATCAAGTCTGTGAAACGGGACTAAAGCACAATCATTATGAGCCACTGGAGTAAATAGGGAGAAAAACAAGGGAAGCAGCTGAGACTCTCCTGTATGGCTGCTATGGTTGCTTCGAGCAAGGCAGAAGCAAAAAAGGGCAGCTCCTAACTGCCTGGCAGGGAGAAAAGCCTGTTTGCTTCTCTTCTCTTGGAAACTACAAAGTCTCCCACTTCTGGAAGCCAAGAAGAAGCAGAAACCACCTGCTTTTCCTTCCTATCTGGATTTTCTGGTTAGTCCAAAGTTATGTAGAATCTTTATGCATTCAAGATTTAATTGCCCTTTTTCAATGGTTTTGCTGGGCTGCCTGCTAAGGATCCCTTTTTCAGACTGGCTGTGTCCCTGCCCTCTTGGTACATATCCTTTTGCATTGTCCTTACGTTTAACAACTTAGGCTAAAATGGATTATACCATGTTTTAACAAATGGTCCGCATTTTCTCGAGCTACTTTGGAGCAAAAGGTTCAGTTCCTCTTAGAGGACTCTGACCCTCAGTGTACCTATTTTGTTGCATGTTTTGTGGAGGCTGCAGAGAAGCATTGAAGGGAGGTGTTTTTACAGATGGTTCTTATTTAAGTTTTATGGTTTTATTGTTCAAGACCTCGGTCTAAGAACAGGGAGGGAGGGAGGGGGGGAGAGAGAGAGAAACAAACAAACAAACAAACAAACCACCTGGATGCTTTCTCCACTGCTTTCCATGGGAATACATTATTGGAGAACTCCAAGCTCAAAGACTTCCGGTAAATCAACACATTTCTGTCTGATTGTGTCATTCCCAAGACTGACAATCAATGATTCTTGTAATGGATTCTTAAAAATACTCCTAGCCTCCCAACCACATGTGTTAACACCACCAAAGTGCAGCTGTTTACTGAACCGTTTGCAGGCAGAGCAACTGCTGCTTTGTTTCATTCTGCCTGCCAAAAGTTTATGATTTTTAAAAAAAGGCAGTGAATCTTACAGGACACTCAAACATTTGGCATGCTGAAAACTGACCCAGTACTTTTACAACTCTCTTGGGGGAAGCAGGGAAGTAGTATGGCAGATGGTCCCACCTTACTGAGCCCACGGGCACTTTTGGGATTCTAAGAACATCAATGCACACCACCACAAAACAGCTGCCAGGGGGTCTGGGATCAATCACAAAATGTCACGAGGCTCCAAGCCAAATGCCCTCCTATGACTATGACAGCTCTTTCTGAATGGGCCCTCCCTGCAGTCACAAAGCTGGGCTCTTCTGAAGCACACCCTGCTCCAACGAGGAGGAGGAAAGCTAAAATTAACTCGCTCTAGGGAAGAGGCGCTTTGAGGGAAACAGATGCGGCCATCCGGAAACACACTGGCTGGCACTACGGCTCCAACAGGCACCATGTTGGGGATCACTGGTTGCTGGGGCATAGAGGTAAATTATTTGTTCAGAAGGGTTTGCAATACAAAAGGCAGGAAGGCCATAACATGACATCACCTGGCTGACATACACAGAAAAACACACCCACACAATAGAACTCAAACATCAAAGGGGGGTGCAAAAGACATCCACAGTTGTGTCTGTCACATACACCTGTTATTGAAGTGTGGGGATGTCTGCTGCACAAACTAGAGCTCTGCCACCTATTTAAAAGCTCAGGCACCTGTGGATGTACAGCCCCGTGCACCAAACACTCACCTGCAGCTTCTCCATGGCACTCTTTAAGGCTTCGTGAACCTCTGCTGGAACAGAATCTACAACAGAACCTGGAAAAGACCAGGCAACGGAATAAGAAATGGCAGAAGGGATAACCTTGTGGCCCCTACCTGCAGGTTGGTCTCTGCCTGGCTGGCCTCCAAATTGGCTTGCTTGAACATGCAACTTCACACAAAGTTATACTCACCTGCTCCTACCCTGCCAGAAACTGTTTTAGACTTTAAGGTGCTACTGGACTCTCTCTTTCCTGCTGCTACTGACAGACCAACATGGCTACCCATCGTGATTGATAAAGGATTTGCCTGAATGGTCACTAGTATCTACAGAAGTTAAATCTCTCATTGGCCAACTTAGAATGGGGAAAGCTCCTGGGGCAGACTGTATTACCACCAGAGCTCCTGAAAAACAACATAGAGTGGTGGGGGCCACCTTTGGCATCACTCTTTTACATACACAGATGTACCTTAAGGATTAGCATTTGGCGATTATAGTACCATTCTTTAAGAAGGGGAGGAGGAACGAGCGAGCAAACGACAGGCCTATTAGTCTCCTCAGTATCATCAGTAAGTTGTACACCAGACACCTTTCTTAATAAATTCAAGAGCTGGTTAGACCAGGAAAACCTAATCGCAGATGAACAGGCTGGTTTCAGGGGGGCGGGGGAAAAGAGCATCTCTAGATCATTGCCTGATCCTCCAGCATCTGATTGAAAAGTATTCTTCCAAAAGTTCGGTCTCACTTTATGCTGCCTTCATAGATTTAAAGGCAGCTTTTGATTCCATTTCCAGGACTAAATTATGGGAGAAATTAGAAGCAACACCTATAGATAAAAGGTTCTTTTTTTGATCCGTGCCCTCTATAATACCACACTTAAGGTTAGATGCACCAGGCAGAAGCATCTTACAAACTCTATTAAAACCTCGAAGTCTGCTTATTAGCCTCCTTGCTTTTTATCTTTTATATCAGTAGTTCCCAAAGTGGGCAGTACTACCTCCTGGGGGGGCGGTGGGATTACCTAGGGGGGCACAAAGAGGCAAGAGGCCAGCAGGGGGACGCTAGAGGTGGGCCCCTTCAACTGTGTTGTTCACTAATTTATAATAGATCAAGCTATGGCACCATGTTGGCAAATTTGGTGGAAACTATCAGAATTTTTTTCCAGACTTTGAAGAGTTGGTACCACTGGATCAAGTTCATCAGTTTTGTTTAATACATTTCAACTAAGAAGTTTTAATTTGATTTTGAATAGATATGTAATTAATTGTTACTGTTTTGAAATTTTATTATCTTCTTTAGTGCATCATGCAAACCCCTATTTTGAATAATGCTTTTTATAGGATAGGGTAGGGAGTACTGGAGTTGAGTTTGTGAAACCAAGGGGGGGTGGCCCGAAAAGTTTGGGAACCACTGTTTTATATCAGTAATATGGTTAAATCCCTAAGGGACCTGGATTTTCACCCTGCTAAGCTAGCATATCACTAGATCTCTGTGCTGTTGTATACCGATGATACTGTAGTTTTATCAAGAACTCCAGTAGGACTTAGAAGAGAATTAAGGACACTTGCTCAGTATCGCAGCAAGGAACACCTAGCAATAAAGTATCAAAAAAACAAAATTATGGCATTTGGTAGGAGACCTAAAACTTGGATATGGAGTATAAATGGACACAAGATAGAGCAGGTGACTAGGTTTAAGTACTCAGGAGTGGTATTGCAGGCCTCGGGTTTTTGGAAAGCCCACTGTCAGCACACAGCAGATACTGGACAAAAATCCGCCCATATTATAATCAATTTTTTACAAACAAAGGGTGGGCTTTATGTCCCAGCAGCTCTTAAATTATTTCAAGCCAAGACATTGGCCCAACTTCTACATGGGACTATGATAGGGCCTCCCTCCTCTTACTTTGCTCCTTTGGAACAAGTACAAACAAAATTCTTGACAGCAGCTCTTCAAATTCCTTGCTGTATGTCAACTGCTATTCTGCACCTGGAGACAGGCAAGATCAAAGTAGAGGCTAGGATATGTCTTGCTTCTGGCTTAAGTTAAACCTAAAGGCCTAACCCCCTTGATTCTTTGAGATAACTATCAATCCACGTGACTGCAGTCAGTCAGAGGCAAGTTGGTGGAGTTGGGTTTTGCCGCTCAATTGGCCCTGGAGATGGGGTATATGACCAGGCAAGGCAAGTTATAAAGCAAAGGATATTGGATACGGAGCGGCAAAAAGATTTAGAGGAGGCGCCAAAGTTTTCTAGCTGCAGAACAGTCTAGATATGTAGTCTCTCCTGCCGCCTCTCTCTCCCAACTAGAGATTTTCAGATATAGGAACGCATTTATCCTGGCTAGATGTCAGGCTCTTCCTTCGGCAGTTCTAGATGGGAGATACAGAAAGGTTCCCCTGGCGGAAAGGGTATGCCCCTGTATTTTAAGGGAGATCGAAACAATGGAGCATGTTCTACTGCACTGTCTACTATACCAAGAGGTTCATTTTAAGTTTATCTCCCCCTGGCTTAGCAGGCATCCTGGACATTCAGGCATACTAAAATGCTAAGTATACCTTTTTAGTATACCTAAAATTCAGGTATACTAAAATGCTCCTTGCAGAAGAAAACCCACAGGTTACAGAAGGAACAGCAAAGTTTTGTGTGGTGGCTTGTAGAATTTGTGAGACGCTGTTGAGAATGCCAGTATGCCAACAATTTAACATGTAGTATAACTAGTTTGCCCTGACCTGGATGGCCCAGGCTAGCCTGATCTCGTCAGATCTCAGAAGCTAAGCAGGGTCAGCCCTGGCTAGTATTTGGATGGGAGACCACCAAGGAAGACCAGGGTTGCTATACAGAGGAAGGCACTGGCAAACCACCTCTGTTAGTCTCCTGCCATGAAAACCCCAAAAGGGGTCGCCATAAGTCGGCTGCGACTTGACAGCACTTTACACACACACACACACACACACACACACACACACACACACACACACACACACACACACCTAGTTCACAATAACTGTGTAAATAATTAATTTATAATTTGTGTGATCAGAGTGTAACACTGAGGGTTTCTGGTGGAAAATTGTGAAGAGCTGAGCTGGTTTATGACTGTTTTTAATAAAGATTTGATATTGATTTAAGCAACCCAACGTGATTTACCTGCTCCTGATGCAACATGCAGCTGCTGCTCTTTCCTCAGCGCGGCTATCTGCTGCAGGAGGCCTCTGCACTGCCTCTTCTGCTCCGCCAGTTGCTGCCTCATCTCCTCACGCTCCTTCTCCACTTGGGACACGGAAGACGTCAAGAAAGCAACCTAAGGCACAATTCCACATGCTGTAGTTTAGCATGAATGTGGTGTTAAACATTTGCCCGGCCTCACAGGAAGAACTACCTCTGTTTTATATGAGGGTAGTCAGAGCACACTGGCATCAGTACCAGCTGAGGGTTGTAAGAATTTAGGAGGAGGAAGAAGAGGAAGAAGAAGAGTTGGTTTTTATATGCTGACTTTCTCTACAATTTAAAGAAGAATCAAACGGGCTTACAATCAACTTCCCTTCCCCTCCCAACTCCAAACCACCACTCTTAACCACTACACCACGCAGCTTGTTCTCTGTAGATCTTTACTCCAAGGCTCCCCACGAACAGCTCTCCAGATATTATCACCCTATGTGTTGGGGGGGGGGGGATTCTGTTCCAGGCCCTCATTAGGAATCTCTTAAAAGTGCATGCACACATGAGTGCAAAGAAACAAGAGACTTTTTGCCTTCACCAGACTGGCTAATTCTGAGAAGGCAGAATCTCTTTTTCTGTGGCTACATGCCCACTGCAGCTTTCATGCACAACAGAGCATCCCCTAGAAGAAAGCAGGTATATGCTTCCTAGGAAAGCCACTGAGAAAAGCTGGCTATGTGGACTGCACTGGAGGTCACGTACTGGTGCTTACTAGCCATATGGGCCAGGGCACTGCATCATCCATGTACATGTACACATCCATGTGCATCAAAAGAAAGAGTCAAATCTTAAATGTGTCCATTCACAGCCATTACAGTATGTTTGACAGAAAAAACAGACACCACTGTAATGGTACTATAAAGTAAGGAAATTAGTACAGGAGCGACACAGCATATAATCAAAGTGCAAAAATAATCTGTTAGTGAGCTACCAAAATAACATCACATAATACAATGTTCAACAATCTATACATCAATATCCTATGTCTACAAGATCAAGGCAAAAAGTTCTTGCATATAGTCTCCATCGTCCTCAGAGGGATACACGTAATGTAGCACATGGAGACTATCCTGAGTTTCGGAATGCAGTCATGAATTATTGAAGCTTGAATAAGATTGATGTTTTAGGGGACTGAGGAAGAACTGAATAGAAGAATTTTGAAACGGCCGTATCCCCTTTCTACTTGAACTTCAGGATCACACCAACTTGATACCATTGGAGAAAATATATGCAAGAACTTTTTGCCTTGACCTTGTAGATATAGGATATTGATGTATAGATTGTTGAACATTGTATTATGTGATGTTATTTTGGTAGCTCACTAATAGATTATTTTTGCACTTTAATTACAGTATGTTCAGCATTTCTTTTTCAAGGGACCCGCTGATGTGACAAAAATCCCAGGCATGAAGATACCAAGCTCAGCAACTCAGACAAGACACGTTTTGCGTATGTAATGGTCTGAAAACCCCTGGAGCCAGCCCTATCTCTGAAGCGACACAGGTCCAGTCCAGTCCAAATACCTCCTTAGAAGACCAAATGGAATTCCTTGGGGGAACAGAAGAGATGCACATGTAGTAAAAAAAGGAAATTGCTAAAGTGTACATATAAATTGCTAAGGTGTACATATTGTGTGGGGCAAGACTGGGAAAGAGAAACCTGTTCACCTTCATAGTATGAACATCTATTTAGATTTCTACACTGTCTTTCTACTTAAATAGTACTCAAGGCAGCTAACAGGTAAAAGCTTTACAAACTAGTAAGGTAACATCAAAACTAAAAAGTTTAGTAACAGCTAACAGGTAGCAGAAAACCATAGCTCGAAGTAGTACCACAGAGCAGTCAGGCGTTAAAACAGCAATTAAAACAAGCAAACAGCAGTAACAAGGAAAATCAATAGGTGAGATCAAGGGAAGAGATCCATTCAACTACGATACAAAACAAGACTTAAAAATACAGAAGAACATAAAGGAAATGTCCCAATTGTGAAATCAATAAGAACATAAGAAAACCCATGCTAGATCAGACCAAGGCCCATCAAATCCAGCAGTCTGTTCACACAGCAGCCAACCAGGTGCCTCTAGGAAGCCCACAAACAAGACGAATGAAGAAGCACCATCCTGCCTGTGCTCCACAGCACCTGATATAATAGGCATGCTCCTCTGATCCTGGAGAGAATAGGCATGCATCATGACTAGTATCCATTTTGACTAGTAGCCATGAATACTCATCTCCTCCATGAACATGTCCACTCCCCTCTTAAAGCCTTCCAAGCCGGCAGCCATCACCACATCTTGGGGCAGGGACTTGAACAATTTAAAATCCAGCAATGAAGCAACTTGTAAGGAAAACTGTAAACATTCGTTACAGTGCTCTGTCCCTCCATACAGAATTTCAAGGTTGATATTGGGGAGGGGCTGTGGCTCAGAGGTAGAGCACGTGCTTTGCATGCAGAAGGTTCCAGGTTCAGCCCCTGGCATCTCCACTCCAAAGGTGTCAGGAAAGGCTTCCCACTACGTGGTTCCCCAGAGAGCTGCTATGAGTCAGAAGAGACAACACTGATAAACCAGTGATTTGACCCAGTTTAAGGCAGCTAGTTTCCAAATTCTCCCCCATCTGATGCTTCTGCATCACTCACTCCCAGCTAAATTTTGTGTGCTTGAGCGATTGTGGACAGCAAGAAGGCCAGTTGTTCAGACTCACCATCTCTTCTCTGTTTTCAAACTCCTCTGGGATGGTGAATGAAGCCTTCATGTCCTCAACAGTCTCCTCTTCAGTTTCCACTCCATCCCCTATGTAAGCAAAAGCAGAGGCACAAAGTTGGAATATCATAGAATCATAGAGTTGGAAGGGACCACCAGGGTCATCTAGTCCAACCCCCGGCACAATGCAGGAAATTCACAACTACCTCCCCTCCACACACACCCAGTGACCCATACTCCATGCCCAGAAAATGGCCAAGATGCCCTCCCTCTCATGATCCGCCTATGGTCATAGAATCAGCATCTAGTCTCTGGTTTAAAAGCCTCCAGGGAAGGAGAGCTTACCACCTCCCGAGGAAGCCTATTCCACTGAGGAACCACTCCAACTGTTAGAAAATTCTTCCTAATGACTAGACGGAAACTCTTTTGATTTAATTTCAACCCGTTGGTTCTGGTCCGACCTTCTGGGGCAACAGAAAACAACTCAGCACCATCCTCTATATGAGAGCTCTTCAAGTACTTGAAGATGGTTATCATATCACCTCTCACTCTTCTCCTCTCCAGGCTAAACATCCTCAGCTCCTTTAACCTTTCCTCACAGGACTTGGTCTCCAGACCCCTCACCATCTTTGTTGCCCTCCTCTGGACACCACCCAGCTTTGGGGATCAGCCCTACTGTGTCCCTGCTAATCATCAGCCCGCTCACCTTCTGCCCTGGGCAGCATCTTTTCATCTAGTTCTGCCATGAGCTGGCTGACATGGGCCTGCAGCTCTTTGTTTTCTTTGGCAACTGTCTCCAGGCTTTCCTTCAAGAGAGGAGAAAAAACAAAAAAAACCTTAGAACATTGTAATAAATACCCCCAGCCTTCAGAATGCTGATGTACTTGTGGCTAACAAAGCTGTGTGTTTTCCTTGCATTGGCAGTAGAATGGCAAGAACCCAACTCGAAAAAGAATGCTTAGAAAGCTCTCATCATTTCACTAATCCAGAATCGACTTTTGTACATCCTGTACGCCAGCTCCTTCCCCAGGGCCTTCCAGCTTCCTGCCCCATAAGAAGAGTTGGTTTTTATATGCCGACTTTCTCCACCTTTTAAGGAGAATCATACCAGCTTACAATCTCCTTCCTTTCCCGTCCCCACAACAGACACCTTGTGAAGTAGGTGGGGCTGAGAGAGTTCTGACAGAACTGTGACTAGTCCAAGATCACCCAGCAGGCTTCATGTATAGGAGTGGGGAAACCAACCTGGTTCACCAGATTAGAGCCCGCTGCTCTTAACCACTACACCACACTGGCTCTCTGGACTGTAACTCTGGACTACAACTCTGGACCATGCCTGGCCACACGCAAAATTGCACAATCAGCATTACACAAGTTACAGAACGGCATGCCAATAAGAAGGCATTCCCAATACCAAATCAAATTAACCTGGTGCAGACTTTGGATGATCAAAATACGTGCCCTCAGCAAACACATGTGTGGACCTCAACCATGACATTCTTGGTTTAACCACAAGTGTAGACTACTCAAACGAGCAATAACCAGGAAACATAGAGAATTCAGAAGGAACAATACTATTTCAGTATTGAAGGAATTGTTAACTATTAAAAAGAACTACAAGGACTTTGTAAACTGGAGGAAAAAAGAGGCCCTATATAAAAATTGGAGGAGCTTGATTACAGATATAAACAACAATGATAATTCAACTTTCTGGCGGACTGTGAATTCTTTAAGCAATGGCTATGCCAGAGTCCCCGCATGTATCCTGTCTTCAGTCTGGGTAGCTTACTTCAAGAGCCTCTTCTCCTACTCTGTGGAAAACCAGGGTCTTATACCTGTAGCACCTTCTATTTTGTTGAATTCCTGGCCAGATTTGTCTAATTCCCTACAAACTTTTTAAAGTCAACAGCGATTGGTGGGCCAACATTCTTGCTCCTATATTCACACAAATTAATGCCTCAGGAGCTATTCCAAAATCTTGGAGACATACTATTATCGTCCCAATCTTTAAAAAGGGTCAGCGCTCTGACCCAAGCTGTTATCGTCCAATCAGCCTTTTGTCTTGCTTAGGCAAATTGTATTCCTCCTTCTTATTAAAGAGGCTGTTGGACTGGGTTGAGAGTAATGACATCCTTGGCTGGGAACAGATTGGCTTTAGAAGGGGTTGGTCTGTCACAGACCACTGTTTAGTGCTCTCCCATCTAGCAGAGAAATATTCCTCCCCCAGAAATGGCACCCTTTATGAGGGTTTTATGGATCTTAAGGGAGCTTTTGATACCATCCCGAGGGAGAGGCTATGGTTGAAACTATCACATTCTACTATGGATAGGAGGTTACTATGGCTTATTCAGCAATTTCATACTGACCTCACAGCTCAGGTTCGCTGTGGCAACCAAGGAGAACTAACCGAGCCTTTTGAACTGGTCAAGGGAGTTAGACAAGGTTGCCTCCTTGCTCCTCTCTTGTTTAACCTATACCTGAATGATATGGCAACCAATTTCTCAGAGTTTTGCCACCCCCCAAAGCTTGCAAGTCATCCCACCCCGATTCTACTCTATGCTGATGATGCAGTTCTCCTGTCCCACACAAGAATTGGTTTGAAAAGATCTTTGCAAACTTTTTCTGAGTACTGCTCTAGGGAAGGTCTTAAAATAAACCATCATAAATCTAAGATTATGATCTTCACTAAGAGGAGAAAATTGCCTCTTTTTCGCTGGGTATTAGATGGCTTTGAGGTTGACCAAGTCAAGGAGTTTGTTTACCTTGGCATTCTTTTTTCCCGTAACCTAAATTGGAATGCCCATCAAAAAGCAGTGTCCAACAAAATTAAACCTGGGGTTGGTGCTATTGTCAATTTTTTTCACACCAAAGGTGGCAAATATATTCCAGGGGCTATTCTGGTTTTTAACCTGAAAATTACCCCAATTATCCTCTTTGGTGTTGCCATCTGGATTACAGTCATCAATGAATCTATAGATTGTCCACTGCTTCAGTTCTTACGAAAACTTCTAAATGCCCCTTGATGTGTTGCTGGCGTTACTCTTCGTTCCAAGTTTGGCCAAATGTCACTTGAAGCTAGGGCGTGGTTGGCCGCCTTTAAACTACACCTTAAACTGTGCTTTAGCACTGAGGGGTTCCTAGCTTCTCTGAAGCATGACCCTTTTAAATCCTCATGGCAAAAAATCTTAGATGAGAAACTGGCGTTGTTGGGCTTCTCGCAGGATATGTTATCAGATCTTGGGAAAACTGAAGCTTTTGCCAAAATTAAAAAGCGCATTAAAGAGCTCGATTATAACAGCACTACTTTTCGTGCTCGTCGTGTCTGTTCATCCCAGTTCTTCGGAATACCCCCTCCACATGGTCTGCCTGCCTATACATATTATCTAACAACTCCTCGTCTCTGTAGAGCTTTTTGCTTGGCTAGATTGAATGCTAACCCTTCTATGGTAATGCAGGGCAGAATTCTGAATATACCATACTCAGACAGGATCTGCCCTTGCTCTTCTGGCTCTATTGACTCATTAGCCCATGCCCTTTTGGAATGCCGCTTTTACGAGGAACTTCGATCGCACTATATTTCCCCCCTTTTAATATACAAATCCAATGCCTCTGTGATTGACATAATGCCTTTTTTACTAAGTGATAGGGACCCCAAGGCTACATTGTCAGTGGCAAGATTTGTTTCAGTACTTATATCCCTCCATAGATATATGCTGCTCAAGATCAATTGATCAAAGAGCTTCTAAGGGATAAAAGGAAAGGACATTCTGCCTGGTATGAAGGCAGAAGCCTCCTGGGCACCCCCAAGGCCTGCTCTGCAGCCCTCACCTTGGCTTGCTGCAGCTCTTTGAAGTGCATCTCTGCAGTAACTTTGCCCTGGACCTCCTCGTGCTGTAGGCGGTCCATGAGCTGCGTCTGAAGAAGGTACTGTTTGTGCAACTCCTCCTTCTCGCTGGCTAAGTGCTGGTATGCGGCGGTGTACTGCTGGAGGTGGCTGTAGTACTGATCCCGCTGCTCCTGGAGGGCCTGGGTATCTTGTGTTTTCTGATCCACCTGGGCAAAGCAAAAACCAGCCAGTTACCAAACCTCTTACCAGGAAGTGGCAAGAACGACATATTCCCTCTCCGCATCTGGCCTCTCAGTAAGAAGGGCAGGCTCTGAATGGAAGTAAGTTGCCCATACGAAATTCACCCTTTGGTACAGTCTTATAAAAAAAGACCATCTTAGAACTCCTTATCTGGCTGATATAACAGCTCAGTCTTAGGGCAGCATTTACCTCACTTCGATTTCAAATCATGCCCACGGAGCGTTCTTGCTGGTCGCTTCTTAAAAAAACCCACTGGCTCATCGTATCTGTATATGCGGCAGCTCAGTGGAAGAACTACCCCATGACATCCTGGCTTGTCTTTCATATATTGAGCCTAGGAATAAGTTCCTGGCCAATATATTAACTATTCTACACTCTTCGATGCTGAGAAATTCATTTTTTTCGTATCAGATGTGGATGCTTTTGTCTCCCAAAAAATGGCGCTTTACGCTTTGGTGGCCAGGAAAATTAGGGCAAAGAAAGCCATTAATTGAATAGAAACTTTTTAAAAAGGAAAGACAGTTAGAGCCAAATTTTATCCTTCTTGTTTTAATGAGAAATGGAATGTTGGGTGTAATTTGAGAATTTTATCATTTTCTGGATTGTATTAGTTTCATAATTTTTAATTCATTGAGATTATCATCATATTCTGGATTTTATTAGTTTAATAAATTTTAACTCATAATAATATTTTAGATTGTAAAGGCCTATGGCCGTGTACAATAAACCTATCTACCTAAAGAAAATGAATGAACGTGTCAGCATGCAGAGAGACACAATGGAGGTATGACAGCGATCAATTTAGAGTGAAGAAGAGTGGTTGGGAGGGGAACTCTTCTGCGATCTGCTCTCTTCTCCCTATGGAACTCAAACCAGAAGTATTTTATTTATTTTACTTCATTTATACCCCACCTTTCTCCCCGGTGGGTCTCCAAAGTAGCTCGCATCATTCTCTTCTCCTCCGTTCTACCCTCCCAACATTTAAACGGTCTGGGACCCTCATACCTTCAGGACCGCCTCTCCTGGTATACCCCCCCGAAGGACACAGATCATCTGATGATAATTTACTGGTGGTCCCTGGCCCTAAGAATGTGCGGCTGTCCTCAACAAGAGCCAGGGCTTTCTCGGCCCTGGCTCCGGCCTGGTGGTAATGCTCTGCCAAGGAACATCAGGGCCCTGCGGAACCATAAAGACAGAGCTTTTCCACCAGGCCTATAACTGAGGGCAGCCGCAAATACCATCTGGCCCCCCACCCCTCCCCCTTCATATGTATGAAATGGTACAGTGGAGGGGCAGCCACCTGCAGGGGCTCTTAATGCAAAAAGGGGGTTCAGGCACCATCTTCGATTAGTGGTTTTAAGTTAAAATTTTACTGATGATTTTATTATTAGTAGTAGTATTATTATGTGTTTGTGATTGTTGGATTTTAAACTGATGTTACCCACCCTGAGCCAGCTTGCTGGGGAGGGCAGGCTATAAATTCAATAAATAAAAAATAAATGTGTGACTGGCCCAAGGTCACCCAGCAAGCTTCCGTGACAGAGTGGGGATTTGACCCTGGGTTTCCCAGACCCTACAGTCTCTGACACTCTAACCAACCACTGGGAGAAATAGTTTTAGGCTGAGAAAGAGTTTAGCTCTTTACCCCCAACCCTGCCTTATGGTGAACTGGCAACAACATCATTTTATTTATTTACTTTATAGTCTGCCTTTCTCACTGAGACTCAAACCAGATTACACAGTGTAAATCAATAAAGGATTACAACAATTTGGAACAAAGCATATAGTCTGAAGCATGATATGATTAAATAAGGCAGAAAATGGCATTACGTAAGTATAAAAACAAAGCAGCAACAAAGGTCATTTATGCATGGGTACTTTCACTCATGTTTGCCACTGGTTTGTCTCAGTTGTTCCTTGGAGTTATGGCATGAGTTTTCTCTCCAATAGAGATGACCTCACTGCCAGCCCTCACAAATCCCAGGACTTCCCATTCCTCTGTTAACCCGATTCTTCAATCTCCCCTGAGCTCAGTCCGGGTGAAATCTCCGTACATAAGGCAAAGCGCGGGACACACAAGCTTGATTTCTCTCACAGCCAATTACAAAGCAGCGTGTAAAGAGGCAGGAATTCAAATGCTTCCTGCTTCCTCTGAGCTCTTTCTGAGCAGAAGAAAGGCTTTTTAAAACCCAGGCTTGGATTTCTCCCTCCCCCTTTCAGATTGATCTGTTTTTTGTTCTTAAAATACTTTTTTATGCAGCAATTGGTTTTTTTTGGGGGGGAAGGAATTTCTCTCACAGTAAGCTCTACAAAGTAAGCCAATTACAAAGCAGCATTTAAAGGGGCGGGGACTTGATTTGAGCTTGGAGGCTGCTGGTGCATAGATTCCTAACAGGAAACCGTGGGTCCAGAGAGCAACTGACCTCAGGTAAAACACTCATGCATAAACGACCAAAAAGAGAAACATATCAATACAGTGGTGTAGTTCACAACCCTGCTCCCTTTTAAAAAAGCACATTCCTGGACCGTTTTGTTATATTATGGCCTTATTACCTTTATAAAAATGCCCTCCCTCCTGAACACATGCAGTTTGCGAAAAGACAGGCATGTGAGAGCCTTCCTGAACACTTCAGGCAGGCACTGTAGCCGGAACAAGACTGGGGAGATACAGTCTCTCCAGTCAACATTCTGGCTGCAGTGTTCAATAGCTTCCTAGCTTCCGGACAGTCTTCAAGGGCAGAGGACATCGTACTAATCTAATCTAAATGTTACCAGGGCATGCACTACAGTGGAAAGATCTCTCCTGCTCAGGAAGGGCTGCAGCTGGCTCACCAGCCAAAGCTGTTGTAAGGCATCCCCCCGGCAACCACTGCCATCTGTTTAGCCAACAGGAGGCCCCAGTCCAGGAGCACCCCAAGGCACGAACCTGCTCCTGCAGGGTGAGCACAACCTCATCCAGAACTGGATACCCTAGTTCCTGGGTCTAACCTTCCCCCACCAGAAGCACCTCCATGTTGTCAGTTTGCTAGCAATCATCCATCCCAAAACTGCCTTTGGGCACCTGATCACGGTTTCCACATTCTAAGACCATAAGCTCTGCAGTGCAGGGTCTTTCCTTCTTCTGATTACTCTACAAGTGCCGCGTGTGCATGCAGAACCCCCCACAAAATCAGCACCTTCTAGGTCAAAGCCTCCTAAAAACATGGAAGATGGTTTGGTCTTAATTAAGCACCAAGGGTGGGGGTGGGGCGAAGCACGCAGGCGGAACTTGGTGCATCTCAGAACCCCTCCTCCCTCTGTCCCCTCTCTCTGTGAGGGGCTCCTAGCATCCATCCCCTACAGCACTGCCCCCCCCCCAAGTCAGGGCATACCGTCTCCTTGAGCTCCGCCAGCTTCTCCTGTAGCTGCCCGATCTTTTTAGCCAGCTCCTTCTTCACATGCTGCTCGGACTGCAAGGCGTTCGTCACCTCCATGTTCTCGTTGGTCTGTGAGGAAACAACGCAGGTCAAGCGGGGCGAGAACCAAAACCTCCCTGACAGTTTATGTAAAAAAGAAACTGAGGGAGGGCAGGAACTGTCAGGATCAGGCATCTGTCCCTAGCATCCCATAAGCAAACTCATCCAAGCAGGTAGCTCTGAAGCAGTAATACTTTATTAGGAGCAAAAAGACAGATTAAAGAACTGACTGCCTACACGCAGGTGAGGCTAGTAATGCTGAATACAGGCAGGTTACATGCTTAAGACACTACGAACTGAAAAGGTAAACATTGCTAAGCAACCCCAAGATAAGCAGGTCCCAGGAAGACAGACTAAACATTATCACAGCTGCAGAAAACAGGATGAGCGAAAATGTTCAGAGGCATGAGAACCAAGAGCTTGACATGTGGCCAGAACCTGGCCTACCTCATGTCAAAAGCCTTTGCTCCAGCGAACAGGCAAAGGCCTGACATTCTGCTCCCCCTAAGACCCCCCCTCCCTCCCAATAACCGAGCAAGGTTTTTGGGGGTAAGCATTGTGAAACTGGCGAACGAGATGGGGGTCAATCACATGGTGCTCAGCCACCCATTCATCATGACCAGGCCCTAAGAGTTTCCAGTGCACCAGGTAGTAGAGCACTTTATTGCGGATCTGGGAGTCTAGGATCTTGGAAACTTCGAAATGTCCCCCCCTCCACCAACACCGGGGGCTTGGGAGCAGGGTCGGGATGCCATTTTGGTGCGTGTTCGTATCTCTTTAGCAAACTGACATGAAACACCGGATGGATGCCCCTCAGGGACTTTGGAAGACTGAGTTCTACTGTGACTTCATTTATAAGCCGCGATACTGGGAAAGGTCCCACATACTTCTCACTGAGTTTTTACATGGGCGTAGGGAGCGAAGATTCTTTGTGGACAGATATAGTTGGTCCCCGACCTTGATGTCCCATCCCGGAGAACAGTGTTTGTCTGCTCGTGCTTTGTACTTGCGCTTGGCCCTCTCCAAATTTTTCTGTAACCAGGGCCAAGTATTTTGTACTACGTTCACCCAATCAGCCACTTCAGCGTCGGCGCCCTACCCAGAGCGATCCACACTCCCAAACGGCCCGAAGTCCTTTCCATACACTACCTGAAATGGGCTAAAACCAGTGGACTGATGGGAGGCATTATTATCAGCATACTCAGCAAAAGGTAAGAGATCCACCCAATCATCTTGATGGTAGTTTACATAGCAACGCAAATAGCATTCTAGTACAGAGTTGACACGTTCAGTCTAACCATCGGTCTGGGGATGATAGGCACTGGACAAACCTTGTTCCACCCCCACCAACTCAAGAAAAGCTTTCCAAAACTTTGCTATGAATTAAGGGCCCCGATCAGAAATTACCTTGCGCGGAAAACTGTGATATTTGAAGACATGTGACACAGACATTCGAGCGAATTTTTGAGCCATGGGAAGTCCCGTGCAAGGAACCAAATGAACCTGCTTAGAAAAACGGTCTGTGACCACCCATAGTACCGTCTTTCCCCGGCTGGGAGGAAGATCCGTGACAAAGTCCATGGCAATAATTTCCCAAGGAGTCGAAGGTGTTTCCAAAGGTTTCAAAAGTCTGGGTGGCTTCCCCACCACCCTTTTGGCTGTAGCGCAAGTGGGGCAGCTGCGAATAAAAGAATCCACGTCCTTTCTCATCCCTGGCCACCAGAACTGTCTGCGTAAAAGATGCAGGGTTTTAACAAAACCAAAATGCCCCGCCACCTTGGAACCATGGCCCCAATCCATCACCTCCCGTTGAACAGAAAAAGGAACGTACAGTTTATTTTCTTTAAACCAGAACTCCCCCCGCAAAGTCATCTTGTCAGGCAAGCTATTTGTGGCTCCCTCTGCCCGGCAGGCTTGAGTCGAGGCAGTTTTGAATGAGTCCGACAGCCCTTCCAAGGGAGGGGACTCTTGTGCTTGGGAGCGAGTAAGAACGGCCAGGCTAGCGCTTGGGAGCGAGTAAGAACGGCCAGGCTAGGCAAAGTCCCCCGCTGCTTGGGAGTAAATAGCGAGTCTGTGGGATGATCCACCTTGCTTTGATACTGGGAGAGTCGAGAAAGCACATCTGCCAATTGATTCTGCTTGCTGGGCACACGCTTAACACAAAAAGGAACTAAGAGAAGAATTCGGCCCATCACACCTGCTTTGCCGTGAGTTTGCACGTTCCTTTTAAAGCCTCTAAATTTTTATGATCCGTCCACACTTCAAACGGGACGTTGGCCCCCTCTAGGAAATGTCTCCACACCGTGAGAGCACATTTGACTGCGGCTGCCTGATGAAACTCACATTTGGACAACTTTGCAAACAACTGATTGTTCCTGAGGCATCTCAGTACCTCTTTGACTAACTTCACATGCTCCTCGTAAGTTTTTGAATAAATCAAAATGTCATCTAAATACACAATCACCCCTTTGAAAAGTCATGTAACACCTCGTTAATCATTTGTAACACTAGGAGCCCCACTAAGACCGAAAGGCATGGCTGGATATTCAAACATTCCAAAGCAACTAGAAAAAGCTGTTTTCCACTCGTCGCCTTTCTGTATTCTAACGCGATAATACGCTTCGACTAGGTCCAATTTGGTAAAGATGTGACCTTCCTTCAGTTGACTGAGCAGATCTGGAATCAATGGAAGGGGGTAGACATTAGTCTGGGTGACTGCATTGAGTCTGCGAAAATCAATACATAAGCGAAGATCTCCTGTTTTCTTACGCACAAAAAAGGAGGGAGCAGAGCAAAGCGCTGGTGAGGGCCGGATGAACCACGAGCTATATTTTTATCCAAAAATTCCGGCAACACGGACTTCTCCTTCGGACTCATGGGCTAAATTTTCCCCTTTGGTAGTCTGCCCTCTCCCACCAGCTCAATGGCAGAGTCTGTTTTGCGGTGGGAAGGCAGAACATTGCATTCTTTCTCGTTAAACACATCTGCAAACTGGATGTACTCTACAGGTAGTTGGGGGGGGGTATAGGATCCCGATTCTTCGAAGCCATGGCAGCACACCCCCACACGACTACCTCTCTCCGGTGTCGGTCACACTGCGGCTGGGCGAAGGAAATAGTCCGGGTCACCCAATCTGTGGTGGGACTGTGTCCTTGTAACCAATTTGCTCTGAGTACCACCGGGTACCGGATGCTTGGAACTATCATAAAATGGATCTGCTCCCAATGAGTCCCGACTCCCAACGCTACTCGGCCTGTGCGCCGGTTAACGGGCCCCCCTTAAAGTCACTGCCATCCATTTGAGCGAAGTGGATGGCTTGGGGCATGTCCACCACTTTCACTTTTAAAGCTTTAAAAGTCTCCTCATTGATCAAAGTTCGTGCGTACCCAGAGTCCACTAGAGCCTCCACTGAAATCTGAGGTCCCCCCCTTGGGACTTTGTAAAACAACATCTATAAATAAAGTCTCTCCCATATCGCTTACCATCACTGGAGCCCCCTGCTCTTTGTCGGAAGAGGTCTGCTGCGGAGCCCCCGTTACAGCAGACCTGGGAGGTTTTTTGGCTGGCGACTCCAAGCCTCTTCCTCCTCCGAGGCCGACGAGCTGTCCTGGCTCAGCACTGGCATATTTGTAATCCGTGATCCCATTGGATCGAGTTGTGTAGTACGCTGTTCCTCTTGGCTAGTCGGTGCGAGGTTGAGAGTGGAGGGTCCTCGTCTTCCGGGAGCGGCACTCTTTGGACGCTCCTTGCCTCCTGTCCGTGCCGCCTCCTCCTTGGCCGAGCGCGGAGCAGTCGGAGGGACCTCAGACCGGGAAGGGCAAGCGGCAGCGAAATGTCCCATCCTGCCACAAACCAGGCATGCCCCGCTCTGAAAACGCCTCGCTCTCTCCGCTGTCGGGGCGGCTGCCCTCCCTGGCGGTCTGGAGCCTCCTCTCGGGACTGCCTGCTCCGGCCGCGGCCCCGAGTCTCGTGCTTTGAGTTGTTTAGACAAGTTCAATAATTGCTGGCGGTTTTCCACTTCCACCGCCAGCAGAATCCACCCCTCAAGATCAGGGGGGTCTCCTTGCATGAAAACCCAGTGGAGAATCTCTGAGTTCAGTCCTTCACGGAAATACTGCACACGCGTGGCCTCGCTCCAATCCACAAATTTGCTTGCTAGCAACTGGAACTCACTCGCATACTGCATCACCGACTTGGCACCCTGGCGAAGCTGTAGCAGAGCCGTCTTGGCCTGTGCATTCTGGTGCAGATCCTCAAAACGCCATCTGAGCACAAACATAAAGTCATCTAGGGTCCGCAACGCTCGGGAATGAAGGTCGTACTGCTGGAACATCCAGCTCGCTGCCTCTCCTTCCAGCAGCGAAGCTACGTACCATACACGACTCTCCTCTGGAGCGAAAGTGGGCCCCTGCTCTCTTATGAAACCGTCCACTTGAATCAAAAAGTAGGGAAGCTTCTCCCCTGTGCTGTCAAAGGAGGCTTGCAACTCCCTCCGCGGAGGTGCGGGCGCCTGCGGCACTTGTGATTGCTGAGGCGGCGGCGCTTGGGGTTGCTGAGGCGGCGGCAGCGAAGTCTGCGCTTGACGGATTTCGGCCACCTCTTGCCAAAGTCCCTCCAATAAGCCCCGCAGTGTAGCTATCTGTTTGACCAGCTCATGGTTTTGCTGCTGGAGACGTAGATAGTCCTCGTCCCTTTCTCGCCACTTCTGCGTGTGGCGCAATCCCGTGCCCCACAGAGGTGGTTCCTCAGAATCCCTCGTTGCTCCCATCCGAGAGCCGACTGTAAAATCCCAGTCCTCCTCCTCCGGCAAGGCGGAGCCCGCTCCCCGCCGGGTATTAACATGTGGGGGCACCCACGGAGACCCTGCCAGAGCCGCGGACGAAAGTCCGGGTGCTGCTCTGTCCGCGCCCCGAGGTCGCAATTGTCCCAACGGCAACGTGGGAGCCTCCTCCGGCTTCTACAGTTGCTTAGGTTCCGCATCCGGTACCTTGGGGTCAACCGGCTCTTGGTCGGGAATCAACGGTCTCTTGAGATCGGGCACGTCATGGTGTTGGGGAGAACACGGCACTGCAGCCCAAAAAGAATTACTAGCCTAATGTCAGGATCAGGCGTCTGTTCCTAGCATCCCATAAGCAAACTCATCCAGGCAGGTAGCTCTGCAGCAGTAATACTTTATTAGGAGCAAAAAGACAGATTAAAGAACTGACTGCCTACACGCAGGTGAGGCTAGTAATGCTGAATACAGGCAGGTTACATGCTTAAGACACTACGAACTGAAAAGGTTAACATTGCTAAGCAACCTCGAGATAAGCAGTTCCCAGGAAGACAGACTAAACATTATCACAGCTGCAGAAAACAGGATGAGCGAAACTGTACACAAACGTTCAGAGGCATGAGAACCAAGGATTTGACGTGTGGCCACAACCTGGCCTACCTCATGTCAAAAGCCTTTGCTCCAGCGAACAGGCAAAGGCCTGACAGGAACACACTTTTCTACAATCAAAGGACTGTGTATACTCCTGCCTTTGGCAAAGTGTAAAATGATATTATTTTATACTGAGGAATATGCAGGGAGTCAGGGATAGCCCAAAAGCAAAACAAGAAAGAAAAGCTGGCAGCTACAGGTAACAAGCAGAGGACCCCTTCCCTGGGCAAGAGGGAATCAAAACAGCAAAGGGTCTTTGTAAATAATAATAATAAGAAGAGAAGTTAGTTTTTATATGCCACTTTCCTCAACCTTTTAAGGAAAATCAAGCCAGCTTACAATCTCCTTCCCCTCCTCTCCCCACAACAGGTGAGGCTGAGGGAGCTCTAAAAGAACAGTGACTGGCCCAAGGTCACTCAGCAGGCTTCATGTGGAGGAGTGGGGAAATCCAAGCTGGTTCTCCAGATTAGAGTCCGCCGCTCTTAGAGAGCCAGCATGGTGTAGTTAGTGGTTTGGAGCGGTGGATTCTGATCTGGAGAACCAGGTTTGATTCCCCACTCCTCCACATGAATGGCGGAGGCTAATCTGGTGAACTTGATTTGTTTCCCCACTCCTGCACATGAGGCCAGCTGGGTGACCTTGGGCTAGTCACACTCTCTCAGCCTCACCTACCTCACAGGGTGTCTGTTGTGGGGAGAGGAAGGGAAGGTGATTATAAGTCGGTTTGATTCTTCCATATGTGGTAGAAAAAGTCGGCATATAAAAACCAACTTATCTTGTTCTTAACTACACCACCACGCTGGCTCTAAATAAGGACTAAGGTGGAATAGAGGTGTTTTAAATAAAAATAAGATTGAGGACAGATGGAGAGAAGACATGCTGTTGAACAAGCAGCTTGTGACAAAGGATTCTCCTCTGGTACTTTCTGCCCTCATTCTAGAGTTCAAGGATCCCAACCACCAAAGGGAAAGGCCACTCACAGGATCACCCCTGACAACAGAGGGAGCTCCTCCCTTTGACCCCGAGGAAGGACGCACCAGTTTGACAAACCCGTTCTGCAGCTCGGCCAGCTGCTCCTTGAGCTCCCGGTTCTGGGTCAGAGCCCGGCTGATGGTCGCCTTGTCGCTCTGCATGTTCTCCAGGATCTGCTGCCTGTCCACGGCCTCCTCGCTGTAGCGCTGCAGGGCCTTCTCCAGCTCCAGCAGCTGCTCCTCCTGCTCTCGATTGAGGCGGCTCAGCTGCTTGTTGTCCTGCACCTGGGCTCGGCACTGCTCGCGGAGCTCCTCCTTGTCCCGCAGCAGCTGACTGAGCTCTTCCTGCAAGCGCAGCTCCGCTTCTGAGGGGCCCATGGAGGAGGCAGGCTCATTCTCCTGGGGCTTAGGAGCTACAAAGCCAAATCAGAAAAAAGATGGATCAACGGGTGGCCGTGGCTGGAGGATTCAAGGCCTCCTGTCGATTCCAAGCCCGAATACAGGTTAAAAGTGTCTCTATGCCAACCCTAGCACATGGAACACAGCTGCTACCCAACAGCACTTATAGAAGGAGATCAGTCTCTCTGATTTCTCTAGTTCTCTTGGGGTTTCCTTGAGCCGCCAGGTGAGGGCTTAATTACGATCTACCTGAAATCTTCTTCAACTCTGCTAGATGATTTTTCAAGGGTTGCTGGTGTATTTAATTACTATTCCTCCCTCCCTACCACTTGAGCTAAGGCAACTTGTGGAATATTGAAGCAAAACAGCTTCCCTCCCAGAAAGTTCCCACTCCTGTTAAAAGAGGGAAGGAAAAGGTTTGGGGCTCGAGGAAGGAAATTGTAAGGAAAGGACAGTGGAGGGTTAAAATAGTAGTAGAAAGGGTCAGGCTGTGGGCCAAGCAAGATGCAAATGAAACCGGGGGGGGGGGAGCACAGAATGGCTCACACACGGCAGGTCCCTGGCTCAATTACTGGCACCTGCAGTGAAAGGACCTTTCGCTCCCACTTATCATAGAGAGCTGCTGGCAGTCAAATTAGACAGTGCTGAACTAGATGGACCAATGAGTAGATAAATGGCAAGTATAAAGCAGGGAGAGTAGCCATTTAAGGAGCAAAATGCAGGCATGAGCCTAAACCCTTCCCACCCCCCATCCCACTTATTGTAGATTATTTTCCAACAGACTTTCTTCTCTAAACAGGTTGAGTATCTCTTTTTTATTTTATTTTAATTTTATTAGATTTTTATTTTGCCCTACCCCATATTTCAGATCCTTCCGTATATTGGAATATTTTGGCATGTTTGCATATGCATAATGAGATATCTTGGGGATGGGACCCAAATTCACTTATGTTTTATATACATTTTATACACATAGCCTGAATGTAATTTTAAACTTTTTTAATAATTTTGTGTACCATCAGAAAACAAAGGTGTAACTATTTCATCAGAATACCTGTATCAGCTGTTGAACAAGAACAACAACAAACAAACTAAGTAACTACGAACTAAGAACTAACTAAGGCTTTCAGTTTCCACCTATGATGCAGTGTACACTGTATTTTATTTTATTTTTTGGTGAGAGGAAGCACTGAAAGCAGGCAGCACAATCTGCCTGTGTACCGGCTCGAAGAGTCCGGTTTTCAGATCAGTCCAGATAAGGGATGTCCGGATAAGGGATACTCTCTACCTGTACCAGCTGAAGTTCTTATATTGGAAATGAGCTTGCCTGCGAAAAAAGTGCTTAGGGAGAGAAGACACGGGGTGATGAACAATGGGGGAGAATAACAGGGGAGGCCACTCCTCATTTATGAACCTGTTCTACTCCTTACATCAGACACCCATCCCCTTTTGCTTTCGACTAGGATCAGACCATTGGTCTGACTCACCTTAAAGAAGCCTCTTAAACCAGACACACACTCACCCCGCCTTTTGTATGTGACTGCAACAGACTTAAGTTTAACCATATCTTATCTGGCCCTGTGGTGATTCAAGAAGGAAATTACCAAAAATGAAGGAATCATTTCATGTATGCAAAAATAAACCTGGGTTTACCTGTGCAAATAAATGTCTGCTGCAGTCACATTTACATTGTGGGTGTAATGTAATGTGTGAAGTGGCTGGAGCAGGTAGATATGAAATATTGGAAAAGGAACTTCAAGGAGAAGAAGCAAACTACTGGACTGCTGGGCTAGGCAAACAACTCAGAAGAAATGAAAGAAGGACTGGGGGAAGGGGACAAATGAGAAGAGGCAAAGAAGGGCTAGCTTTCATCTCAGAACCTTACCCAACTGACTGCTGAGCAGTTCAGACAAATTAGCTTCCAGCTCCTGGATGCGAATTACATTCAAATCTTTCTCTTCCGTCAACGTCTGGACCTGTAACCACAAGAAAGAAGGGAAAACCCTCACCCTTCAGGATAAATGATCAGCTCTACTTCCCTTGAAACGTGGCTACTATCCTTACCTGCTCAGACAGCAGCTGTACCCTCTGCTGCCAGATTCCCCCTTCCTCCTTCAGCTTGTGGGCATACCGATCCCGTTCAGCCTGGAGTTGTTGCAGTGACTCCGACAGCTGCTCAGCGTGTTAAAAGGAAAAAGAGAGAGTGTTAAGTCAAACAGTGTGGATGAAACTGCTATTAAGACTGTGTTGCTGGGCCTGTCACAAAGGGCTGAATACGTGGGGCTCTTTCAGCATCACCCTTTGGCTCTTACCTGTGCAATTTGTGTTTCTAAGTTTGCCCTCTCCTCCAGTGCCATTTGCAGCTGTTGAGTAGCATCTGGGATCCCCGGCTGACTTGCAAACTAGGAGAATCAAACAAATGGTTATAGAAAACATTCATCCCATCTTCAATCCTCCCCTCCCAGATTCAGCAGTCCACAAGAGGATTCCTGTAGTTTTACTAGCTCAGAATTGCAAAAATATTATTGATATGTATGGTTTGCACTTGGGGAAGAGAGAGGGGGTATTGAAGGGCAGAGGATCTGTGAACTCAGCACAATGGAAGGATCTGCAAACTGATCTAAAATTATGTTGATTATCTTCGCTTCCATTTAGTTTTTACTCCACGTTTCCAGCTCCTAAGGCTTTAGAGGAAGATCTAAGAAATGTCATAGGAAATGTTGTATGAATAATAGGTAACCAGAATGGGTTTCCACTGGTCTTGGACTGCAACTTCCAAGACCCCTTCCTATCTCTCTGTATCCTTCTCCTGCTTATCCCCCCACAACTTCAGCTTACTGGTCACCTAAATCTGAATCCCTAAAACCTTTCTTCCAAAACTACAGTATTTGTTGCCCAACTAGTGGAATCTTAGGGACAAAATTACATTTACAAAATATGATGAGCTTTGCTAGTGAAAAATTAAAACGTCTGAGGTGCAAAGTACACAGAGCTGTGCCTTAGATACACAGAGGTACCAATTACCACTAAAGCACACAGTTAACTTGGCTGCTTCCCTCTCAAACTTGGAAACATAACACAAAGATGTCAAAATTCCTATGAAAAAAGTAATTATATCACAGCTTGCCCAAATACTCCGCCTCCTCTTCTGAGGAGTACCTGTGAGCCAAACTGCACATTCCATAGAAGATCCGTGATAGTACCTCCTATTTTTTTTAATTAGACCTTTCAAAATATAACACACCATATAGCATAGCACATTTCATACTCCCAACTGCACAACGAAACCAAAAGGCATTATAACGCATAAAATGCATAAGCAAACACTTTCTCTTTTATCTTATTATTTCAAAATATTATAAATGCCCAACTCTCAATTTATCTGAGCACATTAAATTATTCATCTGGGCCCTTTGATATCAGTTTAGTTAATAATACAATATCCACACCTGGTGGTACCATTCACCCTTTGAAGGAGGTTCTAACTTTTTTTCCATTTTTCTACTATTGCCAATTTAGCACAGGTAAGTAAGCTCAAAATCTGTTCCACATCCAAAAGGGCAACAACCCCTTTTAAATAGCACAAGATTAACTTTTTGAACAAGGTAGATTTTTGAACATGACCCCCCAATGTAAAAAATCCACCACATTTTATTGTTTTAACATTAAAAAGCAGCCACAGGAGAGCTCCAATCTGGAGCAAGGCCACAGCACTGGTCAAGGATTTAGCCCTTCGACCAGCCTCCCCTGCCATTAGCCACAGTAAGGGAACACAAGACACCGTTTTTATTCCCCCACCATGGCTACAAGCTATGGAGGGAAATTTCTATATGTGTGTGTGTGTGTGGGGGGGGTCCCTGATTGCAGATTTCCCATGGAATGTATCATTTTGGCTGTGTGAAAGTGCAGTTTCCAAGTCCGTCAGATCTCCCCGCTTCCACAAAAGAAGAAGAAGAGTAGGTTTTTATATGATGACTTCCTCTACCTTTTAAGGAGTCTCAAAGCGGCTTATAATCTCCTTCCCTCTCCCCACAACAGGCACCTTGTGAGGTAGGTTGGGCTGAGAGAGTTCAGAGAGAACGGTGACTAGTACAAGGTCACCTAGCAGACTTCATGTGGAGGAGTGGGGAAACCAACCCGGTTCTCCAGATTAGAGTCCACAGCTCCTAACCACCACACTTAACCTCTGGCAACATAGCAATCACCTGCTGAATCATCAGCTCTGCCATTTCCAGTTTCTTGTGCAGATCTTCCACATCCAACTTCATGGATGAGTTCTCTGAAATCAGCGCATGCAGCTTCTCTGACAGTTCGGAGTTCTGCTGCTTCAGTTCTTCACTGCTTTTGCTAGAAACACACACAAAGCACTAATATCACCATAACAGCCGCTACATATAAGAGGTCTGTCACTAAGAGCAGTAGACTTTCAGATCCAGGATCCAAACCACAACATGGGAACCGGCACATACAGTCTCTCCTTGCCTTAGGGTAGCCAGATGCAAGTGAGCAGAGCTCCTGTATTTTAATGGTTTTACAGAACAGGGGATGTTGGCTATTTCAGCTTCCCATGGAGGATGAATAAAACTGGCGGAAAGTGCCATCAAGTCACAGCCAACTTATGGCAACCTCATAGAGTTTTCAAGGCAAGAGATGTTCAGAGGTGGTTTGCCATTGCCTGCCTCTGCGTAGCAATGCTGGTATTCCTTGGAGGTCTCCCAACCAAGTACTAACCAGGGTCGACCCTACTTAGCTTCCAAGATCAGACCAGATCAGGCTAGCCTGGACCATCCAGGTCAGGCCTCTGCATTGCAATCCTGGACTTCCTTGGTCTTCCATCCAAGTACTAACCAAGTCTGACCCTGCTTAGTTTGTGAGATTTGACAAAATTGGTCCAGCCATCCAGGTCAGGGCTCTGCATAACAAACCTGATTTCCTTAGTGGTCTCCTATCCAAGTAGTAACCAGGGCTGACGGTGTATAGCTACCAAGATCTGGTTGGGGCATCCAGGTCAAAGCAGAGTAAAACTATGCTTACCAACACATGTCACTCTAGACTACCATAAAGAGAATGTAGGAGAATGGCTGGGGCCTAAAGGAATCAAGTGTGCATAAAGGGAACTGTGCACACAGTAAATTATGGTCTTGAAACACATTCTTTGAGTGACCATCTAGAAAGTGACCATCTGCCCCAATCATAATTTTCTCTACTTGTATTATTTCAGTATGTACAGTAGATTATGATTCCAGGAGTCCTATTTTTGCTTAAATGGAGCCCCAGACTTATTGAAAAGATTACTACCTTGCTAAATACCCAGCAGATGTTAAATGAGAGGCCCAATTCAGATACATCTGGCATCTTTTCAAGAATTACATCGTTGCTGAATCTCTAGTGGACTAAAGGTAAAGGTCC
Organism: Euleptes europaea; assembly: GCF_029931775.1. NCBI lineage: Eukaryota > Metazoa > Chordata > Lepidosauria > Squamata > Sphaerodactylidae > Euleptes > Euleptes europaea. Next base: position 52,774,390 of record NC_079325.1, on the reverse strand, counting down.
CCTGTGCAAGCACTGGGTAATTCCTGACCCATGGGGTGACGTCACATCCCGACGTTTACTAGGCATACTTTGTTTATGGGGTGGTTTGCCAGTGCCTTCCCCAGTCATCTTCCCTTTACCCCCAGCAAGCTGGGTACTCATTTTACCGACCTCGGAAGGATGGAAGGCTGAGTCAACCTCGAGCCGGCTACCTGAAACCGACTTCTGTCGGGATCGAACTGAGGTCATGAGCAGAGCTTTTGACTGCAGTACTGCAGCTTACCACTCTGCGCCAAGGGGCCCTTTCTATTGGACTACAGTAGGTCAAATTAAGAGGGGATTTTTAGAGAAGGGTTGGTACTATCAGGAATGCAGGTTTATGCTTCAAACCTTGCCAAAAATTCGTAATTGATAGATTTGACTCTTCAATTCATGCCCTAATCCACTTTCGCTCTCAATACAAGCAACTTTTGAAGCCCAAAAAACTTTCCCAGTACAAAGAACAGTGGAAAGAGTTAGGCCTTTGCATAATACAAAAAGATGACAGGAAATTCTGGGAAGTTGTAGCTATTGGCATTCAAGTGTGTAATTCTTTTTTAGATGCACATACTACAGTGGAGAAGTGGTCTCAATGTTTTACAGCCATCTATGGTGGCACTCAGGAAGAGCCATCTTGTGAATTTTTACTCTAAATTAAACTAGCTCCCTGTACGGCCTGTAATTTCATTATATAAAAAGGGTAATAGACAGGATAGTGCAAATTAGAATCCTATTAGTCTTTTGGATATATCCTCCAAACTATATACTTGCTACAAACAAACTGGAGGATTGGGCAGAGCTGACGAAACTCTTTCACCTAAGCAGGCTGGTTTTCGTAGAGGCTGCAGCACAATTGACCACTGTGTCACTCTGAAGGCCCTGATTCAGAAATATTCTACCAGTTACAGAAAATCTTTATGTAGCATTTATAAACCTTACGCCCGCCTTTGATTCTATCGACAGACACAGACTGTGGGAAAAACTTGAGAAGACAGATATTGATAGATGGCTCCTCGGGCTTTTGATTGAACTGCACTCTGAGATTACAGCCAGAGTGAAAGTGAGACTGCAGGGGTTCCTGACCGATCCTGTCTTGTTAGGAGGGAGAGGTGTTAAACAGGGTTGTTTGCTGGATCCTTTTTATTTAATTTTATGTTAATGATATAGTTCAGGCAATGAAGTCACAGAATTTGTTCTCTCCTTCTCTTCACAGGTGCAAAATCTCAATTTTGTTATAGGGTGACAATACGGCACTTGCATCCTATACTGAGATCGGATTTAGGAGAATGTTGGTGGGATTGGCCGATTACTGTGAAAGGGAGAAACTGAGGATCAATTACGATAAAACCAAAATTGTTTTTTTTTTGGTAATAGCAAAGCCAAGCACAGGTGGACAATCAATGCTCGGCCAATTGAGCAATGCCTTTTCAAAAAAATATCTGGGTGCTCTATTTCAGGGATCCTGGTCTTGGAAGGCACACCTAAATGCACTTCATGTTCACTTTTTTGTGATTCTGTGTTTGTTATGACTTTGTGGTTACAACAATGTAATATATCTAAATTTAGCTACACTCTTTGCGTATGGATCCTAAGTTATCTCAGTCAGCACCTTTTCAGGTAAAAGCCAATTCAAGGCATTAAGATCTATGAGTTCGTAACCACTGCTTTTTCTACTTTGTTACATAAGGCCAAACGATACCTCTCTATCATAGGAAAGGAGGGAAGGATGCAACTATGGAAAACATCCCGTAGTCCATTTGTGCAAGAAGAAAACCCTTGTGGATCAGAGTGCAGCAGCAACACTAGGGGATCTTACCTCTGCTTGTAGGCTTCCAGTTTCAGGCTGTCTCGTTCTTTTGCCAGCTCTTTATTATGCTGCCAATACAAAAACACAAATAAATCAAACACAGATCATGACCCCGGGTGTTCATGTATTACTTACTTGCCTTTCTTCCACAAAACTCAAAGTAGCCTTCATAGGGTCCCCAGGAGGACTCCTATCCAGGAACTGACTAGATCCAGACCTGCCCAGCTTTTAGTAGTGCAAAGCATAATTGGAAGGCATATATAAACTTCAGCACTGTTAAGCCTCCAGCACTGCCCGCCCCATTCATTTTTCAAATTCTGAGAATGTTTATTATTTCTCCTCATGTGTAACCCTTGTGGATGCAGGGGGGAAATCTGAGAGGCCAGGCAGTGTGATCCATCTATTGCATTTTTATCTGGCCCGACCCTCTCCAAGGAACACAGGGCAGTAGGAACATAGAGTAAATGCTGTTACTCGCTCTGAGCCTAGCTGGGAATGAGGGCGGGGTATAAATGTAATAAACAAATAAATGATGGTGATGATAATAATAATAATAATAATGATAATAATAATGTTGTCAATTACGATAATGATCATCATTATCATCATCATCATCATTATTATTATTCCCTGCTCCATGTTGCCCACCTCACCAATCTGGGTCAGGCTGAGAGAGAGTGACTAGCCTAAGGTCACCTGGTACGTTTCATGGCAAATGGCAGAGCATATGTTTTGCATGTAGACAGTCACAGATTCGATCGGCAACACCTCCAGTTAAAGTATCTTAGGCAGGAAAAGGCTCTGCTCTGCCAGAGAACTTGGAGATCCACTGCCAATACAAAGCATGACTTTGCTACTGACATCAGTAAAGCTGATGTTCTAGATGGGATTCCCCTTCCCAGTTTATATGGGATGAGTTTATCACTTACTGGTTTTGTTAAACCAGCTTAGGACTGCTCCTTAACCCAGCTTTGCTTCTAGAGAAGTTAGCTGGTGCTTTTACTAGGAACACTTTCTTTTGGTTGCTTCCTCCACATACTCAGCTGAACTGACCTTACCGATCCAGGCTACTGTAACCTCAAGCTTAAGCTTCTGTTTTTTGTTTTTTATAATATTAACTGAAAGTATAAAAAAGGTGGAAGGTAGTAAAATAGCATATGTTGTTCCAGAATAATGTAGTCTTGTTATATTTTAGATTAGTTTTATTATGTATAGTATGTAATGGATTGTTTTATATTGTGGAGTTTTGTGTTGTGAAAATTCCTTAACGGCTGATTTGGGATGGTTTTATCCCATTTTATTTATTTGTACTCGGTTTTAGCCAAATGTATGTTCTTCCTTTTTATATGCCAATAAAGACTATGTGTTGTGTGTGTTGTGAAAATTAATTTAAAAAAAAAAAAAAAAAGCTTCAGCTTCTGTTAACAGAGCTTCACATACAGCCGGCCATAAAAAAAATGACTCTAGAACTTCCATTTGCACAAAACATGGTTGCTGTCAGTCTCAGGTGTTTGCATCTAGCATCCCTCTAGCATACTCATCCAGACAGATAGATCTGAAGCAGTAAAACTTTATTAGGAACTAAAAAGCAAATTTAAAGAACTAACTGCACGCAGGCAGGCAAGGTTAGAAATGGAGAGCAAGTACAGGTTACCTGCTTAAAAACATTAGGACAAGAGAGAAAGATAAACATTGCTAGGCAACAGCGAGATAGGCATTTCCCATGAATGAAGACACAACACGCCACAGCTGTGATAACAGGCACTAACGAAGTATACACAGGAGCTTCCAAGCCCTGGAAACCAAGGACTTGACTTGTGGCCAGAACTTGGCTTGGAATATCAACCTCCATTCCAACCATTAGAGCCTGTCAGGACCTTGCGTTCAGTGAAGACCCTGACAGTTGCCCTGTCTTTTTACCGGAGCCCACGAATTTAATCAAGTAACATCAATCCTAAAACAGCTTCACTGGTTGCCAATCTGTTTCCAAGTTCAATTTAAGCAGCTGGTTCTTACCTTTAAAAGGCCTCCATGACCAGGGAACTAGATACTGAAGGACAATCTTTCTTGGTATGAGCCCATGTGCGGAGTTTTTCCTTCCTTTGCTCTTGGCATATTCACCTGCAGCCCAGTTATGGGCTAGTCTGGCCATCACTCTAATTCACTGGAATGGGCGGCCACAGCAGGTAAGGAGAGATTTTTGTGAAGTCAGCTCTGGAATATGGTGGACAATTTTTTGGCAGGATAATTTGTGAACATTTTTTTTAATTGTTAATGTGTTTTTTTAAAATATGTGTGTTTTATGTGCAAGCTGCCTTAGGGTGCGTGCTTTTCAGGAGGAAAAGTGGTGATATAAATATTTTAATTAAATCAAAGGAAGCCCACCTGACACTGAGCCTAACAAATTTTATAAAGCATGATAAAACATCTGTCTCCTTTCGACTTATTTGTAATTAGATTTAGAAGCTGCTAATTTACACATAGGTACACTTGAAACTGCCTTACATGAAGTCACGTCCATTTAATTCAGTTCTTTCTATGCTCATGACCAGCACCTCTCCCACAGACTCAGGCAGAGAAAGGTCTTTCCCCAATAACTCCTATCTGAAATCTTTTTAACCTGAGGAGCCAGGCACTGAAACACTGCATACAAAGCATGCGTTCTGTTGCCATGCGACAATCTCTCTCTACAATTTACAGCTTTGGAAGTACATATTTCATTTTTACCTGTTATCGTTTATTACGTAATATATATTTTTTAATTATGCTGCTTTCCCACCTGATCAGAATCCCCAAGGCTGCGAACACAGAAAAGTTAAAATACTTGAACTATTAAAAGAACATTTAAAATTATAAAATAATTAAATAAAACACATAAACAACACAAGAAATAAGGGGAAATGGCCAATAATAGTTAATGGGGGTATACCAAACAAAACAAAAAAAAATGGCAGAAGACACTGATACAGGGAGACAGACAAATCTCCCTAGGAAGGGAGTTCCAAAGTTCCACAGGGAGTTCTTATAAAACTGAGATGTTTATTTTTAATAAATCAGAAACACGGAACACAATACATGCCAGAGCCATCCTTGAAAATCTCGAGGCTTGCATGTAAAGCACCTAAAGAAAGTGGGATCACATACTTTTTTTAGTTTCCATCTCTTCAGGTACTTCTTGCAATTACATTCTCAAGCACACTTATGCAACCAGGAGAACTAGAAACATATTTGTAGTCAAACAAGATTCCAAGATTTTAGAATGTCAACTTGCAGAAGACACATTTTGCTATGGAAGGGTTGAGGATATCACACACTTGGTGATCACGGCTTCTGTGCGCTGTCTCCTTGCCTCTACTGGCATGTGACCAACCCCCTCTGCCAATATCTGCTAAAACATTTTGTATCTGCAAACCCACCCATGTTGTGCTGTGTTCTATGAAACTGCTGCATTATTCACGCCACAGATTCAGGGTCTGTTTAGTAGGGATCTCAACTCAAACAATGTGGTCTAAGAACAAGATGATCTGTAGGAAGCTAGTTTCTGTTAATACAAAATGCAAATGGTGAAGGCCATCTACCCTCGACACTATCACCAGCACTCCAATTGTAGTGACAAGACAGATCTGTCTAGGATTTCAGATCTGACTAGGCCAAGCAACCAGAGCCAAGCCTACGGGGCCAAACCAATAACTCTCAAAAGAGTGTGGCTCCATCTGCACGGAATGAAAGTCAGCACTACTAATTAGACATGAATCTGAGCTGGAGACAGAAGACAGCCTATGCCAAAATAAGTCTTTGACTGGAAATGTTGCCTTGATCCTCTGGCAGAGACCAAGTTCGGATCTGGCAAAGGGTGCCAGACCTGTGAAGCTGAACAAACCAACAAACACTGAAGGTATACAGAAACAGGCCTACTGGAATGACACAAAATCTTGTTTGGAAAAAGAGTTCCTAGTTCAATCTCCAAAAGAAGAAAGCATAAAGTGTGAGTAGAGAGATGATGAAATAACGAAAACTAAATATTGGACACTCTTACTTTGTCTGACTGCTTCTGTTGGGTAGAGATGGAAGAAAGAGTGTGCTCCAGCTCAGATATCCTCTGGCGAGAGGACTGCAACCGAGAAGCAAGATCCTCAACTTCTCCTGCAAGGTGAAAACAAGACTACTTGAAGCAAGCAGAGCTTGACTACCAATTCACTTTTAAATTTCCACTCTTCTTTGTCTTGGCAACACTTGGTGGCCTGAGGTAACTGCCATTAAGTTGCAGCGCAAATATCACAAAGCCACAGCATTACAAGGTTATTGGAAGTAGACACAGAGATGCAAAGGCTTAGGATCAGGGCACCAGGCAACCAGAGTTGGCAAGAGGTTTGCTGTAGCCTCTAAGCACAAAAGTATTATTGTTGCAAACAGAGGAAACAGCAGTTGTCTGTATTATTCTACTGACTTTCTATAACTGCAAAAGTTTACAGTAGGATAGCTTCCAGCCTATTATTCTTCATTGACCTTGCAAGAGCATTTTGCATGCTGTTACAGACCCAATTACAGGGGAGAGGGGGTTATTTATCATTTAGGTCATTTCTTAGCTGCCTCTCCAGAAAACTGTTCAAGGCAGCTTACAACAATCTAAAATACAACAATAAAATTAATAAAAACATCAGTGAAAAAAATAATCCCCAAAAGCACAACAAAAAATCACAAAACAGCAACCAAGCACTAAAACTAGCATAAAAATTACAAACACATGTAAAGCAGCATCAGAAGGCAGAAAAAGCAGCATAAAATCCAAACTCTGGGACCAGTTCTGAAAGACACCTAAGGATATAACTAGGAAGGAAGTTAAAACATAAATGAAAACTGACAAAATCTGTAAGATTACACTTCAGCAGGATAAACATCAACCAAAGGTCTGGACAAATTCCAAAGAGCAGCTTCATAAGATCACATTACCAAGCAGCATCCTGAAGTATATTCCAAATCAGAGTTTCCAGTGTCTAAAAGCCCTGGATAGCCACGGCCAAACACTGGACTAAATGATGGCGAAGTGCAATTATGTTGTTGTACCTCTGAATCAACGACTACAGTCACACTGCGCTGTAGTTCCTTGCATGAACCTTAGCAAAAATATTTCAGTGTTATAGTTGTTGCCTCCCCACTATGGTTTGAGATAGTCAAAAGGCTCAAAGGAACTGCCTACCTGTTTTCTGCCGAGCGGCCTGCTGCGTATGCGCAAGGGCTGTCTGCAGTTCAGACTTCTCCGAAACCAGTATCCCTATAGTCTGGATGTGGACCTTTAAGGAGAGCACAGATAAATTGACCACTGCTGCTTAGGATTCTTGCATCACAGGAGTTGCTGAAAGTTAATCAATTAAAGCTAGGTGCCTCCTCTCAAAGGCAAAGAAAAGCCCACCTGTGGACAAAAGCAACTAGGAAGAGCGAAGTGCTAATTATGATACGGCACCAAGGAAGACTTTCTGCCTACCTGTAACTGTTCTCGCAATGCTGCTTGTTCCTTTGAAAACTTCTGTTCAAACCCCTTCTTTTCCTATTGAAATGCAAAGTATACACATAAACACCAAAACAAAACTGACTGGCAGCCTGCCTCCCGCATGACATTTAATTCATACACATTACAGATCTGATGTGATCTCTGCCAAGCGCTGCTGAACACAAAATCCTAGCAAATGCGGGTGGTAAAGAAACAGCTCTTCCTGGATTACCTCCTTAGCTTTCCTTAAGATTTCTATTTAGTTCTCTTGGTGAGTTTCAAACTTAAGGAACTGTTACTCAGAACAAAATACAGGAAAAGGACGCCCTTAAGACTTTTTAAAAACAGAGTCCGCATGACAACTAAAATTCAAGTCTGAGAGAATGTTTGTTAAATAAATGGTTATGATAGGATTTATCACTCCTTCAGAAAAAACAGGAAAAGTAGAAATACATGGCCTGACTTCCAGCGCATTGTGGAAAGCAGACATATTGTAATATTGCCTTATATTTATTTATTCTGAAAATGCATATGCTGCCTCTCCAGAGACCTGCTTGAGGCTGTAACCAGGGACTCACTTTTTCAAATTCTAATTACAGCCTCCTCCTTTTTCAAGATTTGCTGATCTCTGAGCATCTTCAAGGTCAGCATAAGCTCTGGGAGAGCTTCCATGGTTGGGAGAGGTGTGAAGACTCAACAGATGTATAGTGTCCAGAACACGCGAAGTGATGGTATCGCTTTACTCTGCTCTGGTTAGACCTCACGTAGAATATTGTGTTCAGTTTTGGGCACCACCATTTAAGAAGGATGTAGACAAGCTGGAACGTGTCCAGAGACGGGCAACAAAGATGGTGCAGGGTCTGGAGACCAAGTCCTATGAGGAAAGGTTGAAGGAGCTGGGTATGTTTAGCCTGGAGAGGAGAAGACTGAGGCATGATATGATGACCATCTTCAAGAACTTGAAGGGCTGTCATATGGGGGATGGTGCTGATTTGTTTTCTGTTGCCCCAGAAGGTCGGACCAGAACCAATGGGTTGAAATTAAATCAAAAGAGTTTCCATCTAGACATTAGGAAGAATTTTCCAACAGTTAGAGCGGTTCCTCAGTGGAACAGGCTTCCTCGGGAGATGCTGAGTGCTCCTTCCCTGGAGATTTTTAAGCAGAGGCTAGATGGCCATCTGCCAGCAATGCTGATTCTATGATCTTAGGCAGATCATGAGAGGAGGGCATCTTGGCCATCTTCTGGCATGGGGTAGGGGTCACTGGGGGTGTGGGGGGGAGAGTTAGATGTGAATTTCCTGCATTGTGCAGGGGGTTGGACTAGATGACCCTGGTGACCCTTCCAACTCTATGATTCTATGATCCTATGAATTTTCTCAAATTCACAATGAGCTTATTTGGAGATCAGCACAGTAGGTCAGCTTGTTACTAATCATACTTGGAGCTGGGTTAGGGACTGCTCCCACAGCCACTATTATATAATAGTTAAGACCCTTCAAGGTAAATACAAAATCTGTGGAACTCACACAAACTTGTGTGTGTGTGTGTGTGTGTGTGTGTGATTTTGCCATCAAGTCACAGTTGACTTAGGATGACCCAGTAGAGTTTTCAAAGCAAGAGACGTTCAGAGGAGCCGGCCCCTGTGTGGGCTGAGAGAGTTCAGAGAGAACTGTGACTAGCCCAAGATCACCCAGCAGGCTTTTCATGTGAAGGAGTGGGGAATCGAACCGGTTCTCCAGATTAGAATCTGCCGCTCTTAACCACTACACCATGCTGCCTCTCATCAACAGACGACTCTGTGGAATAAATGCTAAGTACAAAAAAGGCCTCTGGCAATCTTAACTCTATTAAAAACCAGGCCACTGAAGACAACACAGGAACTGTAGTTTGAATAAAATAATCAGCCTGACCCAAAAACTAGCAAACCTGATGGATACGAATTTGAACTTTTCAGATCTGTGTAAGTGAATAGGACTACCATATATACTCGTGTATAAGCCGAGTTTTTCAGCCCCAAAAAAGGGCTCAGAAAACCCAACTCGGCTTATACACGGGTCAATACGGTACTTAGAAGGGAGGGGGGGGAACTTACCGCTGCCTGCCCGCACGCCTTCCCTGTGGGCCAGGAGCGGCCTGCGGGGCCTCCTGGGCGCAGGGAGGGGGCCACCGCCAGGGAAGGCTGCTCAGGGGTGCCGCGCGCGCTTTGCTGGGCGATTAAATGCCCGCTCTGCGGCTGGTTACATTCGTCATTCAGAGAGGACTAATCTAGCTGCATGGGAGGAAATGAACGTGGCGGGGAAGCCGTCTCCTCCAGCCCAGCTCGAGCGGCCGGACAGCCTCCTCGTCCCCACTTGGGCAAGTACCCCCCGCCCCAGCTTCTCTTTCTAATCCCTTCAGCGTCCCAGCTGCGCGCCGCCGCCGCTTCCTGCCCGCTTCAGAGCAGCAGCAGCTCTCGCTGCCCAAACCCCAGCGGGGAGCTCGTGCCTCCTCACACTCGTCTGGGCAGCCAGTCTTCTCACCCTCTCCTTTCGTCCCTGGGCTGGGTGGGCTTTTCCCCCTCGGAAGTGTCGGGTTGCTCGCGGGGAACTTGGGGGAAAGCCTCAGAGCGGGGCGAGGAGGGCAGCCCGAGCGAGGCGCGAGGGGGGGGGAGTGGTCCAGGGGCTTTGTTTGTTTTGGCTGTTGGAGGGTCATATAAAGGTCTCTGTGTGTTCAAGGGAAGGGGGCTGCCTCAAGCCAAAGGAAGCGCTCTGCTGTGGTGCATGCAGGAGGCAGAAAAGCAAATGTGTGTTTGTTCGGGTGCCTTTTCACAAGGAGCAGGGAATAGTTAAGTGCTAAGAAAAGTTTAGCTCCTTGGAAATTGGCTTCCCTCTTGCTTTACCTCGGGGCTAAACTAGACCTGGTACGCTGTTGCATCTGTTTTCCTCTCCTTTCCTTTTTAAAAACCAAAACCAGCTTTTTGGGGAGGGGGAATGAGTGGGAAGGGCAGTTTAACACTTTTCTTTCTCTCTAGGCGCTTTCCCTTTCCTATAGCTGCCTCCCTATGCATTTCTTACTGGTGTGTGCTTGTAAGGGGGCGGGGGAAATACACGCTACAGGATCTGCATGATCTGTATCTGTACTATTGAATGCTTTGCCGAGCTATGCAACTTTTATAAAAGTTTTTTAAAAAACCCCAACAGATTAGCTTTAAATATAGTTCACGTGTAGCTGCTGGCATCCACCCACCCTCAGAAATCTTTCACTGGATTTGTGCTGCTTAAAATAAGAATTTTTAAAGAAGTGGCAGGGAGTTGTGGGCAGAAAAGAGGCAAGGTAAACGATATTCTACAGTTTGGTCATATGCATCTGGCTTTCAAAACTGAAGCCAAACTGAAGCCAAACTGAATCTCACCTTCAAAAATAATTGACAAAAAAGTCTTTAAATGAAGCGGTGGGCTAAGATTTTAGATGGTGTGTGTGAGGGGAGACCTAGCATCTATGGGGGTTACCGCATTATGTATTCCCAGCGATATATTAAGAGTTTGAAAATGTTATAAAAAATACTGTTCACACTTTCTATGTATTCCCACCGATGTATTAAGAGTTTGAAAACGTTATAAAAAGTACTGTTCGCACTTTGTTTGGCCCCTTTACAGTGAAGACGTCTTCCAACCACTTTTTAGCTGTGGCATCCAAAAACCCTTTCAAAGCGATGTTTTTTATAACATTTTCAAACTCTTACTACATCGCTGTGTGTGTGTAAAGTGCCGTCAAGTCGCAGCCGACTTATGGCGACCCCTTTTGGGGTTTTCATGGCAAGAGACTAACAGAGGTGGATTGCCAGTGCCTTCCTCTGCACAGCAACCCTGGTATTCCTTGGTGGTCTCCCATCCAAATACTAACCAGGGCTGACCCTGCTTAGCTTCTGAGATCTGACGAGATCAGGCTAGCCTGGGCCATCCAGGTCAGGGCTACTACATCGCTGGGAATACATAATGCGGTAACCCCCTAAGTTATGTTTTACTCATAACATAGCTTACCTTACCGGGCCAGGAGCGGCCTGCGGGGCCCGGTAAGGTAAGCCTGCGGGGGGGGGGGGCTCCTTTCCCACCCTCGGCTTATACCTAATTTTCCCCCATTCTTGGGGTGAAATTAGGCACCTCGGCTTATACTCGGGTCAGCTTATACCCGAGTATACATGGTAAGTAAGTTTGGATCCAAATACACTGGCTTTGAATGGATTCTGCAGCTGAATCAGCACTGTGACACTGAAGAGTTTTTAAAAACTACTCTTGCTCTTCTGACATTTTACCACAGCGCCTAAAAAAATTAAAAAGACACTTCATTTTAAAAGAAAGTTAGAAAAGCATCACTAACTCAAGACAACCCCAGTAAAAGATGAACAGAAGCTGATGTCTGTGCTGTGCTGGCTCATTGTCTAAGTACCTCCGCTTAGACGCAGTTTAACTAAGGTTTTAATCTAAAGTTACCAAGGTGCACTTAGGAACACGTGGCACTGCCCACGAGGCTATCTGCATGAGAAGGGCAATCCACAAGGCAAGCTGATACGGTATGACTGCATCACAGAATCCATATCACATACGTTTCCCAAGCGGCATCTGTAACATGAGAATCAGCCCTAAGATTCTGCTCTGGTGGCAGAACAAAGAAGAAACAACTGCCTAACCTCTTGGGGTTTTGTTAAACATTTCATCATCGTCTGTTCTCCAGTATTCAGCTGAGTCAGAGTCACCCTAGCCTGTAACACACTATAATTTCTGCTTCTGATGAGAAGAACTACTCGGCAATGCCAGTCTCCAGTCACAGTATATTACCTTCTCCAGCTGATTCATGGCCTCTTGGTTCTGCTGCTTCTGCAGAAGGGAGCAAAATTAATGCATCAATACTAGCAGCAAGGCGCACAGGCTTCTCCTTTCCTCAACTGGTTGGGGAGTATACAGGCTAATGCAAACAGGGTCACAACTAAGAATTTTGAGATTTGGAACGAAGACAGTGTTTCAGTTTTGAGTCAAGGCATCCTGGACTCTTGACTTAAGGGCAACAAGAAATTAGTTAGGATCTGGGTACTATCTTGCCCAAGAAGAATAACAACATTCCTTATCCTTATGTTAAAAGCTGCCATTCATCTTTACTGTTTGATGTAACATTAAAGATCCAGTGTTGTTCACATGCCACCTGAATTGTGCAGAGTTGGCTGCCTGCAGAAGAAATTTGTGCAACTTGAAATCTTGCTACTTCAGCCAACACATCAGGTTCAATGTGCTAGTGGGGAAGCAAGCTTCAGAGCAGCACAAAACTCTTCCGCAGGAAGGCAGTTCTTCACAACTCAGAAGTCCAAGACTTCTAGCAGTCAGTGGTCAGTCCAATGAAAGAGGCTACTCTCCTTGGGAACAACAGGGCAGCATCAGCCCATTAACATGCCCTAGAAAAGGAAGCATCGATTCTATAGGCCATATATGCCAAGCCTTGATCCTTCAATGCCTCAGGCAGCAGGATGGGCTCCTGTATAGAGATGTAACACTGCAGGATGTCAGCTGAAACATACAGAAAGACTATCAATAGGATTTACTGACTAACAGTGAAAGTGCTTTTAATTTCAACAGAACAAAAACAAACAAACAAACAAAAAAGAACAAGGAGGCAGGGAGGATCATGTCTCCCAAGTACTGTATCTAAAAGGACAACAAACACCCTGCGAGATTCTATATAAAGATAAGCTGAGAGCCACTGGATCACCCAGAGCACAAACAGCGGCCTCTAAACTCTTCCTACGTTCTACTAGAGGAAAGATGCTGTCTCCTCTCATCTTTCATGAACATCTCCTACATTAACAACTACTTCCTTAAGCCAAGGTTTGTTTATTATGTAAGCTCCAAAATACTGCTAGGAACATGCCTGTGGTAAGAAAAGGAAAGCATGGAACTCCTTAGATTCAAATCACTAGTGAGAGAAAGAGCAAGGTCTTTGGAAATTCTCCAAATAAATAAAACCGAGAAGGCGACAAAGGAAGCCTAGACAAAGGAAGATCTAGGAAACCTCGCAGCTAGAATCTTACTAATAAACAAGTGACATGGAAGTTCCTGGAGAATCTATCTACCATAAAAAAGACTATATTCCTTGCCCTCACGATTGGACAGGAAAAATTAAACAAAGCAGGGAAAATCGCAGGCATGTGGACACCTGATATGAATTCCCGCCTACCATCACTGGCCTGGTGATATACACTTCCAAGAGGCTCTTAAAAATCTGGCATCTAGGAATTCGTTATATTTCCTCAACCCTATCTAAAAGATGCATGTTTCTACTGGTGGGAACTTTGTGAGGTTATAAGTTTTTCCTACTCAGTGGAGCTCCCACACCTGAAGTTACATGAATCCCAACTTTCCATTTGAAGACTCTGTTTGTGCTAAAGTGAAATTTCTGTAACAAAAACCCAGTGTTTTTTTAAAAAAATCCTAACTTGCATTTTTTTCTCCAACAGAAAATTCAGGTTTTCTTATTAAAAGGGTGAATTCCACTCGCTTTTAGGCAAACCAGGAAAGCTTTTTGTAGGCAATGCTCAAATACAAGCCATTCGAGTGGACACAAAGGAGAAAAAAGCAAAAAACAAAGAGGGGCCGTGCAATGAACTGGGGGAATATGAAATGAAGGGAGAAGAATGTCAAACAATGCAGTACATTTTTTTTGCTAGCTGTATTAAAGGCAGCAAACAGAGTAGCAGAAGCAGCAGCAATCCATGCAAGCTACAAGATAAACAGGCTCGTTTACTGTGCCACAAATACTGAAAAGATGGGTCACATGTACCCCCATGCTCCACCCAGCCATACTTCGCCCTAGTCTCTGTGAAACAGATTCAGCACCTCTTAAGTAAGGAAAGTTCAGCTGCAGTTCCGCATGCAAACCAATATCCTAAGGAGCCTTATTCTGAAACCGCTTTTACTGTATACCTGACTGTAGGCTGCTGGTTTTAACACACTTGCAGGACTACTCTTATCAGTACTCTCATTATACAAGGGGAAAGGGGCCCTGAATCACAGGTATGTGTACATCCTCAAAAAACTATACAAACTGGGCCCTTAGCAACTGACTTACCTGGTGGAAGCAGTCTGTTCTCTACCACACTTGCCTCTAGCTTGCCTCTCACAACCCACCCTCTTCACTTGCTGATGGGCATATTCTTGGCTATCAAGGAGGCACTCTGTACTTTTGCTCTTATTCCCATTCATCTGTGGGGGCATGCAAATCCAGAACTTTTTACCCTCTCCCATCCTCTCAAAATTTAGCTGTACGGATGTGGAGGATGTTATGAACGCTCCTAAGTATGCAGGCACAGTTTACGCAAGGCCTTCCATCCAAGAGAACACTTGAAGCCAGGAAAAAAAATCAGCAAATACAGACTTGGTCTTTCTTTCAACTCTTTTGCAAGCAGCACCTTTCCTTGTGGCACCGTGAAAGAACCCAGGGCCTTGCGGACACCCAGAGAGCACAGAGGAACAGCAAGGCAAGGCCAAACAGATTGGTCTAGTCGGTTCTTACCAATTCCTCTATCTTTGCACTGAGTTGTTTGTTTGTTAGATTGCTGGAGTCTAGGGCTACTGCCAGCTCCTGGTAACGTGTCTGATGGGCACATGCAGACAGCAGGAAGAGGAGGAGGAGGAAGGGAGTGTAAGAGGGGAGAAAAGGCAAATAATTAAAAAAAGGATAGAAAATAATCACCATCACAGTTAAGAACTTCTGAAGTGTTGTCTCTTTCCCGCCCAGCAAAAAAACCTCCCAAAAACTGAACAAGAAGAACTTAATCCCAATTCAAAGACAACTTGGAACTGTCTGGAGATCATGAAACAGCCTTTCCTTTAACACTGACTCAATCTCCCCCTTTTTTAAAGGGGATGAAACAGCACTTGGTCAACTCATGCTAATCAAGTTCACATCAGGTAAATTGCTGAGACTCAAAACAATGCTAACTGACAAAAGAGCCGGAGCTGTATACTCACTGCCATCTCTTTCATATCCGTGGAAGACGTGGAATTTTCCCCATTCACATAGGCTGTAGGCTGCAAAAGTGTAGGAATTTGTCATCCTAACAAGTAACTTTCTACTTACAGTATATTCTATCTACATGTCAACATGAGTTTCAAAGGGATATTGCCTTCACATGGATGGATAGATGACATTCCTTCAGAATCAGAAAAGTACAAAGCTAAAAGACATCTGAAGGTCATTTAGTCCAATCCCCCGTACTGAGACCGGGAGGGTGGGGGGTCCTTTACGACACAGGCATTTCATTTACATTTTTTCTTCCTCTAGTCTCCTAGACTGTAGTATACCACAAGCAGAACAAAGAGGACTGAGGTACGTCGTGCCACAGGCATCAGTAAGATAAGCACAATATTACACAAGGAAACATACTGTATTTCATAGTACATAGAAAGACATCCCCCCCAAAAAAAGCCTATACTCAGGAGTTCTTCTAAAAGAAAATCCAATAAAAATGTATAAAGTATGACAACAGAAAGCACTGTAGACCCTTAGAAATATGTTTACTATAGAGGAAGACTTTATATGCAACAATCAAGCCGCATGAGGTGAAGATGAAAGGTGCCCCCCTCAGACAGACTCTGAGCTGCAACAGAAAAACTGAAAAGTAAATAAATACATTCTCAGTTTTTCTACTGCAGCTCAGTCCACATTTATATGTATAGCTTGCCAAACATTTATAGCTCGCCTTTACACAGGGAATACAAAATAACTCACATGCTGACGCCACAACACTAAACAAATCGCAAGTTCCTGACTGAATAGGAGCAAAGGAAATTTGAAAAAACTCAAATTCTGTAGTCTTAATCCCGTTATCCCTGGAAATATTTCTGTTCACAAGCAGGTCCTGGAAAACTCTGAGGTCCTGGGAAAATCATCCCTTCAGGGCAAAACCACAGGCTTCACGCTAAGGTCTTCTTTCTTTTTATCTTCTGTCTTCCGCTGCTAAACCCTAGCTGGAGACAGAAGCAAGCCCTGCCAAATAGCTAAGCCAGACACAGCAGGCCAGGAGGAACCTGTGACAGTTCAGTGTGAAGGCAAGAAGAAAACTGGCCCTACAGCAGAAGGGGTAGGTGCCTTCTGGTCCAATTCTTTTTCTTCAAAGAGAGCCTGCCCCTTAATGGATGGATAGGAGTGCCCCCCCATGGGTCTCGACCACTGGAAGGCAACAAATAGAAAGAATGGAACGCCCCAAGTGTTTTTATATGCTTCTATCCAGATATGACAGGTATTCTGTTGGTTAGAGATAAATCTGGTTCAGGAATGGCCTTACAACCTATTCTGAATGGGGTTGTACTCTCCCACCCACACAGTTGATCGGGACCACTACTGGACCCAACCCTGTTACTTGAGAAACAGACAAGAGAGAGGTCCAGGGGTGTACTTTCCCAGCTTAGCATAATCCAGCTGCTGAAGCTGTTCCGGGAAAGGGCTGACCTGGCCACAGCCATTCAAGTCTCAGTAACATCTAGAATGAATCATTATACCACACTATTGATTTACCTGGGAAGTTTAAAACCGCTGTTTGATTTTGCAGCAGTCTCTAGAATGGATTTGACTGGTAAAGGGAAGACTCCACAGTGCTTTCATGGTAAACAGTGAATACAAAACACAACCTCTCAGTGCAAGCATGTTAGCCACAGGACACTTTGTTGTTTTTTCTGCAACCAACTTAAATGTCTACCCCTCTGAAATGTGAGTTTCTGACCAGAACCAGGCAGAATTTGGCACATAAAAGTACACGCTGCATCCTTAAATCAACAACAGTGTATTTTATGAGTAACTAATGAGTATCTCCTGAGTATAGCTCTATCCCATTTACACGTTCTTCGCATTGATCACATGATAAACTCAAAACAATAGTTTCTGGTTTCCGGCATTAAAACATCTGGCACCAAACTCCTCAGTGTTTACAGAAAATTTTTGAGATAGCTACTCAGCCCTCATTAGCTTGTAAGAATAATTAAGTAGGACAAAACAGAAGAATTTAGCTGTTACCTGATTGACCATGCCATTAAGCTGTTCAGAAAGCTGGCGGAGACTTTCTGTCAAAGAGAGGGACCTTGAAAAGGAGCAAGATGTGTATCTTTAATAAGGGAGCCTGGTGATACAATCCTTACGTTTGAGGGTGGTGGGGACAATAATTTGTAAAAGTGCAAAAAGAAGACTCTCACCTATTTTCTTCCAAGACATTTGTATGAATATCAGAGTCACAGATCTATGGAATAAAGCAGAGAGAGAGCACTTATCCCACACAAAAAAGCTATGCATACACATACATTAATGCAAACCACATATAACTTTCACTAATACAAAATCAGTTGGTTGACAAATCCTACTTATTTCTATTCTGCATTTATCACCGGCGAAGACCTAAATAAGCCCCAGAGCAATATACAAAACTAGATCTGAAAAGGATTTTCTTTATCTAGCATTTCAATCAACACATTTTCACACATAAAAAGCACAAGAATTAGAAACAGAGGGTTTTTGTTTTTAAATGAAAGCTACTGTTCATGTGATTCTAAAAAAGAGCCTGCAGGCTAGAGAAAAAAAGAGCCGTGTTGCTTCCTATGGCTCTGGAACAAATGGCCTCTTCCAATGACATTACGCCTAACAAAGGAGTGGATCATACATCTCAGTTCTCTTGGTATACCGTGGATCCAATTCCTTTCTCAGTTGACCCACATCACAATTAACCCTTTGGAAAGCCTGGCCTACCCTCAACTCATGCTGAGCTTGCTTTAGAATAACCTACAAATCCCGCCATTTGGTGCTCAGTACAGGTGACGCAAACACTCACAAACCTGTGGTAGATGCATGCTAGCAGGACCTGGAGCGGCAGAGCTAGGCACACTGTTGCTGTTAGACAACGTGGGGACACCAGCAGCAAGTTGTTCAGCATTATGAGTGGAAACACCACCATCACAGTATGCCTGTCACAAAACATACCACAAGGATTACAAGCGCCATGCAGGTGAGAGGGACACCGATGAGCACATGCACACACAGAATTTCCGCAAGCATTTGTCAACCTTAAACGTACATGAACATGCCAGTGCTCTCTCCTGAACAAAGCTACATCTATTAAATATATATATATATATATATAATATTTCAGTGTTTTGTGGTGGCTTCCTGCAGAAATAATACGTGTACTCTGTCTGCTTTGGCATTATGCATGAACTAGATTTTCTCTGAAGGCTAAAGCAGGATAGTGTTATATTGGCTATTTTACTTTTATAAAGTGTCCATCTCCATGAAAAAAGAGCAATACAGGAGGAATGGAAGAAAATAAGTTAGTGGCTAAACAAGCGGAGTTAGGCAGAAGAAAAGCATCTCTCCCAGGATGTTGTACATAACTTCTAAGGCAAGAAAATCAGAGACTAGAGCCAGAATATATATTTAGTGCCAGGGAAAAGAGGGATATTGCCTGATCAATCTTACTGAACTGGTACCCACCAACCCCAAATCTGATTTTTATTAAAATAATGTAACATCATAGGCTGGATAGAGACAGGCTATACTCACAGTGCATTCCTGAGGAGAGTTACTCCAGTCAAGGCCCTTTGAAATGAATGGGCTTAGACTGGAGTATCTCTACTTAGGAATGCACTGTCAGTCCTAGAAAGCCCATGGAAGAAGTTCTAAGCATCTGAAGAAAAGGCAGTAGATTGTCCCTTCTCCGACCTGGGCTGCTGTTATGCCCCCGTTATATGATTACAGCGACATCTTAATGCATTTTTAAATGTTGCTGGAATGACTGCCACCCATATCCCAAAATAACATGCACTTTCAACCTTCATGCTAACATACTACCTCAGCACATGGGAGAGAAAGAATGTCAGCTTATCGAAATACGTATGTTGTCATCTGACATAACCTGTGGGTCATCCTGTTCAATAACACAACATACTAGCCCAAGTGACAAAAGCAAAGTCACAAACAGAAATATCTCAGATCTTTGGCATGCGACAGGCCTCAAGCAAAAAGAAGAAAATTGTGTTGGTAATGTGAAAGTGCTGAGACCCCCCACCCCCAGCCGGTCCTGACACATCCGAATACACAAGCTGTGCCTTCAAGGACTGCTTGGTGAGTTTCTGCCCTGACTAAACCCAACTCCAGGGGGAGATGAGTGACTGACTGCCCTACTTGCATGATAAAGGAACTAACAAGAGAACTGGCTCAGCGGCCTGCGTTCATCTTTTCTACTCCAGTAGAAAATGTCAAATAAACCTTCCAGGTCAGCATTTCAATCAGGCATTCTAACAACGACAAAAAGAGCAGGAATTCTCCATCTTGCCACAGGTTCTAGTGGAAACAGTAACATCCTAAAAGACCTTTTGTATCAAAACCATCTCAGACAATATCACTTATACAGCAGTTCTAGTGTGCAAAATGTTCCACCATCATTTTATTTGTCCTCCCCATGTGTTATGCAGATTAATATTGTTCCCGTTTGGGCAGGACAGCACAGCTCATTCAAAGCTACCAAGTACCGTATTTTTCGCTCCATAGGACGCACCGCTCCGTAAGACGCACCTAGTTTTTAGAGGAGGAAAACAAGAAAAAAATCTTGTTTTCCTCCTCTAAAAACGCGGGCAGGGAGCGGGCGCGCGGGTGCGCCAAGCGCTCAGAGCGGGCGGGGAGGAGGCGGGCGGGCGCTCCAAGAGCTCAGAGCAAGCTGGGAGGAGCCGGGCGGGAGAGGCGCGCCAAGCGCTCAGAGCGGGCGGGGAGGAGGCGGGCGGGCGCGCCAAGCTGCCCCCCCTCCGCTTCCCAGCTGGGAGGCGAGCAAGCGCACAGAGCGGGCTGGGCGGGCGCACAGAGCCGGCTGGGCGCGCTGGAACGGCGCGAGGCAGCTTTCCCCGGCTGCCTCCCAGCGCGCCCAGCCGGCTCTGTGCGCACATTCGCTCTATAAGACGCACCCACATTTCCCCTCACTTTTGAGAAGGAAAAAAGTGCGTCTTATGGAGCGAAAAATACGGTACATTCTTGACAAAAGGAAAACTTCAACATTCGTTCAAGCACTCCCGGACACTGAATCTCATAATCTAAATAACAGATACTGGCCTGTTATCCTACAGTAGCACCCCACCAAAATTAGCCTCAAGGATTAGTTCTATCACTCTGGCCAAATGTCTTCACTCCGGCAAACAAAAATTTTGATAAGATGGGCAGCCCATTCCTAAGGGTGGTGGTGGTATGGTGGTGGCTGGGAGTGGCACTGCCATGCAGCCTCCACAGAAATTTAACTTCTGTAAACAATAAAAAATAGGAAAATTACCCCATAGACTTCAACGGGGCTACCACACCATAAAAGGTGTGGTAGCTACTCTGCTGCGGGAAGGGGAGTTCATGGGGCGAAAGGGGTTAGGAAGCTGCCTAAAGGCAGCTCCGCCCCCAGGAACATCCAGGAAATACCTCCACGACACTGGCGCGGGGCTTGTGCCACTGGAATACTGACAGGAGGCAACGCCTGCACCTGAACCCCGAGCCGCGGCATGGCATCTTGGCGCCATGTGGATGCCGCCCGTGATGGCGTAAATGCCCCTTATCATGGATAAGTGCCCCTTATCAATCCCTTCAGGATTGCAGACTTATCCTGAATACTCAGATTAATACATTCTTCTTATTCCCCAAAAGACAGACCCCTGTTATTTTAATGCTGCTGTTGAAGCACTGAGGCAGAGCTACTTTCCATGGTTAAGCTGGGACTAAACCCAGGTATCTCAGGACCAAGACTTCAGAAGACTTTGAAAACATAATTCTTGAGAAATAACAAGATGGCGGACACATTTTCCCACAGGCTGGTCAACTTCATAGGAGATGTTGGGCAGAGAACTTTCTTGTAACAGCTTTTTTCTGTATATGAACAGGTTCCCATCAGGACAACATGGGATTATGCTTCATTTATAACAGCTTCAAAAGGAATACATCAGAGTGAATGATCTATCACACAACACAGATTCTACTTTTTGTTCCTGTAACCAGTATGTCTATATTGGCCATTAAATACAAATGGAATAGAAGCTCCGAGTTTAAACGGCTCCCACAAAGGTAAAGTTACTTTGTGGTGGACAAGTGACAATACTAAAAGTAAGGCTTTATTTCTGGGTTCCTATTATAACTAGTATTTTGTTTTAAACAAATGAAACCTGGGCTAGTGAAATCAAAATGTATGTCTATTTTTCCTAATGCATATACACATCAGCAATCCTTGAAAGTATATGGAATATGAAGACACCAGAACCTATAACCCTTGACAGAAAGTATGTCTAACTTCCTGCTAAGACATATCTGAATGTGTATCACTTCCCAGACTTTATCACTTGTGCAAGTTCCATCACCTGTCAGAACATGAGTTGGCATAAATAACCATCCACCAGGCTGAACATTTGATTAGAGATGAGTGAGAACTTGCCTTCTGTGATGAAATGCTTCTATGCTTCTAAATAAAAACTACTTACGCGGATAAAAGAATATCACAAGCACAGAAGTCATACTCAGCCTGTTAGTCCACCGTGAACAATGTCACATGCATTCAGTCACTATCACCCTGGAAACAGGAAATAGTGGGGGTAGCTCTCTCTACCCAATCCCCTCACAGATGCCTAACATTACTGCAACAGCAACTGCTCTAAGCAAAGCTATCTTTAAAAAGTCAAAGGCACTTCCCTTCTTCACACTTGAAACTTGAGCCAAGTCAAGGAAAATACACATAAGAGCAACAAAAAACAGGTTAAAAATAGGTCTATGTTAATGATGGCAACAACATTCACACAACTGGCAACAAATATCACAAAATGAGGTTCTATCCCACCCACCCACTATTTTTTTAAAAATCCCTCATTTTTAAGCAGGATCTGAAGCATGCAGTATGGACAGCAAACCCAGCTGGACAGTTTCTGAATACTGCCTCACCTTCCTCTTGTCCAATGAAGGTATGGCTACCCCATTGGAGCGGTTAAGGTCTGACACCAGCACCTTCAGAATGTTCTGAATCTAAAGGAGGTGAAAAGAAAAGGGGAAAGAGAAACAGCTGAGAAAAGGGACAGAACGAGAACACTGATCAAATGGGCTCCTGAAGCCAAAGGAAAAAGGAAAGGGATACTGGCTGAGATCCTAAGAACACCTAGATGAAAATTAGTTCTGAAATCAATGGAACTTACGTGCAAGCAATCTGCTTAGGATCAGGAAGCAACATTCACCCCAAAGGCAAATTCCAAAACATCCTCAATGAGCCTTGCCCAGAATACAACTATAAGACCAAAAGTCTATTTCTAGACATTTACTTGAACTTATTTGTCCTACCAATGTACGAGTGAGAAACACATCACCATGTTCAATTTCTTACAACTTTAAACTTTCCCTCCAAGGAGAACTAGAAGAGTAAAGAAGACAGTATGCCACTCACGTTTTCAGGAGACTCCCGGCCATCATTAGTTGGCGTCTCCGGTCTACTTCCGTCTTTACCTTTGCGTTTCTTTTTAGCTCCGGCAGTTGATCCAGGGCTATTCTTCTGCTGATATTCTTTCAGCTGCGAAATGGAAGAAAATATTGAAGTCCGTCTAAGTAAACCTTCTATACCCTAAACTAAGAACTACAATATGATATATTTTGTGTTCTAGTATAAGGTGATTAGGAAAAGGACCAGGCATACTTACTGGACTTCATTGGTAGTGATGTATTTTCAGTATAATTACTAGCTAAATGCATGCAGTCACTATGCAAAAAACTTATTGCAGTTTTTAAGACTTGTTTTGTGTTTGGTATAGCTTCAACATTGGGGCCTGTGGGCACCATGGAGCCAACCAACACTTTTCCTGACAGCAGCCATGTTTGTGACTATGCCCACAACCCTTTGACAGAATTCCACAGGTTCCTACAGGCTCAAAAAGTCTGAGGGGCCCTGTTTTAGGTGACATTTTGGGTTCAGTTTGACTGGTTTCTTGAAATTTCCATGATCGCCATTCCCTGATGTACCTTGATCACAACAAAAGATGTAGACACAAGTCAACAAAAGATGTAGACACAAACCTACCATGGGTTAACAGTACTACTTAGACCACACAGAGGTCAGTAGACACCTTCAGCAAGTTTAATGCCCTATGCTCAGACGTTGCAAAACCACCAGATTTTGCAAACATTTGCAGTGCCTCTGAAACCAACTAAGTATTTCTAATAAAAAAAGCCTATAGGGTCATGTAGCCATAAGACAGCTGATGGATGTAGGAAGGACATTTTGCTAAAACTCCCTTTTCAGATCACTCCTGTTGCAGTGTTTCTGGAGCAATACAGACCACAGACCATCTCATGTTGTTTTGTGACCAGTGGACCAACAGAGAATTCTGGATTATGTCTATCCCGGTCAAATATTAGCTTCCTGTTGGGTGTTCTCTTTTTTCTTAGCAGATTTGGATCCAGAACTAACCCAATTTGTTGCCATATTTTTTGCAATAATGACTTCTCTAAAGCACCAATAAGATGGGTTTTAATTGGTCAATGTTTTATGGGATAACTGTATACAAGCATCGCAATATTTTATCCTGTCATGTGTTTTATTTTATTCTACTGTACTGGTTTTGTGCTCAAGACCTTTGCTTGAAGGCGCTTATTAATAAAAGGAAAGAAAGGACACTAGGGCATCTCAAAAAGAAAGACTAAATTTTTAGAAGAAATAAATGTCCACAATTAAAGCCAAAACATCGCAAGAACTACAAATATGTGATGGAAGCCAATAAGCAAGGTTGGACTGCCCCCCCCCCAAAAGCCCACACCCTATCTACACCAGATCTATTTGGCCAAAGTAGAAGCTCTAATTGCCTGGTCAGTCACATATAAACTGGCAATAATTGTTCCAGTCACTTAATAGGTGATCACACTGTACTATACAACCTAACCCATGTCCACAAACTACTTCGTTTTAAAAGTTCCTCTCATTTGTGCTCTATAATCACACTGATATCCTAGGATAAAATTGTTGCATCCCTAAAAGGAAAAAAGATCTACTGCCATTCATTTAAGTGTGACATTATTTTCTTCACAATACGATGAAGAGGAGACACAGAAGACACAAACCACACTCCAAAGGAGTATTTTGGACAGGATTGTTTACATATTTTCCTTTGTTATTTAATTTCATAAATATTGAAAAAGTGCAATGTGCTTTAAACACTATACCAATATACAAAGAAGTTGACAATAAAGTATTAACTTTAATATTCCATAGGAGCCCCGTGGTGCAGAGTGGTAAGCTGCTGTACTGAAGTCAAAAGCTCTGCTCACGACCTGAGTTTGATCCCGACATAAGTCAGTTTCAAGTTTGATTCAGCCTTCCAAGGTCGGTAAAATGAGTACCCAGCTTGCTGGGGGTAAAGTGTAGACAACTGGGGAAGGCAATGGCAAACCACCCCATAAAACCTATTCTGCCTAGTAAACGTCATGATGTGATGTCACCCCACGGGTCAGTAATGACCCAGTGCTTGCACAGGGGACTATCTTTACCATTTAAAATATTCCAACTGGTGAGGGAGTCCATACAAATGCCTACTACAACATGCTGTACCAAGCCACTTCTTTAAACATTCTAAAAAACCTACTTTTGTGATTTCATATTCAACATTCTAGGCCCCAAATATGCTGTAGATATCACACAATGTATACACAGAATATAAAATGCAGAACTTTTGTCCTGGGACACTTAAGGCTCTGGGACAACCTGTGCTTCTAATCAATCTTTTCCAATTTTTTCCAAACTGAGTTGACTCACCAGCATCCCTGACCCCCCAATGTAAGAATTTCCATACTGTGTTGTGTTTTACTTTGACTCCCTGGAGTAAATCTGTCTCTACAGACTATTTATTATTTTTCAGCAAACCCACACACACTCCATGTAAGTGGTTTCATAGACAACCTGAACATCAAAACCAACGAAACCAGCCCTTCTAGTTCTTCTGATCTCAATCCCAGGAGAACCAGAAACATCAAACATCCAGATCGCAGTATACACAGTGAGACATGCTACTCAATCCTATGCATTCTACCTGGAAGTAATTTGCTCTGTACTTAACAGAATAGAATCCCAAGCATTTGTTCACAGAATTCAATCCTGATTTGCTTGGAATAAATCATCAGTTCTGCTCTAAACTATGACTGACAAACATGTATGTTTCAGCAAAGCTTCTGACTTTGATAGAATAACTAGAAAGCCAAGTTTGACTGTTCAGTGTTAAAATGGAATCTGTGGCCTAAACTTGGCATTTATTTCTATACAAAACTGTAGCCAGACTGCTGGGCAAACTATTTTCTTCCTTTTTGGGGACCCCAAACTTTTTCAGCCTGTGGGCACATTTGGAATTCTGACATGGCATGGAAGGCGCAGCAACAAAATGGCTGCTGCAAAATGGCTGCCACAGGAGGAGGAGCCAACCACAAAATTATTGCCACAGCTTAACTTCAGTAGCACAGTGTAGATCCTTGTGCTGTAGTGGCAGCTTCTGCCAAAGCTGCATTTTACAAAATCTGCACAACTATTCAATCTCCAATTGTCAATCAGAAGCCTTGCTGAGCAAAACCCCTACCTGGCCCCACTCACTTCCTAAAAACACTTGGCGGGCACTAGAAAAGGTGTCAGCAAGCACCATGGCACCCACAGGCACCATGTTGGGGACCCCTGCCCCACAATATCCTCCACTGTAACCCCTATAGGAAGAGATGGTTGGCAAGCCTCTTTTTTTAGAAAAACCTGATAAATTATTTCGCTAATAGCCTCCTATAAGAATGTAGGGTGCCTCTATCATTCAGTAAATTAATGATAAAGGAAAAAGCCTTCATTACACTTTGCTCCTACAAACAAGGTACTGGCCTCTTGAGACTGGAAGGTGTGATAGTCTTTATTTACTACTGAATGGGGGACAGACAACCTTGATACGACTAAAGTAAGGCTACACCTTTTTTTTTTGGCTGTCTGAGGCAGAATTCAGCTTGATGCTAATGCTTCCCTCTTGGGACACACAATTGCTGACCAGAGAATGGCACACAGCAACAGCTCTTGTGGCGATGGAGAGACACATGCATGTGAATATTCATCCTAAAGCAGCCTTGTGGGCATTAAGAACCATCTTGGAGATGTCACTGCCTCATTTTTGCCACAGGCAGCTTTTCAACGACAAATTCTAAAAGCTGCCTATGGCAGCAGGGTTATAATGCATCCAAGATGGCACTGCAAGTTCATGTGACCACTCTAGGAAGCTTTGCACAACAGGCATGCGAGTACAGTGGCATCCGGGGAATTGTCCCTGCTCACCTCTATCACCCCAAAGTCAAAGAAGCAGTGCATACAGGTGGCACTGCCCAAATTTCAACAGAGGAAGAAGCTTCACCCTGCTACACTTGCTTTGATCTGAAGAATGACACTTCATACAGGACCCAATGCACGTACACAGGCTTCTCCAAACTCCTCGACAAATGAGGTGCAAAGCCCATCCTTTTAAACCTCCAGAGCTTTGGAGTGGGTCATAACCTAGAATCCATAAATTGACAGGCAACTGTACAGGGGAAATGTGTGTGCAGCCCAGCAAATCTTTCCCCAAACAACACAGAGAGAGGAATCAGAAGATGGGTTGTGAACTTTAACTTGACCTCCAAGTCATTCAAGGGGCATTTGATGTGTGTGTTTGCTATATGTATATATAAAAGTGTGGAAAATTACTTTTGTGAGACTGGTCCACAAAATTTAACAACAACAACAAAAGAAATGGAGCGTTGGGAAAGGCAGCAGAAATAAATGCTCTTACACACATCCAGCGCATGCATCAAATTCATTTAACAATAAAGAGTCCTCTATCTTCCCCCCAAACCTACACGCGGCAGGGAGAAGTCACCCAGGCATTCAAGGCATGTGCTTGGGGTATTTAACAAGAGAGGAGTCTTCCTTTCTCCCCACTAAATGTTCATGAGGGGATCTTCTCAAGGGAAGCATTTAGGATCCTTACCCAGGGGCAGATAGGACATTTTAAAGGACTTTCATTCGTAGGGTCGCCATGAGTCGGAAGCGACTTGACGGCACTTAACACACACACACACCCAGGGGGGCTCTCCCACCCACCAAACCTGGGGAGGAAGGAGAGAATCCTTTCATTTCCCAGGAATTCAAGAGATGTAACTACGGTATTTAACAAGAAGGGAACCTCCACTAAGATTTCACAGGGGATCCTCTTCCAGGTATTCAAACGATACTCAAGACATTAAACATAAATACAAGATTGTCGAAGGACCAATAAATAAAAGAACCAATAAATAAAACGAGTTCTTCTCACAGACACAAAAGGGTGCATTGGGCATGGTTTAGGAAGGGGGGGGGAAAGCCCCATAGCACAACCCCATGGGGATCCGCTTCCAAGCATAAAACACACCCCAGGCGTTCAAGGGGTCTGTCTGGGATATTTAACCCCGAAAGGAGGGGGGGGGGGGCTCTGGTTTTTCTGCTTCCCTCGTTGTGTGCAAGGGTGCATTCGTGGGGGAGGGGCGACCCCACGTCACACACACACCCCACCCTTCAGGGGGTCAACAGGCCTGCCCGCCACAGGTATAGGCCAGGGAAATGGGGGGGAGGGGGAGGCTGGGGGCGTGCCGAGGCCCGGGGATTCCTTCCAGGGCGCGGAGAAACCCCCCCCCCGCCACCCTGCTGGGCCTGGGGGGGGAGGAGGGGAAATACCCGGGCCTGCCCCCTTCCCCCCCCCCCGCTGCTCGCTCACCTTCTTCTTGGCCGCCGCCAGCTTGCTCTGCCTGCTCCCGTCCGCCATGTCCGAGCCGGGCCCGGGCCACGTCAGCCCGGTGGGGGACGAAAGTGGGCGGGGAGGAAGAAGGAGAGCGCGGAGGGAGGGAGGGAGGGAGGAGGGGGGGAGGCGAAGCTCCGCCCCCCGGCTGCCTTTGCTCGCTGGCTGAGCGGGCTCGCCCGGGCGGGCCCAGACGCCAGGGCGGGGGGGAGGAGGAGGAGGCTGCTGACGGCGCACGCGCGGCATAGACGGGCCCGTGGAAAGGGGAGGGGGGGGAGAACGGCGGGCGTCGGCGCGAGCCCTTTCCCGCCTTTTCCTTTTCCCGCCTTTTCCTTGTCATGAGGACACGAGAGAAGCCAGGCCGGATCAGGCCCAGGCCCGTCAAGTCCAGCAGCCTGTTCACACAGCGGCCGACCAGGGGCCTCTAGGAAGCCCCACAAACAAGACGATTGAGGCAGCACCGTCCTGCCTGTGTTCCACAGCACCTAATATAATAGGCATAA
This sequence comes from Euleptes europaea, assembly GCF_029931775.1. Classification (NCBI taxonomy): domain Eukaryota; kingdom Metazoa; phylum Chordata; class Lepidosauria; order Squamata; family Sphaerodactylidae; genus Euleptes; species Euleptes europaea. The sequence continues at coordinate 52,745,761 of NC_079325.1, read as the reverse complement.
GAACATAAGGAAGGCCCTGCTGGATCAGACCAAGGCCCATCAAGTCCAGCTGTCTGCTCACACAGTGGCCAGCCAGGTGCCTCTAGGAAGCCCCACAAGCAAGACCACTGCAGCAGCACCGTCCTGCCTGTGTTTCAAAGCACCTATTATAATAGACATGCTCCTCTGATCCTGGAGAGAATAGGTATGCATCATGACTAGTATCCATAAGAAAAGCCCTGCTGGATCAGACCAAGGCCCATCAAATTTAGCAGTCTGTTCACACAATGGCCGACCAGGTGCCTCTAGGAAGCCCCACAAGCAAGACGACTGCAGCAGCATTGTCCTGCCTGTGTTCCACAGCACCTAAGATAATAGGCATGCTGCTCCGATCCTGGAGAGAATAGGTATGCATCATGACTAGTATCCATAAGAACATAAGAAAAGCCCTGCTGGATCAGACCCAGGCCCATCAAGTCCAGCAGTCTGTTCACACAGTGGCCAGCCAGGTGCCTCTAGGAAGCCCCACAAGCAAGACAACTGCGGCAGCATTGCCCTGCCTGTGTTCCACAGCACCTAAGATAATAGGCATGCTGCTCCGATCCTGGAGAGAATAGGTATGCATCATGACTAGTATCCATAAGAACATAAGAAAAGCCCTGCTGGATCAGACCAAGGCCCATCAAATTTAGCAGTCTGTTCACACAATGGCCGACCAGGTGCCTCTAGGAAACCCGCAAGCAAGACGACTGCAGTAACATTACCCTGCCCATGTTCCAAAGTACCTAATATAATTGGTATAAGAACATGAGAAAAGCCCTGCTGGATCAGACCAAGGTCCATCAAGTCCAGCAGCCTGTTCGCACAATGGCAGACTGGGTGCCTCTAGGAAGCCCCACAAGCAAGACGACTGCGGCAGCATTGTCTAGGGTGGCCAGGTCCCTCTTCGCCACCGGCGGGAAGTTTTTGAGGCGGAGCCTGAGGAGGGCGGGGCGGGATTTCAATGCCATTGAGTCCAACTGACAGGTGAGCTGATCTCTCTTGTCTGGAGATCAGTTGTAATAGCAGGAGATCTCCAGCTACTACCTGGCGGTTGGACAAATATACAGTTAGCCTGCTATATAGTTAGTTAGCAAAACCCAAAATAGCAGAAAACATTCACTAGGAAATTGATTCAATTAGGCATATGTATTTCCAAATAATGCGTTAATAATGCCAAAATCATGAAAATTCTAAATCATATCAAATCACATATGTACTGTTGAATCACAAGCATTTCAAATCAATAGTCTTTTGCGAGTATCTCGCCAACTTGAGTCAACACAAAAGTATCTCGCCAACTCGCAAAATACTTTATTGATTTGAAATGCACATATGTGATTTGATATGATTTAGAATTTTCATGATTTTGGCATTATTAACGCATTATTTGGAAATACATATGCCTAATTGAATCAATTTCCTAGTGAATGTTTACTACCTGGCGGTTGGCAACCCTAGCATTATCCTGTCTGTGTTCCAAAGCACCTAATATAATAGGCATAAGAACATAAGAAAGGTAATGCTGGATTAGACTAAAGTCCAGCAGTCTGTTCACACCGTGGCCAACCAGGTGCCTCTAGGAATAGGGTTGCCAACCTCCAGGTATGAGCTGAAGAGCTCCTGCTATTACAACTGGTACCCAGCCGATGGAGATCAGCTCCCCTGGAGAAAATGGCCGCTTTGGCAATTGGACTCTATGGCCCTGAAGTCCCTCCCCAAAGCCCGCCCTCCTCAGGCTCCGCCCCCAAAATATCCCGCCGGTGGCGAAAAGGGACCTGGCAACCCTTTCTAGGAAGCCCCACAAACAAGACAACAGCAGCAGCATTGTCATGCCTGTGTTCCAAAACATCTCATGTAATAGGCATAAGAACGTAAGAAAAGCCCTGCTGGATCAGACCCAGGCCCGTCAAGTCCAGCAGTCTGTTCACACAGTGGCCAACCTAGGAACCCCATAAGCAAGACTGCAGCAGCATTATCGTACCTGTGATCCACAGCACCTAATATAATAGGCATGCTCCTCTGATACTGGAGATAATAGGTATATGTCGTGACTAATATTCATTTTGACTAGTAGCCAGGGTATCCCTCTCCTTGAACATGTCCACTCCCCTCTTAAAGCCTTCCAAGGTGGCAGCCATCACCACATCCTGGGGCAGGGAGTTCCACCATTTAACTATGCATTTTGTGAAGACTGCATTTTCTTTCTTTCTTCTCCCCAGTAGTGTTCCCTCAGAAAATTGCATGAAGAAAAGCTACTTTACCAGTTGAATTTCTGTAATACAAGCTGTTGAAAGGCACAAGAGGTCTTGTGGCACATTAAAAACTGACAGTTTTATTGTGGGATAAATCTGGACCACAGACAGTATGGACAATATTAATGGACTACACGAATTATTCCAAGGAACATAGTTATAAAAGTAGCTGTACGAAGAATTATATTTTTTAATTAGTTTGCTAATACGTTGCCTTGGGTAGATGAGTTTATTCTGTGACGATTGAGCAGTGACCATTTTCTAAGATGGCAGCCCTGTGACTGTGGATAAATGACAGCTAGCGATTGAACACATGTAGAAAGTTCATTTTAGTGGCAAATTGTGTGGCTTTTGAATCAAGAATACCCAAAGAACTATTACCGCTTGATATTTATTTGATAAACCAGCAATTAAAGAACAACATACACTTATAACAACATAGGCTTATTACTCAAGATGCATGGCCCAGCTTTTCACATGTAGAAAGTGCAGTAAATCACTGTGAGCCTCTTGAATCTGGAAATGTTTGTGTTGCATATTTTACAGACATAAATAACATAACCAGTGTTTCTTTTGGTAAAGGCACTTGGATAGGTGCAACGCACTGCCCACTTCTCCCCATCCATAGTGTACTGGGTTTACTCTTGGAAATAAGCTTCAACTAATAAACCTGATTAGGATTCTGTGAATACTTGCTTAGGATGGCACTGTTAGAAGTGTAGCCATAGTCTGGTAGAGGGGATTAATCTTTCCATCAAGGAAACGCTTTGAAGGGGTCCTTAGTGGCAGGTCAGCAAGAGAGCCCAGTTTCTGAATGCAGCCTGTCAAAAATGCTCATTTTTGCTAATATTGTCCATATTCTGATCTTGTAGTATTTTCAGGGTCTTTTTCTGATTGGGCATTTGTCTCTCCTAACTGTCCCAGGGTATTTTCCAGCCATATAGTATTTAAACTGAGTTGAGTTTATTCACAAGTAAACTTGAATTTAAGACCTCATATTATGAGGGACTTCCAAATACGAATTACTAAAATGTATTCAGTTTTTATCAGTCCAGAGAAGCATTTACTAGCCAGATCTGTTCTTGGCTATGAAAGTTCAGAGCCATGCATGCCAGGCAGTTAACAGCAGCAGGTATTTCAGGTATAGCCAGGCCCTTCCCTCTGAGTCATTATTAAAGATTTGCACAGTGTGTCTGATTTAGGATTGGTATTACAAAAGTAAGCCCAAAATAACACTTCTTCCCTGAGTCGGGTATTCTAATGCAGCCATTTTCTCGAGGGGAACTGATCTCTATCAGCTGGAGATCAGTTGTAATAGCAGGAGATCTCCAGCTACTACCTGGAGGTTGGCAACCCTAACAGTAAACTTAGTAGGAGGCATCTATCATTCTTGCTTATGGCATAGAGATTGGCTGAAATAATGGGCGAGGGGTGGAATAATATCTCTCCTAAAGCGGGGTTTGGTTGGATTTCACACCACTCCTATTTCCACGATGTCACTCACCAGACTCTTATCTAAACCAGTGGTTCCCAACCTTTTTTTGACCAGGGACCACTAGGACTTTTTTGTTCGGTGCAGGGACCCCAAGGTTCAAAATAAAAATTCTGAGAATTTGAAAATAAACTTTAATCATAACTGTTAGTTAAACATTAAACTTAGAATAATATTTGAATATATATTTTATAATAGAGAACTTTTAATTGAAAATATTAATTTATTATGGGTTTATAACTTTGCTTCGCGGACCTTAATTTAGTTCTCGCGGACCCCTGGTTGGGAACCAGTGATCTAAACCAATCTTGTTTTCAGCCAAAGCCAAAATTTACTGGATTAAAAAAAAATCAGAATGTGATTATTACTTCTTTCTATTATTGTTGCTTTTAAAGATTCTTTCTTTCTTTTAAAGATTATTGCTTTTTAAAGATTTCATCTTTCTATTATTATTGCTTTTAAAGATTCTTTCTTTCTATTATTATTGCTTTTAAAGATTATTGCTTTTTAAAGATTACTTCTTTCTTTCTATTATTATTGCTTTTTAATGGAACGATGTGTACAACCATCTCCTTATTTTACAGCTTTCGGGAAGGAGATAGTCCAGATCCTTGAACTATAGAACCGGAATTCACTCAGTCTTCAAAGACTACAAAACCCAGCAGCAATGCAGGCATGAATTGCCCGTATATTCCCACAATGCACTGCCGCCTACTTTTCCCGACTCCAAATCCCAGCATGCAAAGCGAAAAGAAAGTTGACGGAGGCTGTGGGATTGCCTCTACTTTGCAAGGCGCGCTGGATAAACTGGAGCAAGCGTTCCCCTTGAATAGGGGATGGAATCGGGGCCCAGCAGACAGGGGGAGACCCTCCCCTAGACCCCCCCTGAGGAGGTATGTTTAGCCTGAAGAGGAGAAGACTGAGAGGGGATAGGATAACCGTCTTCAAGTACTTGAAGAGGAGGGTGCCGAGTTGTTTTCTGTTGCCCCAGAGGGTCGGACCGGAACCAACGGGTTGACATTAAATCAAAAGAGTTTCCATTTAAACCACTGGTTCCCAACCAGGGGTCCGAGAGAACTAAATTAAGGTCCGCGAAACAAAGTTATAAACCCATAATAAATTAATATTTTCAATTAAAAGTTCTCTATTGTAAAAATATATATTCAAATATTATTCTAAGTTTAATTTTTAACTAACAGTTATGATTACAGTTTATTTTCAAATTCTCTGAATTTTTATTTTGAACCTTGGGGTCCCTGCACCGAACAAAAAAGTCCTAGTGGTCCCTGGTCAAAAAAAGGTTGGGAACCACTGATTTAAACATTAGGAAGAATTTTCTAACAGCTAGAGTGGTTCCTCAGTGGAACAGGCTTCCTCGGGAGGTGGTGAGCTCTTTTCCCCAAGGAAAATGTCTGCAACAGCTACTACCAGAATTAGCTAAACTTATCAGAATAGCCCTTACCATACCTGTTCCCTCCTGTGACTCAGAAAGTCATTCGCATGCCTTTAGAGACCTTTCTACGGTCAAGCACGAGACAGGCAAGGCTCAATCACAGGTTTAAGTACAGGTTATTTTGAATTATTACATCTTAACAAGGGGGTTGTAACTAGATGAAGCAATCTGTAGGTTTACCACTAATCATACCAACACATGCCAACTATTGGGGGGAGGTGAAGGGAAATTGGGAAGGAGAGGTTGAATATGGCAGGAGAGGATGCTTGTGGGAGCAGCAGTAGGCGGTAACGGGAGATTAGGAGAATATTTGATTATACTATAATTTTAAAAGTGTAAATAAAGAAACAGTTTGCATTGGTAATTAAAATTAAAGTTGTATTTCAGCGGTCTGAAGTTTATTTGTTGAAGCCTCCCTAAATTTCTGGGAAGCCCCTCCCTAAATCCCCCATGGCCCTGCCTCCATAGATAGTGGCAATGGAGGCCCCTCTCTGTGATGTCACTGGTTCCTCCCTATGATGTCATAATAATGCCTCTAGTCCAGCCCCAGGCCCCACCCCAGAAATGGGAAAGTCTACGCCCCTGCCACACCACACAGCATATAACCCAAATGTGCCTTACTTTGTCGTGAATTAATCTATTCAAACAATTTATATTTCTACCATCTACTCAACCTTATTTCTTGATCCTTCCAGATAAGCGTTTAAAGTTAATCATTAAACTTGAATTTAATTCTAAAATGTCTATATTAAGCCATTAATTGTTATGTTTTATCCCATATTGCTTAATATATATTATATTCATTTGACCTAACTTATCTCTTTACATTCTTAATAAGGCTTTTCTAGAGTCATCATTTTTTCCTACTGTGACTGCATTCCATAGCTTTTTTGTGGCTCTGTTGGCACTCTTTTTGCCTGTATATCCGTGTGTGTGTGTGCTGATATAACAAACGATCCTCTCTCAGAAAACATGCTATGATGCTGTGTAGATTGACCTGTGAGAGGGATTTTCGTTTAACTTGGTAAGATTTCTAGGCAAACATGGAAAAGATTAAGCTGCACGGCTGTAATTTTATTTCTAAACTGAGGTCAGTGGGTCTCTTCTGAATAAAAAGTATCAGGAATTAGATTGTAAATGTGTTTGGTCAGTTTAGAAGAGCTTTGTGACACTTGTAGGTTTCTCTCTCTGAGTTCTGTGTTGTACAGACTGAATATTGTTAGCTGACCCAGTCAATTAATAACCTCGTTTTAACTGCAGTCAGATGCCAGAATTTCTATTGTGTAGGTATTTGCTTCCTTTTCAGTTTCATGCTGGTGTCATTTGTTTGCAAAGATGTGGAGTAAGGACCTCCTAGCCCCTTAGTAACCCTAGAAGTACAACAGAGTTTCTCCTTCTGCCCCTCCCCATTATAATTGCTGACATCTCCAAACAAGAACCGTTAGCACAATTGCCTTTTTTTGAAAAAATAGCTGTTGTCACTTTGCTTTATTTCTATTTTAATCTGACTTTAAAGAAATCAAACTGGGCTGGCTCCAGTGTTTCTTCAAAGGAAAGAATAGTTCAGCTGCAGTGAATAACTCAGTGTTACAGAAACATTACCTAATGTTGGTAAAAGTAGTACTAATTCATCACAGTGTTGTTGTTTTTTAAGGTTAATTTAACTGTTTCACAAATATAGTTTATTTTGCTAAGCAGCCGGGCCTGCATGCCAGCGCTGGGGCCACTAATGCTGTCGTGCGCCTTCTGGGGCCCTTGCGCCAGCGGAGGCCTTCGTCACCCTCCTAAGGTCTTTGGGTCGGGCCGCTGGCGTATTTGAGGAATGGGCTGTTAGTGTTTTAACGTTGCTTGGAAAATGTTTTAGTCAAAATCTGACCAGTCATTTGTCTGATGGTGCAGCATATGCAGAATTATTCCAGTCTAGGCTGTTGAAATCAATTGTTAAAGGAGTAACCTCTGCATAGGGATGCACTATAAATCTTTCCTTGCCTGGTCCCACTGATGAACAGCCAAAAGAATGTCTTGTTAATTCTTGCTAGGTTTATGATTTGAAAGACTTAAAAGGCTTAAATGACTGTTTTCTTTTCATTCAGGACACCTACTGGAACCTGGAGAAACTGCAATGCACGTTTCAAATCTCCGGTTAGTGATTGTGTGCCAAACTTCTCCTCTGCACCTTGAGTCTGGGAATTAGCTAACAGGGGAGAGTCATTTGGTAGTTTGATCTGGGGTAGGCCAAAGGCCAATTTGGGGTGCAGATTCAGGTTGTATTGGTATCTTTAAATTGAATAATGAACTAGAACTTGATTTCAAGCTTGTCTTCACTAACAAAGTTGGTTGGGGGAGATTTATTTCCAGGCTAAGAGAGCTCAAGAAATAACTTAGTAGTGGGTTTTTTAAACAGTTCAGATGCACCATCTTTATTCTAATTCCTGCTCTTTCCTATTTTTTTTTGTACTATGCTTACATGATAACACTGTATTATAAAACAGGAAGAAATATGTGTACCACCTTGCTATGAAAAAGGGTGGAATAAAAAGTGCAGTAGGTTGATTCTAGGGCCATATGTCATTTGATGCACTAGTGTGCCTCTTCTTTTGAATCTGGGAACCTTGAATGAGGATTGTGATGTTTGTCTTGAACATGAAGAGGAACATGACAAGATATGTCTACAGGCAGCACTCTTAGCCAAAGGGAACTCTGCATATGTGGAACTATTTTTATTTCTAAGAGAATTGTTAAATGACCATACTTTCCTCCTCACATGTGATTGTGAAAATGATAAATGGGTTTAGGGTGAGTTGTTACTGTATTATATCATTTCCTTAAATTAAAATCAGACTGTGTTTCTGTAAAACTAGTATTCAATTCTCATGTAAACCAGCCGTTCAAAGATGCTTGCCTTATAAACTAGTTCTCTTAGGAAGATGCCAAACTTGTGCTCAGAGCATTAGTAATCAGATATTTTCAGGAGGAGGGAGCCCCTTTCTTTAAAACTAGGCTTTGTGTGGAGCCCTGCTGAGATTATCTCTTGTTTTGAGCTTTAAAGATCTGCAATTTACATTTTCAGCATCTCTGTGTGACTCGACTTGGAAACTGAAAGCTATTTTTTTTTCTGTGAGCCTTGTCATTTTCCAGGAAGACTACAGAGGTTGAACCCCTGCAGCTTATTTCAGATAATTTTTTTTTCTTGGCAGAACATTTGGAACTGGTTGATTTGATTTTTGACACTTGTTCAAGCTCTTGATGTGTGATCTTTCTCTGCCCTTCTGCATAAGTCACAAGTGATGCTTAAGTCACAAGTGATGCTTACAGAAGTATCTTGCCGGGTTTCTTGGCAACGCAGTCAGTACTGCAATGTTGGAATGTTAAACACTGACTCTGCCTGACAGGTCCTGTCACCAAAGGCCTGTCAGTCTGATGTTGCCAACAGGGAAACCCTCCAGCGTGAAATTGAAGAGCTGAAGTGCAAGGACCGTGCTCTGGACCAGGAAATAGCACAGTTGTTGGCTGAGTATGTTCTTGTTCACTTTTGATGGGCAGATTGAGATCTATGTAACCCTGCTACAATATCAGGAGAGGTGCAACTTGCTAGCATGGGTGGATGCTGTATTTCATCTGCTGGTTAGTTTCAGAATATATCCGGGGAGTCCCCGCTCTACTATGAAGCAATCTAGGTGACCTTCGGCCAGTCACTCTCTCTCAGCCTAACTAACATCAATAATTGTTGAGAGGACAAAATGTGTGTGGGGGACCATGTACATCTCCTTGTAAAAAAGGTAAAGGTGCAAGCACTGGGTCATTATTGACCCATGGGGTGACGTCACATCACAAAGTTTACTAGGCAAACTATATTTATGGGGTAGTTTGTCATTGCCTTCCCTAGTCATCTACACTTTACTCCCAGCAAGCTGGGTACTCATTTTACCCACCTTGAAAGGCTGGAGGCTGAGTTAACCTTGAGCCGGCAACCTGAAACCGACTGTCAGGATTGAACTCAGGTAATGAGCAGAACTTTGACTGCAGTACTGCAACTTACCACGGGGCTCTTTTCACCTCCTTGTAGAACGGGCTTAATTTTTAATCAAATAAATGAAATGTCTTATTATGGAAGCAGAATTTCTTAGCAGGGCTTACTAATGATAGAATTGCAAACGATAAAGTGATTATGACGAATAGCTGGGGAGGGCTGACCCTTCTGTGACTCAGAGTAGCTTCTTTTATAACAGAAATTAACAGCCAGTTCAGCTCATTTATTTTGTTCTGTGTCATGGTGACTTTTCTGTCTTTGCAGAGGCTTCAGCCTGGAGGAATTAGACAGACACATTACTTTGCTGCATGAATACAACGAAATTAAAGACACCGGACAAATGCTGTTGGGCAGACTGGGTAAGGGCAGATTGGTGGGTCTTGCTTGCTTGGCTGATAATGCAGTTTTCTCTTTAAAATGACCTCCCTTTAGAGCACTGGTTCCCAACCAGGGGTCCGTGGACCCCCAGGGGTCCGTGAGAACTAAATTAAGGTCCGCGAAACAAAGTTATAAACCCATAATAAATTAATATTTTCAATTAAAAGTTCTCTATTATAAAAATATATATTCAAATATTATTCTAAGCTTAATGTTTAACTAACAGTTATGATTAAAGTTTATTTTCAAATTCTTGGAATTTTTATTTTGAACCTTGGGGTCCATGCACCGAACAAAAAAGTCCTAGTGGTCCCTGGTCAAAAAAAGGTTGGGAACCACTGCTTTAGAGGGAAAGCTTAACTCAGAACAGAGATGCTTTGCCATCAGGTTTGAATTACTATAACCACACTGGCCACGAAAGAATGACCTCACATGAGTCCTTTCTGTGGCCTCTACAGAGTTCTAAATGTATTATGTTTTTACATTGCTTTTCAGCTGAACCGTTGGCAAGCGTAATGGAGAGTCATGCACATAAGGATTAGGAGCCATAAGGAAGCCGGTGCCAACTGCAGCTGCTTGCTTATTGGCAGGTGCTGTGAGGCATGAGTCTGTTCTGAAACAGCTTCTCTGCCTGCCTGTTTGCTTCTGGGCTCAGTTCAAGGTGCTAGTCCTTATGGTTGAAGCCCTTCATTACTTAGGACTCACATTACTAATGTATTAACCCATGTGCCTCCTTAGGTCCTTGCAACAATCATAAACTTAATCACATGGGTTGTACATACACATGAAGCTGCCTTATACTGAATCAGGTCATTGATCTTCAAGATCAGTATCTACACAGAATGGCAGTGGATCTCCAGAGTCTCAGGTCCTTTATGCATGGGTACTTTGACTGTTTGCCTCCGGACTGACTCAGTTGTTCCTTGGAGTTATGCAGTTTTCTGTCCCTCTGAGTTGACCTCACGCACAACCTGCACTTTTCTCGGGTTTTCCCAATGCTGTTTTGCCACAGATTTAAAGTCTGCTCTGATATCAACTCAGTTCAAATTGTAGCTATCTGTGTGCATATGGCACTCCGGGTATCCCCCTCCTTGCAGGGTGGGGAGGAAGAGAGTGTTTGCATAATCAGGAACCAACTTAGCTGCACTTGCATGGGCTCCATTGAAATACCTTACAGCACAAAAACAGCTGCAAAGAAAATGTGGAATGGATTTTTCATTAAGGTCACTTGGCCCAGATAAATTACTCTGGCGCTAAATTGGCAGCCCCCAGAGAGGAATGACAGACCCAGGGAACAGAATCTGTGCTTTGGCACTGGAATGAGAGCCCCAGAGTGGAATGATGGTGCATTGTGGGGGCTGTCAATCCAGTGCCAGAGTAGTCTATCTGGGCCAAGTGACCTTAATGGAAAATCCATTCCGCATTTTATTTTCAACTGTTTTTGTGCTGTAAGGTATTTCAATGGATCCCATGCAAGTCTTGGCTCCCATGATCTTCAGTGGGCCTTGCAGCCTCTCCCATTGTTTCCAATGGGCAATCCTGTCATTCCTTTTAGTACATCCCTTTGCAGACTACAGCCAATTACAAAGCAGTGTTTTCAAGAGTCAGGGACTCAGACGCTCCGGATTTGTGCTGGTGGTTCTGCAGTACAAAAACTTACTCCTGATACTCCAGGACTTTCTTCGGGGCAAACTACCACCATGCATAGGATTTTGAGAATTCAGAAAAAAAGTGTGGGTCAAGGGAGCGTCGAACCCAAGGTAAAATTCCCATGCATAAAAGACCTCAGGCAGAAGTTTTTCACATCACCTACTACCTGGTCCTTTGAGATGCGTGGATTAAACCTGGGACCTTCTGCATACAAAGTAGATGTCCTACTAGTGAGCCAAGGCCCCTCCTCCAATCTGTGCCCTCCATTTTCTAAATAAGCTCTTCTTCAGGGCAGTCTTTTCCCTTTCTATAGTGGTATCACTGTTGTGGAATGGGCTACCATAAGAAGAGTGAAGTGTACCTTCACGGGCACCCTTTTGTAGGGCGTGCAAAGCAGTTATTTTGTGCTTTGTTTTTTGATTGGGTAGTTGTAGATTAATTGCTTCTGCTTTTTCATGGTGGACAAACGGAAACTATGGCCGTTTACGCATGGGAGGTTTTGCAGCTCTCTGAATGTACATTTGTCACATCCAAATTCTCAAAACTGCATGGAGGCTTATTGTTGAGTTTTGAGAATTTGGATGGGACAAATGTGCCTCAGGAGAGCAGCAAATCCAAGGCAAAACCTCCCATGCATACCGTATATACTCATGTATAAGCTGACCCGCATACAAGCCGAGGTGCCTAATTTCACCCCAAAAATGGGGGGAAATTAGGCACCCGCGTATAAGCTGAGGGTCAGCTTATACAACGCCCCTGCCCGGGGTCGCCCTCCCGCCCGGCCTCCTGGGCCCTCCAGACCAACCCCAGTGCCACCCCCGCCCGGGCCCTCCAGACCCATCCCGACCCCAGCGCCACCCTGGGGGGGGGGGGACGGGGAAGAGCCCCTGAACCCAATACTCACCAGGACAGGTGGGAGGAGGAGGCCCGCTGATCAGCTGGAGGCGGCAGCGGCGCCCTCCCTGCACTCGAGCCGGCGGTGGTGGCGGGGCCCTGCCTGCGCACAGGCAGGCCCCGCTGGCCACTCCCAGGCCACACGGAAGGCGCGCGAACCGGCAGCGGGGGCGGCAGCGGGGCCCTGCCTGAGCGCAGGCAGGCCCCGCTGGCCACTCCCAGGCCACCCAGAGGGTGCGCAGGCCGCAGCGGGGGCGGCGGCGGGGCCCTGCCTGAGTGCAGGCAGGCCCTGCTGGCTGCTCCCAGGCCGCCCGGAGGGCGCGCGAACCGGCAGTGGGGGCGGCGGCGGGGCCCTGCCTGAGCGCAGGCAGGCCCCACTGGCCGCTTCCAGGCCACACAGAAGGTGCGCGGGCCGGCGGCAGTAAGTTCCTCTTCCCTCCTTCCCTCCCCCCTACCGTATTGACCCGCTTATAAGCCGAGTTCGGTTTTTTCAGCCCTTTTTTTGGGCTGAAAAACTCGGCTTATACGCGAGTATATACGGTATGTCTTTTAGCATTTTTAGTTTTGTTGTTGTTTATTTCTAATTCTGTTTTTGATTATGTAAGCTGCCTTGAATGCAAGATAAAGCAGAATAGAGATGTTTGTAATAAAATGTAATGCTGATATGAAAAGGTAAATTAAGTCAATGCAGAGATGCGCAAGCTTTAATATGAGATGTAACCCTCCCTCTCTTGCTGTTATCTGTGTTTTATCTCCTTCCCACCCCCCACAGCTGTAATCAGAGGGGTCACCACAAAGGAGCTGTACCCTGAATTTGGCCTGGACCTTATTGACTAGAAGGGGACCAAAACACGTTCATCGACGTTAGTGTACAAATACAGCACACAACTTTTTTTTTAGTTCAGATTTTCCAGGAAACACTCAACTGAACGATGGTTTGTTTGGAGCTTTTTAAGTGAACAACGAGGTTGTTGAACCTGTTACCTGCTCATTGTTGTTGCGGAAATGATATGCTCAGCCAGTGAGTATCTGTAGTTGTTCAGGAGGCTACAGAAGAGCCTCTTCGTGGATCCACTGACTCAGTGCTGTAGTTGAATTCTTCATGGAAGTTGAACTGGCTGGCTATAATGCATGGACTGTGCTAGTCTAAGTGGAGTAGCATCATCCTGAGCCCACTGACTTCAACAGACTTAGGGTATAATTCTTCTTAGGATTGCACTGCGAAGGGCCCCGTGCGTAATCTGCCACAGAATGTTTTCTGTCTATTCCTTTCCCATAAATGGAATGAGCTTGGAGAAGCTTCCTGTTCATACCTTTTAGCAGTCCTAATCATTCAAACCTCGCCCACCTCAGACTCTTTTACAGTACAGTGAAATGAAGTGGGGTATTCTGGAGCAATTGGGGGGAATGTTAGTATATGGGAGAGCAGGTGGGTAGGGCCAAGGAATTTGCCTTGAAATGTTAGCTCGGAAGAGGTAGAAAAGGAGAGTGATTAGGACTGCAACTCATCAAACAATGTATGTAGGCAACGTGCTATAAAGTAGGTCATTAAAGAAAAATGACACATAGCTGAATTTTGTTTTGAAATAAATAGAAAACCCTTGTTTGCACTGATTTGTTCAACGCTTGATGTCAGGTGCTGTCTTTTTGGTCGCATCTTTATCCCTTCCTTCCTTGTGAATATTTTATGGCACATGCATATAAAAGAGATCAGACTTCCACATTCCTAAGAGCCCTGCTGAATCAGGACATATAGTGCAGCACCCTGTTTCCAACTATGCTCAGCCAGATGACTGGGAAGCCCACATTCAGAACGTGAAGGCTGCTGCTAGTCATCCCTGACACTGAGATTCTGCAACCGAACATGGAGATCCCACTTCGTACCACCTTCCCAGGCACTCTTGAGTGGCATTCATAGTTCTCTCATTTTACCCTCCAAACAACACTGTGGTTGATGGGAAATTGGAATCTGGATCCCAAGCTATGAAATAATCCCACCCCACCCAAGTTTGGCCTTCATTTGGGGAGATGCTCATTGCAAGAGGTCCCGTGAAAAAGTAGATGCGATAGGATAATCTTTGTGTGGTTGAAGAGTATAATTATGTTGCTTGGTACACAGGTGGGTTTTAAAAACAATGAACGATTGCAATAACAAAAACAGATTGTTACAACTAATGCTGTCCCTAAAGGGCTGGGCAGCTAGAGATTTGTGCTGTAGTTCGGTTTTCAAGGGTTTAACTTCTAATGTTCAGGGAAAGCCTATCAACATAAACATCATTCAAGTTTATGCCCCAACTACAGATGCGAATGAGGAAGAAACTGAAAGTTTTAATGCGAGTGTTCAGGAAGAAATTGATCACACACCTGAACAAGATGTGCTGATAATCATAGGTGACTGGAATGCAAAAGTAGGAAACAAAGCAGAATCAAATGTTGGATGAGAAGACAAGAGTCACTGGAAAAGACAATCATGCTAGGAAACATTGAGGGCAGCAGGAAAAGAGGAAGACCCAACAAGAGATGGATTCACTCTATAAAGGAAGCCATGGCCCTCAATTTGCAAGACCTGAGCAAAGCTGTTAAGGATAGGACGTTTTGGAGGACACTGATTCATAAGGTCGCCATGAGTCAGAAGCAACTTGACGGCACTTAACACTCACACAACTTCTAACGTACAAAACTGTCCTTTAGAGAAGGACCCTTCATTTAAAAACTGTTTTCAGCATTAATTGATACAATTATGTAATTATAAAAAGCTTGGGTAGGCTATTTGAATATTTGGCCCACATGACTTTGTCTTTTTCACAGTCACAAATCAGCAGCCGATTTCTTTTTGCTGCGGCCATCTTTTCTCCAAAGCAAAATTGCTACTTGATGTCTTTCCAATGTAAGGAATGAGACCTGAAGCATTTTCATACTATTGCAGTTCTGAGTGTCTTCCTGCATTTGTGTAAAAACTTTTGTTGTGAAGGGACTTCTCAATTAACTCAGTCTTTTACATTTTTAAGCCTGTTTTATTCTCATAACCCCCCTTGTAAGGTAGCTGAATCTGTTTCAAGCTTATTCATAATTGAGTAAGGATTTAAACCTTCACTGTGCTCTTGGTCGCCTGTAGCCCGGGACAGGAAAGCCTCTCGCTCTTGCCCAGAGCCGGCACATATTTCCTGGTAAGCCATGCTATTTCGAAGCTCGGCTTTTACTTTCAGTCTGCACTGCAGGATTGCGTTCCGGATGTTCTGCAGGGTCCACTGAGTTCGCAAGAGGGCATCATCCAAAGTGAAAGCACCGTCCCGGACCCTGCGTACTTGTGTGCACACAGCAGTTGACTTCAGTTCCAATCCGATCTCGTGAACTATTTTTCGGAGGTACTGCTGGGTCTCGTGCAAACAATGAATTTCTAGGGAGGACAGAAAGATTGATGTCAGGAGTGTGGTGGTGGGGGAACAACAATACATACTGTCAGTAATGTATCACTAGATTTAACAGTAACCTGACTCACACCATGTGGCTAATGAAAGGCTTGCAATAGGACCTCTCACAGATAAGGTGCGGCACTCCTCAGGAATGCAGAAAAATATCTTGGTTAAATGGGGGAAATCCTTACAATCATAGAGTTGGAAGGGGCCTTACAGGCCATCTAATCCAACCCCCTGCTTAATGCAAGATCAGCCTAGAGCATCCCTGACAAGTGCTTGTCCGGCCTCTGCTTAAAGACTGCCAGTGGGGGGGAGCTCACCACCTCCCTCGGTAGCTGATTCCACTGTCGAACAACCCTTACTGTAAAAATGTTTTTCCTAATATCCAGCCGCCCACAATTTAAACCCATTACTGCGGGTCCTATCCTCTGCTGTTAACAGGAACAGCTCCCTGCCCTCCTCTAAGTGACAGCCCTTCAAATATTTAAAGAGAGCAATCATGTCCCCCCTCAACCTCTTCTCCAGACTAAACACTCCCAAACTACCTTAAAACTACCCGTGAGGACTGAAAATGTCCTAGGGATGGACTGTTGAGAACTGCTAAGTGTCACTTAAGGGGAAAGGGGGGGTTGAGATCCCAGGCCCCCAGGAGAGTACAGATCCTAAGTGGGGAGATCTGGGGGAGTTTCTTCTTGTTCCTCTTCTCACAATTCTTTGCAGGCCCTCATCTTGCCCTTTTTCAGTTTGAAACAACTGGGCTCTAAAGTAATGTGATGTTGAAGATCTTGTTTAACAGACACTCTATCACAGGGGTGTTGGAACTCATTTGTTACGAGAGCCGGATCTGATATAAATGTCACTTGGTCGGGCCGGGCCATGCCTCACCAGCCCAGATCGGTAATTCAGTGTTCTGAAGAAGTGAGCTGTGGCTCACGAAAGCTCATACCCTGCCAGAAAATATTTTTGTTAGTCTTTAAGGTGCTACTGGACTCTTGCTCTTTTCTGCTACAGCCCAGATCGGGACTGGGGTGGTGGTGGCTGCTTTAGCTGGCTTGCGAGAGATAAGAGCTCTCGAGGGGGCAGATCTGACCAGTGGGCCTCATGTTTGACACCCCTGCTCTAGGCCATTTGCCACCACATCCAAATTAAATCCCCTCTAAGTCATTAGTAACAATGAAGAAGAGTTGGTTTTTATATGCCGACTTTCTCTACCACTTAAGGGAGAATCAAACCGGCTTACAATCACCTTCCCTTCCCCACAACAGACACCCTGTGAGGTAGGTGGGGCTGAGAGAGCTCTAAGAGCTGTGACTAGCCCAAGGTCACCCAGTTGGCTTCATATGGAAGCATGGGGAAACCAACCCAGTTCACCAGATTAGCGTCCGCCGCTCATGTGGAGGAGTGGGGAATCAAACCCGGTTCTCCAGATCAGAGTCCACCGCTCCAAACCACCACTCTTATCCACTACATCACGCTGGCTAGAATTGTGTTTTGTTTTGAAACAGCTGGTAAAGCCTGCCTTAGGATATGATAGCCACAGCCCTGGCCGTACCTAACTGGAACTCAGGCGGTGCAAACTGGAGACATCGAATTGCTGTGATCAGGGGAGGGCTTTTCTCCATGGGTCGAATTAACCCTTTTACAGCCAGCTCATAGGCCTCTTGTGTTTTCAGGTCAATGTTAGAACATCTGGAAGAGAACAGACAATGGAGTAAGAATTTCTCTGCCAATTTCAGTTAGGTTCATATGGTGAGTTTTGTCCTCCAGGGATGGATTCCATATATCCCCAAGTACATCTCTATCGCGAGTTTCAGCGTGCTTAGTCAGTTGTCCCAAGACACTCCACCAGACGTTGACTATTAGAAAAGTGCTCAGTTTCTTTACAGTGCATCCAATCTCCAGCATACACGTCCAATCAGTAACACATTCCAACATAGCCTCCGGCTTAGCCCTCCTTAACTCACCAACACAGAGCCCTAGAGGCTACACACTTATATACACATTATACATCAGATATATACCAGGCCACCTGCTGCTACACCCACAGCATTGCATCACCTTTTCGGCCATATCTGTTTCCTTCCAGTTTACACTGCTGCTGCGGGCCATTACAGACTCTTACATTAGCCCAGATCCTCTAGATCTGACATGTACTGACATCTCTCTCTGACCAGCTGTCCTGTCATATTACAACATGCTTGTATTTGCGACACTCTCTCTCAAGCAGTTATATTTTGACCAGTTGCTTATATCTGTCACTGGTAACAATTTTACTGAACAGATCTGCCACGTTGTTTTCACTCTTGCAACGCTTAATACATACATTTTTCCTGTTTACAGCATCTACCACATTCCCATATCTGATCCTGATAGGTTTGCTTCTATTTTTGAAACATTGCTCGTTTCCCAGCTCCATGGCAGCTGTATTATCCGAATATATTATTACTGGCAGTTTTACATTTACATTCAGTTCAGTTAACAAACATGTAAACCATTCTACCTGGGTTACAGTTTCGCTTAACGCACTAAATTCCGCCTCACATGTGCTTAGTGCTACAAAAGACTGTTCCTGTGACCTCCAATGAATAGGAGCTTTACCCAAATACAGAATAAACTCTGAGGTAGATTTTGCTCCTTTTTGATCACCCCAGGAAGCATCCGCATACCCAACCAGGTTTCCATCATTTGTATTTAGGCATAATTGCTTATTTATTGTTCCCTTTAGGTACCTCAAGACCCTTTTTGCAGCCTTCCAATCACCTTGAGTTGGATTCATATTCTTTTTACACAGGCAATGCACCACCTGAAATATGTCTGGTCTAGTCCAACACGAGAGATATAGCAGACTTCCCACCAGAGATTGATACTCTGTTCTGTCACAATCCTGTGTCTCTGCTTCATTGCTCCCATAACCTGGTACCATCGGGGTTTCAACTGTGTTTGACTCTTGCATGCTGAACTTCTCCAGTAGCTGTTTTATCAGCCTGAGACAAAGAAAACATCCCTTCAGAGTCTCGGCTCACTTTCACACCTAGATAGTTGTTTATTGGCCCCATAAACTTCAGCTTAAACCGGCTGCTTAATTGCTCCTCAAAGTAGTCTTTATCACTCTGATTATTAGTCACCAGACAAATATCATCTATCTAGATCAAAAGATAAAATTCCTTTTGATCCAGAGCACTTCTTAAACAAACAGGCATCAGATACACACTGTTCAAAACCTATTTGCTTAATGGCCTCAGTCAAGCAAATATTTCACTCCCTTGCTGACTGATGCAACCCATATAGAACCTTGTTCAATTTCAAAACCTTGTTTTCCTGTTTTATTTCATACCCAGGTATTTGTTGCATGAAAACTGTTTCTTTTAGTGGAGCATTTAAGTAAGCTGTTTCTATGTCATAATGGAATACATCCAAACCTTTTAAACCAGCTACAGCTAACACAGTTTTCACAGATTCACATTAAATACATGTTCACATTCATCATACCCAAACCTCACAGGTTTGACACCTTTAGTGCTGCGGCTTGACACTCTAACCATTTCCTCCTCTGCCCCTTCTTCTTCTGGAGGTTCTGACTCCACCGCCTCCCTCCCTGGGCTTCTCCTAGGTCGGAGAAATGCTGTTATCTCTTCTGGCTTCCAGCTGCTCACTAATTGGCAAAGTGATTATGTCAGGCTCCTCCGAGCCGTGAAGCCTTGCCCAGTTAAATGATTCACCGAAGTTTGCAGATCTACTGAACGTTATGCGGTTGTACTGGTCTGCAAAACGGTATGACTTGGCTACATTCTGATATCCCACAAAGATTAATGGCTTTGATTTACGGTATGTCCTCCCGCCCTCCTATGTTTCAGCGGGATATTAACCCAAGCCTTTACACTAAACACCTTTAAATGCTTTAAGCATGGATTTCTTTTGTACAAAGCTCTGTAAGGAATATTGTCAATGCTTGAAGTCCATAGCCTATTGATAAGATAGTTTGCCACCTTTATGGATTCTGCCCAGAACCTAGGCTTTAAGTTTGCATCCTCAAGCAATGCTTGCATCATTGACTTGAGATATTGTATTCGTCTCTCAGCTATGGAATTTTCTTGAGGTGTGCATACATCAGCCAACCTCTGTACTATTCCCTTACTTTCCAACCACCGGGTTAACTCTTGGGATAGGTTTTCTCCCCCCCGGTCAGTTTGTAAACTTGCCACCTGGAGACCTAGCTGTCTCTCCACCCTCCTTATCCAGTATTTGATTGTTTTAGCTGTTTCACTTTTCTGCTTAAGGACATACACCCATCCAAAACACGTGAAATCATCAACAATCACAAGTGCCCACCGGTTCTTGGAAACACTCTCTGGAAAGAGGCCACAGAGATCTAAATGGAAGAGTTGTAACGGTCTATTCGTCACTCCGTTACTCTCTTTTGCCACTGGGTGACGTCTGCTTTTAACTGACTTGCAGACAGTGCAGTCCAGAAACTTTCTGCATTTGTTTATTTTAACATCCTCCTCCCCTAGTAAGCTCAGGGTTTTCTGGAGTATTGCAAAGCTTGCATGACCCATTTGTCTGTGTAACAAATGCAAACAATTAGGGTGTGGACTTTCATTTACAGCTCCAACTGTGCTAGTGGCTTGCTTAGCACCCCTGGCTACCACATACACATCTTGCTGTAACAGTGTAGCTCCTTCTTTGCCCACCTGGCAGGAGTTCCCTACAAAGTTAACTTCAAAACCAGCTTTCACCAATGCTGACACGCTTAACAAATGGTTTTCTAGGGACGGAACACACAGCACACCTTGGAATGTATGGTTTAACTCAGGAAAATACAAGCTTCCCTCACACCTTACTTCCAAACGCTGCCCGTCAGCTAAGCTTACAAGCGCACTGGCTGACTTTTGATTTGTTAATAATGACACCACATTAACAAATATTTTACTGGCCCCAGAGTCCAAAAGCCATAATTCCTCACCACCTCCAGTCTCTGCCAACACCACGGCCGTGTGTGTAGCTTCCTGGAACTGTCTCCCAGGCTGCTTTTTCTTCTTCCGCTGCTGCTGCAGACAGTTTCTCTTTAGGTGACGTGTGCTCCCACAGGAAAAACATTTCCTGGCAAACTGAGCACATTCCTCTGGTTCTTGCTGGAAGCTGCGTCTCATCCTTCCGTCGCCCCCACGTTCCTTCATCCCTCTGCTCTGCGCTGAGTAGACCTCTTGCCTGTCTCTGGGTTGATTCCACCGCTCGGCTGAAGTCGTCGGCGTGGACTCTATCCGGTCTCTCTGCCTCGGTTGCCACTCACACTGCGGGGCTGTTGTCATGGAAGATGGACGAGTTGTTGGTTTCCCCTCGGGGTGATTTCTCTCCTTGGCTGAGGACATCCGATTCCTCCCTTCCAGCCTACGTTCCTCTTCTTCCAGGATCCTCCCGCTGACATACTCAAACGTTAATTGAGCCGACGACATGCAGGCTAGCCTTGGGCTATCCAGGGCAGGGTGTGTTTTTATTAAAGGTAAAAGTAGCACCGGGTCATTACTGACCCATGGGGTGACATCACATCCCGACATTTACTAGGCAGATTCTGTTTACGGGGTGGTTTGCCACTACCTTCCCCAGTTGTCTACACTTTACCCCCAGCAAGCTGGATACTCATTTTACCAACCTCGGAAGGATGGAAGGCTGGGTCAACCTCAAGCCGGCTACCTGAAACCGACTTCCATCGGGATCAAACTCAGGTCGTGAGCAGAGCTTTTGACTGCAGTTTAAATCAAATAAATAAATAGAATGGAACAAAAAAGCAACCAGGAAATGGCCTGAAGGCCCCCTTAATTAAATTAAACATTTGGGTCTGATCACTGCCTGAATGGGAGACAGAAAGGGGACCCTAGGGCAGCCTCCTTCAGTTCTGTGGAAGAAAGGCAGGATATAAATTTAATAAGTATAACAATGCTTCGATGAGTTTCTGGTGTTTGTTTGCAGTTCCCACTTGGAGTTGCATCCAAAGAATCAAACCATTCTGTTCTCCTCCCTACAAACGCCCACACTGCTTGTTCAAGCCACACAAAGCACTCACACAGTGCTATAATAGATTACACCAGCAGAACGGCATCTTTAGATTTAATTTTGTTTTCAGGCTTGACCTGTCAGTCAGTGCTTCCATTAACAGAAGATGCTTTCTGAATACAGACCCAATATATTTGCATATTTGAAACACACAACTTGGGACTGTTAAGAACGTTTGAGTGTGGGGTGATCGCGTCTTTAGTGATGAAGTGGAAATGAAACTGTTGCATTCCAATATGGAGTCTGATTTACTTTATTCTGTTTCCTGTGGCATTGTTTTTGCTGAGGTTTTATACCTGGGCTGTGCCATTTCTGATTGCGAGTCAATGGACTGCTGCTCAGCACAGGTGCATATCTATGCACAAAATGGTCCTTGCATGAAACCAGGCTACCCACAGAGAATGCAAGGGTCTCTGCCTTTTCAGGGGACTCCCCAGAATATGACTGTGGTAGTGGTGGAAAGTGCCATTAAGTCACAGGTGACTTGTGGTGACCCTGTAGCGTTTTCAAGGCAAGAGACATTCAGAGGTGGTTTGCCGTTGCCTGGCTCCGTGTGGGCTGAGGGAGTTCTGAGAGAACTGTGACTGACCCAAGGTCACCCAGCAGGCTTCATTTGGAGGAGTAGAGGATCGAACCCAGTTGTCCAGATTAGAGTCCGCGGCTCTTAACCACTACACCATGCTGGCTCTCAATAAATGACTCAGTATGATTGCGCATTAACCAAAGGTTTTTAAAATAACCCAGAGTGATCTGATGAGGGCTAAAACCCCTTCCAGAAGGGAAAGGATGTCAACAGCAGCTCAGTGTCAAAGGGAAAATGTGGGGAGGGGGATTTCAACCCACTCAAGCTCAAAGACGGTAGATTATCTAATTGTATCCCCTTCTGACAATTCCTCGCAGGCCCCAAATTTCTACTGTCTACTCACCACATTGAATGCTTCTTCCGTTTTTAATTTTCTTTATTAAACTTCCATACACAAGTCCAAAATTAAACAGGCACAGTGCTCATTAAGAAATGGCCATCAAGATCAAGCTTTCGCTACGGTTCATCATATTGCAGCCGTTTATACTAACTTTTGCCCAAAATGTCTTCGGGCCAAATTAGTTGCATTGGTAGCAGCTATGCACTTTCTTTGTTCACACATCTGCCCCATTCACTTTTAAAGCAGGAGGTGGGGGTCTAATTTTAACATCCAAACAAGCATGTGGACTCTTTTCCCCCGAGTCCCGCTCTCTTCTAGAATCAGAGCCTACCTAGCTGTAGGGGAAGGGTCTTTGGGTGATAAGGCAGGGGAGGGTTGAGCACCCTTTTGGATATCAAACACAACCCTCCCAATCATTTTATATAAGAACAAGTAGAGACGAAGGTGTTACTATTAGATCTAATCTGGGCCTCTGGCAGGAGCCATGATTAATCTGTTGATAATTGACAATATAAACAAATCTGAAAGGACAATTTTCCATTAGGAGCAAAGATTTGGCAACAGCAGCCTGAAAATTAAAGAAGCTGTAATTCATACTGTTGGAATTTCACACCCACAAAAACGTATACTGGAGTATTCTTGTTAATGCCCCACTAATGGGAAGACTATACTGAAGTAAATTATTTAAATTAATCTTCCCTTACATTTCTGGCAAAATACAAAGACTTTTCATCTGCAACTTAGTTTAACTTAAACAAAGGTCTTTTATGCCTGGCTGTTTTACTCGCGGTTACCCTCCGATCGTTAAAGGTTGCCTCGTTCTCCCCTTGCGTTTCCCCACGTTTTGCCTGCGTTTTCGAATCAGATAAAATGGGTCTCAGGAAATGCAGGGGGAGAGCGAGGCGACCTCTGTCGGTCAGAAACGGCATGCATAATCAACACAAAGACCCAAAGTCGTCGGAAAGGTGACGGCAAGTGAAACAGCCATGCATAAAAGACCATACAGTAATTGGCAAAACGCAATGTTGAACTGCATGATATTTGGGACATTTTCCCATTGTTACAAAAGAGATTGACAGTGCTGATGACACAGGATAGAATCCAAGTAAACAGTTCACATGAATTGCAGGCTCGGGGGTACAGTTCCTTTTGTCTGAAAGAACTCACTGTGCTTCTTCCAACAGGATCCGACACCTTTTGCAACACAGTACAGTGAAGACACACCACCCTCTGTGGTGCTCCCTCCACCCGGGCTAAAAGCGTTTTCAGGCACCCATTTGAACAGGAATCCAAAATCTTCTCCCGTACTCAGGGTGGCACAAGGGTCCTGCCCTCCCAACCTCTAAGTCAAGGTTTTTCCTGTTCAGAAGGGGGTGCTTGAGGTTTGGATTCCAGGGGTTTTCCCTCCAGCGAAGCCTCTATGAGCCGGTCAATTTCAGTCTCCGGGCGTAGCACGCACCACACCAAAATTGCTAACACTGTCAGGCTGACCAGCGCCACCTGCCAATCCGGCCGCTGATAATCACTGCCCATAGATCGCGCCACAGTCCAATTCCGGGGGTTGGCAGGACTCTTGGAGAAACTTAGCGGCTGAGAGCTCTCTGGCTCCTCTGACTCTTTGGGTGGGCGATAACGGCGCGGTGGGAGGAAGCAGGGGGATGGAGGCGGCCTGAGGGAGAGAAGGAGACAGATGTGGGGTGAAGAGGACAGCGGGACTCAGACTGCCCCCCACACCCCTGGGATTTCTGCTCGCCTCCACAATGGGGCCCTTAAATTCCAAGATAATTTGCCTGACTAGCAGAAGCACCAACAACAGTCTGGGAGCAGGGTGAACCCTATATATCAGGGGTATCAAACATATGGCCTGAGGGCCGAATCCAGCCCCTCGAGCGCTCTTATCTGGCCCGCAAGCCAGCCGAGGCAGCCACCCTCCCCCTGCCCCCGATCTGGGCTGGCGAGGCATGGCCCGACCCAACCAAGTCATATCCGGTCCTCATAACAAATGAGTTTTGACACCCCTGCTATAAACCTATGATCGTGCCGTTTTAATTGCAGTCACTCAGTCAAAGATAAAGGAGAGCATGGGCAGACCACACCAGTGAATAACTACAGCCTTTCCCAATGCATGTAGCATTGTGGAGGAAGATCTGCAAGTGTTGGTTTTATGCCATCTTGCCTCCCAGTATGAATGAATGAGTTTTATTTGCATGTAGCCATAGGCCATCACAAACATGTCAACAATTACCTCTAATATTGTCGAAGGCTTTCACGGTCAGAGTTCATTGGTTCTTGTAGGTTATCCGGGCTGTGTAACCGTGGTCTTGGAATTTTCTTTCCTGACGTTTCGCCAGCAACTGTGGCAGGCATCTTCAGAGTAGTAATACTCTGAAGATGCCTGCCACAGTTGCTGGCGAAACGTCAGGAAAGAAAATTCCAAGACCACGGTTACACAGCCCGGATAACCTACAAGAACCAATTACCTCTAATAATTATAAATATACATAATAAAAAAGGAAAATATTCTAAATTAGTAAAATGCAAAACTATTTTAGCTAAATAAGTAAAATGAAAAATGTTAGCTAAAAATTGCAACAAAATCCCGTCAAACAAGTAAGAGCTACCAACCATTTAGAATCAGCTCACAGGATCAACTCCCTTAGCAGCTCTGTTGGACCTTACTTCCTTTGTTGCCAAGACAAACAAGGAGGTCTTATAGGAAACAAACCCATCAGAGTCTGTTAACAAAATATTAATTTTGTTAACACTATAGTATTTAAACCAGAAACCAACCTGGCAAGGAATTTAGCCCTAGGTTCCGCATACATAGGGCAGTCAAGTGTAAATCCTCCAGAGCAGGCAATCCGCAAATACAAAAGCGTTGATCTTTTGGTATCCAACAATAGTGCCCGGCCAATACAGCCATTGGCACGGATTGAAAGCATAGGGACATCTTGCCTCCCAGACTTCATTAACTAGCCTCAGACTACACACACAAACACAAGAGATTTCAACTCTCTGTACTAATAAGTGCCACATCCCAGAGTGAAATTTTTAAAAAGTAAAATAAAAACAAACTTAACTATTCAAACAGGCCACTGAACGCATAACTAAGGTGTTGACTATTACAATGAAACATTGAGCATAATACCTATTTAGCAATAACATCTTGCATCTATGTTTCGGTGGGCATTCAAAGATACACTGTACAATGTTTCAGATACATTATCTCGTTACCATCTTACAACCGCCCTGCAAAGTAGGTCAGTATTATTCTGCTAACATAGATAAAAGGCTGAGGGAATAACAACTTGCCAAAAGCCACTTTGTGAGCTCAGAGCATGGGCAATTTCTGATTTGTAGTGCAGCCTCTTAGCCACTAAGCCTGGCTAACTCCATAAATCTATTGCATAACTGATCTGGCATGATCTGTAGCCAACTGAGAATTTTAGCCATAATCTTTGCACTGTGTTCCTAGCCCTCCTCGCCATTCGTTGGCCAACAGTATGCACAAATTTGCTCAAAAACCACTTCTAACCCTGCTTTCCTACGCCCGGCTGGTGCAACAGACCATCCTGTGCCACCAGGTGGGTGAGTGTGCCACTGGTTGGATGCCTGCCTGCCTGCCCGCATGCGGCGGTGGGGGGGAAGAGTGTCATCTGGGGCAGCTGCCTGCTTGGGGCTTGGTCGGCTAATTTTTAAGTTGATAATTTTGTCTGGCCTGCGAATGATGTTATAAATATCCAAATGGCCCTTGGCGGAAAAAAGGTTCCCCACCCCTGTTCTAAGGTTCTCTTAGAAATGGCATTCCAAGAGCACATGAGCTAATGAGTCAATGGAGCCATAAGAGCACAGACAAAGCCAAATATTTCAAGCCAATACCGTGGTATTCTAGCTCTACCTTGGTATTCTACCTCTTCCTTAGCTCTATAATCTCCTCCCCTATCAGTCCAGAATGCTTCCAAAGGATTTTGTTTTCTCTCTCTCCTCTGATCACGTCGCCCTTCTCTTCACACTCTGCAGCTTCTTCAAAATCCTCTAGCCTTTATTTTCAGATTTCTTCACCTCTCTGGGCCAGACTATCCTCCAAGATCCATTCAGCGCCCTCTCCCTTCTTGCTAAAAGACCACCTCGTGGTGGTGGAAAGTGCCATCAAGTCGCAGCCAACTTATGGCGATCCCGTGGGGTTTTCGAGGCAAGAGACATTCGCTCCCATACAAACCTGCCTGACAAGATCTTCACTGGAGGCCCTGTGGTTACCTCGATTTTCACAGGAAAGCTGTGAGCGTGCGAAGGACAGAATTTTCTTTGTCGCGCCACTTTGCCCTTGGAAAGTCTCCAATCCTTTGTTCAGTGCCACACATTATGTCCTTTTGGTGCCAGGTTAGGACTTCGGCCACACAGGCATTTTTCGAACGGTTGAAGTTTTTTCCTCCTTCTGCTTTTTTTCTGGGTTTTTATTTCGGCGGTTCCCTCCCCCCACTTCTCTTGCTGGATACGTTTACATGCTTGTAATTGCCATTTTAATGATTTTTGAAGCTGGTTTTCTAGGACAATTTTTTCTTTTAGAATAACTGCTGTTATTCTAGTGATTTTTACTCTTCTGGATTAATTTTTGTATACTGCCGTCTTTAAATGTTTTAAATAAATCAATGCAAAAAACCCACAATAGTTGGTGCAAAGGAATTATATTTGAATAAATTCTGTAACCCCTACACATTCTGCACAAGTTTCTTCAGGGGGATCTTCTCCAACTGGAGAAAGCATGGGACACAGCAGTGGAGAAGGTCCCCCTGAAGAAGCTTGTGTGGAACACATAGGGGTTACAGACTTTATTAAAATATAATTCCCTTGCACCAATTATTATGGGTTTTTGCTTTTGTTTTGGTGTGGCCCCCTTTTTTCTTGCTTAAATAAATTGATGTCAGACAGTACATGTCTTGTTCCCAAACCCCTCCCTCTCTGTGTCAGGAAGCTCTCTAATGTCGCAGAAAAGCATCTCTGCCTGTTTGCCATCCCCACCACCCAAATATCCACCTCTTACCTATTTCCACCCAGTCTTGGCTTCGTGGCACAATTTATCAGCTGCTTGATCAGATCACTTCAGTTCTGCCCGGGGCTCAATTCAAGCAACACCCCTCCCCAAACTGTGATTTGGAGACCTATGAACAAGCCAGTCCCTGCCCCTCCCCATCACACCCTAGATGAAGATTCCACTACCACACTCTACTGTGACCAAGAAACAGAACCCAGGATGGACCATGCAGATCAGAGCAGGCTCAGTTCTCAAAGGCTCCCATTTAGTTCTATGGAGCAAAGCAAATGGGCACAATCTGGGATACAGCTCAGAGGGAACTAAATCTACCCCTTAGCCCTGACACTGGGGGACAAAAGAAACTGATTTAGCTTCTATCCATGGTGCTCCCAAAGGCACCCCATTACATCCTGCCACAGAAGTGAATGGCCTCCACTGTCTGACTATGCATTTTTATCCCACTTCTTCTAAAGGGAGCGCAAGGTAGAAGATATAATTCTCCAAAGCCTCATCTTCTGTCTCAACACTGTTCATCCCGCTCCTCACTTGTGGGGACATGTCATCGTCTCTCAGCAGTGTGTGCACAGAGATAGACTGAGCTGCATGCATGAACTCAAAAGTCTTTGCGACACACTTCAGGCCACGCACCTTGTTATAATGATCGGCGTTTTGCAAGTGCTGTCAATATACAGTATCAGCAGTGCCGACAGAATTATTATATGAAGTTGTACAGCAAATAAACAACAACTACTGGTACTACCATCATGCAGTGTTACAGACACTTGAATACTCCAAATCCTGTAGTCCCCCCCCCCAAAAAAAGCCCTGCAGGGTAAGATCTGTGTATTACTCAAAGAGATGGGGTGGTTAAACCAGCATACCCATTTCTCTTTCGACCATCCTCTCCCTGTTCCATCCCTGAAGGGCCTGTAAGTCTGAGTAGTTACACCATGCCTATGGTTGAGGACAGCAACTGTTTCTATTCCGCTGGTTTCCCTTCTCTTCTGTCCCCCCGCCATCCCTTCTTACTGCTGGGAATGTTTATTAGTTGTTATTTCTCGATGAGGGCAGATTAGTGTTGCCGTTCATGAGTTAAGGGCGCCGTTGATTTTTCATTGAGGTTGACGTTTTAGATTGTATATTGCATTGGTTTTAATTGTATACTGTTGTAAGCTGCTCTGAGCCTGGTCTAGTCGGGAAAGGGCGGCCTAAAAATCGAATAAATTATCATCATTATTATAAAATGTCTCATAGCACCAGGAGCCGCTAGCTAATCCCACTTGTGTCAAAGTACTAGCACAAAAGTCAGATCAGGCTCCATCTACACATTACGATGTTCTTGTATTTGCTGGGGAACAACACAAGGGCTTTGTATCGCATGTGCAATGCAAGCTTTGTGCCTCCCAGATACTCATTGCCTCTTTTCTGTTTGCAACGACAGCACCCAGGGAAATGTGGCTTTAGACCCCCCACCCCTAATTTTTGCATCCATAAACCGTTCCATGGAGCTGCTAATGCTGTGCTGTGAAATTTATGTGTAGCCACATAAGTAACACGATTCTTACAATGGAACCCATAGCAACTCCATGGGATGGAAGCCAAATTGGGGTTTCTAATTGGATACTTACTGCAAGAGAGCTTTGTGATTGGATCCTTGGATAACAGCAAGAATTCGTTCCAGCTTCTCCCCGGTGATGTGATCTGTAGGCAAGAAAAGGACAAAAAGCTGCTAAAAACAAAACTCAGTCCTTCACCCAGGAGCTTAAAAATAAATCCTCAAAAAAACCCTAGACACATTCTGCTGTTTCCTGACAACATCTAAATGGCCTGAAAATGACATCCATGCACAGTAGAGTAAGAAAGAAACCCAAGGTTATAATGTAGTGTTGTAAAACTCCACTCATACTACATTTTGAGAACGCATAGCCTTCCAAATGCACATTTCATCTTTGTGGCCTTTTTGCAGTCCCACATGGGAACTGTGCATGCGCAGGCCAGTCTGCACATATGAAGTTCCCAAGTGTGCCTGCAAGGAGGACTAATCGATGAACGACAGTTACAGATAAACAACACTGTTTTCCCTCTGAAGAATCCCCTTTCCATCCATTTCAGAATGGTAGTGTTTAAGAGCGGCAGACTCTGCTGGAGAACTGGGTTTGATTCCTCACTCCTCCACAAGAGCAGCGGACTGCAATCTGGAGAACCAGATTCCCCATTCCCCCACAGGAAACCTGCTGGGTGACCTTGGGCTAGTCACAGTTCTCTTAGAACTCTCTCAGCCCCACCTACCTCACAAGGGGGCAGTGTTGTGTGTGTGTGTGTGTCAGACGCTTGTAAGCCACTCTGAGACTCCTTATGGTAGAGAAAAGCAGGATATATAAACCAGCTCTTCTTCGTTAAAGTTAGTGCTGCTCCAGATGAGGATGGGGCTTATTCTCCTTCTGCTGCTTCTCCTCTCTAGGACAATCTGTGTGGTGCTACAGCTGGCTCCATGTTTATCCAACCTTCCTCCAAGGAATTCAGGGTGGCTTACATCATCTTCACTTCTCCTATTTTGGTGTCACAACTACCCTGCGAGGTAGGCTTTGCTGACAGTTAACAGCCTAAGAGCATGCAATGAGCATGCCTTAGTGGCAATCTGAACCCAGTCATAAACTGACACTCTAACCACTGGGCCACACAGGTTTGCTGGCAGCCTGCTTCATTCTTCAGTGCTCCAAAACAGAGATTCAAATGTGAGTTCTGTCACTGGGAGGCTATTGAGTAAATCCACTCTTTATGATCTAACATATCCCCTTGAATCTTTTCAGAAGCATTAGAAGAATTTTTTCTTAAGTGGTCAGTCATCTGATGGCTAGATATAAATGTTTGGAATGACATTTTTAGCCTCTGTTACGTACACCATGTGATTTTCCAGGTATTACATATGCACATTAAATAATTGAAACATGTTTCAGGATAAAGCTGAAATATGCTACAGCCAGATTAAAGAGAGAGCCAGCAAGGGCCAGCATGTAGACTTACTTACCAAACGTAGTCTTCTCTATCAGTTTGCCTGTATCCGAGAAGTCATCAGTGGCTTTGCCAAACAGTCCCCGAACCGTGTAGGTCTTTTGAAAAGGAGAAATACAATGCATTAAGGGCAAAATCATTTCATTATGTTCCAGTTCTAGTATATGCACCAATCATTACAGGCAAAGATAGTAAAATCAAACCAAAATATTGAACAAGGTACATTTCTCAAAAGCTTCTGTAACAAGCTGGGGCTCGGTAGGAGACAATTAAGAAATCTGGAAACTGTTGACTTGTAGAATGGCAAGGGTGTGCACTGAAAGATGATTTACAGCCCCATCTAGTTCAAACACACACACGCTTTTCTGCAAAAATGGCCGGCATCTTCATTCAAACATCCATAAACAGAACAGCATTGACAGAGAGGGCAGGTTATAAAAATGACTAACAAATAAATTAAGAAAGGTGCTCCATTATTATCTCTCATTTTAACTCAACCCTTTTAAACTTCAACCTTCTTTTTTAGCAGTTAGCAAAAGTGCTTAACGCATCACATCAATACAGACCATCCATTTTATTTTGAGGTAGAGTGGAAATGTAACTGCATGAAAACTTTTTACTTATGTTTAATTATATACTGCAATTGGGTTTTTTTAATTAAATTATTTGACTGGTAAGCTCATTGCCCTAGATTCTCTATAATGGTGGGAGATAGCAAATGTTGGAAAATGAAAGCACAAATGTGGGCTATCAAAGGAAATGTTAACTCATAAAAAAATGAGTGACATCGAAAATTGTCACTCTTCTTGTCCCCAGATTTTTACTGATTTAGAAAATGCATATACTTAAGGTGGCTCTGAATGTAGGAACCCACTAAAATTATAAAAATCACCACCGCAAAATTATCTATACTAAAACAAATTATGCATACAAATGTAAAATGATACACATAAAACTGTCCTCAGGCTAGAAGCAGACCATAAAGGCAGCTTACAAAGATGAAACCTCTCCGTTAAAAGACCCATGTAAAGAAATGTTGTGGCCTAGCACCTAAAGGACAGTGAAGCAGGTGCCAGGTGAGCCTCAAAGAGGAGGGGAATTCCAATCATAATAAATTTTGTCCTCTGATTACAGCACTCTCACCTGTCTCCTTGCCATTCCAAGCTATTCTATGCAAAGGCAAAGCTGAACATGTTTTTTGTTCAGCTACACCTTGGCTATTCCATTCTCAGCTGCCATTTCTCAAATGCCCAGTGCTGGATCAGCATATATATTTTTTCCCTTCTTCACCAATTTGGGTTTACAACCTGAGGGCCCATGCAGAATTGCAGGAGGAGGCCGGGGTGGGGAGCATTTTGGAAATTCCACCCCTCAAAATCTCTTGAAACATTCTGTGTTTTCCTAGGGGTTTGATCAGGCTAATTTTCTTCCTCCTTCCTTTTATTTTTCCTTTAGTGCCCTTTCAGCTGCTCTCAACATTCCATGTCTCCTGGCCCACAGTCCTCATCACACCAGTTGTGGGGAATTCTCCCCTATTCTTTTGGTTACGTCAAAGTCTATTTTTTTCTGCATACCTGGGGAACTCCCCCCCCCCGCCCCCACGTACAAATGCCTACTTTATCTGTGGATGACCTGGCTTCACCACTTTCACGATAAGTGATATGAACATAAAATACTTACCCTGCTGAGATGGGCATCATACACCTCCCCAAGCAGCTTGTTTCCACGACCCACACCAAGCACTAAGAGGTTAAAAACGGTGGGAAAGAGCTTGTTATTCCCAACAACCACCACGGTACAGCAGGGCAGTATTATTCCTCTGTCGTGGTCCGTGCCGTTAAGGTACCCAGCTCCTAGAATTGACCCCTTCCTAAAAAGTGATCTGTATCTATTCAGCCCATTACCCACTAAGCAGGGATCAACACTTTCCATCTCTCACGAGACAGACTTTCTATTGAATTGTTCCAGTAAAAATATGAAAAGAATATTTGAATAAAAATACTATTTTTTTCACATAAAGTATATGCATGTAAACAGTTACAGAAATAAAAACTATATTAGTTAGTTCAACAGGAACAATAATGTCATTCTATGTATGCAAGCAATATTAGTAATATCAACAATCACTATGACTCTATATGAGAGTTTCTCAAGTATATATTTCATTCAAGAAATAATACAGTTTACAGAAATCTTGTAAAATAATGGTTAGTGCATTGAATAAATATTCTAATTCATTCTATGTAAATATAAGACATACTTTACCCAGTTATGTCATTGCAGAGTTTCTGTAAGGAGTCTAAGTTCATTTAGAATAGTTAGATTTCCTTCAGGTATCCTCTAAGTATTATTCTGTTATTTCAATGAGAGATCTCTTTGGTTCCATAGTTTCATGTTAGAGCTGGTTCTATAGCTCTTAACATCAGTCTGTTTGTGACTGAAGGCATAAAACCATAGAGTCTCTATATGTTTGAGGTTTATGGGTCTGAAGATGGGCTTCAGATTATAAAAAGGCTATGTGAAAACCATACTCAAAGATGGCTTTGCTGTATAGCTGTATAGCTAAGAGCTATACTGTAATTAATCAGTATTTGAAGCTATGTGTAAAGCTTAACATTATGTGTAGAGTATAAACTCTATTTTACAATCTCTCTGGCAGTGTCAATCTCTAGAGAGTATTGAATATAGTTCAGCTTAGGGCTCCATGGATCTCCATCCATGTATTTCCAATTATATGTATTTCAATTAGAGTAATTCTATGTGTTATCCATTGTTGGCATGTTCATGTATGCATGTGTATGTCAGACAGTTCTGTGTAAGATCTTAGTCTTAGAACTGACTGCAGCGTATATTCAGTGCTTCCTCCCTGTGTAGAGAATATGCTCTGGAATATGCTCTGTTAGTGGGCTTCTTAGAGAAGCTGCATTTACATCTTGTCTGTCAGAACTAGGAAGTCTGTATATAAGACAGATCTTATGAGAAGACATTAGTCTTGTTAGAACAAATGAACTCTCACTGTCACCATATTCAAACATGGTAAGATCCATACTCTTATAGTCCTTAGAGCATAAGAGTCTTCATCACATATTTAAGATTAAGCATCTGTACAGACAGTTATTCCAGACAATCAGTCTTCAGAGAGAAAGACTGTGTGGCATAATAACTCTCTTTGTAAGAGTTCTCCAGAAACAGAGACAAGAATAAATGTGTCCTGATCCACGCAAGGATCAGTTTCCTAATCCACGCAGGGACTAGACTGCCAAGGCTTTTACATCTCTTGGTAGATGGAGGAAATCCATAGGTCAGCATGTTCAGACCATCAGGAACCTCTCTCAGTCTCACTCTTAGCCTCACGCAAGAGACATATGTAGGGAGTGAGGTCAGACAGCGTCCAGCCGTCTTCTTTCAACCCCCTGCCTTCCTAGTTTTACATTGTAGCGGATGTTCTGGAGAGTTAAACAGCCAGGCAACATTCAGTTGCCCTCTGCCAACTCTCTCCCCTGTAGTCCGAGAGAGAGCTCTATTTATACCTTTCCAGAGCCATTTATCTTGTAGATGGGCTGGTTCAGTCATCTTTTAGTTCTAGCATCCCTTAGCTAAGGCATTCTATAAATAAACCATAGCTAGTTTAGTCAGTAGTTCAATAGGCTATTCAATTATAAATGGTACTGTACCCTTGACTGACATCTGTTATAGTTAATGGATATGACCTTGTCTATCTTTGTCCAGCTGTATGCTTTGCTTAATCGGCATCCCTGCAGCTGTGACCTTTAATGATATGAAATTATTTTAATAGCAAGTTACTAGCCTTGAGATTAATGCAGTCACAGGTGTTCCAGGTGTTCCAGTCTATGAAATGACATTTCTATAACATATTTCTGTCCTCATGAAGCCTAATGGGACATGCTTTCATATCAAAATCCTGTTCACATATGATAGCCCATGACAGCTCCACCCTGACCTGGCTAGCCCCAGTCTAGCCTGATCTTGTCAGATCTCAAGCTAAGCAGGGTTAGCCCTGGCTAGTATTTGGATGAGCAACCTCCACAGGGAATTCTCCTGCCTTGAAAACCTTAAGGGATTGCCGTAAATCAGCTGTGACTTGACAACACAAAATTGGTTCTTGTAGGCTATCTGGGCTGTGTGACCGTGGTCTTGGTATTTTCTTTCCTGACGTTTCGCCAGCAGCTGTGGCAGGCATCTTCAGAGGAGTAACACTCAAGGACTGTCCTTCAGTGTTACTCCTCTGAAGATGCCTGCCACAGCTGCTGGCGAAACGTCAGGAAAGAAAATACCAAGACCACAGTCACACAGCCCGGATAACCTACAAGAACCAATGAACTCTGACCGTGAAAGCCTTCAACAATATTTATTACAAAACAAAATGATTGCTCATCCCAGAGATTGAAAAATGGTGAGAGAAAATGGCAAAATTTGTGGTGATGGCCAAGTTGACGCATCTGTTGAACAAAAGACCCCTGGGGGAATTGCAAAGAAAACGGGAAGGTTATTTATGATTATGCAAAACAATTATGATGATAAAGTAAAATACTGATATGGAGAAACCTATGTTAAGATAGATATGTTATAGCTTCCTAACAGTATCTTTATCATATTGATAGCACTGCAAATAAACTTGCTCTCCTCTTAACTTGAGGATGTCCCTGCAAGGAGGCCAACCATCCTCGTATTTCTCCCTCCTGAAAGTTCTGCAGCAATGCAGAGCCTTCTTCCTTGTGAGATTTAATGACATGCCATCTTCAATTTTGTACGGGAGATTTCAAAATCTACCCCACTCAGCAAGGAACTGCCCCTGTGGGAAGAGCTGTATTGAAACAACTTCACATATGCTTTTCTATTGTTCTTATAATGATGAAATTTGATCCAAACTGTTATCGTACTTTTATGACACTCTGAACATAACTGAGTCTTTTCCCACCCAACTTTGGGTACACAGCTTTGGTTTTAGGTTGGGTCTTTCCTTCCCCCTTTTGTTTTTTGCTCACCCTAGCATGCCAGCTTCCAGAACTTCATCACAGTGAGTATCCCTGAGCCAAAAAGCAAACAATCCAAGCTTCCCTGACCAAGATTAAACAAGCAGCAGGACCAGGTAAATGCAGGACAGAGTTTATGGACTCTTTGAGAAAGGCTATACATGCCCCCCCCGAGGAGCAAATACTGGCTCTGCAGGGCCATTGGTCACGTCATGAGACGACAAAAGTCACTGGAAAAGACAGTCATGCTAGGAAAAGTTGAGGGCAGCAGGAAAAGAGGAAGACCCAACAAGAGATGGATTGACTCAATAAAGGAAGCCACAGCCTTCAATTTGCAAGATCTGAGCAAGGCTGTCAAAGATAGGACATTTTGGAGGACTTTCATTAATAGGGTCACCATGAGTCGGAAGCGACTTGACGGCACTTAACAAACACACACACAAAAGGTACTTGGGGGGGAAGGGTTAAACCCTCTCCCACCCAGGCCCCATTTTTAAAATGTATTAATTTTAAAATTTATATCCTGCTCTATTCCAGCCAAAGCCGGGCTCAGAGCGGCTCACATCGTAAACATCATTTAACAGTACAATTCCAGTTATATCAATTTTCAATAAATGAAGCATAAGTTAAAACCACAGTTCCAAACTAACTCTGAATCAGGGGCCCACGCAGTGGCTAGTATACAAAGAAAGAAATGATTGGACGTTCCAATTGTGGTACTCACTTGGCAACCCTGAGTAAGTCCAGAAGAGAGACTGTTATATGCGGGAGGTTTTCTATTTTGAGATAAGACATGTTCGCTAAACTCTTACGACTCGGCAACTGAGAGGGGTTGATAACTCTGAGTGGTTACAGCTGGAAGGCTGCTTAAAGATGCTGTTGAAAAATCTCAACCAGGACTGCAAGTCAGTGCTTATTCTGACACATACAGCTAATCTGACTCACCCAATGCTACCTTCAGGTCTCCATCCTCCTTCCCAAGAGCCTCCCCTTCTTGTACCACCAAAACCAGAAAAGTAACCATCATTCAAAAAGTAGCTAGGGCCATCTCTGACTTACCAAACACCCCAGATGATTTTTTATCCAGCAGGTGCCCTGCACCAATTTTCAAGTGAGTGAATACTGGCCCGGAAACTGCATAGGAAAACAGAAGAAAGTCTGATAAAGTGCAAAAAATGTTGCATGCAGGCTGAACACATGAAGCTGCCTTATACTGAATCAGACCCTTGGTCCATCCAAGTCAGTATTGTCTACTCAGACCAGCAGCGGCTCTCCAGGGTCTCAGGCAAAGGTCTTTCACATCACCTGCTTGCCTGGTCCCTAACTGGAGATGCTGGGGATTGAACCTGGGACCTTCTGCATGCCAAGCAGACTGAGCCACAGCCCCTCTCCTAAGCTCTCCAGGATTTCAGGTAGAGCCTTTCACATCACCTACTTGCCTGGTCCCTTTAACTGGAGATGCCGGGGACTGAACCTGGGACCTTCTGCATGCCAAGTAGATGCTCTACCACTGAGCCACGGCCCCACTCCCACCAGGAATGTGAAATCATCCCAGAGGCTTCTGCAATATCTCAGGGATCTCTACTATGACTTCCCATTTCCCGAAGGCATCTGCCACATAGCATGGCTCTCAAATGTTCCTACAAGCCCTAAAAGTACCACTGGTGCTTCAGGAGTGACAGCTGCACCCTGCTGCCTCTCCAGGTGTCCCACAGGAAATAAGAGATGAACATCATAGGGGAGACCATCTCTGATTTCCTGTTATATAAGGATTGCTAGAAAGCGCAAGTTCATTTGCACCCCTTGCTGATGGGGATTAACGGCACAGAACAGCTGTACTTCCTTCCCTATTTTAGAAGGGTTACTTCTGCTGAAGCTGGAGGGTGAGAGATTCAAAACAGATAAAAGGAAGTATTTCTTCACACAATGCATAGTTAAATTGAGGAACTCCCTGCCCCAGGATGTGATGAAGGCTGCCAACTTGGAAGGCTTTAAGAGGGGAGTGGACATGTTCATCGAGGAGAGGGCTATTCATGGCTACTAGTCAAAATGGATACTAGTCATGATGCATACCTATTCTCTCCAGGATCAGAGGAGCATGCCTATTATATTAGGTGCTGCTGAACACAGGCAGGACAATGCTGCTGCAGTTGTCTTGTTTGTGGGCTTCCTAGAGGCACCTGGCTGGCTACTGTGTGAATAGACTGCTGGACTTGATGGGCCTGGGTCTGATCCAGCATGGCCTTTCTTATGTTCTTATGTTATGTTTTTATGTGTACATGGGCATGTGTGCATGCACAAGCAGCAAACCTGCTTGGTTGAGGGCACTGCAGGGCATCTCACACCAGACCTCCCAAAACCTGGAGCCAGCCCTGCTCCACACTCTCTCCAGTATACGCTCCCATCAATTTCCTGACAAGCAGAGGCACATGCAAGATGGCCTCCAAGGATGATCTTAACACAGGGTTGGATCCCGACAGCTTTCCCACTCAATCTCACCCAATTCCCTTGTTATAACCCTGTCCCATTTGACTTTTTGAGTGGTCAGAGTGGATCCCTCCTTTCTTTTTCACCAGCAGAAAAGCTGGATGGCTCCAACTCACGCATTATCCCATTGGCTACAATCCAGAAGACAATGTCTTTCTTCCCATCTTACCCAGTGGGTGGTCAGCCAACACAGGAAGCTGAGTAACTGTCAGTGTCAGTTCTTTCCCATCCTTTCCTTCTACTGTGCCCGGCAGGAAGCGAACCTGCTGCTGTGGCGTAGGTCTCGGTAATGAATTAAACTCTAAAAACACAGAATAAAGAAAACTCTGGTTCATTTCATAGGGCTGGAAGGAGCCATACAGCCCTAGAGCATCCCTGACAAATGCTTGTCCAGCCTCTTTCAAGACTGCCAGTGAGGGGGAGCTCACCATCTCCCTAGAGAGCTGTTTCCACTGTCGAACAATTCTTACTGTAAAATATATTTTCCTAATATCCAGCCAGTACCTTTCTTCCCACAATTTAAACCCATTATTGCGAGTCCTATCCTCTCCTGCCAACACGAACAGCTCCCTGCCATCCTCTAAGTGACAGCCCTTCAAAGACTTAAAATACTTCTTTGAGTTTAGAATTCAAACTCTGATTTTAAGCAGCTTTTCTTTAACTGAAGTGGAAAATTATTCTTGGGACGCGCAAGGTTTTATGCTCAGCTCTGCCCCTTTCTTGAGGTAACAGCATGACAGTAGCATGAACGTCCATGGACCCACTTCATTGGATGCATGGAATACAGCCTATGAGCCAAGTGACTGCTATTGCATACACTTATGCAATATACACCTACCTACCTGGTCCCTTTAACTGGAGATGCCGGGGACTGAACCTGGGACCTTCTGCATGCCAAGCAGATGCTCTACCACTGAGCCACAGCCCCTCCCCTTAAGGACCCCCCCTCCTCCTACCCCACTGAGCTCCCTGTCCTCCCCAGGCTTCATCCCCAAATCTCCAAGAGTTTCCTACCCTGGATCTGGGAACCCTATCCAGACTTCAAAACCACCCTCAACAGCTGTCTGAAATGGCGGCCTGTGTTTTGCAAGGCGCCTTGATGTCCGTGTGCAAGCATGAGCAACGTGCCATTGAACACGCGTGCCCTCTGGAGAAGCTGTTGCCGAGATTTAACTGCTAAAAACCAGGGGAGTGGGCTGGGAGCAAAAATGAAAACTGGTTTCAGCAGACGCTAACAAAATATCAACCATGCATCCTCCAGGGCACAGATCGGAAAACAGGGAGAGCCCCCCCCCCCCCCGCTTACACAACTGGCGGAAGGAGGAAGGGCGCGTGAATCCTTCGGCAGGGACAGTTGGCGTGAAACAAGCAGAGGCTCTAAAACAGGAGTTCCCAACCTGGGGGGTTGGGGACCCCTTGGGGGTGCAGAGATATTGCAGGGGCTCCGCGAATCCATACGCGCACTGACATTTTGATCTCTTTGTCGTTACATATTTTTTAAATTAATGAATACTAACAGTACAACTACTATCATATTGAGACAGCAAGGTAGACTTCCCCTGACTATGGAAGATCCACTGATTTAGCAATTGGTAATAATCTCTTATCCTTTTTGTAAATGTATTGAAATGTATTAGGACAGCAAGGGAATAGCTTGTTGCTGGGCAGGATATGTCTGTGTGCTAAGGAATTGGGGCAAGAGTCACGGAGGGTTACAGTAAACCATAACAAGAACTGGGTGAAACTGTTACTCTACTGCCGCCTCTATGTCTGTAGTGCTATCAGCTTTACCCTGAATGTTGATGGGTTGTCACATCTTGAATTTGGATAAATATCTCTCCCTCAGTACAATCGGGGCTCAGAGATTTCTGCCCATTAGGGCCTCTGAGTCAGCAGCTGCAAATAAACTGTTTTCTTGCTCAGGTCTCTCTCTCCCCCCACGGACCCCCGTTTACCCCATCAGTATGATGGGCGTGCAAATTTTTCGATGTTTTTAAACTGTTTGCATTATTTATAGTCCTCATGTGTGTGTGTGTAAAGTGCCGTCAAGTCTCAGCCGACTCATGGTGATCCCTTTTTGGGGGGTTTTCATGGCAAGAGACTAACAGAGGTGGTTTGCCAGTGCCTTCCTCTGCACAGCAACCCTGACCTGCCTTGGTGGTCTCCCATCCAAATACTAACCAGGGCTGACCCTGCTTAGCTTCCGAGATCTGACGAGATCAGGCTAGCCTGGGCCATCCAGGTCAGGGCTATAGTCCTCATACTTGAAAAATATGATATTGCAAGGGGTCCTCACACTTGAAAAGGTTGGGAAACTCTGCTCTAAAACACTGTGACTCCTCTGAAGACGCCGGCCACAGCTGCGGGCGAAACGTCAGGAAAGAAAACCCCAAGGCCACGGTCACACAGCCCGGGTCACCTACGAGAACCGATGGACCCTGACCGTGAAAGCCTTCGACCATATCCTGCTCTAAAAGCACCGCAGGCGGGCCAGATCCTCACCGCTCAGGAGTTTGGTCTCGACCGTATCCCG
Organism: Euleptes europaea; assembly: GCF_029931775.1. NCBI lineage: Eukaryota > Metazoa > Chordata > Lepidosauria > Squamata > Sphaerodactylidae > Euleptes > Euleptes europaea. The sequence continues at coordinate 52,705,143 of NC_079325.1, read as the reverse complement.
CACGACTCTCCAAGTAACCCCCGGGGGCTTGTAGACGGCGAAGAGCCCGTGCAGACCGGCCCTCGCGGCCCGCATGGTGGAAGAGGCCGCTACGGCGCAGGGGCGACGCCGTCAACGCTTTCCCCGCGTGGGCGCCGCCATCTTGAGTGTCTCATGGAACGCCGTCCCCCCGGAAACGAGCGCTCCTCAATTGAGGCCGGAGAAGTGAGGCTGAGCCAAGATCCTTCCTTGGGGGACGCCCGGCGGGTCACGCGCCTCTTCGTCCGGCCGGGACGAACAATCCTGCGCAACGAGACGCAGGAAGAGAGAGAGAGAGAGCGGCGGCTCCACCCGGAAACGAGCGTGTCCCGGCCTGATCCTGGGCCCGTTCTACTCGGAAGTAAATGCCCCAAGCGGGATGACTCGATCCCAGGGAAGCGCGCGGCGTTTTGAACCGCGTGGATAGCCTGTCGAGGGCTGAGTTGGGGTTTCCCTCCCCCCGAAAACCCAAAAGACCTTCCACCGTGGTGTTTTGTGAGTTTTGCCGCTGAAGATGCAGGAAGAAGCCCTTTGCTGTTTTACAGCGGGTTGGTCTGTCTGCAGGAGTGGAAAAGGGCGAGAGCCCAGCAGCCCCTTAAAGGCTAACAAGAATATATTTTCTGGCAGGGTGTGAGCTTTCGCGAGCCACAGCTCGCTTCTTCAGATACAGCTAGAATGTGAATCCATCTGTCTTTAATTCACAGTGGGTAGCCGTGTTAGTCTGTCTGCAGGAGTACAAAAGGGCAAGAGTCCAGTAGCACCTTAAAGACTAACAAAAATATTTTCTAGCAGGGAAGGAGCTTTCGTGAGCCACAGCTCACGAAAGCTCCTACCCTGCCAGAAAATATTTTTGTTAGTCTTTAAGGTGCTACTGGGCTCGTGCAAGATTTTTTAGTTTAGGGGTCGGTTTGCTCCTACCCTGCCAGAAAATATTCTTGTTAGTCTTTAATGGGCTACTGGGCTCGTGCAAGATTTTTTAGTTTAGGGGTCGGTTTGCTCCCACCCTGCCAGAAAAAAGCTCCTACCCTGCCAGAAAATATTTTTGTTAGCCTTTAAGGGGCTACTAAACTCTTGCAAGATTTTTTTAGTTTAGGGGTCGGTTTGCTCCCACCCTGCCAGAAAAAAGCTCCTACCCTGCCAGAAAATATTCTTGTTAGTCTTTAAGGTGCTACTGGACTCTTGCAAGATTTTTTAGTTTAGGGGTCGGTTTGCTTATACCCGGCCAGAAAAAAGCTCATACCCTGCCAGAAAATATTCTTGTTAGTCTTTAAGGTGCTACTGGACTCTTGCTCTTTTCTGGCAGGGTATGAGCTGTGGCTCACGAAAGCTCCTACCCTGCCCGAAAATATTCTTGTTAGCCTTTAAGGGGCTACTGGGCTCTTGCTCATACCCTGCCAGAAAAAAGCTCGTACCCTGCCAGAAATATTTTTGTTAGTCTTTAAGGGGCTACTGGGCTCTTGCAAGATTTTTTTAGCTTAGGGGTCGGTTTGTTTTTGTGCAATGAAGGCTAGGGGGAGCCTCCAGGCTCCCTTCCTGTGCATGTATACTCGGAAGTAAATGCGACTCTGCTGGGGCGGGCGTGCTTCCACTCCGCTGCCGAGCTCGCCGGTTTGCCTTGGAGCCAGCGGCTCGTTTGCAGGAAGGACGCGGTCAAAAGCCTCGGGGCGCGTAAAGCCGGGTGGCGCGCTTGGAAGCCGCTCCTGGGCGCGTTTCGCAGTCTGGAAGGAAATCCCGCAATTGGCGTTTGACCTGAGGCTCGTGGCTCGTTGGCCCCACCCTTTCCTTTCCGTGACCTTCGGAGTCAATGTTTGGATCCCAATCCGGGAGCGCCTTAGAGAGCAGCAAAGGTTTCAGCCGTGTAAGCTATCTAGAGTCAGTGGCCATTTGTGCACGGGAGGTTTTGCCTTGGGGTTCTCTAGAGGCACGTTTCCCCCCCATCCAAATTCTCAAAACTCAAAAATTAGCCCCCCTGCAGAGTTTTGAGAATTCGGATGGGGAAAATGTGCCTCTAGAGCAGGGGTGGGGAACCTTTTTTCTGCCAAGGGCCATTTGGATATTTATGACATCATTCGCGGGCCATACAAAATTATCAACTTAAAAATTAGCCTGCTATGTTTGGTCAAACATTTAGCCAAGAGGCACCACCGGAGATGGCTTGAAGTGTCTGCCACGTAGAGCCACTTGCTTTTGAGCTCTGCCGTCCCCAGCTGGGCCCAAGAGATTCAGGCAGGGCAGCATCCTTCTGAGCTGGAGAGAAGCCAGGACCCATGAAGGGCCAGACCAAATGATTTCGCGGGCCATATACGGCCCCCGGGCCTGACGTTCCCCACCCCTGCTCTAGAGAGCGGCAACCCCAAGGCAAAACCTCCCGTGCACAAATGGCCAAAGCTCCTTTCGTCAGGCACCAGTCGGAATGGAGATCTGAGTCTTTTTATTCCAGGCAGAGGCGGGAGGGGTGTTGTAAAGAATAACTGTACAAGATGCAAAGGTACCATGCATATTGTAAGTTATCGCCTTGTTAGTGGCGTCCTAGAGGCCCCTGGTTGGCCACCGTGTGAACAGACTGCTGGACTTGATGGTCCTTGGTGTGATCCAGCAGGGCCTTCCTTATGTTCTTATATTGTGATCAGCTCGACTACAGCAGAGGGGATATTGGCATAGGGGGGTTATGTGTGTGTTAAGTGCCATCAGGTTGCTTCCGATTTACAGCACCCTATGAATTAATGACCTCCAAAGCATCTTTGCTCAGGTGTTGTAAACTGAGGATTGTGGCTTCCTTAACTGAGTCGATCCATCTCATATTGGGTTTTCCTCTTTTCCTGCTGCCTTCAAATTTCCTAGCGTTATTGTCTTTTCCAGTGAGTCTGGTCTTCTCATAATGTGTCCAAAGTAGGATAGCCTCAGTTTCAATTTCAAAGGAATCAACTTTCTTCCTGTCAGCTTTCTTCACTGACCAACTTTCACACCCACACATAGTAATGGGGAATACTATAGTATGAGTTATCTTGATCTTGGTTGCCAGCGAAACACCCTTACACTTAAGAGTCGTCATCATCCAAATTTAATTTGAATACAAAATCAGCTCCAGAAAATTAACAAATGTTTAAAAAATAAAAATATACATATAACTGATACATATAACTCAAACAAGCAGCGCTATTGGGTTTTACAGTGCATTCCTAAGGAGAGCTACTCCAGTCTAAGACCATTGACTGGAGTAACTCTCTTTAGGAATGCACTGTGAGTCAGCCATTTTCATATCCTGCTTGCCTGCAGACAAAAGTTAGCAACTTTATAAGCTATGTCCTGGGAAGAGTCAGCAAGAAGAAAAGAGGTATAAAATTGTTCAGATCTTCCCAGTATGTTTGACAAAACTGGAGCTATATACTGATGTCAGATGTCATTATAAAATGGGCAGTGCAAGAAAATGTATTACATGGACAAAGTCATTGAAAAAGTGGAACACAACAGCAGTATCTGCTTTCCAGAAGGGCTGAGGGTAAAGCATTAGAGAGTGCCAGTGTAAAAATTATCTGATATTTGGGGATCTCGAAGGACCTAAGATAATGTGCTGGTTGAAAATATTTGATGCACTGCAAAATAACTGGATATTTCTTTATCTGTGCCCTATCTGATTGTAAGGCATGGTCCCAAAGCTGCTGTTTAATAATTTCTTTTCCTTTTTGGGGCCTGAGGCACAATTGAACTTGGTGGGAAAGGCTGTACTCTTGGAGTTTCCCCTCAACCGCTGTTAGTCAGGTTGAACGATATCTGTTGGCAAAAATCAAGGGCACCAGAATCCTAGGATTGAAAATAAGTTTTAGCCAAAAGGTGAATGCCAATAACCACACACTCTACTTTCTTGCTGTCCCCTTTCTTCATTGTCTAACTTTCAGACCCATACAAAGTAATGGGGAATACTATGACATGATTTAACTTGACCTTGGCCGTCAGCAACACATCCTTACATGTCTTTTTTCTTCATGGCTGCCCTTCCCAGTCTCGATCTCCCGATTTCTTGGCTGCAGTCTCCTTCTTCTTTTTTGATGATGGAGCCAAAGAACAGAAAATCATAACAATTTCAGTTTCTTCATTCTTCTATTCAGCTAAAATCTTGTTTTGGCACTTTCTGCTTTAATCTTTATCAGTAGTCATTTCAAGTCTTCCCTATTTTCTGCCAGTAATGTGGTATCGTAGGCGTGTCTCAAATTGTTAATATTCCTTCCACCAATTTTCATTCCACTTTATCTAAATCTAATCCAGCTTTCCTCATGATATGTTCTGCACGTAGATTGAAGAAATAGGGAGATAAAATATAGCCTTGCCTAACACCTTTGCCACCTGGAAATGATTCTGTTCTCCCTATTCTGTGTTAACATTAGCCTCTTGTCTGCTCATCAAAACAATCAGATGCTGTCACACACCCATTTCTTTTAAAACCAGCCATAGCTTTTCATGATCCACACACTCAAAAGTGCAATATGATCTCTAGTGCCTCTTCCTTTTCTGAATCCAGTTTGAACGTCTGGCATTTCTTGTTCCATATGTGGTAACAGTCTTTGTGGTAAGATTTTGAGCATCACTTTACTTGGGAGAAAAATTAATGCCGTGGTCCAATAGTTGCTGCAGTTGTTGATGTCTCCTTTTTCAGAACTGACTGTTTCCAGTCTGTGGGCCACTGTTCTGGCATAGGTAGCATCTAAGTAGCTTAATAATGTTAACTCGGGAGCACAATTAAATTATATGGGGCTAACTCTCAAAGAGTAATCTAACCGGGTACAGCTTTTTTTCCCCTATCTGACCCTAGGCTTGCCTCTCATTGTGTTCAGTGAGCCTTCGTTGTGTATAGGATTGCAGCCTTGCAGTCATTATTTTCACACTTTAGGCAGATTATATAGTAGCATACTAACGGCGACCTTCACATATGATCGTGCGTGGATTTTGAGGTGGCACTAGATGGCGCTCTCCTACCCTCTTGCTGCGACCGCTCTATTTAGTTCTTGTCGTGCTTTGAGCCTGGAATAGTACAAGGAAGTTTGCCAAAAAAATACTGGGTATAATACTCTGCCTTTGAAACCAGCAGAAGGTGAATGCAGGCTTAACAATCATGTCTCAATTCACCTAATTCCCTTTTTTGGTTTTAGGAAGAAGATGGTGTTCTTGCTGAGAACCAGTCAGAAATTCCTGCCTTGTGTAATAAACTCCAGAAAGGTCATTGGTTCCTGTTTGGTCACAGGCAAGTTGCTTTGTTTCTCTCCCCAACTTCACCCCATGTGTATTTTTTAAACTTTCTTTCCCTCTCCCCCCTCCCACTTGTGTGTATCCAGCTATTTTGTTCTTAATGGCCAATTTGTTCCGCTTTCAAGCCATAAATTACTCTCTCTTTAATACCTTCCCTGAATTATAATTCTAGAGAGATAATAAATCATAGGATTGAAATGACATGTGTGCCCACGCACAAAAGGATGTGGTTACAGTGTCCAGAGATCCAGGTTCAAATCCTTCTGCAGAGAAAAGTATATTGCATTTACCTGAAAGGAAGACCAGGGTTTTTCCCCTTTGTGTACAAGTTACAGTTACCCTGATCTGGATGGCCCAGGCTAGCTTGATGTCATCAGATCTCAGAAGCTAAGCAGGGTCAGCCATAGTTAGTATTTGGATGGGAGACCAAGGAATATCAAGGTTGCTATGCAGAGGAAGGCAATGGCAAACTACCTCTGTTAGGCCTTTTATGCATGGCTATTTCCCTCACGGTCACCCCTCCGACGACTTCAGGTCTTTGTATGGATCATGCATGCCGTTTCCAACCGTCAGAGGTCGCCTTGCTCTCCCCCTGCATTTCCCCACATTTTCAGAGACATGTTTTATCTCGAATTTGAGCAAGGAGAGCGAGGCGACCTCTGACGGTCGGGAATGGCATGCATAATCAGAACAAAGACCCAAAGTCGTCGGAGGGGTGACCGCGAGGGAAACAGCCATGCATCAAAGGCCTTAGTCTCTTGGCCTGAAATCCTCATAAAGGGTCACCATAAGTCAGCTGCAACTTAACAGCACTTTACACACGTGCACATGTTACAGTTATGATGGCCACAGGCGTAGCTGGCTTTAAAGGGGATTAGACAGATTCATGGAGGACACGTCTTATCAGTAGCTACTAGCCATGGTGACTGAAGGGAGCCTCTATATTCAGAAGCAGCAAACCTTTGAATGCCAGTGCCGGGAGGCAACATAAGGGGAAGTCCTCTGTGCCCTGTTGTTGGCCCTCCAGAGGAACTGGTTGGCCACTGTTCGAGACAGGATGCTGGACTAGATGGACCCTCCCTGGTCTGATCCAGGAGGGCTCTTCTTATGTATGGTAATAAACACTTAAAAGGGGGAGGGTCATACATTCACAGTCATATTTCTTTTGAAATATGTAGGTAGTTTTTCTTTTCTTTTATGGAGGCCAGCTGTGGAGACTACGATTTAGAGGAGAAAGTGGTGAATGAGGAGAGGGGCTCTTTCAACCTTCTTGCTGAACATTACCTTCCTCCAAACTGCTTTTACCCCTACTGGTTACAGTAGGTTACACTTCACACATGAACACATGAAGCTGCCTTATTCTGAATCAGACCCTTGGTCCATCCAAGTCAGTATTGTCTACTCAGATCAGCAGCACCTCTCCGGTGTCTCAAGTAAAGGTCTCTCACATCACTGAGGCTGTTACCACACTAGGTATTCCCAGCGATGTATTAAGAGTTTGAAAATGTTATAAAAAATACTGTTCGCACTTTCTATGTATTCCCACCAATGTATTAAGATTTTGAAAACTGTATAAAAAATACTGTTCGCACTTTGTTTGGCCTGTTTAGCTGTGAAGACATCTTCCAACCATTTATAAGCCGTGGTATCCAAAAACCCTTTTAAAGCGATGTTTTTTATAACATTTTCAAACTCTTAATACATCGCTGGTAATACAAAGTGCGGTAACCCCCTTATTTACCTAGTCTGTTTAACTGGAGATGCCGGGGATTGAACCTGGGACCTTCTACATGCCGAGCAGATGCTGTACCATTGACCCACAGCCCCTCCCCAGCCCTACCTCACAGTATCTGAAGAAGTGAGCTGGGATTCACGAAAGCTCGTACCCCGCCAGAAATTTTGTTAGTCTTTAAGGTGCTACTGGACTCTTGCTTTTTTCTACTACCTCACAGGGCTGTTGTGAATATCAAGTGGAGGCACTGAGAGCCACCGGCGCTTCACTGACCTCTGTGGAGGAAGAGTGGGGTAAAAAGGTGATAGCAGCTCAAAATTAAGATGTTGGGAAGTGAGAGGCAGCAAAGAACTAAAGGGATTACAATGAACTGGCATGGTAGAAAAGAATCTGGGAAGGAAAATAGCAATTAGTATTCAAAATTCAACGCTAAGTAGGATGCTTCATCAAGCGAGCTTTTGGCAGAGTTTCATCCATGTAAGTCTCCCACGCTGAAGGCAGATGTCAGCCCTAAGGTGGACAGATAGCAATCAATGGAGGCACAGCCCAGAGTTCGTAGCCGGCCTTAGCATTTGGGGAGGATGGGGAAACTGGTTTCAGATAGCAGATTACGGGGTACCATTAAAGGGTGTGTGTTAGAAGCATCAAAACCCTATCCTCCAATGTGATCTAGGCTATTGCTTGCCAACAATGTCCTCCCTTTGCCAACCTGAGGACAAACAGGTTACTCTCCATGCAGACAAATACACCAGTGTGGTGTAGTGGTTAAGAGCGGTGGACTCTAATCTGGAGAACCGGGTCCCCCACTCCTCCACATGTGGCAGATTCTAATCTGGTGAACTGGATTTGTTTCCCCGCTCCTCCACAAGAAACCTGCTGGGTGACCTTGGGCCAGTCACAGTTCTCTCCGAACTCTCTCAGCCCCACCAACCTCACAAGGTGTCTGTTGTGGGGCGAGGAAGGGAAGGAGATTGTAAGCCGTTCTGAGACTCCTTAATGGTAGAGAAAATCAGGGTATAAAAACCAACTCTTCTGCTTCCTCTTCCATCTGATATAAATATGTCAATATTCAGAAGTTGGCAAAAGCCATCCTGATTGGCTCTGTCCACACAGAGGTTTTCCTTTGCTTTGGCTTCCAAGCAACAATGCTGTGTGTTTTTTGAGCATCCACATGACACTGTCCTATAATTGTATGCTTTTGAGGCATTCCTGCTCCAGAATATATTCTTTCTCAACTTGGTTTGGTACTATCTTTCTGATGAGAACGTAGTCTCAGCGGTTTAGCAAGCTGTCTGGATGGCAAGGTGGGCATATTTGAAGGACTGACCCACAGTGGCATTGGATGTACTGTTTGGGGGGGGGGAAACGAAAGCGGGGAATTCAAAGGAACTAGTAGACTACAGCCACTTTGTCACAATCGTGAAGTAGCAATTACCAGCTTCTTTTTAAAGTGTCCATCAAATGCCTTTAAATCTCAGTGCGATAAGAAATACATTGAGCAAGCAGTCACCTGCCAAGCTCGCTACACAAAGACTGCAGGGAATCAGAAGGCTTATTAAAATGTTCCTCTTCAGCCATGTAGCTGTTGCATGTAGCCATGTAGCTGTTGCATGCTAAAGGTCCCAGGTTCAGTCCCCGGCATCTCCAGTTAAAGGATGTCAGCAGGTGAAGAGAAAGATGGGTCTCTACCTGAGACTGCCAGTCAGGATGGGCAATACTGAACCAAATGGACTGACATAGTATAAGGGACCTTTATATGGTCACAGACAACCAGTTCACCAAGAAATCCTCCCCAAGGAATGCACTCCCCTCAAAAAAACCCTCTCTGTTTTATTATTCTAGATTCATCCACCCATTTATTTACTGTTCAAAATCCAACAGGTTACCAGCAAAAAAGAAAATACATATAAAACAAACCAAATATCTAAGGTAACATTCATTTGTTTTCACATTTTAAATAAATCAAGATGCCAGTTAAAATTTTAAAAGATAGTACCATTAAATGCCATAGACAAAAATTTGCCACCCCCCAAGGGCACATTTGGATCAATATCTGCTAGAAGCTTAGCTACAAACTCTTGCTTAGTATTAGGGCTCCATTTTTGAATATATCTATATATCCATTTCTCACAGGCCACGTATTTCTTGCAATCAATTATCTGTTTTATTTATCTACTGCAGAGGTCCCCAACGTTTTTGAGGCAGCAAGCACCTTTGGCATTTTCAGAGGGGTGAGCACCATGCCAAAATGGCTGCTGCAGGAGGCGGAGCCAAACAAAAATTGGCTGCCTCAGGAGGCAGGGCCAAACATTGGCCAGTGAAGTTCAGGGCTGAGTGATATTTGAATCGCTTTTGCTGCTGTAAACAAGGAAGAAATAAAATTGATTGAGTGAATTAGAATAGAAGGGTCCCTCCACTATCTGACATCCTACCGTCTTGAGCATGTTGTATAGAAAAACCATGTCAAAATTGGGCAACACTAAAGAAATCGGGAAGCAACGTTAATTTTTCTCTTTGTACATATTGCATAGAGCCCTATGGCACAGAGTGGTAAGCTGCAGTACTGCAGTCCAAGCTCTGCTCACGACCTGAGTTCGATCCCCACGGAAGTTGGTTTCAGGTAGCCAGCTCCAGGTTGACTCAGCCTTCCATCCTTCCAAGGTTGGCCAGGTTGCTGGGGGTAAAGGGAAGATGACTGGGGAAGGCCATGGCAAACCACCCCGGAAACATTGCCTGGGCAAAGTTGGGATGTGATGTCACCCCATGGGTCAGGAATGACTCGGTGCTTTTACATATTGCATGGCTGTTGTTAAAGTTATCGTTGTCAAAGTAGTCCGCACTGACGCTGTCACCACTGACATTGGTAAAGAACGCAGAAGAATTTTCTTTGGAATCAAAATGTTTCCTTGCTTGGTGCTACTAACCCTTTGCCCTCCGGGCCAGCGTGGTGCAGTGGTTTGGAGCGGTGGACTTTAATCTGGAGAACCAGGTTTGCTTCCCCGCTCCTCCACATGAGCGGCGGATGCTAATCTGATGAACCAGGTTGGTTTCCCCACTCCTACACATGAAGCCAACTGGGTGACCTTGGGCTAATCATAGCTCTCTTAGAGCTCTCTCAGCCTCACCTACCTCACAGGATGTCTGATGTGGGGAGAGGAAGGGAAGGTTTGTAAGCCAGTTTGATTCTCCCTTAAGTGGTAGAGAAAGTCAGCATATAAAACCCAACTCTTCTTCTTCAGGCAGGAGATGCCATCCGTGCCACACTGGCCAAGCTTCACCTACCGCCAGTGCTGTGGGAGAGGAAGCATCTTACCCGCTGTATCCAGGCCACATTCCAACAAGCCCCCTGCAGAAAGCCCTGCTGACTGTTGGCTCAGCGTTTATGGCACTCTACGATCCTTACCGGCATGGTGAGCTGCTGCTTCATAGAAACTCAATGAAACTGTAGCATCCTAACTGTAGCATCCCCAAACCCTACCCTCCTCAGGCTCCACCCCCAAAATCTCCAAGTATTTCCAGACCCTGAGCTGGCAGCCCCATTTAGAAGACTGTTAGAATCCCCTTGCTGAATCAGACTAAAGGTCCAGGTACTCCACAAGGTCAGGGGCTTCCCACAGTGGCTCCCCAAATGTCTCCAGGAAACTCACCTGCATGGCATAAAGGCAGCAGTCCCTCTGAAAGGTTTGCCTTTCAACATCCACAGGTGCACTGCTTCAGAACATGGAGGTTCCATGTTCTGGGTGCCACTGTATCTAATGACCATTGATAAACCCATCAGTGATTAGTCACCTGTAAACGTCTCTAATTGCTTTAAAAACTCATCCCAGTGTCTAGAACAGCAGCTTCCCAAACTGAGTTCTAGGATCCCCTGGAGGTTCCCGGAAAACATATTGGGAACACCGCAGTGAGAAAACCAATAACAGCTGACAATGGTCCTCGAATGAGAATTTGCCCATTGCTGTCAATCTTTGCCTGCAATGCTCAGATGTGGGGAACCCTCCAGGGCAATCTCTTGTTTGCACAAAACGGTACCAAACTGGCTACACTCCTTCTTGCTCTGATCTTACTCAGATTATGTAAGTGCTGGGAGGTCCAAACTTCCACAAAATACAGCTGTGAGATCGCAAATCTGGCAGAATTTACAGCAACCTGTTTTGCCAGTTCTGAAGGATCTGCAGAGTGGCTGGTTGTGTTTCCAGGCACAGTTCAGAGTCCAGATTATTGCCATCAAAAGGCAAAGTGTCTATGGGGCTGGTCAAAAAGTAACCTTCCCCCTCTGTGTGTGTGTGTGTGTGTGTGTGTGTGTGTATTAAGTGCCGTCAAGTGAATTCCGACTCATTGCGACCCTATGAATCAACGTCCTCCAAAACATCCTATCTTCAACAGCCTTGCTCAGGTCTTGCAAACTGAGGACTGTGGCTTCCTTGATAGAGTCAATCCATCTCTTGTTGGGTCTTCCTCTTTTCCTGCTGCCTTCCACTTTTCATAGCATGATTGTCTTTTCCAGTGATTCTTCTCATAATGTCACCAAAGTACGACAGCCTCAGTTTAGACATTTTAGATTCTAGGGTCAGTACAGGCTTGATTTGCTCTCTAACACACTGATTTGTTTTTGTTTTTTGGCAGTCCACGATATCCATAACACTTTCCTCCAACACCACATTTCAAAGGAATCTACTTTCTTCCTATCAGCTTTCTTCAATATCCAGCTTTCACACCCATACATAGTAATAGGGAATATGATGGTATGAATTAACTTGATCTTGGTGGCCAGTGGCACGTCCTTACACTTAAGAATCTTTTCTAGCTCCTTCACAGCTGCCCTTCCCAGTCTCAATCCTATGAGCCTGTCCATCACTTAAGACCAGCTTCAAAGGTTGTACTCTGTTGCCCCCACCTTTAGGCTAAAAAGAAATAAGGTATGGGAGCACGGAAGATGCCGCTGCTTTGGCTCTGGTCTGGAGATCCCTCCCAAAAGCAGTTCATTTGGCTCCAACCTTTCCCTCCGGGCCTTTTGTTGATCCCCCCACCCTGGACCTTGACTATTTTTAGTTGCTCTTAGTATTTTTAATTGCATTTTCCAGAGTGCTGCCGCCGGTCAAAGTCCTACCCTAGATGGATTATAGCTCATGCTTGAATGCAGAAGGTTCTGGGCTCACTCTCTGAAAGCTGCAGTTAAAAGATCTCAGAGTAGCAAGGGAAATCCTATTGGGAGAGCTTTTCTCTACCTGAGACCCTGGAGAGGTTCTGCCAGTCAGAGTAGCCAAGCAAGACAGACCAGCAGTCTGATTTGATATAAGGCTGCTTCATATGTTCCGGTTGATGATGTCCACGCCTGGTGCATTTCTGGCAGAAAATTGTGCATTAACTGGCATTTTCTGAGGGGATATGGCTCAGAGGTAGAGCATCTACTTGGCATGCAGAAGGTCCCAGGTTCAATCCCCGGTATCTCCAGTTAAAAGGACCAGGCAGCAGGTAATGGGAAAGGCCTCCGCCTAAAACCCTGGAAAGCCACTGCCAGTTAGAGTAGACAGTACTGACGATGATGGACCAAAGGTCTGATTCAGTGTAAGGCAGCTTCATGTGTTCATGTGACCCCAAACGTTGCTAAGTCAAATCTCACCTCTGCCACAAACTCACTAGCTGGCCTTATGCAAGCTCCTCTCTCTTAGCTCTGCCTTCCCACTGTCCCACCCCCACACCGGTCTGTAGTTTGAGGATAATAAAACCAGTCTGCCTTACAAGGGTACTGTAAGGATCGCAAGAAGACGATGCATGTGAAGCAAGTTAAATGGAATAACTGGAACGTTAGACAAATGTTTAGTAGTAGTACCTCAAATAGCATACCTGTGTTCTATGCCAGGTACTAGATTTCACATTAAAAATTCTGCGTTGGCAGGGAATTTCAGAATATCCGCCAAGGGCCAAACTGCATCTTGGATTTGCCCGTGCTGTTCTCTGTTTGAGTGGCACGGAGCAGGTTTGTTACTGCATTATCCCATTTCTGCCTCCCCCACATTTTTAAAACCGACCTCTTTTGAAGCCGCAGTTTTGATTTAATTGTATGGCAGATCAGGCTCCAAGACCCCAAAGCAAATAAAATATATCCCCTGTTTTGTTTGGAGAGCCAGCATGGTGTAGTGGTTAAGAGAGGTGGTTTGGAGTGGTGGACTCTAATCTGGAGAACTGGGTTTGATTCCCCACTCCTCCACATGAGCGCTGTGAACTTCGTTGAATTTGTTTCCCCACTCCTCCACATGAAGCCAGCTGGGTGACCTTGGGTTAGTCACAGCTCTCTCCGCCCCACCTACCTCACAGGGTGTCTGCTGTGGGGAGGGTAAGGGAAGGTGATTGTAAGCCAGTTTGATTCTTCCTTAAGTGGTAGAGAAAGTCGGTATATAAAAACCAACTCTTCTTCTTGAAACTAGACCATGTGCCAGTTGGTTACTGCTTATTGTCGGCATTATTCACTCTCTCCTCTCTCTTTGGCTCCCCTCTGTTTTTTTGTAGATATGGTAGCCGTTCTCGGGGAGACCACGGGCTACTTCGCTCTGCAGAAGCTCCAGGAGAGGATGAGGAATGACCCCGAGGGACATCAAATCCTACAGTGTGTTTACCGAGTTTTTCTTAGCCCATAGCCAAGGCGAGATACTGTTACAGCAGTCCGTGCTATTTCAGGGGCAGAACACCTGTTAAAGGCTGACAAGGTTACTTTTTAAAAATGCGACAAAAGTGGGGGGGAAAGGGAAATAACCTAAAATAAATTGAATTAAGAACCAAAGAAGGTTAAGACAATATAAATATGGGGTAAATATCTATGGGCTAAAAGCATAAATATAAACTAATATAGGTGTGTGCATGTGTGTGTATATATGCAGCTTACTGTGTGTGTGTGTGTGTAGATAGATAGATAGAGTATATAAAATTCCCTGTTACTGTGTATGGGTGTGAAAACTGGACATTGAAGAAAGCTGACAGGAAGAAAGTAGATTCCTTTGAAATGTGGTGTTGGAGGAGAGGGTTATGGATACCCTGACCTGCCAAAAAAACAAATCAGTGGGTTATAGATCAAATCAAGCCTGAACTGACCCTAGAAGCTAAAATGACTAAACGGAAGCTATTGTATTTTGGTCAAATTATGAGAAGACAAGATTCACTAGAAAAGACAGCCATGCTAGGAAAAGTTGAGGGCAACAGGAAAGAGGAAGACCCAACAAGAGATGGATGGACTCTATAAAGGAAGCCATGACCCTCAATTTGCAAGACCTGAGCAAGGCTGTCAAAGATAGGACATTTTGGAGGACACTGATTCATAGAGTCGCCATGAGTCGGAAGCGACTTGATGGCATCTAACACGCACACATGTATGTATGTATATACACACAGAGAGAGATGGGAATCTCTGCATTCTGAAGGACTGACTGATCCAATCTTATCCAATGCAGGGATGGGGCTTCAAGAAGGCATGGCCAGGGCACTAGATCATGCAGAGACACAGTGAGCAGCCTCCTTTGGGGCCAGATTAGCCTGTCCTTCAAGAAGGCATGGCCAGGGCACTGAATCACGCAGAGACACAATGAGCAGCCTCCTCTGTGAGTGGATACTTTGTGCTCTTAGGATCTCTTTTATTACTTTTCATTTTCACAGCCCCTTATCAGTTCTCTAGTGGGGACATAGCTTGGACATGACTGGTTTAAGAATTTGATTATGTAGGGGCTGTCCAGCATGGCTCTGGACTCTTTGAACTTGGCACAAAATACAAGACAGCCCTGAAGAAGCAAGAGTTTTATAACAGAAATGAAAGAAATGAGGTCTCAAATAATGTTGCCAAAATGAGTTGGGAAAAGTTTGAGCAAGAGTTGCAAGTTGGCTATCATAGTAGCAGAGATATCACAGAAAACTGAAATGGGCCTGATCTAGCCAAAGTTCTACACCTTTCAGCCTTGTTCATGTTGATGAGAAGGATGCGAGCATGTACTTAGGTCTCATTGAAATCATTGGGAGGCTTATTTTTGCTGGATTGTGCTGAGTATTTTCAAACGCCTTAAAGGGTGCCGTCTTCCTTAGAGTTGATGTATGTTTCTGGGGTCTTTGCCTCCTTGATTTTATGTTGCCAGCCAATCACACTCTCCTTCCTGCACAGAGAGCGGCCACGGATACGTCTTTCCACACTGGATATCACTGCGCTTCGGGCACTTCCAGAGGGGACATTTGGCCGGGAATATGTTCGCTTTTTGGATGACAACGTAAGTTTAAGATGTAGGGCGGGGTTTCTGGGAATGGTTTATCTCCATGTAATATTAGGACTCTCTGTTTTCACTTTTGTTTAAAAATAACAAACTTCTAGTCCTCATGGGACTGAAGAAAAAAATGCTACAAGCTAAACAAGGGGAGAGGGAGACACCAAGATGAGATGGTATGGGTTTTTAGTGGTCATCTGGAAGAATGTTTGCATGCAAAGCTCCCAGTGCCTTCCTGTAGCTTCTAACTTCTGGATGCAGCTTACTGCAAACTGCCACAATTTAGTTTTGCACAAGATTTCCAGTGTCTTAGTGGCTTTTGAAATACTTGCAACATCTGTTTAACGGCTAATTCAAGCAGCAAATTGCAAAAAATTATACAAAGTGTGTGTGTATATGAATATGAGCCAGCATGGTGTAGTGGTTAGAGTGTTGGACTAGGATCTGGGAGACCCAGGTTGAAATCCCCGCTGTGCCAAGGGAGCCTGCTTGGTGACCGTGGAGCAGTGTCACTCTCTCACACTGACCTATCTCACAGGATTGTTGTGAGGATAAGAAGAGTTGGTTTCTATATGCCGATTTTCTCTACCACTTAAGGGAGACACAAACCAGCTTACAATCACCTTCCCTTCCCCTCCCCACAATAGACACCCTGTGAGGTAGGTGGGGCTGAGAGAGCCCTAAGAGAGCTGTGACTAGCCCAAGGTCACCCAGCTGGCTTCATGTGGAGGAGTGGGGAAACAAATCCACTTCGCCAGATTAGCCTCTGCTGCTCATGTGGAGGAGTGGGGGATCAAACCCGGTTCTCCAGATCAGAGTCCACTGCTCCAAACCACCGCTCTTAACCACTACACTACGCTGGACAGGAGAGGAAAACAAAGTAAGCAGCTTTGAGTCCCCATTGGGGAGAAAGGCGGAGTATAAATTAAATACATGAGCCCTGCCTTTGTTCTGATCGGCAGAGGGTTTCTCCGGACACGAGGATGCCTACCAAGTTTGTAGATGATGAGGAATTGGCCTACATCGCCCAGCGGTATCGAGAAGTCCACGATCTGATGCACACACTCCTTGGCATGCCTACCAACATGTTAGGTGAGTCTGGAGTGGTTTTGACTGAATTGACCTGAAGCCGCAGCAGCATCTCTCTGTTCTGCCCCACGTCCCAAGGGGGGGGGGCTGATGAAACTTAAGATGTCGATCTGTAAGAGGGTTTTGCAACCAAATTTGTCTCCTTCTGCTACGAGGATTCTGTGAAATTCCCTGTAACCTCAAAGGCACGGGCAGCTCCTTTGAGTACAGCCGCATTCTTGGTTTGAAGAAAAATTGGGTTAGGGATTCACAAGAAAGGGAAAGGCTTTTCTGTGGGCAGAAGGTGATAAATGTTGGTTCAGGCTGTCACCGCAGGTGGGAACGGTATCCGCTTGCCTGTCCTGGAACTGCTGATACAGGGACATTTGTGGTGCCCCCCACCCCCCCGTAGCTTCCCGACTCCACATTCCCACAGACCATGGCTTAGCTGGGAAAAGACAAATGTCCTTTGAAGGGCCAAAAGAGGGGGGAGCCATGCAGCACTTATCAGCCAATTTTTAAGGTGGAGCTTAACTCTTCCCTCCCTCATCAGCTTCGGGAGGAGCCGTTAAGGGGAGACATGGTAGAGGTCTATAAAATTATGCATGGTATGGAGAGAGTGGACAGGGAGAAGCTTTTCTCCCTCTTTCAAAATGCCAGAACATGGGGTCATCTGCTGCAGATGGAGGGGGAGAGATTCAAAACCGATAAAAGGAAGTATTTCTTCACACAACACATAGTTAAATTGTGGAACTTCCTGCCCCAGGATGTGGTGATGGCTGCCAACTTGGAGGGTTTTAAGAGGGGAGTGGACATGTTCATGGCGGAGAGGGTTATTCATGGCTACTGGTAAAAACGGATACTAGTCTTAGGGCATACCTATTCTCTCTAGTATCAGAGGAGCATGCTTATTCGATGAGGTGCTTTGGAACACAGGCAGGATGGTGCTGCTCCATTTGTCTTGTTTGTGGGCTTCCTAGAGGCACCTGGTTGACCACTGTGTGAACAGACTGTTGGACTTGATGGGCCTGGGTCTGATCCAGCATGGCTTTTCTTATGCCTCTTATCTTAGGTGCTGTGGAACACAGGCAGGATGCTGCTGCTGCAGTCGTCTTGTTTGGGGGCTTCCTAGAGGCACCTGGTTGGCCACTGTGTGAACAGACTGCTGGACTTGATGGGCCTGGGTCTGATCCAGCAGGGCTTTTCCTATGTTCTTATGTTCTTATTCATACGAACGCTCTACCCACAGCCACCCCATAGTTCTTCCTTTGAGTCAGATGAAAGGCGTAAGCCCTGAGAGCCCCACATGTCATGCCCAGAACAAGTACAATGTAGTGAAGACGCTCCCTTTGAATGTGGGGGGCATGCTGCTCTCTAATGGGAGGGACCCTGTGTGGTAGCATCCTCAGATACTTGCCAGAACAGCTTTGATGGAGGATTAGAAGTGCCCACCGGCTGTGCATGTGACATAAGGTGAACTCGCAATGAGGTTATATTTACCGGTATGTGTTTATTCATTTGTACCCCACCTTTCTCCCCAATGGGGACCTAAAGCAACTTACATTGTTCTCCTTGCCTCCACTTTATCCTCACAACAACCCTGTGAGGTAGGCTAGGCCGAGAGTGTGTGACTGGCCCAAGGTCACCCAGCAAGCTTCCATGGCAGAGTGGGGATTCGAACCTGGCTGTCCCAGATACTAGGCCAACACTTTTAATGACTGTACCACTCGGGTGCTTATATGACATTGCATGTTCATGCTTCAGTGTGGGATGCCCGTGTTGCTTTGGGTGACCAGCAGCGGGCTCATGCTTGCTTTCTACCCATGTAAATGAGAGCACTGTCTTAGAAAGCGAGCAGAACAGGTGTCAGGTTTGGGATGAGGCAGCATGGGTGTTACAGCAGCAGAGCCACCGTGGTGTAGTGGTTAACAGCGGTGGTTTGGAGCGGTAGAGTCTGATCTGGAGAACCAGTTTTGACTTCCCACTCCTCTACGTGAGCAGTGGAGGCTAATCTGGTGAACTGGGTTGGTTTCTCCACTCCTACACATGAAGCCAGCTGGGTGACCTTGGGCAAGTCATACTCTCTCATCCCCACCTACCTCACAGGGTGTCTGTTGTGGGGAGGGGAAAGTAAGGTGGTTGTAAGCTGGTTTGATCCTTAAGTGGTAGAGAAAGTCGGCATTAAAAAACCAACCCCCCTCCCCATCCCTTCCGCTGCTGCTTCTTCATCCTCATCTTTGACGTGCATGAATGCAGTGGTTGCAACAGGGAAAGGGGTGAAAGGGAACTGCCTTGGCTGGCAGTCCCCTTTCACCTATTTCCACAATGGAGCCAAGGCCTGCCCTAGTCACTGGGTGGTTGAACCGGATGAGGAGGTGCCAGCGTCGCATTTGAAGCACGGCTGGGAAATGTGGGGTATGGAGGACAGGGTGGCTGTTGTGCAATCAACCGCCTGGAGCAAGAGTGCTGGAGACAGAGAAAGGAGGCTTCACTCTCATCTCTGCCCTTTATCTCTTCATCTGTATTGTTTAAAATCCTGGCTGGAACTGTGGAGGGGCTTCACCTCCTGCAGAGCCCAGGAACTCTGGTTATTTTTAGCATTCTGTTCTTTCAGGCCAAAAGACGCCTGACCCTTTGCAGACATTTATTTTCTCCTTTTTCTGCCATGGGTACTCCTCTCTCTCCCTCCCCCCCCGCTCCAGAAGCTTATCAGTCCAAAGTGGGAAGGAGAGAGCTGCAAGGCTCTCATTTACTGTTTCAGTCAAATACTATTTTTTAAAAGTTTCTAGCCCTTATGGTGACAAAGAAGACCATACAGGTGACATCCGTTTTTAAGTTGAAGGGTTGATGCTTAGGGTTGCCAGGTCCTTCTTTTCCACCAGTGGGAGGTTTCTGATGTGGAGCCTGAGGAGGGTGGGGTTTGGGGAGGAGGAGAGACTTCAGTGCCATAGAGTCCAATGGCCAAAGCCATTTTCTCCAGGTGAACGGATCTCTGTCGTCTGGAGATCAGTTGTAATAACAGGAGATCTCCAGCTAGTACCTGGAAGTTGGCAACCTTATTGATGCTGGGTGTCTCTTGTAGTGGGCACGTTAGACGCCTGAGGTTTAGTTGTTAGGCCTGTAGTGTTTTTGTGAATGCTGTCACTCTGTTAAAGGAATTTTAGGCAATTGATTGCATTTGTTGATTAAAATCTGAGTCGGTGTGTGCATACACCCCCATATGTAATGTGGAACAGTTATCAAGAAAAATGTTAAAACATTGGGAACGGTTATATGTGATGGAGGGATTCCTCTTGTGTCAGAGATGCTTCTTCTGAACTGTTTGGTTTGAACATGATGCATGCAGGTCATAACAGGTGCCCTCTTTGAAGAAGCATTCCCTTCTGTGTAAGAGGAGGAGGAATGCTTCTTGTTAGACAAAAGGATGCCTTTTCAAACGTTCTCCGTGTGTGAGAAAGAGGAATTCTGCTTCTGTCCTGCAACCCGTGGATTTCTAAGTACCGTAGTTGTCCCTATAAAAAACGTGTTTACAATTTTGGTCATTTATTTAATTTCATTTCTCAAAACTATTTACATTCATGATCAATCAAGCAGATTATAAATAAGATAGATATATCCAGCTGATGCACCTAACCAGTAATCAGTGAAACAAGCAGACCATAAATAAAGAAAAATCTGAGCTGATGCTGATCCTCTTCTTAACCCATTTCTACAAGGTAAAACTCAAAAGGTTAGAAAAATGTAAATTCCCCACTGAAAATAGTAAACAGTATTTATTCATCCTAGGCCTAAAAGAAAAATAATAATCATGCTGCTAAATTGTGAGATTTTATAAAAGACCCGTAACTTATCAACTAAGTGGAGGGGCTGTGACTCAGTGATAGAGCATCTGCTTGGCATGCAGAAGGTCCCTGGTTCCAATCCCTGACATCTCCAGTTGAAGGGACTAGGCAAGTTGGTGATGTGAAAGACTTCTGCGTGAAACCCCTGCCAGTCTGAGCAGACTATACTGACTTTGATGGACCGAGGGTCTGATTCAGTATAAGGCAGCTTCATATGTTCATCAAGCACTGTCATAAGAACCTAAGAAGAGCCCTCCTGGATCAGACCAGTGGTCCATCTAGTCCAGCATCCTTTCTCACGTAGTGGCCCACCAGTTCCTCTGGGGGTTCAACAGTAGGGCATAGAGGCCTTTCCCTGATGTTGTCTCCTCACACTGGGACCCAGAGGCTGACTGCCTCTGAATGTGGAGGTTCCCTTTATTTACCATGGCTAGTAGCCACTGATAGACCTGTCTTCCATTACCATTGTCAAGTCTGTTGAACACTAAATTCCGCTTCCTTTTGATTTCTTCTATATACTGAGACTTCTGCAAAGCTGTTAACTTTAACAGTTTATAAAATTCAATGTAGTAAGAAGAGCATCCATCCATTTCAGGATTTGCAAAGGGAACTTTTATTATTCAGAAATTATCTAGGAGAGAGTTGGGGAATGAGCTGAACAAATTTGAATCTTGTCTTTTATAGGGGAATCTAAGTGCTATGTCCCTTTTTCAATGCTTTTCTATTGGAGAAAGATCATAAGGAAACTCCATGTTATGTTAAGAGATGGGGGAAATCATTAGGTTACATTGCAGATCCAGAGATCTGGGTCCATCTTTTTTTAAGTGGTGTTTCTTTTTCTGTATGTACTTGTTTTAGCGAAAGCATGTCAAATATTATTCCAGTGGCATTGAACAGCTGTAAGACTTGCTAGGATTTATAGAAACTGTACCAGCCATTGTTGGTTTTGTGACCGACCAAACATGGATTTTTACATATGTGATGGTTTTGCGTAAGACCTAAAATACTTTATTAATAGTTTGCTTTCTGTAGTTTTTGCTACTAGGTAGGCTCAGTCAAGCTTGTTCTTCTTAACCATGTAAATCCACTACCACTATGTAACGCTTAACTACCATATGTAACTCCACAAAGCGATACCAGTGACTTGTCCAGTGTTTTTTTGATTGCTGCCAGGTTATGCTCAGGTTTGAAAGTCTAAGTTGCACCTCCAAAAAAGGATTGGTTAAAATATATCAAAAGGTACATTTTAAAAAAATTTACTTACAAAATAATAATAATAAAAACAACAATGTTCACATTTTTACAAGAAGCTATTCATAGCACCTTGATCCTTTTTTGATACTTGAGAATGCCTTGAAATATGATAGCAGTTCATTGTCTCTCTGATGGCGCAGGAATCCAAAGGCTCTCCACATGGACCTTGTACTGCCCAAAAGCAAGGGTACCTGGGGGTGTCTTGTTCACCCCCTCCCCACTGACATTCTTACTACTCCGTTGCTGTGAGACTTCACCACTAGGCGATGAAGGAGGCTCTCTGTTTTTGACAAAGATCTGACTTGTTTTCATCTTCTGTTGCTTCTTCTCAGGGGAGGTGGCAGTAAAGTGGTTTGAAGCTGTCCAGACTGGCCTGCCCATGTGCATTCTGGGAGCAGTGTTCGGCCCTGTTCGACTTAACACCCGGTAGGTTGAGGAGCCTGTAAGTGTGACTTACATCTGAACGAAGTGAGCTGTGGCTCACGAAAGCTCATACCCTACCAGAAAATATTTTTGTTAGTCTTTAAGGTGCTACTGGACTCTTGCCCTTTTCCACTACCTGAACTAAGATTTGGGAAGTTCCACTAGACATGACATACCTATATTGTGGGGTTGCCAGCTCCAAGTTGGGAAATTCCTGGGGATTTAGGGGTGGAGCCTGGGGAGGTTGAGGTTTGTGGAGGGAAGGGACCTCAGCAAGGTATAATACCATAGAGTCCACCGTCCAAAGCAGCCATTTTTTCCCATGAGCACTGAACTCTATAGTATGGACAACAATTGTAATTTCAAGAGATCGCCTGGCCCCACCTGGAGGTTGGCAACCCTACTAGATTGTGTGTTCCCTTTGAAGATTGTCATCAGTTTACCAAATGCCTGTTTGGATATGCAGAAAAGGACCTGTAGGAGTGGGCCAAAATGCAGCCTCTTTTGGAAAATAGCATGTGTTTAAATGAACAAAAAACTGCAGTTCGGTTTGAACTTTGATCAATAGGCTGCCAACCTCCAGGTGGTGGCTGGAGATCTCCCGCTATTACAACTAATCTCCAGGCGACAGAGATCAGTTCCCCTGGAGAAAATGGCCGCTTTGGCAATTGGACTCTGTGGCATTGAGGTCCCAAATCCCGCCCTCCTCAGGCTCCACCCCCAAAATATCCAGGTATTTCCCAACCCGGAGCTGGCAACCCTATTGATCAGCCTACAAAGTAGCTTGGATATATCCATTTGGGGGGGGCTACATATTATCATAGAAAAGTAATTAAGAATTTACTAATTGACATTGGGTTTGTTACAGAGCAAAAAAGGGAAAAGATATGGGATCTTACAGACAGAGATCAAAGGCCATAGCAAATGAAGGGTGGCAGAAAGCAATTTAGTTTGTGGAGAAGCTGGCAGACACAAAGAGGCCTTATAACGGAATCAGACCATTGGTCTATCAAGATCAGTACTGTCAGACTCTCCAGGGTCTTAGGCAGAGGTTTTTCACATCACCTGATCCTTTTAAATGGAGATGTCAAGGATGGAACCTGAGACCTTCTGGCTACACAGCGAGCTGTCTGCCATTGAGCGACAACCTTTCCACAATGGTGAGCAATGGTCAGTAATTCTCTTATCGGGTTGTACAGACCATTAATCTCGGAAAATCAAACCCATGTAAGATCGTCAGTTGTATCCAAACAAGTGTTGCTCACAAAATGGGACTTTCTCACCTTCCCCTTTCTGACACCGTCCGTCACATTCCCTCGAATGCTGATCTGGAGTTCAGGGATACATAGGAACAGTGTTAGCCATGAGGGGTCTACAGGAAGAGGAGGAACTGTTGAGAATACCTCCCTTCACTGGTGTGGAAATCCCCTTCTTCTGAAACAGCCCTTGTATACTAATTCTGGGTGACCAAGGGAAAGCCAGCGTGGTGTAGTGGTGAAGGTGTCAGACTGGGACCCCACTCTGCCATGGAAACTTGCAGAGTGACCTTGGGCCAGTCACACACTCTCAGCCTCAACCATGGCAAGTACTAGGATGGGAGACCTCCAAGGAATACCAGGGTAGTGACACAGAGGCAGGCAATGGCAAACCACCCCTGAACACCTCTTGCCTTGAAAACCCTACAGGGTTGCCATAAGTCAGCTATGACTTGAAGGCAAAAAACCCCAAAAAACTCTTATGCCCTGACCTGGATAGGCCAGGCTAGCCCCATTTGGTTAGTATTTGGATGGGAGATCCAAGGAATACCACGGTCCTGACTCGGAAGCAGGCAATGGCAAACCACCTCTGAACGTCTCTTGCCTTGAAAACCCCACCAGGGGTCATCATAAGTCAGTTGTGACTTGATGGCGGAAAGAAAATTAACAAGAACAGACCAGGGTAGCGTTTTTTTCTTGATAAGGAGCAAAAAGTTATGTGAAAATTGTATGTGCAGGTGTAAAAAAAGAGACCCGGCATGGTGTAGTGGTTAGAGTATCAGGCTAGAAAGTGGGAGACCCAGGTTTGATTTGCTGCATGACCTTCTGGCAGCCACACACTCTCACCCAAATCTACCTCACAGACAGGGTTGTTATGAGGATAGAATGGAAGAGGGAGAATAAGGTTTTAATCACTTTGGGCCCTCATTGGGGAGAAAAATTAGGGAATAAACATTGAAATAAATATATTTTAAAATAGGAACAAAACTAAAAGGGGGTGGGTGGGGAAGGCAACCAAAATGATCAAGGATTTGAAGAAGAAGAAGAGTTGGTTTTTATACCTTGCTTTTTCTGTTCCCGTAAGGAGCCTCAAAGTGGCATAAAATTGCCCCTCCAGCAGACACCTTGTGAGGTAGGTGGGGCTGAGAGAACTCTAAAAGAATTGTGACTAGCTCGAGGTCACCCAGCTGGCTTCATGTGTAGGAGTGGGGAATCCAACCCAGTTCACCGGGTTAGAGTCTGCCGCTAGTGTGGAGGAGTGGAAAATCGAACCCGGTTCTCCAGATTAGAATCCAATGCTCTTAACCTCTACTCCACACTGGCTGTGGATCATCTTCACTGAAAGGAAAGGCCTAATGCATTTGAGGTTTTTATTAAGAGGGGGGGAAATGACGATGGAGGAGTACACGACAGTTCACGAGATTAGTTCACTAGATTAGCCTCTGCCACTCATGTGGAGGAGTGGGGAATAAAGCCTGGTTCTCCAGATCAGACTCCACCGCTCTTAACCACTACAATACGTTTCCTTCTTCAATACTGGTAGTCCGTGTTTAGTCTGAAGTAACTCTGCAAAGGATTGCCCTGTGGCTCACTCAGAGAGCCAGTGTGGTGTAGTGGTTAAGAGCAGTGGTTTGGAGCGGTGGACTCTAATCTGGAGAACTGGGTTTAATTCCCCACTCCTCCACATGAGCAGCGAGTGCTAATCTGGTGAAACGGTTTGGTTTCTCCACCCCTACACATGAAGCCAGCTGGGTGACCTTGGGCTGGTCACAGTTCTCTTAGAGCTCTCTCAGCCCCACCTACCTCACAGGGTGTCTGTTGTGGGGAGGGGAAGGGAAAGTGAGTCTGAGTACCACTTAAGGGAGACTCAGTAAGTCTGAGTCTCCCTTAAGTGGTAGAGAAAGTTGGCATGTAAAAACCAACTCTTCTTTTTCTTATATTGAAGAGTAAAAGATTCAGGATTGACAAGATTTCTGTAAAACAGGCTGGTCCAGTATCCAAGAAACGGTCTGCTCCTACAGGGTGGTTCTTCTGTTCTGTTCGTTTTATTGACATACTGCTTCACAACATGAACAGTTAGCTTTCTAAATCTGCTTCTGTCAGATGGGGTAGCTTAGATAGCTTTAAAAGGGGATTAGATATATTCTTGGAGGATATATCAGTGGCTAAACAGAACCTTCAAGCCAAGGCAGTTTGCAGTTGTCTTCTGTTCTGTATTGCTTATCAAATTTATCTTTCACCTTTCCTCTTGGGCACTTGAGGCGACTAGCAAAATTGTATATACTAAACAAACTCAAAATGGTAATAAAAATGACAGCCAATGGAAATCGAGGTGCAACCCTTCCTCCGCTGCTGAAGTTTTAATAAAGGGAGGAGATTAGAGGGAAAAGGAAGGAGCCAATTTATTGATGCTGTTGAGCACATAAAAGCTGCCCTATACTGACTCGGATCCTTGGGCTGTCGAGGTTAGTCTTTTCTACTCAGACTGAGAGCAGCTCTCTGCAGTCTTTCATGTCACCTCCTACCTGATCTAAGAGATGCCAGGTGTTCAACTGGAAGACTTTCTGAATGCAAGGCAGTTGCTTTGCCACTGAGCTCCTCCCTGTTAGTCTAGTGTTTTTAATAATATATTTTTGTATTTCATTTCCATCTTATTGCAAACCATTTGGAGCATTTTTTGAGCCAATTGCTGTTGTGAGTAGTAGTAAATTAACAACTATGCACCCTGATCTTTACAATGGGACTATGACTGGATGAGGGCCTCTCCTACTACTGTCCACTGTACAAAGAGTACAATTTCTTGGTGGAAAGCAAGTGTTGGAGCAGAATGTTCCTGGAAGAGTACTCTAATTCTGTTTGTGGACAGAAAGTAGTGGAAAGAATTCCCGCTCCTAAATATTCTGTGGAACTACCACACCCCCTTATTTTTTTGTTCATGTGAGAAAACCTCCTAGGTTCAAAAGTATGAATAGTATCCATATTTGAAATAGGCGTGGGGGGTGTCAGGGGATGAAAAAACATTTTTAACTAACTGCAACCTTGAGGCTAAAGGGAAATTATGAAGAAGAAGAGTTGGATTTTATACCCTGATTTTCTCTACCTTTAAGGAGACTCAAACCAGCTTACAATCACCTTCCCTTCCTCTCCCCACAACAGAAACCTTATGAGGCAGGTAGGGCTGAGAGAGCGCAGAGAGAATTGTGACTAGCTCAAGGCCACCCAGCTGGCTTCATGTGGAGGAGTTGGGAATCAAACCCGGTTCACCAGATTAGAGTCCGTCGTTCATGTGGAGGAGTGGGGAATCAAATCCGGTTCTCCGATTATAGTGCACTGCTCCTAGCCACTATATCATGCTAGCTCTCAGAGAGCATCATTTGGAACAAGTTAATGTTCCCCATTTCAACTTTCCCCCCTATTCATTTATATTTTTGTCAGTGGTTCCAGCTGTCCACATTTCTCTTGTCAGTTTTGTAGATTTGTTTGTCTTGTGTATGTGTGTAGCATGGTTTAAATATGCAGTATGTGTATGGTATTTATATGTGTATTTATGCATAACATGGATAAGTCTGGTTTGTTAACTCACAAATGACCTGAAAAAAAAGGCATACATTGGGAATCAGTGTGAGGAAGCAGAATGTGGCATGGAAACAATCAGGTTCAACCAGAATATTCTACAACTTTCCTGTACAGTTGAGGACACAGCTGCCTTTACCTATGAAATGAAACTCTCTGTCCTACATCTATCACCAAGAACACAATGAAACCATTATGAAGAATATCTTTTCTGTCGCTAGAGAAAATACTGACAGCCAGTACAGAATGTTTTTCGAACTTGTGCTAGTTTGTGTTCAGGCTTATTTCTTCGAGTGTTATTTCAGGTTGCCAAACTCCAGGTGGGGCCTGGAGTTCTCATAGAATTACAGCGGTTCTCCAGATTACAGAGATCAGTTCCCCTGGAGGAAACGGCAGCTTCAGAAGGTGGACTGTTATGGTATCACATTCTTGCTGAGCTCTTTCACTCCCCCAGATTCCACTCTGCCCTCAAATCTCCAGGAATTTCCCACGCTGGAGTTGGCTGCCCTAGTTACCCCAAAATCTGTGTCCCTTTGGGCCAAGCTGCTACTGTGGGTTTTAACTACTTATTGTTTTGGATTTGCATCCCTTTGCATAGTTAAGAACATAAGAAAAGCCATGCTGGATCAGACCAAGGGCCATGAAGTCCAGCAGTCTGTTCACACAGGGGCCAACCAGGGGCCTCTAGGAAGCCCACAAACAACTGTAGCAACAATATCCTGTCTGTGTTCCAAATCACCTAATATAATAGGCATGCTCCTCTGATACTGTAGATAATAGATATGCATCATGACTAGTAGCCATTTTTACTAGTAGCCATGAATAGCCCTATCCTCCTTGAACATGTCCACTTCCCTCTTAAAGCCTTCCGAGTTGACAGCCATCCCCACATCCTGGGGCAGGGAGTTCCACAATTTAACTATGTGTTATGTGAAGAAATCCTTTTATCTGTTTTGAATCTCTCCCCCTCCAGTTCTCCATTGTGAGAATTGACCATTGGTTCCTACTCTCTGTTTCCTATTTTTCAGCCAGTTCTCAGTCCATAAGAGGTCCACAGAGCTCTCTGGGTAGCTTTTTAAGATGAAGTGTGTATGTTTATCAGAATGTCATTGTTATTTGGCCCAGTATTTTGGAAAGGAATATGATTTTAAATTATAAATAGGAAATGTCTGGCCCAGAGCAGTGGGAGGCCATGCCAGTATGCCACGGCCATCTGATTAGACTTTCAAATAAGAAAATGTGTCGTGATCTTCCTCTTATGTTATTTTTTCTTTCCTCCCCTGCTCTCCTAATAGGAAACTTTACATCCTGACCACCGATCTCATCCCATGGGCTGTTCGGAGTGGAAGCAATGCTAGCTGCATCCTAAATTTCTATTACGAGAACCGCTGGGAGCAAACAGTGGAGTCTCTCCGCAATGAAATCGGGATCCTGCCACCTCCTGTGATTGGGATGTGAATCCACTCCAGGAAAAAGGAACAACACCTGGACATTATGGCCCCCCAAAAAGACAATGGATTTAAATCCTGGCACTTTAAATATACCTTGCTTTGGATCCACTGGAGGCATCGATGGGCTATCAAGCTGAAAGACTAAATGCTACTGCTTTGCTCATCTTTTTTTTATTAACAAAACAGAGAGACTGAGTTCCCCCCCATAAGAGGGTGTTGAATTGTTAAGGTGTCGTGGTTACACCTCCATAGCTGTACCAGTAAATCATGAAGAGGCCACATCCTGTCCAGAGAATGGAACACAGCATGTCACGTACTGGCTTTATTAATGTTTTTAATTAGGATATTTCTATGCTACTTCCTCAGACTCCTGCTCGAGGCAGTTTACAATTAAAAAGGAGCCACTGGACATGTGTGTGTAAAGTGCTGTCAAGTCACAGCCTACTTATGGCAACCCAGTAGGGTTTTCAAGGCAAGAAGAGTTGGTTTTTATATGCCAACTTTCTCTACCACTTAATGAAGAATCAAACCGGCTTACAATCACCTTCCCTTCCCCTCCCCACAACAGACACCCTGGGAGGTAACTGGTCGGTGGGCAGCCAAGTGGATTGGCAGAGGTTTGCCCACCACCACTTGGCAACCCTAGGCTGAGTGAGCTCTAAGAGAGCTGTGACTAGCCCAAGGTCACCCAGCTGGCTTCATGTGGAGGAGTGGGGAATCAAACCTGGTTCTCCAGATTAGACTTCTCCGCTCCAAACCACCACTCTTAACCACTACACCATGCTGGCAAGAGATGAGCAGAGGTGGTTTGCCATTGCCTGCCTCTGCATAACGACCCTGGACTTTGGCGGTCTCCCATCCAGGTCCTAACCAGGGCCGACCTGGCTTAGCTTCTGAGATCTGATGAGATCAGATAGCCTGGGCCATGCAGATTAGGCGGGCCCACTGGACGTAAGTGACATAAAAACGATCCATAAAACAGAAGCAGACCATTAAAAAGCTGATATTATTAAAAAGCTTGGATGAAAAGATGTGCCTTGGCCTGGCACCGGAAACAAAATAAAGTAGGCGCCAGGCAAGCCTGAAGGGGCAGGGTGTTTTGGAGGTGAGCTGCCACCACAAAAAACACGCCATGTCTCTAGACCCCACCCACCTCACCTCTGAAGGCAGGGACAGAGAGAGAACAGAGCTTGACAGGCAGATCTTAACTGGCAGGCTGGATTGTATAGGAGAAGACTTGTTGTAGATAAAACGTCCCTTCCTGGTTGTTGATGTTCTTAAATGTAACATGCCTTTATTTCCTTCACCCTTACAACAAGCATGTGAGAGAGGTTCCATTTTGCAGTCAGGGAATAAAGGCCAACTAAGACTTGGGTGAAGATTATCTAGTACAGGGGTCCCCAACCTTTTTGAGCCCGTGGGCACCTTTAGAGTTCTGACACAGGGTGGGGGGCGGGCGAAGCCACAAAATGGCCACCACAGGAGGCGGAGCAGCCCGAGTGTAGGGGACAAAAGGAGTAATTTTTAAAAATACACTGGTAAAGAGGAGTGAGATAAAGTATAAAACAAATATTGGATAAGGCGGGTTTTTACCATATGTGGTGGGAGTGTACTACAGCCACAGTTGATTGGAAAAAAAGTGATAAATATAATATCTAAAGGTCTGGAAATCGAAATACCCATGAATCCAGAAATAATCTTGTTAAACTTTAAGAAACTCCTTGATGTATTCTTCCATATGGTAACATTAGCAAGGATAAATTTTGCCAGATGCTGGAAAGGCATCTGGCAAAATTCTCCAAATTTAAATTCTCCAAATTTAAATAGTTGGTTCGACAAAGTAAGGGAGATTTATGTGTTGATTAAATTAACTTACTATCAAAATAACAAAAACATAGAGGAATTAGATGGAATATGGAATTCCACAATATACCGAATGAAGAACACGCTTAAAAGTCTAGATTCTGTTGGTGATGGTTCATAGAGTGTTTATTTAAAAAGTTATATATTTTGTAGGTTTTATAAGTACTGGTCGATGTTTGTTTGGAAAGAAGTTTGTTTTTAATGCTGCATTATTGTATTATTGTTAATCTTAATTAAAAAAAATCAAAAACCAAATATTGGGGCAGCTGCCCCCAAAACAACATTATTGTGTAGTGGTTGAGAGCGGCGACCTCTAATCTGGAGAACCGAGTATGGTTCCCCACTCCTTCACATCAGTGGCAGACTCTCATCTGGTGAACTGGGTTGGTTTCCCCACTACTCCACATGAAGCCTGCTGGGTGACGTTGGGCTAGTCACAGTTCTCTCAGAACTCTCTCAGCCCCACTTATGTCACAAGGTGTCTGTTGTGGGGAGAGGAGAAGGCGATCGTAAGCTGGTTTGATTCTCCTTAAAAAGAGAGTCGGTATATAAAAACCAACTCTTCTTCATCTGTACAGCTAATCGGATTGCCAATGGCCAATCAAAAACCCTGCTGAGAATGTCCCACCTACTTTTCTGAAACACTCGATGGGTGCCAGGAAAGGTGTTGGTGGGTACTATGGTGTCCACGGGCACTGTGTTGGGACCCCTGATCTAGTGAGCTTTGTGGATGAGCAAAGATTTGAAACCAGATGTCACCACACCTGGGCGTTTACCCTCTTGAATTTCTTCTTCACCCTGAGGAAGGCCCTGTTTGGTTCAAGCAGGAGCCAGCTGCTGTCAAGACAGCTGAGATGACTGGCAAGGGAAAAGGGGAGAGAAGGAGAATGTTTTGGAAGGGGAAGGGAGTGTCATTGTTCAGGGAGACAAAGTGAGCTAGATCTCCTACCGTCAACAGAGCAACTGCCCCTCCGCGCTGGAAGCTCCCCATGGGGAAAATGTGCCCACTGGGCTAAATGGCATGGCTTGTTCTCATGCAAGAGTAGAGAAGGACCAGCCTCACCTGCCTGTAGGCAGTCAGTCCTTTTATCTGTCTTTTTGCTCCTAATAAAGTATTACTTCTTCAGAGCTACCTGCCTGGATGAGTTTGCTTAAGGGATTCTAGGGACAGATGTCTGATTCTGGCATTACCAGCCGAATGTCAGAATCAGGCATCTGTCCCTAGCATCCCTTAAGCAAACTCATCCTGGCAGGTAGCTCTGAAGCAGTACTACTTTATTAGGAGCAAAAAGACAGATAAAAGAACTGACTGCCTACAGGCAGGTGAGGCTGGTAATGGCGAAACACAGGCAGGTTACATGTTTAAAAGCACTACAGGCTGTGAAGGTAAACATGGCTAAGCAATCCCGAGATAAGCAATTCCCGGGAAGGAAGACTAAACATTAGAGCACAGCTGTGGAAACCAGGACAAGCGAAACTGTACACAGAATTTACAGGCATGAGAACCAAGAACTTGACGTGTAGCCAGAAACTGGCCTACTCATGTCAGGAGCCTTTACTCCTGATAACAGCAAAGGCCTGACACCAACCTCCAGGCACTAGCTGGAAATCTCCTGTTACAACTGATCTCCAGCTGATAGAGATCAGTTCACCTGGAGAAAATGGCTGGTTTGACAACTGGACTCTATGGCATTGGAGTCCCTCCCCAAACCCAGCCCTCCTCAGGCTCCACCCCAAAAACCTCCCACTGGTGGCGAAGAGGGACCTGGCAACCCTATGCTGAGGTCATCTTTCTGGCAAGTGTGTTATAAGTTCAATCATAAGTGGCATATACATGGTTCTCCTTTCCTCCATTTTATCCTCACAACAACCTTGGGAGGTAGGTTGCCCTGAGGGAGAATATTGAACCAAGGTCATCCCCCACCAGGGGACTTTGTCACTATGCCAGGGGCCCTGGTCTCTTTGGTGCTCTTCTCAGCCCTCTTCAGCACCATACCAATAGCTAGGACACACTGCAGGACATGGGACGCTGTTATGCGCAGTTGGTGCAGTTTTGCCTCCGAACCAGGCCTCTAGTTCAGTGGCTCCCAACCTTTTTTTGACCAGGGACCACTAGGACTTTTTTGTTCGGTGCAGGGACCCCAAGGTTCAAAATAAAAATTCCGAGAAATTGAAAATAAACTTTAATCATAAGTGTTATTAAACTTAGGATAATATTTGAATATTTTTCATAATAGAGAACTTTTAATTGAAAATATTAATTTATTATGGTTTATAACTTTGTTTCACGGACCTTAATTTAGTTCTCGCGGACCCCTGGTTGGGAACCAGTGCTCTAGTTTGCCTCTTTGCTGGGGCACGCAAGGCGAAGAGAGCGGAAGGAGCAATGGGTAAAAAACTGGGCTTCAACGAGGCCCGTGAATCCTACTCAGCTATGCCAGTCACCTGCTTGCCCGTTTCGCAGGGACAACCATCCACTGTAACCCAATGGACGTAAGCCTAAAGAAAGAAGTCTAAAGAGCAGGATGCAAGTCTAAAGGATAAATAACAAAAACCAATGTTTTGATCCACTTCCCCCCCCCTCTCCTCTTATAAATGAACGTGTTAGCCTGAAGGGAAAAAGCCTCGCTTCTTCGTTTTACATGACGTGTAAAAATTGCTGTGCCCAGTTTAGGAATTTTCTCTCCACCTCACCCCTCCGAGGCTCCTGCCTCCCTTCTCTACCAGTCTCCCCAAACTGGGTGAAAAGCTACACCAAGGCAATGGTTTGTCTACCAGGTTCTCTCCAGTCCTTAGCCTGATGCTAACTACTACAATGTACTGCCTTTCGGAGACATTCCCTTTCTGCCTCGTTCATTCAACACCTTTTGCAAACTTCATCTCTCCCATCAAAAATTATCCAAGTAAAAGAAATGGTTGTTTTTTTTTAGCTCTCCAGTCCTTGAATGGTGTGATGTTTGTGATTTAAAACAGTAATGTGATAAGTGATCCCTAAATGCAGCCTTTAGAACTTGAAGGTAAAAATGCTCTAATAAGAAAACAAAAGTCCCTTTTGAGTGGAGTTGGCTGCCTGCCAGATTGGTGTGCTTGCTGTAATTCAGGAAAAACCAACTTGCCCATCTGGTTTTGTGACGCTATTATCGCTACAAGTTCTCTGAATGCGGCACATTTTAATTTTTTAATCTTGCAATGGCTCTTCTCGAAGTGACAAATATAACAAAAGATTGTCGGAGGCTTTCGCGGTCAGAGTTCGTCGGTTCTTGTAGGTTATCCGGGCTGTGCGACCGTGGTACCACGGTCACACAGCCCGGATAACTGACAAGAACCGACAAATATAACCTCCCGGTGGTGGCTGGGGATCTCCTGCTATTACAACTGGTCTCCAGCCAATAGGGACCAGTTCACCTGAGGAAAAACCCTACCTGCCACCCACTGTTTTTTGAAAATGGGCAGGGCCAGGTGGGGCTTTTGCCCAACAAGCCTTCTGAGTACCGATTGGACATTTGATGACTGGTTGTGCGGTTTTTAAAAAGGCCGCTTTGGCAGAAGGTGCCACAAGCATCTTCACTGTAAGGTAAGCTGCAGCAGCCATTTTGTGGCTGGCTCTGCCTCCCGCAGAAGCCATTTTGTGGCAGCCATTTTGTGGCTGGGCCAACACACCATGCCAGAATTGTACAGGCTTAAAAAATTGGGGGCCCTGCCCTAAACAAAAAAGCGGGGTAGTTTAAAAGAACAATGTGATCCTATGCAGAATTATTCCACTATTTTATTTAGGGTTGCCAGGTTCCTCTTGGCCATTGTAGGTTTTTAAAACTTTGCTTTGGCAGCAGCTGCCACCACAGCACAAGGATCTTCAATGTGTGACTGAAGGTGAGATATGGCTAGCTATGCCTCCAGCAGCTATGATGTGGCATTTTGTCGTTGCACCAACCACATTGTGTCAGAATTACAAAGGTGCCCGCTAGATCAAAGAAGAAGAAGAGTTGGTTTATATGCCGACTTTCTCTACCACTTAAGGGAGAATCAAATTGGCTTACAATCACCTTCCCTTCCCCTCCCCACAACAGACACTCTGTGAGGTAGGTGGGGCTGAGAGAGCTCTAAGAGAGCTGTGACTAGCCCAAGGTCACCCAGCTGGCTTCGTGTGTAGGAGTGGGGAAACAAATCCAGTTCCCCAGATTAGCCTCCGCCGCTCATGTGGAGGAGTGGGGAATCAAACCCTGCTCTCCAGATCAGAGACCACTGTTCTAAACCACAGCTCTTAACCACTACACTCTCTCAGAAAGGCTGGGGACCCCTGGTCGGAGCTATCCACATACTTTGTTACTTGTAAACAACTACATATCCATATAGGATAGCTATTACTGCACTTATTGCCAGCTGTGCTGGCTCTATGTAATGCTCACTTACTGTTTCACTTTTGTCGCGGTGTTTTGTGTAGGTTGTTGTCTGATTAGTTAGGTGCATTTCGCTAGCTGGTAATTGAATGTATACACATAGTATTGGTCATATAAATACCGGTGACTTTTGAGCTGCATCATTGTCCTCATTGTATGAACATGGGCTGGCCATAGCGGCTGTGCTTTTTGTTAACCTTTATTAGTACAGCACAAGTCTTTTTTTTTTTTACACCACCACCTGAAGGTTGGCAACCCTAGGCGCAATGCCATGGAGTCCACCGTCCAAAGCGTCCATTTTCTTCAGAGGAACTGATCTCCATAGACTGGAGATGAACTGTAATTCCAGGGGATCCCCAGGTCCGACCTGGTGGCTGGCATCCCTAATTTCATTCCAACAGGTTTAGACTGGACTACCTCTGGTAACAATTGCACAGACCAATACAGAGGAAGAGATCTGTAAGTTTAGCTGCAGTTCGGGATGGCTTGCAGTCACTCTCGGTGGGGACCTGTCCTGAGTCTGTTCAAAGGGGTCTGTTTGCTTCTTCTATGTGTGCATATAAAACCAGTTTTACAAAAACATCCTAAAAGTCTCCAGCAAAGTGTCAAGCAAAGGAAGATGAACCTTACAGCACTGTTTACCCCTCTTGCTGCTCAGAGCAATGGGAAGTACATAGAAATAATTTAAAGGCATTTAGTGTGATTATTTTTAATAACATGCTTACCGTATTTGCAGCTGGACGGGCTTCCAAACCAGTTTACAATTATAATCCGCCATAATATAGGATAAGAATGTGTGGGTTTGGGTGGGAGCGTCTTGCGGAAGAGGACTGAGATGTTTGTTGACTACTTTTCTTTCAAGGGCCCTTTATGCACGGGTAGTTTCTGTGGCGATCACCCCCCCACCCCCCCGACTACTTCGGGGCTCTGATTTCATTATGCACATCTTTTCTGACCTTTAGAAGTCACTTCGCTCTCTCCCTGTGTTTCCCCTGCATTTTCTGGATGCTGCCAGAAACAGCACCCAGAAAATGCAGAGAAAACACAGGGAGGGAGCAAAGTGACTTCTAAAGGCTGGGAAAGACATGCATAATGAAATCGAAGCCCCGAAGCAGTCGGGGGAGTGGTGGCAGCAGCAACGGAAACAACCCGTACATAAAGGGCCTTCCTTCCTTTCCCTTGATTTTTTACATTTTACCCTTTTGAGTCCCTCTTCCCATGCTGGCCTCCTAGGGTTGCCAGGTCCCTCTTCACCACCAATGGGAAGTTTTTGGGACAGAGCCTGAGGAGGGCAGGGTTTGGGGAGGGGAGGGACTTCAATGCCATAGAGTCCAATTGCCAAAGCGGTCATTTTCACCAGGTGAACTGATCTCTATCGGCTGGAGATCAGTTGTAACAGCAGGAGAGCTCCAGCTAGCACCTGGAGGTTGGCAACCCTGCGTGCATGTGTAAAGTGCCGTCAAGTCGCAGCCGACTTATGGTGACCCCTTTTGGGGTTTTCATGGCAAGAGACTAACAGAGGTGGTTTGCCAGTGCCTTCCTCTGCACAGCAACCCTGGTATCCCTTGATGGTCTCCCATGCAAACACTCACCAGGGTTGACCCTGCTTAGCTTCTGAGATGTGATGAGATCAGGCAACCCTACAGCCTCCTCATTCTCCGTTTTGGTAATTAACCCCAATTGCTGAGATGCTCAATTTCATTTTTCTCCTCTATGCAACGAAATGAGCTTCACAAAATGCTGGAGCATCTGTCGGGCCTGTGGCTGAACACTGAGAACTGAGGCCAATGGTTGCTAGAGATGATGGGAGGGAAGAATCCAAGATGTTGGTTCTCTTCTCTCCATTTCCTTTCCAGCTGCAGGGGGTGGGGATGCTGATAGCTGGATGCTTTGGCAAAACAACAACAAAAGAGGCGGGGAAAACCAAATGGAACTCAACCAGAGTACTGATTCCAAACCGAAGAGGTTGAGCTGGAAAATGCTAAAATTACGAATATATAAATTTTAATAAGGTGCACATTCAAGTTAAAAAGATTGTACATCACAGGTGTTCATGTTTGTATACAGTGAATGTGAAAGTTTTGCCTATGCTAGAGGCCTGTGTTTTTAACTTGAATGCGAACCTTATTAAAATTTATATATTTGTAATTTTAGCATTTTTCAGCTCAACCTCTTCAGTTTGGACCCTTTGGCATCCATGCTTGATCATAAGGGTATCCCTTCTGGAAGTATTTCCCAAAGAAAATGAATTAGGTACTCCAGATGACCTTCCTCAGGAGAGACCCAGTAGCTGCTGGACACAATTATCAGAGGTATGTGTATGTGTTTTCCCAAAAGGGATTTTAAAGCGCTTCTTAAAAATAATATTCAGACCATTATTAAAGAGAGGGCCTGCGGCCAAATGGTAGAAAGCAGGCTGATGGTTCAATCTCTGGTACTCCTTCTGGTTGGCCACAATGAACAGGGTTGCCAACCTCCAGGTATTAGCTGGAGATCTCCCGCTATTACAACTGATCTCCAGCCGATAGAGATCAGTTCACCTGGAGAAAATGGCCGCTTTGGCAATGGAAGTCCCTCCCCTCCCCAAACCCCACCCTCCTCAGGCTCCACCCCAAAAACCTTCCACCAGTAGTGAAGAGGGACCTGGCAACCCTAACAATGGAAAACAGGATGTTGGATATAGACCATATCAGTCTGAACCAGCAGAGCTCTTCATGTATTCTGACAACTGTGGGATTCCATCCCTGTACAAGTTTGCCCGCTGTTATCTCGACGGTCTTTCAGATGCCAGGATCACAGTCCAATCCTAAGCAGAATTGCACCCTTGTAAGCAGGGCTGTCAGCTCTGGGTTGGGAAATACCTGGAGAATTTGGGGGTGCAGCCTGGGAAGGGTGGAGTTTAGGGAGGGGAGAATGCCATGGAGTCCACCCTCCAAAGCAGCCATTTTCTCCAGGGGAACTGATCTTGGTTATGTGGAGATCAATTGTAATAGCAAGAGATCTCTGGGTACCCTCCTGGAGGCTGGCAACCCTACTTGTAAGTCCGTTGACGTCAGTGGACTTAGAAGGGTGTAGTTCTGTTTAGGATTGCGCTACCAACCTGTTTTATGATTTATTTAATTAATAATTAGTAATTTATTAGTATTTATCTGCCTTTTGTTTAATGTTATTTAAATGCCTATTCACCATTCTTTTTGTCTTAAATTGCCAGGTTTCAGCTTCTTTTAACACATGGTCATTAATTTTAGTTTCTACATTTGTAAGTTGCTGAGGCTATTTTTTTTAAAGATGGAATAAATATATACACTGCAGAGTGGGGTGACAATTCTTTGCTATTTATACACAGCCCAAAATGTGTAGATTTTTTTTAAAGTACTGTGGGGATTACTTTTGAGATTTACATGTAACTCCGTGTGCTTCTTTTCACCACCAGTCCTGCTCCCCCCCTCCATTCTGTTGTTTATTCCACTGCTGAAGTGTAGATTGTAAACTTCTCTGGGCAGGGACCTTTTTGCTCATGTTCGTTGAGGTATGCATGAAATCAAATTAGTGGAAGCCTAGGCTAGAATCTCTGCAATAAGTAAGGAAGTAAAATAAGTATGTTACTTTGCTCACTGATTTGGTAATAACAACTTGATGTCCAATTTAGTAACGGTCGAGGTATCGTAAGAATATCCTAAATGGGATTGAGGGTGGGGTAAAAGTTTGTAAAAGATTTCTGGAAACTTTAAAGTTGTTTTACCGGAACTAACATACTGCCTATGTTGTTCTGAACACGTTAGTTTTTTTTTTTTAAGTATCAAAGAGGAATGCGTCAAAATACGACTCTGGTGGGACTCGAACCCACAACCTTTGAATGACTTCGCCCCGTCACACAATCTAGAAGTCCAATGCGCTATCCATTGCGCCACAGAGCCTCCCGGATAAGCAGCGATCATCCTTCATGTTCTCTCCTTTGACCTCCCTCTCTCAGTTCCAGCTTAGCTCTCAAGCTGTTGATCTACTTAAAAATCCGACCTTCAGCCGCTGGCGGCCCTGAAAAGCCCCATTCCCGGAGGAAGCTGAGCTTGCATAACAACCCCCAAAAATTTCCCTGCAACTTTCATTTTTTCGTAGTTCACTTTAGGCACGCCTGAGGATTGCTTTCTTGCTTTCTTTCTTTCTTTTTTAAAGCTACGTTCGAAGGGACAAAGACCTGCTCGAAGCAGGAATTCATTCAGATCTTCCCGTGGGGATATTGCAACGGGACGAAAACCCGGGAGGGGGGGGGAGAAAGTATTTGGGACGGTGGGGGAAGAAGAAACTACGAAAAGTAGGCGGCGGAAAGAAAAGCGCACCCTCCCTTCTCCGCGAGAGCAGACCACGTGTAGGATGGAGCGCTCAGCCTACCCGAAAAAGGAGAAATACTACAAATCCCGGAGGGCATTGCGGCAGAGCGCCGGCGCCGCAGCGGCCCCTGCTGGCCGCCTGGGGCTTTGCGGTGACTCCCGCGGCATCAATTCGGGAGGCGGTGGCTCGGCGCCCCTCCCTCCCTCCTGCCATTCTCATGCAGAAGGGCGAGCAGTGCAGGTGGAGGAGGGAAAGGAAGTCTCCGAGCCAGGAGGGGCCAGGCCGATCAGGAGATCGCAGCCTCTGCAGGAGGCGGCGGCGGCGGCTGCAAAGACCTGCTGGCTGACAGCCGCCGGAGGGCTCGCCATCCCCGCCTCCAGGACTGGCTTCCTTTCCCCTGCGGTCGCTGCTGCTGCAGCTGCATTAAGAAATGCGGCTCTGACAACCGCTGGCCGGAGCCTCGTGGGAAGGAAGGAAGGGAGGGAAGGAGGGCGAGAGGAAGGAGGCGGAGGCGCTGCTCGCTCTGATCCGCCGGAGCAACCCGGGAACGCCAGGAAGAGATCCGGCGGTGCTGGATGCTGAAGACAGGGAGGAGACCTCCGGCCGAAGGGGTAAGCCGAGGCTGCTTGCTTAGGGTGGAGAGCCCCTCCCCTCCCAACCGGGTGGGTCCTTTTGATCCGCATCCCGGTCTGCGTAGCAACGAGAGCGGCATTGTGCAAGATTTAGGGGCGGGGGGGGGGGAGAAGAGCCCTCTCCCCCCCTCCAGGCACCTACAGGAAAGGGAAGAGTTCGTGCCGTGACCTTCTTTTCTCCTTCTCCTGGGTCTCTTTGCTCCTATTCTTTCAGCAGGTTGGCTAGGTTTGGGCTCCAAGGTGCAGAACCCCCCCCCCCCTTTGGTGCTATCAGTGGGCCGATGGGGTGGGGGGGGGCTAGAAGCCTGTTCGGTTATTTCTTTGTAGATAAAGGAATGGTAAAAGGGGGGGGGGGAATCAGGCCTGGCAATTGGGAATGATTAATCCTTGACTGATTAGCCTCATTTAAAGAGGCCTGCAGAATGTGAGATTCAGCTTCAGGAAAAGGTGTGTGGCGGTGTTTTTTGGGGGTGGGGGTTCTAACATTTGTATAATCAGCAATTTCTTCACCCTCAACCCATTTCCTAAAAATCTCAAATTATCTCTCTCTCTCTATTACCCCCATATTCATCAGCTACTCAAAGGGAGGGGGCTATGTCAATTATGCTCTGTGACAAGTTGATGTGGGATGGTGTCAGATTTCTTTGCCCCCACCCCAGTATGACTGATGGTGATACCAGGGGGAGAAATAGTTAAACAGGAAAGCCAAGCCACTACCTGGGTACTCCGCGTTTTTCCGTACAATTTGATCCTTTTGCTTCAGCCCTGCTGGCAGTGAACTCCTGGGGAGGGGGGGGGATTAAGCAAGGCCCATTCAGGTATTTATCTTTGGGCTGGGAGTTTGAGATGAGCGAGATTCATTCCTTCCCCCATTTTGGGTTAAGCTTTGTCTGTCTGTGTGTAGACACCTGGCCTCCTCCACTACTGGGTTTGGGTGGAGCATTACACTTTGGACTTCATTTACGCATAATTGTTTCTTTGAAACATGAACCCTCCTAAAATCTTTGGTAGGACTGCTGCCTCTGATAGAATCAGAATCCTGGCAGGGAAAAATGAGCCTTTTCACTTAAAAAAAAGCCATGTATTTACAAACCAGAATTTGAAAGGAGAATAAGACTTGGGTCGTTTTCTGTTGGTAGCCAGGAGTGGAATTGACTTTCTGTTGTTTCAGTGTGCTCTTTCTGGAATCGTACACCTACCTAGATAATTATTCTAATCTAAGTTACAAAGATTTCCAAAGTCTAGATACAGGAAAGAGAACAGGGACTAGTTAGACAGGGACTAGTTAGGAAAGGGGCAGCATCTCTTACTAAAATGACACATGGTTGTTCATATGTAGGTGTGGGAGTATGTCTCTGTGACAGCTAAAAAGCTGAAAAAAGACAAAATTTATAAGCCACTGAAATAGCTGACTGTTCTCTCTGTCGACTAATCCAAATGTGCAACAAGCTATATCTTTGCCCCCCCTCCCCTTAGCTGGAGAATGTTACTTGCCAAAGGCTGCAGAATGAGATTACAGGATAATAGGGAAGCTGTCACAATTAATTTGCGATCATTAATGTTTTGTCAAGTCCCTGGTTCCTCTTCAGTTTCCCACTTTTAGGAGCCAAAGTCAATAGGAAGAGATGGAATCCTACCATGCTGTTTGATAACAAGCCAGTAGCCCACCCTCGGGGCTTCTTTATTCATTCAGGAACACAAACTCCCTTCTCCAATTTGTTTATTTAAAGATATTATCCTTCTTTGCTGCAGGCACACTCCAGGTAGTTTACAAACAACCAATGAAACCACACCCTGATGCTCAAGGTAGCCCATTATTTATTTTTCTGGTGTAAAAGCTAATAAATCATCAAAGGATTCTACAATCTGGGTTCCATTAAAAGCTCTTTTGAAAAAAAATGTTTTACAATTCTTGGCCTCCCATATTGGCTTATTTAATATATACATCCCACTATATGCAGTGGCACAAAGAGACTCTTAAAAGTCAAAGTTTGCATTTTAAAAATCAATAAAAGCCTCAACAACCAATTTAAAATAGACTAATTAAACATATTTTTTTAAAGACACACATTATTTTTTTAACACACACATTATTGTTGCTGCAGGCTGTGATGCTGGAAGTGGAATCCATGTGGCAAAAATCTCCACCTAAGCATCCCAGCTGTAATGCACAGAGAGCAACTTTTGAGAGAGTGTTTCATTCAGTGGTCAAGCGCATGCTGTCTGCATGCAGAAACCTTCAGGTTTAATGCCTCCGGCGCAGGGAGGGGCTGTGGCTCAGTGGTAGAGCATCTGCTTTGCATGCAGACAGTCCCAGGCTCAATCCCCAGCATCTAGGGATCTGGCAGTAGGTGATGTGAAAGACCTGAGACCCTGGAGAGCTGCTGCCAGTCTGTGTAGACAATACTGACTTTGATCTACCAAGAGTCTGTTTTAGGATAAGGCAGCTTCATATGCTGAAAGGCTATCAGGCGGCAGAAGTTAGGAAAGATGGTCTTTACTTGATTCTACCAGAGAGTTTGTAGTCAGAGGAGACCATACTGACCTGGTCTGATTCAAAATAATTAGGGTTACCAACCTCCAGGTGGGACCTGGAGACTATCTGGTATTACAACTGATCTCCAGACTACCAAGATCCCCTGGAGAAAATGGCTGCTTTGGACTCTGAACAGTTATGTCCCATTGAGACCCCTCCCCAAACCCCTTTCCCAGGTTCCACCCCCAAATCTCCAGGTATTTCCCAACCCGGAGTTGGCCATCCTAAATGTAACACAATTTCATATGCTTTACTACTCAGATCAGGGAATGTAAATATCTATAGTGGCAGCCAGGAACTACCATGGTGTACATGTATACCTTAGAACTTTTAGAAATAAAATAGGGACATGCTTGTTCCTTCTCTTACATTCCTGTCCCCCCGTCCCCTGCAATACCTTGCTAAAGAATCTACCCTGTCCGAGAACAGGGTATAGAGGCCAAGGCCTTCCCCTGATCATTTATAGTCCACCTTTCTCATAGGGACTCAATTCAGATCACAAAATTAAATATCAAAACAACATTTAAAACAATCTAGAAACGTTTCCACGAACATTAAAGCTTCAACAATATTCCCTTCCTAAAAATGTTCTCATGAACAGTTCCAGTTTATACATCTCCAGAGTGATCAAAGTACGGGAGCCTTTCTGACCCCGTTGGTAAGCCATTCCACCAAGCAGGGCTCAACCGAGAATGTTTGGGCAGCAGTTGATTTTACCTGTTTTTCAGGTGGCGTCTTCAGTAGGCTACGTTCAGATGAGCGTGTAGAGATTTAATATTTAAATTGCTGCAAGCATGGAAAAGAGTGGAGATGCATCCATCCAAGATGCAGGGGGAGGGGTCATCTGGGGCAGCTGCCTGCTTGCAGCTTAGTTGGCTAATTTTTAAGTTGATAATTTTGTATGGCCCGTGAATGATGTTATAAATACCCAAATCGCCCTTGGCGGAAAAAAGGTTCCCCACCCCTGCTATATAGGATTGCAGTGTTAATGTTGAGCACTCCCTTTGCTTGCAAGCAGATTCCCAGTTCACTTCCAACTGAGAGGATCTCTGGTAGCAGGGCTGGAGAAGACCTCTGTCCAAGCTCCTGGGCAGCCCCACTCCTCCACATGAGTGGCGGAGGCTAATCTGGTGAACTGGATTTGTTTCCCCACTCCTACACACGAAGCCAGCTGGGCAGCCCCACTCCTCCACATGAGTGGCGGAGGCTAATCTGGTGAACTGGATTTGTTTCCCCACTCCTACACACAAAGTCAGCTGGATGACCTAAGAGACCTAGTCACAGCTCTCTTAGCTCCACCTACCTCACAGGGTGTCTGATGTGGGGAAGGGAAGGTGATTGTAAGCCGGTTTGAGTCTTCCTTAAGTGGGAGAAAAAGTCGGCATATAAAAACCAACTCTTCGTCTTAAATTTTTTTTGTATTTATCATAGGAGGCCCCATCAATACTCATATTGCAGATCTTCCCTACTCTTTCTCTGGTTAATGTTGTGAGGATTTTTTAAAAATCCAGCCAGTAATGAGAAGGAAATTAGATTCTTGCCTTCAGCATGCTTTTCCACACACACAGCGCTCTTTGCCTGTCTCTCGGCATGCCTTCGGCCCATCTCGACAGACAGGTCTTAATTTCACACTGAAATATATAGCCAGGATGTTCTGTTCTGAATTCCAACCTAGGGTTGCCAGGTCCCTCTTTGCCACTGGCGGGAGATTTTGGGGGCGAAGCCTGAGGAGGGTGGGGTGAACTGATCTCTATCGGCTGGATAGATAGTTGTAATAGCAGGAGATCTCCAGCTACTACCTGGCGGTTGGCAACCCTATTCCAGCCCCATTCGTTTGTTCGGGGCATGCTCCAAAGCTATAAAATGCACTGCGTGACCTTGGGCTAGTTACTCGCGCTCTCAGCCTAGGTTACCTCACAGGGTTATTGTGGGGATGTAATGGATCATGAGGGTGAACACGTGCACCATCCTGTTCCCTGGAGGAAGGGTGGTATAAAAATGCTGCTGACAAATAAAATACAAGCATGTGGCAACTCTGCCAATGCCCTGCAATCCTTGATCTTGGCAGTTCTCAGAAAGGAGATGACCTGAGCGCTCTAGCTGTAGGATCCAAGCATCCTTTCTCTGGCCCCGGTACAAATGTGTAAGATGACCCCTTCACCGATCCCATCCTGTACAAACTTAATTTCCTCCACTCTGAAAAGGAGAAAATCATATTCTTGTTGTTCTTGTTGTCCACAGGTGTGCGTGGAGTGTTCTGCTTCTCTGGCTGTAGTGTGGGTATTGGGGCAGTGATACTTCTAAGAGATGCATTAGATATGCATGCATGCAAGCAAGCTGGGTAAAGGTAGTCCCTATGCAAGCACCGGGTCATTCCTGACCCATGGGGTGATGTCACATCCCAATGTTTACTAGGCAGGCTATGTTTACGGGGTGGTTTGCCATGGCCTTCTCCAGTCATCTATACTTTACCCCCAGCAAGCTGGGTAATATTCTAATGTACCCAAGAGCAATCTCAGGGACATATTTTAACACCTCGGGAGTATCCCTGCTGTAGTTGTGTATAAGTGTGACCTGGATCCAGCTCTAGCTGACAACCTTTGACCCCAAAAAAAGTTCATTAACTGTTTTGCCTTTTTTTTCTTTTTTTTTTAAGTAAACTGCTTTGAGAACAGTGACTCAATAAAGGATGGGCAGATGGCCAAGACCATACTAGTCTCTTGCTGGCTGACCTTGGTTTAGCCCAGAGGTCCCCAACCTTTTTGAGCCTATGTGCACCTTTGGAATTCTGATACAGGGTGGTGAGTGCAGCCGCAAAAGACACACACACACACAGAGGAAGCTAGGGTTGCCAACCTCCAGGCAGTAGCGGGAGAT
Source organism: Euleptes europaea (assembly GCF_029931775.1). Taxonomy (NCBI): domain Eukaryota; kingdom Metazoa; phylum Chordata; class Lepidosauria; order Squamata; family Sphaerodactylidae; genus Euleptes; species Euleptes europaea. The sequence continues at coordinate 52,660,411 of NC_079325.1, read as the reverse complement.
CACACACAGAGAGGAAGCTAGGGTTGCCAACCTCCATGTAGTAGCGGGAGATCTCCTGCTATTACAACTGATCTCCAGCCGATAGAGATAAGTTCACCTGGAGAAAATGGCTGCTTTGGTAATTGGACTCTATGGCATTGAAGTCCCTCCCCCCCAAAACCCGCCCTCCTCAGGCACCGCCCGCAAAATCTCCAGGTTTTTCTCAAACCAGAGCTGGCAACCCTAAAGGAGGCCCAAGTACAGGGGACAAAAGGAGTAATTTTAAACAATACACTGGCAAAGAGAAGTGTGAGAGAGAATAAAACCAATACTTTGGTGTGCAGCCAATCAGAAGCCCTGCTAGGAATAACCTACCCACCTTCCTAAAACACCAGGAAAGGTGTTGGCAGCTACCAGGTTGGGGACTCCTGGTTTAGCCCTATAAAGTTGAACTGAACTGAAAACATGGAAAGTATTTCTTTCTTTAAATGGGTGATACGACCGTGTCTTGGCCTTAGTTTCCGCAATATGGGGATGATACTGCTGATTTACATTACTGGACTATTGTAAGGATTACTGTGATGACCTATAGGGTTGCCAGTTTCAGGTTTGGAAATACTAGAAGATTTTCAGGGTGGAGTCTGGGAGGGTGGGGTTTAGGGAGGGAAGGTACCTTGGTAGAGTATAATGCCATGCAGTCCACCCTCCAAAGCAGCCGTTTTCTTCAGGAGAAGTGGAATAAATGTTTTAAATAAATAAGTGATTTACGTAGTCTGGAGGTTGTAATTGCAGGAGATCCCCAGCCCCCACATGGAGGTTGGCAACCCCCCTGTAGGTGAAGCACTTTGAATACTAGAAATGCTGCTATTCTTATTGTGGTCCTCCTGGAAGGTTCCTTCATCCTGATAGCAGTGACAAAGATTTCACAGGCCATGGGGCTGTTTAGCTGGGAAAGAAGGTGGTTAAGGGGAGACATGATAGAGGTCTATACAATTATGCATGGTTTGGAGAGACTGGAAAGGGAGAAGCTTTTCTCCCTCTCTCATAATACTAGAATGGGGGGTCATCTGCTGAAGCTGGAGGGGGAGAGATTCCAAACAGATAAAAGGAAGTATTTCTTCACACAATGCATAGTTAAATTGTGGAACTCCCTGCCACAGGATGTGGTGATGGCTGCCAACTCGGAAGGCTTTAAAAGGGGAGTGGACATGTTCATGGAGGAGAGGGCTATTCATGGCTACTAGTCAAAATGGATACTAGTCATGATGCATACCTATTCTCTCCAGGATCAGAAGAGCATGCAGAATATTTTAGGTGCTGTGGAACATAGGATGCTGCTTCTGCAGTCGTCTTGTTTGTGGGCTTCCTAGAGGCTCCTGGTCGGCCACTGTGTGAACAGACTGCTGGACTTGATGGACCCTGGTCTGATCCAGCAGGGCTTTTCTTACGTTCCTATGGGGTTGGTGCTGAATTCATGGCTGCTGCTAGGTGCAGTGTGATCCAGAGGGCAATCTGTCAGGGAACTGGCACAGCGAGAGCATTCACCAGCATAGGTGAGCTGTGTGGGTTTGGATAGGTGCTCGGTGCATCTTTGGCCTCTTCCAAACCCGCTCGGTGCGTCTGTGTCCTTAAAACATGAAGGGTCAGTGCCCTTTCCAGTGTGCAGGGTCTGGTTCTTTCGCAACAGCCCGTTGTTAAACCAACTGTGGAGAATCAGGGTGTGCCTGTTTGGGATGGTTTGATTGGAATCAGGGGAGCTGGGCGTGGATGGAACCAGCTCTTTCCGACAGTGGAGATGGAAGGGGTGATATAGGGAGAGGGTGGAACCGTGGAGAGAAGAAATCTGGAAGGAGAGCGCAGGAGTGGGATGGAAATCCGCACAGGTCTTGTTGAGCAATGAGGCTGGCCTGTCGGTCGGAGTGAATACAATGCCATGGAGTCCACCCTCCAAACCAGCCATTTTCTCCATGGGAACTTATTTCTGTAGTCTGGAAATGTGATTCCAGGAGATCCCCAGGCCCCACCTGGAGGTTGGCACCATAGCCTGATGCCTCAGATTAGAGGAAGGCTCTAAACATTGCACACTGGAGTGATAGAATATAGGCCATTTTTGTCTGTGTTTCTCATGATAGGTTTGATGGTCAAGAGAACGAAGGGCTTGCTTGTATCAGGGTTGCCAAATCCAGATAAGCGTTTCCAAAATATGGGTCACATCTCCATGGGTGAGATGAGTGGGCAGAGGGGACTGGAACTGTGCAAAGGTGAAGGGAAGCATTTAGTTTCTCTTCACCCCTTTCTGGTTTTTGCACAGAGCTGGGTACATGCTTCATCATGATCCTGTTTGTAGAAGGCAGATTATTAAGCACACATGCGTTTTCAAGGGCTTTAATGCACCTGGATGCCAGTGCAGATTTCCACAGACAATTGGAACCCATCTCCTGCTGCCCTTGATTTGTTCCTCACCCTACTCTCTAGTGAAACAGATGTATAGGATCTTTGGGAAAGCATCTGTTTCCTGGACAGCAGAGAAAAGAGATGTAGTAAGAGGATTTGGTAATGGTGACAGAGTCAGCGTGATGTAGTGCTTAAGAGCGGTGGTTTGGTGGTGGACTCTGATCCGGACAACCAGATTTGATTCCCACTCCTCCGCATGAGCAGTGGACTCTAATCTGGAGAACCGGGTTTGATTCTCTACTCCTCCACATGAGCGGCGGATGCTAATGGTGACAGTGTCTTAGAGAGCCAGCGTGGTGTAGTGGTTAAGAGCAGTGGTTTGGAGCGGTGGACTCTAATCTAGAGAACTGGGTTTGATTCCCCACTCCTCCACATGAGCGGCAGATTCTAATCTGGTGAACTGGGTTGGTTTCCCCACTCCTACACATGAAGCCAGCTGGGGGACCTTGGGCTAATCACAGCTGTCTCAGCCCCACCTACCTCACAGGGTGTCTGTTGTGGGGAGGGGAAGGGAAGGTGATTGTAAGCCGGTTTGATTCTTCCTTTAGTGGTAGAGAAAGGTGGCATATAAAAACCAACTCTTCTTCTTCTTCGGCTTTAGAAAGGAAAAATTAACATGCGAGGCAGTCACTTTAATTACTTCATTTACCCCCTGCCTTTCTCCTTAATGGAGACCCAAAGCGGCTTACATAATTCTCCTCGCTTCCGTTTTATTCTCACAACAACCCTGTGAGGTAGGTTAGGATGAGAACAGGTGACTGGCCCAAGGTCACCCAGCAAACTTCCATGGCACGAGCGGGGATTTGAACCTGGGTCTCCCAGATACGAGTCTGACACACTTAACCATTATACCACACTGGTTCTCTAACTTCTAAATAAGTGTAACTGTTTGGGAAGAAATGGTAGGCAAAAGAGTAACAATGTGTTTCAGGTACCGTGGTAAGCATCGGTTCACACATTGCAAGAAAAAATGCAGGAAGGTTGTTATGAGTATGAGTTAATTTACCTGCATGCTCATTGATTTTGATGGGTACAAGCAGATTCAGAACTGCATTTCTCAAAAGTACGTACTCTTTACTAGATATGTGTGAAATCAGTTTAATTTTAGAAAAGAGACTGATGTCAAACTATTTGAGGGAGCTTGAGATCCAAGTACCAGTACTTTGTAAATTTGTGTCTCTGAGAGTTACAAGATAGAATCCCTTAGCGCTGACAGGAATCCAAAGGACATCTAGAGCTGTTGCAAATCAAAGCAATTGACTTTTGACTCTCTCCCTTCCCTGGTACCCTCGTCACACTAGACTACAGTGTGCCATAAGCAAAAAGTGGAAGACTTAAGAAGAAGAGTTGGTTTATATATGCCGACTTTCGCTACCACTTAAGGAAGATTCAGCCGGTTTACAATCACCTTCCCTTCCCCTCCCCACAGCAGACACCCTGTGAGGGGTGTGGGGCTGAGAGAGCTGTGACTAGCCCATGGTCACCCAGCTGGCTTCATGTGTAGGAGTGGGGAAGCAAATCCAGTTCACCAGATTAGCCTCCACTGCTCATGCGGAGTAGTGGGGAATCGAACCCGGTTCTCCAGATTAGAGTCCACTGCTCCAAAACACCACTCTTAATCACTACACCACGCTGGTACATTGTAGGGAAATTATTCTAGCTAGCTCTAGCAAGAAAGGGGAGCCCCTTACTCCAGGAAAAGGTAAGTGTAGAGTCACCTTCTGATTTGATTGGGGGGGGGGGAGAGGGATGTTGCATCCTGTGTTTGTGATTTCCAAAGGAAATTGAATTGGATGTCTGTGCAAATATAGTGATCGTGAACAAACTTTGTAGAACTGTTTATGTGGTCCTGTGATGACCCGTTTCTTGGCAGTTGGTCCAGGGCACAGCTGTGCGTTGGGGTGAAGCAAGGGTTGCCAGCTCCGGGTTGGGAAATACATGGAGATTTGGGGGGTGGGGCCTGAGGAGGGCGGGGTTGGGTGAGGGGAGGAATTTATGAGGTATAATGCCATAGAGTCTGCCTTCCAAAGCAGCATTTTCTCCAGGTGAAGTGATCACTTTTGCCTGGAGATCACTCGCAATCCCAGGAGATCTTCAGCCACCACCTGGCAACTGGTGACCCTAGGTGAAGCTGTGGTCTCAGGTAGTAGATTAAGGTGCAATGTCAGGGTTGTTGCAGAGCTGGGCAGCTGTTCAGCTCTGTGCCCAGGTATACACTCCTGTTTGCCCAGCTGTTGCATAATACTTCCAAGTTAGGCTGTAGATGCAGGTGCATTGTGTGGGCACGGCCGTAGCTCAGTGGTAGATTGCATGCTTGTTGTACAAGTGGGATGGTCTTGAGGTTAGTTTTCAATGTCTCAGTTAAAAGAGACTTTGAAATCTCAGTTTGGGAAAAGACTTTGGCGAGCTGGAGCTAGATGGAAGAGACGATAGTTGGCATGGGTTGTGGGACCTTGGCTATGTGGTAGAGCATATATTTCGCATCCAGAAGGTCCTAGGTTCAGTCTAGGTGGATCTGTAACTGGTTGACAAATCACACCCAAAGAGTTCTTGTTAATGGTTCCTCATCCACTTGGAGAGGAATGACTAGTGGAGTGCCTCAGGGATCTGTCCTGGGCCATTCAACATCTTTATAAATGATTTGGATGAAGGAATACAGGGGATGCTTATTAAATTTGCAGGTGATACTAAATTGAGAGGGGTAGCAAATATGGCAGAAGATGGATACAGGATGACCTTGACAGGCTGGAGAACTGGGCTAAAACTGATAAAATTCATTTCAACAGAGATAAATGTAAAGTTTTGCATTTAGGTAGGAAAAATCAAATGCATAATAATAGGATGGGGGAGACATGTCTTAACAGTAGTGTGTGTGAAAAGGATCTTGGGGTCTTAGTAGACCAAACACTGCACATGAATCAGCAGTGTGATGCGGACGGTAGCTAAAAAGGCAAGTGCGATCTTGGGCTGTATCAACAGAAGTATAGTGTCCAGATCACACAAAGTGATGGTATCGCTTTACTCTGCTCTGGTTAGAACAGAGTAAAGTGTTCAGTTTTGGGCACTGCAAATTAAGAAGGATGTAGACAAGCTGCAACAAAGATGGTGAGGGGTCTGGAGACCAAGTCCTATGAGGAAAGGTTGAAGGAGCTGGGTATGTTTAGCCTGAAGAGGAGAAGACTGAGAGGTTATATGATAATCATCTTCAAGTACTTGAAGAGCTCTCATATAGAGAATGGTGCTGAGTTGTTTTCTGTTGCCCCAGAAGGTCGGACCAGAACCAACAAGTTGAAATTAAATCAAAAGAGTTTCCGTCTAGTCATTAGGAAGAATTTTCTAACAGTTACAGCGGTTCTTCAGTGAAACAGGCATCCTTGGTAGGTGGTAATCTCTCCTTCCCTGGAGGTTTTAAAGCAGAGGCTAGGCCATCTGTCAGCAATGCTGATTCTATGACCTTAGGCAGATCATAAGAGGGAGGGCATCTTGGCCATCTTCTGGGCAGGGAGTAGGGGTCACTGGTGGTGTAGGGGGAGGTAGTCGTGAATTTCCTGCATTGTGCAGGGGGCTGGACTAATGACCCTGCTGGTCCCTTCCAGCTCTATGATTCTATGGTTCATAGCATCTGCTGAAAGGAACAGGTCATGGATGGTGTGAAAGACCCTGAGATCTTGAAGAGTTGCTGCTAATCAGAGTAGAAAGTATTGACTTTGATAGACCAGTGGTCTGATTATGTATTGGAAATGATGTCAATATTCATACACGGGCATGCTAGAGAAGTTGCATGATGATAAACCATTATTGCGTTTTACAATAACTTGTCAGGGAAAATCTATTTAGGGCAGTTGCACTGGTTCCTCAAGCCAAGGTTCTTCTGTTTACAAACTGATACCAACGATATTGATAAAAGAGCCAACCAAGGCCAATTTGCATAACCAAGCCAAGATGATCCTTTGGAGCTGTTTCTTGCATCCTCTCTTTGCAATGCAATACTTCTTTTTAATTGCAGAGAGTAATTCCTTCAGGATGGCTATGACTATTTTTTTGGAAGTATGTATTTCATGCCACCGCCACATGCATGATGCCATGACCCGTCTGCTATTGCAGAAGCACACATGGGTGTGTTATGGTGAGTGGACTTACCTTGTGTGGCTCTATAGCTGACAATGATTCTAGAGACTCTGATCTCTTCCAGGTTTTGGGTACTCTGAGAAAAATAACCTCCAGTGGCATCCTGAAGCAGTCCCTTACTGAGAGATCTTGAGACAAGGCAGATGGCAGCTTCACTGGAACTTAACCCACACACTGCAGCATTGGGATACATTTAGGGTTGCCAGCTTCAGGTTGGGAAATACCTGGAGATTTTGGGGGCGGAGCCTGAGGAGGGCGGAGTTTGGAGAAGGGAGAGACTTCAATGCCATAGAGTCCAGTTGCCAAAAGCGGCCATTTGCTCCAGGTGAACTGATCTCTGTCGGCTGGAGATGTTGTAATAGCAGGAGATCGCCAGCCACCACCTGGAGGTTAAGAATATTTAGCAAAAACAAGATTTCCCATGCTGAATTACCTGTTATCAACAAAAGCCAGCATGTAGGCTCCAATTTCAACTACTCTTCTAAATACATTCACAAATGTCACAAAACACGGTAATGACAATATTCCATATGCTATATTGAATGATCAAACAAAACCAAATTTAAGTAAACTGTGTTCAAAATTCATACAGAAACGGTTAACAAAAATACAATCATGCTTGTATATCAATGTCCCAACATTTTTGATGGTGGACCCTGGCAGCTGCCAGATGATGCCAATCTCTGAAGTAGGTTTCCCAGGTCCCTCTTCGCCACCCGAGGGAGGTTTTTGGGGTGGAGCCTAAGGAGGGCAGGGTTTGGGGAGAGACTTAAATGCCATAGAGTCTAATTGGCAAAGCCGCCATTTTCTCCAGCTGAACTGGTCAAAACCGGCTGGAGATCAGTTGTAATAGAAGATCTCCAGCTAGTACCTGGAGGCTGGCAATCCTATTCTGAAGCCGGCTCTGTAGAGCTTCCAAGCTTATTCTTTCTTATGGGAGTTGGCTACAATTATTAACCGTCAGGGCATTTCATATTAAAATCAAGAGCAAATACAGTATCTGTTTTCTAGCAAGCTCTGCAGTGGTGTATGAGACGCATCACACCATAGCGAAATGCTGCCCCAAAGGTCCCCCTCCCAGCAGCACATTCCCTGAGCCAATTCAATTATGCGAGTTGGCCTTCAGCGGTTGTCTCACCCTCGCCATCAGCAGCGCAGATCAGCTTTTAGCTGAATAATCTTGGCTTGCGGCGAATCTGGAAACTGCAGTGTCATATGAGGATTTACAAACACTGTCGGCAAAGTTAGTGCTTTTCCTCCCTGGTTTCCTGTTTGCTGCTCGGCTTCCTGTTTCTCCAAGTCCCATCAAAGGAGAGGTTGAAACGCAGAAATAGGTTGGAGGCCAAAGCTGGGTTTGGCTGGCGTTCAGTACAGGAGTCTGAGCTCCAGAGAAAAAATGGGGCCCTTTGGAACTTTGTGTGAAACATCTGAGAGCTCAGCTGGCTTCCACTGGCGCATCACGCCTGACCTTTTAAACGTACATGCACAAAGCGCATAGAATGTTGTGTGTGGTTTGGGCCATCCTTATCTGAGAAAGGGCATCGCTGTGCTGGAAGAAGTCCAGAAAAGGGCAACCATGAGTCAAAGCTGATCAAATACAGCCACGGTCGCATGCTGTCTGCCATTTTTAACAAGCAATATTAGCCATATGGGGCCCAGATTCATTTTGGGAAAATGCAAGAAGGGGAGTTTTTCACTGTGATTGTCTCTCCCCGCATTTAAAAGACCGTAGCTGAACACAGGGGTGGTGTCATTTACCAAAGCCATGTGGGGGTGGCTAAGTCCCCTTTCCCTGCAAGTAGGGTTGCCAACCTCCAGGTACTGTGCAAGAGAATAACCAGCAGCACTGGCTTTACAATAAGAATTTCAAAAACAATAATAGACGCAAGCGTCACAAATCTATATTAACAATGAAATAAACAAGTAATGAAGTGCAAAATTTGTGAATCCAAAACAATGTCTGTTACATCACAGGGTATGTCATACAGTACATTCTGTCCATGAAAGGAATCCAAAATTTCCGTGGTAATATTAATAGTCCACACAGATGACTTCAAACCACACATATAAGAAGAATAAGAACCTCTCTGGAGAAAATGGTCGCTTTGGCAATTGGACTCTATGGCATTGAAGTCTCTCCCCTCCCCAAACCCCACCCTCCTCAGGCTCTGCCCCCAAAATCTCCCGCCGGTGGCAAAGAGGGACCTGGCAACCTTACTTGCAAGTCTAAATCCAAATCAGGGCTGTGTGTAGTTGTACTTGCTCTTTTAAACTATTTATTAACAGGTAAAGTGTAGACAACTGGGGAAGGCAGTGGCAAACCAGCCCGTAAACAAAGTCTGTCTAGTAAACGTCGTGATGTGATGTCACCCCATGCGTCAGTAATGACCCAGTGCTTGCACAGGGGACTACCTTTACCTTTTACAAAAATAAAGAACAACACCAACAATAATAATACCAGGCTCTTGAGTAGGGATGCCAGCCTCCAGGTGGAACCTGGGGATCCCCAGAATCACATCTCCTCTGCAGACTACGGAGATGAGTTCCCCTGCAGAAAAAGGATGCTTTGGAGGGTGGACTCTAGGGCATTGACCCCACTGACGTCTCTGTCGTCTTCAGGCTCCACCCCCAAATCTCCAGGAGTTCCCCAACCCCAGAGCTGGCAACCCTACCCCCCCTACCCCACCAGTGCCAGGGGGGACCTGGGAACCTTACTCTTGCGATGCATCACCTTCTTGATTCTTGAAATTCATCCCCTTCTTTTGCCTCAAAGTAGGTCAATCCTCTGCACTTTCCCGTACCATTTCCCAACCATACTGATCATGAGGGTAAAGGAAATAGTTAAAGCGTGTCTGCAGAACATAATTTAGGCATGTCCCCTTTGCTTGCCACTAAGGTTGCTATATGGTGGCATTGCTTCTTCCTCTTTTAGTTTTAAAAAGCTAGGAACCAAGCTCTGCTGCTTCCATCACTGTTCCACTTCTGTTAACTTTTAAATAGATAGCATTCCTTTAAGATGACGGTAGCAAGGGAGGAAAAATAATTGTGTGCCGTGATCAGCACATCAGATAACCTCCAGCATTTCACAGATGCAAATAGGAAACACTGTCTTCATCATTTTTTTTACAGCCAAAGGCCAGCATAAAATATAAAATATAGGAAACGTTGTTTACCTGCAATATGCCAGTTCAGGAGCACTTGAGGATCTGGACACATGATTGGAAAACAAAACAGGTGTTTGAATAGATTGTTCCTTTTGGTTAAGACACAATGAAGAAAGCTGTGCCCCTTCAGAAATTCAGCAAAGATCTGTGCTTTCTTAATGGAGATTTTGGGGGTGGTGACTGAGGAGGGTGGGGTTTGGGGAGGGGATGGACTTCAGTGGGGTATAATGCCATAGATTCCATCTTCTAAAGTGGCCATTCTCTCCAGGCAAACTGATCTCTGTCATGGAATTCTTCACTGGATTAAGGTTTTCTGTTGTCCCATCAGATTCTCACCAGCAGATTTTCCAATACAAGGGCCCAAAGATTACCCTTTCAGCATCAAACGTGCTGATTACCATGGCCATCAGGTACAAGTACAAGGTATCTGGGAAGCTGAAATGAAATAATAAGCATTCTGTAGTACCTTAGCATGACAGTTAGAAGCCGTAGTTGTTTTGGTCTGGTCTGGTTTGAGCCACTGTGTATCAAGGGCATTTACCAAGTTGTTTGGCAACACAAACCAACTTTAAGATTGTTTGCTGAGAGACCCGAAGAATAAAAGCGTCCTTCTGTTTCATTTGTTTTGGATCTTGCCATGGCCCCCATACAGATGAAACCCTGTTGTAGTTTGTATTTTGATGCTGAATTTGATCATCTCAGAGTTTAGGCATATTAAAGCCCTCCCACATTTGTGTGTGTGTGTGTGTGTGCTCCATCAAGTCACAGCTGATTTATGGCAACCCTGTAAGGTTTTTCAAGGCAAGAGACTTTCAGAGGTGGTTTGCCATTGCCTGCCTCTGCGTGGGCTGAGGGAGTTCTGAGAGAACTGTGACTGGCCCAAGGTCACCCAGCTTGCTTCATGTGGGAAAGTGGGGAATCGAACCCAGTTCCCCAGTTTAGAGTCTGCTGCTCTAAACCACTATACCATGCTGACTCTCAAAGCATCCCACATGGGAGACACCAATTCTCACCCTAATGAAGGCCAGTGGGAACATCCCTATCTGTGGCAACTACTATGTACATATGTAAGTGCCATCAAGGCGCAACTGACTGAAGGTGACCCCAGCAAAGGGCTCTCAAGGCAAGTGAGATGCAGAGCTGGTTTGCCAGTGCCTTCCTCTGCAGAGTCTTCCTTGGTGGTCTCCCATCCAAGTATCAATCCTGCTTAACTTCTGAGATCTGACGAGATCAGGCTATACCGTGCCGCCTTCCGACCCTGGTAACTACTAACACACCATAAATGAGCCCCTACAGAAGTTCAACAAAGATCTGTCCCTTGCATCAATTTTTCGCAATACGTGGACTACCAGACACTTTCTGCCAGATAATGGGGCCCAGTTCACATCAGCGGAATCTGACGCATTTTTTCAGATCCATCTGATCCATCACAAAGATCTGATCCATCACATCATATCACCTCCTTCCATCCAGCAACAAATAGTCAGGCTGAATGGATGGTCAGAACAACAAAGGATACATTCAAATGGATTAAGGATGATTAGGATCATCATCTTGCATGTTTCCTCCTGACACAAAACATCCCATTGAGTACTACTACAGGCAGGAATTCTGGTGAGCTGGTAATAGGCGGTTGACGCCTCTGCTAGATCGTATGCACCTGGTCCCTGACTTTACTGAGAAATAAGCAAAGAATGCTGATGGCCGCACAGACAGAGGTGGAGTCCAAAGGTCCCTGCATATATTTGCCCCCTAGAACCCTGTTTATGTGAGGGTTGGGGATCTGGCTCAGCAAAGATCCCTGTAACTGACTCAAGCTATAAGGCCATTATCGTGCCTGACCCCAGATGGCCATGTGCTACAGATACATGTGGACCAGATGAGGAGCCATATATCTGGGTAGCCACCTTCCTCTGCAAGCACCATTTGTGCTCCAGCAGCAGCAAGTGTTGAGCCAGCAGCTGCCCAGGAACTGAGCCAAGGATATGTTGACACAGGTTGTTTATGCATGGGAGTTTTACCTGAGGTTTGTTGCTCTCTGGACCCACACTTTCTTTTTCTGGCAAGGCTATAATAAAGTGTTAAATATTTGACCCACACTTTCCTGTTGCGAATCTACCTACCAGCTGTCTCCAAGCTCAAATCAAGAAGCACTTGAGTCCCCGCCCCTTGAAACGCTGCTTTGTAATTGGCTAGAGTGCTTTCTGTGAGAGAAAAGTCTGCCCCCCCCCCAGCGGAAACCCAAGTGCTGCGTTAAAAGCATTTTAAAAATGAAAACAAAACAGAGCTCTCTAATAGGAACGGGGGGGCGGGGAGAGAGTAACTGAAGCCTCATTTTTAAAAGTCTTTCTTCTGCTAGAAAGAACTCTGTGGAAGCAGAAATCCCCACCCCTTGACACACTGCTTTGTAATTGACTGTAGTGCTTTCTGTGAGAGAGCACTGTCACTCCCCCAAGCTTCTGTGTCCCGCACTTGGCCTTATGCATGGTGATTTCACCCAGGCTCATCTCAGCGGAGATTATTAGAGGGTTATTAGAGGAATAGAAGTCCCAGGATTTGTGAGGGCTGGCCACGAGGTCATCTCTAATGGATGGAATACTCATGCATAAATCCAAGGAACAACCAAGACAGACCAGGGGTGAACATGAATGAAAGTACCCATGCATAAGCAACCACAGACTACAAAGTGCCAACCAATGTATGATCTCTGTCTGCTGTCTTGCACTAGAGCTTATCCCTTGTACCTTCAAGAGATGGGAGGGACATAGTGTATTGGCTGTCCCAGCTTGCCATACTAGGACATACTAGAATTCACCTTCGCAAGAACAGTTTCACTTGGTCTTCCAGTTCAATGTGGCTCCTGCTAGTGGCCAATTCAATTCAAGTCTTCCTCCTGATGTACGTTTGTGATCACAATAAAGTTATGTGCAAGTTATAAACCTTTTTGCCTAACCTCTTCACAAAGTTTTGTTTGTTGGCATCAAGTTGCAGCCAACTTATGGCGATCCCGAAAGGTTTTCAAGGCAAGAGACGTTCAGAGGTGGCTTGCCATTGCCTGCCTCTGCGTAACAACCCTGGACTTCCTTGGTGGTCTGCTGTCAAAGTACTGACCAGGGCCAACACTGCTTAGCTTCTGAGATCTGACAAGATCGGGCTAGCCTGGGCCATCCAGCTCAGGGTCTCCATGATAGTTTACAGTAACTGTGTCCTGCCTTTTGCTTCCAATCAGTGGAACATACCAAAGCTATTAGGGGCAGGCAGGAGAGGGACTGTGGCTCAGTGGTAGAGCATCTGGCTTGACACTCAGAGGGCCCCAGGATCCACCCCTGGCATCTCCAGCTAAAAAAAAGCATAAAGTGGTAGGTGATGTGAAAGGCCACAACCTGAGCTGCTAACAGTCTTGCTGGACCAATTCAGTATAAGACAGCTTCATGTGTTTGTGTGTGTGACTCCCAGGGTAGATCCCCCCCCCCCCAATTTCCTACTCTGTTAGCTTTCAGACACAGTATACTAAGGTGCTATAACATGTATTTAAATTTGTATTGGGTTTAATTCTAGTAAGTAGATATTCAGTGAAGACGCCGGCTCCCCCCTCCCACTGGTGGCTGCACCCGAATGGGGGAGGTGTGGACTAGGGTTGACAACCTCCAGGTGTTGGCTGGAGATCTCCTGCTGTTACAATTGATCTCCAGGTGAAAGAGATCAGTTCGACTGGAGAAAATCGCCGCTCTGGCAATTGGACTCTATGGCATTGAAGTCCCTTCCCTCTTCAAACCCCACCCTCCTCAGACTCCACCCCCAAAATCTCCAGGTATTTCCCAACCTGGAGCTGGCAACCCTAGCACAGACACTGGCATGTGGCAGGACTTGCCTGACTGTTACCCTGAGGATGTAAAAGGGAGTTAGGTGGTAGCTGTGGTAACACCCAACTAGGTTGCCAGGTCCCTGTTCGCCACCGGCGGGAGGTTTTGGGGGTGGAGCCTGAGGGGGGTGGGGTTTGGGGAGGGGAGGGACTTCAGTGCCATAGAGTCCAATGGCCAAAGTGGCCATTTTCTCCAGGGGAGCTGATTTATGTCGGCTGGAGATCAATTATAATAGCGGGAGATCTCCAGCTAGCACCTGGAGGTTGGCAACCCTAGGTGGCACCCAACCTTCAGAGTCACCAGCCTGTTGCTGGGCTGTGGGGCTTATTTAAGCCTTCCCTTGTGGCTCAGCAGGGTGGTGGGCAAAGAGGGGAACAGGCTGTTTGGGGCAGGATGCTCTCTGGGAGCTCAGGCCTGACTGTCTAGGGGGCCAGAGTGAGCCTTTAAGAGGGAAGCTCCTAGAGAGGGGAAAGATGATTGGCTGCAGCCAATAGGATGAGGTCCAATCACAAGAGAGCAGGGATTGGGATCGAGACAGGTGTGGTTCCTGGGGCTGAGATTAAAAAGTGGTTGGAAGCCAGCCCATGAGGATATCTTGATGCTGGAAAGAGTAAGATTGGAGGCAGAAGGGGAGGACATAGGTTAACTCTTTCTCCCCTGCTTCTGAGGCCATCAGGCAACAAAGTGTTTAAGAGTGGAGCGCTTAAGAGGGAAAGCCAGCGTGGTGTAGTGGTTAAGAGCGGTGGATTCTAATCTGGAGAACTGAGTTTGATTACCCACTCGTACACATGAAGCCAGCTGGGTGACCTTGGGCTAGTCACAGTTCTCTCAGAGCTCTCTCAGCCTCACCAGCCGTTTGTTGTGGGGAGAGGAAGGGAAGGAGATTGTAAGCCGGTTTGACTCTCCTTAAAAGGTAGAGAAAAGCAGCACATGAAAACCAACTTCTTCATTGCTGGGGGGCATTACCTGCTCTCCCACAATGCTCATAGGTCCCAGTGTTCAAGAGAAATGTCACGTTGCAAAGAGAACACTTAAACCAAAGGCCTACCCTTGCTCAGCCAATAACTAATCCATAATAATAGCAATAGACTTGCACTGTACTAATTGATTCACATAGAAAAATTATTAGGGACTGTGGTCTATACTACTATGTATATAGCATTGGTGTCGAACTCATTTGTTAGCAGAGCCGGATATGACATAAATGTCACTTGGTCAGGCCGAGCCATGTGTAACATAAAGTTTAATGCCAGGTACCTGTCATGAGTCAGCCTGCAGAGACCTCTGACGAAGAGGAAATAGAAGCCAGAACAGAGGGACATCCTCAGGCAGAAGTCCCACAGGAACAACCACAGGGCCTACAGCCTGCCAGAGTAGAGGATCAGCCAAAGTCAGGAGATGACTCACCATGCCTGCAGCCTGCCAGCTCAAGGACTCCAGTTGGACCTGACACTTTGCAACATGCAGTATCTACAGAGGCCTCGCCAAGGCCACTGGAGCAGAGAAGAAAACAGGTTCGTCTGGCAATGCAGCAGAGACGGCAGAGTGCTAGACTGAAGGCTTTACAGAGGAACCTCCCCAGTAGCAGTGATGAGGAAGAGCAGGGCTGAAGCACTACCTGTGAACTCAGCCTCATCAGCATCACCTGGCTGTGCTACAGCAGCAGGGGAAGGAATTTAAGCCATCAGTTAGGCTTGGCTGTTGTGCAAGCAACTTGTCACCAACCTCTTTGTGTACCTGCCTTGTTTCCCTGCTATCCTTTGGATTCCTGGTATCCTGACTTCTCGGACTGGCTTTGACTAACGCCTTGGACTTCCCTTGCCTATATTGCTATCTCTGACTCTGCCTTCACTGTGAATGACCTTGGACTGTTCTCCAGACTACGTTTACAGCTTACAGCCCTCGCCTCTCGCCTGCACCAGGACAGTACCAGAGATACAAATTTTATAGAAGACACAGGCAAAGCCCATAACATTCTTACAGTATTTTCTTTTATTTAACAGTCTTTGATCATTGTCACCTCTGGACTGAGGAAGCTGACTTCCTCAGCTGGCGACCCCGCAGTGAACACGCCAACTCAGATCGGGACGCCTCGACTGGTGAGCCTGCAGCAGACTCGGCAGCCCAGAGCGGTAGTGGGGGGGGGGCGCTGCCTCGGCTTGCTCGTGGGCCGGGTCAGAGCCCTCATCGGGCCTGATCCGTCCCTCAGGCATTATGTTTGACACCTATGTTGTATGTGTGTGTAAAGTGCCGTCAAGTCGCAGCCGACTTATGGTGACCCCTTTTGGGGTTTCCAAGGCAAGAGACTAACAGGTGGTTTGCCATTGCCTTCCTCTGCATAGTGACTGTGGTATTCCTTGGTGGTCTCCCATCCAAATACTAACCAGGGCTGACCCTGCTTAGCTTCTGAGATCTGACGAGATCAGGCTTACCTGGGCCATCCAGGTCAGGGCCCTATATTGTATAGCTTGCTGAAATTAAGGTCCTACTTGGAAGTTTGCATCACTTAATGTGTCATGTTAACACTTATGCTTTGCTTCAGTTCTGTTTTTAGACTTCTGGTTGGTTCTACAACCCTAATCCTATTGCATTGTTTGTTGAATGTCTCATCTGTCGACTGTACTCACTCTGTGTAATCCGCCTTGTGTCTAAGTGAGAAAGGTGGACTATAAATAACATAAATTAATAAAATAACAATCCGTGTTGTGATTTGAATCCATACATCTTCCATGATGCTAAAGTATCACCCAATCTGTGAGTAGGGCTAGGGTTGATGTTATTACTCTTTAGAGGAAGGGGCTGTTGCACAAAATATGTTGAGGGGAAGCAGCTACGTGCTCAAAGTGTCTGTATTTACCCAGGACAATGTAGATTTTCTGGTCTCTGACTTTTGTAAATCACTCTCCCTGTTTTTCTCCAGAGTTGTTGAAATTTTGCTAGTGTGGTTGCTAGAGATTACCTTTTTCAGCGATTAGCTCCCTTGACTTAACTCTCTAGAAGTTCATTCTTTGAGTAGTGGTAGAAGATGCATCTTGTTTCTGGTGCATTTGATTTGATTTATTGGATTTATAGGCTGCCCTTTCCTGGCCACGCCAGGCACAGAGTGGCTAACAACCTTATTAAAACAGTTTTAAACAATCCAAAAAGATCTACAACGTGTAACCAAGTGTCATGAGAACATTATGACATCATGAAGCACAGTCTACGGTTTCAAACACCAGTATATTTTGAACTGTCAGTAGATCATATGTTATAGGACAATTATATTTTTCATATTGGAGGCAGAGGAAGGCTTGCATAGTAATCCTGGGTATGAGAATCAAATTGTTACAAGTGTGTGTGGGGGTAACCATGAGGACCCTTCTGTCTGTCTTTTGCTTTCTGTCTCCCTCTTTTCCTTCTCTCCTTCCCACCCACCTTCCTACTTTTTTCTGTTTCTTGGCAGCCTCTGCCTTAGGGTTGCCAACCTCCAGGTGGTGTCTGGAGATCTCCCACTATTGCAACTGATCTCCAGGCGACAGAGATCAGATCAGTTCACCTGGAGAAAATGGCTGCTTTGGAAGGTGGACTCTGGCATGGAAGTCCCTCCCCTCCCAAACCCCTCCCTCTTCAGGCTCCACCCCCAAAATCTCCAAGTATTTCCCATCCCAGAGCTGGCAATCCAATTTTTCCTTCCTGACCCACCTTTTTCTGTTCCCCTCTTGCAACTTGAGCTTTACCTTTTCCTCTCAAAGATTACCTTCCCTCCCTCCTGTCTTTTACCCTTTCTAGTGTCTCTCCCCCGTACTTGCTGTGACTGAGGCTCTAAATCTGTAGCAGTGTTGACTGCAGGTTGCCTAGCAACCCCCAAAATGGCTGCTGAGATCTCACAACAAGAGCTCAGTGGCACTTTTTTCTTAAAGAAGCAGGCATTCCTTGTATGTTTTGGGGGTTTATCTAACACCCTCTCGGTGTGGGTTTTATCATTCACATTTTTAAGCAAACCCCTGGGGCTTTCCCCAGGCTTGTAAAATACTATCCCTGTCTCTGTCTAGCTCCATTGTGTAGATTTCTTGATCCACATTCTATAGCTTGGTTCAGAACTAGATAAAATGATAATGCCAACAGATAGATAATTTATTTGCGGCACTTAGCCAGTCAAAACATGATAAAACGGAAAGCATGGACTAATAGATTCTTACAATCGAAGAATTACAGTCCGAGTCTTAAAACATTTTTAAAACATTAAAAAAAAAGAATTACACCTGGGACACATATAATGCCAACAGCCTTTGCCCGTGTGGGTGGAGACCAGCCGCCAATGTTTCAGAGGATCGAATGACAATCGGTAATCAAGGGGTGCCCTTGGACGTCCTTTTATCTGATTTTTTTTTTATCTTGTTGCTTTTCAGGTTATGGTCCCAACAGCGTTATCTCTGTTTGGCGAAACTGAAGCGAAGCGAAGCGAGGGAGAGACATTTGTAAGGCCAAAGGTTGTCGTGTGTGGGAGAACCACAAGCTAGGATTGGAACACTGCAGTTGCCTTCGCTACGTAAGGCCCCCTGGTTTTTATTCTTGGGTCTTTGTTCGTAGTCCAGCATAGATCTAAATTGGGTTTTCTGGGTTGGTGGCTCTGCTGGGGAGTCATGTTGAAGAGCATTTTCTTCTCTTCCCTCAGGCCAAGATGTTGCATTTGGTTGCTCTCCTCCTGCTCTTTGTAATTTTTCGGCTTGTCTTGGGTCTTCCTTGGCTCCAAGTGATTCCAGCCCTCTTGATCTTCTACTTGGGGTCTGGTGGATGGCGATTCCTTCGTATAGTCATCAAAACGGGGCGTCGGGACGTAACGTAAGTGAATAAATAGTTTTATTTGCATATAGACACAAACATGTCAACAATACAACAAATACATAATAGAAGGAAGATACTAGGTTAAAAAATTGCTAGATTGATAATAAATATGCATAATAAAACTATGCTAAATTGATGCATACAGAACAATTAATAGCTAAAAATTGTGGCAGTGTCCCAATCGGCCAATGAGGCCTAGCAACCATTAAAATCAACTTGAAGGGTCAGCTCTCTTAGCAACCATATTGGACCTTATTTTCTTTGCCGCCAGAGCATACAGGGAAGTCCTATAAGAAACAAACCCATCAGAGTCTTTTAACAAAAAGACTAATTTCTCAGCACTAGGACAAGTGTTTAGGCCAGAAACCAACCCAGCAAGAAATTTAACCCTGGGTTCCACATATAGAGGGCATTCAAATAAGTAGTGGTATAAGTCCTCCAGAGCAGACATTCCTCAGATGAAAAAATGTTGATCTTTGGGAATTTGGCAATAATGCCCTGTCACGACAGCCGTTGGCATTGTCTGAAACGGTAGGGACTTAAAGGCTGCTCTAAGCTTTGGATTTGGTATGTTGGGTAAAAAAGGCTGTTACCGCACTTGTATTCCCAGCGATGTATTAAGAGTTTGAAAATATTATAAAAAATACTGTTCGCTCTTTGTTTGGCCCCTTTAGCTGTGAAGACGTCTTCCAACCATTTATAAACCGTGGTATCCAAAAACCCTTTTAAAGCGATGTTTTTTATAACATTTTCAAACTCTTAATACATCGCTGGGAATACAAAGTGCGATAACCCCCTAAGAAGCTCTAAGATGGTCAGTTTTGAAAAGTTTAAACCAAGGAGCAGTTCCCGATTTTAGAATCTGTGTTCTGTCCATTGGGGCATCGAATTTGTATACCCGGGTCATTACCGCACTAGGTATTCCCAGCGATGTATCAAGAGTTTGAAGAAGTTATAAAAAACATCGCTTTAAAAGGGTTTTTGGATGCCACGGCTAAAAAATGGTTGGAAGACGCCTTCACAGCTAAAGGGGCCAAACAAAGTGCCAACAGTATTTTTTATAACAGTTTCAAACTCTTACTACATCGGTGGGAGTACATAGAAAGTGCGAACAGTATTTTTTGTAACATTTTCAGACTCTTAATACATCGCTGGGAATACCTAGTGCGGTAACAGCCCCAGTCTTTAAGCTGGGACTTAACATTTTGTGCGCACCTTCTGTCCTTCCTAATGTGGCTTCCCAAGAAAGCAGGCCCTTCTTAAGACTCTGCAAAGACTGGTCAGGCTCATTTTCCTCCTTGTACCTTGTGTTGATGTCACCTTTTTCCTCAGTTGAAACAAAACAGATATACTTATCATCTTCCCAGACTTAATTTAAGCTTTCCCAGTGAAACTGACTGAGGGTCCCCAATGCTTCTGAATCAGGAGAGGTTAAAATAAGGGGGGGAGCCTCTTAAATGTATGTACAACTCTATGGAAGAGATGCTGGTCTAGAGATATTGTTTCAAAAAATGCTGCGTAAAAGGATGCATCTGTTCATAGGATGCATGGAACAGACAGGAAAGTTTAAATGCAAATTGTAAACCCACCTTCTTGCTGGCAGAGCATGTGAAAGAGACTTCCTGCCTTTTACATGTGCATACTAACAATGGGAGAGAGCACTTCAAAAGCACTTTTAGAGGCACATGAGAAATCTGCCTATGTTTTCGATACTCTGCTAGGCCAAACTATATGTCTATTCAGAACCACTTCACGTGCTACTTTTTTTTTTAAGTGTAGATCTAAAAATGTAACCTGCAGCTGTGATGGGTGTGTGTAAAGGTGTGTCTGATTGTATGCTGTACAGAAACTGTGGACTTGTTGCTTTGTAATGTATGATGTGGCCCTGTAGAGAAGGCAGGAGCTTTCTTAGGCAAAGTTCTGAGTCTCATTTGGTGCACTCTTTCATGCCAGATTGCACTTTGTACTTCAGATGATGCCTGCAGTGTTGCCAGCCAGATTGCAATCTGAACTGGCAATTTGCCTGATCCAGTGCCAAGAAACTACCTCTGATCTGGCAGAACCAGTTCTTGAGAGGGAAAAAACCCCAAACCTGGGGGAGACTTAATATATAGGAAGCAGTTGGTATCTTTTGGGATATGATCAGCAGCCGATAGGAAAGGCAGTGCCAGACAGGGTGATTTCTGTTATGTGAAAAAGGAGAGACAGAAACTCTTTAAAAGTAAGGGCAGTTCCCTTAAAACCAGAACGACCTCACAGTTTCTGTTATACAAAGCAGCATCTGACAGGGAGTTGAATGTGGGAAGCTGTCAGGTTTGGGGGGGAGACTGGGTGCTTAGCAGGAGCTGGCCTGGGCGCTCCATATGGCTCGAAGGAGCTAGGTATGTGCACTGAATGTATAATGGTCCTCGTCCAGGTGATCACTGTATTTAATGGCAGCCCCAGGCCAATAAAGTAAAAGCAAGCCCACCCTCAGACAAGAAAGGGGTTTCTGTATAGTCAGGGAGACTCCCTAGGTATGCAGAAAAAGATGACTTTGGTAATTTACAAAAAGGAGAAGAGGAGCCCCTAAAAAACACCTGATGAGGATGAGTTCGCTCCAAGGGGTATGGAATGTTGAGAGCAGCTGAGAGTTAGGGAAAAGCAAACTGGGGCAGGGGGAGAAGAAGAAGAGTTAGTTTTTATATGCTGACTTTCTCTACCACTTAAGGAAGAATCATACCAGCTTACGATCGCCTTCCCTTCCCCTCCCCTCAACAGACACCCTGTGAGGTAGGTGGGGCTGAGAGAGCTCTAAGAGAGCTGTGACTAGCCCAAGGTCACCCAGCTGGCTTCATGTGGAGGAGTGGGAAAACCAACCCGGTTCATCAGATTAGCGTCCGCTTCTCATGTGGAGGAGTGGGGAATCAAACCCG
Organism: Euleptes europaea; assembly: GCF_029931775.1. Classification (NCBI taxonomy): domain Eukaryota; kingdom Metazoa; phylum Chordata; class Lepidosauria; order Squamata; family Sphaerodactylidae; genus Euleptes; species Euleptes europaea. Next base: position 52,639,081 of record NC_079325.1, on the reverse strand, counting down.
GTTCTCCAGACCAGAGTCCACCTCTCATGTGTAGGAGTGGGGAGACAAATCCAGTTCACCAGATTAGCCTCCACTGCTCATGCGGAGGAGTGGGGAATCAAACCAGTTCTCCAGATCAGAGTCCACCGCTCCAAACTACTGCTCTTAACCACTACACCACGCTGGCTCCCAGCTCACCACGCTGGGAGGGGGAATCATCCTGCTCAAGCTCTTGAGAATTTGTAGAATCCAGAAGGAGACGGGGGGGGTGTTGGGGGGGTTTCCCAGTTCCCCCCATCTCACAATTCTGGACAGGCTCTCAGATTGTAACCTGCAACAGTCAGGAGGGAAAAGTAAAAGCAACTTCAGTTTTCTTTGGTGGGAGCTTTGCTGGCAGGCCTCTTACCTTACCCTCTACTCTGTTTTGCCAGCACGGGGCTCATCGTCATGTGGACTCGAATGAGGGTCTGGTGGTACGTGAGACAGAAATACACCATCCCCAAGCTGTTCCAGGATACCATGCAGAGACATCCGGAGAAAGTGGCTCTCATTTTCCAAGGAACAGGAGAGTCTTGGACCTTCCGGGACCTTGATGAGTACTCTAACAAAGTGGCCAACTTCTTGTACGGGCAGGGCTTACGCTCCGGGGATGTGGTGACCTTGTTCATGGAATCGTGCAACAAGTACGTCGGCTTGTGGCTCGGCATGGCCAAGATCGGAGTGGAGGCGGCTCTCGTGAACTCCCACGTGCGGAAGGAATCGTTGGTGCACTGCATCAGCATCTCCCAGTCGAAGGCCGTTGTGTTTGGGAGTGAGCTGGCCGAAGGTGAGACATGGAGAGACTTGGGGAGAGGGAGAGATGGAATTTGCTGGACCCAAAACTTACCGTGCAAGAGATCAAACATCTAAATAGTACTTGTGCCTCCCGGTAATTAACAAAGGGCTTGATCCACCAGGAAAAAAGTGTACTTCACAGCTGGTCATTTTAGTTATTTATTTTATTGTTTTATTTTAAACATTTATTTGCCGCCTTTCTTCCATACGGAGCTCAAGGTGGCTTTATAACACAGATAAAATACATTAAAAAACAAAATTTAGGACTGCTAGTAAATTAATCAAATGTGGTCCTCAAAACCGTGTTCAGCTGCCTCCTAAAGATCAAAAGTGAGGGTGCCTCCCTGGGGGAGGTTCTTCCATAATCGTGGGGCTGCCACTGAAAAGGCCCTCTCTCGTGTCACCCACCAAACACATGAATACATGAAGCTGCCTTATACTGAACCAGACCGTTGGTCCATCCAAGTCAGTATTGTCTACTCTGACCGGCAGCTGCTCTCCAGGACCTCAAGCAGAAGTCTTTGAGGCTTGCTTTGATCTATAACCCGATGATTTGGTTTTTGGCAGTCCAGGGTATCCGTAACACTGTCCTCCAACACTACATTTCAAAGGTATCTGCTTGCTTCCTATCAGCTTTCTTCATTGTCCAGCTTTCACACCCATACATAGTAATAGGGAATACTATGGCATGAATGAACTTGATCTTGGTTGCCAGTGACACATCCTTACACTTAAGAATTTTGTCTAGCTCCTTAGCATTAGGGTAGCCAACTTTTCAACCAGCGCTATGATCTGCAGCAAACAGTAACAATCAGGTTTAGCTCCTGGCCGGGAAAAGCTTTGCTTTCTGATTTCTGCTGATCAAACCACTGTGAAAGGTACAGGGGACCAGCGGGCAAACCTGAATGGTGTAGAGTAGCGGTTCCCAAACTGTGCTTCACGGAGCACTTGGTGCTTCGCAAAACATCTCCTAGTGCTCCATGAAGAGATTGGAAAGAAAAATAAATAAAATAAATGTGACAAGATCTCAAAATTGTGAATTTTTCCAGCCATGAACTATGTGTAGGTAAGTATCAAGTAGAAATTGGTGCAGAAAATAATTTTTTGGAGTGAAATAAAACTTGATGTTTAACATGTCCAAATGCTTAAACTACCTTCCATCGTCAATACTACTGTCATCCGGTTTAGTTTATAGGTGCTAGGTGAAAATTAGTGCTCCATGAAGAATTTCTCTCCTGAAAAGTGTTCCATGACTCAAAATGTTTGGGAACCACTGGTGAAGAGTATGAAGAATCCCATAATTCAGAGACAGGTGCGACTGTGGCACTTTCCTCTAATACTTGTTCTTCTTTCCCAGCCATGCAAGAGGTTCATTCGTCAATACTGAAATCCCTTCCTCTCTTCTGTTCTGGTGACTGGAAAGAAGACTGCGTCCCACCAGGCACAAAACATCTGGACCCTCTGGTGGAAAAAGCATCTCGCGATTCACCACCTCTGTCACCCAAAGGATTCTTAGGTATGCTCAGAGAAGGAGGGAGAGGCCAAAGCCCTGGGCTGCCTTCCTTGCCAAGTGGGGCTGCAACAGGTTTCCAGGCAGGGCTTCAAGAAACAAAGGGTGATTTCCTCATAGACAACACAAATTTTTGCAAACTTCTTACTAGTTCAAGAGAGCCATCCTATGCAGGCCTATTTAGAATCCTTCCATGTCTACTCAATGCGGTTTACTCCCAGGCAAGAGTTAGCATGCGTTTCAGCATCTCTGAATTACTCATCGGAAACATATCAGTTGAAGGCTCAACAGCTTTTCCTTCATAACAATGACCGTTTTTCTTAGTGATACGGTTACCAGCCTCCAGGTCAGGCATGGAGATTTCCTGAAATTACAACTGATCTCTAGATTGTTCCCCTGGAGAAAAATGGCCGTTTTGGAGGATGGATTCTCTGGCCTTATACCTTGCTGAGGGCCACTCTCAAAACCCCGCCCACCTCAGGCTCCACCCCTGAATTTCCAGGAATTTCCCAACCTGAAGCTGGCAGCCCTACTTAGTGAACTTGTTTAAAAGGGAGCCAAAGGTCCATTTTACATCTTGCATTTTTGCTAAAGGGGCCATTTTCCCCAGCTTTCTAAATATATTCCTAGATGCATTTACTTAGAAGCAAGTCCCACTTTATCGAATGACACTCTTGAGTGTGTTCATAGGATTGCATCCATCAGCATAATCAAGGTCCCTCAATCTTCAAGAGAGCCACCCTGAGCTTGGGGGAATCTTGGGTGGGCTGAATTGGGCTGGTCAGGAGGGTGAAATTTGGAGTGCTGCCATTTCTTGGATGGGGGTGGGGTGGCACCTGTTGCCAACTTGCCACGTTTTAAATAACAAATGTTCCACTTCTAAAAGAAGAAGAGTTAGTTTTTATATGCCGACTTTCTCTACTACTAAAGGAAGACTCAAACTGGCTTACATTCACTTTCCCTTCCCCTCCCCACAACAGACACCCTGTGAGGTAGGTGGGGGCTGACGGAACTCTAAAAGAGCTGTGACTAGTCCAAGGTCACCCAGCTGGCTTCATGTGTAGGAGTGAGGAAACAAATCCAGTTCACCAGATTATCCTCTGCTGCTCATGTAGAGAGTGGGGAATCAAACCCAGTTCTCAAGATCAGAGTCCACTTCTCCAAACCACCGCTGTTAACCACTACACCACGCTGGCTCTCACATTCTTTAAATGCAGCTTGTCATTGCACGTTTTTTAAAACCATAATTTATTTAAGCTGCCATTTCTTTATAAAATGCAAAGTACCTAATCCAAGGCACTAATACAAAGTACTAATCCAAACTATCAACTACCTGAACTAATATTTGTTCTGTACATATGACTTAGCTATATCTAAATTTTCCTTCCCACCCGAATGTGTACAATATTTATATTTCCTAGCCAGTTTAATTCAGTCCTTACTGATTCTGTAGAGGATTTCAAGTTCCAAAAAGTAGCAGAGGGCACCCCACCACTTCTTTTGCTCCAGTTGCTTATTTCCCCCCGTCTTGCTTACACATAGATATTTTGGCTAAGATATATTGTACAGCTCCTCCTCAGCATAGTGTTGCCAGCCTCCAGATGGTAGCTGGAGATCTCCCTCTATTACAGCTGATCTCCAGGCCACAGAGATCAGTTCAACTGGAGAACATGGCCACTGTGAAAGGTGGACTCTATGGCATTATACCCCATTGAAGTCCCTCCCCATACCAAATCCCGCCCTCCTCAGGTTCCATCCCAAAATCTCCAGGTATTTCCCGACCCAGAGTTGTCAATTCTACCTACAACGTGTTCCCGAGACAAACTGCGCCCTGGAGCACTTGGGGACAGCATTAGTTCCCCAGTGTCAAGTTCCTCTGTTGAATGGGTCTGGGAATCCCAACTGGCTGACTTGTGGCAGCTGTAACATCTAGTTTGGCCCTTTGGTGGACACATGAACACATGAAGTTGCCTTATACTGAATAAGACCCTTGGTCCATCCAAGTCAGTACTGTCTACTCAGACCGGCAGGGGCTCTCCAGGGTCTCTGGCAGAGGTCTTTCACACCACCTACTTGCCTAGTCCCTTTACCTGGAGATGCCAGGGATTGAACCTGAAACCTTCTGCATGCCAAGCAGTTGTTCTACCACTGAGCCACTAAGTCAGTACTTCAGGTTGGGGCAGCGTACTCGCTGGGGTGACCTTTCCTCAATTGGAGCAGTTGTTCTTGAAGGCCAGGGACTCTGGCTAGGTCTGCATATTAATTCTGAGTGTTTAGACATCAGAGTACAATAATACAAGCTTTTAGGGCCAGCCTTGCCAATGTGTGTACGCAAATTACTAAGCCCACCACATCTTTAAAGGCCCATGCATAACTATGTTTGTTGTTAGGGGCTGACTGGGAAGGAAAGCAGCCAGCTTTTTTGAAATTAAGATTGATTTCAAATTCTTGTCTCTGCCGTTTTGACTAGAAAATCCTTGTTTCAGTTTGGCTCTTTGCATGTGAATTAAGCTTGTTCTCATTTTTTGTCATTTTCTGTTTCCATGTACTAATTTTTTCAGCATTCATCAGTAAGTCAGCATTGTGCACATATATCCTAGGTCTGAATGTGGGGAACTCTGATCCCATATCTCCTTCTCGTTTTACCTTCTAGATAAACTGTTTTACATCTACACTTCGGGTACGACGGGGATGCCCAAGGCTGCAATCATAGTCCATTGCAGGTAAGTGAACTGATTATGGGGGGCAGAGGGCTGCTTTGCAGGGAAAATAGGTACGGCCAACCTATAACCCTGGTTTGTCCCTACATATGTGGTGTGTAATAAATAATAGTTATGTCCTGTCAAGTCACAGATGGGTCATGGCAACCCCAGGACCATGGGGTTCTCAAGGCAAGAGACTAGCAGAGGTGGTTTACCATTGCATTCCTCTGCATAGCAACCCTGGGCTTCCTGCGTGGTATCCCATCCCAGTACTAACCATGGCCAACCCAGCTTCCAAGCTCTGACAAGATCAGGCTAGGCTGGGCTATCAGGAAGCCATCTTGTGTGTACTGGAGTAAAATTTAGCTAGATTCTTTGAGTGGGATTTCTTAACTGAAGCACAGCTTGCTACCATATGCTACCAACTTGCTGCTGTTGTTTTACCTCTTGTGTAAAACCTAGGGAAAATTGCCCAAATAAAAACCAACTCTTCTTCTTCTTCTCCTTCTCCTTCTTCATTATACCCCATTGAAGTCCCTCCCCTCCTAAACCCCACTCTCCTCAGGCTCCACCCCACAATTCTCCAGGTATTTCCCAAGTCACAGCTGACAACCCTATGTGGCATGAGTATCTGGGGAGGCAACAGAATACTGCTATCTCTTGCTCTCTTAAGCCCTGACTCTGAGATATCACAAAGGACTATAGAGCAGTGTCCCATTATTGGTGGCAGTGGGTAGGACCACCCATGTCTGGTAGGATTGCCAACCTCCTGCAGCCTGGAGATCTCCTGGAATTACAACTGATCTCCAGACTGGAGCAATCAGTTTCCCAGGAGAATATGGCTACTTTGGAGGATGGGCTGCATGACACTATATCATAGAGTTGGAAGGGACCACCAGGGTCATCTAGTCCACCCCCCTGAACAATGCAGGAAATTCACAACTACCTCCCCCCAATACCACCAGTGACCCCTACTACATGCCCAGAAGATGGCCAAGGTGCCCTCCCTCTCATCATCTGCTTAAGGTTATAGAATCCTGCAGAGGTCTCTCCTTTTCCTGGGCTCCACCCCCAAATCTCCAGGAATTTCTAGCCTGGAGATGGTGACTATAATCTCTGGTCATTGGTGGGCTCTTTGCTGAGTGTTAGGGCCAGATGGCCAGTAATGCTGGCTATTGATACCAAAACTGAGTCATTTTTTGCACACGTGCCGACGGGCGAGTTGTTCATTGATCAGCCTAAACAAAACAGTCACAATATTGGCCTTCTGCATTAGGACCTTAGTTGGAAATTGTATTAGTTCAGCAAAAAAAGTATTTGATTTTTAGAAAACGTGATGTTGGTATCTTTTTTTAAGAACTCCCAATTTAAAATGCTGAACTGCAAACTGCCCCCTCCTCTATCTGATTGATAACTCATTTGATTGTAGAGTTGTAATGAGGTTTAAAAAAATTATTCATGAATAATTTAAAAGAACGTGAATGCCTGCAGTGCGTTGTTCTGAAAAAGTGCTTTATTGGATGGGATTGCATCTTTCATTGCACTGTCTGCTGTGTTTATTCACTGCATATAGTCGATAAAATATTGAAAACAGCAAAAATGGCTCAGACACACAAGCCTTGTGGGGAATGTGTTTCTGTCTCTTGTTAGATGAGCTTCTTTTGGCCTGGATGCTGACGTCTCTGTTTTCTCCTGTATTCCAGGTATTTCCGCATGGCAACTTTGGTCTTTAATGGCTTCTGCATGAGGCCAGATGATGTGGTCTATGACTGCCTTCCCTTGTACCATGCAGCAGGTAAGTCTAGCACATTAGAAGAGGGCTGAGTGGTATAACAACTGCTTGGCATGCTGAAGGGCACAGGTTTACTTCCCAGCATCTCCTTTTGAAAGGATCAGATAGGAGGTGATGTGAAAGACCTCACCCTAAGGCCCTGGAGAGCAGCTGCCAGTCTGAGTAGGCAATACTGACTTTCATAGACCACTATTTTGTTTCAGCGTAAGGCAGCTTCATGGTGTCAAGCACCTTATGGCTGCATTCTGGTATTGTGATAAATTGTGCTTTCTTTAAACTGTGGTTTGTGCAACAAACTCTGCTTGACCTATACATCAACAAGTCCTGGTTTGTATGTAAACCCCAGTTTAGCTGCTTATTGCTTCTATCCTCTCAGTAGAGAGGACATCCTACCTGTCCAACCTTGCATGACCTCTTTTTCACTGGCAGACAGCAATCTGGAAATAACACGTTCTATTGTCAAATTCTTAGCACTTGTGGTTTCTTTATGCTGTTACAGAGACAGGTTTTACCTTTCCTTTTATCCCTTAGAAGCTCCTTGATCAATTGATCTTGAGCAGCATATATCTAGTGTTGGAGGGATATAAGGACTGAAACAAATCTTGCCACTGACAATGTAGCCTTAGGGTCCCTATCACTTAGTAAAAAAGGCATTATGTCAGTCACAGAGGCATTGGATTTGTATATTAAAAGGGGGGAAATATAGTGCGATCGAAGTTCCTCGTAAAAGCGGCATTCCAAAAGGGCATGGGCTAATGAGTCCATAGAGCCAGAAGAGCAAGGGCAGATCCTGTCTGAGTATGGTATATTCAGAATTCTGCCCTGCATTACCATAGAAGGGTTAGCATTCAATCTAGCCAAGCAAAAAGCTCTACAGAGACGAGGAGTTGTTAGATAATATGTATAGGCAGGCAGACCACGTGGAGGGGGTATTCCGAAGAACTGGGATGAACAGACACAAGGAGCACAAAAAGTAGTGCTGTGAGACAGGTTTTAATGAGATGAGTTTTAATTTGCCGTAAAGGTAGTCCCCTGTGCAAGCACCGGGTCATTCCTGACCCATGGGATGATGTCACATCCCGACTTTTACTAGGCAGACTATGTTTATGGGGTGGTTTGCCATTGCCTTCCCCAGTCATCTACACTTTACCCCCCGCAAGCTGGGTACTCATTTTACCAACCTCGGAAGGATGGAAGGCGGAGTCAACCTTGAGCCGGCTACCTGAAACCGACTTCCATCGGGATCGAACTCAAGTCGTGAGCAGAGCTTGGACTGCAGTACTGCAGTTTACCACTCTGCGCCACAGGGCTCTTTAATTTGCCAGGCTGTAGGAAAAAAATGCATGCAATCTCCCATTAAAATCAAGGATGGGCAGTAGATAATGCATAAGGAAAGTGCGAACTTACACACTGTAATCAGATGCCAGTTCTAAAAGCTGACTTGACTTTGTCAAGTTTCTAGTGAATAGAAATTCCAGGGCTGTGGAGCAACTCTCAAAAGCGCTTCTGAAGGCGCAGGCCCTGCGGTAATGGGGCAAAGGGCCTGACTTTCAAAGGAAGAAAAAGACCATTAGAGGCGGACAAAGTGGCCCCCCAAAAAGGAGAGATAGGTTGCTTTCCCATAAGGCGCTGAGTCTGGAATTGCCACCCTTGGTTTGTTTAGCTTGGCAGAGAATCTAGGCAACATTGTTGACAACCCGTGGTGCTCTGGGATGGGGCGTTTTTTTGTTTGATTTTTGGTGGTTTTTTTCCTTTCCTTTCCTTTTCTCTTTGACCAGATTTGTGGTGATTCTCCACCCCAACCCCCCAGCAACTCTTAAAATGCAATGGTAGCATCTGTTCAAAAAGCTGTCATAAATGCTGTCCAAACTTCCCTGTCCCTTGAAATCTTCCGTGCCTGTGTTGTGTTAAAGCAGCTTTCCTCTCTTCCAGGCATAATTACTTTCCCTTCATTTGGCATTCCTGAATGGATCCAGCACGGGTTCCTTTCCCTGGAAGGGAAGTTTTAATTGCTACTTTTTCCTTTCCAACGAAAGTCATCATTCTTTTCCTGTTACTTTTTAGGATCATAATTGAGCAATTAAAAAACTAGAATTGTAAAAAGAAAATTAAGCACTCTGTGTGTGTGTGCGTGTATGTGTGTTAAGTGCTGTCAAGTCACTTCCAACTTTTGACGACCCCATGAATGAATGTCCTCCAAAATGTCCTATTGTTAACAGCCTTATTCAGGTCTTGCTAACTGAGGGCCATGGCTTTTTTCACTGAGTCAGTCCATCTCACGTTGACTGTTCCTCTTTTCCTGCGACCTTCAACTTTTCCTAGCGTTATTGTCTTTTCCAGTGAGTTACTTATTATGTAACCAAAGCAAAAGACAGTGATTTTTATTTATAACCCTTTTTTCTTCCTGGGTGGACACAAAGTAGTTTACTAACAAATTTATTTATGATTCATGTTTTATGTTCTCTGTGATTAATTGTAACAGCCTTTGGCCATATACAGTAAATGCTATTACACAAGTAGCTGACAGTAAAATAAAAATCATGTCAATAAACCAGTAGACACACAAGCAAACAGGATCTGCCCAAGCTGTATTTGTTGGAACCTCCCCTGGTTCTCTCCCCCCCCCACACACACACACACAACAAGAATGGAATGAGGATCCGTTAGGAATGGTGGGGAACTCGGAGCGAACAGGAAGTCATCAAGTTAGCATTTTATCTTGGAATAGCAGAAGACCCCGGAAAGTAACACTCTTAAAGGGAAAATTGCAGGGAGATCTACTTGATGTCAAGCAGACCTTTCAGTAGGATCTTGTCCTTCAAGATGGGTATTGCCAGATTTTTATGGGGGAACATCGTTATAAATTAAGGATTATGTAGATTCCCAGTTTCCATTCTCCTTCCAGCTGATAGTGAGAAAAGTATCTTTCGGTAGTGCTGAAGGTTTCGGAAGCAAGCAACCCTACCCCCCATCCCTTCCTGAGAGAAGAGGGAAAGGGAACAGAGAGGGAACCATAAGCCAGACTCCATGTTTCCTGCCCAATGAGAGGGAGAAATCCACATTTTGATTAAAGCAAAAGCAAGGAAACTGAGAAGAAAGGGGGAGGCCCCGAAGAACAACCACTCTTCTTAATCGCAGAGCAGCCGTTCAGTAAGATCCAAGAAAAGAAAACCGAGGAAACAGGGCAAAGATTAGAAAAGCAGCAAGAATGAGAAGCAGGCCTGTGAGGGTGTTTACACACAGGAAGCTGCCTTACACTGAATCAGACCATTGGTCCATCGAGGTCAGGATTGACTACTCGGACTGGCAGCGGCTCCTCAGGGTCTCAGGCAAAGGTCTTTCAAATCATCTACTGCCTGGTCTTTTTAACTGGAGAAGCTGGGGATTGAACCTGGGACCTTCTGCACGCCAAGCAGATGCTCTACCACTCAGCCATAGCCCCTCCCCAGGTAGGTATCCAGAGAAAATGAAATACATTCAGCACAAGGGAGAGGAGCAAGACAGGAAATATTTTTCCCTTTGGCTTCTGACTCCAGTGCAGCTGAAAGCCAGCTGCCCCGTGCTTTATGGGGGCGAGTGTCAGAGTGTAGTGGTGAAAGAGCTGGACCACAACTGGGGACTCTGGGCTCAAATCCCCGCTTAGTTTTAAAGTTCACTGTGAAGGGGCAACCTTATACCAGGCGCTCTCTCTGAGCTCTACTCTGAATGATGCTACGCTGTCACTGCTACCAGGCACACCTGGGGCTGTCTGGAGCATGTAGCTTACACATTTATCACCACCTCTCCAGTGTTTCTGGGTAAGCATCAGCCAATTTATTTTATTCAAAACATTTATTCACACTGCAGCTAGAATGGTCTTTGCTAGGCAGTGGAACCAAAAAAACCTCCCCTAAGATACAGGACTGGATTTCAAAAATAAAAGAGGTGTATATTTTAGTATATTAAGTGGTTACTTACCAAAAAAAAGATGATATTAGTAGGATAGATCTGTTATGGACAAGAACGATTCAAAGAATTGAATTGTCCATTTTACGATAAGATATGGTTTTGGTTAAGCAAGAAAGGGCTACCGATGCAGGGTTGTAAAGCATTTTATGTGACTTTATGCTATTGTGTGACTTTTTGTTTTTAGTTTACGTATATATTTATTGTTGACTATCCATTTTTATGAATAAACTATTAAAAAAACATTTCTATGCCACCTTTCCACCCAATCCAGCATCCTCTAAGCCCCTCCATCACATTTTGGTGTAGTACAAAGTCTCTAGGCAGAGTCTGAGCCTTAGATAGCTCACTCTGTGGGTCAATGTTGAACATCCTGCCTTGGAATAAAAAGATAACTTCACATAGAAAAGCCAGCGGGAACCTTATCCTGATACTTGATGTTCTATGTGCAGAGAGCTGCTTTTTTAAATGTATGGAGGATCATTGAACCATTAAGGAACATTAAACCTCCCATGGGAAGGGGCTGTGGCTCAGGGGTCATGCATCTGCTTTGCATGCAGTAGGTCCTGGGTTCAATCCAGGGCATCTCCAGTTGAAAGGACCAGGTAGTAGGTGATGAGAAAGACTTCTGCCTGAGACCCCAGAGAGCCGCCCCCAGTCTTAGACAATACTGACCTGGATGGATAGGGTTGCCAGGTCCCTCTTCGCCACCAGCGGGAGGTTTTTGGGGTGGAGCCTGAGGAGGGCGGGGACTTCAATGCCATAGAGTCCAATTGCCAAAGCGGCCATTTTTTCCAGGGGAACTGATCTCTTTGCTGGAGGTCAGTTGTAATAGCAGGAGATCTCCAGCTAGTACCTGGAGGTTGACAACCCTATTGATGGATCAAGGTTTTGATTCAGTATAAGGCAGATTCATGTGTTCATGCAGTTCCCACTTCCAAACAGCGGTACAGTCCGAGAACCATTTTTACACTGTGAGTTGTGACTCCAAGAGATGAGGAGCTTTTCATCACATTAACCAACCAATTGCTTTGTTAGTCTCAGAGGCGGCCTTACCCAAAGGACAATAAGGCCAGCTGCCCTGGGCCCCATGCTGTGAGGAACCCCAACAACCCACAGGTCTGCCTTTCAAAGGAGGTGGGGAACAGCCGATCTGGGGCACACACAGCCGGCTTGTGGCAGTGGCTGCTTGCATCTGCCCCTTCTGGGGCTCAGGCAGCTGGATTCTGGGGGCAGTGGCTGCTCTTGTTCGCCTCGTGCAGAGCAAGAACCTCCTGTTGCTTGGTCTTGCTGGTGGTCCAGCAGTGAGGGGCCAGTGATTCTGGGGCCCCATCCTGGACTTTCGCCCAGGGCCCTAGAAGCAGGGTCATCTGCTGAAGCCAGAGGGGGAGAGATTCAAAACAGATAAAAGGAAGTATTTCTTCACACAACACATTATTAAATGGTGGAACTCCCTGCCCCAGGATGTGGTGATGGCTGCCAACTTGGAAGGTTTTAAGAGGGGAGTGGACATGTTCATGGAGGAGAGGGCTATTCATGACTGCTGGTAAAAATGGATAATAGTCATGATGCATACCTATTCTCTCCAGGATCAAAGGAGCATGCCTGTTATCTTGGGTGCTGTGGAACACAGGCAGGATGATGCTGCTGCAGTTGTCTTGCTTGTAAGCTTCCTAGAGGCATTGGTTGGGCCACTGTGTGAACAGACTGCTGGACCTGATGGGCCTTGGTCTGATCCAGCATGGCTTTTCTTTAATTCTTATGCCTATTATATTAGGTGCTGTGGAACACAGGCAGGATAATGCTGCAGTCGTTTGTAAGCTTCCTAGAGGCGCATGGTTGGGCCACTGTGTGAACAGACTGCTTGACTTGATGGACCTTGGTCTGATCCAGCATGGCCTTCCTTATGTTTCTATGTTCTTAAGCACTAAGACCTCCACTGGCTAGTCCCAAACTTTATGATCACTAGTGGTTTCTTCTCTTGTTCGCACTTTCTAGGTAACATTGTTGGAGTCGGCCAATGCCTCCTGCATGGGATGACCGTGGTGATCCGGAAGAAATTCTCAGCTTCAAACTTCTGGGATGACTGTGTCAAGTACAACTGTACGGTAAGGCAGGGGCTGAAACCCGACCCAAATCGGAGTGGGGTGGAATGTGATGCAAATGTTCTGTTGCATTCAGATATTGAAAAGAAACGAGAGGTTTTTTCCCCTTGAATGGCTTGAACCTGGTAAATTGCGGGGTGTGACCCCGCCTCTCCCCTTTCTGTGCTCTAAGTTTGGAGACGGAAGTGTTCAACTAACTCCAGTTTGATGCGACCTGCATGAGAGCACCTTCGCAATTTAGGGGGGGTGTCTTCTGATTTAATCCTAGTTAATACTCCTGCTGTTGGTATAAGAAACAACATCCAATTTGTTGAAGTTTGTTATATCTCAACTGAGACTTCTTTTCTGGATATGAAAATCTGGACTTGTCTCGTGGCTTTTATTTGATATCAACCAGAGCAATGCACAGAAGCATAAGATCTGGTTACATTTCTTAGAAATTGAATTTATTCCTCTAGGGCCGTGTAGGAGTGTGAGCCATCTTTAGGCTATGTTCTGTCGGCTATCCCCTTTTCACCTTTCCTCAAAGTTTCTAGTCCACCTTGTGATTGCTTCAAGTTTGAAATGAGATGAAATCCAAATAAATGAAATATGCATGATGGGTGTGGGTTGTTTAAGCCCTAACTGGAAAGTATCAGACTGTACAAGCTACCGCCTATTGTTAGTTTGACAACTACCTTGTCAAAGGTGTTGATTCATAAACTGTAACCAACAAACAATTAAAAACTAAATAAGGGAGTTGTTCAGTGGTTCCAACAACAGAAGTGTCTAAAGCTGTTGAGTGTGTGACAGAGTGAAGCCTTCCATTGTGTTTCACCTTTTTCCTTAACTCTTTTCCTTTTTCTCCTCCCGTCGGTTGCAGATTATACAGTACATTGGGGAGATTTGTCGCTATCTCTTAAACCAGCCGTCGCAGGATGCGGAGCGCAAGCACCGAGTGCGAATGGCCTTGGGCAACGGCCTGCGGGCCTCCATTTGGAAGGAGTTCACCACCCGGTTTGGCATCCCTCAGATAGCCGAATTTTACGGCGCCACCGAATGCAATTGCAGTGTGGGCAACTTTGACAACAAGGTGGGAAGATTTCTTCATGCTGGTGTTGACATTTCGTTTTTGTTTTTATAACGGGCCTTGGAAAAATCACTACCCAGGAGATGGCCACCAACTGAACCACTTATTTCCTTGGTTCACAACTGAAGGCCATTTGCTTCTTAAAAGGCTTCCTTCATATGCACAAGGGCGCTCCTGTCCTAGTTGTGAACAGATGCAATGGAGAACTAATAAGAGCTGCATTCAGCAGTAGCAATAAACTGTGCTTTGATCAAACCCCACCAAATTAATTCATACTATCCAAATGGTAAGTTGCGTCACCTGAATGCAGACTACCCAAAGTGAACCTCTTGAAAACAAACTGGGATTTCAAACTAGAGTTTGCAGCTGGTTTGTTAACTGCAGCTTTTGCTAATAGTGTTTTGTTCTGACCTCTGAATTCACAAAGCAAAGTGCTGAGCAACTTCGCTTCTTTACCAGTTGCCCAGCTGCTGATGTGGCAATATGGAGAAGAGAATGTGTGGGAAAGATGAAACTCAGCAAAAAGCAGCTAAACCAGTATTTACACACTTGAAGCATTTGTTACCCATCTGTGGTAGACTAACCAGAGTTTGTTGTGCAAACCACAGTTTATTGTGCTGTCCAAAGTTTGGTTGGAGATCTTACAAGCTTGGGGTACAAAAATGGTTTTGCCAATGAATTCAGCCCGGTAGAGATGATACCCCCTTTTCTTTGCATGTTGACTCACCGTGTGGGGAAGGGCTATGACCCCTGCCTCTGTGCAATTGCCTGGTCGTCTGCAGAATGTGACTGCATAGAGGAAGTGGCAGTGCTCATACCCCCTCCCCTGACTCAGTGGAGCCTCCATGTTCAAAGGCAGTAACCATCTGCATACTAGTGCTGAAAGGAAACAACTGAGGAGGTATTACCTATGTGCCCCTGACTGTGGGCCTCCAGGGATCATTTGGCTGAGCAATGTAGGAAAGAAGATAGTGTACTATTGTTTTTTTTTTGTTTTTTTTTTGCTAATTTTATTTGAGGCTAAAAGCCATTATGTTTTAGGGAAGATACTGTACTCGATGGCTCGATCATTGGGCTGATCCAGCAGAACTCTCCTTACCTGTCCAAAATTCTCTCCTCTCCAGTTTGGTGCTTGCGGCTTCAATAGCAGAATCCTCCCCAGTGTTTACCCCATCAACCTGGTTAGAGTAAACGAGGATACGATGGAACTGATCCGGGGACCTGATGGACTTTGCATTCGGTGTAAACCAGGTGAATCTGGATAGCAACAACATGATGAGTCATCCTGGAATTGATGGCAGGATGGTGGAGGCGGGAGTATCAGCAGCGGAGGCTGATTTCCTAACCTGTTTTTTTCCCCCCGGGTAATTTTACACCCGCAGAAAGGTTCCCCGTTTTTTTTTTGCAGTATTTGTATAAGGTTTCCTAATAATTGTTTGCAGAACAGTTTACAGGTGACAGTGTAGCAACACAAAAATCAAATTAATCGAACTGCCCAGTGCTAAAAAGAAGCCACAAGTAAGTAGATACTCACTCTTGGGGTCTAACTGCACCTTACTCACCATTTATGGGTCTGCCCTGCATTTGCCAAAACTGGCTAGTGCTGGGAGTTCCATGTTGAAACGTTATTCCCAGGTGCACAGGGGCCCATGTTAGATCGAGTGCTGGGAGTTCCATGTTGAAACGTTATTCCCAGGTGCACAGGGGCCCATGTTAGATCGAGAAGAAGAGGAGGAAGAAGAGGAGGAGGAGCTGGTTTTTATATGCCGACTTTCTCTGCCACTTAAGGAAGAATCAAACCAGCTTACAATCACCTTCCCTTTCCCTCCCCACAATAGACACCCTGTGAGGTAGGTGGGGCTGAGAGAGTGTGACTAGCCCAGGGTCACCCAGCTGGCTTCATGTGTAGGAGTGGGGAAACCAACTCAGTTCACCAGATTAGCATCCACCGCTCATGTGGAGGAGTGGGGAATCAAACCCGGATCTGGATCCACCTCTCCAAACCACCGCTCTTAACCACTACACCATGCTGGCTCTCTTGGGGTCTAACCGCACCTTACTCACTATTTATGGGACTTTGGCACATGGGAAGAGAGGGCATAAACTTCCCCTGCCCTGTGTTTTCCTGACTTGAATCTGCCCCAGAGAGTTGCTATTTCCCCCTTGGGGAAACTTATATATGCTGTTGGGCTACACATAAGTTTCTCTAATGAGGCAAATATCAGTTACCTAAGGCCCTTCAAGTTGGGAAATGTTATGTGCGGGAGGGGGCCGCCTCCCTGCGCACTAAGATCCTGATCCAAATTGGGCTTCTGTAAGCCTGAGAATTAAGTGTGAACATGAATTCCACGTGATATCCCTGGGGAAAACCAATATGTAGTTGAGCTCTTAGGCAGCTGGTTAAAGCTTGACTGTTCCATAGCAGTTTTGAGAAGGCCCTTAAAAGGTTTAACGTTTTAAAAAGGCAAAAAAACCCACCAGCAGTGGGTGAAGGAGAATGTCAGGCCCAAGGGGAAATTATACCCAATGTGGCACTAGACAGGGGCAGAAAGGTGCAGGAGTACGCACTTTTCCATCCACATTTCCCCCAGTTCTGCTTTCACTAACATTCTCCAGGATAGATTATATGAAAGTAGGTTTCAGGAAACCTGCAGTGGAGCTGGGGAAGATCTAGAAGGCTGGCAGAAGCATGGCGTTGTCAATTGGAAGCCAAAATAAAATGGCTGCAGTTCTGTTGGGGGAGAGAGGGATGCAGTGAAAGGGCTCTGGGGAAGCAACCAGTGATTCTGCCATCCGCTTAAGTCTGAAAAACAAAACTCTTGCTTTTCAGACACGTTGTGATTTGACATACGCATGTGCTGTCAAGTTGCAGCCAATTTATGGTGACCCCAGCAAGGGGCTTTCAAGGCAAGTGAGAAGCAGAGGTAGTTGGCCATTGCTTTCTAGCATGGTGGTTAGGAGTGGTGGACTCTTATTCTGGAGAACCGGGTTGGTTTCCCCACTCCTCCACATGAAGGCAGCTGGGTGACCTTGGGCTAGTTATCCTCTCTCAGCCTTACCTACCTCACAGGGTGTCTGTTGTGGGGAGAGGAAGGGAAGGAGATTGTAAGCTGGTTTGATTCTCCTTAAAAGGTAGAGAAAATTGGCATATAAAGTCCACCTCTTCTTCCTCCTCCTCCTCCTCCTCCTCTGCAGAGTCTTCCTTGGTGGTCTCCCATCCAAGTACTGACCCTACTTAGCTTCCAAGATGTGATGAGGCTGGGCTGTTCCATCCCACCTTCCCTCCCATTGTGATGTTACATGACCAAATCTGTTTCCTTCTGTCTTTCCCTTCTCCTTCTGCAGGAGAGCCAGGGCAGCTGGTTGGACGCATCATCCAAAGTGATCCTTTGCAGCGCTTTGACGGCTACTTGAACAACGAAGCCAACAATAAGAAGATTGCCCACAATGTTTTCACGTACGGCGACTCTGCTTACCTCACTGGTGAGGCCTCCTGCATGCATTTTTACAGCTCTTCTCAGCTGTCAGGCATCCATTTCCCTTTAAGTGTGGGGTAGGTTTGTAGGTACTTCACTATGGGAAAAAAGACATCAGTCAAAAAATTAAAGAAAGGGGAAAGTTTTTATGAGGTATACCTAATCAGTGCAAATATAGCCCATTAAATGGATATTATAAAAAAGTCTGATACAACTAGAATGTGAGTTCAACTGTCCGTAGGTAGAAAAGAGTGAATTCAGACACCCACTGGCAATAGCCTGTAAATGTCAGTAGCAGGTAAATGACAATAGCAGGAGTAATTGAATTAGGTGTGATATGCAGAAGGGTGGAGAAATCAGCATTGGTAAAAAGACAGGAATCCCAGGTCTCTATTCAATCCAGGAGAATGCATAGTTTTGAGCTGTAATTCAGCAGTCTCTCTTTCTAATCTCCCTTTGAAATCCCTTTGTAAGAGAACTGCTACTCTTAAATCAGCAGCTGAATGTCCTGGAAGGTTAAAATATCCCCCCACCAGTTTCTGAATGTTGTGGTTTCTGATGTCAGACTTGTGTCCATTCAGTCTTTGCCGCAGGGACTGGCCTGTTTGCCCAATGTAGAGAGTGGAAGGGCATTGCTGGCATGCAATGGCAAAAAATGCATTAGAAGATGAGCAGGGCCTAGTGATGGTGTTGCTAGGATCTATATGAGAGCAAAGTTGGCACCTTAGTTTGCTGCAGGCCTTGGTACTGGAGTCCATGCTACTGTTAAGTAGTTTATCATTGCGGATGAGAAGTTGTTTTAGGTTAGCAGGCTGTCTGTAAGCAAGGAAGGGTCGGCCTCCCAGTGCCTTAGCGAGGGAAGTGTCACAATCCAGCATTGGTTGTAGGTCATTACTACTATGTTGGACTGGCTTGAATTGTGAGCTGTATGTGACCAACAGAGGTGTTCTGTTGCCATTTTCTTTGGGCTTGTCTTGTAGCAAGCTGTGCCTGGGTTTCATTCTGGCCTTTCCAATAATGTTTCTTACCACATCAGCAGGATATTGTAGTTGTAAAAATGCTTGCTCTTGATTCTTCAAGTGGGTATCTCTATCTGAGGGGTTGGAGCAGATTCAGCTATAGCATAGTGCTTGGCTATAGACAATGCACTGATTGATATGATTGGGGTGGTAGCTGGAGGCGTATAGATATATTTGCCGATCTTTCGGTTTCCGGTATAATGTGGTGCTTGTAAGTCCCTCGTGCATCCATAATGTGGTGTCCAGGAAGTTTATTTCTTGTTCAGAGTGATTCATAGTTAGACTGATGGTGGGGTGGAAGTTGTTGAAAGCTTGGTGAAATTTTTTGAGGGCTTCTTTGACATGAATCCAGACAAAGAAAATGTCATCAATGAATCTCCAGGAAAGGAGAGGCGCCAGTGGGTAGGAGTTCAGAAAATGCTGTTCTGGATCTGCCATGAAAATGTTGGCATACTGTGGAGCCATGGGGTGCCCATGGCTGGGCCATTGATTTGAAGTAGTTGTGGGTGAGAACAAACCTGCAGAGTTCAGTGGCAAGGTCTGCTATGGTGTTGCCAAGAGTGGTGTTTCTAATGGCTTGTAGTCCATCCTCATGGGGGATGTTGGTATACAGAGACTCAACATCCATGGTGGCTAAAATGCTGTTTTCTGGGAGATGGTTGATGGACTGCAGTTTCCTTAGGAAGTCTGTGGTGTCATGGACATAGCTCGGGGTATTAATGACGTATGGTCTCAGGATGGAGTCCTGGTATTCCTACGGTGATGGTGCCTATGCTTGAGACAATGGGACCTCCAGGGTTGCCAGGTTTATGTATCTTTGGCAGGAGGTAGGAAGTGCCTGGTCGAAGTTCTTGGGGTGTATTTTTATAAATTTGTTCCTGTGTAAGTTTTGGTAATTTCTTCATGATTTATTGAGTTCTTGCTGGTATTCCTGTATGAGGTCTGTGGATAGCAGCCTGTAGAAACTGGTGTTTGAACACACATGAAGCTGCCTTATACTGATCAGACCCTTGGTCCATCAAAGTCAGTATTGTCTACTCAGACTGGCAGCTGCTCTCCAGGATGTCAGGCAGAGATTCTACTACCTGGTCCTTACTGGAGATGCCGGGGATTGAACCTGGGACCTTCTGCATGCCAAGCAGATGCTCTACCACTGAGCCATTGAGTTGTCGCTCAGCTTCTTGTGTATATTTTGCTTTGTTCATTATGAAAATGGCTTCTCCCTTGTCAGCTTGTTTTATTGTACTATTTGGATTGTTCTTCAGGCTGCTTATGGCATTCTTTTCTGTGTGGCTAAGGCTAGATCTTGAGCTGTGGTTTTTGTTGATTATTTGAGTTTGGGCTCCGCAACAGAAGCATTTTATATACAGGTCCAGTGTAATGTTGCGACCTTCCAGAGGAGTCCACATGGAGTTCTTCTTTCTATGGTGTTGAGTGGGAGCTAATTGGTCATATGGTTCATTGGTATAAGTGTGAGGAGGTTGTTTGGCAGTAGATTGTTGAAGCTGTGAGGAGGCTGCCTGTTTGTGTTCTGTTCTGTGCTGTGGTGAAAGTATTCTGTAGACAGCGGAAAAAGGCCTCCAGGTCTCCACAGAGTTGTACTGTCCGTGTGGATTTAGTGGGGCAGAAGGATAGGCCTCTTGAAAGGAGGGTATGATTTGGCGAGGGGAGGGACTTCACCAGGGTGCAGTGCCAGAGTCCATCCTCCAAAGCAGCCATTTTCTCCAGGGGAACTGATCTCTGTCGTCTGGAGATCAACTGTAATTGCAAGAGATCTCCAGGCCCCACCTAGAGGCTGGCAACCCTAGCTGTAGGGCTCCAGAGGCCTAAGATACAAGAAAAAAAATTAGCTCACAAAACCTAAAATCACAACTTCTTGTGGGGATCTCTCTTTCCTCCTTTAGGTGATGTGTTAGTAATGGACGAGTATGGCTACATGTTCTTCCGGGACCGCACCGGAGACACTTTTCGCTGGAAGGGTGAAAACGTCTCCACGACAGAGTTGGAAGGGACGCTAAGTCGTATCCTCAGCATGACTGATGTTGTGGTCTATGGCGTGGAGGTGCCAGGTAATGGGCGATTCCACTTTCTCTTCCAATCTTGCGTTTTGTTTCTCTTTTTAGTTTATGTTGATAACTCTCTTGGGTAACATTCAGTTTCTGTGGCCCAGTTCAGGCTGTTGGCTTTGATATTAATATGTGTCGTAAGGGAGGCCTTCCCTCCTGGTCTCCCAGGAATCCCCCTTGAGCATTAAGATAACTGGGGGGCCCTGCTCTGGGTACAATCTTGCATAGAGGCCAGAATGATCATTAGGATACACACATGAAGCTGCCTTATCCTGAATCAGACCCTTACTCCATCAGTGTCAGTATTGTCTACTCCAACTGGCAGCGGCTCTCCAGGGTCACAGGTAGAGGTCTTTCACGTCATCAATTACCTGATCCTTTTGACTGCAAATGCTGGGGATAGAATCTGGGGCCAGGGCCTTTTTTCTGTGTCCTCTAGAAGTGCTGAATGCTTTCCCTATTGTGGCCTGATTCTTCACTTCAGGAGATGAGACCAGGAATTTTTACTGGACATTGAGAGGATGTTCTATTTTGGCTTGAATACCTTTTTGGATTGAATATTTGTATCTATTTTTTTTAGTACTGAGTTTAGGCTGCTTCCATGTGGGGATATTCCCATTTGTGTACAGAGTTTCGGGGGGGGGATGTCTCTGTTTTCCTTGGTATCCCCCTCCCAGCATTTTGCCAGTTTCTTCAAACAGTCAGTAGTAGCTATATCACTCGAGTGTTTCAGCAGTTATTGTGGGTGCCGCCTCCCACCATAGGTGGGGTTGCCATGTTTCCAGGTTAGGGTTGCCCGCTCCAGGCTGGAAAACTCCTGGCGATTTTGCAGGTAGAGCCTGGGAAGTGTGGGGTTTGGGGAGGGACCTCAGTAGGTTTAATGCCATAGAGTCCACCCTCCAAAGCAGCCATGTTCTTCAAGGTAAACTGTCTCTGTCATCTGGAGATTAGGTGCAATTCTCGGAGATCTTCAAGTCCCACCTGGAGCTTGGCAACTGTAATCCAGATGTGGATTTCAGGAAAAACCAAAAGTAAAGCCAGTTATTGGCTCATAAATAATAGAAATTTCTCAAAGCCTCTCTCTGGTACAGTCCAAATAATCTGAATAACAGTATGAATAATCTGAATGATAATATGAATAATCTGAGCCAGTCTGGTGTAGTGGTTAAGAGCGGCAGACTCTAATCTGGAGAACCAGGTTCGATTCCCCACTCTTCCACATGAAGCCTGGTGGGTGATCTTGGGCCAGTCACTGTTCTCTCAGAACTCTCAGGCCCCCCCCCCCATCACAAAGTACCTGTTGTGAGGAGGGAAGGGAAGGTGATTGCAAGCTGCTTTGAGGCTTGTTAAAGGTACAGAAAAGCGGGTTATAAAAACCAACTCTTCTTCATGGGGCCTAGTATAACCAGAGGCTCCTGGACCTAGATAACGGGGGGGGGGGCCGCCTTGGGAGGGGGGGCTCTGTTATCTAGGTGGCCAAGGAAGAAAAAATAGTCCTAGCAAGGCTCTGTGTTTCAGGCACTGAAGGGAAGGCTGGAATGGCGGCAATTGTTGATCCCCACCACTCCTATGATCTGGAGGCCTTTGCAGATGAAATGAAGAAGGAGCTACCCGCATACGCACGACCTGTTTTCCTGCGACTGCTTTCCGAAGTGCATAAAACAAGTGAGTGTCTTTGGGGAGAGGGGGGTGTTTTAGAGTTTGTTTGTTTCAGTGGACTCACTTTTTGGTGTAGTGGCTAAGAGCTGTGGTTTGGAGCGGTGGACTCTGATCTGGAGAACCGGGTCTGATTCCCTACTCCTCTACATAAACAGTGGACTCTAATCTGGTGAACCAGATTGGTTTCCCCATTCCCACACATGAAGCCAGCTGGGTGACCTTAGGCTAGTCACACTCTCTCATTCCCACCTACTTCACAGGGTGTCTGTTGTGGGGAGGGGAAGGGAAGGTGATCGTAAGCCGGTTTGATTCTCCCTTAAGTGGTAGAGAAAGTCGGCATATAAAAACAACTCTTCTTCTACTTCTTTTTCTTGTCACAATGAAGAATGGCACAGGAGATGGAAAGCCTCACTGCTATTTCTTTTCCTTCTATCCCTGCCCTTCCCGACGCAGGCACCTTCAAGTTCCAGAAAACAGAGCTGCGCAAGGAAGGTTACGATATCTCCATGGTGAAGGACAAGTTGTATTATCTGGAGCCGAGACAATGCCGATACCTTCCATTGACTGAGGAGGTCTACAAGAGGATCCAGTTAGGACTGGAGAAACTGTAAAGCCTCTGTTCTTCGTGCGGTTTTAGTGCCTCCTCCTGAGGTGGGAGCTGGAGTTAGGAGAGGATGTGGAAAGCTAGAAAGGGTTTAAAAATTAAGAAAAAAGGCACAGAGAATGATTTTTTTAAAACAAACAAAAAAAGAAAACATTTATCAAGTTTTACAGAAGACCGCGGCATACAATTTGGGGAGGTAGCTGACGGAGAAGGTTGCATACCAAAGCATAAAAACATTATGGCTTTATTTTCTGTTTCATGTACATGGTGACTGTTGGGTTAGGGGGGTGACAGCGGGGGCGTGGCATTGTCCACCCCACTGGGATGAGCGTGGTGGGGATCAGTCTGCCCTCTTCCTGGTGTGCCCCCCAAAGCCATCGAGACCAACAAGGGCTGCGCTGATTTGTGGTGCCTCTAGGAGGCACTGTGGTGCTTTCATTCCCTTCCAATCGGGCAGCTGCGGCTGAACTGGGATAGCTTGTGCAAAGTTTAGCCAACTGTTTTCCAAGGGCCATCCTAGGAAAACCAAAACACAAGTTGTGGATATTTTTTTTGATGGGAAGGGTTGTCTCCTTCCTCCTGGCTGCTAAAATGTTATCGCTAACGTGGAAAGGGCGGGAAGGAAACGGTGATGATGCGAACACTCGTCTGCCATGACTTTTTTCCCAGGGATTTTTTTTTTCTATTTTCATAGTTGGGCGATTTTTTAGTCTGCCAGTCCATGTGTGTTATAATTTATTGTGTTTTTTGTTTGTTTGTTTGTTTGAAAGAAATGATCCGCTGCAAGGTTAGTATAAACTGGCTGGGTTTTTGTTCTGTACTGTTGTCCTGCTGGCGGCACCTGGTTTAGTTTGTTGTATGTCAACACGGCTGTCTTCATTCCGCTACTTCCTATGGGGCCTTTTTTTAAGGTCAGAGGCAAAATGTGTCCGTGGTCAGTGCTTGGAGTTGCACACTCACCCCCTTCTATAAGTGTTCCTACCTAGCTGACGCGTAAGCCTCCTTGGCTTTCAGAAATGTGAGGACTTCTGCATGTTTTTTTTTTATGTTGCTCCTCAATGATTTGCCGGAGCACTGATACAGGGTATGTCCGTACTAGTTCTTCCACAGATGGTGGTTGTTCTACAGTGTGCTCTGTGCATATCTGCACTGTGTGCTACTTCTGAACTGGAGGATCCAGGCAAGAGCTAATGGAGGAGAGTTCCAGATTGGGCGGCTAGACGGAATAGTGTGTATGGGCTCCTGTATCTTTGAAAGACTTCAAAAGTCTATCGATGGCTTTGCTTGCAGAAGATCCCAGGTTCAGGCTCTGGCACCTGCAACATAAAAGGATTTCTGGGAGCAGGACCAAGAAAGACCTTGGACACACAACGTAGGCAGTAATGGATAGGGTTGCCCTGTGCCTGTTAATGGCGGGCAACTGCCCGCCAATTAATAGTCCTGACTGCTGCCCCTCAGCTGGCCTGTGGGGGAAACAGGCCAGCTAAATGGGGGCGGGAGATCCCCATGTGTGCAGCAGGGCTTGGCACAATCATGTCCCTTCTGAGGTAAACCTGGAAGTGATGGGGATGCTCTAGCACGTCCCGCAAAAAAAAAAAATCTATGGAAACCATACAGTTTTTGTAGGAATATGCTAGAGTGTCCCTGTCACTTTCGGGTTTAATAAGAACTCACAAATCCCCCCCTCCCGAAGTTCCCGCTCATGGCAAGGGGGGACCTGGCAACCCTAACAATGGACTAGATTCACCAATGGTCTGATCCACTGCAAAGTAGATCCAGTGCTGCCCAACCACACAAAATGTGCACCAACCTGCTCTACAGGTAATAGAACGGGGACAGGGATACATCCAAGATGATAAATGGTCCTAAGGTGCCGTCTTGGATGCATGCCTCAGGAGGCCCAGTGACCAATTCAAGGAATTTTAACTTTATTTAACTGGTTAATCAACTAGATGCAAATCAATGTGCTCTGGGCACAGATGATTCAGTCTCGGGGCAAAGGGCAACACCGAATTCCCCCTTGATTCTATGATTCTGTGCGCTCTCTGGAAGCAAGCACAAGTTGTAAACTCGTCCTACATCTTTGTGTATAGATATGGAAATGGAATTACAAAAACCCTCCTGGGACTTAAAAGGGAGGACAGGAAATATGGCATATCTCATTCATACCCTCCCCCCCAAATTCTGGAATTGAAACTTGATAATCGATCCAGATGGTGCACGTTCAGTTCTTCTGTTATGCGCAATATTTGCACGCACTTGTAGTGTTCATGCCCATTTGGGAAGGGCGTAGCTCAGTGGGAGAGCACATGCTTTTCACTCTGAAAGAAAGAATTCAGCATCTTGGGTTAATGGGCTGGGAAAGGTCTCTTCCTGAGCCTCTGCCAGCCCTGGTACTGGCAATACTTGGCTTGATGGAGCGATGGCTTGACCTCACAAGACAGTTCCTTCTACTTTAATGCAGCTGCTTAGTGTGAAAGAGAATCTTAGAACTAAAGTTGATGGGCAGTCAGTTGTCCTGAAACCTAGCCACATGCCTCAAGGCACTTTGTTCAGTCGGGTTGGTCTTACAGAGCAGAAGTGGTAGTGCAAACAAAATGGTGGTTGTATGAGAAGGCCTTCTAGTACTGAACAGCTGAAGAAGTGTTCTGTGTTACTTCCAGTGTTCTAAAACATTGGCTGAGTTCCGTGAAGGTATCCATTTCGTTTGCTTTGTGAACCTAAGGAAGGGTAAGCGCGGCTTCACGGTTGCTTGAAGAGGTCTCCCCAGAGCCCAAGACTCCATTTTATGTGTGTGTTGCTTGAGAAACTAGCTACAAATTGACCAGCGGTTGCCACCCTCAGAGTCCAACCTGCCAACAGGAGCTCTATCCTTCTCTTCAGGGTATGAGAATGTACGAGAATGTACAATTATCTGTATGTTTTCTACCCATGGGACAAATAGCTTGAAGAGAGGGGAGGATCTGCCTCAGGAAGACTCCCCTCCATTCAGTGTTGTGGCCCCAGTCCAACTGAGGCAGGGGGAAGGCCTCCAACTGCATTTGTTCGTTATAAATTGTGGGAGATCCTGACCGCAAATCACTCATTTCACAAGTACTTCATCCCTGAGGGCTTCTAAAGGACAGAATAAAATCTTATGGTGAGGGATCAGAATCAAGAGGGCAGGTTTCCCCCCCCCCCTGCCATTTTTCCCTGCCCCACTCCTCCATATCTTTCAGGCTATGTGCTGAGGTTCTAGGGCACAGTCAGCCCTTGGACTTGTCAAATGAGTTCCTCTCTCACTCTGATTCACGCTCTTCGAAGTATGCAGATTGGGTCTGGGGTCCCCACCCTACATAACAGTCAGCCCTGACGATGCACGGGGTGCCTGATTCAGATTGGGGCTGTGGAGAAAGGGCTCCAGTATTCCCCTCTCATAACTTTTGCCTGACCTAAAAAGGGGTTAGGAAGGAAGGCACTATTTGGTCCCTTGGGGGAAACATGGGTTTCCCCAATGGGCTACACAGCAACCCCACCCCAGACCATTAGAAGCTGGGGAAGCCCTTTTTCTATGCACGCCACAGTCCCAATCCAGGTCATCCCCCATGCATGTGGGAACTGAAGAGACCCACAACTCATGTCTGACTGGGTGGGGATCCCAGACATAACCAGTGCACTCTGTAATGTGTGAATCGGCAACCAGCATGCATTCACATACACTCCCCTCTATCAGTTCTCCTCTCCCTTCTGTGTTTGACTGTGCCCAGCAGTTAGATGGCAGGGCATCAGCTTTTCTCAACCAAACAGCTGGATTCGAGTCCAATAGCACCTTAGAAACCAACAAGATTTTCAGGGTTTGAGCTTACGTGAGTCAAAGCTGTCAGATACAAGTCAGGAGAGACTAGGGGGCTACTGGACTCAAATCTAGTTGTTCTACTGCAGACCAGCACAGCTGTCCTCTAAAACTATCTCAACCGAACAGATGATACAGCACAAGGAGTGTGCCCTTGTCTTAAATGACTCTGGGGTTGGAGGATGGCCTGAAGGGTTCTGGAGAAGTGCAAACTAATCCCCCCTGCATTTGCTTGAACGTAAGAGAACAATTGGGCATGGGGCTGTCTTACTAGGTAGGGACCACAGATGTAAGGAATTACACAAGTAAGGCAAGGGGCCCTGTTTGGCATGCGGAAAGTCCCAGGTTCAATACCCAGCATCTCCAGGACCAGGCAGCAGGCGATTCAAAAGATCTCTGCTTGAGACCCTGGAGAGCCACTGCCAGTTGAGTAGACAATACTGATTTTGATGGACCAACGGTCTGATTCATTATAAGGCAGCTTCAAGTGTTCCTGTGTTATCCTTCTGCCCACTGGAGGATCCATTGACTGAAATCTCTTGAGCTCTGCTTCATACTGTGCAAGTAGGTACATTCATTGAGGTTGCCTCAAATAGGGTTGCCAGCTCTGGGTTGGAAAATACCTGGAGATTTCTGGGGCAGAGCCTGAGGAGGGTGGGGTTTGGGGAGGGGAGGGACTTCAATGCCATAGAGTCCAATTGCCAAAGCGGCCATTGTCTCCAGGTGAACTTATCTCTATTGGCTGGAGATCAGTTCCAATAGCAGGAACTCTCCAGCCACCACCTGAAGGTTGACTGAGTAAACAATAGTACAAGGCTCAAACACTCAAATAGCAAAGATGTATATTTGAAAGTTACAATGGTGAAAGTGCAGGAAGTGACAAAAAGGAAACTTAACACGAAATCTATTCACTAAGATCTAAGGTCGATAAATATGATAAAGTCAATAAATATGTCTCAATAGAATCTTTAAAAGTTCATAATAAATATATTCAAATCCTTGCGTTGTGGAAACGGAAGTCAGGAGAAGACGGAACGCAGTCCGGATGCCTTGCGTTTTCGCCGCCCCTCAGGGCGGCTTCTTCAGCTCTCCGTTATAAACAGAAACTGTTCTCCTTAAATATTCATTCAGCAGTTTCTTAGATATAAAATCTCAGGCAAACTCTTCTTGCTCCCAACTGGGCTGCTCAGTGAAAATGCTTGCCTTAAAATAAATCTATTTCTCTAATACATCATTTTACCTTTCTCCACCCAACCTTGCATACCCAGCTTTTGGTTTTTCAGGTTGGGTCCCCCCTTTCTTGTCTATTGACTGCTGGGCTTGAACCAGGGCAGCTGTGGAACAGCAGCTCTTGCTTCCCGTTGGGCCCAAGCTGAAGCTTCTCCACAGAGTCGTGTGGCGAAGACCATTGCTGCTAGTGGGTGTCAACTGTTGTGAAGAATGCAGAAGCTGGTGACAGTGATTTAAAGTGCATTTAGGAAATGAAAACCAGCTTCTTCTTGCATACTGGATGCTTGTAGCAGAGGTGGTTGGAAGGGCAGGACTTGGCAGTTTCACTCCCATATGCCTGGGGGATAAACCATGGGACCTCCCCACTCCCATTCCATCCCATAGATAGCCCAGGATCAGTCAGCTCCAGAAATCCTTCTGTTCCTCCTTCCTCCAGGGCAGGGTTCCTTGGGTACAGCATTAGACACTTTCTAGGTGTCAATCCTGTTGCAGAGCTCCACAGAGATGACAGGAGGATCTCTAGCCACTGTCCCAAAACTTGATGGGCACAGAATGATGTGAGAAGTGTTGCCAGCATGGTGGGAAAGCTCCCAAATTCTGACAGCAGACCAAACCTTGGTTGAGGTTGCTTAACATTGTGCCCCAATTTTGTAAATAGGTTGGTAAACCAGCACTGGAAAGCATGGCGTGTGGTAAACTTTGGCTTGGCATCACATTGCCAAACCAGGGTTTTTGTGGCCATTGCTCCCTTCTAGAGGTTGCTGTACTGCACCAGGGAAACAAGAGGGGACTGAGTGCTGAAACGAGGTTTGCCTGTATGTTGGAAAGTTCAAGCCACAGTTTGGTTTATAAGTTGTGGTTAGCATGAACCATAGTTTGGCATGCTGTCTGAATTCAACCACTGTCTTTAAGGGTTGCAGAGAAGGGAAAACTTCAGTCGCTGCATGTTCTCTAATTGCCGCAACTGCCATTTAAAATTGGCCCTTCTGTGCAGCTCTGAATTGGCTTCCATGCAGCAACTCCCCCCCCCTCAATGAGTGCTCAGTTGATAGGGTTGCCAACCTCCAGGTACTAGCTGGAGACCTCCCGCTATTACAACTGATCTCCAGCCGCTAGAGATCAGTTCACCTGGAGAAAATGACCACTTTGGCAATTGGACTCTATGGCATTGAAGTCCCTCCCCAAACCCCACCCTCCTCAGGCTCCACCCCCAAAACCTCTCACCGGTGGTGAAGAGGGACCTGGCAACCTTATCAGTTGAATGTAAACAAAGAAGAACATGAAAGCTCTACGAAAGAGGTACAAATTTGCACGTAAGGGGAAGAAAACATTCACCCAGGCTTGCTGCACAATATCCCGTTAGGACTGCACTGCATGTGCTGATCTTACTAATCCCTCGATCTACTGGTTTGGACTAGTGAGGAGCAGAATGGCCATTGGGGCTGGCTTGTGGGTGTTGGGTGCTCGGAATGAGCATGCACGACACCCCAAAAACTGCACTCTGAAAAAAGGAGAGCTGTCCCATTCTGATGGTGTCCTGTCATTGTCAAAAAGGTGACAAAGCAAACTTCTCACTTTTCTTGGAGGGGAGGGTATGTCGAACTTTTGCCAGTTGGATTCGGGACTGGTTTTCCTGGGCGCCAAAACTGGGATCCTTTATCTGCCACAGATGAGGATCCTTCCTTAAAACCTTTGCCCCCTTTTTTTCTGATTGTCAAATTTTTCCTAATTCTGGTTTGTGTATTGTAAAATAAAACTATTGTTTGTTTTTCTTCCTTTTTTTAAAAAAAAAGATGCTGTTTCTACATCTACTCAGGGAAGGTGATGCTGAAAGGGTGCGTGTGTATATGTCTGTTTGGGGAGGGAGCTGTAGAGGGGAGAGGGGTCTTTTAGTTTATCTGTGGATGAACAGAGGGACGGGAGTGTTGTCTCTTACCTCTGATGCTTTCTCGTCATCATGTGATATTTTCTGTTCTGTCAAAACAAAATGGCTTGTAATTCCTGCTGTGGAACTAGGGAAGACAATGGAATCTTCACATCTAATAAAAGAGGATTTCAAATCATGTGCTGATTATTTTTTTGTGGGGGAGAGGGGGGTTGTTTATGCATGGGTACTTTCACTCACGTTCGCCCCTGGTCTGACTCGGTTGTTCCTTGGAGTTACGCATGAGTTTTCCGTCCATTAGAGATGACCTCATGCCCAGTCCTCGCAATGTCTGGGTTTTCCCGTTCCTTTGTTAACCCGACTCTTCCATCTTCCCTGAGCAAAGCCTGGGTGAAATCCCTAAGCCTAAGGCAAAGTGCGGGGCACGCAAGCTTGGTTTCATTCACAGCCAATTACAAAGCAGCATTTAAAGAGGCAGGGATTGAAATACTTCCTGCTTTCTTTGAGCTCTTTCTGAGCAAAAGAAAAGCTTTTTAAAACCGGGGCTTGGATTCCACCCCCCTTTCAGATTGTTCCATTTTTTATGTGGCAATTGGGTTTGGGGGGGAATTTTCTCTCACAGTAAGCACTACAAGTAAGCCAGTTACAAAGCAGCATTTAAAGGGGTGGGGACTTGATTTGAGCTTGGAGACAGCTGGTGCATAGATTTTCGAAAGCGTGGGTCCAGCAAGCAACAAACCTCAGGTAAAACTTCCATGCATAAACGACCGGGTAGTCTGTTTGGCAAATAGGGTTGCCAGGTCCCTCTTTGCCACCAGCGGGAGATTTTTGGGGCAGAGCCTGAAGAGGGCGGGGAGGGACTTCAATGCCATAGATTCCAATGGCCAAAGCGGCCATTTTCTCCAGGGGAACTGATCTCTATTGGCTGGAGATCAGTTGTAATAGCAGGAGATCAGCTAGTACCTGCAGGCTGGCAACCCTATTGGCAAATCATGTTGACATGGGAATCCTGAAAGGTATTTCCTGAAATCCTGAGAAACTGGAACATTTCTAGAGCAGGGTTCCCCAACCTTCACCTCTGGACTTCTAACACAATGTGGGTGCAGCCACAAAATGGCTGCCGTGGGGGGTAGAGCCTGCCAAAAATGGCTTCCATAATTTACCTTCAGTCACGCAGTGAAGATCCTTGTGCTGTGCTGTGGTGGCAGCAAATCAAATCTGTAAGGGCCTATCAGAGGCCTTGCTGGAGAAAGCATCACATAGCCATAGCCACTTCCTCAAAACACTTAGTAGGCACTATGAAAGATGTTGGTGGGTGTCGTGTTGGGGACCCCCTGTTCTAGAGTCTGGCCTGGCTTTAGAAAAAAAATTGTGCTGCTTCTTCAGAGACCGGCTTGAGTCAGCTTAAAACTGAAACAAACTAAAACCATTAAAACACAGTCATAAAAAAGCAAAGACATTAAAACAGGGATGGGGAACATCAGGCTCGGGGGCCGTTTAAGGCCCGCAAAATCATTTGGTCTGGCCCTTTGTGGGTCCTGGCAGATCTCTAGCTCAGAAGGATCTAAGACTGGCGATCCGCCCCTTCCCACGGACAGGAATAACCTCTATTCAAGGAGGGTGTGAGTTTGTTTTGCCGAGAAAAGGAACCTTTCCCCCCCCCCTTGCAGAAGAGTCATTAGCTATGGACTTGCTAGGACCGCCCAAGAAACTGTATTAACCCTTTCCCACCCAGGCCGTGGAGAAACGTATTCCCTTTGTACTACAAGAGGGCGGAAGTGGCAACAATGGAGGGGTTAAAAGGGGCAGGAGCAGAATGCGGGGGGGGGGGGAGTTCTTAGCCAGTGTGTCCTCATTTCATCCCTGCAGGCGGAGGTAGAAGGAGCCAGCTGTAGAATCCGGCCCCAACCATGCAGAGCAGGAGCAACTCCGGCGTGCAGCTAATGCAACAGACCATCCTGTGCCACCAGGTGGGCAAGTGTGCCACTGTTTGGATGCCTACCTGCTTGCCCATCTCGGGGGGGGGGGTCATCTGGGGCAGTTGCCTGCTTGTGGCTTGGTCAGCTAATTTTTGATAATTTTGTATGGCCCACAAATGATGTTATAAATATCCAAATGGCCCTTGGTGAAAAAATGGTTCCCCACCCCTGCATTAAAAGAACAAGTCAGGTCATAACAGCAGCATAAAACACACATCAAGAAGCATAAAACGATGGCAATAAAACAGTTCTCCAGTCAGAATAGACCATAAGCCAATAAAAAAGAACTCAATTCAAACTTTGGGTAAAGTGGCTTCATAGGGCAGGAACATGATGTGGGCAGAACCTATGTAGAAGAAGAACAAGAAGAGTTGGTTTTTATATGCTGACTTTCTCTCCCACTTAAGGAAGAATCAAACCCGCTTACAATCACCTTCCCTTCCCCTCCCCACAACAGACACCCTGTGAAGTAGGTGGGCAGAGAGAGTTCGGAGAGAACCGTGACTAGTCCAAGGTCACCCAGCTGGCTTCATGCGTAGGAGTGGGGAAACAAAGCCAGTTCACCAGATTAGCATCCTCCACTCATGTGGAGGAGTGGGGAATCAAACCCGGTTCTCCAGATCAGACTCCACTGCTCCAAACAACTGCTCTTAACCACTATACCACGCATGTAGTCCTTATCAGGGTAGCACATGCTTAACAACAGCCTTGCCGTGTATGACAAGTGCATTTTGACCATTGAGCAGTCCTTTCACAAGTGAACACAATAGCACAATACTATAATTTTGAGGGCTGCAACCTTTTGTTGACCAATAGACTCCTCAGTTTTAAAGTCTGTTGATGAAAGGCATGCCCCTAACTAGATAGCAGATTTATTAAAATCTGGTTTAATTCTTTATGAATGTAAGTACTTCTAAACCCATGAGGAGCAAGTACCTTCTTGGAAGAGGCTTTCCTCATTTTCATATGGAACTGCATGCCTCTTTTGATGAGCCCCGCTGTAAACATAAGCATCATTAAAAAAAAAACACAACTTCTGTGTTTTCCAGAATAATGTGATTCATACGCACATGTATACAGAATGAAACAGTGGATTAGAGTTCAAATGATTGACAACCTCCAGGTGGTGGCTGGAGATCTCTCGCTATTACAACTGATCTCCAGGCAGTAGAAATCAGGTCCCCTGGAGAAAATGTCCACTTTGGCAATTGGACTCTATGGCATTGAAGTCCCTGCCTTCATCAGGCTCCGCCCCAAAAATCTCCAGGTATTTCCCAACTCAGAGCTGGCAACTAGGGTTGCCAGGTCCCTCTTTGCCACCAGCAGGAGGTTTTTGAGGCGGAGCCTGAGGAGGGCAGGGTTTGGGGAAGGGAGGGACTTCAATGCCATAGAGTCCAATTGCCAAAGCTGCCATTTTCTCCAGGTGAACCGATCTCTATCAGCTGGAGAACAGCTGTAATAGTGGGAGACCTCCAGCTAGTACCTGTAGGTTAGCAAACAAAAGTTAGCATGCTGTACAGTAGTTATCAATTATAAAACAACAACAACAAAATGCAAAGATTGTGTAGGTATAATAGTGTTATTGAAATTGCATATACACTATTGCCAACAATTAATATCTGGTTCACTTTCACACCAAGATATATTAGGCAAAGAACAAAATAGGTTCAAAGTCCACCAAGTCACAGGTATAGAGTCCTTTCGACTGTGTTAAATCCCGTAGGTTCAAGAGGTTCAAGAGGTATGGTTGATTATAATTCCATTTAGGTATGGTTGATTATAATTCCATTTAAGGTATAATAGATTATAATTCCATTTAGGTATGGTTGATTATAATTCCATTTAAGGAATTATAATCAACCATACCTCTTGAACCTCTTGAACCTACGGGATTTAACAGAGTCGAAAGGACTTCACCTGCAACTTGGTGGACTTTGAACCTATTTTGTTCTTTGCCTAATATATCTTGGTGTGAAAGTGAACCAGATATTAATTGTTGGCAATAGTGTATATGCAATTTCAATAACACTATTATACCTACACAATCTTTGCATTTGTTGCTGTTGTTTTATAATTAGTACCTGTAGGTTGGCAACCCTAGGTAGTCTGTACTTCATTGTATCCCACTGAGGTCCCTTTCTTCCCCAGCCTCTACCCCCAAATCTCCAGGAGTTTCCCAACCTGGATCTGGCAACCTTACCCCCTCATCCCCTAGGAGACCTCCAGCCACCACCTAGAGGATGGCAACCCTATGTGGAAATCGGCTAAAACTGTGTGCGCTAAGAAATGTCTCTTGTCTCAGTTAAAACCCACTGCTCCTTCGCTTTTCATTCCTTTTCGCAAAGGCTTAAGAGTTCCTGTCCTTTGCATCGGATGCTTTGTGAGCCGGAAAGACCCCCGTGCACCCTGGCTGGCCCTGGAGAAGGCCACGATCAGCAGCCACAACCCAAATGGAAGCAGGCCAAGCCGAGGGCAGCAGCCCGTTCCCGCCGCAGAGGAGGCCGCCAGCCATCCAAGTGGCCTCCGGTCCAGCCATAATAAGGGGGCCCGAGCGTCTTTTGAGTATCACTTTCAGCTATTCTGAAGGTTAAACGCCTGTTTAGAGCCCCCTATTGAAGGCCGAGACAGGGGTCTGGTATTGTTGAAGCCCCCCCCCCGTCCCCGCCTTTGTTTTCGCTGCTTTCAAGGGAGCCTGTGAATTCAAAACGCACATTCGGCCCCCCACCCAACCCCTCCAAGCCGGCAGTTTGAACAGAAGTGCCTCCTCAGGGAAGGCCAGGCGGTTTCCTGCAAGGCCGTAATGACATACAGGCCTCTTTTCCTTTGGGCTCCCGCTTCCTTTTAGCTGCAGTTTAACCCAGGCTCCGAGGCCGGCCTCCACCTTACTGATCTCTGCTTGACATCCAATTACCACATGAATAGGGAAGAAAAGGCTTTAACTCCCTCTGACCTTCCCTTCCCTTCCCCCCCCCCACTTCTTTTCTCTCCCCCCCCCCCCACCCGGCCTTTTTCTCTGATGCAGAAGAGAGTTCAAAACTGAGACTGGAGGAATCAAACAAAGCCCCCCTCCCCACAGCAAGGCACCCCCCATTGTCATTGCTGCCGCCATGGCTCCAACCTTCCCCTCTATTATTCAAGCCTTGGAGTTTGACTTGCCGAGGCCTGCAAACAGCTGTTTGCGGATCCCCTCTTGACTGCTTTATGGAGAAATAATGGAACCCTTTTGGCGAGTCTCTCTGGTAAAGATGTCCCCTCGCCGGGGCTGGCTCTCGCACGCAAAATGGCGCCCTCGTCTCGCTCGCTGCCTTTTGAAAATTAAAAACCAGAACCCCAGCCGTCTTGGATGTGCTGCTCTCTCGGCAAGGGCAGGGCTGCGTTATCTGCTTGGTCGAGTGTGCCACGGTCATCGAATGCTCTGGCTAGGCTGAGGCCTTGCAGGGGCGGCCGTCGCAAAAAAATATGGGGGACAAAGACCGTTCCAGCGTTTCACCAAGGAAAATGAGGACATTTATAGATGCTTGTGGCGCCCCGCTTTTCACATCATCTGAGCTGCACGCCTCCCCAGTATACGTCGCTGAAGGCTCTTCTGTGGCTGCTGTTCATTTAATCCACAATTGCCTCTGCGGCACTAGCTTTTGGAAACTAGGTGGTGTTAGTCAGTCGACTCCCTTTTAAAAGCTCAAACATGTTTACTATCATGTTCAGCCTCTCGCTGTTGTACTGAATGCAGCTCAAACTAATTCAGCAATATTTTCAGTGCAATCCTAAACGGAGACAATAGGGCTGCCAGCTTCCAGGTGGGGCCTGAAGATGGCCCAGAATTACAACTGATTTTTAGACTACAGAGATCAATTCTCCGGGAGGAAACGGCTGCTTTGGAGGGTGGACTCTATGGCATTATACCTTCCTGGGGTTGCCAACCTCCAGGTGGTGGCTGGAAATCTCCAGGCAACAGAGATTTCACCTGGAGAACATGTCTGCTTTGGAAGGTGAACTCGATGGCCTTATGCCCCATTGAAGTACCTCCCCTCCCCAAACCTTGCTTTCTTCAGGCCCCACCCCCCAAATCTCCAGGTACTTCCCAACCTGGAGCTGGCAACCCTACTCCCCTCCCCAAACCCTGCCCCCCAGGATCCACCCCTAAATTGCCAGGAATTTCCTAGCCCAGAGTTGGCAACACTAAGTTACACTCTTCTAAGCCTAGTGATTTCAATGAACTTGTGTGTGTGTGTGCGTGAGAGAGTTGGAAACACTAAGTTACTCCTTTCTACGCCTAGTGATTTCAGTGAATGAACAAGACAACTGCAGCAGCACCATCCTGCCTGCGTTTCCCAGCACCTAATATATTCAGCATGCTCCTCTGATCCTGGAGAGAATAGATATGCATCACGACTAGTATCCATTTTGATTAGTAGCCATGAATGTTCCTCTCCTCCATGAACATGTCCACTCCCTTCTTAAAGCCTTCCAAGTTGGCAGCCATCACCACATCCTGGGGCAGGGAGTTCCACAATTTAACTATGTGTTGTGTAAAGAAATACTTCCTTTTATCGGTTTTGAATCTCTCACCCTCCAGCTTCAGCAGATGACCCCGCGTTCTAGTATTATGAGAGAAAAGCTTCTCCCTGTCCACTCTCGCCAAACCATGCATAATTTTATAGACCTCTATCAGCCCCTTAACCACCTTCTTTCCAGGCTAAACAGCCTAAGCGTTTTAACCGCTCCTCATAGGGCAGTTGCTCTAGTCCCCTGACCAGTTTGGTCGCTCTTTTCTGCCCCTTCTCAAGTTCTGCAATATCCTTTTTAGGTGTGGTGACCAGAACTGTACACAGTATTCCAAGTGTGGTCTAACCATATATTTGTACAAGGGCAGTATGATAGCAGCAGGTTTATTCTCTATTCCTCATCTAATTATGGACATTCAAGTACTGACCCTGCTTAACTTCCAAGATATGATAAGATCAGGCTGTACTGTGCTGCCATCCCTCCCTAATAAACTTAGAAAGTTGTAATTCTGCACAAGACTGTGCAGCAAGCTTCTTGGTAGACTGTGGTCTGAATATCAGTTGTACGGTAATTCTGGGCGATCTCTAGGCCTCACTACCTGGAGTTTGGCAACCTTATCTGTGTTACAAACTACAGTCATGGGCTACTCTTTCTATACCACAGAACTCTGGAAAAAAATTAACAGTGAACTACATTGCAGGGTTGTTGTAACGTAAGCCCATTTCTCAGCCTCGGCTATACACATCCCCAGTTTACAGTGTGGGAGTAATAAAAATGGATTATACTATGGGTTTGTATACTATTCTCTCATCATTTTTTAAATTATGAAGATGTTAACAGTGAATTACTGTACAGGGTTGTTCAAAGCCACTCATCCTAAGAACCCTGCAAGGTGGGAATTAGGGATGCCAGCCTCTAGGTAGGACCTGGAGATCCCTTGGGATTACAGCTCATCTCCAGACTACAGACATCAGTTCCTCTGGAGAAAATGGATGCTTTGAAGGGTAGACTGTACGTCATTGTGCCACTGAGGTCCCTTTCCTCCACAGGCTCTACCCGCAAATCTCCATGAGTTTCCCAACCTAGATCTGGCAACCCTACCCCCATTAGGGTTGCCAACCGTCAGGTACTAGCCTAAGATCTCCTGTTATTACAACTGATCTCCAGCCGATAGAGATCAGTTCACCTGGAGAAAATGGCTGCTTTGGCCATTGGACTCTATGGCATTGAAGTCCCTCCCCTCCCAAACCCCCACCCTCCTCAGGCTCCACCCCAAAAACCTCCTGCTGGTGGTGAAAAGGGATCTGGCAACCCTACTCCCCATCCCCTACTGATGCCCTGGGAGGACCTGGGACCTCTAGCAGGGATAGTAATTTGTGGTAATGGTTTAAACCAGCCTCAGAACTTTGCAATATGGGAAAGAGCAGACTACACTACATAGTTGCCATTGCCTCTCTCTCAACATCAGCCCCAGCCCCAACCAGTATGACATGGTGGTAAAAACACTGGAATACACTGCAGTAGGACTGTAAACCACTTGATTACAGCTTGAACCTCCCCACTAGGGTTGCCAGATCCCTCCTCACCACCAGTGGGAGGTTTTTGGGGCGGAGCCTGAGGAGGGGAGAGACTTCAACGCTATAGAGTCCAATTGCCAAAGCGGCCATTTTCTCCAGGGGAACTGATTTCTATCGGTTAGAGATCAGTGGTAACAGCAGGAGATCTCTACTTAGTACCTGGAGGTTGGCAACCCTATTGATTACAGCTTGAACCCCCCCACCCATCTGCACTTAGAAGGCAATAATACAGGACCCTGAATTTCTCTCTTAGCACAGGAAATTTTAGACAGGCAAGTCTGAAAAAAGGAAGAAAAAAATGCACACCCCATGAAATTTGTTTTTACTGAGAGAGGGAGGGGGGAAAGGGAAAGACAGCAGATGCAGTCAAATCCTCGCAGCGATTTTAAAACATCCTGGCTTTCCACCGTCCTTTCTATGAGAGGACGAGTCTTCTGTTTTGCATACAAGATATCTGGGTTATTTTCGGCTCCAAAGAAATCTTGAAGCGTGGCAGAAAGTACTGTACGGAATTATACCTTTCTAAGTTTATTATCTGGAAAAGACAGTCATGCTGGGAAAAGTTGAGGGCAGCAGGAAAAGAGGAAGACCCAACAAGAGAGGGATTGACTCTATCAAGGAAGCCACAGCCTTCAATTTGCAAGATCTGAGCAAGGCGGTCAAAGATAGGACATTCTGGAGGACTTTCATTCATAGGGTCGCCATGAGTCGGAAGCGACTTGACGGCACTTAACACACACACAAGTTTATTAGGGAGGGAAGGCAGCCCGGTACAGCCTGATCCCATCGTATCTTGGAAGCTAAGCAGAGTCAATACTTTCTGCCACCCTTCAGCATTTCTTTGGAACCAAAAATAACCCAGAAATCTTGCACGCAACAGAGAAGACTCGTCCTCTGACCTCCTTGGCGCGCACAGGCCTCCCCGGCGTCGTTGCCCCCGTTGCTAGGTGACTGCCGCCTAACCCGGATGTGGGAGCCGAAAGCTTCCGGTTTGGGCAGAGAGGTTCCCTGGTCAAAGATGGCGGCCCCCTTGTCCATTCAGCTAGAGTTCGGGTAAGGGAAATATTGGGGTGGGAGAGAAGAAAAGGTTTAGGAGGTGTGGGGTTGGGGGGGGGGAGAATGGGAGGGTTGGCGGCGTGGTCTGGCTAGGAGGGCCAATGAGCCAGCTAAGCTAGAATGGGGACTGTTTTAAGGCGGAGAGAAGAGGGTCCGGCAGGCTGAGGGTGTTTGGCAGGGTGGGATTCCTGGGATCCTTAGATCAGGGTATAGCATCTTTGCACGAGATCTGGGCTTAAAGACGTGGTATTTACTGGACAACGTTGGTCCGGTTACACACGGCTGAAACGGCCTCGCATTGGGCTAAACCGTCTCTCAGCCTAGCCTGCCTCTTGTGAGAAGAGAACCGTGAGAGAATAACCTCCGCCCTGAGTCTCTTGAAGGAATAGCATGATGAAAACGGGATAGGTAGATTGAAAGGGGAGGCTCAGATAATGGGAAGCTACTCGGATCCAGAATTAAGTTTTTGTGTGGGGGAGGGTGTAAGGCTGGCAGACTGTAGTAGGATGGGGGAGGAATCGGGAGTGGGAAACAGCTGAACAGGTCAGAAAATGCCTTCTAGTGTGATATGTAAAGCTCTTGGAAAGACCTGGGAACTTAGTATAGTCTAAGAAATGATACCTGTGGCAGTTTTTTTATTGCAGTAGTCTCTGGCAAAGGATGCAATAACTGAAGTGGGGAAGAGACCAGCAGGTTAGGGAGATTTCTGGCAGTGTATTAGAAAAACTCATATTATTACTCTCTTTGGGAGGTACCAGTTAGAAAGAGAATCCATGTCGTCAAGGAAAGAGTTAGAAAGAGTAGGTAGACCAATCTAGTTTTGTCCACAGATGAGTATTTTATCATGGAAGACTAAATATGATAATAGAATGGTGTGTAAATCTATATGCTGAAAGTGGAATGGTTATAAGTAACAAGATTTGGTTTGAGCTAGACCATACTCCATAATTCATTTTTTTTAAACTATCTTGGCTCAATGTAGGCATGCTTGAATTAACAAGAAAATAACTATGTGCACACTAATGCCTTTTTCCTACTCAGTAACTAAACCAGTCCCTCTATACATAGATTTTACGGTTCAGAGATGTCAGATCAGAAACTATGGTTTTCAGATGGATAGATGCTGATGCCTTTCAGTTTAGAAAAATTCATCATAGAAGATTTTAGCATTGAAGTAGCATTGGGGACTGCCATTATCTTTGGTCAGGTTCATCTCAATAGAAGGGTCTCAGGAAGAGGTGGTTAGAAAATGGATCATGTCATCAGTGCCTACGGACTGGGGAAAAGCAGCAGATTCACCAGTGGAAAAAGGTTGCATGTTATGGGCTAATCTAGCATTGGTCTACTGATTAGCTTTTACTTCCTCTAGTGAGGTTGCAAGGACAATAAAAATCTTACCTGCTGTGCTTCATGGAATACAACATTGTTTACACATTTGGTGCCTGGCTTGGTGAGGTTGCTTTCTGCACTGAATAATCCAAAATGCTCCTACTAGTAAATGTTCCATTAAAATATTAATAGCAATGATGAAGGGGATGGAGGGATGCCTTAAAAAGATGGCAAATGTGTTTTTGAAAAGAGAACAAAATGTAGGCACCTGACACCATAGGTGCTCTTAGCCATTCACAATAAGTTTGTTTTTAACGTACCACAGGAGTAAATATTAAAGCTTCAAATTACCCTATTTTAAAAAATAATACTCTACAAATAGTAGTCCTACAGTTTTTGTCCTTTGACTCCCCCCCCCCAAATAGTTTTCTCAACTGGCCATTTCTTTTTGTGTTTAATACAATGCAGGAACTAAAATGTCAGGCCTAGATATGGGAAATCCAGGTTTGAATCCCTGTCCAACTGCCAAAATAACTGGGACGCCCTGCAAAAGTCATTTTTTCAGACTATAAATCCATATATCCCATAATGATATATGTGAAGTGTTTTAAACACTGAAAGTGCTATATAAGTGTAAATATTAACACTGGCTCTAGACCATGTTTCCTCTCAGCTTGTCTTGAATCCTTTTTTCATAGAGGCAAAGTGACCTCCTTTTAGACATGGAATTTTAATCTTTTATTCCTAGCAGTACGTAGTTAAAACATCCAATGTATTGTTTCTGATTTCCTACTTGGTTCATAACAACCTGGAGTCCTGCAAGGAATTGTGGGAGGAGGAATCAATTTAGGAATTCCTAGCATAAAAAGAATAAAAACACAGCTTTTATTTTGTAATTTGTGAGGACTGCTGGGCAACTCTTCTTCATCTTCCAGATATTCTTAATTTTTCATATAAAATAATAGTGGATTGATGTCTGCTTTGTTTTGGAAGGCCCCAATCCCAACAACCTGCCAGGGTTTCTTAATCTATTTCCTTCCACTGAGCCTGCAACCTTTTCAGATAATCACTCCACCTGTGGTCGCCACTAAAACTGTCCTGACTTTCCAGAAGAGCGGAGTGTGTTGGTCCTTTCTCTCTCTCCTCCCTCTC
Organism: Euleptes europaea; assembly: GCF_029931775.1. NCBI lineage: Eukaryota > Metazoa > Chordata > Lepidosauria > Squamata > Sphaerodactylidae > Euleptes > Euleptes europaea. The sequence continues at coordinate 52,597,775 of NC_079325.1, read as the reverse complement.
CCCCCCGCTTTCTTGGAAATGCCTAAATGAGCGCTCTATGTATCCATTGCAGCTGAGTTCCCCCCCAGTTCGCATGTTACAGAAGGACCTTATCTCCTATCCTGGTATCTGTAGTAACAAAGCGTGAGCTTGTTTTCATAGCAGGCGCCCCAAAAATGTCTCTTTCCTACAATTGCTGGGACTTGTTCTCTCTTGCATGAATCTCCAGATTTGTCTAACATTAATAATTGCTACTTCAGTTTTCAGATAACTGTTTTTGTGAGCTAGGGAGCATCCACAGAGCAATCTTTGGGAGACTGACTGTACGTAAGTGGCACTGCAGTAAGCACTACAAAGGCACTGTTGTGCTCACCCATAGTACAGCCAAAAACCCTCCTTCACGTAGATAGATTTAAAGGGACTGGGTCATATGTTAATATCCCCCATTAATATTTTGATATTTCTTTTCTCTGTGCTTGCATCCTTTCATGAGGCAATTGTTAAACTAATATTGATACCGAAGGGCAGGGTACCAAACTAGTCATCATTAAAATCTGCTCCTGGAATCTTGCCCTTGTGGCTCTCTACAGATCTCAGCTGTGTGTCTGAAGTCAGTGGTTACTTGAGCCTCTTCTGTAATTGACTCCATGGTAGGGAACTATTTCTAACCAGACAGTCTATGTTCCTTCCTTCTTAGCTCTAAGAAAACTTCCTGACTCATGAGCAACTATTAGGGAGCATCCACTGCAGCTTTCTCCTTTTAAAAAAATAACATAGATTCATCCCTGACCTCAATAGCCTGGGCTAGCCCAATGTCATCAGCTCTTGAAAGCTAAGCAGGGTCAGCCCTGATTATTACTTGGATGGAAGACCACTAAGAAGAGTTGGTTTTTATATGCCAACATTCTCTACTACTGTGAGGTAGTTGGGGCTGAGAGAGCTCTAAGAGAGCTGTGACTAGCCCAAGGTCACCCAGCTGGTTTCATGTGGAGGAGTGGGGAAACAAATCCAGTTCACCAGATTAGCGTCCACCGCTCATGTGGAGGAGTGGGGAATCAAACCTGGCTCTCCAGATTAGAGTTCACCGCTCCAAATAATCACTCTTAACCACTACACCACGCTGGCACTAAGGAAGTCCAGGGTTGCTACGCAGAGGCAGGGAATAGCAAACCACCTCTGAACATCTCTTGCCTTGAAAATCCTGTGGGGTTGCCATAAGTTGGCTGCAACTTGATGGCAAAAAAATCCCCCAAAGATCCATCCAGCTCAGTATTGTCAAATCTGCAAGGTCTGGTAGAGATGGTTCTTTTCTAATCCCTGTTATCTGAGATTCTTTAGCTGGAGATGCAAGAAGTCTTGAACCTGGAGCCTACTGCATGCACAGCGGGTGCTGTGCTTTGAGCTGATGTCTATTTTGAAAGAGGCTTCTCATCTCTCCCCTCCCTCCCGGAAGGTGGGCTTATTTAGTACCTGCCGACACCTTTCCTGGTACCTGCCAAGTGTTGTTGGAAATGGGAAGGGCCAAGTGGAGCTTTTGTCTAGCAGGGCTTCTGATTGGCTGTTGGAGATTTGATTGGCTGTGGCAGCCGCCGCCGCCACAGTACAAAGATCTTCACTGTGGGACTGAAGCTAAGCTGCGGCAGCCATTTTGCAGCTGGCGCCACCTCTTGCAGAAGCCATTTTGTTGCTGTGTGCACCACACTGTGTCAGAATTCCAAAGGCGCCTGCAGAATCAAAAAGTTTGGGGACCCTTGAGGTAGAATGTTCGACTCGGGCACAAAGATCACTGTGACCCAGCGCCAATCAAGTCAAGTGCTTTCAGCCTATCCTGCTTCACAGGGTTTTGTAGCAGAAAAAGTTAGGAGAGACTGTGCACCCTGTCCTGAGCTGCTTGGAAGCACAATCAGATAATAAATACAGAGCAGGAAGGTATGTCACACGTAGGGTTTGGCCTCATCTCAAAAGGGGACGATGCTAGCTGAGCTTTTTTTTTTTTTTAACTTTAAAATTTCAGCTTTTCTAGGCCTTACCTTGGCAAAAGATCATAGCTGGTTTTCATCTACATTTCAGAGGTGGAGCAGAGCTTTTGTTTGACGGCATAAGGAAGCACCAAGTGAGTTTGCCCAGCCAGCCTGAACCTTGTGAGTATTTGAGCATGTTCTTTTATTCCCCAACTTTGGCCCCATTGATAGGACATGGTACAAGATTAGTGACAGTGTTCTTTATATGGTGCCATTGATGCATATGGTGCCTTGCAGAGAACAAGGAGATGGGTCTCTGCCTTGAGGTGCTTACAGTCTAACAAGGAGAAGGAAAGGGAGGGAGGAGAATCTGTATTAATTTTGTTCCAGTCACTTGTGCTTGGGCTTATTTTCAGGAAGGCACTAGGGAAGGGCACTGTGGCTCAGTGGTACAGCATCTGCTCGACATTCAGAAGGTCCCAGGTTCAATCCCTGGCATCTCCAGTAAAGGGACTAGGCAAGTAGGTGATGTGAAAGACCTCTGCCTGAGACCCTGGAGAGCTGCTTCCGGTCTGAGTAGGCAATACTGACTTAGATGGACCAGGGGTCTGATTCAGTATAAGGCAGCTTCATGTGAGTTGTACTTCATGGAAAATGTAGGCTTTGAGGAGGAGGATGCCAAAGAATTGAGAGGCGTGGCATCATGCTGGATGTTCTAAAAGGCAGTTCTAGGCAAAGGGAGAGATAAGGCAGAGCCGTTTGCAGGAGCCCTTTGGACAACTGCAGACAGTAGTACTGGAAGTGTGAAGGTTGTGGGCAGGTATATTCCCCGTTATCTATATATCTAATAGCAATGGGTGGCCCCCATCTACAGATATCTAAATCCATGGGTAAGGGCCTCTTGGACACAAAGCAGATTTTCCTGCAAACTTGGGGGACACCTCAGGTTTGAAGAAAAATATGAAATCTTTTTTAAAAAATACATTGGGGGTATCGTTAAATACACACTATATGTAGCAATCACACAGCATTTTAGATAAAATACGATATAAAAACTTTTCAAAATTAAAAACCGATTACCGCACAATAATTTAACAATGATCTCTTTCTGATGAACAGAACAGCCATCAGGTTTCTCCACTTTTGAAATCATTGGGGGTATAGATTCCCCCGCAAAATAAAAGAGTGTACGTACACATATACAACACACTTAACTGTAATCTTCAGAGCTGGTGGTGGATGCTGTGAGCTGCTCTGGTTTCAGAGTTGTGGGGTGGGATTCCCGCCAGTCTCTCAGGCCCCTCCCACACTTGTTATCTATACAGTGCCAACAACATGCTTAGTGTTTTACATGGAGATGGGTCTCTTCCTCGAAAGGAGCTTACAGTCAAAAAAGTGTGGAAAGGGAGGTGGAAAAAGGGAATAGAAAGCAAAAGAAAAGAAAGGATGCACTATTCACACAAAAGTGATCCCTTTTCATACACTGTTCAGATGCTCTCTCGCCTGTTTCTGAGCCAGTAGGCGAAAATTGTGTGTTGAAGCACTGTGGCTTTGGATTTTTGTTCAGGGACACAATTCCTGTAAGTTTAAAGAGGTGGTGGGAAAATGTGATGTATTCCTGCTGCTTTAGATTAACTTCACCCCTGCCATAATGTAATTGTTCCAGCTCATTTTCAGGCTTGAGTACAATCTTAATGGGTGAAAAGGACTAAGACATAGTTAAATTGTGGAACTCCCTGCCCCAGGATGTGGTGATGACTCCTACTTGGAAGGTTTTAAGAGGGGAGTGGATATGTTCATGGAGGATAGGGCTATCCATGGCTACTAGTCAAAATGAATACTAGTCACGATGCATACCTATTCTCTCCAGGATCAGAGGAGCATGCCTATTATATTAGGTGCTGTGGAACACAGGCAGGACAATGCTGCTGCAGTTGTCTTGTTTGTGGGCTTCCTAGAAGCACCTAGTTGGCCACTGTGTGAACAGACTGCTGTACTTGAGAGACCTTGGTCTGATCCAGCGTGGCTTTTCTTGTGTTCTTATGATATTGGGCCATATCCCATAGCTCCACGATGCTAAAGGTGGCGCTTTCCTCTGGAGCAAGAAGCCTCCCGTCCTTGTGTCTAAGGAAAGTGCCACTGTGAGTGGAACAGATCCATGGTATCCAAACGGTTTTAGGGGAGGTGGTTAAGCAAAAATAAACAATTACAGATCGGGGAGGGGACTGGGAGCTGGCAGCTTGCTAAAGGCCACCTTATGGCTGAAATTTGGGTTTGGGGGAGAGGAGGTGTCGCGGTTCGGGCCGTTAAGTGCCTACACTCTTAGAATGTACCATTCACTGAGAAATGGAGTTATCTTATACAGCGAGACACCACTAGACCGGAATCAACGGTTCCTAGAAACTTGTTATTGCTTCTAGGACATCTTTTGAACACGCCAATAAATTTATAATAATGGACAAGAGTAGAAGTATATAAAAAACACATTTATTTACATTATACAATATATGCTTTTTGGTTGCAAAGCCTTAAAATATCATATAAGGATAGACATCATTAGTCTTAAACATGTTTATGTAGCAAGTAATCATTCACATTCTCTATGCCTCCATAAAGGAGTATTTTAGTCAGAATATACTCATAAAGTATCCTTAGTGCAATGCACCTTCATTCAGAATATAAGGTTACAGAAATCCTGTCAAAATATGGTTAATTCTTTGGAGAAAGATTTGGTTAGAAGCATCCTAACTTAAATCATTCAAAACATCATAACATTTCTGTACAGAAGACACACTATACCTTGCTGTGTCATCTGTGTCACCTGGAGTCCTTTAAAGTCTTCTATTAATATCCTTAACTGATCATCATTAAGATCAGGCATTGTCTATGTACATGCTATGCATGCTCTTTCTAGTTTTAGACAGCAATGCTGAATATATAAATACTATGTGTTAGCTTAAAGCTGTTTACAGTCTCTTTGACTGTGCCAATCTGTGTATGTGCATTGTGCATATCTCACAGAGTACAGAGAATCTCCTTTCCCTTCAGGAACTTCTCTGGTCTCTTGCTCTGAGGAGGTTCAGAAGTCCCTCTGTTAAGTAGAGGACGTTCTGACACAATCTCAGAGGTCTAGCTATTATCCCTGTATTCAGGATGCTTCTTAGCATTGGTAAGCCAAATAGGCTTAGTTTGTAAGAATCCATAAATCTGATGGATTCTCAGTGTTCCAATACATGGAAAGATCACTGCACTTAGATTCCTATTCAAAGTATAGGAATTCTAAGGGTCTCTATCCTCTTCTAGGAATAGAGCAGTCTCACAAGAAGACTGTAAGTAAGATATGTTGAAATATCCAGATCTTGATATTTCAAGATATCTGAGAACTTCTGTCCACGCAAGGATCAGAGTTTCAATGTTTTACATCTCAAGCCTTTTGAGATGGAGGTGCTATGCCAGACAGCTGCAGTCTGCCAGCCATAGAACTCTAAAATGCAAGCTGGACTGTGGCTGGTATTTATACAATTTCTAGACCCATTAAGAGTGAAGAATGTTCCTTTTCCCCTCTTCCTTTGCCTTCAAAAGGGTACCTTTATTTTCCCTTTCTTATCCAATACCAGGAGCTTAGTGGTTTCTGTTCCTGTCTTATGTCCTTATATGGATTTCCTTCTCTTTCAGTTCTCTGTGCCTAAAGTATAAATACTCATTTCTGAGTTACATGATCAAGTTACATATTTAATTTCTATACCATCCTCTTCGTTAGGACTATACGCATTAAATGAGACTACTTAGAAATCTGTAGCACAATGTTTAACTATAGAACTCATGAAACACAATTATTGTTTACATTTGTCACTTTGTAACATCTTTTAGTAACTGACAGCCTTGGGCAGATTACAAAAGGCAAGAAAGCTTGTTACTCTTATCTTGAGAGAACTTATAATGCCTTTAGGCTATATTTTAAGCACAATTTCAACTATTAATGCACTCTTAGTACATTAAGATATCTTAAAACCTTGAAAAGGCTATTTAAGATTCTGACATCTGGCAGCTGAGTCAGAAAGTTGATTTTTACGCTGCCCCTTCAAGGGAAGGTGCTCAGCTCTGCTCCTTCAAGGACAAAGCCAGAGTAACTTTAGTAGTTAGCTTTGATAGAGCTAACCTTGAGAGTAGCCTGTCAGCCTGACACAGAGCCAGCCTGTCAGCATGACACAGACTTTCATTTATACATTACACAATCCTCTGTATGTGCATGATGTGTTTAAGCTCTATATGGAATTAATTCTGCACATGTTCATAAGATACCATGATCATGTCAGAGACTGCTACAGAGGAGGTTTCCCAAGTCGTCCTCTGCCTTTTCGCTGCACCAGCTCAGTAGAACCCCTCCCCTTAACCTCAGGCAAGGGTTCAATTGGCAGAGAAGTCGGCTCACTTTCCGAGCTTCTAGGAGGCAATTATGGGACAATGGGGTGCAAAAGGGAAACCCGCAATTAGGGATGACGAGAGCATGCTTATCGGTGCTGTTCTGTAAATGAGACAAATGTGACTCTTGCAGCAACTCAATAGGGGAGCAGAACGTTGCCAGTGGAGGGCTGTGGCCACCGAGGCATGCCTGCCACAGCCTCCTCCAGCAGCCCCGTACAGTGCGGGGTTTGTCTGTAGCCCCAAGCAGATCTTCACCCTCTCCCTTCTGTATGGGCGGGATAAAAGGAAACCCAGCCAGGCATAGCTTTAACTCTTTCCATGATGAGTTCTCAGTGGAGAGCCGCTAACGGTGGGTCTGCTCTCTCCCTCCCACGTCTGTTTGGTACTGAGCTTGGCTGTCTGCAGCCACTGTAACATCTGTTTAGTGGCCAAGGTACGCTAGGCACTGGGCAGAATCCTCCATGTGTTTCTCTACTTCTCTCCCTCCTTCCGTGGCCAGAGGGTTTAAGCAGGGGTTGGGGGAGTGGATGACAAATGAACTTGAGGGGGGAGCCCAGCCCTTCACTGGTGTAAGCAAACACGGGTGTGAAAAGGACACGCTGCCCAACTGTTCCTGATCTGGAGGACTGAAAGGCGCCCTCCGAATCTCATTGCCAGTCAGTATTTGTCCTTTCTGTGCCGCTGCTGCTGCAACCTGATTTACCTGCAGCACCTGATGGTGAATACTGTTGCTGAAGGCGTGCCTCCTGGTTCCCAGGGTAGCTTGTTCTCCCCTCTCCCACCTTGAGTGTTGCTTTTTATTTTTTTATTTTATTTTAGTGCTTTGTTTCCAGGCTCTCCCTTGGCCCCACTTCTCCAGCAAAGCCTCCCTGAACCAACCTGATCTTGCATGCCTCTCCTTAGCGCTCAGACTCATATAGTGCTTAAGCAGCATTTTGTATTACTCCAGCATCTGTCTCTTGCAAAGGACTTTTGTAGATTTCCCCTTGCATGCTCTTGGCAGTGGAATATTCAATAGCAGCGTATGTGTGGATGTGCCCTCAGGGCCTGTTTACATAGACACTTCAACAGGGTTTTACTCTTGAAGCTACTGTTAGGAGTTACAGTTTCCAGGGGGTGATTACCGGGTTTGCAATTGTAATATCCTTCTGATGAAGACCTCCAGCAACTGATCTTGTTTGGGAACTCAGAGAGATGGTTACCTCCCTCCCAAGCGGAAATAAGCGGCTTCTCAAAAGTGGCATCCTTGTTATCCCCTTACAATTTACAAGGTAATATGGGATGTCACTGCTTGTAGAATCATAGAATCATAGAGTTGGAAGGGGCCACCAGGATCATCTAGTCCAACCCCCTGCATAATGCAGGAAATTCACAACTACTTCCCCCCCACACACACCCAGTGACCCCTACACCATGCCCAGAAGATGGCCAAGAAGCCCTCCCTCTCATGAGCTGCCTAAGGTCATAGAATCAGCATTGCTGACAGATGGCCATCTAGCCTCTGCTTAAAATCCTCCAGGGAAGGAGAGCCCACCACCTCCTGAGGAAGCCTGTTCCACTGAGGAATCACTGTAACTTAGAAAGTTCTTCCTAATGTTTAGATGGAAACTCTTTTGATTTAACTTCAACCCGTTGGTTCTGGTCCTACCTTCTGGGGCAACAGAAAACAACTCGGCACCATCGTCTATATGACAGCTCTTCAAGTACTTGAAGATGGTTATCGTATTACCTCTCAGTCTTCTCCTCTCCAGGCTAAACATACCCTGCTCCTTCAACTTTTCCTCATAGGACTTGGTCTCCAGACCCCTCACCATCTTTGTTGCCCTCCTCTAGACACATTCCATCTTGTCTACATCCTTCTTAAATGGTGGTGCCCAAAACTGAACACAGTACTCTAGGTGAGGTCTAACCAGAGCAGAGTAAAGAGATATCATCACTTTGTGTGATCTGGACACTATACTTCTGTTGATACAGCCCAAGATCGCACTTGCCTTTTTAGCTACTGCATCACACTGCTAACTCATGTTCAGTGTTTGGTCTACTAAGACCCCAAGATCCTTTTCACACACACTACTGCTGAGACAACTCTCCCCCATCCTATAATTATGCATTTGATTTTTCCTACCTAAATGCTTCTGGATGTGGTTGTCAAAATTTGACAGTAGTAGGCCTCTCCACCTGGTTCAGAAAAATTGTTTTCTCTCCCCAACATAGTACACACAGAAGCAGGGCTGATGTGGGGGCGGGAGGAAGGGGTACAAAATTCTGGAAGCTCCGGCCACCCGAGTGTCCTAAGGACCTGGACAAGTCCAGTGATATACTTTCATGTGACATTTGGGTTGGATAATTTTTGTCGGGGCTCCACAGTAGTGCTTGGCAGTCCTGCAGGGAGACCTTGCTGTCTTCTAAGGAGCTGGCTGATTTCGAAAGAAAGAAAGGTAGGAAGGGTGTTGTTGTTTTGCTCCTCACAAATACCAGAACAGCGACACTGGTGGGAAACAGAGGGAAAACTCTGATTCCTGTCTGAATGAAGGCACAGCCCCTTTTGAGGAGGGGGCTCACCTTTTGTCCGCCCCTTCATATGGAAAGGGCCCTGGTTCAGAGGCAGCACATTTGCTTTGCAAGCAGAAGGTCCCAGGGTCAACCTCAGACACCTCCAGTTAACAGGATCTCACATTTGTTGGGAAAGTCCCTGCTGTGTCTGAGCAGCTGCCAGTCAGAGTGGATAAATGGGGTGACTCAGAATAAGGCAGTATTGCACAGGTTGCCGATATCAGCCATAACCAGGCCAGCGCAGAGAAGAAGAGTTGGTTTTTATACCCCGATTTTCTCTATAAGGAGTCTCAAACTGGCTTACAAATGCCGTATTCTGCCGGCTACTGCTGCCATGCACCTGGCGTAATAGAGGCCATAGATCACCTCATCTCGTTCTGTGATCAATGGACGCCACTCAGAGACCTCTGGGTTATAGCTATCCTGAGTAAATATCAGCAGACTGTCGAATCCTGCATGGTTTTTTTTGCTGGCAAACACCAATTTGGAAATAACGCATTCTGTTGCCAAATTTCTAGCACTTGTGGTTTCTCTAGTCTATGCCAATCCAGGGATGGGTTTTAATTTGCCATGACTTATTTTTAATGTTTACTTTTTTGTATTTTCATCTTGTATTTGTTTTTTATTTTGTTCAAGACGTTGGTCAGAGGATCATAATAATAAAAGGCAAGGATATCATCCATAGCTTAGTCGCTAAGACTTTGATTTGCATGCAGAATCTCCCAGGTTCAGTTTGTGGCATCTCCAGTTAAAGGATCTCAGGTAGCAGGTATTGGGAAAGTCCTTTCTCTGCTTGAGACCCTGGAGAACTGCTGCCAGTCAGAGTAGGTAAATACCGAGTTACATAGACCAAGTATGGTCTGACCAAGTATAAAGGCAGATTCATCTGTTTGTGGGAAAACGAAGGTGATGGAGGGGGGGGAGTGGATCCAAACACGCCATGTACAATTCTTTGAAGTGGAGCTATACAATTGCATCAGGATTTGGGTGGCTGTAGGAGGCACACAGAACAGGTGGTTGAACACACGAAGCTGCGTTCTACTGAATCAGACCCTCGGTTCATCAAAGTCAGTCTTGTCTACTCAGACCAGTAGCGGCTCTCCAGGGTCTCAGGCAGAGGTCTTTCGCATCACCTACTTGCCTGGTCCCTTTAACTGGAGATACTGGGGGCTTAACCTGGGAGATTCTGCGTGCCAAGCAGATGCTCTCCCACTGAACCACGACCCCTCCAAATATTACTCTGGTGGGATTCGAACCCACAACCTTTGAATGACTTCACTTTGTCACACAATCTAGAAGTCCAATGCGCTATCCATTGTGCCACAGAGCCTCTCCATAAGGCTCCTCTATAGCTAAGGGAAAAGATTGCCCAAGATGGATTGTATCAGCTGCACCCTGCTATCCTCTGTTCCTTCCCCACAGCCACATACTGGAGGCAGTGGGGGCCACCAGTGGGTGGGGAGAGAGGTGGTCCCAGCAGGATCTGTGAGTCCCCCAGCAGCAGATGTTTAGGGGGTTTGGTCAAGCTATGGGGTGGGAAGGAAGAAGACTCATGGAGGGGACAACGTTGGAAGGCAGCTGGTGATGGGGAAAGGCAGAGAAGCACCCAAGGAAGAAGCAGAAGCTGGGAATTGGGGAGGGGGCGTAGCAGGAGCATGGCCATTAGTCTCCTGAACTCGATTCTTGACATCTTTGTCTACCCCTATATTGGATACCCTTCCTATTTCCCCTCTAAAGAGCCAACGTGGTGTCGTGGTTAAGAGCGGTGGTTTGGAGCGGTGGACTCTGATCTGGTGAACCAGGTTTGATTCCCCAATCCACATGAGTGGCGGAGGCTAATCTGGTGCACTGGGTTTGTTTCTCCACTCCTACACAAGAAGCCAGCTGAGTAACCTTGGGCTAGTCACAGCTCTCTTAGAGCTCTCTCAGCCCCACCTACCTCACAGGGTGTCTGTTGTGGGGAGGGGAAGGGAAGGTGATTGTAAGCCAGTTTGATTCTCCTTTAAGTGGTAGAGACAGTCGGCATATAAAAACCAACTCTTCTTCTTCCCGCCTACCCCCTGCCTTGTTTGCAGCCATGGCACCGCTGTTCTGAAGGTGACTGTATACACTGGGGTGGGAATGGGCTCTCGCGGGCAGGAGGTCCATAGCCCTTTAAACTGTTTAGCATTCAGTTCACACGGTTCACAGTGCCAGCTGTTCCTTTCTCCTCTGCCGTGCCCTCCCTTGCAGGAACTGTTTGCAGAGCCGGGAGCTCCTGTGTAAAATTGCTTTTCAAAAGAGCCACTTTCTGCTTAATTAAACAATGAACCGCCAGTCCCTCTACACATCTGTAAAGCCCCTTCTGCAGACCCTTTATCCCACAAACTGCTCCATTCTTAATGTCTTTCATTTGTAAATCTCCCCCCCTCTTGCCAATCCTCCTCTCCCTTCCCTTTCTCTCCCCCCTCCCCTTTCAAGTGAAGCTGAGCTGTTTGCTTGAGGAGGACGGAGTACGGAGGAGATGGGGTTAATGGGCCTTGCTGGCTGTGGCTGTATTTTTGTTGTTGTTGCTCATGTTGGGAGGGGGAAGCCTGGAGAGATCAGCACAATTTGAGGCAGAACTGTCACAGAGCTGGGCTTCATGGATCAGATAGCCAACTTACCCAAAACAGGCCACGATTGTCTTTAAAAGAAAAAGTTTGGATCTTGGACTTTTAAATAAAGCATTTCAAATATTCCGGAGGCCACGCTGGAACTTTCCTCCCCTGGCAAGCCTGACTTCTTGAAATTTTCTAGCCATACTAAATACCCAACTGGTTGCAATCATCCAAAGGAAGAACTTCTACAACTTGGTGGTGGCATCCTCTGGCCATATGGTTTGTACAGTTCCAAGCATCTTGTCTCTTACGTTTTACCTACATCTTCCTGCAATTTGGACTCAATTTCTCTTTGGGCCGCACCTGGTAGATAGGGTGGCTTATTCCCGCCCCCTTCATTCATTAAAAAGAATGCCTTTAAATGGTCAGCCTGTCTCTGCATTCTCTTCTCCAGGTGACATCTACCCACTTCTTTTGGATGGCTGTCAAGTTACTCATCCGTTATATACCAAGGGAGTTAAATGGGGGAACTCCCTGCCCCAGGATGTGGTGATGACTCTTACTTGGAAGGCTTTAAGAGGGGACATGTTCATGGAGGAGAGGGCTATTCATGGCTACTAGTAGAAATGGATACTAGTCAGGATGCATGCCTGTTCTCTCCAGGATCAGAGGGGCATGCCTATTATATTGGGTGCTATGGAACACGGGCAGGACAATGCTGCTGCAGCCGTCTTGTTTGTGGGCTTCCTAGAGGCACCCGGTTGGCCACTGTGTGCACAGAGTGCTAGACTTGATGGGCCTTGGTCTGATCCAGCGTGGCCGTTCTTATGTTAAGGGAGGAAAATAGTTTTAGATTTTTGTATTACATTTCTTGGAACTCGGATCACCAAAAGTTTGGGGCAGTTCCAAAGCCTTGACTGATCTTTGAAGACTTCCATTAAATCACTTCAAGTTTGTGGTGCTGAACAGGCGCTATTAGCAGAATGCTTCTCAATGTTCGATGTGGTGTTTTACTTGTTTAATGGTATTTTTTTATTTGGCTTTAACACCTGGAGCTGTTTTGGTTTAAGACAGTGGTTCCCAACCTGGGGGCCAGGGACTTCTGGAGACACCGCAAAAGTCTTGCAAGGGGTCTGCGAATCCATACATGCATTCAGCAGCTACCATTTTGATCTTTTTAACAATATGCATTTTCTCAATTAATGGGTACTAATAGTACAACTGCTATCCTGTGGGGTTGGGGGTCTGCAAAAAAAATTGATATTAAAAGGAGGGATCCACATACTCAAACAGGTTGGGAACCAGTGGTTTAAGAGGAGAGGGTGACCTACAATTTCAGTTGTGTGGTGTGGTGGTTAGAGTGCTGGACTAGGATCTGTGAGACCCAGGTTTGAATCCCTACTTTGCCATGGAATCTTGCTGGGTGACCTTGGGCCCGTCACACACGCTCAGCCGAACCTCTTCTGCAAGGGGATAAAATGGAGAGGAGATTGATGTAAGCTGCTTAGGGCCCCCATTGGAGAGCAAAGCAAAGTAGAAATGAAGTAAATGAATAAATACAATTAGATGTGTGTGTGTTTAACGTAGTCCAAACTCTCATTTTAAAGAGGCTGGATTATACACATGTACTTAACTGTGGTTCTGCTGGTCAGTGCCCCCCCCACCAACAGACCACTGAAGATTATTCTTCCAGTGTGGTGTAGTGGTTAAGAGCGGTGGTTTGGAGCGGTGGACTCTGATCTGGAGAACCGGGTTTGATTCCCCACTCCTCCACATGAGTGGCGGAGGCTAATCTGGTGAACAGGGTTGGTTTCCCTGCTCCTACTCATGAAGCCAACTGGATTACCTTGGGCTAGTCACAGCTCTCTTCGAGCTCTCTCAGCCCCACCTACCTCACAGGGTGTCTGATGTGGGGAGAGGAAGGGAAGGTGATTGTAAGCCAGTTTGATTCTTCCTTAAGTGGTAGAGAAAGTCAGCATATAAAAACCAACTCTTTCTTCTCCTCCTCTTTCTCACCAGCTAAACATTTTCCACACACTTTCAAGCCTCTCTTTGCAGCCTTAAGGTCTAGTGATGTACTTGTTTCAAAAAATGAAAGCCAGGATTCTCAGAATGTTAGTTGGCTGCCGATACTATATATGTAAAGTGCTGTCAAGTCGCAGCCAACTTATGGCAAACTGGTAGGGTTTTCAAGGCAAGAGAGGGTGTGTGTGATTGCCTGCCTCTGCGTAAGAACCCTGGACTTCCTTAGTGATCTCCCATCCAAATAATAACCAGAGCTGACCCTGCTTGGCTTCTAAGATCTGAAAAATTCAGGTTAGCCTGGGCCCAAGTCATTTGACACTAACTTCTTAGAAACACCCTGCCCCAAGATGTGGTGATGGCTGCCAACTTGGAAGGCTTTAAGAGGGGAGTAGGCATGTTCATGGAGGAGAGGACTATCACTGGCTACTAGTCAAAATGAATTCTAGTCATGATGCATACCTGTTCTCTCCAGGATCAGATGAGCATGCCTATTATGTTAGGTGCTGTGGAACGCAGGCAGGATAATGCTGCTGCAGTTGCTTTGTTTGTGGACTTCCTAGAGGCACCTGGTTGGCCACTGTGTGAACAGACTGCAGGACTTCATGGAACTTGGTCTGATCCAGCAGGGCTTATTATGTTCTTATGAAATTATGGTTCTATTAATATAACATAAAAGTGAACTGGCCTTAAGATTAAAAATATATATATTTCGACTAAAATGTGGCAAACATGACGAACATTGAGAAGCATTCTGCTAATAGCGCTTGTTTAGCACCACAAACCAGAAGTGATTCAGTGGAAGACTTCAAAGATCAATCAGGGCTTTGGAATCACTCCAAACCATTGGTGATCTGAGTTCCAAGAAATGCGATACAAGAATCTGAAACTGTTTTCCACCCTTGGGTATATCATGGAGTTACTACAATTTTGTTTGCACAATTAATCTTCCTTCATCCACACTGTTTCCAGTTTGCAAATGGGTGCTGGAATTTGTGAGTGCTGCTTGCTCCAGGTGAGTTTGTGATATGGACATTTGAACCCGGTTCTCCCAGTCCCTAATCCAGGGGCTGGATCCAACCCCTTGAGAACTCTTATCTGGCCCGTAAGCCAGCCGAGGCAGCCTCACCCAGTCCCAATCTGGTCTGGCAAGACATGGCCCGGCCCGGCCAAGTGACATTTATGTCATATCCGGCTCTCATAACAAATGAGTTCAACAGCCCTGCCCTAATCAAACAGGCTGTCCGCTGAACTGTGCGTATGAATTTAATTTGCCTGCCGGGTTGGTGGTGAGGTTGTGTTGGACAGCTGCGAGGGCTTTGTCTCGCGGCTGGGTTTGCATCTGTGCAGAAGGCCTTGCAGGGAGGGGCAGAGGAGAGGCAGATATGAAATATGTCGTGTCTCAGAAGGCTGCGTCCCATTAGCATAACTTGCATACCATCTCCTTGACCGTGACAGATGCCAAACCACCATTGGGTAGAAAAAGCGTTTTGCTCGTGTGTGTATCTGTGTGTTCAATAATTCCCCAGAGAGAATCCAAATGAGCAGAGCATGAAAAAGGCTCCTGAGCTCAAAGTCTGCCTGTGCCCCTCTTCACCCCCCATTGGCAGTCATTTATTTCAGAGACCCTGGTGCATTTCGGAGGCTGTTCTCTGACTTCTTCCTCCCTTTACCCCCCCCCAAAGGACAATCATGTTTCTTTGTCATTTATATACGGAAGCCAACCATCAGAGGGATTATTTATTTATTTATTGTGGGAGGGTGAAATGCAACAGTAGAAGAAGAAAAGTTGGTTTTTATATGCCGACTTTCTCTACCGCTTAAGGGAGAATCAAACCGGCTTATAATCACTTTCCCTTCCTCTCCTCGCAACAGACACCCTGAGAGGTAGGTGAGGCTGAGAGAGCTGTGAGTAGCCCAAGGTCACCCAGCTGGCTTCAAGTGTCGGAGTGGGGAAACAAATCCAGTTCACCAGATTAGAGTCCGCCACTCATGTGTCAGAGTGGGGAATCAAACCCTGTTCTCCAGATCAGAGTCCATCGCTCATAACCACTACACCACTGTCTGTCTTCTCTCTTCTTTTCCCCTGTAACCTGTCCCCTTCCTTCACTCGTAATTCAGCTAGCTGGGTCAGACGTTGGGCTTGCAGAGCGGGAGGGTTGTGGAGGCCTCCTTGATTTCAGGGTTCTCCTCCCCCCCCCCCGCCCAGCCCGCAGTTGAAGAATAAGTCATCTATCACTCAAACCCTCTTCTCATCCGTGTTGGTGGGAATAATGGAAGAGGCACAGTCAAAAAGAGGTGTGTGTGTGGGGGGGAGGGAGTTTGTCATGACTACCGGCCAGTGGCTGAGAATGTGGGTGGGGTGACGCTTGGCCTGAGCCAGTGACCTCAGCAAATTGGAGTTGGGCCATGGTCAGTATGATAAATGATCTCATTCTCTGGGGTGGGGAGAAGGGTAGGCAGTGTCAAAGGCACAGAACCCCACAGGGAGGTGTCTGGGTAGTGAGAGCTGGCCTCCTTACCGCTTTGACGCCTTGGTGACCGGCTCAATGTACATCTTATTTATTACCAGGTCTCTTGAGATGCCTGGGGGGGGTTTGCCTGGGGGGGCTTGCCTTTTTGTCCCCCTCCCCGCAAAACACTGTGTCCGAAATGAGATTGGTGGGCCAAGCAACGTCTGCCCCCACCAAAGCATATCTGTAAAAGTCTGGATGTTTCCTGGTGGGCAGCCGAACTCTGACTGGCACTGTGAGCCAGGGGGATTGTGGGCACAATTGTGAGAGTCTGTGTTGGGAGCTGGGGGTTGGCACCAGGCTGTACCATGCTGCTTGAAGCTGTACAGCTTCTATTGTATTGTCTATAAAATTATGCATGGTTTGGCGAGAGTGGACAGGGAGAAGCTTTTCTCCCTCTCTCATAATACCAGAATGTGGGGTCATCTGCTGAAGCTGGAGGGCGAGAGATTCAAAACTGATAAAAGGAAGTATTTCTTCACACAGTGCATAGTTAAATTGTGGAACTCCCTGCCCCAGGATGTGGTGATGGCTGCCAACTTGGAAGGCTTTAAAAGGGGAGTGGACATGTTTGAGTTCTGAGCTATGGTTGAGGCCAGCTACGGTTCCCTATATATTAATCCTGGCCTCCCTAACCTCTCTGCTGTGGTAATATCTTTTAATCTTTTTATTCAATCTGTATTTATTCCATCTGCTCACCTAGCTGAAGTTGTGTTTTGTGTTACACTTTAGAGGCACCTTAGGTAAATTAGGATGATATTTATATGATTTATAGGGCTATTTTAAAATGTTTTAAAGTTTTTACTGATATAATGAGACATTTATATTTTGTAAGCCGCTCTGAGCCCAGTTTGGCCAGGAAGAGCGGGATAATAAGTGGAAATAGTTAATAAATAAATTAATGGAGGAGTGGGGCATAAATGGCTACTAGTAAAAATGGCTGCTAGTCATGATGCATGCCTATTCTCTCCAGGATCAGAGGAGCATGCCTGTTATATTAGGCGCTGTGGAACCAGGCAGGATGGTGCTGCTGCAGCCATGTTGTTTGTGGACTTCCTAGAGGCTCCTGATTGGCCACTGAGTGAACAGACTGCTGGACTGGATGGGCCTGGGTCTGATCCAGCAGGGTCTTTCTTATGTTCTTATGTTGTGACCCTCCCTCTTGGATTGAACTCACCAGAGCCGGCAGCACAGACAGTAGCCAAAACATGTTTGGGAGCTGGTACTGTGTGGGTGGCGATATAGAGAGATGCTTATGGCAGAGGATTTCTGATGCAAACAGGTTGGTAGCCAGCACAGCTGTGGACAAGTTGCTGTTTTGCTACCAATGGAGGAATGGAGAGCAAGTGTGGTGTCGTGGTTAAGAGTGTTGGGCTAGTGTCTGGATGTCCCAGGTTTGAATCCCTACTTGTGCCCTGGAAGCTCGCTGGGTGACCTTGGGCCAGTTGCCCTCTCTCCGCTTAACCTGTCTCACGGGGTTGTTGTTGGGATAAAATGGAGGAGAGGAGAATAATGTAATCTGCTTTGGGTCCCATTGGAGAGAAAGGCGGGGTATAAATGAATGAATGAATTAAATAATTAAATAAATAAGGATTTGATGGAGTATCTTCTTCTTTGGCAAAGGTGGTCCGCTGTGCAAGCATCGGGTCATTCCTGACCCATGGGGTGACGTCACATTGCAATGTTTCCTAGGCAGACTATGTTTATGGGGCGGTTTGCCATCACCTTCCCCAGCCATCTGCACATTACCTCCAGCGAGCCAAGTCCTCATTTTACCTACCTCGGAAGGATGGAAGGCTGAGTCAACCTTGAGCCGGCTTCCTGAAACCGACTTCCGTCGGGATCGAACTCAGGTCGTGAGCAGAGCTTTGACTGTAGTGCTGCAGCTGACCACTCTGCGCCATGGGGCTCCTTCTTCTTGGGACCGACTAAAATGGCACATTGGCATGTGCAAGCTTTTGTGTTCCCCAGAACTCTTCTGGATGCTCAGGGCAAAAACATCCTGTCTGAAGGCGAGTTCTGCGGAATTCAGCTAATGTACGTATTGCTTGATGTTTCTTTGTTTAAAATATTTCTAGATCAGTTTTCTTGATGTTAATGTGGTTTAATGGTAAAACCATCGATACCATCATCAGCACTGCTCAGCTAAAACATTCTGGACACAGAAGCTGCAAAAACCCATTTGCCAAATGCCAAGAGGAACTTTGACATCTTTTATAAACATCAAGAAAAGAGCTCTGGTTCTAGCTGCCCTTATTGTCGCCTATCAAAGTGATGGTATCACCAATAGCAGGTGGTGGCTCCATTTTGATTGCCATGTGGGCCCACCTGGGGACGTTTGGGGTGGCCTTAATAAAATATTTTTATTTTATTTATTTACTTCACATACCCTTCACCTGGGGACCCAAAGCAGCTTACATTGTTCTCCTCTTCTCCATTTTATCCTCCCAACACCCCTGTGAGGTAGGTTAGTGTGTGTGACTGGGTCAGCAAGCTTAGAATCATAGAATTGGAAGGGACCACCAGGGTCATCTAGTCCGACCCCCTGCACAATGAAGGAAATTCACACCTACCTCCCCCCCCCCACACCCAGTGACCCCTACTGCATGCCCAGAAGATGGCCAAGATGCCCTCCCTCTCATGATCTGCCTAAGGTCATAGAATCAGCATTGCTGACAGATGGTCATTTAGCCTCTGCTTGAAAACCTCCAGGGAAGGAAAGCTCACCACCTCCTGAGGAAGCCTTTTCCACTGAGGCATCGCTGTAACTTAGAAAGTTCTTCCTAATGTCTAGACTCTAGACCACTGGTTCCCAACTGGGGGTCCATGGACCCCCAGGGGTCCCCGAGAACTAAATTAAGATCCGCGAAACAAAGTTATAAACCCATAATAAATTAATATTTTCAATTAAAAGTTCTTGATTAGAATAATATTTGAATATATATTTTTAAAAGTTTAATGTTTAACTAACAGTTATGATTAAAGTTTATTTTCAAATTCTCAGAATTTTTATTTTGAACCTTGGGGTCCCTGCACCGAACAAAAAAGTCCTAGTGGTCCCTGGTCAAAAAAAGGTTGGGAACCACTGCTCTAGACGGAAACTCTTTTGATTTAATTTCAACCCACTGGTTTAATGGCTCACTTCTTCCTGCAGCGTGAGTGGAATTATGGATGAGGATGTTAGCTGGTGATCAAGAGAGCATCCTCTGAGCAGGCAGTCTATGATATGAACATTCAGCAAGTGATTGGAAGAAGGATAAGCACTGTTGTGTCTCTCATATGCAGTGTTTGGGCTGTGGTTCATACGCGGATGGGTGGAGCTGGGAGCCAATGAACTTTCACCAAGGTGCAAAGTCCAGAGGGAGTTTCAATGTCACCTGTGGAACGAGGATTGGAATTCCCAGCCTACTGGAGTCAGGGGCTGTAGATAGCCAGCTGCTTTTGTTACATGGAGGTACCATATTTCCAGATGCAGCTTCAAAGTGATGAATAGAAAAATCAGTGCTTTCCTGGTAGCGAACAGAATCTCTAGAGCCAGTGTGGTGTAGTGGTTAAGAGCGGTGGTCTCTAATCTGGAGAACCGGGTTCGATTCCCCGGTCCTCCAGATGAAGCCTGCTGGGTGACCTTGGGCCAATCACAGTTCTCTCCAAACTCTCTCAGCCCATGAGGAGGCAGGCAATGGCAGACCACCTCCAACCCTCTCTTGCATTGAAAACCTTACAGGGTTGCCATAAGCTGGCTGTGATTTGATGGCACACACACACACACACCAGAATCTCTTGCCATGCCTATGTATCTGTTCTCATTTTAGGGTGTATAAATTTGGTGGTCTTAGAGTAATTCTGGAGCCCTAGCAAAAGTTATTTAAATCCTTCTCACAGGTGGCACAGGGATTAGCGAAAGGAGCTGAGCTGACTGATTCATTTTAGAATCTTTTGCTTGCTTCTTGCATGAAGATGTCCATTTGTATAGTTGTAAAACAAGGATCAGATAAATTTGAGTAGGATAGGTCTCTTCTTGGACTTTAGCCATAATAAAAGTGAAACATCCATACATAGATGCCGTATACCTGTGAGTTCCAGAAGCTGGTGATAAGCAGAGAAGACCATAAATTTTATGCCTCATTTATAAGCCTCCTGGATAACCTGGCTGTTTACTCTTGGACACAGGATACAGCAACACATTTCTAATATTCTTCTGCATTTATTTTATTTCAGAGCTGTATATTCCTTTTCCTCCATTAAGCAGATATCAAACTTAAAAATCTGAAAATTAAGCAATAAAATCTTTTTTTTTAAAGATGCAAACCTTCTTACACAGAGACATTGTTCTCTAAAATTAAAAGCCTCAGCTCCAGGAACAATTAAAAAAATTGAAATTCACCCCTAATATGTAGAGTTGGTGCTTTAGGATTTCTTCAGTAAACTGAAGGTAACTTTTTTGGGGGCTCCAAACCAGCTCAAAACTAGAATTGCGGGAACACATGACTACATGTAACTGTGTGCCGGATAGTCATTTTGAAGACTGCCAAAGGACGCTGAGATGGCTACCAACCAAGAGCTGGGAGATTTCAAGGAGAAGAGGGCTGTGGAAGTACAAAGGGCAGAGGAAAAACTCCACAGTTGTCATTTGTCACTCCTGTAAAACTCTTTAACCAATTATTTTCTCCTTCCTGTTTCTTCTCACCTCGCCAGCAGGAAATGAACTGATCTTATTGCCATATTATTTTGGCTTGCACAGTAAAATTGATACTGTAAGAAGAAAAACTGTCCCCTTCCCTGCCACCACTCATCGCTTTCCTTGATTTCTGCATCCATATGCATGTACGTGCATGCGCCTGTCTGTTCTGTCAGCCTCTGAAGCAGAAAGATAAAAGATGGACTTTAATAAGAGAAAGATAAACAGCTTTTCAGAGAAAGAGATGCAAACGAGGCAGAGAGTTTTCTTGGACTGTCCAAAGGATGAGTAGAAAATGCACATGCTCTACAGAGCCCAGGCAAAGCTTTATGAAACGGAATGGAAGCAAAGGTAACTGCAGATGTTTACAGCTTGAAGCTGGAGTGCTTTAGCTTCACGTTCTGTGGTCAGCTGCATTTGTAAAACCCTAGCTGCAAAGTGGTGTGTGTGGAGGGGACTGTTTTGTACTGACAACCCTGGGATAGACCCATTCCCTTTCCCAATCCAGCTAGGTTAGCATGTTCATCCAGGATTAAATCTTGGATGATTGATGTTTTATTGTGTACTGACTTGATATTCAGTAGCAGAACCTTCAGCCCTTGAAGGTTCACTGCTATGGGCATCGCATTTGATTAAGTTGCTAGCAGTCCTAAATAGTGATTCTTATTTTAGTTTTTATGTATTTTATATATATCGTAAACTGCTTTGAGAAGCATGAGGAAGAAAGGCAGCTAATAAATGTTGTAAATAAATTAAATACGTAATTTTGCAAGCAAATTATTACTCGCCGGGAATATTGTAGCGGCCTCAGCCCTTTCTTGATGCCCTTTTTTGAGGAGGGAGGGAGGAGAAATGCTGGCCTTTCATGTTACTCAGCACTGGCAGTAAATCCCAAATGCGCTGAAGTCTCACCTGTTCTTCGTTTTGCTCTTTCCAGGGAACGTTCGAAGCCTCCTCATGTGGATCAAAGAAAACCTGTTGAAAGAGAGACCAGAATTATTCATGCAAGGAGACTCTGTGTAAGTACAGGTGATTTCCCCAGAGGATGCTCTGCTTTGGATTTCTCTAGCCCTGGCACACGCTTGGTAGTCACCTGCTTCCACGCATCCCATCCCAGACAGCAAGAGCCCATTGAGTCACCGTACACGTCTGTGAGACTGGACATCCTCCCTTCTCTGCAGGGCCTCAGTATTTTTCAGAAGCCTCCTGAGATCTTTCTCCTTAAGCTGGCTTTTGATGGGGTAGTAGGCTTGGATGTTGAAATGAAAAAGTGTTGGTTTTTATATGCCGATTTTCTCTACCTTTTAAGGAGAATCAAACTGGCTTACAATTGCCTTCCCTTCCTCCCCACAACAGACACCTTGTGAGGTAGGTGGGGCTGACAGTACTCAAAGAGAACTGTGACTAGCCCAAGGTCACCCAGCTGGCTTCATGTGTAGGAGTGGGGAAACCAACCCGGTTCTCCAGATTAGTGTCCACCATTCATGTGGAGGAGTGTGAACCTGGTTCACCAGATTAGAGTCTGCTCCTCGGAAGGATGGAAGGCTGAGTCAACCTGGAGCTGGCTACCTGAAACTAACTTCCATCGGGATTGAACTCAGGTTGTGAGCAGAGCTTGGACTGCAGTACTGCAGCTTGCCACTCAGGTAGTAGGCAATGTGAAAGACCTCCTCCTGAGACCGTGGAGATCTGCTGCCAGTCTGAGTAGACAGTGCTGACCTTGATGGACCAAGGGTCTGGTTCAGCATAAGGCAGTTTCATGTCTTCATAAAAAGAAGATTTTATTGTGCTGTATTTATTGATTTTATTGTGCTGTATTTGCTCTTAGATACATAACAGTAGCATCCTAAGTAGCACCTGCTCAGCATCCTACTTGGGTCTATTCAATGGAGCTTATCACCAGGAAAGTGATTTTAGAATTGCCCTCTTAGCTTCTTTTGGGCACCTCATTAGGGGAGGAAAGATGGGATAAAAATGTTTCAATGATAATGTGTGTGGATGTTTATACTTACATAAGAACATAAGCAAGGCCACACTGGATCAGACCATTTTTACAAGTAGCCATGAATAGCCCTCTCCTCCATGAACATGTCCACTCTCCTCTTAAAGCCTTCAAAGTTGGCAGCCATCACCACATCCTGGGACAGGGAGTTCCACAATTTAACTATGTTCCACAATTTAACTATTGTTCCAGAGAGGCAGAGGAGAATATCAAGTAATTAAACAGAGGATGCAGATCAGGGGTCCCCAACATGATGCCCATGGGTGCCATGGCATCTGCTGACACCATTTCTAGCACCTGCCAAGTGTTTTTAGAAAGTGGATGGGGTCAGGTGGGGCTTTTGCCCAGCAAGGCTTCTGATTTTCTGTTGGAGATTTGATTGGCTGAGCAGATTTTAAAAGTGTTGCTTTGGGAGCAGCTACCACCACAGCTAAAGGATCTTCAGTTCAGCAGACGTTTGGGGCTAGCTCCACCCCTTGCGGCAGCCATTTTGTGGCAGCCATTTTGTGGCTGCCCCCACCACTTGGTGTCAGAATTCCAAAGGTGCCCGCAGGCTCAAAAAGGTTGGGGACCCCGATGCAGATCGTTGGTGTTCAGCTAGTGGTTTGCACCAGAGCATGCCCTTTAAGCAAAACGAAACAAAAAGTATGGTAATCAGGTTCTGCTTTCAAGAAAGAACAAAAGAAGGAAGCTGGCAGCCTCCAACTGAAAACATCAAAACCTGATCGAATGTGTCTGTAGCACCAAGGGGAATAAGCAAGTCCAGAGGGAAACCGTGGTAGTCATTATAGTAACAAAACTGGAGACCCCACCACGGTGGCTATCTGCATACTGTACAAATTTGATACCAGTGAGGTACTAGTTTTAACTGCCATGGTTTCCCCACTGCTACCAGCAGCAGTCCTGGGAAATTGTAGTTTGATGCAGGTGTTAAGAATTCTTGGTTGATCTCTCTCTC
This sequence comes from Euleptes europaea, assembly GCF_029931775.1. NCBI lineage: Eukaryota > Metazoa > Chordata > Lepidosauria > Squamata > Sphaerodactylidae > Euleptes > Euleptes europaea. The sequence continues at coordinate 52,574,105 of NC_079325.1, read as the reverse complement.
TCTCCCCATCCATCCATACATAGAACTACAATTCCCAGGATTCCTAAGGGAGAGCATGTAGGGTAGATTTGCCCTGTGAGGGGAGAAAATACACCTGGTGGAAGTTGGAGGTTAGAGGTGGGCCCTGCATATGAAAAGTCTCATGGCTGCTGGCATCAACAATACGAATTCAGCTTCTGAAGGATCTCTGTTTTCACTTTTTAAAAGATCACGTTTCTAGCTCTTATGGGCATCAAGATGGCTTGAAAAAACAGTGGGAGGGGGCTTGAATGTCCTGCATAGCTGTTAGCTTCTCCCCTGTCATGATTTCCCAGACAGATTAGCAAAGAAGAAAATTAAAATAAAGTAATAAGCTAAGCTAAAGAAATTATGCATGATGCTGCATTATACTGAGTCAAACCATCTACCTTGGTATTTACTACTCTGATTGACAGCTGTTCGCCAAGATCATGGGCAAGGAGGGTCTTTCCAACACCTGTGGTCCAGAGAGTCTTTCAGTGATCTTGGGACCTCCTGCATTCAAACCATGTGGTCTACCACCGAGCAACAGCTCTTCCAAACAAAATATATGTTAATATATTATGATACTTTATATCAAGTCAGATCACTGGTCCATCTAGCTCGGCATTTACCCTGGCCGGCAGCTGCCGTCCAAGGGCTCAGGCCGAAAAAGATGTTTCCCAACACCTGTTCTCCTTTAATGGAGATGCTGAGGGAGAGAACCCCTGCTATACAGGTCTGGGAAGTCACCAAGCAAAGGAGAGCCTTGACATTAGCAAGATGCTCTGCTTTACCATCAGCTATTTTAGAAGGTTGATTTAAGAGGCTTCCGAGAACAGAATGGGTGTGCCTTTGTAAGTCCAGCGAACTGGAGTCGATATAACATGTTCTGTTCAGGTGCTCTTTTTTATGAGGTAGCACGTCGTAAACTAATCATTCCCCTACTCAGTCAAATCACAGCTAATTCAGAGGAAGGGAGAACTAAGAGTCTCCTTTGGGAAGGAAATGCTCAGATGGTAAAACAGATAGCCCAATTCTGTGCAGTCGCATATAAAGTCCAGCTGCTTAATGTGGGGTCATGGCAACTAGATTATTATTTTTATTTTTTAAAATAGTGAATTTTAGCTTATTAAATATTAGTCAAGAATTTTAACAAGATATTGTTTTTTAAAAATCTATGTAATCTTTTATCTCATGTATAGATGAGACAAACGTTTTACCGGCATATGCCGTACTACTAAACCTGAGGTCTGGGAAGTCAGCTTTGCTGAGCGCAGAATGGGCACAGGATTGCAATCGTTGCCGCATACGCTCTTGCTTCTAGCACAAACGCCCGCGCCTTTCTTCCTGCAGGCGGCCCCGAGACATACAGCTTGGCACGGTGCAATTCACAGCACCTTCCTCTGTTTCAGCCGCCTCCTGCCTCTCCGTGTCAGTGCAGACCACGCTGGTGCAGCCGGCCCCAACCACCCACGTTTTAGGCTTGAAATGCCTTCTCTGGGAAGCACCGGCTAATCCAGCCTTCGTGGAAATGTATTATTATGTTTGTAATCACCGGGAGGCAGGAGCCGTTCCCTGCAGCGCCGGGAAGTCACGTGTTTAACATTCATCACCAGCCCGCGTGAGCTGGAGCGCATGCCAAGGTCCCCTGGCAGCCGGAGAGGCAACCGCGGGACTCCGGCAGCGATCAAAGACGGGGGAATCCCTCTTGCCTCTGATCCAAGGCTTGGAGTTGATCCTGGCTGTTTACTGCTATCAGCCAAAGGGGCTGCAGTTGCTTCCTTTAGCCGCATCAACCATCCTGCGTTCAATTTGCAGGGCGCAGATTTCAATTACGAGGCTCGACGATATCGTATTGAAAAGCTGTCAGCCCTGGGGTCATCTTGGGAATAGTGTCTGTCTGTGATCTCTGTATTCTTATTGTCCCCCCCGCACCCGCTCCTCTGGGAGAGCAATGTTTGATTTCAGCAAGAGGCACGGCCTCTCCCTGCGATCATGCAACAGTTTCTGCCATGTAAAACTTTTTAAATCCTCCCTTATCCTGAGAGCCAGCATGGTGTAGTGGCTAAGAGCAGTGGTTTGGAGCGGTGGATTCTGATCTGGAGAACCGGGTTTGATTCCCCACTCCTACACATGAAGTCAGTTGGGTGACCTTGGGCCAGTCACAGTTCTCTCAGTCCCACCTACCTCACAGGGTGTCTGTTGTGGGGAGGGGAAGGAAAGGTGATTGTAAGCCAGTTTGATTCTCCCTTAAGCGGTAGAGAAAGTTGGCCTATCAATCTATCAGTCAATCAATCAATCAATCATTTGGCATATAAAAACCAACTCTTCTTCTTCTTCAGGCCTGCATTGCTTCCAAATGCTGAAAAACTGTGGAAGTGGTATGGGAGTCAATGGTTGGACATGCCTGATTCCTTGGCAATATGAAGCACCATCTGACCACCCTGTATCTAAAAGGATATTGTAGATCTGGAAAGAAAAGGGACCCCCAAGGCGATCGAGGGATTGAAGCACCTTCCCTCAGAGAGAAGAGGAAAGTATTTGGGGCTTCTCAGTTCAGAGAAAAGGTGACGGTGAGGGAGACAATAGTTTGGGGCGCCCCAACCTGGTGCCCGTGGGTGCTATGATGCCCTCTGACACCATTCCTGGCACCCACTGAGTGTTTTTTGGAATTGGGCAGGACCAGGTGGGGCTTTTACCCAGCGAGGCTTCTGATTGGCTGAGGGAGATTTGATTGGCTGTGCAGATTGTTAAAAGCTTTGCTTTGGCAGCAGCTGCCACCACAGCACCAGGATCTTCACTGCGGCAGCCATTTTGTGGCTAGCTTCACCTCCTGTGGCAGCACCCACCACCCTGTGTCAGAATTTCACAGGTGCCCATCGGCTCAAAAAGGCTGGGCCCCCCTCTAATAGAGGTTCATCATGACCCCCAGCTGTGGAGGGGTGACAGAGAAATTGCCCCCCCCTTTTCATACTGGATGGTCCAAATGGATGGGAGGTTGATGGAGAACAGACAAAGAAAAGTACTTCACACAAGGCAGAATTCATTTATGGAAATCAGTTATGATGGTGGCTTTAAAAGAGGATTAGACAAATGCCCAGACAGGTCTATCTGTTGGAGAGCCAGCGTGGTGTAGTGGTTAATAGTGGTGGTTTGGAGCAGTGGACTCTGATCTGGAGAACCGGGTTTGATTCCCCACTCCTCCACATGAGCGGTGGAGGCTAATCTGGTGAACTCAATTTGTTTCCCCACTCCTCCACATGAAGCCAGCTGGATGACCTTGGGCTAGTCACAGCTCTCTTAGCGCTCTCTCAGCCCCACTTACCTCACGGGGAGAGGAAGGGACGGTGACTGCAAGCCAGTTTGATTCTTTCTTAAGTGGTAGAGAAAGTCAGCATATAAAAGCCAACTCTTCTTCTAAATGTACATGAATGTTCTGAGCCTCCATGTTCAGAAGCAGTACACACCTGAATGTCAGTTGCTGAAAGACACTTGGCAGCTGCCAGAAAAGGTGTTGGTGGATGCCATGGTGCTCGTGGGCACCACGCTGGGGACCCTTGAATTTAGCCATGATAGCTAAGAATGGAACGTTCAAGGGTTCTATATTTTTGAATAATAGATACTGGCCTCAAGTAAAAAAGGAAAGACCTGCAGGGCACAGATTTTAGTTGTGAGGCTGAACTGCATTGCATCGGAAAGCTGCCAGCCAAGGACTCATATTGGGAATGGTGTGGCCTGCATTGAGAGCCAGTGTGGTTAAGAGTGGCGGTTTGGAGCGGTGGACTCTCATCTGGTGAACTGGATTTGTTTCCCCACTCCTCCACATGAAGCCAGCTGGGTGACCTTGGGCTAGTCACAGCTCTCTCAGCCTTACCTACCTCACAGGATGTCTGTTGTGGGGAAGGGAAGGTGATTGTAAGCCTGTTTGATTCTCCCTGAAGTGATAAAGTCAGTACATAAAAACCAACACCACCTCCTCCTCCTGAAAAGCATTTGGCTGGCCAGTACTCCACAAATGGTGATGCCAGGCAGGTCTTCTTTGGAAAGGGGTCGCACAGTTTAAGCCCCACTGAAAGCAAACCTGGAGGGGGGGGGGTGTCCCTCCGCCCTTGAACATACAAAGCTGCCTTAAATCAAGTCAGATCAATCAGTCTCTGGCTTGGTATTGTCTACTTGAACTGGCAGCAACTCTTTGCCATCTAACATCTTTGAAGCAGAGATACCCATGATTGAACGGGTGACCCTGTGTAGGCTGAGAACACTCTCTGCCTCTGGCCCCCAGCCCCTCTTTTATTATACTGCCAGTGTGATGTTGACTGCAGAATTTACAATTCTCAGGATCTCAGCAGCCATTTTTAAAAAGAGAGAAAATCTCTGGTTTCTGCGACTGTGAAGGTACCCTTGCAAAACGTCAGAAGTGGGGCTCCGGAGCCGGGGCTTCAGTGATGTCCATAGAATTTATTTTTAGTCCTTTCCCATAACTAGAATTTGAGCTGCCTCGAGCAGGCTGTGGCTTTTTCTAAATAAACAGGTAGAACATGCAAGGTAAGCAAATGCAGCAGCATAATTGGCACAGAGCACAGTTACTGTCCTCTGAATTTTGGAGCATTGTTTTAAGTCATGTCATGTTTTCAAACACATTTCTGTAATCTTGGAGGTTGGAAAAATCTTTCCAATGAAGGCTGAAGAAGTTTGCCAGTTGAAATGAATGGTCATTTTCTTCCTCGGGGTCAACCATCCCTCAAAATAGCACACTCCATGTTGGCAGAAGTTCCACAGCACAAACTAACGTTTTTCTTTTAAAATCACCAAGCAGTAAACTGAAATTCAGGATTCTTTATGGAGCAGTAGGATTTCCATGGTACTTGGGCGGAAGAAAACAGTGAAGAAAGGGTGGAGGACTCCGTTCTGGAGAAGGAGAGTGGAAATAATTGGTCAGATAGCAAAATATGGGTTTAAATGGTTTGAAGAAACATGTTCATGTTCCTTGTTTCCTGTTGTTTTTCTGCAGGCGGCCAGGTATCCTGGTGCTCATCAATGAGGCAGACTGGGAGTTGATGGTTTGTACTGTTTCTGCCATTTTCTGTCTGCCCATTTTGTGTCCTGCTTTTTGAAACCATCCTCTTGCTAAACATGGCTTGGGAGTATGAGGCATCCAGCTCCACCTTGGGTTTGAGCGAGAGCAGAAATGGTGCAGAACTTAGCTGAATGCAGGAAGAAAACCGAGGAAGACGGCATGGTCTTAATATTAATCTTATGCTCCCGGACTAGGGTTACCAGCTCCGTGTTGGGAAATGCATGGAAATTTTCAAGGTGGAGCCTGAGGAGGGTGGGGTTTTCTAAGGGGAGGGACTTCAGTGGGGTATAATGCCATAGAGTCCACCTTCCAAAGTGGCCCTTTTCTCCAGGTGAACTGATCTCTGTTGCCTGGAGGTCAATAATAATAGTGGGAGATCTCAAGCCACCACCTGGAGGTTGGCAGCCCCATCCCAGACCCTTGCTCAGGCATTTCCTTCTTGGCCAGTGGAAAAGGAGATAGAGCCGCTCTTACGTTCTTATCTGTGGTTGGCTACCTCTCCTGGTAGGCCTTTATAAACTTGGGACAGGTGCTTTAGAACAGCTGAAGTGATAGCTGCTCCTTGGCCAGAGAGGTCTGCCATCAAACAAGGCACTGATGCTGCTTCCTCCTGTCCACCCTTTGCTGACACCCTCTTTAAAATAGGAGTGGGGACAGATAGCCCTTGTGCACGCCAGTGAGTTCCTTTCTTCTTCCACTCTTGGGTCTTGCCTCCCGGTACGTCTCCTTATTTGCGGAGACTAGAAGGGACACTTACTGATGCAGGGCTGTGCTGGGGAGAGGAAGTGCCTCCTCCTTGCCTGCCCTTTTCACCCTCTCTCATAATGCCACAACGTGGGGTCATCTGCTGAAGCCAGAGGGAGAGAATCAATACAGATAAAAAAAAGTATTTCTTCACACAACGCATAGTTAAATGGTGGAACTCCCTGCCCCAGGGTGTGTTGATGGCTTCCCAATTTGAAGGCTTTAAGAGGGGCATAGACATGTTCATGGAGGAGAGGGGTATTCATGGCTACTAGTAAAAATGGATACTAGTCATGATGCATACCTATTCTCTCCAGGATCAGAGGAGCATGCCTGTTAGGTGCTTTGGAACACGGGCCGGATAATGCTGCTGCAGTCGTCTTGTTTGTGGGCTTCCTAGAGGCACCTGCCCGGCCACTGTGTGAACAGACTTCTGGACTTGATGGGCCTTGGTCTCATCCAGCAGGGCCTTATGTTCTTATGCCCTCAAGTTCTGCACCTAAACATCTAAGCATTACATAGGGGACCCCAATGTGGTGCCTCCGGGCGCCATGGTGGCCGCCGACACCTTTTCTGGCGCTCGCCAAGTGTTTTGAGGAAGTGGTTGGGGCCAGGTGGGGCTTTTGCTCAGCAAGGCTTCTGATTGACTATTGGAGATCTGATTGGCGTTGCAGACTTTTAAAAATGTTGCTTTGGCAGCAGCTGCCACCACAGCACAAGGATCTACATTGTGTTACCAAAGTTAAGCTGTGGCAGCCATTTTGTTGCTGTGCCCACCGTGCCAAGTCAGAATTCCAAATGTGCCCACAGGCTTAAAAAGGTTGGGGACCCCAAAAATAAGGCAACCCATGTAAAGGGAGAGCCGGCAACTGTCAGCCTACAGAGCCAATCCCGCTCCTGACGGGGGCCATCTGGACAAGCCCTTGTTTTCTTTCCTCACTCCTGTTCAAATGGTGAAAAGGAGGCTGGCTGCAGGTCGAGCCCTTGATAGCTGGATCGAGTCCATGCTGTACCAACCCTTGCCTTTACAGATGGCCGCCTTCTCTGTGTCCCCTTGAGACACCAGCTGAGAGTGGTCCCTCTGCAGTGTATTTTATGAGCCGTCATTGATCTGCAAGTCCACCAGGCCTCAGTAGCCTCTTCCTGGCGTAATTCTTGGTTCCTAATGTTGTTTCCTACCCTGTACCCTCAGGGCAAGTTAAAATTCTAAATAAGTAATATACAGAAATGATTCTCTTGTTTTCTTTTCTGCCTTCAGGGGGAGCTCGACTATCAACTCCAAGACCAGGATAATGTGGTTTTCATCTCTACTTTGCATGGTGGTTAGACTTATGGAAAAGGGACTTCATTTCTGGCCACAGAATATTTTTCGATCTCCCTGACACTCACTGCCTGTGTTCAAGATGTGGTCAAACCAGATCCGGTTCCTTTTCAGATGCCTTAATCAATCCTGCTCAAAGGACAAGCCCGGGCTTTGACGCTCAGCTGCTCCCATCCTCTGGTTCTGCTCCTAGCTCTTTTTTCCAGAACAAAGATTGGAACGATCTCTGCGTTCAGTTGCTGTTTTCCTTGCCTGATACGAGAGACTCGTACCATCGAACAAATGACTCGTAATGATCTGCGTTGAGCACAGAACAGCGGCGGCTAAGCTCCAGGGCACACTCTGGTTGAGCTCGCTACCGCAGTTGCTCAGTCTGTCTCTCCTCCCCAGCAGCGGAAGAGGCAATTGCAGATTCTGATCAAAGAGGGGGGACATATCCCTTTCCACCTCTGATCCAAGGACCATGAAGTTGCTCTACAGCCATTACGGAAAGGACTGCAGTTGTTGTTCCTCTCTGTATCACCCTAGCCACACTCAATTTGTGCTGGGTAGGGATTTGGATTACGTGGCTGAACTAACACCCTGTTGCAAAGTAGTTGGCCCAGAGCTTTGAAATTATGAATTTGTGGATCACTGAGAACTCCCTCGCCTGCCTTTTCATCTTCGAAAGGTGTTGCCTGGTCCTGTTTTCCCCCTACTGCTGTTTTCTCTTTTCTTTTTTGATCCTCAGCCAAAGAAGCCGGACTTCTCTGTTGCAAAATATTTTGCAGAACCAGTGGATGCAGGTGGCAGGAATTAGATCCTTTGTGACACAGAGAGCAGAAGACTGCCTTAGGAGATCTGGATTTGAGTTCTGCCAGCTGCAAATTTAACTGCACTGGTTGCTCCCCCATCTGTACAGTTGGATTTGTAATGGCCTACTTTGCAGGGTGGTTGTGAAGATCTACAATAAAGATTGGAAAGTGGTTTGAAAGTGCTTCATCCATAACAGATGCTGCTTCTGTTTGTTTGCGATGCACCACAATCTGTGTTGGGTAGATCAGTATCTTTAATGGATGTGTGATGTGCTTTCAGCTGCTGACAACAGAAAGAGAAACACCAGAACCCGAGACATTTCTTTAAATGTCTAGCACTGCTGAAGAGGCAAGCCACTCCTCCATTTAATGGGTCAAAAGCAACTCAGCTTTTGCCACTTCAGCAACTGCAGTAGACCTTCAGAAAGAACCTAAACTGTGGCAGTTTGCAAAGTTAGCAAACCAGAATGCTATCAGTTCACAATAAACATTTTCTGAACTGCTGGTATAAATGTGAACAGATGGTATAGTGTAGCCCGATCTCGTCAGCCCTTGGAAGCTAAGCAGGGTCGGCACTTGGATGCAAGACAGTCAAGGAAGACTTAGCAGAGGAAGGCAATGGCAAACCACCACAGCTTAATCATGTGCCTTGAAAACCCTGTGGGGTCACCATAAATTCTCCTGCGACTTGACAGCCAGCGTGTGTAGTTGTTAAGAGCGGTGGTTTGGAGTGGTGGTCTCTAATCTGAAGAACCAGGTTTGATTCCCCACTCCTCTACATGAGAGGCGGACACTAATCTGGTGAACCGGGTTGGTTTCCCCACTCCTTCCCATGAAACCTGCTGGGTGACCTTGGGCCAGTCACAGTTCTCTCCGAACTCAGCCCCACTGACCTCACAAGGTGTCTGTTGTGGGGAGAGGAAGGGAAGGCGACTGTACGCTGGTTTGAGACTCCTTAAAGGTAGAGGAAATTGGGGTGTAAAAAGCAACTCCTTCTTACACAGACACATCGTTGGGGTGGTTTTGTACGGATTGTCCCATATGGCAGATAATTGGAGTGAGGAGGAAGGCCAAATGTGACCTTTCCCATCTTCACGTATCATGGTTTAGGCATCCTCCGCACAGGCATCATATCGCTTGCATGTTGTGTACAGCGTCTAGCACCCTGATTCTAAATGAATGGGTACATAGCAAGGAATGGGGACAGGCCAATCTGTGACTTGTTTGTGAATCTCCCACTGGGCCTCTGGGAGGCTTGTTGTCAAGCAAAAGGCTGATGGCTGCACGGCCTCATTGTTTTCAGCCAGCGTGGTGATTCTGCGGAACCTTCTGTTAGTTTTGTGGGGATACATCACATTTACAAATGGGACTTGGCTCCTAGTGGTAGCGGATGGGGTGAAGAGGAGCTTTCAGCTGCAAATTGGTAGCCTTCGTCCCTTAGCTACAAAATGAGGATAACACTGGACTACCTTACAAGGCTGTTTTAAAGGTGACCATGATGCTTCATGTGAAATGCTTTGAACATACTATCGACACACTTATGAGGATTCTCCCCTCCCCCCCATTTGTCATTCCAGTTGGTTTCTCTCTGCCATAATGTTTTGCTTTTACCTTTAAGCCATCATTCTGTAATTTTTAGGAAGGCTTCCCAATGTCACAAAAATGTCCCAAAGAGCTTTTGAACCTTCACGGCTTCACCTCTCTTTCAGTCCTTCTAATTAAGCAGGGAGCAGAAGAGGATGCTGCTCCCACCCTCCCCGACTAGATGGAAAGTAAGAAAGTTGTTCACAAAACCAAAATGATTAACCTCAGCCCCCAAAGCTGTGCTCAATGCCGTGTTTTAGCTCTTTGCCATATGCAGAGTGCTTTTCCTCTTAACCCTCTGGAACTCGGGCTGAGAAATGTGGCTCTGTCTACTTCACCCTTTTTCCCTTGCTGGAATAGCCTGCCCCTTCTTTGACTTTTTTTTTCAGATCCCTCCTCAATCCCACCCTGGAAGTCCTGATACAGCTAAGCCAAATGACCAGAGAAGAAGAAGAGTTGGTTTTTATATGCTGACTTTCTCTACCACTTAAGGCAGAATCAAACCGGTTTACGATCACCTTCCCCTCCCCATAACAGACACCCTGTGAGGTAGGTGGGGCTGAGAGAGCTCTAAGAGAGCTGTGACTAGCCCAAGGTCATCCAGCTGACTTGGTGTGTAGGAGTGGGGAAACCAACTTGGTTCACTAGATTAGCGTCTGCTGCTCATGTGGAGGAGTGGGGAATCTAACCTTGTTCTCCAGATCACAGTCCACCGCTCCAAATCACTGCTCTTAACCACTACACCATGCTGGCTCTCCAGAGCCTGTATTCTTCCTCTGTTTACCTTGCACTCTGCTGTCTCCCTCCTTCCTCTGTCTCCTCTGTGTTGAATTTTTCAGGCTGCAAGTTTCTCAGGCCAGAGACCTGTCATCTTGAGCTCTGTGAAATGCCCCCTACATTGATGGCTGCCCTCGTCTAAATACATGATAGAAATTCATTCTGGCACCTTTTTCTCAAAGGTAGCTCCTGACCGCGTACTGCAGACTTCTAATTATGCACACTGAAAAGGTGATAGAACTTAAATTAACTTTTAAAAACATTGACTTTATTATACTGTTATAATATATTTTACACATTCAGTATACAAACAAATGAAGATTGTATCTCCCAGCAAGGGGTGGGGAGATAAATGATAGCATACAGGGGATTTTTCAGCCTTTCCATCACTTTTTGCAAGCAAAAGCCAAATAGATGTATGTGTCTGACTTATGTACTGAAAACCATTTATGCCACCTTCCCACCAAAATAGGGTCCCAACTGTGGGTAGTAGTAGTAGCCCATGTGGTGTAGTGGTTAAGAGTGGTGGTTTGGAGTGGTGGACTCTGATTTGGAGAACTGGGTTGGTTTCCCCACTCCTACACATGAAGCCAGCTGGGCAACCTTGGGCTAGTCACAACTCTCTCAGCCCCACCTACCTCACAGAGTGTCTGTTGTGGGGAGGGGAAGGGAAGATGATTGTAAGCCGGTTTGATTCTGCCTTAAGTGGTAGGGAAAGTGGTAGAGAATAAAAACCAACTCTACTTCTTCTTAGTACAATTTGGGGGTTTATAGTTTCTTGGCTTTGTTTTAACCTGGAGATTCCCAGCTTTTTGACTGTGAGTGTGTGTTTGGGGAGGGGGAGAAAGTGATATCCGTTTGAAAGCCCTGGCCATCTGCAGCTGCTCCCAGAAGTGCAAGAAGTTAGATTTTGCTGTGCACAGTTTCATTTCTGACACCCCCCCTCCCCATTCCAGCACTTTTAGAGCTGTGTCCTCTAGCCCAGACTTGGGGGTAGGGGAGGGAGGCAGGCTGCAGTTCTGTAATAAAGATGGTCATTCTGGGTGTGCTTAGAGATGCCCTCTTTACATACTCCTCGTGTTCTAAGCCTGATCCTTAGCATTAAAAGGGTTTACGTGGCAGGCACTGGCTCCGAGTGCAAATCAAGCGCTATACCTTTTCCCTCTGTTACCTACTACTGTTGTCCACTATTTTAAAAAGGTCCATATTCTGAGTGAACCAAATGGGACCAGTCCCAACAACAACAACCCCCCTCCACCGACATGAGCTTCTAGAAAAATGTGTACCAGTAGTAATCTTTTCTAACGGGTTCTGAAATGTCTGTCTTTGAGGGTAGACTGAAGAAGGCCTTGATTTAATGTAATGGCCAATAAGCTTGCTTTTTGAAATGCTTTCAATACAAGCCGCAGTTACCAAGGCTGCTGAAAACGATCCCGGTTCTGCAACGCAACATAGAAGAAGGCTACAGTCTTGCTGCTTGTAAGGCCCTCCGCCAAACGCTCCTCCCTAAAGTAATTTCCTGTTTTCCTGCAGTTCCCGCTAGCAAGTCGTGATTGCGTTAAAACATGTCCTTCTTGGTGCCCGCCGTGTTAATGCCAGCAACCTTTGTGCTACAGGGTGGCTTCTTTAGACTGCCTTTTCTTTAAACATGTTTCTTGCCTTTGTGATATCGTGTTCAAGGCAGTGCTTAACAAAATGGACAGGCGGTGGGTTAAAAGAAAGACTTTCCCCTTCCTCCATCAAAAGAGATCTGTGGAACTCTGGAAAGTTAGCCTGGCCCAAACTATGAGTTGTTTCTTTAAAAAGTCAGCATTGTTGAGGATGGCTATAGTGGTATTCAGCCAGCTGGTGGAGAAGTTCTTGTGTTCAGGATAGCTAGATTGGAGTCCAGGAACAACTTAGAGACCAACAAGGTTTTGGGGGTATGAGCTTTCAATAGTCAAATCTCCCTTCATTAGATACAGGTCAGGATATCCCTATCTCCCAAAATTGCTGCAAGTAATAACCCCTCTCCCATCATGTGTGTGTGGGCACTCACACACACTCTCTTGGAACGGTAGACGTTTGGGACAGACCCATTACTGATTGTGTGGTTCCAGATGGAAATACAACATAGATAAATCCAGTATATTTTATTTGATTCAACATATGGATTGTGCAACCTTAAAAATTACACAGCAAATGTAAAGCAACTCTCTGCCCTTACCCATCACAAAAGATCTGTGGAACTCATTGCCATTAGAATATAAGAAGATTTACCTAGTTATCAGCAACGTTCTACTTCAAAGGGAGGCAGTTTAATCACAGACGTCTAGCTTTTCACACATACTTAATCATACAATCCTTTGCGTCTGGACCAATTAAAATGGCAAAGTGCAAGGCGTTCAGGTTCTCCAGATTTCCTTCCTCAGGGTGAATGTTAAAAGAGAGGGGGGAGATCGTTTGGGTCATGATCTTAAGACTTCTATCTGGATGGACTGCCCTACTGAGTCCAGTGGTTGAAGAGTGTGGCTGATACCGGTTTGCACCAATAGCCTTCTGGGAAGAAGTGAAGAAGGGACACGTCTAACTGCTAACACAAAAGATCAGTATTTGAGCGAACTGAGTAATGTGTGAGTGTGTGGGGGGGGTGGATGCACACTCACAAAAAAAGTCCTCAGATCTTGCTGGTATGCTGATGACCCTCCGTTCAGTTGAGGCCTGATCCATACGTGCAACGAAAATGAGATGGTAGAATATTGACATGGTAAAGTAAGCTCTAGACCAGTGGTTCCCAACCTTTTTTTGACCAGGGACCACTAGGACTTTTTGTTCGGTGCAGGGACCCCAAGGTTCAAAATAAAAATTCAGAGAATTTGAAAATAAACTTTAATCATAACTGTTAGTTAAACATTAAACTTAGAATAATATTTGAATATACATTTTTATAATAGAGAACTTTTAATTGAAAATATTAATTTATTATGGGTTTATAAGTTTGTTTCGCGGACCTTAATTTAGTTCTCGCGGACCCCTGGGGGTCCACGGACCCCTGGTTGGGAACCAGTGCTCTAGACAGACAGCAGAGGTATTTTGAATGCTTCCATAAAGGGTGGGGGTGAACTCAGCTCTTGCAAACAGAAAACTAGTATAGCAGAGTTTGGTGGGACTAACTTGCAGGGAATTTTTAGACCAGAGCCAGTGTGGCCTAGTGGTTAAGAATGTCAGACTAGGATCTGGGAGATCCGGGTTGGAATCCCCACTTCCATGAAGCTGCCATCAAAGTCAGTATTGTCTACTCAGACCGGCAGCAGCTCTCCATGGGCTCAGGCAGAGGTCATTCACATCACCTACTTGCCTAGTCCCTTTAACTGGAGATGGCGGAGATTGAACCTGGGACCTTCTGCATGCCAAGCAGATGCTCTACCACTGTGCCACGGTCCCTCCCCTTGCCAAGGAAGCTCACCGGGTGACCCTGGGCCAGTCACACTCTCTCAGCCTAGCCTACCTCACAGGGTTGTTGTGAGGGTAAAATGGAGGCAAGGAGTACATATTAATTAAATAAATTTTAGGTAGGGGGCCACTTGTAAAGAGCCCCGTGGCGCAGAGTGGTAAGCTGCACCACTGTAGTCCAAGTTCTTCTCACGACCTGAGTTCGATCCCGACAGAAGTTTAGAGGCACCTTAGGTAAATTAGGATGATATTTATATGATTTTATAGGGCTATTTTAAAATGTGTTAAAGTTTTTACTGATTCCGATCCCAACAGAAATCGGTTTTAGGTAGCCGGCTCAAGGTCGAGTCAGCCTTCCATCCTTCCGAGGTCGGAAAAATGAGTACCCAGCTTGCTGGGGGTAAAGGGAAGATGACTGGGGAAGATGACTGGGGAAGACACTGGCAAACCACCCCATAAACAAAGTCTGCCTAGTAAACGTCAGGATGTGACATCACCCCATGGGTCAGGAATGACCCAGTGCTTGCACAGGGGACTTTACTAGGGGGGCACTTAAAAAAAATAGCATCACCCACCTGCAGCCTGAAGTAGCATAACCTGCTCTCTCATAGAACAGTCTTGATTAATATATTACTGTCCGACCATTTCGTTTACTGGCCATTTTGGTATGTATTCCGTACTCCTTAATGTACAGCCTTAATGTAGAACAATGTGCTTTTTTTTTGTTCACCAGGCAAGTCTTGCATCTGTGAGAAATGGTTCCCCTCCTCCAGGAGTCGTTCATCGAGGCATCATGGTATATACATCTAATAAATTGCTTGACTGGAAAAACAGCCAGACTTTTAACTTTATTTTTATTTATTTTTAATGAGCAATGATCCTAGTATCAATGAATTGTTACCTGCTTAAACTCTTCTGAAGCAGAGAAGTTAAAATTCTAGATAGATAAAGAAATTTCACATTTTAAATGATTTGCAGTGTGGGGGACAGTTTTTCACTGACAAGATGGATGATGTTCAACCTCCCTATGAGGGGAGGGCAGCAAGTGGCATCTGTTCTTTGACCGAGAGGTGTTTTGATGGTAGACCATCCCCTTTAAATCTTTCTAAAAGAGCCTTCTCTATGGGCATTCTTCTAAAACCTTGTTATTTGGGTAACTTTCAGGGCTGACTGTTTAGCCACTTTAATCCTCTATACCTTTTTTTAAAATGCTTTTTTTTGCTTCATATCAAGGATGGATGCATTAAAAATTAAATAAATATGCATTATTCAATTTATGGCTCAGGCTACTAATACTGACCACATTTTTTTTAATCTCACCCTTCTTCCAAGGAGCTCCAGCCAGTGTACATAGGGTTCCTTCACACCATGGTACCCTCACAACAACCCTGCGAGGTAGGCTTGAGAAAGTGGCCGGCCCAATAACACCTAGTGAACTTAATTGTTGAGCAGGAATTTGAACCCAGGTCTCACCAGTCAAAGTCCAACACTCTCATGGCAACTGATTGGCTCTCTTGGAAGCAGAGGAACAGACTTCAACCCAAAAGCATTCACAACACTCTTGGCCCTTGTTGCACAGTCTCGAGTTGGCCTACCTTATAAGGTTGTTTTTTCCTCCATTTTTTCCTTCAGGTATTGTGCTCCTTAGGATCCAAACAGGTTCAAAAGGCTGTGTTCGAAAGGCAAAGGATAAGTGTGCTCTTCACTGTGATTGACACAGGCATGTTTTGAAAAGGCAAGTTTCCCTGCAATGGACTCAAAAGGGGTGGAAGCATTTCAGTTTTGTAGAGTAAGGCATCCTTTCCAAAGCATTGCATGTCTTGTTCTGGGTAAATCAGGGTACATTCAGGTGCCTGAATTTTAAAAAGAGCTGCAAAACAATCTCTTGTATAGATATAGCGCTTCCAGTATTCAACATACAGGACACTCGTAATATGGCTGCAGTGACAAGGTCCCTGATAGGGCCCGCTATGATTGAAGGATGCATAGCGCATTTGTGGGGGAGAGGGTATATTTAATCTAACTCCATGCACGATTATTGAGACATGGGGACTGCAGCTGTGGATGACTGGGAAAGACAGGGTGGCAGCTCTCCGGGAATCGTTGAAACGAAATTCACAAGATTAGACTGCACATTGCAGGAAGAAAGGCCTAATCGTACTCTGCATTGGAGTTTCAAAATAGTGGGCTTCTCCTGTTCCTCTCCTCCTCTAACCTTACTCTTCTAAGGCAATCTGCTGCAATATAGGCTGGGATTCTTGTCCTTTGAATTGTGTGAAAGAGGGGAGCTTGGTGGGTGCAGATTCTCCGGTTGTATTATTGTGCAGATAAGAGAATGTGGACTGGTGTGAGTTCCTTCACAAAAGGGCAGGAACCCTCAGTGACATCTTTAATGGATCTTGCAGATGTATTAATTGTTTCTCCCAGCCTTCTGCACCACCTTTGCTGGCTGTGTCTGCCAAGTCTGGCTAGATGATAGTGTCAAAAATAAAAAAGGGATGTGGTCATGGAAGGGGGTAGGGATCAGCCTCTTTTCCTCGAGGCATGTTGCTATGGGGTTACATGGAGCTGGGGCCTGTCTCTTACGAAGAGTGGCACAGGGGTGGTTTTTCTATGGGTTGTATGGAGGGTGAAGCAGTCTTCTGGATTTTATTCAGGGAGGGTCTTAGGTTTTCAGAGGTAGGCTAACAGCTGTTTATTGGGGCTAGATTTTGATTGCAGATTCAACTTGAAGACAGAACTAACATTTACATTTTAAAGTTCTGTAATGGTATCTGCCTGGATTAATCACCTTCCTCCTCTGTATTTTAGAGTGCTTCTCACTCTTAGCTGTTGGATAGGAGACATGTGGCTAATAACCCCAAGAACCTAAAACACAGGATAGTAGAAATGGTCTCAATCTCTGGGGATCATACCGAGAAGCCCAAGGGAATGTGATAGGCATGGAGGCATATGAGGGGGGGCCTATGGCTCGTGAGCAGGAAACTTTGGTGGGGGCTATGACAATGCTGCAAAACTACCTCAGCTTCAGAGAACACCCCAGTGGCTTATATTTTCTAATTTTCTATTTCATCAATTGCTGGAATTTTGTTCTGGGAGATGGCTATATGGGACTGGGGGAGGGGAGAGGAACTGGTATTGAGTGGTCTCTCTCTACAAAAGTTTGTTAATCTAACCTCCCTTCTCCACCCCTCTAGCAAATGGCTTTATTTCATTCTAGCTGGCATAAGTTTCTCTCTTCTGTTTTGTTTTCTACCCCCCCTTTCTGCAAGAAAGAAGCATTTCCCCCCATTATTCTCCTGAGCTTGCCCTGTTGCTGTTGGCATGTGGGATAAAACTTTACAAGGATTATTATTATTACTGTTACTATTAAATAGTTTCTAGGTGTACTGGCCAGTTTAAGAACATAAAGAGAAACATGTGCTTGATTTAAAGGTGAGGGGACCAATCCAGCAGCCCTGCCTTTAAGGCCTAGAAAATCTAGACTTCGGAGAACAAGAAACCTGCCCTCTCTCCTTCTTCCTTTTTACAATCTACATTGCAGCCTTCCTGGAATCCAAAGCGTGGCCCATTTGAAACCACGTGGCAACACCTCCAGCTTGTGCCAGCCAGAAATTCCTTTCTCCCTCTATGCCTTCCATCCGCAACGTTACCTCATTTGAAAGAGAATGAACTGTTCAAACTCATGGGCTGGTTGTTCCTTATCCTTCCCGTTTCCTTCTGACTACCTGAAACTGAGAAAACGGCAGCACTTGTGCTAGGGAAAGGCACATCGCTCCGGGCTTTCTGGTCCTTGGTGAAGGCAGAAAGAAGCCCTGACCTAACCGCCATTGATAGCAGCCGAGTCTGGGGTTTGCTTTATCCCCGCTGCAAATAATTATATTTCCCCCTCTCCAAACACCAAGCAACAAACCTTCAGCCAGGCCAGAATTAAAAGTTCGTGAGGATTTGGAGTGTGTGTTTCCTACCTCACTCTTTCAGGGCCCCAACAACTGAATTCATGTTTATATCTCACTCTAAGCAGTCTGAGCAAAATGGTCAATGCATTTGAATTCTAAATTGCATTTTTACACACTTTAAATCCAGGAGCTGTTTAAATGCATCCAAGGAGGGAAATTTCAATGCACTTTCTGGTTTGCAAAGTTTTCCTGCCAATATGCTTTTGCAAGGAACCCCTTCCAAATTTTGGTAGGGGTTCCTTTTGCATCTTTAAAAAAAAGAAAGAAATTTTCCACTAAAAAGAACCACCATGGTTTGGTAATTTTTTAAAAGCAACTTTAACAATCCACATCAAATATTGCAAATATTTAGGAGAGAAAAAGAAGAAAATGGAAAATAAAGCTAAATGCATCCAGCTTTTCTGATTGAAAGCTAGAATTATACAACAATATTATAACAGAGATGCACCCAATATATATATGTTTAAACCTGTTGTAACTTCTTTTCCATTCCATCTCATCACATCCCTTGATAAACACCAGCACATATTTTGACCATCCAAGGCACATAAGTCTAGGGTAGCTTTTTGTAAATCCACTCTTAAAAAAAAAAAAAAAAAAGATTGGTACACAACAGAAAACGAGCATTAAATATATGTGTACCCATAGATTACCTTTGCTGCTGTTTGCCAGAAGCCCCAGCAATATCTTCCAGCTCTGATGGGTCTCCACAGCCAAAAATGATGGAGATGAAGACTCGGCCACAGATGTCCAGACACAATTCTTGGTTTGCATGTTTCCTTTGAACAAGAATTGCGTTTGGACAATCAGGAGCCAAGGTTCCGGCTTTTCTCTCTGTCTGGTGTTGGCACTTCTGGAAGAGAGTGAACGCAGGAGGCTGTTTCCTAGAAAAACACAGCACCCACAAACATACACACACACACACCTTACACACATTGGTCGTGGGCCTCTTCCCGCGCTCTCCAAGGTTTCCTAGGTCTTTTGCATCTAATCAGATCGCTTTACAGAAAGGGAAGGGAGAGAGATCGGTCAGGCTTTGGTCTGTTCCTGAATAGAAACTGATCAGGCTTTTAAAAAAAAATCTAGTTGGTTTTTTTTTTTAAAAAGATTTTGGTAAGGAGCCACCCATTGCATGTGCAAAAGCCCCTGGAAGATGTAGCTCCATCATTTTGCATCCCTTGCTGCTGGTGGCGGTGGGGGGTATTGATTCCCACGATTTTGTCACGAGGCGCGTGGGAGTCCCTTTCGCTCTGAGGAGTATCAAGAAGGGAAAGGGGGGGGGGGAACCCTCGCTGCTTTTGATGGAACTTGGAATAGGTCGGGGGAGATTGCCTCTCCTCCCAGACCCTACCATCTGTGGAGAATCCCCGGGGAATTATTTCTCCCTTCTTTCCTACTCCTCCAAAATTCAGTTTTAAAAAATAGTTTTAAAAAGATGATTGTTTAAAGCCAGGCGTTTCATAAACCTTTAAATTGCTAACGAGGATAGGAAGGGGGAAATCATACCCCGCAATGGACTCCCTTTTCTAAATTCGTTCTTTTCTCTCTCCATAAAAGTTAAGAACATTTTATTCGCAAAAAACAAAAAAACAACCAAGCCTACATTTTCCATGGTTGGCATTTCTACCCAAACTTTGTGCAACATCGAATCTGAGGCTTTCATTTTGGGAAACCCTTCACAATTTATATATTAAAGGTTTTCACCCCCACTTTCAAAATATCAAAAGCAGTATTTTATTACCCATCCTCTGGTCTCTTCCCCCCGGCTTCTTATTTCAAATTAAAGGCTGGTCCTTGATTCGGTGTTTTCCCCATAGCGGCATAAATTGTAGCCTTAGCTCAGATCCGAGGATACCTGAACTGTAAAGGATTTCAGGGTATATTTTTTAGAAGGAGATCACATCTGTTGTAATAGTTCGATGCACATCCGAGGACACGATCCGCCTTTCCGCAAAAGGGCAGGAAGGGACCGATTGCATTAAAAAAAAATATGCAATTCCTAAAGAAGACCGGCAAATTGGTATCATCTAAAAAAATGCAGCTAATTGGGAAGAGGAGGGGGAAATATAGGGTTCGGACCCGCGTGACATTAAAAATCTCCTTCGGTAGAGTAAGATTATATAATTCGGAATCCATGTGGCAAGAGGAAAGCGGCCCGGCGTTTTCGAGCCCGCCAACAAAATTGATATTGGTGATGATTGAAAAAAACCGAGTCGTCGAATGAGAATTTTAAAAAGCCAGGCTGCCCGGGTCCCAACGGCTGGCGCTGTTGATCCACCAGTTAAGGTGTCTACACGGAATTTCCAGGCTCCAGGAAAAATGCCCAGGCATCCTCTCTCTGGAATTCCCTAGATTTCCAGCCAAAATGCGTCTGGGGGGGTTGGGGCGAGCTAGAAGGCTGGAAAGGGACGCATCAGGACATTTCCCAAAAAGACTACAAAGAGGAACGAGATAAGGTAGAGAATCGTCACCAAAGAATCCTCATTCTTACATGAAGAATCCTCTCCCAACATCGCGCTGGAAAAAAATCTCACTCGCCACTCAGCCAGGATGAACCCCCCACCCCCACCCCAAAAAAAGAAGAAGAAGAGTTCCTTTCTTTTTTTACACCTGTTACCCTCCTTCCCAACAACCACGCAGCACACACGGATCTCGGCCAATACCTGTCCTTGCGGTCACGCGCGGGCATCCCCCAGTGGCTCTGGGGGGGCTGAAGCGGCCAGAGATGGGAGCTTCCCCCGGGGGTTTCCCCCTCTGCCTCTCTCTTTCTCTCTTGCAGATCTTCCTCTCCCCCCCCCCCTTGGCCGGTCGCGGCGGCTTTGGCGCTGGTCCCCCCCGCGCATCTCTCTCGCCCGTCCATCCATCCATCCATCCATCCACCCATCCATCCATCCATCCATCCACCCATCCATCCATCCACCCATCCACCCACCCACCCACCCATCCATCCATCCATCCATCCATCCATCCATCCATCCATCCCCCCGCCCGCGCGCCTTGTATCCTTTGAAGCGTCGCCCAGATGGTCCAGGCGAGGCTCGCCGGCCTCCCATTCGCTGCTGCGGATGCAGGAGCGGAGCGCGCGCCGCCCGGGGCTGAGCATCCCTGCCTCTCGCCGCCCGCCCGCCCGCCCGCCAGGCAGGGCAGGCAGGGCAGGAGCGACTGAGGGCTGGGGCGGGCCGGCCGAGGGGTTTTAGCGGGGTCCCGCAACAATAAGTGTGTTGCAGAGGAGGGCTGGCGAAGAATGGGGATGGCCCTCAATTGGTACTGGATTTGAATAACACCACGGGGTGATAAATGTCCATTGTGTTGGAGGGGGTAATGAATCTCCGCTCTCTTCAGAGCCGGGGGACGGCAGCTGCAACCTGGAGCCGGCCATCTCTTAAAGACACAGCCACCCGAAAGCCGGGGGCCCTGCGGTGGAGGGAGAACCCGCCGACTGAGTGGGTGGGTGGGGGGCACGGAAGCTGTCTTCGTTCCAAATAGCCAGTTCTGCGTACACCAGAACGCATCCTGGTATCCCTGCAATCCTATTTCAAGACCCTTCCCTCCCCCCAATAAAATGCCTTTAGAAAGGTCACTTTTATGATAAGCAGCATCCTTCATTAAAAATGTATATAGTTTCAAATTGCAAAGCATTCTTGGTTTCAATTGCACCCCCCAAAAAAAACCCTCCTTAAAGAACAAAAAAAGTGACAACTGTTGTGAGAAGATGTATGTTTACACAGACCCAACTTCTGCATAAATATACCGTAGATTATTAAGATATCTCCTCTTTTTTGGGGGGGGGCGGTTAGTAGTAGTAATTGATCTTTTGGGTTACAGACAGTAGGCCTATGTCAACTCATCCGTGCTCCAAGTTGAGAAAGAGGTAGCAGCTGATTGGTTTTAATTTTTTTAAAAAACTTTTACATCTGTTCTTAGCCTTTTAAACACATTCACTCATGTAATCTGCTGGCCTTCAAGCCAAAGAGAAATGTTGTGATGGGAACCAGGTGCAGTTTTGCGCTTAAAGATGCAATGGGGGGGGGGATACTTGCTAGCATCGTGACTCCAATGCGGACTGTGATAACAGTAACAGCAAAGGGATTACCTGTTTAGCTGGAAACATTGTACAAATTGAGTCCTGAGTGGATAAATCCACACACACATACTAACCACCCTCCCAAGCGGTCTCCTCCCCATCTCTTGCATTTCTATATCAGGGGCGGAGGTGTCCTGGAGATCTTGAGGTCTCCCCACACTCCACTCAGGTTTAAACAACAAGAAGAAGCCACAACCACTCAGGCCTTTGCCTTCCACTGTGCTAAAGCAACAGCAGAAATGGAAACGGCCAAATAATGCTCATTGTTTCCCCCCACTAATGAATACTATAGTATTGATTTCCAAGGAGTGCAGCTGCAATAGAAGACAACAGGGCCGTGTTTTGCTGCTTGCTGGGAGGTAAAGCCTGGTAAAAGCAAGAAGACAAGAAGTGGGTGGGTGGGAGAGCATTTGTGGGGGGGGGGGAACAAATGCAAAGATTGAGATCGCAGGAAGGAAATACATAAATGAGCAAAAACAAACAATCAGCCTGTTCAGCGAAGTGTCTCGGCTTTAAAGGCAACGATTCCAATAAAAAAGCATGAGTTAATTCTGACTGAGGAAAACCTGATCTCTTGTGGTTTACTGCTGTACCCGGATTGCTGATCTGTGGTTTTTTTTTAAGGAATCTGTTAGGGTTGACTGTAAGACCCCCTGTGGAGAGAAACAATAAGATCTCCCCTCCCCAATTAGTGGTTAAAGAAAGACTGAAGATGAACCAGCAGTTAGTAGAGGAGCCAAAAAGTCATTTTGGCTGATCTGCCAGTCCTTAATTCCAGATATGTAGCATTGTGAAGGAAAGGCATTCTGTGTATGGTCTGAGGCACCATTGCCATTAAAATAGATTAAACAGCAGTCTGGTTGAGAGTCTGTTTTCTGACATGTTAGGCCCTGGTTGAGCAAAATTGAAAATGACAACTTAAAGGATATAATGATACACACATATACTCACCAGGATTTGATATCGTACAATTTATTAGTTGGTTGGTTTATAATGTTTGTTTACTGCTTTGCATGCATAATGGTTCTAAACGCAGTTCATTACAATAAAATCCATTGACAGGTAGACAATCTTGCTCAGATAAAGATGGAACCTTTTGAAGTATATCTAAGCGTTGGAGAAGATATTATAGTATAAATAACAAAATATATGCATGTGTTAAGAGAATGCAACCACTGTAATTTCCTCCCCTCTTGTTTGTTGTGTTTAGGAGGGTGAGAATAAGAACATAAGAAGGCCCTGCTGGATCAGACCAGAGGTCCATCAAGTCCAACATCCTGTCTCACACCGTGGCCAACCAGATCCTCTGGAGAACCAACAACAGGGTATAGAGGTCAAGGCCTTACACTGATGCCTCCTGGCATTGGGATCCAGAGAATGACTACCTCTAAACGTGGAGGTTCCCTTTAGTCACCATGGCTAGTAGCCACTTACAGACCTATCCTCCAAGAATCTGACTAATTCCCTTTTAACGTTGCCTATGCCTCTGGCCACCCTGACCTGGATGGCCCAGGCTAGCCTTATCTCGTCAGATCTCAGAAGCTAAGCAGGGTCAGCCCTGGTTCGTATTTGGATGGGAGACCACCAAGGAATACCAGAGTTGCTGTGCAGATGAAGGCACTAGCAAACCACCTCTGGTAGTCTCTTGCCATGAACCCCCCCCCCCCAAAAAGGGGTTGATATAAGTCAGCTGCGAATTGACGGCACTTTACACACACATGCCTGTGGCCATCATTACATCCCCTGGCAGTGAATTCCACATTTTAATGACTCTCTGTATAAAGAAGTATTTATTTTTGTCCATCCTGAATCTACCACCCATCAGCTTTACTGGATGTCCTCAAGTATGTAGGGAGAGGGAAGAAAAGTTATCTTTGTCAACTCTCCACCCCATGCATAATTTTATAAACCTCTATCCTGCCCACCCCCTCAAGTCATCTGTTTTCTAAACTGAGACGTCCCCGACTCTTCAAGCCTTTCTTCACAGGGAAGGTGCTCCAACCCCCTTATCATACTGTTCATCCTCTTCTGTACTTTTTCCAGCTCTGCAATGTACTTTTTGAGATACAGTGACCAGAACTGTACACAGCATTCCAAATGAGGCCACGCCAATTGATCTATAAAGGGGCCATTTTATTTTCAGTCCCTTTCTTAATAACCCTTAAAATACAGTTTTCCTTTTTCACCACTGCAGTACACTGGGTTGACACTTTCATTGAGCTATCTACTATGACCCTAATAGTGCAGCCCTGAGCGGAATACCTGCACCAGGCTTAGGTGGCAACATGGCTGCGCTGCCCCGCCGAAACCTCCTCCTGGCGCAAAAAATCCGCCTAAAAGGTGGCGTATCTCGCCAAAAATAAAAAGGGGAATTCCTGGGCTGAAAGGGTTTTGGAGGCTGCCTAAAGGTGGCCCTGCCCCGCCCCCAGGCCGGAACACCCTGGGAATACCTCCTGGGACGCCGTAACACCCCGGGAATGCTTCCCGGGTCGCAGGCATGGCCTTTGACAGCGTTCGGACGCCGGCAGAAGGCTCCATTGGTGTCTTGGGCCAGTGCTGCCACGGCAGCGCCCCACAACCGGCATCCAGGCCTTCCCGCCAGCGTTCGGGCCACTAACACCGGTGTTAGCTGCCCAGACGCCAGAGTGGGGGGGCCGGACGCCGTCGCAGCGCTTTCCTGCCCTCCTAAGGGATTTCGCCCTTAGAGCTCAGGAATGTACTGTTAGACCTCTCAATCTCAGCAAGTTCAGAGTCCATTAGCCCATACTTGAAGTTGGGATTTTTTGTCCCAATGTGCATCACTTTACACTCAACCAACAATGAACTTCATTTGCCATATTGTTGCCCACTCACCCAATCTGTTGAGATCCTCCTGGATCCTTCACAGTCATCCTTGGTTTTCACCCTCTGGAATAATTTTGTGTCATCTGCAAACTTGGCCACTATGCTACTCACCCCTAGTTCCAGATAACTGATGGCCGAATTAAATAGTACTGGCCCAAATACCACTGCTTACTTCCCTCCATTGTGAGAACTGTCCATTTATTCCTACTCTTTGCTTCCTGTCATTTAACCAATTTTAATCCATAATGGAACCCGTCCTCTTATCCCATGACTGCTAAGTTTAGTCAGGAGTCTTTGGTGAGGTACCTTGTCAAAAACCTTTTGAAAGTCACTGTTGTCTACAAGCTTGTTCACTTCCTCAAAGAATTCCAAAAGGTTGGTGAGACAGGACTTCCCTTTGCAGAAGCCATGTTGATTTTCCCCCAGCAGGCTTTCTTCCTCTATGTGTCGAATAGTTCTGTCATGATTAAACTGCCACTGATTTGGTGACCCCTTTACTGAGTGGGAGGGAAGTGGCAACAGTGATCTCAGGCCATCTAAAAACGTAAGAAAAGCCATGCCGGATCAGACCAAGGGCCATCAAGTCCAAACCATTTAGAATTTAAAGGTCTAAGGCCTTTTATGCATGGGATGTTTAGAAATCACTTCGCTCTCTCCCCATGTTTTCCCCACATTTTCTGGATGCTGTTTCTGGTGGCATCCAGAAAATGCGGGGAGAGAGCAAAGTGACTTCTAAAGATTAGGAAAAACGTGCACAATGAAAATGGAGCCCCGAAGTAACAACCCATGTGTAAAAGGCCTTAGCCCTTTAAAGTTCTAAATGGTTTGGTACTGAGATACCTGGAGGATTGGGCTGTTCATACGAAATCCACTTGGGACCTGAATGCAGCTGCTGCATCTTGGTGCAGGATTCTGCTTGGGTTATGATTCCCTGAGACAGGGCCTT
Organism: Euleptes europaea; assembly: GCF_029931775.1. NCBI lineage: Eukaryota > Metazoa > Chordata > Lepidosauria > Squamata > Sphaerodactylidae > Euleptes > Euleptes europaea. The sequence goes on along the minus strand of NC_079325.1, from coordinate 52,548,543 downwards.
TTAGGTTGTTGCCCCCAAACTATGGACACACTGGCCCCTGCAGTCTGCTAGCTCTCTCTCCCTTTTGGTCTCCCAGCATTGCTTAAAATCTTGCTTATTCCAAAGAGTTTTAAAGCTAGTTTTATATTTTCTGGCACAAAGTTGTTGTTGTTTTAAATCTGTATGGTTTCTGGTTGCTTTTCAGTCTGATTCATTTTGTTTTTGATTGTTTCATTGATGCGGTGGTTTTTATGTAATAATCTTTCTCTGTAAACTACTTGTCCTAGTGGAAAAGTTGAATAAATAGCAGATAAATAAAGCCAGGCTTTGTATAGGATGGAATGGTAAGCAGTAGGGCTGCCATCCTCCAGGTACTGTTGCAAGATAACAAAAAGTGTAATAGGTATGAAAAACATGCATATAACACTTAAGTGTATATAAATAACATCACATAGTATACATAAACAGTCAATCCAAGGCTGACGTCTTCAAAGAAGAAAAGGTGAAAAGGGATACGATCGTTTCAAGTCTTCCTCAGTCCCGTTTAGTTAGTATTTTAACATGTACACTTGTTTCAATTGGAGCTTCTAGAGCAAGCTATATCAATCTCCCATAGGGATGAAAAAAGCACACCATGTAGAATTATTTCATAAATTCCTGAACTAGGATATCCATTCACCAATACATGGTTGCGCAGACAAATTCAACAAATAACAATGTTCCGGACCAATTCTTGTCCAATTCTGTACTTGCTTTCTAACCTTAGGTATCAGTACAGAGGTGTTATTTTTTGATTGCTTAACCTCCAGGTACTAGCTGGAGATCTCATGATATTATGACTGATCTCCAGCCGATAGAAATCAGTTCACCTGGAGAAAATGGCCCCTTTGGCAATTGGACTCTATGGCATTGAAGTCCCTCCCCTCCCCAAACCCTGCTTTCCTCAGGCTCCACCCCAAAAACCTCCCACCAGTGGCGAAGAGGGGCCTGGCAACCCTAGTAAGCAAGGCCTGAGATCTTAAATATAAGAGGGGTTCGTATGATAGATGCTGGCAGGGCCAGTTCTAGGTTTTGGGGCCCTGGGCAGAAAGTGTCCAGGGGCCCCTTATATTCACTACCAGGCCCCCTTCTTGCCCCTTCCCCTGCAATCATTCTTCTCCCACCCACCTGCAAGCTGTCCCACCACCTGCAGCAACAGTTGCCCACCCTGCCTCATGGCCTCCAGGTGCACCTCTGGTCTGTGCATTACCTACACGCCCTTCTCTAGTAGTGCTAGACAGTGTATGCAGGTAGGAACATGGGTGGTAGGGTTGCCAGGTCCCCTCTGGCCACCGGTGGGGGATGTAGGGTTGCCAGATCCAGGTTGGGAAACTCCTGGAGATTTGGGGATGGAGCCTCGGGAGGACAGGGACCTCAGGGTACAATGCCATTGAAAGGAGGGGCTATGGCTCAGTGGTAGAGCATCTGCTTTGTATGTAGAAGGTCCCAGGTTCAATCCCCAGCATCGCCAGTTAAAGGCACTAGGCAAGTAGGAGAAAGATGTGAAAGACCTCTGCCTGAGACCCTGGAGAGCCACTGCCGGTCTGACTTTGATGGACCAAGGGTCTGATTCAGTATAAGGCAGTTTCATGTGTTCATGTGAGTTCACCCTCCAAAGGATCTATTTTCTCCTGGAGAACTGATCTCTGTAGTCTGGAGAGGAGCTGTAATTCCAAGGGATCCCCAGGTCCAACCTGGAGGCTGGCATCCCTAGTGGGTGACCAAGCACTCATAAGGAGGCTTTAGATTCTGGATTTATCACCTTAGATTAGAAATGTATTGTATTATTGTAAGGTGGTATCCAGTAGTTTTAACATGGCTCGTACTATATTAACTGTTGCTGGTCTTTGACTGCAAATAAATTTGAATTTGAAGAAGACAACTGCCATAAGGAGGCAGGGTAGGGCTGTCAGCTCTGGGTTGGGAAATACCTGGAGATTTTGGGGGTGGAGCCTGGGGAGGATGGGGTTTGGGGAGGGTCCTTAGCAGGTTATCATGCCATAGAGTCTACCCTCCAAAGCAGCCAGTTTATCCAGGGGGAAATGATCCTGGTTGCCTGAAGATAAATTGTAATAGCAGGAGATCTCCAGGTGCTACTGGGAGTTGGCAACCCTAAGAGTTGCCATGAAGAGCATGAGTGTGGATGCCAGGAGTTGCATGGTCGGGGAATCAGCAGCAGTGGGCCCTGCCACAAGCCCCAGGCAGCTGCCCCTTCTCAGGGTATGCTGATGCCAGCCCTGGATACTAGTGCTCAAACATGCGCCAGGTATCATATAACAGCAGTGTGAGCACCAGACTAGAATCAGGGAGACCCATTCAAATCCCTGTTCTGCAATGAAACTAATTGGGGGACCTTACTGTTTCTCACCCTGACGGTTCTCAAAGGTAGGGTTGCCACCCTCCAGGTACTAGCTGGAGATCTCCTGCTATTACAACTGATCTCTAGCCAATAGAGATCAGTTCACCTGAAGACAACGGCCGCTTTGGCCATTGGACTCTATGGTGTTGAAGCCCCTCCCCTCCCCAAACTCCACCCTCCTCAGGCTCCACCCCAAAAACCTCCCGTTGGTGGTGAAGAGGGACCTGGAAGCCCTCCTCACATGGCTGTTGTGAAGATAAAATAAAGCAGGAGAGAACCACACACGCCGCCCTGAGCTCTTCAGAGGCAGGGTGGGATAAAAGTGAAATACTTAGATAACAGGTAGAAGCCGCTTGAACAATCCCAGAGGTGCATGCAAAGGAAGGACACTTTGCACATGGCCAAATGTTCTCTCTTTTCTTACTGATATCGAAAATAGTTTCTTGACCCTGGTGGATCTTGGGATCAAATTAAGCAATACCTTCAGCCCAGTGATAAACTTTGAGAAGGTTCTCTGGAAAGGCAGCATAGAAATTTCCTAAATTAAGTAAGCAAGGAAGGATTTTCCGGGAAAGTCCTCTGCGTGCCCCAACCATTATTAATTAGGTAGGTGGCTACCAGGGACAGGGCCTTCTCTGTGGTGGCACCCCATCTTTTGAATGCTCCCTGCAGGGATCGACCTGCCATCTCACTTTCTTGGTTTGAGGCACCAGGTGAAATCTTGTCTCTTTGCCTAAGTTTTTTCTTGATGTATTGGTATGAATTATTGCATGGTCTCTCCCCCTGCCCTTTGATTTTCTTTATAACACAGGATGATATTTTGCCTAGCTGTTGAGTCTTTTCTTTGTACTAATGACTGATGCATTTTCAACAAGTCAAGATCTTCTTTTAAGCTGGGAGCATCCATATTCAGAGATAGTGTACCTCTGAATACCAGTTACAAAGTCAGTGCAGTGGAGTGGTTAGAGTATCTGACTAGGATGTAGGAGTTCCAGGTTTGAATCCCCACCTGCCATAGAAGCCTGCTGGGTAGTCTTGGGCCAGTCACATACTCTTGGCCTCACCTACCTTACAGGGTTGTTGTGAGGATAAAATGTAGAAGGGGAGAAGGTTGTACGGTAAGTCACTTTGGGTCCTCAAAAAGCATGGTATAAATGAAGTAAAACAAATAAATAAATGAAATTACTAGGGCAGTAACCATGGAGGAAGGCCTCTGTGCCTTTGGTTGTGGCCCTTCTAGGGCATCTAGTTGGCCACTGTGAGCAGCTGAGTTAGAGTAGACTGGGTGGGCCTGTAGTTTGAACCAGCAGCACTCTTCTTATGTATTAATAAAACCTGTTCAGGCATAAAAGAGATTCTGTTTTAAGTAGGGTTACCAACCTCCAGGTGGTGGCTGGAGATCTTCCTCTATTACAACTGATCTCCAGCCAATAGAGTTCAGTTCACTTGGAGAAAATGGCCACTTTGGCAATTGGACTCTATGGCCCGGAAGTCCCTCCCCTCTCCAAACCCCACCCTCCTCAGGCTCTGCCCCCAAAATCTCCAGATATTTCCCAACCCTGGGCTGGCAACTAATTTTAAAGTATGACTAAATACTGATGCTGCCTTTCTTCCAATCAGTAAGATTGCCAGCTCCGAGTTGGGAAATACCTGGAGATTTCTGGGGTGGAGTCGGAGGGTGGGGTTTGAGGAGGGGAGGAGCTTCAATGCCATAGAGTCCAATTGCCAAAGCAACCATTTTCTCCAGGTGAACTGATCTCTATCGGCTGGAGATCAGTTGTAATAGTGGGAGATCTCCAGCTACTACCTGGAGGTTGGGAACCCTACCAATAAGACCTTATACTTAGATTCAGCCCCTGTCGGGCACCATAGGACCTGAACAAGGAGACCAACAGATGAGGTCACCTTTTGCAACCCACAATCCTCCTTGACCTGGGAGTGACGTGATCCCAGACAGCCAATCCCATAAGACTGCCCACTATGAAGCTCCCAGATCTGGAGTACTTCCTCGGATGGGGGCCCCCCTAAGTGTGCCAACCTCCAGGTGGAGTCTGGAGATCTTCTGGAATTACAACTGATCTCCAGGCTGTAGAGATATATCCCCCCCAGAGAAAATGGCAGCTTTGGAGGACAGGATCTATGGCGTTATACCCCACTGAGGTCGTTCCCCCCCTAAATCCCACTCTCCCCAGGCTCTACCCACAAATCACCAGGAATCTCCCAATCCTGATTTGGCAACCCAAACTAGCACGGAGGAACCAGTGCTAAAGAGCCAGGACAGAAGTGCAGGTAGTCTAATGTGCCATTTAATTGTGTCGTAAGGAGTCCTTTACTAATTTGTATGGTGTGTATATAAATCTATTTTATTTTAAATTAGATATTAGAATAATTGCTTTGTCCTCGGTTAAACCAGGGCCTCTGATCACATCAGTAAGAAAATTGGATGGTAAGCAGATTTGTTTCATACTAGGTAAGTCGGGTAGAATAATGCCTCCATTCCAGGATTCTCCTTCCTCAAGTACCTGGAAGAACCCAGTGCCTGGCAGCTCTAGAAGATATGAAATGATAAGCCATGGTTCCTCTGAGCATGTACAAAGTGAACTTTGCTTGCTGCTGATTAACTACATCTATGCATCTGTGATTAGGGGAAGGGCATCTTGATTGGAAGACGGGATTTGTAGCTGCAACCTTGAACCAGGACACCTGTGTCTGAGAGATTTTAAGATGTGGCTCCTTGTGTGGTAATTCTGCCCCATTAAATCTTGTTGCCGTTTCATTTATCTTAGGATGTTTTGCCTCTGTGATACTCTTGCATTTGCTGTAGGAAGTAGGGTTGCCAGCTGCGGGTTGTGAAATACCTGGAGATTTTGGGGGCGGAGCCTGAGGAGGGCAGGGATTAGGGAGGGGAGGGACTTCAATGCCATAAAGTCCAATGGCCTAAGTGGCCATTTTCTCCAGGTTAACTGATCTCTGTTGGCTGGAGATCAATTGTAATAGTGGAAGATCTCCAGCTAGTACCTGGAGGTTGGCAACCCTAGTGGGAAGTCAGGCAAATGGGCTGCACAGTTCATATTGGCCTCGTACTGGGCATGGCTTCCTGTGTGGATCAGGTGGGGGCATGGTGGACTGGTTGGAACACCTTGCTAGTGAATGCCACAACCACTGGCTATGAAGAGTTAGGGCAATTGATCCTATATATCAGAACACAGGGAGGGGATATATTGGGTCTATCTCATTGTCCCCTTCCTATAAATTGATACTTGGATTGGCATGAAAAGGGTTGCAGGGACCCTCTTCGCCACCAGTGGGAGGTTTTTGGGGTGTAGCCTGAGGAGGGCGGGGTTTGGGGTAGGGGGGGACTTCAATGCCAGAGTCCAATTGCCAAAGCGGCCATTTTCTGCAGGTGAACTGATCTCTATCAGCTGGAGATCAGTTGTAATAGCAGGAGATCTCCAATTACTACCTGGAGGTTGGCAACCCTAGGCATGAAACAACCTCAGCATGCTGTGTTGTCCACGCTGGGGTGGATTCCACAGAGCTGTCCCACCAGTGGTTGTACTTTCTTCTGCTGCAAGAAGACTTCCCAGGAAGCAAGGTTTTCTTCTGTGTCCATGGGGTTTAAGCCACTGTTCAGTCTAAAGTTGCCAACTCTGGATTGTGAAATTCCTGGAGATTTGAGGGTGGAACCTGGGGAGACCGGAGTCTGGGGAGGGGTGGGACTTCAGCAGGGTATAATGCTATAGGCTCCACCCTCCTGTCATTTCCTCCAGGGAAACTGATTGGGCTATATCATGTTGCCTTCCCTCCTGAGAATAAATAGAGATAATTATAAATTGTCCTTTGAGGGACATCATGTAGAGTTGCCAATCGCCAGGTGGGGCCTGGAGATCTCCTGGGATTACAAGGGATCGCCAGACTACAGAGATCAGTTCCCCTGGAGAAAGTAGCTGCTTTGGCAGTTGGACTCTATGTAGGGTTGCCAACCTCCAGGTACTAGCTGGAGATCTCCTGCTATTACAACTGATCTCCAGCCGTTAGAGATCAGTTCACCTGGAGAAAATGGTCGCTTTGGCAATTGGACTCTATGGCATTGAAGTCCCTCCCCAAACCCTGCCCTCCTCAGGCTCCGCCCCAAAATCTCCAGTTATTTCCCAACCCGGAGCTGGCAGGGTTCCACCTTATCTTTATGGCATTATACCCTGCTGAGGTCCCTCCCTTCTCCAAGCCCTGCCATTCTCAGGCTCCATCTCCAAAATCTCCAGAAATTTCCAGACCCAGAGATGGAAATCCAAGGCATCAGATATGATTACATTTTGGGAGTATAAATCAGTACTAATGCATCCTAAATTTACCTACCGTACATAGTCCTGAATAGCGATGCCTGTTTACCTATTTTTACAATGTATTTAATTCCTCGGAAAGACCTTTCCTTTAGAATTTTCCTTGATATTCTCATGTCTCTTTTTAATTGCAATAATGCTTCATCTGCCGGTTTTGCACAAGCCCCGTTGAAATGAATGGGGGATATGCGTGTTTCTTTTGCATATTTCCCATTCATTTCCATTGGGCTTGCACAAGAAAACTTGCTGGTGCAATTTGCCCAACTTTGTGAAGTCAGAATTGGAGGGGGGGAGGATGACAATACTAGTGATAGTTGCACATCAAAGCTCCAGACAGATTCCTACAGACCAACGTCTGCAGGTCTCCTTTTAACTTTATTCCTGAGCGTTCTACCTTTCTATTAAAACAAATTTCTCCATCCTCGGGGGGAAAAACCTGTATATGGAGTTAATGAAGTTATGTGATCCTAAACATGTGAATTGTCTGAAACTTCTCTTCCTTTTTTTGCTTAAAAAAAATCTTTCACCCCCTTGATGCTTTCTGCTTCACTTGTAATAAAGAAAATATCTTAGCTAGTCTTCTGTAGTTGCTTGGCAACCCCGATTGGAAAAAAAAACAGAGAACAAAATGTAACCAATCCAGAGACAAAGCGCAAGATTTGGGTGACATGTGACCCTTGTATAAAAAGGGCAGTCTTAAAATGTCCCTTATGTCTTTTGCTCCTGACCACTGGGGCTAGCTCCCCTCCCCCCCCCACTTTCTTACACCAATAAATATGGATTAGTGAAATAGTTTTTCCCACAGTGCTGAAAAGATTGGATTGATCTCTGCACCTCTTTTATGTACCATCCTGACAAGCTGCTAAACAAAATTAACAGGGAAGAGTCAAAAGGAGAGAGAAACCAGGTTCTGGAAGCCAGAGAGAGAAAGGGAGAAGAGATCTCAACTCAGTTTCAACCTTGTATTTTTTTCCCCCGGCAATGGAAGAAAAATGTGCATCCCTTAAGGAGGAGCTTCTTGACTTTGCCTGATCAAATCCAAATTTTGGAGAGATGTGCAGGATCGCACTGTTCAGAATGAATTTGATGGTTTCCTCAAGAAAATCGACCTCTCTGGAAGCTAACGGGGTTATCCGAAGAAGAGTTAGTTACCCTCCAGCCCTCACTGACTTCAATAGATTTAGAAGGGTGTAACTTGGTTTAAGATTGTACCGAAAGGTAGCTAGTTTACTCTGGTGTAGCAAACTCTTCCAACTAGGGTTGCCAACCTCCAGGTAGTAGCTGGAGATCTCCTGCTATTACAACTGATCTCCAGCCGATAGAGATCAGTTTGCCTAGAGAAAATGGCCGCTTTGCCAATTGGACTCTATGGCATTGAAGTCCCTCCCCTCCCCAAACCCCACCCTCCTCAGGCTCCGCCCCCAAAACCTCCCGCTGATGGCAAAGAGGGACCTGACAACCCTACTTCCAACAGAGTTCTGGAGCACTTTTAAAGATCAGCATAACAAAGCTTGCATGAACTCTCTTCCACAAAAAAGATGGCTAGGCTAAAGTTAGTTGTGAAGATGAAGCTGGAAAAAGGTAGAAAAATCTAGTTGTGATTTGCTTAAGTCCTATTATTTTCGATGGGATTTAGTCATTAATCATGGAGATGTGCATGTATGACTATGGCAGAAGACAACCACCCAATTCTTATGAAGAGGGGGTAGGATAAATAAACGGCATTCTAAGTGGTGGTGGTCGTAGGGTTCCTGAGTATATTATGTTCCTCCTATTTATGTATTTATTTACAAAATTTATATCCTGCTTTTCTGCTCTTTCAAGGGCCACCAAGGCAGCTAAGAATTTAATACATAAATGATACAATGCATTATAAAACAATTAAAATAAACCTGTTTTCCAAGCATACCTAATTAAAACAACTTTTAAAAGAGTTTAAAAAAACAGTTAAAATAAATATAAAACAGTTAAAATACATACAAGACATAAAATATTGGTGAGGAAGGAGGGATCATTGAGGGAATGCCAAACAAAACAAAAATGTCTTTACCTACTGGTGGAAGACGGCAACAGAGGGGGGCAGACAAATCTCCCTAGTGAGAGCGTTCCAGAGCTTTAGTGCCATGACCAAGAAGGTCTTGTTCTGGATTGCCACTTGCCTAATCTCAGAAGGCGGGTGCATCTGAAGCAGGGCCACTGACCATACTAGTCAAACGGGTTCACAATGGATTAGGTCAGGGGTCAGCAAACTGCGGCTCCCGAGCCGCATGCGGCTCTTTGGCCCGTTGAGTGCGGCTCTCCGAACTTGGTTCGGAGCCCCTGCTCTCGCGCCTGCTCGCGCCGGCAGCCGGGCTGCGGAGCCGGCGTGCCTGAGAGAGCGAGTGCGCGAGAGAGAGTGAGCGCGAGAGAGTAGGCGAGCGGGCGCGCTGTCTCTCCCCCTCCCACCATGGAGAATGGCCAGGTCCCCCTTTCCCTTGCCCTCAATGGTTGGGATGCTAAAGCCTCCCCTCTAGCCGCGTGATTGCTGGGCGGGCGGCTCGGCGGTTCCTGCCCCCCCCCCCGCCTGCCTATCAGCTGTTGGGTGGGGCGGGCTTCCTTTGGTAGACCTGGCCTCCGGCTGAGTCCCATTGGGAGGCCATGTCTACCCACTGGCTTTCTTGGCGGTAGACCTGGACTCCGAGGAGGGGGGAAAGTCCCCCTTCAGAGGCCAGGTCTACCCATTGGCTTCAATGGGCCTCCAGAGGCCAGGTCTACTGCCAAGAAAGCCAATGGGTAGACCTGGCCTCCCAACGGGACTCAGCCGGAGGCCAGGTCTACCAATAGGCTTTTATGGCGGTAGACCCGGCCTCCAGACGAGGACTCCAGACGGGGAGGGGGAAATGGCAGGGACGTACAATTTAATTTTTATCAATAAATAAGATCACTATTAAGTATGATATCAAGTTTTATTCAGTGTACCTATAGTTTAATTAAGACTTAAAACTTTAACTAAAGTTTATTAAGTTAATAAACAGTGCACCTACCTATATAGTTTAAGTTTAAGAAATTTGGCCCTCAAAAGAAATCTCAATCGTTGTACTGTTGATATTTGGCTCTTTTGACTAATGAGTTTGCCGACCCCTGGCTTAGGTGGTCCTTTAGGTAAGTTGGTCCCAAACCATATAGGGCTTTGAAGGTCAAGACCAGCAGCTTGAATTGTGCCCAGAAACAGCTGGGAAGCCAGTGTAGGTGGGCCAAGACTGGAGTGATATGTGAGCCAGCGTGGTGTAGTGGTTAGGAGTGGTGGCCTCTAATCTGGAGTGATTCCCCACTCCTCCACATGAAGCCAGCTGGGTGACCTTGGGCTGGCCACAGTTCTCTCTGAACTATCTCAGCCCCACCTACCTCGCAAGGTGTCTTTTGTGGGAAGGAGATTGTAAGCGGGTTTGATTTTCCTTAAAAAGTAGAGAAAGTCGGCATATAAAAACAAACTCTTCTTCTTCCTCTTCCCCGCCCCCATGGCCCATTCCAGTCAAAATCCTACCTGCAGCAATTGAAGGTTCTGAATACTTTTCAAGGGCAGCCCCACGCAGAGTGCAATGCAGTAATCTAATTGAGATGTAACCAGGGCGTGCAACACAGTGGCCATATCTTTTCTGTCCAGGGCAGGGTTTGGGGAGGGGAAAGACTTCAATGCCATTGAGTCCAATTGCCAAAGCGGCCATTTTCTCCAGGTGAACTGATCTCTATTGGCTGGAGAGCAGTTGAAATAGCAGGAGATCTACAGCTAGTACCTGAAGGTTGGCATCTTACATCTCCAGGAATTTCCCAAACCGGAGCTGGCAACCCTAGGGCAGAGATTTAGGGTTGTCAATTTCCAGGTGGTGGCTGGATATCTCCCGCTAGGGTTGCTAACCTCCAGGTACCAAAATAATGCACTTGTACAGCTAACAATAAAAGCACAGACTCAAACTGGAATGCAATTAGGTCTATTCAAAAGAACAACCTCAATGATAAGAATAAATACGTGCTCAAGGAGCAAAAGACAAAAACCAATCAATATTCACAGTTACAATATCCCAAAGGTAAATGTAAGTATACAATTTCTCTAAAAGGTAAATAGAGGTATAATAAGCAAAAAGTCCAAACATCCAACTGGTAAGTATGCACAGGCAACGGAGTAGTTATAAACCGCAATGGGCTTCCGGTAAAGTCCCCATTTCATATTCTTTTTTCAAGCTTCAAATGTATCCGTGTGCCAATAACCTAAAAGCCAAAAGAGAAAATGCAAAACCACCAATAATATATACTAAAATTACTGTTAAAGTCAATTGATTCATATTATATACATACCCTTATGGGAAAAGAAGCTTATAAGCTTGCAATTAAATATGGCCAGCTTTGGTAAAGCGTCTAAAGTGACTTATGCTGAGTTACATTAATATAACATTCTCTTAATTCCACAGGTGTCATCAATTTGCAGTCAAGCTGGAGGTAGGTGGGGCTGAGATAGTCCCGCTATTACAATGGATCTCCAGGTGACAGCAGTTCATCTGGAGAAAATGGCTGCTTTGGAAGGTGAACTCTATGGCATGATACCCATTGAAGTCTCTGAACCCTGCCCTCCTCAGGCTCCACCCCAAAATCTCCAGTTGTTTCCCAACCAGGAGCTGGCCACCCTAGCCATTGAATGGTTAAATTGAATGGTTTTATTTGCATTTAGCCATAGGCCATTACAAACATATCAAGGATACCACAAATACTCTACCCATTATGGGGTTGTGCATCTGTGGGTTTTTATGGGATGTGAAAAAAATGGACCAGAACAAGTATGTATAACACACACACTAGACCAGGGGTCCCCAATCTGTTTGAGCTGGCAGGTGCCTCTGGAATTCTACCTCATTGTGGTTGGCGCAACGACACAATGACTGCCATAAAGTGGCTGCTGCAGGAGGCATCGACAGCCACAGAATGGCTGCCACATCGTACCCTCAGCCACACAGTGAAGATCCTTGTGCTGTGGTGGCAGAGGCTGCCAAAACAAAGTTAAAAAAAAAATCTACACAGTCAATCAAATTTCCAAAAGGCCAAAGCCCCACCTGGCCCCACCTTCTTTCTAAAAACATTTGGCGGGCACCAGGAGAACTGTTGGCCAGTGCCACTGTGCGCACGGGCACCATGTTGGGGACCCTGAACGAGACTAAATTGCCAAACGATATCTGTCTATCCAATCCATTCATGAACAGACCGTGCAGTTACATGCAAGAAGCTTTGGCCTGTATGATGCTCTTTTCAGTTGTGATTTAGCTGCTTCTCCCAAACTATAGCCTTAAGGACTTATTTTCTATCAACCACTAAATTTTCTTGCACCCAAAACGCATGTTCCTTTAAAGGGGCAGTCTGGAGCGTGAAGAGATTCATTCAGTGGATGAAATCATGCTCAGATTAAGTTTCATACTGGGGGGAAAATGTCATCAGAAAACTTTTTTTTTTAAAAAAGCTGGATAAATGCTGCAGTGTAAAGTCTGAAACCACACCCTTTCACCTGCCTCTTCCTTTCCCCATGGAACATTCGTATATAAATATATTGACACTATATGACACTGATAAACTATGTACCTCCTTTATTTAATTGGTTTTTGTAGTTAAAATTTTTCCTCGGGCACAAATTTCTCCTCGGAGGCTTGCCAAAATACCAGATTCTTCCAGAATCTGCAAACGCTTAATGCTTCCTTTCCCAGCAGATTCCTTTTCCAAAATAGAAAAACCTTTACCTTGCCAGCTTCTTTCCTCTTTTCCTGTCATAAGTTGCCAGGAAAGAAAATAGGACACGCAGGCAACCTCCCTCCTCCCAGTTATTTCCAGCTCTTCTCCTTCTCCAGCGAATCTTCCCCAAAAGCAACCCAAATATTTCTCCTCTGAAGGCAAAGCGGATTTTTTAGCTGAATCCCAAATGCCTTCAACACTGGAATGCCAGTCCCAGCGGTGGTGAAGACGGCGCTGCGAACGTTTTGTAAGTTGCTGGTTTTTCTCAAGCTATATTAAGGTTCTTCTAACCATTGTAGTTGTCTCGATTAAGTCTTCAAATTCAGCATGATGTCAGGTGGATTGCCATGAGAGCAGAGCTAGAATGTGTATATTTGTTATGGGCAGATGTTGAAGGACTGAAAGGGGAGAGGGTCATGAGCATAGAAAGATCTTGAGGATGGAGTCCACATTGGCCAACGTTTGGGGAGCTGAACCATGACATGCTTAGAGACACTCTTTTTCACCTGGACCCTTTAAAGTGAGAGGTGCTGAGGCTTATACCTAGGGTTGCCAGGTCCCTCTTCACCACTGGCGGGAGGTTTTGGGTGGGGGGAGTGTAATGCCTGGAATCATTATTATTATTTGATCGTATGCTTTTGTGTTCAGTCTGCATACTTGCTTTTATGGAAAGGCTAGGCCTAAAGTATAAGAGCTGGTTTGAAACACTATGCATTCATGTGCACACACACACACATGAGGGCTTTGGGAAGGTGGCACCCAGGAGCCAGGAGCCAGTAAATCAGGCTCTCTGTGCCTGGTACAGCCTTCCACCAAGACACGGCCCAGAATTACCTACGGCCCAAAATATGTTAAGTTTCGGTTCCCCGTCCCAGATCATGTAGCCATGCCTAAGTGCCTGCCTCAACCCCCACTGATAGGCCTATGCTAATCCAAAGGTGTCCATCATTGGGTCTTTGTGTGTCTATGCTCAATATTACGTGTATTGTACCACCCCTGACCAGAGGTTATAAATGTCGTGGCAATCCTTTGTTTGAGTGTGAAGACTGTCCTGCGCATTTGGGCAGTTTTATCCGGTATGTATATTAGGCCTAATAAACAACTGCTTTGAACTATCAACCTCTCCCTGTTTTATGGTAATTGGGACTTAACATCGTAATTCAGGCACAACCGGAGCCTGAGAAGGGCGTGGTTTGGGGAGGGGAGGGACTTCAATGCCATAGAGTCCAATTGCCAAAGCGTCCATTTTCTCCAGGGGAGCTGATCTCTATCAGCTAGAGATCAGTTGTAATAGCAGGAGATCTCCAGCTAGTACCTGGAGGTTGGCCACCCTACTTATTCCTGCTTCAGACTTCTTGTTTGGTCTGGGAAAACTTGTACCTTTCTCGGAGAGGAATGAGCTAACTGTGGTTTGCCAGTAGGGAAGTCAAGGCAGTGTACGCATTCTTAAAGGCTGTTCCCCTATTATTTCTTCACTAAGCTTTACCTGTTGAGAAATCCTGCTCCCCTTCCAGGGTTTAGCCCATGTTAAGTTTAGGCTCAGCTTAAGAGGGGTGTCATTTCTGCTTCTCAAGCTTAAAGCTGGGCCAGAAATACATAAATGCCAGTGGCTGATCTGAAGGGCCTGGGTGGGTAGGGTTGCCAGGTCCCTCTTCGCCACTTTGGGCAAAAACGCACGGTCGCTTTAGCCTCCTTTCTTCCCTGTTCCAGCCAGGATTCAGCCAGGATCGAACGCACGAACGTGCGTTCGATCCTGGCTGAATCCTGGCTGGAACAGGGAAGAAAGGAGGCTAAAGCGACCGTGCGTTTTCACCCATGGAGTCCATCTCCAAAGTAGCCATTTTCTCCAGGGGAACTGAGCTCTGTAGTCTGGAGATCTGTATTTCTGGGAGATACTCCAAGTGCCCCCTTCCACACATGACACAACCTCTGCGTTGGCCCGGCCTCCTGTGAGAAAAGGAGCCACCATATAACGTGTTTCCAGTCAGTGTAAAATCTTGATTTTGGGAAGGCGTTCACGAAATGACCCTTCATGTGACTAGGCGGCATCCACATTTGCCTCGTTTGCCTTCTCTGTTCTCTCTGTAAATATCTGTTATCACAAATTATTCCAAATCCTCTCCATCTTGACTGTTTTCCGAGGGGACGCCCATCTCAGCGCCACCGGTATGTGACTGGTAGCGGCGGGAAGCAGCGTCCCCACTGCTGGCCAAAGGGTTAAGAGCCTCCACAAAGGGCTTTTTGAGCCGGGCCTTCAGATGAATCACTCATTCTCTTCCTAGTCAGGGCAGGGATGGAAAAGGGTAGTTTGTTCCCTCAAAACTCATGTGGGGGGAAAAAGAGAGAGAGCCACACAGGGGTTTGGTTCCCGCTCTTGACGGAGTGAAGAAAGTGATTCTATAAGAGACTAAATCCTTGTGGTGCTGGACATTTGTCCTAACTGAAAGGCCTCAAGAGATGCAGGGATAGATAGTGGCTAGACCAGGGGCCTGCAAACTGCGGCTCCCGAGCCGCATGCGGCTCTTTGGCCCGTTGAGTGCGGCTCTCCGAACTTGGTTCGGAGCCCCTGCTCTTGCACCCGCTCGCGCCGGCAGCCGGGCTGCAGAGCCGGCGCGCCTGAGAGAGTGAGCGAGTGGGCGCACTGTCTCTCCCCGCCCCCGCCGTGGAGAATGGCCGGGTCCCCCTTTCCCTTGCCCTCAATGGTTGGGATGCTAAAGCCTCCCCTCTAGCCGCACGATTGCTGGGCGGCTCGACGGTTCCTGCCCCCCCGCCTATCAGCTGTTGGGCGGGGCGGGCTTCCTTTGGTAGACCTGGCCTCCGGCTGAGTCCCATTGGGAGGCCATGTCTACCCACTGGCTTTCTTGGCGGTAGACCTGGACTCCGAGGAGGGGGAAAAAGTCCCCGTTCAGAGGCTAGGTCTACCAATTGGCTTCTATGGGCCTCCGGAGGCCAGGTCTACTGCCAAGAAAGCCAATGGGTAGACCTGGCCTCCCAATGGGACTCAGCCGGAGGCCAGGTCTACCAATAGGCTTTTATGGCGGTAGACCAGGCCTCCAGACGAGGACTCCGGACGGGGAGGGGGAAATGGCAGGGACTTACAATTTAATTTTTATCAATAAATAAGATCACTATTACGTTTGATATCAAGTTTTATTCAGTGTACCTATAGTTTAATTAAGACTTAAAACTTTAATTAAAGTTTATTAAGTTAATAAACAGTATACCTACCTATATAGTTTAAGTTTCAGAAATCTGGCTCTCAAAAGTAATCTCAATCGTTGTACTGTTGATATTTGGCTCTTTTGACTAATCAGTTTGCCGACCCCTGGGCTAGACGGCAGATTAAGATTGGGGTTCAAATCCCCGCTGAGTCACAAAGCTTCTGGGTGAGCCAGGGCCAGTTACTCACTGTGAGTCTAACCTAACTCACAGGGTTGTTGTGAGGATAAAATGGAGAAAGAGAGAATCACATACAGCACCCAGAACTCCTTGAAGGAAGGTTGGGATAAAAAACGAGATTGGTCTGTAGACAGACAGGTTGGAAATACGGTTCTGCAGAGCTTCATGCAAAACCGACCATCCTCCAGTTTATCCTACTGTTGTTTCTTTCCTGCAGATCTTGGAACAAATCTGACTGTAAAATCAATTTATATGTACCTGTTTTCCTCAGCAGGGAAAATATTTTTCCCCAATGAGGATAAATCTAGTTGGTGGCTAACAATTTTTACTGGGAAAAATGGCTAAAAGTGACCCCATTTAAATACCGGTACCCCTCTCTTCCCACCCTGGATCTTGCCCTTTTAGTCACAGCTCTGAGAAGCTGTACTGCATAGTATTTTAAAAGTTGTAAAAACAGAATGACATGTACTTCTACCCTAAATTGAACATCTGTCAGGAACATTACGTGAGCAAAAAGCCTGGGCTCATTTTCATCGCTACTCCCTACGTAGTGAGAATTTGAGGGAGTTTCCTTCAAGATGAGAAAGGGCTACAGGCAAATGAATGGTGGTGGTTATAGTATCAATTGAGTTGGCAGGTCCAGTACAAGATCTTACATCTCCAGGAATTTCCCAAACCAGAGCTGGCAACCCTAGGGCAGAGAGTTAGAGTTGACAATTTCTAGGTGGTGGCTGGAGATCTCCCGCTTGGGTTGCCAACCTCCAGGTACTAGATGGAGACCTGCTATTACAACTGATCTCCAGCCGAAAGAGACCAGTTCACCTGGAGAAAATGGCCGCTTTGCCAATTGTTCTCTATTGTCCCTCCCCTCCCCAAATCCCAAAAACCTCCCACCAGAGGCGAAGAGGGACCTGGCGACGCTACTGGGGACCCCAGCTGTAGAGAATGGTTGTTATATGCAGGCTGGCAACCTTGCTGGATCAGACCAGGAGTCCCTCTAGTCCAGCATCCTGTCTTGCACAGTGGCCAGCTGGTTACTCTGGAGAGCCAGCAACAAGGGCCGAGACCTTCCCCTTCTGTTGCCTCCTGGCACTGGTATTCAGAGGTTTATGAGCCTTTGTCAACCATCCCAGACAGCTCTGGAAGGAGATCATGTTTAGGAACCTCTTGACCTCTCCTGGCTGCTCAATGTGTAGGTTTTTCTGTATATCTTTACAAATGGACATATATTTTTGCTAGTAATGTATTGGCAGATTGTAGGGTTGCCAATCGTATCCCCTATTACTATATATGGGTGTGAAAGCAGGACATTGAAGAAAGCTGACAGGAAGAAGGTAGATTCCTTTGAAATGTGGTGTTGGAGGAGAGGGTTATGGATACCGTGGAGGGCCAAAAAAACAAATCAGTGGGTTCTAGATCAAATCAAGCCTGAACTGACCCTAGAAGCTAAAATGACTAAACTGAGGCTATCGTATTTTGGTCACATTATGAGAAGACAAGAGTCACTAGAAAAGACAGCCATGCTAGGAAAAGTTGAGGGCAGCAGGAAAAGAGGAAGACCCAACAAGAGATGGATTGACCCAATAAAGGAAGCCACAGCCCTCAATTTGCAAGATCTGAGCAAGGCTGTCAAAGCCAGGACATTTTGGAGGACGTTGATTCATAGGGTCGCCATGAGTCGGAAGCGACTTGACAGCACTTAACACACACAGGGTTGCCAACCTCCAGGTAGTAGCAGAAGATCTCCTGCCGTTACAACTAATCTCCAGCCGATAGAGATCAGTTCACCTGGAGAAAATGGCCACCTTTGGCCATTGGACTCTATGATATTGAAGTCCCTCCCTCCCCAAACCCAGCCTTCCTCAGAGTAGGGTTGTCAGCTCCAGGTTGGGAAATACCTGGAGATTTTTGGGGCGGAGCCTGAGGAAGTCAGGGTTTGGGGAGGGGAGGGACTTCAGTGCCATAGAGTCCAATTGCCAAAGCGGCCATTTTCTCCAGGTGAAACTGATCTCTGTCGGCTGGAAATCAGATGTATTAGCTGGAGATCTCCAGCTGGTACCTGGAGGTTGGCAGCCCTACCTGAGAGCGAGGCATAGGGTTGCCAGCTTCAGGTTAGGAAATTCCTAGAGATTTTGGGAGTGGAGCCTGAGGAGAGCTGGGAATAAAGACAAAATTGTTTCTGAGCATATGCAGAGTTCCTCCCCCACCCCGGAGGAAACATCTATACGTTTGGGAATAGGGAAGATGTTGAGAGGCAGGGTTCATGGTTTTTAGTAACCCTTTGAGTTCCCAAATACGAAGTCTAATTACTGTTTGGGGGCATGGGAGAGCTACTCTCAGCTCTAGGGTTGCCAGCTCTGGTTTGGGAAATTCCTGGAGGTTTGGGGTCAGAGACAGCAGGGTTTGGGGAGGGGAGGGATGTCAGCTGGGGACAATGCCATAGAGTCCACCCTCCGAATCAGCCATTTTCTCCAGGGAAACTGAATTCTGTAGTTTGGAGACCAGTTGTAATTCTGGGAGATCTCCAGGCCCCACCTGGAGGTTGGCAACCCCACTAGCCTTTCATAGTGCTATGGCATCAATCACAGCTGCCTGCATTACTTCTGATTACCAACATTAGGTGTAGTTTGTAGGGTTGCCAACCTCCAGTTAGTGGCTGGAGATCTCCCGTTATTACAACTGATCTCCAGGCAACAGAGATCAGTTCCCCTGGAGAAAATGGCCACTTTGGTCGTTGGACTCCATAGCATTGAAGTCCCTCCCTGATCTAAACCCCGCCCTCCTCAGGCTCCGCCCCCAAAATCTCCAGGTATTTCCCAACCTAGAGCTGGCAACCCTAGTAGTTTGGCACTTCACTTCCCTCATCAGAAGGACAGTACCCTACTTAAAAAAGACTAATTCGATCCCCCTCCATATCCTGCAAACAACTGCAAGATCCATTTTTGTGTTCATATACATTTTTGATACTGCCTCTTTATAAATTAAAAAGGCAGGGAACATGCACTGGTATAATCTTCCAAATTTGTATGGTGAAAATTCAAACAGTTAGTTTGCATTAAGTGGGCTTCTTGTGGTTAATAATATTTCTTAATATTTATAGGGTGCCTTTCAAAGGTCTTCATATATAGAGAGTTACAGTAAATCTCACACCCTTGTAAAGCAG
The DNA here is from genome assembly GCF_029931775.1 of Euleptes europaea. Classification (NCBI taxonomy): domain Eukaryota; kingdom Metazoa; phylum Chordata; class Lepidosauria; order Squamata; family Sphaerodactylidae; genus Euleptes; species Euleptes europaea. The sequence continues at coordinate 52,529,516 of NC_079325.1, read as the reverse complement.
CTGGAATTATTTCCCCCATAATATGAAAAGGTACAGGGCCACCTCATAAGTTTATGAGACTTGATGGCCTTTTTGGTTGAACAGCAGAATCACCTTGTGGGAACATTATAAATCTGTGAGAATTTTATTAACTGGAACTAGAAATAAACTGGATGAAGGAAGCCCAACTAGTCAAGCAATGGAAGCATGGTTGAACAGAATGTAGACTATATCTAAATGTGGCTTTTTTTTAACGAGTATGTGTGTGTTTTATTTATTTTTTTAAAAATTATATATCCACCTTTCTCCCAGGTATCTCAGGATCCAAGGTAGGTAACCACAATGTACAAACACTATGGCCATTTATGCAGGGTCAATTTTGATGCTCGCTCAAAGCGCCTTTTAAAAATCCGACCTTTAAAATTACTATTCACGGTCTCGATGCAAGAGGAGAAAGTCAAACAGATTCCACCCCCCACTCACCTGCTCCTTTGTCCCTTCGTTTGCATATCCATTAGCGATTGTCATTTGCACAGCTAAGCCGCTGCTGTGATTCTTCATGGTTCCTTCAGTGAATGCTTCGATGTGGGGGCGGGGCAAACACAAAAAGTTGTGTTAAAGGGGCTCTTAAGAAATGCCAAGCAGGTATGCGCCGGCTTCGCAGTGATGTCTGGAATGATGGTTCAGCGTAAAGAAATTAAAAAAAATATGCAGGGCACTTCAGCCGGGAACGCGCTGCTAATTACCAAGCATAAACAGCCTATGTGTGCGCAAAGTACTGTCAAATCATAGCCGCCTCATGGAGACCCCGTAAGGTTTTCAAGGCCAGAGACTAACAGAAGTGGTTTGCCATTGCCTTCCTCTGCACTGCCGAGCCGTTTGATAAAGCAAACATTAAAACGACCCGTTAAATGTCTGTTTTAATGGCGGTGTCATCTTCTAGCGTGCCGCAGGAGTTCCCGAGGAGAATAGCTTCACCGGGGAAAGAAGAGGGGAAAGACATTGGGATGGATTTGCATGCTTTGCTTCTTGACTTTTTTTTGGGGGGGGGAAGGGGAAAGGATTCTGCGGGGAGTTAAAGAAGGTTATATAGAACATGGAGATTGACTCCAGATTAAAATGTAATACAACTTGGTGGTGCTCCAGGAGTGTGGGGTGACTGGGGGTGGGGGGACGACAGGGATGGTCAGACTGGAGGAACAGCAGGTGGAATCCTGCCTCCGCCCCTCCGCCAGTTCAGTGTAAGACGGCTGTTCTAGCGAGGAGCCGTTGCCTTCCCGAGTCCTGCAAGCGGGATCCCCTTTTTCTTCCCAGCTCTAAGTCCCTTTTGTCTGTCCTTTGTAATGGAAAGAGTCCCTCCTAAATCAATTCCATGACACCGTTATTGTTTCCCCACTAAGAGTTTTTAAACTTTTCCCCCTCCTGAGGTCAGGAATGTGGACAGTTGCTATTGGGACGGTGGAGCATGGGTGGTTGGGGGTGGGGGTGAAGGGTCAGGCTGCCTCTGTGGGTCATTTGAAAACAAAACCTTTTGAAATACCTACTCTCCATCACTGCCAATATTGTCTTCTGCCAGCAGGGTCCTGGCACGGACCTTGAATGGCTCCAAGCTCCGGCCTCTGTCCACCGCCATCGGTCAGCATCTGGGAATGGACAGAAGGTTATTGTGTGTGAAATAGCTTTGTTTTCGGTCACAGCTGCCCGGGTTTGGACTAGAACTGACCGAAGTCCTGGTGGGTGGGAGAGAAAGGAGGGAGAGGAGGGGGGCTGGGGGATTGGGAATGTATGGGTCACTGATTCCTAGAGGCAGTTTTCCCACCTCTCTAGGGCAAAGACTTCTGCATCTAGGCTTCTGAGGCAAGTTGAAGAATTTGGTAGGGTTTTTCCCCCCCTTCTTGAAAAGTGGGGGAATTTATTAGGGGCGGGGGGGGGGAATAAAGAAAACTCCACCCATTTTTTTTTTTAAGCAAAGAATCAAGCCAGATGCTTTGGGGGTTCCATGGAATTTGGGAACTTATGCTATGGGTTAAATGAGGTATGAAACACCTTGGACTGCAGGACACAATGAAAGATATCAAACTGTCTGTTTAAAACATTGCTTCATTGGTTTTCTTCTTTGAATTTTTTTTTTTTTTTGGTAGGGCTTTGCAAGAGATTGAAGTTGTCTCTGAAACTGGGCGGGTTGCGTGGGCCTCCGGGAGGCCAGGGCTGGGTAATCTCACAGAGAGGGAAGTTATGAAACATCCGCACACCTTCTAAAAAGAATAACTCACATACTCCACCTAGTCCTATTGACCAGGACTAGCCCCCGTCTTCTGGTACCTGGTAAAATGCTATCCTTGCTGGAGGAAAAGGGGCAGCGCAGCCAAGAACGGAGCTTTTACAAAGATATGTGATATGCAACTGCAGTCTGTTTCCTGGCAGGGAAGGTTGAAACGCTTAGCCAATGTATGGTGATACCTATCTTGGACGCTTGCAGTTGCAGGCATGGGCAGGGAGGAATGTTCAGTGGTCGGGGAAGGTGCTTCACTTCCTTGCATGGTGCTGTGGGGAAAGGTTGTGGCTCAGTGGTAGGGTATCTGCTTTGCATGCAGAAGGTCCCTGGTTCAATCCCTGACATCTCCAGGTTTTTAAAAAAGGCTCAGGGAGCAGGTAACATGAAAGACCTCTACTTGAGACATTGGAGAGCTGCTGCCAGTCAGAGCAGGTAAGAGTGCTTTCAATAGACCAAGAGTCTGACTCAGCATAAGGCAGCTCAAGGGCTGAGGCTCAGTGCTAGAGCCTCTGCTTGGCATGCAGAAGGTCCCAGATTCCATCTCCAGCATCTCCCATTAAAAGGATTGGGTAGCAGGTGATGGAAAAGAGGGGTGCCTGAGACCTTGGAGAGCTGCCGCCGGCCTGAGCAGACAAGAATGACCTTGCTGGACCAGCGTTCTGATTCGGTATAAGGGAGGCTCATGTGTTCTGTCTTCACTTGTGAAACTTCAAACCACTGTAACTGGCAAAAACTGGACTGATCATGCAAACCATGCGGAAATATGTTCAAAATACATTTACTGGGGCTCTCAGCTGGTTAAACAATTCTTAATTGATTAATCCCCTGCTCTTTAACCACTTAACTGATTGTTTCAGTGAATAAATTTAAATAGATTGGCATGTTACCAAAACTTCAATACTACCACCTTTTTACAATATTGAAAGAGGCATGGGGAAATTGCCATTTTATAAATGTTAATAAATGGATTAATCAACTGATTAATTGGTGGGCCTAAAAACTATTAAACTTCCTTTCTAATAAAGAGGGTCTAAACTAGAGGGGGGAGGGAAGGCGGCATAGCCCGATCTTGTCAGATCTCGGAAGCTAAGCAGGGTCTGCTTAATCATTTGCCTTGAAAGCCCCTTGCTGGGGTCACCACGAGTCGACTGCGACTTGAAGGCACTTTACACAAACTAGAGGGGACAACATCAGCCATGTTAGAACCCAAGACATGCCGTATGGGACAGACAAAAATAAGTGCTTTTTCACACTGTGCATCATGAACTTAAGGAAGTAGCTGTCACAATGTAAGGAGTGCTTTCAGAAGGGGGTTAGACAAATTCATGGAAGAGAACAGGTCTATCAGCAGCTGCTAGGTGTGATAGTTAAATGGGACCCCCATGGGTAGAGGTAGTCTATCTCTGAATGCCAGTTCTTGGGGACAGCCATAGGGGGAGAGCTGTTGGGTTTATGACCAGCTTCCTAGAAACACCCAGCTGTCCAAAACTGGAAACAGGATGTTAGGTTGTGTGGATGCTTTATATGATCCAGGCAGGATCTTTTAATATGTTTTTAAGCATAAAGTGTATGACTGAGGAGTGGGGCAATTATTTCTGGAGAAGCAGCAGACTGGCAGGGGAGGAAATCTTTTCCCCATCTGCTTTTTCCTCAAAACTTGGTCCTAGATCCCAATCAAGGGATTAAAAAGCTGGTGAGGGCACGCAGATTGGGGGAAGATCTAACATTTCCCTCTCCTAGGTCTCTTCCTTCTGTGCATGAACTCTCTTCTGACTAGACTTCTACCTGGAATTATCTCTTCTCATCCCGTTTTTTCCCAGCCACTGTCTGTGCTCTAGAACACATTGTGGTTGCCGTGTGGTTGCCACCTCCGGGATGGGAAATACCTGGAGATTTTGGGGGTGGACCCTAGGAAGGAAAGGTTGGGGAGGGGCGTAGGGTTGCCAGGGCCCTCTTCGCCACCAGTGGGAGGTTTTTAAGGCGGAGCCTGAGGAGGGCGGGGTTTGTGGAGGGGAGGGACTTCAATGCCATAGAGCCCAATTGCTAAAGTGGCCATTTTCTCCAGGTGAACTGTTCTCTATTGGCTAGAGATCAGTTGTAATAGCAGGAGATCTCCAGCTAGTTCCTGGAGGTTGGCAACCCTAGAGGGGAGGGGTCTCAGCAGGGTACAATGCCATAGAGTCCAAGGCAGCCATTTTCTCCAAGGGAACTGATCTCTGTAGCCTGATCAGTTGTAATTCTGGGAGATCTCCAGGCCCCGGGTGGAGGCGTGCAACCCTGCCAAGGTGGGCATCTCTGCACGCCAGACAGCTGCTCGCTCACGGATTGCAGCACAGTATCCCTGTCTTTTTGAATCTCTCTTCCTTCCATGGGGGAAGGGTCTGGGCAGGAGAGGGGAGGCTCTCAAAGGCGGGCTGCCCTCTGAATCTGGCCTTACCTACACTGAGCAACCTCCCACCTTGTTTGATATGCCCGAGAGTTCTCATGCCAAGTGCCTGTTCTGTAGGGTTGCCAGGTCCCTCTTCGCCACTGGTGGGAGGTTTTTGGGGCAGAGCCGGAGGAGGGTGGGGTTTGGAGAGGGGAGGGACTTCAATGCCATAGAGTCCAGTTGCCAAAGTGGCCATTTTCTCCAGGGGAATTGATCTCTGTCAGCTGGAGATCAGTTGTAATAGCAGGAGATCTTCAGCTAGTACCTGGAGGTTCTGGAGAGAGAAAGGCTCAGTGCTGTATGGATAATGGAAAGAATCCAGACAGCACTCACACAATATATATATTAAAGTACTAATTTATAAAGGTGAAAGAAGGTGCAAAAGTGAACAATATATACAACAAGGTAACAACAAGATACACAGTCTCAAATAGGACCAGAAGAAATTCATGTAGATCTCAAAGTGGACAAGTGCACTTGTGTTTCCTCCTTGCACTTTATTGATACAGATAGCTGATGAAGCCATGAGCGAAACGTGATTTGGATCTAGACAACACGTCCTGACAGCTTCCCTCTGTGGCTCTTGCCTGGGACTTCGCTTTCCAGCAATCTACAACATACAAAGAAGTCTATATTTGAGTATAAAAACTGACTTACCTGTCACTCAGGATACTCAGGAATTGACATTGACTTACCTGACTCCCAGGATATTTATTTATTGTTTTTTTCTGCTGGATTGCTATTGATATCTATATGTGTATCTTGTTGTTACCTTGTTGTATATATTGTTCACTTTTGCACCTTCTTTTACCTTTATAAATTAGTACTTTAATATATATATATTGTGTGAGTGCTGTCTGGATTCTTTCCAGTATCTGGAGGTTGGCAACCCTACTCTTCCGCTTCGACCCCTGGGCTCATCTTTCTCCAATATTTCCTGCTTGGAAACGGGAGACACTAATGCAGGCTGCAAAAAGGGGGCGGGCTTGCTTCTGTCTACTGACCCTTCTCTGCTTTTCTTCAGTGCATACCAGCCGTTTCACAGTATCTGTGCGCCCTGATCCTTTTCTATAGACGTGCTGGCCAGGGAGGGTGCGTCTGTGCATGGATGGTGCCATCTGCATGTGACATGATACAACCAGGCACATCATGCTACCTTTCCCCTGCTTTCCCACACTTCTTAGCTGCTCACTGATGTGCTGATCTGAGAGTGCGGGAAGCTCTTATAAAAATGTATGGCAAAGGATTTAAAAAAAAAAAAACATCGGCAAGTTGTGGAGATGCTGGTTGGAGGGGTTATAAAACCTGTGGTGTTCGGCCAGCGTGAACAAATCCTGTTCGTGAGCTTCTCTGAGCGATAGGTGGGCCAGAAATGCCCCTGCCCCAGCCAATCAAAAAGAAGGCCAGCCAGGCTTTTGATTGGGTTTTTATCTCTTATAGCATCCTTTGCACGTGCCCCTCTGCAGTGGAACATCAACCCCGGCTCTGCGGATGGGAGCACTGGAAATGTGTCTGAACCGACTCCAGGCATTTTTTGCTTTGCAGAAAAACAGGCAGCGCAGAGCAAAAGTGGGAAGGGCTGCTTTTATCTGTTGATTCTGTCTTCAACTTCCCTGCCCCTTTCCATCTGCCTAATATGCCCCCTTCCTTCGTTGTTAATAGTTGCCCTGCCTTTTCCAGTGGTTAAGAGTTGTGGTTTGGCACGGTGGACTCTGATCTGGAGAACCAGGTTTGATGCTCCACTCCTCCACAGGAGCGGCAGAGGCTAATCTGCTGAACTAGATTTGTTTCCCCACTCCTACACATGAAGCCACCTGGATGACCTTGGGCTAGTCAATCAATCAATCAATCAATCAATCAATCAATCAAACCTTTAATGGCATATAATATCAGGCTAGTACAAAATACCAATTAAAATGTCAAACATCAGATATATACACAAAGGTACAATTTACTCCCAGTTCCCTTCTTTGCGAATCATTAGAGCGTTAAGGAATTTGGCAACCTCAGTTATGCCTGGAGAAGTATCTTTCAGTATATATTGTTCTTTAGCTTGATCAGACAGGCCCACCAGGTTTGTAAAGATGGGGTCAATATATTTAAGCTGCATATCTGTATAGAATGGGCAATGGAAAAGGATGTGCCAAATTGATTCAACGCTTTTCAGTGCACCTGGGCAAAGTCTGTCATCATAGTCCACTTTTTGGAATCTACCAAATAAAACCGCTGATGGCATAACATTGAATCTAGCCAGGGAAAAAGCTCTACGCAGATGTGGATTTTCTAAAAGATGAAGGTTCGAGGCTATGCTACCTGCCTTCAGTTAAAGCCCTAGCCTTAAGGGGGGGGGGGCAGCTTTTGTCAGCTGCACTTCCAAGATCTTGAAATTGAATATCCAAAATTCTACCTTTAATTGTTTGAAATGCTTCCTTTTGTGGAAGCATATACAACTCATTAAGGGAAGCTTGGGCTAGTTGCACTCTCTCAGCCCCACCTACCTCACAGGGTGTCTGTTGTGGGGAGGGGAAGGAAAGGTGATTGTAAGCCAGTTTGCTTCTTCCTTAAGTGGTAGAGAAAGTCGGCATATAAAGACCAACTCTTCTTCTTCTTCCCTCTTAGCGCATACCGTTGAACCTCCCTGGCTGGTCCTGGTTGGAGCAACGGGGTTAGCAACCAAGGCTGGATTTGTAATTGGGCGTAGGCTGATCCAAACTGAACACTGCTGTCTGTTTTTCAATGTCTGTTCTCAGCCCTGGACCATAGGAAGTAATAAGGAGAAGCCAATGAATAATCACAGCCAGCCCGTAAAGAAGGAAGACCTCTAGGTCAGGTAATGCGACTTCCACGTAAGGTTGGACCCAGACAGCTCTCTGATGTACCACTTGCAATTTTGCTAGAGAGTACCAAGGACTGTGAAATTTCCACAGTATTCATATTTGGGCCGTAAGACATTAAACACGTGCAACTATTTGACACCAAGAGCTGGTGTAGTGGGTTGGCTCTTGCATACAGCAGGAGCAATGAAATCCCTAGTTCAAATCTCATTTCAGCCAGGAACTTACAAGGTGACCTTAGCGTACCTCTCTTCTCCACAATATGGCTGATAACAATACTGGACTGTATTATAGGGCTTTTGTAATGATTCATATGTATGCTTGAAACATGTTATATTAATTGATGGTGCTAAACAATGTAAGAGCCCTGTGGCACAGAGTACTGCAGTACTGCAGTCAAAAGCTCTGCTCATGACCTGAGTTCAATCCCGACGTAAGTTGGTTTCAGGTAGCCGACCTAAAGTTGACTCAACCTTCCATCCTTCCGAGGTCGGTAAAATGAGTACCCAGCTTGCTGGGGGTAAAGGGAAGATGACTGGGAAAGGCAAAGGCAAAGCACCCTGTAAACATAGTCTGCCTAGTAAACGTTATGTCACCCCATGGGTCAGTAATGACCCGGTGCTTGCACAGGGGACTACCTTTACCTAAATAGTGTATTACTATATAATATTGTTAAATCTCGAAATTTTAAAAATGTGCATTTGGGGGTGTACTAGGGTTGCCAGGTCCCACTTCACCACCAGCGGGAGGTTTTTGGGGCGGAGCCTGACGAGGATGGGGTTTGGGGAGGGGAGGGACTTCAATGCCATAGAATCCAATTGCCAAAGCGGCCATTTTCTCCAGGTGAACTGATCTCTATCGGCTGGAGATCAGTTATAATAGCAGGAGATCTCCAGCTAGTACCTGGAGGTTGGCAACCCTAACCTTTCTGGACCCTGTCAGAGTAGACAAGACTGAGCTGGGCTGTCCAAATTGTATGTTTATAAGATAGCTTGGTCGGTACTTTGCAGCGAGCCTGTTTTTTGGCTTGATGTGGAACGAACATACTGATTTTTCTTGTGTCAAATGTTGAAGAATATACAGAACATTCCTAGAGACTACATCAGTCTTTCTCCACTGGATAAGTCTAAACCCCCTCCCCAGGAGGAAATGTATATGGCAATATAGTGTTGTGTGTATGTGGGTTTTTTTTTTTTTTTTAAAGATCGCATTTGTAACTGGTATCTCTCCCTAAAGATCTGGGGGACAGGGAAGAAAACTCATGCATACCATAAAACACTCCTAAAAATATCCTCATTAGGACGTGGCACCATTATTCTGACAGCCCCACAAGAATAGCATTGTCCAAAAGAGTGGGCGAGGCAGAAGAAAGAAATGGGTTTACCAGGAATCTAGAGCAAGCAGCTATTTCTAATGTTTGCAGCTGGCTCCTGCTTTCGAATCTTTGGAGCAGTTAGCTTGGGGGAGAAAAGGGGATGGGCATCAATTTGGGTAATCACCTGCATTTTTGCAGAGCAATCCTGAAGGGTAGGCTGAACAGGCTTAGCAGATAGCGTGACCCCTGCACTGATGTAAGTGCCACTTGCGCCGGGTAAACTGGCATGGATGCTGGCGCAGAGCCACTTACGCTGGTTGTGAGGAGCAGCGCAGCAGTGCCATGCTTGGGTGCTGGTGCTCCCACCGCAACAGTGTTTCCTTGGGGCAAGGGCTCACGCCAGCATCAAATGGGGCGTTTCCAGGGCCCAAAGCCCTTTTGCCCCAGGAACGCCCCCTTTAAAACCAATAATTTTTTATTTCATAGTTCAATCTCTTAGTTGCTATTCTGCATTTGTTCTCAGTCCAGAAGTTAGCCATCCTTACTTTACGGTATAAGACATGAAATTCACAGACTGTGAATTCATCTGTGCACATATGTAACCTTCCAATCTGAGGCTGCACTTCATGCAACTGATGCAGTGGATTCTAGTCCATGAACGATCAAAGGTATAAGCATCCACAAAACTCTGGTTCCCGCCCCCACCAAGTTGGTTCACAAATGCACGTGCTTCCCTTTATTTATGCTATGCTCTGTTACTGTATACTTAGCTCTGGTTCATTTATGCAGGCTCACATCAAAGGTCTAAGACCCCAGAGAGAACCTGCATATTGCTTCACACCCAATGCATTTCAAAGAAGTCAGTTCACATATTCATAGGAGATCAAGTGTGGAGGGTAATCATTCATGTGTGGAGAAAATGTGTGAAGAACCAGTCCTTGTTGATATGAAGTTGTGTTTGTGGACTGGAAAAGCTATGCATTTAAGGTGGTGAGCTCATTCACGTATGCCAGTTATTACTAGATGTTGTGGCCATCCACCGATGAACATAACCTTGGCCTTCAACAATGCACAGATGTAAATATGGACATGCGTTTGACACCCCTATTCTCACATGGATGACTGCTTATTTATTTATTTACTTCATCTATACCCCGCCTTTCTTTCCAACGGGGACTCAAAACAGCTCACATCCTCCTCCTGTCCTCCATTTTACCCTCACAACAACCTTGGTGGTAGGGTTGCCAGGTCTCTCTTTGCCACCGGTGTAAGGTTTTTGGGATGGAGCCTGAGGAGGGCGATGGGAGGGGAGAGACTACAATGCCATAGAGTCCAATTGCCAAAGCGGCCATTTTCTCCAGGGGAACTGATCTCTATCGGCTGGAGATCAGTTGTAATAGCAGGAGATCTCCAGCTAGTACCTGGAGGTTGGCAACCCTACCTGGTGGAGTAGCCTCTCCAATGAGACCAGGGCCCTGAGGAACCTTAAGGAGTTCCGCAAGGCCTGCAAGACAGAGCTATTCCGCCAGGCTTATGGTTGAGGCCGGCTACGGTTTCTTTCCATCAGTGCTGGACTCTCTGCCCTACTCTGCTCACCTCCTTATTCCATCTTATGGGGATTCGTCTACCTGCAGGTGCTGCTGAGGCCTTTGTGTTACAACTAGGGGGTGCCATTGGACACATGTTCTCCCTCACCTGCTGATTTTATAGGGCAGGTTTTAATTATTGTTTTAAAAATGTTTTTATACTGCTTTATTGTATAGTATATTATGAGAAGGCAAGAGTCACTGGAAAAGACAATCATGCTAGGAAAAGTAGAAGGCAGCAGGAAAACTGGAAGAACCAACGAGAGATGGATTGATTCAATTAAGGAAGCCATGGACCTCAGTCTGCAAGACCTGAGCAAGGCTGTCAAAGATAGGATGTTTTGGAGGACATTGATTCATAGGGTCGCCATGAGTCGGAAGCGACTTGACGGCACTTAACACACACATATTGTGTGAGCTGCTTTGAGCCCGTCTTCTGCTGGGGAGGGTGGGGACCGGGGTAGAAATGTAGTAACAATAAAATGAATGAATGAATGAATGAATGAATGAATGAATGAATGAATGAATAAAGAGGTTAGGCTGAGAGCATGTGACCGGCCCAAGATCACCTAGCAAGCATTCATGGCAGAGTGGGGATTTGAACTGGGGTCTTCCAGGTCCTAGTCCAACATTCTAACCACACTGGCTGTAACACCATAACATGCTGGGACACTGCTTAGACTCTGGCCAAGCCACCCAAGCTACTGCTTGGAGCACCATAATAAAGAGGGGGCTCATACACAGCAATGGCTCAGCTGGCTCCTAGCCAGGATGTCATGGGCATTGTCTTCAGGGCATGCATCACCAAGTCAGCTCCAAGCCAGTCAGCTCCAAGCCAAGCCTCTGCTTATACCTATCTGGTGCTGATGTGAGCCCAGGAGGGAATGGACGTATCTTGATCAGGGAGCAGCAAACTACCTTGAACTGGACCTCCTAAGCACCCCTCTCCATTGCAAAAGGCTCTTATCCTGCCGGCTGCATGATTTGTTTGCTTCCTTGCATGCATTTAAATGCTGAGAAGTTTTTCTTCGGGTCTCCTAGAAAAAAACATCACTCTAACCTCGCCAGGATGTGAAATGGCAACCTGTGCACCATGCACAGTGCATAGCATGTTTGTGTGTGCATTTGCACACATGCATAGAACGTAAGAACGGCCATGCTGGATCAGACCAAGGTCCATCAAGTCCAGCAGTCTGTTCACACAGTGGCCAACCAGGTGCCTCTAAGGAAGCCCACAAACAAGACGACTGCAGCAGAATTGTCCTGCCTGTGTTCCACAGCACCTAATATAATAGGCATGCTCCTCTGATCCTGGAGAGAATAGGTATGCATCATGACTAGTATCCATTTTGACTAGTAGCCATGAATGACTAGTATCCATTTTGACTCTCCTCCATGAACATGTCCACTCCCCTCTTCAAGCCTTTCATATTGGCATCCATCACCACATCCTGGGGCAGGGAGTTCCTCCATTTGGGTTGCTTGAAGAAATACTTCCTTTTATCAGTTTTGAATTTCTCACCCTCCAGCTTCCGCAGTTGACCCTGCATTCTAGTATTATGAGAGAGGGAGAAAAGCTTCTCCCTATCCACTCTCTCCATGCCATGCATAATTTTATAGACTTCTATCATGTCTCCCCTTAACTGCCTTCTTTCCAAGCTAAACAGCCCTAAGCGTTTTAACCGCTCCTCATAGGGCACTTGCTCTAGTCCCCTGATCATTTTGGTTGCTCTTTTCTGCCCCTTCTCAAACTCTGCAATATCCTTTTTGAGGTGTGGTGACCAGAACTGTTCACAGTATTCCAAGTGTGGTCTCACCATAGATTTGTACAAGGGCAGTAAGATAGCAGCAGTTTTATTCTCTATTCCTTGTCTAATTATGGCCAGCATGGAATTTGCCTTTTTTACGGCAGCATATGTGTTAGATACAGTACATGATGTTTCTACTTCATACTTCGGTTTAAGTTCTAGAGGAGGGGTGCCGAACTCAATTGTTACGAGGCCCGGATATGACATAAATGTCACTTGGTAGGGCCATGCCTCAGCGCCCAGATTGGGACTGGGGTGGTGGTAGCTGCCTCAGCTGGCTGGATAAGAGCTCTCTAGGGGCCTTATGTTTGACACCCCTGTTCTAGAGGTTTAATTGGGGAAAGGAGCTGAACTGTGAAGGACAAGTCTGTTTTTTTTTATTGTTTCTTTTTATACAAGTTTCAAGTATATATTCCTTATTCTACATACATTGTTTGTGTACCGTACTTTTCTCATTCCCTTCCGTCCCTCCCATCCCCCTCCCTAGCCCCACGCCGTCTCCTTATAATTTTTAGTCTCTTGATCCCAGCCACGGGCACAAAGTCTGGATCTTCCACCGAAATGTCTTTTCTTCCTTCCGTTGATATCCACTCTAAGTAGGTCTTCCATCTACTCGTGATTTCCCTGTTCTTGTCTTCCCATGAAGTCTTCTGGCGTAACATCTCGACGATATCCGACTGTATAAATTCAAACAGATAGTTGTGCCAGATTTCTATAGTCCATTTACTTTTATCCTTCCAACCCAGAGCTATTACTGCTTTGCTTGCTAATAACATAGCCTTGAATATGGCCTGATCCCTCTTGTTTACCCCTGAGTTCCCTGTTGTGCTCATTAACATTAGTTTAAAATCTATGGTTAAGGATACTTTACATGTTCTCCTTATAATTTTTAGTATTTGTGTCCAAAAGTCCCTAACCTCTGGGCATTCCCACCACATGTGGGAGAACCATCCCTTAGATTGTCTACAGTGCCAACACATGGGGCTTAGTCCTGGGCACATATTCGCTAATTGTACTGGTGTTTTGTACCATTTTGTAAAAAATTTATGTTCCAATTCATTGAATTTAATCACTTTAATTTCCTCTAGACCTTTCATAATTTTACCTGCTGTGTTTTCTGATATCTGACCTTCCTTACACCAAGTTTTTTGTAAATATGATATTGTCTTGTCTTTATTTGATAACATTTTCCTGTAGATTTTTCCTACCAATCCTTGTTTCGATTTTTGCATTTCTTTATATATTTCTTCCATTGGTTCCTCTGACCATATTTCCCCTTTTTCATTAAACATTTTAACCCTTCTATATAGGCCTGTTGTTTTTAGCCAATGTTGTTTGCCTACCTCTTCTACTATCTCCTGTAAAAGTTTTAGGGCTCCTCCTCTGTACATATCTCCCAATCTATAATATCCTTTTGACCTTAGGGTTTCCCACCATTTACTTTCTCTCATTTCAGGGTGTATAGTCTCTAGCGGGAGGACAAGTCTGTTCATTCACATGAATGCAATTCTCACAAGGAATCCTCAAAGGCAAAAAACAGGAACAGGAATTTGCCAGGTCCATAGGGTTGCCAACCTCCAGGTACTGTAGCTGGAGACCTGCTATTACAACTGATCACCAGCCGATAGAGATCCGTTCCCCTGGAGAAAACGGCCGCTTTGGCAACTGGACTCTATGGCGTTGAAGTCCCTCCCCTCGCCAAACCCCGCCCTCCTCAGGCTCCATCCCAAAAGCCTTCCTATGGGCTGTGATTCTGCATAAACTGCCAGGAGGTGTTTCAGCATGATGCACAAGCAACATCTGCTTTCGGGTACCATGGTTCTATGGCTCCTTTCCCTCTTTACCTGTCAGGCCTTGTACATTAGCACCATCTATAGGTCTTAAATGGAGCTGCGTGCCTGTTTCCATTCCAGAAATCCCTGGGGGGTGTGAACCTGTTGCCGCTGGGGAGTTTTGCTGTTGTTGACATTTTAAAGGCGAATACGTTTTACAGTGAGGAAAGACAAGGCACGCCTGGGACAAAACATGCCATCACATGAGGGGGAAACAAGAAAGGATTCTCGTCGGGTCGACACCCCACAAGTCGCTGCGTATGAAAATTCATTTAGGATTACCAGCATTCTGACATTACTGACAAATGCTGAGGATATAAGGGACGTTCTGAGAGAGGATCCAGACGTCATAAAAATACATGTCCTTCAGGGTAGCTGAAGAAATATTGAAACAGGCAAAGATACCGGAATCCTGTTCTACCCAGCTGAACTCAAGGACATTTATGGACAATATATACCTAACTCAAGAAAGAAAGACACCACAAGTCAATTGCTAATTTCTGTTGAATTTTATTTCTTATGAATTTTGCCTTGTTGTATATATAATACTGTACATTTAATTTTGTTGTTTGAAAAGGCACTATGAAGCAATAGTGCAATCTGAGGAAATTATATTTATAAACATTGATATAAGTGAATTGTTAGCCTACATCTGTGATTTTTGAATAATATCACATGAGGGGGGACATGACTGCTCTCTTTAAGTTTTTGAAGGGCTTTTACTTAGAGGAGGGCTGGGAACTGTTCCTGTTGGCAGCAGAGGACAGGACTCGCGGGAATGGGTTTAAATTGCGGGTGGAAAGGTACCGGCTGGATATTAGGAAAAGTTTTTTTTACAGTAAGAGTTGTTTGGCCGTGGAATGAGCTCCCCCTCACCGTCAGTCTTTAAGCAGAGGCTGGACACGCGCTTGTCAGGGATGCTCTAGACCAGTGGTGGCGAAGCTATGGCACGCGTGTCAGAGGTGGCACTCAGAGCCCGGCGCTTCTCCTCCGGGAAGTGCCGGGCTCCTTCCCGGTGCCTTCTCCGCAGTCGCTGGCTGCGCGCTCCGGAAGTGAAGACAACGACGAGCCTTCTGCCAAGGACTGGAAGAGGCAGAGCCGGGACGGGGCTGGACCGGGAGTGGGACGCCTGGGCGGCCGTCTGCGGCGGGCTGGTTGGTGACTGCAGCGCAGGGGGTTGGCGGTGAGGGCTGAATGGGGCCCCGCCTGGCGATTGTCCTGGAGCCAAGCCCTTCGCTTAGCTCGGGTTTCCACTCTGCTCGTTCATGCAACCGAAGGTGCCTCTGAGCGCATGCAGAGGGCTGTCCCCACCATCAGCCTTTTTTAATTCATATGAAGATAACAGTTGGAAAAAGAACCAAACTGAAGGGGTGAGGGCTATGCTCCAGCTGCTTTCCTTTCCCCGCTCGGCCGCCTATGCAGGGTTGCCAACCTCCAGGTAGTAGCAGGAAATCTGCTATTTCAGTTCAATTGGAGAAAATGGCCACTTTGGCAATTGGACTCTATGGCATTGAAGTCCCTCCCCAAACCCCACCATCCTCAGGCTCCACCCCAAAAACCTCCCGCAGGTGGCAAAGAGGGACCTTGCAACCCTTAGCCCCATGTGGACTTCTAGCTGTGTTGGCACTTTGCGATAAATAAGTGGGTTTTGGGTTGCAGTTTGGTTACTCGGGCTCTAAAAGGTTCACCATCACTGCTCTAGACTGATCCTGCATTAAGCAGGGAGTTGGACTAGATGGCCTGTATGACCCCTTCCAACTCTATGATTCTATGAGTTTCTTGTAATTGTTTTCCCTCCATGGTATTGGTTTGGAGGCAACACACATTTGACTTATTCCAGTGTAATATTTTCCTCCTTTGGAATGAGTTCTGGAGCAATTCTCATGGATACTCCTGGAAAAAGAAATTGTGGGGGAGATTGGATGTTCATGAGGATTTTCCAGGGAAGAACTGTGTGCAGGATAGTTTTTCCTGGAAAACATTGTGTGTGTGTGTGTGTGTGTTAGGTACCATCACGTTGCTTCCGAATTATGGCGACCCTATGAATCAATGCCCTCCAAAACGTCCTATATTTAACAGCCTTGCTCAGATCTTGCAAACTGAGGGCTGTGGCTTCCTTTATTGAGTCAATCCATCTCTTGTTGGGTCTTCCTCTTTTTCTGTTGCCCTCAACTTTTCCTAGCATGATTGTCTTTTCCAGTGACTCTTGTCTTCTCATAATGTGACCAAAGTATGATAGCCTCAGTTTGGTCATTTTAGCTTCTAGGGTCAGTTCAGGCTTGATTTGATCTGTAACCCACTGGGGCTTTTTTTGGGTTTTGTTGGCAGTCCACGATATCCGTAACACTTTCCTCCGACACCACACTTCAAAGGAATCTACTTTCTTCCTATCAGCTTTCTTCAATGTCCAGCTTTCACACCCATACATAGTTGAAGTAGCAGGCTTTTAGAAAACCAACAGGCCTCTAACAATAAAAATAAATAAATAAGAAAGCATTACTAAACTCCAAAAATCAGAGGGCCTCTGGAGAAATATATTTAGAAGTTAGAAACAGACAGTAGAAGCCAAATAAGAGATTACAGTTGAAGCCGGACAGTGTTGTTTGTTAAGCATCTCAAGGTTGACTAGGGCTAGAATGAACAAGGAGGGCGCCATTCTGACTGGGATGTTGAGGGAGGAAAAGATTAATTGTAACTAGATAGAAATGCCAGGTGTTAAAACAATGGACACTATACACAAGCTTATTCCACCAATCATGTCATTTCTGTTTTATAATTCACCAATGGAATGTCTCTATCAAGTAAGCCAATGGACAAATTAATTACATATTAATCAACCAATAATTTAGCAGAAAAGCTGTAAACCAATCATTAGTATAATGTATAAGTGACGTATTTTAAAGAATGTATAATGAAGTAACCAAAGATAATAAAAGCTCTTGCCCAACTCTGTTCGGGGCCGAGCTTTTCTTTTTATTACTCTCGAGAGTAAAAAGCTGGGACTAGCAATTGCTAAATAAATCTTGTTTTTACCAAGAAAAGTGGTCCGAGGTTTTTGTGTCTTAAATTCTAAAATCCAACTACTGGGTTTGCCGTAACATAGTAATGGGGAATGCGATGGCATGAATTAACTTTATCTTGTCCCTTTTAATCAAAGCTTAATGTGTGGCAATGGGTAGCTGAAGCTTTTCATGGCATGTAAATAACATTCCAATAAGCCTATAATAAAGGTACTTTTTTCACCAGGCAGTTGGCAACCGTACTGCTGGCACTCATTGGCTTAGCTGCTCAGATGTCACAAAGGACCTGAGTTAGGGTTGCCACCAGCTCCAGGCTGGGAAATACCTGGAGATTTTTTGGGTAGAGCCTGAAGAAGGCGGGGTTTGGGGAGGGGAGGGACTTCAATGCCATAGAATACAGTTCCCCAAGCGGCCGTTTTCTCCAGGTGAACTGAGCTCCGTCGCCTGGAGATCAGTTGTAATAGCGGGAGATCTCCAGCCACCACTTGAAGATTGGCAACCCTGATCTGAGTAGCCTAGAGCTAGGTAGCTGAGTGGCAAAGGCCCAGCATTGCTATAATGCACTTCAGATAGTGGATCGGCGGCTCTCTTGTGCAGCTGCTGTCCAGAAAGGAAGGCAAGAAGTGACCGATGCAGCTTCTGGTCTCTGTTCCCCCTCCAGTTCATCTTCCCCTCTATACCCTTTTCGTTTGTGTTGTGTGTATGGTATTGTAAGCTATTATTTTACATTGCCAACTGCCTTGAATGCAATGACAGAAGGTGGTATATAAATATGTGAAATAAACAAATGTCTGAGGATTCTGGGAAGGGGGAGAAAACCGCACTGCCTGGGAATCCAAGGTCAAGTACTATCCATATTAATGTGGTGCACAAACCCTGGGCCATTGTGAGGTCAGATCAGCCGAGCAGCTTGGGAGTCTCAATGGAAGATTCTGCTTGCTACACATGGAGGGTTGCCAACTTCCAGGCACCAGCTGGAGATCTCCCGCTATTACAACTGGTCTCCAGCTGATAGAGATCAGTTCACCTGGAGAAAATGGCCACTTTGGCAATTGGACTCTATGGCACGGAAGTCTCTCACCTCCCCAAACCCTACCCTCCTCAGGCTCCACCCCCCAGGTACTTCCCAACCAGGAGCTGGCAACCCTATACTCATGAGATGTGCCTAAAGTTGCCAACTGAACAGGGGAGGGGGGAAATATCCTTTCCCTTGAACAGAGGCTTAATGAGTGAAAATGGGCTGTGGCTCAGTTTGTAGAGCCTCTGCTTGGCATGCAGAAGGCCCCAGGTTCAATCCCTGCCATCTCCAGTTAAAGGGACTAGGCAGGTAGGTGATGTGAAAGACCTCTGCCTGAGACCCTGGAGAGCTGCTGCCGGTCTGAGTAGACAATACTGACTTTGATGGACCGAGGATCTGATTCAGTATAAGGCAGCTTCATGTGTTCAAACTTTTCATGGCTAGAAGTTCAATAACATCACTGGATCATTGCTTTCAGCTCAAACCAATGTTAAAAGGGACGGCCAGAGGGAACGGCTTAAAGGTTAGCAACCCTAAATATGCCATCGTCACCGCAACATGCCGAACTGCTTCATACTGGAACCTTAGACTAAGTTGACCATTGGTCCATCTATTGTCTAGTCTGACTGGTAGCAGTTTGCTGGGGTCTTAGGCAGAGAAAGCCCCCCCCCCCATACCTGTTATTGGAGATCTTTTAACTGAAACTGCAGCTATGACCTGCTGCATCCAAAGCACATGCTGCCATTGAGTTATGGCCCCTCCCTGGGATTAAAAACAAAACGTAATGCGTAGATACGAAAGGGAGAATATTCTGCAACCTCTGCTGCTAGGAGCTGTTTGGGAATAAAAGTAGGGTGCGGTGCTAGTCGGAGCCCCAGGGCACAGAGCGGTAAGCTGCAGTACTGCAGTCCAAGCTCTGCTCACGACCTGAGTTTGATCCCGACAGAAGTCGGTTTCAGGTCGCCGGCTCAAGGTTGACTCAGCCTTCCATCCTTCCGAGGTCGGTAAAATGAGTACCCAGCTTGCTGGGGGTAAAGGGAAGACGACTGGGGAAGGCACTGGCAAACCACCCCGTAAACAAGTCTACCTAGGAAACGTCGGGATGTGATGTCACCCCATGGGTCAGGAATGACTCGGTGCTGGCACAGGGGACCTTTACCTTTACTTACGGTGCTGGTCACTAGAGGGCAGCGCTCTGCTGTGCTATCTTTCGCTGAAGTGGCTTTTCGGTTGAGAAATGGAATGGGTTGGTTGGGTAATGGAGAATTAATGGGAACATTATGGGATTCAGGTACATGCTCCTAAATGCCTCCCCTCTCAGAGAAAAGGATTAACCCAAAGTTGTAATTTTGCATGAACGAAAGGGAACAAAGACTGATATATCTGTCAAGGTTATTTCAAAGGTACAGCATGCTTTTCTGAAAGCCTGTGAGGCAATAATAGGAAAATCCTACACAACAACCAGGAAGGGTTCAAGTTCCTGCTCAGTGCCGGATTTACGTATAAGCTAAACAAGCTAGAGCTTAGGGCCCCACTCTCTTGGGCCCCCCAAAAAAATTTAAAGGGAAAAAAACAATTGGATGTACATTTCCAAAATATAAGATAAAAACCAAATAAAATAAAACCTACCTACAGCAAATGACTTTAGATACCTATTAGGTCCCAAAATTACCATATTGCATATATTCAACACAAAAAACAGCGACAATTTGTTGTTGACAGAGGACAGCTGGACATATAAAGGGCCCCATTACCTTCAATAGCTTAGGGCCTCATCAGACCTAACTCCAGCCCTGTTCCTGCTCAACCATGAAGCTCACTGAGGGCCATTGAACAAGCTTCTGTCTGTCTTGCTTGCTCTCTCTCTTGGCCTAACCTACCTCTCAGGGTTTTTGTGTGGGTAAAATGGAAGAGGGGAGAACCAGGTATGGTATTTGGGGGGAAAGTGGAATAAAAATGTAACAGATAATCAAATTTTGTACACAATTCTCTTGTATCCACTCTCCAAGGGAAGTCATATTTAGTATCATCTATATATTTCAGAATTCTCCTCTGTTAGGGTTAGGGTCTGATTCATGCCTCGTCCAAAACCACAGTTAAGCAAGCTGAACTGCACTTTGGTGTCATGTCTGAATTGGGGCCATGGCTTCTGATTCGCTGGCACACCAGAATCAGAAACCATGGCCTGAAATGGCTTTGCACACCGTGGCTGGTGCTAACCTGTGGGTTGGTGGCATGTCTGAATGGACTAATCCTAGTTGGATGGATCCTACCACTACCCTGCCACTCGATTAATCAAAGTTTGATGCCTTTTCTAATAAGTAGCTCTTCTGCTTAAACTGGAAGAATGCTTCTTGGTGGAAGGTTGGATCCATGCCAGTTATGGCTCTCCCTCTGCCTCCAGAGTGCTGTATCGTGGAAATTAATTTATAAAGCAGAGAGAATGAAAAATGAAAGCAGGTGAACAGCTCTAAACCGTAGTGTGCCTGCACAATGGAAACACACATCATGGCTTATGTTCTTATGTGAGAGCCAGTGTGCTATAGTGGTTAAGAGTGGTGGATTCTAATCTGGAGAACCGGGATTTATTCCCCACTCCTCCACATGAGTGGCTGACACTAATCTGGTGAACCGGATTGGTTTTCCACTCCTACACATGAAGCCACATGGGTGACCTTGGGCTAGTCACAGTTCTCTCCGAATTCTCTCAGTCCCACCTACCTCACAAGGTGTCTTCTGTGGGGAGAGGAAGGGAAGGTGATTGTAAGCTGGTTTGGGACTTCTTAAAGATAGAGGAAATCGGGGTATAAAAACCAACTCTTCTTCTTCTTCTTTTCCTCCTCCTCCTCCACAGTTAGCATAAACCATGGTTTGGTGTGATATCTAAACTGAAATACCATCTTCATGGAAGGTGCTAATGCTTTCTTACGGTTTTTTATTTCCAATTTATTCCAGTGGAATAAACCACTGCTGTCCCTTATTGGGTATCTCTACTCTAGATGTTACAGGAATGCATGTAAGGAAAATGGCCGGCTAGCCATTGTGGAAGTGATTGACTGTTCAACCTTATTAAGGTCAGTTATGAAAATCGGGTTGCCCGGTCCTCCCTGGCTACCATGGGGGATGGGTGGTAGGGTTGCCAGATCCAGGTAGGGAAACTCCTGGAGATTTGGGGATGGAGCCTGGGAAGGACAGGGACCTCAGTGGCATACAATGCCATGGAGTCCACCTTCCAAAGTAGCCATTTCCTCCAGGGAAACTTATCTCTTTCTTCTGGAGGTCCCACTTGGATGCTGACATTCCTAGATGAAAGGGCCACCTCCTATGTCATTTTTTATGCATAACACTAAATAGTCTCTTTTCTTGTGTTGTTCGTGTGCATATGTGAATTTGCTAATACAGGATAAAAAGTAAGAGAGACTTAAAATTGGAATATACTAACTGTTGTAATCTTTATTTTTTGCATTAGGAATGTTAACATTTGCAGAAAGGGAATTGTGCTGGGCCATTATAGCAAACATTCTTGGAGATTTGGGGTGGTGCCTGGAGAGGGTGGAGTTTGGGAAAGGGAGGACAAGGGAGGGAACTCAGCAGGGATGGGAACTCGGTGGGGTTAGAAGACCACAGGTTCAAAAAACTATTTAAACCTCACATAGCAAAATTATCTGTAACACAGTATCCGTTTGCAGTGCACACTCAAGGTCATCTAATGGGGATTAATTTCCCCCTTGACATGCGTGGATCATCCACTTCAATTTACAATTAAGGTACTTTGTTGGAGAATGTTACACTCTCCCCCACCGCAGCCCCTGATCTCATCAGATCTCACAGACCTCCAAGGAAGACCAGGGGTGTGACTCGGAGGCAGGCAGTGGCAAACCACCTCTGAACGTCTGTCTTGAAAACTCTACAGGGTCACCATAAGTTAGATGTGACTTGATGGCAAAAAAGGGGAGGTAATTAAGCTGCAGTTAACGGTACAATCCTATATGCAAAATTACACCAGACTAAGCCCATTATAATCAGTGGCTTTGGACAGGAGTACTTTTGCATACCTTGAACTGGATGGTCCAGGCTAGCCTGATCTTGTCCGATCTCAGAAGCTAAGCAGGATTGGCCCTGGTTAGTACTTGGATGGGAGACCACCAAAGAAGTCCAAGGGCTGCTACGCTGAGGCAAGCAATGGCAAACAGCTTCTGCCCTATTCTTCCAGCGAAAACCCTACCCAGGGATGTCAAACTCAATTGTTATGAGGGCTGGAGATGACACAAATGTCACTAGGTTGGGCCAGGCCATGACTCGCCAGCCCAGATTGAGAGTGGGGGTGGGTGGGGGGTTGCGGTGGCTGCCTCGGCTGACTTGTGGGCCGGTTAAGAGCTCTCAAGGGCTGGATCCGGCCCTCATGCCTTATGTTTGACACCCCTGCCCTATGGGGCCACCATAAGATGGCTGTGACTTGATCACTTTCCACCACTACCTCTGCATAGGAAGGAACTGTAGGTCATCTTTCTTTAGTACAGGTTGAGTATCCCTTATCCGGAATTCCGAAATCCGAAATGATCCAAAATCCAAAACGTTTTGAGCGCCAACATGACGCCACCTGACCTCATCTGACAGGGTTGCAGTCAAAATGCAGGCATACAACAGACAATTCATTTAGCGTCCTCAAGGGGAAATTGCTTATCAGTAGTACATAAATTCTGAGTCAGGAATGATGGTGATGCCAAACAACCACAGATTGTCCATATGGGTGTCCGAGATAGTGACACTTTGCCTTCTGATGGTTCAATGTACACAAACTTTGTTTCATGCATAAAATTATTAAAGATGTTGTATAAAATTACCTTCAGGCTATGTGTATAAGGTGTACATAAGACAGAAATGAATTTCATGTTTAGACTTGGGTCCCATCCCCAAGATATCTTATTATGTATATGCAAATATTCCAAAATCTGAAAAAATCAAAAATCCAAAAGACTGCTGGTTCCAAGAATTTTGGATAAGGGATTCTCAACCTGTATAGTCTTCTTCCATAGCAATTGGTGGGATTTGGCTCCTAGAACTTTTTAAAATAAAAGGTTGGGTATAAAATGCTCCAACAGTTATTTGAAACAACAGTTGCCTACCCTTCCGCATTTCACCGAGGCATTTTTGTTACATCTTCAGATCTTAGAACAAGGACCGCTCTCTGCCACTCCACTCCCTTCAATCAGGAATGGAGATCCCTGAGCCCTAATATAACACCCCACCCACCTTCTGACTGGGATATAAAGGATCAGATCTCCATTCCTACTTGTATCTGATGAAGAGAGCTTTGATTATTGAAAGCATATACCCCGAAAATCTTGCTGGTCTCTACAGTTCTTCTGGACTTGAATGTAACTCATATAATATCAATAAGAACAGTGATGTTTCAGTTGAGAAGCTTTTTACAGTGAACTCCTGGGCGCCAGCATGGTGTAGTGGTTAAGAGCGGTGGTTTGGAGCGGTGGACTCTGATCTGGAGAACCGGGTTTGATTCCCCACTCTTCCACGTGAGCAGCAGAGGCTAATCTGGTGAACTGGGTTGGTTTCCCCACTCCTCCACATGAAGCTAGCTGGGTGACCTTGGGCTAGTCACACTCTCTCAGCCTCACCTACCTCAGAGGGTGCTGGTTGTGGGGAGGGGAAGGTGATTGTAAGCTGGTTTGAGTCTTCCTTAAGTGGTAGAGAAAGTCAGCATATAAAAACCAACTCGTCGTCGTCTTCTTCTTCTTCTTCTTCAATTAACTTTAAGGATGTTCACAGTCATCAGAGCAGCTTACGGGCAGATGTATTTGTTCAGGAGCACTTAAACATGATCAGGGTGACAAGCGATCTAGAAACACCCTCCACCAGGAATTCTGAGTGGAAGGAACTTGCTGGGCCAGACGATGGAATTTGGAGCGCCAACACAGCTTTTGGGGAGCGCCGTTTGCCAGTGATCATTTTCACAAGAATGGTTCCTGTTCCTAAAATGTTCACATCCTTAAAATGGACATGCCCCCTCTACCCTCCCCCCTCGAAACCCTGTGTTTCTGGGGGGGGGGGAAATGTCTTAGGCCGAATTCTTGATGAGGAATTGCACTGCCTGGCTTTGCCTTGGGTCCTGGCCTGAGGATCTCTTGTGTGCAGCCAGCTTTGGTTACGCAGTGGGGCAGAAAGGCATGCTGCATATGCTCAGAGGAACGGGATCATTGGCTTGATGTTTCAGGTTAAATTAAAGCAAAATGAAATCAAAAGAGTTTCTGCCTAGATATTAGGAAGAACTTTCTAACAGAGCAGTTCCTCAGTGGAACAGACTTCCTCGGGAGGTGGTGAGCTCTCCTTCCCTGGAGGTTTTTAAGCAGAGGCTAGATGGCCATCTGTCAGCAATGCTGATTCTATGACCTTAGGCAGATCAGGAAAAGAGGAAGACCCAACCAGAGACGGATTGACTCAATAAAGGAAGCCACAGCCTTCAATTTGCAAGATCTGAGCAAGGCTGTCAAAGATAGGACATTTTGGAGGACTTTCATTCATAGGGTCGCCGTGAGTCGGAAGCGACTTGACGGCACTTAACGCACAGGCAGATCATGAGAAGGAGGGCATCTTGGCCATCTTCTGGAGGCAGATCATGAGAGGGAGGGCATCTTGGCCATCTTCTGGAGGCAGATCATGAGAAGGAGGGCATCTTGGCCATCTTCTGGAGGCAGATCATGAGAAGGAGGGCATCTTGGCCATCTTCTGGAGGCAGATCATGAGAAGGAGGGCATCTTGGCCATCTTCTGGAGGCAGATCATGAGAAGGAGGGCATCTTGGCCATCTTCTGGGGATGGAGTAGGGGTCACTGGGGGAGTGGAGGAAGGGAAGGTCGTTGTGAATTTCCTGCATTGGGCAGGAGGCTGGACTAGATGACCCTGGTGGTCCCTTCCAACTAGGTCTGAACGTTGGCACTCCGGCCGGCCGCGGGGTTTCTGGCGAGCCCCGCGCTGGGCAAAGGCTGCGTGCCCGGGAATGCGGGCGGGAGGCTCGTGGAGCGAAAGGATCCGACCCCCCCTCCTAACCCCAAGCTCGGCCCCTCCCTCCTGGCCGTCGCCCCTCCCCAGCTCCGATCTCCCCCCACCCACCCCCCAGCCCATCAGCTTTGCAGCCTCGTCAACATGCTGGCTCTGGCGCTCCTGGCCCGCTGCGCCCCGCTTCTCCTCCTGGGCTCCGCGGGGGGCTTCTCCTCCGCGCCCCAGCCGCCCCAGCCGCCGGCCGTGGTGCTGGCCATCGTGGCCCGCAACGCCCAGCACTGCCTGCCCTGCTACCTGGGGGCCCTGGAGCGCCTCGACTACCCCAAGGAGCGCATCTCCCTCTGGTAAGGCGCTCGCCCCCCCGCCCTGCGCAGCTGCCCCCCGCCCTAACCCCTGGGAGGGGGCCCAGGGCCCAAGGGAGGGGGGCCGCTTGAGGCTAGGGAGCCCTGGAAGGGGTCAGTTTGGAGGGGCTGGTACCTGGGCGTGAGTTTGCGGCTGTGGATGGTTTGGGGCACAGATGGCGCTTAGGTGGGTTTTGGGGAGCTGGGAGACCCTGGCTGCAGTGTGGGGTGGCTCAGGCCCTGTGCTTCGGCATCTGGGGACTTGAGCTTTACCCCGGAATCATTTTCTTTCTTTCTTTCTTTCTTTCTTTCTTTCTTTCTTTCTTTCTTTCTTTCTTTCTTTCTTTCTTTCTTTCTTTCTTTCTTTCTTTCTTTCTTTCTTTCTTTCTTTCGTCTGTCTGTCTTCTGTCTTTCTGTCCATCTGTCTTTCTTTCTTTCTTTCTCTCTTTCTTTCTGTCTGTCTGTCTGTCTGTCCGTCCGTCTGTCTGTCTGTCTGTCCGTCTGTCTTTCTGTCTGTCCGTCTGTCTGTCTTTCTGTCTGTCCATCTGTCCTGTCCGTCTGTCTTTCTGTCTGTCCGTCTGTCTTTCTGTCTGTCCGTCTGTCTGTCCATCTATCCATCTGTCCGTCTGTCTTTCTGTCTGTCCGTCTGTCTTTCTGTCTGTCCATCTGTCCATCTGTCCATCTGTCTTTCTGTCTGTCCGTCTTTCTTTCTTTCTTTCTTTCTTTCTTTCTTTCTTTCTTTCTTTCTTTCTTTCTTTCTTTCTGTCTGTCTGTCTGTCTGTCTGTCTGTCTGTCTGTCTTTCTTTCATAATTTTTTTTATTTTGTTATACATTTCAGTTAACATTATCCTTTAATCTCTTCCAGTCCTTAGTTTAACATACTGTATGTATTACTAACATCTAAATCTACTGGACTTCCCCTCTTCCTTCGTCTATCTCTAATTTATCTCCGTTATCCTCTTTGCTGTTATCTTCTAATTCATTATATGACATTCAACAAAAAATTTACTTAACTTCCTCATTCCTTTATTTCTATAGTTTAACTATTATTAATAATTGAATTAGACTAAATCATAGCCTTTAACATTTTTCATATTAAGTTCATCACTACAATATACAATACACGCCTCCCACTCCTTGACAAATTCATCATTGTCTTTTTGATTGACTAACGCAGTCAATTCTTTCATTCTCCAAGGTGTCACTGGACTCCTGCTTTATTTTGCTGCTACAGACTAACACTGCTTATTCCCCCCCGCCCAGAAATTGCCCCCGAGAAGGTTCTACTGCATGAAACACTTAGCATCTGTGTACTCATTACAATTTTTTTTAGATCCATATCTAGCTGCTTTACCTGTTTGTTTTGTTACTGTAAATGCCAATAAAGGTTCGGTTTTCTGTTTCTTCTGTACTCATTACAATGAGGGTCTGTTGGGGAGTGTGCGTGTGGGAATTCCTATGTGATTTGGGAAGCCCGGTAAACTCTGCTTTCCCTGGAGTGTGGGGATGTGTAGTTGGGAACTATGTGAGTGACTTTTACACAAAGTTTGGAAGTCCATCCCTGCGTGCTTCCAGCAGTGTCGTAGAAAGATAGAGCTGGAAGGGACCTCGAGGGTCATCCAGTCTTGTTCAGTATCTGTGCGAGGATGATTCCTGGTGAGTTTCTGTACTGAGTTAGTTGCGGATGTCAAAACATAACTTTGGGTCCTGGGGAGTTTGTAGAAGGGGGCGTTGTGTTTTGCTGGGGGAGCTGCATTGCCTAGAACAGTGATGGCGAACCTTTTAGAGACCGAGTGCCCAAACTGCAACCCAAAACCCACTTATTTATCGCCGAGTGCCAATGCGGCAATTTAACCTGAATACCACTCCCAGAGGGGGCCCAGAGGGAGAGGCTAGGGTTGCCAAGTTCCTCTTCACCATGAGTGGGAGGTTTTTGGGGTGGCGCCTGAGGAGGGTGGGGTTTGGGGAAGGACTTCAGTGCCATAGAGTCCAATTGCCAAAGTGGCAATTTTTTCCAGGGGAACTGATCTCTATTGGTTGGAGATCACCTGTAATAGCAGATCTCCAGCTAGTACCTGGAGATTGGCAACTAGTTCCTTAGTGTTTTCTCTTTACATATTAAGACAAATGGAAAGGTGTTTGGAGGACAGCTTGTGGGCACTTCAAAGGTGGAATAGGACTGCACGCCGCTCCGCCCGCACAGACCCAGAGGGTGCCGGAGAAGCTGCTGGAGGGAAAGAAGGAAGGAAGGAAGGAAAGAAGGGAAGGGAGGGGGAAAGGGAAGGAAGGGAGGGAGAGAAAGAAAGAAAAAGAGAGAGAAAGGGAGAAAGAAATGGAGCAAGGGAGAGAAAGAAAAGGACAGAGGGAGACAGAAAAAGAAAGAGGCCATTTATGCATGGGAGGTTTTGCCTTGGATTTGCCACCCTGGGGCGCGGCGGCAGGCTTGTGAGAGGCGAGCAGGGTGGGGCAGAGGGCGCCTCCTTCGCACCCACCGACCAGCCATGCCCCTCCGCCCGCACAGGCCCAGAGGGCGCCGGAGAAGCCGCCGGCCATGCCGAGTGTGAGCGCTCGGCTTCTGTTCCCCGCTCTCCCACCCACCTGGCCGGCCACGCACGCTCCAGCAGTGGCAATGGCGGCAGCTTCTGTGGGAGAGTCCGGGGGCCACCGCCAATGATGTCGGAGGTTCCCCACCCCTGGGCTACAGCCTCCCCCATCCGGGGTGGGGCAGAGCCGGAAAGGCCAGCGGCTTGGAGGAACCGTGCGTGCCGGCAGAAAGGGCTACGCGTGCCGGAAGTGGCACCCGTGCCATAGGTTCGCCAACACGGGCCTAGAAAGTGGTTAAACTTTTGAGATATGTCTTTGGAACACAAACTGCCGCCAACTTGTCAGCTGAGCTGGCAGCAATACTTCCGGATGCAACAGGGGCTGATGGAAACGACTATTGTTTTCTCTTTAATGTGCCCCCCCTCCCCAAGTCAGAGCATTCTCTTGTAAATATGAGGCCTACCGTCCAACATTGTGGTTGCGGTAACAATTGCTGTTCTGATCCTCAGATACAGACAGAATCCTCAAATAGTTCTGATGATATCTTTTTGGACAACCCACTGGGTCAGCAGGCCAGGCTAGCAAGGTTTTTGAGTTACACTGAACTCTTGTTCGGGATGACAGATAGAGGGGGTAAGCACAGCTTTTGGGATGGCGTTCCACACCCAGAGAGTTGTCCCTGTCACTCTGCAGATTCCCCCTCCCTTCCAAGGGTGCCAGCTCTCCGGGATCTCTCGTCCCACCCATTCCAATCTTCAGTGAGATTTTGGGATTCCCTTTCTCCTCTGTTCCAAAATTTACTCCTCGCAGGCATGTTTTATAGTCTTTTTCTAATAGCTTGTAGGAAACCTTACTCCACTAGTATAAATCGTTTTTAAAGAGAGCCCAAATGATTTTCCATCTGTCTTGCAGATGAATCCAGCCCATGGTAGATGCAATCCAGAGTTCCTTGCTCTGCTATGTAGTCTGGTGTTTATTGAATCATTTCTGTTCTTCCTTTCCTACTTTCTTCTCTCTTTTTTTAGAAGATTTTTTTCCCCACTGGAATGTTTTTTGGACACGCTGTGTTTGGCTTGTCAAAAATTGTTGAACTGAGCAAGACTGACGGTTTGTTATTTTGCTGGCAGTAATTGTAGATTGAACAGGGAAATAAGATTAGGGCATCACCGGAGGAAGGCTGAACTGTGAGGTATAGTGGTTAGAGACGATGGGGGAGACCCTGGTTCAAATCGCCACTCCTCCAGTGGAGGATGTTGGGCCAGTGACTTTCTCTCTGGCTAATCTGCCTCACAGGGTTGTTGTGACGATTAAATGGAGAACCGTGTACACCGACAAGAACTCCTTGGAGGAAACATGGAGCTGGACTGTTTTGCATGACATTTACACACTTGCATTCAGTATGCCCCAGTTGTTCCTATTTACCAGGGACAGCCCCTGTTTTGTAGCTTCTTTTCTGTACCATTTAAATTGCTGTCATTGTGTGTGTGTTCGTGTGCTTAAAAAGCAGGACATGCTACTTTGACTGAGTGCTGTTGTGCTTTCACCTGCTTTGTTGTTGCTGTTACAGGACTGTCTTTTAGATCATTTTATTGATTTTGGATTTTGGATTTATAAGCCACTGTGAATGCTATTTTTTAGAAGAAAAGTAGGATAGAAAAGGAGAACTCTTCTGCGAGCTTCTTCGTGCCCCTTCCTGTGAATGCTCGGTTATCCTTATGAACATAAGAATCTACTTTATACCTAGTCAATCCATAGGGTTCAGTATTTCCTGTTCTGGCTGGCAGCAGCTCTTCAGGGTCTCAAACAGAGAAAGTTCTTTCCCAGATTTGCTACTGGAAGTCATTTAACTGGAGATAGCAGGAACTGAGCCTGTGGTCTCCTGGTGAACTCATAAACACATGAAATTGACTTACACTGAATCAGACCCTTGGTCCATCAAAGTCAGTATTGTCTACTCAGACTGGCAGTGGCTTCCCAGGGTCTCAGCAGAGGTCTTTCACATCACCTACTTGCCTGGTCCTTTAACTGGAGATGCTGAGGATTGAACCTGGGACCTTCTGCATGCCAAGCAGATGCTCTACCACTGAGCCACAGCCCCTCTCTCCTTAGAAAGTGGACATCCCAGCAAATGCAGGTTTGGTTTTTTACAAAGAGTCCAGGCCACAAACCACAAGCTATAAATACATTGAAAGATGATGGGGTGGCCATTTGGAAAACGAACGTGTCATTTCAAGCAATTGGCCAGGGAGAGACAAGGACAGCAGACTGTAATTGTAGAATTCCTAGCTGGTTCTTAGAGACATGTGCAGAGTTACTGTGGCCAATGTGACGTTTCATTTGCTTCCAGATCAAGCCTGTTAGAAGCCAACTTTGCCAACCACTTCATAAAAGTCCTGATGAATACAGACTTTTACTAGCCTGGCTCTGCAGCATGACATGCAATAAATCAGGCTTGCAGATTTGATGAGGAAGTCATTCAGAAGTAGGGGGCTTGATTTGATTTGGGGGCAGGAGCTGCTACGCTGTGGTACAGCATGAGCTTGGCATGCAGAGGGTCTCTGATTCAATACCTGGAGTCTCCAGTTAAAGGATCTTGGTAGGGTTGCCAGCTCTGGGTTAATACCTGGATATTTTGGAGGCAGAGCCTGAGGAGGGTGGGGTTTGGAGAAAGGAGGGAGTTCAATGCCATAGAGTCCAATTGCCTAAGCAGCCATTTTCTCCTGGTGAACTGATCTCTATCAGCTGGACATCAGCTGTAATAACAGGAGATCTCCAGCCACCACCTGGAGGTGGTGGGGAGTAGGTGTTGGGCAAGATCCATCTCTGTCTGAAACCATGAAGAGCCACTGCCAGAGAAGACAAGGTAAGGCTAGATTGGTTGATGGTCTGGTTTGTTTTAAGGCAGCTTTGTATGTTCATAGGTTTCAAAATCCCACTTTCTTTGGAGAGGAGCAGTCAGAGAACGTATGCCTCCTTGCATACAGACAGTCCTGCTTCATCACTTTCCTTTCTGTTTGCTTGTCTTAATCTTAAAGACAAGAATTGTCATTTTAAAAAAAGAACAGACCCTCTTTGGGCGCAGGAAACAATTCTTACTTATCAGATATGTGATCATTCACATGTCTAGTGGGAGACATTTTCTGCAGAAGCCTGCCTGGTGGAGTGGTTAGAATATTGGACTAAGGTCTGGGAGAGCCAGGTTTGAATCCTCTCTGTGCCATGGAAACTTATGGTGTGACCTTGGGATAGTCCCTCTCTCTAAGCCTCTCCTACCTTACAGTGCTCTTGTTGTGAAGATAAAAATGGAGAGGGGGGAAGCTGCATTGGGGGGGGGAGGATATAATTGTCTATATAAATAAAAAACAGAAAGTCAGTGCTGAATTCTTTATGCATTAGACCACACCAGTACAAAACAGGAATAAAAGATTAATGACGTTATTTATTCTGGAGAGATACAGGATGACGTCTTCTGGAGTTAGAAGCTAGATCCAGCACCAGTAATAATTTGGCAGTCCCTGGTCTCCGAACTTATGGTTTTAGCACATTATTTATTTATTTCTCAAAAGATGTTCGTCAGAGGGGTTCTTCGTTATATAGTAAAGCAGCCTTTAGTGGTTTGGTGTGATGTGACGTTGTAAGCAAACAGGATGCCAATCTCCCAGACTGGTCATGGCAACCCCAACAGATGCGTGCCACCACCTTTCCAGACATGACGGCCAGCCCGAACTGCCACTGAAAGGGCTCCTATCCCGTCCCACGAAACAGGCAACCAAGGAACCACGGCCAGGTCGACCCCTCCTGTGAACCAGAGACACAGGTTAGATCCTGCAGGTTATGTCCAGTGCCGGTTATTGGATGCTAATTCCCCCATATAATAATTCTTAACCGAGCATTTTGTCTAACAACGTGGCCACTGAGTCAGTTTGTTTGCTAACTGGTTTTGAATATTATAGAGAATCACTAACTCGTTTTTTAAAAAGGGGATAATTGTAGGCTTTGCTTTTACACGTACATTGGTATTAAATTGAGCTTTCGTTGACAAGGCTATCTATTTAGAATGTACATTCTCCAGAGACCTGCTTGAAATGGTTCATAAAGTCAAATAGTACAATAAAATCATAAAACACAGCATGAAAACAAATAAACAACTGTAAAACCCAGCCAGGACGTAAGAACAACCTAAGCCAGAACAGCCAGAAGCCAAGATGAGCTTTGTGAAATTGCCCTCACACCATAAAACAATTTTAAAAAGATGGAGCCCCTCCATTAAAAGCCTGGGCCAATGGAAATGTTTGGGCTTGGCATCTAAAGGAGAGTAGGGTCGGTGCCAGGGGAGCCTTAAGGGGGAAGAGCTTTCCCAAGACGAAGGGCCACCAATGAAAAAGAAAAGCCCTGTCCTTGGTTGCCACCGCCCCTCATCTGCAGGCAGGGCACAGAGAGCGAGTTTAGGAAGATAATCTTCACTGGCAGACTGGACGCAATCCTAGTGTAACTTAAAAAAACCATTTATAAATCTTAAATATTTTCCCACCTTGCTGGGATTTGGTCCGTGTGCAAGGGGGGAGCCACCCAGTCTTGGAGTAGAGTTGTTTCTCCAGGATAGGGTCTACATGGCGCTTCCAGGAAGCGCTTCCCCACATTCCTCTGGCTCTCAGAGATGGCGCAAAACCATCTGGACGGCCTACCCTGCCCTTGAGGTCTCTCTCAGCTGTTGAGGCAGACGTTGGGGTTCCCGGCAGAACTGATGGGCAGTTAAAAAAAATCCTTTTTCATGTAACATATAATTGTCTTAGGGAATTTGCTGCTACAAGTTGTAGGGATGACCGCTAGCTTAGGTAGTTTTTAAAGGGGATTTGCCATAGTTATGGAGGAGTAGGGTTGCCAGCTCTGGGCTGGGAAATACCTGGAGATTTTTGGGACGGAGCCTGAGGAAGGCAGGGTTTGGGGACAGCAGGGACTTCAATGCCATACAGTCCAATGGCCAAAGCGGCCATTTTCTCCAGGTGAACAGATCTCTATTGGCTGGAGATCAGTTGTAATAGCAGGAGATCTCCAGCTACTACCTGGAGGTTGGCAACCCTATGGAGGAGAGGAGAAGAAGAAGAGTTGGTTTTTATACCCTGCTTTTTTCTACCTTAAGGAGTCTCAAAGTGGCTTACAATCTCCTTCCTTTCCCCACAACAGGCACCTTGTGAGGTAGGTGGGGCTAAGAGAGTTCTGAGAGAACTGTGACTGGCCCAAGGTCACCCAGTAGGCTTCATGTGGAGGAGTGGGGAATCAAACCCAGTCCTCATGTGGAGAAGTGAGGAATGAAACCTGGTTCTCCTGAGTCCACCGCTCATGTGGATGAACAGGGAATCAAACCCAGTTCTCCAGATCAGAACCCACCGCTCTTAACCACTACGCCACACTGGCTCTCCGTCAGTTGCTACCAGCCACCATGGCTACAAATGGAACCTCCATGTTTGCAGGCATTATACCTCTCAATACTTGTTATTGAAGAGCAACAACCAGCTGGTAAGACAGAGGAGCTCTATGCCTTACTTGTAGGCCTTCTGAGGGCATCTTGGTGGACAGTGTGGAAAACAGGAGGCAGGACGAGATGGACCTTTGGTCTGATCCAGGGCTTTTCTCCAGTTCTTAAGTCTTTCAGGTGAGACTGAACAATGCGGGAGGAACTGACCTCTGGTTTGCATCTTGGCTTCCCAGGTGTGCGACGGATCACAACGTGGACAACACAACAGAAATACTTCGGGAATGGCTCACGGCGATGGAGGGACACTACCGACACATTGAGTGGAGAGCGGAAGATGGTCCCAGGTGAGGCTGGAAGGCCTGGCCACATCACACAAGAAATGCTTTTTCTAAGCGTAGATGCAGAACAGAAGGAAGATCGTATAGGAGAGCCAGCGAGCTGTAGAGGTTGAACTGAATCTCTGGTTATACAAAAAAATCCTTC
Organism: Euleptes europaea; assembly: GCF_029931775.1. NCBI lineage: Eukaryota > Metazoa > Chordata > Lepidosauria > Squamata > Sphaerodactylidae > Euleptes > Euleptes europaea. Next base: position 52,495,561 of record NC_079325.1, on the reverse strand, counting down.
TACATTTTGTATATATGTTGAAATTATTGGATCCCCCTTGTAATTTTAGCTGTTGATTCTCGCATTTTGTACTCACTGTTTTAATTTGTGTATCATCATTTATTTCTTAGGTTGTTATGATTAGATTTTTGTAGCTTACTGATGTATTAGTTCCTTCTTTGCTTGGTAGTTAGATATTGCCATTAGAATTTTTTTTTTAGGTAGTTGGGTATAATCAGATCGCTCATTCCTTGCTGTATTTATTAGCATATAGTCCCCTTTATTTAGATTAAGGATTTACTTGCCCCAAACAGCTTCCCAGTTAACCATTTGTATTCCCTTTTTTGGTTATAATAACAATAACAATAATAAAATCCTTGTGTGAGACAGGCCATCAGGAATCCTACTGATCAGAGAAGTAACTGGAGATGACTCTCAAATAAATTTAAATAACTTAAAAATAAATTTGTTAATTACTGATGTTGTGATTGCGGTTAGGACCACAGCCCTCTCCAGGGAATAAATCTTAACCAGTGTAAACTGTTGCTTGTCTTTTGTAGCTCTTATGCTGATGAAGTTGGGCCCAAGCATTGGACTGATGAGCGCTTTGAGCATGTAATGAAGCTCAAACAGGGAGCTCTGAATTTTGCCCGGGCTGAGAGGGCTGACTATATTTTGGTAAGATAATCCAGCAAGGGGAGATGGGGGGTGGAAGGGAAACACTAGCTCAGGTTTCCTGGACCCTCTTGCCGACACTCTGTCTAGGGGAACACACTTTGTGTTCATCTGTCCCTCCATTCCACTTCACAACCTGTGGTCTACTTCATTTCCTGGCCTTCCCCAGAACATCCTTCAGAAACCTCTTTCTTTCTCCCCCAGGCCAGTTTCTCCCCTGCCAGTGTGGTGTAGTGGTGAAGAGCGGCGGACTCTAATTTGGAGAACCGGGGTTGATTTCCCACTCCTCCACATGAATGGCGGACTCTAATCTGGTGAACTGGGTTGTTTTCCCCACTCCTCCGCATGAAGCCTGCTGGGTGACCTTGGGCTAGTCACAGTTCTCGCTCAACTATCTCAGCCCCAACTGCCTCACAAGGTGTCTGTTGTGGGGAGGAAGGCAATTGTAAGCCGCTTTGAGATTCCTTAAAGGTAGAGAAAAGCAGGATATAAAAACCAACTCTTCTTCTTCTGGCATACTCTTTTTCCATCCTTCTAGGGGGTTGCCAACCTCCAGTGGAGCCCAGAGATTTCCTGGAATTACAGCTGATCTCCAAACTACAGAGATCAGTTCCTCTGGAGAAAAGGGCAACTCTGTCCTTCTACTTCACCTGACCACTGATCTTCCACTCCAGGAACCGCCATTTTCAAAGTCTCAAAGCCATTTAGGCTTACCGCCTGCCTGGATGTTCTCTCTTGGAAGGGTGTGCGGTACCTCCCGTCCTCCCTCAGCAGGGCATACTTCCCAGCCATGGCTTCCATTGAAGTAATATGTGTTCCTTTTTCTTTTCCAAATTCCTTCCCTAGTTCACCGACACGGACAGCATCCTGACCAACAACCAGACTCTGAAGTTCCTCATGGCACAAAACAAATCTGTTATTGCACCCATGCTGGATTCCCAAACTTACTACTCCAACTTCTGGTGTGGGATCACTCCTCAGGTAGGCTACTTGGATGGGCCCTATGCTTTATTCATTTATTTACATTATTTATAGTCTGCCTTTCTCATTGAGACTCAAGGCATATTACACAACACAAGTCAGTACGATCAATAGAATGTGTGTGTAAAGTGCTGTCAAGTTGCGTCTGACTCATGGCAACCCCGTAGGGTTTTTCAAGGCAAGAGACATTCAGAGGTGGTTTGCCATTTTCTGCCTCTGCGTAGAGACCCTGGACTTCCTTGGTGGTCTCCCATTCAAATACTAACCAAGGCCAACCCTGCTTAGCTTCCAAGGTCTGATGAGATCCAGATCAGGGCAATCAATAGAAGAAGATATCTCATAAATGAAGTAATAGAACTGTGTGTGTGTTAAATGTGTTAAGTGCCATCAGGGGAGGGGCTGTGGGTCAGTTTGTAGAGCTTCTGCTTGGTATGCAGAAGTTCTCAGGTTAAATCCCCGGCATCGCCAGTTAAAGGGACTAGACAAGTAGGTGATGTGAAAGACCTCTGCCTGAGACCCTGGAGAGCTGCACTGTAGTGAAGCCCACAGCCCTGTTCCCTTTATTAAATCACCATCTTGAACCACTTGGCTTCCCGGGAAGAGGAGGGGGGTCTTTAAACCCCTCTGCGCTGCCTGCGCAGACAGCGCAGAGAGGCTTGACAACCCACCGCCTGCCTTCCCGGGACTCCCGGGAAGAGGGGCGGGGGGTCTTTAAACCCCTCTGCCCCCCCGTGCCTTCACGGGGCTTCCAGGAAGGCGCGGGGGGGGGCCTCTTTAAACAGATCTACACCTTCCAGCTGGAAGGCGCAGATCTGTTTAAAGGCCCCCCCCCCGCACCTTCCTGGAAGCCCCGTGAAGGCGCGGGGGGGCAGAGGGGTTTAAAGACCCCCCGCCCCTCTTCCCGGGAGTCCCGGGAAGGCAGGCGGTGGGTTGTCAAGCCTCTCTGCGCTGTCTGTGCAGGCAGCGCAGAGGGGTTTAAAGACCCCCCTCCTCTTCCCGGGAAGCCAAGCCTTATTCATTCCTAAACTCTCTTCTTTTCTGTTAAAGTTGTGCTGATGTTTATGAATTTAAACAGGCTTCCTGTCCTGAAAACCTCCAGACTAACAAAGACTACAGTCCACAATAGCCATGCAGATTAGCCTTGGATTTCACACATTAACAGATCACTTCAGGATACAATGGTTCCATATTAACATACCACACCCTCATTGGCACATTATCTTGATACTTACAGGACAATGATTAGCACATTACCTTTGATACTTTTTGCAGGACAATGATTCAGCTCAAACCCAACCCCTTTCTGACTATATATTACTCTTCCTACACACTTGACACTGAAAGACACTGTCCTTCAGTGTTACTCCTCTGAAGATGCCTGCCACAGCTGCTGGCGAAACGTCAGGAAAGAAAATACCAAGACCACTGTCACACAGCCCGGATAACCTACAAGAACCAATGAACTCTGACCGTGGAAGCCTTCGACAATACTATTATTAGGTTTCTCTGAATAGCGAATTGGGCCAGACTTAAGCCGGAAGAGTTAATTACCGAGTCCCTGGAAGTTCTAGTGTACCATAGGGAGCTCAGGAAAGACTCATCAAAATTCCCTATAAGATTTTGGAAGAGAGTATTATCATCCGGCCCTATTCGGGCATTAAAGTCACCAGCCATAAGAACTGGAATAGTTGGGTGGTTGTTTTTGATGTCATCAAATAGTTCTCCTAGATGGGCCCAGTTTCAAGCAGTGTTACTTGATCTAGCAGGAGGAATATAAACAGTGAATAAAATAAGCGGGAAAGAAGTCAGGTTTACTCTAACTGCTAGCGCCAACTCATCAGCCAAAATAAGGTCAATTGAGCTTATGCTTAAAGAAGTGGAAATAAAGCAAGCTAGTCCTGCACGAGGGCGGCCCACAGATCCTTTGATTGCTTTTTGAGTAAAAGAGGAAAAGCCTGGAAGAAAGATCTCATTCGTGGCCGGGTGCAAATTTCAGACTATGCCAGTAAATGGGCCACCTGTGCCCAGTGTTGGCTCCCAGTTGACTCTTGGCCTGATTCATGGTGCCAATTTCTCCCTAAAAAGCCCCATATATATTTTGGTGGAGGATGCTGTGCAGCTGTTTCATGACATTCTAGCTCTGCAATTTTACAGGTTTGTGGCCTGTATGTAAGGCTCCTTAAAAACCTAATGCCTATTACTCTGAGCATCTTGAAGGAAGATAATGAGATCATGTACCTTTCAACCATAATCTGGGCTCATAGGGTTCCTTAGAGGTCTGTTATCTAGGCACTGAGACCCTGGCCTACTTAGCTTCAGCAAGGTTTCTGGATCATGTGCCTTCTTGGACTCTGGGCCCATAACCTCTTCTGCTGCCTTTCCATGACTGTAGGTCTTCTAAGACTTCTCTTTTGGTAATTCCATCCCTGTGCTGAGGTGGTAGAGAAAATGTTTCCTGGTAGATCCCCTCCACCTTCTGCCAAGGCTGAGGAATGTCTCCCCATGGCATCTCAGCCTCGTTTGAAAGCTCTGCAAGACCTGTGTGGAGTGGCTCTTGTTGGGTAGGATCAAACTGTTACTGGGGTGGTGATAGTACTTGTGTTATGAGTCATGGAATCTTAATTTTTTGTGTGCATGCAACAGGGTTATTATCGCAGGACAGCGGACTATTTCCCCACCAAGAACCGGCAGCGTGTTGGATGCTTCGCAGTCCCCATGGTATATGCTGCCTTCTTGATTGACCTTCGAAAGGGCGAGACTGCTAAGCTGGCCTTTCACCCTCCCCATCCCAGCTACACCTGGCCATTTGATGACATCATTGTCTTTGCGTATTCCTGTCAAGCTGCAGGTGAGAGCAGGAGGGAGAGGTTAATGGTACTAAGGGTAAACATTTGGGCACTGAACACATGAAGCTGCCTTATACTGAATCAGACCATTGGTCTATCAAGGTCAATATTGTCTACTCAGTCTGGCAGTGCTTCTCCGAGGCCTTAGGCAGAGGCGTTTCCTATTTATTTCCAGGCACAACTCCAGGTGCTGGTCATGAAAGCCCTATATTGTTTGGGACCAACATATCTGCCTGACCATTATGATCATATTTAGAAGCCCTGTTTTGGGTGTACCCACTTTCTGAGGTTCGGTGGGTTGCACCCTGGGAGAGGCAGTCATGGCATCAAAGCTCTGGAACTCCCTCCCGAGTAAGGCTCCTTAGAAACCTAATTCATCTGTCCTCTTCTGTTACCTTCTTCCACCAGCAGGTAAAGGTAGAGACACAATCTATGGAGGCTCGGGACAAACCTTTCCACCGTTTAAAGCCCGGCTTCTCCATTGAGATACATTGCGAAGATCACACGAAAGCATCTGAACACAGCCACTTTGCCAATGCTTTTCAATGGAGGAGGATGGGGGTGACCCCTTCCAGACCCCATAACTCTGGACCCTCTGACCCAATCTTTACCAAACTTGGGGGTTCTTGCAAGGAGAGTCCCTTCTAGCTACCCTGAAAATTTGGGACATCTACCTGAAAAAATGCCCCCCAGGAGCCGCGAAAAGACATTCCTGAAAAAGCCAGATTTTTATCCTGCTTTTTCAGGAATGGCAAATTTGGCTTTGCCAATCTCCCGGATTTTGCGGACTCAGTAAACCCGAACCCAAATTTTACCATATTTACATTTTTTCTGTATTTTTTGGGTTCGGTTTTTACTGAATCAACAGCCCTAATCAGGCTACCCTGGCCCATCCAGGGCAGGAAGGTCTTTGTCTGAGTCTGGAGCAATGGACTAAGGCAGCTTCCTGTGTTTGTGTATAGGAATTCAAATTCTAAAAATTACTTGAGATGAGCTACCTCCAAATTTATTGTAGCTCTGTGTGCCGCGACCACCCACCCCACTTCCTGATCTATTTGTGTCCTTATTAATCTATCCATCCTTAAATTGATTCCTCTGCTGCTACTTCTGTATCCCCCTTCACTAACGATTCCAGAGATCTCTGGACAAGTCAGTTGCTGGAGTTGGAATAAAGGGCTGCAAATGTTCCTGTTTATTCAAAGTAACCAAGAAGAAGAGTTAGTTTTTATATGCCAACTTTCTCTGCCATTTAAGGAAGAATCAAACCGGCTTATAATCACCTTCTCCTCCCCACAACAGACATCCTGTGAGGTAGGTGGGGGCTAAAAGAGCTCTAAGAGAACTGTGACTAGCCCAAGGTCACCCAGCTGGCTTTGTGTGTAGGAGTGGGGAAACCAACCCGGTTCACCAGATTAGCCTCCGCCGCTCATGTGGAGGAGTGGGGAATCAAACCCGGTTCTCCAGATTAGAGTCCACTGTTCCAAACTACCAACCACTACACCATGCTGGCTCTTGCAGCACCTTTATTGTGGCATAAGCTTTGGGAAGCCAAAGCTCACGAAGATAGATGCATGAAAGCAATGAACTAAAAAAGGAAAAATGTATCAGTTGAAGGTTTGTTTGTATAGTTTTTAGTGTAGAATTTTTGGTTTCCTGGGAATATAGTTTTGATCTGGGAAGGCACAGAGGACCAGTGGGCTGTGTTAAAGGTACCAAAGTGAGAATCATTTGGAAAATCATGGAAGCATGAGATGGGATGGAGTGCAGGGTGCCTGCATTGCCTATGTAGTAAGGCCTGTGATTCCTTTATGTTTCACGCGCAGGAGTCCAGATATACTTGAGTAACCAGGAGCACTTTGGCTTTATCAATGTTCCTGTGAAGTCACATCAGACACTGGAGGATGAACGCATAAACTTTGTGCACCTTATTCTGGAGGCCATGGGTAAGCAGCCTCACCCCCAAATGCATTCCAAACACATTTTAGCTGAATCGGTGGGAGGGAAAGGTATCAAAATTACTTTTTTTGGCTGAAATCTGGCCTGGATACTATATGTGTTGTTCAGTTTTTCCTGCTCTGGGGAAATCCAGACTTGTCAATGTTTGAAAATCCAATAAGGTAAGTGTTCAAGCTGTAACCTTCAATGGAGCCCCTGTTTACTATCCTTAGTAAACTGTACTTTGTGATGCTGCTAGTCCAACCACTGAACTCTTTTGAGATGTGTTAGTCTGATTGAGAGAGAGGTTTTGCGCATATCTCTGGGCCATAATATTTGAGCCAGCCTTTCATTTGGTTAGAATTATAGAATTGGAAGGGACCACCAGGGTCATCTAGTCCAACCCCCTGCACGATGCAGGAAATTCACAACTACCTCCCTCCCCCACACCCCCAGTGACCCCTACTACATGGCCAGAATATGGCCCAGATGCCACAAGTTCCCTTTGTCTTTTTGTGCCTAGATGGCTGAAGAGAAGTTAGGCCCAACACATGTCAGGTCAGTGGCATTTTCCTGTGCCTAGTCATTGGAAGAAGAATGTGCATATCAGATTTGATCCTGTCTGTTTGTTGTATGATCATGCAGAATTTGAGAGAGCGAGCGAGCGAGCTGAGGATGATTAAGCATAATTTTTCAGTGGACAGGCTTCAGTGTATTTCTCCCCCCACCCCAGAACAACTTGTTGCTTTCCCCAGCTATTAGATGTGGAATAAATATGCAAAATAAAATGCATAAATGCAATTTTGCTTAGACCGGCTTTCTTGGCACATGACTTTAGTATGTTTTTAAAGCGCAGAACATCTACACCTTGCATTTGCCTCAATTCCATGTGTTCTCTGTCTCTTGCAGTTGATGGTCCCCCCATGGTTCCCTCCAGGCATGTTTACCTCGCCCCAAAGCATCTTACTAAAATTGGATTTGATGAGGTAAGAGCTTTGTGGGCATGGAGTGAACTGAGGGTGTGTTTTGCATTCATTTGTGGATTTTGGCTGTAGGAGTGGATTAAATTCTGTGATGTTACAGGAGTTGGACCTCTTTTCTTCTCCCCTTTTCGGACCCTCCAAGCTGACTTTCAGATTTTTTTTAAAGTAAATCTCCAGCCTTCCTGGGTGTGAATCATTTCCTGAAAATTATTTTAGTACAGCATAAATATATGGGGCTGCCGGTACCCAAGTACAATCCTTCCAGCCTTTAACAGATGAAAATAGGGGTACTGATATAACACCCCTATTCCCAAATCCAGGGCCACTGTCTCCAGTATTGCCTACTGCTATTGGCTCTATTCTGCATGATGTATTCACTGACTCTGTCTTAGCCAGACCTGTTCTGATTAAAAAGCAAAAGGTGCATTTGTTTCATATAACAGAAAAATTTCAGAGGGTAGCCGTGTTGGTCTGCAGTAGAAAAGTTAAAGTCGAGTCCGCCTTAGAGACCAACAGGATTTTCAAGTATGAGCCTTGACTCTCGAAAGTTTATACCCTGAAAATCTTCTTGGTCTCTAAGGTGCTACTGAACTTGAATTTAGCCGTTCTGTTTTGTGCATTGGTAAGCTGTGTGAAGGGTAAAGGGAAGATGACTGGGGAAGGCACTGGCAAACCCGCCAGGGCTGGTTGGTTTCCAGCTGTGGCAGGATTCCCACTGTCTCATTGCCCTCACACGGCTACCATCTACATGTTTTCTTTTCAGATTTTCCTCATCAACTTGGCACGGCGTCCAGACCGGCGGCAGCGCATGCTGAGTGCCCTCTCTGAGTTGGAGATTGACGCCCAGGTGGTAAACGCAGTGGATGGAAGGTGACGGGATGCTTTTGATTGATTTATGTTTGTATACTCAAATATTTTTGTAGGGGAAAGGCTGATAAAATCAGGACATCCTATCTTATGACCACCCAAACCCCCAAAATAATTGAATCAGTTGCAAGGTTTTTGCAGTTAGCAATCAATTATCGTGAATGGTATGTAGCCGTTCCTTAATGGCTGATTTGGGATTGTTTTATCCAAATTTATCTATTTGTACTCGGATTTATCCTAATGTATGTTCCTCTTTTTTATATGCCAATAAAGGCATGTGTTTGTTTGTGACTGAGATAAAAATGCACTATAAATATACAAAAATATTCAACGGTGGCATAAGTACACCTATTGCATGAATATTGGCTCCAGACATCATTCCATTCTTTGACCAGGAGAGAAAGGCACACAACTGAATCACCGTCTAGGATATCTGTACCTGACCATGGCAGCAGAGCAAGATACCTCTGTTTAATATTTCTGCCTTTGGTCAGACTATTATTACTATTACATTTCACCTTGGTCTATTTTAGAGATTATGTACATATTATTTTACTGTCTGGAGCCTTTCTGTATGTTTAATATCTATATTATTTGACCACTGAAGAAGGCCAATGGGCCAAAACGAGTTTGGTCAGGGTCAATAACGGTCCTTTGTATTTATGCACATTTGTGAGGCTATCATATGGGCCTGGATATGTGTTTTAAAGAACATTGTAATAAATATATATATTGTCCTATATTTGTTTAGATTTAGGCTTTAAACTTATACATATCCAGCCCATAAATTTATAATGTCTTAACCTTTTTGGTTCTTAGTTCAATTCATTTGGGGTTAAGTTATTTCCTTTTTCTTCTTTTGTCATAAGTACCCCTCCCCTCTTCCATATTATCTTCACAACAAACCTGTGAGGTAAGTTTGGCTGAGAGAGAATGACCAGCCCTAGGTCACCCAGTAAGCTTTATACTGGGTTGTCATGGGCTTTACCCATGTATGCTGTCAAGCTGGGATGCTGTTATAAGAGGAAGTGTTTATAAGAGGAAATGTTGGCTAAGAGTTTTATTTATTTGCTACATTTATAAACTACATTCCAACCATAGCGGTTCCCAAGGCAGTTTATAATAGAAGCTGACCGAAAACAATTTCCAATTAAATCCATGTCAGATCTAAAAAACTGTAAGCTAAAGTAGCTTAACCACATAGCAGCAACCCCAGCTCAAAGACAGCATCATATTAAGCAAAACGGCAGTAAATGATGGCTTAACTTGATTGCTGAAGGCAAGGTGGACCAAGGTAAATTATCTCACACTTGCTGTCTGAAAAGAGAGGTGGGAGTGTGTCTGACGAATGTCCAGTGGGAGGGAGTTCCAAAGGACATGTAGAATCACAGAAAAGGCCCAGAGAATATCTGAGGCCTTAAGAAAAGGCCCAGGCCTCTTGTCACCTTGTCTCTGAAACTTGAGGGAGGGATGGGTGATAGTGGGGTGGGCAGCCTTTGATATCTGTAAAGTCTGGTTTACATTTTCAGGTATGGTTCCCTCACACCTGTGAGAACTAGGCCACCACCGAGAATCCCCTCCTGGCATTCCCCTGGCTGGGAATGAATGGCTGGTTCTTTTGCTTTGCTACCTGTCAAAGTACCCCCCACAAGGTTTTTTGCTTCCTACATGGGAATAGCCATGTGTGCCCCATCGAGATTGTTGATGTTGGATGTTTAGAGAAGGAGGTGAGGTGTGACATAGCTCCGCTCCCTTCTATCCTCTTAATGAGAGCCAGCGTGGTGTAGTGGTTAAGAGCAGTGGGCTCTAATCTGGAGAACCGGGTTTGATTCTCTGCTCCTCCACATGAGCGGCGGACTCTAATCTGGAGAACTGGGTTTCATTCCCCACTCTTCCAGATGAGTGGTGGACTCTAATCTGGAGAACTGGGTTTCATTCCCCACTCTTCCAGATGAGTGGTGGACTCTAATCTGGAGAACTGGGTTTCATTCCCCACTCTTCCAGATGAGTGGTGGACTCTAATCTGGAGAACTGGGTTTCATTCCCCACTCTTCCAGATGAGTGGTGGACTCTAATCTGGAGAACTGGGTTTCATTCCCCAGTGGTGGACTCTAATCTGGAGAACTGGGTTTCATTCCCCAGTCCTCCACGTGAAGCCTGTTGGGTGACCTTGGGCCAGTCACAGTTCTCTCCAAACTCTCTCAGCCTCACCTACCTCACAAGGTGTCTGTTGTAGGGAGGGGAAGAGAAGGTGATTGTAAGCCAGTTTAAGACCCCTTTCGGTAGAGAAAATCGAGGAATAAAAACCAACTCATCTTCATCATCATCATGAGTCTGCCCCAACCCATACGGTCTATCAGTACTGTGTCTACTGCCGGTTTCGGGTTTCCAATATAAAACGCTGTTTTAGATCTTTAAACCGCTAAAGTACTTGAGTCCACAGTGCCTAATGGACTGCCTTCATGCCTGTGAATATTTGGTAGGGGCGTTGCTGAGAGAAACCCACACTTTCAGAAGTTTGGCTGGTGGGAACCCATCTTCACAGCTGCTGTCCGTAAACTGTGGAACTCTCTCCCACAGGGAGTATGATTGGTGCTGTCATTAGAGACCTTCTGGTACCACTTGAAAGCGCATTTGTTTCAGAAAGCCTTCTGAGGAAGTGGGATGTTTATTCCTGGGGTTTCTTTCAGCTGTTCGTGTTTTTTTGCCAACAAAGTGTTTTTCACCTCTTACTGTTTTTTATGTCTTACTGTTTGTAAGACGCCTTGGGTGGTGTGAATGCCGTAGAAATGCACTACATAAACAAATGTTTTTCTTTGACCTCCACCCTTTCCATTAAAGCCTCCATTAGCCAAGAGTTGCCAACCTCCAGGGGCAGCCTGGAGGTCTCCCGGAATTACAACAGATCTCAGTTCCCCTGGAGACTAGGGCTGCTTTGGAGAGTGAACTCACTTACTTTGCATCCCTGCATAGCTCCCTCTCCAGGCTCCGCCCACAAATCTCCAGGGATTTCCCAAGCCAGAGTCGACACCCTAGTTTAAGTCCCACCCTATTCTGTCATCCTTTGTTTCCAGCCACTGCCATCATATTCACCCCCTGATTCAGTCCCTGCACCCTTTTTAAGGCAAGTGAGCTTCAAGGACTACCTACTTTGAGCAGGGAGGCAAATGGCATTAACTTTACACCCATTGCCATCTCTGCCCCTGCTGTCTCTATGAGTAATTTTTGAGAGATTTTTAGGGGTGTTTTCTCACCCAAGGACCTTTCCCATTGCAACTCAAGGGCTTGTCACAAAAGGGTTTTCTGCACCAAGCAGGGCCCAGAAGCATTTAAACACATTTTTGGGGGGCCATTAAGTCACAGCAGACTTATGGTGACCCCATAGGGTTTTCAAGGCAAGAAAAGTTCAGAGGTAGTTTACCATTGCCTGCCTCTGGTATTCCATGATGGTCTTCCATGCAAATACGGACCAGGGATGACCCGATTTAGCTTCCGAAATCTGACAAGATCAGGCTTGCCTGGGTTATCCAGGTCAGGACACATGAACAGATAGGAGATCAATAAGGTTGCCAGGTCCCTCTTTGCCAGGTCCCTTGTTGTGGAGCCTGAGGAGGGCGAGGTTTGGGGAAGGGAGGGACTTCAGTGCCATAGAGTCCAATTGCCAAAGCAGCCATCAGGTGAACTGATCTCTATCGGCTGGAGATCAGTTGTAATAGCAGGAGATCTCCAGCTAGTACCTGGAGGTTACAACCAGAAAAAAGAGGCTCTGTGCTGTATGTAATGTTATACAATTCAGATTCAATTGACATCAAGCCCTGCAGGCAACTGAGAAGTCAGACCTATTATGGGTATAATTTAAAAAGTGTCTTTATTGAGATATTGTTCAGCTGATGAAGCTTTGGCGAAACGTGGACACCGATCTAGACAACACGTCCATTTATCTTCTCCAGCTGCTCTTTTGTGGAACTTTCTAATAGAAATCATACCTACCTGGATGCTTTGAACCTTGAAAAGAAGAAAACAAATAGGATAAGATTATCATATATATTGTTCATTGCTAGATATTTGTTGTTAGTCTGCACTTGTTGTAAATATTGTATTGTTTGTCTTTCAGTTTCTCTGCACTTAATATATGTGATTGCATTTGATACTTGTGCTGGTTTTGTTCTTTATAACAGTACCTGGAGGTTGGCAACTCTAGAGATCAAGGAAACGTCACCCTTCCTAATCTTAGTCATTCCCTACCCCGCAATTTTTGTGAAAGACTTCTGCAGAGGCTTCCATTTCAAAGGCTTGTTTTTTGGCCCCTCCCCCTTTCAGGACATGTCTCGGTGGCCCCGCCCTTCTGTTACATCTTTTTGGCCCAACCCCTGTCAGCATACTTTCCTTTGATCCCACCCTATGACATCGTCTTTTGGACCCACCCCCTTTCAGAAACTTCCCTTTGGCTTCACCACATCTTCCACCCTGACTCAGTGGGTGAACCGCTTTCTAAAGCGAGGGGGCTTCAGAGCATTGTTGCCAACTCCAGGTCGGGAAATTCCTGGAGATTTGGGGGTGGAGCCTGGGGATGGTGGGGTTGGAGAGGGGAGGGACCTCATGGGAGTATAATGACATAGAGTCCATTCTCCAAAGCAGCCATCTTCTCCAGGGGAACTGATCTCTGTAGTCTGGAGATCAGTAGTAATTCCAGGACTCCAAGTAGGGTTGCCAGCTCCAGGTAGGGAAATACTTGGAGATTTGGGGATGGAGCCTGAGGAGTGCAGGGTTTGGAGAGGGGAGGGCTTCAATGCCACAGAGCCCAATTGCAAAAGGGACCATTTTCTCTGTCGCCTGGAGATCAGTTGTAATAGCAGGAGATCTCCAGCCACCACTGGCAACCCTACTTCAGAGCCTGTGTCATTGTAGGTCAAGCTTTTGGAGGCTGGGCCTTACTCCGTTGTGTGCCCTTAGATGCCGGTCTGGCTGGAAGGTTATTTCATTGCTAACCCCCACAATCTCTTCATGCCTGTGAATAGTGGTTAAGAGTGGTGGACTCTTAATCTGGAGAACCGGGTTTGATTCCCCACTCCTCTACATGAGTGGCGGAGGCTCATCTGGTGAACTGGATTTGTTTCCCCACTCCTACACATGAGGCCAGCTGGGTGAGCAGCAGGCTGCAATCTGGTGAACCGGGTTAGTTTCCCCACTCCTCCACCTGAAGCCTGCTGGGTGACCTTGGGCTAGTCACAGTTCTCTCAGAACTCTCTCAGCCCCACCTACCTCACAAGATGTCTGTTGTGGGGAAAGGAAGGAGATTGTAAACCAGTTTGATTATCCTTAAAAAGGTAGAGAAAGTCGGCATATAAAAAACAACTCTTCTTGGGAGCCAACGTGGTGTAGCGGTTAAGAGCGGTGGTTTGGAGCAGTGGACTCTAATCTGGAGAACCGGGTTTGATTCCCCATTCCACCATATGAGCGGCGGAGGCTAATCTGGTGAACTGGGTTGGTTTCCCCACTCCTACACATGAAGCCAGCTGGGTGACCTTGGGCGAGTCACACTCTCTCGGCCCCACCTACCTCCCAGGGTGTCTGTTGTGGGGAGGGGGAGGGAAGGCGATTGTAAGCCGGTTCGATTCTTCCTTAAATGGTAAAGAAAGTCGGCATTTAAAAACCAACTCTGCTCCTTCTTCTTTCCCAGTGCCCTGAACAGCAGCGATATCAAGAAACTGGGTGTGGACCTGCTTCCAGGCTATTACGACCCCTTCTCGGGCAGGACGCTCACAAAGGGGGAGGTCGGCTGCTTTCTTAGCCACCATCGTGTGTGGAAAGAGGTAAAAGCTCAGGCAATGTGAGAAGAAATTGCAGAAAAGGGACTGGGCTTGTTGATCTCGGAGGAACGGGCCGAGGGAGAATTCGATTACATGTCCTCATATTATAATAATTCTTGGCGTTTATACAGTCCTGTGCAACGCTGGCAATAGGCTCAGGCCAGATGGGAAATGTAGGCCCCATTTCAAACTGCTCATTAAGTATTTTTTAAATCCATGTTAAATACATTTGATTTATGTATGGGTCTATACATGTACATGTGGTGTGTAGGATGTACTTACAAGGAACAGAATAAGAGAACTAGAACGATTTATGAAAAAGGTAATGACAAGCAATTTTATTTTACCAGGGGGAGTAGTAGGGTTGCCAGGTCCCTCTTTGCCACCGGGGGGAGGTATTGGGGGCGGAGCCTGAGGAGGGTGGGTTTTGGGGAGGGGAGGGACTTCAGTGCCATAGAGTCCAATTGTCAAAGCGGCCATTTTCTCCAGGGGAACTGATCTCTGTCGCCTGGAGATCAGTTGTAATAGCAGGAGATCTCCAGCTATTACCTGGAGGTTAGGAAATCAGTACAGGGGCGACAAAAATGTACAATAACAATTACTGTTAAGTGTAACCAATGTTTATCCTATGGTGTCTAAATACAACTATACATATAAACATACAGTGTTATGTACAAGCATACAAAAATAACAAGCACAACCAAACAAGTCCACATGGATGGTGACACAGACACTAACAAAATTCACAAAAATGCAAGGTCTTTGGCAAGGTGCTGCATTCTTCTATAAGTCCCATGCAGGTAAGTGTGCAAATCTAGCAGAAATACCAATTTTAGAGGAGTAACTTGATGGAGGATACGGCCGTTTCAAATTCTTATGGGTAGAATTCTTCATCAGTCCTTCATATAGATTCCTCTAATATTGCACATCTTAAAGATTAAATTTCAAAATACTGGGTGCATGTTAGTTCCCACGAAGGGTAGTTATCATTAAGGCAGCCATATCATTAGACACCATAGGATAAACATTGGTTACACTTAACAGTAATTGTTATTGTACATTTTTGTCGCCCCTGTACTGATTTCCTAATCTCCTGATAGTAGTACAGTGGTGTCTTTTTTTCCTATTACCTGGAGGTTGGCAACCCTAGCAGTAGCCCCCCTCAGAATTGTAGACCCATGCCAACTGGTCCACCTACCCCCCCCCCCCCATTCTGGCCTGCATTTATATAGGGCTTTCAGTCTTCAAAATGCTTCACAGCAGGGATCACAGCAATCCACACAACAGCCCTGTATGGTAGGCCAGTATTGTTACCTCCATATTGAAGATGGGGAAACCGAGGCTGAGAGAGCCATGGCTGGCCTAACAATGGAAATGACATGTACCCTGGCTCCTCCCCTTGAAGGGCTTTTGAACGTCTTCACAAGGACTAATGCTTTAACGGGCAGTGAAAGTTTCCCCTGGGGCATAATCAGGAATTTCTGGCTGCACATTTGAACTACTCTGGGCGAGGTCTCTGAGCCTGTGGCTGCAATCCACACGCTTTGTGTCTTTCCAGATCGTGGAGCGGGGGCTGGAGAAGTCAGTCGTGTTGGAAGACGACGTTCGCTTTGAGCCATACTTCAAAAAGCGCTTGCTGAGGCTGATGGATGACCTGGAGCAGGTGCAGCTGGATTGGGACCTGATGTACGTAGGGTTATGGGATGGGGATGGGGCCTATTTCAGCTGCACAGTCTACGCTGTTAGCAGGGGTGCAGTTTAGGACTTGAACAGTGACGGACACTATCATGACCTGCAGTGTTGGAGCACTGCAAGGCAATCCTAACCAGAGTCATATATCTTTCTAAGGCCATTGAGGTCAGTGGACTTAGAGGGGGTAACTCTGTTTAGGATTGCACTGCTAGCTTACTTAGCCAAGTCTCTTCTTCTTTGACTAGCAATTGGGCTTTTCCAGACCTGCTTCCTAGGACCCGTTTATGGATCATAGAATCATAGAGTTTGAAGGGACCACCAGGGTCATCTAGTCCAACCCCCTGCACAATGCAGGAAATTAACAACTACCTCCCCCCACATCCCCAGTGACCCCAACCCTCCCCCTGCCATGCAGGATCCCACAATCAAAGCACTCCCGACAGATGGCCATTTAGCCTCTGCTTAAAGACCGCCAGACGGGGACTCCGAGGCACCCTCCGAGGCAGCACATTCCACCGTCGAACAGCCCTCACCGTCAGAAAGTTCTTCCTAATGTTTAGGTGGAATCGCTTTTCTATTAGTTTAAATCATATGATCTGAGAAAATTCATTCCCTCCTCCAGAGATTTCCAAAGTAACATCCTTTAAAAAACCATCCTTTTAAAAAATTCAATAATCAGCAATAAAAATGATATCAGCAACGAGTGTGTTACTAGAACTAGATATTTAGATAGATATTTATTAATACGGCTAATGCCATTAATGCATTCATATCAATTACAAGATAAAATTGAGAAGAAGAAAAATACAATATCTAAAACTATATAATATACGATTCTTAGATAGTTTAAGCAGTTTAAAAGACCACAAATTAATATAACATTTTCCTTTTTGAGTTAAATTGCCAAGCCCCAGCTTTGTCTGACAGATCTTATACATTGCGGCACAGAATTTAGCTACTTGTTTCACCATCTGGTCTGATCCTTCCCAGAGGAGACTTCTCAATCTTCATGACCAGCTATGTGGAGGGAATTCTGCAGTTGAGGTGCCACTGTGGAAAAGGCCCTGTTTCTGGTGTGGACTCCTGGCGGAGGATCTCCACTGAAGATCTTCATTCAGAGTTTTCAACTGGAGTAGCCAGGAACTACAGGGGGAACCTTGCAAAACATGTGGCCAACCCCTTGATCTATGTATAGGGCTGCCAGCTCCAGGCTGGGAAATACCTGAAGATTTTGGGGGTGGAGCCTAGGGAGGGTGGGGTTTGGGGGGAAGGGACTTATGTGGGCTATAATGCCATAGAGTCCAACTTCCAGAGTGGCCATTTTCTCCAGGTGAACTGATCTGTGTCACCTGGAGATCAGTTATAATAGTGGGAGATCTCCAGCCATCATGTGGAGGTTGGCAATCCTATCTGTGTGTATGCCTAAATAGGGCTGTGGCCCAGTGGCCTGAACAAAGATGCTATGGTTCTGCGAGTTCTTCCCCAACACCTGTTGCTAGAGATTCTTTTCCATTGGAAACGTCAGGGATTGACCCTGGGAAACTTCTGCATGCAACACACGTGCTCTGCTAATGAGCTGTGGCACCTATCCTCCTTAGGGTTGCCAACCTCCAGGTACTAGCTGGAGATCTCCTGCTATGAGAACTGATCTCCAGCTGAAAGAGATTAGTTCACCTGGAGAAAATGGCCACTTTGGCAATTGGACTCTATGGCATTGAAGTCCCTCCCCAAACCCCGCCCTCCTCAGGCTCCACCCCCAAAACCTCCCACCAGTGGTGAAGAGGGACCTGGCAACCCTAATCCTCCTTCATTGCTGGCTGACATGTTATACCATGAGTGGGCCTTGACTGAACTCATCTGGACTGTCTTTTCAGCTACCTGGGCAGGAAACAAGTGAACTCTGAGGATGAGGAGCCGGTGGAGGATGTGCGGAATCTTGTGGTGGCGGAGTATTCCTACTGGACTTTGGCCTATGTCATCTCATGGCAGGGGGCTCAGAAACTGATCGAGGCTCAGCCGCTTTCCAAAATCCTACCGGTGGATGAATTTCTGCCCGTCATGTATGACAAGCATCCCAAGTAAGAAGATGCTCTGGGGGCCTTGGAAGCACAATGTGAAACAGTGATAGTGTTCAGGATTTAAAAAAATATTTTTCTTAGGGCCATCAGTGTGGGGGGCAGAGAGAGGGCCCAAAGATTCACCTGTCATAGAACAGGTTGGGGCTTTTTGCCATCAAGTCACATCTGACTTACGACCCCTGGTGGGGTTTTCAAGGTGAGCCATTCAGAGGTGGTTTGCCATTGCCTACCTCTGCATCCCGACCCTGGTATTCTTTGGTATTTGGTATTCCTCCAAATACTTGCCAGGGTCGACCCTGCTTAGCTTCTGAGATCTGACAAGATCAGGGTAACTTGGGCTATCCAGGTCAGGGCAAAAAAACCAGGTTCTTGGAAAGGGAAGAGATGGATCCTTCAGAAAATTCTTAAATACTGCAACAGAATTTGGTCTGGATATCCATTAATGGGTGGTAGAATCTGTTGCATTGCTTAGAATCCTAGAATTTAAAAATATGTACAGCGTGTGGCTGGTCTTTACGTGGTTAGAGGGGAGCATATGGACTGTGATTAGGGCAGACTCCAAAATCCACAAGGGGCTTTTGACGGTTTTGGAAATAGTCTCTGACGTATTTTCTGCTGTTTGAATAGGGCGGATGCCTTGCTATTCTTTCCAGCCTCATGATTCTACAACCCCATAAAATACCGTTATCTTTCACCCCAAAACAAGATCCCCTCCTCTGATTTACAGTGTGGTGGCGTTGTGCTGGAACAAAGCTGTTTTGTTTCCTGCCTTCCCAGCCCTGCAAATCTATAAAATTCATTCAGGGCTAACTTTCAAAGGATATCTGCAGAATCTGCTCCCAGACGTTTTGCCTTGTAAGTGTGTTCCTTCCCCCCCTTGACTGCAGTACTACCTCTTAAGGGAAAACAGCTGTAGGAATGAGCTCATTCTCTCCCTAACCTTCAGTCTGTAGACTGTGGAAAAGAACCATCAGCAAGTCCCCGGGAGGTATGGCTTCAGATGAGGGGCTGAGAGAGGGAAGGAGGGAGGGAGAGAGGAGGGGGGCTATCATCAGTGCCAAAGAATGATTATAGGGCAGCTTGGTTAGTTTCTTGCTGGAAACATTGCATGAGCCAGAGAGCTGTAGCCAAGTTCGAATAATTTAAACGCAGCATGATTTGCATGAATAAGTCCTGCTGAATCAAATCGGAGGTCTGTCCAGCCCAGTGCCTTGTTTCCAATAGTGGCTGGCTAGATGCCTCTGGCAAACTCACAAACAAGACATGAAGGCCTTCCTCTGCTGTTTGCTACTGGTACGGAAAGGTATACTACCTTTGAACATGGAGGCTCAGGCCGTTTCCACACACGTTATTTGTCCCTTGTTCAATACTGTTGGGAAGTGTTTTGTCCTGTTTCCCAACAGAATCATGTTATATTCATCGATTCATGCCTCTCCCAAGGTTTCTCCAGCTTCTCTTTGTTCTTTTACAAACCTGCGTTCCAAAGTTTTGGGAAAGATCAGGGCAAAAGCCTGGATGGCTGCCATGGAGGAGAGGAAGTTCAGATTTTCCCAGTCATTTTCCCCACATGGCAGTAGGGTTGCCAACCTCCAGGTGGTGGGGAGAGTTAAAGGAAGGATTTCCCAGGTCCTTGGACTACCTTGCCTGGTTGCTGGATTTCTTGACTTTGGCTGAACTGGTGATACAGGAGGGTGAGATGAAGTCACTCGCTTCCACTGTGTCACATTTTTGGCTCATGTAAGGCCGAAGTGGCAAGAGACCTCAGCATGGGAATGTTTTGCCTTGCTGAGTTTCCCGTGAATCATCTGGCTTTTGCTCAAGATAGCTTGGAAATGCAATTTGCAGGCCTCCCGCCCTCAGCCGAGCCAAGCACTCAGTTGGCCGTGCTTGGAGACTTTTTCCATCTGAGCCAGACTCTTGCTCTAAACCAGAACTTCACCTGGCCTTTTTTGGCTCTGGATCGGCTGCTTGGAATCTCTTTAAAATGCTGAACTTCTGACAGGGCCTGGATGTTTGCACTTGTGGCTAGGAGGCTTTTTGTCTTTTTGTCTGGTTTGATAGCTTGTGGCTTGATGTGAGAATTTTTCCTGCTTCTCCCCTGTCTCGGTTCTTTTTATAATTGGAAATTCTCTGGGTGCTTTACTCACCAGAAGCAAGAGCCAGAGGATGTGATAGGAAAGACAGACCTTGTACTCTTAGACTATTCACACATATAACAGTAAAGCATATCGGTTTATTTGAACTTACAAAGAGTTATAAGGCAAAGAAAGAAGCAGATACTTGAATAAATATATAAGATAGACATTAACATACCCACACACAAGTTGATGTACAGACAAATAGTTACAGAGGCCTCTGGGTCACTTCCAGAGAGAGAGAGACAGAGATGGCAACCATTCAATGGGTCTGTGGTCTCTCCGTGGAAGGACCAAGGACTGGACAACTGGACCAGCCTTTTATAGGTTGAGCCGTGAGAAAGGGGTCTCAAACGGCCCCCTCCTGTCAAATTCTTTAGGAGATGAGTCTCCACAAATCATGACTAAATTTGTTTTGGAAATACCCTGTTCCATAATAAGGTTCTCATGTCCAGGTCTCTGATAAATCTTGTTCCGCCCGTCAACCAGTGTATGGAAAACAATCCCCCCCCCTACGTAAGCAGACAATTTGTTGCCTGCTCAAATGACCTTGTTACTCTAAACATGATTTGGAGCACTTAATGTGCTTTTTGGGTGGCTAGCTCCTAGCAATGCAATCTCCTATTCCCTTTAGGGTCAAGATCCTAATTGGGGATGGGGTCAGCTAAAAGTCAGGACTTCATATGGCTTCTACGCTACAGATTAATAAGCTACAGATTAATAAAATTGGTTCTTCTTAAGCCAAACCACTATAAAAGAATTCTCGCCACATGGCTCTTTGTGTGTGTGTGTGTGTGTGTGTGTGTGTGTGTGTGTGTGTGTGTGAAGTGCCACCAAGTTGCTTCCGACTCATGGCGACCCTATCAACCAATGTCCTCCAAACGTCCTATTGTTAACAGCCTTGTTCAGGTCTTGCAGACTGAGGGCCATGGCTTCCTTTATAGAGTCAATCCACCTCATGTTGGGTCTTCCTTTTTTCCTAGCATGATTGTGGCCGTTTATGCTTGGTAATTAGTTGCATGTTCCAGGCTGAAGTGCCCCGCATATTTTTTTTATTTCTTCACGCTGCGTCATTCCAGCCATCACTGCGAAGCCTGCGCATATCTGCTTTGCATTTCTTTTGTATTTGCTCCACCACCCCCTCTTCCAACACCACAGTTCAAAGGAATCTACTTTCTTCCTGTCAGCTTTCTTCATTGTCCAGCTTTCACACCCATACATAGTAATGGGGAATACTATGGCATGAAATAACTTGATCATGGTTGCCAGCGACCCATCCTCATATTTCTTTTAAAATATCCCCCTCATATTCACAAGACTAATGGCTGTCAAAAAATTAGGACAAAATCCATTAAAATGCCAGCTGACCACTCATGCCTTTATCATATTTGTATCCCATCCTTCATCCAAGGAACAGTATATGTGGTCCTTTCCCTCTCTGTTTTATCATCAGTGACAACCCTGTGGGGTACTTCAGACTGGAAGATGGACTAACCAAGGCCACCCAGTGAGCTTTGTAGTTTACTCAGGATTTGAACCTGGGTCACATCAGTATGATACTCTAACCATTACCCCACACTGGCTTTCAGAACCAAGATCTATACCTAGCAATGACTAGACTACATGTGACCATGATTGCATCCTTTATTGTCTGTCTTTTATTACATTTTTTGTAATCCGTCTAAAGGGATAGCCTCTATTAGTTAGAGACTGCGACAAGTCTGCAGCAGCCTGTTGAAAATCCTTAGCACTGGTTGTATTTCTTTTAATTCTAACAAATTGCCCATAGGGCAGATTATGTCTGAGGTGTTTGGGATGATGGAAAGAAAAATGCAAAAGAGCATTTCGATCCGTTGGCTTTTTATACAACATCATGGCTAATTTGCCTTCATTGTCGTGGTATACCATGGTATCTAGGAACGGGATCCTATGGGGATGAATTTGACCAGAAAATTTAATAGAAGAACAGGAATTAAGCCAATTAATAAATTCATCAAAAATAATCTCCAGAGATAATAAAAATATCAAACCATAGAGATCAGTTCACCTGGAGAAAATGGCCGCTTTGGCCATTGGACTCTATGGCGTTGAAGTCCCTCCCCTCCCCAAACCCTGCTCTCCTCAGGCTCCACCCCCAAAACCTCCCCCTGGTAGCGAAGAGGGACCTGGCAACCGTATTTCTATCGGTGCGTCATGTGAATCAGCTTTTGCGTTCAAAATAACTCAGGGTCAAGCCCTAAAGTCTCCTTCCTGTTGCAGTAACTTGATTTCTGCAGTTGTTCTGTTAATCCTCTCTCTCCCCGTCCCTCTTCTTTCCAGTGAGGATTACAAAAAGTACTTCCCCACCCGGGACTTGCAAGTTTATTCTGTGCACCCCCTCCTGGCGTACCCCACTCACTACACTGGGGAGGCCAATTGGATGAGTGACACAGAGACCTCCACCATCTGGGACGACGACTCCCGCAAGACCGATTGGAGCGGCTCGCAGAAGACGCTGAAAGACGACCGAGCCATCGGCGGCCGCACAACCGGCCACTCTTTTCGCGCAGCCTCCAGGGACGAGCTATAACATCTGCCCGGTAAGCGAGGCCCGCAAAACAGCTGTGCGGCAGATGTGAATCCACTCTGCTGCTGGAAGCGTGGGCAGTTGGCTGGAGGAAAACCCTCCCGGAGTTCATTGCTCCGTTGATGTATTTTTCAACGTGGCTGATGTTTGTCTGTTCTACTTTTTCAAAGCTGCTTTATATATGTTTACATGCGAAGCATGAGGATAGCCGGAGGGAGGTGCACACAATGGGCTGTTTAGCTTGGAGAGAAGATGGTTAAGGGGAGATATGAATGAGGTCTATAAAATTTTGCATGGTATGGAGAGAGTGGATAGGGAGAAGCTTTTCTTCCTCTCTCATAATACTAGAACGTAGGATCATCTGCTGAAGCTGGAGGGTAAAAGGAAGTATTTCTTCACACAACCCATAGTTAAATGGTGGAACTCCCTGCCCCAGGATGTGATGATGGCTGCCAACTTGGAAGGCTTTAAGAGGGGAGTGGACATGGTCATGGAGGAGAGGGCTATTCATGGCTACTAGTCAAAATGGATACTAGTTATGATGCGTACCTATTCTCTCCAGGATCAGAGGAGCATGCCTATTATATTAGGTGCTGTGGAACACAGGCAAAACAAAGCTGCTGCAGTTGTCTTGTTTGTGGGCTTCCTAGAGGCACCTGGCTGGCCACTGTGTGAACAGACTGCTGGACTTGATGGATCTTGGTCTGATCCAGCATGGCTTTTCTTATGTTCTTAATGGGGAATTTGGACTCAAAGATTTTGTATCTAGGGTTCTGTGCAAATTTATCATATAACAGGGATAGCCAAATATAGACACAAACGTGATTAATTCAGAGACTGGGCTTGCTTGGTGCAGAATTATTAGCGCAGGATAGGACAGTAAGCAGTGCACTGTATAATTTGAATCTGAGAGATTGAAGGCCATTTTTCTATATGCCTGTACCACACACGCATGGGATTTCTAATGCTCTGGCTTGATCTTACACCTACGGGAGTGGTAAAATCTTGAAGAGGCAAAGTGGAGTGTACCACTTCAGGTGTGTATGGGGTGCCTTTTTTGAATGCTCGCCAAAGTTAAAAAGCAAAACAACAGAAAAATCTCCCTGCCAATAAAAGTCTAGCAGATCAGAAAGACAAAATTCAAAACCAGCCCATTTAGTGCTGTGCTAGTTCTTTGCTTGAGAGAAACATGCTAATTAATACAGTGTCCAAAATATGGTTTCTCCCAATATACACTCTACCCCTCTTACCACCTTATTCTTCTTATATTCTACCTGTCAGTGTGGCATTTCTGTTTAGCCATTGTAGCAAAATGGAACCTCCAGGTTCAGAGGAAGTATACCTCTGAATACAAGTTGTGGGGGGGGGCAACAACGGGGGATGGAGGCTTTGTCCTACCTGCTTGTGGGGCTTTCTGGGGCATCTGGTTGGCCCTTAGGGAAAAGAAGCTGCTGAGTTGGGTGGATCAGTCTGGTTCAGCAGGCTTTTCTAACGTTCATATGCATGATGGGTAGACCAAACCATAGTCTTGCTGTCTGTTTTACCACTGACAGGAGCCTGATCTCTGGACAGAGCCCAGGCCCTGACAGAACTTGACTTGGGAACAGGTAAAACTGAACCTGTGATCAGCTTGAACTAGCTCACGATCCTGACGCAAACACCGGGGTTGTTTATGCACGGGTACTTTCACTCACTTTCACTCGTCTGTCTCAGTTGTTCCTTGGAGTTCTGCATGAGTTTTCCGTCCATTAGAGATTACCTTGTGCCCAGCCGTCGCAATGTCCAGGTCTTCCCATTCCTCTGTTAAGCCGGCTCTTCCATCTTCCCTGAGTCTGTGTGAAATCCCCATGCATAAGGCAAAGGACAGGGCACACAAGCTTGGTTTCTCTCAAAGCCAATTAAAAAGCAGCATGTCCAGAGGCGGGGACTGAAATGCTTCCTGCTTCCTTGGAGTTCTTTCTGAGCAGAAGAAACTCTTTTTAAAACCGAGGTTTGGATTTCCTTTTCAGATTGCTCTGTTTTTTATGTTGTTGTTCTTAAAATGCTTTTTATGTGGCAATTGGGTTTTGGGGGGGATTTTCTCTCACAGTGAACACTGCGAAGTAAGCCAATTACAAAGCAGCGTTTAATGGGGCGGGGACTTGATTTGAGTTTGGTGTCTGCTGGTGTATAGATTCCCAACAGGAAAGTGTGGGTCCAACCAGCAACAAACGTCAGGTGAAACTCCCATGCATAAATGACCCTGGTGACTCAAGCAGGGGACCTGAGCTTTCGGTCACCTGGCGTGTTTCCTCGCCAGTCCTGCGTTTTTCTGGCAGCCTCCTCCCTGGAGTTGTTCTCATGTCTCCGAGGCTGAACAGTCAGCATTTAGCAGCATGGGAGGCTCTCTTGAGGATATTTGTTCAGGCTCAGTTTTGCCATGAGAGTTCTCCAAATGGGTCAGAGCAGGACATTTTCAAGAAACCACACAGATTCCAGAGTAAACAAGCCGTCCTGTATTGTTTGCAGCTGGAGAGCTGTGCCAGAAAGCCGTCTATCTTCTTCTGTTCACCATTTGGCAAGCTCATTTGTGCTTTTTTGGGTTGTTTTCTTTTTTTAAAGCTTTTGTTGACAGTGTAGTCTAGTGATCCAGCGGGAGGAGATGAAGTGACAAACTCGGTGGTCTGGAATTCTCTTGCTTTTCGCTCAGCATGCCGAGAATAAAACCAGGGAGTAATAGGAACCATGCAACCCAGCACAAAGCCATGTGGCAAAGACTGCTGTAAATTTTACAGGTTTCTTGTAAGAAAGCCTCTTCCATGTCAAGTCGCAGCCAATTTATGGCCACCCCTCAGGGCTTTCAAAGCAAGAGGCTAACAGAAGTGGTTTGCCATTGCCTTCCTCTGTGTCGTGCCCCTGGACTTCCCTAGTGGCCTCCCATCCAAATACTAACCAGGGCGGACCCTAGTTAGCTTCCAAAATCTTATGGCCTACCAAGCTACTAAATCTACTGAGCTTTATCTTCCAGTTGTCAGAATTTTTTTTTTGTCTTCCTAAATGACATTCATGTCTTTCTTTCTTTCCAGGGTCATTCCTCTGTTCCACGGATGTGAAGGAGACAAAAATTCTGGGCTTGATTCCCCCCTCACTCCCTCTGAGGAAAGCTATGTTTGCTTGGTGTGCTTGAACACCAAGAAAGGTACTGATTTGAGAATCCGTATCAAAGATCCAATTGTACATTACCAGCACCTCTGGAATCTTCCTCGCTGGGCTGCTGTGGTATGTTTGGCCCAGTAGTGCAGAACATCTCCTTTAGCGTTGCCAAGAACTACAGCTTCCTTCACAGGCAGGCCGGATGGTTCTAATTGCTCCTTTGGGTGAAATTTTTCTAACCTGGGACATGAGACGCCTGTTTTGCTGACGCCTGCCTGGATGCAAGCTCTTTTGTACAGGTGTTTATTTTTGAAACAGTCCGTTCGGATGTCTTAAACCCCTGGTTTGGATGGATTTTTTGAACAGCCTCTTTGCAATGGGGGTCTGTGTCTTTTCTGTTTACGTTTCCTTGGATGCAAAGAAGAGATGAGAGACTGTGCCTTCTTAACAAGCCAGCTGGGAATACTCAGGATCACCTCAGTGTCTCAGAAATTCTGGTTCCAGACAAATCCCTCCGAGCAAATGGAGCAAAAATAAGACTTTCCCTGCACCATTTTCACCTCACTTTCTGTCTGGTCTTAGCCTGGCGTTACCATGCTAGGCCTTGGTTATATTTTATTTAACTGAACTGAGAAGACATAATTGCAGATTAAACATGAGCTCTTATTTAAATTCACAAAAGAATGTGTTTACCATGTTAGAGTGGAGAACATAACTAATGGTTGCCAGCTAAGGGAGTTTGTGTTCCTTTAACTGCTGCCATGTGCATTCTTCATGTAGGAAAAAGCACGCAGAGCTGAGTTTCTGCTAGTGACACAGCTGCTAAAAGCACAGAAATTGTCGGGGAGTAGCAAACCTGTATTTGGGGTGCAAGTACATCTGGGAAGCTCCTGTCCTATGGGACCGTTGTGGGTTCTGAGGGTCAAGAACTCAGCACTTTAAAAGTTATGACCAGAATATTTCCAGTGGTGCGGTTGCAATAAATTCATCAAATAGGCTTCAATTTTTAATTCATTTGCACGTTTCTTTCAGTTGTCTGTGTTTCTTTAAATATTTTGTTTGTTTGGCAAAAGAACTGAGGGATAAGATTTGTATGGGGGGGTAAGCTGTAGGTTTGCTGAAGGCTGTGCTAAGTGGAAAATCCTTACTCAAATCCCACTTCACCAGAGATCTGGTTTGTTCTTTATAGATGGATAGCTGTCACAGGACCTCATCAGGAATGCTTGGGAAGCTGAAATGGTATATCTAGGAGAGTACAATACTATTAATGTGTTGATTTTTGAGAGCATGGGGAAGAGGGTTTTTCCCAGGTTTGCTGTTGAAGAATTAACTTGGTGCTACCAGGGATCATGAGAAGATGACTCACTGGAAAAGACAATCATGCTAGGAAAAGTCGAAGGCAGCGGGAAATAACCAGCATGAGATGGATTGATTCAACAGAGGAAGCCACAGCCCTCAATTTGCAATACTCGAGCAAGGCTGTTAAAAACAGGACATTTTGGAGGCCATTAATTCATAGGATTGCCATAAATCAGAAGCGACTTGACGGCACATAACACACAGACACACACTGTTGGGACTGAACCTGGATCCTCCAAAGGCTGTTTGGAACAAACCATGGTGGTATGGGCCTGGCCCATTTTAGCTGGAGCGGTCTTGCCTCCACAAGGTCTAGAAACGTACACTCTTGAAATGAAACCTTGGCTTTTGCCGTTGTGAGTTGTTCCCCCACTCACACTCAGTTTGGGTCTGTAAAATATTGTTAACCCTTTGCAAAAAAAGAATTAGTCTTGTTTAAAAAGCCACTTTAAAACCACAGCCGTTTTTAAAGAACCCGGCACGTGACCTCCTCGCGCTAGTAAAATCTTACTGAAAGGGCTACATGCTTGGAGGGAGGACAGGGAGGGAGATAGTGATGGACAGCATACATTAAGTGCAAAAATTTTAATATATTTTTTGCCAATTTTTCAGATATGAATTTAGTATTTGTTTATAAGTATTTATTAAAACATTTTTATCCCACCTTTCCCCATGGTTCAGGGTGGCTTGCAGTACATAATTAGAAGCATCAAATTCCAATAATATCCCAATTTCCCTTCCCCAGCCTGATAAAATGCCGGCAACTTATATGTACGTATGTGCTGACAAGTCACAACTGACTTACAATGACCCCAGCAAGGGGCTTTCAAGGCGAGTGAGAAGCAGAGGTAATTTGCCATTGCCTTCTTCTGCAGGGTTCTCCTTGGTGGTCTCCCATCCAAGTACTGACCCTGCTTAGCTTCTGAGATTGGGTGAGATCAGGCGGTACCATTCCACATGTCCCCTCCTGCCCCTGCAATTTCTACTGGTGAATAAAACAGCCTTACAGTGGCTCCTGAAAGTTGCCTAGGACAGCTCCCCGCCGTGGAGAGCCTGTTCCACAAAGTGGGAGTGACCACAGAGAAAGCATGGGCCCTTGTTGATGCCAGGCGGCCCACCTTTAGGGAGGAAGCACCCAGAAAGTGGCCGCCTAGCTGGTGCCAAAGGACTTATGGGATGCTCCTTTAGATATGTGGGTCCTAGGCCATGAAATCTTTAAAGGTCATAACCAGCACCTCGAATTGAACTCAGAAAGAAGCTGGCAGTCAAAGAAGGTGTGTTAAGAGAGGCGAGATATGTTCCCAGAGGCTAGCTCCTGACAGTTGCAATTTCCATATTGTCTTCACACATTGTCACCACAGCATGGTGTAGTGGTTAAGAGCGGCGGACTCTGATCTGGTAAACCGGGTTGGTTTCCCCACTCCTACACATGAAGCCAGCTGGGTGACCTTGGGTTAGTCACAGTTCTCTCTGAACTCTCAGCTCCACCTACCTCACAAGGTGTCTGTTGTGGGGAGAGGAAGGCAATTGTAAGCTGGTTTGAGCCTCCTTACAAAGCAGAGAAAATCAGGGTATAAAAACCAATTTTCTTCTACTTTTTCCTCTTCCTCCCCCCCCCTCCAACAAAGAGCATGTTACAGTAAGTTGCTGCCTCTGACTGCTCTGGCAATAGGCCCCCAACTTCTGCTGTTCTTCTGAACTTGCTTGTGCAGAGCGGCAGGGGAAGCAAAAATAGGCGTGAGAAGTAGGATTCCCAGGACCTGACCCTGTTAAAGAAATGCACAGATGGGAAACTTCCTGCAGATAATTTCCTGGTTGCTGCAGCTCGAGAGTAATATTTGCATCTGGTCAAATTTTCCTTTCTACAGCCCTCTTAAAAGTTACGGGAGCCGCATCGAATCCCATATCTGGTTACCCTAGAAGGAAAAGAGGGGCTCATTCCAAATGGATGAGCTAGAGGTGGTAAATGAAAGTACATTTGAGTCTGCCCTTTCTACTAATCACTCACTGACATACAGTAAGCAATTCCATGTGGACTATGAACTCTTGTTGGGTCTAATAGTATCAGATGAAATCATTCCTCTGTGAAGATGGTGGTACGGCCTCTCTGTGTGAATCAGTCCCTCCTTGGAGCAGAGAGGTAGAGAGTTTTAAAAAGTCACTATTTCCATTAGACATACAAACAATTAAAAGGATCCCCTCTCCCACAAACTGCGTTATTCCAGACGCGATATTCAGTTCGCACAAAAAGCCCTCTGGTTGCCATAAGTAGGGTTGTCAGCTCTGGGTAGGGACATACCTGGAGTTTTGGGGGTGGAGCCTGGGGAGGGCAGGGTTTGGAGAGAGAAGGGACCTCAGCAGGGTATAGAGTCCACCCTCCAAAGCAGCCATTTCCTCCAGATGAACTGATCTCTGGAGATCAATTGTAATAGCGCGAGATCTCCAGGTGCCACCTGGAGGTTGGCAACCCTAGCCATAAGGTGGTGGTGGCCAGACTGTGGGTGAGGACCCAAAAGTGGGTCAGGACTCTCTTGCTGGAGGGTTGCAAGGCCAGGAGGCAGGAGGGAGAACAGGAGAAGTTGGGAGAAGAGATTCTGGGAAGCTCAATGGCCAATTTAGGTTTTCTTTGGCCGTGAACCCTGGTCAAGGCGTGTTCTGCCCAGGAATGTGATATCTTTATAAATATTAAAAAACAGAAAAATAAAATACAACCTCTTGAAGAAGTGAGCTGAGGCTCATGAAAGCTCATACCCTGCCAGAAAATATTTTTGTTAGTCTTTAAGGTGCTACTGGACTCTTGCTCTTTTCTATTACTGCAGACAGACTAACATGGCTACCCACTGTGAATTAACCTCTTGTTCAGTGTTTGATGCCAGATTCTCACATTTAGGGTTGCCAGTTCCCTCTTTGCCACTGGCGGGAGGTTTTTTGGGGCGGAGCCTGAGGAGGGCGGGGTTTGGGGAGGGGAGGGACTTCAATGCC
Source organism: Euleptes europaea (assembly GCF_029931775.1). NCBI lineage: Eukaryota > Metazoa > Chordata > Lepidosauria > Squamata > Sphaerodactylidae > Euleptes > Euleptes europaea. The sequence goes on along the minus strand of NC_079325.1, from coordinate 52,465,541 downwards.
ATAGAGTCCAATTGCCAAAGAGGCCATTTCGTTGGCTGATCAGTTGTAATAGCAGGAGATCTCCAGCTCGTATCTGGAGGTTGGCAACCCTACTCACATTGTATGTTGAAGAGGGGGGAAAGTAACACGGAGTTCCTTGGCGCGTGGGTCCCGAAAAGCAGTTAGCTTGGAAGTGGATCCTGCTTCATCAGAAAGTTTGAAAACCACTGCCCAAAACGATTACATCATGCAGTCTTTCCGTTTCATAGCAAGCTGGTTGACTCTCCCGCTCTGTTTTTGGTTTTCCTGGTTTCCTTTACTCCGAAGGCTTCTGTCTCTTTTGATGTAATGCAGGGCTAGAGACCTGCATCTCACTGAAGTGAACCACCTGCATCTTGGCTGTGCTGCTGTCAAACTGCAGTTGGGGGCTCCTGTGATTAAAATGCTCTTCCGTGCAACAGTAGCACCTTTCCATAGAGCAGGGGTGGGGAACCTTTTTCCTGCCAAGGGCCATTTGCACATTTATAACATCATTCAGGGGCCATACCAGGTGTGGATCTCCGGGGGGGGGGGAGGCTAGGGTTGCCAGGTTGCCAGCCACCACCTGGAGGTTGGCAACCCCAGGGGAGGCCACACAGAGAAGGCCTACAGGGCACCCCCGCTTCCCCCTCCCAGGCGGGAGGGCAGCCAGTGGCGGGCCCGAGCAAACAAGACGCCAGTGGGGCGCAGCACTCAGTCGAGAGAAAGGAAGGAAGAAATGGAGAGAGGGGGAGAAAGAAAGAAAAGGACGGAGGGAAAGAAAGAAAAGGACGGAGGGAAAGAAAGAAAGAAAGAAAAAGAAAGAAAGAAAGAAAGAAAGAAAGAAAGAAAGAAAGAAAGAAAGAAAGAAAGAAAGAAAGAAAGAAAAAGAGGGAGAAAGAGGGAAAGGAGAAAGAGTGACAGAAAAAGAGGAAGAAAAGAGACAAGTTTCCCCCCCGCATACACACCCGCGCACGCCAGCCCCACACGACTGGGCCCCAGCCTCCCCGCCCACACACACACCTGGCGGCACACGGAGCCCCGCGACCAGACCCCAGTCTCCATGCCCTCCCCCCCAGAGTCCACAAAAGGCCCCCCCGAAGCCCAATCGGCTCCTGCATGCATGCTCTGCCGCTGGGAGCCGCCAGCCTCTTCCCCCCCCCCCCGCCTCCCTTTCGCTGCTCAACAGCAGTGAGAGGGGCTTACAATGTGCCGTGGCGTTCCTGCACACCACAGCTGTAGGGGCAGCCTTGGGGGACGCGTCCCTCCCCTCTCCTCTCGCTGACCAACAGCCGATAGTCGGCGAGAGGAGGTCAAGGGGCGCTGCAGTGCCCCTGTAAGCCGTGGCCCCAGGAACACCCTCGGGGAGGGCCGCCCTGCACCCCGCCTCCACGGTAGGGCCCCAGACCTCCCGAGGGCCACAAAAAATGTCCTCGGGGGGCCCCATATGGCCCCCGGGCCTGAGGTTCCCCATCCCTGCCATAGAGAAAAGCAACATGTCAGGCTAGGCAAAGAACACCAGAAATAGAAGCAGCAGCAGAGAATAGGACTCACAGTGTGTGTGTGTAAAGGGCCTTCGAGTCGCAGCCGACTTATGGCTACTCATTTTGGGGTTTTCATGGCAAGAGACGAACAGAGGTGGTTTGCCAGCGCCTTCCTCCGCACCGCAACCCTGGACTTCCTTGGTGGTCTCCCATCCAAAGACTAACCAGGGCTGACCCTGCTTAGCTTGGGTTTTAATCGTGGATCGAAAGGTTCTGGCTGGATATTAGGAAACACTTTTTTACAGTCAGAGTTGTTTGACAGTGGCATCAGCTCCCGAGGGAGGTGGTGAGCTCCCCCCCACTGGCAGTCTTTAAGCAGAGGCTGGACAAGCACTTGTCAGGGATGCTCTAGGCTGATTCTGCATCAAGCAGGGGGTTGGACTAGATGGCCTCTACGGCCCCTTCCAACTGTTCCAAGCAAGCCGTATCTTGGGTCGATGCCTGGCCCTTTAAAGCTTCCATTCCACAAACACACACCCCTTTCCCTCTGTTGCTATGTACATTTCCTCCATCCTAGCTACGGCACATCCATTCTGACTTAAAGGGCTCTGCTCTCTTCTCTTTCCTCCCTTCCCCATCCCAACCTCTTGACTCCGGGCTAGGCCACAATGGCCCCGAAGAAGAAAGGGGGGCGCAAGAAAGAGGACGCCCCCAAAGAACCGGAGACGTTGATCGAAATAGTGCCTGAGCACTGCCGAGAGTTTTACTTGATTCAGATCCGGGATTTGGAGGGAAGATTGGCCCGGTAGGTAGTCGGTGGTGTTGGGTGGTGTTTGGGGCCAGTGTGAACTGCCTGCTCCAGAGAGGTGCCGCTGAAAATTAAGCCACAGAGAAAGCGTTCATATTAAACACTTCTGTATAACTTTGCAGAGCTTTCGTTGCCTGGAGGGGTGTATCGGCGGCTTCTCTTTTCCTGGAGACCCCCGGCAACTGTCCCTCAAAAATATTGTATTTATTTATACCTAGGGTTGCCAGCCTCCAGGTACTGGCTGGAGATCTCCTGCTATTACAACTGATCTCCAGCCGACAGAGATCAGTTCACCTGGAGAAAAGGGCCGCTTTGGCAATTGGACTCTATGCCATTGAAGTCCCTCCCCTCCCCAAACCCTGCCCGCCTCAGGGTCTGCCCCCAAAAACTTCCCACCAGTAGTGAAGAGGGACCTGGCAAACCTATGTATACCCCACCTTTGTCCTCATAAGGGCCACAAAGGCTGCTAACAAAACATGCATAAAATCATATCTTAAAAACATTAAAACCAACAAAAAGACATTGTTACGTGCGCTCAGGAGCTCTAACTAGCTCCCTACCCAGCTTGGAGTTCCTTTTCTTCCCTGCCACTGATATTTGAGGCCAATGGGCCCAGTGGGAATACTAAAATGCAGGGTAAAATTAAAATAGCTCCAATTTTAGAGAAGACGGCCCTTAGGGATGCACCTAGGGTTGCCAGGTCCTTCTTCGCCACCAGCAGGATATTTGGGGGGCGGGGCCTGAGGAGGGCGGGGTTTGGGGAGGGGAGGGACTTCAATGCCATAGAGTTCAATTGCCAAAGCGGCCGTTTTTCTCCAGGTGATCTGATCTCTATCGGCTGGAGATCAGTTGTAATAGCAGGAGATCTCCAGCCAGTACCTGGAGGCTGGCAACCGTAGGTATAAATAAATACAATATTTTTGAGGGACAGTTGCCGGGGGTCTCCAGAAAAAGAGAAGCCGCCGATACTCCCCTCCGATCTCTATTGGCTGAATTAGCAGATCTCCTGCTACTATCTGGCAGTTAAGCAACCAAATTATACACCACCATACCACTACTCACAGTAAGGAAATCAGTATGGATACGGCTAATACAATTAAAGTCAATCACAATGACAACACAATCTCACGTGTACAAATTTTATCACAATCTAGTGCTCAATGTAGTGAAAGACAAATAACATATAGTGAAAACCAGGTAACATACAACACACAATACTATATACAATCCTATGCTTATGATCCCACAAGGTAATGATCACCACAATCCTATCTAAAATGGTCTTCTCAGTAGTTGGTTGAAAGTCAAGATTCAAAAATCCCATAAGGGTAAAGTCCAAAGGTAGTTCTCAGAAGAAAAATGAGGGGGACGATCGTGATATAATTTGTACACTTGAGATTGTGTTGTCATTGTGATTGACTTTAATTGTATTAGCCGTATCCATACTATCTGGCAGTTGGCAACCCTAGATGCACCTGCCCAAAAAGCTTGGACGTGAGGTTAAGGAGTGGGCCGTCACTTCTGCACCAGCTATGCAGCGAAGGTGTACGGTCTACCCTGTTGTGCTTGCTTAAGGTCCATCTCCTGTCAACGCAGCTTGGCATACTAATGGGAGCCACCTAAGCTGAGTGCATCTGCCTTGGTTGGGGGCCTCAATCTGCATGGGGAGGGGCGATTTGTTTTTTATGTGGATCAGGTCCGTGGGGAGAGGGGCTTAAGCATTTCCCCTCACACCATTTTCCCAACATGAAACAACAAGGGAAACTTCTGTAGCCCCTGTATACATATAAGCCCCCCCAATGGGGTAAAGAGCGGCTCCCTGGGTCTCTTTCAGGTCAAGAAAAGAGTACAGGGGAGTAAGGGTTAAGCCCACTCTCTCCATGCACTATTGGGATACTTGGGAAACAGCAGAGTTTGCCCAGCCGTAGAAGCATGATTTTGAGTGCAGTAAACAAATACATTTTCTCCCTCTTTCATAATACTAGACTGCGGGGTCACCTGCCACAGCCGGAGGGTGAGAGATTCAAAACAGATAAAAGGAAGTGTTTCTTTGCACAATGCATAGTTAAATTGTGGAACTCCCTGCCCCAGGGTGTGGTGATGGCTGCCAACAACTTGGAAGGCTTTAAGAGGCGAGGGGACATGTTCATGGAGGAAAGGGTTATCCATGGCCACTAGTCAAAATGAATACTAGTCATGATGTATACCTATTCTCTCCAGTATCAGAGGAGCATGCCTATTACATTAGGTGCTATGGAACACAGGCAGGATAATGCTGCTGCAGTCGTCTTGTTTGTAGGCTTCTTTGAGGCACCTGGTTGGCCACTGTGTGAACAGGCTGCTGGACTTGATGGGCCTTGGTCTGATCCAGCATGGCTTTTCTTGTGTTCTTATGCCCCAAGAAGTATATTGGAAAAAAGTAAAACTTATTCAAGTAGATTCTGTCCACATTCAGGTTGCAGTCGAAAGGAAGAAAGAGAAACGTAAAAGAAAGAGTGCTTTTCCCTGTCCCAACTAGCCAACTAATCTGGCATTATGTGTATGGAAGTATGAGGCATTGGTTCTACAGGAGAGAGCTGTAGATACGTGTGACTCCATCAAGAGCCATATGGAAAGTGTAAGAACAATGGACAGAGAGAGAGGAGGGGTCAGAGGGCAGCTCCCAGGTTAAGACAAAGAGAGGGACATTCCCTTCGAGGAGATAACTCTTATACACCCTTAGATTGATGTGCCCCCCCCCCCCCCGCCAATGTCCAGGCATGCTGAGTTGCTCATGCCAACATGCACCACAGTCCCGATCCAAATTTGCCCCCATTCTTCTGAGAATCAAAATTGCAACCAGGCATTCACAGAGCAGATCTGCTTGACAGGACCTGGGGCAGACACAGGAATGGTATCTTATAGTGAGGCCCCATGTAGGGATTTGAACCTGGGTGTCCTCATTTGTTTTCAGCGCGGTGGCTGCGTCACAGGTCTTCCAACCATGTTCTTGGCCATCCGTGACAAAACCTCTGCTTTTGTTAGATACCAGAAAAAATGGGACGAGCTGCAGGTGAGCGAAGACCTCTTCCGGCTCGAGTATGACAAGATAGTCAGAGACAACAAGGAGATTGTGGCCTTTCTGAAGAAGACGCTGAACCAGCGTGTTGATGAGATCGCGGATCTCAGCGAGCAGCTTCAGAACCTGCAACTTGCCAAAGACACAGAGAAGGATGCCTTTGAGACCCAGCTGGTCCAGCTGAGGCACGAGTTCCAAGAGACCAAGGACCAGCTCACTTCGGAGAACATGGTGCTAAGTAATGCATCCCATGCAAACTTTTGGGAAATCATAAGGGGAAGGTTTAGGCTCCTCCAACCGACCTTTCAGGCCCCACTCCCTGTGTGTTAGGGTTGCCAGGTCCCTCTCCGCTACCAGCAGGTGGTTTTTGTGGGGGAGCCTGAGGAGGGCAGTGTTTCTGAAGGGGAGGGAATGCCATAGAGTCCAATTGCCAAAGCCATTTTCTCCCTGTGAACTGAGTGATCTCTATCGGCTGGAGATCAGTTGTAATACCGGGAGATCTCTAGCTAGTGCCTGGAGGTGGCAACCCTACTGTGTGTGTATAAAGTGCCGTTAAGACACAACCAACTTATGGTGACCCCCAGCAAGGGGCTTTCAAGGCAAGTGGAAGAAGAAGCGTTCATTTTTATACCCAATTTTCTCTACCTTCAAGGAGTCTCAGTGTGGCTTAAAATCACCTTCCCTTCCCCTCCTCACAGCAAACACATTGTGAGGTAGGTGGGGCTGAGAGAGTTCGGAGAGAACTGTGACTGGCCCAAGGTCACCCAGCAGGCTTCATGGGGAGGAGTGGGGAAACCAACCCGGTTCACCAGATTAGTTTCCGCTGTTCATGTGGAGGAGCAGGGAATCAAACCCAGTTCTCAAGATTAGAGTCTGTAGATCTTTCTGTTGTGGTGGCAGCTGCAGCAAAAACAACATTTAAAAAAAATTCTGGCCAGCCAATCAAATCTCCAATCAGAAGCCTTGCTGGGCAAAAACCCTACCTGGCCCCACCTACTTCCCAAAAACACTGTGTGGGCACCAGAAAAGGTATTGGTGGGTGCCACAGCAGCCATGGGCACCACTTTGTGGATCCCTGGGCTATACTATACCATTCTACACCCCACCTGCTATTTTAGGGTTGCCAACCTCCAGGTACTAGCTGGAGCTCTCCCGCTATTACAACTGCTCTCCAGCCAATAGAGATCAGTTCCCCTGGAGAAAATGGCTGCTTTGGCAATTGGACTCTATGGCATTGAAGCCCATGAATGTGTCTAATCCCATTTTAAAGCAGCCTATGCCTGTGGCCACCCTGACCTGGATGGCCCAGGCTAGCCTGATCTCGTCAGATCTCAGAAGGTAAACAGGGTCAGCCCTGGTTAGTATTTGGATGGGAGACCACCAAGGAATAGCAGGGTTGCTGTGCAGAGGAAGGCACTGGCAAAGCACTTCTGTTCGTCTCTTGCCATGAAAACCCCAAAAAGGGGTCGCCATAAGTTGGCTGCAACTTGACGGCACTTTATACACACACACACACACACACACACCTATGGCCATCACTGCAAATTCTGGCAGTGAATTCCACATTTTAATCACTCTCTCTGTAAAGAAGTATTTCCTTTTGTCCGTCCTGAATCTAATACCCATCAGCTTCATTGGATGTCCTAAAGTTCTAGTATTTTGGGAGAGGGAGAAAAAGTTACCTTTGTCAACTGTTTCTACCCTGTGCATAATTTTATAAACCTCTGTCTTGTCTCCGCTTAGTCTTTTCTAAACTGAAAAGTCCCAGACTCTTCAGCCTTTCCTCATAGGGGAGGGGCTCCAACCCCCTAGTCATCTTGGTTGCCCTGTACTTTTTTCCAGTTCTGCTATGTCCTTCCTGAGATACACTGACCTAGAACTGTACACAGTATTTCAAATGAGTCCGCACCATTGATCTATGCAGGGCATTATAATATCAGCTGCTTTATTTTCAATACCTTTCCTAATAATCCCTTACAGAGTTTGCCTTTTTCACCACTGCAGCACACTGAGTTGACACTTTCATTGAGCTATCTATCTATAATGAGCCCAAGAACTTCTTCCCTCTTAGAAAAATGCCCTAAAACAATTTCCTTCCTCACAATAGCTTAATCCAGTAAACCGGCCACGCCAAATTTCTCGCACCTTGTCCTGGTTCAGAGAAGTGGGGAGTGTGGGAACAAATTTGTCCTGCTCTACAACCAGGAAACTAGCCTTCCCTATTTGATTGTGGGCCAAAGTATGTCCTACTTAGTATGGCAAGGTGTGCTGGTAAACTGTTACTGTATGCTAATCAATTAACTTTTCACCATTCCTGATATATTTTGCAGATAATCCAGATCTGAACCTATTCCATGTAGAACTTGGGGGCTACTGACATTTTCCCCTCCCTGCCTGCTTGGGTAGAGGAGCATAGATGTCTAGGTCTCTTCCTTAAGGACAGGATTTCTGTTGACCAGGTGGCAAGCTGGCTTCTCTGGAGGAGTTCAGGGTCCAGAAGGATGAACTCATGGGCCGATTTGCTGATTTGGAGGAGCAACTGAAGAAACAGGAGGCGGATCACAAGGAGTATATCTACAACCTGGAGAAGAAAGCTGTGGTAGACAAGGAAAGGTGTGTGAGCGTACCCAGCTGCCTGATACCGTGTCCAACCATGGGTCTTTCTATGGTCTCGTCCACTGGTCTACAGTATTGTCCTGATTGGCTGGGGCTTTCCAGGCTCTCCAAGTACCTGAGATTTTTTAAACTGGAGATGTCAAGGACTGAACCTGGAACCTTCTGCATCCAAAGCTCTGCTTCTGAGTTATGACCTGCAGAGGTTCCAAGTTTGCCTTAACCACAAACTTGCTAGGTAATTGCTAGGTGCCATGGTTGCTATGCCTCAGCTTTTTTGCCATCAAGTCGCAGCCAACTTATGGTGACGCCTCAAGGGGTTTTCAAGGCAAGAGACGTTCAGAGGTGGTTTTCCATTGCCTATGTTTGTGGGGGGTCCCTGGACTTTGTTGGTGGTCTCCCATCCAAATACTGTCCAGGGCCGACCCTGCTTTGCTTCCAAGATCAGATGAGATTGCGCTAGCCTGGGCCATCCAGGTCAGGGCTGTAATTTTATTTATTTTGCTGTCAAGTCACATCTGATTTATGGCATCCACTGGTGGGGTTTTCAAGGCAAGAGACGTTCAGAGGTGGTTTGCCATTGCCTGCCTCCACGTCATGACCCAGGACTTTCTTGGAGGTCTCCCATCCACATACTTGACAGAGTCAACCCTGCTTAGTTTCTGAGATCTGACAAGATCAGGCTAGCCTGGGCCATCCAGATCAGGGCTGTAATAGTGGGATGACAATGCTCTGAGCTATATTGCAATGTTGTGGTCAGGATTACTGAAATAATTCACATACATTTCTATAGAAGTGCAATGCGTCATATAAATGTATGATATTATTAATAAACTGGCCTTAAGAGACCTCTCTCTAATAGTGGCAGATGGTAAATGGGATGCGTGGGGTGGTGATTCCTCCCTGATGCTCCATTCTGACTAGCTCTTGAAGATCCTTCAATGCTGTGGAGCTGATGGGAGTTCATAATTAGGGTTCCCAGATCCCTCTTCGCCACTGGCGGGAGGTTTTTGGGGCGGAGCCTGAGGAGGGCATGGTTTGGGGAGGGGAGGAACTTCAGTGCCATAGAGTCCAATTGCCAAAGCAGCAATTTTCTCCAGGAGAACTGATCTCTGTCGCCTGGAGATCAGTTGTCATAGTGGAAGATCTCCAGCCACTACCTGGAGGTTGGCAACCCTATCACTAGCCCCTGGTAACAACTCCAGCGGGGATGTATCTAGCCATGGCCTCTGGGTGTGTGTTGATGCCTTCTTGTCTCCTGCAGGCTGAAGAAGGAGATGCTGTACCGGGTGAACTTGGTGGCGACCGAGTTCCGGAAGGTTTCCAACAGCCAGATGGCGGAGACCACCAAGCGGGCCATCCGTGAGAACTCCACCATCAGCCTCCAGCTGACGAAGGTCACCGACCAGAGCCTGCAGCTCATGCAAGAGAATGAGCGACTCAAGGAAGCCTGCGCAGAACAGACAAAGCAGCTGGCCCTGCTGGAGCACAACGAGAAGAGACTGGCCAAGAACAGCCTCAGTAACCAGAAGGTGAGGAGAGGTTTCCTACATTCACCTACAGTTGCCAGCTGTAGGTTGGGAAATACCCAGAGATTTTGGGGGTGGAACTTGAGGAGGACGGGGTTAGAAGAGGGGGAGGGACTTCAGTGGGGTACTATGCCATAGGGTCCGCCTTCTAAAGTGGTCATTTTCTGCAGGTGACCTGATCTCTGTCGCCTGGAGATCAGTTGTAACATCAGGAGATCTCCAGATACCACCTGAAGGCTGATAACCCTACATATAACCCCATTCCCTCATAAACCACTCCCACCTAGGGTTGCCAACCTCCAGGTGGTGGCTGGAGATCTGCTATTATAACAGATCTCCAGGCGACTAGCAGAAAATGGCCGCTTTGGAAGGTGGACTCTATGGCCCCACTGATGTCCCTCCCCTCCCCAAAGCCCATCCTCCCCAGGCTCCACCCAAAAAATCTCCAGGTATTTCCCAGCCCAGAGTTGACAACGCTACTCCCTCCAGGGCTGGATTGGCCCTAAGGACACGGGGAAAATCCCAGTGAGTTGCTGGCCTGTGGGGCTGCCCTCCACTGGCCCTTGCCCTGTGTGGACTAGACGTTAGCTGCCATGATCAAGGAGGGGGAATCTATTTCTGCTTTGCTTGAGAGCTTTTGTGATTAGCTCTGCCTCAAGTTCATTAAGCTCCACCCTAATTCATCAGGCTCCTCCCCTCCCCTTGATCGACCAGGTAGCCTCCTACCTCTGCCAGGAACCGCCTCATCACACTAGGCACCACCCCTGACCCATAAAGTACTTCCCCTTAGTTCTTGGCTCCACTAGTTCAGGATCCAAGCCCCAGGGGAGCTGGCAGTCCTAGCCAGTGCTGTTTCATTACCTAGGATTGCCAGCTCCAGGTTGGGCAACTCCTGAAGATCTGAGGATGGAGCCTGGGGAGGACAGGGACCTCAGTGGGGTACAAGGCCATAGAGCCCGCCCTCCAGCGCAGCCATTTTCTCCAGGGGGAACTTATCTCTGTAGTCTGTACACATGAGCTGTAATTCTAGGGGATCCCCCAGGTCCCACCTGGAGGCTGGCAACCCTATTATTTCCCCAAGAAAAGACTTGAGGAGAAAAAAATATATGGCTATTTGATCATCACGCTGGGCCTTTCCACACTAGGGTTGCCAACCTCCAGGTACTAGCTGGTTATCTCCTGCTATTATAGCTGATCTGAAGCCAATGGAGGAGGAGGAGCAGGAGGAAAAGAAGAAGAAGAGTTGGTTTTTATATGCCGACTTTCTCTACCTCTTAAGGGAGAATCAAACCAGCTTCACTTTCCCTTCCCCTCCCCACAACAGACACCATGTGAGGTAGGTGGAGCTGAGAGAGTATGACTAGCCCAAGGTCACCCAGCTGGCTTCGTGTGTAGGAGTGGGGAAACAAATGCAATTCACCAGATTAGCCTTCGCCACACATGTGGAGGAGTGGGGAATCAAACCCGGTTCTCCAGATCAGACTCCACTGCTCCCAAACACTGCTCTTAACCACTACACCACGCTGGCTCAGTTCACCTGGAGAAAATGGCTGCTTTGGCAATTGGACTCTATAGCATTGAAGTTCCTCCCCTCAACCAACCACGCCCTCCTCAGGCTCCGCCCCAAAAATCTCCAGGTATTTCCCAACCAGAGCTGCCAACCCTATTCCACACTCTGTTGAGGCAAGGCAGAGGGGCAGCTGGTCACAATCCTAACGTTTTACCGGTGTTGTTGGTACACAGCTGATCAAGATGCTCACCAACAAATGCAAGGAACTGGAGGCACAGGTGGAGGCCCACGCGCATCAGCAGAAGGCCATGACTGAACTGAAGAAGGCCAAAGAAGCGCTGGAGAAGCAGGCCGTGATGGTCAAGTAGGTGTTTGCAGAGGACCTGTACCTCTCTCTGTGCATGTGAATTGAGGTACACATAGAATCATAGAGTTGGAAGGGACCACCAGGGTCATCTAGTCCAACCCCCTACACAGTGCAGGAAATTCACAACTACCTCTCCCTCCCCATACCCCAGTGACCCCTTCTCCATGCCCAGGAGATGGCCAAGATGCCCTCCCTCTCATGATCTGCCTAAGGTCAGAGTATCATCATTGCTGACAGATGGCCATCTAGTCTCTGCTTAAAAACCTCCAGGGAAGGAGAGCTTACCACCTCCCGAGGAAGCCTGTTCCACAGAGGAACCGCTCTGTTAGAAAGTTCTTCCTAATATCTAGACAGAAACTCCTTTGATTTAATTTCCTGTTTCCCTACATCAGTCCCTATAGTCCAGTTCCCAGCTGCTTCCACATGGAGGTTTTGCTCCACTTTGGCATCCAAACCAGTATGGGTTGTTTTGGTTTTATTTGGAGCATCACATGGCATCATTCATTCTCTGTGTTTCCCCCTGCTTTGCAGTGATCTTTCTCAAACCTGATTTTTGGGACAATCGTTTTGGAAAGATCACAGTCAAAGCATGTTTGGATGCTGTGCGGATGGGAAGATGCACATTTTTGACAGCCCCGCCTACATTGGTCCAGCAGCCACCATTTCTACCTTGCCACCAGAGTGCTTTTTCAGCCTTTTATTTAAGAAAAGAGCAACCAAAATTATCAGGGGGCTAGAGCAACTGCCCTATGAGGAGCGGTTAAAACGCTTAGGGCTGTTTCGCTTGGAAAGAAGGCTATTAAGGGGAGACATGATAGAGGTCTATAAAATTATGCATGGTATGGAGAAAGTGGACAGGGAGAAGCTTTTCTCCCTCTCTCATAATACTAGAATGCAGGGTCATCTGCTGAAGCTGGAGGGGGAGAGATTCAAAATAGATAAAAGGAAGTATTTCTTCACACAACACATAGTTAAATTTTGGAATTCCCTGCCCAAGGATGATGGCTGCCAACTTGGAAGGCTTTAAGAGGGGAGTGGATGTGTTCATGGAGGAGAGGAGAGGGCTATCCATGGCTACTAGTCAAAATGGCTACTAGTCATGATGCATACTTAATATCTTTAGTATCAGAGGAGCATGCTCAGGGTGATCTTGAGATGGAGAATGAAATTAGGGAAGCATGTAAAGGTAACGAAGTAGTAATAATGGGAGACTTTAACTTTCCTCATATTGATTGGATAAATGTATGCTCCAGACAAGCCAAAGAGATAAAATTTTTAGACATCCTAAATGACTGTGCCCTCGAACAGCTGGTCATAGACCCAACCAGAGGGGAAGCAATTCTGGATTTAATACTCTGTGGTGCTGCCGGTGACTTAGCGCAGGATGTGGATGTAGTTGAGCCAGTTGGCAATAGTGATCACAATGGCATCAAATTTAATTTAGAAGTAAGTGGGAAAGTGACTGGGAAATCTCATACAATTACCGTTGACTTTAAAAAAGGGAACTTCTCTAAAATGAGAAAACTGGTAAAGAGGAAGTTGAAAGGATCAGTTAAGAGGGTTAAATCTCTTGAAAAGGCTTGGGGGTTACTCAAGTCCACATTACTAGAGGCTCAGCTAGCTTGTATACCACAGGTCAGGAAAGGTTGTAATAAGTCCAAGAGGTCACCACCATGGCTAACGGGTAAGGTGAAGGAAGCAATTAGAGAAAAAAGTATTCCTTCAGAGACTGGAAGGTTTGCCCAAACGAGGTGAACAGAAGCAAACACAAACTTGCACAAAGGAAATGCAAGCAGATAATTAGAGATGCAAAAAAAGATTTTGAGGGGCTTATTGCTAAACACATCAAAACAAACAATAAGAAATTCTTTAAGTATATTAGGAGTAGGAAACCAGCTAGGGAAGTGGTTGGACCATTGGATGACAATAGGAGTAAAGGAACTCTAAGGGAGGAAAAAGCGATTGCTGAAAAACTAAATGAATTCTTCTCATCTGTCTTCACTGTTGAAGATACAGGGCAGATTCCTTCTCCTGAACAGAGATTTTGGAGAGGGGAAAATGAGGAACTGAGGCAAATAGTGGTAACAAGGCAGGAAGTCCTAGAACGTCTAGACAAACTGCAAACTAACAAGTCACAGGGATCAGATGGTATTCATCCTAGAGTTCTTCAAGAACTCAGATCGGAAATTGCTGAACTTCTAACAAATATATGTAATATGTCCCTTCGATCAGCCTCTGTACCAGAGGACTGGAGAATGGCCAATGTAACACCCATTTATAAAAAAGGTTCCAGGGGGGACCCAGGAAATTACAGGCCAGTTAGCTTAACGTCTGTTCCGGGTAAATTAGTGGAAAGCATTATTAAAGATAGAATTGTCAAGCATATAGAAGGGCAAGGTCTGCTGGGCAAAACCCAACATGGCTTCTGTAAGGGTAGGTCCTGTCTCACTAACCTATTAGAGTTGTTTGATAGCATCAATAAGCATGTGGACAGGAATGAGCCTGTGGATATTGTGTATTTGGATTTCCAAAAAGCTTTTGACAAAGTCCCCCACCAAAGACTGCTAAGCAAACTTCACAGTCATGGGATAAGAGGACAAGTCCTCTTATGGATTGAGAGCTGGCTGAAAAATAGGAAGCAGAGAGTAGGAATCAATGGTCAGTTCTCCCAATGGCGGGATGTGAGCAGTGGGGTGCCTCAGGGATCTGTGTTGGGACTGGTGCTTTTCAACCTGTTCATCAATGACCTGGAGTTGGGGTTAAACAGTGAAGTAGCCAAGTTTGCAGATGACACCAAATTATTTAGGGTGGTTAAAACAAAATCGGACTGTGAAGAGCTCCAGAAGGATCTCTGCGTACTGGAAGAATGGGCATTAAAATAGCAAATGAGATTCAATGTGAGCAAGTGTAAAGTGATGCATATTGGGGCAAAAAATCCCAACTTCACATATACGCTGATGGGATCTGTGCTGGCAGCGACAGACCAAGAAAGGGATTTTGGGGTGGTAGTGGATAGCTCAATGAAGATGTCAACCCAGTGTGCGGCTGCTGTAAAAAAGGCAAATTCCATGCTGGCCATAATTAGACTAGGAATAGAGAATAAAACTGCTGATATCATACTGCCCTTATACAAATCTATGGTGAGACCACACTTGGAATACTGTGTACAGTTCTGGTCACCACATCTAAAAAAGGATATTACAGAGCTTGAGAAGGTGCAGAAAAGAGCAACCAAAATGATCAGGGGACTAGAGCAACTGTCCTATGGGGAGCGGTTAGGACGCTTAGGGCTGTTTAGCTTGGAAAGAAGGTGGCTAAGGGGAGACATGATACGAGGTCTATAAAATTATGCATGGTTTGGAAAGAGTGGGCAGGGAGAAGTTTTTCTCCCTCTCCCATAATACTAGAACACTGGGTCATCTGCTAAAGCTGGAGAGCGAGAGATTCAAAACAGATCAAAGGAAATATTTTTTCACACAACGCATAGTTAAATCGTGGAACTCCCTGCCCCAGGATGTGGTGATGGCTGCCAGCTTGGAGGGCTTTAAGAGGGGAGTGGGCATATTCATGGAGGAGAGGGGTATTCATGGCTATTAGTTAGAATGGATACTGGTCATACTGCATACCTATTCTCTCTAGTATCAGAGGAACATGCCTATTATTTTGGATGAGGTGGAACCCAGGCAGGATGGTGCTGCTGCAGTCGTCTTGTTTGTGGCTTCCTAAAGGCACCTGGTTGGCCACTGTGTGAACAGACTGCTGGACTTGATGGACCTTGGTCTGATCCAGCAGGGCCTTTCTTATGTTCATGCCTATTAGGTGCTGTGGAACACAGGCAGGATACTGCTGCTGCAGTTGTCTTGTTTGTGGGCTTCCTAGAGGCGCCTGGTTGGCCACTGTGTGACCAGACTGCTGGACATGATGGGCCTGGGTCTGATCCAGCACGGCTTTTCTTATGTAAATGGCAATTGACATATTGCTACAGTAGTGTAATAATCTTTTAGCTTCTCTGAATTCTACGGTTGCCAACGGGGCCTGGAGTTCTCCCGGAATTACAACTGATCTCCAGACTATAGAGACCAGTTCCCCAGGAGAACATGGCGGCTTTGTAGGGCAGGCTCTATGATATACCATAAATTCTAGGTGACATCCCTCCCCAAATCCACACACACACCCCCGCCGCCACAGGGACCACCCACAAATCTCCAGGAATTTCCCAGGCCAAAGTTGGCAACACTACTGAATTTAATGTTTTTAAAACAATATAAATCTTTGGCTCCTTTTGTGGTGGAGATATAAGGAGAAAAGCATATCAGAGGGCCAGAGACTACAGTGGTTGGGAAGGTTCATATGGGAGTAACCAGTGCTATCTGACCATTATAGAAGGTTGCTAGCTCCAAGTAGGGAAATACCTGAGATTTTTGTGTGGAGACTGAACAGGGCAGGATTTGGGAAGGGGAGGGACTTCAGTAGGGTCAAATGCCATAGACCCCACCTTCCCAAGTGGTTATTTTCTCCAGGGGAACTTATCTCTGTCACCTGCAGATCAGTTGCAATCCCAGGAGATCTCCAGCTACCTCCTGGAGGTTGGTAGCCCTACCACTATGGTCGTCTTCTCTGCATCTGCATGGATATGAAGGCATCATGCAGTGCGCAGCCTGCAGTTTGACAAATTGCGGTTGCTGAGTCTTGAAAAGCGGTTGAGAACCACGGTGGCGGCAGCCACACACCGTGACCCTGGCTCTCCCAGGGTGTCCCTCCACCTTTTTTGTTTCTTTTTTTTAAATACATTTTTTGTTTTCTTCATTTTATTAACATATGTAAAAAACATCAATTATTTAAAATCAAACAAGATAATAGAAAGAAAATAATTATAACAATTAAAATATAAAGTGAACTTCCCCCTCACTCTCTTCTATCCTAACTTAAATTTTATATACTTTTGCTAACAGCTCTAATCCCTATCTTATTAACTAATATATACTTTTCTTAACTTATTTCATCAATTGTTAATTCAACACATTAATATAGTCATGATTCAAAATTGTAAAAGGGATTAAATCAGAGTATCCTTTAAATGGTCCCGTTAAGAATTGCTTCTCACAGTAAAGTCTCCACGCCTCCCATTCCCCCCAAAATTGCACATTATCAGTCTGATTTATCAAAGCCGTAAGTTTTGCCATTTCTGTCAATTCTAGCATCTTATCGATCCAGTCCTTTTTTGTCGGTATCTCGTCAGTCTTCCATTTAGCTGCATATATCAAACGTGCAGCAGTGGTGGCATATATTAGAAAAGATCGACAGGCGAAAATTGTATCTGGTATCATGCTTAATAGCATCCTTTCAGGCGTTTTAGAAATATTTTGTTGTGAAAAAGCTAAGAAATTTTGGGGGACGATATATCAAGAACGAAGAGGGATGTTACAAGTCCACTAAATATGGTGAAAAGATCCTACTTCTTTGTTACATTTCCAACAGTTTGGTGACACAGAAGGAAAAGATGTTGCTAACCTTTTTTTGTTTCAATCCAATTTGGCCTCTCCCACCTTGCCCAGAGAAGAGATGAAGAAGCAGAAGAAGGAGATGGAACAGACACTGACTGACCACCAGCGCCAGGCCAGGCTCCTGCAGGAGGAACAGCAGCGCCGGAAGGCGGTGGAGCACATACTGAGACACACTGCCCAGGGCCTTAGGGAGATTCTCTTGGTGAGATTTGGGAGCTGAGTAGGGTCACCAGGTCCCTCTTCGCCACCGGCGGGAGGTTTTAGGGGTGGAGCCTGAGGAGGGTGGGGTTTGGGGAGGGACTTCAATACCATAGAGTCCAATGGCCAAAGCGGCCATTATCTCCAGGTGAACTGATCTCTGTCGACTGGAGATCAGTTGTAATAGCGGGAGATCTCCAGCTGCCACTTGGTGGTAGGCAGCCCTACAGCGGTGTTTTTGCTGCTGTTTTCTTATATCGCCAGCTTGGGTCGTAGCCTTTAATCCAGGGGTGTCAAACTCCATTGCTGCGAGGGCCGGATATGGCATAAATGTCACTTGGTCGGACCGGGCCGTGTGTACCATAAAACTGAATGCCAGGTATCGGAGATACAAACTTTGTAGACGACACAGGCAAAGCCAATTAATGATATTATATTTTTACTTTATTTTTTACTTAAAATACAACCATGCTTAAAACAATAACACTCTTACAGTATTTTCTTTGATAATTGACACCTCGGGGCGGGGGGGGGGCCCTGCCTCGACTGGATTGTGGGCCGGATAAGAGCACTCAAGGGGCCGGATCCGGCTCCCGGGCCTTATGTTTAACACCCATGTTTTAATCCTTCCAACAACAATGTGGTTGGGTGGGCTGGGATAAGAGATAGTGTCTGGTCCGAGACCACCCAGTGAGCTCCGTGGCGAGGTGGGATTTGAGAGAGCTTCAAAAGTTGTGCTACACTATAACAAAATAATTACATTTATGGCAAGGTGTACACTATAAAAAATGTTTAAAAACACAGGGTCTGGAATAGGTTATAAAACTTTATAACTTTCTGTATTTATGACCGAGGAACGCCTATGTAGGCTGAAACATGTCTGATCTTGCACTGGTTATTTACATTGATTGTTTATCAACTACGTATAAGATTTTTATTACTGATATTTTTATATGTAGCCTGTATTCCAGGCCCTGTGTTTTTAACAATTTTATAGTGTACACCTTGCAAAAAATATTATTATTTTGTTATAGTACTGTACTTCTGGGTTGAAGGCACCTTGTTTTTATCTACTGCTGTAAACTATGTATTTATGGATAATTTTAAACAATTTTAAAAAGTTGTGAGCCTCTCTGAGCCTGGCCTTGGCCAGGAAAGGGCAGCTGGAGATCTCCTGCTATTACAACTGATCTCTAGCCGATAGAAATTAGTTTACCTGAAGAAAATGGCCGCTTTGGCAATTGGACTCTATGGCATTGAAGTCCCTCCCCTCCCCAAACCGCGCCCTCCTCAGGCTCTGCCCCAAAAACCTCTCGCCAGTAGCAAAGAGGGACCTGGCAACCCTACGTCTCGCTGTCATGGGAAATACAGGCAGCAGCAATCCAGTCCTCGGGTTTCACCAACGTGGCTTTACCTCTGTAGGAACGTCCAGTTGTGGAAGAGGACGGCCAGTTCGACTTGACATTCCACTTGTGGCGCAACGACATGCTGCAGGGCCTCCTGAACCTTCTGAACAAAGGTGTTGCGCGGGTCGAGGAGCAACTGGCGCTCCAGCCCTTCCTAAGTGTCGGCACGGAGATGAAGCTGAACGCTACAGAGGACAGGTAGGAGAGAGGGGAGTCGCATCCCGTTTCAGCGTGGATCATTCGTACAGTAGCTCTTTATGCCCCATCTGGCAGCTGTCTTTTAATCTAGGAAGTTCTGGAAAGTCTGGCAACGTACTGCCAAGAACAGAGTAAGACATCTGGGGGTGGAGGTGGGTGTCATAATCAAATCACAGGTAACTAGTCACAGGTCCCTAATGGTGGTTATAGCTTCTTACTATACTACACTGCAGGTTTGTTTTTCAGGGTGTGTGAAACGCCACAGTGTGCTTCAGTTCTGGAAAACAGAAATGTCTCTGTGTGTTTTATGTGCATATGTATGGTCTTTTCTGCATGGCTGTTTCACTCGCCGTCACCACTCCGATGACTTCGGGTCTTTGTTTGGATTGTGCATGCCGTTTCTGACTGTCAGAGGTCGCCTCGCTCTCCCCCTGCCTTTCCCTGCATTTTCAAATTCGAGATAAAACAGGTCTCTCAAAACGCGGAGAAACGCAAGGGGAGAGCAAGGTGACCTCTGGCAGTTGGAAACGCCACGCATAATCAACACAAAGACCTGAAGTCGTCGGAGGGGTGACCGCGAGGGAAACAGCCACGCAGAAAAGACCGAGATCAAACTGTTTCTCAGGATGTTGTACTCTGAGATTAGGTGGGTGGCAACCTGGGACAGGCCTTCTCAGTAGTGGCACCAAAACTATGGAATTCGGTGCTCAGAAATCTGATGAAGGGAGCTTTGACCCTTGAAAGCTCATGCCCTGAAAATCTTGTTGGGACTCTAAGGTGCTACTGGACTCAAATCGAGCTGTTTTGACTCGTCTGTCCCCTTCTATTGCCATCTTCCATCTGCAGGTGAAGACTTTTTGGTCTTCTTATTCTCTCCAGGATCAGAGGAGCATGCCCATTATATTCGGTGCTGTGGAACACAGGCAGGACAGTACTGCTGCAGTCGCCTGGTTTGTGCGTTCCCTAGAGGCACCTGGTTGGCCACTGTGTGAACAGACTGCTGGACTTGATGGGCCTGGGTCTGATCCAGCAGGGTGTTTCTTTTGTTCTTATGGTTTCCTTTAGTTTCCCTAAGTGATCCCTCTTTCCTGCTCAATGTTAGACTGACCACCAGCGCCAGGCCAGGCTCCTGCAGGAGGAACAGCAGCACCGGAAGGCGGTGGAGCACCTACTGAGACACACTGTTGTCTGTTACACTTTTGTATGTTTTAGCCCTAGTTGTAGTGGTTTTAATAATGCTTGTTGGTTACTTTTAATTGTTTTGGAGATTAGATTTTATTATGTATGTTTTGTTAGCCACCTTGTTGGCCCTTATGAGGGCAGAAAGGCAGAGTATAAATTTTGTTACAAAAATAAATAAATCTGTGATTTAAAGGCAGCAGCTCTCCCGTTTCCCCAAGGCTTTCTGTCCCCAAAGTATCACAACTTCTTCACATTTATGGAGGAGGTAAGAAATAGGTGGGAAATTGGAGGAGGAAGGTCTGCATGCACCAGGCGGTATCGAGATCTAGCAAAAAAGGAGGGGAGAATAATCCAGAAATTCACATCCGGAAGTTGTGCAGCAATCCGGGAACTGTGATGTTTTGAAGATACATGAATGTACGATTATGACTGAACTTGGGATCTCCTGCTTACAGAACACCCATCAGACATTTTTATGATTGTGCCTCTGTTGCAACGGATGATTTGTATGTAGATTGTGTGATGTGGTTAAACCTTGTTTTTTAAAAATGGTAGCTCTGTAGGCCCTCATGACTTAGAAGTAGGGTTGCCAGGTCCCTCTTTGCCACTGGTGGGAGATTTTTTACGGCGGAGACTGAGGAGGGCAGGGTTTGGGGAGGAGAAGGGACTTCAATGCCATAGAGTCCAATGGCCAAAGCGGCCATTGTCTTCAGGTGAACTGATTTCTATCGGCTGGATAGATCTCCAGCTACTACCTGGAGGTTGGCAGCCCTACTTAGAAGATTGGGCTTTGTGGCTTTCTTGAGGGTCTTGACCCGAGGCATGAAGATCATTGGACTGCTGTGACTGGCAGTAGCTTGTTGAGAGTTTGAGCAGGAGATTTTCCTCGGTGTTGGAGACCTATTCAACCGGGGATGCCAAGGGCTGCAGCTTGGGCCTTCTGTTCTCTGCTGTGGCCCTGGTGGTTTCAGAAATGTCTTGAGCGCATCCCTTCCCCTGACACTCCGTTCTTTCTCTCTTCCTCCCAGCAGCCATGGACAGAGCCTCATGCATCTCAAGGCCTCCCGCATCATGTCGCACTGCCAGCTTAGCAAGTCCTCGAAGTCCTGGCATGTCCACAGCATGCCCACCCTGACCATGCTCTCTGAGGCCACCCTTATGGAACCTCTCCGCGCTTACTCGAGCGCCACGGAGGTGAGTGCCGTTGGGCCTTGCTGGGTATCCATGGAAATGGTCCGGGCGGCTGGGCATCAGAGTCTCACATGCCTGCAACTGCTCCTCAGATAAGTGTGAAGCTGTGGGAAATGGTGGCTGCTGCCGCTGCACCGTTGGAATCTCTTCAGCCATCTCCCCAATGTTTGTTCTTCCTAAGTTCCTGGCGAAGAGTGGCTGACTTGGTGCCCAGCGGTGGCTCCAGTTGAGGGTACAGGAAAAATGGGGGAACACCTAGAGCTGAATCTCTCTGGTTGCTCGGAGCACCGAGAGAGCTGGGAATCCTTGCTGGGACCAGGGAGTTCTTCCCCTCTTCTAAATTTAGGGTCACTCAGTGAAATGACGGGTGGATTCAGGCCTGACAGAATTAATATCAGCAATGTGAAGTTGCATAGCCTCAGTTGTGCACATGAGCTTTCCTATACCGGTTCTTTGTTGCGCTCTTGGTCTGAATTTTGATGCAGCTTGGCTCTTTAACTATCAAAGATTGCAGACCTGACAGGCTTGAATTCTCAGATTCGGCGTTCTTGCCCTGGTGCTTGCATACCTCCCGTGCTTATGGGCAGCCCCGGGCTTTTACAGAACAGGGCAGAGAGGAATTAAAACGAGGTATTTGATTCTTATTATCATTGCTCTTGGAAGATTGGCAGTATAAAAGAGGTGTGTGTGGCGGGGCAGGGGAATTAGGTTTTTTCAAATATAAACACTAATCATTTCATACAGTCTTCCTTGGAGAAACACTCAAGCCAATATCGCCCAAATGTTTGCTGGAAACATTTAATTCTATCACTTCTGTTAAAGATCAGATAACCCTTCAGTAGGATTGGCAGTTTTTAATTATATCTAGCACAAATTTAAATTAAAGCCAGTTGTTGAAGGGCAAAGTTGTTTCCCGCCCCCTTGTGTTATAAAAGATGTTTCACTGCATTGACTGTTGGTCATGGCAGAACTCTGAGAAGCCGGGACTGTCGGCTGCTAGAGATGCCAGGGGGACAGGGCAGATGGACAAAACACCCCTTATGTTAGTTCTCCACACTCCAATCCACTTTTTGGCTGCTGGTGGGGTGTTGACTAGGGTTACCAGCTCTGGGTTTGGAAATAAAAAGGTAAAGGTCCCCTGTGCAAGCACCAGGTCATTCCTGACCCATGGGGTGACGTCACATCCTGACGTTTACTAGGCAGACTTTGTTTACGGGGTGGTTTGCCAGTGCCTTCCCCAGTCATCTACACTTTACCCCCAGCAAGCCCGGTACTCATTTGACCAACCTCGGAAGGATGGAAGGCTGAGTCAACCTTGAGCCGCCTACCTGAAACCGACTTCCGTTGGGATCGAACTCAGGTCGTGAGCAGAGCTTGGACTGCAGTGCTGCAGCTTACCACTCTGCACCACAGGGCTCTGTTGGGTTGGGAAATACCTGGAGGATTCTGGGGCTGAGCCTGAGGAGGGCGGGATTTGGGGAGGAGAGGGACTTCAATGCTACAGAGTCAAATGGCCAAAGCGGCCGTTTTCTCCAGGGGAACTAATCTCTGTTGCCCAGAGATCAGTTGTAATAGCGGGAGATCTCCAGCTAGTACCTGGTGGTTGGCAACCCTAGTGTTGACTTGTGCCGGACTTCCATTTTGGAAGAGCATCCCAACAAAAATAAAAAGGCCAGCACAGACGACCTGGCTCAGGAGGTAGACAGTAACTGCAGCCATGCAGGATGCTCCAAGTCCCGCCTTCAGATGGGGTGAGTCATGGCCATAATTTAACCATCTGTTGCAAAACTATTGGGCCATTGCTGGAAAGGTTCCCTGGGAGATCTAATAAAATTAAACTTGAGTATCTTCTCTCAGACAAGAATGGTCAAACAACATGACTGGTTGCTCGATTTTTTTACCCAAGTTTGTAATTTTAGAATTTTAAAAGAAAAAGTAAAGAGGACCTTTTAACATAAAGAATGACAGAGTTTTAAAGTTTCTGGGTAGGATTTAATTTTTGGTATTTGTTATGGTAATTTGTTTCCAGGTTATGTTTATCCTGCAGTTTGTGTTTGGTATATACCATGTTTATTGGCAGTTGCAACATGAAATTGGTTGTACACTGATCTTATTCCTTTTGGTTATTCTCTGTACCTGTTTTTGTGCTGGTTGTGGACCGTAATAAAGTTTTAAGTAAGTAACGATCGGCCTTTTTGTTTTGTTTTTGCCCCTAGCCTCTAATATCATGGAAGCAAGGTGAGGAATTCAAAGACAAAGAGATGGTGGTCAGGGAGGTAACTTATCGGTCAGAGACCGTCTTGGCATGCCCCTCAGAGGGACCCCCCCGCAAGACTGGAGAGGAGGGAGAAGCTGATGAACTCTCGCCGGCTGCTGAGTCCCCCCTCTCTGAGAGGACAACGGCAGGCGAGGATGGATCGTGAGGGTTTTTGTTTTTTTTAATAAAAGGATTTTAAAGGCCTGTGTAAAAACTGCTCTATAAAATGGTTCCAAAGCCGCTGCACTGTTTAAGTCGAGAATGGGAAGCCGGCAGAAGTCAAACTTGGGCCTGAGGTCAACACTGCATTCTTGGGATATGGGAACAGGAGCCCTTGAGTTGTACAGGCCTTTCTGGCAGGGGCAGAATCTGGTGAGAACGGTGTTCCTTGACCTCCTGAGGTCCGCTTTGTTATCTGAATTAAAAGTGAAGGCACAGTTCATTCTGTGGGGAGGGGCTGTAGCTCAGCTGGTAAAGCCTCTGCTTGGCACACAGAAGGTCCCAGGTTCAATCCCCAGCATCTCCAGTGAAAGGGACTAGGGAAGTAGGTGATGTGAAAGACCTCTGCCTGAGACCCTGGAGAGCCGCTGCCGGTCTGAGCAGACAATACTGACCTGGATGGACCAAAGGGGGTCTGATTCAGTAGAAGGCAGCTTCACGTGTTCACCCCAAAAAGTATCCCTCCTCAGTATCCCTCCTCAGCAAGAGAACCTGCCCCTGGTGCTTCTGCATGACTGTCTGTTCAGAGTGTGCCTCTTAATCTGGAAGTCAGAGAACCCAGGGCAGAGACCAGTACTAGTCTGAAGTATTCTTGCCTGAACCCTGCTGCGCACGCCCAAATCTATCCCTGGTGGTGGGGTGGCTGTCAGGCTTTGCTGTTAGCAGGAGTAAAGGCTCTTGACATGAGTAGGCCAGTTTCTGGCTACACGTCAAGTCCTTGGTTCTCATGCCTGTAAACTCTGTGTACAGTTTCGCTTGTCCTGTTTTCTACAGCTGCTCTAATGTTTAGTCTTCCTTCCTGGGAATCGCTTATTTTGGGGTTGCTTAGCCATGTTTACCTTCACAGCCTGTAGTGCTTTTAAACATGTAACCTGCCTATGTTTCGCCATTACCAGCCTCCCCTGCCCATGGGCAGTCAGCTCTTAAATCTGCCTTTTGCTCCCAATAAAGTCTTACTTCTTCAGATCTACCTGTCTGGATGAGTTTGCTTATGGGATGCTAGGGACAGATGCCTGATCCTGACATTAGGCTGGTAATGGCGTTTTTGGGCTGTGGTGCCGTGTTCTCCCCAACACCATGGGTGAAGCTCCGGACACCAAAGTGCCCAATACCATGATACTACTGATTCCTGACCAAGACCCGGTAGAGCCCAAGGTACCGGACGAGGAACCACTGGAGAAACCAGAGGAGGCCCCCAACAACCTCTGCCACTGCAAGCGCCCGTACTCCCGCCACCTCCGCCGCCTCAACCCCAGCCGCCTGCTTTCCGGAGAGAGTTATGGGCGTCCTTCGACGGCTCTGGAGATAAGCTCCCCAATTTTTTGATCCAGGTGGACGGTTTCATGAGGGAGCAGGGGACCGCCTTTCAGTCGGAGGAGAGCCGGGTATGGTACATGGCTTCGCTGCTAGAAGGGGAAGTGCCAAGCTGGATGGTCCAACAGTATGATTTGTGGGTCCGTGCGCTCCGAACCCTTGATGACTTAATGTTTGCCCTCAGATGGTGCTTTGAGGATCCACACCAAAGCGAGCGGGCCAAGACGGCGCTGCTGCAGCTTTGCCATGGATCCAGGTCGGTGATGCAGTTTGCAAGCGAATTCCAACTACTAGCCAGTAAGGTTGTGGACTGGAGTGAAGCTTCACGCATGCAGTATTTCCGTGAAGGCCTGAATTTGGAGGTACTGCACTGGGCTTTCATGCAAGGGGACCCCCCCTGATCTCGAGGATGGGATCCAGCTTGCAGTGGAAGTTGAGAACTGCTAGCAGTTACTGAACCTATCTAAACAAAGCAAAGAGTGCGAATCAGGGCTGCGGCCGGAGTGGGCAATTCTGAGAGGGGGCTCCCGGCCGACGGGGAGGACGGCCGCTCCAACAATGGAGAGAGCGAAGTGGTTTCAGAGCAGGGCTTGCCTGGTTTGTGGCGGAATGGGCCATTTTGCTGCCACTTGCCCTTCTCGTCCTGAGGGGCCCCCGGCCAAGGAGGAGGCGTCGCAGACTGGAGGCAAAGATCATCGGAGGAGTGTGGCTCCCAGAAGGCGAGGACCCACCACTCTCAACCTCGCACCGACCAGCCCAGGGGAACGGAGTACTACACAACTCGATCCAACAGGATCGCGGATTACAAATGTGCCAGTGTCAAGCCAGGACAGCTTGTCAGCCTTGGAGGGGGAGGAGGCTTGGAACCGCCAGCCAAAAAACGTCCCAGGTCTGCTGTAACCGGGGCTCCGCAGCAGACTGCTTCCAAACAAGAGTGGGGAGCTCCAGTGATGGTGAGCGATATGGGAGTTTTCGGTGGAGGCTTTAGTTGACTCGGGGTGCACACGAACTTTGATCAGTGAGGAGACTTTTAAAGCTTTAAAAGTGAAAGCGGTGGACTTGCCTCAAGCCATCCACTTTACTCAAATGGATGGCAGTGACTTTAGGGGGTACCCGTTAACCGGCGCACAGGCCGAGTAGCGTTGGGAGTCAGGATTCATTGGGAGCAGATCCATTTTACAATAGTTCCTAGCATCCAGTGGTACTTGGAGCAAATTGGTTACAAGGACACGGTCCCACCATAGATTGGGTGGCCAGGACTATTACCTTCGCCCAGCCGCAGTGTGACCACCACCGGAGGGAGGTGGCCGTCTGGGGGTGTGCTGCCATGGCTTCGAGGAGTTGGGATCCTATACCCCCCCAACTACCTGAAGAGTACGCCCAGTTTGCAGATTAGTTTAACGAGGAGTGTGATGTTCTACCTCCTCACCAAAAGACAGACTGTGCCATTGAGCTGATGGGGAAGGGCAAACTACCGAAGGGAAAGGTTTATCCCATGAGTCCAAAGGAGAAGTTGGTGTTGTGGGAATTTTTGGAAAAAAATATAGCCCGCAGTTTCATCCGACCCTCGCTGGCGCCTTGCTCCGCTCCCTCCTTTTTTGTGTGGAAGAAAACAGGAGATCTTCGCTTATGTATTGATTTTTGCAGACTCAATGCAGTCACCCTGACTAATGCCTACCCCCTTCCATTGATTCCAGATCTGCTCAGCCAACTGAAGGAAGGTCACATCTTTACCAAATTGGACCTGGTTGAGGCATATTATTGCATTAGAATACGGAGTGGAGATGAATGGAAGACAGCCTTCTCTAGTTGCTTTGGAATGTTTGAATACCTGGTTATGCCCTTCGGTCTTAGTGGAGCTCCTAGTGTCTTCATGCAAATGATTAACAAGGTGTTACATGACTTACTTTTCAAAGGGGTGATTGTGTATTTAGATGACATTTTGATTTATTCAAAAACTTATGAGGAGCATGTGAAATTAGTCAAAGAGGTACTGAGACGCCTCCAGGACAATCAATTGTTTGCAAAGTTGTCCAAATGTGAGTTTCATCAAGATAAACTGACCTTTTTGGGGTACGTGATTTCGCACAAGGGTCTGGCCATGGATCCTGAGAAAGCGAGGGGGGTGTTGGAGTGGGAGCCGCCAGCTACAGGCAAACAGTTACAGCAGTTCCTAGGGTTCGCCAATTTTTACAGAGGGTTTCTCAACAATTTTGCGCAAGTGGCGTTACCCATAACGGACTTGTTAAAAATGAAAGGGAAGGGGAGTTCGGTGACTCTGCCTTCCTCCCAGTTTAATTGGATGCCAGAATGTCAGCGAGCTTTTGATACTCTGAAAAATCTGTTCACTTCTGAGCCTATTGAGTATAGGCTCAGACTGAGAGAAACCTTTAATTGTTCAAATGGATGCTTCTGATGTAGTGATGCGGGGAGCACTAATGCAAGTGGAGGAAGTGGGGCAGCTTCAACCCTGTGCGTATTTTTCTAAAATGTTTTCGCAGTCAGAATTGAACTGGCCCATTTGGGAAAAGGAGGCGGCTGCAGTTAAATGTGCTCTCACGGTGTGGAGATATTTCCTAGAGGGGGTCGACATCCCGTTTGAAGTGTGGACGGACCATAAAAATTTAGAGGCTTTAAAGGGAATGCGCAAACTCACGGCAAAGAAGGTGCGTTAGGCCAAATTCTTTTCTAAGTTCCGTTTTGTTTTAAGGCATATGCCCGGCAAGCAGAATCAGTTGGCAGATGCGCTTTCTCAACTCCCCCAGTATCAGAGCAAGGTGGATCATCCCACAGACTCGTTGTTTACTCCTGAGCAGTGGATCTTTTGCCTTTTGCCGAGTATGCCTATAATAATGCCTCCCAACAGTCCACAGGTTTCAGCCCGTTCCAGGTGATATATGGTAAAGACTTCAAACCCTTTGGTAATGTGGATCTTTCGGGGGAGGGGGCTGACACTGAGGTGGCCGACTGGGTGAACGTAGTACAAAACACTTGGCCCTGGTTGCAAAAGAATTTAGAGCGGGCCAAGCACAAATACAAAGCACAAGCGGACAAACACCATTCTCCGGGGTGGAATATCAAGGTATATCTGTCCACAAAAAACCTCCGCTTCCTACACCCATGTAAGAAACTCAGTGAGAAGTATGTGGGGCCTTTCCCAGTCTCATGGCTCATTAATGAAGTCACAGTGGAATTCAGCCTTCCGAAGTCCCTGAGGGGCATCCATCCAGTGTTTCATGTCAGTTTGCTAAAGAAATATGTGCCCGCACCAGAATGGCACCCCGGTCCTGCTCCCGAGCACCCAGTGTTGGTGGTGTGTGTGTGGGAGGGTGGGAGATACATCTCGAAGTTTCTAAGATCCTAGATTCCCGGATCCGCGGCAAGGTGCTCTACTATCTGGTTCGCTGGAAGCACTTGGGTCCTGGTCATGATGAGTGGGTGGCTGAACACCATGTGACTGCCCCCCCCGTCTGGTTCACCAGTTTCACGATGCTTACCCCCAGAAACCTCGCCCGATTGCTGGGAGGGAGGGGGGCCTTAGGGGGAGCAGAATGTCAGGCCTTTGCTGTTAGCAGGAGTAAAGGCTCTTGACGTGTAGCCAGAAACTGGCCTACTCATGTCAAGTCCTTGGTTCTCATGCCTGAAAACTCTGTGTACAGTTTCGCTCGTCCTGTTTTCCACAGCTGCGCTAATGTTTAGTTTTCCTTCCTGGGAATCGCTTATCTTGAGGTTGTTTAGCCATGTTTACCTTCACAGCCTGTAGTGCTTTTAAACATGTAACCTGCCTATGTTTCAACATTACCAGCCTCAATTGCCCGTGGGCAGTCAGCTCTTAAATCTGCCTTTTGCTCCCCATAAAGTCTTACTGCTTCAGATCTACCTGTCTGGATGAGTTTGCTTATGGGATGCTAGGGACA
This sequence comes from Euleptes europaea, assembly GCF_029931775.1. Classification (NCBI taxonomy): domain Eukaryota; kingdom Metazoa; phylum Chordata; class Lepidosauria; order Squamata; family Sphaerodactylidae; genus Euleptes; species Euleptes europaea. The sequence continues at coordinate 52,436,789 of NC_079325.1, read as the reverse complement.
GACGCCTGATCCTGACAGCGGCCCCAGGATGCCTGTCACCTCCCCTACCGTGGTGTGCCTGGGAGCAAACTGAGCCCCTGTAGTGGAATGGCATCCTCCTCACTGAGCCACTCCAAGCACTTACTTGGCCAGAAATCTGGCCCTAATGGTTTCATGCACAGAGACCTGAAGGGCCTCCTTCTCCGGTGGAAAGACAATTAGGGAATTCTCCCTCATTTTCACAATCAAAAGGACTAGAGACTTTTTTTAAAACTGAGAATTCTGAGGAACTAGCAGATTACAGAGATAGATTAGGCTACTGCCCAATGTGAATGTAAAGTGCCATCAAGTCACAGCTGACTTATGGCAACCCAGTAGAGTTTTCAAGGCAAAAGAGGAGCAGAGGTGGTTTGCCATTGACTTCCTCTGCACAACAACCCTGGCATTCCTTGGTGGTCTCCCATCCAAGTACTAACCAGGGCTCACCCTCCTTAGCTTCTGAGATGCGACGAGATTAGGTTATCCTGGGCCATCCAGGGCAGGGCAATGTCCAATAACAATGCCCACTCTTAAAACAAAACAAACATGGAAGGCATGGCAGAGGGAAAAAATGCAGAGAAAAAGGCAACCGATGGAGCAAAGCACACTCAAAATTCAAGCACTGCCAGTTGTGGATTCCTACCCAACTTTCTGTCCAATTCATTCCCTCTTCTGGCATGGGACTGGAGTCTTCTGCCTAGGTACACAATCCAGCAATCATTGTGACTCTGCCCACACCTTGATCTCGCTGACTCCCATCTCTGACAAAACTGAAGTTAGTATAAAGGACTGTTAGGGAAGGGGCTGTGGTGCAGTGGTAGAGCAACTGCTTGACATGCAGAAGGTCCCAGGTTCAATCCCCGGCATCTTCAAAGGGAATAGACAGGTAGGTAATGTGAAAGACCTCTGCCTGAGATCCTGGAGAGCTGCTGCCAGTCTGAGTAGATAATACTGACTCTGCTGGACCAAAGGGGGTCTGGTTCAGTAGAAGGCAGGTTCATGTGCTCGTGTGACTCAGGTAGCCCAGCACATTCAAACCTGGCTGAGGGTAGCCGGTCTTGAACCCGCTACCCAGAGGCCTTGGCCACTGATTAGAAAAGAGTGCTCATATGTGAGAGATTGAGAAAGAAGACAGATTATCCTCAATAAAAAAACAACAATCTACGATCACATTTTGGAAAGGGAGAGCCAAGTTAGCCTGTACCGTGGCTGAATGTAGCAGTTACGGAAAAGTGGGATAAAAACTGTTTAAATAAATAAGTGTCATTTGCTGCTACAGACAGACAGACCTTGCCTCATCTCAGTGTCAAGAAACACCCAAGTTCTTTCCTCTGGCTAAATTATGCAGACACAACCAAAGTATTTTCTTACTTTGTCTAATTGGTTCTCTCACGAAGGAGAGACAAGAAAATAGTCTTGAATATTGAAGTCCCACCCCCTCAACCGGGCATTGCTCACACATTTTGCATTTGGGTCTTATGGACTGGGAGAGTCTTTTTTGTTTAAAGGTAAGAAGGTAAAGGTGCAAGCACCGGGTCATTACTGACCCAAGGGGTGATGTCATATCCTGACATTTACTAGGCAGATATGTTTACGGGGTACTTTGCCATTGTCTTTCATAATCATCTGCACTTTACCCCCAGCAACCTGGGTACTAATTTCACCGATCTCGAAAGGGGAGCTGGCTACCTGAAACCAACTTCCATTGGGACTGAACTCAGGTCGTGAGCAGAGCTTTTGACTGCAGTATTGCTTACCGTTCTGCGCCACGGGGCTCTTTGTTTAGTTACTCAAAACTAAGTCTTAGGTGGCTGACTTCTGTGCCTCATAGTAAGAACACAGACACAAGGAATACTGATCGCCTTGCCTGCCCCTTCCTCTCTTAACTCTCATTCACATACAGCAAGACTGTTCTAGACTGGCCTTCTGCCATCATCTTGGAAGAAGAAGAGTTGGTTTTTACATGCCAGCTGTCTCTACCACTTAAGGAAGACTCAAACCGGCTTACAATCACCTTCCCTTCCCCTCCCCACAACAGACACCATGTGAGGAAGGTGGGGCTGAGAGAGTGTGACTAGCCCAAGGTCACCCAGCTGGCTTCATGTATAGAAATGGGGAAACAAATCCAGTTCACCAGATTAGTGTCCGCCACTCATGTGGAGTGGGGAATCAAACCCAGTTCTCCAGAGTCTACCGCTCCAAACCACCGCTCTTAACCACTACACCTTGCTGGCTCTTCTGTTAATTAGGAACCAGCCCTTTCAAATTGCATCCTGAGAACCGGCCCAACCAAGCGACCGACATCCGTCAAAAGAAGTCCCGCAACAACGGCTTCTTTTCTTTCCGTTTGTTTTTGTGGTTGTTAGATTGAATGATTACTATAAGACTGTCATGCCCCCTCCGTCCCCAGAGGGGCTCTGATTCGTTCGCCACAAGCTGCTAGGCTCCCCTTGGTGTTGTCCCTCTGCCGGATGTGTTCCAGGAGCATCTCGACTGCCTGCTCGAAGACTTGTGGGAGGATTTCTTGCTCGGCGCTGGTAAACCTGCCCAGAACGTAGCGATCCACGGTGGCTTCCCCCACCGGGCGGCCGATACCGATCCTTAATCGAACCATGCTCTGAGGAGGAGAAGAGATGAGATGAGAGAGGGGGAGCCAGAACAAGCCCATCTAGCTCAGCCTTGTCCACTGATTGGCAGTGGCTCCCCAGGTTCTCAGGTGGAGGAAGTTCTTTCCCTTCCCACCTGCTCCCAGTAGAGAGGAAATGAGGAAGGAGGCAGTTTGGGGCAGGGCCCGTTTATTGCACTAGCGGGCAGTGCAATAGTCAGTTAAAGGCCAAAACATAGAAAGGCCAAAACACAGAAAATGCCTCCCACTCCAAATGCAAAATAGCTGGTTGGATCCTCTCTTACCTTCCATACTGAGATGCTTCGATACTAATTATTTCCCCCTGGGTCCTAGGCTGACTTTGAGGATGGTTTTTTTTGTCAGAGAACAGAGTTCCCCTTCTCCCCTCTTCCCCTGGCTCTGGAGGCAGCTGAAAATCAAATTCCAGCTAAACATGGGATCAGAGACGCATTTGTCGGACAGCACGTCAATGTTTTCAAGTCAGGGCCCTGGGCTTCGTGCCAGCCGTCCATCTGCTTCAACTTTAAGCAACCGCCTCATCCCAGGACTAAGCGAACAACAGGGATGTGTGCGCGAGAGTTCAAGCCCAGTGAAACCTGAGCTACAACCAGCTCGCGTCTGCTAAGATGCAAGAATCTCTCCTTGGTCCGCAGCCAAGGCCTCGTGTCAGGGCAGTGAACACAGACTGACTGTTCCTTAGCAATAAGGATTCGAGGCCAAAGCAAAGACTCACATCTGAGCTTAGGGAGTTGATGCAGGAACGGACTCCGTTGTGACCTCTGAAAAGAAAAGATCTTTAATTGAATATTACTTTTATTCTCTGCTCTTACGACAGCCTTGAGCACAAAAAGTTCCAACAACAGAACAACAACAAAAAGAGTAACAATAATAACAACAATAAATGCGCCTATGACAACTAGGGCATCAGGTTGCTCAGATCTATCTAGCTGTTAGATTTGATTACATGGGGGGGGGGGAAACTCAGCAACTGCCAGGGTGATATTGTGATCATTTCCAGCCAAAAGGGTCTGTAGTTTACAATGGGCTGGAATGCTAATCAGATCCTTTAGAAAGGGAGGAGAGGAGAAGAGTTGATTTTTACATGCTGACTTTCTTTACCACTTAAGGAAGAATCAAACAGCTTACAATCACCTTCCTTTCCCCTCCCCACAACAGACATCCTATGAGGTAGGTGGGGCTGAGAGAGCTCTAAGAAAGCTGTGACTAGCCCAAGGTCACCCAACAGGCTTCATGTGGAAGAGTGGGGAAACAAATGCAGTTCACCGGATTAGCCTCCGCTGCTCATGTGGAGGAGTGGGGAATCAAACCCGGTTCTCCAGATTAGAGTCCCTGTGTCACAACTAAAAAACCTATCTGCAAATGGAATCCTCCCAAAGCGGCCAAAAAGTTCTGCTGTTGGGGAAAGAAAAGATCAAGGCACAAAAATGGCCAATCAGGCTTCCCCTGCAAAGGATACAGTCCAGGCTTCTTGTCTGCAAAACCTTCCTGGGTGGCTCTTTAAGGGCAGATGGCTGCTTGGCCTGTGTGAGTTAACACTCTCTGAAAAGGCAACTAAGCTCACCAGGAGCTCTGCTTGAACCCCCACTTGGATTTTTTTGTCCCTGCCAGAGGTTTTGTGCATGAGCTTGTTTGCTTGGCAGGAAAGAGAAATAAAAGGGCTGCACCAGTTAACAGGTGATAAAAAATAAGGCTAAAGCCAATGGTGCAAAATAAGTTAAAAAAATTATTACTCAGAATAGAAATGAGCCACATATTTCACCCAGGGGGCTTCTACAAGGGAATCTGTAGTTATTACCAGTGTGGTGTAGTGGTTAAGAGCGGTGGTTTGGAGCAGAGGAGTCTGATCTGGTGAACTGGATTTGTTTCCCCACTCCTCACATGAAGCCAGCTGGGTGACCTTGGGCTAGTAACAGTTCTCTCAGCCCCACCTACCTCACAGGGAGTGTGTTGTGGGGAGGGGAAGAGAAGGTGATTGAAAGCTGGTTTGATTCTTCCTTAAGTTGTAGAGAAAGTCGGCATATAAAAGCCAACACTTCTTCCTCCTCCCAGGACTAAAGAGCTTTAAATCTTGCAGGAATTGAGAAGGCCTTGGATGTAAAGTCGCTTTGTTTGCGGGCTGTAATTTCTACTGCCTAACTGCAGTGCTGAGAAATGTACCTACTGCCTTACTTAAAACACCAACATCCCTCATTTGTAAAACATGAGACACCCCCATACACACAGGATAGGAGAGATACCTGGCACTGCCTCCCAGCTTCAACGCGACCTTCCCCAGGGGCTTGTCCAGGTCATCGTGGACCAGGTAAACGTCCTCTGCGCTCAGGTTGTATGTATTCACTTCAAAACAGAAAACAAGGCCCAGGAGGTGAGATCAGGGGAAAAAAATCTTTGCTCTCCTCCATCGCTATGGGAGAGAGAGGATACAGATTAGACTCCACTGCTCCAAATCACCGCTCTTAACCACTACACCACTGCTTGCTAAAAGCAGACATCAATTTCAGCAGTAATACTTCTATCAAATTTTGTTAAGAGAAACGAGGGACTGCATTTTTGTCCCAAGCGAGCAGAATCCCGTGCTGGCATCCCTTCAGCTGCCACAAATAAACTGCCATTTGTTTGCAGCAGGCATGAATCTGGTTAATTGTCAGGTGGCCATGATCCCCCCCTCATCTTATGCAGTGCACCGAGAGCAAAGACAAAACTCTTAAACCAACTGCAATTTGTGACAATGTCTGAATGTAGGTGACTTAAAGTGAGGTTACTTTCTCTCCCAGTAAACAGGATTGAACCCTGGTTAAGAATCCTGGTTAATAGGAAAGAAACTAACCTCAGTGGAAGAGGAGGAGAATCAGATATGGTGCCCTAAACTTTTTGGTTGGATAAAAATGTAACTAAAACTATTATCTATCAACGGGAAGGGCTTGGGGGTGTCAGGCTTCAGCAAATGCACGGCATTTCAGGCAATAGAACTCAAATCCAGACAGAGCAGCGATTCAAGGATTTATTCCGAAAGTCAGTGATTTCAGTAAAGAGACGAGCAAGGCTGGAATACATGACTGGGGGAGTATGGATACATATATAGGGCTGATATAATAGAGTTACAGGAACAAAGAGACAATGTAGTCGTTTCCTGCCGGTAACGACTTAAGTAAAACTGAACAGAAACAATTGTGAGCAATCAGTGGAGGAGATGGCCGAGCTCTCGGCTTTGTGCGTGGGACCCGATATCAGATCGGAGATTTACATGGGCGGGTCCCAATACAATTGTAAATCCCTGGCCGAAGCTCGTGTGCAAAACGGGGGGGAGGGGAAGGAGTGCACGGAGAACTCCATCTTGTTCGCGGGGAAACCATCTTGTTTGGGAACGGAGCTGCCAGAAGCCCTATCTGACAGGGGGGGCAGTAATAGTCTATGCTAGACCTAGAGCATTTCTGTGCATGTACGCTCAAAAGTAAGCAGTAATTAAAAAAAAATGGAGAAAAAACTTCAACCCAGAAAAACCAGGTAACCAAAACAGGTTGGGGACTAAGGCTTAATAACAGGATAAATTCTAATGGGTTACAATATAATGGGTTACAATATATTAATTTCCAATGCTTTAATGAATTACATGTAAATAAATAATAAACATTGAAACCAAATGTGTTTCGGCCATGCATTTTGCTTCCTGAATGTGGATATACACACTACAGAGCTATGATTCATTCTGACCTTGCTTACAGAGAGATATTTGGACCAAGACAAGCAACAATCTGAAAAACTATTTTTGATGGTTGGTTTAATCTACCATTTTTCAGCAGGCGAAATGCATGACAGCTCTGGAGAAAGCAGAGTGCCAGAGAATTGTGTTTTGCCAGGCACCCTTCCCCATCAGCCTGGCCTGCCTCATGGGGCTGTTGTGAGAAAATGGAGGAGGGGAGAACGATGTTCTGAAAGATGCTTTGAATCCCAGTGGGGATATAAGTATCAATAAGTAAATGCAAATGTATACTGTATGTAACTGTATGTTATCTTACTGTATGTGTGTATCTGGTGGGGCAGCACACAGGGCACACAATAGTTACAACTCTCTTTTGGTTGATGGTAATTGATAATGGGGCTCTATGTAAGCTACTCTAAGTCTTCTAAGTGCCTGTGGAGTGAATCAGAGGGACCAGTGTGCAAGTTTTCACATGGCTGAAAGAGCATCAGAAGTGCCGCTTTTGAGCACCTTCACTGTTCTAAAGAGGCCCGACCACCATCAAGCTCATGACGCTGGGGATTTGAATCTGGATCTCCTCAGGTTCCAGAGTGGTTAGATGCTCCAACCCTTAATCGCCCTGTTTCTCACAGGGCCAAGGAAGAGTTTCTCTCACCAGCCCCGGCTATGCAGAGGCCGTTGACATTCATGAGCCTGCGGGGTTTCATCAGCACAAGCTCCACGTTGTCCAGCTTGGTGATGGTGACATCTCCACAACAGCGCCGGTCTGTTTTCCACTGATCTGCCACGCTCAGTTTGTGGGCCAGGTGGTTCAGCATGGCCATGCCCACGCTGTGGCGGGTTCCTCTAAGGCCGTAATTTCCCAGTCCTGCCACCTACAAAAAAAGAGACTGGTCAGGGCAGGGTTGCCAGCTCCAGATTGGGAAATACCTGGAGCTTTTCAGGGTGGAGCCTGAGGAGGGTGGGGTTTAGGGAGGGACTTCAATGCCATAGAGTCCAATTGCCAAAGTGGCCATTTTCTCCAGGAGAACTGATCTCTATTGGTTGTAATAGCAGGAGATCTCCAGCTACTACCTGGAGGTTGGCAACCCAAGGTCAGGCTGGTAAGGAATACAGGGCTTGTTACACAGTAAAAGCTAGAGGGGGAAGGAATATGCTTTATATTAGGCTAGTATAAAGGGAGAGTTTGGGAGAAACATCCAGTGTTGAAAGGGCATTATTTTTTGAAAAGGTTTTAGCTCTAATGTCCGACCTCTAAAGCAGCCATTTTCTCCAGAACTGATATTTGTCGCCTGGAGATCAGTTATGCTTCTGGGGGGAACTGAAGGCTTCACCTGGAGGATGACAACCCTACACAGAGGGGGTGCCACCCTTGCAAGGTAGGCTAAGTTGCAACATAGGGGAATCCAGGCCACATTACACGTGTATTAATTCCTCCTTGTCGATAGACCTCTTGCCCTGCACGTATAGGGTTGCCAGGTCCTTCTTAGCCACCGGCGGGAAGATTTTGGGGCAGAACCTGAGGAGGGCGAGGTTTGGGGAGGGACTTCAATGTTATATAGTCCAATTGCCAAAGCGGCCATTTCCTTTAGGTGAACGGATCTCTATCGGCTGGAGATCAGTTGTAATAGCAGGAGATCTCCAGCTATTACCTGGAGGTTGGCAACCCTATTGGGGAGGGACTTCAGTGCCATAGAGTCCAATTGCCAAAGCGGCCATTGGTGAACTGATCTCTATCATCGGTTCTTGTAGGTTATCCGGGTTGTGTGACCGTGGTCTTGGTATTTTCTTTCCTGACGTTTCGCCCTGTGGGAAAATACCAAGACCACGGTCACACAACCCGGATAACCTACAAGACCGATGAACTCAGACCGTGAAAGCCTTCGACAATATTTTGATCTCTATCAGCTGGAGATCAGTTGTAATAGCAGATCTCCAGCTGTTACCTGGAGGTTATGAGAAAAAATAACACTTATGCTATAATGAATTAGTTAATATGAAAAAACAGCACTAGGCTCAATAATATATGCAAATTACAAATTTATATAAACACAATTACAACTAGCTAATACAACAGTGTTGACTACCACCTATGTGAATACACAAAAAGACATAACATATATACAAAAGTACTTTTTCTATGTAAGCACGAGTGCTTTGTTAAATTCTTACAAATCCAATCAACTGGTAAGCGAAATATTTCTTAGGCCTGCAAGGCTTAAATTCACAAAAAAACTGTTCATTGCGATTAAAATGAAATAAGAACCGGAAGACCAGGGCTGTGCAGGGCTTCTCTCTTTGGGCACGTAAAAGAACCCGCCCCGCGCCTCGGGACCCGGAAGCAGTTCTTCTGATCCGGAAGAGGCCCTTCCCATCCTCGCCAGGCGGCCTCCTCTTGCTCTCCCCCCCTCACCAGCACTCGCTTCCCAGCGACGCGCGCTTCTTCTTTCCGGTGGCCGACGGCCCTGCCGAAGAGTCTCCCGAGGGGCTGAACGGGCAACATCCTTCCCCCGCTCCCGAGCGGCCGTAGATGTTTTCCTTCCGGGCTCCCACCGCCGACTGAGGAGGCCGCCGGGCACGTCGTCAAGTGTCGTGAGGCGTCACTGCTGCCCGTGGCCTATCGCAGAAGTCCTGGCAGATGCACGCCTGGCCGGGCAGGCGCTACGGCTGTGACGCCATCTTTGTTGTGGGCGGCAGCTCGCCGGCCTCTCCGCGTAGTCGGCGGCTATCGCAGAAGTCCTGGCAGATGCACGCCTGGCCAGGCAGGCGCTACGGCTGTGGCGCCATCTTTGTTGTGGGCGGCAGCTCGCCGGCCTCTCCGCGTAGAAGGCGGTCGGAGCGGCTGTTTCTAACTGTTTCTAACGGGTCAGCAATCCTTTTTATGCCAGCAATCCCGCCACAAACGCACGCGCGAGCATACTCCAGGGTCATCAGATTTTTTTTTCCATTTCATTAACCTTTATTGGCATACCAAAAGACAGAGATAAAACAACAATATACCTCCAAAGGGCAATACATATAAGTTACAAGTCGGGTTAATAAAACTTTTCTTGTTCTTTAAGAGCTCCTGTAAGAAATTCAGCCACGGTAGCCGTAATTTTAGGATCGTGATCACTCGAGAAATTTGCATTTCACTTCATTACTCCTGTGTCTCTTGTACTGGAGCAAAGTAAATAGCAGTTTATCCCGCAGAGTCTCATAGAAGGGGCAATCTAAAAGGATGTGGTCAATTGTATCCAACAAATTTAAACCGCATGTGCGTAAGCGTTCATGTCTAGGGATCTGAAAGTATCGGCCTAAGAGCATCCTAGATGGGAATGCGTTAACCCTAGCTAATAGAAAAGTGCAGCGTGGAGACGGTATCTCTAGGTTATCTAGATACCTAGCCATTTTACCCAATCCATTATTAAGGCCTAGGGCCAGGGTCATCATAAGTTAGTCTGTTTTTCATAACAAGATGATAACATTAGAGCCACATTCAAATGGAACATGATAGTTGAAACTATTGAACATATGATCATGGATTGTCCTCTATTTATTGAATTGAGGGCTGGTTTAATTAATCATTTATAAATTTGGAAAGGTCCAAGGAGGCATCTCGCTGTAGGAGGACGCAGGAGACGTGGCTGCTATCAGATACAAATGATTCTGTTACTCTCTTTGGCAAAATTTATAGGGGCAATAATTACCCAAAGAATAACACTAAGTAAGACATTTTATAATCCTTTATTTTCTGCTGAAGGCTATAGCTGTATGAGCAGAGATAGACAGACAGATAGATGAGCAGTACTAGATAGAACGAACAAGATGATAACAAAAGAGCAAGAAAGACTTCTAGATAGCAAAAACTTTGAGGCAGGCCTGGGTCCCACTGACGCAGTCAACCTCTGTCAGGGCAGTTAGTACCACTTCAGATCGCAAATGGGGGCTCACGTGGCGGATTGCTCCTGTATATAACTGTTTGTGCATGAAAAGAATATCCCTGCATGCAGAAAACTAAAAAGATAGGAAGAAAGAATCTAGCCCAGGCTTCTCCCTGAGATTCTACTTTTCTGTGGGTGGGGAGGTTTTATTTAAATGTAGAAACAGTTGTATCCTGCAGACTGGAGGGGAACAGTCCACAGACCAGTATTATTTACAAGCCTTGGATGGAAAGTAGGCATTAGTGAAACCAGGAGTGTTGGAGCATTGCATGGGGGGGGTGAGTATGTGCATAGGGTTGCCCACCTCCAGGTGGGACCTGGACATCTCCTGGATTTACACTGTCCCTCCAGACTACAGACATTAGCTCCCCTGGAGGAAATGACAGCTTCAGAAGGTGGACTCCTCAGCATTATACCCCCACAAGGTTCCACCCCTCCCCAAGCCTCACCCTCCCCAGGCTCCACCCCCTGGAATTTCCCAAACCAAAGTTGGCAACCCTAAAAATTGCATTTTTATTGTTGCTAGGTCTGCATTTGCAGCCCTGCTGCTATTTATACAATATTACAACCATTTTATGCACCAGGCTAACTCAGAGGCTGGAGAAAGGCAATATCTTTGCAATAGGGTTGCCAACCTCCAGGTACTAGCTGGAGATCTGCTATTACAACTGATCTCCACCCATTAGAGATCAGTTCACCTGGAGAAAATGTCACTTTGGCAATTGGACTCTGGCATTGAAACCCCTCCCCAAACTCTGCCCTCATTAGGCCCAGCCCCCAAAACCGTGGCTTCCTTTATAGAGTTTATCCATCTCTTGTTGGGTCTTCCTCTTTTCCTGCTGCCTTCCACTTTTCTTAGCATGATTGTCTTTTCCAGTGACTCTTCTCATAATGTCACCAAAGTACGACAGCCTCAGTTTAGACATTTTAGATTCTAGGATAAGTTCAGGCTTGATTTGATCTATAACCCACTGATTTTTTTTTGGGGGGGGGCAGTCCACGGTATCTATAATGCTCTCCAACACCACATTTCAAAAGAATCTACTTTCTTCCTATCAGCTTTCTTCAATGTCCAGCTTTCACATCCATACATCGTAATAGGGAATGTGATGGCATGAATGAACTTGATCTTGGTGGCCAGTGACACATCCTTACACTTCAGAATCTTTTCTAGCTCCTTCATGACTGCCCTTCCCAGTCAGAAGTCTCCTTCTGATTTCTTGGCTGCAGTCTCCCTCCACCTCCAAAATCTCCAAGAATTTCCCATCCCGGAGCTGGCAAACCTTGCTGAACCCAGCCTAGTGAATTTCATTGCTGGGGTGAAATTTGAATTGGGGGTTTCCCAGCTCGCCCCCTTTTAGCCATTACTCCTGAACAGCAAGAACTAATGGGAGAACACAGACGTCTGCAGAAAACTAAAACACATTGTAAAACGTGGGGGATTTTGTTGGGTCTTAGATAGCGAGATTCGTTACATGTCAGACAGTCAAAGGGTTAATTAGCCAAATGGTCAGGAAGAGCAGATCGCCATTGCTTTCATGTCATATGGTCACCTAGGCAAAGTAATCTGCATTTTACTGCTTTGGTATATCCTTTGTTTGAAAGAGAAACTGTATCTCAGTTACTTGTAAGTTACCAACCTGCAAGCATGGAGGAGCACATTCTCCCTGTGAGAATGGCTACTCGTGAGTAAGCATAGTAACTGCTAAAGGAGTTTAGCAAGTCTAGGGAACTTAGATATGTAGGATGTTTATTGTTTAATCCATGTACCCTACCCTTGAGATTAGTTAGTAAAGAATTGATTTGATTAAGAAAACGACTCTGTGGTATTTTTGTGTGTGATTAACCTTTATTTTCAATAAGCCATAAACCAAGATAAGCCATAAACCATAAGCCAAGAAATTAGAAGGAGATTGAGACTGGGAAGGGCAGCCATGAAGGAGCTAGAAAAGATTTTGAAGTGTAAGGATGTGACTCTGGCCACCAAGACTAGATTAATTCATGCCATCATATTCCCTATTACTATGTATGGGTGTGAAAGCTGGACAATGAAGAAAGCTGATAGAAAGAAAATAGATTCCTTTGAAATGTGGTGTTGGAGGAGAGTGTTATGGATTCCGTGGACTGCCAAACAAAACAAATCAGTGGGTTATAGATCAAATCAAGCCTGAACTGACCCTAGAAGCTAAAATGACTAAACTGAGGCTGTCGTATTTTGGTCACGTCATGAGACGACAAGAGTCACTGGAAAAGACCGTCATGATAGGAAAAGTTGAGGGCAGCAGGAAAAGAGGAAGACCCAACAAGAGATGGATTGACTCAATAAAGGAAGCCACAGCCTTCAATTTGCAAGATCTGAGCAAGGCTGTCAAAGATAGGACATTTTGGAGGACTTTCATTCATAGGGTCGCCATGAGTCGGAAACGACTTGACGGCACTTAACACACACACACACACATAAACCAAGATCCATCACCCTGAATGGTAGCAGATTAATTAAGTAAGTTTCAGATCCTAACAGATTTCCCACTCTCTTTGCAGCTTGACCCTCTTCCCCCCACCTTCACCAGCCAGCCCCCCCACTCCAAGGATCATGATTGCAAAGAGCGCTTCGTCGGACTCCCTTGCTCCCTCTAGCGGCGGGTCCTAGGGTAGCAACGGCTGCGGAGCCGGCAGCATCAGCAGCTGGGTTTACTTAGCAACGGGGAGACGCCAGTCCGGAGCTGCAGCGGCGGGAGGCATGGAGGAGGGAGAGGAGCAGGGGGGGGAGAGGAAGGTGAGACACCCCTGGAAAGGCGCAGGAGAGGCAATGGAAAGGGGCGATCGGGAATGAAAAGGGACTTGGGGGCCTGCTTAGGTGTCCCAATCTCCAAGTGGGGCCAGGACGTCTCCTGGAATCACAGCTAGGGTTGCCAGCTCCGGCTTGGGAAATACCTGGAGATTTTTGGGGCGCAGCCGGAGGAAGGCGGGGCTTGAGGAGGGGAGGAGGGACTTCATTTTCAGAGAGTCCAATTGCCAAAGCAGCCACTTCCTCCAGGGGAACTGATCTCTACCGGTTGGAGGTGAGTTGTAACAGCAGGAGATCTCCAGCTACTACCTGGAGGTTGGCAACCCTAATCACATCTGAACTCCAGACAACAGAGATCAGTTCCCCTGGAGGAAATGGCTGCTTTGGAGGGGGGCTCTATAGTATTGCACCCTGTTGAGATCTCTCCCCTCCCTAAATCCTGCCCTCCCCCAGGCTCCACCCCCGAATCTCCAGAAATTTCCCAGCCTAGAGTTGGCAACCCTGGGTCTGCTGGATCAGGCCAAGAGTCCATCATCATCCTTAAAGACGGCCTTCTCCCATATGAACCTAACTTTCTACACCTGTCGTCTTTGGGTGCCTCGCTTTGGGTTTCCCTGCCTAAATGAGTTGGAACCTGTGAATTAGGGTTGCGGTGGCTGGAGATCTTCCCTATTACAGCTGATCTCCAGGCAACAGAGATCAGTTCCCCTGGAGAAAATGGCTGCTTTGGCAATTGGACTCTATGGCATTGAAGTCCCTCCCCTCTCCAAACCCTGCCCTTTTCAGGCTCCACCCCCAAAACCTCCAGGTGTTTCCCAACCCAGAGCTGGCAACCCTACTGAGAAAAGGCCTTCTCGGTTGTGGGGCCAAAACTTTGGAACTCCCTTCCCCGGGGAGATTCATCTGCCTCCCTCTATTGTCTTCCGCCAGTGGTTGAAGACTTCCTTCCTGGTTGTGTGCCTATGGGTGCTTTCACACATCCAGAATAATGCACTTTGCAGCTGAATTTTACTGTGGCCATTTATGCAGGGTCAATTTTGAAGCTCGCTCAAAGCTCTTTTTTAAAATGTGGCTTTTAAAATGACTATTCACAGTCCTGACGCAAAAGGAGAAATTCCACTCACACCCCACTCACCTGCTCCTTTGTTCCTTCCGTTAGCCAGCCGCCGTTTGCATAGCTAACACGTGGCTGTCAGTTTGCATGGTTCCTTGAGGGGATTATTCGGTGTAGGGGTGGAGCAAACACAAAAAGTTGCTTTAAAGGGGCTCTTAAGTAATGCGAAGCAGATATGCACCGGCTTCGCCATCACTTCCTGAACAACTGTTCACTGTGAAAAACTCAAGAAAATATGTGGGGTAATTCAGCCGGGAACGCGCTGCTAATTACCAAGCATAAATGGTCTGTGTGAAATGGCAAAATCCACTTGCAAACGATCGTTAAAGCACATTGAAAGTAGACTGAAAGTGCATTATTCTGGATGTGTGAAAGCGGCCACTTATATGTTTGATGTAATTGTTTATTTATACACACACACACACACACACACACATATATATATACATATATATATGTGTATGTATGTATGTATGTATTTGTATTTTGAACTCTGTTTTAATGTTTGACATGCTTGCTGCCTTGAAGACCCTGAGTTGGATGGAAAAGCAGCATAGACTTGTTTTAAATAAATAAAGTCCTCTTACCAACAATGGCCAGCCCAGAAAGCCCACAAAGGCAACCACCATTGCCTGTTGTTTCCCTCCTCCTGGCAAATGGTTTTCAGAAGTAGACTGCCCCTGATCATGGAGGATCCATTTAGCGATCATGGGCCTAACCTACCTCACAGGGTTGTTGTGAAGACAATGGAGAAAACGAGAGTGTTGTAAGCCATTGGAGCGGAAAAGCGGGGTATAAATGAAATGAAATAAATAAATCTGCTGTTAGGTGATTTAACAATTTAAAGTTTGGCTGCTGTGATGTTGGTTATCTACAGCTGGTTTCTAATCTTAGTTTTGATTTTACTGTGTTATGGTTGCTGTTGTTTACTGCTTTGTACAAAATTGTTCTTGGAAAAGTCGGGTATCAATAACGACAATTTAGATGAATTTGTTTGAAATGGCAACCTTTCTGTGATTACTACCTATGGGATAAATAAACAATTTAAAAATCAAGAAACCAAGGGTTTATTATAAGAAAAAGTTTAGTGAGATATAAGATGTCTAGATGCTTAGCTCAAATGATAGAAGTTATGGTACTAGATTTTCTCAATTAAGATGTTAAACTCTTTAGGATGATTTGCCAAGGCTCGGAAGATGAAATATGTTTTACCTTTTTTCCCCTTCCCTCTTTTTTCTGTTCCTGTATCCCTTTATACACACACACACACACACACACACACACACACACACACACAGTCAATTAAAAAAAATTAACAAACACAGTAGTAAAAATAGTGTAGAATGAATGAAGCAAAATGAATGAAATTATGAAGATCTGATTGATTTGCATAATTTATACCAGTGCTAGAACTGTGTTATCCTTGGAACAGAATTTAAGTTTTAAGCTTGCAGCTCTGCCTACAGCTCTGCCCACCAAAACTCCAACAAGAGTCAGGCCTTGTCTTGAAGCTGTTCTCCCTGACATAGAAAACACTTTGCCCCAGATGCGTTGGGGATGGCTGTGGTCATTCTCAGTAATCGAGGGGAAGCGCTCTGCATTTTCATTACTATTACTTAATAATAATGAGTTCTGAGGAGGCTCCGAGCCTTTGTTCCTGCTTACAGCTGTTTTTCCTCACAGGAAATCAAAATGTCCACTGTTCGCCTGGAATTCTTCCCCACGGCAGTCACTGAAGAAAAGCTTCAGGAAGCCCGGGAGAAATCCCTGGGTCGCATTTTTGGGACCACCCAGACCTTACGACATATAAAGAGCCCCCCCAAATGGGGGGCCTTAGAAAACATTCTGCATGAGCGAGCAGAGGAGCAGTGAGTATCTCCTTCTGCCAGTTTTTTGGGTGTTAGGATACTTTTGTGCCGATCAGTCAAGGAGGAAGATGAATTTTTGCTGTTAGCTGTTACCTCTTTCTTTCCTTCCTCAGCTGTCAAGAAGGCAAAAAGTTTTTCTCCCAGGGAGAGTGGGAAAAAGCAATCACCTGCTATACCAAAGCCCTGAACTTGGATCCTAAGAGGGTAAGGTGGCCAAGGTGGGAATCAGGGAATGTGATGGTCCCCGGAGCAGCCCGCATCTGCACAAATCTTCTCTGTGTGCCAAGGAATATGATTGAGCGCCTGGAGAACAGAGGCAGTTCTTTGTCATGCCCATTCCAAAGTGCTCTTGGTGACATCACCACTATCGCAATGTAGTTGTCACATAGAGGTTTCAGTCAAACATGACAACAAACCGTGGTTCGTACTACAAACTCTGGCTGGTCTACAAGAAGTAAAGAATCAAGCCTACTTTAGCTGCTTCTTGCAATGTAGTTGTCACATTGAGGTTTCAGCCAGACATGACAACAAACCGTGGTTCATTCTACAAACCCTGGCTGGTCTACAAGATGTAAAGAACCAAGTCTAGTTTAGCTGCTTCTTGCCTCCTTTCCTCCTGCCTGCAAAGAGGTGATGGTGGAAAGTGCTGTCAAATCACAGCCCACTTATAGTGACCTCATATGGTCTTCAAGGCAAGAGACAACCAGAGGTGGTTTGCTATTGCCTGCTTCAGAGCAGACCCTGGGCTTCCTCAATAGTCTCCCATCTAAATACTAACTAGGACTGACCCTGCTTAGCTTCTGAGATCTGACCAGATTGGGCTAGCCCATGCCATCCAGGTCAGGGTGCCAGCAAGAGGACATAATCCTTATATGGCTGTCTCAGTAGCCAGGTGGCTACAAAGGTTACTGCTGCACAACAAACTGTGGTTTCTGAATTCCTTATAACAAAAGCACAGTTACTACTAACTGTGGTTAACAAGCCTGTTTTGGTGCCAACCAATAAGCCTTCATTTGATGGACTGTCTCCATTCAAAATCACAACCAAACTGGGGTTTGTTCAAAATGGAATTTATAAACCACAGTTGAATTTGACATCGAAATGCAGCCTGGATTTTTAGAATAACAATGGTTAGTTGTCTCAGCTGAATGCTGAAGTTCCATTGCTTGATGGTAGAGTAATTTTTTCAAAGCGTTAGAACCCAATTGCAATATTACTGTATTACCCATCAGTTACTGTAGTCTGTAGCTGTGGGTATGGGGCTGTGCAAGGAAAGAACAGAACTGCAGAAAAATGTCAAGTGACCAGAGGCAAGCAGTAAATCTAGTTCTTCTTGCTTCACTGCTTGCCTCTGTGAGATGAGCTTGACTGGCCTCTTGCATGATGCTGTAGTTAGTACTTTGCACGCCTCACCCACCCAGAGGTATAAGTTGTCTGGCTTCCGTGGCAGAGAGCTTCTAGTTGTGAAAATAATACTTTGGCTGTACCTGGGTGTGCGTTAAAGGGCAATGCCAGAAGCTGGAGATAGCTGGAGGAGAGGGGTATTCATAGCTACTAGTCAAAATGGATACTAGTCATGATGCATACCTATTATCTCCAGGATCAGAGGAGCATGCCTGTTATATTATGTGCTGTGGAACACAGGCAGGACAATGCTGTCGCGAGGAGCTTGGCGGATTAATTATAGAGTCCTTAGTATAGAATCCAGAAACAGCCAAGCTACAAAAAGCCAGTGATTGTTTATTGACAGTGCATAAACTCCAACTCACACACTCTCGACACTCCACCAACTATCTCCCGCGCGTTGGTTACATTTCTCAGTACATTTATACATTTCAGGTGTACAGGAACCAATCAGCACACAGCTGACTCATTTGCTTAGTCATTGCACCCATTTCACCTTCTTGCATCAGCTCATGAGCAACACCTGCTCTATCCAGCTCTATTCAGTTTCCCACAGTGCAATGTGTTCCTGACATGCAATGACTTGCTATCTTGACAAATGCTGCTGCAGTCCGCTTGTTTGTGGGTTTCCTAGAGGCACCTGGCTGGCCACTGTGTCAGACTGCAGGACTTGATGGGCCTGGGTCTGATCCAGCAGAGGCTTTCTTATGTCCTTATGTTCTTATAAATGATGGCTGGCTACAAAATGAAAAGTGGGATGTCAGCGCCGTGCTTCTCCAGGGGAACACAGTAGTATAATTTCCCATGGATTAATGAGTGTCACAAGTTAACTGGCAGCTCACAAGAGCACAGGAAGTAATTAATTAGGTTGAAAGCAAAGGAAGTGGGGCCTTTGTTGAAGTTGTCACATTCCTGCACTGGGTCTCTGTGTTCCCACATGCGTGTTGCCTGCTTGCTCGCATGTAAAATGCACGTTTCCTCTTCCTGCCACCACCCCAAGATATAAAACCCAGCCTCGCAGTAACTCAGTGTCTTGGAGAACCCTGGTAAGGATTCCTCTGAGGAAGTACAAAGGGCAGAACTTCCAACCAACTTAGCTACCCCTGTCGGTGTGCGCTTTAGCATTTAAGAGCAGTCTTACTGTGTGGGTGAGATTTCAGTCGCAGTCTGTTTTCTTAAACATAAAGGAGCCTTATTAAAAAAGATTAAACTAGCTTATTATATATTATATTATATATAATAAACTTTATAATAATCTTGTTTATTGATTATTGTGGCCAGCCAGGTGCCTCTAGGAAGCCCACAAACAAGCGGACTGCAGCAGCATTTGTCAAGATAGCAAGTCATTGCATATCAGGAACTGTGAGGTCGGTAACACATCGCACTGTGGGAAACTGGATAGAGCTGGATAGAGCAGGTGTTGCTCATGAGCTGATGCATATATATATATATATATATATATATATATATATATATATATATATATATATATATATATATATAAATTGCATCATGCTAGTTACCTTCAGGTGGAGCAAACACATCCCGCCCCCCACCAAGAATCTCAGGGATGGGTTTCCACATGTCTGAGCTGAACTCCCCTTCTTCTCCTCTCCTCTCCCTTCATCCCTCCCTTCGCCTCGCCCGGAACGAAGGAAAGGTTCACCGTTGAACCCTTCTGCCCGCTGAGGTAAAATATTTCCTCTTCCAATCGAGAGTCGGCTCTCTTCCTCACCCCTTGCGCCATGCTGACAGGTCGCTCTGAGTTTAACGATGCTTGTCCCTCAGGTGCCTATCCCTCAGGTCCTCTTCGGCAGCGTTGCACTCTGCAAACACCAACCTGCTGGTGGTTCCCGGCCCGAAGAGTGCCCGGCTGTCCTCAGCCAGGGCCATGGCTTTCTTGGCCCTAACCCCGGCATGGGGGAACCTCCCTCTCTAATGAGACCAGGGCCCTGCAGGGCCTGACGCAGTGCCACAGGGCCCGTAAGCCTGAGCTGTTCTGCCAGGCTGCGGGCAGCAGTGGTTTTCCAACGTCGCCGGCCTCCCTTCCTGTTCCCTTTCTCCTGTGGCAGCCGTTGTGTGGCTGGCTTTGCCTCCTGAGGCAGCCACTTTGTGGCTGCGCCTACCACAGTATATGAGAGCCAGCGTGGTGTAGTGGTTAAGAGCGGTGGTTTGGAGCGGTGGACTCTAATCTGGGAAGCGGGTTTGATTGCCCACTCCTCCACATGAGCGGCAGACTCTAATCTGGAGAACCGGGTTGGTTTCCTCACTCCTACCCATGAAGCCTGCCAGGTGACTTTGGACTAGTCACAGCTCTCTTAGAGCTCTCTCAGGCCCACCTACCTCACAGGGTGTCTGTTGTGAGGGGGGGAAGAGAAGGTGATTGTAAGCTGGTCTGAGTCTTCCTTAAGTGGTAGAGAAAGTCGGCATATAAAAAACCAACTCCTCTTCTCTCTTCTTCTTAGAAATCCAAAGGTGCCCGCAGGCTCAAAATTGTTGAGGACCCCTGTCCTAGGCTGTGCTGATATCCTCTGTCAGAGAAGGAAGAGATTTTGCTTCCCCCAACCGGCCTGACAGCTGCCTGCCTTATCCCCCGTACAGGTGGAGCTATATGAACAGAAGGCGGAAGCTTTTCTTCAGCTCTGTGACTTCCAGTCTGCTGCCCTGCATCTCAGGAAGGTCTATTCCATGACGCTGGTGAAGGAAGAATGCCTGGTCCGCCTTGCCTTCATCTTGTACCTGCAGGTAAAACAGAATGCCACGCCTCCCAAGCTGAAATGCTGTCCCCTTAGGGTCGCCAACTCTGGGCTGAGAAATTCCTGGAGATCTGGGGGTCGAGCGTAGGGTGGGAACTCATCAGGGACGTGATGCCATTCGAAGCTGCTATTTTCTCCAGGGGAACTGGTCTTTCTCGTCTGGAGATCAGTTGTAATGCCCGGAGAACTCCAAGCCGCACCTGGAGGTTGGCAAACCTACCCCCTGTACCCATTAGTCCCTCTTGGGCATGACTTCCCAACAGATATAAATCAGGAGCAGTAATGGTTTTCGCTACAGAGCTCTGGCACCTCTGCGAGGATGCTTTCTGTGAAGGGGACCCCCCATCTTACTCACTGAAGAAGAGTCACCAAGGAGAGCAGATGACGCATTGGACCAGGGAGACCTGGAGATGAGGGGAGATGAGGGGGAGAGCAGCTCGCGTAGGGGTTAAAACAGGCATCACGAAGATCCTGCATATCATCTTGTCCATAAAATGCAGATGGATCGCCAGCCTGTGAAGCCTCCCTTTGCCTCGGGGTGTTGTATTTTGAAAGGATGCTTTTTTTCTCCTTTAAAATCGTAACAACATAGCAGAGAGCCCAGAATTAAATATTATTTCTTTGTTTACATTATTTATAGTTCCCCTATCACACTGGGACTCAGTGTGGATTACACAGAGTGCGTCGATACAGTCAACAGGATGGGACATTCTATAAACAATGCAATTAGATTGGGATTGTAGAAATCTGTAACCAACCAGAAATGTAAAAAAGAGAACTGCAGCAAAGAATAAGTATTAACATGGCATGTTAAGTGATACAAAAATTACATAGTAGGATTCTACTTACTGCCAGAGATCTACAGTAGTATAGACCGCAGCCCCTAATTATGTGTCCCAGTAACTTTGTGAATCATTTTGTATAGTGCAATCTTATTGCCTGCATAGGAAAGCCCTCTTGAATAATTCAGTTTCACATAGTTTGTGGAAAGCCCGGAGAGTGGGAGCATTCCTGACCCGCTCAGGCAGGCCATTCCATAAGGTGAGTGACACAATGGGGAAGGCAGTTGTTGATTTTGCCCATTTGCAGGTTGGCAGCTGCAGAAGGCCCTGCCCCGATAAGCGATGCTGTGGTGGCAGAGCATAAGGGGAGTCGGTCTCACATGTATGAGGGACTAAGGCCATGAAGGGCTTTGTATGTGCTAGTGGAGATTGAATGGTTAACTCTTCCCTCTCCCAACCCCACACAGCCCTGATACAAATTGAGGCAGCACTAGCCTTCTATCTGCATGTTATGTGTGGCCTTCCTCTCATCTGTCTGAGCCTTACGGCTACCTAAAGTGCCATCCTGAGCAGAGTTATGCCTTGCTAAATCCATTGACATTAATGGGTTTAGATGGGTGTAACTCTGCTTAGCATGGTGCTGTTCGTGCACCATAAGAACATAAAGAAAAGCCCTGCTGGATCAGACCAAGGTCCATCAAGTCCAGCAGTCTGTTCTCACAGTGGCCAACAGGGTGCCTCTAGGAAGCCCACAGACAAGAGGACTGCAGCTGTATTGTCACGCCTGTGGTCCATAGCACCTCATATCATAGGCCTGCTCCTCTGATCCTGGAGAGAATAGGTCTGCATCATGACTAGTATCCATTTTGACTAGCAGCCATGAATCACCCTCTCTTCCATTAACATGTCCACTCCCCTCTTAAAGCCTTCCAAGTTGGCAGCCATCACCACATCCTGGGGCAGGGAGTTCCACACCTTAACTGTGCGTTGTGTGAAGAAATACTTCCTTTTATCAGTTTTGAATTTCTCACTGTCCAGCTTCAGCAGATGAACCCACATTCTAGTATTATGAGAGAGGGAGAAAAGCCACATAGGTGGAAGAGAGGCTTGAACTGGAGTGCAGCACATTCTCTTAGCTACAATGCTACTTTGGCTTCTCTAGGAAGCATCCTTGAGCTGTGTTTAAAGCTCCGGCCGTGGGGTGTCCAGACAACAGAGAAGGGACAGGTTGAGGCCTGATTTCCATTTCCCTCCCTGCTGTGTCCTGAGGTTTCCTGCATGTTTGCATTTGCAGGGGCAGAGTCTGTTTGAGCAGCAAGTCTACCTGGATGCTTTGGATTCCTTCACTCAGGCCTCCGAACTGCAGCCGAAAAATATCCTTTATCGCAGGAGATGGTAAAAATGAGTTTGGAGTTGAGACAGGGCGCCCTGGCAACCAAACAAATTCTGTTGCCATGAATTTTAGGAATACCTAGCATAGAATTTTATGATAAATGGACACTATATTACTCATACTGTTCTTAACTTTTGGTCTGAGGATTAGATAACACCTTCTGTGTATATTGCTTGAATATTACATATTTTTAAAGTAACTCTTTAACGTTCAGTAGAAAAGTACATTTTGGGTAAAAACGCATGGTCACTTTAGCCTCCTTTATTCCCTGTTTCAGCCAGGATTCAGCCAGGATTGAACGCATGCGTTTTCGCCAAACGTGCGTTCGATCCTGACTGAATCCTGGCTGAAACGGAATAAAGGAGGCTAAAGTGACCATGCGTTTTCGCCCTTTATTGACAAGCTTAAAGTAGTTTTTATAGAAACAAATAATATGCAGAGATGAACAGAAATAATTATAGAAATTACAGAATTAAACTGGTTTATATATTTCATTTATCCATTTAACTGTTTCATATATGGCACACTTGACCATTAGTTAAGCTATTTTTGAATGTTGTACTCTTGAAATATCGAGATTTTTAAAATTATATGTATATTAAGCATGTTTAATTTATTCTCTTTAATCATGTCCGTGGTTTGATTTTGCCAGGTATCTTCATACACAGTAGTAATCTCAGTTTTATCTGTTATTCACTTTATTTTTCTATTTTTTACCTTTTCTATTTTTTATTTTGTAAAATAAAATAAAGGGCGAAAGCTCTTAGTCCAGGAAGGTGCTGCGCCGACGTCTGGGCCTCCCGCGCCAGCTCCCAGTCCACTTACTCTGTTGTTAATGGCCCCAACGCTGGCGTGGAGGTCCAGATGTCAGTCTTTGGCTGCTGGCGCGGCCGCACCACCCTGGGACACCAGCGGGGCCTTCCGCCAACGTCTTGCCTGCGTAGAGGCCAACGTCAGCGTCCCAGGTGGGGTCCCGGCGTCCCAGGACGCCTTCCTGGGGCGTTCCGGAGGGCGGAGCTGCTAATAGGCAGCTCCCTATGCCCTTTCGGCCCTGGACACCAGCGGCCAGGACGATGTTGCTGTGCCTGCTTTTTAGCTTTTTAGCAGGCACAGCCTCTCTGTTTTCAATGGGGCTTTTAGCCCTAGTGAGAACGAAAAAAGCCTTTTAAAGGCTTTTTTCGTTCTGGCAGTGTGCGGGGACGGTGGGGAAAAGGCGCGGGCACGCCTCCTCCTAACCCGTTCCCTGCACACTGCCAGAAGGCTTTAAAGGCTTTTTTCGTTCTCACTAGGGCTAAAAGCCCCATTGAAAACAGCGAGGCTGAAGTTGGCAACCCTAATGGCTGGGGGCAAGAGGGGCATGCCAGACCGCTCTGCCGATTCAGAACCATAATCTCGCTGTTAACGCTCGCATCTCTCTTCCCCTTCGAGCATCGCTTCCCTCGCTGCCCTGAAAAGATACAATGAGTGCCTCCAGATGGTCAACGAAGAGGTGGCTCGGGATCAGAGGAACGCAGATCTTTTCGTCCTCCGGGCTCGGCTCTATGATTACTTTGGGAAGGTGAGAGCTAGTTGGGTCCATTTTGCTTTGCTTTGCAACGAATGCGCAAGGCAGCTTCTGCAAGGTCTTTTTATCAGAGAGGTGGGGGAGGGGCTGTGGCTCAGTGGCAGAGCCGCTGCTTGGCATGCAGAAGGTCACAGGTTCAATCCCCGGCATCTCCAGTTAAAGGAACCAGGCAAGTAGGTGATGTGAAAGACCTCTCTCTACTGGAGTCTCTGGAGAGCTGCTGCCAGTCTGAGTAGACAATATTGAACTTGATGGGCCGAAGGTCTGATTCAGCAGAAGGCAGCTTCATGTGTTCATGTGTATCACTCTGCCTAGCTTGGGCAGAGTTGCTTGGCAGGGGTGCAGTGAAGCCCTTTGCGCATGCCCCTGTCTCTATGTCAGGGAGCCACTATGTTAGCGCCAGATCGTATGCACAAAAACACTGTTCTGGCTGTTATAATTCAGAAGTGATCCATTGATGGCCACAAGCTTGGGGGCAGTGGTAAGTGCCATCAAGTCACGGCTGACTTATGGTGACCCCACAGGGTTTTCAAGACAAGACGTTCAGAGGTGGTTTGCCATTGCTTGCCTCTCCATGGGCTGAGAGAGTTCTAAGAGAACTGTGACTGGCCCAAGGTCACCCAGCAGGCTTCATGTGGAGGAGCGGGGAATCAAACTCAGTTCTCCAGAATAGAGTCCGCTGCTCTTAACCACTGGCTCCTGGCCACAAGTGTAGATGGCTTTAAAAGAGACCTTTGAGCAATTCATGGAAGAGTGGCTTTTAGCCACAATGGCTAAATGAAGCTCCTGGGTTCAGAGTATTTTTGAATGGGAGGGTAGTTTTGTGGGTCAGCAACAGACCTTGGCTTCTGTAGGCTTTTTGGAAGCATCTGGTTGGCTACGTAGTGAAACAGGATGCTGGACCAGAAGAATTTTTGGTCTGACCAAACCAGGGTCACCAACCTCAAGGTGTGGTCTAGAGTTCTCCCAGAATTACAACTGATCTCCAGGGATGGGTTCCTGTGGAGGAAATAGCAGGATGGACTGTATGGTATACCATAGAATCTTGAAGGAACTGAAGTCCTAGAGGTGCCACAGAGGATGGATGCTGTAGTACTTCTTTCTCCTATGGCAGAGGTTCCCAAACATTTTGAGTCATGGAGCACTTTTCAGGAGAGAAATTTGTCACGGAGCACTAATTTTCACCTAGCACCCATATACTAAACTGAATGTCAGTAGTATTTTTCTTTCCAATCTCTTCATGGAGCACTAGGAGATGTTTCGTGGAGCACCAAGTGCTCCTTGGAGCACAGTTTGGGAACCTCTGTCCTATGGTATCCCATAGTGACAAGGAGAAACTGACTGTCACTTGTAAAGACAATAAAAGGAAGGCGGCTAGGGATTGAAAGGGTGGAACTGCCATTGACCGGTGCCCTTCTATGGGCCTTCAGAGTGGAGTTTTCTCCCTAATACTGAGAAGAACTGGACAGTGACCAGTCAGACCAGCACAACCGTTTAGAATCAAAGGGTCAGTTATCATAAACAGAACACATGTGTCAGAATCCTACAAGTGATGTAAGGTGGGAGAAAAGGTGGGCTAAAGTGATACGAGGCAAGAAATGTACATTTGTATTTTAGTGGGAGGAGTTTGAGGAAGTGACATTTGACCTGAACGTGACAGTCCAGGGTGTGACATCACATATCCGCTGAGCTCCTTTCCTTTCCCAAGCACCGCCTTCAAATCTCCAGGAGCTTCCCACGCCGGAGATGGCAACGAGATCCAACATGTGTGCTTTTATGTTCTCTATAGCCCAGTGGCTGAACCCATAGCTTGTTCCCTATAATGTGATTTTGCAACCCCAGAAATTGATTTTCCAGATTTGATTATAGCCTGGCCATGCCTGAAAGGGGTGAGTAACAGCACGGCCCTGTGTGTGTGCACGTGCAAAGACTCTTCCATTGGGCCTGAACCCAGCTGGAGCTGGGATCCACTTCCTCCCAGTTACCACCAGTATCCTTAAGTCCTGGGGTCAAAGGTCAGCTGCTGGGTATCCATCATGGCTGGACTAAGATCTTGCCAAGATCCCTCTAGTTACAAGCAGGTTTTTGTGCTCCATTTTAGCTGGCATTTTTAATCACTATAAAATGCTTCAGGAGACCATTTTTGGCTTAAAAGTTGGCTAAAAAACCCACAATAAATAAATATTGTGGAAAATCTTTTTTAGATGTTTTATTTTGTGGGAGACAATGCATGTCACATCCACTTGCCAGAAAGAGGTCTGGAAACATGTATTCAAGGCAGGGTTGCCAGGTCCCCTCCCAGCCACTGACGGAGGATGAGGGAAAGATTGCCAGATCCAAGATGGGAAACTCCTGGAGATTTGGGGATGGATCCTGGGGAGGACAGGGACTCCAAAGCAGCCATGTTCTTCAGGGCACATATATATAAAAATACCACGATATACCTGAATGTAATGAATTATATAATTTCCAAAAAGGTGATTTATAATTTTAAATATCAACTTATAATTTCCAAAACACTTCTGTCAACACATCAGACCTTGGTGAAAACGAGGTGAAGCCCAGATACCTTCCCTTACCCTCCCCACAACAAACACCCTGTGAAGTAGGTGGGGCTGAGAGAGCTGTGCCTAGCCAAGGTCACCCAGCTGGCTTCATGTGTAGGGGTGGGAAAACAAATCCAGTTCACCAGATTAGCCTCTGCCACTCAGGTGGAGGAGTGGGGAATCAAACCTGGTTCTCCAGATCAGATTCCACCGCTCCAAACCACTGCTCTTAACCACTACACCACACTGGCTTTCTCATGTATCACCTAACTCAGTTTTGATGTGTTTCAGACATCCTGGCTTGTTCTCTGATGACGCCCTCCAAAACCAATGTTTGTCGAGGTAGACCAGGGTTTGACTGATTGCCTGTGAGCTGAATTCTGGTTTCACAACTGACACCAGTTAAAATAAACCTGGGTGTGACATTACGTTTGAACCGAGCCAGTAGATCTTGCATTCCATGGCCTTTTAACCCCACATATATTTATTTAAAAGATGTATACCTCCAGAATGTGTCCGAGGTAGCTGTTTCTCTGTTGTGTTTAGATTTCTGTTGACTGAGAATCCAAAATCATCTAGTTTTAAAATGGTCACTATTTTGCTGTTTTGCCAGTGTGGTGTAATGGTTTGAGAGTCAGACTAGAAAACGAGTTGGTTTTTATACCCCAATTTTCTCTACCTTTTAAGGAGTCTCAAACCAGCTAACAATCACCTTCCCTTCCTCTCCCCACAACAGAAACCATGTGAGGTAGGCAAGGCTAAGAGAGTTCAGAGAGAACTGTGACTAGCCTAAAGTCACTAAACCAGCTCCATGTGATGGCGTGGGGAATCAAACTCGGTTATCCAGATTAGAGTCCTCCACTTTTAACCACTACACCATGCTGGCTCTACAGAAGACCCAAGTTCAAACCTCCACTCAGTCATGGAAGGTTGTTTGGGCCAGACACTGTCTCTGTCAGCCCAACCTACCTCGCAGGGATGTTTTGAGGATAAAATGGAGAAGGGGAGAATGTCGCATGCCTGCCTGAGCTCCTTGAAGGAAGGGTAAAATCCCCTAAATAAATAATAAGCAACAATTAGTGTTTCTTCTTCTCCCTCTCCTGTCCGTAGCCTACCTCCTGCTTTTATAACACCCAAGAAGCTCTCGCAATAGACCCTGGCCTCACGGAAGCTCAGCTTTTGCTGGAGAAGTTGAGAAAGAAAGCTCAGAAAAACAAGGACCAGGCGGTGACCAAGGCACTGAAGGGAAACCTGCAGGAGGCGCTGCTGAAAATCAACCGTGCCATCGAGAACATCCCCCTGGAAGCGGACTACTTCCTCTTCAGGTACCAAGAGAAGCACTGTATTGGGGGACGACCACTTTCTGTCCCTCTGCATCTGTGTTTGGTGCGGCCTTATGGCAGGGGCATAAACTCTGGAGGTGGGGGCAGTAGGGCTCATGGCTCCCCCCTCCCCGGACTGACAGGACCGCCAGTATTTGCTAGTGGGGACTGCCCCCCCCCCGGACTGCCAGGTAGCATCACAAAGCTGCTCAGGCATCTCAAATTCAGCATCTCAAATTCAGTCAGTCATGTTTGTCTTTGTAGCTCCTGATCAAGTTCAGAAGAGGCCACAGGGCTGGTTTTGTTTGTTTTTGTAAAGATTAGAGGGGTGGTCCCCTTCGGTTAGGGTTGCCAACCTCCAGGTACTAGCTGGAGATCTGCTATTACAACTGATCTCCAGCCAATAGAGACCAGTTCACCTGGAGAAAATGGCCGCTTTGGCAATTATTGGTCTCTATGACATTGAAGTCCCTCCCCTCCCCAAACCCCACCCTCCTCAGGCTCCACCCCAAAAACCTCCCGCCGGTGACGAAGAGGGATCTGGCAACCCAAACTTCAATGGATAATGTGGTCTGTGAAGAAGCGCATTTTAGGAGCTAGCAATGCCTTGCTTTGGAGGAGGGGAGATCAGGGCACTCCTTTGGCTATGCTAATGAGTGGCCAAAACCTTGGGCAGGAGACCGATTAACAGATGGGGAGATCAAGGAGAGGAGATCAAGGCACTCCTTTGGCTATGCTAATGCCTGTCCAAAACCTTGGGCAGGAGATGGATTAACGGATGGGATGCCTGCATGCCTACCCATGGCCACGGAGTGGGGGGTGGGGGCTTGCAAAGCCATGCACCAATGGAGTTTCATCAGCAAATGCAAGTCTTCCTGTGTATAAAATCTCAAGAGAGCTTGATTACCTTTTACTAATGTTGCCTAAATGTCTCCTAGCATAGATGAAGCCTCCACCCTGCCGGCCCTTTTGTCCACCCTGCCTGGGTGCAGTCACCTTTTGTTACCTTTCTGGGAAGTCCCCCCCCCACCTCACTCAGAGCCATGAAATCAATAGATTCTCATCCTGGACTTACCCACATGATTGATCCTTACACCCCAGAAAAAAGTTCAGATGCTTAAAACGAGAAAGCACAGGGGAAATAGTATTTGTTCTGATTTCATCATAGAATTCACACTGCAGCACTATGTGTGTGATTGATTCAACTGCGTTGGCCGAACAGGGGCAACACCATTGCTCCATAGGTCGATGTTGAAACCTTCCATCTAAAACGGCAGAAGGTAGGGCGTCAAAGCGGGCTCTGGAAAAATCCCATCTATATTTGGCGTGAGTAATATTCGATAAATAGGGACAGCTGTCAGATATGATTTGCAGAATCTCCTCAATTGCCGCAATTGAGGTGCCCAGTTCAGAATACCACTGTGCCGTACATGGAGAATGGGTTTCAGCCTTCCTTTGCGCCACGTTTCTGATCTGAAACAGTCTGGGGGGGTACTATTCAGTCCATTTGGGAAACCAACGAGTGTACTTCATTGTAAAGAGGCCCTTAGAGGCGTCCATGTTGAATAACCAATTGGGCAGCGTAAAGGAAAAGCGCCCTGCGTTTCCTTTTACTGCAATATTGCACAACATTGGCTCTCAAAAACATTGGCTCTGGCTTCGGCCTAGCTAGCAGAATTTAATATCAATCCTTTGAGGGCTAGGGACAAAGACTAGCCCCCAGCAAATACATTTCAAAGTGAAGTTGGTTTCTGTTTGAAGACTGAGAGCGGGGGGAAAGAGCTCATTCACAGCTACCTTTCCTCTGAAGCTTCCTCACTGATTGTAGGCCATAACCGCAGATTTGTTTCCAAGGTGACACATCTGTCACACCTTAGTTGTCTCTGACTCTCAGAAACACCTGGTGATTTTCATTCACTGCAGGGATGCAGATTACCTCATGTCTTCAAAGAGCTAGCGGCGACATGGCCAATATTAATGTGGTTTATTGTTTTCCTGACGACTACATTGGCTGACTGATCACCAGCTGATAAATTCAGAAGGTATAAGAATGAACCTCTTCTGATATAGTATTATGGAGTTTTGGGGATGCGCTGGTGTGTCCTCATTCTGCATCACTTTGCCCCAGGGGGACTCCCTGTGGGACTGACACTCTGCAAGATGGAAACAAGCCTTGCGTTTGGAAATCTGGTAATAACTTTGAAGCAAATCCTTTTGTCGTTGTAACCTCTTGCAAAGCCTCTCCTATTGCTTAAGAATTAATGTGTAGTTAGCAATTGTTAGACTTTCTTGTTTTCATGCTATTTTGCTTCCATGAATATTTTACTTTCTGTAATGAGCACATTTCTTTAGAATAAATCTTTGACTTTACTTTGGAGTCTGTGAAACCTTTTTGGGCCTCAGGGCTAAATCTAAGTGCCTAAGTGTGTATGTGTGTGGAAACCACCTACCTTTTGTAACGTTTGTTGACAGCTACCCTCCCCTGACAGAATCTCGACTCTGCAGGGCTGGCGCAGTCTTTTTGGTCTTTTGGGAACTAGCTGGGGAAGAGTTGCTCTCAGCTCCTCCCTGTTAAGGCTAAACCTTTTGGAACTGAGAGCTGGTGGCAGAACTACCTACATTGCGTGGGGGATTTGGGTTTTCTTAGGAAAACATTTCGTGACTTTTGACCCAAAGAGGAACCGGCTTGCTGATGAATAGGCTGGACCTCCTCTGCAGGCAGGCCCAATGTTTAACTTCCACATCGAATTGAACCCAGGCAGAAGTGCCGCTAAACTTTCCCTATCCCAGGTGATTTATTTTGTTTTCCCTCTTTCCCCCTTTCCCTTCTTGTGCTACCTATGTCAAGGGGGGCCATTCTGCGGCGGCTGAAAGACTTCAGTGCGGCCATCGATGATTACCTCCAAGCGGTGGAGATCTGCAAAGCGGAGGAGGGAAGCCAGGTTGGCGCGGAAGCTCAGGCACAGGTGCTGCTGACGTACAATGACTTCGCCGTCCACTGCTATGCCAAGGGCTTCTACGAAGAGGCGGTTTTGCTCCTCAACAAGGCCATCAAGGGGGAGAAGAAAGAGAAGGGGCTGTACATCAACAGAGGAGGTGAGCGGTAGGAAAAAAGCACAAAATGTGGTATTTGTTTGCCAAGGACAGTTTCCCAATAATTTCACCTTTAACTTACAAACAAAACAAGTTTTGAGTCCCCAGGATGGTGAAGTATGCTTAAAAGTGCAGAGACAATGAAGAAGAAGAGTTGGTTTTTATATGCCAACTTTCTCTACCACTTGAGGAAGACTCAAATCGGCTTACGATCCCCTCCCCTTCCCCTCCCCACAACAGACACCCTGTGAGGTAGGTGGGGCTTAGAGACTGTGAATAGCCCAAGGTTACCCAGCTGGCTTCATGTGTGTGTGTGTAAAGTGCCTTCAAGTCGCAGCCGACTTATGGCGACCCCTTTTGGGGTTTTCATGGCAAGAGACTGAGGTGGTCTGCCAGTGGCTTCCTCTGCACAGCAACCCTGGTATTCCTTGGTGGTGTCCCATCCAAATGCTAACCAGGGCTGACCCTGCTTAGATTCTGAGATCTGACGAGATCAGGCTAGCCTGGGCCATCCAGCTTCATGTGTAGGAGAGGGGAAATAAATTCAGTTTACCAGATTAGTCTCCACTACTAATGTGGATGTTTTGTATGCATGTGTGTGTGTGTGTGACTGAATCAAGGAGAAAGCTCCGTGTAATTGCATCAGGGGAAACCCTGGGCAGCTTGGAGTTCCCCAAGGCTCCTGAACTGTATGCTCCCATTGGCTACTGGGGTTTCCCCACCCAATCAAGGTTGTGTGGGGTGGCCGCAGGTGGCCAGGTGGGTATATAAGCAGGGGTCTGGGCACTGTATTTTAGTTCTGTTCTTGTTCACCTAATAAAGCGGTTGCTGTTGGAACTCTGTCTCCGACCTCGTGTGTCTTCCCCACGCGGACTTAACAGTGGCGACGAAGGCTGGTAGGCAGCCCACGCTTTGTCCGATGAGGACCCCACGCCACCATGCCACTGCTGCGCTGTCCCCCGCCACAGCATCCGGAGTGTGGAACTGCACAAGGTTCACGGTGTGGAAAAGGTCAACATCCCCGTTCTGATCGAGGGCACCCCGTGTGAGATGGAGGTCGACTCCGGGTCTTCTCTCTCCATGGTCTCGGCTGATACCTTCCGCAAACTGCGCAAACGCGAAGCCCCCGAGACTCCAGAAGACTCCATCCATGTCCACCACAAGCAGTTCGTGCAGAAGCTCTGTCTTGTCGTCGACAGGCTTCGCACCAGTCTCCTGGGTCTTGAGTGGTTCCAGGCCCTGGGGATCCACCTGGTCGTGGTGAAGCACATTGACCAGGCTCAGCTCAACTCCATCTGGGGGAGTTCGAGGACTTGTGGAATGCTCCCCTGGGATGCTACAAGGGTCCGCCTGTCCGGCTTCAACTCGACCCTTCCACTGCGCCCATCTGCCTCAAGCCTCATCGGGTCCCTTTCGCTCTCAAGGACTGGATAGACGCGGAGCTGGATCGCCTCGATGCACAGGGTGTCCTGGAGGCCGTTCCGAATACGAGATGGGAGACACCGATCGTCAAGCCGCTGAAGGCCAATGGTGAGGTCCGGATCTGCGTGGACTACAAATGCACCATTAACAAGGCCCTCCAGAAGCACGCCTACCCAGTGCCCATCATGAGCCACCTGCTGGCCTCCCTCGCTGGGGGCAGAGTTTTTGCAAAGCCCAACCTTGTCCAGGCTTACCAGCAACTGCTGGTCGACGCTGAGTCTGCAGACGCCCAGATGATCGTCACGCACCAGGGTGCAATCCGGGTGAGGCACCTGCAGTTCGGGGTCAGTACGGCCCCGGGCATCTTCCAGAACCTTATGGAGGACCTCCTTAAGGGTTTGCCGGACGTCGTCCCGTACTTCGAGGACATCCTGGTCGCTGGCGGCTCAGAGGGCTAGCTGCTAGAGCGCGTTTGCCTGGTCCTCGGCCGGCTCCAAGATGCTGGCCTCACTGTGAAACGTGAAAAGTGCCAGCTGGCCTGCCGCAGGTGGAGTTCCTGGGCTACCTGATCGACGCCGATGGAATCCACCCGACGCCTGCCAAAGTTAAGGCCATCCATGGTGCCCCGCTGCCAAAGTGCAAGCAGGAACTCCAAGCATTCTTGGGACTCTTGAACTTTTATCATGCCTTCCTGCCCAACAAGGCGTCAGTCGCGGAGCCCCTGCACCGGCTCCTGGACAAGGCCACCCTGTGGTGTTGGGGTGGGCTGCAACAGCACACTTTCAAGGCCGCCAAGGGCCTGCTCTCCTCCTCCAGCCTGCTTGTGCACTTCGATGAGCAGCTGCCAGTCGTCCTGACCTGCGATGCCTCGCCTTATGGCATCGGTGCTGTCCTCAACCACCAGTTGCCTGACGGTCAGGAGGCCCGATCGCATTCTACTCCCGGACCCTGTCGCTGGCGGAACACAACTACATGCAGATCGACAAGGAAGCGCTGGCCATCGTGGCCTGCGTGAATAAATTCCACGATTACGTCTACAGCCGCCCGTTTACCATCGTCACGGATCACAAGCCGCTCCTGGGCCTGTTCGTGCCAGATCGCCAGAGGCCGCAGATCCTGTCCCCTCGCATGCTCCGGTGGTCCATCTTCCTCAATGCTTACTCCTTCAGGCTCGTTCACCGGCCTGGCCAGAGCATTGGGCATGCGGATGCCCTCAGCCGCCTGCCTGTCGAAGAGCCCGACCCTGACCTGTCCCCAGCTCACAATGTGTTGCTGCTGGAGACCCTGCCCAAACCTCTGCTCTACGCGTCAGACATTGCCGCCCATTCTGCGAAGGACCGCACCCTCGCCCGGGTTCTCAACTGGGTGGGGAAGGGGTAGCCAGTGAACTGTCCAGAGGCGGAATTCACGCTGTTCGCCGCCTGCCAGCACGAGCTGTCCGTCCACAAAGGGTGCCTGCATTGGGGAAGCCGGGTCGTCATTCTGACCAAACTACACACCAGAGTCCTGGAGGCCCTGCACACCTGCCACCCAGGGATTGTCCGCATGAAGGCTCTGGCTTAGCTACGTCTGGTGGCCCGGAATCGATGCAGCAGTGGAAGAATGGGTCAAGCGCTGCCAGCTCTGCCAGGAGTCGTGGCCTGAGATGCCGTGCGCCCCGATTCAACGCTGGGAGTCAGTGCATGCCCCGTGGTCCCGCATACATATCGACTTTGTGGGGCCGTTCCAGGGCAAAACCTTCCTAATCGTAGTGGACTCTTACTCAATGTGGCTGGAGGTGGTGGCTGTCACCACCATGACCGATCGGGTGGTCATCAGGGTTCTGCACCAGCTCTTTGCCACACACAGCCTGCCGGACACGGTGATCTCGGACAACGGGGCCCAATTCACGTCCGCGGAGTTCCAGGACTTTATGGGGCGGAACCTCATTCGGCATGTAACCTCAGCGCCATTCCACCCCTCCACGAACGGCCAGGCGGAAAGAATGGTGCGTACAACGAAGGACGCGTTGAGGCGACTTGTCTACAGGGACTGGGACGCGCGGCTGGTGGACTTTCTTTTGACCCAGCACACCACACCCTGCACCGCCTCGGGCTGGAGTCTTGCCAAACTCCTGATGGGTCGCTGCAAGACCCTGCTCGACTGCTTGCACCCGGGCCTGACGTTGGACCACCCCCCTGGCCGGGAGACCTCCACTGCCCCCAGGTCCGTGGAGCAGGAGAACCCAGTCCACATGCGCAACTACGGAGCCGGCCCTGCCTGGGTCCCAGCCACTGTCCAGGAGGTGACGGGGCCAGTCTCATATAGGGTTGCCACTCCAGAAGGGCAAGTCCTGCGGCTGCACATTGACCAACTGTGACGCCGGCTGGCAGACGTGCCCGACCCCGTTGCGGCCCGGGCGATGCCGGCAACCCCAGCAGCTGTGGGTAGCCCCGACAGTGCGCGAGCCGTGGCATCGGAGGTCGAGAGCCCCGAGGACCAGTCCCTGGGGCCCGCAATGGACCCCCATGCAGGCTGTGCTGAGGAAGTCGCCGCCCCCAACAGTACAACCGATCTGACAGCCGAAGAACAGCCCGCAGTTCCCCTTCCGGTGTCGCACCGTTCCCAGTGGGCTTGGTTGCTCCCGAGCCACCTCAAGGACTTTGTGTGCTAGGTAGGGGGAATGCTCGGACTTGGGGGGGGAGGGGTGTTATAAATGCATGTGTGTGTGTGATTGAATCAAGGAGAAAGCTCTGTGTAATTGCATCAGGGGAAACCCTGGGCAGCTTGGAGTTCCCCAAGGCTCCTGAACTGTATGCTCCCATTGGCTACTGGGTTTCCCCACCCAATCAAGGTTGTGGGGGGAGTGGCCGCAGGCAGCCAGGTGGGCAAATAAGCAGGGGTCTGGGCACTGTATTTTAGTTCTGTTCTCGTTCACCTAATAAAGCAGTTGCTGTTGGAACTCTGTGACCTCGTGTGTCTTCCCCATGCGGACTTAACAGTGGAGGAGTGGGGAGTTTCCTAACCACCACTCTTAACCACTACACCACTGCCTGCTGGTATTTCAGAATTTCCTTCTTCTATCTGACAAACAGAGCTTTGACTCTCAAAAGCTGATACCCTGGAAATCTTGTTGGTCTTTAAGATGCTACTGGACTCGAATCTTGCAAATGTATTCAAAATCTTGCAAATGTATTTAGAATGACACTGTGTACTCGCTGTTGTCCAGATTTCAGCTCTGAGCCCATTTTCTAGGCAAAGGGATCTTTCTTTGGACATGCCAGGAGCATTTCTAAGTTTCCTTTTTTCATCCTGTGCTGTGGTGGAGAGCAGGCAGTGGCCCCAAACCCTTTCACTAAGATGCTGATGAGTCTTTTCTCCTTGATTCTTGGCTGTCCTCTTTCAGATTGCTTCCTGAAACTGGGCGAACTGAACTTTGCCATAGAGGATTACAAGCAAGCCCTGGAGGTGGGCCCCATTGATCCTGGCCTGCAGAAGCGCATTGCTCGGTTGCACAATGAGCTGGGACTCCAGGAGTTCAGGAAGAGGTATGCTGAGACATGCAAAGGTGTGGGGTTCCAGCTTCACAAAGGGCATGTGCAGACACCCACACAAGAGTTCCTGACAAAATTTAAAAAATGGCACAAATGTACTTCTGCTTCCTGCACTGTGCACATATTGAAGGTAAACTACCTAGGTTGCCACAGATCTGAGATCAGATCACCCCTCTCTTTTGACATCTAAAAATAGCAGCTGTGTGTAAGTGCATGCATGCAATTGAGATCAGGATGCTGGGAAAGAGAAAGCAGTAATCCCCCCAGCACCATTCTCCCCCGAGGGGTTATATTTTTCCTCCAGAGGAAAATTGCATCTCCGGGGGCTGAGGAGAGTCTGGGGTAAGGGTGTGTTGCTCCTTTAAGAGACTTTTCCCATTCTTCTGGTTAGCATGAAATGCTCAGTGCAGGAAGTTGTCATCCGAAGACAACCTATAAAGACTATGATCTGGGAGGCCCAGGTTCGACCCCCCACTATTCCCCATGGA
Source organism: Euleptes europaea (assembly GCF_029931775.1). Lineage (NCBI taxonomy): Eukaryota > Metazoa > Chordata > Lepidosauria > Squamata > Sphaerodactylidae > Euleptes > Euleptes europaea. The sequence continues at coordinate 52,400,428 of NC_079325.1, read as the reverse complement.
AGCTTGCTGTGTAACCTTGGGCAAGTCATTCTCAGCCTAGGCCTTTTATGCAGGATGTTTCCCCGCGGTCACCCCTGCCAACTGCTTCGGGGCTTTCTTTTGATTAAGCATTACTTTTCTGCCTATCAGAGGTCGCCTCGCTCTCCCCATGCATTCTGCTCACATTTTCCAGATTCTGGCTAAAACAGCTACTGGAAAACACGGGCAAAACATGCGGGGAGAGCGAGGCGACCTCTGACGGGCAGAAAAGGCATGCATAATCAAAAGAAATTCCCAAAGCAGTCAGCGGGGGTGACCGCAGGGAAATGTCCCTACATAAAAGGCCAAAATCTACCTCACATGGTTGTTGTGAGGATAAAATGGAGGAGAGGAGAACAATGCTTTATGTCCCCATTGGGGAGAAAAACAGAGTATATATATTTAAATAGATAAATGACAATTAATAAATAATCAATAGCCTGGAGGATTTTTAACATTGGTATATAACTATTGGGGCGGGAAGGCAGCTTAGTACAGCCCGATCTAGTCAGATCTCGGAAGCTAAGCAGGGTCAGCCATGGTTAGTATTTGGATGGGAGACCACCAAGGAATACCAGGGTTGCTACGCAGAGGAAGGCAATGGCAAACCACCTTTTCTGGTGCCTGCCAACTGTTTTTAGGGAGTGGGCGTGGCAAGGTAGGGCTTTTGCCAAGTAAGGCTTCTGATGGACTATTGGAGACTGGATTGGCTGTGCAGATGTTTTAAAATGTTGCCTTGGCAGCAGCTGCCACCACAGCAGAAGGATCTGGTCTGTGTTACTGAAGTTAAGCTGTGGCAATCTGGAAAGCCTGTGTGGTGTAGTGGTTAAGAGTTGTGGGACTTTAATCTGGAGAACTGGGTTCGATTCCCCACTCCTCCACATGAAGCCTGCTGGGTGACTTTGGGCCAGTCACTGTTCTCTCAGAACTCTCTCAGCCCACGTGGAGGCAGGCAATGGCAAACCACCTCTGAACATCTTTTGATTTGAAAACCCAAAGGGGTTGCCATAAATCGGATGCGAATTGATGGCACTTTACACACACACACAATATCATTTTGTGGCTGGCTCTGCCTCCTGCGGAAGCCATTTTGTGGCAGCCTTTTGTGACTGCACCCACTGTGCCCTGTTAGAATTCCAAATGTCGCCACAGGCTCAAAAAGGTTGGGGACCATCTTTCCAAAATGGACAAAACACTTCATGTCTCAGTAAAAGTGGACAATTGGCTTTCCTTTCCCTTAACATAAGAACATAAGAAAAGCCCTGTTGGATCATACCAAGGCCCATCATGTCCAGCAGTCTGTTCACACAGTGGCCAACCAGGTGCCTCCAGGAAGCCCACAACCAAGACGACTGCAGCAGCACCATCCTGCCTGTGTTCCACAGCACCTAAGATAATAGGCATGCTCCTCTGATTCTGGAGATAATAGGTATGCATCATGACCAGTATCCATTTTTACGAGTAGCCATGAATAGCCCTCTCCTCGTAGATCAGGTCCACTTCCCTCTTAAAGCCTTCCAAGTTGGCAGCCATCACCACGTCCTGGGGCAGGGAGTTCCACAATTTCACTATGTGTTGTGCCATAAAACTTTAGCGTTCCAAAGCCACTGGTGGTGGTGGTGGGGATATGGATCAAGGAAATGGGAGGTGGGGTAGGGTTTGTTCTCTTTCCCCTTGCCACCTCTCCCCTCTCAGGTGACCCATTTCTAGGTTGCTTTTCGGCCCCCACCAAAGGATTATCAGGCTACAATTTATGCATGTCTGTAATGTGTAGGTTGCTCTAAGGTCCTGGCCAGCTTTTCCCTTCAGCTTCCCAGTGCATTCTCCCTTTCAGACGATACCCAGAGGCAGAGACGTATTTCTCCCATGCGATTGAGAATAACCCTCTCGAGCCCCAGCATTACCTTCATCGGTGCAAGACCCGAATGTTTCTGCAGGAGGCGATGAGCGCAAAGGAAGACATTGTTACGGCCCTGCTCCTGAACCCCACAAGTGAGGAGGTATCTGTCCATATGAGTGTTTCTTTCCATCGCTGCCATCTTTCAGATAGGGGTGGGGGGAATCTTTTTTTCTTTATCAGGCTTGCAGCAGTGAAGCCTCACCTCTGACACCAAAGAGGTGACCGAGAGAGAGACAGAGACTGGCAAAAGGGCATTCTGGGAAGGAAAGAGAAAGGAGGCAGATGATTATCTTGTGGTTTGCTAGGTGGTGAGCAGGTGGCTAAAGAAAGAGATTCCAGGGCTCTGTTCTGTCTGAAAGGGCCATGCAACATTCCTCCCCATATACCCAAATCCCTGAGCTGTAAGGGCTAAGTGCTGAAGAAAATGCTCTCTGGACATGCTCAGGGGCTTTGTTCTCAAGGGCGTGGAAAACACACAGAGTAAACCTTGCGAGAAGGGAAGAGGTTGTGCATGTTGGGGAATTGAGTACTGGATTTATTTCATAACCACAGTTTTGTCTTGCCTGTTAACACCAATGCCTCGATGAGCCATCTGTGCTGTTGTAATATCCAGACTGCACAAGCACTCTTTGCTTGTACACCCTGGATCTTACAAGAGCACAGGCTAGCCTGATCCTGCTAGCTCGCAACTAATGCAGGGTTGGCCCTGATTAATATTTGGAGGGGAGACCACTAAGAAAGCCCAGGGTTGCCACGCGGAGGCAGGCAATGGCAAACCACATCTGAACGTCTCTTGCCTTGAAAGCCCTATGCAGTTGCCATAAGTCAGCAGCAACCTGATGGCATTTTCCACCACCACCACAAGCATGCTTTATATGAGGGGCTGCAGAAAGTCAGGTAATTTGTAGTTGACTTAGAATAAAACATCAAGATATGCTGCTTTGGATGTACTGCAACAGTTTTTAAAAATCTGTTCTGGCTACTAGTTTGGTCTCAGGTTGGCTTGGATCTATAAAGATTGTAAAGGACTACATTCTCCTGTATGAACCTGCCTGCTTATCGAGACCTTTCTCTGGGCAGTCCCCTGTCCCTATTCAGTAGGTGGTTGGTAACTGAGAACAGGGCCTTTTTATCAATGGCCACCTTCCCAAGATCCATCTTATTCTTATTTAGAAATATCCATCTTATTCTTATTTAGGCACCAGGGGAAAACCTTTTTATTTGCTGAGGCTTTCGATGGGGCGACGTACTTTTGCTTTGACCGTTGTTTTGCTGTGATTTGTGAATAGGCGGTTTGATTCCGGGAGTGTGTGGGTATGTTTTTAAGGTGAAAATGAGGTATATATGGATATCTGAAAGGGGAAAAATACTGGGACTGGAGGACCAGCAGCCACCAGGAACAGGAAAAACAAGTGGCATGAGCACAAGACTTAAGATGCTCAGTCAGGGAGATCCTGATGGGGAAACAAGAGATCCACCACATCCTTTTCAACTCTATCATGTATCTGGGGCCTTGGTCTTGTGTGAAAGCAGAGCTGAGCGTGTGCACAGCGGAATTCTGTAGTTTGGCTGCTTGAGGAATAAGTTCACGCTTAGGCTTGTTACTCAGAATAGAAATAGCAGATCTTTATTGTAAGAGAACTCCATACTGGATAGGAAAGGCAGAGTAAAGGCATCTAGCTAGTTAAGCTAGGCTGGAAAGAGATTGTAGAACACATGTCCAGCCCTCATGATGGACGAAGGGAGAGAGAAGGAAGGAACCCCCTTACTGCCTGTTTACTGCATCCTGTGAAACTCATTGCCACAAGATTCTATGACCTCTTAGGCAGATCATGAGAGGGAGGGCATCTTGGCTATCTTCTGGGCATGGAGTAGGGGGTCACTGGGTGTGTGTGGGGGGGAGGTAGTTGTGAATTTCCTGCATTGTGCAGGGGGCTGGACTAGATGACCCTGGTGGTCCCAACTCTGTGATTCTATGATTCAAAGTTGCAGTTATGGCTTCTGGCTCAGATGGATTTAAAAGAAGAATCAGAGGACTTCATGGAGGTTGGTTCATCTATGGCTATGAGCCACAGTGGTTAAAAGGGGTCCTCCATGCTTGGAGGTACCATACCTTTGGTTGCTGGGGAGGGTGGTCAGCAATCAGAGGGGAAGGTTTTGGCCTCTGTGCCCCTGCTGTGGGCATTCCAGGGCATCTGCTTGGCCACTGTGGCAAACAGGATGCTTGCCTAGATGGACCATGGGTCTGATCCAACAGTGTTCTTCTGTCCATATAGGAAAGGAAGGTTGGCTGCTGTATTCTCAAGAGGACAGTTACGCCATTGCAAACAATGAAGTGCCAGCGTGGTGTAGTGGTTAAGAGCGGTGGTTTGGGGTGGTGGACTCTGATCTGGAGAACCGGATTTGATTCCCCACTCCTCCACATGAGCGGCGGAGGCTAATCTGGTGAACTGGATTTGTTTCCCCACTCCTCCACATGAAGCCAGCTGGGTGACCTTGGGCTAGTCACACTCTCTCAGCCTCTCCTACCTCACAGGGTGTCTGTTGTGGGGAGGGGAAGGGAAGGTGATTGTAAGCTGGTTTGATTCTTCCTTAAGTGGTAGAGAAAGTCAGCATATAAAAACCAACTCTTCTTCTTCATCAGACTCTGCCTGTTTACATCAGTGATAAGAACTGGTGTAACACAGTGGCTCCGGTGCGTAGCTCAGATCGGAGGGGTTGCCAGTTCAAATCTTCCCTCAGCCTGTAAAACGGAGTTATTCCACCAGGCCTATAGTTGAGGGCAGCTACGGTTTTCCATCAGTTCTGGCCTCCCTACCCACCCCAGTTCCTCCTCATCTGTATATTGCTTCTTCTATTGCCATCTAAAATGAGCGTGGTGTATGAACCTGCAACCTCACCCCCGGCCTTGAGTGGTGACCACAGCCCCATCAGATGCCAGCCGAGCAAGGTGCAGTTTGTTTAACAATAAGACTGAGAGCTTCCTTTTCCTCAAGGGTTGCCTCTCTGGCCTCTGGCTCGTTTAGGGTTGCCCGGTCCCTCTTCACCACCAGTGGGAGATTTTTGGGGCGGAGCCTGAGGAGGGCGGGGTTTGGGTAGGGGAGGGGCTTCAATGCCATAGAGTCCAATTGACAAAGCGGCCATTTTTCTCCAGGTGATCTGATCTCTATCGAGTTGAATTAGCAGATCTCCTGCTACTACCTCGCAGTTGGCAACCCTAGGCTCGTTCCTGGGGTAAATTGTACTCACCAATAAGCACAGCTTTACGAAATATCGAGGTTTATTTGAAAGAAAAGTAAACAAAAATCCAAATGCTCTCAATTTACAACAAAGCAAAGGAAAACTGTCAAAACTGCCATCAAGGGGGGGGGGGGAACGTTCCACAGCCAGGGTGAAGCTAAAGCTTTATAACCTCCCCCACCAATCAAGGTTACACCCTTAATTAGTCTTGCAGCTGCAAGTGGGGTTGCCAACCTCCAGGTACTGGTACAATAAGTGAAAACACCTGTGCCAGAATTAAGGCAATTTGAAGAAATTGGCAGCACGAGGGCTCAATTATACAAGCCAATTTGGCAAACAGAAAATGTGATTTAATAAGGCATTAACTTCATGCCACACACACAAATGCAAACAATAGGAAAAAATAACACAATAATAAAACAATAACACAAATAAGCATTCATAGGTGCAAAGCTGTCCATTCAAACGGGGCAGAAAGCCTCCAGCATAGCAAAACACAATGATGCTGTAAGGCACAAGAGTCAAAGTAGATAACAATGCCCCACCCGGGAGTTCCAGGGGATGTATTAAAGTCCGAAAAGAAGTGGTCCGAAGAGGATTCAAGGTCAGGTCCAAAGGTATGAGAACGTGTGGCTAATCGTGCTTCCACGTTTCGAAGGGCTTCTTCAGCTCAATAATAAAGCAACCGGCAGTAAATAAAGACGAATTGTTGGTTAAGTAGCTGGTGGGACCGTCGCGCTGTGATATTGACAAAAATAAATGCCTAATATGATACAATGTAATATGCAATGGATAATACAAGAAGAACAGCATTCTTCTTGTATTAGATCTTCTGCTATTACAACTGATCTCCAACCGATAGAGATCAGTTCCCCTGGAGAAAATGGCCGCTTTGGCAATTGGACTCCCCAACCCCTGCCCTCCTCAGGCTCCACCCCAAAAACCTCCTGCAGGTGGCAAAGAGGGACCTGGCAACCCTGGCTGCAAGATTAGCACCACTTGCATAGATTCTGTTAGAAGGCCCTCACTGTGAAAGCACTTACAATCTTAAAGCCCAAAGAAGCCTGAGTAAAGGCATGGTACTTCCATACAAGGGGCCTGACTGTTCTCGCAGGCCCTGCAGCGGCCCCTACGCCTCAGTGAGCGCCATTTGTTTGGTTTCCATCTTAATTGAAGTTTTTATGGGGTCCTTTAATTATTTATTTTTATATTACAATTTTATTGTGTTATTATATTTTAGCAAATATCATGTTGTTAGCCGCCCTGAGCCCAGCCTCAGCCAGGGGTTGAGGGCAGGATAAAGATGTAAACAAACAAACAAACAAACAATGAACTCAGTAGGTGGATGCTCTTTGTCACCCGCCCCACCATAGAGGGATAACACTGTCTTGTCTTACATTCAAGTTGTTAAAAGGATTTTTGAGAGAATGAATATAAAGCTAAAACAGCACCGTTAATTTGTGGAACTCCCTGCCCCAGGATGTGGTGATGGCTGCCAACCTGGAAGGCTTTAAGAGGGAAACGGACATGTTCATGTTATCAATGGCCACTAGTCAAAATGGATACTAGTAATGATGCAGACCTATTCTCTCCAGGATCAGAGGAGCATGCCTATTATATGAGGTGCTGTGGAACACAGGCAGGATGCTGATGCTGCAGTCGTCTTGTCTGAGGGCTTCCTAGAGGCACCTGGTTGGCCACTGTGTGACCAGACTGCAGGACTTGATGGGCCTTGGCTAGATCCAGCATGGCCTTTCTTATGTTCTTATACAGATTTAGAACGAAGGGACTATCTTGAACTAGGTAGTAATGCCAAAAGGAAATGTGTACCCTCTTTCTGGTGACTGATTGCCCCATCTTTTCCAGTGCATCTAGACTATCTAGAACAGGGGTGGGGAACCTTTTTTCTGCTAAGGGCCATTTGGATATTTATAACATCATTTGCGGGCTGCACATTCTGGCCCTGCCCCCTTTAACCCCTCTATTGTCGCCACTTCTGCCCCCAGCCCTCTTGTAGTGCAGAGGAAATACGTTTCTCCACAGACCAGGTGGGAAAGGGTTAACATAGTTTCTTGGGTGGTCCTAGCAGCTCCATAGCTAATGACTCTTCTGCAAGGGGGAAAGAAGATTTCTTTTCTTGGCAAAACAAACATCCACCTTGAATAGAGGCTATTCCTGGCCGCGGGAGGGGGTGGATCGCCAGTCTTAGATCCTTAGAGCTAGAGATCTGGCAGGACCCACGAAGGGCCAGACCAAATGATTTCGCTGGCCTTATACGGCCCCTGGGCCTGACGTTCCCCACCCCTGATCTAATTCTTCACCATTCCAGCCTTTTGAAGACTTTGTTTCTTGGCCAGACATAATGCTTTAATCCTCAACGAATTATTTGGCAGATTATTTTAGCTAGCCCAATCGAACAGAGAATCTGCCTGTGTGGAAAGGCAAAGACAGAAACCCTTACCCCATTTTCTATTCAGTTGTGATTTATATTCTTCCATAAGATCTTCTCTTATTACTCCATTGATTTCATACTTTCCTGTATGTTCTCATGACTATCATGTAATCTATCTTCCGTCTGGTAAAGATTAGGCTGTTACTGTATCTATAGTTTATTATTTAATGGCCGCTGTGAAGCTACGTTGAAAGCTATAGTCAAGTTACACCTAAATGCTCATTTACAGGGGCTCATTTTGCACTGGAACTGGAACACAAAGCTCTTTGAAAACCGAATTGCTGAAGATTATTATATAAATGCCACAGATTGTGCTTCTTTCCAGTGAAACAATTTTTCTCCTTTTTTAACGTTTCTGTTTTCCGCAGAGCCACGCTCTTGCAAACAACCTCTTTCTGGGGGAGAACATTCAGACTATCCTTCATAGTAAAATTGCAGTTCTTGCTAAAGCTCGTTTGGATCGTAGGCTGGAAGCCTGTCCAAAGTATGACGCCCCGGCTGCTCCCGAGAGGTCAGTGTAAGGTTGGTTTATAATTTTGGGAGGTGGGGGTGTGTCCTGCCTTGGCTGCTTCTCTATGTGAGACTAGAGAGATGGTTACCATGAGATGGGGCTTCAGTGAAGTCTGGTGCTTGAAAAGGTGGGCCAGAGCAACTGCCCTATGAGGAGCGGTTAAAACGCTTAGGGCTGTTTAGCTTGGAAAGAAGGCGGTTAAGGGGAGACATGATAGAGGTCTATAAAATTATGCATGGTTTGGCGAGAGTGGATGGGGAGAAGCTTTTCTCCCTCTCTCATAATACTAGAATGCGGGGTCATCTGCTGAAGCTGGAGGGGGAGAGATTCCAAACAGATAAAAGGAAGTATTTCTTCACACAACTCATAGTTAAATGGTGGAACTCCCTGCCCCAGGATATGCTGATGGCTGCCAACTTGGAAGGCTTTAAGAGGGGAGTGGACACGTTCATGGAGGAGAGGGCTATCCATGGCTGCTAGTCAAAATGAATAAGAGTTATGATGCATACCTACTCTCTCCAGTATCAGAGGAGCGTGCCTATTATATTAAGTGCTGTGGAACACAGGCAGGATGCTGCTGCAGTCGTCTTATTGTGGGCTTCCTAGAGGCACCTGGTTGGCCACTGTGTGAACAGACCGCTGAACTTGATGGACCTTGGTCTGATCCAGCATGGCTTTTCTTGTGTTCTTATGTTCTAAGGTTTCTTAAATGTGCTACATTCATGTTCCATTGCGGGAATAGGAACAGCTAGTAGGATGCTACCTAACCTAAGGGGGCCAGTTACCAGTTGTGTGTTCCTACCTCTCTGCCAATTTCCATGGCTTCATAGCCAAATCCCACTTATAGATTTATGTTTCTTTGAGTGCCCAGGTCACAGGTTATAGTGCTTGTGGACAGCACTGCAAAATACTGAGATGGGAGTCCTGTTTCCCCGAAGAGTTATTCTAAATTAGGGACAGGTGATTTCGGCTCACTCTGGACCTCAGCAAAACCAGTGGCCCTAAGACCCCCTTCCCCCTTTGTTTGCTTTCTAAGAGCCCTTTGGCAAAGGCCTCCCCTTATTGTGTATCTCAGCCTTTTGTGCTGAGTCCATGCAAAAGGCTCCTACAATGCAACCATGATGCATAATATGACTTTGACTTTCAAAGATGACTGATGGGTGTATATCATTGCAAGGGGCAAGAAAATTACTTCTCTAATACAGTCAGGGGGTTACTGCACTTTGTATTCCCAGCGATGTATTAAGAGTTTGAAAATGTTATAAAAAACATCGCTTTAAAAGGGGTTTTGGATACCACGGCTTATAAATGGTTGGAAGACGTCTTCACAGCTAAAGGAGCCAAACAAAGTGTGAACAGTATTTTTTATAACGTTTTCAATCTCTTAATACATCGGTGGGAATACATAGAAAGTGCGAACAGTATTTTTTATAACGTTTTCAAACTCTTAATACATCGCTGGGAATACAAAGTGTGGTAACCCCCTCAGTCAGGTTTTGGAAGTTAAAGTCACATTGTATACGTTGGTTGCTTTTTAAGAGCCCTTTGCTTGAGATTCAGAATGATCAGGTTAATTGGGGAGACCTTTGCCAATGGGTGCTTCAAAAGCAGCCAGGCTGCATAATGTGACTTGGACAGTATTAAGAAAGCAATGGGATAACCCAGTCAAAGGAATGTTACGTACTTGGGTGGTTCTGTAAGAGCCCTTTACATTATAATTCCACATGAATGTTTGCAGTACATATTAAGGGGGAGCCCTTTGATAAAGCCTGAACATTGACGACTCTTATGTAGAAGAAGAAACAAGAGTGCCTAGAGATCTGCTCTCCAAAGGAACAGGAAGGGCCGTTCCAGTGCACAAATATGAGTCATGTCCCAGTGAATCTTAGCCATGGCTGCATGTTTGAATTCAGGTGGATGGAGGGCTTCTATTGTTTCTCTGTTCCAAAGGAGAAAAAAACCCTTTGGTGTTTTTTCAGTCGACAGATTGCAAACACCCACTACTTATAGTTGCTGAGAAAGTCTTTAATTTGTTAGGCTTTCAAGAGATGGGGGTGAACAGAAGTACAAAAACATACTAAAGGCAATGAGAAAACCAAATGGCAGGACAAGAATGTAATTTTTATAATGACCCACAATACAGATATAATGATTATATAATGTCTCGCTATAAAAAACATGAACTTTTTGACAGCTTTCTGATAGCTGCAGCTCGCGGCTTCACATGAATGAAGTGTAACCCTCAGTTGACAGAAATATACATACATAGAACAGACAAAATCAGGATGGGCTTAGGGAGAGGCTATTAGGAAATGAAGCCAGAAGATCCAGCAATCAATGTCCATTTGGAAGAGTAAATTAAAGTGTGGACCAATCCCAACTGCTACTAAACTGGCAAATCAAAAGGAATACAGGTTGAGGTTCCCCTATCCAGACATCCAATATCCGGACTGATCCGAAAACCAGACTTTTTGAGCCGGCATGCAGCCATTACTCACAAGCCCTCAGCAGCATGCTAGTTTGCTTTCTGATGGTTCAATGTACACAAAATTATTACAAATACTATTTAAAATTGCATTCAGGCTATGTGTATAAAGTGTATATAAAACATAAATGAGTTTCGTGTTTAGACTTGGGTCCCATCCCCAAGATATCTCATTGTGTATATGTAAATATTCCAAAATATGGAAAGATTTGAAGTAAGGACCACTTCTGGTCCCAAGCAGTCCAGATAAGAAGAGAAGAACAGTTGGTTTTTCTGTGCCGACTTTCTCTATCGCTTAAGGCAGAATCAAAGCGGCTTACAATCACCTGCCCTTCCCCTCCCCATAAGGAACCTGTAATGCACTGTCGGTTTGTTCTCCCATAGTATGTTTTTGCACTTGCTTTTCCCTCCCATGTGTTTTAGAGGGTTGTTTCTTTTGTTTAACTGATAGTTGTTTGCAGGGGCTTTCAGGAGATGGCAAATAAAGGAGTGTTTAGTGGGAGTTCCCTGGGTACCAGAAGGCCCAGCTATGGTAGTTCAACAAAGGCTAAGTCAATCACTGATCTGAAGTTGACCTTCCAATGCTGGTCACACCCAGACCCGTCTTTCCCTGCCGTGACCTTTTGTTCTGCTCGCTTCCTCCCCTTTCCAGATTCCCACTAGCTGCCGACCAGCCGAAAGACGAATCCCCTCAGAAGGAAGGGCCAGAGAGTCCGGCAGGGGACGGGCATGAATTGGAAGCAAGGAGACTGTATCAGAGGCAACTTGCCTGCTGGAAGAAATCAAACAAAGTAAGTCATGACCTCTACCAGGGCAAGATGGCGTCTCTTTGTCTTTAGGGTAGTGGATGCTTTGGTGGATGCAGCTGAAAATCAGTTTGGTCATTTAAGTTTTTCCTGAGATTTGTACAGAGACTGCTTTGGGAGCACTGACTTTTAAAACACGAGACTTCTAAAAATAAGTCCAATTCCTGACTCTGCAAGCCAAATTTAGCCACATCTGTCTGCCTGTCTAGGACAGCAACCACAGGATACACATAGCACTTGCCATGGTGGATCACACAAGTTGTTGGTCTGCTTTAAAGCAACAAGAAGTGTTAATTTTGCAAACAACTCATCTTCAGATGGAATTGCACTTGGCTGCGATGTCAGCAGTTCTCGTTACTCTTCTACAGGATCTAGTTTAGAAGCCACTGGATCTTTGAAAGAATTCCCATTTTTCTCCATGTTGGGTTATGTTTAAGAAAAGTCTTTGAAGATGGGGAGGGGCTGTGGCTCAGTGGTAGAGCATCTGCTTTTCATGCAGAAGGTCCCAGGTTCAATCCCTGGCATCTCCAGTTAAAGGGACTAAGCAAGTAGGTGATGTGAATGATCTCTACCTGCGACCCTGGAGATCCGCTTCCAGTCTGAGTAGACCATACTGACTTTGGTGGATCAAGGGTCTGATTCAGTATAAGGCAACTTCATGTGTTCCTGTTTCAGCTTTATCACACTTTACAAATGCGGGAGGGGGGACACTTAGATTCATATCCACACACGAAGAGTATTAGATCATGATGGATTTCAAAGGGAGATTAGAAAACGAGACTACTGAATTATAACTAATAATGAAGCTCAAGACTATGCATTCTCCAGGACTTAATAGAGATCTGGGATTCCTGACTCATTATCAATGCTGATTTCTCCATACCTACTACCCCTCTGCATATCACATCTAATCCAGTCACACCTGCTAATGTAATTTACTTGCTTTTGACATTTACATTGCGTGTCTAATTCTCTCATCTCTACTTAAGGATAGATGGAATCACATTCTAGCTGCATCTGAAGAAGTGAGCTGTGGCTCATGAAAGCTCCTACCCCGCCAGAAATTTTGTTAGTCTTTAAGGTGCTACTGGACTCAGCGACAGGGTTTTTTTGGCTCGTCATTATATGTCAAAAAGTCAACACCAGGAGCATCAAAACCAGCCTTTGGAAGAATCGTTTGCTTTCTGAAAGAGTGCATCTTGGCTTGGTTCTATATATGGCATGTAGCAGAATATGGGTGCAGTTAAGAGCCAGGGCCAAACTGTTTGTACCTAAGCCTCAGGTTTCCCCTTCTCCATGGGCCTCAGATTCTCTCCCATGCAGATTCTCTTTTCCATGCAGGCCTGGTGCACTGTGGATTGCATGCTTTGCCCGCTTCTCACATTAGTCAGTTCTTCTGGGTGCCACCTTATCTGTATTTTATGGGTTTTAATCTATTTTAATTGTTTTTCTGTTTTTAAATGTATTTGATTGGTTGTTACCCACCCCGAGCCCCCTGTAGTGGGGAAGGGTGGCATATAAATCTAAAATATAAATAAAAACATAAATGTAATCTCAGCTTTGCCACAAGCCAGGAAGAGTGGGGGAAAGTGGCCCATGAAGGGAGGGAAAGGGGTCATGAGCTCAGTTTTCCAAAACATGGTTGGAGGATCTGGAATGATACAGCTTCTCTGGCTCATAAGCAGCCTGCTTAGTGCAGCTTTCCACCCATCAGGTTTTTCACTCAGCCAAGTAAAATTACAATATAGAAGAGATTCATAAGGATTTGTTTGGGAATAATACTTTCATGCATACAACTCTACACAGATGCATGGTTTGCCCCAATGAGAAAGGAAGGCTGCAATCCTAAGAACGCTTTCCTGAGAGTAAGCCCCATTGAATAAAGCACCTCACTTTTGTGTAGACCTGCTTACAATTTCTCCTTGACAGTGCAACCCGAAGAACACTTTCCTGGAAGGAAGCCCCATTGACCTGAGCAAGATTCCAAATAGACCTGATTAAGATTGCTCTCAAACAGCTGATTCCTGATCCTTGCAGCGGCCGGGGATGGCGTGGCTGAGGCGCCTCCAAAGAGGCTGAAAAAGGCCTTTAAAAAAATCAAAAATGTGGGGGGGAAGCCCCATTGAATAGAGATGCTGTGCCAAGAAAAACCTGGTGCAGCAACGCTGGGGCTGGAGGGGCTTACGAAGCTGACTATAGTTAACTCCACCCCTGGGAACGTTCCCCCACGCAGGCGCCGCATTTCTCTTCCGGGATTTGGGCCTCAGAGGGACTGTGGTGTCGGAGGAGCGGCATGCAGCTCCATAGCGCCCAGGTTCCGACGGAACTGCCCACACTGCCAGTGTAAGGGCCTTATTCCATGGTAAGAGGGCACTTCCGCTGGCGGCAGGGTTGCGCCGCCTCCACTACACTTTCAGCCCCCAACCTCAGGAATGGGCTATATAGCGATTTGCAGGGCAAAAGCTTGCTGAAAGTCTGTGGCTCAACATCTTTCGGTTTTTATGTTAGAAAAGCTTCTGATACTAAGTCCACATTTCTCATGTGTCTGGCAGGTAAATGAAGAGCTGAAGGAAGTACGAGAGAGGGTGTGTCTGGAATCTCATAGCGCCCGGCTGGACCCCAACCCTACATTGCCAGAAAAGAAACGTTCTGATGAACCTTACCACTGGAAGAAGTTCAGCCAAGGCATTAGTCATTTTTAGTCATAGTTAATTTTGATAATCGGTAATTTTGCTAACAAGTTATTTACATACCAATGTATATTTTGTGGATTCGTTCATCCAAACTGTCCTTGGTATGAAGGGGGGGGGCAGTTTGTTGTAGATGCCATTCTGTACCCAGCGGCACAAATGTCCTTCTGCACCCAAAGGCCTAAGCAAGTCTGAAATGGAATTTGTCAGGTCAGACTGTAGGATTCACATACTAGTTCAGCGGAGGAAGTGTGCTTGTAGACTTCAGAATCTGTAACGAATGCGGCTGCAATACTAAGCAGTTATCCCTATTGACTTCAATGGGCTTAGAAGGATAACAGTTTCCTAGGGGGGAAAAATGAGCTAAAGGTAATTTTGATTCACTACTAATCCTAACCACTGCACTTTAACACCCTCTGGAAAGAAAGCATATTTTCACCTTTTTATTTATATAAATTAAAACAGACTTTTGAACACAGAAAACAATGTTCTTCTTTCCTCAACACAGTTGACCCATAAAATTTTATGAGCAAATGAAGGGGTTTCCGTGGGAATTTTGACCAGAGCTTTCAAAGGATCCTCACCCTGTCCAGCAAAAATACTGTCAGAAAGCCTTACAGAACATGACTCTTCCCTCTTCCCCTGTACCCCCCTGGAGAGAAGTAGGTCTGTTCCAACAGCTTCCACCGAGGGAAAGATCAAGGACTTTTTCTGCCAGCTATGAAATTACAACAGCTTGTGCGCTTTGTGCTTATTTGCACACAGTCCCAACCCAATGGTGCTGTGGCACACTCAGTAAGCCTTCTAAGAGCAGCTTGAGATCACTTGCACGATTATCTCTGGTGCACTGCACAGCAAAGTAACACTTCAGCGCCTTTTCTGACTTGTGGGCCCCTCAGAAACGTCAAGGTGGCAAAGTCGGAACAGAAACCCCAGTTCTTTCTGGAGCAGTAAAGGGAACATTAAAGAGATCTTGGTTGACTTTTCACAGGGAGATAAAGAAGTACTCTTATCTGAAACCAGAATCCCAAGCTGGTGAAAGATCTATTCCTAGGCCTATCACATCGCTGGCCGACACAGCTGGTTTCATTTTCTCATCCTAGAGGCAGCTGCCATTGAAATCGTCATCTGATAGCACCTAATTGCAATGAGGAATATAAACCCGGAAGGCAACTTTGTTAAGTTTACCCCAGGGAGTCTAACCCGTATATTTAAAGGCATTCAAAGTGCCATTCCCAAGCGGACGGTAGGCTTTAGCACATCGATGTTGTCACAGTTTTAAAATGTAGAAATAAGATATCAGAGTCCAGAAAAAAATTGAGTCACTTGTGCTGCAGCAAGGAATCTAAATTTGATAACAGTCCAGGAAAAAGGTGTCTATAAAATGCTGTAAAAGCAGCCAAGATTCCATTCTGAACCACCACAGCCACTTCTTTTGGGTATTCAACAGTCCCCAGAGCAAGGGCAAAGCATGAACTTCATAAAGTGCATTCCAATTAAGTCACTGTTGCTCTTTCTGGAAAGTCACATTGCTGGCCCTAAAGCAGATCACGACGATCAGAGAGACGGTCTTTGGGCTGAACGTTCAGAATCGAAAAATTACATCCATTTGTTCTGAGCAAACTTAAGTGTCTCGTCTAGCCTTTACAGGCAAGCAGCTGGATTTTCGAAAGAAACGCCTCCACACCGGTCAGAGAAAGAAGGGGATACGTGAAGCCACGGTTTTGCAGCCTGTGGACGAGAAAACTCTAGCCTCTTCTGGAAAGTAAGGGATGCTCTCGGCAACTGCCTGGATGACGTCAGGCGATGCCTGCAGGCCTTGGCTGGCAATCTCATTTGCCACACACTGCTTTACGTGGTGCTGCTTCAGAGGAAGGAAAGGTACCAGGAGGTCAATCAGGTGTTGCTCAATTATTCCAGATTTCCAAAATCCATCTGCAGGGGGAAAAAGATGAAACAAATGTTTTAAAAATTTGAAGGGATACACATACGCTGAATGGGAAACCAGAGGTGACAGCATCACAACCCATGTAATAAAATTGGGTATCTGCGGAATTCCTTAGGTAAAGATAGTCCCCCTGTGCAAGCACTGGGTCATTCCTGACCCACGGGGTGACGTCACATCCCGACGTTTACTAGGCAGACGGTGTTTACGGGGTGGTTTGCCATTGCCTTCCCCAGTCATCTTCCCTTTACCCCCAGCAAACTGGGTACTCATTTTACTGACCTCGGAAGGACGGAAGGCAGAGTCAACCTCGGCCCGCTACCTGAAACCTGACTGCAGTACTGCAATTTACCACTCTGCGCCACGGGGCTCTTAAGGTTAGGTAGGTGAGTAATTTAATGTGCAGCATTGGTAGGGGACGCAGAACCCTTTCCCTTGCCTGTGCTACCCCATGGCTGTTTTCCTCCTGGCAGGGCTCTGAAATTGTGGGGTGGGAGGGGAGAAGTGGCTTCAGGGAAAGAAACATGAGTAAGGAATTTCAGCACTTCCCTCCCTCTCTCAAACAATAAACTCACTTTGGGGGTTTTCAAAAACACCTTCTAGAATTGATACTTCCAGATCCTGAAGGACGATCTCCTCTCGGTCTTTGCGGTTCCGCCAGAGATCCAGAGTCATTTGGTTAATCTGCTCCCCTCCAGCATTGCTACCAGAGAACAAGACAGGATGTTAGGAAAATATGTCCTGAGAGATTAGTCTACATCCTGTTCACAGAAGTATGTCTCTGTGCTCTAAAAGCACAGAGGCCACCTGCTAGGCCATCAAAAACAAGACTAAAGTTGGGCATTTTCAAGCAAGAGAAGATTCTACTTCATACAAGACTCATTTGAGTTGGTTTATATATGCCGGCTTTCTCTACCTTTTTAAAGAGAATCAAACTAGCTTACATTCTCCTTCCCTTCCTCTCCCCACAACAGACACCTTGTAGGGCTGAGAGAGTTCCGAGAGAACTGTGACTAGCCCAAGATCACCCAGTTGGCTTCATGTGTAGGAGTAGGGAAACCAACCCGGTTCTCCAGATTAGAGTCCACCACTCTTAACCACTACACCAACAAGCTTGAGCATTTGGTTTACGATTATCAGGAAGGAAATATAACGATAGAAGGAAAAATAATGCCCTCAGTCAGCAAACGATCCCCCAACAGAGAATTACCCACAATCTCTTATGTGCTATTTAATCTGTTTCTACCTAACAAATATGAAGATCGCTTTCCTGTAGTTGGTTCCATATACAACCCAAGAGGGGCCCAGAAATGGAATAATCACATCAATTAAGCCTGGGTGCATCTTATCCATCTCGTCAAAGAGAAAGAGTGATCGGCCACAGTGGGTCAAATTCCCCTGGATCCAACTCTTCAGGTCTTTCTAGACAGAAATACAGAATAGAAAACTTAAAACAGACAGGAACTCTTTTTTAAAAAAAAACATTATTTTAGGTTTTTACTGCAGAGCTGTCGATTTGTTAATTTTTAAGCTGTCAAAATACTGAATGCTTCACAAATGTAGGTGTCATCCTGATCCAGGTGCTCAGTTAAATCGTTCCAAATTTTAGTATACAGGCTGTCAAAACAATGTAAGCAGCATCGTTACAGGAAGTGCATGCATTCTGAAGGTTAGGTGAGGCTAAACTCAAGCGGCCAACTTCTTTTTCTTAAAAAAATCATGGAAGAGGCCTAACATGAAGCACCACAAGAAAAGAAAGCTTGCCGTTCAACCCTGAAAGGCAATCTCCTTACCTTATACTGTTCAAGGTGTTCTGCATGAGGGAAGTGAACCACTGGGGAGAACTGGTGGACGTACGGGCTGAGATGCCCCGCACGGAAGAGGTAGTGGATCAGGAGAGAGCTCGTGTAGGTTTTGCCTGTGCCAGTCCAGCCGTGGAATGACATCACCAGAGGCTTCACAGGAGCGGGATTTTGCACAAACTCCCTCACCCCTTTCACGACAAGCTGCCTTACCAAGTGCTGGCCAAACAGGTTGAGAGCTAAGTCACACTCCAGACCTAAAATGAATTGGGATCAAGAGATGAAGGGCTGGAGGACACAGAAACATTGCCCAGTTTTAAGAAGAGTTGGTTTTTATACCATGATTTTCTCTACCTTTGAGGAGCCCCAAACTGGATTACAATCTCCTTCCCTTCCTCTCCCCACAACAGACACCTTGTGAGGTAGGTAGGGCTGAGAGAGTTCTGAGAGAACTGTGACTGGCCCAAGGTCACCTAGCAGGCTTCGTGTGGAGGAGTGGGGAATCAAACCTGGTTCTCCAGATTAGAGTCCACCACTCTTGACCACTACACCACGCTGGCCAACCTTATCTCCATATTGCAAAAATCTCTCTCATAGGATCAAGGTCCTCTCACTCCAGACCATGACTGACACTAGGAACTACCCATCTGAACCCTCCCAATCAAGTGGCTAAGGGATGCATCACTCCCTGTCTTTATCCAAACTTCCTTTGCAAGCCAACCCCGTTTCTCCCCCCTTCCCACTCCATCAAGATTTCCCCCCTAAAACCCCACTCTTCCTCTCCTCTAGTCATAGGACAGCAGCCACCCTCTCCGCTGGAGGACTGCAAACTTCTCCCTGGGCCCGTCAAAAAGTCCGGTGAGATCCATCACCCACTTCACCTTTCTCCTAAATTCCTTTATAAGCCTTCCTCTTCTTTTCCCCAATCCACCCTCTTCTCCATCAGTATTTCCTCTCTAGCTCCCTACTCTCTCAACCCACTCTCTTTTAAGCCATTAGAAATATCAGGGTAGTCCCCCTTCCCTCCATTTCCAAGACCCCTTTGTCTCACCTTTCCAAATACCTCCCCCCCCAATCAAATTTCCCCCTCCCAACCACCCCTTACAGAGCCTGGAGATCTTCCAAGAATTACAGCTTATCTCCAGAGATCAATTCCCCCTAGGGCTGCCAACCTCCAGGTGTTGGCTAGAGATCTGCTATTACAACCGGCCGACAGAGATCAGTTCACCTGGAGAAAACGGCCACGTTGGCAATTGGACTCTATGGCACTGAAGCCCCTTCCCAAATCCCGCCCTCCTCAGGCTCCACCCCCAAAATCTCCAGGCATTTCCCAACCTGGAGCTGGCAACCCTAATTCCCCCTGGAGAACAGTGGCTGCTTTGGAGAATGGACTGCATGTAGGGTTGCCAAGTCCCTCTTTGTCATCGGTGGGAGATTTTTTTGGGGGGCGGAGCCTGAGGAGGGCGGGGTTTGGGGAGAGGAAGGACTTCAACGCCACAGAGTCCAGTTGCCAACGCGGCCCTTTTCTCCAGGGGAGCTGATCTCTATTGGCTGGAGATCAGCTGTACTAGCAGATCTCCAGGTAGTACCTGGAGATTGGCAACCCTAACTGTATGGCATTTTATACCCTGCTGAGGTACCCCATCCCTTCCCTGGCTCCAGCCCTAAATGTCCAGGAACCCCCCAACCCAGAGTTGGCAACCACGTGGCCACCCGTCCCCTGCTGGGCTTCCTGCGGCCCCTCCCCCCCCCGCCCGCTCACCCGGCAAGTCCGGCCGGAAGTCGCACTCGCAGGAGGCCGAGAAGCTGCACTGCCAGGAGCTCAGCCCCCAGGGGGCGCCCGAGCGCACCAGCCCCAGCAGAGGCAGCAGCGCCAGGAGGACCCTGCCCCTCCCCATGGCGCGCCTGCGCGGTGGGAGGGCAGCGGAGGCGCCCGGCCGCGTTCGATTCCCCCCACCCCCGGCTCCCAGCCTGCACCGCGGGGCTCAGGCCGGCCGAGCGCTATAGGCTGATCGAGAGGAGGGTTTTCCCCCGCGTTCTCTCGGCCCCCCCAGTACTTCCGCGAGGGGGCGTGGCCGGAAGGGGGCGTGGCCTGGTCAGTTCGAGGATGGCGGGAAGGCTTTTTTTAGGGCGCGTTTAGGCTGCGGGGTGGTCGGCGGCCGTTGGTGGGTGATGTTTGAACAGGGAGCTGAGGCGGGGGGAGGCAAAAAATACGGGAGGTCAGGAGGTCAGAATTGGCGTCTGGCCTTGCAGCTGGCTTGGACTCGGACTCTCTCTGAGGGAATTGGCGTATGACACCACTGCTGCAAGATTGGTCTATGCAGCTAAACGGAAAATGTCTGAGATACCACACAAGAATGACTGGATAAATAAAATGTTTGAACTAGCAGAAATGGCTATACTTACTGCTTTAGTAAATCAAAAAGACAATGAAGAATATTGTCGAAGGCTTTCAAGGTCAGAGTTCATTGGTTCTTGTAGGTTATCCGGGCTGTGTGACCGGGGTCTTGGCATTTTCTTTCCTGACGTTTCGCCAGCAACAATTGCAGGACAATTACTCAGCTCAAACCCAACCCCTTTCTGACTACTATATATGATTCTTCCTACACACTTGACGCTGAGAGACACTGTCCTTCAGTGTTACTACTCTGAAGATGCCAGCCACAGCTGCTGGCAAAACGTCAGGAAAGAAAATTCCAAGACCACGGTCACACAGCCCGGATAACCTACGAGAACCTACAATGAAGAATATGTGAGAGAATGGGAGGCATAGATAACATATTGTGAAAACGAATTAAATATGGGAAATGTTAAAGGCTATGATTTAATCTAATTCAATTGATCAATGTTGAAAGGATGTATTCAATAATTAAAGTGTATAGGATAATATGTAGTTTATAGAAATGATATCATGAATTATAGAATTAGAAAACAAATACAGAGGGGATTATATAGATATTAATTTGATAGGGGAGGGGAAGTCAGAAAAGTCAATACTGATTAGGCTGATTAGTTTGGAATTGTTTTATTTTATGTAACTCTGAAGATAATATTGAAATTGAATGTGACTTAAGAAAATAAAAAAATATTTTTTTAAAAAAACAAACCGCAGATAACAGAATGGATTAAACAAAATTGTTATAGGCAATAATGCTAGGTTCAATTTAGGCATATGTATTATTCACTCATAAATATGCAATAATATGCAAACATTCAAAACAATACAGTACGCATTGTTACAGTCACAAGCGTTATATGTCATTCTCAGAGTCCTGTGCGAATATATTGCTATCTTGCATAGAGGAGACGTAGAGAGGTAGTCCTGTGGGCATCAAGCCACTTGAAGTGTAGGTATCAGACTGTTTCTGTCACTGTAGCTTGGAGTCTAATAACTCGTCAGTCATCTGAGTGGCAATAGTGGAACATATCAAGTGGATACAGGGTGACTGATGTATCCCTTTTTCGACCACTAGGAGGTCTTCATCAGCTGCCAACTCGGGCTGTATAGTAACATGCTCCTTCGTTGGGTAGGATCATATACGGCGCCCTGTATCCACTTGATATGTTCCACTATCGGCTGGATATCAGTTGTAGTAGTGGGAGAACTCCAGCCACCACCTGGAGGTTGGCAACCCTATTCAGGGGCAAGCTAAATAGGTGTCAAGAGAAAAAGTGGACAGGGTGAGGGGGGAAAAATAAGGCTGAACAAGGAGTAAAGTCTTCATTGGGCATAGAAGGGTGTGTGAGGATTGCCCTATATGTCTCTCCAGAGACAGATTTTTTTCCTGTTATATTTAGGTATGAAGTATATGAGGGAATGTAGTTGTCCACATGCTACTACTATCCCAATAGTTGTACCGCTGATGTTTTTCTCATTTTGAGGCATATGCGAGTTCTTTGTCTGAACTATAGGAAATAAATAGTGAAATGGTGGGGCTCCCTGCCCCAGGATATAGTGATGGCTGCCAACTTGGAAGGCTTTAAGAGGAAAGTGGACATGTCCATGGAGGATAAGGCTATCCATGGCTACTAGTCAAAATGAATGAGTCATGATGCATACTTACTCTCTCCAGGATCAGAGGAGCATGCTCATTATATTAAGAGCTGTGGAACACAGGTAGGATGCTGCTGCTGCAGTCGTCTTGTATGTGGGCTTCCTAGCGGCACCTGGTTGGCCACTGTGTGAGCAGACTCCTGGACTTGATGGGCCTTGGTCTGATTTAGCAGGGCTTTTCTTATGTTCTTAAATTTCTCACAGTATTGAAGCACCATGTCTATTTTTTTGGGGGGGGTAGCAGTAGATTTTCAACACTAAGCATTTTTTTTCTTGGTTACTTTTATGTTTTTAGTTTGGAGTATTTGTTGGTATTGCAACCACGCTGTGTTTGTATATTGATCTATCTATATGATCACATAGGAGTTTTGTATTTCTTGCCTGGAATCAGGCATTTCTCTTTCAGACATCATTTGTGTTTTGGGGAGATCTGTTAGTCTAAATATCCTGCTGTTCTCCATGTCCAAAAGGGGTTTGGTTGCAATCTGTTGCAAATGATTAATATATTTTCTCCTATATCTTAAGTTAAAGGGTTATATGTGCTTTTTCTATAGGTGAAAGCGGGCAGGAAGGAGGAGTGGTGTGATGTCAGAAGACCTTTCTCTGCAGTCCCCACCAGTGAAGGTTCTGGCTGTACAGCTCAGACGCTGCTGTCGGGCCCCTGGTGGTCAGTGGATGATGGCTCGGGAGGAATACGGACTTCCCCCGTTGGCCGTTCCCCTGGTGTGGATGCAGGGCACAGTGCTCAGCGTGGACCAGGATGGCTCGACGGTGCATATGCAAGATGAAAGCGGCTCTTTCACAGTTCAAGGAGCAGATAAGGTCCCCAAAGGATGGCCTTGCCTCAGTGCTGGCAAGTATGTGATGGTAATGGGTCAGGTTCTGTCTTGTAGCCCGGAGCCCATCCTTCGAGCAGTGAAGATGACAGCTGTTACGGACAGTGTCTTGCATAGGAACATGTGGGGACTGGAAGTGGAGGATTTGCACAGAAATCTCCCTTAGTGGTAGAGGCTGCATTACTCAATATGCTTGTTCTCCAAAGAAACTGAAGCCCTGAAGAGCCTTTTGATTTTGCCTTTAAAATACATTTTCCTTCAGAGAACTTGAATTAGGTGGAGAAATTTACCTACTCAATTTACTGCAGGAGTTGAGAGCACTGGGAACAAGAGTTCATTTTGAACAGTGACTATTTCCAGGTAGTTTAGATAAAGCAGCATCAAGTTCGTACAGTGGAAGACTAATTGTTGCCACAATAAAATATCCACACTAAAAACACTATTTTGAGCATAACTTTGTACTTTCTTCAGCCTGCACTTTGTTTCATAAATGATGACACTGATTTTGGAGGTTTTGCTACCAGTTACTGTTCAGACTGATGCAAGAAGCATAGTTTGGACAGAGTACTGGTGGTTGTTTTTTTTTTAAAGAATAACTGAAATCAAACTTCCCCACATACCCAAACAAAAGGCATGTCATTGCTTGCATTCGTTACTGGCCAGATTGCAGTAGCACCAACCCCTTAGGTTTATAGACTGAAGTAGTGGCCTGCAGTTCCCAGGTAACCCAAAATGCTTGGCTTTCCAAGTCACCTCAGGCTTCTAAGATCCATCCTTCACCATCCCTCCAAAGCTGCTGAGATGGGGTCAAACAATGAGGAGAGGTGGATCATTTGCATGTGAGGACAATACAAAGGGGTTATAGGATAGGACTTACAGTAAATAGAAACCATCCCCATGGAGAGGAAGGAGGTAAAGGGCAACTAGGAATAAGTAATAGAGGAAGCTAGAGCCAGGGCTGCTCCAGAGCCACATGTCTGCACCTTGTGTCAGAACATGGATGGCATTCCCCAGGATGTGGACAGAATCGAGTGGATGCAGAGAGCGACGAGGATGATCAGGGGCCTGAAGACTAAGCCCTGCGAGGAAAGACTGAGGGAGCTGGGAATGTTTAGTCTGGAGAAGAGATTGAGGTGGGACATGATTGCTCTCTTGAAATATTTGAAGGGCTGTCACTTAGAGGAGGGGAAGGAGCTGTTCCTGTTGACAACAGAGGATAGGATTTGCAATAATTGGTTTCAATTGTGGGTGGAAAGGTACTGGCTGGATATTAGGAAAAAGTTTTTTACAGTAAGAGTTGTTCGACAGTGGACCAGCTACCTCGGGAGGTGGTAAGCTCCCCCTCACTGACGGTCTTTAAGCAGAGGCTGGACAAGCACTTGTCAGGGATGCTCTAGGCTGATCCTGCATTGAGCAGGGGGTTGGACTAGATGGCCTGTATGGCTCCTTCCAACTCTGAGTACAATTCTATGGTATATTCCTAACACTTTAGGAATTGAGATGATCCTCTGCCTACTATGAGGGGGCCACGAGGTGAGGCTGGATGTCAGTGGGACAGAAGTCCTGATGGGGGCAGTGAGGGATGCCTCTGTATAGGCAATATCTGTCATGTAGTGCAGTGCATAGCAGCCCATCCCCCAACCTCCCATCCCTGTGCAGCACCAGCATTATCAGATATACCAAAAGTACTTTCCACATTTGAAAATCCCCACAGCACCCCTCAGGTTAGCTAGAGCCATGTCTCCAGCTTGCAGAACTTTGGAAACAAGTGACTTGACTGGCCAAAGCAACTGCCGGATTCACTTCAAATTGCCATAGGGATCCCGGCACTGACTATGAACCCTGTTGGCTGAGTAGGTGTAGCAGCCTTGATCTTGTTGCAGTGCCTCATTGGTGACAAAGTCCCACGTAAGGGACAGCAGCCAACAGTTTCTAAATTAGTCTGTTTGGCTTACTGTAATTAACTTTCATAACTCTTCAAAGCTTCTGTCATTTATTTTCTATGGTCTTCCAAGCTGTGTGATGTCTAGTTTTAATTCTTGTATTTGATTTTTGTTCCATTGTTTTCTTTCACTTTAGGGGTCACCTTTTATTCAAAGTCTCCCAGTTCTTTAGAAAAAAATTACTTTGTTGTCCTCAATAATCCCTTCCTGAGTGCGCTTTCCCCTCACTTTATTAATCTTCCTTTGCAGCCATATGAAAGAATCATGTAAAGTAATTATCAGTCCCTTATCCTTCATTACCCTAGACACCCAAAGCTGACATATTAAATATTCAACAGTCGGGGACATTTTCCTGGTTTTTCACATTAAAGAGATGCAAATACTATGCATCCATTAAGAACACAAGAAGAGCCCTGCTGGATCAGACCAGTGATCCATCTAGTCCAGCATTCTGTCTCACACAGTGGCCAACTGGTTCATCTGGAGGGCCAACAACAGGGCATAGAGGCCGAGGCCTTCCCCTGATGTTGCCTTCTGGCACAGGTATTCAAAGGATTACTGCCTCTGAACATGGAGGTTCCCTTTAGTCTCCATGGTTAGTATCCACTGAATCTGACTAATCCCCTTTTAAAGCAGTCGGTGCCTGTGGCCATCACTCTGGCAGCAAATTCCACATTTTAATCACTTGCTGTGTAAAGAATTTCCTTTTGTCAGTCCTGAATCTACTGTGCATCAGCTTCATTGGATGCCCTCGAGTTGAAGATCCTTTCCTTGAGTTTCCTGTTCCACATGATTCTGCTCCTGCAGCAGCCAGACTCACAGTATGGACTACTTAGGTGGTGTGGCACTGTAGCTGGAAATGCTTCTGGCAGGGTGGAAGCCAGGTGGTCGAGAGGGATAGATTGGCTGAAAATTGAGATCCCACAACTGGCCTGTGATTAGGCTGTGTATGACACAGGGTTGGGGACCCAAACCCAACCTGTGTACTCTGTAATACAGGGGTGGGGAACGTCAGGCCCGGGGGCTGTTTAAGGCCCACGAAATCATTTGGTCTGGCCCTTGTGGGTCCTGGCAGATCTCTAGCTCAGAAGGATCTAAGACTGGTGATCTGCCCCCTCCTGTGGATAGGAATAGCCTCTATTCAAGGCAGATGTGAGTTTGTTTTCTGAGAAAAGGAACCTTTTCCCCCCTTGCAGAAGAGGCGTTAGCTATGGAGCTGCTAGGACCGCCCAAGAAACTGTTAATCCTTTCCCACCAGGGCTGTGGAGAAACACATTCCCTCTGTACTACAAGAGGGTGGGGGCGGAAGTGGCGACAATAGAGGGGTTAAAGGGGGCAGGGCCAGAATGCACGCGGGGGGGGGGAGTTCTTAGCTAGTGTGTCCTTATTTCACCCCTGCAGGTGGAGGTAGCAGGAGTCGGCTGGAGAATCCGGCCCCGACCATGCAGAGCAGGAGCAACTCCAGCGTGTGGCTGGATGGCTACACCCGGCTGGTGCAACAGACCATCCTGTGCCACCTGATTTAGTGGGATGGCTCAGGATTTGATATTGTTGAGGACTTAATAAGGTGTGTTATTTAGAACGTTAGCATAGGTAGATCTGAGAACCGTTTTTAACTTCTGTGCAAAACTGCAAGCATGCATTTTTATTCACTGTTCTAGCAATTCAGAGTTTTTTGCCTTGTACAGACAGATCACAAACTGACAAACAACCCTGGTCTATTGTCTATTGTTAAAAACTAATGTATAATGTTACATAGAGCTGTGAATAGATGACTTCATATCCAGAACAATCATAGGATGAACAGAACAATTTTTGCTACAAATGTTCACTGGGAATGTATCACTGCTTAAAGGTGCATCGCATTAGACCTTTAGAGGTTACAAATCATAAGGGTTAATAAAATCATGTTGGCTCATGTAATTTAGTCTTTTTTTGCAAAGGCTATAGTAAGAATCTTAGAAGTAATTCATTCTAAATTCAAGTTCGTTAAGAGTAAGAATCCCTGACCTGGATGGCCCAGGCTAGCCTGATCTTGGAAGCTAAGCAGAGTCCGGCCTGGTTATTACTTGGATGAGAGACCACCAAGGAAGTTCAGAGTTGCTATGCAGAGGCAGGCAATGACAAACCACCTCTGGGTGTTTGTATATGTGTGTTTTTTTGCATTGAAAGGCATACAGGGTCACCATAAGCCAACTGCGATTTGATAGCACTGCGCACAGAATAAGAAATGACATGTTTGTATATTTTCTTTTAATCTCTTTGATACATACTAGCATTCTCTATATTTGATCTTTTTTTACTTGATTGTTTTAAGATTTAAAAATAACACTATGTTCTTTGGCTGGGATACAAGGTTTTCACCCAATTTCTGGAATAAATTAAACTTCTGATTGCCTTGGTCAGGAGGCTGGTACCTGGTAAAGAGTGATGATTAGCTGAAATGATTTTTAACCCACTGAAAAAATTTACTTCATTCATACCCCACCTTTCTCCCCAATAGAAACTCAAAACAATTTACATCATTTTCCTCGACTCCGTTTTTATCTGCGAGGTAGGTAAGGTTGAGAGAGTGACTGGTCCAAAGTTAACCAGTGAGCATCGATGGTGGGTGGGGATTCAAATCTGGGTCTCTTAGATCCTATTCCAACCACTACAACACACCAATGGCCCCCTTCCTCCCCCCTCCCACTAGTGTGTTTATAATAATGTGTGTTAATGAGAAAGGCTGTGAACACTGGCCATCCTGTTTTTGAAGTCTCATTTGAATGAAAGAGATGCATGGCTGTGTTCGTATTTGTTTGTCCCTGTCCTCACGCCTTCCAACCCCACATTAAAAAATCTGAACGAGCGGGCAACGGCCATGCGTGTGCTGTGATTCTATGTGATAATTTCAACGGTGGCTTCTCCTTCCCCATCCCATTCCTGTTTGTTTGAATGGAGTCCATGAACAAACGGCATTCATTCTGTGACACACCAACACACCTCAAATACTTTGCTTTGCCAAGGTTCCCTCCATGGATTATCAACCGTCTCGACTACATTGTAATTGTACACAGTCCCTCACACTGCTCAATCACCTCCCACTCACACTTGTTTCCTTTCATGCACGAAGGACAAATATGCTACGGTCTAAAGGAAATATATTTGTCAGGCAACTGACAGGCGGGGAAAGAAAACTAGGTCTGGTCACGCTCCGTGGGATGGAGAGAAGAGTTAGTTTTTATATGCCAACTTTCTCTACCACTTAAGGGAGACTCAAACCGGCTTACAATTGCCTTCCCCTCCCCACAACAGATATCCTGTGAGGTAGGTGGGGCTGAGAGAGCTCTAAGAGCTGTGACTAGCCCAAGGTCATCCAGCTGGTTTCATGTGTAGGAGTGGGGAAACAAATCCAGTTCACCAGATTAGCCTCCGCCACTCATGTAGAGGAGTGGGGAATCAAACCTGGTTCTCCACTGCTCCAAACCACCGCTCTTAACCACTACACCAGCATTCATGAACTTACTAAGAACAACAAATGAACTGTAAAAGTACTGTAACAGCAAATCATGGTTTGATCCAACAGATTATGTATGCCGGAACTACATTTCCCCATTTAAACATTTGAACATAATGAGATTCTGTTGCAGTCATGATGATACTTCTGTAGGCCCAAATTAGGCCCAACGTTGAAGTTCTAGGCCCAGTCTGCAAGCTGCCAATGGAGCACATTTAGAATCCAAGCAACGCTTTGTACGGGAAAGGTTCAGCACTCTCCATCCTAAACTAGGTCAGACAGAGCAGATACAGAAACAGCACTGCTGTTTCTAATGGGAAGGGATTAACTTTTTAAAAAAAGTCAGCAGGGGCACATTTCTTGAAGAAAAAAGCATAAAAGTTTATTGTATGCAAGAACCGAAAGAGAGACACTCCATGGTATATGTACATTCATTTACAAGACAAAAAAAAGAGGCGAGTATTTACAACAATTTGTCCCTTTTGAATATTTATAGATATATGTATAGATATATACACACCAATGTGGATCTCTTCTATTTACAAGCAGAAAAGGCCTCGCAAGATGAAAGGCAGACTGAAAAGGCCAATGCTCTGAAATCCAGTGAAACCAGAAAAGGAATTGAAGCAGGGGAAAAGGGCAACTTCAGGATGGCAAGGGTGGACTGGAGATGGGGGCACCTGGCCTAGTCTAAAATTTTGGGGAGAGAAGTGAGAGGAAGGGCCATACCTACACATGTGTCGGTGACATGCACATGACCCATGTCTCCCTGCTGCGTCTTCCTAGTAACATTTAGAAACACATGACTGGACACTGTTGTTTCCTTCCTCCCAGTTCATTGGATGCCACTCATCGGGGCAGGGAAACATTGAATACAATGACATCATCTTGCTTGTTTCCAGACACAGAGAAGGGATACGTATAGATCAGCTGCCCCTGCCTAAGAACCTGAGGGGGGAGGGGGAGATTGCTCCAGCCAAATCTCAAGTCTTTGGCACAGAAAAACTGGTGTGCTCAGCTCCTTGGACTAGGGGTGGCTATGGACAAAGGAGTGACCCGGCGGCCTCCTCGCTCCGTCAAATGTGATGGGCGACACACACAAGAAGCCCCTTTATTGACATTCACACAGAAGTAAGCCCCACTGATTTCAGTGGGACTTATTC
This sequence comes from Euleptes europaea, assembly GCF_029931775.1. Lineage (NCBI taxonomy): Eukaryota > Metazoa > Chordata > Lepidosauria > Squamata > Sphaerodactylidae > Euleptes > Euleptes europaea. The sequence continues at coordinate 52,371,084 of NC_079325.1, read as the reverse complement.
CTAAGTAGGATTGCAGCCTAAGGAAGTTGGAAGGCACCTGTCAGCCCCAGAAGATGCCCAACAGCAAAGTAATGAGGGAGAGGACCACTTTTACATTCTGGTCTAAAGTGGGCCTGTGAGACCTAAGTCAGCCATGGCCAAGGTGTGAATCCATACCAGGTTTTTACATTGCCGCACATCTGGAGTCTTTTGTCCGAGCTGTGCGATGCAGCAGTTCACGTTCAGGAAGGCAAATCACCAAAGAGCAGCTGCAAATGGTCTGGCTGGTGCAGCTGCAGAAACGCATCTTCATGCTTCGTTGCAAAGGGGAGCGACAGCGAGGAGAAGCTGCGTGGGTTGCCGGTTTTTCCAAGGAAGAAATTACTTCTTCTGCCTTTTGGAGAGGGCTGTGGCTCAGTGGTGGAGCATCTGCTTGGCATGCAGAAGGTCCCAGGTTCAATCCCCGGCATCTCCAGTTAAAGGAACCAGGCAAATAGGTGATGTGAAAGACCTCTACCTGAGACCCTGGAGAGCCGCTGCCGGTCTGAGTAGACAATACTGACTTCGATGGACCAAGGGTCTGATTCAGTAGAAGGCAGCTTTATGTGTTTGCCGATTGTGAGTAACTGAAAAAAGGCCTTCCATGACGGCGGACTCCTTGGCAGGTCTACTTCATTCCTTGTCCCCTTCGTAGACAGAGATTCCAGATTCCAACTTTGGGGCTCTACCCTCCTCCCTGGGCAATGGGCTGATGTAGAGAGGAAGCCGCAGGCTGCTGATTCGACGGCGGCTTTCTTTGCTAGTCCAGCTCAGCGTCTGTGCTGTCTGTTGGGCTACAGTTCGCTGGAGCGCACTGCTGGCTCAAGTTTGTGGGACAAGGCAGTGAGGACCTTGTGGAACTTCTCGTAGCGCTCACTCTGGCTGCTCTCTGCACCTCGGCTGCCCCACAGGAGGCGCAGCTGGAACTCCGTGCTGAAGACCTCGAGCAGTTCTGGTCTCGGCTGGAAGCCTGCAAGGGGAACCGAGAAGGTCTCAGAGGAAGAAGAACTAGCTTTGGTCTCTGCGGGGCTTATCACAGGGGAGAAGGGGCACAGGTGTTCGTTTAGCTGAAGGAGGCCAAGTTTAATTGTCCGTGAAAAACTGTAGGCAGCCACCTGTCTCTTTGATTTCCCAGGATCAAATGTTACTTTAAAAATGGGTTGCACAGCAATATTATTGCTCATTCCTCCCCATATTGCTTTAGTTTATTAGATTATTATACTGCCTTTTCTTTCATTATTTTTCAGGGGCCTTTTATGCAGGGATGTTTCCCCGCAGTCACCCCCCCCAACTGCTTCGGGGCATCCTTTTGATTATGCATGCCTTTTCTGCCCGTCAGAGGTCACCTCACTCTCCTTGTGCCCACATTTTCCAGACTGTGGCCGAAACAGCATCCAGAAAACACGGGCAAAATGCACAGGGAGGGCAAGGCAACCTCTGACGGGCGGATAAGGCACGCATAATCAAAAGGAAGCCCCGGAGCAGTTGGTGGGGGTGACCGCGGGGAAACGTCCCTGTATAAAAGGCCAGACTATGCAATCCAGTTGTATAGGTTATTGTGTGTATTATACTTGTTTTATGGCATTGTTTTAGAATTCTGTAACCTGCCTCGGGGATGTGGAATGGTATGGCATAGGTCGATCTCATCAGATCTTGGAAGCTAAGCTGGATCAGTACTTGGTTGGGAGGCAGCTGAAGAAGGCTCTGCAGAGGAAGGCAATGGCAAACCACTTCTGCACCTCACTTGCCTTGAAAGCCCCTTGCTGGGTTGCTATAGCTAGGGTTGCCAACCTCCAGGCACTAGCTGGAGATCTGCTATGACAACTGATCTCCAGCCAATAGAGATCAGTTCCCCTGGAGAAAATGGCCGCTTTGGCAATTGGACTATATGGCATTGAAGTCCCTCCCCAAACCCCACCCTCCTCAGGCTCTGCCCCCAAATCCTCCCACCACTGGCGAACCCTATTGATAGCACATAGGTACATAACCTGCCTTGAGAAAGGTGGATGATAAATGAAGTGAATAAGTAAGCAAATAAACAAGGCCTCTGATATGACAGGGTAGCCCATTAAAGTGGGCTTGAAGCGATTGACGATGTGAAGAGATCTAAGCGAAGACATGAATACCCAGGACTTTGCATGGCCTGAAATCACTGAGCAAAACAAACCCGATGTTAAGGCTGCCGTGCAGCTTTCATAATATGACTGAAGGAGGTTTTGCTTACAGTCTGGTTTGACAATTTTAGAACCTGCCAGGCTTCTCTCTTAAAGCCCATGCCAAGTTCCTTCTAAACAGTCCTTTCAACAGGCAATTCCCTTCTTCTCCTTTCATTGCCTTGGCCCTTATCTGTCCCTTCTAGAGATGTTTTGCAGGATGGCATATCATTTGTTGCCTTCCTTAGGTCTGATTCACACATGCATGTTCACTACTATTTCTTCACTTGATAATTTGCATCCAAATATATGTGTGTGTGCACTAGGGTTGCCAGGTCCCTCTTCGCCACTGGTGGGAGGGTTTGAGGGCAGAGCCTGAGGAGGGTGGGGTTTGGGAGGGACTTCAATGCAATAGAGTCCAACTGCCAAAGCGGCCATTTTCTCCAGGTGAACTGATCTCTATTGGCTGGAGATCAGTTGTCATAGCAGCTGATCTCCAGCTAGTACCTGGAGTTGGCAACCCTAGTGTGTATGCAGTAAAAAACTCTCCTGGTATACCCCCTAGAGGGACCTGTCTCATCTTCTGCTATTTCCTATCTATGGAGCAAACGGGAAGAAGACAGTGTGCTATTCTCATGCTACTGAACAGGCATAACCTTGGGGCACGTGTTCGGGGATGCATATTGGTCCATACGGGCTTCCTTACCCTGCAGCTTCACCTCCGCATTGGTGTGGTACAGTCCCCCATGATGAGCCACCATCCGTGCCGCCTCCAGGTGGGCCATGACCACCTCCACGCCGTCGTCCAAGTTCTCCCAGGGCTCAGGGTTGTCTGGAAGGGCCGTGTCCCGCTCCAAGAGGGTGATGAGGGGCACGATGTGCGGGAAGGTGGTATTGGACAGAGGGGATCCTTCTGAAATAGGAGAGCAGAGAATTTCTCTGTAAAGACCAGCTGTCGAGTCATCTAATGCAGCCTTGCCTTGGTTGGTGGCAGCTCTCCCAGGCTGCAGACAGATTCTTATCCCTAGCAGTCACACTGGCAATTCTGAACACGCCCCACTATTAAATACTGTTTTGGAAGAAGAAGGAGAAGAAGAGTTGGTTTTTATATGCAGACTTTCTCAACCACTTAAGGGAGAATCAAACTGGCTTACAATCACCTTCCCTTCCCCTCCCCACAACAGACACCCTGCAAGGTAGGTGGGGCTGAGTGTGACTAGCCCACGGTCACCCAGCTGGCTTCGTGTGTAGGAGTGGGAAACCAAATCTAGTTCACCAGCTTAGCCTCCACCACTCATGTGGAGAAGTGGGAAAACAAACCCAGTTCTCCAGATCAGACTCCACCGCTCCAAACCACTGCTCTTAACCACTACACCACACTGGCTCTCGAATACGGTTGCCAAACAAGCAGAAGAAAAAATCCCAAACCCTGTTGGTATTTGCTTGCAAAGAGGGAAGGCCTATCTCTCTCACCTCAGCAGTTTTTCTTTATTCACCAAAGTACAATTAAAGAGGCAACATTTGCACTGGACGCCATCTCTGGACTCGGCAAAAATTTCTAGCTATGGCCCCATTTACTGCCCCCCCATTTACTGCCCCCCCCAATACAGAGGGTTCCACTTGCAGGCCCTGCCCCTCCTACCACTAGGGTTGCCAGGTCCCTCTTCGCCACTGGCGGGAGGCTTTTGGGGCGGAGCCTGAGGAGTGTGGGGTTTGGGGAGGGGAGACTTCAATGCCATAGAGTCACCACAGAACTCTTGTGTGACTATTTATTCTGCCAGGATTGGCATCAACAAATGAGAGAGGGAGGGAGGGACAAACCCTTCTTCATTCTTCTCAGAGTCATCACAAAGATCAACCTAAATCAAGCCTCTGTTGGTCTTTGGAATATAGCCCCAGATCGAATAAAATTGAGAAAATTGTACACAAACATTGACATCTTTTAAGATCTATCCTCAGTTGTGAAACTTTACCAACATGTGGCTTACGTAAAACTCAAGCCATTAGCAATATAAGTATGCATTCTGACAACTATTCACATCATCGTCTCAATACCTCCCTCCCCCCAGGTCATCACAAATGTGGTTCTGTTTTTCCTTTGAGTTTGCCTATAAAATACCTTCAAGCATCTAGCACTGGCTTCAAATGTGAGCTAAGACAATTTACTAACTGCTCCTCTCGAGGAGTCATTTACACCATTCTTTGCAGTTGTCGCTTAATGTACATAGGGTCCACCACACGTGCGATACGAACTCGCATTGGAGTGCATCGCTCACACATCAGGGCAAAAATCAAAGAAGCTCCTCTTGTGTCACACTTTCTTGAAAAAGGCCATGGTGATAGTGACTTCAGCTTTTTTGTATTATGGCAATTAAAACCTCATCCTTATAACAGCATTGACATGAAATGATCACTTTTGCAACATGTCAGTACATTCACATGTTCAAAACCATGTCCCCACTTGGACTCAACACTGAAATGGATCTTTCATGCTTTCTGTAAGTCATTTTCTTGGGTTACCTTACTGTACCTTTAAAATTCCTGAATCATTGCTAAATCATTTACTTCAGTATATATAATTGGCAGGCAGCCTTGCAAATGTCACAGACTCTTCCTTCCTTCATTGTTTGAACCTATGCGTCCTAGTTATGCTGCGTTGACTGTATGAGAATATATTTAATGGTAAGATATATATAGTTGGCATTGTCTTGTCTTGTTTTTTAACATCATGTACTATCTGTATATTTCTTTTTATTATGACTTATGCACTTTTTTCCAGGCTGATGAAGCCCCCTAGTGAAACGTGAATGTAATCTAGAGACCACGTTCCACACCACAAATCTCCTTATCTATGCCATGGACTTTGGTATTTATTAGACTGTTATTTTGTGCGTTCATCTTTCCTTTGAGATCGCTACAAACGGCTTGGGACGTTTTTTTCAGTTCTGCGCATGACCACCACTGCCAGGCTTCACGTCTGACCTATTGCGCATGTCCTACAACTACTCTGATGGAACTTACCTTTGCTACTGCGCATGACCTACTTTTTCTTGTCAAGTCCTGCTTGCCAACTTTGGGAATTTCTAGAGTTTTCATTGTAATCCCTCTCAATTGGATATTGCTTAGTATTTCCATGGCATTGTAGTTGATATGTCTTGTTGCACTTAGTTGTATATTGTTTGTTTCTATAAATAGTATTGTTTTTTCTTAAACTTAGAGCTTGTGATGTTTTCTCCTTGCCCAGTACCTGGAGGTTGGCAACCCTACCTACCACACATCTTTTTATTTCAAACAAAGTATTCCCTCTTTCATTTTTTGTTATCTCGCCCTTCTTCCAAGGAGCTTTTGATGTCATTTGCAGTTGTCTCGCCAATGTATCTTCACAATGCCCCTGTGAGGTTGGTTAGTCTGAGAGAATTGCAACTGTACAAGCTCACGCAGTGAGTTTCGTGAGTAAGTGGGGGCTGAACCTGAGACCTCCCAATCCTAGTCCAATAACCACAGTTCACACTGGCCATGCGTTGAGCATTGAACCATCTCAGTATGGAACCACTGAGCTATAATTGAAAGGTGTCTCCTGAAAAGACGACTCTGGGTTTATATCCTGATCTCCTATGATTTTTTTTGCCTATTAGAGAATTATTTTGACTCCCCCCTTTTCAGATCAGCATGGTTTAATGTTTTTTATTTGTTTATATGGATTTAAAATGCTAGGAAAATTTGATACATCACTCATTTGGCTAAAGGAATATATATTTAGAATATAAACACATAGCATTGTAAAGAGGGAGTTTAATTCAGTCCTACCAAATTTGTGTTATTTCTCCAAGTAGCCACCAGATGGCATATTGTCACTTCAAGAGAGAATGGAAGAAGATGAAAGGCTTCCGAACTTTGCCAGAAATTGCAGGGTCTGCTTTCTAATCTCCACTGGTACAGTTATCAGTACTGGCAGCATTCCACAGAGCCCTTAGTTCCTTGCAAGGAACCTCTGCCTAATTCTGACCTGAGATGGTAAACCTGGGTCTGGTCTGGTCAGCAGACAGCAGGTTTGCGCATCCAAATGCTACCACACATTACCTCTGCAAAACTTAGGGGCATCATCCATGTGCTAGTTGTTACATTTCCCATATAACAACATATTGCTCTTCTGAGCACCAGGGAAATGCCATTTTGCCATGGTGGATGAGCTCACTGTGGGAGAAAGATATCTGGGAGTCTGCCCCCCATCCTTCCTTGAGGGAGAAGGAAGAGCACGTGTATTTCATGCCCCATACCAGAAGCCCAGATACAGTGGAGGGCGTAAGAGCCAACAAGCTTGCGGAAGCTAAGCAAGTTTGTATGTGGTCAGGGCCCTCTCCTGGGAACTCTGCACGCTCCACTTTGGGTTCCATGACGGAAAAGAAGCAGCAGCATTGGTTTTCACATGCCGACGTTCTCTACCACTTAAGGGAGAATCAAACCGGCTTACAATTACCTTCCCTTCCCCTCCCCACAACAGACACCCTGTGAGGTAATGAGGCTGAGAGAGCTCTAAGAGATCTGTGACTAGCCCAGTTCACCAGATTAGCCTCCGCCACTCATGTGGAGGAGTGGGTTCTCCAGATCAGAGTCCACATCTCCAAACCACCGCTCTTAACCACTACACCATGCTGGCAGGATATCAATATCAAATTCCTAGAAAGGCCTTGATATTTAGTACTTGTTTTGGCAAAGGTCTCAAGCTCTTGAACTGGGTTTCCAGCTCAACATTGTGCATGGGACCTCAGTTCAGCGCTGGATGAAAAAGGGAATGAGTGAGAAGGGGGTTATGGCAGATTCCACTGCATTCCTCTTTCCCAACAACTTTGTCTGTGAAAAACAGGGAAGTGGAAACTATAGAACATGTCTTGTTGCACTGCCCTTTCCGTAATGATATTAGATCCCAATATATTTTTCCCATCCTGTCAGTCTTTCCAGGAAGATCTGAGGAATTCTGTTTTCCTTCTTCTCACAGACTCTTCCCGGGAGATAACCATCCAGGTAGCCAAATTTTGTGTCCAGGCAATTGAGACTAGCAGTCCTACTCCACAGATGGCATCACCCCTCTTTTATAGCCTACTCTTTCAATTTAAATTTACAGAATCATAGAATCAGAAGGGACCACCAGGGTCATCTAGTCCAACCCCCCACACAATGCAGGAAATTCACAACTACCTCCCCCAAACACCCAGTGACCCCTACTCCATGCCCAGAAGATGGCCAAGGTGCCCTCCCTCTCATAATCTGCCTAAGATCATAGAATCAGCATTGCTGACAGATGGTCATCTAGCCTCTGCTTAAAAACCTCCAGGGAAGGAGAGCTCACCACCTCCCGAGGATGCCTATTCCACTGAGGAACAGCCCTGTTAGAAAGTTCTTCCTAATGTCTAGACCAGGGGTTCTCAAACTACGGCCCGCGGGCCGGATCAGGCCCCTCAGGGTCCTGAACCCGGCCCCTTTAAAAAATTGCAGCCGCAAGGTACCCTACACACGGGAGGGAAGAGGGAAGAGAGACAAGCCGCGAGGACAGGAGAGCCGCACCGACAGGGAAGCGTGCGGGGGGCTTGCTGCCTCCGGGCGTGTTTTACTTACGGGGAAGTCTATGGGGAGGCCGTCTTGGAGCTGGGCTGGGGGGCAGGCCGGGTAGGTAAATTTGGGAGCCGAGGCCGGACGAGGCCTCGTTAGGGCAGCGCGGAAGGAGAAAGGAACTTTTTGCAAAGTGGGCGGAATGGGGTGGGAGGGGGGAGAGCGGAAAAGGACGGCTTAAGCTGCGTGAAAAAGGGATCGTGGGATGGGAGGCTCGAGGGGTGGCGCCGATCCGAGCTGGGCAAAGTTAGGAGGGCTTTGCAAAGAGCCCCCCCCCGGGAAAGGGAAACTCCTCGGGGCCCCACCCGCCCGACAGCTGCTTGGCTTTGTGCGCCTTCTGGTAAGAGGATCCTGGGTGCGCATTGGCCAAATGGATTGGAAGGGGCCTTGGCGGGGGGGGGGGCAGGCTGGAACTTCCTGTGGACTTGGCCAGGGCTGGTCGAACCCCCCACCCCACCGAACATCTGTCCTCCCAGCCCCGCTCCTTGCTGAGCTCAGAAGAAGCTGTTCTCTCCACCTCCTTTTCTTTGCGTTGCTGCAACTATTTTCTTGAGCAACTCATAGATCTTGAGTGTGTTTTGGCAGCAGAAGCCCTGTGGAGTGGAAGGGGCAAATCGAGATTCCCCCCCCCCCCTGCAAAAAGCAGGAACCTTGCTGTAATGATGCATGGGAGGTTTTGCCTTGGATTTGCTGCTCTCTAGATGCAAATTCTTCCCTGCCGAATTCTCAAAAGTAAAAAAAAATAAGCCCCCAATGCAGAGTTATGAGAATTTGGATGGGGAAAATGTGCATCTAGAGAGCGGCAAATCCAAGGCAAATCCCCCCCACCCGTATACATGGCCTTGCAGTTTGTGTTAATCGGAAGTAAATCCCTTGCTATTCAGGGGAGCATACTTTTCAGCAATTGTGTCCCCAGAAATAATTTTAAGGGAGGGGGTCACTTAGAGATCATCCTGTGGACCTCTGGCTGACTAGTTGGAAGGGTGTATATTTCAGGATATCTTTAAAAATCAATAAATTTAGGATTCCATATGTGGGGGGAAGCAAACTCCCAGACATGTAACAAGGGCACTTGTTCAAAGCCAAGGGGTGCAGGAAAAGTCATAACTGAAATAAACCTTGTGTAGTTGTTATTACTCTTTGTATTGAAGTTTTTACCAACATAACTACTATGTATAGTAGGGGGGTGCAGTTTTATATTCTTGCATTGAGTGCTAAATTAGCTAGTTACAGAAGAAGAGTTGGTTTTTATATGCCGACTTTCTCTACCACTTAAGGAAGACTCAAACCGGCTTACAATCACCTTCCCTTCCCCTCCCCTTGACAGACACCCTGTGAGGTGGGTGGGGCTGAGTGTGTGTAACTAGCCCAAGGTCACCCAGCTGGCTTCAAGTGTAGGAGCGGGGAAACCAACCTGGTTCCCCAGATTAGCGTCCGCCGCTCATGTGGAGGAGCAGAGAATTGAATCCGGCTCTCCAGATCGGAGTCCAACGCTCCAAACCACCACTCTTAACCACTACACCACACTGTGTCCCAGACACCCATGTCATCCAAGTGCAATCCTTAGGATTGCATCTTGGGTATTTCAGAAAGTGAATCTGGAAAAGTATCATCTGGACAGGGGTCATGAACACCTGAGCTGAGCTTGAGATTCTGGGATACTGGTGTCCAATGTGTGTCCCATGGGCAGATGCAACCTTTCCTGACTCGTGGGCACAGCCTGCCTGAGATTCTTAGCTGATTATTTTTAGCTGTTCAGCTTTTAATTTCATTACATCATGAAATTACAATTACATTATGAGAGCCAGCGTGGTGTAGTGGTTAAAAGCGGTGGTTTGGAGCAGTGGACTCTGATCTGGGGGTTCAATTCTCCACTCCTCCAAATGAGCAGCGGAGGCTAATCTGGTGAACTGGATTAGTTTCCCCACTCCTACACTTGAAGCCAGCAGGGTGACCTTGGGCTAGTCACACTCTCTCAGCCCCATCTACCTCACAGGGTGTCTGTTTTGGGGAAGGGAAGGTGATTGTAAGCCGGTTTGATTCTTCCTTAAGTGGTAGAGAAAGTTGGCATATAAAAACCAACTGCTCTTCTTATTCTGCATCATGAAACTTGGGGCCTTATGAAGAGTTACCGACAAAAAGAAAACAGGTAGGAGTGAATTGCCTGTAACTAACATTTGAGCCATGCCAGTAGAGCATGGGCCCTTGATTCTGATGTTCAGTGACAAATGTTGCCACGTTGGAGTTACTGAGTGGCTAAGATTGGGGATGGATGCATTACGCAAAACCCTGTCGATCATGTTGCCGTCTTTTGGGGGGAAAACTTGCGCACACTGTCTCTGGGAGATGCTGTCCTCTTTAAATTTAGCCTGGCCCCGAGAAATCTGAGTACCAGCAGGAAGTTGCTGCGAAAGGAATGCACATTCAGGGGAGAACTTTGTGCAGCCGTGAGCAGCAGCAAAATAGTTTTTTACAGTGAGAGTTGTTCGACAGTGGAATCGGCTGCCTAGGGAGGTGGTGAGCTCCCCCTCACTGGCAGCCTTCAAGCAGAGGCTGGACAAGCACTAGTCAGGGATGCTCTCTGAAAGAAGCATTCAAATCAAGCAGCCTTACTAATTTCTATGCATCTCTCCCCTCTGAGACATATCTTAATCTCAGGAACCATGCACTCAGAATTGCAACTATCTTTGGCAGCACCTATATCTGTGAACAGACTGTTTCCCAAATGAAACATCTGAAATCTCCAACCAGATCCAGACTAACTGATGAACACTTGCATCACTTGCTACGACTAGCAGTGACAAATATGGAACCGGATATTGACCATCTCATTAGCCCACTGGTTCCCAACCAGGGGTCCGTGGACCCCCCGAGGTCCGCGAGAACTAAATTAAGGTCCGGGAAACAAAGTTATAAACCCATAATAAATTAATATTTTCAATTAAAAGTTCTCTGTTATAAAATATATATATTCCAATATTATTCTAAGTTAAATGTTTAACTAACAGTTATGATTAAAGTTTATTTTCAAATTCTCTGAATTTTTATTTTGAACCTTGGGGTTCTCTGCACCCAACAAAAAAGTCCTCGTGGTCCCTGGTCAAAAAAAGGTTGGGAACCACTGCATTAGCCAAAAGCAGGCCCATACTTCCCATTGAAATATTATAAGTTTATGTTGATTAAAATCGTTCTTCATTTTAAATATTGCATTGTTTCTCTTATTTTTTGTGCACTACAAATAAAATATGTGCAGTGTGAATATGAATTTGTTCATATTGTTTTCAAACTATAGTCCGGCCCCCAACAGTGTTTGAGGGACAGTGAACTGGCCCTGTTTAAAAAGTTTGAGGACCCCTGGTCTAGATGGAAACTCTTAATTTCAACCCGTTGGTTCTGGACCGACCTTCTGGGGCAGCAGAAAACAACTTGGCACCATCCTCTATATGACAGCCCTTCAAGTACTTGAAGATGGTTATCATATCACCCCTCAGTCTTCTCCTCTTCAGGCTAAACATACCCAGCTCCTTCAACCTTTCTTCATAGGACTTGGTCTGTTAATTTATTTATTTTAATTCCTTTGCCTTTCATATATACATGGAGCTGGTTTCGTATCGAAATGAAGACTGACTGACTGAGAATGGGGTTGGGCAGCCCCCTCCCGATGCTTGCCTTTGCCTTCGTTCAGGCTCTTTAGAAAAGGCTTCAGTTTCTTCTCATAGAGGATGGCGCCTTCTGTGTGGCGTTGGCGTAGAACCATCCAGGTCTGTTCCAGCCGTGAGATCTGAAAGCAGAGCAAAAAGGAAAGTGTGAGATGGGGGGGGGAGCATTAGGCAGACCAGTTATGTTCTAGTGGGGTTGCTGGCGAGTCACCCTATGGCTGAAAGCAGTGCTGCCCATGTCGGGATGCAAAGGAACCATGCACCTCCGTGCTTGAAATTTTTAAAGGAGCATTGCGCAAAAATTCCCTGTGGGAGGCAGTGCTCCTCGGTTCTAGTGGTAAGAATGAATGGGATTTACACAAGCAGTTCGAAAAAGAAGAAGAGTTGATTTTTATATGCCGACTTTCTCTACCACTTAAGGCAGAATCAAACCGGCTTACAATCACCTTCCCTTCCCCTCCCACAACAGACACCCTGTGAGATAGGTGGGGCTGAGAAAGCTCTAAGAGAACTGTGACTAGCCCAAGGTCGACAATAGGAAGAAGCTGCCTGGATGTTTTGGAATCCCTGTTCTTTAAAAATCTTTGTCTGAAGACTGGGCTGTCATCTACTGGGGATGCAAGCACTACAGGCTGCATCCAGACATCACAACAAACCATGGTTTGATCAGTCTCCGGTTGTTACAGCATCTGAATGCAGAGTTGTTGCTCAGCACCAGACTGGGGCCTTTTAGACAGGGTTGTTTCCCCACGGTCACCCCCACTGCTTTGGGTCTTTGTGTTGTTTATGCGTGCCTTTTCCACCCTTCAGAGGTTGCCTGAATTTTCCAAATTCTGGCTAAAACAGCATCTGGAAAACACAGGCAAAATGTGCGGGGAGAGTGAGGCAACCTCTGACGGGCGGAAAAGGCATGCATAAACAACACAAAGACCCAAAGCAGTCGGCGGGGGTGACTGCGGGGAAACATCTCTGCCTAAAAGGCAAGAGACTGCAAACGAGGGATTGTAGCTGGCTTGTTAAACATAGTTTATACTAACTGTTGTGTGGATTCACACAACTACCATTTGTTGATCAGACAATCCTGGGGTGCAGACAGCAGTGCAAGGTGGACATCCTCCTTGCTTAGAGGCAAGACAGGGTTTGTGACACAAACAGGGATTTGCTAGATTCAAGTCCAGTTGCATATTAGATACCAACAAGATTTTCAGGATATGAGCTTTCAAGAATCAAAGCTCCCTTCGTCAGGTATCTCATACCTCAAAAATCTTGTTAGTGTCTAAGATGCTACTGGAGTCAAATCTAACTGTTCTGCTGCAGAACAACATGCCAACCCTCCAAAACCAGGATTTGTTACTTATGTCTGATAGACTAAGCAGAACTTGTTGCAAATGGCACAGTTCTTTATGATGCCTGACTGCAGAAGCCACAGCATCTGACCTCTTCAGGGAGGGGGGCTGGTCGAATCCAGTGGTTCTCAAACTCGTTGGCGTGGAACCTGCTTCTAAACTTATTGTACTGTTCATGCTGCCATGTAAGATACTGTGAAATGCTGTGCTTAGTGAAAGAAAGAAAAAGAAGGGGGAGAAACCTCTGATAGAAGACAGAAAAAAGGTGCACAGCAACAGAGGTTGTAAGGCATATATCTAACAACTTGAAGCTACTACACAATTATACAAAATAGTAGTAACAAAGGTTCAAAGAATTATTTATTATTATTATTTATATGTTACCTAAGATTCATAAACCTGCACGACCCCGCCAGGTAGACCTATTGTGTCAGGGATACTGTCACTGTTGTGGTTTTGTGTTATATTATCAACACTTTTGTTTTTGCCAATTATATGTATACTGCAATACATATACTACCATATTAATGACTATGTATTTTTCCCCTACACCAGTTGCTGCTTTTTGTCTCCGTTTGAGTCTCAGTGAGAAAGGCAGACTATTAATAAGGTAAATAAACAAGGATCTGATCCCTCCAGGCTCTGTGGCAGCCCAGGGTGAGGGAAGGCCTGGGGCTGACTGAGAACCTGCCCCCCCGCCAAGAAGCCACCCCCCGGCCATCGGGGAGGCAGCACGCTGAGGCTCCCGGTACCTGAGTCATTTCGAGTGCATTCATCACGGCGGCGAAGCTGAACATGTTGCCCATGGTGCCCTTCAGCTCTGCAGCCAGCTGGATGGTCTTGTGGAGGAGGGAGGCCCTTTCCTCCATGCTGCCTGTGCAGCCCAGGATATCCACAGCGATCATGATAGACATGGTGTGGAACCTGAGGTGAACGAAGAGGGTTAGACAGAGAGATGGCTAGCCAGGAGACCCAAAGGGGAAGAGGGCACTTGCCGGCATCCACTTCTTTACCCCCCAAGACCAGGGTTCCCCAACCTTTTTGAGCCACAGTGGCCAACCAGGGACCTCTAAGAAGCCCACAAACAAGACTGCAGCAGCATTATTAGGGTTGCCAAGTCCCTCTTCGCCACTGGTGGGAGGTTTTTGGGGTGGAGCCTGAGGAGGGTGGGGTTTGGGGAGGGGAGGGACTTCAATGCCATAGAGTCCAATTGCCAAAGCAGCCATTTTCTCCAGGTGAACTGATCTCTATCGGCTAGAGAGCAGTTATAATAGCAGAAGAGCTCCAGCTAGTACCAGGAAGTTTATCGTAAATATAAGTTAGCCTGCTGTATAGTAGCTTAGTAAACAAAAAAAAGTAAAAAAGAGAAAACAATATAATAATGCAATATTACTATATTTTTATGCTAAATCTAGGCAACAATATTGAAACATATAATGAATTTATTGTATATAAAGTAAAACATTCAATTGAAGGCAACTCACAACAAAGTCCATGTAATTGTAACGCTCTGTTACTTCACAGGCGCTTGGACGTTGAAATTGACAAGAAAGCGAAAACAGAAGAAAAAAACTGTCTTCAATACAAGCTATAAGAGGCTTCTGACTGCAATCAAACGCTCCCTTGATACAAGTTAGAGATACATTCGCAAGAACTTTCTTGTCAATTTCAAAGTCCAAGCGCCTGTGAAGTAACAGAGCGTTACAATTACATGGACTTTGTTGTTAGTTGCCTTCAATTGAATGTTGTACTTTATATTCAATGAACTCATTATATGTTTCAATATTGTTGCCTAGATTTAGCATAAAAATATAGTAATATTGCATTATTATATTGTTTTCTCTTTTTTACTGCAGTACCTGGAAGTTGGCAACCCTAGTGCAACAGGACCCTGCATGCTGGTAAGCAGGAGCAGGCACAACCCTTGTGTTTTCAAGCCTCTCTTTGTGGCCCCGAGGACCGGAAAGTTGCTTTTTTTAAAGTGAAAGCTGAGGTGGTTGGAATTCCGAGTTCGATACCAGACTCCACACTTGTCCTGCCTTTGAATTCAAGCAGTGGGGGGACTGAGCTGGCACAGCACTGTACAGCAGGAGGTGCCCGTCCACCAACCCTCTCCCGGTTCTCCCCTTTTTTCCTATCAAGATGGCCCCAGCACCGTACCTTTCCAGCAAGTCAAGGCGAAGTTGATGTCCGTGGGGCAGGGTGAGCAGCTCCATCCCCGAGCTCACCCCCATGAGCCTCTGCATCTCCTTGGTAACACCCAGTATCCTAGCAACCTGCCACAAAAAGAGAAAGCCGTTTAGTCTCTCCTTGGATGGAGGAGAAGGGGAATCACCGGGAGCTGCAGAGGAAATTTTTTTCAGGCTCAGATGCATAAAACATTGGGGGACAGGCTCAGGAAAGAAAGGAATCCTCTCCTGACTGCAACGTCATCAGCTTCAGCCTGGGAAGAGCAGATAACAGGCTGCCCTGGACGGGCTCGGGGACAGACTGGCTCAGGGGACCGCTCCGGCATACGGCTTTTGCAGCTCGGTAGGCCGGCTGCCAGAGCAGCCAAAGGACGGAAAGCCTTTGAGCAGCCAAGTCGAGCGGGCCTCCCGGACGGAAACCCCAAAGCCATAACCGCTGGCATAGCTGGAGTTAGTTGCCCGTCTTCTTGAAAAACAGACCACGTGGCTTGCCTGCCTATGCTTACTTCTTGACAATCCCTCATCTCTCTAGAGCCTTCTTTCTAGCCAGGTTAACCGCTAACCCTTCTATGGTTATGCGAGGCAGCATTTTGAATTTACCATACTCAGAAAGGACTTGTCCGTGCTCTTCTGGTTCCGTCGACTCATTAGCTCATGTGCTCATGGAAGTTCGTTTCTATGAGGATCTTAGAGCACGATATATCTCTCCTCTTTTAATACATAAACCCAATGTCCCTGTGTCTGATATAATGCCTTTTTAATTAGGCGACAGGGATCCCAAGGCTACACTGGCAGTGGCAAAAACGAACTCAGACCTTAGATCCCTCAAACCATGGATCAAGGAGCTTCTAAGGGATAAAGGAAAGGAAAGAAAAACAGACCGCTGAGCAGAACCACCACCTTCCCCCTTACCAGGCAATCCACTTTGGTGATGTGCCTGGCGAGCGTCTTCGCATCCACCTCTGCCAGGAGCTCCTTGACTTTTTTCAGGACGGCCATTTCCAAGGGCTTGTTTTCCAGAGGGATGAGGAGGGAGTGGAAGATGGCCGGGTTGAAAGAGGAGGTCCTCTCCACTACAGGGACCACGAAGCCCGGAGGTTCCTGACTGGGCCTCTTTCTGGGCCCGGCCTCCACCTCGGAGCCGTTCAGCGTGAGCACCCCCTTCTGGCCCTCGTCCCCCTTTAGCCTGTCCACGTAGCTCTTGGCTGGCACCTGCTTGCCGTCCTGAGTGGACCGTTCCCAGCTGACCGGGGACGGGGGGTGGAGTTGGCAATAGTGTCCTGTGTCCGGATCGCTGTAACTGCTCACGGAGGGAGAAGGAGACGCCCGGGAGTACCCGTGGGAAGGGGTGGAATGGGTGCTGTCGGCCTGCTCGGCCTTGCCGTTGTTCCCTTGGCACAGGTGCGGCTCGCTGGATCTCCTGATGACGGGGGAGCCTGGGGCGAGGCTGCTGCTGGCCTGCCCCGCTTGTGGTTTTAGCCGTGTAACTACAAAGAGAAGGAAAGAAGAAGCAGAAGGAGGAGGAGTTGGTTTTTATATGCCGACTTTCTCTACCACTTAAGGAAGAATCATACTGGCTTGCAATCACCTTCCCTTCCCCTCCCCACAACAGACATCCTGCGAGGTAGGTGGGGCTGAGAGAGCTCTAACAGAGCTGTGACTAGCCCAAGGTCACACAGCTGGCTTCATGCATAAGAGTGGGGAAACCAACCTGGTTCACCAGAGTAGCACCCACCGTTCATGTGGAGGAGTGGGGAATCAAACCAGGTTCTCCAGGTCAGAGTCCACCGCTCCAAACCACCGCTCTTAACCAGTACACCATGCTGGCTCTCTTGCGATCACAGGGCTGCACATTGCAGGGACATGGCACGATCTGAGTGAACACTGGGCTGGGAGTTCTGTGCAGGCACACACCCACGTGCGCAATTTCGTCACACGCTGGGAACTTGTGTGCCAAGGTGGAGCTGGAACTTTTTTTCCCTTTTCTTTTTTTTGGAAGAATGTTATTAGGCAAATGTGTCTCAGCAGCTTACTTTTAGGCTGTAATTCAATTAAAGGAATTTTAGTAGATTAATTGATTTAGTAGATTAACACGTTTTTAAATTGGTTAAAATCTACTTAACTTTGCCTCTGTGAATAAGACAATAATTTTGAAGGGAAAATGCTGCTGCTGCTTCTTCTTTTTGCTTGCTTTTAGAGAATGTCATCTTTCAAGAGGCCTTCCCTCCTGTGTAACAGCAAAGAGGAAATTCCACTCCTAAGGTGGCACCGGCCATTTTTAAAATGTGTTACCAGCTGAAAATGGGGAGGGGGGCATTTTTAATCAGTCAAAGGGTTTTTAGTTGATTTAGGTTATTTTTCAGTTTGTTGAATTACATTAAATTGACTTTTGAAATAGTAGAAAACTTGTTTTTTGTAGGGGGGGGGATATATTCTTTCGATCCATTTCTGTACCCAGAGTGGGAATAAATTCTCACATTCATAAAGGGCACACAATAAAGTCCTCAGGGAACTGGTCACATGACAGAATACCTCTAGGAGTATTGTGTGTTTGATCGCGCCCACCCTCCATGTCACAATCGAAACTAGCCCATTGAAGGGAGGGTTTCCCATGCTGTTGTCTGTTCCCTTTCTCTGATATTTCTTATTTTATTTTTTATTTTTATTTTTCAAATGTATAACCCGCCCTCATCCCCAGCAAGCCAGGCTCAGAGCGGGAAACAATTAAAATACATAAAATACATAAATAAAATCATCAACATCATTAAAACAATAATCTCAATAAAACACTTATATTCAGGTGGCCATAAATTTACCCAGGTGCCACCATGTAATAGGATACCAGCAGTTCAACCCCCCACATATTTCAAGAGTGGGGGAGCGGGATGGGGAGGCCAGTTATGATGGATCCTCTCGTGGCTGTCCTCAATATCTCCCCCACCCCTTGTTACAGAGACCAGCGGCTAGACTCTGTGGGTTGAGTCCTGCCTACCAGTGCTGTAGGCTGGAGTTGACGGGTTCTCAGAAATAGGAGACATCGGGGAGTGGAGGTCTTGGATCTGGTCCACACTGACCGCGCAGTTACGGATGATGTCTCGGTGATGTGGTAAGGAGACACTGAGCGAGGGAGAGAGAAAATGTCACTCAAGAGGCCACGACCTACTGGCATAAGGTTTCCACAGGCTTACAAGCCTCACAGTTGCAGTTGTGAAGTCTCCAAGAATACGAAGCCCCGCTCAGCTAGTAAGCCTCTCTGACATCACAGCAGGTGAAACCAAAGGGGTTTGAGCTAGACACTAATATATACACATCCTGAAATGCTGGACACCATATACAAGGTGTCATGTTTTAAGGCACATGGATAAACTATTTTAACATAAAGCCACATAGAATAAAAGGCTTTAATATATTTTTACCTTGTACATAGGGTTGCCAACCTCCAGGTACTAGCTGGAGATCTCCTGCTATTACAACTGACCTCCAGCCAATAGAGATCAGAGCACCTGGAGAAAATGGCCACTTTGGCCATTGGCCTCTATGGCACTGAAGTCCCTTCCCTCCCCAAACATCGCCTTCCTCAGTCTCCGCCCCAAAAACCTCCTGCTGGTGGCAAAGAGGGACCTGGCAACCCTACTTGTACAACATATACGTCAGGATGTGTATTGTAAAATTCTGTATGTATGACCACTGAGGAAGGCCTGTAAAAGGCCGAAATGCGTCTGGTCAGATTTTGGTCATTTCATGAACTAACATCAACTGTTATGTGTTGGTAATATTTGTAACTATGTTTGTGCTTTTTAGGAAGCCTGTAGATTAGGCCCTGCGTTTTTAAGTACAATTGTGCACAATATATAATAAAAATAGATTTATTGGTTGCTATATTCGATAGCGTGTAGCTCAACCCCTTTGGTTTCCCCTGAGTTTTAGGTTGAGTTTCTTTGTTCCCCATTTTCTTCAGTTGTGCATCACAGCAGGTGAGCCAATGGCAGTCTAGCTAGCTCTGTGATGTCAGAGGAGATTCATTAACAGCCGTTTGCAGCGCAAACTAGCAAGCAGATACATAACCAAGCAACGTTACCTCGTCGGGCACCCTTCGCCCCTTGTGATCTTGTCAGCTGTCAATCCATCCGTCATGGTGATGCTCCTTCGCTTGATGTGGCCCCCTTTCTGGCTGGAGTGGCTGTGCGAGCCACTGTGCTTCCCATTGGCAAGTCCATAGCTGGCCTCCAGATAGCGCAACGGGAAGGTTCGGTTGATGGGGCAGTAGAAGATAGCCCCGCTCTGCTCTGAGACTGGCTTGCGGTTGCCCACGTAGAACCGCACCAGGGCTGGCACATTGTCAAAGCTCTCCTGCTCAAAGAGGTACTGGATGTGGGTGCGGCCCTCGCTGGACTTCACCATCACCTTGTTGATCTTGAAATGGAGGGCCTCGTTCCGCCAACGACACGTCAACACGTAGTCCCCCAGGCTGGTCAGCGAGTCGCGTATCAAGAAGTCCCCGTTTCTCTGCACCAGACTCTCCGATACCTGCAAGACCAGAGGGAAAAGCTGAGGCATGTGTTGCTCGTCTGCGGTGCCCTAGAAAAGGCCGCCCAGGAACGTTCAGATTCTTTTGCCCAGTTCCTCATTTGAGGCTGCTTCCACACGGGGTTTTTTCTGCACTTCGGCTTCCAAACTGCAGAGCTTTTTTCAGAGCCGAAAACGCTGTGCTCTCACCTGGCTCTCACTGTCCTTCCCCTGTTCTCAGCACACTGTTTCCCAAACCTTCTTTGCTCCCATCTTTTTGGGAAAAGTGCAATCCAAGCGTATTTTCACATCATCCGGACAAAAAACTGCATTTTCTTGTCCTGCAGGGATTCTGCCCACATCAGAACCATTTCCCTGTCAGTAGCTCCTGGCAGACACCACTCCCTCTCCCTGTTCTATCAGAGGTTTTTTTTTTTTTAAGTTGATAATTGCCATAGCGCTATAATGCGATAGCAATTATTCATGGGGGAGAGCCCTCAACAAGACCTCCAATGACATGGTGGTGAAAAATACAAAGAAAATCAAAGTCACAAAGGGTTGATAGAGGAAAGTGCACAGACAATGCCTGTGTGGCATCTCTACTGCCAGAGTGTATGGTCATTTATGCAAGGCTGTTTCCCCACGCTCACCCCCGCCAACTGCTCTGGTGCTTCGTTTCGATTATGCATGTCTTTCCTGATTGACAGAGGTCGCCTATCTCCCCCAGCGTGTTTCCTCATGTTTTCCCTGTGTTTTCTGGATGCTGCTTTAGCGAGAATCCGGAAAACATGGGCAAAACACGCAGGGAGAGTGAGGCGACCTCTGATGGTCAGAAAAGACATAATAATTAAAACGAAGCACCGGAGCAATTGGCAGGATGACTGAGAGGGAAACAGCCATGCATAAATGACCTATATCTTTGCATTTGCAGTGGCAATGAAAGCAAATTGCAGAATCCTTGCACTGAGGAAGCAGCTTTGGTTAATGACTGAAATGAATGCCAGGGTTCAGGCTTAGAACAACATGTGAAGGCATAAGAAAAGAACCTCTGAACATGTTTAGAGAACACTACCTTCTCACCATAATCCACATTCCTGAAATTAAACAATCTGAGGCTGCTTTAAACCACAGCATTTCTCTCTTAGAAATGAAACACAGAGAAATATACATTCTCTGTGGCACTGATAGAAATTTCTACCCCTGGTTATCACCACTGGCTTCTGGCAGTCTAAGGCACAGACGCATCCTTGACAGGAGAGGAAGCAGTCCAGAGCCATACCTGTATGTGGAAAGCTAGTCTGTCTCCCTGACAGCTGGTTTTCTACCTGCAGACACTTCTCAAGTACGACAAGAGACAAGCAGAGACAAGTCCCTTTAATGGGGCAGACTGAAACCCAGTTGTCTATTAATTTTTTTTGCAGGGGTGTCAATTGATTAGAATGTAAGACCATAAGAAAGGCCATGCTTGATCTGACCAAGGCCCATCAAGTCCAGCAGTCTGTTCACACAGTGGCCAACCAGGTGCCTCTAGGAAGCCCATAGACAAGACGACTGCAGCAGCATTCTCTTGCCTGTGTTCCACAGCACCTGATATAACAGGCCTGCTTCCTCTGATCCTGGAGAGAATACGTATGCATCATGACTAGTATCCGTTTTTACTAGTAGCCATGAATATCCCTCTCCTCCATGAACATGTCCACTCCCCTCTTAAAGCCTTCCAAATTGGCAGTCATCACCACACCCTGGGGCAGGGCGTTCCACAATTTAACAATGTGTTGTGTGAAGAAATACTTCCTTTTATCTGTTTTGAATCTCTCGCCTTCCAGCTTCAGCAGATGACCCCACATTCTGGTATTATGATTAAGAAACAAATGCATCTAAATCTTTTTCTTTTTTCTTTTTTTTGCATTCTCATACCGATGGAAGGAGATGGGATGACAAACACTTTGAGAGGCATGTGTGAATTCAGTTTTGGCCTCTGAAGCAAGGAATTCATGAGCTATCTGACTGAAGGGCTGACCCTCACCTCCCGGGGGATGCGCCCATGATACCAGGCATGGCTGCGAAGATCTGTGCTGCTGAGTTTCAGTTCCTCTTCCAGCTCCTTGTGAAGCTTCTCCGGTGACGAATCAAGGATGTACTTCTCCTTAGAGAACTGCAGAGAAACAGAGACAGAGGACTTCAATCAGCTATCATTTAATCTATTCATCTGAAATATTTACAGGTCGTGTTGCTGTTTAAAAACTGCCAGGGGCAGATCACAGCCTCCACTTAAAAACACCAATGATAGGCATTAAAATAAAATCAATACAATCACTGGTTAAGATGACAAAAGTAGAAAAGGACAGTAAAGCATCTTGAAAGTGCAACAAGAATAGCTTACAATGGTAACCAGCGTGGTGTAGTGGATAAGAGCGGTGGTTTGGAGCGGTGGACTCTGATCTGGAGAACCGGGCTTTGATTCCCCACTCCTCCACATGAGCGGCTGAGGCTAATCTGGTGAACTGGATTTGTTTCCCCACTCCTACACACAAAGCCAGCTGGGTGACCTTGGGCTAGTCACGGTCTCTCAGCCTCACCTATCTTACAGGGTGTCTGTTGTGGGAAGGGGAAGGGAAGGTAATTGTAAGCCAGTTTGAGTCACCCTTAAGTGGCAGAGAAAGTCGGCATATAAAAACCAACTCTTCTTCTTCTAACCATATAATCAGTGGCAAAACAACCTCAATACAAAAACTGGAGGCACAATTGTTGTTCAAAAAAGGGGGTCAAGGCAGGAGATGTTCAGAGGTGGTTTGTCATCGCCTGCCTCCACGTCAGGACCCTGGTATTCCTTGGTGGTCTCCCATCCAAATACTAGCTTACCAGATCTGATGAGATCAGGCTGGTTTAAACTACCAATATTTGGCAAGCAGTCCTTGTTTCCATTGTCTCTTGACAAACTTGGCATTAGGAATCTTACAGTTGCCAAAAGCAGCTCTTATTTATTAATGCAAGTAGATGAGGCTGCTTCTGCCAAAGAGTGGGGGCATCTGCGTTTCCTCCAGAGAATTCACCCAGCGGTATGAGAGCCGCTGGCCTGGCAGTGCGGGAGGGAAAAAACAGAGGCAGCAACTGCCACGGGTTCACCGTGCCTTGTTAAAGACAAGGGTTGGCTCCGCTGCGCCTCTCCCCGCTATTTGCCAGGGCAACCAACTGGGTCAACAAGCTCTCTTCCGGACGGGCTTCCCGGTTAACCAGCCGCTAGCGGAGCGCTCCGCCATCTGCACGTGGCTGCCAGGATTACCGCTGACTGGGAAGGAGGCCAAGTGTAAACAGACCTGTCAGCTAACATGAGCTGCGAAGTGGTTTCTCCTGTGAAAGGCCTGTCAGTAGAGGAGGTTGAGCTGACAGGGCAGTTGCACGGCTACCCGACTCAGAGGCCGCACACCTTGGCTGCTGTGTGGTGCGGGTGTGAAAGGGGGGAACGAGCACCTTGCCCATTCTCTTCCTCCCAGCTGGGCAGCCTGCCATTAACTCCTGACATGTTTCAGTTGTTAATTTCAGATATCTCTGTGCCCACCTGGACTAGTAGGTTAGACAAAAGATTTCCCCTTCCTACAGAGCATGGTTCCCAACCGAAGAACTAAGTTAAGGTCCCTGAAACAAAGTTATAAACCCATAATAAATTAATATTTTCAATTAAAAGTTCTCTGTTATAAAAATATATTCAAATATTATTCTAAGTTTAATGTTTAACTAACAGTTATGATTAAAGTTTATTTTCAAATTATTGGAATTTTTATTTTGAACCTTGAGGTCCCTGCACCGAACAAAAAAGTCCTAGTGGTCCCTGGTCAAAAAAAGGTTGGGAACCACTGCTATAGAGGGACTGAAAGCTGCAAGGAATAGTACTTGGAAAGCAAGCTGTAAACAATTACAAAATAAGATCTTAAATGAGGATTGGCCCTTAGTGTTTAAGAATGCAAATAATAAATGTTCACTTTGCTTCTTCCAGATACTCTTCAACAGAACTATCTCCTTGCCAAACTATTTCAACTAGTTAGAAATTCATAAGTTCAAATGAGCTTTCTTAATGGCAAGATGTAATGCCCTAGTCTCAGACGAAACACAATAAACTTACTGCATTTTGTCCGGGTCAAATAGACTCCCTAGCCCACATGTTTTAGCATGTCCACAAAATAATATTGCACGAAATAAATATATCACTCCCTGGATAAAACAGCTAAAGACACTTTCTAAGAAGCGGGTGCTGTGTTATCTGCTGTCAAACAGATCGGTCAATTGCATGAGAGATGTGGCAACTTTTCTCTTTATAGTGTCAAGGAAAAATTAAATTTCATTTTCCCTTTTTAAAGTGAGAAGTGGTTGATGGCTAGCCAGTAGCTGTTAAAGCTAGGGAAAGGAAAGAATACCTAGTTCTCCGTTGGGACAAAACCTCCCCCAGGCCCATCCGCCTCTCCATCTCAGCAACCAGAGCCTGACATCACCAGGTTATTTCGGTCTATCAGGAGAGTCTCAGTAGGCTGAGGACACGGTGATGTAAGCTTGGCAGAAGCCGGCGGGAGCCCATTCAAGGAAAACAACGAGGGGGGGAGCCGAGGCTCTTGCTGGACAGGGGAGGCGCGGAATCCTCAAGTAGGTGGTGTGCGATGCAGAGGCCGCTGATTCAACCCCCCGCACCCCCACATCCCATTACCACAGAAGCTGCTTCAGAAGGCAATAGAGAACCCAGCAAACCACAATGGCTTGTAAAGCACACGCTGAACGAGTCAAGGCTGAACTTCTGCTTAATATTTTGAAGCTGCAAGAAAAAGTAGCTGTGAGGCATCAGCTTCCTACATGTGCACCGTCTTTTGAGCATACCTCCTAATAGGCCCTTGCCTATTTAGTTGTGGAACTCCCTGCCCCAGGATGTGGTGATGGCTGCCAACTTGGAATGCATTAATACGGGAGTGGACATGTTCATGGAGGAGAGGGCTATTCATGGCTACTAGTCAAAATAGATACTATTCATGATGCATACCCATTCTCTCCAGGATCAGAGGAGCATGTCTATTGTATTAGGTGCTGTGGAACACAGGCAGGATAATGCTTTAGATGCTGGACATGATGGGCCTTGGTCTGATCCAGCATGGCCTTTCTTACGTTCCTCCTATCAGACCCCATGCACATGCTTGCTATCCCATTACTGACTCTCTGACTCCCTCAACTTCTCCCCTCTCTTTACTCTTTGCCCCTCAGCCTCCAGCTGCAGATCCTAGAATGTCATGAAATGGCAGCAAATTGCCAACAAGATCCCGGATATGTGGCTGTTCTGGTGAGGCTAAAGTTCATGAAAGAGAGCAGGGGGTGGGCTTGAAAAGATGTCTGGATCGTCATCTGAAATTATGAATCGATATTTGAAGGGGAGAGGGAGGGAAATCCTGTGGGGAGGTGAAATCTTCCTTTAGTAGGAGACAGGTTGACCAAGAATGGGGTAGGGGAAGATTTGAAACATTTAGGAGCAGCTTACAATCTCATTCCCTTCCTCTTCCCACAATAGACACCTTGTGAGGTAGGTGGGGCTGAGAGAGTTCAGAGAGAACAGTGACTAGCACCCAACTCATTTTTAGGGTTGCCAACCTCCAGGTACCAGCCGATGGAGATCAGTTCTCCTGGAGAAAATTGCCACTTTGGCAATTGGACTCTATGGCATTGAAGTCCCTCCCCAAACCCAGCTCTCCTCAGGCTCCACCCCAAAAACCTCCTGCCGGTGGTGAAGAGGGACCTGGCAACCGTACTCATTTTGCTGCCCCAAGCAGTTATGTGGGTGGTTTGGCTGGAGAACCAGCCCTGAGGCAGTAGGCAGGCAGTCCAGGGGCACAGGAATACCTGTTCAGCTGCCCCACCCTAGAACCTATCTCTACTGGCCAGACCACCTCTTAAAAACACTTTTCCGGCACGCTCTAAACTCAAGACACATTTTCTGTCTCCTGCCCACAGTTCAAACTGCAGGGCTTGGCATAAATTCCAGTGGGCAACAGCCATCAAGGAGCATAAAGCAAGATACTGTTGTTCACCAGCGAGCATCACAACAGAGAGGGTGGATGGGTGAGGGCAGAATCAAAGAACACGTTTAAATCAATGCAGTAACGATCAAACAATGCATGTGCTTCTGTGTTGAGGTAATGGAACAGTATCTCTGTCGATTACGCAGAGGGTTTAAAGGCACAGCCTCCCACACACCCCTCCCCTTGATCTCCATACCAGCTAGATAAACCTTCCCGTTATCCCAGTTTACTCTATGGGGCTCAGAGTCAACACAACCTTCTAAACAACAGAGGTCCCCCTTTCCCAAATGTCTGCCCGCCCGGGGGTTGTGGGCACCTCCAAGACACCCTGCAGAAAGGGGATTTTATTAAGATGTTCTTGTTGTTGGCTCTAACAATGTTTTTAAAGTTTCTTGCTGTAATGGGCAGACCGTGGTGGAAGATTATTTTGTGAATCCTTACTTCAGTCCCTGTGAGAGACGCTGCTAGAACGCCCTCTTTAAAGACCGGTGACACAGGGAGCAATCCTAAACAGGTTTACTTGAAAGTAAGGCCCATGTAATTCAGCATAGCTTACTCTCAGGTAAGAAGACTGCTGCAATCCTATGCAAGTCTACTCAGAACCCTGCTGAGGTTTATTCAATGGGCCTCACTCTGAAGAGAGTGTTCACAGGGCTGCCCTGTAAGGCTGCAGTCCTAGGCATGTTTATCTGGGAGGTAAAGGCCTTGAATAAAGTAGGACTTCACCTTCAGAAGTTTGCACAACAAAATGGACAGACAATGGGATGGCCACGGGCAATTGATGCATGTGTCACTGCAATGAAGTTCTAAACCCAGTTCTGCCCACTTTCTGTTTCTTTCCTGGACCACATATTTAGTACTTGAGGAAACTGGATAGGTAGCTAATCTCTCTTTAGGGTTGTCAACCTCCAGGTCATGGCTGGAGATCTCCTGGGATCTCTCAGATTATAACTGATTTCCTGGGATTATAACTGATCTCCAGGTGACTGACAGAGATCAGTTCACCTGGAGAAAATGGACATTTTGGAAGGTGGACTCTATGGCATTATAAAAAGGTAGTCCCCTGTGCAAGCCCAGGGTCATTACTGACCCATGGGGTGACGTCACATCCTGACGATTACTAAGCAGACTATGTTTTATGGCAGGGGTGGGGAACGTCAGGCCCGGGGGCCTTATAAGGCCCGCGAAATCATTTGATCTGGCCCTTCATGGGTCCTGGCAGCTCTCTAGCTCAGGATGCTGCCCTGCCTGAATCTCTTGGGCCCAGCTGGGGACAGCAGAGCTCAAAAGCAAGTCGCTCTATTTGGCAGACACTTGGAGCCATCTCTGGTCCTGCCTCTTGGCTAAATGTTTGACCAAATATAGCAGGCTAATTTTTAAGTTGATAATTTTGTATGGCCCCCGAATGATGTTATAAATATCCAAATGGCCCTTGGCAGAAAAAAGGTTCCCCACCCGTTTTATGGGGTGGTTTGCCATTGCCTTCCCCAGTCATCTACACTTTACCCCCAGCAAGCTGGGTACTCATTTTACCGACCTCGGAAGGATGGAAGGCGGAGTCAACCTTGAGCAAGACACCTGAAACCAACTTCTGACTGAAACCGACTGATACCTATTCTCTCCAGGATCAGATGAGCATGTCTATTATATTAGGTGCTTTGGAACACAGGCAGGACAATGCTGCTGCAGCCATCTTATTTGTTGGCTTCCTAGAGGCACCTGGTTGGCCACTGTGAGAACAGACTGTTGGACTTGATGGACCTTGGTCTGACCCGGCATGGCTTTTCTTATGTTCTTATGACTCCTGTTGGAATCAAACTCAGGTCGTGAGCAGAGCTTTTGACTGCAGTACTGCAGCTTACCACTCCATGCTACGGGACTCCGTGCTATGGGACTCCGTGCTATGGGACTCCACTATGGCATTATACCCCATTGAAATCCCTCCCCTCTGCAAACTCCACCCTCCTCAGGCTTCACCCCCAAACCTCCAAGTATTTCCCAACCTGGAGCTGGCAACCCTATCTCTCTTCCCCCTACCAGAGCCACTGAGAACCAACCAATGCCTTCTGGCATTTTCAAACATCAGCCAGCCCTCTTCTTCCAGCACTGTTCACTTATGCCCTCCCCAACCCCATCCCGTCTTCTCTATGTTTGATTTCCAGGAAAACTGTGGCCAGCCAGGTGGGTTTGAAGGAACCTTTCTTTGGTGAAGTAGCCATATAATCTCCATCCCTATCAGGTGGGATTTATGATACCCGCTCACTAGAGATCCAATGGGATGAAGCTGGTGCCCTCTACATTAAGCCTTTTTCTGTTTCCTCTATCAGCTCTCCCTGTTGTCTCAGATCCTTGGATTCTCTGAGAGATGTTATGTTTGTGATCACTGAGTTTTCAGTAAGGCAGCCACTTTTCAGCATGAATAAACCTAAAAATAAATAAATAGACTGTTTCAAGAATCCTGGAGAGGCTGGTAACAGAACAAGAAGCAAACGCTAGTCAATCTGAACAGGATCAAGGCACTGGTAGGAAATGGAATAATTAAGTACCCTAAGGTCAAGAGACAACATGCACAAGTGGCCAAAATGAAAATTAAGTATAAATGACCTTATGAAAATGTATCTAATATATTTATTACAGCAAAAACCAACAACTTGTCTAAGGCCCTAATATAGCCTCTATATTTCTGTTTTACATATGAACATATAACACAAACAAATACAAAATAAAAACCAAACATTTCGACCAAAAGTGCGACCATACACATTTCGGCCATGTGGCCTTCTTCAGTGGTCTACATACATAAAAATATATATCAGTATACCAATCTTTATGACTGAGTTTAAAATGGTGTTTATCAAATATAAAGTAAAACTATGCAGGTTATGCTTTTTCAGTTATAGGCTTCAATAAGTCAGAAAATTTAATTTCTTTTATAAAATCTCTTGAATTGGGAGATACTGAATTCCTTGCCTGTAATTTTGCAATAATCAAAGTATCCCAGTCATAAAGATGTCTCAAATCGGAATACATTCAACAGTATACATGATTTATAAAAGGTTTTATAACAGCATAAGATCATTTATATTTTCATAAGATCATTTATACTTAGTTTTCATTTTGGCCCCTTGTGCATGTTGTCTCTTGATCTTAGGGTACTTAATTCTTCTGTTTTGGGGATTAAATTATTTCCCCCTTTTTGTTGTGGGCAGATTGGTAGGAAATAGCTCTTCTCCTACCATTTCCCCCCAAATACTCATGGCGGATTGAAAAGAAAGGCAGATGCCTGAGCCACAAAGGGTTAATCCCGCTGCCTGTCAGCCTGCTGGGGTAATGAATAATAATGACAGATTTAATAGGGAATTGTCTGCATAAAGATGAGCTTTCTGCTAATACTCATGCACCTGAGCCTTAAACATACAATCCCACCCTCTTCATTTTCCCCTGCGCGCCCCCCCTCACCGGTCCCCACTCCCTGGGGAGAGACAAATCAATGATGTAATGTCTCAGCTCTACTGAATCAGGGAGGAGAGCAGCGTGGAGGCCCCAGTGTGATGCTCCGGGCAAATGTGGCGGAGAGGTTCCCAGGTTCCCATGGGGTCACTAAGCAGCTAGTGAATGTATTGTGTTTTGGCTGGCTGAAGAGGCAGAAGGACACTCACCCGTATGCACAGAAACATCCTCTACTATGGCCTCAGGGCTACCAGGGAATCACACCTCAAGTGGTATACTACGTTTAGCATGGGTGGATGGGCCCTTTAATTCACTGGGGAAGTCCTTGGTGGGCTGCTGGAGAGACCCAACGTGATGTAGCGGTTAAGAGCGGTGGTTTGGAGTGGTGGACTCTAATCTGAAGAACCGGGTTTGATTCCCCACTCCTCAACATGAGCGGCAGATGCTAATCTGGTGAACCGAGTTGGTTTCCCCACTCCTACACATGAAGCCAGCTGGGTGACCTTGGGCTAATCACAACTCTCTCAGCCCCACCTACCTCACAGGGTTTCTGTTGTGGGGAGGGGAAGGGAAAGTGATTGTAAGCCAGTTTGATTTTTCCTTAAGTGGTAGAGAAAGTTGGCATATAAAAACCAACTTTTCTGCTGCTGCCGCTGCCGCACTAGAGAGCCATAGGTGGCCAGGAAGAAACAGTGCAAAGTGGCCCAGGCAGTACTGGAAGAGCCATGGAGGCTGCATGGCTCTGGCAATAGTGAAAATGGGTGTCCTTGGCTGGAGGATGGGGGGGGGGCATGCAGGAACGGCAACATCACATCATTTCTGGCCAAAAAAATCCCCCAAAGTGATGTCACCACATTATGTGACACTAGGAATCCTCACAATCTCTAGAGAGCTAGCGTGGTGTAGCGGTTAAGAGCGGTGGTTTGGAGTGGTGGACTCTGAACTGGAGAACAGGGTTTGATTCCCCACTCCTCCACATGAGCAGCGGAGGCTAATCTGGTGAACTAGATTTGTTTCCCCACTCCTACACATGAAGCCAGCTGGGTGACCTTGGGCTAGTCACAGCTGTCTTAGAGCTCTCTCAGCCCCACCTACCTCACAGGGTGTCTGTTGTGGGGAGTGGAAGGGAAGGTGATTGCAAGCTAGTTTGATTCTTCCTTAAGTCAGCATTTAAAAACCAATACTTCTTCTGGGTTCTTAACCATAGCATATATCATGGGGATTTCTAGAGCATCACCCAACGTCACATCTGGTTTTTAGGCCGTTTGCATAGTCTTTGTGGTGTGATGCTTCCCCCCCCCATTCCCCCCCATTCCCCCCCCCACACCTCAGTGAGAACTAATGGAGGGACGGGGAGCGCCGTGGGGCATTCCCTGCTGGACGTGGGCAAACAGCAACCCTAGTATCAGCTCTGCCGATATTGCAGGCAATTGCCCACCAATCCAAGCGACCTGGCAACCTTACTGCTATGGCGTCATTATTTTACTTTAGTTAAGTCACACATTATCAATTGTTTCCAATGTATGTAATGAGAATTATAGCAAGGTACATTATTTTTCAAATCTGAATTTCTATACCATCATATTGCAAAGTGCCTTAGCCGACTTCCAGAAATAGAAATGCATCACACATTAAAATACTCAGTTAGACCAATGGAACAGAAAGCAAAACAGAGTCCCATAAGAGTTACTTACAACTCGTTATAATTTCAGGTTGCAGCAAGCCCTAAAAGCCATGGTGTTCAAAATCAATGCTAATCCTTCCATCTCCAAGCAGTTCCTGAAATGCCATTCTGCAAAGGAAGTTTTGCACATAGGGTGGCCAGCTCCAGGTTGGGAAATACCTGGATATTTTGGGGGTGGAGCCTGAGGAAGGCAGGGTTTGGATAGGGGAGGGACTTCAATGCCATAGAGTCCAATTGCCAAAGCGGCCATTTTCTCCAGGGGAACTGATCTCTGTCACCTGGAGATCAGTTGTAATAGCAGGAGATCTCCAGCCACCACCTGGAGGTTGGCAACCCTACTTGTGCGGCTTTCTTTTTACAAAATGGATTAAAAGAATTCTTACCTAGGAATTCTCAGCCTAATTTTGCAAGGTGGCTTCCAAATAAATACTTAAAATCACACCTATAAACCGGTCAACAAATCAAATAAAGCAAGATAGAACAGTAATTAAGAATAGTCCGTCCACAGCAAATAACAATAATAGTCATGATCTAGTCAGTCCAACATACATTACAATGGCTCGGGTGAATGGAAAAGACCGCTCGGCACCTAAAACTCAAAAAGAATAGGCACAGCTGTGGAGAAAAGGATTCTACAGTGAGGGTGCCACCCCAGAAAAGACCCTCAGGTGGCCAGCCACCAAACCTTTGACCATATGGACGCCTGAAGCAGAGCCTTTAATTCTTGGCCTGATCTTAATTCTTAATTAGGGTTGCCAGGTCCCTCTTCGCCACCGGTGGGAAGTTTTGGGGAGGAGCCTGAAGAGGGCGGGGTTTGGGGAGGGGAGGGACTTCAGTGCCATAGAGAACAATTACCTTCAATGTTAATCCCTTGTCTATCTACTTTGCTGGTTAATGGCTGTAATAAATTGAGTAAAATTACCATAGCAGCCATTTTCTCCAGGGGAACTGATCTCTATCGGCTGGAGATCAGTTGTAATAGCAGGCGATCTCCAGCTAGTACCTGGAGGTTGGCAACCCTATTCTTAATTCTTAGCTGGGTCAGTAATGTTGGAGGGGTCCACAACTAAGAAGGCCCTGGCAATGGCCATTTAGGTATCTATCCAATGGCTAGAAACCCTAAGCAGGGGCCTCTCCCTCTAATCTTAAGGGACAGGAGCGCTCCTACAGAGCAAGAAAGTTGCTCGTGGTATTCCAGGACGGATTCTGAAAATGGGAACGATAACTGTGAGGGGCGACACAATGCTCAAGGCCCGTGCAGAGGTGGCTTTAGAGGCTCTGGCTCTTCCCCACAAAGTGCCCCTTCAGCATTAAAAATGTATGGAAGTCACAGGTCCAGGGCCTCGG
Organism: Euleptes europaea; assembly: GCF_029931775.1. NCBI lineage: Eukaryota > Metazoa > Chordata > Lepidosauria > Squamata > Sphaerodactylidae > Euleptes > Euleptes europaea. The sequence goes on along the minus strand of NC_079325.1, from coordinate 52,339,075 downwards.
GCCTTCCCAGGGGCTGGCTTAGGCCGCAGCAGATGTCGCCATGACAACCCCCTCCTCAGCCCCAGAAGCTCCTGCCTCTTTCAGGGCGAAAGATCCCTTTTCGAGGCCAGTTTCTCTCTGGGCTGGGGCAAAGCCTGCTTGGTCAGCCACCACCACACAAGAGGACGGAGCTGTGTGTAGGCAGGCAGTTTGTTTGGAGTGGGGGGAGGGATCATATCCCCCTAGGCTTGCCAAACTCCAGGTACTAGCCGGCGATCTCCTGCTATTACCACTGATCTCCAGCCAATAGGGATCAGTTCACCTGGAGAAAAAGGCCGTTTTGCCAATTGGACTCTATGGCATTGAAGTCCCTCCCCAATCCCCACCCCTTCAGGCTCCACCCCAAAAACCTCCCACCGGTGGTGAAGAGGGACCTGGCTACTCTATTACCCCCCCCCAGCATTTCACATATTACAACGGAAATTTTTGTCCACTGATCTCAAATCAAGGATCAGAGCCTGAACTAGGGTTGCCAGGTCCCTCTTTGCCAATGGCGGGAGGTTTTTGGGGCAGAGCCTGAAGAGGGTGGGGTTGGGGGAGGGGCGTCAATGCCATAGAGTCCAATTGCCAAAGCAGCCATTTTCTCCAGGTGAACTGATCTCTATCGGCTGGAGATCAGGTGTAATAGCAGATCTCCAGCTAGTACCTGGAGGTTGGCAACCCTCGCCCAAACTCATTCTCTCCCCTAAACCAACCTAGTGCTTGTATCTGAAAGCTATATGTTGTATTCATTTTCCTTAGGGTTGCCAACCTCCAAACCTTGCCCTCCTCAGGCTCTACCCTCAAAACCTCCTGCTGGTAGCAAAGAGGGACCCGGCAACCCTAATTTCCCTTGTAGTGATGGACATTAAATTTTTGTTCCCCCACCGGGCTTCCCACCAATTTGACTTCTTAAGACCCTGAGAAGGAAGCGGGACCCTGCCGAGTGATAAATGTAACAATTTCGACTCACCTACGCATCTGCAAAAAAAGCAAAAATAAGGTTTACCAGAGGTCAGGGACCTCGAATCTGGACATGCCCTGGTTAAACGGAGAGACAGAGCAGAGCATATGGGGTTGAGGGAATGTGCCTGCCACATTTACCTTCCCTTTTGTTCACCCCCAAAGACATCTTTCTGCGGGCGACCCATGTGGAGGACAATTTTCTCTCCAGCCTTCTGCATTTCTCTCCCCCGCCCCCACTTTCTAAGGGACCTCCTGTGGAGAATGACAAGGGAGGCTGGAGGAACGTGACAGTAGGCAAGGTGGGAGGCTGGGTGACCTTGCTGCGATACAAAACAAAAAGGCCAAGAAGGAACAAAGAGAGGAAAAGGGAGACTGAAGGGCGGAGAACACCCAGCAACAAAATATCTCCCAGTTATTTACTATCTAATCGCCAGCCATTGCATCATTGTTAACGGGAGACAGGCTTCTCTCCCTTCCCCAAAACCCAAGAGTGTGTTTGCTTGTTTGACTCCCCCATCCCCAATCATTCACATGGATCTCTTGGGAGAGAGAGGCATCCCCTTCTAACCCTGCCCTTCCTAACCTCCTCCTCCACCAGCCTAAAAAGACGGAGGATGAACTGCGTCGGAGACCTCGGCCGTCACCTTTCCCATCCACAAGCGGAGAGGAGGCCTCTGCTCTGACCTCTCTCTTGCAAGCACAGCATACGCAGGCAGATAAGGGGGTGTAAAGGAGGTTGGGGGTGGAAGCAGGGACGTGGAGGGCACCCCTGCCTAATATCCAGGACTAAAACCTGCCCAACTGAATTGCCAATGGGGAAAAAAATTAAAATACACACTTGGAGCCAAGGAAGCCAACAGCTGGTCTCTGAAAAACCATACAGATGTACTGATTTATTTATTTTTGGCACACCAGCAAAAAAGTACAAGAGAGCTTTAAAGTGATTTTAGTGGTATGTACAAACACATTCCTCAAGCATCATAAGAACATAAGAAAGACTATGCTGCATCAGATCAAGGTCCATCAAGTCCAGCAGTCTGTTCACACAGTGGCTAACCAGGTTACCCTGGGCTGCGCATAGGTGAATGTCACACTGCTTGCATGCACTGACAAACTGCTTCCAAAAGTACTGGAAATGTGTTGTTTTAAAAGAGCTGAAATTCTCAGAAACCCAAACACTACATGTGATACTGAGCCACATGCACAAAATGTTATGTACATCTGTTTCATAATTCATCAACAGGCCCTTTGGTCTCACAATGAACCAAAGTGGTCACTGGCATTAAGAGCATGCAAAGTTTGTTTTTTAACTGCATGGGCCGAAGTGTTCTGCCCCTGCTAAAGAATTCTGTGCAATTCAAAAGCTCGCACTGTTCATACAGACAGGACCAGTCCAACAGAAAGCCTAGATCATACCTGTGAGTCACTCCCCCCACCCAATATAATTTTGGTATTCTCTTTTGGTCAAGAAACAGATCCCATCCTTCAGCTCTGATCCAAAGAAGCAACAAGGAGCCAAAGTAGCAAGATGAGAGTCTGAAGCTTCTTTGGAAGACCAAAGCAAGGGGATATGGCACCTTTCTTTTAAAATAGCTGAGAAGAGAGGGATCAGAGGGTCACTGAGATCTGAAAGTGGTGTTTCATGTTGCCACAGATAAGAGTCAAGTCATGGCTTTTTCAAAAGTGGGGGGAGCCAGCCAGGTACAGTGTTTTTTGTGGTGGGGGAGAATATTAATAAATGCACTGAAGAGATCTCCCAGAGAGGGCATGGGGCAGGGAGCACTTAGGCTTTTACACTGGTGCAGTGCCACCCATTCGGATACCTAGACGGAGATGGGTGCATGGGAGTGGGATGCGTGCGTACTGAATATACATCCATCCATCCGTCCGTTATCCCGCTCCAAATGCTGCATCTCTTCCCCGGGCTTCCATTGGCCAGAAATGATGTCATTGCTCCAAGCGCCAGGCGCATTGCGATTGGTGGGAAGAGGCAAGAGATGCTGCTGTCAGCTGGAAAGGGCCCGGTCATTCATGCAGAGTTCAGCACGAGGGGTTCAGGCAAAAAAATCAGTTAGGGATAAAAGCTTGTCCGGAGGGGCAGGTGGACGCCGGAGGAGGAGAGGACAAGCGGTGGCTTTGTTTTAACCACAAGGACACCATTGAAAAGTGCAGAATTCACCTGCACCACACCTTTATTAACCCTTGCTGAGCCACAGGGGCTGCTATGCATTCTGAATTCAGATCCACTCTAAAACCCAGCTCGAGAAGTTTGAGACAAGCGACTTTTTTTTTTTTTTTTTACACCAGGCCTGATTTCTTATGCTTTTGGGCCTTTTGTCTGAGCTGCAGTGGAAGGCTTAAGGGGCCAGACCGGATCACAAAGAAAGAAGTACACGAGGATAAACTTCGTGACAGAATTTGCCGGGAAAGCTCGCAACTTAAACCATGACGGCTCTTGCCAAGGGGATCACGATTAGCCGACAGTAACATGATTTTTACAAAGCGTTTTTGTCCCGCTGTTGATCCAGCCTGCCCAGAAAAGGCATGGCTGGGGGGCATTTTTTTTCTTGCACCCCAGGAGAATACCAATGAAGAAATGGCAATCAATGAGGTTAAGAATATTTACATGGCTGGATTCCCCCCTCCCATCTGATTACTTGAGATAATTTGTCTGGCCCTTTCTTCAAAGAGAGAGGTGCACACAATCATCCCCCCTCCCCCACACCACCATTTTAACCTCAGAACAAATCTGAGTTAGGTTAGGCTGAGAGGCAGTGTCTGGCCAACAGGCACCCAGTAAGCTTTGTGGCTGAACCAGGATTTGAACCCAGGTCTCCCTGTAGCTCTAACCCACGACGGCTTTGCACAGTGACAGCGCTTCAGGTAGTTATAAGCACTAACTCCAGTCGGACAATAAATACTGTCTCATGGTGGGGCAGAGTGAGTCAGGAGAACCAAACTCACATCCCTGTTAAGCCATGAAGTATACCCTGAAGCAACTTATTCTCTAGGGCTGGCCTGGTCATTAGACAAAAGGCAGCCAGATGACCAATATTTTTGCATGGATCCAATTTGGATTTCCTGCTTCATTCACCAAAATACCTTGGCCTGGCCCTGTCATTATGTCCCACCCTATCTAAAAAGGTGGCTTGGGGGAGAAATGAGATAATAAACATAGCCTGTAAACTATTCCTTTGGATAGGCTAAGAAAGCAATGCAAATGTTAGCAGCACATGGAGGATGAGGTCTGCACAGAGGCAGAATGTTGGGTTTTGCAGATTTCCCATTTGAGGATGTGTGGAGATTGTCAATGAAACATTTCCAAGGGGGGCGGGATAACATTGAGAAGAGCCCTGCTGGATCATGGCGACCCTGTTTCCAATAGTGGCCAAACAGACATTTTGGAGACCTGCAAGCAAAGCATGAAGACATTCATCTTCCTTTCCATAGCAAGTGGTGTTCAGGGGTCAAACTGCCTCTGAACATGGAGGTTCCCCTGAGCCACCATGGCTAATAGCTGTTGATAAGCTGACGCTCCATGAATTGGATGAGGAATGTGTTGGGATTGACAGGTCGCTGCCCTAGGCCCTCCCACTGATCTGCAGTCTGCTCAATGAGAGATTTTGGACTCCTGACAGGACCACGCTCCTGTCTGTACCAGCGTGGCTTGGCTGACGATCTCAACAGAAGGATGACCAATTCTGCGTATCCCACTACTGTGGAGCAGACTATCTCGCCCTGTGCTGTCATACCCACATTCTCCCTCTCATAGGATCACCTTCAGTACAATGGGGGCAAATTTTAAAGACATCTTTAGATAGGAAGCAGTCGCAAAGAGCCGCAGATGAGAGGCTCCTTGTCTCCTCCTGGCGTGCCTTCCGTTCTTCCCTCTTTGCATTAAGTGGTATACAGAACATATTCATTATGGGCCACACGCAGGGTTGCCAGGTCCCTCTTTGCCACTGGTGGGAGGTTTTTGGGGCGGAGCCTGAGGAGGGCAGGGTTTGAGGAGGGTAGAGACTTCAATGCATAGAGTCCAATTGCCAAAGCGGCCATTTTCTCCAGGTGAACTGATCTCTATCGGCTAGAGATCAGTTGTAAAAGCAGATCTCCAGATAGTATCTGGAGGCTGGCAACCCTAGCCACACAACTCTTGACAGTGACTGGAACTTTAGGTGGGTCATTCGGTCCTTAGCTGCTGGCATGGGGCTTGATATAGATGGGGATCATAGCAGTTGTGGAATGGCAAATAGATTCTCCCCTCCTGTGCTATTTCCCTGGGGGAGAAATGCTCCTCTACCGGGCTGCTTTAAGCCACGGTAAAGGGGAATAAAAAGACCAGTACCCATATTGTGCATCCCCTCACCCTTTTTTGCCATCAAGTTGCCTCTGACTCATGGCGACCCTGCAGGGTTTTCAAGGCAAGAGACATCCAGAGGTGGTTTGCCATTGCCTGCCTCTGAATAGAGACACTGGACTTCCTTGATGGTCTCCCATCCAAGTACTAACCAGGGCCAACCTTGCTTAGCTGCTGAGATGTGACGAAACAGGCTATCCAAGTCAGAGCTTTTCCCCATTACAGGGGGTGGGGTGCTGAGTATTTTCCATTACAGAAATGTCAAAGGATAGAGAAGTAAATTAACCTCCCTCTTCTGCCAGCACCATGACCCCAGTCCATATCATAGACCCTGCATCCAAATTACACATGTGGAGCTCCAGCATCATATATAATAATGGGGAGGTTCATTTACGTTCTGCTCATCTGAGAGGGTCTGGGAAACCCTGCTGGGAAATAATTTGGGGTTATAACAAAGATGAATGGGGGGGTGTTTTGGAAATACTGTCCAGACGTGAATGAGTAGCAATACTGTCCTACTACAATGAGATTGCAGCCCTGATGTGAGAAACAGAAAGAATAACTCAATGCATACAAGCCGACCCTACACAACTAGGCTTTTCTGGAGGGGGGGGGGGAAGCAAGGATTACATGCATACATCATCAGTAGCGGGAGAGATGTGAGCAAGCTAATTCAGCACTGTTGCTTTCTGGTCCTTGTTCTCAGGATTACATCATGCTAAAGTAATCAATTCTCTCCCCCCCCCCCCCCAATCCAGAGACAGCGGAAGCCCTGCAATGTTGGAAATACATTTTGAAGTGGCAAAATAAGAACAGGGCACTTTTAAAGGAGGAACTAGACCCAAATAATTTCCCCATGGGGAAAAAACAATGAAGAATTTGCAGGACCCAACCCTTATTTTTAATTTGTCTATATCCCTGACAGGTACATTCTCTCCTTCATCCAGGGCTCGAGGCCTCAGTCCGGCTTCTGTCCATATCCCGTTTCCATAACCTGAACGCTCTCTCAGTTGCACACGCCACGGCTTCTGAGATGGCAAAGCGGTCCAGATGCATCCCAAAGTGGTAGGCTATGCACAGGTATTTCCTTAGCCCCCCACCCCTGCGCAGGCCTTGCATCCAGGCAACGTATGCAAAGGGAAGTAATGATAAGGAAAGCTCCTTTCATGCCCCCAGAACCTGCCTTGGCTCAGACTGCAAGACAGCCTGGCCCATCTGTGGACGATGCCTTCCTCGGGCAGCACAATTGGGCACCACAGCTTTGCCAGCTGCAGCAAGAGGATTAAGGAGCAGAGAAGAGTCATGCCAACAGGGCAGAGGAGCTCTTGGGGAGGGATAAGCCACAATGGGACTCCCTTGGTGAACTAGAATGGGGAATATGGGAGGGGGTGGGGAAAGAAAAGACCCCTGCCTTCCATTTTCCACCCCACATACAGAAGTGAGAAGTGGGTGGGGTTAATTCTGATGGACTTTTCCTCCCCTTGCAGCAGAGGCTGCGCACGCCCCCTTTCTCCAGCAGGTACAGCCCCTACTCTGTTTCAGTTACAGCTGGCACCAGCCAGGACTTGGCGGTAGCCAAGCCCCTGGCACAAGCCCCCCCCCCACCTGCCCTCACCTCTGCACAGCTGGCTGGCACTGTGGCTGGGAGGAAGGAGTGGGACCCCTTGCCCCTGTGCCCCCGAAGTCTGAGTCAGACTAAGAGGGGGCGGACCCCTTGCCAAGCCATGACTCATACCCCCCTCGCTGCAAACCTGATCCCAACAGAATCCCACCTCTGACAGATTCGGTTTCATACAATAAATGGGGAAAGAGAGCAGGTATCAAATAAGCCAAGTTTTTTTTTAAAGAAAGAAAATAATACAAGGGTCGTCCAGAGAATACCCATTCCTCAGTGGGAGTCAATGAATCTGCCTCCCCAATTAATTCCTTTTCCAAATGTGATTTCTGGAGCCAGATTTTGTGTGTGTGTGTGTGTGGGGGGAGGGAATCTGCACTTTGTAAAGAACAGACATAGGTTCAAGCCACCACCCCCTACCCCATTCCTGGATTTGAAAGGTCACGAAGGATCCCAATCTCAAAGCCCCCAATGAATGAATGAGGCAAAAGGAGACCCCATATTCACTCCTCCCCCCAAAAACAGCATTCTTGGAAGTCCTTATTCGTCTGCACATACATATTCTGTACAGGAGACATTGGAACTGCATGGGGGGGGGCATCCCACCGCATCGCACCCACACCCAGAAAGAATGAATGAATGGTGAGGAACAGGGGAATCCCAGAAAGGGAGAAACACAGGAGCCGGAGGAGAATCCCATCTGCACCCTTCAAAGATGCAGGGTAACTTGCAATGGCGGGGGCTGCACCCTTGCAGTAGAGATCCAGGTGTCCCCCCCCCCCCACAATGAACTTAGGGGAAGGAGCAGCTCCCAATTTGACGGGGGGGGGAGAACCGGGAGCCTCTCCCTCTCCACCTTTTGGGGTGGGGGGGGGCTCCCTTCTCTGCCCCTCCTGCTCGTCAGCCCCCGGGGGCGATCCAGGAGGCTGACGAGCAGGAGGGGCAGAGAAGGGAGCCCCCCCCCCCAAAAGGTAGAGAGGGAGAGGCTCCCCCCCCCCGTCAAATTGGGAGCTGCTCCTTCCCCTAGGTTTATTGTGGCCGGGGGGGGGAACACACCTGGATCTCTATTTCAAGGGAGCAGCCCCCGCCATTGCAAGTTACCCTGCACCTTTGCAGGGTGCAGATGGGATGCTCCTCCGGCCCCTGTGTTTCTCCCTTTCTGGGATTCCCCTGTCCCTCACCATTCATTCATTCATTCATTCATTCATTCATTCATTCATTCATTCTGGGTGTGGGTGCGATGCCCCCCTCCCGCACCCCACTCACCTGCACTTGCATGAAGGAGCCCCGGTAGAAGCAGCAGGCGGCGGCCGACAGGGCGCTCCAGAGGCTGCAGCGGTCCGTCATGGTGCCGGGTGCCGGCCGCCTGCCCAGCCGCAGCGCGCCTGCCCGCCGTGGCCGCTGCCGGCCTTTAACTTCAGCCGCCGCTTCCCCGATTACCTCATCGCCGGGCGGGGCCGGGGGCGGGGCCGCGAGGGGGGAGGGAGCGGAGCCCCCTCCCCACGGAGGAGCGCGGAGACGCACCGAAGCAAAGGGGGCGCGTGCTGGGGGGGGGCTTCCCTCTGGTCCCTCCCCTCCCCGGCTTCTTGGACTGACCTGACCCCCCCACCCCCGGGAGCCTCTCTGCCCCAGCTTGCCCTACCTGGTCTCCCCCCACCCACCCCCCAGCCCAACCTGCTTCTCCAGCCAGGGCCAGCCTGAAGAGGAAGAAGAGTTGGGTTTTCTATGCCGACTTTCTCTACCGCTTAAGGAAGAATCAAACCCGCTTGCAATCGCCTTCCCTTCCCCGCAACAGACACCCTGTAAGGTTGGTGGGGCTGAGAGTGTGTGACTGGCCCGAGGTCACCCAGCTGGCTTCGGGTGCGGGAGTGGGGAAACAAATCCAGTTCACCAGATGAGCCTCCGCCGCTCATGTGGAGGAGTGGGGAATCAAACCCGGTTCTCCAGATCAGAGTCCACTGCTCCAAACCACCATTTTTAGCCACTACACCATGCTGGGAGAAGCCACCTGGGCAGTTAATGCAGAACTGGAATGTTTTGCGCTGGGGGAGGGGGAGAAGCAAGCAGCCTGTGATCTTAGTGCCCTCTAAAGACCCTCCCCACTTGCCCCATCACAGAGGATGCTGAAGAGGGATGGTACCAAAGTTGTGCTCCAGCATCCTTTTCTGTGATGTGTGTGCGTGCACGTGCGCATGGGTGTCACACGCTTTCTTTAGACTGGAGTCCAGAAGCACCTTAGAGACCAGCAAGATGTTCAGGGTATGAGATTTTGAGAGTCCAAGTTCATCACCTTCTTTAGACTGTGCAGCGCAACCCTGACGGTGCTGCCTGGTTGTCACCCCATCGTCCTGAAAGTGACGGCTTAGCTCTCAAACCTGTTTTCCACCCAAGGCACTCAAAAGATGGCTTTGCACCCACTTATGAACCATTTGGGACCATATATCAAATGCTGACTAAAGTCAGAGAGGCATTCCTCATCAACCAAAAGGGAGACGGCAGCCAAGAAATGAGGAGATTGAGACTGGGAAGGGCAGCCATGAAGGAGCTAGAAAAGATTCTTAAGTGTAAGGGCTTGTTGCTGGCAACCAAGATCAAGTTAATTCATACCATCATATTCCCTATTACTATGTACGGGTGTGAAAGCTGGACATTAAAGAAAGCTGATAGGAAGAAAGTAGATTCCTTTGAAATGTGGTGTTGGAGGAGAGGGTTATGGATACCCTGGACTGCCAAAAAAACAAACAAATCAGTGGGTTCTAGATCAAATCAAGCCTGAACTGACCCTAGAAGCTAAAATGACTAAACTGAGGCTATCATATTTTGGTCACATGAAGACAAGAGTCACTGGAAAAGACAATCATGCTAGGAAAAGTTGAAGGCAGCAGGAAAAGAGGAAGACCCAACAAGAGATGGATGGACAAAGGAAGCCACAGCCCTCAGTTTGCAAGATCTGAGCAACGGTGTTAAAAATAGGATGTTTTGGAGGACAATGATTCATAGGGTCGCCATGAGTCGGAAGCGACATGACAGCACTTAACACACACACACACACATGCCAATATACTTCTCACATTGAGGCAAAAACTAATTCAAGCCTCACAAAAACCAGTTCAAACCTCAATCTGCGGAGCTGGGAAATGTGATGTAATAATGCAAGCGCTCAAGCCATGTGCAGAATGCCCTTCTCTCACTGTCAGGTAGGGTTGCCAACCTCCAGGTGGTAGTTGGAGATCTTCTGCTATTACAACTGATCTCCAGGCAACAGAGATCCCCCGGAGAACATGGCTGCTTTGGAAGGTGGACTCTATGGTGTTATATCCCATTGAAGTTCCTCCCCTCTCCAAACCCAACCCTCCTGAGGTTCTACCCCCAAAATCTCCAGGTATTTCCCAACCTGGAACTGGCAACCCTACGGTCAGAGCTCAGTTTTAAGCCCAGGCTCAGGATGAGACCACTCTCTGAGCTCTGTCCTGGCTTACAGGAAGATTAAAGGAACTCTGAGCATGTCCAGAGTGCTTTCCTCAAACAGCAGCCAGCCTTCACTGATTTAGAAATAGCAGCAAGGGCATTCCAAAATTCAGGACTGTGGGTAATAGGTTTGTAAAATAACAAAGAACAAAAGTCACCTCTCCCCATTCATTCTGTCCTCATCCCATTTTAGAAATTAATCGTAAACCGGCTGGGCTGAGAAGAAAGGAACAATGGACACGGTGGGCTTACTTCGGAGTGCACAAGTCTGGCCTGTCTAGGATCACTGACCTGCCATCTCTGCTTCCCAAGGGGCTAGTCCCTGTTATTCTGTTTAGAGAGCTGATGCAGTTTAGTAATCAAGGGACTGCTCTGTGAATTTGGCAGGTCTCTAATTCGAGTATGTCATGAACAAGTGGCTACAGAAAAAACTGCTCTCCCTGAGTGAGGCTCAATGGGACAAGATTCTGGAAGAAGAAGAAAGAAGAAGAAAGAAGAAGAAGAAAAAGGAGAAGAGTTGGTTTTTATATGCCGACTTTCTCTAGCACTTAAGGAAGAATCAAACCGGCTTACAATCACCTTCCCTTCCCCTCCCCACAACAGTCACCCTGTGAGATAGGTGGGGCTGAGAGAGCTCTAAGAGAACTGTGACTAGCCCAAGGTCACCCAGCCTGCTTCATGTGTAGGAGTGGGAAAACCAACCCGCTTCACCAGATTAGAGTCCGCTGCTCATGTGGAGGAGTGGGGAATCAAACCCGGTTCTCCAGATTAGAGTCCACCCCTTCTAACCACTGCTTTTAACCACTACACCACGCTGGCTCTCTATCATGTGGCTCTTTATCATGTGTTTTTTCCTGATAAACTGCCACTACGTGTGTGGGGCGGGGGGAGAGGAATTTCGATCAGGGATACAGTGGAAAATGGGTTTCCCCCCTGCATTGTTACCCCAGCTTCAGATAATTTTGTGGAGTTGCTTTGAGCCTCGCTGGGGGAAAATACCAATTGTATTTGAAGTAGGAAAAACAGGGAAGGGAAGGGAGAAGGAGTTATTCATGCGAGATTCCCAATCCATCCTGGCTTCTATTTATCAGTGAAAAATACTTGCTGGAGATCTGTTTGGAGCCTTCCAGCGTCTCCCCTAGTTAAAGCCTTTGCCTCGGCAGTTCTGACCTACCTTACAAGGCTGTTGTATGGATTGCAATAAGATAATGTGGGTGAAGTGCTTGAGACATAAGAAGGGGCTGCATAAACGCTAATTAGTGTTATCATTGCTTAACTGGGCTGTAATGCCCTACGGTTGCCAGCAGGATTAAAATCTCCAGAGAACTCAAGTGAGTGAGCCAAGTCTAAAGCTCAGAAGAAAAATAAATACAATAAAGATACCCCCCCAATAATTTCTTTTATTTATTTAGAATATTTATATCCCACCTTTCAACCCAATCACACCCACCAGGGTAGCTAATAACTTGGGGGGGGGGAACCCACATCATAAGGCAAGCTTAAAACCAGAACTAAAATATGTATAAAATACAGAGAGGCATCAGTTAAAAACATAGGGCAGGGGGGAGAGATCACTGAGAGAATATCAGTCGAAAGAAAAAAGTGTTCACCCACTGGCATAAAATAGTGCCAGAAGGAGACAGGGCTAATAGCATGTTTTGGGTGGGGGGGTCTATTTCTATTGGGGAAACGGCATCCCCCCCACTGCTTTTTAAGTTTAAACTAATTGGGAGATGCGTGACAAGACCTCCACTCTAATGAGTGATTTCACTCTAAGAAACTTGGTGGGCCCAAACTTGTATGTTTGCTTCGCACAGGATGCCAAGAGGGCATCCCTCCCACTAAATTGTCTTCTTTTTTGGCAGCATGCAAACAAGCAACCTTGTGCAGCTCCAAGCTGGTTGTTCTGGATCTTAAAATTCCTTGCATAATGTCAGGCATTAAACGTAATGCAGGGGTTATTCTAGGTTTGGCCTTGAGCGCTTATATCGATGCTGCATAATACATCACGCGCACGCATTGGTGTACTTTCTACTTTACCAGACTTTGCAGATCCTGCAAGCCCAATCATTTTCTGACTGAAGCCTGCCCAATAAATTGTTCTGTTGCAAGAAGAAGAAGCAGCTGGTTTTTATATGCCGACTTTCTCTACCACTTAAGGAAGAATCAAACCGGCTTGCAGTCACCTTCCCTTCCCCACAACACACCTGTGAGGTAGGTGGGGCTGAGAGTGCTCTAAGAGAACTGTGACTAGTCCAAGGTCACCCAGCTGGCCTCATGTGTAGGAGTGGGGAAACAAATCCAGTTCACCAGATTAGCCTCTGCTGCTCATGTGGAGGAGTGGGGAATCAAACCCGGTTCTCCAGATCAGATTCTACCTCTCCAAACCACCACTCTTAACCACTACACCACTCTGGCTTGTTGTTATGTGGGGGGAGAAAGGGAAGGTATCAAGCATAGGATTGCCAACCTCCAGGTGGAGCCTGGAGACCTCCCAGAATTACAACGGATCTCCAGACTACAGAGATCAGTTCCTCTGCGTAAAATGGCTCGGAGGGTGGACTCTGTGGCATCAAATCCCTGTTGAGCTTCCTTTCCACCCTAACCTCTGCCCTCCTTAGGTTCTGTCCCTCAAATCTCCAGGAATTTCCCAGCCTGGAGTTGGCAACCCTAGCAAACATCATTACTCTTGCTGATGTTTTCATGGAAGAAAATGACATTTTTCTGAGTAACACACTGCAATTGAGCCATGGAACTTCCCGGTGCACGGTAGGGTTCCCAAGTCCAGGTTGGGAAATTCCTGGAGATTTGGGGGTGGAGCCTAGGGAGAATGGAGTTTGGGGAAGGGAAGGACCTCAGTGGGATATAATGCTATACAGTCCACCCTCCAAAGCAACCCTTTTCTATAAGGGAACTGATCTCTGTAGTCTGGAATTCATTTGTAATTGCAGATCTCCAGGCCCCACCTGGACGTTGGCAACCCTAATTTATACTCCACTGGTTGTGCAGGGAACAGGGACCTGGCAACCCTAACTATCAGACAGATCACATGCTACAGCAGGGGTCCTCAACCTTTTCATAGGGTTGCCAACCTCCAGGTACTAGCTGGAGATCTCCTGCTATTACAACTGATCTCCAGCCGACCAGCTCACCTGGAGAAAATGGCCGCTTTGGGAATTGGACTTTATGGCACTGAACCCCTCCCCTCCTCAAACCCCACCCTCTTCAGGCTCCGTCCCCCAAAAACCCCGCCGGTGGCGAAGAGGGACTTGGCAACCCTTCCCCCCCGCGCTTAAAAAGCTAGTCCATCAGAGGCTAAATATGAATCCTTGTTTCTGAGATACTAGCTTTCCTTGAACAGAGAGGTTTTGCAAATCCCACCCCCTGAATTGTGAACTGGTTTAGTGAAGAGAGGCTATACCATGTGATATTTATGACCCTGTGGTTTGGCTTTTAACATTGACTTGGCTCCTCCCATATTGTCCAGCCTGCCGGTTAAGCTCCTCTTCTTATGCCCTGCTCTCTGTGCCTCTGCCTGCAGAGACGGTGTGTGCAGCAACCAGAGACAGGGCCTTTTCAGTGATAGCTCCCTGCCTTTGGAATGCCCTCTCCCCTCAGGCGCACCTAGAAACCACCTTGTTTTCTTTTAGGCACCAGGCCAAACCATTTTTTACCCAGGCTTTAGGGATTTTATCTCTCCCCCCTTTTGTTTTATGGTCTGCTTCTAGGCCGAAGGACTGTTTTATGGATATTGCTTTGGGCTGTTGGCTTTGATGCCTTGGCTCGTTTTTAATGGCCTGCTTGGTTTTGTTGCCCTGTTCAGTTGTGAGCTTCCCAGAGCAGGTCTCTGGACAAGAACCAGGGTAAATCTCTATAGAGTCTAGAAAATAGGGTTGCCAGGTCCCTCTTCCGCCACCGACAAGAGGGTTTTGGGGCGGAGCCTGAGGAGGGCGGGGTTTGGGGAGGGGAGGGACTTCAATGCCACAGAGTCCAATTGCCAAAGCGGCCGTTTTCTCCAGGGGAACTGATCTCTATTGGCGGGAGACCAGTTGTAATAGCGGGAGATCTCCAGCTACTACCTGAAAGTTGGCAACCCTACTAAATAAATAACTAACCAAGGTTTGCACTGGTAAAAACTTTGGGCTTCCCCCCCTCCCCACCCAATAGCCGTGGCAATGAGCTAAGACCACTTCCTGGGGCTCATTTCTTTTAGCTCTCTTTTAGGGGCTCCAGCGTGGTGTAGTGGTTAAAAGTGGTGGTTAGGAGCGGCGGACGCTAACCTGGAGAACCGGGTTGGTTTCCCCACTCCTACACGTGAAGCCAGCTGGGTGACCTTGGGCTAGTCACACTCTCAGCCCCACCTACCCCACAGGGTGTCTGTTGTGGGGAGGGGAAGGGAAGGTGATTGTAAGCCGGTTTGATTCTTCCTTAAGTGGTAGAGAAAGATGGCATATAAAAACCAACTCTTCTTCTCCGTGTGTGTTTGCAGGGAGGCTTAACCCTTTTTCAAAGGCCGGAGACCCGCAGCAGAGAAAGATGCCCCCACCGCCGTCCTTGGGCTCAGCCGGTGTCCTGCCCCTCCCCTGCCATTCATTAGCGCCTCTGATTCCTTTTCCCTTTTAATAGGCCTTTTGCTCCCAGGCCCCGTGACCTCACTCCCCCATCGATACCCTGCTAATTTCCCCCACTGATTTATTTCTTTTAATAGAAACCGGGTGGGGCTGCCCCCGGTCTGATCTCAGAGGTCCCGCTGTCCTCCCGCCCCTATGAGCACATGGCACAAAACCTGTCCGGGATGCGTGTTGCTGCACTTGTTTGTGAAAACCCAAAATGGGCATCTGGAAGAGAAAGAACCTGGCCCGGGCCTGGAGGAAAGCTCAGAGCCTCCTGGCAAAACAGCAAGGCCTGCTCTGGGAGATTTTTTTTGGGGGGGGGACGTAGGGGGGGTTGGGGATAGGGTTGCCAGCTCCGGGTTGGGAAGTATCTGGTGATTTTTGGGGATGAGGGTAGGGTTTGGAGAGGGGAGGGGACTTCAATGCCATAGAGTCCAATTGCCAAAGCAGCCATTTTTTCCAGGTGAACTGATCTCTATCAGCTGGAGATCAATTGCAATAGCAGGAGATCTTGGTTTCCAAAACATAAAAGAGACCAATAGAAAGGGCAGGTGCAGCCATTAGGGAGGGCTGGCACGGGACCCACTTTGAGGCTTTGCGACCTACTTTTGGGTCCCGACCCATAGGTTGGGAAACACTGCACCTATCGAGTGGGCCACCCCTAGGGTTGCCACCCTCCAGGTGGCACCTGGAGATCTCCCGCTATTACAACTGATCTCCAGACGACCAAGATCAGTTCCCCTGAAGAAATGGCTGCTTTGGAGGGTGGACTCTATGGTGTTATACCCTGCTGAGGGCTCTGCCCACTTTCTAAAAACTCTTGGCAGGTACCAGGAAAGGTGTCAGCAGGCACCATGATGCCCACAGACACCATATTAGGGTCCCCTGCTCTAGGGTATGTTGGCCCTGAGCTGTTTGGGACTAAACGTCCTTAGTTTAACCTGCTCCCTGAAATATGCGCAGAAGCTAGCAAAACACCGGGGCCAAGGGTTGCAAGCTTTTAAACTGGTCCTTCTAGTCTCTTGGATATCAGTTTGTTATGCAGCAGTTATCAGGTGATATTATTTAGCTCCATGCCAAAAAAAACCCAAACGCTTTTATTAAAGGGATAGGGCTTCCCCCACCCCCTGACCAGTTGGCAAACTTACCAGCGTCCAATGCTTTAGTCAATTTCCCCCACCCCAAGTTAGAAAATATGCTGGTTCAAAATGAAGCTTCCAGTTAGCCATTTAGGGTAGCCCCTTGTAAAGGTTCATTTAACGGCTGTGATCTGCTGTGAAGGTAAAGATGACAAGTCACTTAATTCACATCAGATGAGATGATAATGAGATCACCAGAAGGCACCCCCTATCAAAGTTGATTACACCTTTCCATTTATGCTCGTCAGGCAGAATCAGTAGGGGTGAACTTCCATTTCTTTTTTATTCCACGGGCTGCCTTTGTCAAAGGCAGGTATTGAGGATATGTTTGTTTCTTTTTATGTGCTTTCTGCAGTAATTCAACATGCAATGTACATCATTTTTATATATATAACGTATAATGCTTATTGATTTATTGAGAAATAACGTTTGAAAAACATGCGCATTCTGACTTGAAAAAAATTGGTGTGAGACAGCAGAACGTGGCGCAAAAATAGACACTTTCGAACACGAGAGAAACAAAATTGAAATGGGGACGTTCAAACTGAATCGGCAAGTGGGCAAATTCGACGCCATCCCTAAAATACAGAGCCTGACCTACATGGGCGAATTCTCCCATCTCCAGAGATGCAAGAAACCCATGGCCCAGGGCGGAGTTTGGAGCTCTGAAATATCTGGAACCCGATTACAGCTATTTAACTATTGTGCCTTGAACGAACTGCTTATAGTGGCTGCTAATACGCACTGGTATTTCTGCCACAGTTAATATTTGAAGAGTACTTCTTCCCCCTATGTAATTAATTCAAACAAGTCCTTTGCATTCCCCAGGAAAGGACATGACAAGCACAGCTGAGAAAGAGACTGTTCTCCTGAATGATGCTGGTGGGACTAACGTTTTTCAAACGTTATTTGTCCAAGTTCTGTATACTTTTCAAATATATTTGGTACTTGTTGTCCACCAGGGACCCAACTGGATCTCCAAGGAATATTAATGCAAAGAGGATCTTAAGGAAAAGAGCATATAACAGCAGCCTGCACAATAACAAGGGAAATCTGAATTCTTGATCAAGACAACCCAAGGAAAGAATAACTCTGTAACTTGCATGACTCGTACAAATAGCTACTCTCCCCCCCCTTTTTTTTTTTGCATAATAGCCTTAGAACATAAGAACAGAAGAAAGGCCATGCTGGATCAGACCAAGGCCCATGAAGTCCAGCAGTCTGTTTACACAGTGGCCAACCAGGTGCCTCTAGGAAGCCCACAAGCAAGACAACTGCAGCAGCATTGTCCTGCCCGTGTTCCACAGCGCCTAATATAATGGGCATGCTACTCTGATCCTGGAGAGACTAGGTATGCATCATGACAAGTATTCGTTTTTACTAGTAGCCATGGATAGCCCTATCCTCTGTGAACATGTCCACTCCCCTCTTAAAGCCTTCCAAGTTGGCAGCCCTCGCCACGTCCTGGGGCAGGGAGTTCCACAATGTAACTATGTGTTGTGTGAAGAAACACTTCCTTTCTCCTCCTAGCCACTGGGAGGGCAAGAAATTAAATTCCTACCCCCCTCCCCAATCACAGGTTTTCCTGCTGATTTTAGCAGAAATGTGCAAAAAAAAAACCACACACACACCAAAAAGAAACAAAAACCTAAGCAGCTGTTCCTTACTGGGAAGAAAGCAAGCCCCCATCCCCTCCATGAAAATTTATCAGAATGTCTAACTGCATTCATCTAGGATGATTCAAGATAAAGAGATTCACTGCGGATGATAAAATAAGCACAGCAAAGATTAAAAGATACGCTGCTTGTATTTTCCTCTTTGTGGGGCAAATAACCCTAGCAGTGGTGGACAGATTATGCAAATTGCAAGGGGGAAAAAACCCAGGGGTGTCAAACATAAGGCCTGAGGATTCGGCCCCCTCTTATCCAGCCTGAGGGCCAGCCAAAGCAGCCCCCTCCCCCATTCTCAATCTGGGCCGGCGTGGCATGGCCCAACCCAACCAAGAAGAAGAAGAGGAGTTGGTTTTTATATGCCGACTTACTCTACCACTTAAGGAAGAATCAAACTGGCTTACAATCACCTTCCCTTCCCCTCCCCACAACAGACACTCTGTGAGGTAGGTAAGGCTGAAAGAGCTCTAAGAGAGCTGTGACTAGCCCAGGGTCACCCAGCTGGCTTCATGTGCAGGAGTGGGGAAACAAACCCGGTTCACCAGATTAGCCTCCACCGCTCATGTGGAGGAGCGGGGAATCAAACCCGGTTCTCCAGATTAGAGTCCACCGCTCCAAACCACCGCTGTTAACCACTGCACCATGCTGGCTCTCCATCAAGTGACATTTATGTCATATCTGGCCTTTGTAACTATTGTTTGACACCTTTGAGTTACCCCTCTCCATCCCATGCCACTGCCCCAATCCAAATTTCTCCTCCCTTCCCTGGTAGCAGGGATTCCCTGGTAGCAAGGATTCTGGGTGCTGAGTTCTGGTGGGAGCAGTACAATAAAATATGGGCTAATTTGAGGAGTGGCATTACAATTTAGCCCAGAGGAATAGGTTTACCAACCTCCAACTGGGGCCTGGAGTTCTCCTGGAATGACAACTGAGCTTCAGACTATGGAGATCCGTTTCCCTGGAGTAAACGGCAGCTTCAGAGTGGGGATGGGTTGAAATTAAATCAAAAGAGTTTCCGTCTAGACATTAGGAAGAATTTTCTAACAGTTAGAGGGGTTCCTCAGTGGAACAGGCTTCCTGGGAGGTGGTAAGCACTACTTCCCTGGAGGTTTTTAAGAAGAGGTTAGATAGCCATCTGCAGCAATGTTGATTCTATTACCTTAAGCAGATGATGAGAGGGAGGGCATCTTGGCCATCTTCTGGGCATAGAGTAGGGGTCACTGGGTGTGTGTGGGGGAAGGTAGTTGTGAATTTCCTGCATTGTGCAGGGGGTTGGACTAGATGACCCTGGTGGTCCCTTCCAACTCTGATTCTATGACTCTATGACTGTATGGCATCAAGTCCACATTTGAGCTCCCTCCCCAAACTCTGGCTCTCCCAGGCACCAATCTCCAAATCCACAGGGATTTGCCATCCCGGAGTTGGCAACCCTAGGGAGTCACACTTTAATTAACTCATGGCCACTAACTTAGATGACTTTCAAAACAGATCTGACAAATTCGTGGAGGATGGGTCTCACACAGCCATAGTACAGAAATTGAACCCTCATGTTCAGAGGCAGCATACCTCCGAATCCAACATGCCAGGACCAAAGGGGAAGCCCACCCTCTTTGGGCACGTTCCCAGAGGCATCAGTTTTCCCCCAGCACAGCTCTTCTTATTTCTCTTGAATAACAGAATTTAAAACAAAGGGGAAACACTGGTAATTTATGCATGGGTACTTTCACTCACGTTCACCTCTGAATCTGTTGTTCCTCGGAGTTATGCATGAGTTTTCCGTCCATTAGAGATGACCTTGTGCCCAGCCCTCGCAATGTCTGGGACTTCCCATTCCTCTGTTAACCCGACTCTCCCCTCTCCCCTGAGCAAAGCCCGGGTGAAATACCCATGCATAAGGCACAGTGTGGGGCATACAAGCTTGGTTTCTCTCTCAGCCAATTTCAAAGCAGCATGTCCAGAGGCGGGGATTCAAATACTTCCTGCTTCCTCGGAGCTCTTTCTAAGCAGAGGGATCCCCCCCTTTTAGATTGTTCATTTTTTATGTTGTTGTTCTTAAAATGTATTTTTATGTGGCAATTGGTTTTTCTGGTTTTTTTCTCTCACAGAAAGCAGCATTTAAAGGGGCAGGACTTGATTTGACCTTGGAGACTGCTGGTGCATAGATTCCCCACAGGAAAGCGTGGGTCCAGCGAGCAATGAACCTCAGGTACAACTAGGGTTGCCAGGTCCCTCTTCGCCACTGGCAGGAGGTTTTTGGGGTGGAGCCTGAGGAAGGCGGGGTTTGGGGAGGGGAGGGACTTCAATGCCCTAGAGGCCAATGGCCAAAGCAGCCATTTTCTCCCGGGAACTGATCTCTGTCGGCTGGAGATCAGTTGTAATAGCAGGGGGTCTCCAGCTACTACCTGGAGGTTGGCAACCCTAGGTACAACTCTCATGCATAAATTACCACTGTGTTCCCCAGAAGGGCTGCCTTTGAGACCTGACACTGAGGTTTAATGGGCTACGGAAAGTTCTTTTCTCTTTCCCTGCTGGTTGCCAAACCCCATTCCTTTAGGGCAGGGGTGGGGAACGTCAGGCCCGGGGGCCATATAAGGCCCTCGAAATCATTTGGTCTGACCCTTGTGGGTCCTAGCAGATCTCTAGCTCAGAAGGATCTAAGACTGGCGATCCAGGAGCTGGCTGTAGAATCTGGCCCCAACCATGCAGAGCAGGAGTAACTCCAGCATGCGGCTGGACAGCTATGCCCAGCTAGTGCAACAGACCGTCCTGTGCCACCAGGTGGGAGAGTGCACCACTGGTTGGATGCCTGCCTGCTTGCCCACGCCAGGGGGGCGTTATCTGGGGCAGCTGCCTGCTTGGGGCTTGGTCGGCTAATTTTTAAGTTGATAATTTTGTAAGGCCCGCAAATGATGTTATAAATATCCAAATGGCCCTTGGCAGAAAAAAGGTTCCCCACCCCTGCTTTAGGGGCTCCACACGACCTGACAAAAGTAATAAAACTCCCATTAATGAGGGAGAAAGAAAAAGGAGCCCAGTTTTGGGAGAAGTGAAAAGCAACACCAGAAACATCTTGTGTGATGCGGCCAGGGGCCGCTGGAACAGAGATGGAACGAGCCTTCCACATGGACACACTGGGCCTTAACTGATCCCTGACGGTCCATCCCAGAAGCCATTGCAACTACAGCGGGCCAGGGTTAGAGAGGAACATTTGGCCCATGGCACGGAAAACCCATAACTGCTGCCTGCAAAGACCCGACTAAACTTAATTCAACTTTGGCTGCACTTTTGCTCTCTTATTGCTCCAGCGAAGTTGATTTTGTTGAACCAGATTCTGCCTGGACGGGGAGGAAATGGAGTGACTTTTTGGAATGTGTGGGAAGTGCTAATAAAAAGAGAGAGAGTACTTGTGATTCGGGGTGGTAAAAATTCCCATCCAGTTCTTTCTGTCATCGTTTTTAAAAACCACAACTCAATTTTCTGTTCTCATAAGAGACTGAACTCCTGTTCTCAATGAACATGCCCGATAGGATGCAGTAAGTGGTCAAAGAAAAGTCATATCTCAGTTCATATTCCTGCCCTTTGGATGTGCCAAGCATAGGGTTACCAACCTCCAAATGGGGCCTGGAGATCTCCTGGAATTATAACTGCTGTCCAGACTACAGTGATCAGTTCCCCTGGAGAAAATGGCTGCTTTGGAGGGTGGACTCAATGTTATCACACACCCCAATGAGCTCCCTCCCCTCATCAAACTCTCCCCTCCCTAGGCTCCACCCCAAATCTCCAGAAATTTTTCAGCCAGGATTTAGCAATACGGTTTCCAATCTTTAGGTGGGACCTGGAGGTCTCCCGGAATTACAATTGATCTCCATACTACAGAGATCAGTTTCCCTGGAGAAAATGGTTGCTTTGGAGGGTGGGCTCTATGGCATACCCTGCTGAGGCCCCTCCCCAAATCACTCCCTCCCCAGACTCCACCCCCAACTGTCCAGGAATTTCCCAACCTGTCATTCAGTGATCTTACAGATCAAGCAATGGCTTCATGCTGCACCCAAAGAATGGGTGGATCTTTGTTTCTGGATTCATGAGTGACTCTTCTCATTGGCCCCAGAGTTAAGTGTCTCCATGTAGCACTCTGAAATGGCACCCGCTCTTTGGAAATAAGGCACTTACATAGGGTTGCCAGGTCCCTCTTTGCCATCGGTGGGATGTTTTTGGGGCGAAGCCTGAAGAGGGTGAGGTTTGGGGAGGGGAGGGACTTCGATGCCATAGAGTTCAATTGCCAAAGCGGCCATTTTCTCCAGGGGAACTGATCTCTATCAGCTGGAGATCAGCTGTAATAGCAGGAGATTTCCAGCTAGCACCTGGAGGTTGGCAATCCTACGTTTATAGCTGAAATTGGCATGATCTGGGAACGCATGATCATTTTTTTTAGGTTAACCTTTAAAGGTTAAAAGGTTAAGCACTCATGGAAGGACTTGATCTGAAATGGAGAAAACAGTACACATGGGAAAGGTTAATCCTCCCTCCTCGTATACCACGGTCCAGAACTGAGTTGGGCCATTCTGCGGCTGCTTTTTGCCATTAATGAAACCAAGGGAGATCCTGATTTGACTCTTCCAGACACTGAAGTCTCACGCGCACGCAGTATTCACAGCTCACTCGCATGAGCATCACCGGCTAGTCACTACCAAAAGCGTGCGTCGAAAACCCTCCGTTCATGCTGAGTGGGGTACCGGGGGCAGAGGAACAGATGGTGGTTGACAGGCAGCGAGGAGATTCTGGACTGAAAGAATTTGATTGTGACTCATCTGCTTGAAAAGCATTTTTCTTTGGGGTGGGTGGCTGGCAGGGGCAGGAGACGGCTTTCTTAAACAGCTCCAAAAGTTTGGGGAGAGAAGGAAGGGGCTTCTTTGGGAGAGAAGCGCTCTGGAATTATCACGATGGGCAGCACCTCCAAGGCAGCCTGGCAGTTCCTCACTAACCTTCCCGTCTGACAAAGGCAGGCTCTGGTTTTGCTCCGTTCTGCGAACCAGCTCGTGGTGTTGCTGTTTTTCTGGGGCACAATCCGATTTTGCCATGTGTACGATGCTCAGAAATGTCAGCTTTCATCGTTTCCTCTCTTCCTAATCCACGAACCGCCTCCCCGCCCACCCCGGCCTCCAGGGATTCACCAGCCAGTCTGTTCTGTAACATGACTGGAGTTGGGAGCAGCCTTTGTCATGCTTGAAAATCTGGGGTTGTAGAACAAAGGAGAGGAAGGACAAAGAAAACGGGAAAGGAGAAGAGGAGGGAGGGCAGGAGAGGAACCAGGGCCTTCCTTGCACAATGGGTCCCCCCCCCCCCCACACACACACACAAGAAATATGACCAGGAAAGGAAGAACAAAGAAACCAGGAGCCAGGTAGGAAATCGACTCGGTGCCTAATTTAGGGGCCTGAATGGGTCTCTAGTACCCCTTCTCCCTCTTCCTTCTGATCCGTCCTCAAAACCCACCTTTCCTGCAAAGCTAACATGTAACATTGTAATAAAGTTTAAGTACATTTAAGACCATAGCTAGGTGGCGTTACCCTATTTTCCAAACAGGGCTTGAGAGAAATGAATGAACCAGTGATTTCCTCCTAATCCACACTTCCTGGTACAACCCTTTTGCCAAGCCTGAAGCAGCCAGGTCCTTTTTTGGCTTATTAATTGTGAGCATCATTAACTGTAGCGGTGGATAAGACTGAAACTTTTACCTGTTTATAAAGGACACATAATAACATTGTCCCTAAATTAATCCGGCCCCTTTTTAAGAACCATGCCACACAGTCATAGTAGCAAGCAGGTCAAGTAGGGTGGCCAACCTCCAGGTGGGAGCTGGAGACCTCCCGCTATTACAACTGATCTTCAGGCGACAGAAATCACTTCACCTGGAGAAAATGGCCACGTTGGAAGATGGACTCCATGGCACTGTACCCTGTTGAAGTCCCTCCCCTTCCCAAACCCCACCCTCTTCAAGCTCCACCCCCAAAATCTCCAGGTATTTCCCAACCCGGAGCTGACAACCCTACCTACTGTTGAAGAATCACCTTTCCCCTTCACTTTAGCTGGACTGGGCTCTATGTAGGGTTGCCAGCCTCCAGGTAGTGGCTGGAGATCTCCCGCTATTACAACTGATCTCCAGGTGACAGAGATCAGTTCCTCTGGAGAAAATGGCCTCTTTGGAAGGTGGACTCTATGGCATTATATCCCGTTGAAGTCCCTCCCCTCCCCAAACCCCACCCTCCTCAGGTTCCACCCCCAAAATTTCCAGGTGTTTCCCAACCTGGAGCTGTCAACCCAATGAAAAGGGTGAAAGAGCCCTTGACAGATCTACGGTGAGCCAGGGGAGATCTTGAGTGGTCAGAGGAGGGTAAGTCAGGAGGGGGGCATTTGGAGCTCCGTTCTGGAGAAGGAGAGCACAGGCTGCCAATGACTATTTTAAAGTTTCCTACAGAGAGCCCCGTGGCACAGAGTGGTAAGCAGCAGTACTGCACTCAAAAGCTCTGCTCACGACCTGAGTTTGATCCCGACGGAAGTTGGTTTCAGGTAACTGGCTCAAGGTTGACTCAGCCTTCCATCCTTCTGGGGTTGGTAAAATGAGTACCCAGCTTGCTGGGGGTAAAGTGTAGACAACCGAGGAAGGCAATGGCAAAAAGCCTGCCTAGTAAACGTCGGGATGTGCTGTCGTCATCCAATGGGTCAGTGAAGACCCGGTGCTTGCATAGGGGACTACCACCTTTTAATTTAAAAAACAGCCTCTCATTTTTTAAATAAGGAAGCTGTCATGTCATCAAATAAAAGTCTATTAAAAATTCGTAGGTGAACAGAGCAGTGTACCCAAGGGCCCAGAGTACATGTAATTACATTAGCTCACATCATGCCATCCTTCTCTCCCTCCTTCATAGGCATGACTTTGACTTTTTGCTTTCAGAGTTCAGACCCAAAATTCCCCTTAGGATTTTGCATCCCTCTTCTGCAAACCAGACCCATGACTTTAAAAACAAATTGTGCACCGTTTTCCTGATTCCTTGCACTGAAACCCCCACCCCCCGTGAAACGGATGCATTTTTCAGTGTTATTAGCACACTGATAAATCTGCATTATCTGAATATTATACTTATGAATGGTGTGCACTGAAAGCAGGGCTGAGCTGGGACATTAAATTAGCCCCGGAGTGCGCTGTGTCAGCTGTCTCTGATGATCTATGTGAGGATTCTGTATCATGAGCCGACACCAATTGTCCCCACCAGGAACATTCCCAGGGGCCAATCTGCCCCTACACATGAACACATGTAGCTGCCTTATATTGACTCAAACCATTGGTCCATCAAGGTCAGACTTGTCTACTCGGGGTGCCAGCAACTCTCCAAGGTCCTAGGTAGAGGTCTTTCACATCACCTCCTGATACTTTTAACGGGAGATGCTGGGGATTGAACCTGGGACCTTCTGACGGTATGGGGAGGGGCTGTGGCTCCGTGGTTGAGCATCTGATTGGCATGCAGAAGGTCCAGATTCAATCCCTGGCATCTCCAGTTAAAGGGACTAGGCAAGTAGGTAATGTGGAAAACCTCTGCCTGAGACCCTGGAGAGTAGCTGCCCATCTGAGTAGACAATACAGACATTCATGGACCAAGGATCTAATTCAGTATAAGGCAGTTTCATGTGTGTTCATGTGTTTATATAAATTTCATTTAAAATCCAAGCAAATGCACAAAAAATGAAATGGGGAACTTTTGCAGATCTTGAGTGTTTTCTTCTGCCCATTTTTAATTTTAGATGGTAAGCTCTTTGGGACACAAGGGGCTAGTTAGGAAGTTCTGCAAAATATTGTGTGCATTGGTGGCACTGTAGAAATTGGCAATAATGTTTCCCGCTCATGTGCTTACTTGCATATTCTATTTATTTATTTGAATTACTTCTCTCTTGTCTTTCTCTGCCTGGACCCAAGGTGGCTTACAAAAATTAAAATCAGTGAAAACAGACAAAAATATAGGGAGGATGTTCTCCACAGCAGGAGGAAGGAGAGAAGCAAGACGCAGTGCAACAAACAGAGGTTTTTGCTTAGACTGGCAGCCAGGGGCAAGCTGAGCTGATTGCCATTAGTTCAAAACAGATGTGGGAACAAATAACAGTTACAAATTACAGCAAACCAAGCAAACTACAATCCCTGGTTTGAAATCCTGGTTTAATGCCAACCAGCAAGCCTGGTCAGTTGGATGGTTTGCATTCAGATGCCACAGCTAACTGAGGTTCAACCAAACCATGTATTTTTTAAAAAAACATGGTTTATTGTGATGCCTGACTGCAGGCTGTAGTTCTGATGCATGTTGTGGCAGCACTGACCTGCAGTAAACTTAGCCCTGGCAAAGCCGCTGATAAAAGTTTAATTACCACTAATATAGGTCCCCAATGAATTGCTGGCAGTAGGTTGCAAAATTCTTAGGAAGGTTAATAGTTTGCTGTGGGATAAGCCATGGATTTAAGGAGCTCTGCACCCTTTCCCATGTGACAGCCAGAGTTCGGATGAAGTAGATCTTTCTTCACAGGGAGTCCTGACAATCACAGGGCCAGAACGAATGACCTGAAATAAGACTACCACCACACACACACACATGCAATAAGTTGCAGGGTCACACCTACACTGGCACACCTTTTATGTGTCCATGCGTAAAGGGTGAGCACAAATGCATCAAAGTGCATATCTTCAAAAAGGCACCTTCACACCCAGGGTAACCAGATACAAGGGTAATTTCAACAGAGAGAAAGGTGTCAATTTGGAGAGAAGAAGAAGAAGAAGAAGAAGAAGAAGAAGAAGAAGAAGAAAGGAGTTGGAGTTGGTTTTATATGCCGACTTTCTCTACCTTTTAAGGAGTTTCAAACCGGCATACAATCGCCTTCCCTTCCTCTTCCCACAACAGACACCTTGTGAGGTAGGTGAAGCTGAAAGAGTTCACAGAGAACTGTGACTAGCCCAAGGTCACCCAGCAGGCTTCATGTGTAGGAGTGGGGAAACCAACCTGGTTCACCAGATTAGAGTCCGCTGCTCATGTGGAGGAGAGGGGAATGAAACCCAATTCTCCAGATTAGAGTCCACGGCTCTTAACCACTACACCACGCTGGCTCTCAAGCAGTTCAAGGCAAGCAGTTCATTGGGAAACACACGTGTCTGCATGTAGAAGGTCCCAGGGTCAATCTCTGGCAACTCTGATTAAAAGCATTTCAGTCAGCATGGACAGCGCATTGCTAATAACAGTAGAACGTAACCAACTAAGATCAATTTCTCACTACTGTACCTCTCTCATTCCTGATAGGATGAGCTGCAAGTACCCAACTTTCCTCCGCATGGAAGCATTGAAAGGGTCGGATTCTTTGCAGCATTCTCTGCATCTGGTTGCTCTATTTCTTTCCTGTTCATTCATTTATTATAGAATAGAATCATGGGCCATTTATGCTTGGTGATTAGCAGCTTGTTCCTGGCTGAATTGCCCCGCATATTTTTTTTGAATTTTTCACGCTGAACCGTCATTCCGGTAGTGACTGCGAAGCCGCGACCTTTGGTGTTTGCTCCACCCCCGCCGCGAAGGATCCCCGAAGGAACCATGCAAAATAACAGCGGCACGTTAGCTATGCACATGCTAATGGCTATGCAAACAGGAACGAAGGAGCAGGCAAGTGGGGTGTGTGTGTGGAATTTCTCCTTTTGTGTCTGGACTGTGAATATGCATTTTAAAAGTCGCATTTTAAAAAAGGGCTTTGAGCGAGCATCAAAATTGACCATGCATCGAGTTTATGACCAGGCTATCGAGTTTGAAGGGGCCATGCAGGCCATCAAGTCCAACCCCCTGCTCAATGCAGGATGAACCTAGAGTACTGCTGACCAGTGTTCGTCCAGCCGCTGCTTCCAGTGAGGGGGAGCTCACCACCTCCCTAGGCAGCCAATTCCACTGATCATTCATTCATTCGTTTGTTTGTTTATTCATTCATTTAAACATTTATATTCCAGTTTTCTCCCCACCGAAGCAGCTTACAACAGTAGGAAAAAAACACTAGTTAGGATCCCTTGCCACATAATCACAACTTAACCAAAAGGGGAGGAGATTAGAACTGATTTCTTACCTTAACATATTCACTGCCGGATTCCAGTCCATCCTGGTGCCTAGAGGGAAAACCCAATGCTATTAATGAGCAGGTAGGTAGTAAAACACATGCAACAAGGACTCCCTGTTTCCTACTACCCACCCCAGTCAGTCATAAACCAAACATCAAAGAATCTTGGCCATGGGTACTGGCTGGTGCAAACATCCCTTAGGATGCATTCTCATGTATAAATCTGTCTGTCTATCACTGCTTATATAGCTATAGCCTTGAGCAG
This sequence comes from Euleptes europaea, assembly GCF_029931775.1. NCBI lineage: Eukaryota > Metazoa > Chordata > Lepidosauria > Squamata > Sphaerodactylidae > Euleptes > Euleptes europaea. Next base: position 52,310,836 of record NC_079325.1, on the reverse strand, counting down.
AAAATAAAGGAATAAAAATGCCTGTGTGTGTGTGTGTTAAGTGCCATCAAATCACTTCCGACTCATGGCGACCCTATGAATCAATGTCCTTCAAAATGTCCTATCTTTAACAGCCTTGCTCAGGTCTTGCAAATTGAGGGCTGTGGCTTCCTTTACTGAGTCCATCAATCTCTTGTTGGGTCTTCCTTTTTTCCTGCTGCCTTCAAGCTTTTCCTAGCATGATTGTCTTTTCCAGTGACTCTTGTCTTCTCATAATGTGACCAAAGTACCATAGTCTCAGTTTAGTCATTTTAGCTTCTAGGGTCAGTTTAGCCTTGATTTGATCTATAACCCATTGATTTGTTTTCTTTGGCAGTCCAGGGTTTCCATGCCTAATTAGTGTTTTTCTTTTGGTATTTGATTATTGCCCCTATAAATTATAAATGTATTTATTTTAGATATCATTACTATCAATTATCTCAGTTTATCCAATCTTTCCTCCAAGGAGCTCAGGTCAGCACACATGTTCTACCTTCCCTGTTTTATCTTCATAATAACCCTGTGAGGTAGGTTAAGCTGAGAGAGAGTGATTGAAATAAAGTCTCTCAATAAACGTATAGGTGAATTGGGGGGTTGGGGTTAGACCTGTGTCTGTGCACTCCCAGGCTTACAATTTAACCACTATCCTACACTGACTCCTAAACTGAAAGTGGTGTCTAAGAATAAATCAATATTTTAAAATCCCATAAAATGTCATAAGTAATAATGAATAAAATGTAATAATGAATAATGATTCTGAATCAACAAATTTTGCAGGAGAAAAACTCTACAGGCTTCCAATGAAAGCAACATCTGAAATTTAATCTCAACCATCAAACTGATTTGTTTTGCAACCCCATCAAAATTAGACATGCACTTTTTGATTATAACGTCCTACACCACTGGGTATTGTTGAAAGATATTGGTATGCATCTGAGTACACAGACTGAATACATTAAATGACAAGGTATTCTGCACATGCTGTCATCTGTATTTTTCATATATTTTAAAACACACCAATGATGGGGGGGAGCCATTTGCACATTTTTTGTTTTCATTTTTACTTCATTTATACCTCACCCTTCTCTCCAATGGGGGTCCAAAATGGCCAACATCTTTCTCCTCTCCTCCATTTTATTCTCACAACAACCCTGTGAGGTAGGTTAGACGAACAGAATGAGCTTCCATAGCATAGTAGGGATTTGAACCTGGGTCTTCCAGATCCTAGTCTAATGCTCTAACCACTACACCACATTGGCACACACATATTTATCAAATGTTGTTTTGTACAGAGATGCATTGCTTTCTTTCAGTAACCCTGTTGTTGCTGCGGCTATTTGGCTATTACACACAAACATATGAAGCTGCCTTCCACTGAATCAGACCCTTGGTCTATCAAAGTCAGTATTGTCTACTCAGATCAGCAGCCACTCTCCAGGGTCTCAGGCAGGGGTCATTCACATCACCTACTTGCCTGGTCCCTTTAACTGGAGATGGCGGGGATTGAACCTGGGACCTTCAGCATGCCAGGCAGATGCTCTATCACTGAGCCATGGCCCCTCCCCAGAGGGGAGCTATAGGGAGCTAGATGGAGCGTGCACATTACTCCCATCCTGCAGGTACTACACTGGCCGCCCATCAGTTAATGGGCTCGATTTAAGGTATTGGGCTGTCCCGTACAAAGCCCCTCAGGGCCTTTGGACCTTCATATATGCAAGACCCCCCCTCTCCCTCGATGCTCTGCAACGACAGCTTCGCTCATTGGAGCAGGTCCTTCTGCAGGTGCCAACCTGCAAATGGGCAAAATTAACTGCTACCCATACCTGTACCTTCTCTAGGGTTGCCAGTTCCAGGCTGGGAAATACCTGGAGATTTTGGGTGTGGAGTCTCAGGAGGGTGGGGTTTGGAGAGGGGAGGGACTTCAATGCCATAGAGTCCTATTGCCAAAGCGGCTATTTTCTTCAGGGGAACTGATCTCTGTCGCCAGGAGATCAGTTGTAATAACGGTAGATCTCCAGTCACCAGCTGGAGGTTGGCAACCCTAGCCTTCTCTGTTGTGCCCCCCACCTTATAGAATGGCCTGCCTGAGGAGGTCAGGAAGACTCCCACTTTCCAGGCTTTCCGCAAACTGTGAAAAACTGAATCATTCAAGAGGGCTTTTCTATGCAGGCAATAGAGTTGCATTGTACTAAATTATTCATAAAGTTACTTGGATAAATTATTAGGGACTGTGGTCTATACTACTGTGTTTAGCTTGCTTAGGATCCTATTATGTAATTTTTGTATAATGTAATGTGGGTTTGTTAATACTTATGCTTTGCTTCAGCTCTGTTTTTAGACCTCTGGTTGGTTCTACAATCCTCATCCTACTGCATTGTTTACTGAATGTCCCATCCTATCAATTGTATTAACTCACTCTGTGTAATCTGCCTTGAGTCCATGTGGGAAAGGTGGACTATAAATAATGTAAATAAAATAAATAAATGGTGAGTTTGCCACATCTTCACCATGCCACTCCCTGCAGTGCCCTCCTGCACCACCAGGGGGCTTTTGATGACCCCCCCCCCAACTGACATCATGAACACATGAACTTGCCTTATACTGAATCAGACCCTTGGTCCACCCAAGTTAGTATCGTCAACTCAGACAGGCAGTGGCTCTCCAGGGTTTCAGGCGGAGGTCTTTCACATCACCTACTTGCCTAGTCCCTTTAATGGACATGCTGGGGATTGAACCTGGGACCTTCTGCATGCCAAGCAGATGCCCTACCACTGAGCCACAGCCCTTCCCCTCAAGCTATCATGATAATGATATACCATTCTGTCAATATATTGGTATGTCATTAATCAGAAAAAAATCCTTAAGGGGAAGGAATGGCTGCTGTGTGATTTGGGGCAGGTAAAATGGCTGCTGTGTGGCATGAATGGGAAATTTTGGACTTTCTGGGCAATTCTGGACTTTCCCACCCACACAGCTGTCGTTTATGCTTTCCTGTGATCTTTCCCAAACTTTGCAGGAAAACATGTTTGGGAAACATCAGAGCAAAGCTAGGTTTCCATACCAGCTGTGGCCGCAACATTTCCAAGTTGGATCAGGCCCATTTGCAGAGGGGGGGGGGTTTGCTGAGAGTGTTCAGTTCCCAGAGAACTTGTCTAGGGAGGATCCCCCCCCCAAAAAAAAAACCCTGAAGAAATTGACATTTCTTGGACCCCCTTCCCCCTTTAAGCACCTTGCCAGGTTCACAGTCATTAGGGGGACTTTGGCTGGCCAGAAATTGACCGGAAAACAAACACTTGTTTTTCAAATGGAATCTGTTGTGTTACAAATTAGTTCCTTTAAAAAGAACACACACACACACACACACCTTAAGTTGGGCCAAAACAGTGCTCCAGACAGGGAAATTCACTCACTGGCCACATCCTAGCTGTAGCTCTGCTCTGCCTCCTTGCCTGAAAAATCTTTGGGTATTCAAGTCGAGGAACAGTTTGAAGGAGGAGAAGGGGGAGACTGAGCTGGCTGGGTGAAGCTCCTGGCTTGGATGGGTGACTAGCTTTGACCTCCTAAAACTCTGCGAGAACAATTACACTGCCGTGAGAAATTCCCAGAGCTACTCCCCTCCGGCCAAGTGCCCAATCTCTCCAGAAGTTGGCCTCAATGTCGCTAAGAGGATTGGAGAAGTGTTAAGGCTGTTTCCCACAGGAATTTGCCTCCAAACCCCACCTCCGAATTAAACCCTGGGGTTGGATTAACCTACCCATCACAGTGCTGGCAAGTTCAGACAAGGTCATTTTGCAAGCCATTTTGCAAGCCCTGAAGCAGAGGAAATGAGTGGCACAATTTCTTCTGTGAAGTCCTCCGTGATGAGGAGAACTACTTCTGGCATGGCAGTAGGGGTCAAAACAACACCCTGGCTCTTACATAGCTACTAGCCGAAGCTATTTCATGCAGGTAGCCGTGAGGTCTCGAAAAAAGATGTCCTGTGCCTTTACTAGAAGCTTCATGGGATGTCATTTCCAGGTGATGTTCTTTACCGCCATGCCATGAAAAGATAGGGTTGCCAACTTCCAGGTGGTGGCTGGAGATCTCCCACTATTACAACTGATCTCCAGGCGGCAGAGATCAGTTCACCTGGAGAAAATGGCCGCCTTGGCCATTGGGCTCTATGGCATTGAAGTCCCTCCTCTCTCCAAACCCTGCCCTCCTCAGGCTCCACCCACAAAATCTCCAGGTATTTCCCAGCCTGGAGCTGGCAACCCTAATTACAACTGACCTCCAGGTGACAGAGATCTGTTGGTGCCTGTAGGTGCCCTGGCACCCACTGATGCCTTTCCTGGTGCCCACCAAGTGTTTTTAGAAAGTGGGTGTAGTGGTGGTTGGGAAATACCTGGACATTTTGGGGGTGGAGCCTGAGGAGGGTGGGGCTTGGGGAGAGGAGGGTCTTCAATGGGGCAATAATACCACAGAGTTCACCTGCCGGGGTGGCCATTTTCTCCAGGTGAACTGATCTTTGTCACCTGGAGATCAGTTGTAATAGTGGGAGATCTCTTGCCACGACCTGAAGGTTTGGAAATCAGCACAGGAAAATCAGTACAAATGAAGAAAATCTTATTAGTGACTATAGCATAGATGACAAAATACAAAATACAAGGTGCATCACAACAAACATATACTCATTGTACCATCCTACAAATATATACATATATACAAAGCATGTATATTGCAGACTCTATGCAAAATATATAACTTTTGTTCTTCTGGGTAGTTGAAATTTATAGTTTTAGTTGAAAATCCAAAGATTGGTATAGTCCAAGAGAATGAGATGGGGGACGGCCATCTTTTCTTCAGCCCCATATTCAATCAAAATTCGGTTATAGATTAATCACATAACAAAGTCATCTTTCTCTGCGCAGTATGACATTGCATTAAGATGACATCTTTGTTTGTTGTGATGCACCTTGTATTTTGTATTTTGTCATCTATGCTATAGTCACTAATAAGATTTTCTACATTTGTACTGATTTTCCTGTGCTGATTTCCAAACCTACGAGGTACAGGCACAGGGGAGCCCTTTTGTTCGATTTACGACCTGAAGGTTGGCAGCCGTACCCATTGGACTGACTGCTGGCCCATGCGACACTCCTAAATGTAGCCATTTGGGGCATGACACCTGCCAAACCACAACAGTAGTCGGTGAAGAGGCAGAAGTCTGTATTTTTATAGCTGGGCTGTTTGCTTGGGAGGGAACCAACCACCGTTGCTTTTAAAAGATAGATATCTCTGTTGGGGGACTTGCCTGCTTCTCTCCTCCACGTTAAGCATGCTTATTTACAAATAAACACATGAGAAAAATAGAACTTCAGTATTCTTTCCTCACAAGGACAGTGGCTCTCTCCAAGGCTACTTCCCCACACCTCAAAGAAGCGCAGAGTACAAAACAAGAATTGTTGGGTGTTTCTTTAGAGCACTTCAGATAAGGCTGTTTGAATGGCACTTTACCACGCTGCTCAAAGCGATTTACAAGTAAAACAAGTAAATTAAAACTGGCCAGAAACTTGACAGGCTAAAAACATGAACGAAGTTAAACACCATTCGAAACAGTCAGGCAGTCCCGCACTGCTGTCTGAATTGGATGAAGGGGAGGCAGGCCTTACTTCGGCTGGCGCCCATTTCATAAAGACGGGGTTGCCACAGAAGAAATGTTGCCCTGCCAGTGACAGACCTCACCTTTTGTAAGGAGGGGAAAGAGAGCAAACCTTGTGAGAATTTTACTGTCTGTCCAAGATTATATGGGAATAGGTGATATGATAACCATCTTCAAGTACTTGAAGGGCAGTCATATAGAGGATGGCGCCAAGTTGTTTTCTGTTGCCCTCAAAGGTCGGACCAGAACCAAAAGGTTGATCAAAAGAGTTTCTGTCTAGACATTAGGAAGAATTTTCTAACAGTTAGAGCAGTTCCTCAGTGGAACAGGCTTCCTCGGCAGGTGGTAAGCTCTCCTTCCCTGGAGGTTTTTAAGCAGAGGTTAGATGGCCATCTGTCAGCAATGCTGATTCTGTGACCTCAGGCAGATGATGAGAGGGAGGGCACCTTGGCCATCTTCTGGGCATGGAGTAGGGATCACTGGGGTGTGTGGGGGGGAGGTAGTTGTGAATGTCCTGCATTGTGCAGGGGGTTGGACTAGATGACCCTGGTGGTCCCTTCCAACTCTATGATTCTAGGTGGTCCTTCAAGTTCGGGGGACCACCAGTCCATAAAGGCCATCCATATGTTATGATCAGATTTTGCTTTTATATACTAGTAATTTATGTGTTTGCCCTGACCTGGATGGCCCAGGCTAGCCTGATCTCGTCAGATCTCAGAAGCTAAGCAGGGTCAGCCCTGGTTAGTATTTGGATGGGAGACCACCAAGGAAGTCCAGGGTTGCTGTGCAGAGGAAGGCACTGGCAAACCACCTCTGATAGTCTCTTGCCATGAAAACCCCAAAAGGGGTCGCCATAAGTCGGCTGCGACTTGACAGCACTTTACACACACACACAATTTATTTGTTTACATGTTGGTCATTAGTTGGTTAGATGTGACTGAGACTTTTGCTGGGCACACTACCATTTTCTTGGATCCTTCGCAGGTGGCATAATTGGGGCACAGATGATGAAGAGCAACAGGCCGTTTGCAAGATAGTTTTGAAGGGACAGAGGTCCGCGGGGCCGGGCTATTTGGCAGGAACTGCAACTGGAGTGGCAGCTAGAAGCCCTGGAACCCTGGCACTGTATGGCTGCTTCCACATGGAGCTCCGTATTGCTTTCCGCACTGGAGTGCTTTTTTAAAAAAAATCATGCAATATTCCCTGGCTTCGCTGCATTTCCCCCAAAACCTGCTTTGATATGATCTTTCCAGAAAGATTCTACTCAGCATGGGATTTGGTCACCTTGTGGACAAAAAGATTGGAATTTGTGCAAGAGGGAGGCCATTTATGCAGGGATGTTTCCCTAGCGGTCACCCTGCCGACTGCTCCGGTGCTTCGTCTTGATTATTCATGCCTCACTCGCCCTGTGCGTTTCCGCGCGTTTTGGCCGTGTTTTTGGATGCTGTTTTAACCAAAATTCTCAAAACGCGGGCAAAACGTGCAGAAACGCGCGGGGAGAGCGAGACAACCTCTGACAGCCGGGAAAGACATGCATAATCAAAACAAAGCACCGGAGCAGTCGGCGGGGGTGACCGCAGGGAAACAGCCCTGCATAAATGGCCCGAAAGTGCCTCTGTCTGTCTCCCCCCCCCCACATACACACAGGGCTAATAACAGCTCAGAGAGGAGAGGGTCAGTTTCAGTTGCTGAAACTGCCCTAGTGGGAGGGTTAGACCCCCTCCCCAATACTGTGCCACCAATAAGAATCAGGTACCCACATCAGCATCATTTTCTTTCTTTCTTTAAAGTTAGGAACATCCCATTATGGATCATCCAGTGCCTCATCTGGTTTGGCCTTCATCACTGAGGCCGTTCCCCCCCCCCCCCCGTGTCCCCTGGGAACAGGGAGGAAGTCAGGAACACACGGAGTTGTACGCACACGTTTCCTCTGTACCTTCCTCCCCTGCTCAGCCCACCCATCTGTTTCCCGGCAATGTTCCTGAATGGCAGGAACATGAGGGAACAGCTTGAGGGACGGAAATGGGTGGCCGATGAAGGCGGCCAAATATAACTCACAGGATCTCGGGGTCAGGGACCAGATGAGGCCTCCGCCCTCAGAGAAGGTTTGACTGGGAAATGACTGGTCTCCATCAACTACACCTTGAACCAAGGGATGAACAAGTGTTCCCTAGTTTTGTTTCTTTTCATATTTTTGTCCCAACAGTTTCAGTTCTCTACTTTTTGCTACTGGTTATTAAGATTTGTTTGTATTGTGTACACATCGTACACTTTTCATAAGCAATTTATACATTCCATGTACATCACTATATTATTATTACTACTATTACTACTATTATTATTGGTTATTTATAGTCTTTCGTTCTCATTGAGACTCATGGCAGATTATTAGGGTTGCCAACCTCCAGGTGGTGGCTGGAGATCTCCCGCTATTACAACTGATCTTCAGGCGACTGAGATCAGCTCCCCTGGAGAAAATGACTGCTTTGGCTATTAGATTCTATGGTATTGAAGTCCCTCCTCTCTCCAAACTAGGGTTGTCAACTCCGGGTTGGGAAATACCTGGAGATTTTTGGGGCGGAGCCTGAGGAGAGCGGGGTTTGGGGAGGGGAGGGACTTCAATGCCACAGAGTCCAATTGCCGAAGCAACCATTTTCTTCAGGGGAACTGATCTCTATTGGCTGAAGGTCAGTTGTAATAGCAGGAGATCTCCAGCTAGGACCTAGAGGTTGGCAACCGTACTCCAAACCCCGCCCTCTTCAGGCTCCACCCCTGAAATCTCCAGGTATTTCTCAACCTGGAGCTGGCAACCCTACAGATTACTGAGTGCATGTTAAGTACACGCAGCAGGATGGGATATTTAATAAGCAATACAATAGGGTTTAGACTACAGAAACCTGAAAACAAACAGAAATCTCAAACGGAGCTGAAACAGAGCATGAACCTTTAGACAAGATACGTTAAGTGGTGTAGAAACTACCTAGTCTGGAGCATTTTTACAGCATTGGATAGCTACACAGGGTTACAGTCCCTATACCCTTCACCAATGCAACTTTCTGACCATTTCATTATGGAAAAAGCCCTCTTGAATAATTTTGTTTTGCATATTTGTGGAAATCCAGGAGAGTGAGAACCTTTCTAGCCTTGGCAGGGAGGCCAGAATCCATCACCCATACTCATGAATTCTCTGTGCCGGGGGGGGCACTACAGAGAATGCATGAGTATGGGTGATGGATTCTGCCCATTTGCAGGATGCACTCCCACAAGGCCCTGCTGGGATGAACACAGTTGGTGTGGTGGAGTATAGGGAGAGAGGCAGTCCTTCAGATAAGAGGGACCAAAGCTGTGCAGGGCTTTGTATGTGACAGTCAATACCTTGAACTGAGCCCAGTAATTGATGGGCAGCCAGTGGAGTGACTTGCACAATGGGAGTGATGTCCATGTTCCGTCTAACTCCTGATAATAACCCAGCTGCAGCATTTTGAACTAACTGGAATCTCCAGATTGACATTGTAGGGAGACCCACGTAAAGCGTGTTGCGGTAGTCTAGTCACAGTGTTTCCATGGCATGGATCCAGGTTGCCTGGTTGGCTGAGCCAAGGTAGGGGCCATCTTGTGGGCTGGATTACGTTGGAAGAAAGCATTTTTTGCAGCTCTATTAACTTGCTTCTCTAGCAGTAATGCTGGATCCAGGATAACCCCAAAGCTCTTAACCTGAATCAGCAAGGCTCAGCTGAACCCCATTGAAAGTGTGGAACACGATGTCCTTCAAGACATCTGCCTTCCTAACCAGCATCACTTCTGTCTTGTCTGGGTTTAGTTTCAATGTATTTGTTTTCAGCTTTTCAACCACAGAAGTCAGGCAGCAACTGAGGTAGGGTTGCCGGGTCTAGGTTGGGAAATACCGGGAGATTTTGGGGGTGGAGCCTGAGGAGAGGAGGGCTTGGTGAGGGGAGGGACTTCAATGCCATAGAGTCCAATGGCCAAGGCAGCCATTTTCTCCAGGGGGGCTGATCTATGTCGCCTGGTGATCAGTTGTAATAGCAGGAGATCTCCAGCCACCACCTGGAAGTTGGCAGCCCTACTCATGAGATTGCATAGATGGAATTGGAGGGAGCAACCCACTTAGAGGTACGAACCAGGCTCACGGAAATGATACTTGGGCCCTGCTAGCAAATTGCACTAAAAGTGTTAACATCTCCCAAAGGCAAAATAACACAGGGAATGCAGGGCCCAACAGGGACAAGAAAAAAACGATTAGTGAATAGGGACAGCTGGGGTTTCTGGAGCTGTTGACCAGCCCCACTTTGAATATGATATTCCCATTAAGATTGTACCCAAGTAAGTTTGAAAATAAGCATGGTGAGGTAGGGGGGGAACTAGGAAAGGAGATAACTACACGAACAGCTTCTTCCTGCTTCTAATTATAGGGACTGGTGAAAGACTGGAAGCAAAGGAAGGCAGGATCTGCCTTCCAAGTGGGGAGAGGAGGAGGAAGAAGAAGAGTTGGTTTTTATATGCTGACTTTCTCTACCACTTAAGGAAGAATCAAACCAGCTTACAATCACCTTCCCTTCCCCTCCCCACAACAGACACCCTGTGAGGTGGGTGGGGATGAGATAGCTTGAAGAGAGCTGTGACTAGCCCAACGTCACCCAGCTGGCTGAGTGTGGAGTCCCCATCCTTTGTAACAATCAGATGTGGGTTGTCGGTAGGGTTGGGAAATTCCTGGAGATTTGGGGTGCAGCCTGAAGAAGGCAGGTTTGAGGAGGGAAGGGACCTCAGTGGGGTATAATGCTATGGAGTCCACACTCCAAAGCAGCCCTTTTCTCCCGGGGAACTGATTGCTGTTGCCTGGAGATTAGCTGTAATTCCAGGAGATCTCCAGGCCCCATGTGGAGGTTGGCAACCCTAGCTGTCAGTTCTCAACTCCTATGCATGCAGCGCCTAATTCAGATTAAGACCATCACACACAAGGAGATGGGGCTTCAGACTCCCACCTAGTGACATTTTTCTGACCTGAAATGGACCTGAATGGTCCAGCAATACCTTTGCCCCACAGCAAGGGAAAAATAAAAATGTGATCAAATTGCTATCTGGGGAAAAAGAAGCACAATGTCATAAAGATGAAGACGAAGAAGAAGAAGAAGAGCTGGTTTTTATATGCCAATTTTCTCTACCTTTTAAGGAGAAGCAAATCGGTTTACAATCCCCTTCCTCTCCCCACAACAGACACCTTGTGAGGTAGGTGGGGCTGAGAGAGCTCTTAATAGAACAGTGACTAGCCCAAGATCACCCAGCTGGCTTCATGTGGAGGAGTGGGGAAACCAACCCGGTTCACCAGATTAGAGTCTGCTGCTCATGTGGAGGAGTGGGGAATCAAACTTGGTTCTCCAGATTAGAGTCCACCGCTCCTAACCACTACACCATGCTGGCTGTGGGAAGGTGTGGATTCCACGAGCACCCAAACTTGCTGTGTGGGATTGCCGTGGGTGGGGTGGTTACGGTGCACACCAGTGCAGTGTGACTTCTGGGAACCAGGCACGCCAAAGTTAGCGTGTAACAGCTCTGCAAAATTAGCTCGGACATGGCCGTCACTGCTGTCATCAAAGACAGGATTTTCACACCATTTCAAGCGGCCGCCATGCCAAAGGCGGGCCTTCTGAAACCCCACACGGAGCCTTCTCTTTCAGAGTCTGCCAGCTGTTGGCTTAGAGGAGCCGTTTCACACGGCTGTGGAGGGACTGGAAGACAAGAGGCTGGTGTTTGGGGGGAAAAGCTGTGAGAAAAATTCCAGGCTAGGAGGGGAGGCCGTCCCGACAGGAAACAGGGGGCCTGAGAGCAACCGAGAGAAGGAATTCCAGAGGGGTGGCAAAGAGCTGCTCTGGCTCCCTGGAAAGACGAGAGGCCCTTCGGCTTACCAACGGCAACAGTTCCCTGTCCGGAGCCAATGAAACACCCCCGCCCGAGCCTTCCACTCGGCTGCCGCAAGGGAAGAATGAAAATACTATAAATAACCCCTCGTCTCCTAACTGCAAGCAGATGTCTTTGGCTGTGACTTCATCCTGAGAAGAGGCCAGCTTGCAGCGATGCGCAGGGAGCCGTGCGAATGAATGGCTTGTGGGATTCTTGAATGGGGCTCAACATTCTCGGAGCCGGTCAAAGTGCCTGGGAGAAATTCCAGCGCTCCCCCCTTTGGAACTGAGTCTTGCCGCTGCCTGGGAGCACCAGCACAAGCCGGCATGGCACCTGGCCTTTTCCAGGCTCCAGCTGGTGCCGCGCCGGGCTGTGCTATGGTTTGGAGGGCTCTCCGAGAGTCAAGGGCCGTGGGAGAAGATGCCAGGTTTCGGCGTGGGAGCCTCCGCTGCAAACGTGCTGAGAGCGGCTAGGGTGTCCAACTCCATGTTGGGAAATACCTGGAGATTTGGGGATGGAAGCTGGGGAGGGCAGGGTTTGAGGAGGGGAGGGATCTCAGTGGGGTAAAATGCCACACAGTCCACCCTCCAAAGCAGCCGTTTGTCTCCAGGGGAACTGAGCTCTGTAGTCTGGAGATCAGTTGTGATTCCAGAAGATCTCCAGGCCCCATCTGGAGGCTGGCAACCTTAGAACTCAGCACCTGCCTTCTAGACAGGAACTGATATAGCCTAGTTGCTAAGCAAGTAAGCTATGAATGAAAAAGTTGCTGGTTCTAATTTCACTTCTACCATGAATTCTTTGGGTGCCTTTGGGCAGCCCCAAATCTGTAGTGGGGGATGATAATAACTACCTTACGGGGTTGCTGTAAAAATCACAATAAGATAATTAAAAATATATAAATTTAGATATTTATATCCCACTTTTCTCCCCAGTGGGGACTCAAAGCAGCTTACAATATTCTCCCCTCCTCCATTTTATCCTTACAAAAATAACCTTTTGAGGTCCGTTAGGCTAAAAGACATTGACTGGCCCAAAGCCACCCTGCAAACTTCCATGGCAGAGTCAGGATTTGAATTCAGGTCTCCCAGATCCTAATCTGAAACCCTAACCACTATGCTATGCTGGTTCTGATGATGCACGAGGCAACCACTTGGTTGAAGCTAAACTGGGCTGGGTCTAGTCACTGCCTGGACAGGAGACCTCCTGGGGATTCTACTCTGTTCACTTAGTCTACCTCACAAGGTTTTTGTGAGGATAAAATGTAACAATACAATACATGGTGCGAATGTTGCTGGGAAAACTAAATTTCCATGTTACAGAAGTAGGCAATAGTTTAATAGTTGTTAAGCTTAAAAACTGATCACCTAGAAATGTCCTGTTCAGTTTAGAATAAGTTGACCCTTCTTGCCTCACAGCACATCAAGATAAGCTGAGGTGACAAACTGGGAGAGCATCTTTGAAAGTTGATGGAGAAATTATCGGTGATAATAGTTCCACAACAATGGAAGAACCTTTTCTACGCATGTTCTGAGCTGGGAGGGGGAGTGTTTACGTAGAATGTTATTCTGAATAGTCACATTAATTCAAAGGTCTGGATCAGGCAATGGCCTTTTATGCATGGGTTGTTCCTGTCTGGTCACCTCCCGACTTCTTCGGGGCTTTGTTTTAATTATGCATGTATTTTTCGACCGTCAGAAGTTGTCTCTCATTTCCCCCACATTTTCAGGATGCCGCTTAACCCCGAATTCAAAGTCTGCCCCGATCCCAAATCAAAAGCCGGTCCGTGCATACTTGTCACTTTGGGGTTTTCTCCTCATGCCCATTCTCGCTTCTCTTCCCCACGTGTCTGCCCCCCTCATCTAACCCTTCCCCTTGAAGCCATTATCGAGTGCACTAGGGAGAGAATAATGCTGGAATACCATAAGGCTGCTTTTTTGTCAGTTTCACAGTGAGTGTGGGTCAGTTTCAGATCAAACAGTTGAGAGAACACTGAAATTATCACAAGCAACCTATGCTGCTGCTTATTTGGTCAGTTTCAGTTCTGGGCAGGATGGAACAAAGCTGGGCTGATTTGCCACCCTCCCCTTATACACATCCTCTTATAGGCATGAAAGCCTTTTTTTGTGAGTGCAAGGCTACCGATGAGACGATGAAATGGTCACAAATGACTGTGTATTTTTATGTTCTTATGACCGCTGCATTGAAATAGCCAGAAACAAATTGGTTGGGAGTGGGGGTTGTCTGGACAATTTTCTGCTTTGGCTGTAAAATGGCCACTTTGTTCGGATCAAATGAAAGAATCCCACTGTGGGGCTGGCGACATATTTAAAAAAACACTACAGCCAATTACAAAGCAGTGTTTTCGGGGGGGAGGGACTCACACATGATTCAGAAGCTCCGCATTTTCGCTGGTGATACATAATTTCTTTGGGGGCAGAAAGCCCCTGTGCATAGTGTTTTGAAAATTCGACTGCAAATACTGTGCAGTTAGAGAGCAGCAGATCCAGCGGAAACTGGCCACGCTTAAAAGGCCAGAGACTTTTGAATTGGCAATGGAGCATCCATGTAGGACTTTTACACTCACTTTCCTTTGCAGCGTATCATATCCCCTGCTTCCCCCTTCCACCCGGCTGTATCACCGGAGGGCTCTTCCTTTTTTTAAATCAGCAATCGCTATAGCACAACTTTCAGTGTCACTTATAAAAGTGCCTGAACTTTGGCCTCTGCTTTCAGATGCAAACAGGATATTGTAGGTTTCAAACATCGCAGCTCAGCTCCTTTTCCTCACTCTTTCAACAGTCTCCTCTCTGTCTATCTCCTGTTCGCAACCAGTTTCTTTCCTCTGACTCACACACTTGTGCTTTTTTTTGAAAGTCCACGGTACATTCCATGCTTCTTCAGCCGCATAGCTGTTGGTGGAAGGAAACCCCAAACGGCTTGGAGATGAAAGAGGGTCAGTCTCCCAGAGACATCGCTCTGTTCCTTTTCAAATCCTACAGTTCTGGGACTGAAGGGAAGTCTCTTCTTGAGGAGACGGGTTGCCATGCGGAAGGAAAAGCAAGTGAAGAAAGGGACCGGCAGACACAGGAAATGCAGAGACAGCCAGGGTGGTGTAGTGATTAGAGTTGAGCTAAGACTGGGGACAGCTGGGATCAAATTCTACAAAGCTCTGTAGATGACCTTGGGCCCCTTGTGATCTCTCAGCCTAAACTACCTCGCAGGGTTGTTATGTGGATACAACATGGGAGAAGAGTGTGATATGAAGAGGAAGGGGGTGGGTGGAAGAAAGAAAATAGAAACAGAAAAACCACAGGAACACCAGAGGGGACCAAATCCTTTCTTAAGGTGCAAGCAACTTCTTGTGAAGGTTTCCCAGTCACACAGTAAAGAACAGAGTTATATTCACCACAGGATGGTATTTATACACGCCATGTATTTTATACATTTTAGGCATCTATGTGTTATATGTATATGCTTATGACTTTGTTAATGAGTAATAAATGACTACTACTACTACTACAGACTGGTATTAACAAAACTACGCTCAGACCCTTTTCATCACAGAAGGGGCATCTAGATGAAGGTGCAAAGGCGAGGTGTGCTGAATCGTTGCGTTAGATGCTCACAAGCCTCCCTCCAGGAACTGTGCAGCCAATTCCCAAAGGACTAGCAAGATCAGCGCAAGCCATGGTGCTCTAGACCCTTCGTAGGGTTGCCAGTTCTGGACTGAGAAATTCCTGGTGATTTGGGGGTCGAGTCTGGGGAGGGTGGGGTTTGGGGATGGGAGGGACATCAGTGCAGTATAATACTGACCTTCAAAGTAGCCATTTTCTCCAGGACAGAGGAACTGGTCCATGGCACTCTAGACCCCCTCAAACAAGTTGTTTTGTTTGTGGGCCTCCTGGAGGCACCTGGTTGGCCACTGTGTAAACAGACTGCTGGACTTGATGGACCCTGGACTGATCCAGCATGGCCTTTCTTATGTTCTTATGGTCTCTACAGTCTAGAGAGCAGTTGTAACTCTGGGAGATCTCCAGCCCCCTCCGAAGGTTGACAACCCAACCCCTGGGATGTTTGGCAGTACTTCAGAAGTTTTCTTCCATACACACTCTCCCTTTTCAGTGCAATGCTGCAGTGACTAGGGGAAGCTGCCATGAGGATGAAGCCATAGCAAAACCACCACTAATTGTTTTGTTTTGAAATCCTCTTTCACCGCTGAGCTCTCCTTGTTTGGCGTGTGCTGCACCTCCCATTACTGACTGCAGGGCTAGTCTGCAGTAGAAAAGCTAGATTCGAGTCCAGTAGCACCTTAGAGAGCAACAAGATTTTCAGGATATAAGCTTTCAAGACTCAAAGCTCCCTTCGTCAGATACGAGCTGGTATTCTAAACATTACTGGTTGATAGGGTTGCCAGGTGCCCGGTGGTGGCGGGCAAACCCCAGGCAATTCGCCCATCTGCCCGCTGACCACCTGAGGGTTGCAGGCAAATGGGCATGCGCGTGCCAATGCATGCGCGCGGCGCTTCCGGTTTACAACTGTAAGTGCTGCCTTGCTTGGGGCCTTTTCCTCTTAGTTCAAGTGGTAAAGGGCCGCTTTACCACTCAAACTTAAGAGGAAAAGGCCTCTCGCGAGGAGGCACTTCTGGTGAGGAGGCGCACAATTGTACCCGCAGCCCCATAGCCTCCTGCCGAAGCAAAGGAGGGACCTGGTAAGCCTACTGGTTGAACGAGAGGTCGTTGAACTGTTAGCGCTTGAGCTGTACATTGTGACACCCGCCCCATCCCCAAACACCATCCTTGATGGCCTACTCTCCCAAGGAAAAGATGATTTGGAATAGGGAACAGATGTGTGTGTGTTTTGGTTAACACTGTCCCCCATTTTTCTACCGCCACTTCCCCACAACCACCACCACAAGCCATTTCCCTCCACATGTTTCCCACGTATTTGCCCTTTCTATGTCGAGGGGCCTAGTTTCATTTTGTTTTGCCTTGAGATTTGAAATTATAAAGCAAGTTCCTGTTTGCTCACTTTCTCATATACACACAAACTGCAATATGTAGTTTAGAATACTGGTCTACCATACATGGCTGTTAAAAATACACCTATCAATCTCTATCTATCTATCTATCTATCTATCTATCTATCCATCCATCCATCCATCCATCCATCCATCCATCCATCCATCCATCCATCCATCCATCCATCCATCCATCCATCTATCTATCTATCTATCTATCTATCTATCTATCTATCTATCTATCTATCTATCTATCTATCTATCTATCTATCTATCTATCTATCGATATATGCTACGTGGTATATATTGTAACATTGAACCTTCTCCAAGGCAAGGCAAAAGATGCTTCAAGTATTGAGTATTCTGTCCTGGGGCCAAGGGTCGAGCTTCCACAGTGATGTTTTATATTCTTCACATTTAGGAGAAGGCCTCAGCCTCTATGCCAGGGGTGTCAAACATAAGGCCCAAGGGCCAAATCTGGCCCCTTGAGAGCTCTTATCTGGCCCGCGAGTCAGCAGAGGCTAGGGCTGCCAGGTCCCTCTTCACCACCACTGGGAGGTTTTTGGGGTGGAGCCTGAGGAGGGCGGGGTTTGGGGAGGGACTTCAATGCCATAGAGTCCAATTGCCCAAGCGGCCATTTTCTCCAGGTGAACTGATGTCTGTTTTTATCAACTGGTGCCTGAAGCAGCCAGGGGTGGGAAACAATATGGAAGGAAGTGTTAACCCTTGTTCCCCAGGACTGTGCTCCAGTCTTACCCCTCCCAGTTGCTGCTTTTTTAGGGCCAAAAGACATGCTTGGGAGTTCCAGGCACAGAATCCCACAGTTATGTGCCACTTAGGCCCTTGATCGACACACTCATCTGTATCACCTGGATCTTTCCTCAACACTTGAAAGCTCACAGATAAATGTTCCCTGCCTCCACATGTTCCATTTCTTCACATTCCAGTTATCTTCTTCAGGTCTTTCATTGGTTTACCTTGCCTATTACCAAATACATTCTCCTTACAGAAATCATTGAGGCACACTGTTAATTATGACACTTGGCCCTTTTATGCAGAGTTGTTACGCCGTGGTCACCGCCGCCGCCTGCTTCGGGGCTTCCTTTTGATTATGCATGCCTTATCCGTCCGTCAGAGGTTGCCTCGCTCTCCCCGCGCCTTTTGCCCATGTTTTCCAGATGCTGTTTTAGCCAGAATCTGGAAAATGAGGGCAAAACACAAGGGGAGAGGGAGGCGACCTCTGACAGGCAGAAAAGGCATGCATAATCAAAAGGAAGCAGTCGGCGAGGGTGACCGCAGGGGAACATCTATGCATAAAAGCCCTTAGTTGTGACTCAAGGTTGGCTCCAGGTTCGGGAGGCTCCAGGGCAAGATGGCCTCTATTTCCCACACTAAGCACGCTGCTTCCTCCTCCACCACCATCCTGTGCCTCCATTTGCATTTACACACTGAGAAAACAGGCACTACTCAGTGCCAGCATTGCCACTGGCTTGCCCAGCCAGCCAGCAGCGATAACTTCTAGGAGCAGCCACAGCAGCCTCTGCCACTCAGAGATGTGGCGGGCAAGAAAACTGCAACCGCTCTTCCTAGGGTTGCCAACCTCCAGGTGGTGGCTGGTGATCTCCCGCTATTACAACTGATCTGCAGGTAGGGTTGCCAACCTCCAGGTACTAGCGGGAGATCTCCTGCTATTACAACTGATCTCCAGCCGATAGAAATCAGTTCCCCTGGAGAAAATGGCCGCTTTGGCAATTGGACTCTATGGCATTGAAGTCCCTCCTCTCCCCAACCCCCCTCCTCAGGCTCCACCCCCCAAATCTCCAGGTATTTCTCAACCCGGAGCTGGCAACCCTAACTGTTCCCTCTCCTTGCTGTTATCCTGGAACAGCTGGACTTGGCCGGCTTGGCCAAGTCATGCCACTTCCACACAGTGCAAGAGGGTATGCAATGTGCCACAGCAGGTCAGGAGTCCAGGTACGGCACGGGGGGGGGGGCTCCCGAGCCCCCCCCCCACTACACAGTAATGCCAACTTAATGCTGTGCAGAAACAGCGACTTCTAATTTCAGCGAATGCTGGTCTCGTTGCTCTCTGGGACTACCCTAACTGTGGCTGGATTGGGGCCATTGCCTCCTCATCAACACTGGCTTCAATGGAAAGCTCTATCGGCAGTGATTAAGCTGGGAAAGTCTTCTCCGCGTGTGCCATCAACAAATTAGTGAACCAGTTTAAGATTTTAAGTCCACTTTGTTACCTTCGGAAGGGCTAGCTGCATGTCTGCACATGGATTTTTAAGGACACATCCTTAGTGTAAAGCACATCCAAGCAAAAGGACGTCTGCCTACAGGCGGAGCTGATCTCCTGCTAGGGTAGCCAACCTCCAGGTATGGCCTGGAGGTCTCCTGGAATTACAACTCATCTCCAGACTACAGAGATCAGTTGCCCTGGAGAAAATAGCTGCTCTGGAGGGCGGACTCTATGGTATTATACTCTGCTCTCCCCTCCCCAAACCCTGCCCTCTCCCAGGCTCCTCCCCCAAATCTCCAGGAATTTCGCAACCTGGAGTTGGCAACCATCTATCCTGCCTTTCCAGCCAGGGGTACATCTTGGATGGACACACACATCCCTCTTGTGCAACATGGTACCCTGGGGTGGGGTGGGGTGAGGGCAGTACTGCTTCTCGCCCTGCTGCTTGAGACATGATTGACAAACCAGGAGCATGAGATGCTTCAGTGCAGACACACCATAAATCTTCAATTCAATCAGGGAGTGTTTTGAGCAGCTTACCTGCAGATGACCCCAAACTCTATTACCCAGTACCTTGTTTTCTTTCCCAAGGGCGAAATTACCTGTGTTGACAGAGGCGTCTGATAAAGTAGGCTCTTGCCTTATAAAAGCCTTTTTTTTTTTTTTTGGCCATCAAGTTGCAGCCGATTTATGGCGACCCCTCCTGGGGTTTTCAAGGCAAGAGACGCTGGGAGGTGGTTTGCCAATGCCTGCCTCTGCATTGGGACCCTGGACTTCCTTGGTGGTCTCCCATCCAAATACTAGGGCCGACCCTGCTTAGCTTCCGAGATCTGACAAGATCAGGCTAGCCTGGCCGATCCAGGTCGGAGCTACAGTACATCTACCTTTAATGTGCAATCCCTTTCGCCTTTACTATAGCTACTGGCAAAGGGGCAAGTCTTTGGCATTCTAAAAAGTTTCTCCAACTCTCTGCTCCTTCCTTTGGTTGGGGTGCAAAGGGGATCTACTTACCTGGCATGGTCCAGGGTATGATATCTCCTGCCCACCTCTGTCATCATCTGTCCTGGCTGGTTGCAGCCCAGAAAAGAAAAAGATGCTGCCCTTCTCTCCGAAGATGCTGCCTTGACTCTCCAGATCTCAGCTGCTCTTGTTTTGCCAGCTCTGAAACTTGTGGAAGTGGGAGCTGGACATGTCCGTCCCTCCTCCTAATCTCCGTTTCTCCTCCCCAAAGCCTCCGTCCCTCCCTCCCTTCCCTGGAATGCAAAGCAAGCAAAGGCCAAAAGCGGAGAGAAATTCCTCTTCATTAACATGCTTCTGGCATCTGTAGTCTGTGCTAAGACTCCCATAACATGAACCTCCTGAGAAAACAAACCTCAGATCCCAGGGGTGGGCGGGTGGGGGTTGAGGTAGATTGGGGGTACATTCTCCATCTGGGAAGGAGACAGGAAGGGGAGATGTATTCTGACAATTGGCGGATGGACGGGGAGGAATTGAAGAGTGATGGCTTACTGGAACTGTGGGGAGGGGCAGTGGCTCAGTGGTAGAGCATCTGCTTGGCATGCCGAAGGTCCCAGGTTCAGTCCCCAGCATCTCCAGTTAAAGGGATTAGGCAAGTAGGTGATGTGAAAGACCTCTGCCTGAGACCCTGGACACACGCTGCTGGTCTGAGCAGACAATACTGACTTGGATGGGCCAAGGGTCTGATTCAGTATACGGCAGCTTCATGTGTTCATGTAGAAATGGGCTTCTTATCATAAATTTGGATTACAGGGCTGTCAATGCCAGCATTACAATTAGGCAGCTGTAGGTGGCTGTCTAGGGGTGCACAGTAAGGGGAGCTCTGCAAAATGTGCAGGCAGGAGACAGCGTGCAAGAGAGTGAGTCAGATCTGATGCACCGTAGTGACTAATGCTCTGCAGTGTGGGAAGTCCCCAGTTCAAATCTCACCTCTGCCACAAACTCACCGAAGTGGCCACTCTTTGTTAGCCTACCCCATCTGCAATATGGTGATAATAAAACCGGTCTACCTAACAGAGCTGTTGTAAGGATAGGGTTGCAGGTCCGGATTGAGAAATACCTGGAAATGATGAGGGAAGAGGGGGGACTTCGATGGGGTATAGGGCCATAGAGTCCACCTTCCAAAGCAGCCATTTTCTTTAAGCGAACTGATCGGTGTCGCCTGGAGACCAGTTGTAATCCCAGGAGATCTCCAGCCACTACTTGGAGGTTGGCAACTCTATGTAAGGATAACAACTGGATAATATTTTTAAGCACTTTAGTTGCTGAAACCATACAAATGCTATCATACCCATTAACCGGAGAAAAGAGCCATGCTATTATGGATGGAAGGATCTTATCATGCCCACACAGTGTTGTGGTATAGGGATAGCATACTATGTGGAAATAGGAACAGACAATGTGCAAACTTTGAGTACATCTAAAGGTGCATTGTCCTAACCCAGGGTAGCCTGATCAGCAGAAACTAAGCAAGGTCAGTCCTGGTTAGTACTTAGCTGGGGGGCTACCAAGGAAGTCCAGGGTCTTCCAGAGGCAGCCAATGGCTAACCACCACTGTCTCTTGCCTCGAAAACCCTACAGGGTTGCCATAAGTCCGCTGTGACTTGATGGCAATTGCCACCACCACCACCTATTCTTTAGTCTGAGCATTCTGTGTTTAGACAAACTTGTTCCTCTACAGTGAACAATGTTTCACAGATGAAAAAGGAGCACTTGTAACATCTATGTCCCCACATCAAGGTTCTTTGTCTGAGGTGAAAGCCAGCATGGGGTAGCGCTTAGAGTGCTGGGCTGTTATCTGGGAGACCCAGGTTCAAATCCCCACTCTGCCATGGAAGCTTGCTGGATCATCTCAGGCCAGTCAAGCATTCTCAGTCTAACCTACCTCACAGGGTTGTTGAGAGGATAATATAGAAGAGAATGATGTAGGAACTCCCTGCCCCAGAATGTGATGATGGCTGCCAAATTGGAAGGCTTTAAGAGGGGAGTGGACATGTTCATGGAGGAGAGGAGTACTCATGGCTACTAGTAAAAATGGATACTAGTCATGATGCATACCTATTCTCTCCAGGATCAGAGGAGCATGCCTGTTATATCAGGTGATGTAGAACACAGGCAGGATAATGCTGCTGCAGTCGTCTTGTCTGTGGACTTCCTAGAGGCACCTGGTTGGCCACTGTGTGAACAGACTGCTGGACTTGATGGGGCTGGGTCAGATCCAGCATGGCTTTTCTTATGTTCTTATGAGCATGCCTATTATATTAGGTGCTGTGGAACACAGGCAGGATAATGCTGCTGCAGTCGTCTTGTCTGTGGACTTCCTAGAGGCACCTGGTTGGCCACTGTGTGAACAGACTGCTGGACCTGATGGACCTTGGTCTGATCCAGCATGGCCTTTCTTATGTTCATAGGACATTGAGTCTCAGTTGGGGAGAAAGGCGGGGTATAAATGAAGTAAGTAAATCAAGGCTCATTGTCTGAGGCATGGCTCCAGGTTTTTCTCTCTCATGATTCTTGGTAAGATTGAATGGATGAATATTTCCCCATATAAACACACACACACACACACATACACACGCGCAGAATCCTGTTCCATGACCCAAGTTCAACCTTCCCAGCCTGTGATGGAGAAGGAGAATACTAGCTTAACATAAAATGTTTGTACCTTACCTTGTAACTGCATTCTCCTGTGAGATTTTCTCCTTGGTCATCTGTTCTCTGGACACTATGTTTTTTTCTGGGATTTCTGTCCTGATGTGTTCCTCAGTACCTTTCCCGTCTGCCTCAGGACGGTCCAGCGTACGGCCTTTCGCTTTGTCTTCTGTGCCCTCACCCAGTTGCCCCAGCTCAGGAACACTCTTTGAGATGGTGGTCACAACAACAGGCTCTATCCTTTGGGAACAGGATGGGCCGTGGTTGGCTTTGGGCGGTGGTGTCTCTTGGAGCTCCAATTCCTCATCTGCTAAGGAAGCCTCGTTTCTCAAGATGGGCGCGACAGCAGTCACACAGGGCTCTGGGACCGCTGGTAGTGGGGTATCCTGAATTCTGTCTTTCGAGGTCCCCGTGGCTTTAGCCTTGTCCCGTTTTCCGGACCTTGGCATGGTCCCCATGTGGCTGTACATGTCACATGAGCGGGCGTAAGGGGACGGGCTTTTTGGCATGGTGTTCAGGTCATCCTGTGTGCTTTCGATGGGGGGCTCCAGGAAGCTGTTTGAGGACAAAAGACCCCCTCCAGGAGTCTCGAGAACGCTGGGGGCAACAGACACACGCCGGAAGGTGAAGGCCCGTGGAATACTGCTCAGGCTCCCAAAGCCTTTAAACTTGAGGAACTCTGCAGGGGGGGGGGGGAAGCCAGAGTTGGTTATGCTCCATGAGTAGGGTTGCCAACCTCCAGGTACAATATTAACGTGCCCTAAGTGCCCCGTAGCGCAGTGTTAAGCTGCAGTACTGCAGTCAAAAGCTCTGCTCACGACCTGAGTTCGATCCCAACGGAAGTCGGTTTCAGGTAGCCGGCTCAAGGTCGACTCAGCCTTCCATCCTTCCCAGGTCGGTGAAATGAGGACCCAGCTTGCTGGGGGTAAAGGGAAGATGACCGGGGAAGGCACTGGCAAACCACCCCATAAACACAGTCTGCCTAGAAAACGTCGGGATGTGACGTCACCCCATGGGTCAGGAATGACCTGATGCTTGCACAGGGGACCTTTACCTTAAGTGGTTGCACATGTGACTTTGATGACATATTTATGATTTTAGAGATATAGTCGTATGGTGGTTTCATGCTAATGAAATTTTGCAGACTGCTGAACTTGCCTGGGTTGCTTTGTTTCGGATTGTAACCTCCAGGTCCTAGCTGGAGATCTCCTGCTGTCACAACAGATCTCCCGCCGATAGAGATCAGCTCCCCTGGAGAAAACGGCCGCTTTGGCAGTTGGACTCTATGGCGTTGAAGTCCCTCCCCTCCCCTAACCCCGCCCTCCTCAGGCTCCGCCCCAAAAACCTCCCGCCGGTGGCGAAGAGGGACCTGGCAACCCTGTCCCTAAGGGGGGGAAATTCTGGAAGGTTCTATAGTCATTCATAGCACCAATGACATGTGGCTCTCTCTTGCATTGTTGGCCTCGCTTTGTTCAAAACAACAACAAGGACTGTTTCCCCCTTCTTCCTGTGTCAGGATAAATATGCCTGACTGCCGAGGTGACTTCTTTATACCTCGGGAAGCTCACAAAAAACGTCTGCCACAATAAATGTGGCTGTTCTTGAAGCGCCACTAGAACCGCCATCGTTTTCTCTGAGGGAAAGAGGCAGAGCTGGGACTGCTCTGGCACGGTCTCTAGAGCCGTCTACATCTGCTTTGCCTCAGAAAAATGCTTCTTTGCCTCATGAGCTAGGGTTGCCAACCTACAGGTGGCTTTTCAACCAAAGAGCAACCGCTATGGCAATATTCACAACAGGTTATACACAAAAAATGAGCCAATGGTATTATATATAGGTTCTTGTAGGTTATCCGGGCTGTGTAACCGTGGTCTTGGCAGCTGCTGGCGAAACGTCAGGAAAGAAAATACCAAGACCACGGTTACACAGCCCGGATAACCTACGAGAACCAATGAACTCTGACCGTGAAAGCCTTCGACAATATATTATATATAATTCCTGTATTATTTCATTCAGTCATAAAGACAACGGTTTTAACCTCAACTGTATTCCAAGACCAACAATTCAACAAATCAAGACAGAATTCATTCTGTTTCACAACTTTCCTCAGCTGAAAATTTTCCTTTTCAGGTACTTGATCCCACTGTAAAATAAAAAAATTAACCCATGGAGTAATACTAATGAATGAAGACGTGATAAGTTGTCTAAGCAGCGTGGGAGTGCCTGTGAGCGTCACCTTCTTCAACACAATTGAAAGGAAAAAGTACCTGAAAAGGAAAAGAAATTGAAGATTTTTGATTTTGGACAATACTTGCCCTTATACGGACTACAATACTTTTCAACTGAGGGAAGTTGCGAAACAGAATGAATACCGGAATTCTGTCTTGATTTGTGGAATTGTTGGTCTTGGAATACAGTTTAGGTTAAAACAGTTGTCTTTACGACTGAGTGAAATAATACAGGAATTATATATAATATCATTGGCTCATTTTTTTGTGTATAACCTGTTGTGAATATTGCCATAGTGGTTGCTCTTTGGTTGAATAACCTCCAGGTGGTGGCTTTAGATCTCCCAATACTATTACAACTGATCTCCAGGTGATAGAAATCAGTTCCTCTGGAGAAAATGGCAGCTTTGGCAATTGGACTCTATGGCGTTGAAGATCCTCCCCTCCCCAAACCCTGCTCTCATCAGGCTCCGCCCCCAAAATCTCCAGGTATTTCCCAGCCTGGAGCTGGCAACCCTACTCACGGGCAGAACTCACAAATTCCAGTTTAAGTTTCCCACACACCCCTCCAAACTACTGATATTTTAGAACTGAATTTCCTACCTGCGTGGAAATGGTACTGCCCAGAAGGATTTGTTACATGCGGGCCGTACTATCTGGATCAGCTCTAGTTACACACCATGTAGGAGGCCTTTGGTGATCACCATTACCGCTCAGCCCATCCCAATGCTCAATACGGTTATATTCACAATTGCCCCAAAAACCCCAAGGCTATTGAGAGTGGTCCGCTGCAGTACTGCAGTCCAAGCTCTGCTCACAACCTGAGTTCGATCCCGACAGAAGTCAGTTGCAGGTAGCCGGCTCAAGGTTGACTCAGCTTCCCATCCTTCCACGGCCGGTAAAATGAGTACCCAGCTTGCTGGAGGTAAAGTGTAGACAACTGAGGAAGGCAACAGCAAACCACCCCGTAAAACATAAGTCTGCCTAGTAAACGTCGGGATGTGACATCACCCCATGGGTCAGGAGTGACCCGGTCCTTGCGCAGGGGACTACCTTTACCTTTATGGCACATATAGAGGATAGGATCCAGGGAGACTCAGGCTTGAATCCCCACTCTACCACAGAAGCTTAAAAAAATACAAAATGCATGTATACATATTGTACCTATGAAAATAAAGCCTTATAAGAGGGAATACAGAACACGACAACAGAATTTCATACATTCCATCTGTCCTTATTTACCATGTAGAGTCCCTGTTTTCTGGTTCCTGTCCCTGGTAAATTCTTGGTTTTTTATTGGGATACCATTTAAATTTGTTGTTAATGCTGGATTTCTAGCGTTGCCATTCTTTGCCATTCTTTTTTGGTTCCTGTCCTTGGTAAATCCCTGTTTTTTTAATGGGATGCCTTTTAAAGATGTTAGATTGCTAGAGCTGCCATTCTTTGCAGTTGAGCCCCCTCACAAGTAAATCTCTAGCGACCAACTCCCCTGGGGGAGAGGGAAAAAACATAATTTCACATGAACATGCATCTAGCCATTTTACATAGTGATGCTCAATTATTAGTATGGAACTAACCAGAAAGACCAGACTGGAAGGGAGGGACCCTGACCCAGGAATGCCTGCTTTGCATGCAGCAGTTTCCAGGTTCAGCCCCTGCTGAATTACAACTAATAATGAAGCTCAAAACAATGTATTCTCCTGGATTGAATAGAGACCTGGGATTCATGTCTCATTACCAATGCTGATTTCTCCATGCCTACTACCACTCTGCATATCACACCTAATACAATCGCACCTGCTAATGTCATTTACCTGCTATTGACATTTACATTGGGTTTCTGAATTCACTCTTCTCCACTTAAGGACAGATGAACTCACATCTAGCTGTATCTGAAGAAGTGAGCTGTGACTCATGAAAACTCATACCCTACCAGAAATTTTGTTAGACTTTAAGGTGCTACTGGACTCTCGCTCTTTTCTTCTGTCCTCCACTGTTTTAAAAGCTGGGAAGGTGTTTGTTCTTTAGGCTAAAGATATGCTATGGGGAAAGGGGGAATTGTTTGACAAATGAGAGACTCAGTGGCATCTGCATTAGAGACGTGCATTAGAGACAGGATGCATCCACCTTCCACAAACACCACTCAGAAATCTAAAGGCCCTGTGGAGGGAGATGAACCCTACAGAACAATAACCCCAGCAACTCATACACAAAATGGTTTAACAAGGTGTTTTAACATGGAGATAAAATGACTGTGGCAGGTTCCAGGAAACATGGCCAAACCTGGACAGAATGATGTAATTTGCTCCCACTGATGACACATCGATCTGGTAACTGACAAAGCGAGCTTTGACTCAGGAAAGCTTATGCACTGGGAACTTTTGGTGTTCTCTAAGGTGCTACCAAACTCAAATTTTACCACTCTGGCTTCTAAATCTGAAATCATTCGATCATAATACATAGCAATACTTCTTCCCGGTTGGTTGTGTTTAAAGTGAACCACGTTCAGAAGCAAGAGAGCGACAAATGTCCAAACAACGAACAGTAATGCAAGCCACACTGCACCAAAATGAAGAGAGAACCTGCCAGGGAAGTTCTTCCTGGTAGCATGCGAGAAGTCTGGTGTGTACGTCAGGGCATCTACAGCACAGCTAGCAAGCAGCGTTTGCTGAAGCAGAAACAATCTACCCAATTTCCGGTACAAAGGCATGTCAGTCTACCTGCCCTCTGTTGCCTCTTTATTTCACAGCTCACACCTGCGAGCACACGATATTAACTCAAGCGGTATTTATAGTCACCACAAAACAGGATGGGCGCTTGCAGCCCAGCCCACCTCTTCGCGCTGGTTGTGTTTCATAGGATTTGTCTCAGAACATCTAAGAATCAGGGGGACACGGATTCTCTGATATTCACTACCAGTTGACAATGTCGACTTGAAGTGGCCTGAAGAGACCGGAGAACTGGGTTTCGATAGGCCTGTAAACATTCTCATTTATCTATATTCATATTCCACTTGAACCCAAAGCCCCTAGGCAGGTAAGACCGCGTTATCCATCTACAAAATATAATCTGTTACTCATCTAGTACTGGTGGTCACCGAATCTCTGCACAACTAGTAATATTGCCTAATAACCAACCCTCATATAATTAGGGTTGCCAACTTCCAGGTCGTAGCTGGAGATCTCCTGCTATTACAACTGATCTCCAGTCGATAGAGATCAGTTCACCTGGAGAAAATGGCTGCTTTGGCAATTGGACTCTATGGCATTGAAGTCCCTCCCCTTTCCAAACCCTGCCCTCCTCAGGCTCTGCCCCCCAATCCTCCCACTGGTGGCAAAGAGGAACCTGGCAATCCTACATATAATGGATTTTTTGTCCATATATGATCAGTTGCTTTGTATAATCTCAGGAACCACAGATTATGACTTCAGTGTGCCTTCAACAGCTTTATGACAGGCAGAATTCCTACCCGGGCAGCTGCCTCCAGCAAAGAGATACCATGCTGGAGGGAAGCTTCATGCTTTCTTGCTTTTGCTTGTCACGCAGCTGTCAAAAGCACACGCACCCAGCCAACAAAAAAGGAAGGAAAGGTAGGAATCACAGCCGCACATCACAGAGGAAAGGCAATTGCCACCTCTGCTTCACACACCCTTGCAGTCCCTTTCCGTAGAAGTCTCACGAGGACCAGGGGTCCTCTTCTTTATTTCTTCAACATAGTCACTGCCTATAAGCAAGCTGCAGAAATGGCCTGCCTGCTCCTCCACATTTACTTACTCTTTTTAAAACCTCCTCCTTTCTTCTGGCTTTCGGCCATCTTTCAGCGTTTGATGGGGCCACGGTAACAAGAAGTTTGCAAATGCGATACGCTTTCATCCAGCCCTCCCTCCCTTCCTTTCCCACACCCTCCCCCACCCTCTCGCTTTCTTTTTTGCTCACATTTCCTCTCTTGTTGCACAACACATGCTTGCCGCACTAAGCATTGCCGGAGAAGCAGCCAAGGTGTTAACACGGTGCTACGGCGCACCGTCCCTCAGTCAACCCCCACAAAGTCTGCATGCAACATGCCTATCCAGCCCTGACTTTTCGAACCCACTTCAAGCTCTTTGCCATCACAGAAGAGGATCCGAAATGGGGCTGCCAACGTCTTTTAATGGGTGCTTCCCCTGTGCCTTTAGCAGTAGCCTGAGCTGCAGAGTCCAGTGAGCCATCTTGCTTATCTCCTTGTCATGACAAGCGCCACTCACAGCTGGCCACAGATCGGGCTGTAGTTAAAAGTGCAGGAGCAGGCCAGGTAGGGGTTTCTTGGGGCCAGCTGGTGACTCTGTTTGGAGACAAGCTATTCAATATTTGTCAGGCCACAAAGTTGGGGTTGCCAACCTCCAGGTACTAGCAGGAGATCTCCTGCTATTACAACTAATCACCAGCTGATAGAGATCAGTTCACCTGGAGAAAATGGCTGCTTTGGCAATTGGACTCTATGGCATTGAAGCCCCTCCCCAAACCCCGCCCTCCTCAGGCTCTCCCCAAAAACTTCCCGCCGGTGGTGAAGAAGGACCTGGCAACCCTAGACTGTGTCCATGGTAAACTAGTAGGGTTGCCAACCTCCAGGTACTAGCAGGCGATCTCCTGCTATTACAACTGATCTCCAACCAATAGAAATCAGTTCACCTGGAGAAAATGGCTGCTTTGGCCATTGGACTCTATGGCATTGAAGTCCCACCCCTCCCCAAACCCTGCCCTCCTCACAACCTGGCAAACCTATAAACTAGTGAAGCCAGGGGGGATGTGTTTCAGTATTTTATTCAGAAAAGAAGGTTGAAAAACAGACTATGGGCGAAAACGCATGGTCGCTTTAGCCTCCTTAATTCCGTTTCAGCAAGGATTCATCCAGGATCGAACGCACGTTCGGTGAAACGCATGCGTTCGATCCTGGTTGAAACAGGGAATAAAGGAGGCTAAAGCGACCATGCGTTTTCACCCATTTAATGTCAAAAAGGACACCGGATTTCCTAGTTCTAGATCTCTTTCCTCTCTGAGCATAAGGACCAGGCCAGGTCAGAAGCAGCCAGGTTTGTTCACGTGTCCATCCCAGTTATCTATAAAGCTAAGGTCCGAACTGGACATTATGTTCGACACATGGCTGCCGTAAGAATTCCAGTCAGACAACAGCTGTGAGTTCTCCAAGGAACTCGATCCCAAAGCCTACAGAGCCCCAGTTAGGATCGGGACCACACTGTGGGGAGAGCAGCCATCCGAGCACAAGTCCTCCGTTGCAATCACATGTCAAACCTAATATCTGGATTGGATTTAAGGGCAGGTCTTCTTTTAACAAAAAGGGAAGTCAATCCCACCTCAGCCCAGTACAAGAAGCGAGTCAATCCCGTACTGTGCTTATCTGATTTGGTAGTGGCGGAAAGTGCCAAGATGCAGTCGTAGGGTTTTCAAGGCAGGAGATGTTCAGAGGTGGTTTGCCATTGCCTGTCTCTGTATAGCAATCCTAACTGGAGAGCCAGCATGGTGTAGTGGTTAAGAGTGGTGGTTTGGAGCTGTGGACTCTGATCTGGAGAACCGGGTTTGATTCCCTATTCCTACACATGAGCGGTGGAGGCTAATCTGGCAAACCGGGTTTGTTTCCCCTCCCCTGCACATAAGGCTAGCTGGGTGACTTTGGGCTAGTCACAGCTCTCTCAGCCTCACCTACCTCACAGGGTGTCAAGGGAAGGTGATTGTAAGCCAGTTTGATTCTCCCTTAAGTGGTAGAGAAAGTCGGCATATAAAAACCAACACTACTTCTTCTTCTTCTTTTTCTAACTTTCCTTGGTGGTTTCCCATCCAAATACTAACCCGGACCAACCATGCTTAGCTTCTCTGATCAGGCTAGCCTGGGCCATCCATATCTAGTATCTGGTATACTTATGAAATTTGCATAGAAAAGTCTTTTAATCTATGCTTCACAGTTCCCACCCATCCCCACTCCCTGCTTTGTATATATTTCTGCTGAGGGTAACACTTCATGAATCTGCTGAAGTAAACTCCTGCCCACAAAAGCTTATGCTTCAATATAGCTGTCTGTCTTTAAGATGACACCAGACTCCAGTCTAGGGAGGAAAGAATCTGTGGTGGCAGAGTGAGGGGAGGGGAGGATTTGGATCCTCTAACCTACATGCACTTTTTTTGTGAGTAAAAAGTCAGCATACATGAATGAGGCAGAGACTTAAAGAAACAAATAGAGCGGTTCGCAGCCCAAATCCCACCTACTTTGGCTCAGAGCAGGGGTTGGGAACATCAGGGTGGGGGGCCGTTTAACGCCTGCGAAATCATTTGGTCTGGCCCTTTGTGGGTCCTGGCAGATCTCTAGCTCAGAAGGATCTAAGACTGGCGATCTGCCCCCTCCCGCGGACAGGAATAGCCTCTATTCAAGGTGGAATGTGAGTTTGTTTTGCCAAGAAAAGGAACCTTTTTTCCCCTTGCAGAGGAGTCATTAGCTATGGAGTGGCTAGGACTGCCAAAGAAACTGTGTTAACCCTTTCCCACCTGGGCCAGGGAGAAATGTATTCCCTCTGTGCTACAAGAGGGCTGGGGGTGGAAGTGGCGACCATAGAGGGGTTAAAGGGGGCAGGGCCAGAAGTGTGTGTGTGTGGGGGAGCTCTTAGCCAGTGTGTCCTCATTTCATCCCTGCAGGCAGAGGTAGCAGGAGCCAGCTGTAGAATCCAGCCCTGACCACGCAGAGCAGGAGCAACTCCGGTGTGTGGCTGGTCGGCTACGCCCGGCTGGTGCAACAGACCATCCAGTGCCACCAGGTGGGCGAGTGTGCTACTGGTTGGTTGGTTGATTGGATGCCTGCCTGCTTGCTTGCCTGCGCATGCGGGGGGGGGGTCTCATCTGGGACAGCTGCCTGCTTGGGGCTTGGTCAGCTAATTTTTAAGTTGATAATTTTGTATGGCCGCCGAGTGATGTTATAAATATCCAAATGGCCCTTGGTGGAAAAAAGGTTCCCCACCCCTGGTTCAGAGGCTCACATCTACCAAGTTTGTCCAACTTTCTCCCTACTCGCTCAATGACTGACTGATTGACAGGTCTGATTCGCACATACAGGAGTATATGGGGGAGCCAGTGTAGTATAGTGTGTTTGACTAGTACCGAGGAAAGCCATGTTCAATCCCCATTCTGCCATGAAATTTACTGGGTGACCTTGAGGATAGGTTCAGGAGAACTGGACTTTCTCTTGGCCTAACCTACCACATAGGGCGGTTATGTAGGGTTGCCAGCCTCCAGGTACTAGCTGGAGATCACCTGCTATTACAGCTGATCTCCAGCCTGGAGAAAATGGCCACTTTGGCAATTGGACTCTATGGCATAGTAGTTCCTCCCCTCCCCAAACCCTGCCCCAAAAACCTCCCACTGGTGGTGAAGAGGGACCTGGCAACCCTACGGTTATGAAGATGAAATGAGAAAGGGGAGAATAATGCCACAGGTGCAAGGGGCTGTGTGGAGGTTTATCTAAGGTGGACATTCCCTCCTGAGAGCCCTCTACCCTCTACACGCCCTTCTTTCCCTCTTCAGCCCTGGAGTAGGCAAGGGCCCTCACTAGCTGCCCCCACTCTGGTATGGGGGTTCAAAACAGGAAGGGCCGGGAAACCTCTCTCCGCACCCCACTAGGGAGGGTGTTGCCAGGTAAGGACCCAGGCTGATTCAAACAGACTGTTTTATTTAAAAAGGTGGGTAGTAACCAAACCGATAGACAGAGTTGCCAACCTACAGGTGGCTGATAAAGCTGCAATTTTGCACTGAAAACGCTAGTGTGCATCCGGACCGCGTTACTGTGAACTTCAATTTTTCAGCTTTCCTCGTGTTGCTTTTTGAAGAAAACAACCTAGAGATAAGACTCTTACTTACCTTGAAAAAGACTTTCCATCTTGGATTTGCTTGTACACACTATCACTGCTGTTTTCACTTGCCTGTAGATGTTACACATTGTTCACAATATATGTTTGCATAGTTTGCTTGTGTATTATTTAAATTAATTGGTTTGAGCCTAGTACTATATTTGCACTACTAACCTACAGGTGGCAGCTGGTGGTAACTGTAGTAGAATGCCCTAACCTGGATGGGCCAAGCTAGTCCAATCTTGTCAGATCTCGGGAGTTAAACAGGGTTGGCTCTGGTTAGTACTTAGATGGGAGACCACCAAGGAAGTCCAGGGTTGCTATGCAGACTTGTATGGTTGCCAACTCCAGGTTGGGAAATACCTGGAGATTTTAGGAGTGGAACTGGAGAGGGCAGGGTTTGGGGAGAAGAGGGACTTCAGCGGGGTATAATACCATAGAATCCACTTTCCAAAGCGGACATTTTCTCCAAGTGAACTGATCTCCGTCGCCTGGAGATCAGGTGTAATAGCGGGAAATCTCCAGCCACCACCTGGAGGTTGGCAACCCTAACACAGAGGCAGGAATGGCAAGCCACCTCTGAACATCTCTTGCCTTGAAAAGCCCATGAGGGGTCACCATAAATTGGCTGCAATGTTTTGGCACTTTCCCCTACCATAGAACAATAGCAACTACTGATTTTTTTAAAGCTTGGCGGGTGGGGGGAACCCTCTGAAGCTGCAGCTGGGGGAGGGGAGGAAAATGGGAAATTGTGGCCCATGGAAGAAAGTGTGCACAAAACTTCCCTCGTTGACAGTACCAAACGGCGAACTGATCTCTATCGGCTGGAGATCAGTTGTAATAGCAGAAGATCTCCAGCTACTACCTGGAGGCTACTACCAGCTACTACCAGCTACTTAACAAATGCCCTACATTATGCCAGCCTCCAAGTGGGGCCTGGGGATCCCCCCAAATTACACTTCATCTCCAGACTACAGAGACCAGTTCCCCTGGAGAAAATGGCTGCTTTGGAGGGTGGACTCCGGGGCATTGTACCCCACTGAGGTCTCTGTCCTCCCCAGGCTCCACCCCCAAATCTCCAGGAATTTCCCAACTTGGATCTGGCAGCCCTAACCTCCTGTCCCCCACCGGTGGCAAGGGAAGACCTCGCAACCTTGGGAATGACAGGGAAATGGAAAATCTTTGCCACGGGGAGGCAGCCCTTCTCTGTCTTTAGCAGCCTGACATTAGGGTAGCCATCTATGAACAATCAAACAGAGAATAAGAAGCTTTCAAAAAGAGAGGGGAAAGTGCAGCGGCAAATTTTGCATATCCTGATATACATTCATAGATGCAAATTTACACTCGACTAGAATTTCAACAGAAATACCACTCCCTAGAATACGAGGGCCTCCATCTGCTTTCCAAGCGCTAACTGATGATAGGTACCTTTGTTAGGCAAAGCAGCCATTTTCTCCAAGCGAAATGATCTCTATCGGCTGGAGATCAGTTGTAATAGCAGGAGATCTCCAGCTACTACCTGGAGGTTACAATCCAAAATAGGCACCTCCGTGCCAATACCAAATGGTTAGAAAAACTGCAACGGAGTCTCCAAATACAAAAGTAGCAAACAATTCTTATTAGTGCTTGTACACGAATGACAACAACAGAACAGAGTGAAAATTACACATAGGAACTCCCGAAGATATATACAATATATGCAACTTAAGTTTAAGTGCAGTCTCTATGCACCAACTGCCATGCTCTTCAAAGTATGTATTTGTCTTTCTTCAGTGAGTCCAATAACAGGTACAGTCCCAAAAGTGCCACTTTTTGGGAAAAGATGGGGGATAGCCGTTTCAAGTCTTTTCTTCAGTCCCAATCAAAAATCCGTTTCCAAAAGTGAACTCAACAATCAAATCTTTCACTCAGTTCTCAGTTCCCCGGAGGATATTCAAAAGTGCAGCCGAGTACTCCCTTCTTATGGCTCATCCTTTTTAATCCACCCCAAACATCCTGGCTAGTTGAAGCAGCTTTTCTTCCCACTGCAGGTAACTGCAAGGCTCCCTGATTTTCCTAGAAGTTCAGCACAGACCTTTTAGGAAAAGATAACATCTGGCGATCCTACCTGCGGCACAGCTGTTTGAGCATTTCCCCCCACCCTTTATCTCAGAGCCAGGAAAAGCTCTAAGTGGTAACAAAAGCTGACTCCGCTCAGTTCCTGTGGATACACAGAGGAAGGGCCCAGTAAAATAGCGAGAACCTTAGCATGGCTATAAAACCACCAGACCCTGCTAGATCTATCTAGTCCAGCATCTTTTCCCAGCAGTGGCCAGCCAGATGTTTCTGGAAGCCCCCAAACAGGACAAAAAGGCAAAAGCCATCCATCCCCCCCCCCCAGGTGTTCCTCAGCAACTGGCACTCAGAAACCTCTCGACAGGGAAGTTCCATGTAGCCATCATAGCCAATAACCACCGATAGACCTCTCCTCCAGAGAGCCAGCTGAGAGTCAGCGTGGTGTAGTGGTTAAGACCAGTAGTTTGGAGCGGTGGACTCTAAACTGGTGAACTGGATTGGTTTCCCCACTCCTACACATGAAGCCAGCTGGGTGACCTTGGGCTAGTCACAGCTCTCTTAGAGCTCTCTCAGCCCCACCTACCTCAAAGGGTGTCTGTTGTGGGGAGGGGGAGGAGATTGTAAGCTGGTTTGAGTCTCCCTTAAGGGGTAGAGAAAGTCAGCATATAACAACTAACTCTTCTTCTTCCTCCATGACTTTGTCTCATTCTCCTTTAAGTGCATTTAATCCAGTGGGCATCACCACATCTTGTGGCAGTGGGTGAGCCCCATAAATCAATTCTGCATAGGGTGAACAAGGATTTCCTTCTTGTCTGCCCTGAATCTGCTGCCCATTAACTACACTGGGCACTCCCAAGTTGTAGCGTTGAGAGAGAGAGAGAGAGAGAGAGAGAGAAAAGGTCTTTTCTGTTGCTTTCTTCATGTCAGACATCATGCTAAAAGCCTCTATCATGCCCCTCCTTAGTCATCTGTTATTCTAAAGTATCAACCCCCTAAATTCTCTAGCCTCTCCTAGAGGAAGTGCTACAGCCCCATAGGGATAATACTGATTATTCTTTTTGGCACCTTTGTGATGTACATGGTATCCTTGCCTCGTCATAAATGGGTGGTAGGAATGGTCGCTTGTAGGCTTGTAGATCTTAACCATTACTTAACTCCTGCTCCCATAATTAACCTTTTTAAAGACCTAGGTGATATCTAAGGAGATGGGGTTTGTTTCTCTCACCTGATCAAATCCCAACTTTCTTGTCAGGAGGTACATCTATGCAGCAGCTGTCTATGTACAGTGTCCTTTTGTGCACGCCTGCAATATCCAAATAATGCAATCCTTGAAAAAAAAAAAATCCAGACCAAATACTGAACTTGTCCATCTGCATCCATGCTCCATTACACCACCCAATAAAAGCTGATTCACAAATCCAAAAATAGCAATTGCAGAACAGCAGAAAAAGGGCTCCAGATTGTAGATGGGGGATTTGAATGTCTGACTGCTGTTAAAAAACAAAAAAAACCACTGAGCCAGTGGAAAGTTAGGGCAAAAGTTACAAGAGGTTTGTTTCTGGAAGAGTTTTCAAACATGTAACTCTCACAGCAGTTTAAAGTGATACCATTCTAAGAAGGATTATACTATTTGCTACTGATGTGTATTTGAACTGGCTGTAAGTTAGGGTTGCAAACCTCCAGGTGGTGGCTGGAAATCTCCCGCTATTACAACTGATCTCCAGGCGACAGAGATCAGTTCCCCCTGGCAAAAATGGCTGCTTTGGCAATTGGACTCTATGGCATTGAAGTCCCTCCCCTCTCCAAACCCTGACCTCTTCAGGCTCCGCTCCAAAAATCTCCAGCACTGGCAACCCTACTGTAAGTAGGTGACCCTCACTAGGGTTGCCAACTTCCAGGTGTGATATGGAGATCTCCTTGTATAACATCTCCAGATGACAGAGATCAGTTACCCCGGAGAAAATGGTTGCGTTGGAGGTAGGGTTGTCAGGTCCCTCTTTGCCACCGGCGGGAGGTTTTTGGGGCAGAGCCTGAGGAGGGGAGGCGCTTCAATGCCATAGAGTCCAATTGCCAAACTGGCCATTTTCTCCAGGGGAACTGATCTCTATCGGCTGGAGATCAGCTGTAATAGCAGGAGATCTCCAGCTAGTACCTGGAGGTTGGCAACCATAGTTGGAGGGTGGGCTGTATGGCATTATACCCTGCTGAGTTCCCTCCCCTTCCCGAACTTTGAGGCTCCATCCTCAAATCTCCAGGAATTTCCAAAGCTGGCAACCCTACCCCTAGCAAAGCCAAAAGGCCTATATTGTAACAAGGTAGCTGGCCTCTGGGGTTGTGAGCTTAAGTAGTTGGCACAGGAGAAAAGTGGGGGTGGGGGAGCCTTGCCCACACAGCAGCAGCACAAATTCATACTTCTTCTTTTTCCTGAAAAAAGCCACAATTACTTCTTATTTACTAAAAGATTTATATCCCTCCATTGAATCCCCAAGGTGGCTAATGAAGTTCAGACAACCAGAATGGAAGTTAAATGCAATATCAAAAAACCCAGAATGGAAGTTAAATGCAATATCAAAAAACCTAGAAAGTCAGCAGAAGCCGGATAAAAGCACTGGCAGAAGTAAAATAGGAACAATGTGTCTGCAAATTAAGAAAATGCTAGAAAACTCGAAAGGTATTTCAGAAGAGTTTCATCTTTGCTTTAGGTGTGCCAACTCTGTGTTGGGAAATTCCTGGAGGCTTGGGGGTGAAGTCTGGTAAGGGCGGGGTTTGGGGAGGAGAAGGATATCAGTGGGGTATAATACCTTAGCCAGCATGGTGTGATGGTTAGGAGCGGTGGACTGTAATCTGGAGAACCGGGTTTGATTCCCCACTTCTCTACATGAACGGTGGACACTAATCTGGTGAGTCGGGTTGGTTTCCCCACTCCTACACATGAAGGCAGCTGGATGACCTTGGGCTAGTTACAGTTCTCTTTTAACTCTCTCAGCCCCACCTGCAAGGTGTCTCCTTGATATGTTTGTAATGGCCTATGGCTAAATGCAAATAAAACCATTCACCTACAAGGTGTCGATTCTGGGGAGGGGAAGGGAATGAGATTGTACACTGGCTTGATTCTGCCTAAAAGGTAGAGAAAGTCGGCATATAAAAACCAACTCTTCTTCATCAATACTGTCAGCGGCCCTCCAAGGTCTCAGGCAGAGGTCTTTCACATCACCTACTTGCCTTGTCCCTTTAACTGGAGATGCTGGGGATTGAACCTGAGACCTTCTGCATGCCAAGCAGATCCTCTACCACTGAGCCACAGCCCCTCCCCATAAAATGTCAATTAAGAAGGAAGTTAAACGAAAATGGAATAAAATCTGATTCTCAGACTAGCTGGTTCCTCAAAAGCCAGCCCAGATGGAAAGACCTTTTGAAAAAGCCTTCATGCAGGAGAAAGATTTTCAGTGCCGGCATCATCAGTATGAATGGGGGGGGGGGGGCTTTGCGATGCATAGTAATCTCTGGGGCTTGGGAAAGGAGTTCCATAGCTGAGGGTCAGCCACCAAGAACACAACTGCCCCTTAGCATGTTCAGCAGCTGTGGCAGACCTATTCCCGCTGCTTGAAACCCCTCCGGTTGCTCATGGTTTATTTTTGTTTGTCTCACTGTGCCCCCTGATGGTGCCCTGACAGTGCGTTCTTTGTTGCACTGCGATCTTGGGAAAGGGATGCATTTTACTTCATTCGCTTTTAAAAAAGCAAACGAACTATAGTCATCTGCTCCAGCAGTCCCTATTTACCAGGGACAGTTCTGATTTTCGTGTCCCTTTCCTGGTCAATTGCTCACCTTGTTCTGTCCCCAACTTTGACTTCTGGCAAACAGACTCTTGAGCAATGTGTAACTGGGGGTGGGGTTTGGCTCATGTAGTGATTCTTGCTGTGGGAACAGGCATGTGACATGCTTGTGCCTGTTTTCATCTGTGAAACATCGGAGGGCATGTGCCAGGGCTGAGGACTCCAGATAATTGGGAACCTCTCTCTAGTATTTTGAATGTGATGTCCATCAGGGCTAGGAGAAGGTGAAACACGGCGCCACTCAGAAATGCCAAGCTGCCTGGTTGAAACACATGGCTTAATTTGTGCCTGTCTTTTTATTTTATTTTTGCCATCAAGTCATAGCAGACTTATGGTGACCCCGTTGGTTTTCAGGACAAGAGACATTCAGAAGTGGTTTGCCATTGCCTACCTCTGTGTCACGGCCCTGGTATTCCTTGGTGGTCTCGCTTCCAAATACTGACCAGGGCTGACCCTGCTTAGTTTCCAAGATCTGACGAGATTGAGCTAGCCTGGGCTAACCAGGTCAGGGAATGCCAGCCTTACCAAGGATAATTTCAGAGTGTAGCTATTGTGTGTTGGAAGATCTGCCCTTCGAGGACGGTGTCACTTGCCTAGAGGGGGGGAACTGACCACAAAGTCAGATAGATAGACAGGACAGGGGGAGGTCATCTCTAGTTACACCTTGCCCTCATTTCCTGCCCCTTTGATGTTTAGAGGATGTATTGTCAGGGAAACTTCCCTTCTCTCTCTTCCCTTTTGCCCATCATCCAAGCATGATCTAGGAGCTGGGTGCTCTCCGCGCCCAGGCCTTCCTACCCCAAGATGGAGTATACCTAGAGGAATAGCAAGATAGATTAGGATAGAGAACCCTCGTTTGTCCTTTCCTATCTGAAGTGTATTTCCACAATAAAATGTACTTTAGTTTGATTAGAGCATATGACTGATGCTCCCTTTCTTTTCACACACGCATGCACGTGTAGCTTCTGCTGCTGCTAAGCTTAATGCACTCTGCTAAATACAGGAATATCTCCACGACAGATATTCCAACATTGTGTAGCGTGAGCAATACATGACGAGAGAGGCTGAGTCAGGATACAACATCTTTATTGCATGAAACCATAATGGCGAACTGAGAACAAAGCTCAATCGCCCTCCTTTCATGCCCCATGATAATCCTCGCTCCCCCCCCCCATACTCTAATTGGTGGGTTCAAACTGCGATCCAATGGGACTATCAGTTCTGGGTTTCAACTGTTTCCGCTTAACTATCTAGGTTTATTGCATACATAACAGTAGCCATGTTGATTTGCAGTAGAACAGCTAGATTCGAGTCCAGTAGCATCGTATCGAACAACAAAATTCTCGGGGTATGAGCTTTCAAGAGTCTGATGAAGGGAGCATTGACTCTCAAAAGGTTATACCCCCAAAATCTTGTTGGTCTCCAAGGTGCTACTGGATTTGAATTTATCAGGGATAAGCATGTTTGTCTGGGGTTTTGAGGAGTTGGTTGTTTCCAGCCAGCATGGTGTGGTGGTTAAGAGCAGTGGACTCTAATCTGGAGAACTGGGTTTGATTCCCCACTCCACATGAAGCCTGCTGGATGTCCTTGGGCTAGTCACAGTACTCTTTGAGCTCTCTCAGCCTCACCTACCTCACAAAGTGTCTGCTGTGGGGAGAGGAAGGGAAGGAGATTGTAAGCATGTTTGATTCTCCTTAAAAGGTAGAGAAAATTGGCATACAAAACCCAACTCTTCTTCTTTCTCCATCTTCTGTGTACCTGCTGCTGCCAGCTCTGCATCCGTGCTTGATGCCACCAGCTTCCTTTTGTGACCTTAAGTGTTGCATACCTTCCTACAGTTTACAGGTGAAAATACGGACACTCTTTTGCCCTTTTAACTTGAGAGACAAAGACATGCAGCAGGTGAACATACCGGTTTCGAGAGCGGCTATCGCTGGTGAACTGAGGCTTGGATCTCCTCGCCTGGCTGCTGACCGACTGGAGCAGCTGGTGAAGAGCTTTGCAGCTGCGTAGTAGCCGGGGTGGAAGAGTTTCAATCCTTCTGTGTTGTGGCTACTTTAGCATCTGAGCAGTAGGCGAGATAAGGAGGGTTACCACACTTGTATTCCCAGCGATGTATTAAGAGTTTGAAAACGTTATAAAAAATACTGTTCGCACTTTGTTTGGCCCCTTTAGCTGCGAAGACGTCTTCCAACCATTTATAAGCCGTGGTATCCAAAAACCCTTTTAAAGCGATGTTTTTAATAACATTTTCAAACTCTTAATTCATCGCTGGGAATACAAAGTGCGGTAACCCCCTTACTCTTCTCCAGGATCATGGATGATCAGTTAAGGAGAATTATGACTCCCATAAGACTGTGAAAATGTGCATGCACAAAATAGCAATAGCAGACTGGTGAATGACAAATGATAACAATTTTTTAAAAGCACTGTGGTTATAATCACTGGTTGACTGACTGGTATGTTTACTCTACTGAAAGGGCTGCTGGGTGGTGCACTGATAACAGGTCTGTGGGGGGGACTAGGCCCCCCATTGGGCTGCATGAGAATCAACATGTGCAAACTGCTGCTGATAGCATTGTATTGAGCTATTTGAATACGCAGAAACTAACCTGTCGAACAGGCTAGAGATGCTCATGAACAGCAGAACTGCTTGTTGTGGGGGGGGGGGGAATCATCTCTTTGCTGGCAACTGACAACCAAAAACTTGAATGGGACTGGTTCAAGCTTTTAACACCCCTACTTTTAACACTCTTGTTCTCACACCAGCCATGACCTGGATGGCCCAGGCTGGCCTGATCTCATGAGATCTTGGAAGCTAAGCAGGGTTGGTCCTGTTTAGTATTTGGATGCGAGACCACCAAGGAAGCCCACGGTCGCTACACAGATGCAGGCAATGGCAAACCATCTCCGTTTGTCTCTGGCCTTGAAAACCCTACAGGGTAGCCGTAAGTTGGCTGCGACTTCTCAGCGCTTTCACCACCATTCTCACACCAAGAATAGTTAAATTGTGGAACTCCATGTCCCAGGATGTGGTGATGGCTACCAATTTGGAAGGCTTTAAGAGGGGAGTGGGCATGTTCATGGAGGGCTATCCATGGCTACTTGTAAAAATGCATTCTAGTCATGATGCACACCTATTCTCTCTAGTATCAGAGGAGCATGCCCATTATGTTAAGTGCTGTGGAGCACAGGCAGGATGGTGCTGGTGCAGTCGTCTTGTTTGTGGGCTTCCTAGAGGCACCTGATTGGCCACTGAGTGAACAGACTGCTGGACTTGATGGACCTTGGTCTGATCCAGCAGGGCTTTTCTTATATTCTTATAAGAAGAAGAGTTGGCTTTTATATGCCGACTTTCTCTACCTTTTAAGGAGAATCAAACCGGCTTACAACCTCTTTCCCTTCTTCTCCCCACAACAGACACCTTGTGAGGTAGGTGGGGCTGAGAGAGTTCTGAGACAACTGTGACTAGCGCACGGTCACCCAGTTGGCTTCATGTGGAGGAATGGGGAAGCCAACCCTGTTCACCAGATTAGAGTCCGCTGCTCATGTGGAGGAGTGGGGAATCAAACCCGGTTCTCCAAAGTTCACTGCTCTTAACTACTACACCACACTGGCTCTGTCTCAGTTTGGGTGACCAAACTCTCATTGTTCCCCAGTACCTCTGTGTGTGCTGTATTCATGTACTGCACAGTAGTCTGTCCTGTAGTCCATTCTATAGAAGGGGGGACCATCATATCCTTAGGCTGGGCTAGGGTTGCCAGCTCCGGGTTGGGAAATACCTGGATATTTTTTGGGCGAAGCCTAAGGAGGGTGGGGTTTGGGGAGGAGAGGGATTTCAATGCCATAGAGTCTAATTGCCAAAGCGGCCATTTTCTCCAGGTGAACTGATCTCTGTCGGCTGGAGATCAGTTGTAATAGCAGGAGATCTCCAGCCACAACCTGGAGGTTTGGCAATCAAAGTGAAGACGAGTGCCCAAAATGTAGCTACTGGAAAATCACAGGCACTTATGGCAAAAAGCAACACAATGGTGCAATTATCCAAACTGTATTCTTCATTCAGCTTAAAGGACCTTTGAGTCCCACGGAACTTTGTTGTAACATACTTACAATTGTATGAGATTTAACCTTTTGAGAATTGTGATATTTGTGCCTTTGCATTTAATACTGTTTGTACTTTTGCATACATTACAGTTTGGATAAGTGCTTATGTACACAATACAGTTTGGATAATTGCACCATTGTGTTGCTTTTTGCCATAAGTGCCTGTGATTTTCCAGTAACAACCTGGAGGTTGGCAACCCTAGGCTGGGCTCTGGTCACCACACATTGCATCCCACCCATCTTGCAGGCATTGTTTCTAGTGGGTTCCATGATAGTTGGTGCGGCAGTTGGAGAGGAGAGGCAGAGGGTGAAGCTCTATTGGCCTCCTGAGCAGAGCTCCAGAGACGCCCGCAAAGCTGGTCCCCGTATTTATATTAAATTATTATGAATGATACTATTATTTAGATTGTGAGAACTTTGGGGATAGAAATGTGTTTGGAAAAACTGCTGGGAGTCACTGTGCCCATGGGAAATAGCAGAATATAAATCAAAATGAATAAATAATGTTTTTTTAAAAAGGTGTTGGTAGAACTTGTAAATCTCACAGTGGGTTGGGGTAAATTTCTTCTAAACTCAAAAACAGTTGTAAAGATTTATTATGTAGGCAGCTATATGACAGTGATTAGATCCAGCTTCAACTCCCCACTCTCCTATGAAGCTTACTGGGTGAAACGTCCTGTCATCTCTTTCTCTCTCTCTCTCTCAACCTTGTCAACCTCACAAGATTGTTGTGAGGATGAAATAGAACAGGGGAGAACCCTGTATGCCACCCTGAGGTCTTTGGAGGAAAGGACGGATAAAAATGTTATTTTTTCCCCCACGCCCCTTTGAACCATGCCTTGCCTGGCGAGAGTTAAGATGCATAAAAGGAAGGGGGGAAAATAGCAAGCCTGAATGCTTTGGAGGAAGAGACCTGAGAATAGCAGAAAGCGGCTGTGTGCCTTTAAAAAAAAGAAACCCCAAATATTTTCTCCAAAAACCAAGATCCTACGAAAAGGGCCTGTTGGAGCGCATGCCTCCTTCTCCCCCAGGCAGAAATCCACCCGGTGCAGCCTGCCGCAATGGCAGCATCCCCCCTCAAGTCACGCCCCGCCCCCTCTAAGCGTCTCGCGGCTTGTTAAAACCACGGGGACTAGCGCGTGTGGCTGCCTCTTCTGTGACGTCTCAGCACACGCCCCTCCCTTAAAAGCACGTGGGAGCCCGCCCTCCCCAATTCTCTGAACTACATCACCCACAGGGCTATGCGGCGCCGTTCCCGGAAGTGAAGGGCACAATGGAGCGGAAGGGCGGAAATGCAACAGGAAACGTGCTGGGGCCCCGCTCCGACGGAGGCCGCCGGCAGCCAGAAGAGGGCGGCGGCGCCAGCTTCGCCATGGCCAAGCAGTACGACACAGTGGAGTGTCCTTATTGTGACGAGGTCTCCAAGTACGAGAAGCTGGCCAAGATCGGGCAAGGCACCTTCGGGTAAGGCCGGGCCTGCCGGCGCCCCCCTCGGCCCCGCCAGGGACCTCCCCCGCCGCCGCCCCAGGCTGGGGTGGGGTTGCCAACCTCCAGGTGGGGCATGGAGATCTCCAGGAATTTCAACACTAGAGAGAGCCGTTTCCTTGAAGAAAAAATGGCTGCTTTGGAGGGTGGCGTTACATCCCGCCGAGGCCCCTCCCCAAACCCCGCCCTCCCCAGGCTCCACCCCCAGAGCTGGCAACCCTACCCGCCTCCTGATGGCGGTTGTCTTCTTCAAATTCAAATTCATTTGCAGTCAAAGACCAGCAACGGTTGATATAGTACCAGCCATGTTAAAACTACTGGATACCACCTTACGATAATGCAATACATTTCTAATCTAAGGTGATAAATCCCTAATCTAAAGCCTCCTTATGAGTGCTGGGTCACCCACTAGGGATGCCAGTCTCCAGGTGGGACCTGGAATTACAGCTCCTCTCCAGACTACAGAGATCAGTTCCCCAGGAGAAAATAGATCCTTTGG
Source organism: Euleptes europaea (assembly GCF_029931775.1). Classification (NCBI taxonomy): domain Eukaryota; kingdom Metazoa; phylum Chordata; class Lepidosauria; order Squamata; family Sphaerodactylidae; genus Euleptes; species Euleptes europaea. The sequence continues at coordinate 52,266,240 of NC_079325.1, read as the reverse complement.
AGCAGTGGTTCCCATCCTTTTTTTGACCAGGGACCACTAGGACTTTTTTGTTCAGTGCAGGGACCCCCAGGTTCAAAATAAAAATTCAGAGAATTTGAAAATAAACTTTAATCATAACTGTTAGTTAAACTTTAAGCTTAGAATAATATTTGAATATATATTTTTATGATAGAGAACTTTTAATTGAAAATATTAATTTATTATGGGTTTATAACTTTGTTTCGCGGACCTTAATTTAGTTCTCGCGGACCCCTGGGGGTCCATGGACCCCTGGTTGGGAACCAGTGCTTTGGAGGGTGGGCACTATGGCACTGTGCCCCACGGTGGTCCCTGCCCTCCGTGGGCTCTGTCCTCAAAGCTCCAGGGATTTCCCGACCTGGATCTGGCAACCCTAGGCTGGGGCAGGGAGCCTCCTTCCCTCCTGGCTGCCCCCCCCCCAAAATGTGGCTTTCTCCAAAGGCTTCTTACAGGCGGGATGGCTCCATGTCCCATTCCCCTCCCCCCAGGACCTTGGGCTCGTCACTCTCAGTCTCACCGGCCTCACAGGGTGGTGGGGACTGGGAAGAGCCTGGTTTGAAGCCCCCTGAAGCTCAGTGGTCAGGATTGCCAACTTCAGTTTGGGGAAACGCCTTGCAGACCTGAGGGGGGTGCTTGGAGAAGGCAGCGTTTGAGGAGGGGAGGGAGCTCAGCAAAGTCGGGATGCTAAAGAGTCCACACTTCTCTTTGCTTCTCTTCCTCCAGGGAAGTGGTTTCTGTTGTCTGGAGGTAACTTGTAATTCCAAGAGAACTCCAGGCCTCACCTAGAGGTTGGTAACTAGGGATGCCAACCTCTAGGTGGTGGCTGGAGATCTCCTGCTATTACAACTGATCTCCAGGCAATAGGGATCAGTTCCCCTTGAGAAAATGGTCTCTTTGGAAGGTAGGTTCTATGGCATTATACCATACTGAGGTCCCTCCCCAAACCCCACCGTCCTCAGGCTCCACTCCCAAAATTTCCAGGTATTTCCCAACCTGGAGCTGCCAACCCTAATGGTAACCCTATTATGGGTTAACCTCAAGCCACTCATTCTGAATTTCTCCCCCATCCCCTAGCAGTGACTTGCTTTTTCAGATTATTATCCACCCAAAATGTGAGGGTGGTTGATGGTTCCAGAAGACCACCTACTTCATTACTTTCCTCCATCAGAGCCCCTATGCATAGTTGCACACCGCTCCTATCTCCTGTTGAATTAGTTCCTGATTCCCACCAATGCCTCCCCTTTCAGATTTCCTAAGTGTAGCTGGTGTAGTGCCCTGCCCTGGATGGCCCAGGCTAGCCCAATCTCGGAAGCTAAGCAGGGTCGGCCCAGGTTAGTACTTGGATGGGAGACCACCATGGCATACCAGGGTGGCTATGTAGAGGTAGGCAATAGCAAACTACCTCTGAACATCTTTTAGCTTGAAAACCCTGCAGGGTTGCCGTGAATCAGCTGTGACTTGGAAGGAGGGGGGAAGCCAAGATCTTGTGTTAGTCTGTCACTAGCAGTAGAAAAGAGCAAGAGTCCAGTAGCACCTTAAAGACTAACAAAATTTCTGGCAGGGTAGGAGCTTTCATGAGCCACAACTCACTTCTTTAGATACAGCTAGAATATGATTCCATCTATCCTTAAGTAGATCTGGGATTCCTGTCTCATTACCAATGCTAATTTCTCCATGCCTACTAGCCTTTTGCATATCACACCTAATCCAATCACACCTGCTAATGTCATTTACTTGCTTTTGATGTTTACATTGCCATTGTGTGTCTTATTCACTCTACTTGAGGGTAGATGAAATCACATTCTAGCTGTATCTGAAGAAGTGAGCTGTGGTTCACGAAAGCTCCTACCCTGCCAGAAATTCTGTTAGTCTTTAAGGTGCTACTGGACTCTTGCTCTTCTCTACTGCTCGTGTTAGACAAGGATCTGGGAGAGTTGGGTTCAAACCGCCACTCTGCTATGAAGTTCCCTTGATGAGATTAGGTCGGTCACTTTCTTGCAGGATTGATGTGAGGAAGAGAGAAGTAGGTCTGTCACTCTGAGCTCTTTAGAGAAAGGGCAGAATAAAAATGCACCAGATAGAAATTTCTCCCTCTCCACCAAATTGTTGCTGCCCGTGACAGGGTCTGGATTCTTCTCCTCTCCTCCCCAGAATTTCTTCTCCCTCCCCTACCCTGCTGTAAAGTGTCTTGATTTGGTCTGTCCTTCCAACACTGATTGCTCATAACCACACCACGGAGGTGAAAGGAAAAAAAGTTTATTTCTGTGCACGCAAATAAGGCATCCCCCCCACAGCTCAAGGGGCTGTTGAAGAGAGAAGCACACTGTTACAATCACAAACAATATAAAGCATTTCATTTTCTCCTTCCATTATGCATATCTGGAAATCCAGTTGCTAATTGGCACATCTAATTATTATTCAAGCATGCATACAGGTTTCTGTCTTATGTAATTAAACTCCCATTGTGATTGCGCAGCCATCCTTGGAGGAGGACCACTTGCTAACAAGAGGTGTGTTCTGGCCAACTTCACGTCACTAAGTAACTCCTGGGCACTTTCTACAAGGTTGACCTGAGCTTCTTGTGATCCTAGCAGTGTTTATGAAACTCCAGCTGTTCCTCTTTATGTATTATTCCCTACCTAAGCTGTGAACACTAGACATATCTATACTTCAGTCAGGCCTTTTTGCTATGCACTTTTGTTCTTAATGACACCTTCATCCAGTATCAGGGTCTGAATCTTTATTTAGAACCTGGATCTTTCTGGCCTGGGTACCATCCAAATAACTTCCAAACAAACCATTTATTTTGCCTTCTGGATGCTCCTATGGGCCCCCAAACTGGGGTTAAGAGATGTGCTGTGCTTTTTCTGGGCTGCTCTCTGCCTAGTCCTGCATTGCCTCTAACACTGGCCAGCCGGAACGTGCCTTGAAAACTCACATCTGTGGCTGGCCCTTCATCCTACAATTGTCTCGATCCTCTTCCACCTTCAGCAACTGGTGTGCTTTTCTCATCCTGCTGCAGGGAAGTGTTCAAAGCAAAACATCGCCAGACGGGCAAAAAGGTGGCACTGAAGAAAGTGCTAATGGAGAATGAAAAAGAAGGGGTGAGTCAATACGGTGTGCTGGTGTAAAGGTGATGGCGGGCATGTTGACTGACATGTATCAGATCTGGAAAGGTCCTAAGGAAAGTCCTGCTGGATCACTGCATCTAAGCCAACTTCCTGTTTCCACTAGCGGCTGGTCCTTCTAGGCAGCTCACAAACAGGTCATGAAGGAGATGGCAACTTGCATTCAGTGATGTACAGCCACTGAACGTGGAGTTTCCATTCAGTCATCCTAACTAATTGACATTGGTTACTGTGCTCCACCTTTAAAGCCAGAAGCTATCACCTTTTTTTTGTGAAAGCAAGTTACGCATGTTAATAATGGTGTGTGAATAGGCTATTTGTTCCTCTTCTCAGTGCTGAATCTACCATACCCCACTAATTGTGCGACACGTAAGTTCTGTACTAGGTAGAGTGGGGTTGAAGCACTCGTAAACTGGACATTGCTGTGACAGTATCCACAAAAACACTGAAACAGCTATAAAAGTATGAGTATAATTAAGCCCCAACTTCCTTGGGTGCAAAGGTCACTTCCTTTATTCTGTTCTTTATGCTCGCGGACCAACAGGTCCTGAGCAAAACAAATTCAAGTAAATTAAATAATACAGAAATAACCAAACATACAGAAATACAATATCTGAGCAGTACAGTTTAAAATGAGGTATCATTTTAATGAGGTTTCATTAAAAGTCATAGATTAAAATTTTTGCCTTGGTGAGGGTTACATTTGGATCAGTATCAGCCAATAGCTTTGCAACTATCTCTTGCTTTAGGGCAGGTCCCCACCTCTGAATGTATACTGTGATCCATTTGTCTCTGGCAAGATCATGCCAGAGACAAATGGCATGCTCAACAAAAAAATCAACAAAAAAAAAAGCCAAACAGTGTCCAAACTGGTTCTTGTAGGTTATCCAGGCTGTGTAACCGTGGTCTTGGTATTTTCTTTCCTGACGTTTCGCCAGCAGCTGTGGCAGGCATCTTCAGAAGAGTAACACTGAAGGACAGTGTCCAAACTCCCTGATCCACAATCACAAAATCGCTCAGGTGCAAAGGATGAAGTCATCTACATCCACCTTACAGATACTGTTGTGTGGTCTTAAATACAAAGGGGTTGGTTAGTCTGTTGTACTAAAAGTACACAGGAGTCAAGTGGCACCTTAAAGACTGACACAGTTTATTTCAGCGTAAGCTTTCGTCATCTGATTTTTGTTTCAGGCAAGGAAAAATAGGAGCCCCGTGGCACAGAGTGATAAGCTGCAGTACTGCAGTCCAAGCTCTGCTCATGATCTGAGTTCAGTCCTACCTAAAGTCGGTTTCAAGTAGCCGGCTCAAGGCTGACTCAGCCTTCCATCCTTCTGAGGTCGGTAAAATGAATACCCGGTTTGCCGTGGGGGTAAAGTGTAGATGACTGGGGAAGGCACTGGCAAACCACCCCATAAACATAGTCTGTCTAGTAAGCGTCATGATATGACATTTACCCCCGGGTCAGTAATGACCCGGTACTTGCACATTTTTAAAGGAAAAATCCAGGTGCTGCAGGATTCCTTTCTGTATTTGCTGCTGTAGACTTAACAGCTAACCCGTTGGACGGAAAAACTATACCTTTGTGGGAATTGTGAATAAACTATATAAATGACCTTGGAATATTTTTTCTGGAAATGTAGCTTCGATATACTGGACAAAGTACTGCTTGCTCTAGGCTTGTTTATTTCACTGCAATTTTAATAATATCCATGCAGAAGTGGAAGAGGGTGCTAAACTGGCACTCACCATCCTATTTTCTATGGGAATTAGGACCGTGTTTATACAAAGTCTATACAAACTGTACACTATGGGTTCTCCATCATGTCTTGAAACATCTTTGTGTGTATCTCTTCTTCCCCTTTCCTTTTTCCTTTTGGCGTTGAACATCCCTTTTGAACTTTCCCACTGCTTTTTGACACCCTAATATTACCGTAGGCCGCTTTTGTTGACTTTGGTTTGTCAAGATGACAAGCGATGGCCCTTCCCAGCCGTACCACCTGAGATCCTTTTACGTTGAAGATGGCCAGGTATGAACCTGGGACCTCTTACCTGAAAATCATGCACTCTGCCACTGATCTATGGCCCCCGAGGTTGTTCGTAACCATCTCTGTTCATCCTTACCATAGGCTATGTTCGTACAGGCTCTAGCCTTTGTTAACGTCTCCTTATTGCTTCTCTCTCCAGTTCCCTATCACAGCCCTGCGGGAGATCAAAATCCTCCAGCTCCTCAAGCACGAAAATGTGGTGAACCTCATTGAAATCTGCAGGACCAAAGGTAACGAGTCTCGCTCGGGACAGGGACAGATGCTATGGATAGGGGCAGGCTTGCTGATAATGTTCCTGAGAAGCCGGCGCACTGACTAGACTTCTCAAAAGGCCAGGCTTGATTGGTGGGGCTCCCGGCCTTTGGAGAGTCGAGGGGGCCCCTGAGATGACCAGAAGCTGGCCTGTCCCTGGACATTAAAAGTGAATGCAGATGAATTTATGAAGCTACCGTATCCTGAGTATGAGCAGCATACTCTGCCTGACACCAGCTCTCCAAGGAAGGCTGTTCCCTATTACCTTCTAACTAAAGGTGCCAGGGATTGAACCTGGGACCGTCTGCAAGCAGAGCATGCGCTCTACCCACGCAGCTAGCCCAGAGGGGAAGAACTGTAGTCTCAAATGTCCCTCTCCATAAGGCATGTGGGTGGTGGTGGGGTGTTGATAGATGTTGATAGATGACAGCAGCTTAGCGGATAGGTTTTGGAAGGTTGGGGGGGTGAGTGGGATTTTTGGATCGGTCTTGTTGGCTCATGGCTGGGAGCTGTTAATCTTAAGCGAATTAAAACAGCATTGTTGTCTTGTTGCCTGCTTTTTGAGGTGACCTTCTAAGGAAAAGCCTTGCTGGATCTCTTCAGCACCTTTATTCCTCTACTGGGGCCAGCTAGATGCCCCAGGAAGCCTAAAAATAAAAACATCCCCCTGTTGCCTAAGCAAGTGGCAATCAGACGTATAATGCCTTAGTACATGGAGGTACCCTTTAACCGTTGGTGCTTTTCTCGACCATGAAGAAACCCCCTTTTGAACCCATCTAACTTCAAGGCAGGGAGTGCCACAAGTTAACAATGCACTGTGTGAAGAATTCCTTTCTGCCTGTCCTGACCCTATCCGTTGATGTCATTGGGTGCTCCCAATTTCTAGCGTTTTGGGACAGGGAGAAAAAGCTCTTCTACACTTTGCCTTTCTTTTGTAGCCTGCCTTGTGCTTCGTAGGGCAGGTGGAAACCCCGCTGACGGTTGCTTCTCCCATTCCCACAGCCTCTCCGTACAACCGTTGCAAGGGAAGCATCTACCTGGTGTTTGATTTCTGCGAGCATGACCTGGCCGGCCTCCTCAGCAATGCGCACGTCAAGTTCACGCTGGCAGAGATCAAGAAAGTCATGCAGATGCTCTTGAACGGCCTCTACTACATCCACCGGAACAAGGTGGGGGAATCTTCCCCTTGAGGCTTTTTCTCGCCTCTCATGACAGCGGAGCTCTTGGCTTGCTTGTAGCTCCGTCGCTCCTCTGGACACGGCTCTTCCTGACCCGCCTTGTTTTTTCTCTGCAGATTTTGCACCGAGACATGAAAGCTGCCAACGTGCTCATCACGCGAGATGGCGTTCTGAAACTGGCCGACTTTGGCCTGGCTCGAGCCTTCAGCCTAGCAAAGAACAGCCAGCCCAACCACTACACCAACCGGGTGGTGACGCTGTGGTATCGGCCTCCGGAGCTGCTACTGGGTAGGGGGAGGTTGGCCTGCTTTTGTGCTCTGGTCTAGGATTTCTTCAAAGTAGTTACCCCGCACTCCTCTTGCTTGATGTTCCCAAAGTGAGGGCTGTGGCTGTGTGGAAGAGCCTCTGCTTTGCGTGCAGAAAGTCCCAGGTTCAATCCCCGACATCTCTGGTTAAAAGGACCAGGTAGGAGGTGATATGAAAGGCTACCTGAGACTCCAGAGTGCCATTGCAAGTGAGAATCCAGGAGAGGCTGTGGCTCAGTGGAAGAGCCTCTGCTTTGCATGCAGAAGGTCCCAGGTTCAATCCCTGACAACTCTGGTTAAAAGGACCAGGCAGTAGGTGATGTGAAAGATCTTTCTGTTCCTGAGACCTTGGAGAACCTCTGTAGAGGTTCTTCCACTGAGTGACAGCCCCTCCTGGATTCTCGCTTGCAATGGCACTCCAGAATTTCAGGTAGAGGTCTTTCAATACTGACCTTAATGGACCGATGGTCTGTTTCAGTATAAGGCAGCTTCATGCATTCATGAGTTCAAGCATGCCTGAAAAGGGAGGGGTTACCTGAGTGCTAGTTTTGACTTTCGAAGCCCTTAAACGGTTTGGGTCTGGCTACTCCCATGTAAACCCTCTTGCTGTTTGATGATCTGCCTCCTGCTCCAGATTGCATCTTGGTTTGAAGCAAGGTCCAACCACAGCAAGGCCTTCTCGTTAGCTGCCCCAGTGTTATGTGACTCTTGCTCTCTCCCCTTTGCTTGGCTTTTTCAGAATCGTGTCAAGCTTTTCTACTGTGATAGATCACGATGGGTAGCTGTGTTAGTCTGTCTCAAACAGTAGAAAAGACAGAGTCCAATAGCACCTTAAAGACTAACAAAATTTCTGGCAGGGTAGGAGCTTTTGTGAGGCACAGCTCACTTCTTCAGATGCAGCTAGAATGTGATTCCATCTATCCTTCAGTAGAGATGAGTGATTTAGGCACCCAATGGCGATGTAAATGTCAAAAGCAAGTAAATGGCATTAGCAGGTGTGATTGGATTAGGTGTGATATGCAGAGGGTAGTAGGCACGGAGAAATCATTATTGGTAATGAGACAGGAATCCCAGATATCAAGTCCTGAAGAATGCATTGCCTTGAGCTTCATTATTAGTTGTAATTCAGCAGTCTCTCTTTCTAATCTCTCTTTGAAATCCCTTTGTAAGAGAACTGCTGCTCTGAAATCAGCAACTGAATGTCCTGGAAGGTTTAAATGTTCCCCTGCTGGTTTCTGAATGTTGCAGTTTCTGATGTCAGACTTATGTCCATTCAGTCTTTGTCACAGGGACTGTCCTGTTTATCCAATGTAGAGGGTGGAAGGGCATTGCTGGCATGTGACGGTATAAATCACGTTAGAAGATGAGCAGGAGTATGAACCTGAGATAGTATGGCTGACGTTGCAGGGCCCAGTGATGGTGTTGCTAGAATCTACATGAGAGCAAAGTTGGCACCTTGGTTTGTTGCAGGCAACACACTATGCGTGTGATATTAGGCTCTAAGAACAAGACTTTTGCCGGGGGAGGGGGGCAGGGTAACCACAGGAGGGGGTCTGGGTGACAACTGGCCTTGCTGCCGCCCCTGTCTTAGCCCATCTCCCCGCCCCCTGTCATTTCTGCTCCCTCCTCACCAAGGACCCAGAGCAATTAATACTTCTTCCTTCTTTCTTGCCAAGGCATCTTTCAACACTTTGCTACTAGTTGCGCATGCCCACAAGGGTCTCCCGCACTTGTGCAAAAGTGGGGCATGCATGGCTCGGTGCGCTGCATTTAAAGGCACCTGTGGGTCAAGGAGAGGAGGTGGACTAGCTGCTCTGCAGACTAGACATTCTTGAGACTCTGCCAGTAATAAAAGATCCGCTGGAGCATTTGCGTTTGTAAGTCCTCGCTTTCACTCAGGTGATCACATGAGCACATGAAGCTGCCTTATACTGAACCAGACTCTTGGTCCATAAAAGTCAGTATTGTCTACTCAGGCCAGCAGCTGCTCTCCAGGGTCTCAGGCAGAGGTCTTTCACATCACCTACTTGCCTTTAGCTGGAGATGCCGGGGATTGAACCTGGGACCTGCATGCCAAGCAGATGCTCCACCACTGAGCCACAGTCCCTCCCCTAAATATGACTGGTTGGACTCGAACCCACAACCTTTGAATGACTTAACTCCATCACACCATCTAGAAGTCCAATGCGCTATCCATTGCCCCACAGAGCCTCTCAATCAGTGTCTGGGAAGTACCAACTCATAGGATTGAATGCCCCCCGCCCAATCCCTATACATAGGAAAAGCAGTGTGTGATGTTACTCTCAAAGCCTAGGGAAGTCTTTGTTATAGAGGGACAAATCATGGGAGCTGCCCCCTCCATATGTAGTCTGTAAGTGGTATAATCCGAAGACCACATTAATGCAGTGATACCCCAGCAATACAGTTAGGAACACCAGTGGTTTTACGAAGAAAATAGTTCAAAAGGGAATCAATAGATTCTCCACAAGGTTCCACCCTGGTAGGTGCACCATATAAAAACTGTGATCCTGCTTTTCTGTTGAATACAGTAATGGCAGCCGGAATGTATTGATCACCTTTAGAGTAGAAGAAACTGATTATTGCCTTTGTGGCAGTAAGTGCTTTGGTCCTTGCATTTCTAATATGCGTTGTCCAGAACATATTGGACTGGAAGTAAACCCCAAGATATTTGAACTGAATGACCTGATCAATAAGGTTACCATTAACACGCCAAAGATGTCTCTGCTGACGTGAGGACCTAGAGAACCGCATCACTTTAGATTTACTATAGTGTATAGTCAAGCCCTCTGAGCTGCAGTATTCTGCAGAATAGCTCAGAAGTCGACGTAGACCCACTAGGGATCTAGGAAGTAACCATGTATCATCAGCATCCCATAGGATTGATATAGGAGTTTGTGCCAGTACTGGGTGGGTGGAATTGTTAGTTATTTCTTCTGGTGACCATGTAGTTAATATAAAGATTAAACAGTGTGGGGGCCAGCAGACATCCCTGTCTTAGTCCCCTTCAGAAGTACAGCAAACCTGGGCAGCCAAACATTCGTAAAGTTTTTGTATTAACCACAAGAGTCTCTGGTGGATTGTGGTCCTCCTTAATGAGAACCAGGTCTGGGTAGCAATTGAGAGGGAAGGCCCGAATGTCACGGGAAAGACGTTTTGAGGAGGAACTGTGGCTCAGTGGTAGAGCATCTGCTTGGCATGCAGAAAGTCCCAGGTTCAGTCCCCGGCACCTCCAGTTAAAGGGACTAGGCAAGTAGGTGATGTGAAAGACCTCGACCTGAGACCTTGGAGAGCCGCTGCTGGTCTGACTAGACAATACTGACTTTGATGGAACAAGGGTCTGATTCAGTATAAGGCAGCTCCATTTATTTATATTTTAGTTTTATATCCCTCCCCCACTACAGCGGGGCTCGGGGCGGATACCAACAATTCAAGTACACTTAAAAACAAAATATATTAAAATCCATAAAATACAAATAAGATGCGCCCTGAATTCTCAGCAGAGCAGACTCCCGAGAACAAACCCTCCACAGAGTAAGTGAGGAGGGGGGCTGACGGGAGCATATGGGGGGCGGGGCGGTGGATGTAATAGAGCAGCTGAAAGTTCTCAGCCATGTGCCTGGCAGAACATCTCTGTCTTGCAGGCTCTAAGGAACTGGGCCAGATACCGCAGGGCCCTGGTCTCAGACAGAAAGTTCCACTGGGCAGGGGCCACAGCCGAAAAGGTCATGAGGAGCCCCCATCCAGACCAATTATTTCCTTGGAGCCCTCTAGTGGCTTTCCGGGGGCTCAGGTCTTTCCTGGTCCTTGCACCAGAGGTGCAGGGGATTGAACCTGGGACCTTCTGCATATAAAGCAGGTGCTCTACCGCTGAGCCATGGCACTTCCTCATTCAAAGGCAGTAAAAGCGTAAGCCCCACCTGACCCTTACAAAGGATGTCTGAACTGCCAGTCAGTCATGTTTATTGTGCATGGCCACAGGGCTTTACAGTCTGGATAATGTTAAAACAACTTAAATATATATATAAAACCCTTAAAAGTCGTAAGATTTAAATACACCAGTTTGGCTCCTTTCCTCATTCAGTGGCTTTCTTCGCCCTAATTTTCCTGGCCACAAGGCCATAAAGTGCCATTTTCCGGGAAACAAAAGGGTCAATATCGGAAGGCAAGAAAATTAGTTTATCAGCATCAGATAATAGGTGGAAAGAATATTTTCCAGGAACATATTCCGAGGCTTGATGTAGTGAGGGCAGGCCAAGATGTAATGGAGTAGATCTTCCACTGAGCTACAGCATATACAGATTTGTTGAGCCCAGGGTTTTTCCGAAAAACAACTGGCAAGAAGCTCTGTAGCCATAGTTTGCCTTGTCTGCCACTTATCCTGAAAATCTGGGGCGGCAGCAATCTCTGCCATCGAAACAAATTGCCTGGCTCTGGTCTCCGAAGGTTCTGAAGATGTTCTTCTGTTTAGGGGAACGAGACTATGGACCGCCCATCGACCTCTGGGGCGCAGGCTGCATCATGGCTGAGATGTGGACCCGCAGCCCTATCATGCAGGGCAACACCGAGCAGCACCAGTTAACACTCATCAGCCAGCTGTGCGGATCCATCACTCCAGAGGTAGGTCTGACTTGGAGGAGTGGGGTGGACTAGATGACCTTTGTTACACCCATCAGGTTCTGTCTGTGGCCCACTTCTTTGGGCATTGGGGGGTCAGGAGCGAAATGATCACACGGACCCAACTCCAGGATGAAATCTTGCCACTGCCCCAATGTTGTGTGTCATTTGCGTTATTGGCCCCAAGTACTTGCTTAAGGACAGATATAAAATAATTTGCAAAATAATCCAAATTTAAGAGGATTGTGGAAAGAAAAGGGGAGGGGCTGTGGCTCAAAGGCAGAGCATCTGCTTGCCATGCAGAAGGTCCCAGGTTCAATCCCCGGCATCTCCAGAAAGGGACTAGGCAAGCAGGTGATATGAAAGACCTCAGCCTGAGACCCTGGAGAGCTGCTGCAGGTCTGAGCAGACAATACTGACTTGGATAGACCAAGGGTCTGATTCAGTATAAGGCAGCTTCATGTGTTCATGAAAACAAATTGGCGCATGTTGCATTTTTCATAATTCTGTTTGTAGTCCTGGTGGAGGAAAAGAAGTAAATGCAGGAAGCAAAAAGTTGTGGCCCTAGAAAATCCTGCCTGGAAGCCCTGAGCAACTTAGTTCCTTATATGAAGACACAGGACACTGCTGGCCAGCAGTCAGACTAGAACTTGAGAGGCATGGGTTCAGAACCCCACACACTGTGAAGTAGTGGCCCATGAGCCTGGCACAGTTTGTCAGGCTAAACCAGGGCCCCCCCAGCCTTTTTGAGCCTGAGGGCACCTTTGGAATTCTTACACAGGATAGTGGCTGCCACAAAATGGCTGCTGTAGCTTGCCTTAATCACCCAGTGAAGATCATTGTGCTGTGGTGGTAGTTGCTGCAATGCTTTAAGAAAATCTGCACAGCCAGTCACATCTCTAATGACCAATCAGAAGCCTTGCTGGGCAAAAGCCCCACCTGGCCCCTAAAAACATGGGGTAAGTGCCAGGAAAGGTGTAGGCGGGCACCGTGTTGGGGACCTCTGGGCTAATTGATTTCACCAAAAATAATGGAGGTATCGGCATTTTGATTGCCGTCCCTTCCATTTCTAAAGGTGCAGAAAAGAGCAACCAAAAGGATCAGGGGACTAGAGCAACTGCCCTATGAGGAGCGGTTAAAACACTTAGGGCTGTTTAGCTTGGAAAGAAAATGGTTAAGGGGAGACATGTTAGAGGTCTATAAAATTTTGCATGGTATGGAGAAAATGGACAGGGAGAAGCTTTTCTCCCTCATAGTACTGGAATGTGGGGTCATCTGCTGAAACTGGAGGGTGAGAGATTTGAAACTGATAAAAGGAAGTATTTCTTCACACAACACATAGTTAAATTGTGGAACTCCCTGCTCCTGGATGTGGTGGTGACTGCCAACTTGGAAGACTTTAAGAGGGGAGTGGACATGTTCATGAAGGAGAGGTGTATTCATGGCTACTAGTAAAAATGGCTACTAGTCATTATGCATACTTATTCTCTCCAGGATCAGAGGAGCATGCCTGTTATATGAGATGCTTTGGAACACAGGCAGGCTGCTGCTGCTGCAGTTGTCTTGTTTGCGGGCTTCCTAGAGGCACCTGGTTGGCCACTGTGTGAACAGACTTATGGACTTGATGGGCCTTGGTCTGATCCAGCATGGCCTTTCTTTTATTCTCCCACTGGGTTCAACCTGTTTCTGACAATTTCCTAGGTCTGGCCTAATGTGGACAAATATGAACTCTACCAGAAGCTGGAGTTGCCCAAAGGGCAAAAGCGCAAAGTGAAGGAGCGCCTGAAAGCCTATGTCAAGGATGCGTATGCATTGGATCTGATAGACAAACTGCTGGTTCTGGATCCCGCCCAAAGGATCGACAGCGATGACGCCCTGAATCATGACTTCTTCTGGTCCGACCCGATGCCTTCCGACCTCAAGAATATGCTGTCCACCCACAACCAATCCATGTTCGAGTACTTGGCTCCGCCCAGGAGAAGAGGCGGACACATGCCGCAGCAGCTGGCCAATCAGGGCAGGAATCCAGCTGCCACCAACCAGACAGAGTTCGATAGAGTGTTTTGACTGCCAGCGGTTGCGATAGAGAAAAGAAAAGACCCAGATGTTGTAATGAAGTACTCAATGATTTTTATTTTCTATTTTAAGTTTTAGATAACACTGTCTGGAATTTTTTTTTAATCACTGGCTGTATACAGAGCCTTGGCCATCTCTGGGTGATTATAAGAAAATATAGCTTTCTTTTGCTTGTTGATTTCCAGGGTATGGAAATGATCTCATTTAACTCTTATAGAGCAGAGTACCTTTTTGGGGCCCGTAGGCATAGCATTGCTAAGCGAGCCCTCTGTATCTTTCGGCTGTCCTGTCATTGCCTGGGAGGGTCCAGGCGCCCGCCGCCCTGTGGCGTTGCAGAATACGACCTGCATGCCTCTCCCTCCCCAAGGATGGGTTGGCGTTCACTGTAGGGCTGTCCTCTTCTTGCCAGCAATCTGTGCCCATCTGCAAAGAAATTGGCAGGGTGTAGAGGCAGGGTGTGACGGCCGCTGAATTCTCCAGCCTTTGTTAAGAGAGGGAGTTCTTCCTGATGGTGCTGGAAGGGTGGCAGGACAGATAAAAAGCCCCCCCCCCAACCCAGCCATGCCTTTAGGGTGTCTAATTCTTTTGAGTTGTTGCAGGAATTGCATTTTTCCTAATTTTTGACTTTGCAAATAGGTGTTTTTTTAAAAACAACAACTGCTGAACAGAAGAACAAAAGAAAAGGGCTTTGTTTGGCTGACAGAATATTTAGACCGGAGTGCCCCCCGCCCCAATGATGAGACCCCTCATGCATTTCCCTCAAGGCTTTAGCAAGCACCTGCCCGAGTAGGGTCTAAAATGCCATTTTCCCTTTGGTGAAACTGGGAAGCGTGAGTGTGAGAGTCACCCGTATTGAACCTCATGTTTTTTGGTTCTATATGTGTGTGCGCGTGTGTGTATAGCTCTCAATAAAAAAGGTGCTTAAGATAATAAGTGCATTTGTTTTTGCTTCTCATGCAGTCTGCAAATGTCTTGATTTGCTTGACTGCAGAGACTGGTTAACTGACTGCTGCATTTATTTTGATCAGGAGGTAGGATGTATCTTTTCTCAGGGTTAAAGAGGGCAACATGTATGGTCATAGCCTCAAGAGGGGAGGGGAGGGAAGGGAGGGTGCCCAGCAATATTTGAACCACCAATAGAGAGCCAGTGTGGTGTAGAGGTTAAGAGCGGTGATTTGGAGCAGTGGACTCTGATCTGGAGAACAGGGTTTGATTCCCCACTCCTCCACATGAAGACAGCTAGGTGACATTGGGCTAGTCACACTCTCTCAGCCCCACTCACCTCACAGGGTGTCTGTTGTGGAGAGGGGAAGGGAAGGTGATTGTAAGCCGGTTTGATTCTCCCTTAAGTGGTGGAGAAAGTCGGCATATAAAAACCAACTCTTCTTCTCTTCCTCCTGGTCAGTCCTGCAGCATCCACTGAAGGAGGGCGGCTTAATCCAGGGAGCAGGTGTATCACGGCAAAGAGCTGTGTTCCGGGAGGTCACCGATTCAGATCTCATCTCTGCCTTAAGCAAGTCCCTCTCTCTTGTCCTCAGTCCCTCATCTACAAGAGGGGGGTAACAGTGGCCTGCATTACAGGGTTGTTGTGACAATGTATGCAAACACTGAAGTGTTATGCAGATGCAAAATAGTATATTTTATTCTTCTTCCCTCCAAGGAGTATGGGGCGATGAGCATCCTTCTCCCCTCCTTCATTTTATCCTCCCAACAGTCCTCTGAGGTAGGTAAGACAAGAGAGTGCGTGACAGGCCCAAGATCACCCAGTGAGGCAAATCAGCGTCTAACTCTAAATTCCAGCATACAAACTGCTACACCATGCTGTCCATAAGACCTGATCTAGAATTCTGCATTGTAAGTGCTGCCTCACATAGGTGAATGGCCTTTGTTGTGATGCTCTGAGGGGCGGGCTCATGTGTTGAAGTATACTAGAAACCCATTCCTCTAGGGCGGCTGGGATTTCTGGGATTGCAAAGGCTCCAAAACATGTGACTCCAATTTCCTTGTGTGGAATTATCACATAATAAACATAACAATCATTGTGCCTGGATATAGATGAGACTGTTTTCTTATGTCATCCAGCTCTAAGTGCAGGAATAGGACAGTCTTTCTTATCTAGTGAGCAGGGTGAGGGAAAGATGTTGATAATCTCCTGTAACTGAAAGAGCCAGCGTGGTGTAGGGGTTAAGAACAGTGGTTTGGAGCGGTGGACTCTGATCTGGAGAACTGGGTTTGATTCCCCACTCCTCCACATGAGCATCCAATGCTAATCTGGTGAAGTGGGTTGGTTTCCCCACTCCTATACATGCAGCCAGCTGGGTGACCTTGGACTAGTCACAGCTCTGTTAGAGCTCTCTCAGCCTCACCTACCTCACAGGGTGTCTGTTGTGGGGAGGGGAAGGGAAGGTGATTGTAAGCCGGTTTGAATCTCCCTTAAGTGGGAGAGAAAGTCGGCATATAAAAACCAACTCTTCGAAATGCAGCAATAGGACAGTCTTTCTCATCTAGTGAGCAGGATGAGGAAAAGATATTGATAATCTCCTGTAACTGCCTGTGAACCTTCCTGAGAGGAAGAAAAAATGTTCAACCAGATCCCTTAATCCTATAAGATCATTTTCCTTATAGAAGTTATAGAAGCCACAGCTCGCTTCATCCAGGGCTGTTCTCTGGAGCCAGGCGAGTGTCTCCACTGGGACTTGACCAGTAATGATGGGTGTCTAAGCAGAGGGAGAGAACTTCAACCAACCTCCCTGCATTTGGGATTAGAAGGAGTCTCCTTTAAGCCCTCTTTGAAGCCTCTCCACCTCCTCCCTCCCCTTCTGAAGGATGTCGGCTGACCAAATCGGTTTCAAGAGGAGTCTGTGTCAGTTGGGCTTCCCGGCTTAACTCTTCCACACTGAAGGTGTGACCGATGAAGAAGAAGAGTTGGTTTTTATAGGCCGCCTTTCTCTACCACTTAAGGGAGAATCAAACTGGCTTACAATCACCTTCCTCTCCCCACAACAGACACCCTGGGAGGTAGGTGGGGCTGAGAGAGTGTGACTAGCCCAAGGTCACCCAGCTGGCTTCATGTGGAGGAGTGGGGAATCAAACCAGGTTCTCCAGATCAGAGTCCACTGCTCTTAACCACTGGCTTTGACACAGCATGCAACCTTTTGAGTTCCCCAGAACTTTTCTTTGGACTGGATGTTAAACAAAAGTGGAGGGGGAGAAACTGGAAATGAGCAATGCCCTATTACAGTGGTTGCCAACTTTTTTTCACTTGCATACCCCTTGGCAGTCTGTTCCCATAAATTGTACCCCTAGTATTATCAAAATGATTGTAATTAATATCGTTGCTGTTATTTCAAATGCCTTTCCCCTCCTTTCACTTTTTTCGCATACCCCTAAATGTCCTGGTTTGTACCCCTGGCCGTGGGCACGTGTACCCCAGGTTGGGAACCACTGCCCTATCCAGTAGACTGCAGAGGTGTTACGGTAGAATGGGGGTGGTTTGCAAACTTTATTAGGCTGTGTTGTGCCGGGCGCAAAAGGGTAAGGCCAGGCGATTGGAGGGAGGGACTTATCTGCTTCCAGGGAAGAGCCCTAGCTGAAAGAGGATACTCCTTCACCCAATGCAAAATCAATGGGCTGATGGGTGGCATATCCATTTTAAAATTAATAAATAGATGCCAAATTGGGTAAACTTGCTTAATTGGTGGAGGGCATATTTTCCCTCCTCTGCCAAGTGACTACCATTCAAAACCTTCCTCTGTGGCTGATAAATGAAGGTCTGGATTCTTGAATTTCTTCTTCCATGTCTCAGATTCTGCAGTTAAATACGCTTTTCCGATGTGGTGGAGTGGTTAGAGGGTTGGACAAGGCCTGGGGAGAGCCCAGGTTCAAATCCCCACTCATCCATGAAGCTCCTTAGGTGACGGTCCTGTTCTCCCTCAGTTTAACCTACCTCACAGGGTTTTAAGGTAAGGTAAAGGTCCCCTGTGCAAGCACCGGGTCATTCATGACCCATGGGGTGACGTCACATCCTGACATTTACTAGGCATACTTTGTTTACAGGGTGGTTTGCCAGTGCCTTCCCCAATCATCTTACCTTTACCCCCAGCAAGCTGGGTATTCATTTTACCAACCTCGAAAGGATGGAAGGCTGAGTCGACCTCGAGCCGGCTACCTGAAACCGACTTCTGTCAGGATCGAACTCAGGTCATGAGCAGAGCTTGGACTGCAGTACTGCAGCTTACCACTCTGCGCCACGGGGCTCTTCACAGGGTTGTAGCGAGCATAAAATGGATTCATGCCGATCTGAACTGCTTGGAGGAAAGGCCAGATAAAAACAAGATGGGATCCTCCGGAGGAGACAACACTCACGGGAAGCTGCGTTGGACAACATGGCTTTGAAAAGGGTGGGGTTTGGGTCACGGGCTAACCAAACAAGCCCCAGTGGAGGAAAAAAGACAAGACTCCTGGATGCAGAATGCAACCTCCCGTGAGCTCTTCCCAGTTACCCTTTAACTAGACTGGGGAGAGGAAATAGCATTGTGTTTTCTGCAACAAGGAATGAATAACTTTTCAGTCTGGAGCTCTCTAATGGAACGAAGAATGATGAAAGAAACATACAAGGTAATTTTTTTTGTCTGTGTTGGAGGCAAGGGTCCAAGCCGTGCACAAGAGAACATAAGTGGAGTAAGGGGACATTGTTCTTGGTCTGACCTCTGGCATGGAGTGTGTGCTTGCAAGCATGCTAAATGGAGAGGCAGGAAAAGAAAAGGGGGTACATTGTGTACATTGATAGTTTTTGAATACGGGAGGCTATTAAGAAGGGGGAGCTCTTGCTTGTGTTGACTATTGAGGATTTGGGCATGGGGCTCAAGAACTACAGGGATGTACTTTTAAAGAGGACTTCTGAAGTGTTACAAGAAGTATTGTCGAAGGCTTTCACGGTCAGAGTTCATTGGTTCTTGTAGGTTATCCGGGCTGTGTAACCGTGGTCTTGGAATTTTCTTTCCTGACGTTTCGCCAGCAACTGTGGCAGGCATCTTCAGAGTAGTAACACTGAAGGACAGTGTCTCTCAGTGTCAAGGGTGTAGAAAGAGTAATATATAGTCAGAAAGGGGTTGGGGTTGGGCTGAACATGGACTGACACAAACAGGACACAGGGTCTTATTCCAAGACACTGAAAGACTGGACAATTCTACCAACTATTTTGTCAGATTGCACAGAGAAGCCATTGAAATTCACAAACATCAGCACAACTTTAACAGAAAAGAGGAGAGTTTAAGAATGAATAAGGCTTGGCTTCCTGCCCTGAAAAACCTCCAGACAAAGACAACATTCAACAATAGCCATACAGATTAGTTTTGGATTACACACATTAACAGATCACTTCAGGATACAATGGTTCCATATTAACATACCATACCCTCATTAGCACATTATCTTGATACTTACAGGACAATACTTTTGCAGGACAATACTCAGCTCAAACCCAACCCCTTTCTGACTATATATTACTCTTTCTACACCCTTGACACTGAGAGACACTGTCCTTCAGTGTTACTACTCTGAAGATGCCTGCCACAGTTGCTGGCAAAACGTCAGGAAAGAAAATTCCAAGACCACGGTTACACAGCCCGGATAACCTACAAGAACCAATGTTACAAGAAGGTCCCTAAATGGATTGGTTACCTACAGAGGGTGGAGACTTTCCAGGAAGACATTGGATGGCCCAACTGTTGAAGACGCTTAGGTTCCCCCCCCCTTTTTTTTTTTTACAGTTCTTTACTTGTACAAGAAATGCTTTGGGGTCTTTGGGTAGATGGTAGAAAAGAAATACCAGCAGCATAGAGTTCAACTAACACAATCTGGATGCAGCAGCATAGACCATTTGTGCATGCTGATCATTACATGTGGATAAAAATTATCACCATACAAGGTGGCCACAATATTATTTAAAAATTACAAGTTAGATCGGTTTGCTTGGTAAACAGAGAAGATGGAATGTTTTGTTAAGAGAAACTTTTGTTCAGGATACATTTGCATTGATTGGCTGTTTCAGAAAAACAGGGAAAACAACAGAACAACACAACACAACCCACACCCTGCTGAGACTCAGAGGCTCCCCAAACCAGTAAAACAGGTTGTGAACTTTGGGTTGATTTCCTAGCATACAAAGTCCTTTTTGGTGGCAATAAACAGTTTATGGCTGTGTGATGGGATTGAATGTCTTTTTATATGTTAAATGCTATATATAAACATGTTCTGTTTAAATGTGTGTGAATCTGATGAGCAAAGACAAAGCAACTATGGGTTGTAGGTGGCTCTTCTTTATTAAGAGATCAAGAGTGCTGGTCTAATTTGCAAAAAGAAGGGTTGAGAGGCATGTATATGGAAGCAAGGCAGTGACTACTTGCTTTAGTGTAAGGTCTGAGTTCACCTGTTGAATCCCAATCACCAAACGACCAGACAGGGTATTCTAAGAAGCTGGTTTATTCAGGAAGCATGAGGTGAGTAGCAGAAACTTACAGGGAAAGGTACGAGGACTCTAATGGAGAGGAAACGAGCAGGTTGGAACATATACAGAAAACCGAAGGCACATTTGGATACCAGAGCAAACAGAGAGTAAGCAGTCATAACAAACTTCTGAGCAACACAACCTTGGAGGCCAGCTGCGCTCCCAGGCCTGGAGCTCACATTTAGTCACTCAGCGTTCTGTGTACAGGTTGAGAATCCCTTATCAGGACTGCTTGGGACCAGAAGTAGCCCGTATTTCGGATCTTTCTGTATTTTGGAATTTTTGCATATATATAATGAGATATCTTGGGGATGGGATCCAAGTCTAAACACAAAATTCATTTATGTTTTATATATACTTTATATGCATGGCCTGAATGTAATTTTAAACAATATTTTAAATAATTTTGTGTACATTGAACCATCAATGGCAGTACTAAGGGCCTGTGAATAATGCCTGAATTACGGCTCAAAAGGTCCAGTTTTTGGATCAGTCCGGATAAGGGATACTCAACCTGTATTTTGATTCTCGGGTTTTCGGTTTTGTTATCTAGATATGATGCGAGCACTCATTATTCTTTATTATTTTTACTAATCGCTAAACAAACTGTGCCCTAATCTGGATAGCTAAGGCTAGCCTGATCTCATCAGAGTTCAGAAGCTAAGCAGGAAAGTACTGGAAAGTATTTGGATGTGAGGGTCATGACATGGATGAAGGCAATGGCAAACCACCTCTAAATGTCTCGTCTGAAAACTGCACCAAGGGTAACGTAAGTCAGATCTGACTTGACGGCAAAACAAACTATTTCCAAAAGCCATCTTTGGATTAAACTATCTGTTCTTTATGAAGAATGTTCAGTTGTCCAAAGTAATTTCTGGCCTCATTGGAACACACTAAGTTTTCTTTAATCGATCTGACTTCCAAGATTACTTATGTAGTAAATGGAGCAATTTTTTTGCCATCAAATCACATCTGACTTCTGGTGACTCTATAGGGTTTTCAAGGCAAGAGTTGTTCAGAGGCGGTTTGTCATTGCTGGCCTCTGAGTCACGCGAAGGGTTCCCAGCTCCAGGCTGGAAAATACTTGGAGACTGTGTGGGTGGAGCCTGTGGATGGCAGGGTTTGGGAAGGGACTTCAATGGGGTATAATCCCATAGAGACCCCCTTCCAAAGTGGCCATTTTTTCCAGGCGAACTGATCTCTGTCGCCTGGAGATCTAACAGCCTGGAGTTGTAACAGCGGGAGATCTCCAGGCACCACCTGGCAACCCTAGTCATGCCTCGGGTATTCCTTGGTGGTCTCCCATCCAAATACCAGCCAGGGCAGACCCTGGTTAGCTTCTGAGATCTGACAAGATTAGTCTAGCCTGGGGCTATCCAGGTCAGGGCATAAATGGAGTATATTAGCTATTATTTTCTAATAGTGTGTTGGTATGCCCACATACGTTCATTTCTCTTGCCTCATGGTCTTTCCCGTCTTGGATCTTTCCATTGTTACACTTTCCCTTTTCATAGGGGCAAATTCCAGATCCTCCTCTGTAGGATCCTCTTCCTTTGTCAAAAGGACAGTGGGGGCATTTTACAATCAGGTAGGCTGAGAGGGTATCAATAGGCTACAGTTAAGTTGTGTGTGTGTTAAGTGCCATCAAGTCACATCCGACTCATGGCGACCCTATGAATCAATGTCCTTCAAAATATCCTATCTTTGACATCCTTACTCAGGTCCTGCAAACTGAGGGCTGTGGCTTCCTTTATTGAGTCCACCCATCTCTTGTTGGGTCTTCCTCTTTTCCTGCTGCCCTCAACTTTTCCTAGCATGACTCTTTTCCAGTGACTCTTGTCTTCTCATAATGTGACTAAAATACGACAGCCTCAGTTTAGTCATTTTAGCTTCTGAGTCAGTTCAAGCTTGATTTGATCTAAAACCCACTGATTCGTTTTTTTGGCGGTCCAGGGTATCTGTAACCCTCTCCTCCAACACCACATTTCAAAGGAATCTACTTTCTTCCTATCAGCTTTCTTCAATGTCCAACTTTCACACCCATACATAGCAATAGGGAATATGATGGCATGAATTAACCTAATCTTGGTGGCCAGTGACACATCCTTACACTTCAGCATCTTTTCTAGTTCCTTCATGGCTGCCCTTCCCAGTCTCAATCTCCTTCTGATTTCTTGGCTGCAGTCTCCCTTTTGGTTGATGATGGAGCCAAGGAATAGAAAGTCTTCAACAATTTCAGTTTCTTCATTGTCAGTTAAGTTACCTTGTCACTTTTTAAAATAGAGACCGTTCCCTTACAGTAGTACATATCTGGGTAGTTCCTCCAGGTCTATATAAGTCTTAAAAAGGGTCTGCTTAAACGCATTTTCCCTGAAACGGCCCATGTCGGCTCTGAATTTTTTTAAAATACATTTTTATTTTCAAAACAACACAAAAAACATGAGACATAAAATACGTAACAATCAGTACACACTGCACAACCATACATTGACTAAATTAAACAATGAACTCCTAATCTACTGTTCAACATACATTTCTCTGGGTGAATCTATATCATTTTGTACCTTCCACCTTACTCTAAATTGCAAATTATGCTAATGAAAAGCAAAGTTGCAGATTTAAAGAATGTTTTGTGCTTATGCAGACTGAATGAATTGAAAGCAAGAGGAAAAACAGAGAGGAAGGGGGGGTTGATTCTTTACACGCACTCATCTACATGGTGTCACATCTAAAAGGAGGATTCGTGCACCTGCTTATGTACACAGGCAGTTAATAGTGCCACAGGTAAAATACCTTGATAGTGGGCACTTCATGCTGAATTTTTAACCAGAGGTTAAGACTTTTTTAACCCCTTTGGCTTATCAACACCTTGAGCTCAGCAAAAAAGGAAAAGGAAACATTGCCAGAGAAAGAAAAGAGTGAGAGCCCCGTAGCACCTTAAAGACTAACAAGAATATTTTCTGGCAGGGTGTGAGCTTTTGTGAGCCACAGCTCACTTCTTCAGACAGTAGACAAGAGCAAGAGCCCAGTAGCACCGTAAAGGCTAACAAGAATATTTTCTGGCAGGGTGTGAGCTTTCGTGAGCCACAGCTCACTTCTTCAGACAGTAGAAAAGGGCAAGAGCCCAGTAGCACCTTAAAGACTAACAAGAATATTTTCTGGCAGGGTATGAGCTTTCTGAAGAAGTGAGCTGTGGCTCACGAAAGCTCATACCCTGCCAGAAAATATTTTTGTTAGTCTTTAAGGTGCTACTGGGCTCTCGCTCTTTTCTTTCTCTGGCAATGTTTCCTTTTCTTTTTTTGCTGAGCTCAAGGTGTTGTTAAGCCAAAGGGGTTAAAAAAGTCTTAACCTCCGGTTAAAAATTCAGCGTGCCCGCTATCAAGGTATTTTACCTGTGGCACTATTAACTGCCTGTGTACATAAGCAGGTGCACGAATCCTCCTTTTAGATGTGACACCATGTAGATGAGTGCGTGTCAATAATCAACCCCCCCTTCCTCTCCGCCTTTCCTCTTGCTTTCAATTCATTCCAGGCCGCATAAGCACAAAACATTCTTTAAATCTGCAACTTTGCTTTGCTAGTGCGTTATCTCTATTACAAAGGCCTTTGTGTCCTGGCAAAAGACTGCTTTGCAGAGATGCTTGTTGATTTCAGTAGCCAAGAAATATTTTGGTTCTTGTAGGTTATCCGGGCTGTGTAACCGTGGTCTTGGAATTTTCTTTCCTGACGTTTCGCCAGCAACTGTGGCAGGCATCTTCAGAGGAGTAACACTGAAGGACAGTGTCTCTCAGTGTCAAGTGTGTAGGAAGATACAGTCAGAAAGGGGTTGAGTTTGAGCTGAGTACTGTCCTGCAGAAGTAATGTGCTAATCATTGTCCTGTAAGTATCAAGATAATGTGCTAATGACAGTGTGGTATGTTAATATGGAACCATTGTATCCTGAAGTGATCTGTTAATGTGTGAAGTCCAAAGCTAATCTGCATGGCTATTGTTGACTATAGTCTTTGTTAGTCTGGAGGTTTTTAGGACAGGAAGCCAAGCCTTATTCATTCTGAAACTCTCCTCTTTCCTGTTAAAGTTGTGCTGTTTATGAATTTCAATAGCTTCTCTGTGCAATCTGACAAAATAGTTGGTAGAATTGTCCAGTCTTTCAGGGTCTTGGAATAAGACCCTGGGTCCTGTTTGGGTCAGTCCATGTTCAGCCCTGGACTCTTGGCCCTTTTCTGCTACTGCAGACAGGTGAACAGGGCTACCCACTGTGCATTATTGCCAGAGAAACTAAGACTAGAATTGGTTCTTGTAGGTTATCCGGGCTGTGTAACCGTGATCTTGGAATTTTCTTTCCTGACGTTTCGCCAGCAACTGTGGCAGGCATCTTCAGAGTAGTAACACTGAAGGATAGTGTCTCTCAGTGTCAAGGGTGTAGGAAAAGTAATATATAGTCAGAAAGGGGTTGGGTTTGAGCTGAGTATTGTCCTGCAAAAGTAATGTGCTAATCATTGTCCTGTAAGTATCAAGATAATGTGCTAATGAGGGTATGGTATGTTAATATGGAACCATTGTATCCTGAAGTGATCTGTTAATGTGTGTAATCCAAAACTAATCTGCATGGCTATTGTTGAATGTTGTCTTTGTTAGTCTGGAGGTTTTTCAGAACAGGAAGCCAAGCCTTATTCATTCTTAAACTCTCCTGTTCTGAAAAACCTCCAGACTAACAAAGACTACAGTCTACAATAGCCATGCAGATCAGCTTTGGATTACACACATTAACAGATCACTTCAGGATACAATGGTTCCATATTAACATACCATACCCTCATTAGCACATTATCTTGATACTTACAGGACAATACTTTTGCAGGACAATACCCAGCTCAAACCCAACCCCTTTCTGACTATATATTACTCTTCCTACACCCTTGACACTGAGAGACACTGTCCTTCAGTGTTACTCCTCTGAAGATGCCTGCCACAGTTGCTGGCGAAACGTCAGGAAAGAACATTCCAAGACCACGGTTACACAGCCCGGATAACCTACAAGAACCAAAGAACTCTGACCGTGGAAGCCTTCGACAATATAAGACTAGAATCACACATAGCTCGAGGGTCTGCTTTAAAACAAAAAAAAATCGAGATGAAGCTCAGTCCAGGGCTTCTTATATCGGGGAAGCGAGGGCGTGAGGGCAGCCCGCCGCCGGAAGCGCAGCGGGCGGTTGACTTCCGCCTCCCTCTACGGAGCTCGCTCGTTTTCTATCCCCCCTCCCCTTTGAAAAGGGCCGGCGCCCGCTCCGTGGTGGCGCCTGCGCACTGAGCGGTCCGGAGAACCCAGGGGGCGTGTCCGCCGCCGCCGCCGCCGCCGCCTCGCGCTCCGCGGCGTTGCGTCACAGATCCCAGGGACTGGGAGGCGCCTGCGATGGGCTCGCGCCGGGTCCGCGCCGTGCAGCTCGCGCTCTTGCAGCTGCTGGCCGAGGCGCCTGCGGCGGCTCCTCCTCCTCCTCCTCCAAGGGCTGCTTCCGCCGCTGCTGCAGCCGCCCGCCGCTGGCTGAGCGCCCGGCCGGCCCGCGCGCCCAGGATGGAGTACCAGGTGAGGAGCCCTTTGCAAGCCCCGCGACTGCTGCAGCCGCCGCGCGCCCAGGTTGCATCAGCCGGGAAGAGGCACGCACGTGGGGGCGAGAAGGGAGCGGGGGGTGCGTTCCCGCGCGCGCACTGGGTGCTCTCTCTGTCGCTCGGGGCGGGGCAGAGGTGGGATGTGCGCGCGCGCGCGGGTAATTCATACGCCCGCGTAGCAGAGAAAAACTCGGGTGCAATATGCAC
Source organism: Euleptes europaea (assembly GCF_029931775.1). Lineage (NCBI taxonomy): Eukaryota > Metazoa > Chordata > Lepidosauria > Squamata > Sphaerodactylidae > Euleptes > Euleptes europaea. The sequence goes on along the minus strand of NC_079325.1, from coordinate 52,240,281 downwards.
GTGTGTGAATGTGTTACAGGAAATTGACGCGTGTGTGATTGAATGGAAATGCATAGATCCCGTGTGTTTCTTAGCCGGTGACGGGCTCTCTCAGGCCACAAGATGTATGCAGAATATATATTGAAAATTAATTGAAAATATATATTGAAAATAAATATACGTTGAAAATTTTACCCAGTTGTAAAGCGGTTGACTGACATGTGATTGAATGGACGTATGTGTGATTGTATGGAAAGTGCCATTCATAGATCCTGTGTGTTTCTTAGCCGGTACAGGCTCTCTCAGGCCACAAGATGTATGCAGAATATATATTGAAAATTAATTGAAAATATATACTGAAAATAAATATACATTGAAAATTTTACCCAGTTGTAAAGCGGTTGACTGACATGTGATTGAATGGACGTATGTGTGGTTGTATGGAAAGTGCCATTCATAGATCCTGTGTGTTTCTTAGCCGGTACAGGCTCTCTCAATCCACAAGATGTATGCAGAACAAGCATAAATATACACTGAAAAATCTACCCAATTGTAAAGCTGTTTACTCAGTGTTAAGCTGCAAAATCAGTGAACATAATGTTACAAGAAATGTAATTCTACTTATCTGAATGTGTTGCTTGCTGAAGTTTTAAAGACACCCGTCCCAGGGCAAAGTGCTTATGGGTTGCAGTGGAAGAGAGGTGTACATAAAGAATTCTCCACTGAAGCTTTCAAAATATCCTTAACTGTTCGCTAGGTTTGTGTGTGTAAGTGCCGTCAAGTCACTTCCAACTCATGGCGACCCTATGAATCAGTATCCTCCAAAATGTCCTATCTTTGACAGCCTTGCTCAGATCTTGCAAATTGAGTCAGTCTATCTCTTGTTGGGCCTTCCTCTTTTCCTGCTGCCCTCAACTTTTCCTAGCATGATGTTCTTTTCCAGTGACTCTTGACTTCTCATAATGTGACCAAAATATGACATCCTCAGTTTAGTCATTTTAGCTTCTTGGGTCAGTTCAGGCTTGATTTGATCTAGAACCCACTGATTTGTTTTGTTTTGTTGGCAGTCCAGGGTATCCGTAACACTCTCCTCCAACACCACATTTCAAAGGAATCTACTTTCTTCCTATCAGCTTTCTTCAATGTCCAACTGTCAGCGAGGGCATGCAATCGGACCCTGGATAGCGAGGTGACTTTCGTTTCATCTCTCCTTCCCGTGGGAAGGAAGAGGCAACAGCCAAAAGGCTCGAGAGATCTCCACTTCAAAGTGACTTCCTGATTGTAATCCTGCTCTGATCTTAAGGTGTGAATTCTCTCTCTTGGTATTGGGGAACCTCTGATGTTTTGCATTTCAAAGATGTTACTTGTAAACATGCTAGCTTGTGTACTCTATAAGAATACCCTCCAAATGATTTGGCGCCATTGTAACGTTGTGTTTCTTAGGTTACTGTACCCTTCCTTTCAAATAAATTCTACTTTAAACTCTCTGCTAACGTCTGGAGTAAAGTTGATGATTCCTGAGAGGCAACGGAGTCCTAGAACCTGACAGTACGTTACAATCCCAACCTTTTTTGTTTTCGGGTTAGAAGTAGTATTAGGATGTCGGTACCACCCTCGGTCCCGCTCAACGCGGGAGAGGAGCTTCGGCAGACTCCCGCTGATATTGAGGTTGGTCAAGGAGCAGCGACCCCGGAGCAGCGCCCACCCGGGCCTACCGATGTCCCTGGGAGGCCGACGTGGACCCCCCGATTCTCGGAGACCGGGCAGCGGCAGAGAGCGGCGTCAGAACCAGGAGGCGACTTCTACCGGGGACCGCTGGCCGCTTGGTATGGAGAAGGGGAAGGGTGGAAGGACCCCACGCTCGCTCACACCCCGACCCTCACTGCAGAAGCGGCCACTCTGATACGCGGACAGAATCAGATGCTCGTTCTGCAGAATCGGGACCTGCAGACTCAGCTAGATACCTTGCAGCGAGACCTGGCAGCCGTTCTAGGGGCAGTGAGGGGGCTTGGACAGCCCGTGCAACAACCCCAAACGGGTTCACGGCCGACTGCAGGGCCGCTCGTTGTTGGGGAGGCTCCCACGCCCAGACGCCCTACGGCCAGAGACCTGAAGGTATCTTTCGACGGGTCCAGCTCACAGTTGTCTCACTTCTTACTCCAAATCTCCGGCTTTATGAAGGACCAGGGGGAGACCTTTGCCTCGGAAGAAGCTCGGGTCAGGTATGTGATCAGCCTGCTGGAGAAGGAGGCAGTGGAGTGGGCAGTGACGGCGGCAGAAACTATGCCCCGAGTTTTGGCATCCCTGGATGAGTTCTTGTGCGCTCTGCGACGCCGGTTCGAAGACCCCCACCGGGGGGAAAAGGCAAAGATTGCCATGCGGCGTTTGAAGCAGGGAACCCGCTCAGTAAGTGAGTATGCACAGGACTTTTTATCTTTGTCGTGCAAGATAAGGGAGTGGAGTGAGGCCACAAAGGTCCAGCACTTCCGCGAAGGGTTGCGGTGGGAAGTGCTGGATGGCTGTTTGACTCTGGGAGATCCAGAGTCAGTGGAAGAGTGGGTAAATTTGGCAGCTCTAGTGGAGAACCGCAAGCTTACCCTCCAGTTCTCCAAGGATCGTCCTTCGAAGACGATCCCTATCCCGCCCACGAGAGGGGACAGCGCAGCAGGTCCCCGGCGAGAGGGAAGACATCGAGGAGTCTACAGTCTCGACAGGGCACGTCGGTTCAGGGAGGGAGCTTGCCTTCAGTGTGGGAAGATGGGTCATTTTGCAGCAAGATGTACCAACACGCCGTCAGAAGGGACGAGCAACAGGGCGACACAAGAGCGGGAGGCGACACCACCTCGGAACCTGGAGCACAGGAGAGCGGAGGGGACGAACGGTCGCCGGGGGGCGGCGGCCCTGCAAGCGGAAACCTCATCAGATCTCCACAACCATGGTACCCGAGATAGCTTCCGAAGCCCCTCACCGGCAAAAAACGAGGACGGCCTTCTGTGAGGGAACCGGCACAGAGGGCACCCTTGGAAGAAACCAAACCGGCTCCATGTAGGGTGAGTGACCAGGGAGAGACATTGCTGATACCTGTTGTATTACGAAATCCCCAAGGGGGGGAACCGGTGGCCGTTGTGGCTATCGTGGACTCCGGGTGCTCCCGGACCCTAATTGATCAGGCGGTGGTAGAACGTCTGAAAATTGGGACTCGAGAACTGGACCAGCCCTTACATTTCCATCAAATGGATGGGAGTGATCTGCGGGGGGGGGGGGCGGTTCATTTGCACACTCGCAAGATGTGGCTGGGGGTGGGAAACCACTGGGAACAGATCCACTTCACGGTAGTGCCTAAGATTTCCTACCCGGTGGTCCTCGGCGTTAATTGGTTGGCGGGACATAACCCGAGCATTGACTGGGAACAAAGGCGGGTGGTGTTTGGAGCTCCTCAGTGCGAAAAACACAGCCGGGATGATTTACCCGGAGGCGAAGGGGGAAGCGCCGCTGCCTTGGAGGAACCCACGTTGCCCCCAGAATATAGTGATTTCGCAGATGTATTTGAGGGGACGGACTGTGACTTATTGCCTCCTCATCGCACTACGGATTGTGCCATCGAACTGATTAAGGACGTTAAACCGTCCAAGGCCCGAGTTTATGCCATGAGTCCTCAAGAGAAAGCAGTGCTGCGAGAATTTCTGGACAAGAACTTGGAGCGGGGCTTCATACGACCGTCCAAAGCTGCATTTTCTTCTCCCTGCTTCTTTGTGAAGAAGAAAGGTACATCTGATCTCAGACTGTGTGTAGACTATAGGGGGCTTAACGCGATTACTGAAACTAATGCCTACCCCCTTCCCTTAATCCCAGACCTCCTGAGTGTGTTACAGGAGGGTTGTATTTTCTCGAAAATTGACCTGGCGGAAGCCTACTACCGGGTCCGGATCAAGGAGGGGGATGAAGCTAAGACAGCCTTTTCTTGTTGTTATGGGTTGTTTGAATTTTTAGTCATGCCATTCGGTCTGTCTGGGGGGCCCTCGTGCTTCATGCAATTAATTAATGAGATTCTACACGACCTCCTATTTAAAGGTGTGGTAGTCTTTTTAGACGATTTGCTCATTTACTCCAAGGATCCCGCAGAGCACAGGGAATTGGTGCGGGAGGTGTTGCGTCGTCTAAGGGACAATCATTTGTATGCTAAGTTATCAAAATGTGCATTCAACCAGGACCAATTGTCGTTTTTGGGTTATGTGATCTCGCCACAAGGGTTAAGCATGGATCCGGAGAAGGTGCGGGCAGTGTTAGAATGGGAACCTCCCAGAACTCGCAAACAGGTTCAGCAGTTTTTGGGGTTTGCGAACTTTTATAGAAATTTTATTCAGGATTTCGCTCAAATAGCTTTGCCTATTACTGATTTGCTTAAAACCAAAGGGAAGGGGCAAGGGGCCACCTTTGCACAATACCAGGTACCTTGGACCGCCAGGTGTCAGGCGGCTTTTGAAACTCTTAAGGAGCGCTTTACCTCTGAACCCATTCTGGCGCACCCAGATTGCTCCAGGCCATTCACTTTACAGGTAGATGCCTCGGACAAGGCGATGGGAGGCGCACTCCTTCAGAGGGATGATCAAGGGAGGCTTAGACCCTGCGCATATTTTTCTAAGAAGTTCTCTGGTCCTGAACTAAACTGGCCGATTGGGGAAAAGGAAGCCATGGCAATTAAACATGCGCTCACGGTTTGGCGACAGTTCCTGGAGGGAGCGGCCGAGCCCTTTGTGGTTTGTACAGATCATCGGAATCTCGAATCGATTTTGGGTCAGCGGAAGCTGTCCGCCAAACAAGTACGTTGGGCGAGTTTTTTCTCTAAGTTTCACTTTACCATCAAACATATGCCTGGGAAAGAAAATTGCTTAGCAGACGGACTGTCTCGCATGCCGCAATATGAGTGTCAGGTTGAGCGGCCGGTGGGTTCTCTCTTCACACGGGAACACCTGGGTTTGACTCCAGAGGGGAATAGTGCAGGAGTTCTGACCAGAGCACAAAGCCGCGCGGCGGCACAAGACTCGAGTTCGAGTCTCCCTCGAGATGTGGTCGCTCCCACCTCCTCATCCCCAGCAGTCCCCGGAGAACTTTCAACCACAACCGCTGGGGAGGGGGGGGAAAACTCCCAAATAGAGCGAAGGGACCAGGCTGAAGGGCTGATACCCATCTCCTTGCCGGGGTCGGATGTTGCCATTCCCCGCCTCTGGGCAGTTCCAGAAAGCCTCCCGGAGGTAGTCAAGAAAAGGTGGGGGGAGGCTCTTCAACGGGAGCGGGAGGAAGAATCTATCCCGTCCCAGATGACGGACAAAAACGGTATCTGTAAGAACAAACATTACGTGCCCAGGGAACTGAGGCGGGAGATATTGGAACGGAGCCACAGTTCAACAATAGGGGGACATTTTGGGTTTGCTAAATCCTTACACCTAATAAGAAGACAGTTTTGGTGGCCTGGGATGCGCCAAGACATCGAAGTATTTATCAAATCCTGCCCTGTGTGCGCAACTAGTAAACGTTTGATGGGAAAACCCCCGGGATTATTAAAGCCCCTAGAAACTCCCGAGGCACCCTGGCAAGTGATTGGGATGGATTTCATAACAGACCTCCCATCCAGTCAGGGGAAGACTGTCCTGTGGGTAATCACGGATCTTTTCTCTAAGCAAGTTCATCTCGTGCCGTGTGAAGGGATGCCATCTGCACATAAACTGGCTCGCTTGTTTGTGCACTGCATATTCAAATTGCACGGATTTCCACGGAAGGTCCTGAGTGACAGGGGCTCCGTGTTTGTGTCCAAGTTCTGGAAAGCGTTTTTAGGAATTGTAGGTGTGCAGTTGGGTTTGTCATCTGCCTATCACCCCCAGACGGATGGGCAGACCGAAAGGGTTAATGCGGTGATGGAATGTTATTTGCGTTGTTTTGTTAATTATCACCAAGACAATTGGGTTGATCTGCTGCCACTGGCAGAATATGCCTACAATAACTCGGTGCACTCTGCAACCGGGGTGAGCCCATTCAAAGCAGTTTATGGAATGGATTTTGGACCATTAGGGGCTGTACCTACCCCGCCAGAAGGCGATCCCCCCGAGGTGTCTAAATGGGCTCACACAGTGAGGAACACTTGGCCCTGGCTTGTAAAAAACCTGGAACAGGCTAAAGATAGGTACAAACTACAAGCAGACAAACACAGAACACCTCAGTGGGAATTGAGGGTCGGAGAAAAGGTGTATCTTTCCACTAAGAACCTCAGGTCTTTACGCCCGTGTAAAAAATTGAGCCAACGGTTTGTGGGCCCATTTTCTATCTCCAGAGTTATCAATGAGGTTACGGTAGAGCTGGAGCTACCCAAATCCTTACAAGGGGTGCACCCGGTGTTTCACGTGAGTCTACTAAAACCCTTTCTACAAGCACCAGAATGGCACCCCGAACCCGAAGCGGCAACTCCCATCATGGTACAGGGCGAACGGCACTTTGAAATCTCCAAGGTGCTCGATTCTCGGAGGCGCAGGGGCCGACTGGAATATCTTGTGCGTTGGAAACATTTAAATTCCAGTCACGATGAGTGGGTGTCCACTGTTCACGTACAGGCTCCAACCCTTGTAGCGGATTTCCATCGCCATTACCCGGACAAACCAGGAAATCTGGAGGGGGGGCCTTTGGGGAGGCGGAGTGTCAGCGAGGGCATGCAATCGGACCCTGGATAGCGAGGTGACTTTCGTTTCATCTCTCCTTCCCGTGGGAAGGAAGAGGCAACAGCCAAAAGGCTCGAGAGATCTCCACTTCAAAGTGACTTCCTGATTGTAATCCTGCTCTGATCTTAAGGTGTGAATTCTCTCTCTTGGTATTGGGGAACCTCTGATGTTTTGCATTTCAAAGATGTTACTTGTAAACATGCTAGCTTGTGTACTCTATAAGAATACCCTCCAAATGATTTGGCGCCATTGTAACGTTGTGTTTCTTAGGTTACTGTACCCTTCCTTTCAAATAAATTCTACTTTAAACTCTCTGCTAACGTCTGGAGTAAAGTTGATGATTCCTGAGAGGCAACGGAGTCCTAGAACCTGACACCAACTCTCACACCCATACATAGTAATAGGGAATATGATGGCATGAATTAACTTGATCTTGATCACTAGGTTTATATTAATTGAAAAACAGAATTTAAATACATCATTTTGTGATGCTCATTAGGTTGTAATATTATGGGTAGTTCTAATAAAAATGAGTGTGTGACTTTTCTTTCTGCAATTTGTCAGCTTCCAGTGTTCTATGCTTAACTCTGCAGTCTTCTGCCTATCTACTTGGATTTAAGCCCCTGCAAACACAGATTGACTTTTGCGTAAATGTGCATGGGGATCAAGCTATGAACCTCTCCTGCTGAAATCCGTGAGGCTTTAGAAAGTGCTCAATGCTGGTTGCATCATACTATTTGGGTATAAGCCATCATAATAATACTTGTGCTGTCAGTGTTGAAAGCGCTTTGTGCACATTATCTGGTAATCTTTACAGCAGCACTGTAAAATAGGCCAGGGTCAGTATTTCCCATATCACAGCCGGGGTGAGAGAGCATTTGTGGCTTCCGTAAGGGCATCCAGTGAGTCTGTGGTGAAGGCAAGGCTTGAACTACTGATCTTTTAGATTGCAGCAGAATATTTGGCTGCTACAGAAAGTAGATTCCTTTGAAATGTGGTGTTGGAGGAGAGTGTTACGGATACCCTGGACTGCCCAAAAAACAAATCAGTGGGTGATAGGTCAAATCAAGCCTGAACTGACCCTAGAAGCTAAAGTGACTAAACTGAGGCTATCGTATTTTGGTCACATTATGAGAAAGCAAGAGTCACTAGAAAAAACAGTCATGATAGGAAAAGTTGAGGGCAGCAGGAAAAGAGGAAGACCCAATAAAAGATGGACTCTATAAAGGAATAAGATGGCTCTAAAAAGCCATGGCCCTCAATTTGCAAGATCTGAGCAAGGCTGTTAAAAATAGGACGTTTTGGAGGACATTGATTCATAGGGTCGCCATGAGTCGGAAGCGACGACGGCATTTAACACACACACAGAACTGAAGGAAATATTCCCTGGGATATTGTCGAAGGCTTTCACGGTCAGAGTTCATTGGTTCTTGTAGGTTATCCGGGCTGTGTAAACGTCAGGAAAGAAAATACCAAGACCACGGTTACACAGCCCGGATAACCTACAAGAACCAATTCCCTGGGATATTCCGGCATACAATATTTTGGGTACACGTTTTGAAATAAGGGGTTCCCACCACAGATGGGACAGACAAAAGGAAATTCTTCTTTACACAGCAAGTGATTAAAATGTGGAGTTTGCCACCAGAGGATGTAGTGGTGACCACAGGCATAGACAGCTATAAAAGACAGATTCATAGAGGTTAGGTCTTTCAGTCGCTACTAGCCATGGTAGAAGGAACCTCCATGTTCAGAGGCAGTAAACCTCTGAATGCCAGTGCCAGGAGACACCATCAGGGGAAGGTCTTGGCCTCGATGCCCTGTTGTTGGACCTCCAAAGGAACTGGTTGGCCACTGTGTGAGAGGGTGATGGACCACTGGTCCGATCCAGCAGGGGTCTTCTTATGATGTACAACCGTGCATGGAGCTGGTCATCTCTAGTGGGGGAATGCAGGACTTCGGCTCCCTCCATCCCGTTGGGAATGGCTAGGAATCATGCTCAGAGATGGAACATCCTTTGACACACTCTCACAAGTGATTGTTTTAGTTATGAAAGGAGGACTGTGCTTCCCTTTGCCCTGCTGTGGTTGCTACTGGGCCCCTGTGGATGATGGCTAGTGGAGGTGTGTAGTTTGGGTATTACAAGTGGCTTCAGAGCAGCGTATGCGCATAGCCCTTGGTGGTGATTTTTGGATGTCTTGGGTGGGATACTTATTTTGTAGGGTTCCACATTGCTAGAGACCTTCTATCTGCCCCCCCCCCCCAGTTTGGCACCCTTTCAGTCCACAGCAGATAAGATTCTGGAGCCAAAGAATGTTGAGCATTTGCTAGGCCTGGCAACTAACTGGCTCCTGGAAGTGGGAATAAAATGGCCTTTGTCTCTCCTTCTTTCCGTTTCTTGTTTGCTGCCTGCTTGTTTTATGTAAATTATATATTTTACATAAGAGCATAAGAAAGGCCATGCTGGATCAGGCCAAGGCCCATCAAGTCCAGCAGTCTGTTCACACAGTGGCCAATCAGGTGCCTCTAGGAAGCCCACAAACAAGATGACTGCAGCAGCATCCTGTCTGTGTTTCACAGCATCTTAACATAATACAATAGAGTTGTAGGCATAGAGAGCTTTCTCTGGAGACTTGGCTTCTTGCAGGTCTCTGTGCAGTTGTTGCAGATCTGCGGTGTTGATCATAAGATTCAAAGATATTTGAATTGGCACGAGATCGCTTTCTGTTCTTGGTTTGACCTGAAATGAGTTTATTTTAGCCACCAACCAAGGGGAGCACAGCCCATAGTCAATAATGCTTTTCCCATTAACATTAATAAAGGTGAATTCAACAGAGTCTTTAGCGCAAACAACCAGAGCAAAGTCTCACAGGCCACTTACCTGGTTTGATCAAGAATGCTTCCAGAAGAAAAAGGACCTACGTCGGAAATTCCATGATGCAAGACAGAAAGAAGACTACCACAGCTAGCAGGAATATTATTACACTAAATCAACCTACAGCAAACTGATTTCACTGAAAAAGAAAAACTACTCTGATCAGAAATGGGCATCACTCCTGACCGAGCAAAATCCAATCACAAGAGAATTCTGGACCTGTGTGACAAAAGTTTTACAACGCTTCCTTCCTTCCTTCCTTCCTTCCTTCCTTCCTTCCTTCCTTCCTTCCTTCCTTCCTTCCTTCCTTCCTTCCTTCCTTCCTTCCTTCTCTCCAGAAAAAAAAAGTTTTACAACGCTCTGATAAAACATTAAGTCAAAACATCTCCGAATTGATATGGGTCCAGCATTATACCAATATATTCAACGACTATACAGTCTTTGGTTAACAATAACAAAGTAATTTCATCCTCCATCCCAGCTTGGCCTCCAGTTGATACCGAAGAAATTTTATCATTAATTAACTGACTGAAAAAACACAAATCTCCTGGCTCTGATGGCATCCCAAATGAACTGCTAAAAAATTTAGCAGATTGGTGGGCTCATCCTCTTGCAAACTTTTTCTCTATACTAAACCACTATGGAGTTTTACCCGAGGCGTGGCTTAACTCAATAATCGTTCCCATATTTTAAAAAGGTGTGCCAGACTTACCGGAAAACTTTCGCCCTATCAGTTTACTATCAGTTATTGGGAAGCTATATGGCAAACACCTTGAGAAGAAACTGAATCACTGGATAACTTCCCAAGCCATCCTGGGCTGTGAGCAAATTGGTTTCAGACCTGGAAAAACTACTCTGGACCATTGTCTCATTCTAATGTCACTAGCCGAAAAATATATGAGAGCAGAAAGGGGGAAGCTTTTTGTGGCCTTTATTGACCTAAAATTCCTTTGACACAATTCCCAAAGACCTCCTGTGGCAGAAATTGGAAAAACTGAAAATAGTCCAGTGTCTCCTTGCACTTATACGCCGCCTGTACGCCAAGACAACTTGTCAGGTTAAATTCAACACTAATGGTGACCTAACAACAAAAATTCCAGTCAAAAAAGGCATGAGGCAAGGGTGTGTCTTGGCCCCTCATCTCTTCAATTTGTTCATCAATGACCTAGCTACAGCTCTTGACAAGGTAGACGGCCATCCGCCTAAACTGAATGATCATCTAACTCCCGTGCTACTGTGTGCCGACCATGCCGCAGTCTTGGCCAGGACTCCAATTGGCCTTAAAAGATACCTCCTGGCCTTCACTGCCTATTGTCAACAAAATGGGCTCACCATCAATGCAGAAAAATCAAAGATTATGGTCTTTGCCAAAACCTGGAGACATTATAATTGGAAAGTCGGCAGCACCACCTTAGAACAGGTCAAGAGTTTCAAATATCTAGGTCTGACTTTTACCTATAATTTAAGCTGGACACAGCACAAAACACGCACGGTGAACCAAGCCAGATGTTCGGCACAAGCCATAGTAAGGTTCTTCTACAATCAAGAGAACCAACAAATCCCAGAAGCACTACAAATCTTCAATCTGAAAGTATTGTCACAACTGCTATACGCTGTGCCAATTTGGATTCATGCCTACTCAGATGAAGTGGAACGGATCCAAGGCCGTTTTCTCAGACATCTTGTAGGGCTCCCAAATTGTGTCTCTTATCTCACTGTCTGCTCCGAAACAAATCAAAAATTAGTAACAACTAGGGCCTGGTCATCTGCCATAAAATTTTGGCTACGGATCCATTATCATGCGGGGGAATCAACCCTGTTAAAATACCTACTAGAATACCCCTACTGGACTGAATGCTCTGAATAGACAATCAAAATAAAAAAGAAAATTCCCATATGCATCAACCCGGACTCCCTGCTTCTGTCCAGCGAGAGTTATATCCTAAGTCTAATTAAACAAAGACTAGTCGATCATGAGTTCCAGCGCAAATTTCCTTTAACGCCACCAGTTTGTTCACCTCAATACTTTGGACTTCCACCTAATTTCCATTTAAACTACCTGGACCGTCTTGACAATCCTAAACTCAGGAAAGTCTTTATGCAAGCTAGGACTAATTCATTGCCTTCAGCGATCCTCCGTGGCAGATTCCTGAAAACACCTTACGCTGAAAGAGTCTGCAGATGTGGCGTAGGATGTCCTGACTCCCTGTCTCTCATTCTTTTGGACTGCCATCTTTATGATTCCCCACGAGGAAACCTCATAAAACCTATAGTTTTGAACTTCTCCTCAAATATTACGAAAATACTTCACAAACAATTAGCTGATAAAGACAACCGAAGGACAACCGAAAACGGGGCAAAATTTCTGACGATAGCAGTCAACCGATGGGAATCTAGTCGAACGTAAAATCACAACATTAAGGAATGATTTATATTAATTTTATTTTAACTTTTATCCTTTTATATCCTGCAGATTGTACTATGTCAATAAAGGTATTTGAAATTTGAAATCTGAAAAAAAATTTTTGAACATAATAGGCATGCTCCTCTAATACTAGAGAGACTAGGTGTGCATCATGACCAGTATTCATTTTGACTAGTAGCCATAGATAGCCCTGTCGTCCAAGTACATGTCCACTCCCCTCTTAAAGCCTTCCAAGTTGGCAGCCATCACCACATCCTGGGGCAGGGAGTTCCACCATTTAACTATGCATCGTGTGAAGAAATACTTCCTTTTATCTGTTTTGAATCTCTCCCCCTCCGGCTTCAGCAGATGACCCCACATTCTAGTATTATGAGAAAAAAAGCTTCTCCCTGTCCACTCTCTCCATACCATGCTTAATTTTATAGGCCTCTGCCATATCTCCACTTAACCGCCTTCTTTCCAAGCTAAACAGCCCTAAGCGTTTTAACCGCTCCCCATAGGGCACTTGCTCTAGCCCCCTGATCATTTTTGTCGCTCTTTTCTGCCCCTTCTCAAGCTCTGCAATATCCTTTTTTTAGGTGTGGCGACCCGAACTGTACACGGTAATTCAAGTGTAGTCTCACCATAGATTTGTACAAGGGCAGTATGATAGCATCAGTTTTATTCTCTGTTCCTTGTCTAACTAGAGCCAGCGTGGAATTTGCCCTTTTTTTTTGCCTTCTCCCCCCCACAAGTGTCCATTCCCCCCTCCCCGGCCTGTCCGGAGAAGAAAAAGGCCCTCTCCTCTTGCTTCCTTGCCGCAAAATGTCTGGTCTCTTTCCCAATAAACTTTGACCCGCTGATTAAGCAACTTCGCTGAAGCTGCTGTAAGAGCTTTAATTCTTTCAATCAATAGTGGCTTGAATCTTAATTCCCATCGAACAGGAGAAGCCGTAACGTTGCGGAGAGACATAATTTGTGTGTCGAATCCAGTAACGGTCAAGAAGGAAATGAGGCATGATCATGGGGAAGTTGTTACCACAGTCCTACTGGCTGCCTTTTCTTTTGTTAGCAGGATTTTTCTCTTCCTTTCACTGTCTTGGGAGACATTTTAACTTAGGGCGATTCTGGGGAATAAGGCAGTGAAGGAGAAATGGAGGTGAGTTTGGGGTCAGTCTCGCATTTATTTTTTTAATCTCTCTGTGGTAAATCTTCTCCCTGCCCCCTTCAAGCACTTTAGAACGTGATATTTGGGGAGGGGCCGTGGCTCAGTGGTAGGGCATCTGCTCGGCGTGCAGGAGGTCCCCGGTTCCATCCCCGGCATCTCCCGTTAAAGGGACCAGGCAAGTAGATGATGTGAAAGACCTCCGCCTGAGACCCTGGAGAGCCGCTGCCGGCCTGAGTAGACAGTGCTGACTTTGATGGACCAAGGGTCTGATTCGGTACAAGGCAGCTTCATGTGTTATGTGAAAGACCCCTGCCTGAGACCCTGGAGAGCTTCTGCTGGTCTGTGTAGACAATACTGGCTTTGATGGACCGAGGGTCTGATGCCGTGTAAGGCAGCTTCCTGTGTTCGCGACCCATGTGAGTATATGAACTATGTGCACATCTTTACATTAAATCTCAGGATAGAGTTTATTGGGCTCAGAGAGCCTGGCTTCATGTTACTCTCACTGCATAGTGGTTCTGCCTGCTGAGAATTTCCTTCACCAGCGGACAGGAAAAGCTGGTGTAGATGGCTGTTGCACAGGACAGGATGGTCATTGCGCAGTGCAGGAGGCAGCTTTTCTCTGTATCTCCCAGTTCCTAATTTTCCTTTACAGTTGGGGAGGTCTAGGGATGCCAGCCTGCAGGTGGGGCCTGGGGATGCCCTGGAATTACAGCTCATGATCGGACTACAGAGATCTGTTTCCTTTGAGGAAATGGCTGCTTTGGAGGGTGGACTCTATGGCATTGCACCCCACTGAGGTTTCTGTCCTCCCAGGCACCACCCCCAAATCTCCAGGAGTTTCCCAACCTGGATCTGGCAACCTTACCCCCCATCCCCCACCGTTGGCCTGGGGGGACCTGGCAACCCTCGGGAGGACCCAGGGAACTTTAGCTGGAGAAAGATAAAGGACGAGGAATGACTGGTGGAGAGAGGCGACAATGGTATTGGCTCTACAGTGCAGGCAGGCACCTGGCTTCTTCTTCTTTTAACATAGGGGAAGTGTTACGCTCCAATCAGGGGAAAAGGTAGGACGTGCAGAAAATGTTGGTTTTTATTTCCTAAGAAACATCAGATCCAGGTCTTGCCGAATGGAGTGCGTGCAGCGACTGCTGGGGAAGGGGAAGTGAAGCTTGGGTCAGGAGAGATGAAGGCGTCGTCATAGTCATCGTCGTCATCATCATCATCACTTTATTATGGTCATTGACCAGTATTACAAAAGGAAAAAGAAAGCAACAGATCAATCCAATGACAATGTAATTTGAGTCTTAAAACTTTTAAAAATGCAAGCTTCAACCCTTTAAGACCATTTAAACCTGTGATGGCTTTAATTCCACCCCCCCCCCATCCTACTTATCGAAAGGCTGAATTTGGCTACTTGGCATGATATCTGGTGGGTTTTGTCCGCTAACAGAAAATCCAGTTTAATTTTATCAATTTCATCAGAAATCTCATCCAACAGAGGCTTTAAAAATTTAAATCTAACCTCCTTATAATAAGGACATCTCAAGAACGTATGCTCCGTTGTTTCCATGTCACCCTACGGACATGAGCACAGCCTTTCTGTGCGCGAAATCTGCTTAAATCTACCTTCCAGCACCGCAGAGGAAAGTGTCAGACTCAGGGTGTTTGTCCTTAGCCTCCTGCAAGCAAAACTCATCAGGCAAGGCTCTGAAGCAGCTTAGACTTTATTAGGAGCAAAATTGGACAAAGTCAGAAGCTGGCTGCCTTCGGGCAGAGAAGGCTACTAATGAGGAAGCAAGGCAAGGATGCAGGGTTAAAATACAGTTCAGACTTTGGAGATGGATAGGGCAAAGTACACAGGCAGCTACAACACATGATAAGCTTTCTCAGGATAGGTATAGACATAACACATCTATGCAGCTGGGGTGAATGTGGTAAATAGGATAGGCATAACACGCAGATACTGCACATAGGCATGGGAACCAGGAGTACATGACCAGAGCCCTGACTGAGCCAAACTCTGGCCTGCTTGGGTCAGGAGCCTGGGAGCATTAGTGTCAGGCCCTTAGCCTGACAGAAAGTGCCGCACACCTTGCAAAGGTAAATGCTCTTCTAATGCTGTTAAACTCTAGCAAGGACAGACAGGCTGCTGGGGCCACCACATATTTCGCACTCAATGAGCATTTAAAATCTGGTGCTCTGGTGATGTCAGATTGACGTTCAATATCATTGACCCTCTTTCGGATAAAGAGATGAAGGCGAAGGATGATGGGAAGGTGAGCAGCGAAGGAGGAACAAATTGGGGCCGGGAGGAAATGGCAGGCGCAGCTGAGTCGCCTGGGAAGATTTTTACAAGGAGGCCTTACCAGGCAACCAACTGCTGTCCCAGAAGCCTCTTTGGCCGTTTGGCTCGTGAACCCTGTTGGTTCCTGCTTGGGTTAGGTAGCCGTGGGTGGCATGCAGGATATTCTCTCTGGTCCCAAGTGCAGTTCTTGATGTGAGCTTGCGACTTGACCTCGTTATTCCCGTTTTACAAATCGGGGAAGTAAGTCTCAGAGATCGGCTCAGCCAGGAGCTCTCAAGCCTAACCCAAGTTTCGCAGTTGCGAAGACAATGGCTGCATTCAGACGTCGCAATATGCTATATTTTATAAACCTTGGCTTGCTCAAATCCCAGGTGGTTGTGATGTCTGAATGCAGACAAGTCCCGCAAACCAGAATTTCTTGGTTGGCACCAAATTGGGCTTTCAAACCTGGGTTTGCATCCCGCGTGTTAACTGCCATTGGTATCGATTTGTTGTGGCTTCTGAATTTGCAAGCCATGTTTTGTTTAGTAGTGCCATCCCTTGCAGCTACCCAGCCACAGAGACAGTGGCATAGGGGATATGCCTTCTTTGATGTTGGGGGGTTGGAAACAAAGCAGACAAACCAGGGTTTGTGCAGAAACTGGGGTTTGGGGCAGACTAACCAGAATTGGTTGCACAAACCCCTGGTTTTATTGTGATGTCTGCATGCTGCCTGATACTTAATTAACAAGTTGGTTTTCTGTTGGTTTTGAAATGTGGTTTTACTACATGTGCTTTAATTTGTCGGTTGCCTTGGCGGCCTTCATGGAAGCAGAAAGGTGGGGGTACGCATTTTGTAAAATAAAAATAATAGTAGGACTTTATGTGCTGTATCACTTGGCTGTGTATACTTTGTTTCATGGGTGGGAGGAAAAGAAAATTGGACGACGCTGGAGCAGATGTTGCTGGTGGCAGTGGATTGAATTTTTGGGAGTGTAGCAAAAGTGATCCTGATTTATGTATTGGCGGGGTGGTGGTGGAGCAAAGGCTTACCTTACAGTATCAGGAATAATTTGATCCCTCCCCCCCCCCCACCCCAGAGGCTTCAACACAAGTACAGTATCGTCACATTCCTGCCGGAGATATAGTATCCCACTTGCAAAGTGAGGTGATGGGTGCTATTTATAGAAACGGAGGGTCCCCTTACAAACTAACCTAGCAGAGCTATGCAGCCTATTTTAAGTATGCCCACCCTGCCCACCTGCCCTTATGCATTTGCTTTTTCTGCACAAAGCTTGCAGGAGCAGGTAGGAGAAGAAAAAGAAGAAGAGTTGGTTTTTATATGCTGACTTTCTCTACTACTTAAGGAAGAATCAAACCAGCTTACAATCACCTTCCCCTCCCCACAACAGACACCCTGTGAGGTAGGTGAGCCTGAGAGGGCTCTAAGAGTTCTGTGACTGGCCCAAGGTCACCCAGCTGGCTTCATGTGTAGGAGTGGGGAAACCAGTCCAATTCACCAGATTAGCACCCACTGCTCATGTGGAGGAGTGGGGAATCAAACCCGGTTCTCCAGATCAGAGCCCACCGCTCCAAACCACCGCTCTTAACCACTACACCACGCTGGTTAAAGAGATTGTGTCGTCTTCCTGATGTGACGGCTCTGTGTTTCAGAGGTCTAGAAATCGGGTTCAAGATTTAACCGATCAGAGACCTTGCAGAGACCCCTATTCAAGTTAACGTTGGTCTTAAAAAAAAAAAAAAAAAAGCTGCATGCGCTCACACACGAGACACCGAATCCGTTCTTACACAGGTTGTAAAACGGCTGCAGGAATGAAGGGGCTGTAAAGCAGGGTTGTGACAGCAGAGCTGGCAGCCGATCAGCAGCGTGCAGAGCTCGCTTGTAATAGAAATGCGCAAAGCCAGTTTCACCTGGCCGGGCTCTAGGAACAGATCGAGGTGTACCTGAGCAGAAGATGGTGTCTGTGTTTCCGGTGTGCCGGAGGTGCAGCTGCAGTTTACATTTGAGGACACTCTTTGATGTACCCACTGAACTCTGGGCTGGCCAGAGACTCCGTTTGCTGATGGAAGACGCCCTGTGTGCGTCGCATTCCCTCACTGCATGCATTTCTCAGCGACAACGCCTAGGGTGGTGTAGTGGTGTAGTGGTTAAGAACGGTGAACTCTACTCTGGAGAACTGGGTCTGATTCCCCGCTCCTTCACTTGCGTGGCGGACGCTAATCTGGTGAACCGGGTTGGTTTCCCCACACCTTCACAAGAAGCCAGCTTGGGCCAGTCACAGTTCTGTCAGAACTCAGCCCCACCTGCTGCACAAGGTGCCGGCTGTGGGAAGGGAAGGAGATGGTAAGCCGGTTTGATTCTCCTTTAAAAAGTTAGAGAAAGTTGGCATATAAAAACCAACTCTTCTTCTTCATCTTCCTTCTTCTATCCGTGTGCTCTGTTTGCCAGCATGGCGTAGTGGTTAACGCGTCAGACTTGGATCAGGGAGACCCAGGTTCGAATCCCCACTCTGCCATGGAACCTTGCTGGGTGACCTTGGGCCCGTCGCACGCAGTCAGCCTTATCTACCTCACAGGGTTAGGATAAAATATTAGTGGAGCTGCTTTGGGTTCCCATTGGGAAGAAAAGTAGGGAATAAATACTTTTTTGTTTGCTGTTATAAAAACAATTGATGGGCTTCCTACTAGCACAGCTTTGAAAATAAATCCACAGGATTTATGGGGGAATGGGAGGCTTGGATGAAATATTGTGAATATGAACTAGGACTGGGGAAAATGGAAGAGTACCTTTTAATCTGATCTAGATGACATTGCTAACATAAAGAAGTGTAATTAATTATATTAATAGAATATTGTGATTGAAACTTAACTGAGATATAAGAATAATTAAGATCAGATCAGATCACGATGGGATAGAATACTTTATTAAGAGGCGGATAAAGGTGATGGGGAAGTCAACAAATTTTCCTTTATTTTTTATTTTATTAAGTACTTAAATAACTATAACAACATTACTTATGATTTAGTTTTTTATATTACTTTTATTGTTGTTTATTAACATGGAAAATTTATATTATAAAAACCAATAAAATTAAAAAAAAGTAGGTAATAAATACTTTTTTGTTTGCTGTTATAAAAACAGTTGATGGGCTTCCTACTAGCACAGCTTTGAAAATAAATCCACAGGAGTCCGTGTTATTTTTTCCCTAGCCAGCTTGCCCGTACATACCTGTGTTCGTTATTGGGAGCCTAACTACAGGAACAAAAGAAACATATTTGCGTAAAGCTTCTATTCCTGGAGGCAATTCTTACCCAATGTGGGTGTCCAGGCCGTTGTCTGCTTACAGGCCAGGGCTAGCTTTGTAGAGCTGATGGTGGGTAAGGCTACAAACTCATGCCAACTATTTGTTGGCTGGCTTTGGGCAGCGCACTGGAATAATTCAGACAAGTCTGAGTGGTATAGCTAATGTCTCTTCTTTACCCTTATTCTTGCCCATCATGCGCTGCTCAGCCACTAAACGGCTTTCATTTCTACTGCAAACCATAGCTTGTTCATCCATCTGAAGAAGGGATGCAGTGTGGCGAAGTGGTTAGAGTGTCAGGCTAGGGTCAGGGAGACCGAGGTTCGAACCTCCACTCCGCCATGGAAGCTTGCTGGGTGGCTTTGGGCCAGCCGTACGCTCTCGGCCTCATTTGCCTCACAAGGTTGTTTGTGAGGATAAAACGCAGACGAGAACGGCATAAGGGGAGCAAGGTGGGGCGTAAAATAAACCACAGAGGATGCATTGTGTGGTGACTGCAGGCTAGGATTCTAAGACCGGGTTTAGTCTTCGTTTGAAATCCTGGGGTGAAGGGAAAAGCAGGCACCGCGGGGTTGTGGCATAGGGTTTGCTGTGAAAATCTTGATTTTTCTTGCTGGGTGGGGTGTGGGGAAACCGTGAGCCAGAGGCATCCCTCAGGCGGGCGATGGTGGAATCCTGCCTCTGTCTTTCAGGCTCCATTATGGCGCGCTCTCTCTCTCTCTATATATATATTTTTTGACCTAGCCCACTGGTGGTATAGTTAGAATCGTTCTGAGGAATTGCCTGTGAAGCATTTTTGAGCTTTGTCAGGGAGAGGGGTATAGTATAGTTTCTAAATTATTTATTAAAGATGCTGGACTTCAGTTGGCACAGCTTTTGAAGCAATTTATAAGGAGCTTCTCCCTCTCCGATATAAAGTTAAAGATTTAGTAGTGTGTTATTTAGTAGTATATCATACACATTTTCTCATAAATGTGGACAAAGTTAGTCATTTAAACTAATATGCTTGAAAACATGTTGTATTTGTCTACATCAGCAGTTCCCAAACCGTTGGTGCTCCGTGAAACATTTCCTAGTTCTCCGTGAAGAGATTGGAAAGAGAAATGCTACTGTCATTCGGCTTAGTATATAGGTGCTAGGTGAAAATTAGTGTTCCGTGACGAATTTCTCTCCTGAAAAGTTCTCCATTACTCAAAAAGTTTGAGAACTGCTGGTCTATGGTGTACCCAGGAATTATCATTATCAAAGGGTATAGATTGTCTTACATTAAAAAAAGTCTTCATACTACATATTCAGAGTAATGCCTTGGCTTAAAACTCATTTCACTTCTGAATATTTCACAGAAGACTTTTTAACTGCTTCCCAGAATTTTTATAGTTTTTCCGCCGGGAAAACTGGAAGGTGAAAGCGTACCTAGAGAATTGCTCTGATCTGGAAGGCTCAGGCTGACCAGATCCCATCAGACCCTGGAAGCTAAGCAGGGTTGGCTCTGGTTAGTGCTTGGACCGGAGACCACCAAGGAAGTCCAGGGTTGCTACACGGAGGCAAGCAATGGCAAACCACCTCTGTACGTCTCTTGCCTCGTAAACCTTATGGGCTCCCCATACGTCTGCTGCAACTTGAGGGCCGTTTCCACCACCACTTTGGGAATTAAAAAATAGTTTGAGGCTTTCACACCTCTATAAATAAATTTATTTAATACAGTCCAAGACCAATGAAAAAATAGAATCAATATAATAATTCAGATGACTAACTTCCAATATATCAAATAACTCAGGTTAAATTTAAGAATATTTTAAAATTATAGATTCAATGAATTATACAATTATACAAAATTTATAGATTCACAGAAGTTATACAGAATAAAATTATAGGTAAAAAGGCTATATATGGCTTACCCAAGTTTTCCTAGTGTTACAGGCTATCCATCCAAATTTGGCGACTGTAAAAGTGATCTCTAGATTCTTATCTGCTAGCATAACAGAGAGAAGAGTCCTTCTATTTTTCCCAGGATGGAGTCACACCTCTAGGTTGATTCATGAATGGGGGATCTAAATTGGCTTGAATGTGAGATCCCCCCCCCCCAGCAAACTATTTAGCAAATTAGTCAGATTGTTCTTCTAAAACCTGGGTTATTTGCTCGAGGGGTGGGGGAAAGCTTCTGCCATTTATACCAGCACCACCCGTCTTTCTCTGCGGTGGCTCATACAAGTCAACCCTGAAAGGGTTCTTTGCTAAAACCTGTGGTGGTGGTGGAAAGGGCTGTCAAGTCACAGCTGATTTATGGCGACCCCATGGCATAGGGTTTTCAAGGCAAGAGATGTTCGGAGGTAGTTTGCCATTGACTGCCTCCGTGTGGGCTGAGAGAGTTCTGAGAGAACTGTGACTGGCCCAAGGTCTCCTAACAGGCTTAATGTGGAGGAGTGGGGTATCGAATCCGGTTCTTCAGATTAGAGCCCTACTCTTAACCACTATACCATGCTGCTAAAACCTACCAAATTATAATTTGGGAGGGAGTATCCTGCACATCTAACTTTGGCTGCACCTGGAGTATTGTGTACAGTTCTGGAGGCCTTACTTCAAAAAGGATGTGGACAGAACAGAGCAGGAGCAGAGGAGAGCGGTGAGGATGATCAGGGGCCTGGTGACCAAGCCCTATGGGGAAAGGCTGAGGGAGTTGGGAATGTTTAGTCTGGAGAAGAGGAGGTTGAGTGGGGACATGATTTCTCTCTTTAAGTATTGGAAGGGCTGTCCCTTAGAGGAGGGCAGGGAGCTGTTCTTGTTGGCAGCAGAGGATAGGACATGCAATAATGGGTTTAAAATTGCAGGCGGAAAGGAAAAACTTAGGAAAAACTTTTTTACAGTAAGAGGGTATTAGGAAAAACCTTTTTTACAGTAAGAGTTGTTCTACAGTGGAATCAGCTACCTAGGGAGGTGGTGAGCTCCCACTCACTGGTGGTCTTTAAGCAGAGGCTGGACAAGCACTTGACGGGTGCTCTAGGCTGCTCCTACATGAAGCAGGGGGTTGGACTAGAATGGCCTGTATGGCCCCTTCAAACTCTGTGATTCTATGCCTGGGCTGGCCCTTCAAATCTGCAGACATGTGATCTAACTGTTCCTAATACATAGAGGAGGATGTCTTCCCTCCGGTGAGCCTGTTTTGTTCCTTGGGAAGCGAAAACAGTGTGTCCTGAGCCAGAGAAGGCTGTTCTCCCTCCCAGTGTTTGTTTGATTTAGACGAATGGATGCCAACCATGTGTGGTCATCTGTTTTGGGAAGGGCAGGGAGAGCAAGTTCCTCTCTGGAGAAGACTAAAGTTGCACATTCAACGTTGGAGAGAGCAGCCCTGGCCGCAGATGGAAGGGGTCTTTAAGAAGGGGAGTTACCATCTCCAATCTTTTCCCCTTCCGGTCCTCAGCGGAGTGTGCCATGACAACCTCGAACCACGGACAGCAGCATCTCTTTTCCAGGTTTCCCATTCTTGGGAGTTCAAGATGCGGGGAATGTAAAGGTTATGCGGTAGCTAAAAAGGCAAATGTGATCTTGGCCTGTATCAACAGAAGTATAGTGTCCAGATCACGCGAAATGATGGTATCGCTTTACTCTGCTCTGGTTAGAGCTCACCTAGAGTATTGTGTTCAGTTTTGGGCACCACAATTTAAGAATGTTGTAGACAAGCCGGAACGTGTCCAGAGGAGGGCAACAAAGATGGTGAGGGGTCTGGAGACCAAGTCCTGTGAGGAAAGGTTGAAGGAGCTGGGTATGTTTAGCCTGAAGAGGAGAAGACTGAGAGGGGATATTATAACCATCTTCAAGTACTTGAAGGGCTGTCATAGAGAGGATGGTGCCGAGTTGCATTGTGCAGGGGGTTGAACTAGATGACCTTGGTGGCCCCTTCCAACTCTATGATTCTATACTAAAGAGCACGTGGCGGATTTCTACCAATCCAGATTTACCCACTCTCCATAAGCGAAAGCTTGTGTTTGTTCTTGTTCTAGGATGCCATTCGGACTCTAAATACGCTCCAGACGAATGCCAGCTACCTGGAGCAGGTGAAGCGCGAGCGAGGAGACCCGCAGGCGCAGCTGGAAGCCATGAAAGGGTTCTTGGAACGCAGTGGGTTAAAGGTGAGAGGCTCAGGGGCTTTGCAGGAGGTCTCTGACCGCAAGGGGTGTGCAGGGCACCCATCGCGATTTCTCTTGTTTCGGCCTGATAAGGGGCAGAGTCTGTTTGTTGTGTAGACTCTCTGCTTTCCTGTTCTGCTGTTGAACTGTTGTAGGGGAGGAGCGGGGTGGGCAGGGATCTGGCAGACGAAGCTGATGGGTTCGTTCACCTCTGGCAGGTCGAAGATCTGGATCAACTGAACATAATTCACGTCACTGGAACAAAGGGCAAGGTAAGTAAATGGGTTGGGGGTGTGGTAGGTGAGTGGGGGAGAACAATTTTGCCTGATCTCGTCAGATCTCAGAAGCTAAGCAGGGTCAGCCCTGCTTAGTGTTTGGATGGGAGACCACCAAGGAATACCAGGGTTGCTGTGCAGAGGAAGGCACTGGCAAACCACCTCTGTTAGTCTCTTGCCATGAAAACCCCCAAAAAGGGGTCGCCATAGGTCAGCTGCGACTTGACGGCACTTTACACACACAATGAGAGACACTGCCTTGGATGGCCTAGGCCCTAGGCTAACTCGATCTTGTCAGATCTCGGAAGCTAAGCAGGGGCGACCCTGGTTAGTTCTTAGATGGGAGACCACCAAGGAAGTCCAGGGTTGCTATGCAGAGGCAGGCAACGGCAAACCACCTCTTAACATCTTTTGCCTTGAAAACCCTACTGGGTTGCCATAAATCGGCTACAACTTGACGGCACTTTCCACCACCACCAATGAGAGACCAATGTTGCACGCTGGTTACAGTGCTGGCCTCAGACCTGGGAGACCTGAGTTCAGATCCCCACGCTGCCAGAAAGCTTGATTGCCTGACTTGCAGAGAGGTATTCTAGGGGCACAGTAGCTAATGAAAAGACACCAAGGCCATTTATGCAGGGTCGATTTTAATTCTCGCTCAAAGCTCCTTTTTTAAACCCGATATTTGAAATGCCTATTCATGGTCCCGATGCAAGAAAAGAAAGTCAACAAATTCCACCCCCACTCCTTCATTCCTTCATTTGCATAGCCATTAGCAATCTTCGTTTGCATAGCTAACCTGCGGCTGTGATTCTTCATGCTTCCTTGAGTGGATGCTTTGAGGCAGGGATGGAGCAAAATAAATGCGAAGCAGGTATGCGCCGGCTTCGCATCTGGAATGACAGTTCAGCATGAAGAACTCAAAAAAAAATATGAGGGGCACTTCAGCCTGGAATGTAATTACCAAGCATAAACAGCCCAAATTTCCACCCAGCAAGATATCTGAGCAAAGCAGCTCTCCACTGCAATTCTGCCATAGCATCAGGGGGGAAAGAACAAAGGTTACCACATATCCTACAGATAGTCTAATTGACGAAAGGCTAATGTATTCCAAACTCTAATGTAACCTAAAAATTAGGCTGGGGGGGTGAGGATGGGGGAGGGGAACTGTTCACAAAGGCAATTTAAAGCTACTGGCCACCCTCAGATCAGATCTAGTCAGCTTCCACCAGTTTCAGTACTCTCCCCTGTATTCCTAACCACTACTTGCCCCAGGGCAGAGACATCATTTTCCAACGTATGAGCTCTCCCATATACTTTGAGGCTCCTTGTATTTTTATGGTTGAGTTTCCCTCCCCTTTTTTGTGGTGTATTTGGATGTTTGATAACCATTGCATCTTTCTTCTGCCTCAGGGTTCAGTGTGTGCCTTCACAGAACGTATCCTACGCAACTTCGGCTTAAAGACGGGTTTCTACAGGTAAGTTGTTCTTGAAGATTAGCTTGGTTTCACCACTCTTGGCTTCAGAAGGTGGGGAGCTGCATTTAATTTCAGCCGCGTAGCTTTCGACGGTCGCTCAGTGCAGACATGTCAAAACAGCAAGTCTCGGGAGCCGTGCCCTCCCTTGTGCTTCTGCACAGCTTGGGTGATGAAGACTTGAGGGTTGCAGAGAAACAGCAATATCTCACGACATCCGAATTGGCCAAAGCTAAAAACAGTGGCTTTGGGTTTTTGCCTGCAAGCCAGTATTCTGAACCGTGATTTAATTCTGGTTTGTAGGCAAGCAATAAATCATAGTTTGTCATTCTGCATCATCTCCAGCTACCTTGTGGATTATATTTAAACTTTTTATTTATAAAAATATATAATATTTACCCTGTGATGGTTCAGGACAGAATATTATTTTGTTTAAATTAGTGTCTAGCTTTAAACAGAATAATTTAATCCATCTGTTTTCTTCTGTAGTAAATATAACCATCTCCCCTAGTAATCGATCAGTTTTAAATCCACTAGGACGGGTGTCAAACTCACTTATTGCAATGTCTAGATATGACATAAATGTCACTTGGTCGGGCCAGGCCATGCCTCGCCAGCCCAGATTGCGAGGGGGGGGGCTGCCTCGGCTAACTTGCGGTCCAGATAAGAGCTTTCATGGGGCCAGTTCCTGCCCACAAGCCTTATGTTTGACACCCCTGCACTAGGAAGTTGGAAGTCTCTAAATTAAAAGCTGGTTGGAACACAAGGGGAATGCTAGCTAGCACTATAAACCAGTGTGGTTAGTGTGTTGGAGTAACATTGGGGAGTCCCAGGTTTTAATTTTCTCTCAGTTTTGAGGCTTTCAAGGTGATCTTAGCCTGCCTACCTAACAGGGTTATTGTGAAGATAACATGGAGGAAGTAAGAACATTGTTTGCTGCCCTGAGCTCCATGAAGAAGTGTGGGATAAAAATATAAGAGCAGATATGAAGGGGAAAGTTCTTTCTCCTTCCTGCTAATGCCGGTCAACCAAGCTTGTGTTGTAAACCTGTTGGGCTGTGAAGAAGATTCTGAATGATTTGAGGTGTGTGTGTGTGTGGGGAAGACTTGTTTTGCTCATTTGCCTGGCTCCTCTGAGGAGGGGAGAAGGGGCCTGTTGTGGGGGGGCTGAATTTAATTTGTCTTGCACATTCTCCTCTCAGCTCTCCACATTTGGTCCAGGTGCGCGAGAGGATTCGAATTAACGGGCAGCCTATCAGCAAAGAGCTCTTCAGCAAATACTTCTGGCAGGTGTATAACCGGTTGGAGGAGACCAAGGTGAGCAGAACAGGCTTTTTTTGCCAGTGGGCGGACAATAAAAATGTAAGCAGTAATTCCTCCTCCTTTTTTTAAATCAAGAAAAACAGAGACCTAGAGTCTGTTCTTGTCAATCAGGGTTTAATATGAAAAGGATTTAGTATGATATTTATCTGATTTCTCTCAGATTAATGATCAGTCTTGTTATTCCTTCAAAAAACAATTGGTCTTCGGCTGGCTCTCCTGGGTCCTGATCTAAGGCCTGGTTCTCACATACAGGAGGTGATAGAGTGGCCTATACTAGGGGTCCCAGTGTGGTGTAGTGGTTAAGAGTGGTGGACTCTAATCTGGTGAACCAGGTTTGATTCCCCATTCTTCCACATGAGCAGCGGGCTGTAATCTGGTGAACTGGGTTGGTTTCCCAACTCCTCCACATGAAGCCTGCTGGGTGACCTTGGGCCAGTCACAGTTCTCTCCGAACTCTCTCAACCCCACCTACCGCACAAGGTGTCTGTTCTGGGGAGAGGAAGGGAAGGAGATTGTAAGCCCGTTTGATTCTCCTTCAAAGGTAGAGAAAATCGCCATGTAAAAACCAACGCCTTCTTTCTTCTTCTTCCTTTTCCTCCTCCCCAAACTTTTTCAGCCTCTGGGCACCTTTGGAATTTTGACACAGGGTGTTGGGGCACAACCACAAAATGGCTGCCATGGAAGGTGGAGCCAGTCACAAAATGCCAGGGACTGAGGTTATCCATAACTCTGGTAGTAGGTCTTTCAGCATTTCAGGCAGAATCTCTCTTAACGAGATACCTTTTAAAACTAACATATTGTTGCATTCATACAAAATAAATATACTTATCGAGCTAGCTAAGAAACCCTCATCTGGCAGTATCTGTCTTCATTTTGCAGACATCTAATGCACATATGCAAAAGGGGGGAAATGATGCTTTAGATAAGGCCACTGTCTGTGTTATACCATAGACATCAAAAACACTTTCTAAACATTTAGTGCGCATCCTCCTAACCATCCTGCTTTCCCAACAGGTTTCTGAGCATGTAGCTATGCCAGCGTACTTCCGCTTTCTGACCATCATGGCTTTCCACGTTTTCTTGCAGGAAAAGGTACAGTGCACTCACATCATTTTTTCCTCCCTTTGAATGATGGGTTTTCACTTAATGCAGATCACATTTGAAATGTTAAGGCACTTGGCATCTATGATGGTTGCAATCCCTTGCGACAATTCGGAAAGTATTGTTCTTGTATGAAATATTTGGGGTTGAGTGCCTGGAGGCCATCTGGTGAGTTTGTGGCAGAGGAGAGATTTGAGCTGGGGACGTCCTGATCTATAGCTTTGTTCCCTTCGCCACCGGGACTACCCCGACTCTCTATTTTTGTTGATGTAGGTAAAAGATTTGTATACCATTTAACCATGGGATTCTTTGATTGTTCCTGTAATGAAGGGCTCTCTAGGGAAGAATAGAATGTTTTACCTTTATAGTATGCTAAGAATCAGGAGCTGACCTTTAAGGTGGCAAAATTTGGCTGGCTGGTCTTAAAGATCAGAAAATCTTGGTCTACACAGGTTCAAGAAGGATCATAAGCAGATATTATATATCTTCTTTTACTCGTCTTCATCTGTTTTTAGTATTATTTTATTCTATATTTTAGTGGTGATGAATGATTATCAATCATATGGAGTTTGATTGAAGACGTGATATTTATATTTACAACCTATGTTACACTTTTAATTCTATGTAAATAATAGCATTCTGGTCTAGGACCGTAAGAAATATTTACTTACTTACCACTTTACCTAAGATAAGGCTGGGTTACACCAAAGTGCAGTATATAATTATGTTATAAATCAGCAGCATCTTAAAGCTGTAAAACAGACAGACAGTAATCTATCAGCCAAGAAGCAATGCATAGAGAAAGCCCCTCCGCAGATCAACCTCTGAAAGCTGCCCGAACAGCGCCCTTCTGCAGGGGCTGCACAGTTCCCTTGAGGAAAGTCCAAACGTTGCTGATGTCCTCTTGTGTTGTTCTTCAGGTAGACCTGGCTGTCGTTGAGGTGGGCATTGGCGGCACATACGATTGCACCAACATCATCAGGTAGGGAGATCAAAACGTCGGTTGTCTCCTTTATGGAGAGGCTCTTGGGAGGCCTTCTGACAATAACAGCCCAGAAAATCCAGACTAAAGATGTTTTTAATAAGGGTGTTCAATGTATTTAATTACTGGGTTTTTTTTGGGGGGGCAGACTGTTTTAATGTTATTATTTATGAATGGGCTTTATATGACAGACTGTGATGGCCTTATGCCACAAACAATAAACTTGTATCTGTTATCTGTTGCAATAACATCTGCTGTTTGCTCTTTTTTCTGCCCTTACACATGGGAGTTTCGGCTCCCCAGCTCCCTCTCCCTTTTGGAGCCAAGCCCTGCTTGGTGTAGCTTGATAACATCACTGTGGCTTCCCGAGGGAAGTAGTGAGGTTTGTAGCAGCTGTTGTTATGCGAGGCACCTAAGCGGCACTGTGGCAAGTGGACAGCAGCAGCGCACTGACAGCTGCCCTCGCCAAATGATCCATTCTGATGTGGCACCACTTTACTGACGCTTGTTACTGATGTGCATCAAATTCTCTGAGCCAAAGAGATGACTCGTTCTCATGTTCGTTCTCTTCCCTGTTACAGGAAACCTGTTGTGTGCGGGGTCTCGTCTCTGGGCATTGACCATACAAGCATCCTGGGGGACACCATTGAAAAGATAGCGTGGCAGAAAGGCGGAATCTTCAAGGTAACGGTGCTGTGTCTCGATACAGGTCCTGCCTGGAGGGGTGATCTTGAAGAAAGAAAGAAACTTGACCAGAATTCTGATTTGTCACAAGGCCCAGTCCTGGTTGCCTGGAGCATCTCTGAACTCCATTCCATACTTAACACAGACTTGGGGTGGTTGAATTTTGGATTGTGCCACAGCAGACTGCTGGTGAAAGTGAAGGAATCATAGAATCATAGAGTTGGGAGGGACCACCAGGGTCATCTAGTCCAACCCCCTGCACAAAGTCAATATTGTCTTCTCAGACCGGCAGCGGCTCTCCAGGGTCTCAGGCAGAGGTCTTTCACATCACCTACCTGCCTAGTCCCTTTAACTGGAGATGCCGGGGATTGAACCTGGGGCCTTCTGCATGCCAAGTAGATGCTCTACAAACTGAGCCACAGCCCCTCCCCATCCAAGTACTAACCAGGACCAACCATGCTTTGCTTCTGACAAGATCAGGCTAGCCTGGGCCATCCAGGTCAGGGTGCCTTTTCTATACAGTCAGTAAAATAGAATTTGGCTGGCTTCTGCCAGGATGCTAGACTTGTGCTCGCCGAGAGGGAGAGTGGGCAAGAGCATGCTGGCTCCACCACCACGTCTCTGTGTGATCGCACTGATCCTATGGATGCTTCATCCGTGCGTACATTCCTCCCTGTGATTGGCAGTGTTTGGAAAGCACTATCCCTGCTGGCAGGGATGGAAGCATATGTACGGACCCTTCCTAAGAACATAACATAAGTACATATGCTGGATCAGACCAAGGCCCATCATGTCCAGCAGTCTGTTCACACGGTGGCCAACCAGGTGCCTCTAGGAAGCCCACAAACAAGACGACTGCAGCAGCAGCAGCAGCCTGCCTGTGTTCCACAGCACCTAATATAATAGGCATGCTCCTCTGATACTGGAAGAATAGGCATGCATCATGATTAGTATCTATTTTGACTAGTAGCCATGAATAGCCCTCTCCTCCATGAACATCTCCCCTCCCCTCTTAAAGCCTTCCAAGTTGGCTGCCATCACCACATCCTGGGGCAGGGAATTCCACCATTTAACTCTGCGCTGTGTGAAGAAATACTTCTCTTTATCTGTTTTGAATCTCTCGCCCTCCAGCTTCAGCAGATAACCCCACGTTCTAGTGTTATGAGAGAGGGAGAAAAGCTTCTCCCTGTGTAGGTGCCATGCCTGCGATCTGGCAGTCATGTAGAGGCAAGAGATGGAGCTAGCATACTTGTGACACTATCCTTCCGTGTGCATTCAGTCAGTGTGCAAAGGAGTTGTGCATAGAAGGCTTAAATGGCTCCTTGATTTGACCCAGCAGGGCTCTACTTATGTTTGTTTCACAGTCTTAAATTGGGCTGTGGGAAGAGATTCCTGGAATGGCCACAAGCAGTGTGTGTGAGAGGCAAAAATAATGTTTATATATTCAGAATACTTCTACGCCGCCTCTTCAGAATTCTGCTCAGTAATGCTTACAATGGAAAAGCTGCAATATACAAAATACAAAGTCATTAATAGCAAGCCATTGGGCATAAGCAGCATAAAAGCTATCCACAAATCAGTTTAGGGGAGACAGCAAAGAACAGTGTCAGAGTATATAAAATGAAGAAAGTCCTTCTTTAATAACAGCAACTCTAATTTCCTAATGTTTACTGATCCATTTAGTTCTATACCCACAAGGCCTGGATATTAAAAATACAAGGCAGTATAATTTGGGATTTTTTGTTTCGTGGGGCAGAATGCTGCCTCGTTGAGTTCAGGTAGACCAGGGGTCCGCCCCCTGCCTTTTTGAGCCTGCGGGCACCTTTGGAATTCTGACACAGCGTGGTGGCGCAGCCACAAAATGGCTGCTGCAGGAGGTGGAGTCAGCCACAAAATGGCTGCTGCAGGAGGTGGAGTCAGCCACAAAATGGCTGCCACAGCTTACCTTCAGCCACACAGTGAAGAGCCTTGTTCTGTGGTGGCAGCTGCTGCCAAAGCAACATTAAAAAAAAAAAACAACCCCAACACAGCTGATTGAATCTCCAATGGCCAATGGGTAAAAGCCCCCTGGCCCCTCCCACTTTCTAAAAACACTTGGTGTGCGGCAGGAAAGGTGTTGGTAGGTGCCGCGGTGCCCACAGGCACCATGTCGGGGACCCCTGATGTAGATGAAGGCCTTCTCTGACCCACTGTGGTGCACTGCAAAATGTAAGAGATTCTGGCCCAACTGCGTCTGGGACTGGGGATGGGGCTTTCCACACCCACTCTTCTTTTAATTGCGAGCTAAATGGTGCGTTTCTTCCCTTTCTAGTACTGCTCATACAGCTATAGCCTTGAGCAGAAAATAAAGGAATAAAAATGCCTTACTTAGTGTTATTCTTTTGGTATTTAATTATTGCCCCTGTACCGAGTAACAGAATCATTTGTATCTGAGAGTAGCCTCATCGCCTGTGCCCTCGTACTGCCAGGTGCCTCGTTGGGCATTTCCATATTTTTAAATAAAGGAGTAATTAAACTGGCCCTCAGCTCATTAAATATAGGGCACTCCATGATCATATCTTCAATAGTTTCAGCCTTGTGATGTGAGCATCTACATGTTCTATCTGAGTATGGCACTTTTTCATAACTGTCCTCCAAAACCGCGGAAGGAAGGGCATTCATTCTTGCCAAAGGGAAAAGCTCTTCTGAGCTTTGGCATTGTAAAGCTTGCTGACTGTTGGTTTCTTCGCTTCGCTTTCAGCCAGGGGTGCCGGCATTCACAGTGCCGCAGCCAGACCGGCCCTTGGAAGTTCTGAAGGAACAGGCTCAGAGGAACTCGGTAAGAAGTTTTGTGCAAGACGGATGCGTCCCTCACCCCTTGGTAGACCTTCAGCTCCCAGCACTCTTTGGAGCTGGACGCATGAATCGGTTTAGGTTACCAGTGTTACCCAGGCTTGAAAAATTCTGCCGTTTTTGAAGAGAACTGAGATTGTGAATACTGTTTAAGGAGTTAATGGTGGAAGACACTGTGATTGGGGGAAAACCAGATGCATGGAAATTTTTTTGGGATTTTCATGTAAAAACCATGGCTAAAATTTTACTTTCTTTTGATTAGGCCAGTTTTAACTTCTTTGATGGACTTTATTTGATAAAGGGAATTATTCCATTTTTTTCTAGAATTGCTTTTAAATATTTTGGACTTTAAAGGGTTTATTTGTAAATGTATTTTTATATAAGCATTGGTACAGTTTGATTATATCATTGACTCCTGGCAGTGAGGAGGCTAATTAAAATCTTCTAGCCCTTAACTTTGAAAACAGGTGGTGTTCTCCAACTTTCCGGTGCCTTCAACCCAGGAATTCCACATTATATGAAAAAGTTCTTCCTGTAAGCACTTTCATTCCCATTGTTAAAAGTATTTTCCAGTGTTTGTGGAGATGGAAATAGCATTTCAAATAGCCTTTTTATTTGTCTATATGCAGGAATGATAATAAAACCATGTTCCATATGTTAAGACATAAAATATATATATATTAAAAAAAGGAACAGGCCCAGAGGAACTCAGTAAGAAATTTTGTGCAAGACAGATGTGTCCTTCACCCCTCCGTAGACTTTCAGCTCCCAGCGCTCTTCGGAGCTGGACGCATGAATCGGTTTAGGTTACCGGTGTTACCTGGGCTTGAAAGGTTCTGCCATTCCCCAGGAGTGAAGTCTTTCTCCTTCTAGAGTTTCCTGCTAGGCCGGCGTAGTTAACTGGCAGCCCTTTCTTCCGCAGTGCCCTCTCTACCTGTGCCCAGACCTGGATGCCTTTGAAAAGGAAGAAAAGCCTCTTCGGCTGGGGTTGGCGGGCGACCATCAGCGCTCAAATGCTGCTCTGGCCCTGCAGCTAGCCCATGTGTGGTTGGAGCAGCAAGGGTATCTGGGTAAGAGGCAGCTGTTCACTCCTTTTTGGTGTTCAATCCTGAGTACATATCCAGGGACTAAGCACGTGTTCACCTGGTGGATAGCTTTAAAAAGGAAATTGGGAGTTAGGGTCTATCATTGACTCCTTGAGAGCCAGTGTGGTGTAGTGGTTAAGAGCGGTGGTTTGGAGCGGTGGACTCTAATCTGGAGAACCGGGTTTGATTTCCCACTCCTCCACATGAGCGGCAAACACTAATCTGGTGAACTGGATTTGTTTTCCTACACATTTAGAGCATGTTGCTTACTTTCATTACCTTGATGTAATATTTACAGAGCCCCGTGGCGCAGAGTACAAAGCTGCAGTACTGCAGTCAAAAGCTCTGCTCACGACCTGAGTTTGATCCCGATGGAAGTCGGTTTCAGGTAGCCGGCTCAAGGTTGACTCAGCCTCCCATCCTTCCAAGGTGGGTAAAATGAGTACCCAGTGGGCTGGGGGTAAAGTGTAGAGGACTGGAGAAGGCGGCAAACCACCCCATAAAACATAGTCTGCCTAGTAAATGTCGGGATGTGACGTCACCCCATGGGTCAGGAATGACCTGGTGCTTGCACAGGGGACTACTTTTACCTTTAATCTTTACAGCAACCCTTAGTCCATATTACAAACTCACCATGTTGCTGAAGAGATCCCACCAATCCAGTTCTGCCAAATTCTTCTTTGACTTTTGCCCTAAAATTTTACAGGCCTTTTTTGGGTGGTGGGGGGGGGGTGGAGGTTATCAATATCAAATGGAGCTGAAGTAAAACCATAGAAGAGTGACGCAGACCTTTAAGGCAGGTGTTCTCTGAAGGGCCCTGTTCCACCACCTTCTCATCTTGCTCCTTACAGGGGAGTAACCGGACTGCTCGGGGTTCATTTTTGTTCTCTAGCCTAACTGATGGTGGGGTTTTCTATGTCTGGACAGATATTGGTGAGTTGAAGGATCCGTGGCCCAGCCCTGAGTTGTCAGCAAAGACGCCCCCTCCGTTGGCCCCTGTCTTCAAGCCCGGAGAGCCCATGCTGCAAGGTAAAGCTATTCTCTTCTTCTTTTTCCTGCTCTGACAGATATGTTAAAAGTAGACTTGGCAAACAGGATTTTGGCACAGAGTGGATCGCTCCTGATACTGATGAAAACAGCAATTGCCTTCATTTCATCAAAGAGGTCAAAGAATTTGTCCTGAGCACTTAGATCGGATACAAAGCGAAGTGGCAGAACAGAAATTGATACTAAGATTTAGCGGAGTGACCCAAGGCCGTCAATAGGACCATGGCTTCATCTCTTGCTGTAAAACCTGATGGAAGAACCTAAGTCTCATCATTTTAAGATTGAGATTCCTGAGGGGGCATTTTCCTCAGTGTTTAAAACTTGCCACCTCTTGGTTCTTGTAGGTTATCCGGGCTGTGTGACCGTGGTCACATAGCCCGGATAACCTACAAGAACCAATGAACTCTGACCGTGAAATCCTTCGACAATATTTTGCCACCTCTTGCTTTTGTTTTAATCCATTTTTTTATCAGACAAAATAAGGGCCAGTGTGGTGTAGGAGTGGTGAACTCTAGTCTTGAGAACCGGGTCTGATTCCCCACTCCTCCACATGAGCAGCAGAATCTGGTGAACCAGGTTGGTTTCCCCACTCTTCCACATGAAGTCAGCTGGGTGACCTTGGGCTAGTCACAGTTCTCTCAGAGCTCTCTCAGCCTCATCTACCTCACAAGGTGTCTGTTGTGAGGAGGGGAAGGGAAGAATATTGTAGCCACTTTGAGACCTTAAAAGGTAGAGAAAATCTGCATATAAAAATCAACTCTTCTTTTCTTTATTGCCTGTCTTTTAATGTTGGCCCTTCAAGTTCTTTTTTTAAAATGCTGGCTTCGAATTACAGTGGCTGGTTTCATCTGATCTGATGGATTATTTTGTCTGATGGTTTAACTGATGATTTTATGGCACTGAATTTTTACTGCTACTAAAAATCAGTGTGCTGCTTGTTTATTTGTTCTAGTGGGGTCATGTTTTAGTCACTCTTGTCACTTTGAATATTTTTTATAGAAGAGTGATGAATATGTTACATAAATAAAACACAAATTAATACAATGAACTGTAGTTCACAGAAGGTTCAAGGTCTTAAAATGTGTTAGGGTAAAATTCATAACATCACTTCTAACAATGGTTGAGGAAGCTGACTCTTGGTTTAATGTGCCTGTCTAAACTGACAAATAGGCTATTCCTGAGGCTGGGGGCTGCATGGGCTCAGGAGGCGCCGTGACCCCTTTGCCGGGATCCGTGCCACTTGCGCTGTGCAAACTGGCACGGATGCCAGTGTAGTGCCACTTGCACCGGCTTTATAGAATCATAGAGTTGGAAGGGACCACCAGGGCCATTAAGTCCAACCCCCTGCACAATGCAGGAAATTCACAACTACCTCCCCCCTCCACACCCCTAGTGACCAGAAGTTGGCCAAGATGCCCTCCCTCTCATCATCTGCCTAAGGTCACAGAATCAGCATTGCTGATTCCCTTGACTGCTTCCCTTGACTGCCACGGCAGCGTGGCCCTCGAACGCCTGCTTAGCATCCTGGGAGGCGCTCCCGGGGCATTTTGGGGGTTGGAGCTGCCAGTAGGCAGCTTCCTAACCCCCTCCAGCCCGGGAACGCCCCCTTCAGCACCAGCGGTTCTGCGCCAGCTGTTTGTTGGCACAGCGTCGCTGTTTTCAATGGGGCTTTCCCCCACACACACACACTTTTTTTTTTGCCTTGCAGTGGCTGGGAAACCTCTTTGCAGGCGACGCAGTGGTGCCTCAGCCATGCCATCCCCAGCTGCCGCATCGATCAGGAATGGGATGAAACTGTTTTCTTTTGTTTTAAATTGGCTGGCAAACCAGAAACAGGACCCCTGGTTTGAAGTGACTTTTGCCAGCCATGATTCATTCTAGCTGTGGTGTGGCATGCGGTCTTGGTTGGCAAACCCTGATGTTGAATTGGCTAGAAAGCCAGAACTGGAGCTGCCCAGGCTGTGGCATGCGTTAAATGCAATGGCTGCATTTGCAAACCATGGATTGCAGTCACTCAGCAAACCAGAATCAGAAACTCCTCGATTTGAAGTAAGCTTTGCAAACCAGGGTTTTGCCTCTGATGCCCCCTGAACCTTCAAATTGGGAAAGTGGAGCCGAAAGAAAAAGCAGTCCAGCATCTCTGACCGTGGTGCAGGTTGGAGAAAACCTTGGTTGGGTGCAATTTCTGAATTTTTAAGGTGCTGCACAGATCTTGCTGTCTTTGGTTGTTTATGCACGGGGGTTTTACCCGAGGTTCGTTGCTCACTGGACCCACACCTTCCTGTTGGGAGTCTATGCACCAGCAGTCTCCCAGCTCAGATCAGAAAGAATTTGAATCCCCGCCCATTGAAATGCTACTTTGTAATTGGCTGTAGTGAGAGAAAAATCATCTCCCTGAAACCCAATTGCTGCATAAAACAGCATTTTAAGAGCATTTTAACAACAAAAACAAAAAACGTAGCTATTTGAAAGGAATGGGGGGCGGGGGGAGAAACCCAAGCCTCGTTTTTAAAAGCCTTCTGCTCAGAAAGAACTCTGAGGAAGCAGGAAGTATTTGAATCCCCGCCCCTTGACATGCTGCTTTGTAATTGGCTGTGTGCTTTTTGTGAGAGAAACCAAGCTTCTGTGTCCTGCGCTTTGCCTTATGGGGAATTCACCCAGGCTGAGCTCAGAGGAGAGGGAAGAAACGGGTTAATAGAGGGATGGGAAGTCCCAGGATTTGCAAGGGCTGGCCATGAGGTCCTCCCTAATGGAGGGAAAAACTCATGCATAACTCCAAGGAACAACCGAGACAGACTGGTTTTTCTCTCTCCATATTTTCACATGAGTGAAAATAACCATGCATAAACGACCACTGTGACTTTAAAATAAGCCGCCACAGACCGACGTGGCTCTGGCCTTGGCGAATGCGTGAGGGCAATGACTGCCAAGTCAGAGCTGTAGACTCTGCCCCTGTCAACAGGGAGACTGTTTGTTTGCATGCCAGCTCTCTTGCCCTCCCTCTCCGGCTGCCCCTGCTGCCTGCTCTTAACCCCTCAAAGCCTGGCACCTTGGGACTTACCAATGGACGTATCAGCCTTTCATTGGATTGGCTAATCTCCCCAAAGCGTTAACCTCACATCTGTTGTGTTATGTGTGTGAAAGGGGAATCCAATAATTGGCACCAAAATGCGTGTCCTAATATCCTCCACTCTTTAAAGCTCTAAAAAATTATGATGGAAAACTGGAGTAGTTCCTAGTTCCTGTGCTGTTGAATCTGGACTTTTACACCCAGGGCAAACGTCTTTATAACTTACCCAGTTCTTAAGGCTGTGGTAACAATATATTAAGCAACATCAGATCCTTCACAGTCATTAAATCTGCCCCATCTAGGTCTCCTGTTTACCCAGTGCCAGTTTCTTGCCCCTGAGAGCAGGAGAAAAAAATGCTTCTACATAGAAGAAGAGTTGGTTTTTGTAGCCCGATTTTCTCTACCTTAAGGAGTCTCAAAACGGCTTACAATCACCTTCCCCTCCCCACAACAGACACCCTGTGAGGTAGGTGGGGCTGAGAGAGTATAACTAGCCCAAGGTCACCCAGTTGGCTTCATGTGGAGGAGTGGGGAAACAAATCCAGTTCACCAGATTAGCCTCTGCCGCGCATGTGGAAGAGTGGGGAATCAAACCCAGTTCTCCAGATTAGAGTCCATCACTCTTAACCACTACACCACTCTGACTCTCTAGGAATTTCCCCTAGTCTCTATGGTAAACTATAGAGAATGGGGGAGGGGAGTCTAGGACATCACCCAGAAGTGGCATCATATTCTCCCCAAACTCCACCCCAGGCCCTGCCAGCAGGGAGATGGTGATGCCGAGCTTGTAATTTCCCCAGAAACACCTTTCTAGTCTCTGTTGGAAACAAAATGATGCTGTTTGGGGTGTGATGCAACAGAGGCAGTTCTTCCGTCAGCTCCTCTCTACTTTCTCTCCTGCTGAGTTGAGGCAAGTAACTGTCAGAGGGACTGCCTTTTTGGCAAGGGGGGAGGGTTCCAGCTTTGGCACTCGCTCCCTGGGCTTCCGGCACTATGTCTGTTACCATATAGGTGCTGGGGAAAGATGGCCTGCGTTCTCTATTTAGGATCCCTTTCAGTTTTGCTTCCTCCTGTTTTTTAATCTATGCTTTTGGTTGCTGCTGGTCTCGTTTATGTATTTGGTTTTACTGCCCCCCTTCTTTGTCGTGTTTTTGCAAGACTTTATTATGAACAGCAGGGAAGATTTTTTTTTTAAAAAAACAAATTTTTGAATTGCAGGCCCTTGTGGAGAAGTTAGAGATTTGCTGAGTAGATAAAGGCCTGTTTTTCTATTGCTCTCTGCCCTGCAAGAGATCTGGAGAGATTAATGGCTGACTATTCTATATGCTCAAAGGCAAACTGTTCTTCCTCCTTTGTCTCAGATGGTTTGGGGCAACTCCAGATTTGATTTGTTTCGCACTCAGCACAGTGCAGTCTTGTTAAGTTTGCAACGCATCCAGTCTTCTCCTAAGTGCAGACTTAGGACCGCTACGTCATGCTCTGAAACCTCTTTCTCTCCCTGCTTTCCCTTTTGGGGGGCTGCGGAATACCCAACTTGATGAAGAGTTCTGGCCTACTCCAAAGCTTACAGGCTGTGTTGTGATTTAAATTGGTTCTAATAAAAAGGGATATTTCATGGCTTTTTGGTTTGGGGGATGAAGTCCTGGAGCAAGTCATTTGATGGAGGAAAGCGGCTCAGCTGACCTTCCTTGGCTTCTCTCCTGCCAGGCCTTCAGGCAACGGAGTGGCTCGGCCGCAACCAAGTCCTGCATCACGGCCCTGTGACGTGGTACATCGATGGCGCCCACACCACCACCAGCATCCAGGCCTGCGTGCGCTGGTTTCGCCAGGCTGCTCTCAACGAGGAGAAGCCCACAGAGTAAGGGGCAGAGGGGCGGGTGCTTGTGCAGCATTTCTGCGTCATGACCATGGGCTTGGGGATGGAAGCTGTATGCCAGGGGTCCCCTGTGTGGTGCCTGTGGGCACCATGGCACCCCCGGACACCTTTTCTTGCACCCTCGAAGTGTTTTGAGGAAGCAGATGGGGCCAGATAGGGCTTTTCCCGGTAAGGCTTCTGAATGACTATTGGAAATTTGATTGGCTGTGCAGATTTTTTTTAAAAGGGTGCTTTGGCAGCAGCTGCCACCACAACACAGGGATCTTCACTGTGTTACTGAAGTTAAGGCAATCCTTTAGTGGCTGGCTCTGCCTCCTGCTTGCAGCCATTTTGTGGCAGCCATTTTGTTGCTGCTCCCACCGTGTCATATCAGAATTGTAAATGTGCCCACAGGCTCAGAAAGGTTGGGGACTCCTGCTGTATGTGTTAGGGCCCTTTCCCAGAGTTTATATATATGCACCATAAAAGCAGCCAGATCTGGCAGCTGTGATTGATCAAAGCAGGTCTGAGTCTGATCTGTGCCTGAATGGGAACCTTTTCAGTGCTTCTGTGAATTCTGTGACTGAAGAGGCAGTGGGCCTATGGTGTGGGGCTCTGGCTCGGTTGGCAGAGCATCTGCTTGACATGCAGAAGGTCCCAGGTTCAATCCCAGGCATCTCCAGTTTAAAGGATCAGATAGTAAGTCATGAGGCCATGATCTGGATGGCCCAGGCTAGCCCGAGCTCATCAGATCTCAGAAGCTAAGCAAGGTCGGCCCTGGTTATGACTTTGATGGGAGACCACCAAGGAAGTCCAAGGTTGGCACGCAGAGGCAGGCAATGGCAAACCACCTCTGAACATCTCTTGCCTTGGAAACCCCAATGGGATTGCCATAAGTCAGCAGTGACTTGATGGCACTTTCCACCACCACCAGTGCATCATGTGAAAGACCTCTTTCTGAGATCTTGGAGAGCTGCCCGTACTTGGAGAGGAGCCCGTACTGACATGGACAGACTGATGGTCTGATTCAGTCCAAGGCCGCTTCATGTGTTCAAGAGAGGTGGGATGCAAATGAATGCTCAGCATCTCTTCTTGGACCTCAAAAAAGGGCCAAATTAGACTTAGCAAGTGGCTATGTAAAATATACCGTTAGGAGCGATAGCCGGTTACTTAAAATAAATGGTAGATCAGATGCTGAGGTGTAGCGAAATAAGTAGGACTAATCCTATAAATTATTAGGCAGTGTATTATATTTCAATTAAGGTACTTAAGAATT
This sequence comes from Euleptes europaea, assembly GCF_029931775.1. Classification (NCBI taxonomy): domain Eukaryota; kingdom Metazoa; phylum Chordata; class Lepidosauria; order Squamata; family Sphaerodactylidae; genus Euleptes; species Euleptes europaea. The sequence continues at coordinate 52,200,410 of NC_079325.1, read as the reverse complement.
GTATATAATGATGTCTTTCAAGTTCAACATTGTTATTGGGTGTGTTAAGTGCCGTCAAGTCGCTTCCGACTCATGGCGACCCTATGAATCAATGTCCTATCTTTGACAGCCTTGCTCAGGTCTTGCAAATTGAGGGCCATGGCTTCCTTTATTGAGTCAGTCCATCTCTTGTTGGGTCTTCCTCTTTTCCTGCTGCCCTCAACTTTTCCTAGCATGACTGTCTATTCTAGTGACTCTTGCCTTCTCATAATGTGACCCCCACCAATAGCCTCAGTTTAGTCCTTTTATCTTCTAGGGTCAGTTCAGGCTTGATTTGATCTTATAACCCACTGATTTGTTTTTTTGGCAGTCCATGGTATCCATAACACTGTTACGGATAACATTGTTATTAGCCTAACTGATATGGAAGGCAGTTAACATACGGCACCTTTCAGAAGGCTTGATATACTGTAGGCATGGTTTATGTAAATATGTTGTGTCTGGATTTTTGTGTGTGTGAATAAATAAAAATTATTCCCCAAAAAAGGGGGGGCAAATTCACAGAGGGTCATTTAGCGATGAGTGGTGGTTTAGTAATGGTAAATGGGTACCATGTTTAGAGACAGCATACAGTGAGTAGCAGAGAGGACATCTACATGGACTGCTACATCTGGGTATTCTGGAGGCCGACCATTGTTGGAAACAGGAGACTGGGCTAAACGGCCTTTGATTGGCATCCAGCAAGGCTGCAGTGAGGGTGGCCGGAGGATCAAAGTGACTTGCTCTGGCGGTTTAAGGGGGTTCCTGTCTTCTCTTCCTGACTTTGCAGTGGCTCCGAAGTCCGAGTGCTTCTCTTCAATGTGACCGGTGACCGGGACACCGCAGCTCTCCTGAAGCTGCTACTGGTGAGCATGGGCCCTGACCTGCTTGTCACCTGGCTGTGGCAGCTATGGGGTGAGAGGCAGAGGAGGAAAGTCTGAGGCAAATGCCTTCTGGGCTGAAGAATGCCCAGTCCCCCACTCTGTCCTCTTGTATAGGCTCCTTAAACCCCAGCCGCCCACTGTAAAAAAAAAAAGGGGGGCACAGGCTTTGAATAAAGGATTGGTAGCGTTTAAGCTATGCACTCCCTAAAGGCCTCTTACTGGGAAACCTGATCTCCCATATTTTATTGAGCAGGGAAATGTTACCTTTGCTATTTAGCTGCCTCTCAAAAACCAGTTTTTCAAAGAATGCCCAGAAGGCCTTTTTTTTTATAACCAGAGTTGAAAATAAATATTGTCCTTGGAGATGCTGAAACCAGAATGTTTCTTGTTGCCTTCTAGATCTTGAAGTTTGTTTTTTCTCTTTTAAAGAATTGTTTTCAGTTACTTTGGTTAATCTGTTCATACTAGCTTCTTTCCAGTTGCTAAAGATCCTGGAGGGATTTTTTGTTTTTGGCCAATAAATGTTCCCACTGTGGTGGTTGACCTTCTCCATTGATCCCATGTGCTGAAAGGTTAGGTGCGCAAGAGTTAGGTGCATACTTTTTATAATAATAATAAATTTATTGCAGTCATAGACCAGAAAATATCAAGGTACAGATTCTGTGCTACTAATCTAACAAGCTAAAACCTTATATAAAATTCTATGTAAAACAGTATAAAACAATATAAAGGGGTAGATTGTAAGTAGTACTATTCTTTATCATTACCAGCAACCCTTTTCTTGTTTCGAGCTTTGACCACATAAGCACAGAATTTGGCCACTTGCTTCGAAGTAATGGGATTTTCATCAGTTGATAACTTTTTCAACTGTACCCGCTCTGAGCAGTGCATACTTTTTATACATTGAGGAGCAGTGAGATAACAAGATTTTCCTCCCCTCTCACTAAACTGAGACAGGCTGTATGGTATATGTTTGTATTTCTGAACTGCTTTCCGTAACCCTGATTATCCTGTTTCTCTTTTCAGCCTTGCCAGTTTGACTATGCTGTTTTCTGCCCCAACTTCACTGAAGTGTCTACTGTGGGCAATGCAGGTGAGTGGGAGAGTGTGTGTGGGGGAGGGGGTCAATATGCAGAGCCCTCTGTTAAAATTGCCGCGTGGGATCGGGCGGATGGACTGTAGGGCTCACTGTTCCATCCAAGTGGCTGGCTGTCCCTGAGTACTGTTAGGGAGGAGCTGGGAGTGGGCAATAATTTCTTTTATTGTTTTGTAATTAGATCACATTAACATCAATCCTCCAATCAACAAAATCATACAACATAAACCATTTTTCTCTAATCATTATATTTCTTACTTATTGACTTCCCTTCTCCCTCCTCTATCTCTTTAGTATCTCTATTCTCCCCTTTGCATTCAAATTCTAATTCATTATATGTCATTTATATATTTAATTACATATCTCATGGTCTTAAAAACTAAGTTTATCATTATTTCTACTTTATTCACTTGAATTAGCTCAAAACATAACCTTTGATACTTCCCAAATTAAATTCATTTATACAATATGTTGTCCAAGCCTCCCATTCTCCCACAAATTCCGTATTTTCCTTCTGATTTACTAATGCTGTAAGTTTAGCCATTTCTGCTAGTTCCAACATTTTATTCATCCAGTCAGTCTTATCCGACACCTCTGACAATTTCCATTTTGCTGCATATACTAATCTTGCGGCTATGGTGGCATATATTAAAAAGGATCTCTGAGTCAATATTGATTCCGGTATAATACTTAACAACATCATTTCCGGAGTTTTAGGGATATTTTTTTGTAAGATCAGTCTTAGTTCATTGTAGATCATATCCCAAAAGTTCTTAGCTTTTTCACATAGCCACCAAACATGATGAAAGGAACCAACCTCGTTTTGACATTTCCAGCAGTTTGGTTACATTGTTTTATACATTTTAGCCAACTTTTTTGGTGTTAAATACCACCTATAAATCATCTTGTAAATATTCTCTCTTAACGATTGTGAAAGTATATATTTCATGTCTCTTGACCATAGTCTTTCCCATCTATTCAAAGGAATATTGTAACCCAATGTATGTTCCCAAGTTATCATCGTAGGTTTAATTTGATCTTGTTCTGTATATAATATCAACAACATCTTGTACATCTTTGAAATTAGATGGTCATTATTCTCCAATAATGTTCGTTGTAGAATTGATTTGTCTTTGGTGAAACCTATTTTCATATCGTGTTTATATACAGATTTTATCTGATGATATTGGAACCAGGTCAAATGTTCTTTTAAATCTTCCTGATCTTTTAGGGCACATTTATTATCTCCCGTTGTGACTTCTCCTTGGCTTCCCCTTGCAGACCAGCAGAACTTCAACGTCACACTGGAGAACGTCCTGACACGCTGCCTGCAGAACCAGACCTATTGGAATCGCCTGATGGAGGCAAAGGTGGGCCAGGACCCTTGGCTGTCTCCTGCCGCGGAGGTGGAAGGGGTGGGTGGGTGGCTGAAGCCAGCCCCCCTTCACGCCTCCCTGATCTTCATGCCTCCCTCTGCTCGGCCGCTCAACTCCAACTCCTTGGTTTTCCCGTGCCTCTCCCACGCTCTGCAGTGGATCACCCAGGGCAGGGACCCGCACTTCCAAGCCCCGGCCTCCAAAGGGCTCCACCCTCACCCCGTGGCCAGCAGTGGGGCTGTCCTGCTCAAGGAAGCGGCCACCATCCGGGTCCTGGTGACTGGCAGCTTGCACTTGGTGGGCGGAGTCTTGAAGCTGCTGGATCCATCCCTCTCGCAGTAGGGGGTGCTGCTGGTCTTCCCTTCCCAGGACTGCATCTGCCGTCTACTTGAAACTTCCTTGGGTGCAGGAGGGCAGGCGGTTGTTGGCATGCCACCGAGATTTCAGTGGCACCTGCAGACTGGTTGGCTCCCCGAGGCTACTTCTGGCTTCTTCGAAGACCACGGAATCCCTCCTTTCCCCCCAGAGGACCTGGGGAAGGTGGTCTGGCATCTGAACTGGATGGAGTTGTCCTTCTCTGACATGTATTCTAAAGAAAACCCACCTGCCTTTTATGCCCGAGGTTTCCTCTCCAGCATTGAAGGATCTCTCTGCTGCTGCCTGGACTTTGGGGTTCTCTCCCCCTTCCTCATGTGGCTACTCCATAAGCCCCCCCCCCCCACAATAAGTTGGGCCCACCTTTAAACTGAGCCAAAGCTACATAGGTTCTTGCTTGAGGACAGAGGCTTCCTCTCGGTTTGAGCCATCAGGAGGTGGGCTGGTAGCTTTTAACTGACAACTTGAGACGTGCCTTTGAACTCGCCTGCTCGCCCCTCTCTTTTGCCAGCGCCATTCTTGTTTTTTCTCTTCTGCCATTTCGATGGGAGGGTGGTGGGAGAACAATTTGCATTGTTCTCGGGAGGACTTTCCCACCAGCTCTTTTGTATCATCTTGGTGTTTTTCTTTCCTTTTTTCTTGGTTTCTGGGGTAAACAGGCTGTGCTCTCTGTGGGAGTCGCACGGGAGAGCAGAGGTCTGAATAGTCTGTGTAAGTCTACGGTACATCCATGCAGGGCGAGCGCTTTCTGTGTGGGCCAGTGCAACAGACCACCCTGATCCACACAGCTGATGGGCAGAGTTCTGGCCAGTGTGGAATCTGTACAGCTGCCTTCCCACTGCAGATGTGGGGACTTAGGTGCCTTTTCCTTTCAGGGGACAATTGCCACGCCTCTGTGTGTGCTGAACGCAGGGTGCTTTGTTGTTGGAAGGAGCTTCCAGTTTCAAAAACGTCCCTTTCAGGTTGCGGGGGCCAAGTGTTCTGTAGTGGGTTGGTTTTGATTAACAGCACGCGGCCACTGTGTGGTGCGCTGCCGGTTGTTTACTTTATAGGTGCAGCTGAAATCTTCATTTCTGCATCCTTTTTCCCACTCCTGACTCCCCTTAGTGGAATTTTTTCCCTTTGGAGTATCTCCACAGGCGAATCTTCCTGTTCACAAAGCCTGAAATGCAACACTAAAATCTTGGAGGGGGAGCTAGTGGGACTTTTTCTAGTATGCTGAGTGGTGCTGGGGCAGCATGTCCTCAGCTTGAAGGTCTTAAGAAAAAATCCTGATTCAAGGATGCTGCTCCTACAGGACTGTATCCCCTCTTAAGTGCACTGATGTTGGGAGGGGGTTAAAAGTGTACCCCTCATGCCCAAGAGTGTGTCGCTGCCCTAACCTTCTTTGACATGCAGGTTTTCGCCGTACAAGAAGCTTTTGACATGGGGATGGTTTTTAACAAAGCTCTCCCCCCTTTTTGAGGCACACTGTCCTCCTGCATGCACCGCTCATCCTTACTGGATATTAGCGTGCGCTCAGTTTGTGGTTTGACATTTACCCAATGAGGGTGTGATGGGAAGGAATAATACATTGTCGGGCAATACGTGTTGGCAAACTCTATGAAAAAGAAACTGTGTGGTTTCTTAAAACGGTGACTGCTCCCCAGAGGTGCTTTGGATATGATTTCTGTAGCGGCGCATGCGTGTTGAGGGTTGCAGTGGTTCAGTGCGGAATCCTTATTTTCCGGAGGACGATTAGCAGCCAACTGGAATTCATGATCTTTCCAGGGGATCCTTCTGGAGAATATCCCTATTGGGTGGCCGGTTTGGCAGTTAGCTCTTTTCTTTCCCTCCCTGGTAGCGGCTGCGGCCCTAAAGGCTTTCATGGAGGCAGGAGTTACGCAGGCATTTGGATCCTCACAAGATCTGCGGTTGAGCAGGGAACTTGAGCGTTTGGAAGGGCCAGGCCTTCTGCTCACCTCCCGTGTGGTTCGGTAGGAAAATGTTTATTCCTCTTTGTCAAGGATTTCCTCCTCCAACCCTACGGTACAAGTGACAACGTTTAGGACGTGACTGTCCCGGCAGTGTGATCCTCTTCCATCCTCTCCTGTTTTGGGGTTTCTCTCCTCTTTTGCTCACAAGGATTCTTGAGGACTCTTTAAGAGGTTGAACTGGGATTTTAACTCACCCTGCACAGCAGTTTTCAATCCTTGAGGGGGTGGAGGGTATGTTTGAGCTCTGTGGAAAACACACAGATACGGATTTTAAAAAAATAATATCTTAACTTTCTGTTCCTGACTCTTAGCTAAAGAGGCAGAGAGCTAAATGGTGAATTCTGTTGAAAAAATAATTTATCTCAGAAGTATTATTTTTGTTTCTTATTTTAAATTAAATCTTTTAACTGTTTTTATAGTTGGGCTTGTATTCCTTTTTAAAAGCTACTTCCTATGACTTTTGGAATTAAATGCGGTATTTCTGCCAAACTGATATCGGACTGGTGGAATAGATGTTTCAAATAAAGAACTGACGTTAGAACTTTCTAGTCTTTTGTGTTTTTCCAGTCCCTCTCATGCCTCTGGGTATACTGTATTAATTTGGACAGATTCTTAATCTTGGTTCCTCTTTTCTGAAGAAAATGCAAACCCAATGGTTTTGGACAGCCTCTGAACACGCCGTATTCGCATGGGAAGGGGGAAAGTAAGCAAAGGGGATTTGGTCTCTCTCCCTCCCATAATACTGAAATTTGTGGTCTCCCAACAAAATCGATGGGCAGTTCATTTCAAGACAGTTAAAAATGAATATTGCTTTGCTCATTACATGATTAACTTCTGGAATATGTTTCCACAAGAGTTAGTAATGGGCTCTGGCTTAGAGAGCTCTTAAAGTAGATTGGGCAAATCCATAAGAAAAAAGGTCCATCAAAAACTATTAGCCACAGTGGCTAAAAGGAGCCTCCTTGTTCAGAGGCAATATATCTTTATCAGGAGCTGAGTGGCAGGGGTGGGGCTGTAGCCTTCATCCTCTGCCTCCTGGATACATCAAGCTGGCTGCTGTTGGAAACTGGATGGGCCTTGGGATCTGCTCCATCAGAGCTCTTTCTATTGGAAACGGTGTGGAGAGGAGCCAGATAATGTTTTTTGGGGGGTCATTAGAGCCCGAGCCTTCACCCATTGTCTTGCTCCCTACACCAGCGTGGTGTAGTGGTTTGGAGCGGTGGACTCTGATCTGGAGAACCGGGTTTGTTTCCCCACTCCTACACAGGAAGCCAGCTGGGTGACCTTGGACTAGTCACAGTTCTCTTAGAGCTCAGCCCCACCTACCTGACAGGGTGTCTGTTGTGGGAGGGGAGGGGAAGGTGATTGTAAGCCAGTTTGAGTCTCCCTTAAGTGGTAGAGAAAGTCGGCATATAAAAACCAACTCTTCTTCATCTTCTCTGCACTGTTTCTTAGGACCAAATGACATGTACACAGCTCCAGTCGTAAAACGGTTTGGTCCAGTTCTATTCAGCTGTTTGACACATGCAATGTTTTAGTTGGTCACTAGGTGGTGCTGTCGTGTTATGGTGAGCACTCTGAAAGCACAATAGTCTTTGTAAAACATTGAATGGAAATGAATAGCCACCCTGAAACGTTATTTTGTTTGTATGATGTCAAGTTTGGTCCTCTTGTCTCCATCACTGGAACACGGGTTATAAAAGGTAAAGGTTCCCTGTGCAAGCACCGGGTCATTCCTGACCCATGGGGTGACGTCAAATCCTGACGTTTACTAGGCGGACTGTGTTTACGGGGTGGTTTGCCAGTGCCTTCCCCAGTCATCTTTCCTTTACCCGCAGCAAGCTGGGTCCTCATTTGACCGACCTCGGAAGGATGGAAGGCTGAGTCGACCTTGAGCCGGCTACCTGAAACCGACTTCCGTTGGGATTGAACTCAGGTCATGAGCAGAGCTTGGACTGCAGTACTTCATCTTACCACTCTGCACCATGGGGCTCCTATGGCCGATGTACTGATGCAATAATAAGACGTTGCGTGCGTGTCATGCCCACAGATATAACATGGACTTAAATATGGTTGCAATAATTGGGAGCTTGGCAGTTGCGGCTGCTGGGTGGATGGGTACACCTGTAAGCTCTAGCCCTGCGGCAAACCCATGAACAGATTTCAGCAGATGGCAAATCCACGAAAGCAGTTTTATTGGTTAGAATCGACAGGTTTCAGAAGCCATATTCAAAAGGACACTAGTAAGGGTCAAAGGCAAGGCACATAGCATATATGGGAGAGCAAAAGGAGATAACTGGTTACCCAGGCAACCCCCCCCTCCAACAGGCAGGAAGGAGCACTCGGCGATTCCCACAGTATGGGAATCTATGAAGACTAAACACGGGGCTTGACTGGCCTTGGACAGAATAGCACAACAGCACCTGGAAGCAGCACAACAACACCTGCAGACAGTTTCAAAGAGTTCACCCAGGATGAACCATGAAGATGTTCTTAGCTTTGTTGATGTTCTTGCTGCTCAGTCCAGCAGAGGTAGGGTCACCAAGTCCCCCATGTCCACTGGGGGGGGGGGGCGGGTTGCCAGATCCAGGTTGGAAAACTGCTGGAGTTTTGGGGATGGAGCCTGGGGAGGAATGGGACCTCCGTGGGGTAAAATGCCATAGAGTCCACCCTCCAAAGTATGCATTTTCTTCAGGGGGACCTGATCTCTGTAGTCTGGAGATGGGTTTAAAAGGGATTCTACTGTTGACCTGAGAGAGTGGCAGTTGAGGGTGGCAGTGAGCAAGGAAGGTGGGGAGAGTTTCTGGTTTTTGTTTAGTATACCATATACCCCCTGGGGGGGAATCTTTGACAATACAGATTAAGAAACAATAACAGAAGAATGGACTCTGGATCATCCAGTTTCTCAGACCAGAACAAGAAACTCTTCCCCCTTTCTGTTGCCAGAAATCCTCTGTGGCTGATAGTGAAGCCTGTTTTTCAGCATCCAAGAACTTTGAACCCATAAGCAGCGATGAAAGCCCAGGAACCTATCCTGGAAGAAAAAAGAAAAGCCAGCCAAGCAAATGGATTATGGGAGAAGCTCTACCATAGTGTACAAGGACCTTTAACTACTACAGTACACAGAGAAATTAGACAGGATCCAAAGAGTTCATCAATGAGGTGGGGTCGAGTCAGTGTCGGGCAGCAGCTCCCAACAGTACCCTGTGCTGGATACAGAAAAGAAAAATTTCCTTAGCAGTATCTCAGGAGTTTGGATAAGACATGGCACAGTCTTGTGCTGCTGCTATGGCTGATTCACTGATGCAGTGAAAAGGTTGTGTGTGCTCGTGTCATGCCCAGAGATTTAATGTGGCCTTAAATACTGTTGCAGTAATTGGGAGCCCAACCGTTGCGGCTGCTTGGGTGTGCAGACGGCACTTGCACTAAGATGAAGCAATAAGGCCTTATTGGTTGTCTGCTTTATTTTGCTGCTGAGTCCAGCAGAGGTAGGGTTGCCAAGTCCCACATGGCCAGTGGTGAGGAATGTTTTTTTTTTTTTTTTTTGCCAGATCCAGGTTGGGAAAATGCTGGAGATTTTGGGATAGAGCCTGGGGAGGACAGGGACCTCAGTGGGGTACAATGCCATAGAGCTGACCAGTACATCTGGACTGGTCCATCTGAGTTTGAATTGGTAAATATGAACAATGAAGATGTTCTTGCTTTTCTTCTTTTCCCCCCTGCTTAGACCTGCGGCAGAGGTAGGGTCACCAGGTCCCCCCTGTCCACTCGTGGGGCATGGGTAGTGGGTTGCCAGATCCAGGTTGGGAAACTGCTGGAGATTTGGTGATGGAGCCTGGAGAGGACAGGGACCTCGTGGGATACAATGCCATAGAGTCCACCCTCCAAAGTATGCATTTTCTTCAGGAGACCTGATCTCTGCAGTCTGGAGATGAGCTGTAATTCCAGGGGATCCCCAGGTCCCACCTGGGGGCTGGCATCCCAGGGCCGAGGGTTCAGGTTTTCCTGCATCTCAGTGCCCTCTTAGATCTCCTCCAAACATCAAGGGGCTGTATGTTCGGCTCCACTTGGGAGCACCCAAAATGTGAGTGGTGCCTTCTATGGATACGAGCGATGTCTTTCGACGTGTTCAGGACAGCAGTGAGGAAAATGTCTTGTTTTCTCCTAAGCGAAGGAGACGCTTCTTCCCTTTCTTCTTGTGGATGTAGATCCACAAGTTACACACGTGGCAACTGTATTCACTCTGGCCTCCAAGAAAACGTGTCAAAGTGGTGTCTGAAACCTAAAATCTGTAGTTTTTGTAATGTTTTCATAGTGTGTGTTTTTCTTTCTGCTTTTTTTTTAAAGCAAAAATAGATATAACGATCCGGGAAGGAAGAAGTCTGTGATGGTTGGCATCTTATCTTGATGATGGTTATTATTATTTTTTGGAATCTATGCTTTGTTGAGAGCATTTCTGTCGTGGCCTTTGGCTGCCTGCCATAAAAAATACCTGACTTCTTGGAAGGGCCTCTGCTTCTCCATGGCACCTTGTGCTGATGTGACACAGAGATTTCTGGTGGGGACTTCTGGTGAGTCTGGTAGGTGATGCTGGGTGAAATAACAAAACAATCCTATGCTGTGTACAAATCACCCAAAACAAAAACAACAGCACGAAGGCCAGAATCAAGAGAAAGGTATCAAATATAAGACACAAGTTTGGTGTAAGCTAAGTCTTTATCTAGTATCTACTGAAGTTAATACAATATAAATCTGTATCTGCTATCAAATCTGAACTACACAGAGACAGAATAGCTGAAATGTACTATCAGCATGCGCAACAATTATAAAACTTTGTTCATTGACATAGCCCATGTATTCATGGACCGATGTAATGTCAAGGACTGCCAAATATATAAACAATGTTTTATAATTGTTGTGCATGCTGATAGAGTACATTTCAGCTATTCTGTCTCTATGTAGCTCATATTTGATAGTATATTGTATTCAGTAGATACTAGATAAAGACTTATCTTACACCAGACTTGTGACTTATATTTGATACTTTTCTCTTGATTCTGGCCTAGGTGATGCTGGGTGACCCCCACATGCTCTCCTGGGCAGATCCTCAGTGGGTGCTGGTTGGCAGCTGAGAGGAAAAGGGCTCTGGGGATCAGGTTTTGAGGAGGCTGATGACCCTGCAATCTATTTCTTTCCAGTCTGGGCCACTGGATCAGCCAGATTGGCCACCTCCGCCTTGTCAATATTGGGATGCGCACAGAGCGCGTGCTCTTCTCTGGAGTCTTTCATGAACTTTTCGTCGTATGCAGAACGAACAGTCTATTAGTGTGGTGGTATGGTTCTCAAAATAAGATTTTTAAAAAGCTTTGCAAAACATTGAATGGAAGCTGAGCTGAAGGGAATCCATGGGAATTGTACTGTTAAAGAAAAAAAATGAATAATATGTTATTGCTGATCCATGATGATAATAAATTACATAAAGAAACAAATTAAATATTTTGGCTTAACATATCTGTGTAATAAATACAATATGTCATCATATATATAATAACAGCAAAGCTGGTCAAATCTGAGGATACGTCAATCCTTCTGGTTATGATTTCAGTCTCTGAGGGACGTCAGAAACATAGAAGCTGAGAAGGCCCCAGAATATGAACAAATCACTTCCCAGCAGCCTGTAAGGAACTGTTACCAAAACTACCTTAGCCAGTACCAGGCTGGTCAGTAAAGCATCCTGCAAACAAAAGAGCCTTTAAATCCTTGTGACATTGTTTCTTGTAGGTTATCCGGGCTGTGTAACCGTGGTCTTGGAATTTTCTTTCCTGACGTTTCGCCAGCAGCTGTGGCAGGCATCTTCAGAGTAGTAACACTGAAGGACAGTGTCTCAGTGTCAAGGGTGTAGGAAGAGTAATATATAGTCAGAAAGGGGTTGGGTTTGAGCTGAGTATTGTCCTGCAATACTTACAGGACAATACTTTTGCAGGACAATACTCAGCTCAAACCCAACCCCTTTCTGACTATATATTACTCTTCCTACACCCTTGACACTGAGAGACACTGTCCTTCAGTGTTACTACTCTGAAGATGCCAGCCACAGCTGCTGGCGAAACGTCAGGAAAGAAAATTCCAAGACCACGGTTACACAGCCCGGATAACCTACAAGAACCAATGAACTCTGACCGTGAAAGCCTTCGACAATACCTTGTGACATTGACCGTTAGAGCTAGATACTCCAATGAGTGAAGAAAACGTGTCTTTTGAACAACTGCGTGTGCTAATCTTTAGGGTGAAAAGAAGTCAACAAATCAGGCCATCAAAATGTATGGGGAGGATGTGTTTTCAGTGGCTCCTTTTTATGGCCATTTTTTCCGGAGTATGAGCAATACATTGTCATTAGCCAATTACGCGGCACACAAGACGCTGGAACAGTCTATCTGAGTCGTGCTGTCTCCAGATGGGGCCCGTGGGGGCAAGGCAACGTTATTTCAGGAACAGTCTCCCAGGAACAGGAGAGGTCAGCCAAAGAGGCAGGGAACGGGGATACAGGAACAGGTTTCTGGTTTGGCCAGTCAACCCCTTCAGGACCTCGGAGAGCTCCCAGACTAGCCACCTCTGTCCAAGAAGGTCAGGAACTGACCGAGAAATGCTCTGCCTCCCGAGGAGACAGTGGACTTCTTTGAAAGGCCTGTGCTCCTTATAGCCATTCGTTTTCAAACCAGGCAATATGCCAAGCTAGCAGGATGTTACTCTTGCAAACAGGTCACTCAGCATGTTTGTGGTGTGTTAGAGGTTGAGGATCTTCCTCACTGCATGCTGCCTTGTCCTCCCTATAGGGAACGCAGATATACATTTCTGGCAGCCATTTTAGCCAATCTGACTTCATGCACAGCTGAGGAGAAAATAGTATTTCTTCTCACAGAGGTAGATCCATGTGGTACACATATGGCGGCTCTATATGCTCTGGCTACCAAATAAATATGTGCCAAAATGGTGTCTAAAACCTAAAATCTGCAATTTTGTAATCTGTTTTTATTGTGTAGTTTTTCCCCCCTCTTTTTTTTCTTTTAACACTAATATTGATAACTTTTTGGGAAGGAAGACATATTTCTGGTGGTAGGCATCCTAGAAATACAGAGCTGGAAGGGACCACCAGGGTCATCTAGTCCAATCCTCTACACAACACAGGAGATTCACAACTATTCCCCCCCCCAACTCCCCCAATGACCTCTGCTCTATGCTCAGAGGAAGGCAAAAAACCTCTAGGATTCCTGGCTAATATTATCTTGATGATTGTTGTTATACTTTTGGGATCTATGTTTTGTTTAGACCATATTTGCTTACACCAATGGCCTTTTGGCCTCATGTAATAAAAATTTACCTTTCCTCTTTGTAGGGCCTATGCTTGTGCCTGGTCGTGTGATGCACCATTAACCGCTGATGTGTTATACCGGTCTGGGAACCTTGATTAACTGGGGGTCCCAATGGCATTCAACCATTGACCTGAGAGAGGGGAAGTTGGGAGTGTCTGTTAGGAAGGAAGTGGGAAGGAGTAGGTAAGCAGGAGGAGAGTGAAAGATCATGGAGGATCCTGAGATAGGGAAGTGAAACCCTAAGGGAAATAACTCCTAGGAAAAGGGGGGATCCATATCAAGTGTTAAAGAAGGAAAATTGGAACCTGTGTGCATGTTCCTGCTTATGGATTCAATAAACAATCAGAATAATAATTAAATGAACCACCATCTGTCAAAAGTCCCAACTCATGCACTTGACCCAAAAAAAGTATTAAGGCTTGATGATAAAAATGAGTCGTCTCATAAGACATGCTAATGGACTAGGGGGTGTTAGAAAGAATATTTTTAGCCACTTCTTTGTAGCCCATTTCCACATAATTGATTGTAGGGAGCACAACCCACTTTCTAATCTAATTACCGAATTGGAGACACAATTGGACATTCCCAATACACTTAGGAAAAACCTCACTGGCAATCTCTCAAGATCTTTCACTTGTGCTGCCATAAGGGTGCCCCAGGCAAGATTGCAGGTAATAACTCAGAGGCTGTCCACCTAAAAAGTAAATACTTTCAATAAATTCCACTGCTGAGTCTCATGCAGCACTTGAAAATCATTTAGTAGCATGTCCTCTTTCAGAAGTAACAATTTGTTTCTGGTTTTGTTTAGCACAACATATACCCCCTTGGAAAAGAAAATCCTTGACAAGACAGATGATGAAACAACAACAGAAGAATGTATTCTGGATCACTCAGTTTCTCAGAGCAGAACAAGAGCCACTGTGGACATAAAATAAAACGGTGTATGTTGTTCTCATTCCACTTGTAGCAGAAGCTTTAGATAGTGGTCTGCTGTGGTAGTGTTGTGCCTAGAAAAACGCTATCCAGATAGATCCGATCAAGGATAGCGCACTGGAGATCAGGAATTACTTTAACAGCTTACTATTTAATGGTACCAAGTTTTAAACAGTACACGCTGGGATCAAATCTCTCCAGCCCAAAAGCAAAATAAAGAATCACCATAAAGAATCACACTGCTGTTCCCCAGGCATCCGGTTTTATACATTTCTTGACAATGCATTTCAATACGATACATTCATAATTTTCTCATGCTGTCATTTCTTGGCTACTGAAATCAACAAGTCAGCACTGCATTAGGTCCGAACACAGAGAGTTCCTTGCAAGGCACATTAGAATCTTTTAAACTAGATAACAAGCTACAATGCCGACAGCTTCTACTTGTTACAGTTAGAGGAATGTGTGCACTCTTTATGTAGACTGTTTGAATAGAGAGAAGACAGAGGAGGGAGGGGTGGTACTTGACACGTGTTTATCTACACGGGAGTCATGTCTAAGAGAGGATTCCTGCAACCTGCTTATGTACACAGGGGCGGTTCATAGTGTCACAGGTAAAATACCTTTATTGCGTGTACTTCAGTAGGACATGCCATCCAGAAGCTACAGTCAAAGTCCTCAGAAAATTCATGGTTCTCAGAGGAGCTGTACGGATCAGGAAAAGCACTTTATCAGAAAATGTAGTGCTCTCACTCACAAGGGGTGTGATGTATTGGGAGAAATGGGGGGGATTAGCACAGATGTGAAAGTGTTTCACATCCACTGTAGTGGTTGGACTCCAGCAATGGTCAGGGAGTGGGGGGGGGCAACAATACTACATCAACAACCAAGACATCTATGTGTTTCAAAAGAACTATGACCCATTATTTTGAAAAATGTTGACAAATTGGGAAAATGTGATTTAGATCCTATTACTGTTAGGTGGATCTGTAAATGGTTGACAGATTGCACGCAAAGAGTGCTTGTTAATGGTTCCTCATCCACTTGAAGAAGAGTGACTAGTGGAGTGCCTCAGGGATCTGTCCTGGGTCCTGTGTTGTTCAACAACTTTATAAATGATTTGGACGAAGGAATAGAGGGGATGCTTATTAAATTTGCAGATGATACTGTTGTGTCTAAAACGTTACCCCAGGTAGATCTGATCAAGGATAACGCACCGGAGATCAGGAATTACTTTTACAGCTTATGCTATTTAATGGTACCAGTTTAACAGTACAAGCTGGGATCAAGTTTCTCCAGCCAAAACCAAAAGAATCACACTGCAGAAAGAATCACACTGTAGTTCAGCATTCATCAAACTTTATACACTTCTAACAATTGTCTTCAATAAGGATACATTTCTAATTTTCCCATGGTGTCATTCTTGGCTATTGAAATCAACAACTCAGCAACTTTGGCAGCAAGCGATTCTCTAATTGCGCATGTCCCTTTAACTAGATAAGGAGCTAAATGCCGGCAGCTGTTACTTGTTGCAGTTAGAGAAATGTGTGCGTGCTTTATGCAGACTAAGTGAAAGGAAAGGAAGAGAAAAGAGAGGAAGGGGCAGCTCTTGACACGCATTTATCTACACAGGTGTCATGTCTAAAAGGAGGATTCCTGCACCTGTTTATGTCCACAGGGGCAGTTCATAGTGCCACAGGTAAAAGACCTTTATTGGGGGCACTTCATTCCCCCCTTTTCATGTTAATTGACATTCCTGTCAATTCCAGGGTGATTCCAGGAGATACTGGGAGATTCCCTAAAACTGCTTTATTTAAGAGTCCAAGAGGTGGACAAACTCACGAGGGACAGTTTGAAGAAGCATAGTCTTAGCAGGAGCCCCAGTAGGGTTTTGGTGAGCTGGCAATGCAATTAAACGAGACACATTAATGGAAGGGTGTATAAACCTTACAAGACATGGTATAATACATGGCAGAAACAACAATCCGGCAATTGCACATCCTAGAAAAAAAACACAACTTCCTCCACCATCCCCTTCCAAACAAAGCATCCCAAAAACCAGAATCAAAAGCACTTTGCCAACTTTGAATGGGAACATGCGCAATCTTGCGTATATTTGATGCAATATTTAAAACTGCATCCCCTGAATCATCAATCTGTAAACAACAATTTGAGAAATTGAATTTCCTACAGACACTACCAGCTTCTACCAATAAGTAGTCCAATGCTAACCTATTTTGATATATTGCAGCACTCATTTGCATTTTTGCTGCTCAGCTAGCAGTTCAAGTGCAGAAACGGATATATTGGTTATGATTTCTGAAACGGCTTGAAGTCTGATAATACGATCAAGTAAATATATTGGGTCCTATACCCGTACATCTCATCTTGAGCCCAAGAAGCAGGATCATAGTACTCAATGATGCGCTGAGCTGGCCATTTATACTCCCATTGGAAGCCCCCTATGTCAACAGACCTCCTAGAACGCTTGAGATCATCATAAAGGGGAACACCCAGAGAATCACCAGAGGATGTGGGCAGCAAAAAGAACTCAGGGTGAATTACTCCCAAAATGCAAGACCCAGACCACCGCTTGGGCAGTCTAGAGTAGGCATGACTGCCACAGAGCCAGAAGAACCCATCAGGAGCTACCCAGGAAAGTGAAATGTCACCAGAGTCTTTTCAGAGGAGCTGTAAAGACGAATGAGCCTGAGACACAAGATCAGTGAGTTGTGCTGCCAAGTGGAGTTCCCTGTAAAAAGAGGAACCCGCTGCTGCCCCCCCTTCTATTGCAGGGCAGGGGAGACAAACCCACGGTCTCAGGCAGGGGGGCATGAGACCCTCTAAATGACTCCCAGTAGGGGAGCCAAGATTCTGAGCCACAGGAAAAAAAAGGATAAGGCAAACAATGTTAACATATGGTTCTTGTAGGTTATCCGGGCTGTGTGACTGTGGTCTTGGTATTTTCTTTCCTGACGTTTCGCCGGCAGCTGTGGCAGGCGTCTTCAAAGGAGTAACACTGAAGGACAGTGTCTCTCAACAATGTTAACATATAATAGAATGTAGGTACAGTCATTTGCTGAACATGAATTCATCTGGCGTCAGGAAAAAATAGTGTGCGCTGAAATCTGGAGCCAGTCTGTAAGAGATAAAAATATGAAAAGCACACACAGAGTTCCAGAGGCATGTGAGTCCATGGTGACCTGGAAAAGATGGAGTGCACTAATGTCTGCAGAGTGTGGCTGAAAAGGAGAAAGGCAATGTGCACAGCAAGAGTTCTAGAGCCACACAAAAGTTCTGTCCAAAGGCAAAAAGGTGGCTGAAAGTAAAACCTGAAAATCTCACAAGTCAATGAATTCAGTCCGACGGGTGGGAGCCAGGCACTGTCAGGTGGTGGAACAGGTTTAATCTGAGAGTAGTGCCCCCCCTCCCGGGCCTGTAGGTAAACAGGTGAGAGAACCTAGGCCAGTTTGTGCATGTAAAGAGCAAGATTTTCCCCCTGTTAACACAGAGGGGCTTCCCCCCATTTTTTTTGACACACAGAAAGCAGTGAACATTTTATGCCCAAGAAAGCTGCTACAGACTGAGCAAGACCTTACAGCCAAATAAGCAGCCATTGTCACTTTTCTCAAACCCTTGAAAATCTCCATTGCTTGCTTCAGGCCATCCGGAGAACAGATCCACGAAGAAAGAAAATAAAAACCAAAAGATGTTTCTTGCTGCTGCGAGATGGCATTTTTTGCAAAGTTCACTTGCCAAAGCCTCATTCTCTTGCCAAGCCTCATTCACTTGCCAAGCCTCCCCGGAATACTTCCCCCCCTTTTTCCACTTGTATCCTGGCTGCAGTCCAGGTGTTTGGTGCGATTGCCTTGGGAGACGTCAGAGTCGTCAGACTGATGACCAGGGCAATGCACAAACATGTTAGCTGTCACAAGGCTCTTTTATGGTTTTGTTCTTCCAGACCAGTAGTTCTTAAACTTGAATCTGCTGTTGCTCAGATTCATCGGCTTGCCAACCTCCAGGTAGTGTGGAATTCAAAATATAGCACAAAACAATTGTTTCTAAAATAAAGAAACCAAACAATAGCAACTCATGCTATTACAGATATATATTGGAAACATTCAATAACCACAATTCTGGAGCAAAGAAATGTATATCACAATTGGTCTAAGTAAGACCCCAGCTCTCAGCATAAGGCTTTACAAGGCAAAATATAAGCCAAAATGCTCAGTCCTTATTCAGTCTGTATTAATAATTTCAATTTCATAAAGTGCATCAGTAAACCACGGAAACAAGATGTAGAGCAATGGAGATCCGGTATAATTCCATTTCGTGTAGACTTTTTCAAGCCTTCAATCTTTCCGTGCACTGTTCTGCAAGAAAGTACATAGTTCTACAGTATGCCATTCATTATAAAATGCTCATAAATGGAATAAATAATTAAAATATCATACCAATCAATGCATGAAGGAGTGTACCTTTCCTATGTATCTGGACGGCAAAGTAGGACGTCTAATTCAGTAACAAAGTCACGTTATTAAAAAGGTTCTCAGAGCAAGCAACTCATTACCGTATTGACTCTATATGTAGCACCATGTCTTTTTTTAAAATGCCACGTGTATTTGTAGTAAAAATTTACAGAAAACTGGAAAGGTCCATAAACGTATTGAGGACATTAGGGACTAGGGAATTGAACATAAATATAAAACGGGACTCCTGTTGAGACATAAGACGATCTACATCAGTAATTGAAAAGAACTTGCCCTTATATTGCCAAACAACAAAGAATTGCATTTCAGAATCTTGATGCTTCTTTTCTAAGTAATGGACGGTAAGTGGCGCTTCCAAATTTCGATTCCGTATGCGGGACCTGTGCTCTTGTATTCTAATTTTAATGTCTCTTTTTGTTTTTACCCACATAAAGGAGACCACACGGGCATCTAATAATATAAATAACATATTTACTATTGCAGTTGGTAAAAAATTTTAATGTAAATTTGAAGCCCGTTTTTTCGTCCCAAAATTCCTTGACTTGCAGCGCCTGCGCACAAGCGCTGCAGTCACCGCACTTAAAATGGCCGGCAGTAAGGGCAGATGGCTGCATGATGGTGCAGTCAGATTTTGTTAATTTATCCCCTTTCTTCGTAGCCCGAATTGAGGTGGTATAGAACACCCTGGGATGTCCTTTACTAAGTGCCAATGTTTAGTGATAATTTTTTGAATTTCTCTAGATTTGTCACTGTATTGAAGTGCTGTAGTGATACCTGTTCCTTTGTTTTTGTTTTTATCCAGAATGCGTGTAAGTAATTCTTTTCTGTCTGTATTATCTGCCCGTAATTTACACTGCTGTAAAATTGGTTTTGGGAAGTCCCTCTTTAATAAAGTGTTGTTTAACAATTTAGCAGCCTCCTGATAGTCTTCATTGTGTGTTGCATTACGTTTAAGACGCAAAAACTGTCCATATGGCAAATTTCTCTTGATGTGGCCAGGATGGAATGAATTAAAGTGCAGCAGTGCTCCCCTGTCTGTCGGTTTTTTAAAAGGTTTAACTGCTAGAGTTGATTCCTGAGTAGTGAATACCGTAATGTCTAAGAAGTTGACTTGCTTAAAATCTGATGTGGCTGTAAATTTGATAGCTGGATTTCTGTCATTCAACCATATTAAAAATTCAAAAGTTCAAAAGGTATACACAAAATTCAAAAATTAATTTCTTCCCCTTAGGGATAAATCTTATAACTATATCCATTGGCAATTGCAATAGTCCATATGACTTAAAATCTATAGAGGATATAGTTAGAATAAACAGAAGTTCTTGCAAATGTAACCGTTCCACAACGGATACATGAACTGCATGAATTGAATGGAACTGATGAAGAATGAAACGATCGTCTTCCTTTCATAATAGTCTTTTACACATTTGCTGAGTTCTTGTGACCAACTATTGGAATCTTCTTGGATCTATGTAGCCTTATGGACTATTGAAGAAAATATATTTATACATACCTTTGTGGATTATTGAAATACTATTGTATATAGTTGTATGTTTGTCCTTTTCCACTATTGTATGCATTGATTACATTTTGATGTTTCACTCATTTGTGTTGTATTAATTATAGCCTAAGATTCCTGCATTACCAGGAGGTTGGCAACCCTACCCCCGCGATAGCAGGTGAGGAATTTCTTTGTTATATTCCAAACATTTCTAAACTGCTGAAGCTGGAAGGTGAGAGATTCAAAAGAGATAAAAGGAAGTCACACAAAGCAGAGTTCAGTGGGGCACTCCCTGCCCCAAGATGTGGTGATGGCTGCCAACTTGCAAGGCTTTCAGAGGGGAGTGGACATGTTCTTGGAGAAGGCTATCCATTGCTACTAGTCAAAATGGATACTAGTCATGATGCATCCCTATTCTCTCCATGATCTGAGGAGCAGGCCTATTGTACTAGGTTCTGTGGAGCACAGGCAGGATGGTGCTGCTGCAGTCGTCTTGTTTGGGGGCTTCCTAGAGGCACCTGGTTGGCCCCTGTGTGAACAGACTGCTGGAGTTGATGGGCCTTGGTCTGATCCAGCAGGGCCTTTTCTGATTTTTTTATGACGTGTCTTCTCAGGCTCAAGGCAGGAGGGGTGCGTACTCCTAAAATTAATTTTAGGATGGGCTTATGGCACTTAGCTTTAAGCGATGTTTATCGGGTGGTGATGTGTGAAGTCCCATGTGGAAACTGTGTGTTCATAGAGACCTACTCAATGTTCAGCAAAGAAAACAGCACAACCTCCCAACAAGCATTAGATTTAAAATAATGCATTGCCTAATGAGGGGATAATTTTATATTGTGATAAGATTCGCTATCTTCCCAACAGCAATTAGAGCTAGGCCCCAAAATTGGCCGTTAACATAACGTGGTCTTTGCGAGATTATTTGCCCATTAGACAACACTTTAAAAATGAATGTCTGAAGAAACGGAATTGATCCCTCCCATTCTTTTTCACTATTGATCAATACACGATGATCTCAGAAGATGCCCCTCCTTCTTTTTGCAAAACAGGTTGCTGCCAGCGCTACAAAACCGTCAAAGATCAGGGCTATAAAAGTTAAGCAACAGAGCCGATCCAAACGAGTTGAAAGAAGAAATAGAAATACTGCCTATTAACAGAAAGAAAAAAACTCCACAAAGACAGAAAATTAGTGGCTTTTATTATTTGTGACTTGCTGCAGTTTTCCTGAGCTCAAGCACTGATTTACAGCCCGGGAGTAAAGAGACTATTTATACTGTCTTATTACAGTGGTTCTTTGCACTTTCCGAGATTGTCCTAGCTAGCAGCATTGTCAGACACTATGACAGGGACTATATTATAAGCTTTGTTAAAGTATTTGAAAATTTACAAAGGGATGCTTTTAATTTCATAGACATATATATTTGAAACGCAGTTCTGGAACACTTTGGTGTATGCATATTTAAGAAGAAAAAACTTTCATATGAACATACCCTCCCGTGGTCAAATTTCAAGTATATACTTGAAATGGTGCCATTTCTACATGGCTTCTTCTTATTATTATTTTCTTTTCCTTTGTTGGATACATTCCTTCAATGTCTGGGTTTTGTTCTTCAGAGCTGAAATCACTACATATAAGAGCTATACCATAAAGCAGGATATTCTGTGTTTGACTTGATGTGCATGTGTTAATAAAATCAAAGTTGCTCCAACCTGGCGACGTTTGCTCTGCTGTCTCTTTCCTGTGACGGCCACGTGGTGGTAGGGTTTTCTCGATGGATTTTGCCAAAATACGAAGCAAGCACACGTGCTCCAGGGCAGAGTTAAAGGGCTTCTAGCGGCAAACACCAACTCTGGAACAACCGGAGAGCAGACCCAAGTATCGAGGTGAAGTGCGTTGGCAATTTGTTTCCAGCTCAGATTGTAGCAATGGGAGGAGCCTCCGGCCCTGAGAATGCACTCAACCTACAATAAAGCATAAATAGAATGATAAAGTTGGAAGGGTCCATAGAGGCCATCTAGTCCAACCCCCTGCTCAATGCAGGATCAGCCTCGAGCATCCCTGACAAGTGCTTGTCCAACCTCTGCTTGAAGACTGCCCGTGAGGGGGAGCTTACTACCTCCCTGGGTAGCTGATTCTACTGTCGAACAAGGCTTACTGTTAAAATATTTTTCCTAATATCCAGCCAATACCTTTCTTCCTGCAATTTCAACCCAGACTGCCAGACTAGCGTTAGTCATACACAGAAAGCTGATTCATTTCAAATGTGGTGTTGGAGAGTTGTGCCCAAAGGGAACCTCCACGTTCAGAGGCAGTCAACCTTTGAATCCCAGTGCCAGGAGGAAACACCAGGGGATGGCCTCAGCCTCTATGCCTTGTTGTTGGCCCTCCAGAGGAACTGGCTGGCCACCATGTGAGACAAGATGCTGGACTAGATGAACCATGGATCAGATCCAGCAGTCCTCTTCTTGTGGACTTCTTGGATTCAAGGGATTTAATGTGGGGTCCATGCCCCCCCCCCGCACACACATGGCTGGTGTATTTGGACTCTTCAAAATGATATTCAATAGCTCTCTTTCACCGTCCTTCACCCATAGGGTTGTCAGCTCCGGACTGGGAAAAACCTGGAGTTTTTTGGGGTGGAGCCTGAGGAGGGCGGGGTTTGGGGAGGGAAGAGACTTCAGTGCCATAGTGTCCAGTGGCCAAAGAGGCTCTTTTCTTCAGGGGCTATCTCTATCGGCTGGAGATCAGTTGCCATAGCAGGAGATCTCCAGCTCGTACCTGGAGGTTAGGAAATAAACAGCACATAAGCTCAATATTACTCACAAAACTCTTATGTTTATAAATTAATTTTTCATCAAGTATTCATACAGTATAAATGTTCACTATTCTTGTATTTACACACTCATATATATTTCTTCTTAAACTGTGGCATTGTCCATAAGACAAAAGAGATCGCAATATACCGGTTCCAAATCAAGTTGGTAATTATAGGTTCAAACAGGACGCTAAAGGCAAGAGCAATCACGTCAATAAGGATCCCAGCAGCGTCCTCAAAGTGCCCGACGACTACTAGTACTCTTCACCTCCTACAAGAGGCCAAGTTGGGAGATTGGGAGATCCCAGCGCGGCGGGTGTAAGCCACGCTCCAAAGTGATACAATGGGGCGACCGGGGGGAGGATCGATGGCTTTATTGATTTTGGGGGAGCGTGTAGAATATGGGTACTTTAGCATAAGATTTAATTAGAAATTCCATGGTTGATTTGTCAATATATCCTAAGGCAGCGCCCTCGTGTACAACAGTCCGAATGATTTTGGCAACCCTTTTGGAAGGATTGGCAGATAGTGGTCTATAAAATTCCACATTATTCAGTTGTTTATTGTTTTCACCTTCATACATTTTTTATCCAAAATCACAATGGCCCCGCCCTTGTCAGCAGGTTTAATGACTATAGAGTCATCTTTGGTCAATTCTTTAAGTGTCATTTGCTCCTGAGTTGTCAAATTAGAAGTCATAGATATATGACGTTTTTCAATTTTTTCTAAGTCTCTGGTAACTACATGCTGAAAGGTAGAAATCAGCGGGTTAGAGGAGTTGGGTATAAAGGTAGACTTGGGTCGAAAAATAGTTGCAGGTAAGTAAGGTTTTTGAAAGTAGTCACGTAGCTTAAGTTGTCTGACTAACTTAAATAAGTCAATGCGTGTTTGTAACGCTGAATATTTAGGCACTGGTACAAACCCCAGTCCTTTGTTAAGTAACTGTATTTCCCCAGTTTTTAATGTTCTAGGTGATAAATTAACTACTAGTTGTTCTGTTTCTTGCGTTGAGGTCTCCTGGGGCGAGAAGCAGGGGGGAAATTTTTGTTCCCGCCTCCAGAACGCAAGTAATAAGGTCTAAAGGAGGAAAAAGACTTAGTAGAACTCGAGGTACTTCTATTGTCATAGTCAGATTCTGAGGTCTCACCTTCTGCATAACTATCCTGCCGTGGCTTCCCAGGAGCCCGACGAGTGTCGGTATATTCCCAATAGTACACCTTATTTTTAGAATAATCCTCTTTGTCCCGATTAAATTTACGCCGTTTATACATTTTTATATTGGTCACATAATTGTTCAATTCCTGTTCTAAATTGTCCAGTTGTTTCTTAAAAGCACCCTCACTGAGGGTGCCTTGTAATTCCTCCTTAACAGTGTCTATACCTTTAGTAATTATTTCTACTTCCATAGCTACCTGGAGGTTGGCAACCCTAAGAACAGGAGAATGCAGCTGGGATTCCGAGAGAGGAGAGGCGGTTGGTGGGAGGGGGGGCACAGCGACTCAGGACCTCCAGCCACTAACAGTCCTCCTCGGGCTTTGGTCCTCCTTGATCCGGAGGTGGCCGTGTGAGGAGCCGCCAAAGACTCATCAGAGTCTTCTTGGCCTTTCAGAAACTTCGAGCGTCTACTGTGGCCTTCCTTCTCGGTGCTTTCTAGGGCCCTTTGCGTATCTAACCAAGAGTTCTGATAGACAAGACGACCGTTGGTGGTCTGTAGCGCCCTGGTTCAGAATTCCTTGCATCCCACAGACGGGGGGCTTTTCTTCTTCTAGAAGTCAGTCTGCAGCGGCCAAAGAGTGAAAAGAGTCTTGGTGGCACTTTGCAAACTTCACAGCGTTTATTGCAGCATTGATTTCTATGCGTCCTCATCCACTTTGTGCGTCTAACAAAGCATGCTCTCGATTGCAAACGGTTAGGCTATCATAAACATGTGAGGTGTCACAAGGCTCTTTTATGGTTTTGTTCTTCCAGACCAGTAGTTCTTAAACTTGAATCTGCTGTTGCTCAGATTCATCAGCTTGCCAACTTCCAGGTGGTGGCTGGAGATCTCCCGCTATTACGACTGATCTCCAGGTGATAGAGATCAGTTCCCCTGGAGAAAAGGGCTGCTTTGGAGGGTGTACTCTATGGCATTAGACACCACTGAAGTCCCTCCCCTCCCCAAACCCTGCCATCTCCATGATCCACCTCCCAAACCTTCAGGTATTTCTGAACCTAGAGTTTGCAATTCTACAGATTGATAAGATTCACCGATCTTGGGCATATTCGCAATGAGCCCCCTCCCCACCCCCAACCCCCGCCTAGGGTTGCCAGGTCCCTCTTCACCACCGGTTGGAGGTTTTTGGGGTGGAGCCTTAGGAGGGTGGGTTTTGGGGAGGGGAGGGACTTCATTGCCATAGGGTCCAATTCTCTCCATGATCCGAGGAGCAGGCCCATTATACTAGGTGCTGTGGAACACAGGCAGGACAATGCTGCTGCAGTCGTCTTGTTTGTGGGCTTCCTAGAGGCACCTGGTTGGCCCCTGTGTGAACAGACTGCTGGACTTGATGGGCCTGGGTCTGATCCAGCAGGGCCTTTTCTGATTTTCTTATGACGTGTCTTTTCAGGCTCAAGGCAGGAGGGATGCATACTCCTAAAATTAATTTTAGGATGGGCTTATGGCACTTAGCTTTAAGCGATGTTTATCGGGTGGTGATGTGTGAAGTCCCACGTGGAAACTGTGTGTGTTCATAGAGACCTCGACGACAGGCTGCAGCTTAGAATGGAGTCCAGTTTCCTGCTGTTCAAGCAACAATGTTTTATTGGAAACGTTCAAACTGGCATGATGCCGTAATGTCCCTCCTCTACTCTTGCTGTCATTACAGAGAGGACGAGATCCGTCTGAAATTTGAGCAGACGAGAATGGCGCCCGACATGCCTCTGATGGGCTACCACAAAAGAGCCTTCGTCTTGAGGCGGCTGGCACAGACTTTTTTGGGCGGCCCCCGCTTGATGTTGGGGAAGTCCTCCTTGCCCCTGATCACCCTCAACGTTGCCTTCTTCCCAATTCTCCTCCTCCTCATAGCGCTCTCTGCCCTGCTGTCTTCCCCCTTGCTGCCCCTTTTCAGCCTCCCCATCTTTCTTATCGGTTTTCCCAGGCCTGTCCGAAGCTGGCCAGGACCGGTGGGCAAGAACGCCTTTGTGTGTCCTGACACGGCATATTACCAGCAGATGGTTCCCAGCTTAACAGCAGCATTGCAGACCGCTTTCGCATCTGGTAGCCTGGGTAAGTCAAGTGACGAGCATCTGTAAGGTGCCCCCCCTGGTGTCTTTGAAAAGTAGCAGTCATGCGCCCTGAAGCATACAGTGAAACCAATCATGCGATGGATGGGGGTGTGGGTGACTGACCTGTGGCCCCGGACACTGAGCTTCGTTGTTTCCAGGATGTGTTAAGTTCAGCGATTCACTCCCCCTTTCTCTAGATCTTGGCCAGTGTGCAGGTCCTGTTGTAGGTGAAGGTCTCCCGACTGGCCCCTGCCAGTGTCCTGCAGCCTCCAGCTGACTGTAGCAGCGTTAAGGGGTTCAGCAGATCACTGCAGGCAGTCGGAAGCTTCTGTAGGTGCAGAGGTTTATTCCCTGGCTTCAGCATGAGCTGCCCCTAGTTGTGATCACCTCTGGGACGTGTAGGGTTGCCAGCTCCGAGCTTAGAAATACCTGGAAAATGTGGGGGGCGGAGCCTGAGGAGGGTGGGGTTTGGGGAAGGGAGGGACTTCAATATCATAGAGTCCAATTGCTAAAGCAGCCATTTTCTCCAGGTGGACTGATCTCTATCGGGCTGGAGATCACTTGAAATAGCAGGAGATCTCCAGCTAGTACCTGGAAGTTGGCAACCCTAAGCACAATTTTTTTTTTTTTGCTAAAACTTTAGCAAACAAATATATTCTTTTAGCTTGGCATGATAGAAAAGGTTGTTTTAGTGTGTGTGTGTGTGTGTGTGTGTGTTTTAACTAATAGAATGGCTTGCTTTTCAGGTCGTGCTTGACCTTATTCTGAAGCGCTAAAGTTTCACTTTGCCGACTGGTAATATTTGGGTGTGACTGGGGATTTCTTAAGGAGTGATATGCAGCCAACCAGCATTCGCTGACATACTTCATCCTCCTCCAGTGCATCTGGAAAGAAAACGTTAATACTTGCTAGGCTGGTAAAATGGGGCAAATGTGCCCCCGTCTTGCTGAAGCCTGGTTTGGGTCTGGTCAGTGCCCAAACACCCTGAAAACCTGCCCACTTCGGGTGCCCTGATGTTGAAAAAACACATTCAGTTCAGTAAAGGGATTGTTATATTCTTAAGAGCATAGTTGTTTGGGAGAGAATCTCAGAAGGCCGCAACTTTCCCCTATCCTGAATCCAAGGATTGGAGAAGCTGCGCCAGCCAAAATTCTCCCTTCTTGGTCATTTGCCCTGAACACAACAATCCTGCCCTGTGGAGGTCTATCGGTCCATTCTGACGTCTTTCTGCCTAGTGATGGGAACTGTTCCGAAATAGTGCCCTTACGAATAAGACCTTATTGTTGTTAGGAGGGGGAAAGGTCCCACAGTTGAAATTCTAAGCAGAAAGTCTTTCCAGAAGCTCATAATACTGTTGCTCTGAAGCAATTCTGAAAAATGCATATCGAGACCCCCTTTCCCACCTAGCCACCTTCTTTGCAGAAAGTCCACACCCCCATCCTTCAACCTTCCCCGATATCTTCCCGAAATTTCCATTCCCTAGTTTCCAGTATATATTTTCGTGAGCTATGAATAGTCACCCTGCGCTTGTCTGCCCTCGTGTCAGGTGTGTTCCTTGTGGCATCGCTGGACTCCCCTAATTCTCATCAGTAGTAGCAGGATAGTGCCCGTCGCGTCAATTTCGGTTTTGACAAAATGCTGCACCGACCATTAATGCACTTTCCTTCCTTTCCCAAGGCCTGTGTTTACCTGGATCGCAATACCTGTGTCGGTTTCAGGACAGACAGGCGTGGATCCATGTCCTGGAGAGAGGCTACGCTTACTGCCGCGTGAACATCAAGGTGATGATGGGCAAACCTTCTTCGTGGTATCACTGGAGCTAGAGCAGATGTCCCTAACCTTTTTGAGCCTGTTAACATCTTCCTGAAAGCCCCGATTCTCGAGAGCCCTTTGTTCTTCTCTGCAAACCGATTCAGAATGGTGATATCAGTTGGATAAAATGGATTCCGGATGATTCCAAAGACGTAGACGGCCTGAATCTCCTGGAGAACCCACGTGCCCAGGAGCAGCCCCATCAGGACGTAGCTCATCACGGCCTGCAGGCTTGTTGTAGAGAACGCCTGATCTCCCTGCGCATTGTGCAATAGGCCGGCTTCTACGAGAGCCAAAAGGAAGACGCTCAAATGAAAAAGGATCTCCCTCCACCGAAACAGTCGGCAACACCACGCAGTCAGATCCTTAAACTGCTTAATAGCAAAAGAGCTGGTCACAAGGTCCTTGATGGCAAACCCAATCTGAGTGAGGTCGAGGCTCAGGGCAAATCCGCATCCCGTCATGAAGACGACTAAGCCGAGAGAGCTGGGGATGAAATATGCCGTAACAGCTGTTCCCACGGAGAGGAGAACCATTCCCAGCAACCTGAAAGGGGTGGGGGGAGAGAAAGAGAGAGACAAGAAAGAAAAATGGGAATCGCTTGGAGAAAAATAAGTTCCATGCCACTTGCATGGAGGACTGGGCCTATTTCACCCCCTTCCCTCCCACCACAAACAGACCAGAGTGTGAACATCTCTGACAACACGCCCTCCCCAGCTGTGGCAAGACGGTCTCCCTATGGCATAGATTATGATGGCATCATGGCCTCCCGGGGGTACAATGTAAGTGTCGGTGGTTTAATAAGGCTGGGGCAGGCGCCATGCCCAAGAACTTCCAAAGGTGTCTAAGTGTCCTACACGCTATGAAGAGGGCAGGACCTGGCATGGATTAAAAAACTGGTTAGACGACGGGCGCAAAGGGTTGGAATAAATGAACAGTTCCCGCAACGGAGGGAAATGAGCAGCAGGGTCCCACAAGAATCGGTACTGGGGCCGGTGCTATTTCATTTGTTCCGCCATGATCTGGAACTGGAGGCGAGCAGCGTAGCAGCCAAGTTTGCCTATCACACCAAATTCCTCCGGGAGGTGAAAACTAGGGATGACCGTGAAGAGCTCCAGGAGGATCTCCACAGATTGCGTCAAGGAGCAACGAGACGGCAGATGAAGTTCCAGGGCAGAGACGTGAGATGTGACGCGCACTGATCCCAACCAAGTCAAGTAGAGGCGAACGGGGTCTCAACTTGCTGAGATGGAGAGGGAAAGACACCCCGGGGGTCATAGTGGACTGCTCAATGAAAACGTTGACCCTGTGAAAAAGGCAAACTCTATGCCACGGATTATTTGGAAAGGGGTTGAAAATAAAACAACCACTATTGTAATGTCCCTGTATCAATCTATGTTGCCACCTCCATTGGAATACTGTGTGCCGTTCTTGACACCGTATCTCAAAACAGAGGTGGCAGAGCTGGGAAAAGTACAGATGGATGTATCCAAGAACATTTCCTTATTTTCTTTATTACAGCCAAAGGCCAGCATTAAATATAAAATATACAACCTATGATCAAACTACAGTACAGAAGAAGGCATCCAAGAAGATTAACCCAGGGAGGAAGCCCCTTTCTCATGGGGAAATACTGAAGAGTTTGGGCCTGTCCAGTGTGGAAATGAAAGGACTGAGGGGGGACATGATAGAGGCTTATGAAATTATGCATGGGTAGCGAGTGGACAGGTGGAACTGTTTCTCCCTCTCCTCAAATACTGATCCAACAGGGCTTGGTTTTATGAAGTTTTGCAAACGTTTTGTAAAAGGTAAAGGTTCCTTGTGCAAGCACCGGGTCATTTCTGACCCATGGGCTGACGTCACATCCCGACGCTTACTAGGCAGACTGTGTTTATGGGGTGGTTTGCCAGTGGCTTCCACAGTCATCTCCCCTTTACCCCCCGCAAGGATGGAAGGCTGAGCCAACCTTGAGCCAGCTGCCTGAAACCAACTTCCGTCAGGATCGAACTCAGCTTGTGAACAGAGCTTGGACTGCAGTCCTGCAGCTTACCACTCTGCACCACGGGGCTCCGAACTATTTGGAGGGCTCCAAAAATAAGCAAACAAAATACCCCCACAAAAAAACCCCACCCAGGAAGGCCTACATGCAGCTCAAAGGCTACAACCTGGCTTTACGCACCCACCCATCCTGGGACCCCCAAGCTATAAGAAGTTACCTTATGTCGCTGGACATGGGTGAACCTCCGAGACCGATCTCCAGCAGCTGCTCCATTCCCCAGAGGAAAAGTGCATCCAGAGGGGGCAGAACCCCCAGCTTCCATAGGAGAGGCAAAACCAGAAACACGACATGCAAAATCTGGTTTGCCAGCCTTAGGTCAGGTATGTCAGCAGTGAACCTGGATGGAAAGAGACAAGGGTACCATTTCTGTAACCAAAGGGTTGTTTTGATTTTCTTAATGAAAGACAAGTTACAGGAATGCTCATACATCGTGATGTCTGAGGTGAGAAGAGTGGGAATTATTAAAGAACTGTTGTTTTATTGTGTCCTATCATGCCATATTGTCCGTTTTTCTCACTGCCTAATGGAATGTTGAGTTGCTCAATTTATGGATAAGTATTTATAATTCCCCGGACTCATTGAGACATGCAATGTCATGAGAGATAGTTGTTCATGGTCTTTGACCCCCTGAGATATGTTAAACTGGAGCAGAATGTGTTTGCATGATGTATATAAAACACCAGTATAATAAAAAGCGTCACCATTTTACCTGTCAGCGAGATCCACTGCGACGAAGAGGAAAACATAGGATGGTCTCAACAGAGGCGTAATTTCATTGTCGTCCAATGCTTGAAAGGCAGCAGTCTCTGGTAGGGTGTTGACAAGGCGTACTCCGCCATGCAAACCGTCAGCCACCCCAACACAAAGACGGCCACCAAAGCACCGATGTTATCATGGTACAGGGAATTGAGCCTGTTTGGTAGCAGGAAGCAAGTCGCCGAACTGCACAGCACCGCAGAGAGGATAGAGTGACCGACGATGTTGAGGATGACCTGCTTCTTCCCTGGAATGAGGAACGTTTCTGAGCCCAGGCAGCTCGAAAACTCCCACACTTCTTTGTCCATCAGGGGATTGTGCTTCGGCACTCATTGCCCTGAGGCCCTCCTCCGTCTCGCCACCAAAGATATCCCCTGGATAACAGTGGCGGCAGAGAGCATGAGCGCTCCAGAAAGCAGGGCTGTCTTGAAGTCTTCCAGAACACCCAATTGAGAGAGAAGAGTGCCCACTCCCCCCAGCGCCCAGGCACCAGGAAGAGAAGAATCTGATGCACAAAGACATACGAGGGCGCGCTCTGCCCCAACATCAAGCGGGGGCCGCCCAAAAAAGTCTGTGCCAGCCGCCTCAAGACGAAGGCTCTTTTGTGGTAGCCCATCAGAGGCATGTCGGGCGCCATTCTCGTCTGCTCAGATTTCAGACGGATCTCGTCCTCTCTGTAATGACAGCAAGAGAAGTAAAGGAGGGACATTATGGCAGCATGCCAGTTTGAACGTTTCCAATAAAACATTGTTGCTTGAACAGTAGGAAACTGGACCCCATTCTAAGCTGCAGCCTGTCTTCGAGTTTCCACGTGGGACTTCACACATCGCCACCCGATAAACATCGCTTAAAGCTAAGTGCCATAAGCCCATCCTAAAATTAATTTTAGGAGTATGCACCCCTCCTGCCTTTAGCCTGAGAAGTCATATCTTAAGAAAATCAGAAAAGGCCCTGCTGGATCAGACCCAGGCCCATCAAGTCCAGCAGTCTGTTCACACAGGAGCCAACCAGGTGCCTCTAGGAAGCCCACAAACATGACGACTGCAGCAGCACCATCCTGCCTGTGTTCTACAGCACCTGGTATAATAGGCCTGCTCCTCGGATCATGGAGAGAATAGGGATGCTTCATGACTAGTATCCATTTGGACTAGTAGCAATGGATAGCCTTCTCCTCCATGAACATGTCCACTCCCCTCTGAAAGCCTTCCAAGTTGGCAGCTATCACCACATCCTGGGGCAGGGAGTTCCACCACTAAACTCTGCGTTGTGTGAAGAAAGACTTCCTTTTATCTCTTTTGAATCTCTCACCTTCCAGCTTCAGCAGTATGGAAATGTTTGGAATATAACAAAGAAATTCCTCACCTGCTATCGCGGACTCTTGTTTATGGGAAGTAATGGTTGGGCAAACACAGGGGTGACCATTTGCTTAATCAATCAATTCTGGATCACAGGCAGCCCTCTTCTCCCCATTTGCGAAGGCCTCTGAGTGCCAACAGAAGAGTGCTGCTCCCTGCTCCGACAGTAATATCCCAAGTCTTCCAACCCCTTTAAAAACCAGCATATGCAAAGAGTAATCAAATCAGGAGTTGGCTGATGGCCATTGGGTGGAGGTAGGGTTGCCAACCTCCTGTTAATACTGACAAACAAACACCTATGCTGAAATAGAAATAGCTAGAGAAAACAGCAGCACGAGGCTCTCAATTCAAATACCATAAACTGTGGAAAATTGAATAATAAGATCTAGTTGCCCAAGAAAGGTATATTGCATGCATACATCAAGTAAGACTCAAAGTTCAAAAAACAAACAAAAATATATTCCAATTGTTGGCACTTAACAAAAATAATGCTGGTTACTTCACCATCAATGTAATAATACAAGAGTAATCTCAAAGAAAACAACAACGTGTTTTACAGGTAATGTACAGATTGAATTGCCTCAAATACATAATGCAATAATCCATCAAAATTCAAAAAGAAACCACACATGTTCCTATAAGTATAGTAACATAGTTACTCTGGTCTTTTAGACAACTCCAAATTGATTCATTTACAGCATCAAGAAATGTCCAATTAATTCAATAAGCAAAAGTCTTTCAAGGCAACATAAATTCATTCAATCACAGCATCAAAAACAAGACGACACCTCCGGATTGGTGAACGTTTCGCTTGGGATCAGCTTCTTCAGTTGTGTATTAAGGGCAGTGCCTCTGCAAATAATATATTAAATATACTGTGACTGTGTAGTTAATACAACAAATGCTATTAAAAATGTATAACACTTAGTCTTACCAGTGTCATGATTGGCTTCTATCTTATGCTAATTTAACATATTTCTGTAGGGCATAAAAGCCTCTGTAATAAAAAATAATGATGTAAAAACTAACTATAGATTCATCACAGGTAGCTGTTAATGTGAAAGAACAATAAGAATATATAGACAGAGAAACAGGGTAACCACTTACCCAGATACAGAGACCACTGACCCAGAGGGTTCTTCTAATTTCAAATCGATAGAAAGGTTTCTAACAAACTAATAGTGATATAAGGAGCTGATGCAAGAATTCCCAGCTGAATGAAATAATCCAAAGGCCTCACCCTGATGTCATAGGGGAATAGGTTAGCAAAGACTTACAGAAAACAACTCAAATCAAAATCATTGTTAAGACCGGCAGGGGCCAAGGTTTTAAAAAGAAATATCATTTTCATCTCCTGCCTATGTAGTATAGCGGAGATGTCTTCTCTCTGATAGGGTTTCGCAGAATACTTCCATAAAACAAAAAATAATATATCATCCTCTGTATGGCCCTTTTTCAAATAGTGCTCCGTTAAAGGGGCATCAAGTACGCGTGCGCGTATTCGCGTTCTATGTTCAGCAATGCGCACTTTTAACTGTCTATGGCCATGCGGTTTAGATTACTGTTTCTGAGGGAGACAGTCCGTTTTGACTAGATAATTTTTCAGAGATTGTGTTCTCCTTTGGCCCAATAGTGGTGTTTCCTGGCCATTTTAGATGTGGCGCATGCGCTATGTGTAAGTTTTGTTTACCCGTGAAGGAAGTCAGTTCCACAGCCTTTAGATTTCGCTATCAAATTAAACAATTCAGCAATTGTTTGTCCCAAAATGTGATTTATGCAGTTAAATGTCCCTGTTCTCTTTTATACATAGGTTCCACCTCTAGACAGTTAAAAGTGCACATTGCTGAACATAGAACGCGAATACGCGCACGCGTACTTGATGCCCCTTTAACGGAGCACTATTTGAAAAAGGGCCATACAGAGGATGATATATTATTTTTTGTTTTATGGAAGTATTCTGCGAAACCCTATCAGAGAGAAGACATCTCCGCTATACTACATAGGAGATGAAAATGATATTTCTTTTTAAAACCTTGGCCCCTGCCGGTCTTAACAATGATTTTGATTTGAGTTGTTTTCTGTAAGTCTTTGCTAACCTATTCCCCTATGACATCAGGGTGAGGCCTTTGGATTATTTCATTCAGCTGGGAATTCTTGCATCAGCTCCTTATATCACTATTAGTTTGTTAAAAACCTTTCTATCTATTTGAAATTAGAAGAACCCTCTGGGTCAGTGGTCTCTGTATCTGGGTAAGTGGTTACCTTGTTTCTCTGTCTATATATTCTTATTGTTCTTTCACATTAACAGCTACCTGTGATGAATCTATAGTTAGTTTTTACATCCATTATTTTTTATTACAGAGGCTTTTATGCCCTACAGAAATATGTTAAATTAGCATAAGATAGAAGCCAATCATGACACTGGTAAGACTAAGTGTTATACATTTTTTAATAGCATTTGTTGTATTAACTACACAGTCACAGTATATTTAATATATTATTTGCAGAGGCACTGCCCTTAATACACAACTGAAGAAGCTGATCCCAAGCGAAACGTTCACCAATCCGGAGGTGTCGTCTTGTTTTTGATGCTGTGATTGAATGAATTTATGTTGCCTTGAAAGACTTTTGCTTATTGAATTAATTGGACATTTCTTGATGCTGCAAATGAATCAATTTGGAGTTGTCTAAAAGACCAGAGTAACTATGTTACTATACTTATAGGAACATGTGTGGTTTCTTTTTGAATTTTGATGGATTATTGCATTATGTATTTGAGGCAATTCAATCTGTACATTACCTGTAAAACACGTTGTTGTTTTCTTTGAGATTACTCTTGTATTATTACATTGATGGTGAAGTAACCAGCATTATTTTTGTTAAGTGCCAACAATTGGAATATATTTTTGTTTGTTTTTTGAACTTTGAGTCTTACTTGATGTATGCATGCAATATACCTTTCTTGGGCAACTAGATCTTATTATTCAATTTTCCACAGTTTATGGTATTTGAATTGAGAACCTCGTGCTGCTGTTTTCTCTAACCTCCTGTTAATAGCTGGAGATCTCCAGCCAATACAGACCAGTTTCCCTGGAGAATATGGCTGCTTTGGCAATTGGACCCTATGGCAATGAAGTCCCTCCCCTCCCCAAGACCCACCCTCCTAAGGTTCCACCCCAAAAACCTCCCCCTGTGGCGAAGGGGGACCTGGCAACCCTAGGCGGGGGTGGGGTGGGGAGGGGGCTCATTGCGAATATGCCCAAGATCGGTGAATCTTATCAATCTGTAGAATTGCAAACTCTAGGTTCAAAAATACCTGGAGGTTTTGGGGTGGATCATGGAGACAGCAGGGTTTGGGGAGGGGAGGGACTTCAGTGGTGTCTAATGCCACAGAGTACACCCTCCAAAGCAGCCCTTTTCTCCAGGGGAACTGATCTCTATCACCTGGAGATCAGTCGTAATAGCGGGAGATCTCTAGCCACCCCCTGGAAGTTGGCAAGCCGATGAATCTGAGCAACGGCAGATTCAAGTTTAAGAACTACTGGTCTGGAAGAACAAAACCATAACAGAGCCTTGTGACACCTCACATGTTTATGATGGCCTAACCTTTTGCAATCGAGAGCACGCTATGTTAGACGCACAAAGTGGATGAGGACGCATAGAAATCAATGCTGCAATAAACGCTGTGAAGTTTGCAACGTGCCACCAAGCCTCTTTTCACTCTTTGGCCGCTGCAGACTGACTTCTAGAAGAAGAAAAGCCCCCCGTCCGTGGGACTCAAGGCATTCTGAACCAGGGCGCTACAGACCACCAACGGTCGTCTTGTCTATCAGAACTCTTGGTTAGATACGCAAAGGGCCCTAGAAAGCTCCGAGAAGGAAGGCCACAGTAGACGCTCGAAGTTTCTGAAAGGTCAAGAAGACTCTGATGAGTCTTTGGCGGCTCCTCACACGGCCACCTCCGCATCAAGGAGGACCAAAGCCCGAGGAGGACTGTTAGTGGTTGGAGGTCCTGAGTCGCTGTGCCCCCCCCTCTCCCACCAACCGCCTCTCCTCTCTCGGAATCCCAGCTGCATTCTCCTTTTCTTAGGGTTGCCAACCTCCAGGTGCGAGCTGGAGATCTCCTGCTATGGCAACTGATCTCCAGCCCATAGAGATCAGTTCCCCTGAAGAAAAGGGCCTCTTTGGCCATTGGACACTATGGCACTAAAGTCTCTTCCCTCCCCAAACCCCACCCTCCTCAGACTCCACCCTCAAAATCTCCAGGTTTTTCCCAATCCGGAGCTGACAACCCTATGGGTGAAGGACGGTGAAAGAGAGCTATTGAATATCACTTTAAAGAGTCCAAATACACCAGCTGTGTGTGTGCGGGGGGGGGGGCACGGACCCCACATTAAATCCCTTGAATCATAAGTCCACAAGAAGAGGCCTGCTGGATCTGATCCGTGGTTCATCTAGTTCAGCATCTTGTCTCACATGGTGGCCAGCCAGTTCCTCTGGAGGGCCAACAACAAGGCATAGAGGCTGAGGCCTTCCCCTGGTGTTTCCTCCTGGCACAGGGATTTAAAGGTTGACTGCCGCTGAACATGGAGGTTCCCTTTGGGCACAACTCTCCCAACACCACATTTCAAATGAATCAGCTTTCTTCCCGTCAGCTTCTGTGTGTCCTCATCCACTTTGTAGGAAAAACCAACTGCATAATTAAAGGATGGAGAGACTTGTCTTTGCAGTAGTGTGTGCGAAAAGGATCTTGGGGTCTTAGTAGACCAAACACTGAACATGAGTCAGCAATGTGATGCAGTAGCTAAAAAGGCAAATGTGACCTTGGGCTGTATCACCAAAAGTATAGTGTCCAGATCACATGAAGTGATGGTATCGTTTTACTCTGCTCAGGTTAGACCTCACCTAGAGTATTGTGTTCAGTTTTGGGCACCGCAATTTAAGAAGGATGTAGACAAGCTGGAACGTGTCCAGAGAAGGGCAACAAAGATAGTGAGGGGTCTGGAGCCCAAGTCCTATGAGGAAAGGTTGAAGGAGCTGGTATGTTTAGCCTGGAGAGGAGAAAACTGAGAGGTGATATGATAACCATCTTCAAGTACTTGAAGGGCTGTCATATAGAGGATGGTTTTTATATGCCGACTTTCCCACTTAAAGAAGAATCAAACCGGCTTACAATCACTTTCCCTTCCCCTCCCCACTACACCTACCTGAGGGGCTGAGGGAGTGTGACTAGCCCAAGGTCACCCAGCTGGCTTCATGTGTAAAAGTGGGGAAACAAATCCAGTTCACCAGATTAGCCTCTGCCGCTTATGTGGAGGAGTGGGGTTCAAACCCGGTTCTCCAGATCAAAGTCCACCTTCTGCACCGCCATGGTAACTGCCAGTGGATCCCCAGAACAGTTAGAATGGGGGGAGCTGCCCTACATAAATGGGCAGGTCAGTGAGCACGCCTCGGCCCACCACTGCCTTCTAACAGTTTTCAATTTCAGTTTCAAATACCTTTATTGGCATAGTACAATCTGCAGTATATAAAAGGACTTCTAACAGTTTAACTGAGCCAGAGCCAAGAATGCTGTACTCAACACTAGCCAACAGGCCAACAGGGAAAGGTGGGGACTAGGGTTGCCAACTCCAGGTTGGGAAATTCCTGGATATTTGGGGGTGGAGCTTGGGGAGAGTGGAGTTCGGGGAGGGGAGGGAACTTAGCAGGGACTTGATGCCACAGAGGTCACCTTCCAAAGCTGCCCTTTCCTCCAGGGGAACTGAACTCTGTTGTCGGGAGATCAGCTGTAATTCTGGGAGATCTCCAGGCCCCACCTGGAGGTTGGCAACCCTAGTGGGGTCATAACAGACGGTGGGGCAGGGACTCTTTTAACCTCACTTTCCAGAAGTTAGTCTTTCACTTGCCCAAGCCTGGTAGAAGCACATGGGGGTTGTTTGGTTTCACAGGACTTGTTAGAAGACATGAAGAAGAGGATTCAAGAAGACCTGGGCATATAGCCTTCTCCTCCTTCATCCTGTGGAGCAAGAGCCACAGCAGTTAGCTCTCAGTTAAACAAGGTGGGACTTGGGTGACCTGAAGGCATGACAAAGGGCTTCCACTCAGGGATCAAACCCTTGGACATCCTTGAAAATCTGGTTCTCAGAATCTCTGGAAGTTTCCCCTCCCCGATTCAAGTGGACGGATGGATGCATTACACTTTGAAACTGTATGGGTTACAGTTTGAAAAATAGATGTTATCTCCTGAATTCCCTAACTTATGAGAAGACATGAAGAAGAGGATCCAAGAAGACATGGCCATGCAGCTTTCTCCTCCTTCATCCTATGGAGTTTCAACTATGAAGTTTCCTCTCCCTAATTCAATTGGATGGATGGCTATAGGGAGTCTGTGCAGGTGAGCTGTCTAGGGTTGCCTGCTTCAGGTTGGGAAGTTCCTGGAGATTTGGAGCTACAGATAGAGAGGGCGGGCTTTGGGGAGGGGATGGACCTCAGAGAGATAGAACGTCATTTAGTACCCTACAAAGCTCCCATTTGCTCCCGGGGAACTGATCCCTGTCGTTTGGGGATCGGTTGTAATTCTGGGAGATCTCCAGGCTTCTCTTGGAGGTTCGCAACCCTGGAGTTGTCTGTCAGGCAGCCTGA
Organism: Euleptes europaea; assembly: GCF_029931775.1. Taxonomy (NCBI): domain Eukaryota; kingdom Metazoa; phylum Chordata; class Lepidosauria; order Squamata; family Sphaerodactylidae; genus Euleptes; species Euleptes europaea. The sequence goes on along the minus strand of NC_079325.1, from coordinate 52,161,691 downwards.
ACATACACACCTGAACCTTCCCTCGCCCTCTCTTGCTTGCAGCCCCTGGTCACTTCTTCTGCATTCCGGGATGACGTCATCTTTCATCATCACCTTCTTCTTCTCCAAAGATTCTTTTTGTCCCTCCCTCACAACCTGCAGGGTTACCATAGGGATGGCAATAAACAAACTTGAATCATAACACTTCTGTTGGGTATTCCTTACTGGACACTTGGTCTAGAACACTTCTGTTGGGTATTCCTTGCTGGACACTTGGTCTAATAGACACGTTGGTGGTGGTCCCTCACATCAGTGAGTTGTAAAAGACCTCCTTTAACCTTCTGAATCGAGGCATTTTCATGCACTATGTCAGGTAGGAAATGAGTAGAAGCAGATGTTGAAATGGACTCCATTTTCCAAGATATTTAGCAGAGTGCCATTTTGAGTGGATGGACTCGTAGCTGGGGAGTTGGGCGGCAGGTTAATGAATGGGACACAAATTAAAGGAGAAATAATCTCAGAGAAACAGAACATTAAGAATTCCACTTGAAAGACACCAGATCTAGGGCAGCAAAAATAAGTCAGAACTAACAGTGACATCCTAAGTGGAACTACTCAGAAACCTACTCGGGCCTATTCAGTGGGGCTTACTCCCAGGAAAGTGTTCTTGGGATTGCAAGCTAAGTCTCAGTGAAGTCAATGCACTTAGTTTAGTAAAGTCTAAGATCTACTCATTAGATTCCCATGAAACTTAGTGAAGTCAGTTGCTGGACTATGCCACAATATCTTATGTAATGTTATGGTAGAAACAACAGAGAAAGGATCAGGAATGAAGAAGCAAGATATACAAGTAGAAAAGAGCAAGAGTCCAGTAGCACCTTCAAGGATTAACAACATTTCTGGCAGCGTATGAGCTTTTGTGAACCACAGCTCACTTTCTTCAGAAAGCTCATACCACGGCAGAAATTTTGTTAGTCTTGAAAGTGCTACTGGACTCTTGCTCTTTTCTACTGCTATTGACAGACTCACACGGCTAACCATCATGATCTATCAAGATATACAAGGTTATCCTCAAGGGATAGCTATGCCAAAGACAGTCCTTACCTCATCCTGATACATCAACTTTTCATGTTCCTTTAGTCACTGAGGGAATTTGGTGTTTTGGGGACACTGATTCTCTGAGAGAAACACACACAACTCCATGGAGCTGCTGGCCTTTGAAGGAAGCATTGTGGAGTGAACTGATGGAGAACTCCTGCCATAGGACTAATATTAGGTGGAATGGGCACATCATGGATTACAAAAGAGGATTCCCAGGAAAGGAGGGTTTTTTAATTGGGGGCTGAAAGAACAAAAATGGTTTGCCTGGTATGCTTTTAGCAAACCGATATCAACATCTCCTGGTCAGTAGCAATGTGAGACCTCTGCTAGTCAAAAGAAAAGGGGTATCCTGCACATCAGGAATGGGGGGGGGAGATAGAGAGGTAGATAGAAGAGCACAGTCTGTCCCCAGTAAAGCACAAATTGATTCTATAGATAACTCTTTTCATTCACAATATGAACAACCTGTCCAGGAGAGGGTGTAGCACAGTGGTTAAGACCGGAGCTCTGTAAAAGATTTTTTATGATCTGAAGAGAAACCAGAGTATATTTATTTGCAAAAAATCAAATGTATAGCCCACCCACAATTCCCAGACAAGCTGGGCTCAGGGCGGATAACACTCTATAAAATCATATAAAACCATAAAACATCAAGTTAAAAAAACATAACATCACTAATTAAAACAGCAAGATGGCATAAAATAAACCAATTGCTGGAGTACAGCAGATCAACCCCCTCTTGCTGAGGATGGGGAGGCCAGCAACGATGGACAGCTCGCGGCTGCCCTCAGTTGTAGGCCTGGAGGAACAGTTCCGTTTTACAGGCCCTGCAGAACTCCTTAAGGTCCTGCAGCCCCCCCCCCCCCCATGTCACTAGGGAGACCATTCCACCAGGCCAGGGCCAGGGTGTAAAAAGCCCTGGCCCTTGTCGAGGGCAGCCGCACATTCTTCGGACCAGGGACCACCAGCAAATTGTTGTTCATGGAGCGCAAAGCTCTCTGATTGGCATGCCAGGTGGTCCCGCAGGTACAATGGTCCCAGACTGTGTAAGGCTTTAAAGGTCAAAACCAGCACCTTGAAACTGATCCGATACTCCAGTTGGAGCCAGTGCGGTTATTTCAGCACTGGTGTTATATGTTCTCACGGTAAGGTCCCCCTGAGGAGCCTCGCCACAGGATTTTGCACCAACTGGAGCCTCTAGATCAGTCTCAAGGGCAGCCCTACATAGAGCGAGTTACAGTAGTCCAGCCTAGAGGTGACCATCATGTGGATCACTGTGGCTAGGTTGGGACGGGAGAGGTAACCCACCAGCTGCCGGGCCCAGGTGAAATGGAAAAAGGCCGCCTGGACCATGGCTGAGACCTGAGCCTCCATTGATAGGAGGGCATCAAGGATCACACCCAGGCTCTTGATGGCAGGTGCAGATGTTAATTGCATGCTGTCAAGAGCCAGGAGCCAGCACCCCACCCCAGAGCCGCCCCAGCCAAGCCAAAGGACCTCCATCTTCTATGGATTTAGCTTCAGCCGGCTTTTCCTCAACCATCCAGTCACAGCATCCAAGCACCTGGCCAGTGTGTCCAGGGCAGAGTCTGGATGGCTGTACATCAACAGATGAAGTATTCTTGTGCTAAAGACTGGTGCTCTGAACCAGAAATGTTGGGTCCAGTTCTGGCCAGAGCCATGAACTCAGCAAGAGGCCTTAAGCCAGTCATTGTTAACTTGGCCCCAGTTACCCCTGCTGCTCAACAGAAGGTTAACAATATTAATGGGGTTTGACAAGGCCCTTGCATGGACTGCAGAGATCAAGGATGTTGGCGCTCCGAAATGCAGCCCATTAAGGCAACTGGGTGTTGATCTGTCAGCTGACTCTTGCTTAGAGCCATTTCAAGGTTCACAACCTCAGTGCCCCATCTATTCTATTTTATTTTATTTCTAGATAAGGCCCTTCCACTAGAAGGATCAACTCACCAGTCGCTGAACATCCCTACGGAGACCGCTGGTGCAACCACCCGAGGGGATCCTCCCAGCCTCTCCCGAGCATCTGCACCATGTCTAAGTGCAGCTTGGCTCCAGACGTCAGTCCCCATTACGGTGGTCCAGCCGACAGCGGTCACGTTGAACTATCTGCTACCACACGCCTCTCTCTTGCAACCACCACTGAGGCGGGAAGTCTTGCCCCAGGTTCCCCAGTCAATGGGTCCTTCGATCTATGGCTGGGGAATGGCCAGCAGGATTCCTGCCCCATTCCTTGGGTCAATATCATCCCAATCCTTTCCAAGAGACCAGCGGCATGGTCACCTGCAGCCCATGGCCAGCCATCATGCACTTCTGATGCAGCCCCCTCGTCAAGGCTGGCAAAATTCTCCCCAGGATAGGAGAGGCCTGTTCACGCACACCCACACCACCTCAGCCCCTGTTCCCCAGAGGCAGAAGCACACTGCTGCCCAGGCCGGCAGGAGTGTCACCATTTCTCAGCCACCCATGGTGCTGAAACTGATAGAACCACAGACGGTAGTGGAAGCTGCTCCAACCACTGGAATATGTCATTTCCCATCAAACTCCAGGAAGCGCAAGATCACAAACTTCGCAGCAACAGGTTTGTGCTCATCCGTCTTTTTGGAGAAGACATGACCCTTCAAGTGGGCTTGGAGTCATTCCTAGAGTTGCCAACCTCCAGGTAATCAATATAAACAAAACAAAAGCACTCCCGTGCCTATACCATATGGTTTGGAAATTAGCATGGGTAAAAGGTACACAAATGCACAGAGCCAAGTAGCAAAAATGCAAATGTTAATAAGTGCAAAACATCAAAGACAGCAGTGTGAGACAAATAGACCTAACAGTAGTGACTATACAATGTACACTAACAGCAGTGACTACACAATGTACAATATATACATGGATTATAGAATAACCAGGCAGAAAAGTCCTCTTCTTAAGTCTATCAAAGTTGGTTGGTTCCAATTGTATAATATGTTCATCTGGTGTGAATCCAGTGAATATAAATCCAAAGATGGGGGACGGCCGTTTCACCTTGGTTTCTTCAGCCCCATATTATCTCATCCATGTAATGGTAATTCCAGAATATAACAAAGTCCACAAAGGTACACTATTAAGCCACAGCAATGTCCACAGGTTCCCAAGTGGGATACTAGCTTTTTACTACATGGATGAGATAATATGGGGCTGAAGAAACCAAGGTGAAACGGCTGTCCCCCATCTTTGGATTTATATTCACTGGATTCACACCAGATGAACATATTATACAATTGGAACCAACCAACTTTGATAGACTTAAGAAGAGGACTTTTTTGCCTGGTTATTCTATAATCCATGTATATATTGTACATTGTGTAGTCACTGCTGTTAGTGTACATTGTATAGTCACTACTGTTAGATCTATTTGTCTCACACTGCTGTCTTTGATGTTTTGCACTTATTAACATTTGCATTTTTGCTACTTGGCTCTGTGCATTTGTGTACCTTTTACCCGTGCTAACCTCCAGGTAATAGCTGGAGTTCTCCTGCTATTACAACTGATCTCCAGCTGATAGAGATCAGTGCACCTGAGAGAATGGCCACCTTGGCAATTGGACTGTATGGCATTGAAGTCCCTCCCCTCCTCAAACCCTGCCCTCCTCAGGCTCCACCCCAAAAACCTCCCACAGGTGGCGAAGAGGGACCTGGCAACCCTAGTCATTCCTGGCATCCAAGGCCTTTTATGCAGGGACGTTTCCATGCGGTCACCCCTGCCGACTACTTCGGGGCTTCCTTTTGATTATGTGGGCCTTTTCTGCCCATCAGAGGTCACCTCGCTCTGCCCATGAGTTTTGCCCGCATTTTCCAGATTCTGGCTAAAACAGCATCTGGGAAACATGGGCAAAACGTGCAGGAAGAAGGAGGCGACCTCTGACGGGCGGGAAAGGCATGCATAATCAAAAGGAAGCCCCAAAGCAGTTGGCGGGGGTGACCGCGGGGAAACGTCCCTGCAAAAAAGGCCCAAGTGTTTAGCCCACCAGACCTCTAGCAAATTGGACAGTGGTATTCAAAGAGCGTTCCAGACAGCCTCCGTGTTCCTAAGAAGAGTCGTCAGGCAGAAGGCTCAGTAAGGTGATCAAGGATGGCAACATAACCTATGGCACAGAATTTGCCCACCCCTTTAAATAATGCCCCACAGTCAGGAAAGAGGGTGGGACGCATCTTGGGGCACCCTGAACTTCCAGTTGTTGGGAATGAGACACCCCCAAAGGCCTGATCAGCTTGCCAGGTGAGGGATTAACGTGCACTAAGACACATCCCGTAATCCTCTACAAGTCAGAAGCCTTCTCTCTCAGGGTTGGTTCTGCAACCAAAACAATCCCATTTATGCAGAAGCATTAACCAAGCCTTCTCTCCCGCAAGAGTCGGTCGATTGGGCCAGACCTGTCTCCTTCTCTCTCTCTCTCGTCATCGAGGGCTAAATGTCGATATGGAGAAATCCCCCAGTCGTTCCCTTGAATTGACATCTTTTCCCCCTAGAATTATTTCCGTGCTACATGACTGCTTGGGATGTTTGCACAGTCTAGCCGCAGTGTGCGCAGATGTGCCACTGACATGGTGCATACCATCAGGTTTCCAAGTGCTTCATAATGATGGGATGTTGCTGCCTCGTGTGAGCCAGAAAGAATGAAAAGGGTTCCATAATGTCTCGTTCTCTTGGGCTCTTTTTTATTCTCAGAGGCCAAAGTCAGCCATGGACAACAACATCAGCCAATGCTATTCCGGTTTCCCAGCACTCCTGTTCAGCAACATGTCTACAAGAGCATCACCAATGCTTCTCGGATGACTGGGATCTTGGGCATGCCGCAGGAGCCCCTGGAACCAACTGCGTTCCCATTGGAGAACCCATGCTCAGAACATGTCAAAGGAGTCCAGGCCACCACTGGTGGACTCCAAGGTTTGTACTGGCCATTAATGGGGAGCAATCACAGATGAGCCTGTGTATATTCTGTATGTGTTTGCTCAATGCACACTCTAATTGAGTGGATATTTTCCAGAGTTTCTCCAAGTGAGATTTCCCCTTTCCTTCGCCTGATCTCAAGTATGCTATTATAGGTTGAGCATCCCTTATCTGGATTACTTGGGACCAGAAGTGGTCCACATTTCGGATCTTTCTGTATTTTGGAATATTTTGGAACTTTTGCATATACATCTTGAGGATGGGGCCCAAGTCTAAACATAAAATTCATTTATGTTTTAGATATACTTTATACGTATAGCCTGAATGTAATTTGAAACAATATTTTTAACCATGTTGTGTACATTGAACCATCAGTGGCACTGCTGAGGGCCTGTGAGTAATGACTGCATGCGGTTTGTGGTCCGGTTTGTGGATTAGTCCAGATATCAGCTGTCTGGATAAGGGATGCTCAACCTGTAGGACTATAAAGATCAAAAAAGTGCTTACAGCAACTCTGAGATGAAAAACAACCAACCTCCAAATAATAATACAGATTTGGGGGCATACACCATTCCATTTCTTCACATTACAGTTATCTTCTTATGGTCTATTGTCGGTTTAACTCTTGCCTATTACCAAGTACATTCTCCTTACAGAAATCACTGAAGCACCTTGTTAATTATGACACTTGGGTCTTTTATGCAGGGGCATTTCCCCACGGTCACCCCCGCCAACTGCTTTGGGTCTTCCTTTTGATTATGCATGCCTTTCCTGTCCATCAGAGGTCACCTCGCTCTCCCCATGGGTTTTGCTCGTGTTTTCCAGATGCTGTTTCAGCCAGAATTGGGAAATGTGGGCAAAACGTGCGGGAAGAGAGAGGCAACCTCTGACGGGCAGAAAAGGCATGCATAATCAGAAGGAAGACCCAAAGCAGTTGGCAAGGGTGACCGTGGGGAAACGACGCTGCCCTTGGTGATCCCTAGCATGTAATAAAGAAGAGAGTCTTTGCTCTCTAATAGATATTTTTACCTTTTTTCCTTTCTTATAGTGGTGGATGCTCCACCCTTCACCCAGGAGGTATCCTTCCAGCCGGGCAAAGAAGAAATGGGGAAAGCCAACAATGGCCTCCTTGCTGCCTTCATTGATGAGTTCCAACTGCCACAGGATCTCCTTGACCCAGGGTTCCCTGATATGGAAAAGCTAACCACTTCCATTGAACCACTCCTAGAAAGTACTGATCCCGAACAGATAAGAGAAGACACCCCCTTTAAAGAAATTAATCCAGATGTTTTCCTTTCCAAGGAAGCCATAGGAACTGACAATGCTCATACTTGTGGAGGACTGCCCCAGGGCAAGAACATGCCCACACTGGAGATGCCAAACAGAACAAAGACCTGTGTGTGTCCTATGACAGCACTGTCATCTTTGGCGTCCACACAGGCTCCAAGAGAAGGGCTGATGGAAATCATTGACCTGTGTGCATCTGAGGATGAAGGCGCAGGGACATCAGGAGCTCAGAAACCTGATTCCTCTGGTCTCCTTCAAAGTGGTCAGGGGATGGAGACAACAACCCTTTCAGTGTCAAAGGGCGCAGTTACAGAGGAATGGAAGAAAGGGATTTTGGAGCCAGAAGAGGATGACCAGGGAGATTGGCAACCTGAGAAACTACCACCCAAAAAGCGATGGAGAAAGAGAAAGATGGCTGACCAAGCATCACCTAGAAAAGGCAAAATTAAAATCTATATTCCTGAAGCAGAACTGTCAAGACCAAATGAGAAGACTCTAGATGTCAAAGTGAGTGGTTCAAGACCTAAAGGTTTGCCAAAGGAAAAGAAAAATACCCAGCCTAAGAAGGCCCAAGCAACTAAAGCAACAAACAGCAAAAACAAGATGGAGGCCAAAGAAAGACCAGAACCTTTTAAACCAGTGCCCAAGAGCTATCTGTCTTTGCGGATGATGGAGTCTGTGCAGGTCTTCCATCCACTGGGGAAAAACAATGTTTCCACCCTTCCGGCACGGAAGCCTCCTCCAGTTCCTTGTCCGGGCATCGTTCCGGTCAAGCCACTCTGCATATCGGCAAGGCCTGTTCCAAAAGTACCGCTTAAGCCAGTCCCCAAAACACAGTTCAACCCATGCGCATTGACCAAAGCAATGCCACCAAGCTCACTGCCTAAACCCCCGCCCTCTGCTGTGGCTAAACCATCAGCGATCCCCGTGCTGCTACAGCAGTCCCTTATGAGACCGAAGCCACAGCCAACGTCTTTGAAAGAGACACTGCCCAGCATGGTTGGAAGAACATACGGCCTTCAGTCCAGGAAGGGCATCCCTATGCAAGACAGTCAGAGGCCGAGTTGTAACCAATGTAAAGGACCCATGGGCGCAACCCGCACCTTCCGACCGCGAACCGTACCACGAGATCACGGTCTGGTTTTGATGTATTCTCCACCCCCGCCAATCCTACCCTTTGAAATCGCATTCAGGAACTGGAAACGGCCCCCCGCTCACCTGGAAGTGTCCACCCCTATCACAGAGCAGCAACGCCCCGTCCGGGAGATGATGAAGCGACGGGCTCAGAAGGAGAGGGAGGAGGCGGCACGCTGGACGGCTTTGGGGCGCGTGCAGTTTTTCGTGGAGCGCCAAAAAGAAAAGGACACGTCTGTGATGTACGGCTACCCTTAATGCCGCTGATAGGTCTCAGGGCCAAACTCGATGTGACTGGGTCCTCGTCACTGCCACAAGGCTGCTGCTGCTATTTTAAAATCATTTTGAAATGCTGTGAGCACACGCAGGCGGAGGAACACTTCTTTCCCCCTGCACCATAGGTTTTATATCATGTTTAAGGTTTAATAGTTTCATAATTTGATTAATTCTGTATATAAGGGTTATTTTTCATTTTTGTGGTATTTGCGTATTTTCAAAATGCCTGCATTCACAAAGGGCCCATGGACAGTTCATTACACTGGATTTTATATTAGATGTTTTATTATATTCATATTTGTTTCGTATCTTTTAACATGCAATATTAGAAGTTGTTCCATGTTGTATTCATATGACATGAAGAAGACATATTCTTTTTTTGTTAATATGATATTCATTTTAGGATATAGACAATGTTTGTGTTTGAGTGGCATCTTTCAATACTATATTTCACAATTTTTCCTACTTATTGTAATTTATATTATCTTTGTGAATGGCAGAATAGAAAAGGAAACAAGGTGGTTTCATTCTTACATATTGTAATTTATATTATCTTTGTGAATGGTAGAATAGAAAAGGAAACAAGGTGGTTTCATTCTTACCCGGTATCTTCAATGACAGTCTTTGCTCTGCTGCACTGAAATAAATGTATTTATAAACGTATTTATGTATTTAATAAATGTATTTATATATTTACGTTACTTTCATTCATTCATTCATAGCCTTATTTATTGGCATAGTAGCTAAAACATCAGGTATAAAAATGGGACATCCAGTACAAAATACAGGGCAGTTATAAAATGGCCATACTTTGGTCAGACCTATACAAATAATAACTACAAACAGCTTTAATGCTCCATATAGAGGCCAGGGAGACCATTATATAACCTGAATCCTTTGTTCATTAACTACATTCACTATTACTCCAAAGTAACTAAGAAATTTAGCAACCGCTTCAGAGAGTTGTGAGTTATGATCCTTCAGTAGTCGATAGGCTAGCCGTCTACTTTCACTGTCCTCACCAATTTTTATCCATGGTGTAATTAACTTCTCTCACTTGGCTTGATGCTTCACACCGAACAATAACACACGTTCTGTGGTTTCAGGCGACTTTCCATTACAGCTGCAAACTCTGTTCCCGTAGGGTATTTTTTGGTATCTACCACGCGTGACCGCTGTCGGTAAAGTATTCAGCCAGAACGTCGTAAGGGCGGGGAAATCAGATCGTAGAAGTACTTTGGCAGTGTGTTCGGTGCAGGTATTGTATCGTAGAAAAGGGGCGAGCAGGTCTTCCGTGCTCCAGCTATTAATCTCTGGTAGTCAATGTCAAGGACGCGTCTCTTTATTTCAGTATGATTGTTTTTCATTCATATTAAATAATTGCTCCATAGATAACCCAATGGTTTGAAGTTGTTTAACTATTCTGTTGTACCAGGAGGAGTTGGTGCTTTCCGCAAGCATCAGCACAATCAGACTCCTTGCCGAAAGCACCAACGTTTTATTTTTTTGCTGTCAAGTCACAGCTGACTTACAGCAACCGGTAAGGTTTTCAAAGCAAGGGAGGTTCGGAGGTGGTTTGCCATTGCCTGTCTCTGCATAACACCCCGGGTATTCCTTGGAGGTCTCCCATCCAAATACTTGCTGGGGCTGAGAGTGGGTGAACACATGAATATATGAACACATGAACGCATGAAGCTGCCTTCTACTGAATCAGACCTTTGGTCCATCAAAGTCAGTAGTCTACTCAGACCAGCAGCTCTCCAGGGTCTCAGGATGAGGTCTTTCACATCACCTGCTTGCCTGGTCCCTTTAACTGGAGATGCCGGGGATGGAACCTGGGGCCTTCTGCATGCCAAGCAGATGCTGAGCTATGGCCCTTCCCTAAGGTAACGGGCCCAAGGTCATGCAGCAAGTTTCCATGGCAGAGTGGGGATTTGAACCTGGGTTTCCCAAATCCTAGTCTGACACCTTAACCACTGCAACACTCTGGCTCTCTACAGCTGTGGTAGTGGATAGAAGATTGGCCTTAATCAGAACCAGAAAGAATTGGGGGGGGGGGTTTCTCAGAGGCAACCACTGAGGTCAACAGGACGGAGTCAGCTAATAGAGTGCATTAACAAATTCACCTCGATTTGGGCTTAACTCAGGACAGAGACTTTCCAAGCCTTGTTAGGAAATAACATTACCATGGTAACTGCTGCTATCTGCTGGTTCTCCTTGTACATTTTCATCCCAGCCTTCCTCGAAAGAGTTCAGAGTAGTATACAAGGTTGGTTCTCCATTCTTTATTTCACCCTCACCCTACAGAGCAGGCTAGACTAGCAAGAATGCTTGGTCCAGGTTCACCCAGTAGGGTTGCCATGACCCTCTTCACCACCGGCGGGAGGTTTTGGGGGCAGAGCCTGAGGAGGGCCGGGAAAGAGCGTTGGAATTGGATCGAACCCTGTAGCCCGTGACACCTTCTTAGCTGAGCGTGGTGGTGGAAAGCGCCGTCAAGCTGCAGCTGACTCGTGGGTCTTTTATCCAGGTACTAACTAGGGCTGACCCTGCTTAGCTTCTGAGATCTGACAAGATCAGGCTGGGACATCCAGGTCAGGGGAAAATTGTCCTAATGAGCACTAAGTTAGTTATGGGGCACCGATCCACCAGGAAGTGTTCCTGTTCAAATGTAATTGAAATAAGCAGGTGCCCGTCAGGTCATAACAGAACTTGCCTTGGCTTGGCGTTCCATCCCACCACGGCCTTGCACCTGACTTTGCTGAGACTCTATCAGTCCTGGGAACTTCCTGCTTATCTCCCGGTTGCCTGGCAGCTTATCTCCCCGTTGTGGCAGCAGCCTGTCCCCTGTCCCAGAAAGTTGCTTTTAGATCTAGCCATGCACAGCATTACCCATTGCCTGCTTTGTTCGCTTAAGGATGCTGTCAGCTCTGTTGTCTGTAACCCGCTAAGTCTTCCAATAAAGTTTTTACTTCGGATCGTTCCTGTCTGAGTGAATAGTTAGGAAGAGCTAGGGATGGACACCTCTCTGACAGTGCCCCATGTTTTACCAGAAGTACAGCAATTTAATTCACTCAGCTCTACCCCTACCCCTTTCCCACAATGACTGGGCACTAGGGTTGCCAGCTCTGGATTGGGAAATATCAGGAGATTTTGGGGAGATTTGGGGAGCCTGAGGAGGACTGGGTTTGGAGAGGGACTTCAGTGCCATAGAGTCCAGTTGCTATCGCGGCCATTTTCCTCCAGGTGAACTTATCTCTATCAGCGGGAGTTCGGTTGTAATAGCAGGAGATCTCCAGCCACCCACCTGGAGGTTGGCAACCCTACTGGGTGCTCCCCTCCCCTCCATGTGCATTCTGAGCTTATCTGCTGTAGAGTTCCTTTAGATTCTGGAACATGGTCACAAGATAGAGTCTTCTTGACAAGCAGAGTTGAGGCTGTATCACCATTTGTGTTAGGGCTGGTGATCTGGAGGAAAGCAGGCTGAAGCGATGGCAGCCAGAAATGGATCCATCAGTGCCCAAACAGATTACTCGGTCTGAAGAACCAGACTGGCGCCGGTAGCTTCATGGGCCCAGGCAGCTGGCTATTGGCCCCTTGTATCCTCTGATCCTTTCCGAGTTGGTAGCGGCAATCCTGATTTCTGGCTACCTACAGCGGTGTTCCTGCAAGACAGCCAATGACTCCGTCCTCTGGCAACATTTGTCAGTTTGAGACTCCTGGCTTTTCAGCTGCAAAGGATCCCAAGTAAAATATTTAATCTGATGTTTGTTTGTGTCCTATATAAAATGTCGGGGAAATGAAAGAACCCAAGCACGGTGAAAAAGGAGCTGGGGTGTGTGTGTTAGTGCTGTCAAATCACTTCCAACTCATGGCGACCCTATGAATCAGTGACCTGCACTTTTAACAGCCTTGCTCAGGTCTTGCAAACTGAGGGCTGTGGCTTCCTTCAAAGAGTCCATCCATCTCTTGTTGGGTCTTCCTCTTTTCCTGCTGCCTTCAACTTTTCCTAGCATGACTGTCTTTTCCAGTGATTCTTGTCGTCTCATGATGTGACCAAAGTACGATAGCCTCAGTTTAGTCATTTTAGCTTCTAGGGTCAGTTCAGGCTTGATTTGATCTAGAACCCACTGATTTGTTGTTGTTGTTTGGCAGTCCAGGGTATCCACAACCCTCTCCTCCAACACCACATTTCAGAGGAATGTACTTCCTTCCTATCAGCTTTCTTCATTGTCCAGCTTTCACACCCATACATCGTAACAGGGAATACGATAGCATGTATTAACTTGATCTTGGTTGCCAGCGACACATCCTTACACTTCAGAATCTAAAGGAGCTGGAGAACATGCTAAAAGATCAACTAACACTTTTATACTCTCTTGAGTATGTGGACAGAAGGAGAAAATGGAGGTGGGCAACCCTAGTCCCAGAGCATGAATTCAGCATATAAAAGCATAGCTTGTTTTCACTTTTGGGGTATATTTTGAAAATTAGTAGTATAAGATTCCTCTGTGCTACTGTGTACTGGCTGCCTGTCAGACTGTGCGTGTCCCTAGCATCCCATAAGCAAACTCACTCAGGCAGGTGATTCTGAAGCAGTAATACTTTATTAGGAGCAAAAGGCAGATTAAAGAAGCTGACTGCTTAAACGCAGATGAGGCCAGTAATGGCAATGCACCAGTTGGTTACATGTTTTAAAGCGTTACAGGCTACAAAGGTAAACACGGCTAGCATACCCAAGATAAGGGTTCCCAGGACAGGAAGACTAAACATCCCCACAGCTGTGGGAAGCAAGGCGAGGGAAACTGTACACAGAGTTTACAGGCATGGGAATCAAGAACTTGGTGTGTAGCCACAGGCTGGCCTGCTCGTGTCAAATGCCTGCTAGCAACAAAGGCCTGACACTGGGTACTGCAAACTAAAAATCTACAGATGACTCAATCAAAAGCGAAAGCAGAAACCACCGTTGAGCATCCTAGTAGAGGAAGTTCTCTTGCAGGCAACTGATTTCCAAGAAGCCAGCATGCCCCGTTCTGGGCAGTGGGCTCAGAGGGGCAAAACTCTGACTCCAGGCTGCCCCCACCACAATGAGGTCTCTGCTGCCCCTCTCCCATAACCCGATGAGCATAGTGCGCCACAAACACATGGGGTGGTTTGTTTCTTTTTTTAAAGCCTGACATCTGATACAGGAAATGCTTTTATTGTTTCCGGTTAACCTAACACCAGCAAAAAGCTTAAATGAGACTTTCAGATAATAACAACTAGGCAGGCGGGACCTGCTCTGAATTCCACCCTTGGGACTTGCTGCGGCTCACTGCTCGGTACCGCCTTAACCAGCTACAGGACTGGAAACAGGGGAGCAGCACAGACTGTGGAAGGCTGGGAGCATCCCTGCGCATAATGGGTAAGGCTGGGGGAGTGTTTAGGTCCTCGGCAAGCTGTGAAGGAAGGAGATCTCTCCAAGCCTGAAAGCGCAGTCAGATAAAGCTGCCCAGGGAGGGAAGGGGTGTCAGGGGACATCACCGGGGATTCTGGAAATCCTACAGCCGTGGGGTGGAACAGTGGAAATGCGAGGTAAGTCTGAAATAGATGCAATACTTCCTTATCAAGCCAACATTATTTTATTGTTTGAACAACATAAAATGCATCCTTGATATCTTGTGTGTGTGCGCAAAGTGCTGTCAGGGGACTCCGTAGGGTTTTTAAGGCAAGAGGTTAAGCAGAGGTGGTTTGCCATTGCTTTCTTCTGCAAAGTCTTCCTTGGTGGTCTCTCATCCAAGTACTGACCCTACTTAGCTTCCAAGATCTGACCGGATCGGGCTATACTATGCCATTCCACATCCCGCCCATTGATAACTCATTTAGCACATACAGTTGGACTATTTGGCATATTTATGATATGGGCAGCCCAAACTGAACCCCCATGTGCTGAAGCAATGGCAAAGTGGCACAGCCCTGGCGTGGAACTGGCATGGCTAGGCAGTATCCTGTGCTCTCCCAGCACAAGAAGAAAAGTTGGTTTTCATACCCCGCTTTTCTCTACCTTTAAGGCTGGAGTGGGTAACCTTTTTTCTGCCAAGGTCCATTTGCATATTTATAACATAGTTCGGGGGCCATACCGGGTGTAGATCTCCCATTGGGGGGGGGGAGGCTAGGGTTGCCAGGTCCTCTTCACCACCAGAGGGAGGTTTTGGGGGTGGAGACTGAAGAGGGTGGGGTTTGGGGAGGGGAGGGACTTCAATGCCATAGAGTCCAATTGCCAGAGCAGCCATTTTCTCCAGGGGAACGGATCTCTATTGGCTGGAGATCAGTTGTAATAGCAGGAGATCTCTAGCCACCACCTGGAGGTTAGCAAACCACAGATAGCAGGAAAAGTTAAACAATAATTATTAAAGCAATAATACACTGTTCAATTTTAGGCATATACAGTATATTATTCAATCCATAAATATGCATCAATGTGCAAACAAATTCCAAACATATTATAGCACGCGTTGTAGCTTGGAGTATAATGGATTGAATACCTCAATTGATTTACATAGCTATTTGTAATAGGGACTGGACCTTTAAGACCATATACACACAGAATCATGCAATCAGCAGAGCGGTTTTAACTCAACCAAGTTACTGGTTGTTTAGTAAGGACACTTGATCCCATCCAACGAAGGAGCGAGTTACTATACAGCCCGAGTGTGAGTAATTTTGCATTATATATAAAGATACTTTATATGTTTTGGAGCAAATAGAATTCTTTTCCATTTGGCAATAATGATGTAATACTGAGCAAAATTATGCTGTGTAAGACCTTAAGACTACATTGTTTATGTCAGGTTCTGTATGTAATACTACGTGAAATATCAATTTATGGCATTGCGATTTTTTAATATAGTGGCAGCTGATGAAGATGCCTAGTAGTCGAAACAGGGATACATCCAGCACCCTGTATTCTATTTGAAATGCTCTACCATTGCCACTCAGATGATTGATGAGTTATTATACTCCAAGTTACAACGACAGAAACTTTCTGTCACCTACACTCCAAGTGGTTTGATGCCTACGTGACTACATCTCGACGTCGCCTTTATGCAAGTTAACGATATATTCGCACAGGACTCTCAGATTTACATATAACGCTTGTGACTGTAACAAAGCGTGCTATAATATGTTTGGAATTTGTTTGCACATTAATGCATATTTATGGATTGAATAATATATATGCCTAAAATTGAACAGAGTATTATTGCTTTAATAATTTTTGTTTAACTTTTTCTGCTATCTGTGGTTTGCTAACTAACTTTATAGCAGGCTAACTTATATTTAACCAACCACCTGGAGGTTGGCAACCCTAAGAGAGGCTATGCAGAGAAGGCTTGGAGGGTGCCTCTGCTCCCCCAGGTCCTCCCCCTCTGCAGGGATGGAAGGGAGGAATGGAAAAAAGGGAAGGAAGCAAGCAAGCAAGCAAGAGGCGGGAAAGAAAGAGAAAGAAATGGAGGGAGGGGAGAAAGAAAGAAAAGGACAGAGGGAAAGAAAGAAAAGGACGGAGGGAGACAGAGAAAGAAAGAGACCGAAAAAGAGGGATAAAGAGAGGGAGAGAAAGAAAAGGAGAGTCAGTGAAAGAAAACGAGGAAGACAAGAGAGAAAAGCCTTCCCCCACACACACACAGAGGTGCGGCCCGGTGCGGCCAGGCTTCTGGCTTCTCTCTCTCTCTCTCTCTCTCTCTCTCTCACACACACACACACACACACACACACACGCACACACACACGCACGCAGCCGGTCTGATGGCTTCCGGCTTCTATCTCTCTCTTGCGCTCTCTCTCTCACACACACACACAAACACGCGGCCCGGCACGTCCGAGCTGAAGGCTCCCGGCTTCTCCCCCCACACACACACACACGCAGCTGGGCTGAAGGCGTCCAGCTTCCCCACATGCATGTGCGGCCCAGATCAGCTGGGCTGAAGGCTTCCCGCCTCCAGCGGTGGCAATGGCAGCAGTGGCTTCCGCAGGAGAGTCTGAGGGCTGCTGCAAGTGATGTCGTGGGCCTTAAATGGCCCGCTGGCCAGAGGTTCCCCACCCCTGCTTTAAGGAGTCTCAAACCAATTTACAATCACCTTCCCTTCCCCTTCCCACAACAGACACCCTGTGAGGTAGGTGGGGCTTAGAGAGCTCTAAGAGAGCTGTGACTAGCCCAAGGTCACCCAGCTGGCTTCATGTGGAGGAGTGGTGAAACCAACTTGGTTCAGATTAGTGTCCGTCACTCATGTGGAGGAGCGGGGAATCAAACCTGGTTCTCCAGATGAGAGTCCACTGCTCCTAACCACAGCTCTTAACCACTACACCATACTGGCTAATAGTGTTAGGATCCTCAGGGAGCTCCAGCAATGGACCATCCAGCAATGGACAGCCCTTGCAAGAAAGGAGGACTATAAATAATGGAAATAAATAAATAAAAATAGGAATGAACTAGAGATGTGACTGTCCCTAGGAAACAGAGATTGATATTCGTCTGTGCATGAGAGAGTGAATATATGCATTCTCTTCTTTCTTTGGCCGCTTATGCATGGGAGTTTTACCTGAGGTTCGTTGCTTGCTGGACCCACACTTTCTTCTTGCGAAGACTGCACCAGCAGTGTCCAAGCTCAAAACAAGAAGCTTTTGAGTCCCCGCCCCTTGAAATGCTGCTCTATAATTGGCTGTAGTGCCTAGAAGTCCTCCCCCCACAGAAAGCCAAGTGCTGGGTCAAAAAGCATTTTAAAAACAAAAAACAAAAAACAGAGCTCCCTAAAAGGAACAGGTGGAGGGAGCAACCAAGCCTTATTTCTAAATGCCTTTCTTCTGCTTAGAAAGAACTCCCAGGAAACAGGAAGGAGGAAGCATTTGAATCCTCACCTCTTGACACTCTGCTTTGTAATTGGCTGTACAGCTTGCTGTGAGAGAAACCAAACTGCCATGTCCCGTGCTTTGCCTTATGCATGGGGATTTCACCCTGGCTGAGCTCAGGAGTGATGGAAGAATCGGTTTAATAGAGGAACGTGAAATCCTGGGATTTGTGAGGGCTGGGCATGAGGTCACCTGTAATGGAGGGAAAACTCCAAGGAACAACCGAGTCAGACTGGGGGCGAACGTGAGTGAAAGTACCCATGCATAGCTGGCCTCTATCATCCCTATCAGTATAGCCTATCCCTGCATGCTGGTGAATCCATGCCCTCATCCTCTTGGATCTGCATTTACTTCCAGGGATCAGAAGTCAGGTTTTCTCTATTGTTTGTTCTAACCCAGGCAAGAAGAAATGTCAGAAAGCAACCAGATGTGTTCTTCTTGGCCTCTGCTTCATCGTCATTCCTTTATTTACCTGGTGAGTCTTTCTCACTACCTCCCACCAGTAACCTAGGAATTTCCAAATGCTGCAAGAGATTCAAGGAGGGGGTGTGTGTCCTTCTAACTAGAAGAGCATGAGCACCCAAACTGGCATTCTCTCCATACATGGAGGGAGGAGCCATGGCTCATTGGCAGAGCATCTGCTTGGCATGCAGAAGGTCCCAGGTTCAATCCGCAGCATCTCCAGTTGGGACTAGGCAAGTAGGTGATTTGCCATTGCCTGCCTCGGCATAAAGACCCTGGACTTCCTTGGTGGTCTCCCATCCAAGTACTAACCAGGACTGACCCTGCTTAGCTTCTGAGATCTGATGAGGTCGGGCCAGCCTGGGCTTATCCAGGGCAAGATGATCTACCCCTGTCAAAAAAAATTCTTCTTCACAACCAGAAATCATACATGAGGTGGGAGCCCTGCCCTCCCTGTCTGAGAGACGCATGACATGATCCCCAGGCCATGGTGAATACTGTGAGGCCCACTTTTCACAGAAGATTTTGATGCTCTCTTGCCGCGGAGCAAGAAAAAAAGCAATTTAAATTTATTTTTCATGGGCACGATTTAAATTCATGTTTTTATATCCCCGTCAATCCAGAAGTAGTTTTGGTTTTTCATGGGAACAAAGCAAGCAGTATTCTACAACGGTTTGGTCCACCCCGTTCTGAAAAGCTCATGGTTTATGCCCGCCCCCAACTCCACCCCAACTCTGCCCAGCGGATTACCCAGTGCAGTTCACCTCTGTGGACACAGCCCCAGCCAAAAAAAAGCACCAGTCCCTCCGGTTTCCTTATATAACTTTTCTATTTACCATGCTCCCCGTTCCCCCCCATACTTGCCCCCCTTTCCCAGACTTTGACAGATGGTCATCATTGTGCCCCCCCCCCCAGTAGAGCTCCGGCCATCCATTGCCAGGAACTTCCATTCAGCTAGAGAAGGGAGACCCAGAGCAGAAGGGTGACGGGAGTTTTGGCTTTGATTTGCCACTCTCAGGATACCCCCCTCCCAACACACACAAACAGGATCGCACCGGCAGGAGGGAGACCCAGAGCACACTGGCTGCCCCTCTTCAGAAGGGTGACGTGTTTTGGCTTGGATTTGCAGGAGGGAGATCTGTCCTGCCTTGGAGGGAGGCTGTCCCCCGGGCTTGAAACTCTCCCAGCCAATTGCCGTTCACAGGGGAGGAGAAATTAGCCGACATGGGTGGGGACAATTGGTCTGAACCCAGGAACGTTTTTCATGGAGCGAAAAAAAAAACCACGTAGCAACCACAAAGAACGGACCAACACAGGTTTGAGAAGACACGGAGTTGACGTGGTTTTTCTGCTAAAACTCGAAGTGTTCATGAAAAAACAAAAATTTGAAGCGGGACAAAACCGTGCCAAACCTCCGTGAAAAAATGACCTTAGTCGGCTTTGCCTTCAATAGCTCTGTGACAAGAAAGAATCCAGTAATCAAAAGTCTGTTAAATCTCAGACTGGGGGGGGGGGGCTGTCTCCTTTCTTGTCCAGTTGGGTTGGGATGGGGAAGCAGCTCGAATTTTGCGCGAACAGCTGAGAAGAAGAGGGGGGAATGTCCTCCTCTTCTCCACCTGAAGCTACCCACTGCTGC
Organism: Euleptes europaea; assembly: GCF_029931775.1. NCBI lineage: Eukaryota > Metazoa > Chordata > Lepidosauria > Squamata > Sphaerodactylidae > Euleptes > Euleptes europaea. The sequence continues at coordinate 52,141,997 of NC_079325.1, read as the reverse complement.
TTTAGGTAAAGGTAGTCCCCTGTGCTAGCATCAGGTCATTCCTGACCCATGGGGTAACATCACATCCCGATGTTTACTAGGCAGACTGTGTTTACAGGGTGGTTTGCCTTTGCCTTCCCCAATTGTCTACTCTTTACCCCCAGCAAGCTGGGTCCTCATTTGACCGACCTCGGAAGGACGGAAGGCTGAGTCAGCCTTGAGCCGGCTACCTGAAACCGACTCCCGTCGGGATCAAACTCAGGTCTTGAGCAGAGCTTGGACTGCAGTACTGCAGCTAAGTTGCCCCTCTGCGCCACGGGGCTCTTTGCTGCTTTACCCAATTTAAAAAAGCCCTTGGGGAGGACAAATGACAAAAGGAGGATACAGCACCGCCCGCCCTCCAATCACTGTCTCCTGGGTCAGACGTCAGGCTGCTAAGCAACCCCAGTTGGCTGTCTGGGCTGGGGATTAGCTTTCAGGCAACAACATCAGACTCTCTCTGCCTTTCCTCCTTCCTTGCCCCTTCCCTTCCAGCACTGATCCAGGTCAAGTTAGTTGCCTCTGCAGGATGGCCAAGCTAGGCATTTGCCATGGCCCCGAGGGTAGCAATTCGGCTCCAGCCATGTTGCCCCTCTCCCATTGCATGGAGCACCTGAGAAGGTCAGAATTAGGATGAGAGGATTCTGGCTTGCTTTTTTGTGGAGGCATCCCACACACACACCCACACCCCCCCCCCCCACACACACACATGCCCACCAAGTCCTCGATTGAGCATGCCCAGTCATAAGGGAGGTTAATTCTTGGTAGAAAGCATGTGCTTATACCTTCTGGGTCTGCCCCAATCAGGCAAATTGGGGGGGGGGCAGTATAGTGAGGTCACTAGACCGAGCAGAGAATGGAAGGCCTTGGTTTCTCTCCTCACTCCTTATTGGAACTAATAGGGATCAAGCAAGGCATATCATTAGGCAAAGGCTTTTTTATTCGGAGCGCCAAAATGAGCTCAGCAACATTCTGGGAATTCCCCCAATCTCTATAGTAAAGACCATAGAAATACCTGGAGATTTGGGGGGTGGCGCCTGAGGAGGGCAGGGTTTGGGGAGGGGAGAGACGTCATCTGGGTATAATGCCACAGAGTCCACCTTCCAAAGCAGCCATTTTCTCCTGGTGATTTTAATTGTAATATTGATTGTAATAACGGGAGCTCTCCAGGCCCCGCCTGGAAGTTGGCAACCCTAGCTCCACACCCAAAATCTCCAGGAGTTTCCCAAAAAGGAATTGGCAGTCCTATGACTGACCAATCCCTGCTGCACTCTGGATGGGGTTGGCTCTCTTGGGTTTGAAGAAGGGCTGCAGCGCTCAGACTCTTTGGGCTGAAATTTATCACACCCGAATATGTTGGGTTTAGGTCTGTTTGTTTTGTGTGCTGTATCTTCCCATCCTGAAAGGACACCCCCAGCCGCTCCCCACTGTTTCTTCCTATTCCCAGGCTCATGGTCAGGAGTGGAGCGACCTATTTGCCATATTACCTTCCTTGCCCGGATCTCTTGTAAGTATAGTTTTGTGCTCCTTGCTCCTTTGAGAGGTAGGAAGCTCCAGAGCAGCCTTCAGAGGCCTGAATGGGGTCAGATTATACTGCAAAACCATGGTTTAATGAAGCAAACTCTGAACATAAGAAGATAAGAACGGCCATGCTGGATCAGATCAAGGTCCATCAAGTCCAGCAGTCTGTTCACACCATGGCCAACCGGGTGCCTCTAGGAAGCCCACAAGCAAGACGACTGCACCAGCATTGTCCTGCCTGTGTTCCACAGCACCTAATATAATAAACCAACTGGTTCAGACGGCAGTAACTCTGCATAGGGTTATCCTGCTAGCTGGGTAATTTTTTTCTGCGCGTCAGGTAAGGACAAAGAGCCAGTGGGGTGTAGTGGTTAAAGTATCAGAGTAGGATCTGGGAGACCAAGGTTCGAATCCCTGCTCTGCCATGGAAGCTTGCTGGGTGACCTTGGGCCAGTCACATATGCTCAGCCTCATAGGATTGTTGTGAGGACAAAACGGAGGAATGATGTAAGCCCCTTTGGGTCCCCATTGAAGAGAAAGATGGGATATAAATAAAGTTGTTTTTTAAAATAAAAGTCCTTATATCATGCTCTGCTGCTCAGTTTATATGTATAATTCCCCTTTGGGTGTTGATTAATTATTTGTTTCCTGGTCATAGTTTTCCTCTTCTGCGTGAGGCATGAAAAAACCTCCAATCCTTTCTTCAACTATTTCTTTTCTTTTATGTCTCCTCTTTTGGATAGCACCATCAAACTACAATACAGAGAGGAAAAGGCACTTCCACCCTTTCCGCAGTAAGCACAAACCCTTCAATTCCTTCCTCTGTCCTTCCTAGGGATAGATCACAATGGGTAGTTCTGTTTGTCTGTCTGTAGCAGTAGAAAAGATCAAGAGTCCAGTAGCACCTTAAGGACATACAAAAATTTTGGCAGAATATGAGCTTCTGTTCTTTTCTTCTTCAGAAGAAGTGAGCTGCCAGAAATTTTGTCTGTCCTAAGGTGGTACTGGAGTCATAAGAACAAAAGGCCATGCTGATCACACCCTGTCAGAAATGTTGTCTGTCCTTAAGGTGCTACTGAACTCTTAAGAACATAAGGCCATGCTGGATCAGATCAAGGTCCATCAAGTCCAGCAGTCTGTTCACATAGTGGCCAGCCAGGTGCCTCTAGGAAGCCCACAAACAAGACGACTGCAGCAGTATTGTCCTGTCTGTGTTCCACAGCACGTAACATAACAGGCCTGCTCCTCTGATCCTGGAGAGAATAGGTCTGCATCATGACTAGTATTCATTTTGACTAGTAGCCATGGATAGCCCTCTCCTCCATGACCATGTCCACTCCCCTCTTAAAGCCTTCCAGGTTGGCAGCCATCACCACATCCTGGGGCAGGGAGTTCCACAATTTAACTATCAGTTGTGTGAAGAAATACTTCCTTTTATCTGTTTTGAATTTCTCACCTTCCAGCTTCAGCAGATGACCCCACGTTCTAGGATTATGAGAGAGGGAGAAAAGCTTCTCCCTGTCCTCTCTCTCCATACCATGCACAGTGTTATATCATGTCTCCCCTTGACCACCTTCTTTCCAAGCTAAACAGCCCTAAGCGTTTTAACCGCTCCTCTTGTTCTGTCTACTTCCTAGGGATGACTCTTTCCCCCTTCTGGTCTAGGTAATCAGTTGGCTCTTCTTTCTTCTGATTTCCAGGTTATTTTACCCTCAGCCAAAAGCTCTGCAGCAGATGTAAGTAGATGCCAAGACCTGACCCAACCATGAGATACTTCGCTGCACAGCTAGATTTAAATTTACAATGCATGCTTCCACTTGAGGCCTCAGTTGTGATATATGAATGGGGTTTAGAAATCAAAGCATATAAAATACACCCCTTTATATCTAAAGAATTAAAAAAAAAAAGAATAACGGCACAATCCTAAACAGACTTACGGTTGCCAGCCCTCATGAGTGCAGAGCAAAGCTTTAAATTAAAACCAGGGAGATATTTCTGTTAAAGGCTCAGTCAGGATAAGGGCTACATAGGGCTTCACGGCCGCCACTGTTTTCCTGTCAGCTGTTAAAACTGTCCATTTTGCAGTCGGTTTCCTCCAACTGATGAAGCTGTGTAGCTTTCTGTGGCGATGCCAAAGGAAGGGCTGTCCATGGCAGGGGCAGAACGCCCGCTTTGGATGCCAAAGGCCCCCCTGCTCACACCAGCGCTAAAGCATCTGCCCCAGATCCTACAGAACCTTAGCCAAGCTTCATGTGTTTTATTCCTGCACATTTCTTTTCAAACCTTGCAGCATATTCTGCTTTGCGGGCTACTTAACAGTTGCAGAGTTACTCCGGCCTGAGCCCACTGAAATCAAAGGGCTAAAACTGGAGTGACTCTGTGTAGGATTGCACAGTAAGACGACCGGTGCTTTTCCCTTGTGAAGTAACGTGGAGGTTCTTGATAGTTAGCTTAGGAAGGTGCTGAAGCTACCTGTATTTTATGGACCGCGCAAATCCCCATTACAAAGTGCTTGCGCTCGTGTGCTAGGGTTGCCAACCTCCAGGTTCTAGCTGGAGATCTCCTGCTATTACAACTGACCTCCAGCCGATAGAAATCAGTTCCCCTGGAGAAAATGGCCGCTTTGGAAGTTGGACTCTATGGCGTTGAAGTCCCTTCCCACCCCAAACCCCACCCTCCTCTGGCTCCGCCCCAAAAACCTCCTGCCAGTGGCGAAGAGGGATCTGGCAACCCTACCATGTGCCATATTACAGTGGCGAAGAGGGATCTGGCAACCCTACCATGTGCCATATTACCCAAGGCCACAGTCTCTCCTGTTGTTTCCCCCCTCCTTGTTTCTCCAGGCGCACTGATGTGCTCACACTGACCCCGTGGCTGGCCCCTGTTGTCTGGGAAGGGACCTTCAACTCAGACATGCTGGACAGTGTTTACAAGCCGCTGAACCTCACCATTGGAGTGACGGCCTTTGCCATTGGGAAGTGAGTGGGAAAGACATCTACAAATCTTCAAAACTGGCTAAAATTTCAAATTTTGTTGCACAGGTTTGATCGCAAATTATTAAATTTTTGACCGTATGATTTTACACACACCCCACTCCCCTGCCAAGTTCTGCAACCTGACTGAAACTGGGGAGGTTAGGGTTGGTGGTGGTAGAAAGTGCCCTCAAGTCATAGCCAACTTTTGGCAACCCCAAAGGGTTTTCAGGGCAAGAGACATTCAGAGGTGGTTTGCCATTTTCTGCCTCTGCATAGAGACCTGGACTTCCTTGGTGGTCTCCCACCCAAGTACTAACCAGGGCCAACCCTCCTTAGCTTCCGAGATCTGATGAAATCAGGCTAGGCGTGTGCATTCAGTAAAGCCAAACTGAAGAAAGTCAAAAATATCTTACCAGTATTTTCTGGCTTTTTTTCAGCCAAAAAAAAAAAAAATTGGTTTAAGCTGTAACCCCCCAAAAATGTGTGTGTTTTCCAAGATAATTTCTGGATCCCCAGCTACAGCAGTAGAAAGGGAAGAGATTCCTTTAAAAAGAAAAAGAGAAAAAAAACACTTTGGCACATTCGCGCCAGGTTGCAGGGCTTTAGTTTAACACACACACACACACACACACACACACACTTCATTGTACCTAACAGCCCAATCCTGAAGGGGGGGCAGATCCACAGCAGCTGGGAGCAGCGCAGTCGTGCCTCCTCCTCAGAGGCTTCCCGGCCACCAGAGACAAAAGAAGCTTTTGTAAAAATAAAAATAGAGAAAAAGGGGGGAAATCCCCCATTTTCTCCCATGGGGCCGCGCCACCCAAAAAAGTGGTGCTGCACCGCCAAAGCATGAGGGAGCGAAAGGGGCGAGGAAGCGGCCTAACGCTCTCCCCGCGTGTTTTCCGCACGTTTTCTGGATGCTGGCTAAACACAAATCCAGAAAACACGAGCACAATGCGCAGAAACGCGTGGGGAGAGAGAGAGGCGACCCCTGACAGTCGGAAAATGCCCGTATAATCAAAGCAAAGCCCTGAAGTAGCCGGCGGGGGTGACCGCGAGGAAACAGCCATGCAGAAATGGCCATACTGAGGTTTACTTGTTCCATGTCCAAAGTGAAACCCTGTATTTCCCAGCCTAAGCAGTCAATGTATTAATTCCAACTTTGATTTAAAAGCTATCGGATCACTTTTTATGTGATTCAACAAAACATGAGTAGATATCACAGGTCACTGTCATACTCCACAAAAATGAATCCCATATAGGCCAATGTGCGTTTCATAATCGCAGAGAGCGGTACAAAAATTTTCTCAGCGGTCAGCACTCTCTCCTGTTGCGTGAGGAGGCGGGATGTGGGCACGTGCTCAGAGAAAGAGCTGTGCTGGCAGGGAGGGGTCCAGTCCTCAATTGGGAACAGAGCCTTTCCCAGGGTGCAGGTCGTGTTGGGAGGAAGGCCAGGTGTTAGTTCAAACACTGCATGCAACTTCACAGGGAACATATTTCCCACTTGTTAAGTCCGCGTGGGAAGGAGTCACGAGATCAGAGACGGAGTTCAACAACACAGCGTAGCTCTCCCAGTCGCCGGGGTTGGAGATGTCGAATGCCTCCAACGAGCCAGTGGCGGCCATGAGTGCGGTGAGGTCGTCTCTCCCGAGAATCCGAGCGAACCAGCAATCGGCCGGGCTGTCTACCAGACACAGCGCCGTCGCGGAGCGAGGCGGTAGCTGTGGGACAGCCGGCGTGTGATTCAGCAATGCGGACCGGGCTGCCTACCGGTCACTACGAACGGCGGAGCGAGAGTGATTCAGCAGGTCAGCCGGGTCGCTCCCCAGTCCTCGTTGCCACTGTTAAGTCCGCGTGGGAAGGATTCACGAGATCAGAGACGGAGTTCAACAACACAGCTTTATTTGATTTCAGCGCAGAACTAACTTACACACTGAACGTGCCCTGCTTATATGCCCCCCTGGCCGCCTGCGGCCACTCCCCCCCTGATCCGTGATAGCGGGGAATACCCTCTTGGTGACCAATGGGACATGCTGGCTTAGGGCCAATAGGATCCGTTTGCTTAGCCAATAGGGTGAGCAGGGTTTAGGATCCTTCGTGAGGAACTCAAGCTCCTGAGTCTCCCCTTGCTTACTACCCTACTAGCTACATACACAACACCACTCACATTCAGTCAAACCTGCAGCTGATTCATAGTTGCGCATTGCATGCGGTGTGGAATGCACCAGCCTTTTCAAGATATATTCCAGGGGGCGGGATGTGCTTTAAGAGAGAGTGCCCACTCCCGTCCTTAGAGCGCTTGTCCTTTTTCTCTTTGTTAGATACATGCAATTTGTAAGCCGCTTCTTGGACTCTGCAGAAAAGCACTTCATGACAGGCTACCGCGTGAATTACTACATTTTCACCGACAATCCTCAAGAACTCCCCTTTGTTCGGCTTCAGCCTGGACGAATCCTCAGCCTCGTCCCCATCAAAAAATACAGCCACTGGCAAGAGATCTCCATGCGGCGGATGGAAGCCATAAACCTCCACATCTCAGAGACCATCCACCGTGAAGCAAACTACCTCTTCTGCTTGGACATTGACATGGTGTTCCATAACTCGTGGGGCACGGAGACCCTGGGGGAGATGGTAGCCGCGATCCATCCGGGCTACTATAAAGTCCCAAGTCGGGAGATGTTCCCTTATGAGAGGAGAAAGTCTTCTGCAGCCTACATCTCTAGCAAAGAGGGGGACTTCTACTATGGCGGGGCTGTCTTTGGCGGCCTGATCAAGAACGTGTATGAGTTTACCAGGGCTTGCCACATGACCATACTGGCTGACAAGGCCAACGGCATCATGGCGGCCTGGCAGGAAGAGAGCCATCTGAACAAGCACTTTCTGTCCCTTAAACCTTCAAAGCTGCTGTCGCCGGAGTACATCTGGGATGACCGGAAGCCAAAGCCTCCTGAGCTGAGGATCATACGGTTCTCAACGGTGTCGAAGAATTACAAGGCGCTAAGGAACTAGCGCTGCTTGGATGCATCTAGGCCTCTCCATGTCCGGCTGTGAAGAGGAGCCATCACACCCAAATCCTTAGCAAGTGCCTTGCAACTAGGGTAACCAGTTCCCTCTTCGCAACTGGTGGGAGGTTTTTGGGGTGGAGGCTGAGGAGGGCGGGGTTTGGGGATGGGAGGGACTTCAATGCCATAGAGTCCAATTGCCAAAGCGGCCGTTGTTTCCAGGGGAACTGATCTCTATTTGCTGGAGATCAGTTGTAATAACAGGAGATCTCCAGCTAGTACCTGGAGGTTGAGCAACCAAAATCAACACCACTGTACTGTTACCACAGGTTAGGAAATGAGCACAGAATAGGCTAGAAGAACTTTTAAACAACACTATATTGAACAAGGTGTATTAAAGTGCATAAGGTGACTATAAATAAATAAATAAATAAATAAATATACACATACACACACACAACTATGACTAAACAGTCCAAAAGGTACAGGTATCAAAAGTTCATAGTAAGTAGAAACTGGAACAATGTCTTCATGGATGAATGCTGAAGGGGGATGATCGTTTCATTTCTTCTTCAGCCCCGTTTTTATTGGAATCACTTCACATGCATATTTTCTTATACAGGCAGGGGGTTTTTCAGGCCACTGTAATCCCCCATCTACTGTATGGAATGCCGGTGTGGATTCAGGCTTTTAACAAGGAGGTTGAAATATTTAACTCAGTTTTTTTTACGTCGCATACTTGGTATTCCCAATTCAGTTGGCTACCTTACACTATGTGCCGAATTGGGTCTTCATCTTTTGGAAACTAGAGCCTGGCTTTTGACAATTAGATACTGGCTGCACCTCCATTTCCGAACTCCTTCCAGTAGTCTCACAGCCAGTCTACTTACTGACCCATATACTTCTAAATGGTCGCATTTGATATTACAAAAAAATCCACTCCATAGGTATTGATCTGGAGGCCCTGGCCAACTCTGGAGAAACCCACATACTCCGAGTGATTCAAAGGAGGATCTGGGATATTGAACAACAAATAATAATTGCGGGAGCGAACAAGACCTGTTCACCATGTGTTTTTGGCCTCACACACAGGGGGTCATGGTCCAGTATTTTTCCAATTTAGTTCTCCCACAGCAGCGTAGGGCCTGCATGTTGGCCAGGATGAATATATTTCCTTCAGCTATGGTTAGTGGCAGATATTAGAAAGTACCACGCGAGAAAAGGTTTTGTAGTTGTCATCTTAAGAAACCAGACTCTGTCCATCATATCCTCTTGTGCTGTCCATTTTTCATTCAACAGCATTTACAACTAATTAATCCTCACCAAGTTCCAAAAAATTCAACAGACAAGGGTATCAAATTGTTATTGATGGATAAATCCCCGGAAGTCACCGAGCATGTCGCTGAATTTCTTGCAATTGTCAACCATAGAGATGTATTAGTGTATTTGTTATTAATGGCTCCAGATGGTTCTATTACCTTGAAATATGAGAAGGAGATTCTTTTTAATGTTAGTTATATACTGATTTTAATCAATTGTCATTTCATGATGGAACACGGGGTATTTTTTTGTTTTCTTTTAAGGCGCCTGTACAAATGCATCTGCCAATATGGTTATTATGCCAATAAAGGTTCATGTATGTGTGTGTGGCAACCCTACTTGCAGACTTCGGAAGGTGTGAGCAGTACGGTTGCCATCTCTGGGTTGGGAGATTCCTGGAGATTGGGGGTGGAGCCTGGGAAAGGCTAGGTTTGGGGAGGGGAGGGAGCAGGGTTTAATGCAATAGATTCTGTCCTCCAGAACAGCCATTTTCTTCAGATCTCTGTAATCTGGAGATCAGTTGTAATTCTGGGAGATCTCCAGGCCTCAACTGGAGGATGGTAATCCTAGAGCAGGAAGCCCTGCCCAGGACTTCCCCATCATGAAAAGAGGTCTTCTGGAGCTATCTAAGGTCAGCAGGCATGTTGGGAACATTCAGTCCCCTGGGGAAGCCAGTCTTGTGCTGGGGAAACTTGGAGGAGCCTGGGGCAGGGGGAGAAGCCAGTGGTCAAAGATAAGGTTTATAGGAAGAAGAAGAGTTGGTTTTTATATGCCGACTTGCTCTCCCACTTAAGGGAGAATCAAACCGGCTTACAATCACCTTCCCCTCCCCTCCCCACAACAGACACCTGTGAGGTAGGTGGGGCTGAGAGAGCTCTAAGAGAGCTGTGACTAGCCCAAGGTCGCCCAACCGGCTTCATGTGTAGGAGTGGGGAAACAAACCCAGTTCATCAGATTAGCGTCCGCTGCTCATGTGGAGGAGCGGGGAATCAAACCTGGTTCTCCAGATCAGAGTCCACCACTCCAAACCACCGCTCTTAACCACTGCACCACGCTGGCACCACACTGGAGAAGAAAAGGGAAGAAATAAGCTTTCTTACCTGGTGGCAAGGACTAGCTTGATCTCATCAGATCTTGGAAGCTAAGCAAGGTCGGCCCTGGTAAGTGTTTGGATGGGAGACCACCAAGGAATACTGGGGTCGCTATGCAGAGGAAGGCAATGGCAAGCTACCTCTGCAAGTCTCTTGCCTTGAAAACCCTATGGCCGTGTTGGCGAACCTATGGCACGCGTGCCCGACCTGGCACTCGTAGCCCTCTCTGCCGGCACGCGGGTAAGTGGCTCGGGACGGGACCGAAAGTCCAGACGGGCGAGGCAGCGACGGATGGAAGAGGTGGAGAGAGAGCAAGCCCGCTTCCCGAGGGACGGGGCGAGGAACCGGCAAGCCGACAGAAGACGGAGCGCAGGGACGCGGCGGCGCACCGCCGCACCCCAGCTGTAGCCCCACCGCCCGGTCGCGCCTGCGCCAGTCAGAGGACTTGGCTGGGGGCGTGGGGAGGAGGGCAGGATGTTTCAGCCCTAATAAGGTCTTGGGGGCGGGACTAGAGGGAGGGCTGAAACATCCTGCCCTCCTCCCCACGCCCCCAGCCAAGTCCTCTGACTGGCGCAGGCACGACCGGGCGGCGGGGCTACCGCTGGGGTGCGGCGGTGCGCCGCCGCGTCTCTGCACTCCGTCTTCTGTCGGCTTGCCGGTTCCTCGCCCCGTCCCTCGGGAAGCGGGCTTGCTCTCTCTCCACCTCTTCCATCCGTCGCTGCCTCGCCCGTCTGGACTTTCGGTCCCGTCCCGAGCCACTTACCCGCGTGCCGGCAGAGGAGGCTCCACCCCCACCAAAAGTCGACCACGAAGCCTCTCCTCACCGCCCCATTTCTGGTTTATTCCCCCCCCCCACACACAAGAGAGGTGGTGTGTGAGGTAAAGCGCCACCCTCCCCCTCCCCTCACAGCGCGACCGGGTTTTGAATGCGCGCTCGAGGGCCGGCAGTGCCAAGGCAGGCGGCGAGGAGGAGGTCGGGGCTCGGGGGGGTGGGGAAAGCAATGTTTGATTCAAAACTCTGCATGGGGGGTTATTGACCATTTATGAATGGGAGGTTTTGCATTGGATTTGCCATTTGCACATTTTCCCCATCCAGATCCTCAGAACTCAACAATAAGCCCCCCTGCAGAGTTTTTTTTCAGACGGAACCCTCTGAATATAGAGCAGGTTTTGCTTCATATATTTGCCTTAGGGTTGCCAGGTGTCTCTCCCCCAATCATTTACCTCTTTTCCTGATGGTTCAGTTACAAATATCAAGTTTCACTTTGAAGAAGAGTTGGTTTTTATATGCCGACTTTCTCTACCGCTTAAGAATCAAACCGGCTTTCAATCACCTTCCCCTCCCCACAACAGATACCCTGGCCATTTATGCATGGTCAGTTTTGATGTTCGCTAAAAGCTCTTTTTTAAAATGCGAATTTAAAAATGCCTATTCACGGTCTCGAAGCAAAAGGAGAAATTCCACCCCTCCCACTCGCCTGCTCCTTTGTTCCTGTTTGCATAGCCATTAGCATGTGCATAGCTAACCCGCCACTGTTATTTTGCATGGTTCCTTCAGGGGGATTCTTCAGGTTAAATTGCCGGGTTGGCACTTTGCGATATATAAGAGGGTTTTGGGTTGCAGTTTGGGCACTCAGTCTCTAAAAGGTTCGCCATCACTGCCCTATGGGGTTGCCATAAGTCAGCTTTGACTTGAGGGCCACTTTACATACTCATAAACAAGGTTACCAGGAGGATATGGGTAGAAAAGGGACTTTGACTGTCACCTGCTGCCACCTCCTGGCTATTAAGGAATAAACATCCACACTGACTATTTTGCGTTTCTGAAGGATCCCTTTTCTACATTCAGCTGCAAGGAGAATGAAAACAGGGGGGTTCACAAAGCCCTTAATTTAATGCTACATTGCTTTAAAAAACCAGCAATGTGCATCCCCATGGGCAAGATTATTCTGTATACTTGGAAGTAAAATAAATAAATCATGTTTAGCAAAAGCCCCACTTCTCCGTCTTGTTGTCCCTTTAATTGTTGTCTTTAGTCCCTTTTACATTTGGATACTTCTCTTTTCAGATTTTTTTTTTCGGATGGTCACATTGGCTTAGGGTTGCCAATTCTGGGTTATATAAATACCTGGAGATTTGAGGGTGAAAACTGGGAGGGTGGGGTTTAGAGAGGGGAGGGACCTTTGTTGGGTATAATGCCACAGAGTCCACCTTCCAAAGCAGCCATTCTCTCCAGGATAAGTGGAATAAGTGTTTTAATCAATCAATCAATCAATTAATGTGTTATCTATGTAGTCTAAGAGCCCCGTGGAGCAGAGTGGTAAGCTGCAGTACTGCAGTCCAAGCTCTGCTCACGACCTGAATTCGATCCCAACAGAAGTCGGTTTCAGGTAGCTGGCTCAAGGTTGACTCAGCCTTGCATTCTTCCGAGGTCGGTCAAAGGAGTACCCAGCTTGCTGGGGGTAAAGGGAAGATGACTGAGGAAGGCACTGGCAAACCACCCCGTAAACAAGTCTGCCTAGAAAACGTCAGGATGTGACGTCACCCCATGGGTCAGGAATGACCCGGTGCTTGCACAGGGGACCTTTACCTTTTTCCACCTATGTAGTCTAGAGATCAGTTGTAATTCCAGGACATCTCCAGCCTCCACCTGGAGGCTAGCAACCCTACATTGGCTGCCAGTTCACTTCCATGCTCAGTTCATGGTGCTGGCATTACCACTTGCAGCCCCCTCCCAATGACATGGGACCCCCACAAGGGCACTCTGACAGACCAAGGATTCTAAGCAGTTCCTCCACTAGGGTTGCCAACCTCCAACTGGCACCTTGGGATCTCCTGCTATTACAATTGATCTCCAGACCAAGATCATTTCCCCTGGAGAAAAGGGATGCTTTGGAGGACAGGCTGTAGGGCATTATACCTTGCTGAGGTCCCTCTCCTCCCCATACGCTGCCCTCCTCAGGCTCCGCCCCCCAAATATTCAGGTATTTCCCAACCCAGAGCTGGCAACCCCATCCTCCACCCAGGTCACTGAGAATTGTTCCTGCCTGGGTATTCTTGGAGGCTGCTCTGTTCTGTTGATTGGGCTTCCTGATTAAGGAAGTTTTTACGACATATTTCGAATGATTCATGAGTGAAGGTTGAGTTCTGCTACTTGTTACTTGTCTTCCTGTGGTTTGTGATTGTCTTTGCTTTTAGTTCGATGTAAGCCATTTTGAGTCCCGCTGACTGAGGAAGAAAGCAGGGGATAAACATTTTAAATTTAAATCAGTACAACCCTCACAGGCAGAACCACCCTCTCAGCCTCCACCCCTGAAAGGAAGGTGTGGCTTGACTAGCTAGGGTTGCCAATCTCCAGGTACTAGCTGGAGATCTCCTGCTATTACAACTGATCTCCAGCCTATAGAGATCAGTTCATCTGGAAAAAATGTCTGCTTTGGCAATTGGACCCTATGGCATTGAAGCAGGGTTGCAAGGTCCTTCTTCACCACCGGTGGGAGGTTTTTAGGGCAGAGCCTGAGGAGGGCGGGGTTTGGGGAGTGGAGGGACTTCAATGCCATAGAGTCCAATTGCCAAAGTGGCCATTTTCTCCAGGTGAATTGATCTCTATCGGCTGGAGATCAGTTGTAATAGCAGGAGATCTCCAGCTACTACCTAGTGGTTGGCAACACTACATTGAAGTCCCTCCCATCTCCAAACCCCACCCTTCTCAGGCTCTGCCCCAAAAACCTCCCTCGGGTTACAAAGAGGGACCTGGCAACTCTATGCCTAGGAGGTGTTGAATACTCATTAATTAGGGACCTGTATTTGTTTACCAATAAACAAGAAAGAAAAATCCTATTGTTTTTTATAATGAAAGCAAAGGGCACAAGGATCATTTGTTCATTTGTTGCCCTGAATATTTTCACTTTCGGTATTGGAGCCAGGCTGGGAGGAAAACCCAATCTGGTTTAGAACTTTCAAAGCAACCATAAGAGGCGGCTTTCTCCCCTCCACCGCCTCCTCTTCTCTTCCCCTTCCCCAACTTCATTCACCATGCTGTGAGAATCCAGTCCCCACCTAGCGCTGCCAGTAGAGTTGCCAGGTCCCTCTTCTCAACCAGCGGGAGATTTTGGGGGCGGAGCCTGAGGAGGGTGGGTTTTGGGGAGGGGAGGGACTTCAATGCCATAGAGTTCAATTGCCAAAGCTGCCGTTTTTCTCCAGGTGATCTGATCTCTATCGGCTGGAGATCCTGTTGAATTAACAGGAGATCTCTTGCTACCAACTGGCAGTTGGGGGAGAAAATAGACACCACTGTACTATTATCAACCGATGAGGAAACTAGTACAGGAGCGAACCAGTATAATGAAGTGCAAAAAATATTTTTATGAGCTACTGTGTCTAACAATTACGCACAAACAATTACACATACATATTAACAAGAAATCTTATACATCAACTATACAACCCATCTCATGGACGGTAAGACAAGGAATATATCTGAACAAGAGTGCAATGTCTCTCACTGTATGTACACCAATCTTCTGTATAAGTATCATACAGGTAAATGAGTAGTTCTGACAATAATAGGTTCAAGGAGGATTTGCTTCAAATTTACCCCATTAAAGCTCCTCCCCTCCCCAAACCTTGCCCTCCTGCAGGCTCCACCTCTAAAATCTCGAGGTATTTTCCAAACCGGAGCTGGCAACTAGGGTTGCCAACTGCCAGGTAGTAGCAGGAGATCTCCTGCTAATTCAACTGATCTCCAGCTGATAGAGATCAGATCACCTGGAGAAAAATGGCCGCTTTGGCAATTGAACTCTACGACATTGAAGTCTCAGTTGTAAACCGGAAGTGATGTGCACGCGCGTTGGTGTGGCTGCGCACGCGCGATCCCCTCAGCTCTGCCCCAAAAGCCTCCCACCGGAGGAGAAGGGGGACCTGGCAGCCCTATCTCCAGGTGAACTGATCTTTTTTTTTTTTTTTTTAATTTTCTTTCAATAAGGATACAGGAAAGGAAAAAGGGAAAGGGGTAAATGTTGGCATAGTAAAAACAAAACAGTATTGTAAGATAATTTCTAATAAAGTATGGTTACAAAGTGACTTTGGTATGTTGTTCTTACTTCTAAATAATCTCTGGTATTTTAAAAATTATAGATCTTTGTTACCCGGAGATCAGTTGTAATAGTGGGAGATCTCCAGCCACCACCTGGATGTTGGCAACCCTAGTGCAGTGCAGGGCCTCTGCTCACTCCCAGCCATCCCTGGCATGGGAGGGGGCTGGTACCCCCTCCTGGGCCTCCACTGTTGCCATCTCTGGATTGGGAAATATCTGATTTGTGGCGGGGGGGGAGCCTGGGGAGGGCAGGGTTTGGGGAGGGGAGGGACTTCAATGTCATAGAGTCCAGTTGCCAAAGTGGCCCTTTTCTCCAGGTGAACTGATCTCTATTGGCTGGAGATCAGTTGTTATGGCGGGAGTACCTGGAGGCTAGCTTAGCCCTCCTTTGTGGCAGTGCAGGCCTAGGAGGGGGTGAGTGTACCTTGCTTGGGGTAACAAACTGCCTTGAACTCGCCCTGCTGCAATGAAAAGGGGGAGGTAGGTACCTGACTCTCCTTTATTACAATTAACTGTTAGCAGTCAACCCCACCCCTTGCAGGACAGCTTCCGGCCCGTAGTGATGGCAGTGCAGGGCACGTCTACGCTCCTGGAACCTGGAACAAATTTAGTACCCAGACTCTGTGCCAAAATAAGCATCCTGTCCCTATTCATGTGGTTCCAGCGGGTCACGGCAGGTGTTCGATACGCAGCGCCAGCTTTGAATGAGCCTTTGATCACATTAGAAGAGAACGAGGGAAGCAAACCTCTGTGGGATCAGTCCGAGGCACCGGTGTTTTCTTTTTCACAGTCGCTAGCAGGATGCCTCCAGCTGGAGCCCCTGTGAAGGGCGAGAAGGCAGCAGCCCTCCCCCAGCTGCTTCTCCCCTACAATTGGTTTAAGGCCTCTGAGCATGGAGGTTCCACTTATTCTTTAGCCCAGGGGTACCCAATGGGTTGTCCTCTGGCACTTTTCTTGGTGCCCGCCAAGTGTTTTTAGAAAGTGAGTGGGGCCAGGTAGAGCTCTTGCCCCGCAAGCCTTCTGATTGGCTATTGGAGATTTTATTGGCTGCGTAGATTTTTTTTTTTTTTGCGTTTTGCCATAGGGTTGCGTTTTGGGGGGTTGAGTTCTAAAGCGGACATGGCAATGCGGCGCTTCCTGGGGTAAACCCAGAAGTGATGTAATTGCATTGCGCGCGATCCCCACTCCGGAGCAGCCTGATGGATTGGAAGGCAATTACCCTCCAAAACCACCCACCAGGCAACCCTAATCAGGGCTTTTGCCTGCTTCTGAAGCCAACAATGAAGAAGAGGAGGAGGAGGAGGAGGAGGAGGAGTTGATTTTGGGAGTAGTCACACTCTTTCAGCCCCACCTACCTCACAGGGTGTCTGTTTTGGGGAGGGGAAGGGAAGGTGATTGGAAGACGGTTTGATTCTCCCTTAAGTGGTAGAGAAACTCGGCATATATATATATATAAAAACTCTTCTCTCTCTTGTACGCCGACTTTCTCTACCACTTAAGGGAGAATCAAACTGGTTTACAATCACCTTCCCTTTCCCTCCCCACAACAGACACCCTGTGAGGTGGTTGGGGCTGAGAGAGCTCTAAGAGAGCTGTGACTAGCCCAAGGTCACCCAGCTGGCTTCATGTCTAGGAGTGGGGAAACCAACCCAGTTCACCAGATTAGCCTCCGCCGCTCATGTGGAGGAGTGGGGAATCAAACCCGGTTCTCCAGATTAGAGTCCACCACTCCAAACCACCCCTCTTAACCACTACACCACACTGGCTTTCAATACATGTGACAACTGCAACTTCCCAAAGACATCCTGCTCTCCCCTCCCCGGTTCAAAGCTACAGATTTTGTACACATTTTTAGAATCTTTTGAGAAGCTTCTTCTTTCCGTCCTTCCATTCGTCAATGGCTTGATGCACTTGACCACAAAGGAAAATCCTCCCCTTGACGCATGGAAAGTCTTAGAAGAATCTAGCACAGAAAGAAGCTCCTGTTTCCATTGCTGGAATAAGTGGGAAGCTGGAGTCTGGGTTTGCCTTGAACACCAAAAGCAGGTTGATGCTGGTGCCTGCTGGGACTGAACCTGCTGGATCTGTATAAGGATGAATCCAGGCAGCTGTCATTTACGCATGGCTCAGTGTGCTCATACACACACCTATTGGATTCAACCTGCCCTGGTTGTCTGCCAGTCTTCAAGACTTTTCCTGGATCTCTTCCAGCTGCAGGTGTGTGGAGGACTTGCATGTATTATTGGTGGTAGTGGTGGAAAATGCTGTCAAGTTGCAGCTGACTTATGGTGATCCCGTAGGGTTTTCAAGGCAAGAGGTGAACAGAGGTGGTTGGCCATTGTCTGACTCTGCATAGTAACCTTAAGACTCCCTGGTGGTCTCTCATCCAAGTAGTGACCAGGGCTGACCCTGCTTAGCTTCCAAGATCTGATGAGGGCACATGTTTGATTAGTCTTTTTTAAAAAAAAAATTTTTTTTTTAAACTGCCTCTAGAAAACCAGCATGTTGGAGAAAAGTTTGGGCTACTGAAGTCTTCTCCCCAATATGTTAGTTTTCTACATGCAAGAGGTCCCCCCACCACCACCAATTTGAGAATACTTACATATTTTATACTGAAACCTGCTGGCTGAAGAGATGCAGTCCCTTCCAGGAAAAACCTGACCACTTAAACTGATTCTATAAACTGGCCCATAAACTGAGTCATGGGCTGTTGTGGAGCAGACAGAACCTGTTTTTTTGTCGAGACGGTTTGTGTACTTCCTGTCAGGAATTTTATCTCTTCCATTTTTAGGCTGAAAAGAGGGGTGGGACATCTGTGATTCCCCCATCCCCCCAACTATCCTGAGGTAGATCAGGATGAAAGAGCATGACTGGCACATGAAACCCAGACTGTTTATGCAGGGGTATTTACTTTGCAGTCCCTGCTGGACTGCTTCGAGGCTTCTTTTGCATTATTCATGATTTTACCGACCTTCAGACATGACTTCGCTCTGGCCTTGTTCTTCCCCTGCAGTTCTAGGATCCTGTTTTAGGATGAATTCAAATACTGCTTTGAGGCAAGAGCAACACAAATACCGAAAAATGGTGTTCCATTATATGTTACAATTCAGGGCGGAGCCAGAGGAGGGTGGGGTTTGGGGAGGGGAGGGACTTCAATGCCATAGAGTCCAATGGCCAATGCGGCCATTTTCTCCAGGGGAACTGATCTCTATCAGCTGGAGATCACTTGCAACAGCAGGAGAATAGGGGAATAGGTGGTTACGAATTTTCATTATTATTCATGTTAATAACAGGTTATTGAAGAGGAACTGATGAAGATATGAACAGAAACGGCCATCTTCCTTTTCAGCCTGATTTTCTTGTCAACCTGACATGTGTTGAATATAAGGACTATTGTTCCTGTAAAAAGATAAAAGAGGATTTATGACATTAATATGAGATATTGTGATTGATTGTGTACTTACCTGGTCAACATATCTGAATTGTAACATATAATGGAACACCATTTTTCGGTACATTGTTGATTCCAAGATACCTTTGTATTCTATATTTTGATTCCCATTACATTTTGGGTTATGTTTATATGAGTCAATATTCTGTGTGTCTTTGGGTTGAACCACCAGGTACCAGCAGGAGATCTGCTATTATGAGTGATCTCCAGCCGACAAGAGATCAGTTCCTCTGGAGAAAATGGCCGCTTTGGCCATTGGACTCTATGGCCTTGAAGTCCCTCCCCTCCCCAAACCCCACCCTCCTCAGGCTCCACCCCAAAAACCTCCCGCCGGTGGCGAAGAGGGACCTGGCAACCCTAGTGGGGATGCAAGAGGGAAGGAGTGCTTTAAGAGAGCAGGAGCGTCAAGGGCGGCAGACTGACCAGCGTGTCGGCGTCTAACGGGAGCTCCGCCATGCCGAGCAGCCCCGATGCACAGGGGCTCGGCCTATGAGTGGCAGGGAACACATTCAGCATGATAAAAATGCGCAGTCGGTGCTCCTTCCTCTGGAAAGGGAAAAGGCTGAACTTGGGGGGCCTTTATGCTGTGCTCAGAGCACCCTCCGCCCCGGCTTGCGGTGGCATGTGGCGACAAAGGCGGTCCCCTTAAGTTGACGTGACAAGGGGGGGGACGGGGACTGCCACTTAACCGTGGCCACGGTGCACCACAGGGTGGCCTTTCCCTTCTGCTCACGCCTCCCGGTGCCATTGGCATGGCGCCCGTCAGCACCATCCTCCTCAAAAACGCTCGTCTTTGATGAAGAAGAATAAAGGCGGCCTTCCTGTTTCCATAGCAACCCCACGCGGCCTTCTTCCTCGCCAAAAGCGCCAACCAATTTGTTCACGCGAGGAGGTTTCCAGCCCCCGGTTTTGTTTCCCCTTCACCCCCTTCCCCTTTGCAGTTTCCCCGACTCTTGAAACCGTTCCAGCTTCGCTTTCAATAGGGTTTGAAAGGGCCGGGCGGGGGGTGGCGGGGTGGGCAGGGCGAACGCCCGGCCTCACGGGGCGCCGGATGGCACTAATTGGAAGGACCCTGCTGGGACCCTGGCCTGGCTGGTCCCTTTGAGCAGGGAGGCCTGCCACTTTTGCCCATGGCGACGTGCTTCCCGGCTCGTGGACGGCCCTCGCCAAGGGGGAAACTAGGGCCCGGTTATAGGGTTGCCAACCTCCAAGCAGTGGGGGAGAAACAGGCATCTCTATACTAATACCAAAGGTTAGGAAAACAGCATAGGAGCGAAAAACATTTACAAACAAGGTGCAATTTTTATATAAGCTACAATGTACAAATACAAGTAACCACACTATAACCAACACATAGTATGTACAAAATATACAATCAAGGAGCAAAAAATCGAAAGATTTTTTGCTCCTTGATTGTATATTTTGTACATCGAAAGATTTTTGTATATTGTATATTTTGTACATCGAAAGATTTTTTGCTCCTTGATTGCATATTTTGTACATCGAAAGATTTTTGTATATTGTATATTTTGTACATACTATGTGTTGGTTATAGTGTGGTTACTTGTATTTGTACATGGTATGTTTATAGGAATCTCAGTAGCTTATATAAAAATCGCACCTTGTTTGTAAATGTTTTTCGCTCCTATACTGTTTTCCTAACCTCCAAGTGGTGGCTGGAGATCTCCCGCTATTACAACCGATCTCCAGGTAGGGTTGCCAACTCTGGGTTGGGAAATCCCTGGAGATTTTGGGGGTGGAGCCTGAGGAGGGTGGGGTTTGGGGAGGGGAGGGGCTTCAATGCCACAGAGTCCAATTGCCAAAGCGGCTGTTTTCTCCAGGGGAACTGATCTCTATCACCTGGAGATCAGTTGTAATAGTGGGAGATCTCCAGCTAGTACCTGGAGGTTAAGCAACCCAAATTAACACCACTGTACCTATACCTAAGGTTAGTAAACTGGTACAGATGATAGCTTACCAATTATATAACAACAAGTGTATTGAAAGTAACAAATAGCACCAAGCCAATAATTAGGCAAAACCGAATACAAAGTATAGGATATACAATCACAATAACTTCAAACAGAAGTCTTCAATAGCAGAAAGATGAGCAGGGAGACGATCGTTTCAATTCATTCAGATCTTCATCAGTCCCAATCAGTCATCCATTTCAAGTTAGTTATAATTCAATTACAGCCCATATGGCTCCAATAGTCTTCAACTCAGTACAAAAATTCAATCCCTTTACAGGGTACAAAATGCAACTATAATCTTTTTTCTTTCAAAAATTCCAACACGTGGATATTGAGTTTATACAGTTGCAAAAGACACACCCACAATACAACGTTCCCGTACGGGATACAAGCTGTAGCCTGGAGGTTGGCAACCCCAATGTCTTGAATACTTCTTGGTATTCCAGTGGCCCTGGAAGGTTGGTTTTATTTCTTCCTGTTTTTAAAATTGCATACTGCCTGTCCACCAACATGCTGGATGCGGGCACTATTAAAAAACAAAACAGAACTCAGAAGGAATGCATGTTCTTTCCCCTTCCCCACCTGTGCTGCTTGTCCCTCTACTTGCTTTAGGATGTGTGTGTGTGTTTTTTTAATTTATTATTAACTAATATTAAGGCTCTCTGCTTCTACTCTGGGCACGCTAGGCAAGGTTTCCTTTAGGTTATTTTTGTGTTAAACCTCACCTTGTGCTGCTCTGCACAGGGAGTAGCTTTTCTCCCTCCTCTCATAATACTGGAATGTGGGGTCATCTGCTGAAGCTGGAGGGTGACAGATTCAAAACTGATAAAAGGAAGTATTTTCCCACACAACTCATAGTGAAATTGTGGAACTCCCTGCCCCAGGATGTGGTGATGGATGCCAACTTGGAAGGCTTTAAGAGGGGAGTGTTCATGGAGGAGGGGTATTCACTGCTGCTAGTCAAAAATGGCTACTAGTCATGATGCGTACCTATTCTCTCCAGTATCAGAGGAGCGAGCCCATTATATTAGGTACTGTGGAACGCAGACAGGATAATGCTGCTGCAGTTGTCTTGTTTGTGGGCTTCCTAGAGGCACCTGGTTGTGAACAGACTGCTGGACTTGATGGGCCTTAGTCTGATCCAGCAGGGCTTTTCTTATGTTCTTATGAATACTAGTCATGATGTATTCCTATTCTCTCCAGGATCAGATGAGCATGCCTATGATATTAGGTGCTGTGGACAATGCTGCTGCAGTTGTCTTGTCTGTGGGCTTCCTAGAGGCACTCGGTCGGCCACTGTGTGAACAGACTGCTGGACTTGATGGGCCTGGGTCTGATCCAGCAGGGCTTTTCTTATGTTCTTATGAGCATGCCTATTATATTAGGTGCCGTGGAACACAGGCAGGACAATGCTGCTGCAGCCGTCTTGCTTGTGGGCTTCCTAGAGGCACCCGGTTGGCCACTGTGTGCACAGACTGCTGGACTTGACGGGCCTGGGTCTGATCCAGCAGGGCTTTTCTTATGTTCTTATGCCTATTATATGAGATGTTTTGGAACATAGGCATGACAATGCTGCTGCTGCTGTCTTGTTTGTGGGGCTTCCTAGAAAGGGTTGCCAGGTCCCTTTTCGCCACCGGCAGGAGATTTTGGGGGTGGCGCCTGAGGAGGGCGGGCTTTGGGGAGGGACTTCAGTGCCATAGAGTCCAATTGCCCAAGCGGCCGTTTTTTCCAGGTGAGCCGATCTCCATCGGCTGGGTACCAGTCGTAATAGCAGGAGCTCTTCAGCTAATACCAGGAGGTTGGCAACCCTATTCCTAGAGGCCCCTGGTTGGCCACTGCGTGAACAGACTGCTGGACTTGACGGGCCCGGGTCCGATCCAGCAGGGCTTTTCTTAAGTTTTTACGTTCTCGGGGCTCAACAGCGCCGCACTTGTCGCCCCTTTTGGTTCATCTCCGGAGGAAGGGAAAAAAACAAAACCCCAAACCCACTCTGCACATGCTCAGAGGAGCTGGTCTAAAAACCATTTATTCAGTTCCCAACCTTTTTTTGACCAGGGACCACTAGGACTTTTTTGTTCGGTGCAGGGACCCCAAGGTTCAAAATAAAAACTCAGAGAATTTGAAAATAAACTTTAATCACAACTGTTAGTTAAACATTAAACTTAGAACAATATTTGAATACATATTTTTATAATAGAGAACTTTTAATTGAAAATATTAATTTATTATGGGTGTATAACTTTGTTTCGCGGACCTTAATTTAGTTCTCGCGGACCCCTGGGGGTCCACGGACCCCTGGTTGGGAACCAACAGACAGTGGGCGAAAGCGCACGGTCGCTTGAGTCTCCTTTCGTCCCTGTTCCAGCCAGGATCCAGCCGGGATCGAACGCCCGGACGTTCTTCCCTGTTCCAGCCAGGATCCAGCCGGGATCGAACGCACATCCGTGCGTTCGATCCCGGCTGGATCCTGGCTGGAACAGGGAAGAACGTCCGGGCGTTCGATCCTGGCTGGATCCTGGCTGGAACAGGGAAGGACGTCCGTGCGTTGGATCCTGGCTGGATCCTGGCTGGAACAGGGAAGAACGTCCGGGCGTTGGATCCTGGCTGGATCCTGGCTGGAACAGGGAAGAACGTCCGGGCGTTCGATCCCGGCTGGATCCTGGCTGGAACAGGGAAGAACGTCCGGGCGTTCGATCCCGGCTGGATCCTGGCTGGAACAGGGAAGAACGTCCGGGCGTTCGATCCTGGCTGGATCCTGGCTGGAACAGGGAAGAACGTCGATGCGTTGGATCCTGGCTGGATCCTGGCTGGAACAGGGAAGGACGTCCGTGCGTTCGATCCTGGCTGGATCCTGGCTGGAACAGGGAAGGACGTCCGTGCGTTCGATCCTGGCTGGATCCTGGCTGGAACAGGGAAGAACGTCGATGCGTTGGATCCTGGCTGGATCCTGGCTGGAACAGGGAAATCTGGGCCGCCTCCGTCCGTCTTCAACCGGGGGGCGGGCGGTGTGGGGGGGGGAGAGCCCTGCGAGCTGCCTGCGGGCGTGGGCTGGAGTCACCGGGGCCCCTCCCCGGGGGCGAGCCGCCGCGCTCCGCCTCGCAACGCGCGCCGCTCGCCTCCGCTCGCCAAGGCGGCCCCTCTCCCCGGCTGCCTTCTCGCCGCCTCTGGCTCGCCTTGCCGGGGGAGGAGGAGGAGGAGGAGGAGGAGGAGGAGGAGGCAGCCGGGCGCTGCTCCGGAGGCGCACGGCCGCCGCGCAGACAATAGGCGGCTGGCTGGCTGGCTGGCTGGCGAGGCGGGTTGCATGGAGGCGGCGGCGGCGGAGCGCGCCAGCTCCGCCCGGGGCGGCCGAGCGGCGAGCCGGGACGGGCCCGCCGACCAGCTGAGCGGCTCCGGAGCGGCGGAGGCGCCGCGAGGCCGTCGGGGCGCGCCGGGGCTGCGCCGCCTTCCTTAGCCGGCCCCGCCGCGCCTTTCCCCCGCGAGAGCCCCTGCGGACGATGAGCGGCAGGTGACGACGATGATGATGATGATGCTGGACTGCCAGGTAAGGAACGGCGGGGGGGGGGGACGAGCGCCGAGGCCGGCTGCGGCTCAGCTCCCCGCCCCGAGGAGCTTCCCCTGGGCGGAGGAGGGCCCCGCTGGCAGCAGCCCGGAGGCCTCTGGCGGCGAGCAGCCTGCTGGCCGAGAGGTTCCTCGCTTTCTTTTTCTGGCTCCGTGGTCGGGCGTCTGCTTGGCAGGCGGAAGGTCCCCGGTTCAAGGGACTAGGTCGGCGGGGGAGGTGAAAGACTTCTCCTAGACCCTGGAGAGGTCCCCGGTTCAACCGCCGGCATCTCCAGTTAAGGGACCAGGCAAGTAGATGATGTGAAAGACCCCTGCCTGAGACCGTGGAGAGGGGCTGTGGCTCAGTGGTAGAGCCTCTGCTTGGCGTGCAGGAGGTCCCAGGTTCAATCCCCAGCATCTCCAGTTAAGGGACCAGGCCAGTAGGTGATGGGAAAGACCCCTGCCTGAGACCCTGGAGGGCCGCTGCCGGTCTGAGCAGACAATACTGGCTTGGGTGGACCGAGGGTCTGATTCAGTAGATGGCAGCTTCATGTGCATTTTGGGGTTGGCTGTGGCTCAGTGGTAGGGCGTCTGCTTGGCATGCAGAAGGTCCCCGGTTCAAGAGACTAGGTCAGCGGGTGAGGTGAAAGACTTCTCGTAGACCCTGGAGAGGTCCCAGGTTCAACCCCCCCGGCATCTCCAGTTAAGGGACCAGGCAAGGAGGTGATGTGAAAGACCTCCGCCTGAGACCCTGGAGCGCCGCTGCCGGTCTGAGCAGACAATACTTGGCTTGGGTGGACCAAGGGTCTGATTCAGTAGAAGGCAGCTTCATGTGCATATTGGGATTGGCTGTGGCTCAGTGGTAGGGCGTCTGCTTGGCGTGCAGAAGGTCCCCGGTTCAATCCCCGGCATCTCCAGTTAAGGGACCAGGCAAGGAGGTGATGTGAAAGACCTCCGCCTGAGACCCTGGAGAGCCGCTGCCGGTCTGAGCAGACAATACTGGCTTGGGTGGACCAAGGGTCTGATTCAGTAGAAGGCAGCTTCAAGTGCATATTGGGATTGGCTGTGGCTCAGTGGTAGGGCGTCTGCTTGGCGTGCGGAAGGTCCCCGGTTCAAGGGACTAGGTCAGCGGGTGAGGTGAAAGACTTCTCCTAGACCAGGGGTGGGGAACCTTTCTTCCGCCAAGGGCCACTTGGATATTTATGACATCATTTGCGGGCCACACAAAATTATCCGCTTAAAAATTAGCCTGCTGTATTTGGTCAAACATTTAGCCAGGAGGCGCGACCGGAGTCGGCTCCGAGTGTCTGCCACATAGAGCGACTCGCTTTTGAGCTCTGCCGTCCCCAGCTGGGCCCAAGAGATTCAGGCAGGGCAGCATCCTTCTGAGCTAGAGATCTGCCAGGACCCATGAAGGGCCAGACCAAATGATTTCGCAGGCCTTATGCGGCCCCCGGGCCTGACGTTCCCCACCTCTGTCCTAGACCCTGGAGAGGTCCCAGGTTCAACCCCCAGCATCTCCAGTTAAGGGACCAGGCAAGTAGGTGATGGGAAAGACCCCTGCCTGAGACCCTGGAGAGCCGCTGCCGGTCTGAGCAGACAATACTGGCTTGGGTGGACCAAGGGTCTGATTCAGTAGAAGGCAGCTTCATGTGCATATTGGGATTGGCTGTGGCTCAGTGGTAGGGCGTCTGCTTGGCGTGCAGAAGGTCCCCGGTTCAATCCCCGGCATCTCCAGTTAAAGGGACCAGGCAAGGAGGTGATGTGAAGGACCGGAGACCCTGGCGGGCCACTGCTGGTCTGAGTAGACAATACTGACTTGGATCGACCAGGGGTCTGATTCAGTATAAGGCAGCTTTGTGTGTTCGTGGATGCCTGGGGCCTGATCCACCAAGGGGCTTCTTCGGGGCTGAGAAACGGGGCGGCTGGCTGACAGCCAGGGCCAGCCACTGAGTGGAACCTTCATGGATGTGGGATCCTGCATGATGGGGGGAGGGTTGGGGTCACTGGGGATGTGGGGGGGAGGGTAGTTGTTAATTTCCTGCATTGGTCAGGGGGTTGGACTAGATGACCCTGGTGGTCCCTTCCAATTCTATGATGGACAGAGAAGGCCGGGCCCTAGGCGTGCTTCCTGAAGGCTGCCCCCTGTTGGAGGCAGGATGCTGGGTTGGGTGGAGCTTAATCTGGCAGGTGGTTGGCCAGGGCTCAGGCCTCTGCTTTGCATGTTCTGGTGTGAAAGCGAATGAAGGCGACTGTGTCTCTGAGCTCATACCAAGTGCTTCCCAGGATCACCCTGTGGAACTGAGGGGTGAGGAGGCGGGATTTGCTTTCCCTTCTCTTGCATTCTACGGTCGTTTTTGGAAAACAGTCACAAATGTTCACTCAGGAGGCCCCATCCTTTGTGTCTTTGCTTAAAATTAAGACCCTGTGCTTCTGGAGGGGCTTACTCTTGAAAAAGTGTTCTGAGGATCGGTGCCTTAGCCTTACTAGCAGGTTCTTAATAGCACACCACCCACACAAGGATGAACCTTATAAAATAGTGAGAATCAGGGCTGCCAACCTCCAAGTCGGGCAAGAAGAGCCTGAAGAGCTGTTGGAATTACAACTGGGGAGGGGCTGTGGCTGAGTGGTAGAGCATCTGCTTGGCATGCAGAAAGTCCCAGGTTCAATCCCTCGCATCTCCAGTTAAAGGGACTTAATTCTTATACTGAGAGGGCCTCTGAACATGAGCTGTATGTCTTTCTTTCGCCACGGTTTGCCTGTCTAAACCTGGGGTGTGGGGCTAGACATGCAGGCAGATGTGAGCTCTGACCCCTCTCTGGCTTTTAAAATGAGCTGCACAAAAGCATCCTTTGTGCGCGGGAAGGTGATGCGTTGACTCTTTTTGTGGCTTTACCAAATTGCCACCTTCACTGCTGACGCAGGGCGGCTGGGAGCCCAGTGTGCCTGTTGTGGCCTGTCTGGAGCTGCCTGCCGGAGCCTGCTACCAGTAGCAAGGCCAGGGATGAGGAGCCCCACCTCCCAATCACTAGAGTTGCCAACCTCCAGGTACTATATATAAACAAAGTGCAAGTTTTATGAGCTACTGAGGTGAAACAAGGACCATATACATGACACATACAAAGCACAAATATATACAATATATACAATCCGCACAAAGCAGAAATTATTCCAAAGGTCTCAAACGAGTATCAGATAAGTAATAGTATTGTAATCCTTGTGTATAAAGTCCTGGACTTTATACACAAGGATTACAATACTATTACTTATCTGATACTCGGTTGAGACCTTTGGAATAATTTCTGCTTTGTGCGGATTGTATATATTTGTGCTTTGTATGTGTCATGTATATGGTCCTTGTTTCACCTCAGTAGCTCATAAAACTTGCACTTTGTTTATATATATTATCCTGTACTGCTTTCCTAACCTCTTGGTATTAGTACAGAGGTGCCATTTTTCTCCCCCCAACCTCCAGGTATTAGCTGGAGATCTGCTATGACAACTGATCTCCAGCCGATAGAGGTCAGTTCACCTGGAGAAAATGTCCACTTGGGCAATTGGACTCTCTGGCATTGAAGTCCCTCCCCAAATCCCACCCTCTTCAGTCTCCGCCCCAAAAACCTCCCACCGGTGGCAAAGAGGGACCTAGCAATTCTACCAATCGCCTCTGGGAAGGCAGCTCTGGCAAAGTGCCCTCTGAGAGCTGTGTCTCCCGACCCTCTCCTGAGACCCTGGAGAGCCACTGCTGGTCTGAGTAGACAATACTAACCTTGATGGACTAAGGGTCTGATTTGGTATAAGGCAGCTTCATGTGTGTTCATGTGTGTGATGGTTTCTCTTTCTTTTCATCTGCTGTTTGTGATACAAGGAGGGGGGGTTTCAGCAACAAATAACGTAAACCAAATATTCATTATTTTGATATAAGATCAGCTCTGAATAAAAATTAAAAGTTAGGTTAAAATAATTAAAAGGAAAAAATATGTTAATGGTTCTGGAAGAAATGATTTGAACAGGAGGAGGAAAGATCAGCTATGGGTTTTTGAATCCCACATGACCGAAGGCAAAATTTGGCCACTTGGGTGGTTATCTCCCGAGAGGAGTCTGCTAAGAGAAGGGAAACTTTAGCTTCTTCAGATCTCCCAGGAAAGGTTGACAATACAGGGAGAATATACTGCAATCTTATATCGTTGTAAAAAGGGCATCACAGCGGAACATGTTCTATGGTTTCCACTTTCTCTGTTTTGCATGGGCCTAATCGTTGGTAAAAATGAATATGGTGATACCTGCCTTCTAGGAGGGCTGAAGGTAAGGCATTGAACCGTTCAAGAGTAAAGGCCCTTTGGTATTTACATACTTCCAGGGATCCAAGCGAACAAATAACGTAAAACAATCTTGCCGTTTACAAACTGGCTCTCCTGAAATAACTGGAGCTTGAAAAGATGACCTTCCTTTGTAGCCTCAGGTGTTGGGTTGCGAAACGTCATCTGGAGGAGCCCACCTGTCCGGTTAACCCGGATGTGATGGTTGACTGGATCCCTGCAGGTGAACTGGCCATTAACCCTTCACTTGCTGCCCTTCACTTGCTCCTGGGCTAGAGAGGCAGTTCTGTAAGCTTCTGCTGGCTCCTGTGAAACCAGTAAAAGGTGTGGGTGAGATGGTGTTTGGTAAAAGTTTGGAAGCCAGAGAGTTGTTGGGATCAGGGCTTTGTGGGAGCATCGCTGAGTACGCAAAGCAAGTAAATAGATGCAGATGGGTTCGTTTTGTGTAACAATCTGAATTTGTGTGCAAATCTCAGAAACCCCGGTTTCTTGATGCAGAATTTTTGTTTTCAGAGAATATGCAGGCCTTTTCTTCTCCTTTGCCCAAAAGGCACTCATTAGCAAGGCCTCCTTGATTTTCAGTCCTGAGATGCCACAGGTTGTATTTTGCCATAATGAAAATCTTTGCACAGAGAGCCAGATGGCAGCTTTAAAAATGAGGTCCAGTCAAGGGAATCTTTGGCAACGGTTGATGTTTTTGGAAGTATTTCCAGAGTGAATTTTGGCAGATGCGGCATTTCACGTCACAATCTCATGAAGGGTGGGGGGAGTTGCATGTGTCAAAACTTACTCTGGGGCACATCTGTTTAAGGAAGAGGAGAGCCAGCGTGGTGTAGTGGTTAAGAGCATTGGTTTGGAGCAGAGAACTTTAATCTGGAGAACCGGGTTTGATTCCCCACTCCTCCACATGAGTGGCGGAGGCTAATCTGGTGAACTGGGTTGGTTTCCCCACTCCTCCACATGAAGCCAGCTGGGTGACCTTGGGGTAGTCACAGTTCTCTCTGAGCTCTCCCAGCCCCACCTACCTGACAGGGTGGGTGTTGTGGGGAGGGGAAGGGAAGGTGATTGTAAGCCGGTTATGATTCTCCCTTAAGTGGTAGAGAAAGTCGGCATATAAAAACCTCCTCCTCCTCCTGGTTGCTCTGCAGCTTGTGCTTGTCAGTGATTCAGACAATCTGTTCTGCTCAGGTAGGGGAGAGCAGGAGGGACCTGCGAACGACAACAGCTGTACTCTTACTAG
The DNA here is from genome assembly GCF_029931775.1 of Euleptes europaea. Classification (NCBI taxonomy): domain Eukaryota; kingdom Metazoa; phylum Chordata; class Lepidosauria; order Squamata; family Sphaerodactylidae; genus Euleptes; species Euleptes europaea. The sequence goes on along the minus strand of NC_079325.1, from coordinate 52,112,455 downwards.
CCAGCAGGTGGCACCTGTTACTACGTTTAGGTGAACAGTCCTCATTGGCAGATTGTACTTCTGGGTTGACTGAAGCCATAAGAAGTCCCCGTCTGTGTTGCTCTGTTCAGTCTGCAGCGAGAATGGAAGCAGAGTTGCTCCCCTTAATGACACCTGGTGACGTTTCACATTTGCCTCGATTTGGCCGCCACCTGGTTTTGTGCTAGAATATCGGCCGCTGTTCTGAGACAGACGTCACGTCCTGAGTTTCCAAGAAAGCAGGTGCAAACGTTTTGTCATCGGTGTGAGAGTTGCATCGCACATATTTTCTGTCAGTTGCGAAAGGACGATAACTCTTTGGATCCTTCTCTGTGTGGGTGAATGAGCCTGTGGAAGAGAGACATTTCTAGAGATGTGGCACCAGTCAGTTAGGAAGAGGGCCCAGTTAGAAGAAGAATTGGTTTTTATATGCCGGATTTCTCTACCACCTAAGGAAGAATCGAACCAGCTTACAATCAGCTTCCCTTCCCCTCCCCACAACAGACACCGGTGAGGTGGGTGGGGCTGAGAGAGCTCGAAGAGAACTGTGACTAGCCCAAGGTCACCCAGCTGGCTTCATGTGGAGGAGTGGGGAAACCAACTCGGTTCACCAGATTAGAGTCCATTGCTCATGAGGAGGAGTGGGGGATCGAACCCGGTTCTCCAGATTAGAGTCCACCGTTCCTAACCGCCACTCTTAACCATTACACCACATTGTTCACATAGACAGTCCTCCAGCTACATGGAACTGTGGGGAAGAACCACCCACTGGTAAAACCCCATGTGGAGGAGTGGACAATCAAACCCGGTTCTCCAGATTAGAGTCCATTGCTCCAAACCACCACTTAACCACTACACCACTCTGGCTAACAGTGTTAGGATCCTCAGGGAGCTCCAGCAATGGACCATTCTGGCATCCTTCCCGTTGCTAGAAAGCTGTCCCTGGTAACCAGCTTTGCAGGTAGGCCAATTGGAGGAGGGAGCGATGGTGGAAGGCCAGCATTGCGTGGTAAGAATGGTTCGCTGGCAAGGCCCGCTTGCTTGCTTGCTTCACACCATATTCCTCACTCAGCCCTCTCAGTCTTCTGGGTAGGAGTGGTATGACATATGGAGGCATGGTCTAACAATGATCCATTGTATCCGAAGTTTCTTCCAGCTCCGTCATTTGTAGTGTGGCCAGGTCCCTCTTCCCCATCGGTGGGAGGTTTTTGGGGCGGAGCCTGAGAGGGCGGGGTTTGGGGAAGGGAGGGACTTCAATGCCATAGAGTCCAATTGCCAAAGCGGCCATTTGCACCAGGGGAACTCATCTCTATCTGCTGGAGATCAGTTGTACTAGCAGGAGATCTCCAGATAGTACCTGGAGGTTGGCAACCCTAGTCATTTGCAAGAAAGGTGTTTCTGCCAGGGGAGAGGGAAAGGTGTGTGTGCGAGAAAGAGAGAAGGAATATGCGGCTCACACAAATGAGCCTCTCTCCCATGACCTGTCAGTCTTCTCTTCCTCCTTTCCACTCGCTGATATGCTCACCCTTCTCTTTGCTGCCTGAAATGTGTGCTTTGGGCAAGAGGAGAGGGGAATCCTGGGTTGGCCGTTAAGGGTCCTGGTGGCATCCTTTAGGGGCCTGGATTTGGCTGCACTCCATTAGCTGTTTACTGCTACAACAGGTCCCCAAGGCCACATGCCTTTGGGGGGGGGGCTGTGGCTCAGTTTGTAGAGCATCTACTTGGCATGCAGAAGGTCCCAGGTTCAACCCCCGGCATCTCCAGTTAAGGGACCAGGCAAGTAGGTGATGTGAAAGACCTCTGCCTGAGACCCTGGAGAGCCGCTGCCAGTCTGAGTAGACAATACTGACTTGGATGGACCAAGGGTCTGATTCAGTAGAAGGCAGCTTCATGGGTTCACGCCTTCCCTCCATCTTGCAGAGAGGCATCCCTCTCTTTTCTCTGTCGGTGTCCTCTGTTTGTCTCCGCTGTCTTTTGTTCTTCCTCCTCCTCCGTATAGTTTGGCTGGCACTCAGAGAAAATGTTTATCGGTTGTGGCCTTGACGTCAGGGTTTGTGGGTTGCTGGATCACAAAACATCCAGGATAAGTTTTATTTTCCCCAAGGGGGAGAGACAGGAGGAGTCCACATAATTATAAGATTGCTGGCGCCCTCCGATGGGAAGTTTGACATCATCTAGACACAGCTGAACTCACCAAGACTCTCTGAAGTTTGTCTGATTTGTGGCTCAGAGGAGACGGTCATGGTTTCTGGCTCCATCTCCATCTTTGCTGGAACAAGCTCTCACCTATTCCACAGGAGGCCGAGGGCTCGTTCTCTTCCTCTCCGATCCGACGCCTGGCTCCCTTTGCCTGGAAAGGTCCGGTTTATGCTGGAGTCAGGAAATGAGCATTATCAAAAATTGTGTCTGAAGCATTAAGTGTGGAAGCCAAAATGAACAGTCCCCGGCCAGGCCTTGTGTTTGAGTCTAGGAGAGGTTTAAGGACTGGGTCCAGGAACCATCTTTCCCTGTCAAAAATTCAGAATATGATGGTTCGGGGCCAGCCCCCGTCTTCCCAGTTTGGATTTGCATTTTCACAGGACTGCAGGTTCCTCCATCTCCCTCCCCTTTCTTCCTAGCCTGGCTCAGGAACTGGGCTGTCAGTCAAAGGCAATTCAGTCAAGTGGAAATGAGAAGTGACAAATATTCAGAATGTAGTGATTCCCCCCTCCCCAGTTTTGCCACTTCAGACTCCAAACATGCATGCTATATCAAAAACTGAGTTACTTGGATATTGTTTCCTCTTGATTGGTTGGATTTGGATAGGCAGGAGACATGAAATCACATCAGCTGTCAAATACTAAATACTGATGCACGCCAGCTGTTAGGTACTAGAGATTGTTTCATGTCAGAAGTTTGTCGACATGTGAAGGGCTACTCCCTGCCAGCTATCTAGTGTCAAACATCAGATATCAAACCCACAGGGGGCAGAATATTTAACATCCTTTTAAGTGAAGTTTGAGAAGCAAATTAAATCAAGCCCCCTGGGGCAACACCATGACTGAGGGCAGAAGTTGCGACCGGGAAGACGGGTTGGTGTGTGGTAGCCAAAGTCATTCCATGGGCCTGTTTCACCCAAGCCGGAGAATGAGGTTCCGGTGAAAAGAGAGAAGAAGAGTTGGTTTTTATATGCCGACTTTCTCTACCACTTAAGGAAGAATCAAACCGGCTTACAATCACCTTCCCTTCCCCTCCCCACAACAGACACCCTGTGAGGTAGGTGGGGCTGAGAGAGTTCAGAGAGAACTGTGACTTGCCCCAGGTCACCCTGCTGGCTTCATGTGGAGGAGTGGGGAAACCAACCCAGTTTACCAGGTTAGAGTCTGCTGCTCATGTGGAGGAGCGGGGAATCAAACTCGGTTCTCCAGATTAGAGTCCACTGCTCCAAACCACCGCTGTTAACCACTACACCATGCTGACTCCACCACTTTAGACTGCTGGTAGAGGATCTCATTTTAGAATGGTCTCCTCTGTTAAAAACTCCAAGTGAACAGAAAACCCAGCACAGCTAGCAAAGAAAAGGAGGAGACCAGATTTTGTCTTCCTACTGTGTTAGCTGTCTTATTCTCATGGGATTTTTCACTGCATATCCAATACAGAGTTTCTGGATCAGCCAGCTGTTTGGGGATTCTGAACCCTGGGGGTCCTGATTCTGAAAGCCTCTACTCACTGTAGCCCTGGCGTTCTCCCCCAAACTCATTAGCTCCCCCTCTAGCTTTAGAACATAAATCAAATCTTTAATAATACAGTCAATGACCAGCAAGCACACATACAGAGCATAGTAACCTGTACCTGTTTTCATATTACAGGTCTAAAAGATAAGGTTGAAAATGCAAGACATCATGGGCTTAACGATGACCCCTTATATAGTACGGTGAACCGTTTGTTCTTTTCCTAGCTGGGTATGCTGGATTTTAATAGCTTCGGTGCAGAATTTAGAACATAAGAAAAGCCATGCTGGATCAGACCAGGGCCCATCAAGTCCAGTAGTCTGTTCACACAGCGGCCAACCAGGTGCCTCTAGGAAGCCCACAAGCAAGACGACTGCAGCAGCAGCATCCTGCCTGTGTTCCACAGCACTTAATATAATAGGCATAAGAACATAAGAAAGGGCATGCTGGATTAGACTAAAGTCCATTAAGCCCAGCAGTCTGTTCACACAGTGGCCAACCAGGTGCCTCTAGGAAGCCCACAAACAAAGACGACTGCAGCAGCATTGTCCTGCCTGTGTCCCACAGCACCTAATATAATAGGCATGCTCCTCTGATCCTGGAGAGAATAGGTCTGCATCGTGACTAGTATCCATCTTGACTAGTAGCTTTCTAGTCATGGCTGAGCTTTTAGAGCTTTTAGAAAATTGTTAACACATATGAACACATGAAGGTGACTTATACTGAATCAGGTCATCAAGGTCAGTATTGTCTACTCCGACTGGCAGCGGCTCTCCAGGGTCTCAAGCAGTGGTCTTTCCCATCACCTACTGCCAGCTCCTTAAACTGGAGGTGCCAGGGATTGAACCTGGGACGTTCCACATGCCAAGCAGATGCTCTACCACTGAGCCATGGCCCTTCTCCCACAGCATTTGAGCACATAACACAGCATTTGAGCACATGAAAGAGCCACCGTTCAAAGATTCGGTGAGGTGGGGGGGGCGGCACATTTGGGAGCCATGGCAATAACAGGGTAGGGGTGGGGATATCCGAACCTATACTATGGGAGGATGGGGGTTGACAGGGCAGAGCGGTGGTTAGGTCTGCTCCCTGCAAGGAGTTTATCCCCAGAGAAAATGTTGACCATTTTCCACTGGACAGCAGCTCTTTGTGGGCTGATGGCAACAACCATGTAAGCAGGCAGTTCTCTGGAGAGCTGTGAGCATGTGGCGCAATGAACTCAACCATGCCCTCTCCATCTGGCCTGCTAGGTCTAATTTTAAGTGTGATGCCAGCAGGCAAAAAGAGCTCCCTTGTGCGACGCTGCTTATGCTGGGCATATTATTTAAACTGCCATGCAATATTAGGGTGCTATTGCTGCACGTGCCTGGGCCACATATCCCTGGCATGCATATGTTGCATGCGTACCAGCTGAGACCCAGTTTGCATGATCCACTGAGAGCATGCCAATGGGTACATTCTTCTGCCCTGCCAGGGTCATTCTTAAATCAGGTCTTACTGCAAGGATGTGGTTTAATTTGCCACTTAGTGTGATTGGGTACTGGAGACTTCCTACGAGAGATGTGCCCAGCTGGATTGGGCCAGTGGTCCATTGAGTGCAGCACCCTGTCTCTTACAGGGGCCAGAGTTGATCCAAGATATTTAGACACTCTTGCCCCCCCTTGTCAGAAGTAAAAAAGGATAGTTCAGATCTAAATAACTGTCAGTTTGGTGCTGAGAATCTATTGCCTGACTTGGCTTTCGCATTTGGCCTCATGCCAGCCCTCCCCATGGTTGTAGGCACTTGTGGTGAGTTTATGGGAGACTGCTCACCAGCAGGTGACCACCACAGCTACCCACTGATGTCAGTTTTTCGTTTTTGAAAGCAGAGCTGAGTCTGCCCAGCGGAATTCCATAGTCTGGCTGCTGGAGGAATAAGTTCACACTTACCCTTGTTATTTAAAAAAAGAAATAGAAGTTCATTACACAAGGGCGATACAATAAAATTACTGCAGAAGCATGAAAATGCCCATTTTGTCCGGATCAAATAGACTCCTTAGCCCACATTGTTTTAGCATGTCCTCAAAATCATATTGCACGAAATAAATGTATCACTCCCTGGATAAAACCACTAAAGACACTTTCTGAGACGCGGATACTGCGTTATCTGCTGTCAAATAGATCGGTCAGGTGTGTGAGAGATGTGGCAACTTTTCTCTTTATAGTGTCAAGGGAAAATTAAATTTCATTTCCCCTTTTTAAAGTGTGACGTGGTTGATGGATGGCCAGGGGCTGTTAAATCTAGGGAAAGGAAAACAAAGAAGTTCATTATTGTAAGAGAACCCCATGCTAGCTGTCTGTCTACACCAGGCGTCCCCAGCCTTTTTGAGTCTGTGGGCACATTTGGAATTCTGACGCGGCACGGTGGGCGCAGCAACAAAATGGCTGCCCCAGGAGGCGGACCCAGCCACAAAAGTATTGCCCCAGCTTAACTTCAGTAACACAGTGCAGATCCTTGTGCTGTGGTGGCAGCTGCCGCCAAAGCAACATTTGAAGAAATCTGCACAGCCAGTCAGAAGCCTTGCTGGGCAAAAGTGCTACTTGTCCTCACCCACTTCCAAAAAACACTTGGTGGGCACCCATGGGCACCACGTTGGGGACCCCTGCCGCTAGGATGGAGAGAGGTTGTCGAAAGCATGTCCCGCCCTCACGGTGGGCAAAGGGGGAGAGAGAGAAGGGAGCTGAGCGAAAGGAAGGAACCGCTGAGAGTAGCGTTCTGAGTAACAAGGGACATCAGCAGGGGTGGACAAAGGAAAGGTCAGAGAGCCCCTTTCTACCCCTATACTAGCTCTCTGCTGCCCTGCCCTGAGATAACAAAGTCTGTGCTAGCATTGAGCAACATTGCACAGTCCCTTCCTTCCAACTGTTTTCGGCTTGGACCTGTTTCTCTCAAAGTGCAGGTGACATGTTAAGCTACCAGTTCAGACAGTGTGTGTGTCCCCGGGTGGGGGGGAGTGAACACACATGAACACGTGATGCTCCCTTCTACTGAATCAGACCCTTGGTCCATCAAAGTCAGCATTTACTCAGACCGGCAGCAGCTCTCCAGGGTCTCAGGCAGAGGTCTTTCACATTATCTTACTTGCCTGGTCCCTTTAACTGGAGATGCCGGGGATTGAACCTGGGGCCTCCTGCATGCCAAGCAGATGCTCTACCACTGAGCCAAAGCCCCTCTCCGTTAATGTTCCTCCATTTAAACAAAAAGAAAAAAAAATCCCTGCATATAGAAAACAAGGTGTCAGGGATCTGGATTCTCGCCCTGACATCTGGAATTGTTTGATTGGGGAAAGGCGTTTCTTCCTTTTAAAAAGAGGTGCCTTCAGGCATGCATCTCCTCACTGAAGTGACTTAGTCCCGAGGCAGGGTTGCTACCTCCTCTGCTCTTTGTGAGGCCTTCTCTTGCAGTGAAAAGTACAGGCCCGGACTCTCGCCTCTTTGGACAATGAGCGGCAATAATTTTGGAACGACTCCCTCGATTAGGCGAGAGAATGCTGGCTCCTTTCCCACCGGAGAGGAAGTTTCCCATCTGGCGGGACAGCTGTGACGCACCCGGGCCCGTCACCTCAGGAGACCCCAGCCTAAAAATTACGACAGAATTGGATTTTTGGCTAACGCCTCGCCGTTTCCCCTCTTTCCTTTGGGGAAAAGGCCCTTTTGCCTGCTGGCGCTGACGGACGTTGACTGATATATGGTCCCACCTAGGACCGTGAGCGAAATAGGTTCATCTCTGCACTGAGGAGTTTCCAGTCTAGTTCACACATGCCGGATGCCTGGGATGGGGGAAGAGACTGCAGCCCTTCAGAGGGGGTGTGGTGGGTTCTAGTTCTGAGTGCATAAAAATCTCATGCAAGCAGGAGACCCCCATAGCAGGTAGAGAGCCCCCCCCCCAACAATGCTGGATCAAGGCAAAGGTCCGTGGCTCAGTGATAGAGCATCTGCCTGGCATGCTGAAGGTTCAATCCCTGGCATCTCTAGTTAAAGGGACTAGGCAAGTAGGTGATGTGAAAGGCCTCTACCTGAGACCCTGGAGAGCCACTGCTGGTCTGAGTAGACAATACTGACTTTGATGGACCAAGGGTCTGGTTCAGTATAAGGCAGCTTCATGTGTTCAAATCCAGCCTCCTGCTTCTCGGATATTGTCCGGAAGCTCACAAGCCCAGCATGAATCCTCTTCCAGTGTCTGCAGTCCTCTGCCACCTCGTTCTTTTGCATGTGGATAAGGCTTGCTAACCTCCAGTTGGTGGCTGGAGATCTCCTGGGATTGCAGCTGATCTCCAGGCGACAGAGATCAGTTCACCTGGAGAAAATGGCCGCTTTGGAAGATGGACTCTATGGCATGATACCCCAATTAAGTCCTTCCCCCTCCCCAGATCTCACCATCCTCAGGCCCCACCCCCAAAATATCTAGGTATTTCCCAGTACAAAGCTGGCAACCCAGTACAGAGCTAGCAACTCTGCCTAAATTTGGGCAGAGGACACAGACACAGAGGAATGGGGGGATAAGAAGAGGAGGAGGAGGAGTTGGATTTTATACCCTGGCTTTCTCTACCTTTAAGGAGTCTCAAACCGGTTAACAATCACCTTCCCTTCTTTTCCCCACAACATGCACCTTGTGAGGTAGGTGGGGCAGAGAGAGTTCGGAGAGAACTCCATTGTGAAATTCCTGGAGATTTTGGGAACAGAGGCTGGGGAGGCTGGGGTTTGGGGAGGGATGGAACCTCAGCAGAAAGGGATGCCATAGAGTCCACCCTCCAAAGCAGCCATTTTCTCCAAGTGAACTGATCTCTTATCATCTGGAGACCAGTTGTAATTCCAGGAGATTTCCGGCCCCTCCTGGAGGCTGACAAGCCTCCTCTACTCACTTGCCCTCTCCCTCTGGGCCCAGACCCTATTGTCTTCTGGAGGGGAGGGAATTGGTTGGTGCACAAGCATCTAGGTGCTGAGGGTGAGGACCAGCAAGAAGTCAGGGAGGGTCCTTCAAGGGAGAGAGGGAGCAAGGTACAGGGCCTTGCCATCGCCCTCACTGACCAAGGCCAGGGTGAATGACGGCCAGTGATGGGGAGAGGAGCAGCAGCCTGCTTGAAGGGTGGCATGGGAGGGGCCCATGCGCCATATTTTAAGAGGGTCCATTGAGGGGATCTTATCTAGGGTTCTTCAGAAATCTGGAGCCAGCTCTGGGAGGAGGCTTTAGGCCGGCAATAATGGGAGGGGAGGTGGCTTGCCAACTCTGGGTCAGGAAATTCCTGGAGATTTGGGGGAGGAGCCTGTGGAGGGCAGGTTTTGGGGAAGGGAGGGACCTTGAGGGAGTATAATGCCTTAGAGTCCACCCTCCAAAGCAGCCATTTTCTCTAAGGGGACTGGTGAGTGCTGTCTGGAGATCGGTTGTCATTGTGGGAGCTCCAGGCCACATCTGGAGGTTGTCCAAATACATAGGAAAGGTGCACTCCTTCATGCATTGAATGAATAGCGCACGGAAAGACTGAAGGCTTGAAAAGGTTTACACGAAATGGACTTATACCGGATCTCCATTGTATTACATCTTGTTTCAGTTGCCTACTGACGCACTTTTATGGATTCATTGTTACGGACGGAATAAGGATTGAGCATTTGGGCTTATATTTTGTATTGTAAAGCCTTATGCTAGGAGTTGGGGTCTCAATTAGACCATTCCTGACATACATCTCTTTGCTCAAGTATTGTGATCATTATAATTGCTTCTAATATACGTCTTTAACCGCAAGTGTTGCAATTGTTTGTTTTCCTAATTTTGGAAAAAATTGTCTTGGGCTATATTTTGAATTCCATGCGCATCTGGAGGTTGGCAACCCTAGAAGGGGAGTGTGTTGTCATCTTTCCCACTGGCTCTTGTTCCTATGCCTTCCGTAGCACCAGAATTGGCAACAGGTGAGGGGGGCAGAGCTTCCCTTGCTCTTGTTTTGTGTCCCAGGCTGCTGTTAAAAGCACAGGAGCAGGGTTTTTTCTTTTCTTTTCAGTTGGCAGCCCCACTAGGGTGGCTTCAGACTGGGCTGTGGTGGTGATTCAACCACCGGAGCGCCCCACCAATCTAACTGTCCTGCTGGATTTTAGGACGTGCATTCTTTACATGACAAACCTGGCCGTTTCTTTTTTTGCTTCGTTCCCTTTGTGTCCCCATGCATATTGTCACGACAGGGATGTCAGGGGACTCCATCCCACAACGCGACAGAGCGGGTGTTGCCATGGCGCTCAGCACGGCAAGGCGACCTGTGCGGAAAATGGGCTTCGGCATCTCCCTCAAGGGACCGGTTTTTGCTTAAAAAAACTCCTAGCGGGCCTCCAAGCCGGTCCTCATTTCCATGGCAACCGAGCAGGGATGTCTGAAGTCTGGCAGCCATGTTTGGCATGAGGAAGCTGGAGGGAGGGCTCGGCATTTGCCTTTGGCTTGGCTCGCAACGTGTGTTCCCGTTTGCCCTAAAAGTGCCCCTAAGTGGTCGGAAGAGGAGGGCAAAATGTCTGGGTTCCTTCGGCAGTTAGAGGGATGCAATCTTTGTTTGGCCACAGGTCACCTGCAAAGCATCAGGCCCCGGTTTCATCCCGCCTGGAGCCAGGGGAGTGTTTGTGGCATTCTTTATACCCTCCGGCATATTGAAGTGAGAAGAGAAAGGGACGTGTTTGCAACCCCTTCCTGCCAACATGCTTGCAGCCCCCTCATTTTCATGCCAAGGCTCCCGGCCTCCCCCCGCCCCATCATTACCTATCACAGGAAGCTCTGTTCTGCCTTTGGTGGGCTGCATTAATTTACTCTGGCATCGCCTGTCCTCCACTGAAGAGGTTTCCGGTCTTAAAGAGAACAGAAATGGCTTTAATTATGTCATCGACGGTTCAAATGTACCCCTGCAGCTGCAAACCAGCAGGTTTCATTCTGCGTGACGTCTTAATATTCATGCACGTGCATTTAGGGGCATGTGCACCAGATGAGAGATGCATGGCCCCCAAACACACCTCAAGATTTACCTGCCGTACACTGGGGGGAAGGGGCTGAACCTTGATGAATGGCCTCTCACACCAACAGCATTTTAAAGGGCATCCCACAAAGGCAAAAAGAGGGACTGAGAGAGCGGCAGTTAGGGTTTTTGTCTCAATAAATAAATATCCCAAATATAGTTTTCTTGGTTTTGTGGCTTGTGCCACCTTTAAGGAATTTAAGGCAGTGCTTGTGTGTGAGGTTATTCTCACACACACCCTACGAAGCAGGTGAGACTGAAGCTACCTATAGGGTTGCCAGGTCCCTCTTTGCTACTGGCGGGAGGTTTTGGGGGCAGAGCCTGAGGAAGGCAGGATTTGGGGAGGGACTTCAATGCCATAGAGTCCAATTGCCAAAAGTAGCCATTTTCTCCAGGGGAACTGATCTTGGTCATCTGGAGATGAGTTGCAATTAGGGTTGCCAGGTCCTCCTTTGCTACTAGCGGGAGGTTTTTGGGATGGAGCTGAGGAGGGTGTGATTTGGGGAGGGGAGGGACTTCAATGCCATAGAGTCCAATTGCCAAAGCGGCCATTTTTTCCAGGTGAACTGATTTATGTCAGCTGGTGATCAGTTGTAACAGCAGGAGATCTCCAGCTAGTTCCTGGAGGTTGGCAACCTTAACTACCTGAAACCTCAGCGCTTTGTGCCTGAGTGAGGTTTGGAGCCTGCATCGCCTCAGTCCGTGCTCTGACTGGCATCAAGCAACACCAGAGTTTAATTAAATTAAGCCGATTAACTGTGATAATCTGAATGCAGGCCAGCCCACCAACCATGGTTAGTTAAGGACCATCATACCAGGATCTGAAGCCGTGGTTCGAGGTGGATTTATTTAACATTTTAAGTATGCTTTCTTATGACATATAAACACAGGCATCCCGGCTCAATCCTGGTTCCTTTTCCAGTCCTGTCCTTGGCACAGAACTGACCAGGATACCAGTGGGTTGCGGGGGGGGGGGGGAGCAAATGTGATGGAAACAGCATTTTTCAAGGTAAATCACTGTGAACTGAAACTTGATTTCACGAATGATTTTGCCTCATGTCTGAAACAAGCCTCTATCTCCAGGATCCCCAGTATTTTTACCTGGTGGGCACCTTTGTAATTCTAACCCAGGGTGATGGACACAACTCCAAAATGGCTGCTGCAGGACGCGGAGCCAAACACACAGAGGAAGCCCAAGTGCAGGGGAGAAGAGGGGTAATTTAGTGAATACGCTGGGGAAAAGAAGTGAGAAAGAATAAAACAAACTGAAATAAGTAGCTGAAGCAAAATTATTTTAATCTGCTGGGTAAGAGCCCCACCTGGCCCCACCCACCTTCTAAAAACACTTGGTGGGTGCCCAAAAAGATGTTGGTGAGCACCATGTCACCCATGGGCACCACGTTGGTGACCCCTGCTCTATTTGCTATGCAGGTTAGGATGAAACAAGACCCAGGCTGTATTCTCACTTGATCCTCCTTCAAGGAGAAGAAGAAGGGTTGTTTTTTACTTGCTGACTTTCTCTACCACTTAAGGGAGAAACAAACCGGCTTACAATCGCCTTCCCCTCCCCACAACCGACACCGTGTGAGGGAGGTAGGGCTGAGAGAGTGTGACTAGCCCAAGGTCACCCAGCTGGCTTCATGTGTGGGAGGGGGGAAACACATCCAGTTCACCAGATTAGCGTCCGCCACTCATGTGGAGGAGCGGGGAATCCAACCTGGTTCTCCAGATCAGAGTCCAACGCTCCAAACCACCGCTCTTATCCACTACACCATGCTGGCTCTCAGGGGTACAAGAGGGGTACAAGAACCTTCTTGCTCTGTCCAGAATTGGCCTGAAGATGCAGCAACTTTAGACAGTAGATGTGTAAAAACAAACAGGCAGGTTCTCCAGTCTGTTTCTGTTAGTGAGCAGCTGAGTTCCTTCTCCATACAACTTGGAGGCTGTGAGCAGCCAGAGAGCAGAACTCCAGCCGTTCTACTCTAGGAAACCAGGCAGCGTTCCAGCAAGAGGCCCGAGCTTGGGAGAAGCATAGTTGACACCATCACATTAAGGGGGTCAGTGAAGGGCCTTTGCATGACCTGGCCTGCGTCCATCAAAGCAACAGAGAGCTCTCCAGGGATCCTGACCTGCTTTCATCCTCAAGCCCCCCCTCCCTTCCCATTTTTCCTTCCCTTTGCGGGAGACATTGGGCCGGAAGAAACAGGCCAGTATGGGGAGAAGAAAATGAGATAGACACTTGAAAGGGAACTTTTCTGCTTTGATTCCTCTCCCTGCAGCCAACTTGGAATCTGCACGAGCCTGTGGAGGTGGGGGGGCAGCTGCACAGTGCCCTCCCAGGGGTAGGATTTAGGGGTGGGGTGTCTCTCTCCAAGAAAGGGGGAGGGGAGGAGAGTAACACAAAGAATGTTTTGGAAGGCTTTGTTTTTGGATATGCCATAGGGAAAATTCAATTTGTCTGAGATGTTTGCGTGGGGAGGTAGGATTGCATTCGAGAACTCAGCTGGCTCCGGGGTCTGTCCAAGCTGGAAGCTTGTAGAAAGAATACCAGCTCCTGCTTTCCTGCTAGTGGTTTCCCGGTTTGTCCTGGAAAGGTGCGCATAAGCTCTGGAAAGAAGTGGTGTCATCAGTAGGGTTGCCAGGTCCCTCTTTGCCACCGGCGGGAGATTTTTGGAGGGCAGGGTTTGGGGAGGGGAGGGACTTCAATGCCATCGAGTCCAATGGCCAAAGTGGCCATTTTGTCCAGGTGAACTGATCTCTATCGGCTGGAGATCAGTTGTAATAGTAGGGGATCTCCAGCTAGTGCCTGGAGGTTGGCAAGCCTAGTCATCAGGGACAGCCTTGGAAACACCATGAGGGTTGCAAGGTTCACTGGGAGATACAGATTGGGGCCTGGTAGGCCCAGTGGGCAAAGATGACACCTGGCGTGTTGGGCAAAACCTGGCCGTGCTTGGTGGCTTAGGGCAGAGCCTGATAAACACGGAGCGCTCCTGAGAGCCAAACCACTGTTTGAGCCAAGCAGAAAATCACTGCTAAGACTTTTCCCTTCTCCCTATGAGAAGGGAGGGTCAAATCCTGGAATTTCAGATCGGATCCTGAGACCTGGCAACCCTATGCCCACCTTGAGTGCTTGCTATCAACGATTCTGCGCAAGCTGCCACAATGATGCTATGAACACATGAAGCTGCCTTATACTGAATCAGACCCTTGGTCCATCAAAGTCAGTATTGTTTACTCAGACCGGCAGCGGCTCTCCAGGGCCTCAGGCGGAGGTCTTTCGCATCACCTGCTTGCCTGGTCCCTTTAAATTCACAACTACCTCCCCCCACACCCCCAGTGACCCCTACTCCATGCCCAGAAGATGGCCATAGAATCAGCCTAAGGTCATAGAATCAGCATTGCAGACAGATGGCCATCTAGCCTCTGCTTAAAAACCTCCAGGGAAGGAGCGCTCACCACCTCCTGAGGAAGCCTGTTCCACTGAGGAACTGCTGTAACTTAGGAAATTCTTTCTAATGTCTAGACGGAAATTCTTTCGATTTAATTTCAACCCGTTGGTTCTGGTCCAGCCTTCTGGGGCAACAGAAACAACGCGGCATCATCCTCTGCATGACAGCCCTTCAGGTACTTGAAGATGGTTATCATATCACCTCTCAGTATTCTCCTCTTCAGGCTAAACATACCCAGCTCCTTCAACCTTTAGGACTTGGCCTCCAGACCCCTCACCATCTTTGTTGCCCCCCTCTGGACACGTTCCAGCTCGTCTGCATTCTTCTTAAATTGCGGTGCCCAAAACTGGTCCCCATGTACTGACTTGTGTCCCATGTAACGTTCTGTTTGGGATTTCCAACAGGTGGAAGCAGGACTCCAGTAGTTTGTCTGGGTTCCTCTCACTAGACTCATTTAACCCATGGCTTGGATACTATTAGAAAGCAGGTCCCCCCCCACACTTCCCCACTGCATCCTGGTGCTGCTGTGACCTTCTGGGTTTTCCTGTCTTCCTGTGATGTTTCCCAAATCTGCCTGGCTGCAGTGCTTTGGAAATGGGTGTCCAGGTGGTAGCCATGTGGATGGGAAAGTCCAAGTCTTCTCTGTCCTGCCCACATCCGCACTATTGTCCTTCCCTCAGTCCCCCACAGAGGTCATTTCCCCTTCCTGAATCTCCAGCTTTCAAATTTTTTAAAAGGTAAACCTGTACCCCCTTTTGTTGCAGAGATGTGCCTTTCCCTTTATATTTCCGCAATGAAAGGGACTAGAGACTTTCTTTAAAAAATGAAAGCTGGAAATTTGGAGAATCTTATAGTTATAATGGTATAATGATATGTCAAAATCGTCAATTACCAATGAAAGAAAAAGGGCTCTGGTGTAGTGGGGGGGGGGTTGATGGAGGAAACCTACCATGTGGAAGCTCTGATGCTACTACACTATACTGGCAGCCGTAGCAGGCTAACCACGTCAGCTCATCCTTGTGCGGAAAACATGTAGGAAAGCCCGAACAAATTATGCAGACCTGTACACACTGCAGAATAAACTATGTACAGTAGAAGACGTTATGCAGATTTGGTCAGGAAAATGTCACTGTCGCCGTGTGGATGATGACAAATGTGAAACTAGGTCACCCGCAGTCTCTGCACACTTGGGGGAATCCCCCAAGTGTGCGGAAAAAGATGACTTTGCAAATTAACCGGAAGAGAAAGCCCTCAAAAGCAACCTGACGGGGACTGAGCATGCTCTGGGAGGGCAGAATTGTCAGAGCAGCTGAGAGTCGGTTAATGGGGGAAAGCGTGGGGCAGAAGAGAACTTGGAGGGGGGAGAACAGTGACAGAGTGGGGTTTCCAAATTGTTCCTCCCCTCCATGATTCCTAAAAGGATGCCAGATTGTGTTCATTTAATGTTCATTTAGTCAATGTTAAATTAAAACACTAATTGAAACCAGCCATTGAATCCGGCTTTTATTGTTGCAGAATTTGGATTGCATGGGAACTGAATTTTATTTTGTTTGTGTGTGCAGAGGGAACCTTCAATGCTTGCTAAAAGAGCAGACAGAAGCTTGATTTGTATTGGGGGAAACAAGGGGGTTGTAGTCTTCTGGGCCAACGACCCTGCCTCAACGTTTGTGTTCAGCTTCGCCCCCAAGCAGCCTGCTCGCGCACCATGCGCCTTCGGCACTCCGAGGCGCATGTTGTCGAAGTAAGCAGGCCGGTTGCTAGGTTTCCCCGCCCTTCCCTTGGCTGACTCCACGCTCCAGGTCACAGGGAGGGACACGCAGAACATGCTTCATCAAGGTGAGGTGTTTTGGTTGGGCAGCCCGATCTCCGGGCAGGAGCAGGCGGGGAAGAAGGTTACTCATTGTTTTGGAAGGAGCCGTCATGAAGAATGTGTCCGAGTTTCCTCGGGGGCGGAAAATCCTCTTGGCGAGGGCCAGGGCAGCCCCATCAAGAAGGCAGACCCTTTCGAGAAATGCCCACTTTGCGGCAGGAGAGGAGCCCCTGGTTGCTGTGATGTTCCGCAGGAGGCAGCAAGGCAGGAGAAAGGTCAGTTTTGCAACGGAGGTGTGGGGGAATTTGACAGCAGCAGACGTTCTCGGGGCCAGGGGTTCCACTTCCTGCGCTGCCTAAACTTCCATTCCCAGCATGATCCTTTGGACAGCTGCAGCCTGCAGTAGTGCAAGAAAATGCTTGAAGAGCTACCACTCTTCCACAGGAGCAAGGAACAGACTGGCTGTCCAGTTTAACCTGGCGAGTGGTTGAGAAGAACCTGGGACAGAGCCTGCCCTCTCTGGGGCTAGGGTTGCCAACTCTGGATCGGGAAACTCCTGGAGATTTGGGGGTGGAGCCTGGGGAGGAGAAGGACCTCAGCGTGATATAATGCCATAGGGTCCACCCTCTGGAGCAAGTATTTTCTCCAGGGGAACTGGTCTCCGTTGTCTGGAGATCAGTTGTAATTCCGGGAGATCTCCAGCCGCCACCTGGAGGCTGGCAACCCTAAGTCTGCACCACACCGGCTCCCTGGGGAGGGGGTACCACGTCCTTTTCAGAGTCCATCTTTCATGATGCAGAGGCAGCAAAGCAGGTGGTGGTGAGACCGACGGCTCAGACTCAGCAACGGTTGGGAATGGGGCAGGGTCAAGTACTGTCACTCATCACATAGGTCTGGTTGGGGGACCCTTCTCCTTCTGTTTTCTAGTAGAACTGAGCAGCCGGTACCCTTGGAACCAGATCTCCCCCCACCCCAGTCAAGAGCACAGGTGAACAAGGGATGTGTCTGATCAGCTTTTATGGCAACAGTCAGGGTGTGGGGAGAGGAGCTGAGGTTTTGGCTCCCTTTCCTTTCTCAGGATGGTTCTCCGGCAAAGAGAGCCACTGACCAGCAGGGTGTAGTGGTTAAGAGCGGTGGTTTGGAGTGGCTGACGCTAATCTGGTGAACCAGTTTGGTTTTCCCACTCCTACACATGGGTGACCTTGGGCTAGTCACAGCTCTCTTAGAGCTCTCTGAGCCTCACCTACCTCACAGGGTGTCTGTTGTGGGGAGGGGAAGGTGATTGTAAGCCAGTTTGATTCTCTCTTAAGTGGTAGAGAAAGTGGGCATATAAAAAACCCAGCTCTTCTTCTTCCCACATCTCCAGTGTCTGGAGGTGACTGCTGGGTTGCTTGGAGGGCAGCGGCGGTTCTCGTACTATGACTCCAAGCGTAGGAGCTTGGGAAAGGTGGCTGTTAAGGTGTTGGGCTTCTTTTGCCGAGTTGGGACCCCCAAATGGGTCACATACATCCTGACCTAAAATGGGTTGCATCCGTGGGAGCACTGGAACTTTTTTGTTTTGTTTACAGAGAAAGGGAAACGGAGAGAGTGCCCAGGATCAAAAGGAAAAGGCAGCTGCTAGGGTTGCCAACCTCCAGGTTGTAGCTGGAGATCTGCTATTACAACTGATCTCCAGCTGATAGAGATCAGTTCCCCTGGAGCAAATGGCTGCTTTGGCAATTGGACTCTATGGCATTGAAGTCCCTCCCCTCTCCAAACGCCCTCCTCAGGCTCCACCCCCAAAAACCTCCTGCTGGTGGTGAAGAGGGACCTGGCAACCCTCGTGCCTGCACAGAAGATCTTGTGGCAGCCGTGGCTTTTTTTGCTTCAGCCTGACTGCCCAAGATGCCAAAACTCTCTCCGCTTCTGTGCAGCTGCTCCAAATAGCTGCCCTCCTTTGCATTTTCTCAGACCCAAGGAGAGGAGGGAGATGGCTGTATATGGTAAAGTATTTGGAGTCAGACTCCCCAGTGCTGTTTGAGATTACTGGTGCGTCCCAGGTCTGAAAGGGTTAAGAGGCATTCTTGTTTTGTGAGTGTAGAAATGGGAAGATGATGGTGATCAGCATTGGTGCACTTTGTCTGTTAGCTGTGTTCATCTCAGCTTTTGAAAGTATACATCAAGTAGACCCCTTTCTGTGTCAATGTTAATACAGGTTGAGTATCCCTTATCTGAAATGCTTGGGACAAGAAATGTTTCAGATTTAGGATCTTTTCAGATTTTGGTATATTTGCATGTGCATAATGAGGTGAGGGCCCTGACCTGGATGGCCCAGGCTAGCCTGATCTCGTCAGATCTCAGAAGCTAAGCAGGGTCAGCCCTGGTTAGTCTTTGGATGGGAGACCACCAAGGAATACCAGGGTTGCTGTGCAGAAGAAGGCACTGGCAAACCTCCTCTGTTAGTCTCTTGCCATGAACCCCCCCCCCAAAAAAAAGGGGTTGCCATAAGTCGGCTGCGACTTTACTTTACTTTACACACACACAATGAGGTGAGACCTGGGTCCAGATCTGTGAGGTTTTAAGAACCATAATCTGGATTTTTGACTGCCAGCCTGGTGTCGTGGTTAAGGTGTTGGACTAGGATGTGGGAAACCCAGGTTCAACCCCCCACTTGTGCCATGGAAACTTGCTGGGTGACCTTGGGCCAGTCACATTCTGACCCTGGCTAGTATTTGGATGGGAGACCTCCAAGGAATGCCAGGGACGTGACGCGGAAGCAGGCAATGGCAAACCACCTCTGGATGTCTCTTGCCTTGCAAACCCTACGGAGTCATCATAAGTCAGCTGTGACTTGACGGCAAAAACAAAACAAAACACCCTTCTTACAATTCATTTGTTATATGGCCTTGACCAAGTTGTTTCCTCCTTTGCCTCAGTTCTATGACTGTAAAATGGGCACTGCAAGGCCCCAGCTCATGGAGCACAGTAAACAAACAAGGTGAGGATAGGGTTGCCAACCTCCAGGTACTAGCTGGAGATCTCCTGCTATTACAACTGATCTCCAGCCGATAGAGATCAGTTCCCCTGGAGAAAATGGCCGCTTTGGCAATTGGACTCTATGGCATTGAAGTCCCTCCCCTCCCCAAACCCCACCCTCCTCAGGCTCCACCCACAAAACCTCCCGCCGGTGGCAAAGAGGGACCTGGCAACCCTATACGGGCCAGACCAACTCCATACGGCCCACTATCCTATGTCAAGCATTGGCCTGTCAGATGCCCCTGGGAGTCCCGCAACAGGATGTGAAGATGATGCCGTGTCTGTTGTTTGCACTTTTTAACATGCTCCTCTGCCCTAAGAATAATTTTTTTAACCCACCTGCTTACACATTCCTGTTTGAGTCACTTGTGGACTACAGGAAACTCATCGTTACTCTTCTGTGTCTAGTCACTCAACAAAGCTTCTGTGTGTCGCCCCAGGCTTGGAGGCAGGGCCAGGACAGAAATTGGACACAATTATTTCTGGGTACCTGAGGTTGGGTGGAAGAGATACAATATTATAGTAGAGAAATATATTTTTTATTTTAAAGAGCCCCGTGGGGCAGATTGGTAAGCTGCAGTAATGCAGTCAAAAGCTTTGCTCACGACCTGAGTTCTGTCGCAACGGAAGTTGGTTTCAGGTAGCTGGCTCAAGGTTGACTAAGCCTTCCATCCTTCTGAGGTCGGTGAAATGAGTACCCAGCTTGCTGGGGGTAAAGGGAAGACGACTGGGGAAGGCACTGGCAAACCACCCCCGTAAACAAAGTCTGCCTAGAAAACGTCGGGATGTGACGTCACCCCATGGGTCAGGAATGACCCGGTGCTTGCACAGGGGACCTTTACCTTTTTAAATCAGGTTGATCCTTGCACACACATTCTGAATGGGAGGCCAGTACAGCCCAGTGTAGAACAAATTGAAGGCACTCCAAGTAAAGGGCTTTATAATTTGAAATTTATGATACACCCAACACGCATGCCTGGGCTAGTGTATAGTTGTCTGTATATGTTGATATATTTGTAAATACTTGTGTGTGCATTATATGTAGGGTTGCCAACCTCCAGGTAATAGCAGAAGATCTGCTATTACAATTGATCTCCAGCCGATAGAGATCAGTTCACCTGGAGAAAATGGCCGCTTTGGCCATTAGATCCTATGGCATTGAAGTCCCTCCCCTCCCCAAACCCCGCCCTCAGGCTCCGCCCCCAAAATCTCCCACCGCTGGCGAAGAGGGACCTGGCAACCCTAATCATATGGGTTTTAATTGACCACTAAGGAAGGCCTGTAGGCCGAAACGCGTATGGCGTGTGGTTCAAGTCTATCAACGGTGCTCAGAGATATAGACTGCCCATGCACATGTAGGCTCTTGCATTATAATAGCTGTTGATGGAAACACTCACAAGAGATACAGTAGATCTAATTCTTTCTTAATGCCATCTAAGCTAGTTGCCATTGGCACATCTTGTGGCGGTGAACTCCATAAGCTACCGATGTGTTGGCTGACCCATAGCACACTTCGTATTCAGAGAGTCAAGTTAGTTTATTGTTGTTTTAAACTTTAATTTTAAAAATTGTGCACTGTCATTCTAATATATTCAAGGCATTAAACAAAAACACTATCAGATGAAATTTCTCCAATTAAAAAAACAACTTCCACTTTTAAAAAGGCCTTTTATCCATGGCTTTTCCCCTCGCGGTCACCCCTCTGACGACTTCGGGTCTTTGTTTTGATTATGCGTGCCGTTTCCAACTGTCAGAGGTCGCCTCCCTCTCCCCCTGTGTTTCCCCGCATTTAAGGAATGCTGACCCCAAGCCTTATAGGGCTTTAAGGGTCAACATCAGCTCTTTGAATTGAGACAGGAAGCAAATTGGGGGCCAATGTAAATGGAACGAGACTGGGGTGATACGGTCTCCACAACCCACTCCAGTCAGCATTCTGTTTGTAATATCCTGTAGCATCTGTAGCTTCTGGACAGTCTTCAAGGGAAGCCCCACATAGAGAGCATTGCGGTAATCTAATCCATATGTTACTGGGGCATGCACCACAGAGGCAAGATCTTTTCTGCCCAGGAAGGGCCACAGCTGACTCACCAGCCACAGCTGGTAAAAGGCTTTTCTGGACACTGCTACCACCCCCCTGTGACGGCTGTAAAAAAATGACTAACCTGTTTCTAGGTTTGAGTTCCGGAGTGCATTTTAAAAAGTGCTGTCAGGCCTTTATTTTGCACAGCATTGTGATAAAAATGCATATGCAGCAAGCTTGTGTAGAGAGTACCCATTTCCTTCCTGAGCCCCTGCAGCTGATTCCCACACCAGGCTGGTTTGAGCTGCCGCAATGTTTTCTTGCGTCTTGAAACTCACCGCTGAGATTTGCTCTGGTTTCCGAGCCGTATCGGGCGTCAGGCACAAACCACGGTGGAAGGAAAACTGGGCCGCACCCAGGTGATCGGGGTCAGTCCTTGGATTGAGTGAATGCGCAGCGTCGCAGGAATGAGATTGCCCCTCGATAAGCTTGCCTGGCTGGTGAAACGGACACTCCTTCAGGCGAAGTGCGTGCGGCAGGAGCAGCCGTTCCTGGAATGCTCTTCTGGATTCCCCAGTCAAGGGGAAAGCCCTTCGCAAGCAAAAGGGAGGGGGTGCTGTGTGGAAATGCCGGATCCATGGCAACCTCAGGTAGTCCTTCGGCCTCTGGAAAACATGAGTCCGGGGAGTCTGTATCACCACTGGATTTCTGCAGATGGGGAGGGGATTAAATTTCAACCCATGAAAAGAATGTTTAGTCAATTAACCACTTGCTTTTTAATTGACCTGTCAGGTTTAAATAAATGCATATATTCCCAAGAACTGGGTCCCTGTTTGAAAATGCAAGAAAAGGCCAGCTTTGACAGTTCATGATGTTTTCATTCAACACCAGCTTGTCCATCTCGCTTTCTGATATTTGTCCTCGTTGATAGGAGGGGCCGTGGCTCAGTGGTAGAGCATCTGCTTGGCACGCAGAAGGTGCCAGGTTCAATCCCCGGCATCTCTAGTTAAAGGGACCAGGCAAGTAGGTGATGTGAAAGACCTCAGCCTGAGACCCTTGAGAGCCACTGCCGGTCTGAGTAGACAATACTGATTGTGAATGACCAAGGGTCTGATTCAGTATAAGGCAGCTTCATGTGTTCATGTGATAAATCCGGTCAAGAACTGGTAGATTCCTCTTGTCTGTAGCAGCACTTGTGAAAACCACCTTTCTTTAGCAGAAGAATCCTGCCGGGGTATATCTACAACTGAACAAATAAAAACCCTGCTCCGTGCCAGAAATCTGGCCATTTCTAATTATTTCTTTTTTATGCCATACCATAGTAAAATATGAAAAACCGAACAGCCCCTTTCCCAATAACCCACGAGGGAACCAGCAACGGATATTCGTAGGCAGAACTGAGCATGCGCACACCCCCTGATCCCCATCTTTCTGATTAGTTGATTAATTAGATTGATCAGTTGATTAATCTGCCGATTAAAGCTTGCTGGCTTTCTAATGAGGGGCATACATGAGGTGCTTGGTTGTCCATACCCCTCTTGTCTCTGTTCATAAAGGGCAGCAGGGTGATGGGGAAAGACGTTGTTTTCTTGGGGGGTTCCCCTTGCAAAGCGAGACTCATCTCATGCATAGGGTGAATCCTGCGATGCTCTGTAGCCATAGCAGCGTTGCCCGTGAGCTGTCTCCATGGAGACGGAATACGGTACCTGCTTGTTGGATGGAGAGGGAGGGGGGGGGAAACGCACAGCGAAAAATTTTTTTCACTTTGGAAGGAAAACGGCATCATTGGACCTCCGTCTTTCGCGTACTTGGGTGCCTGAAGCAAAATCCCCACTGATTTGGGAGCTGTAAAAATGGGGGGACGGGGACTCTACCGAGTGCTAATCGTGTGGAATCCCTGAGAAAACTAATTAGTTTCCCCTTTTTAATGTGCATTATCTGTTTGCTCTGCAGTGCTAATTGATGTTCTGGCATATTAAAAGGCCAGTTGGTGGTTTGTAAAGTCTTGATTGTGGATTAATTTTGCATGCATGTCTTTTCTGGAGAGGGTAGCTGTATTCCCGTGAGGGGTTAGGTGAAATTATGTGGCATTGAGTGATTCAGCAGACAGAAAAACCGTTCTGTAGTAAAAAGGCCGGTTCACACATGCATAGATGTAGAGCTACATATATCAAATATATCACACAATTGTTTGGCCATTTTTTGTATGCTGTGTGTGTGAATGGACTCCAGTCACGCATGTCTGGAGTGATGGTAGAGCTCTGTCTGTGGTGTGGGAGGGGCTGTGGCTCTGTGTTAGAGCATCTGCTTGGCATGCAGAAGGCCCCAGGTTCCATCCCTGGCATCTCCAGTTAAAGGGACTAGGCAGGTAGGTGATGTGAAAGACCTCTCTGCGTGAGACCCTGGAGAGCCACTGCTCGTCTGAATAGACAATACTGACTTTGATGGACTAAGGGTCTGATTCAGTAGAAGGCAGCTTCATGTGTTCATGTGTTTTATCTCTCATTCACACATGCAGGTCATCCCTTGACGGTTGCCCTCATCCGGTGTTGACTGGGGATGTGTGAATAACAAATTTGTCAAGCTTTTCAGGGTTAAAGTCTATCTGCCTTTGGGACGCTTGTCCCTTCAAGAGGGGCACGGCAGGAAGCATTTCACTAGATGCACTGGATGGGGGGGTTACCTTAGTAGAATTCCTCTTTCGTATAGGAGCTTGCCCTGTCCAGGTTTGGAATCGACACCCCATCTGGCCCCAGTGGCTGAAATTTTTAATATCTTGATACTTGTGTAGAGGGAAACAGTTTGGTAGCTTTCTAATGTGCCTCGGTTTCTGCACTTGTAAGAACTGTTCCATCCACTGGAATAGATGGCGGAAAGTGCTGTCAAGTGACAGCCGACTTGTGGTGAACCCCGTAGAGCTTTCAAGGCAAGTGATGTTCAGAGGTAGTTTGCCATTCCTTGCCTCTGTATTGCAACCCTGGACTTCCTTTGTGGTCCACCATCGAAGTACTAACCAGGGCTGACCCTGTTTAGCTTCTGAAATCTGATGAGATTAGGCAAGCCTGGGCCATCCAGGTCAGGGCGACCCAGACATAATGTACCCTCTCTGCCCTGCTCCCGATGTTAAGAGAGTGGGATTCCTCCCTGCCCGCTTTCTCATTGTGTGCTGAGACAATGGAGAACAAATGGGGTCAGTTGCATTTATTGATTCCTAGGGAGCCTCATGTTCTCTCCCCCCCCCTCCCCACAGGCCTGGCCCCAGGTGTTCTGGGCTCCAGACAATGCAGAGGGGTGGGGATTTCCTTCTGCACAGGGACCCTGCAGTTGTTTGGGTAAACTTTCTTTTCATGCTCCTTTGCAAAAAAAAAAAAAAGCCTTTGATGCCGTCCTGGGTGGAACCCACCTCTGGATAAAAATAATACATTGATGCTGGAATAATACTTTGATGATGGAACTCCGAGAATGAGCCATTCAAATGCAAGTTGTGGAGGGACAGAGCCTCTCTATTGGTTAGGTAGCCAGTCTTGGGATGTGGGTCCCACCTAGGGTAGCCAACCTCCAAGTGGGGCCTGGCCATCTCCAGGAATTAAAATTTATCTCCAGACTGCAGAGATCAGTTCCCCTGGAGCAAAATGGCAGCTTTGGAGCATGAACTCTATGGCTCTACATCCCTGCTGAGCTCCTTCCCCTCCCAAACTCCACCTTCCCCAGGCTCCACCCCCAAATCCCCAGGAATTTCCAAGCCAGAGTTGGCAACCCCAGGGGCTTTCTGGGTGGCCTTTGGCATGTCATAGTCTCAGTTTACCAGCTGTAAAATGGATAAGGTCGCCAACTTCCAGGTACTAGCTGTAGATCTCCCGCTATTACAACTGATCTCCAGCTGATAGAGATAAGTTCATCTGGAAAAAATGGCCGCTTTGGCCATTGGACTGTATGGCATTGAAGTCCCTCCCCTCCCCAAACCTTGCCCTCCTCAGGCTCTGCCCCAAAAACCTCCCTCCAGTGGCGAAGAGGGACCTGGCAACCCTAAAAACGGATTACCCAAAGTGCCGTCCACCTCCACCAATGAGAGGTGCTGGGATCCTGTGCCCAGAGAGCCGGTTTGCCACTGAGATGCCAAGGTGCGAGGGTTGGGCTGCCAAGGATGGTTTTGCCAGCTTCTGCAGTAGCAGTGGCCTGAAGCGCTGACATTCGTACGCGATGGCGGTTATACTCGTCTGCCATTGAAAGCTTTACTTGGGAAATCCCAGTTGCTCAGGCTCTGGAGCTTCCCTGAACACACATGAAGCTGCCTTATGCTGAATCAGACCCTCGGTCCATCCAAGTCAGTATTGTCTGCTCAGACCAGCAGCGGCTCTCCAGGGTCTCAGGCTGAGGTCTTTCACATCACCTACTTGCCTGGTCCCTAACTGGAGATGCCGGGGATGGAACCTGGGGCCTTCTGCATGCCAAGCAGATGCTCTACCACTGAGCCACAGTCCCTCCCCTTGAGGGAATGCTTAGTTCCCTGGGCATAGAAAAGAAGCCTGTCAGGGAGATGGCTAGACTAGAACTCATGTCCCTGACATTAATTTTCTAACAGCAACATTTTTTTTGGCATGGAGGAATATTCAGCCGTGGGATGCCCAGCTGCAGTCTTTAGTGAACACATGAAGCTGCCTTATACTGAATCAGTCCCTTGGTCCATCAAAGTCAGTATTGTCTACTCAGACCGGCAGCGACTCTCCAGGGTCTCAGGCTGAGTTCTTTCACATCACCTGCTTGCCAAGACCCCTTAACTGGAGGTGCTGTGGATTGAACCTGGGACCTTCTGCATGCCAAGCAGGTGCTCTACCACTGAGCCATGGATGCATGGCCTAACCATTCTTCTTCTTCATCATCATCATCACCTTTATAAGGCATTTGACACACCATGATTACAAAACAAAATTGCAAAAAAAAAAAATCTGTAAAAGCATTAAAACAGCAATGTCAGCAGCATTCTCTAAGAACACATATAAGCTGTCCACGCATTCTTGATGCAGTTAGCAGATATCTGGCTATTTGTCGAGTGATAGAAGAAATTCTGTCTGATAAAAGATAAGCCACCAACTGCTGGTCTGATGAGCCCTGGGCACTGGACAGCAGGGGTCTGATAAAAGCATTCCTTGGCCCGAAGTAAAATTTACAGTGCGATTATACATGAATTAAGTGCTCAGGTACCCCAGCCATACATGGACAACACCTGTCGCTGAGAGGAATTCTCTTCTGTCTACCATATAAAATGGCTGATGGAAGAATATTAAGTCTGGCAAGCCCAGTCAGTCAGTCAGTCAGTTTATTGGAACAGTCCATGACCAGTAAAATATCCATCACATATACAGAATAAAAGGTATTAATTTTTAAAAGGAATTCAAGATGATCCAAAACATGTAACGTCTAAAACATTATAAACAATCTTAAACAAGATTAACCATTAAAATCCATGGATAAGGATAGACACTGTAATAAAAATAGAGATGCTACGACATTCAACCTACCTGAGGCCTGAACTGTTTATAAGTGACTTACGTCTGATAATCGCAATATGCAGAAATTTAGCCACCAAACGTGATACCCATATACTCTTATCCTCCAAGAGATATCTCAGAAATATGCTCTCTGATTGATGCAAGGAATTTCCGGGTGAGCTAAAAGGCCTTAATAGGGGTTCAATTAACCATTTTCTCTCCACTTCATACAAAGCACAGTGAAATAAAACGCGTGGAAATGTCTCAACAATGTCTTCCGAGCAGGGGCAAAGTCTCAAAGACTTTGTTGAAATCTACCATAAAGAACCGAGGAAGGGAAAGCATCAAATCTTGCCCTTGAAAAAGCCCATCTGGTGATTTGAGTTTAAAAGTCTGGCAAGCATAAATGCTCTGCAGATAGGGTTGCCAGGTCCCTCTTCACCACCAGTGGGAGGTTTTGGGGGGTGGAGCCTGAGGAGGGCGGGGTTTGGGGAGGGACTTCAGTGCCATAGAGTCCAACTGCCAAAGCGGTCATTTTCTCCAGGTGAACTGATCTCTATCGGCTGGAGATCAGTTGCAATAGCAGGAGATCTCCAGCTAGTACCTGGAGGCTGGCAACCCTATCTGCAGACATCAGATGATTCCAAATGAAATCCCTAACCATTCAGCAGCCCTAATACAGTCTCCCCTCTGCTGCAGATGGACTAGGTGGGCTGTGCGAAATGGCCATTTCCTTCTGGCCACCTAGCATGAAGAAAGGGGACGCTTTACCTGCTGCCGGAAATAAGCTTCGCTGGTTTAATCTGCCTGTGGCCGGGCTGGTTCTCTGGCCAAGCCACCCAAGAGAGGAGGGCACAATCCCAGCCGTCGGAAGCACAGGAGGGCCCTGGCATCCCCTCCAGGGCCCCTGTTGCACATTGGGCTGGACCTGGCGGGTGGCACGGGCCCAGGAAGGTGACAGGTATAGCTTGCTTGGGGCAACACTTCTTAATTTCCCCCTTATTAGTGTCCTGCCTCACAGGGTGGTTGTGAGAGCCAAATCAAGGATTCTAAATTATGGATGTTCTATTACTAGGATTGCTAACTGGCCTGGAGGGGGGAAATGTGTCCCGTGCCTTTAACAGAGGCTTAATGGGATGTTTTTGCCCATGTGATATTATTTACTTCTATGCCATGAAAAGCTTCAGCGGCTCATTGCCACACATTAAGCCTCTATTAAAGGGACAGGATATTTTTTTCTCCTGGCCTGTTGGCAACCCCATCTGTAATGCCTAATAGGGTTGCTACCCTTTTCCATGTCCTGCTCAGGGAGAAGTAAAACTGGTGAAAGGTTTCTCAGTTGCAGATGTGAAGCCCCAGGAGCTTAATTGCTGGTTGTCAAGGGTGCGGGGCTGTATATGTCGTGGTTAAGAACAGTAGCTAGGCGAGAGGTAAAAATTCAACTGGTGAAGCTTTTCCCGCCATAGAAATGCAGCCCTGGCTTTGCATTTCTCCCGACTTCAGCACCTGTCCAAGTCACAGGAGTTCTGCCAGAGAAAGGGGGCGTACTGCAAGGACCACCCTTTCCCCCCACCCCCTTTAGTTACAAGCATGGTATTTTTATTACATCAGTAATAAAATTAACCACAAAATCTAAATTTAAAACAATAAAATCCCAATTAAAACTTAAAAATAGAAAATTACAGATGGCGCCTAACCACTACTTGTATTGCCAGATATTTGCAGCAGGTTACCCATCCATTGACATTAATAACATAATAATTTGTAATTGGCTTACTTGTAGTGCTTACTGTGAGAGAAAATCCCCCCAAACCCTATTCCTGCATTAAAAAGCATTTTAAGAACTACAACATAAAAAACGGAGCAATCTGAAAGGGGGGGGAATCCAAGCCTCGGTCTTAAAAAGCTTTTCTTTTGCTCAGAAAGATCTCCCAGGAAGCAGGAAGCATTTCAGTCCCCGCCTCTGGACAGGCTGCTTTGTAATGGGCTGTGAGTGAAACCAAGCTTGCATGTCCTGCACTTTGCCTTATGCAGGGAGATTTCACCATGGCTGAGCTCAGGGGAGAGGGAAGAGTCAGGTTAACAGAGGAATGGGATGACCCGGACATTGTGAGGGTGGCAGCAACGGCATCACTAATGGACGGAAAACTCATGCATAACTCCAAGGAACCGAGACAGACTGGGGGGCGAACGTGAGTGAAAGTACCCATGCATAAACGACCTCAGTAACTTTTACAGAGGGTCGAACCCCCTTTTCTGGGGAGTCCTCAGAAATGGTGACAGTTAGAAAAGGCAGACAATTGGGGCACGATTGTGTTATTGCGTAGGCGTGAAGACGTTTCTTGCAGGGATGAAGCATGCGCGGGGTGGGCATCTGTGGCGGGATGGCACTTCTGCAGGAGCAAGAACTCTGCCTCTTGTGAATTGGGTTGCCTTTTTTTCTCCTGATGGTCCTGCTCCTGTGCTCAGAACTGCAGATAGATGCAAACACAGACATCAGACAGGCGAAGCTTTTCCTGGGAGGGAAGTACAGCACTGGGAAAAGCTTCGCCTCCTTTGTTTACATGGTGTGCGGCACACTGGGGGGGCCAGGGCTATTTTTATGCCCAGGGCAAGCTCCTGATTCTGCATCACCACAGACAGCAGGAAGTGGTCCCTGGGTCAAGTTAAGAAAGACAGTTGACCTGTGAGATCTGGAGCTAAAGCCAGCGTTCTTACTGCACGGCTTCTGCTTAGAAGCTCTTGTGTGCACAGGCACCAGCATATGAAAGCACACACATGCACACATGCGTCTTCCGTTTTCTCCCCCCCCTAACGTTCAACAGCTAAATGCACTTAATTGTTAGATTGTAGACAGAGGGTCAATTGAGGTGCTCCAATGGTGTTGTTTTGCCTGGCCTGTTGCCCTCTCTAAGCCTCTGGCCAAGCTGGTGCCCGGCTTTCCACCTGCCATCTTGAAAACAGGCATAATGGTTCCATATTGAAAAGGAAACATGAAAAAGATCCGCTTAACCCAAGAAAACAACCCTGTCAGTATAGTACAGTTCCTGACTTTTGATGTCTGCTCTTTGTAACTGTCCAAGTTGTGTCAAGAGTAGCGAACTCTGTTGCTTTCTCATGGTTACCTGACTCTGTCCCCTCCCCAGGTGTGCCACGTCCCCCTCAAAGGTAGCCAGCCTTGACTACCCCAGGTGGCGCTTCTGCAGCGCTCCTGGTGCAGTGTGTTTACAGAGAGAACTTACAAGGTTGAGCTGCAAACTGTACACTATAACAAAATAATTACATTTATTGCATCGCGTAGACTGTAAAATCGTTAAAAACACAGGACCTGGTATGCAGACTACATATAAAAAATATCAGTTATAAAATTCTTATACACAGTTGATATACAACCAATGTAAATGACCGATGCTACACCAGACACATTTCGGCCTGAATATGCCTTCCTCAGTGGTCATAAATACAGAAAGTCATTAAAAAAAAACACATCCAGAAACGAACCTTGTGAGATATTTTTATCTAATATTTTGTGTAGCTTGATGTAAACTCTTAGCATGAGAGCCAGCGCGGCGTAGTGGTTAAGAGCGGTGGTTTGGAGCGGTGGACTCTAATCTGGAGAACCGGGTTCGATTCCCCACTTCACATGAGCGGCGGAGGCTAATTTGGTGGATTTGTTTCCCCGCTCCTCCACACAAAGCCAGCTGGGAGACCTTGGACTAGTCACACTCTCTCAGCCCCACTTACCTGATAGGGTGTCCGTTGTGGGGAGGGGAAGGGAAGGGAATTGTAAGCCAGTTTGATTCTCCCTTGAGTGGTAGAGGAAGTCAGCATATAAAAACCAACTCCTCTTCTTCTTAGCCCAAATTGTGGGTCTTGCCATATGGACAGTAGCGCACACAGTCTGATACAGAATTAGCAATGCTTCCGGATGTGTGGACACCACCCCGTGATTGGTGTGTTTACAAAACCAGGTGCGGATGTTGCCCTTGGCTTGCTGAACAATGCCTGGCGCGGGGTTGCAATCTGGCTTCTCTGTGGCCCTGGGGAGGCAGGAATTTTTTTTCCAGCTTCCCGGTGCCCTTGGGAGGCGAGGGTGGGACCCTCTGCAAAGGACAACAGGGTGGGTTGCTGTCTTGCCGACTCCCCCCCCCTCCCGCCTCCCATCGCCTTTCAGCTCTCCTGCCTGCGAGAGACCACTGCAGGCAACCGGCTGCTGCAGCCTCCGCCTAGGAAGCCAGCGGCAGGAGGGACCTGTTGTGCCTTCCCAGACAATGCTCGGGGAGAGTGCCAAGCCTTTTGACAAGACTGGGGAGATGCTGGCAGCCGGAGGAGCCAAGAGGAGGAGCGGCAGGTTGGGGGGCCAGGGGATGGCGTGAGGAGCAGGGAGGCATCTTGCCACGGCTGCCAGAGAGGGGCTTGCCCCTTGGGAGCCCCCATCGCCGCCGCCTCCTCCGCACGCACGCGGAAATCTCTGGCTGGTCCCCCTCTTTGGTTTGCCACAAGGAGGAACTGAGACCTCTTCAGTTGCAGCAGAAGACAGCAGCTGCTGGCAAGAGGCTCCAGGAGCACTAAGCGGAGAGGGGGAAGCTGTAGGGCTGGGCTTGGCGAGGGTGGGGGCGATTAGGGACTGGAGGGAGGGGAGACTCTGTTTCTCCCCCCCCCCCTCCGCTGCTGGAAGATGGAGGCGAAAGCTTTGTTCAACATGCAGAAAGCTCTGGTGCAGCCCTTCCAGATGTGCATGCTGGATATCCCCCTCAGCGTGCAAGACGACGAGGATGTGAGTAGCCAGGCGGTGGCGAGGGGGGTGTGCGTGCGCGCTGGGGGGGCAGGGTGGTGAGGGGTGGTTGGCCTGTCCCGCTGTCCCAAAAGGATACGGGGAAGTTTGGGGGTGAGTCTCCAAGGGCTGGCCAAAGACATTGCAGCAATGATGCCCAGAATCTTGCATGCGTCCTAATTGCACGGGGCATGACCCACTGGGAAGTTCTCCCGCACAAGCCCCGTTGAGATGTGTTGCATGAGAAGGAGGCCTTCCTGGGGGGTTGCGGCATGTGGGTCGGATTTTCCCAGCCCCTGTTCTGCACCCTGAATCCGTGGTTTGGAGCAGTCCGGTCCCCTTGCCTGATGTCATGGCCCTCATATGAGAGAGAGCCAGTGTGGTGTAGTGGTTAAGAGCGGTGGTTAGAAGCGGTGGACTCTAACCTGAAGAACCGGGTTTGATTCCCCACTCCTCCACATGAGCGGCGGACTCTAATCTGGAGAACCGGGTTGGTTTCCTCACTCCTACCCATGAAGCCTGCCAGGTGACTTTGGACTAGTCACAGCTCTCTTAGAGCTCTCTCAGGCCCACCTACCTCACAGGGTGTCTGTTGTGGGGAGGGGAAGGGAAGGTGATTGTAAGCCGCTTTGATTCTTCCTTAAGTGGTAGAGAAAGTCAGCATATAAAAACCAACTTTCTTCTGCTGCTTCTTCAACACTTTGAAGCAGTTTGGTGCCAGAGATGTGGCTCTTGAGTGTAACACCAGGGAGGGGGGGTAGGAGAAGGTCCCTCGGAGAGTGAGCCGCGTCAGCCCCCCAGCGTGGGAGCAGCAAGTAGGACCCTCCTCCAGTGGCTCTCCCTTTTTGAGCACCATGCGCCGGGAGCGCACAGGGACTGTTGGGGAGACGTTCACAAGCAGAATTTAGCGGCAGAGCAGAATTCTCCCTCCAGGAGTGCTATTAATCACCCCCCAGGGCCCAGCATCTGCCTCGGGGCCCCACCTAACTCTGTTCAGAGGTTTGCAGCAGCCCACTCCGTTGGCGCCAAGTTGCCCAGGGGCAGCCGATCCAACAGCTGGCAGCCCAGATCTGTCACGATTATTAACGAGCAAAATCCGAGTCGCTTGGAGTGGTGGCGCACGGGGTCGAGAGTGGCTCCTCCGTCGCAGCATGAGTCTCTGTGGGAGGGGGCTGCAGGGTGTTTTTGGGCTGTGCCAAGACACATCGCGTGCACGGGAACTGGTGCATTTTCCCCAGATGGGCGCCGTGTGGTGGCTCGGTGTACGAGCCAGGCTCCTCCTGGCTGAAAGCATGCAGAGTCGGGCAAGCCTCTCTCTCTCAGCCTCAGCGCGCTGTCTGTGATTTGGGGCTAGCAATACCAACCTACCTTGCAGGGGGTTTTAAGGATTGATGAAAGGGTGTACAGGAAGCTCTTTGGACATGGCAAAGCATTCTGCAGATCTTGACGGTTGTTATTTATTGTCCAGTCACTTGTATAGAAGGAGGTGCAGGGAAGCATTTGTGAATGGTATTGGGGTGGGGTCCTAAGCATGCCCCTGGTATCCAAGCAAGATATGGTGAGGGGATACCCCCGTCTCAGCTGTATTCCCAAAGGAGTAATTGAGAGTCAAGTGAGCCTGTCTAGGATCCTTGTTAGCCTACGGGCAAGAGTCTGTGTTAACTTTTGCACAGTGTGGAGTTTCGACAGGCGGTAAAAAAAGATTTGCAAAGTCCCATCCCTTGCCCTGCAGAGCCGTGCCCCAGATTCTGGATTTTTTTTTGGGTTGTGCAAAAATGTGACGGGAACAGGGAGTTGGCTTTAATATGCAGATTCTTTATGGAGCGCTTCTGATCTGCAGCGTGCCTCCAGCTTTGCTGAGTGTATTCGCACACCGGGTCTCTTTGGGGACTTGAGAATTAATCAGAGAGTTTTTTTCCCAGAGAAAGTCAGCCTTTATCTTATGGCCCATAACGTCCACCCCCCGCCCCTGTCTTTGGCCTTGCTTTTAAGAAGTAGATATGAAGGAATGGCATAATATCAGAACTTGCACATAGTCCCTTTCCTTCCCCCACTGTGCAGGTTCAGTCTGAGCCCCCATGCTTATATAAGAACATAACAAAGGCCATGCTGGATCAGGCCAAGGGCCATCAAGTCCAGCAGTCTGTCCACACAGTGGCCAACCAGGTGCCTCTAGGAAGCCCACAAACAAGACGACTGCAGCAGCATTTATCCTGCCTGTGTTCCACAGCACCTAATATAATTGGCCTGCTCATCTGGTCCTGGAGAGAATAAGTATGCATCGTGACTAGTATCCATTTTTACTAGTAGCCATGAATAGCCCTCTCCTCCATGAACATGTCCACTCTCCTCTTAAAGCCTTGCAAGTTGGCAGACATCACCACATCCTGGGGCAGGGAGTTGCACAGTTTAACTATGCGTTGTGTGAAGAAATACTTCCTTTTATCTGTTTTGAATCTCTCACTTTCCAGCTTCAGCAGATGACCCTGCGTTCTATTATTATGAGAGAAGGAGAAAAGCTCCCCATCCACTCTCTCCATACTGTGCATAATTTTATAGGCCTCTATCATGTCTCCCCTTAACTGCCTTAATGTGCTTGGAATTAAAGAGCCAGGCTCCCATCATGGATGGCAGGGTACCGCCCCTTTAATATTTTAGCATGGGCCCCCCACCCAGGCTTGCCCGATGGCCTGGAGAAAAATGTCCCATCCCTTTCATAGAGATTTAAAGGGATTTTCTTTGCCAGGTGATGATCTTTGCCTCCCTGCTATGAAAAGCTCCAATTGCCCCTCTCCACACATCTACGAAAGGAATTTTTCTCTCGGCCTGTGGGCAGCCCTGCCTGCCCCATCTATTCTGTCAAAGTCCCACTTTTCTTATATTAAATGTTTAAAGCAGGGGTGTCAAACATACGGCCTGCGGGCTGGATCCAGCCCCTTGAGAGTTCTCATCTGGCCTACGAGCCAGCCGAGTCAGCCGCCACCCCCACCCCCCCACTCTCAGTCTGGGCTGGTGAGCCCCCCAGTCCCAATCTGGGCTGGCGAGGGCCCGGCAGCTGAGGCACTCAATCCCCCATTCCCAATGTGGGCTGGCGAGGCATGGCCCGGCCCGACCAAGTGACATTTATGTCCTATCCACCCCTTCTAAAAATGAGTTCGACACCCAGCGGGGTGTAGTGGTTAAGAGCGGTAGTTTGGAGTGGTGGACTCTGATCGGGAGAACCGGGTTTGGTTCCCCACTCCTCCACATGAGCGGCGACTCTGATCTGGTGAACTGGATTTGTTTCCCCACTCCTGCACATGAAGCCAGCTGGGTGACCTTGGGCTAGTCACAGCTCTCTCAGCCCCACCTACCTCACAGGGTGTCTGTTGTGGGGAAGGGGCGGGAAGGTGATTGTAAGCCAGTTTGATTCTCCCTTAAGTGGTAGAGAAAGTTGGCATATAAAAATCAACTTTTTCTTCTTCTTCTACCCCGGTTTAAAGCTTGGTGGTACTCCATATCTTCTAAACCCCATGCAGGCATTCTGTGCCTGAACACATACACACGTGTGCTCATTTTCACAACAGGGTTGGGGTCAGGGCTTGGCCTGGGCACCTTTCCAGTGCCAGGATTTGACCCGGCAACATCCATTTCCAGCACTACTCAGAGGCTCGGGGGCTCCATGTGGCACTTTGACACACCGCCTGCTTGTGTTGCTCAATATGGCACCTACCTCATGTTTCAGGAAACAAGTGAGTAAGACAGAGGGGCTTGAGACTGGCAGGTAGTTCCCACCTTGAAGTAGTCACCGCTGGAAGAACAGAGAAGCTGCCAGCCTCCCTCAGGGGCAGGCCTCATGCTGGTGATGGAAGTAAAGGTAGCTCTTCTGGTTAACGATAAATGCCAACTGTTATTCTGTTCTTTTTGCCCAGCCGTTCTTAAAACAATGGTCTAGCAAGGCGGCTCACATGAATTTAAATTCTATTCCCAGGTCTGGTGGCTAAATGAAAATAAGACTCTCATTTACCAACTTAATGGACAACTTGGGAGGGAGGAAAGGGGGTGAAGGGAAGTCAGTTTACCTGAGTTCTCGAGAGGTATCCGCTTCGTCCCATGGGAGCCCGGCAGGTCTCCCTTGGGCAGGAGGTTTTTCCAGGGATGGCGATGAGGCAGCTGCTCAGGGTCATCCACTGGCTGGCTGCAGAAGCCGGACATCCTGGGCAACAAGCAGATAGAGCCGAGCTATTTCTGGCAGGCAGGGAGGAAAGGGGCTCGCTGCTGCTGATGGCTGAGCCAGGCCGGCCTCCCCCTTGCCATGATGGTCTTTCTGGGGTGGAGGGGGCTGTTGCAGCCCCCAGGTCTCGATGGCAGCGCCCCTGAGCATCTTCCATCCTCATGATTGGCTCAGTGGTAGAGCATCTGCTTGGCATGCAGAAGGTCCCAGGTTCAGTCCTTGGCATCTCCAGTTATGGGATCGGGCACAGGGTGATGTGAAAGACCTCTCCCTGAGACCCTGGAGAGCTGCTTCCAGTCTGAGTAGACAATACTGTGGAACACAGGCAGGAAGCTGCTGCAGTCGACTTGTTTGTGGGCTTCCTAGAGGCACCTGGTTGGGCCACAGTGTGAACAGGCTGCTGGACTTATTGGGCCTTTGGTCTGATCCAGCATGAGCTTTTCTTATGTTCTTATGTCTATTCTGTTAGGTGCTGTGGAGCACAGGCAGGATAATGCTGCTCCAGCTGTCTTGTCTGTGAGCTTTCTAGAGGCATCTGGTTGGCCACTGTGTGGACAGACTGCTGGACTTGATGGGTCCTGGTCTGATCCAGCCTGGCTTTACTTATGTTCTTATGTTAATACTAACTTTGACGGACCCATATTCTGCAGCTTCATATGCAAATTCCAGAGGGAATTCTGGAGGGGCAGAAGGGCTTTACTTTGTCAAAGATCAGGGTGGCTTGGAAGGCTTTCTGCAGTGAGGCTGCTGTTGGCCTTCTTTTTTGTTGAAAGGGTAGCGAAATAAGTGAAGATGTAGACCTCTGTTTTTAATGTTCTTTCCCCCAGGCTTCACACATTTTCTCTCCTTCCAAACACTTCTGCTTGTTTAAAAATGGGAGAATAAAATGCAGACAATAACAGAGCGCATCTGAGTATTGCTCATCCCCCAATAAACGGTTAACCGCCCCATAATTTTGCACTCAGATGGAGGGTTCAAAATCCCAAGATGCTCAACAAGCCATCAGTCATCAGTCAACAAAAGCATGTCTGAAAATATAGGCAAGCTCCATGCAACCCATCATTAGCAGCACCTCTGGGGCTTTTGCTGGGTGTCGCTTGCTGGCTGAGATCACGACACGCAGGAAGACGTTCCATGGCTATTGTGCCCATGCCTGGCATCTGTGTGGCTTGGTAGCACATTTCTCACTGGCCTGGCGATTGGTCTCACTGTTGAAACAGGGAGCAGAGAGCGAGGTATTTCCCAGATGCAGAGAGATTGTTCGGAAACTCCACATAGCAGTGGATCTAAGAGTCAGGTATGCTGTGTGACTGGAGTCCTGGGTTCAAATGCTTAGCTGCCCATAAAGCTCATGGGTCAGTCTCGCTCTCAATCTAACCTACCTCACAGGGTTGTTGTGAGGATAAAATGGAGGACATAGTATGCAGTCCTAAACTCCTTGGCCTGGAAGGGTAAGGTTGCCCATCAGCCTGTCCCTTTAGTAGAGACTTAAATGTGGGGAAATGGGAAGCTGATGCTTTTCTGACATGGAAGTAAATAATATCACCTGATAAATAGCATCCTATTCAAGGGACAGGCATTTTTCTCCAGGCCAGCTGGCAATCCTACCTGGAATGTGTTTTCAGTACCATGATTCAAACCTGGAACATGTGAAGCAGTGGTTAGAGCTATCAAGCAATTAAATGAGGCTAATAGCCACTCAACTTTAAGGTTGACAATGAGGAAACTGAAATTGTTGAAAACTTTCTGTTCCTTGGCTCCATCATCAACCAAAAGGGAGACTGCAGCCAAGAAAGCAGAAGGAGATTCAGACTGGGAAGGGCAGCCATGAAGGAGCTAGAAAAGATTCTTAAGTGTAAGAATGTGTCACTGGCCACCAAGATCAAGTCAATTCATGCCATTGTATTCCGTATTACTGTGTATGGATGTAAAAGCTGAAGAAAGCTGATAGGAAGAAAGTAGATTCCTCTGAAATGTGGAGATGGAGGAGAGGGTTACAGATACCGTGGACTGCCAAAAAACAAACAAACAAATCCATGGGTTCTAGATCAAATCAAGCCTGAACTGGCCCTAGAAGTTAAAATGACTAAACTGAGGCTATCGTACTTTGGTCACATTATGAGAAGACAAGAGTCACTGGAAAAGACAATCATGCTAGGAAAAGTTGAAGGTAGCATGAAAAGAGGAAGACCCAACAAGAGATGGATTGACTCAATAAAGGAAGCCACAGCCCTCAGTTTGCAAGACCAGAGCAAGGCTGTTAAGGATAGGACATTTTGGAAGACACTGATTCATAGCATCGCCATGAGATTGGTGGGCAATTGCCTGCCAATCCACATGACCTGGCAACCCTACTTCCACGGCCAAGCAAAGATTCGAACTTGGTCGCCCAGATTCTAGTCCAACACTCTAACCGCTACACCGTGCTGTTAAATTAAGTAACTCTTGCATAGTTACCAGATTTATGACCACTTTGAAGGTAAGAGGGTGGATTAATAAAGGTTGGAATGAGAGCTTAACTATTAATTCATCCATTTATATCCCACCTTTCTCCTCAGTGGAGAACCCAAAATGGCTTTTCCTCTCCTGAACACACATGAAGCTGCCATCTACT
This sequence comes from Euleptes europaea, assembly GCF_029931775.1. Taxonomy (NCBI): domain Eukaryota; kingdom Metazoa; phylum Chordata; class Lepidosauria; order Squamata; family Sphaerodactylidae; genus Euleptes; species Euleptes europaea. Next base: position 52,074,321 of record NC_079325.1, on the reverse strand, counting down.
GAATCAGACCCTTGGTCCATCAAATTAAGTATTGTCTACTCAGACTGGCAGCAGCTATCCAGGGTCTCAGGTGGAGGTCTTTCACATCACCTACTTGCCTAGTCCCTTTAACTGGAGATTCCGGGGATTGAACTTGGGACCTTCTGCATGTCAAACAGATGCTCTACCACTGAGCCCCAGCCCCTCCCACCTGAGTACTAACCAGGGCTGACCCTGCTTAGCTTCCAAGATATGAGGACATCAGGCTAGCCTGGGTTTTCCAGGTCAGGATGCACCACATCTAGCTGGCAGCATACTCCAGAGGTTAACGTGCGCCTTGCATGAGAAAGTTTTTACTTAATCTTTTTCCAGTCAGTTTCATTTGAGTGCTGGCGTGGCAAGAGAGAGAAGGGAACAACAGCCCCCCTCTCTGCTGTGTTCGAACCATGCTTAAATTTCATTATGCATTCTCCTGTCTCCTCTTTAATTGTCCTTTCTTCCTGTTCACCAAAGCCTCAAATCCCTGGCCCCTCGCTCTTCCTGGACACTCTCTTCTTCCCCTGCCCATCCTTGCCGTTCAAGCCCCTCGGGGCAAGGATCCGCCTTTTGTCTTCATCCTGCTCTGTAAACACCACTTAGACAAACGGGAGCTGGAAGAAGCATCAGCAAGAGCGGTTCGTATCCTACCTGAGGCTGGAGGAAGTGCTTCCAGCCGAAGGAGACTTCCGGCACCTTAAGTGGCTCTTCCGCCGAAGGAAGAAACTCTAAGGCTGGGGGCAGGCCTCCAACATTGCTTGGTGGCCCTGGTAGGGCACGCGCGGGTCTCTCTTGAGTAAGTACACAGCTCGTGTCTGGGCTAAGGGCTGGCAGACCAGTGTGCCAGCTGTGCTTCTGTGGGTTCCCCTTTTAGGCACACAGGCCAGTTTGTGCCTGGGCTGGTTGAGGCCAGGGGATTGCCGTGCCGGAACAAATCAGGATTGTCCAAACGAAGCTGGAAGTACCTCAGGGCTCCAACGTGTTTTATGCGCCTGTTCCTACAGAAAGCACCGCTTACAAGGGCTGTATATGTTCAGCCAGCGTGGTGTCTGACTCAGCTTTGGCTTCAGTGGCATTTCAAGGCTGAACTAAATAGTTTTATTTCTTATGTGTTAATTGAATCTCAGTCATCCATGTGGATAAGGCATATTGAGAAAAACAAATCCGATCAATAGGAATTTCTTTAGATTCCCTGTATTGCCTTACAGAAAAGTCAGCATTCAATGTGATCAGACGCAGACTTTTAGATTTAGAAATGTAGGCGCAAAGAAGAAGGAGAAGAAGATTAGGAGGAGGTGTTTTTTTATATATATGCCGACTTTCTCTACCACCTAAGGGAGACTCAAACCGGCTTACAATCACCTTCCTTCCCCTCCCCACAACAGACACCCTGTGAGGTAGGTGGGGCTGAGAGAGCTCTAAGAGAGCTGTGACTAGCCCAAGGTCACCCAGCTGGCTTCATGTGCAGGAGTGGGGAAACAAATCCAGTTCACCAGATCAGTCGCCGCTCATGTGGAGGAGTGGGGAACCAAACCCGGTTCTCCAGATCAGAGTCCACTGCTCCAAGAAGCAGTCACACAGAAGATTTCATAAAATCCCACTTATGAATAGAGTTTGCCCTTGCGAGAATGGTGAAATAGAATCACTTGCTCAAGTCCTTTTTAATTGCGCTTTTTATACTTGCTGCCGATCCCAATTCATTGACCCGCTGTTTATAAATAGGGAATAGCTTTCTGGTGAAATTAGGACATCCTACCTTATGACCACACAATATCCAAAAATAATTGATTCAGTTGCAAGGATTTTACAGTTAGCAATCAGATGTCGTGAATGGGATGTAGCATTCCTTAATGGCTGATTCGGGATTGTTTTATCCAGTTTTATCTATTTCTGCTCGGATCTATCCTAATGTATGTTTTTCTTACTACATATGCCAATAAAGGTGTGTGTATGTGTGTCTGACTCAAATCTGCAAAACCCAGGGGTGAATCTCCATTCTGCCACGGCAGCTTGCTGGGTTACCTTGGGCCAGTCGTGCACTGTCAGCATAACCTACCTCACAGGGTTGTTGTGAGCATAAACTGGGGGAGAGGGGAACGATGTAATCCGCTTTGGGTCCCCATTTGGAATAAAGGCAGGATATAAATTAAATTGTGGAACTCCCTGCCCCAGGATGTGGTGATGGCTGACAACTTGGAAGGCTTTAAGAGGGGAGTGGACATGTTCACGGAGGAGAGGGCTATTCATGGCTACTAGTAAAAATGGATACTTGTCATGATGCATACTTATTCTCTCCAGGATCAGAGGAGCATGCCTAGTATATTGGGTGATTAGTAACACAGGCAGGATAATGCTGCTGCAGTTGTCTTGTTTGTGGGCTTCCTAGAGGCCTCTGGTTGGCTACTGTGTGAACAGACGACTTGATGGACCTTGTCTGATCCAGCATGGCCTTTCTGATGTTCTTATGTTCCTTCACCACAGCCTCTGTTTTATTTATTGTGTCAGTTTTCAAGCCTGGAAACCCTCCTGGGGAGGGTCAGGAAACCTTGTTTCTGGATGGTGGTGTTGGGGGGACATGAATCCTTTGACAGCTTGCTGGCTGAAGCACCCAGCTGCCTCCCCAAGTTTCCTAGTGCTATATGATGGTCTGATCATTTTACAAAGAAGTGGGAAGAAGGCGGGCAGATCTGAGAAGGCTGCATCTTTCCCGGCAGTGCCAGTCCTGCCTGAGAGCTACCTCAGCAGGGATCTCTGTGCCAGCTGCTGACTCACCTTCCAAGTCACGCTGTTTTGGTTCCCGGAAATTTTGGGGCACACTTGACTCTGCCTCTTTCTTGGAATTACAGCTAGTCCGAGGATACCCTCCAGTCTCCTCCACTGGGGTTCTTTTGGCCGGTGAATGTCAACACTTAGTCCATGTCTATGAGTCGCCACTCACCTGATCGCCTGGGGCAAGTGAGAAATTTGTTTCTGGGTGAACAGAAGGACAAATATGTAAACATTACAAAATAACTTTTTTTTGTTTTTTTTGTTTCAGGCCATCTTTGTGCCAGAAATGACTAATACAGCATGCGTTGGCTACCAGGCTATGAAATGTTTTCACAGGCCTGATAACTTCTGTGCAGTCATTTGCAAGCTTGCATTAGTAGCCAGAGGGATTCTGCTTTGTGTTGGTTGGGCTCCACTGTGCTTGTCTAACTTTGAAAAATCTGGGGGGAGGGTGGTGGTGGTTAAGCCTTCACAAGCCTTCAGGAGCCCCAACCCTACCACAGAGCAGTACCTGTCCTTTGCCCCTATGTGAAGGGGCAGGAATAGGCATGTGCATTTGGATATCTGTTGTCCATATATATATTGTAAAAATACCTTATTGATATTTTCTAGATAGAGAGCCAGAGTGGTATAGTGGTTATGAGTAGTGGACTCTAATCTGGAGAACCAGGTTCAATTCCCCACTCCTCCACATGAAGCCTGCTGGGTGACCTTCGGCCAGTCACAGTTCTCTCAGGACTCTCTCAGCCCACGCGGAGGCAGGCAATGGCAAACCACCTTTCAATGTCTGTTGCCTTGAAAACCCTACGGGGTCGCCATAGGTCAACTGTGACTTATCGGCAGTCTCTACCACTGCATTTTCCAGTCTCCGGATATATCTGGAAAATGCAGATTTTCCAAAATGCTGGGAAGTGTGTGGAAAGTACCGTCAAGTCACAGCTGACTTATGGTAACTTAATGAGACCTCATAGGGTATTCAAGGCAAGAGACTTTCAGAGGTGGTTTGCCATTGCATGCCTTTGCATGGCTCTGAGAGAACTGGGAAATGGGTCCTGAAAAATCCTGGAAATATTCTGGATTAGCCATGAATATTGGTAGCCAGTGTTTGAAGGCTGCCAGGACTGTTCTTTTCTTCTTTTTTTCCTGTGTATCTGTGTCTTCCTGGGCTTGGTATCAGCTTGCCATGTTGGTTTGGCTTTGAGTCTGTCCTTTTACATTGGTTTTGTGAGCCTTGCAACATTATATTATTTGCGTGAGTTGGTTTGTGCCTGGTTTGCGGTGGATACTTGTGTTTGATAGTGTGTTTGAGTCTTGCGTTGTACATTGGCACAGATTCTCTGATTTTGCATTTATTAGCATTCACATTTGGCTTGGATGATTCTCTGGTTTGACATTGGGTTGGATTCTGGGTTGTACGTTTGTTATTTTAGGAGTACCACATTGCCCAGTGTGTCTGCTGGGATTCTCTGGTTCTGCATTGGTTCTTTGGGCTTGTTGGTTCTGTCTGCTTTGAGAGGCTTTTGTCCGCGGGTTGCTTTGCTTGTTCTTGTGCCTCTGGCTATTCTTTGCCCTGGAGAAAGCATGGAATTCCCCCCCAAACCCTACCAAGCAACAGAAGATAGCTGAGGGCACCTTTTTCAGGGGCCCATTGAACTGGACCTGTTGGTCTAATTCACTTGCAATTTAGAAGTTATTTAAAGGACAGGCACCAAAAGATCCACTGCAATTTTTGTGTTATTTGGTTATAAAACAGCCCCTCCAGCCCTTCGGAAAAATTCCTGCTAGAGAATAATGAAGCTAAATAATATTGGAAACCCCCCCCCCAAAAAAAATCTGGATCCAAATACCAACCTGTATTTGGAACCTGGAACACTGAAAATACCAATATATATTGGCTCCCTGATATCCAGATACGAAAAATACCAATTTTTTCCCCGAGCTGCACATCCCTAAATAGGAATAGCCTTGTTAGGTGGGACTGGAGGATTGGGAAACCCTGGACATTCCTCATTAGAGCAGCAATTCTTTCCTCTGTTCTGCTCCCTGCCTGCCCTGTAGCAGGGTGATTTTTCACAATTAGGAAAAATCTCTTGGAAGCCAGATACATTACTGATGATGTGAGGAGTGGAAAGAAGCCAGGGAAGTCCAGCTGATGAGACAGTTTTTGCGCTTTTCATTATGTTTTGATTATGACAACTGTGAAACAGTACTGTTACTAATAAGTGCCTGATTTGTGGACAGGTTGATAAAACGTGTCCATGTTAGTGGTTTTCTGGAATGTGGTCTGGAAAGTTCTGGGGTTTCTTGGAAGACTTTTGGGATCAGGAATGGAGTATTTGCCACTCCTGATCTTCCCCTGAGAAGGGAGCATTGGGTGTCCCCGTGGAGCAGGGGTCCCATCTGGTGGGCATGGCCAGCACCCCGTGTGAGCTGAAGAACATTTTCCAGAATCCTCTAACGTGCAGGTATTCTGTGGGACATAGAAGGCAAGAGAGTCGGGAAAGCACTAGTCTGGGTTTTTTGTTTATGTCTCTATTTAATAAAATATAATTTAATCCTCATTTTGCTCAGACCCACAACTACAGAGGAGGGGGCAGGCCAGTGCAGCATGAATTATGTTTGGGTGCAGAAGTTGGCTTCTGCATGCAAATCCTTTGCTGGATGCAGCAAACTTGCAAACTGCTTGTGTGTGTGTGTAGGTGCAGGGATTGGGAAACTCAAGGCCTCTATATCAATCAGTTCAGCACATTCTGACAAAAAAAATCCCAAACTCTTTTGGGGTTTGTACAACTTCAAGTTTAAGATATAATCCCAAATGTTTGAAAAACAGTTTGAGGGGGGGAAATCCCTGCATGTTGCATGTTTGGGGAAAATGTTAACGAAGCCACTCTCCCTTGCATGCTAGTTTTCTAAGTTCAGGGTGGGGGCATTTAAATTTTCAGTCTCTCACCCACAGCCCAAAAGTGTTAGTTTAGGAAAAACTTTACCAGTTGATTCTGCCAAAATCCATAGTATATCCAGGAATGAAAAAGCAGCTTGTATAGAAAATAACTTTGAGCATCTGCAAGTAAAAATTGGGGAGGTGTGGATGGGGAGAGGGGGTAAGGTAATGGCTGGCAAAGAGAGCTGCATACAGGACCTCTGCTGTGCTTGGCGGAAAGAGGTGACATATTGACAGCTAGTATGGTGATGTGGTGTATAGAGTGGCTCACTAGGACCCATGGGGACCTGGGTCTGAATCTCCACTTCTACCATGGACGTTCACTGGGTGACCTTGGGCCCATCACAAACTCTCAGCATGGCCTACCTCACATGGTTGTTGTGGGGAAATGGAGGAAGGGAGAGCCAGCGTGGTGTCGTGGTTAAGAGCAGTGGTTTGGAGCGGTGGACTCTGATCTGGAGAACCAGGTTTGATTCCGCGCTCCTCCACATGAGTAGTGGAGGCTAATCTGGTGAACCGGGTTGGTTTCCCCACTCCTCCACATGAAGCCATCAGGGTGACCTTGGGCTAGTCAGTTCTCTCTGAGCTCTCTCAGCCTCACCTACCTCACAGGGTGTCTGTTGTGGGGAGGGGAAGGGAAGGTGATTGTAAGCCAGTTTGATTTTCCGTAGCTGGTAGAGAAAGTTGGCATATAAAGTTGGCATATAAATTGGCATATAAAAACCAACTCTTCTTCTTCGCCACTTTGAGTCTCAAGTGTGGGGAGAAAAGTAGGAAATATATAAATTAATGCATATTAGCGGCTAGGATGTGCTCCTGAGCCCTTCTGGCAAAAGCTCCCCTCTCCACATGTGACACAGCTGGGTTTCATACAGACAGACAGACAACACACACACACACTCCACAAGGGAAAGGAGACAGAGGAGCAGATGTTTAAAATTGTGTGTGTGTGTAAAGTGCCGTCAAGTCGCAGCCGACTTATGGCGACCCCTTATGGGGTTTTCAAGGCAAGAGACTAATAGAGGTGGTTTGCCAGTGCCTTCCTTTCGGGGGGGAGGAGCCGTGGCTCAGAGGCAGAGCATCTGCTTGGCATGCAGACCCTGGAGAGCCACTGCCAATCTAAATGGCCAATATGGACTTTGATGGACCAATAGTCTGTTTTAGTATATGGCAGCTACATGTGTTAGGGAAGGGGCCATGGTTCAGTGGTAGAACATCTGCTTTGCATGCAGAAGGTCTCAGGTTCAATCCCCGGCATCTCCAGTTAAAGGGACTAGGCAAGCAGGTGATATGAAAGACCTCAGTCTGAGACCCTGGACTGCTGCTGCTGGTCTGAGTAGACAATACTGACTCTGATGGACCAAGGGTCTGATTCAGTATAAGGCAGCTTCAAGTGTTCATGTGTGTGTTCCTCTGCATAGCAACTCTGGAATTCCTTGGTGGTTTCCCACTCAAATACTAACCAGGGCTGACCCTGCTTAGCTTCTGAGATCTGATGAGATCAGGGTATACCGTACTGCCTTCTCTCCCTTTTAAAAATTACCCATTGTGTTACTTAAGGGTTTCATACGCCATTTGTCACGCAACCAAGCGGATGTCTAAAGAGAATCTGTTGACTCGGGATCTCAGCGCTTGCCTTCTCTGTGTACTCGTGAGGGTAATTTTTACCCAACCCTCCTAGAGTGGAGCAACTTTCAAGCCTGCGTCTGTTTGCCGACTTCAAACGACACCCCAAACAGGACACAGGAGAACCTGCTATATCCGAGCCTGTTAAGCTGCGAAGTATTTGGGACTTAAAACAGCTTAATCTTGGTGAAGTGTCTGTGACTGAGCTAGTTTGGCTTGTAAACCCCTGGGGCTAAGCAGATAGTGGAACTGCTGTTCTGATTTTGGCAAGAGGAAATACGGTGACGTCTTTGAGAACTGACGCACGTGCACAAAATTGAATCTCCAGCGCTAGTAATTACATTGGAGAGTTAATTCACAGTGGGTAGCCATGTTAGTCTGTCTGCAGTAGTAGAAAAGGGCAAGAGTCCAGTAGCCCCTTAAAGACTAACAAAAATATTTTCTGGTAGGGTATGAGCTTTCGTGAGCCACAGCTCACTTCTTCAGATGTGAGCCACAGCTTCTTCTGAAGAAGTGAGCTGTGCCTCACGAAAGCTCATACCCTACCAGAAAATATTTTTGTTAGTCTTTAAGGGGCTACTGGACTCTTGCCCTTTTCTACTACTGGAGAATTAGATTAAAATGGAACTAGAATGCATCAAGAAGTTTCATGCTTCTTGCTTCAAGTGCAGCCTACCCTCCATCACCTTGCTGGCGGTTGCAGGACGCTTGGAATGGAAAGTGCTACAAACCTCTGCTTCTCACTGCGGGGAGCAGCAAGGGAGGGGAGAAGCAGGTCCTTTACAACTGTGGTACTCACTCCCCTGTTCACAAATGTGTGTGTGTTAAGTGCCGGCAAGTCGCTTCCAACCTATGGCGACCCTATGAATCAATGTCCTCCAAAATATCCTAGCATTAACAGCCTTGCTCAGGTCTTGCAGACTGAGGACCGTGGCTTCCTTTATAGAGTCTACACAAATTCCATCAACTGAGAGTGCCACATTTACTTCCATCCTTGGCATGACTTCAGGGAGGCTCACAGCTTACTCATTCCTCCTGTGGCAGTTGTTTCAAGATGAAAACACTTGCTCACCCCAAGCCCCACCAGATAGGGCCTTGCCACATTCGTGAAAGAGCTCTTGTGCCACACTGCAAACAGTGCTCAGAAGAGGCACATGTGGCTCCCGTGCCACTGAGCATCACTGCTTTACAACAACAGTTTATGTGAAAGTCTTCGTCATCTTGCCATAATCCTTACACAACAACCCTGTGAAGTAGGCCAATATTGTTATTCCCACAATGAGGAGTTAGGGCTGAGGTTGTGAGCAAGTGGTAATAGTGAGATGTCAGCTGGAGGCTTTGGGATACACAGCTCTGTACCGTCAATCTTTAAAATGTTTTTACTACATTTCTATCCAGCTCTCCTTCCAAGGAGCTCACTGCAACATTAAACGGTCCGCTGTCCACCAGTGACCCTGACAACAACTCCTGCAAGGTAGATTAGAGGGGCCTTGTCTGGGGCACTCAATGAGGTTCGTAGCTGGGCAGCGTTTTGAAATGGGTCTCCCCATCCCAAGTGCAACATCTGCCATTATACCTGCAGAGAATCATAGCGTAGAATCATAGAGTTGGAAGGGGCCATACAGGCCACCTAGTCCAACCCCCTGTTTAATGAAGGATCAGCCTAGAGCTGTGTTGACAAACCTATGGCACGCGTGCCGCAGCCAGCACGCAGAGCCCTCTCTGTGGGCACGCGCGGACCCGGCGCGTCTGCCTAGGGCTGTGCCGTGTTGCCATGGTGAGGGCATGGTGAGGGCACTGAGGGCAGTGCTCCTTCTCCCCAAGCCCATGCTCCCCAAGCCTGCGCTGGCGCCCTCCCTCTCAGTTGAGCTGCAGCCGCAGCTCAGCTGTTTGTCGGGGCGCCCCACCCGTCTTCAGTTTGGACCAGGAGGCTGTGGCCGAGCACCTTGCCACGCCCCCCCCCTCGGCTGAGCTGCGGGGCTCGTGCTCCGAATTGTCGACAGTATCAAGCACTTCTTGAGGAGGTTCAGGCACAGTATAATTGTTTACTTATGTACAATAATGTCCGGTGGCTGAGCAGAGGACGAGTCCTGGAGAGATGCATGCCAAATGCAAACTTTTACCTTTCAATAAAAAGTTGTTTGTATCATTGAAAGCTCTGTTATTGTGTTTTTCTTTTAACACAAAATATGTGAATGTATGAGTTGTTTTTTCTAAACTAAAACCTCAGTATTCAGGTTAAATTGCCGTATTGGCACTTGGCGATAAATAAATGGGTTTTGGGTTGCAATTTGGGCACTCAGTCTCTAAAAGGTTCGCCATCACTGGCCTAGAGCATCCTTGACAAGTATTTGTCCAGCCGCTGGTTGAAGACTGCCAGTGAGGGGGATCTCACCGCCTCCCTAGGTAGCTGATTCCACTGTCAAACAATTCTGACTGTACAAAATTTCCCCCCTAATATCCAGCCGGTACCTTTCCGCCTACAATTTAAACCCATTATTGCAAGCACTATCCTCAGCTGCCAACAGGAACAGATCCTTCCCCTCCTCTCCTTTTTCTTTTTTTTTCTTTCCCCCTGTTCTTAGACTTAGGTCTTGAACAATAAAACAATTTCCCCTCCTCTAAGTGACAGCCCTTCAAATATTGAAAGAGAGCAATCATGTCCCCCCTCAACCTCTCCTCCTCCTCCTCTTCTTCATGTGACTTTTCAGATTTTGCAATTTCTAACCCCACTGGATGATTCTGTAGAACCCTTGCTGCAAATCACTACACATTAAACAGATAATGAAAGCAATTTGTATAAAGCAATTAAAATCAACAAAATTGCCAGGAATAAACTTTAGATTAAAAGCAACTCTAAAATAGATGAGATTTCCTTTTTCCGCAGGCAGGTTAATTCGCAACAAAATTAAAAACATGGCCCCAAATTCCTTTTCAAACAGGACATTTTAACATCTTAAGAAAGGAAATAAAGACAGTCTGGTAGTTTTCTTGGGAGGAGGAATCACCACCAGGAGGGCTCTGCCCCTCATTCTTGGTGGTGGAAAGTGACATCAAGTTGCAACAGACTTAGGCGACCCCTTATGGGGTTTTCAAGGCAAGAGACATTGAGAGGTGGTTTGCCATTGCCTGTCTCTACGTAGCAACCCTGGACTTCCTTGGGGGTCTCCCATCCAAATACTAACCAGGGTCAACCTTGCTTAGCTTCCCAGATCATTTTGACCTGATAAATAGGGAACTTGGACAGGACCTCATCTGTGGGATCTGTGCAGGGAGGACGTGATCCTGGAAAAAGTAGCTAATTCCATTTATTTACTAGCTCCTTTGACCAAAGGTCTTGAGCTTAACCATAACAATAATACATAATACAACAACACATAATCAATTTACAACACCCAACGTATACTTAAGGTTAAAACACAGTAGAAACAATTACTAAACATAGCATCACTAATACCATAACAATATATTCCCCCTGAACCAGTCTCATTGAAATCACAAAATCTGTTTCAACATTCAACTCGTAGTTTATGTGCTTGTTTTGTTTTGACGTTTGAGCGACATCACCTCCGCCAAAAATCTTGCAACAGAACTAGTGATATCAGGATGAATATCTCCCATTATGTGGGATATCACCCAGGACTCCAAGGGAAGTTTGTATTTAGACAATATTGGGGTGATCCAACGCAACCGAGGAGCTGACCAGTGCTGACAAAACAATAAGAGATGGTGTAAAGTCCCAATATCTCCAGATTTACATTCACAAACTCGATCTGAGTATGGAGTTTTCGCAAAACGACCTGACATCTCTGCAGTTGGGTAAGCATTTAATCTGGCAAGCATAAAGGCACGAGGAAAAAGTAGCCTGGATCTAGGCTTCAAAGATTTGCATTTTTAATTGCATTTAGAAACAAAATGGGAGCCTGTTGTAGAACAATCATAAGCTCCCTTTGGTCAGCCCAGATGTGTGTGTGTTAAGTGCCGTCAAGTCGCTTCTGACTCATGGCAACCCTCCATGGCGTCCTCCAAAACGTCCTGTCTTCAACAGCCTTGCTCAGGTCTTGCAAATGTGACCAAAGTACGATAGCCTCAGTTTAGTCATTTTTGCTTCTAGGGTCAGTTCAGGCTTGATTTGATCTAGAACCCACTGATTTGTTTGTTTTGTTGGCAGTCCACGGTATCCGTAATGCTCTCCTTCAAGGGAATCTACTTTCTTCTTATCAGCTTTCTTCATTGTCCAGCTTCCACCCCCATACATAGTAATAGGGAATACGATGGCATGAATTAACGTAATCTTGGTGGCCAGTGATACATCCTTACACTTCAGAATCTTTTCTAGCTCCTTCATGGCTGCCCTTCCCAGTCTCAACCTCCGTCTGATTTCTTGGTTGCAGTCTCCCTTTTGGTTGATGAAGGAGCCAAGGAATAGAAAGTCTTGAACAGATAACTTGATTTAAATCCACAGTACTGTGGAGGGTGGGCAATTAAGTTCTCCCCTGGCAAGATTCCTTCCAGGAAGCTTTCCCTTTTTGTTATAAACTCAAAATTGAGAAAAGGAGGAGGGGGGCCCCTAGTCTTCCAGTTTCTGAGCAGATCAGCTTCCAGGAGTGCTTTACTGAGGACCCCCACTGTCCTAATCTCCTCTGCAAACAGAAGGAAACAATAGACTGGATTTCCCATGTTCTATCTCAGGAGCCTGTAAAGTTTCAAGACCAGCCATTGTTGCATAAATGACAGATTGGTTAATTATTTGCCTTCTGTTTAACCTCTGCAGCTGAAATTCAGCATATCTACTGTGCTGGGGCACACTCCTGAATTGGAGATACAGGCCATTTATGCAAGGGAGGTTTTGCCTTGGATTTGCCACTCTGGATGCACATTTTCCCCATCCAAATTCTCAAAACTATGCATTTTTGAGTTTTGAGAATTCGGAAGGGGAAAATGTGCATCCAGAGAGCGGCAAAACCTCCCATGCATAAATGGTAACTGTTCACCCTGTATTTTTAGTGTAAGCGCATGAGCTACCTGCCAGCTATAGAGCCCACCCCAATGCCTGCCTTCTTGAGTCACTGTCCTGAATGTACTTTTAGATTGAAAGGCAAGCCCAGGGCTCTGATCCTTCAGAGATGCAACAAACAGCCTCATCCAAAAGCAGGGAGTTCTACCATATCTGTGCCTCAGGACTGATTGATTGATCAGCTCTGAAGAAGGGAGCTTTGACTCTTGACGGGACTGTGGCTCAGTGATAGAGCATCTGCTTGGCATGCGGAAGGTTGGTCTCTAGGGTTTTCCTGGATTCGAATCTGAATGTTGTACTGCAAACCAATAAGACTGCCCTCTGAAACTAAGGCCATTTGTGCATGGGAGGTTTTGCCTGGGATTTGCTGCTCTCTAGATGCACATTTCCCCCATCCGAATTCTCCAAACTCAAAAATTAGCCCCCATGCGGAGTTTTGAGAATTTGGATGCGGAAAATGTGCATCTAGAGAGCAGCAAATCCAAGGCAAAACCTCCCGTGCATAAGTGGCCGAAAGAACAACTGAGTCAGACAGGGGGCAAATGTGAGTCCAAGTGTGTGTGTGTGTGTGTTAAGTGCCGTCAAGTCGCTTCCGACTCATGGCGACCCTATGAATCTGTGTCCTCCAAAATGTCCTATCTTTGACTGCCTTGCTCAGATCTTGCAAATTGAGGGCTGTGGCTTCCGCTATAGAATCCACCCATCTCTTGTTGGGTCTTCCTCTTTTCCTGCTGCCTTCAACTTTTCCTAGCATGATTGTCTTTTCCAGTGACTCTTGCCTTCTCATAATGTGATCAAAGTACAACACCCTCAGTTTAGTCATTTTTGCTTCTAGGGTCAGTTCAGGCTTGATTTGATCTGGAACCCACGGGTTTGTCTGTTTGTTTTGGCCGTCCAGGGTATCCATAACCCTCTCCTCCAACACCACATTTCCAAGTGCCCATTTCCAAGCGTGTGTGTGTAAAGTGCCGTCAAATCGCAGCCGACTTATGGCGACCCCTTTCGGGGTTTTCATGGCAAGAGACTAACAGGTGGTTTGCCAATGCCTTCCTCTGCACAGCAACCCTGGCCTTTCTTGGTGGTCTCCCATCCAAATACTAACCAGGGCTGACCCTGCTTAGCTTCTGAGATCTGACGAGATCAGGCTAGCCTGGGCCATCCAGGTCAGGGTCCATTTCCAAGTACTCATGCACAGTGCCGGATTTACGTATAAGCTAAACAAGCTATAGCTTAGGGGCCCACTCTCTTGGGAGCCCCCCAAAAATTTAGCATATATTCGACACAATTACTTTAAAATTACTTTGACGTGTGCGTGTGTTAAGTGCCGTCACGTTGCTTCCGACTCATGGCGACCCTATGAATGAAAGTCCTCCAAAATGTCCTATCTTTGACAGCCTTGTTCAGATCTTGCAAATTGAAGGCTGTGGCTTCCTTTATAGAGTCCATCCATCTCTTGTTGGGTCTTCCTCTTTTCCTGCTGCTCTCAACTTTTCCTAGCATGACTGTCTTTTCCAGTGACTCTTGTTGTCTCATGACATGACCAAAATACGACAGCCTCAGTTTACTTTGATAAAATACATATTTTGCTATGGTCAAATGGCTTTAGATACCGATTAGGTCCATAAATTCCCATATAGCATATATTTGACACAAAAAACAGCGACCATTTGTTGTTGACAAAGGACAGCTGGACATATAAAGGGCCCCATTACCTTCAATAGCTTAGGGCCTCATCAAACCTCAATCCGTCCCTGCCCATGCATAATAATAGAAAAGGGCAAGAGTCCAGTAGCCCCTTAAAGACTAACAAGAATATTTTCTGGTAGGGTAGGAGCTTTCGTGAGCCACAGCTCACTTCTTCAGAAGTGAGCTGTGGCTCACGAAAGCTCCTACTCTGCCAGAAAATATTCTTGTTAGTCTTTAAGGTGCTATTGGGCTCTTGCCCTTTTCTACTGTCTGAAGAAGTGAGCTGTGGCTCACGAAAGCTCGTACCCTGCCAGATAATATTCTTGTTAGTCTTTAAGGGGCTACTGGGCTCTTGCCCTTTTCTACTGTCTGAAGAAGTGAGCTGTGGCTCACGAAAGCTCATACCCTGCCAGAAAATATTCTTGTTAGACTTTAAGGGGCTACTGGGCTCTTGCTCATACCCTGCCAGAAAAAAGCTCATACCCTGCCAGAAAATATTCTTGTTAGTCTTTAAGGGGCTACTGGGCTCTTGCAAGATTTTTTAGTTTAGGGGTCGGTTTGCTCATACCCTGCCAGAAAAAAGCTCATACCCTACCAGAAAATATTCTTGTTAGTCTTTAAGGTGCTACTGGACTCTTGCTCTTTTCTGGCAGGGTATGAGCTGTGGCTCACGAAAGCTCCTACCCTGCCAGAAAATATTCTTGTTAGCCTTTAAGGGGCTACTGGACTCTTGCCCTTTTCTACTACTGCAGACAGACCAACAGGGCTACCCACTGCGAATTACCATGCATAATAAATGACCGGCCTTTCCCCTGAAGCCGCCGCCGTCGATGCGGCCGCTTCCTTGCCTGGCCGGGCTCGGCCTCCAGAGGGCGCCGGCCGGCCTCGTTTGGCCGCGGGGTGGGAAAAGCCTCCCGGGTCTTGACTATAGTTATTTCAAAAGATTGTACGAACAGGACTGGATAAGATAAGATCAATACAACTTAAATATATAGATGGGGATTATATTTTAGCAAAAGTATATACAATTTATATTTTGGACGGAAGAGTGTGAAGGGGAAGTCGCTTTTGTTTATACTAGATACTTAGTTTTTTTCCAATTTTCTAATTTTGTTATACATTTGTACATTTGTTTATACTAGATACTTTGTTTTTTTTTCAATTTTCTAATTTTGTTATACATTTGTACATTTGTTTATACTAGATACTTTGTTTTTTTTTTCAATTTCCTAATTTTGTGATACATTTATACATTTGTTTATACTAGATACTTTGTTTTTTTTCCAATTTCCTAATTTTGTTATACATTTATACATTTGTTTATACTAGATACTTTGGTGTTTTTTTCAATTTTCTAATTTTGTGATACATTTATACATTTGTTTATACTAGATACTTTGGTTTTTTTTTTCCAATTTCCTAATTTTGTTATACATTTATACATTTGTTTATACTAGATACTTTGGTGTTTTTTTCAATTTCCTAATTTTGTGATACATTTTTACATTTGTTTATACTAGATACTTTGGGTTTTTTTTTCAATTTCCTAATTTTGTTATACATTTATACATTTGTTTATACTAGATACTTTGGTGTTTTTTTCAATTTCCTAATTTTGTGATACATTTATACATTTGTTTATACTAGATACTTTGGTTTTTTTTTTCAATTTCCTAATTTTGTTATACATTTATACATTTGTTTATACTAGATACTTAGTTTTTTTTCAATTTCCTAATTTTGTGATACATTTATACATTTGTTTATACTAGATACTTTGGTTTTTTTTTTCAATTTCCTAATTTTGTGATACATTGATAAGATTAGTATAATTGAATAATGATTTATGAGCTGTATCAAAAGAGAAAACAATACAAAATTGAATCCAGGAAAAGCCTCCCGGGTCCGCTTTCGCTTTGGCCAGCCCCGCCGCAGCCTCCTCCCTTGGCCAGGGGGCGGGTCGCCCGGCCGGGCTGGGCGGCGCAGAGGCTCCCTCCCTCCCTCCCTCCCTCCCTCTCGCAGCCCTGCAAAGGCGGGCGGGCGGGCCGGCCAGCCCAAGCAAGGGGCAGGCAGGCAGGCGGGCGCGGGGATGCGAGGCAGGCAGGCAGCGCGCAGGAGCCTCTTCCCCCGATGGTGAACCTCATGTGGTCGGAGCTGCTGCAGGATGAGCGCCCCAAGGGCGGCGGCGGCGGCGGCTGCAGCCCCGAGCGGCTGTTCGAGGGCTGCCGGCGGCTGCGGAGCCTGCGGGACGGGGTGCGGCTGGAGGTGGCGGCCGAGAGCGGCGGGCCCGTCGTCCTGCACAGCTTCACCCAGCTCGACCCGGACTTGCCCCCGCTGGAGGTAAGCCCCCGGCCAGGCCAGGGACCGTCCGCGGCCTGCGCGCGTCTACTCGGGAGTAGACCTTCCCCAGGAGCGCCGCTGCCTTCCTTGGGGGGGATGATGTCTCTTGCTGTTTAGTCTTTGGGACAGTGGGAAAGGGCAAGGGCCCAGGAGCCCCTTCAAGGCTAGCAAGAATATTTTCTGGCAGGGTGTGAGCTTTCGTGAGCCACAACTCACTTCTTCAGACCGTGGAAAAGGGCGAGAGCCCGTTAGCCCCTTAAAGGCTAACAAGAATATTTTCTGGCAGGGTAGGAGCAAACCGACCCCTGAACTAAAAAATCTTGCAAGAGCCCAGTAGCCCCTTAAAGACTAACAAGAATATTTTCTGGCAGGGTGTGAGCTTTCGTGAGCCACAGCTCACTTCTTCAGACCGTAGAAAAGGGCAAGAGCCCGGTAGCCCCTTAAAGGCTAACAAGAATATTTTCTGGCAGGGTAGGAGCTTTTTTCTGGCAGGGTAGGAGCAAACCGACCCCTGAACTAAAAAAATCTTGCAAGAGCCCAGGAGCCCCTTAAAGACTAACAAGAATATTTTCTGGCAGGGTGTGAGCTTTCGTGAGCCACAGCTCACTTCTTCAGACAGTGGAAAAGGGCGAGAGCCCAGTAGCCCCTTAAAGACTAACAAGAATATTTTCTGGCAGGGTAGGAGCTTTCATGAGCCACAACTCACTTCTTCAGATAGTCTGAAGAAGTGAGCTGTGGCTCACAAAAGCTCATACCCTACCAGAAAAAATTCTTGTTAGTCTTTAAGGGGCTACTGGACTCTTGCCCTTTTCTACTACTGCAGACAGACCAACACGGCTACCCACTGTGAATAGTCTTTGGGACGTAAGAGCGGGATTGTTGATCCGGCCCCTTGAACGCACATGAAGCTGCCTTCTACTGAATCAGACCCTCGGTCCATCAAAGTCAGTATTGTCTACTTAGACCGGCAGCAGCCCTCCAGGGTCTCAGGCAGGGGTCTTTCACATCACCTACTTGCCTGGTCCCTTTAACTGGAGATGCTGGGGACTGAACCTGGGACCTTCTGCATGCCAAGCAGAGGCTCCACCACTGAGCCATGGCCCCGCCCCAAATTTCATGCTCAAAGCAGTCTTATACTGAATCAGACCCTTGGTCCACCAAAGTCAGTATTGTCTACTCAGACAGGCAGCAGCTCTCCAGGGTCTCAGGCGGAGGTCTTTCATATCACCTACTTGCCTAGTCCCTTTAACTGGAGATGGTGGGGATTAAACCTGAGACCGTCTGCATGCCAAACAGATGCTCTACCACTGAGCTACAGCCCCTCCCCTTTAATGATCCTTCTGCAGGTTTCCAAGTTTCTAGTCTTCTTGTTATGTGTGTTGCTATTGACAGAGGGAAATCTCTCTCAAACGACTCGTTCTAGAAGCGGCAGGTTCAGGCAAGAGCCAATTCTTGACTTGAGTCTGGTTCCAGAGATGCAGCTCTGTGAAATAAAATGGGGCCGTTTCTCGTTCCACTATGCCAGTGATGGCGAACCTTTTAGAGACCGAGTGCCCAAACTGCAACCCAAAACCCACTTATTTATCGCAAAGTGCCAACACGGCAATGTAACCTGAATACTGAGGTTTCCTCCCAGCTCGGCAAGGGGGGGGGCGCGGGGAGTCCAGGGAAGGGGGGCGGCGGCTTTGAAGGGCTCCGCGCTGCCTGGGCGGTGGGGAGTCCAGGGAAGGGGGGGGCTTTGAACTGCTCCGCGCTCCCTTCAAAGCCCCCACCGCCCCCACTCGTGCCCACAGAGAGGGCTTGGCGTGCCGGATTTGGCACGCCTGCCATAGGTTCGCCAACACGGCACTATGCCTTGCACTTGGACAGGTAGCCAGAAAGGTCGGAGCACTTCTGCTGGTTGTGGAAACATAATTTTGAAAGCATTTTGTTTGGACCGTGAGCTTTGTTTAGTTGTAATCAGTCTGTCTCTCTTTCCTCGATATCTTGTCGCATTCTAGCTGTGAATCTATTCCCTGAACAATGTGTTTTTGTCTTGTGAGTCTGTCGCATCAAGGAAAGATGCAGAAGAGTCTACCTTGGGTCTCTTTAGAGACTAACAGCATTTGCATCTGACCAAGGAGGTTGTAGTCCAGGCAGGTTTGTACTGGAATAAATGTGGTTGGTCTTCAAGGAACCACGAGACCCCTCTTTTTAAATCCCTCGGACCCCGCTTCAAGGAGCTCATGCCCCGTTTTATTCTCATAACAACCCTTGTGGAGTAAGCTAGTCTAAGAAGTCGTGACTTATCCCTCTGTCTTCTTGGCTTGAGAAATCATTCACTTACAGAGTTCAGTGCTACAAGATAAGGGGATGGCTGTTCGCTTTAAAAGGATTAGCTAATTTCCCAGAGTGCAAACAAATAAATTGATGTCTTCTAGCCCTAACAACTCAATGGAGCCTCCATGTTCTGGGGCAGTACACCTTTAAACATCAGAGGTTCTGGGGCTAGGCAGCCAGGCAGAGGCCGTTGCCTGCGAGTTCCCCAGAGTCACCTGGCTGGTTGCTTGCAGAAAACGGGATTAGATGAACTTTGGTCTAGAAAGTCTCTGGGTTTTTTTTTTATAAATGTTGGGGTGTTCTTACCCCTCCCAGGTTTTGCCCTATATATGTGGTAACCTCTGGGTAACCCAGCCGGAACCTCCTCAATTTCTAGACTTCCTGATGTGTTTAGCCTCTGACTAGAACTGGGTTTCTGCACCTCTCTTTATTTGTGTTTGATACCTGCATCGAAGATCGGACTCCTCAAGTTTCTAGTTCTGTGTGTGTTTGTTTAAAGCCCTCTGGCTGCAACAGCTGCATCTCAACAGAAGAGTTTGTTTTGTGTTGGGATCAACAACCAGATGTCAGGTGGTGGGAGGAAAGTATGCTCAAGGGCCTGGATTTGGGGCGGGGGGACGTGCGTGGCTCCAGTCAAAGGGTTCTGTTCCCTGTGAACAACTCTTGGTGTGAAATCTGTGGGTTTTGGCTTCTGCTAGTGACTGGACTGTGGGTGCGAATGGGCTGTGCGAAACTGGGGGATCGGTAGGCTCTGTGGGCATCTGGTCTTGTGAAGATACGGGGACAGATGGAACTGTGGGATCCCTGGAGATCTGGTGGTATGCATCCTATGAGCCTGATGGTATCTTCTGTGATTCACGACGCTGTGGGGAATCTTCCAGTAGAGGTCGTGGCTTTAGGCTTGTGCCAGTTAGGGGTCATAGATCTCTGGGAGCATCTGGTTCTAATGAGGCGTGGGGCAGTGTTTGGTTTATGGCTGAAAATTGATGGGGTGTTTTTTTGGGGGGGGGATCTTGACCTGCTTTACCAGGTTGATACTTGCATGCACACTCTGTATGAGAGCCCAATACAGCCCAGTGTAGAACAACTTACAGGTAATCTACCTAGAGGAATTTCAGATTTATTATACATCCTATACACATGCCTGGACTTGTATAAAATCTGTCTATATATGGTCATACATTAGTATATTATCAGAGTGTGCGTTATATGGGCTTTTATTTGACCACTGTTGAAGACCTGTAGGTCGAAACGCATGTGGTTTGTGTGGTTTAAGTCTATCGACCTTATGAGTTGCCATTGTGCATTATTTTATTGTTTTTAACCTGATATAAGCGCCTTAAAATAAACATGTTTTTCTAATATATAATTTTACTTTCTCCACCCAACCTTGGGTACCCAGCTTAGAAAGAGGTTGTCCCAGGAGCGGCAGATGGTAGATCTCTCTCAAGTTAAAGAACGGTATAGAGGGAGCAGGCAAAGAGATTTCTCTCCCTCTCTCCTAAAGCTAGAATGTGGCCCCCCAGTCCAATAGATCAGCAGTAGGTTTTGGAAATAAAGGAAATATTTCCACACACACACACACACACACACACACACACCGCAGAATTAACTTGTGGAACAAATTGTCCCGAGAGATAGTGACGGGCGCGGGATGCGATAGCTTTTAAAGGGGGATTAGCGTGCTGACCCAGCAGCCCCAGTGCTTCAGAGAGGTCCTGGTTTGTAGGGTCTCCTCTGCGGATTAGTGAGTGCGGCCTTTTAGTGTAAGGCCCCGTCAGATGGGCAGAGAAGCTTCGGCGTGCCCTTTCTATTGGGGCCAAAAGCATCCCTCGCCGCTCACGCGATGGTCTCATTGGTCATGCGATTATCACTTGGGCAGGCCAGCAGCCAAGTGCGGACGTCCATTAGGGGAGAGATGCCGTGCCGAGAGCTCAGGTCTGGCGCCTTTCGCGCATTTAATGGAAGGCGCAGGCTTCCTGTTGTGGGCTGGGTTGTACCTTCTGTTCACATCCCAGCCGCCTGCCAGAAAGCTCTGTGGCCCAGCCTGGGATTTGGAGAACGCTCAGGCCGTCATCTTCCGTTGGGAAAAAGCCACAGGGCTTACTCTGGGTCCGGAGGATGAGATTCAGCTGCTGGCCAAACATCTGTATTCATCTCCCAGGGGGGCCACTGGCCCGCCCTGTTGTTGTGGTTGGCTTCTGCCAGGACTGCTGACCTTGCCACGGGGCCTACGCGCTTTGTCCGGAGGCCAAATGGGTCATGGCAAATATATCCAGCCCGTGTGTGCTGCTTCAGGCTGCTGATGGCCTAGGAAAAGTTTGTGCTGCCCAGGTGGATCTCTTTGCTTTTATTAAGCCAGGCTTGTGAACACCCACTTCCTTGGTTACCTGTGGCGAGCTAAGGATGCCCGCCAGGTGACCATGCAGACTTTTTGTTTTGTTTGTACAGAGAGGCTGAGCGTGCGTGCTTTTTTTCCAGGCTAGCATCACTTAGGTACAGGTAAGCTGATGAGAGAGGTTGAGGACTGGTAACTGGACATTACTGAAAGGTTGCTTAAGGCTGCATGGTGCAGCAGATTTTGGAACAGCACTGAATAGCAGCAGATGGTCAGTTATTTATAATCGTATTTGTAGCACCTTTTGGATTTTCCTTTCTTGGGCATCAAAATGTTTGAGGCAGTTTTCCGGATCTTTCCAAATGGCCAGTAGGAAGCTTTCCTGCCGCCCCTCCCCTTTCCAGCCCTCCACCCTTTGGCTGAAAACTGAGCTGAACTCTTCATTCTGGGCCGGGGGAGTGGGCGAGTGGTATTGTGGAAAGTGCATCATCTGTTTCTCATTATGCCTGGCAAGAAGTCATTTAACCTCCCAGATTTCCTCTCCCCCTCCCAGCCCCACTCAGAGTAGGATCTGCCTGCAAAGGCGAGGCTATAGCAAAAGTGTGTGTGTGTGTGGGAGGGGGGTGCTGGGCTTCTTCAGCCACCATCTCTGCAATGCAAATGTTTTGGGGGGCAGCCCATCCAGACTTTCTTGCCCTCTTCTTTGAAGGGTTTCTTGCATGCAGGAAGAAGCAGAATTTGGTAAACCTGGGTAATTACAACAATAAGAGAGGCAGGATACAATTTTGATTTTTTAAAATTTTAAAACATCTTTGTTATGGCTGGTATAGATGTCCCCCTCCAGTTCTCCTCAGTGTATTTTTGTTATATTTTATCCTGGCCCTAAATACTTTTGCACTTGTGAGGAAAAATTTCCATGCTGGATCTGGTCGAGTCTGTGTTGTCTAGCATCCTGTTTCCAGTAGCAGATGGCAGCCAGCCAGACAACACCTCCCCTTCTCTTGTTTGGTCCCATCTTCAAACTTTTTTTGGGGTGGTGGTGGTAATAATACTGAACTTCTTGATGAATCCTAATTTGGCACTTTTGCATTGGATTCTACCTTTTGTGCCGTTTAGATCAGCAATAGAATGTCATTGGTGTCTGAATGTTGCCACTTTTCATGTCAGATTGAGATCCCTTTATGGTTTTGGATGGAGAGTGACTCTGTTTCTCCTGTGTAAGGAGCAGAAGGGTATTGTTGACACGCAATGGCTCTTGTTGCATTGGAGGATTTCCTGGCCCCTTGACCCCGCTGTTTTGTTGTGTTTTGTTTCCATACCTCCTGCATCAAATGACAACATAGTGCAGCTCCACTCATTGCTTCTGACAAAGGAGGCTCTAGTCCAGGAACGCCTGTGCTGGAATAAAATTTTGCTAGTTCTCTAGGTGCCAAAGGATTCCCATTTGTATTTGTTGCAATAGATGAACTTGGTTGCTGCTCTGGATTTTTTTTTAAGTGACTGTAAAATAGAAGGGGGTTAGCTGGCAGGCAATGTCATCTCTTGCCTGGAAAAACCTACGGAATTGCCATAAGTTGGCTGCGATTTGACAGCACTTTCCACCACTACTACTGTCCCCCAAAATCTCCCTCTCCTTAATTATTCCGGAATAATTAGCCAAATATTTGCCGTCTCAAGCATATGTGACAGCTGCTGCGCGGCAGCATTTGGTATCCAACAGCTGACGAGATTCCGCATTTGACTGCTGCCAAAACAAGCCCAAGATGCCAAGGAGTCCTAGCGTTTGAATGTTGGGGTTAAAGATGCCACTTGCCAATTTGACGCTTGGGTCTGGAATTGGGAGGATGTCAAGATATTTGTTCCAGATTTAACCTGGGGGGGGGTCGTGGTTTGGCCGCGGAAGCATTGGGGCAAAGCGGGGGGGGGCTGCTTACCTAACACTGGGAAGGTTGATTGGGACGGGCCCAGGGTGGCGGGGAGGGGCTGTGGCTCAGTGGTAGAGCATCTGCTTGGCATGCAGAAGGTCCCAGGTTCAATCCCCGGCATCTCCAGTTAAAGGGACTAGGCAAGTCGGTGATGTGAAAGACCTCCGCCTGAGACCCTGGAGAGCCGCTGCTGGTCAGAGTAGACAATACTGACTTTGACGGACCAAGGGTCTGATTGAGTATAAGGCAGCTTCATGTGTTCAAGAGCTGCCTTTGGGACCCTGATAATGGCTTAGTGAGCACGCACCTATGTGGGAAGCCTTGCTTTGGATCCTCCATTTCCTTGTAAGTCTCCCCCTCTTGCCTTTCTTATGAATGTCTGCAAGAGGTCTTTGCATTAAGTTGTTGTGTCATGATCTCTCACTTCTCAGCAGATAAACAGGGGGCTGGTTGCTGCAAAAGAAGCCAGGGTCCCTATTTGTGCGGGGGGGGGGGAATGGCTTTTTCTCTTTCTCGTCCTTGAAGATGCTCTGCAGCTGCACAATATTGTGTTCTGCACAACTCATCAAGGCAGGATAACCCTCTCCTCCTTCGTCTCGAACCCCTGACTCCTGGTAAAAAAGACTTGCAGCGTAATTCACTGTGTGAACCCTGCCATGGTCTTCTGCTCTAGTTTTTAAGGAAGGGGATGATGGATTCGTGGCAATACAGTCTCTAAAGCAAGGCCTTTCAAACATCAGTGGCTACCCCACATTTGTGTGTGTGACGTTGTTCCTCGCCCTCTTGAAAATGGGGATGAGAGGCCAAGCTGGCGTTTGAACTTGATATGGAGAATTCTGCCCTGGACGTGTGTATCTGGTTTTATTTCAATATCTCACCCACCCAAACAGGCAGCTTAACCCAAAGGTACAGCTTTAACTAACCAAACAATCATTCGACTTGAGACTTCCTGCAGAGGATTAAGTGTACATAGGAGATCAAGACGGCCTGTTTGAAGCCAGGTAACCTTGGTCTCTGAGTCACTTTTAGTGGGGGTAGCCTGCCCAGCAGAAAGATGGGAAACCTTTCGACTGTATTATCCAGTCTTTATCAGCTGTATTTATCCAGTCTTGTTAGCATCGGGTGAAGGGTTTAGGAAGTTCCTGGAGATTTGGGAGTGGGGCCTGAGGAAGATGGGGTTTGGGGAGGAGAGAGACCTCAGTGGGGCGTAATGTCACAGCCCACCCTCCAAAGCAGCAATTTGTCTCCAGGGGAACTGATCTGTGAGTCTGGAGATCTAGTGTAATTCCAGGAGATCTCTAGGCCCGACCTGGTGGTTGGCAACCCTAAATGAGTGTCTGCCAGTGCAATCGTATGCAGAGTTACTCCAGCCTAAACGCAGTGAAATGAATGGGCTTAGACTGGTATAACTCTCCTTAGGATTGCACTGTACAGGACCATAGATCTTGCAACAGCGATCCCTTAATCATTGGGTGGTCTACAATTTCATAGGCATGCAGGGCGGGCACAGAAATGGTTACGGAGTGATACGAATGGTTTAAACACAAGCTGCTGTACCTTCAAACTACACAGATAGGCTTCATTCCAGATGGGTAGCCATGCTTGTCTGTAAGCAGCAATAATAATGTGGGAGTGTATATCCAGTAAGAAGATGCACTTACGCACATGTTTTTCTGTCTGCCTGACGGATGTACTCTTCATGCACCTGATGTAGCGAGCTCAAATTGAAAAAAAACCTTACACTAGAATAGATTTTGTTCCTCTTTAAGGTTGCACTAGGCAACCTTCAATATATAGGCTTGGTATTGTATGAGCATGACTAAATAAATAACGTTCAAGTGTGTCAGCTTTCTAGTAGTCCAGGTGGAGCGTCAGTGTCTTTCCCCCCTCCTCCTGACTGGCAAAAACAAGGATATCTGTGGCTTAGAAACTGTCACTCTTGTGGTTACCCAGGTGGCAAACTTTTGAAAAGTAGGGTCTTTGGTACATTGTGGGCACTGGGCAGGTGGGCGAGTCATGTGCCTTTAGTGGATTTCTTTAGAAGGCTGGCATGCGTCGTGCAAACCTGGCAAAACATGCAATGTTGCTTAATTTGCACATTACTCTACATCAGGGGTCTCCAACGTGGGTGGGGTGGCACCCACTGACACCTTTCCTGGTGCCTGTCAAAAAAATTTAGAAAGTAGGTGGGGCCAACCAGAACTTCTGATTGGCCACTGGCAATCTGACAGATACTGACAGATGAGTGTTTCTTGGCCAGCTCAATGGGTATACTTGTGTCCATGCAAGAAAATATTTTTAAACAATATGTTCATTTTTAAAAGCATCCTGTTAAACAGAGCTTCTGCCTGAAATGCTGAAGAGCTACAGTCAGAGTTTCGCATAACCTCACTCCTGGACTTTTTGTGGTTGGTCCCGCCTCTTGCGACAGCCATTTTCTGGCTGCGTCCACCACCCCGTGTCAGATTTCCAAAGGTGCCGGCGGTCTTAAAAGGGTTGGGGATCCCTGCTCTACATGCAGCTGTGAAGTTTGGCTTTTTTTGGTAGAGTATTCTGGATTTCTTATAGGAGAAGATCGACAGCATCTGTCCTCTGGTTGCTTTGATGCTGCATATGTTTTGCTGGCCAAAAGAGAGCTTGTGAATTACATTTGTCCCAAGTCACCTTTCAGTATTTGCAAGGCGATTTTAAGGGGCTTCTCACCAAGTGTTTCCTCTTGCTTGCAGTGTGCTTCCCATTCATTGTGCCTCCCCCAGGGCTATGAACATAAGGAAATGCTGCATCAGACCAAGGTCCATCAAGTCCATCTGTCTGTTCACACAGTGGCCAACCAGGTGCCTCTAGGAAGCCCACAAACAAGACGACTGCAGCAGCACCATCCTGCCTGTGTTTCAAAGGACCTCATGTAATAGGCATGCTCCTCTGATACTGTAGAGAATGGGTATGCATCATGACTAGTATCCATTATTTACTGGTGGCCATGGATAGCCCTCTTCTCCATGAACATATCCCTCTGAAAGCCTTCCAAGTTGGCAGCCATCACCGCATCCTGGGGAAGGGAGTTCTACAATTTCACTATGCGTTGTGTGAAGAAGTACTTCCTTTTGTCAGTTCTGAATCTCTCATCCTTCAGCTTCAGCAGATGACCCCGTGCCCCAGTATTATTATATAAGAGATTGTGTGTACCTGTGGGGTGGTGAAAGTGAATACCAAGTGCACCCACCTTTCCTCTTTGACAGGCTCTGTTCACCATGGACAATGTATGGACAACACAGTCTGCTGTGGTCTGTGGGGTACCCTTATATTGAGAGGTTGGTGTGAGTTAAAAATGGAGGGGAAGACTGGTGCCTCTTCACGGATACAACGTTTGGAGAATTGCCCTTGTAAGCAAGCTGTGTGACCCTCTTAAGATGGTTGGCTTGGCCAGGTCTGAACGACAGATAGTTCAATAACACTAAATAGATAGATAGATAGATAGATAGATAGATAGATAGATAGATAGATAGATAGATAGATAGATAGATAGATAGCACCACGTCAGACTCTGTGAGCTTTCCAAATGAAGGATGGTGTGGAGCCAGTGTGGTGTAGTGGTTAAGAGTGGCAGACTCTAATTTGGAGAACTGGGTTTGATTCCTCACTCCTCCACATGAAGCCTGCTGGGTGACCTTGGGCCAGTCACAGTTCTCTCAGAATTCTCTCAGCCCCACCTACCTCACAAGGTGCCTGTTGTGGGAGAGGAAAGGAAGGAGATTGTAAGCCGCTTTGAGACTCTTTAAGGTAGAGAAAATCAGGGTATAAAATCCTACTCTTCTTCCTCTCTCTGTCTCTCTCTCTCTCTCTCTCTCACACACACACACTGGTCTCTTTTGTGTTCCAGATATGCAGGCAAGTTAGAGTGGGGGAGAGGAATGGCTTTCTTGACTTGAAGCTCAGTTTCTTTATACTTCTGGTAGCTGAGGCTTGTGCACTGAATGAAAGTCATAAGCACAACTTCACTCTTGCACTTGGTGCTAGAATGAAGAATTATTCATTCCCAAGGGGGCCCACCCAATCTGTTTCTGTATGACTCCTTTGGACATGCCACCACATTGGGAGGAGCAATGTCTTGTGCAGAGACATACCGGGCAGGCTCCTCTGAGAGTAGGTAATTCTGTCACATCTGTGCACCAGGAATGATTGGACTATTCGGGCTCGTAAGGGCCTCAATTATTTTTTTCATGGCTGCATCCCTCATTGTATGAAGGCCACGGGTCGCTTCTCTGCCATGCTGTGGTTCCACAGGTGCTTGGAGAGGGACCTTCACTGTCCCTCTCTTGCTCCTCTCATTGGAATCCAGAGAGCAAACATTGGCATTTCATGGCAAGGGTCCTGCTTCCTGACCACCTTGCAAGGAAGGTGGAACTCCCTGCCCCAGGATATGGTGATGGCTGCTAACTTGGAACGCTTGAAGACAGGAGTGGACATGCTCATGAAGGAGAGGGCTATTCATGGCTACTAGCAAAAATGGATACTAGTCATGATGCATAACTATTCTCTCCAGGATCAGAGGAGCATGCCTAATATATTAGGTGCTGTGGGACACAGGCAGGAGAATGCTGCTGCGGTTATCTTGTCTGTGGGCTTCCTAGAGGCACCTGGCTGGCCACTGTGTGAACAGACTACTGGACTTGATGGGCCTTGGTCTGATCCAGCATGGCCTTTCTTATGTTCTTATGTTATGTTCTTATGTAAGGTGCAGCAGGGAAGTCCTGTTATGCCGCAGGGGAAGGTGTTTTCCACCGTTGTTGCTTGCCGGTGATTGCTGTGCGGGGCGTCCTTAGGAGCACACAGTGCACCAACCAATTCAGAATTTTAAGAGGATTTAGGGCCAGCTTGGCAGCCTTGGGAAAGAGGCTTCCGCTTATCCCCTGGCTTCCTTCCAAGTACAAACATGTCCTTTCCTAGTGGGACCACCCAACAGGCTTTTGTTCACATGGCGTGCGCTGCTTTCCACACAGGACTGTGTTGGAGATGTCCTCACGGATGGAGAATGGGTAGGGGGCGTCTCCCACCCTTTGCCCGGAGCAAGGCCTGACCCAGCTTTGTTGGTGTCCTTCCTTGGCGAATTCGACTGCGTTGTTCATGTGCGTCGCCTCTTCCCACCCCTTTGGCATGGGCCCGTGTCCTGGACAGCCGGCAGAGAGCAGAAGGGTCTCGAGCTGGTCCCCCAGGATGCAGCCAACAAGTTGCCTCCGTGCGGCCCACTGGCAGCCAACGTGGTGTAGTGGTTAAGAGCTGTGGTTTGGAGCGGTAGACTCTAATCTGGTGAACCGGGTTGGTTTCCCCACTCCTACACTTGAAGCCAGCTGGGTGACCTTGGGCTAGTCGCAGCTCTCTTAGAGCTCTCTCAGCCTCACCTACCTCACAAGTTGTCTGTTGTGGGGAGGGGAAGGGAAGGTGGTTGTAAGCCGGTTTGATTCTCCCTTAAGTGGTAGAGAAAGTCGGCATATAAAAGCCAACTCTTCTTCTTTTCTCTCCAAGTCATTGATGCTACTAAGGCAGGAGCCCCCGGAATGTGGGTGCCCTAGATCAGGGGTCCCCAGCATGGTGCCTGTGGGCACCAGGGCACCGCTATACACCTTTCCTGGCACTTACCAAGTGTGTCTAGAAGTTGGGTGGGGCTCCTGCCAAGCAGGGCCACTGCAGATCAGAATGGTTGTGCAGATTAAAAGGGTGTGGTTTCAGCAGCAGCTGTCACCACAGTAATGGCCTATCGCCACTTTGGGGTCAGGAAGCCATTTTCCTCCAGGCTAGATTGGCCAGGGATCCTGGAGGGTTGTTGTTGCTGTTTGCCATCTTCTGGGGTCACGTGGGGGAGGTAGTTGTAAATTTCCTGCATTGTGCTGGGGGTTGGACTAGATGACCCTGGAGGTCCCTTCCAACTCTATGATTCTACAATTTTCTCCTCTTTCCCAGTGTATGTTTAAAATTTACTCCTCTTGCCCCCCTGCATTTGGGCTTCTTCTGTATGTGTGTGTGTGTGCGTCTGCCTCCTGTGGTGGCCTTTTTTGGGCCGCGCTCACCACCTGTGTCAGAATTCCAAAGGTGCCCACAGGGTTGAAAAGGTTGGAGGCTGGCGACCGGTGCCTCTCTGGCTGGGCTGGCTTGGTTCGGCAGTGCGTGTGCACAGTGGCAGGAACAATGATGCGGTGTCTTCCGTGCAGCCAGGCGTCACGGTGGCCGTCTGCCAATCTCTGCCCAACCACTCCTTCCGGTCTCTGTTGGTTCCCCAGGCTTGTTTTTCTCGGCCATACAAATTGCACTTGTTCTGCTCAAGTTACCAAGCTTTGGGTTGCCAGACTCTGGGCTTCAAAATACCAGTGGCTTGGGGCTGGCCAGCTGGTAAAGCCTGCCGAGCTTGCCATGCTGGCACGTTAGTTTAAATTTAATTTAGTTTAAATTTAAATTGTGGAACTCCCTGCCCCAGGATGAGGTGATGGCTGCCACCTTGGAAGGCTTTAAGAGGAGAGTGGAGATGTTCATGGAGGAGAACATGGTTCCTCAGTGGAACAGGCTTCCTTGGGAGATGGTAAGTGCTCCTTCCCTGGAGGTTTTTAAGCAGAGGCTAGATGGCCATCTGTCAGCAATGCTGACTGTATGACCTTAGGCAGAGCATGAGAGGGAGGCCATCTTGGCCATCTTCTGGGCATGGAGTAGGGGGTCACTGGGTGTGTGTAGGGGGGAGGTAGTTGTGAATTTCCTGCATTGTGCAGGGGGTTGGACTAGATGACCCTGGTGGTCCCTTCCAACTCTATGATTCTATGAGAGGGCTATCCATGGCTACTAGTCAAAATGAAAGCTAGTCATGATGCATCCTTCTTCTCTCCAGGATCAGAGGAGCAGGCCTGTTATATTAGGGGCTGTGGAACACAGGGCAGGATGCTGCTGCTGCAGTTGTCTTGTTTGTGGGGCTTCCTAGAGGCACCTGGTTGGCCACTGTGTGAACAGACTGCTGGACTTGATGGGCCTTGGTCTGATCCAGCAGGGCCTTTCTTATGTTCTTAGTAGTCCACCTGGCTGAAATGGCGTGCACCCTCTGCACTGCAGCATGTAAGAGCCACCGGGGCGCTGTGGTTCAAGTGTCAGACTAGGATCTGGGGGACCCAGGTTCGAATCTCCACTCTGCCATGGAAGCTTGCTGGTTGGCCTTGGGCCAGTCACACACTCTCAGCCTAGCCTACATCACAGGGTTGTTGTGATTTTGAAATGGAGGAAAGGATGATGATGTAAGCTGCTTTTGGGGGGGGAAAGCGGGGTATAAATAAAGCAAATAAATAAAATGTCTGGTTGGGCAAGGTACAGGATGGGGTGGGGGGCACTGGGATGGATTCTGTGAATCTGTTCTGCTACTGGTGGCCAGTTCCTCTGGTGCGAGGAACCTTCCACTAATCCAAGAGACATCTGTACTTCAAGAAGTCCTGTAAGTTTTAATTAAGCCTTGATCAGCTTGCGGACTGGGGGGATTTAAATCCAGGTATCTTCAGTTCTCATCAAACATTCTTATTGAGGAAGAAGAAGAGTTGGTTTTTATACCCTGCTTTTCTCTACCTTTAAGGAGTCTCAAAGCAGTTTACAATCACAATCCCCTCCCCCCTCCCCCACATCAGGCACCTTGTGAGGTAGGTGGGGCTGAGAGAGTTCAGAGAGAACCGTGACTAGCTCAAGGTCACCCAGCAGGCTTCATGCAGAGGAGTGGGGAAACCAACCCGGTTCTCCAGATTAGAGTCCGCTGCTCTTAACCACTACTCCACGCTGGCTCTGAACATTGCTACATTACATTGGCTCTTGCCTATAAAGAATATAATGCCAGAGACATCTTATTTAAAATTATCTGTGTTTCTTGATTGGGGTGAGGGAGATAAGAACTCAAGATCCGAAAAAGTGAAAATAGGTCTGGTGCTCACATGTAGGATGATAAGGAGCCCGATTGCAGTTGCTTTGGCTATACGAGAGAGAACTTTCTGAAATGGACGGTTGGATGGTATTTAACACATTGTAAGATGAATCGCACATGCAGAAGCTGGAGGCGAGGATTACAAAACGTGGATTATAGTCTCCATCGGTGGTCAATTCTCAGGACTGCAGCATTTTTGAGAAATCCTTTGGCCAATAATAAACGTAGCGGGATATATTTTCCAAAGTGGTGTTGCTATGTTATTTGCTTGGTAAGGTAGAAGCAAATAGTATTAAACTGGCGTTGAATGTATTAACTGTGGGGCAAATAGAGATGGAAAACATTCTAAATAGCTTTTTAAAAAAAGGTGGAGTTGATGTAGAAACTCTGTGAAATGCTTGTACTTGGATCTTAAAAAGGAAGGTTGATGGGAAAATTACAGAAAATATATTGGGGTTGATTTATAGGATAACAAGATGTATTATTTTACTATCTGCTGAAACATAATGTAATTAATGTAATGTAATAGAAAATAAAATAGTGTATTTTGTTCCTAAGAAAGATGTCTTCCAAGATGACCTCAGCCATGTGTTAACATTAACAAATCCAGACTTTGCTGCCTGAATTAATGGGGCCCCTTCTAAGGATGTAAGAGCCTTCTTGGATCTGGCCAAAGGGCATTTTAGTCCGCCATCCTGTTCCCCCCAGTGCCTCTGGGTGCCCACAAGCAGGGCCAGAACGTGTCTTGCCCCTCCTGGTCCCTGGTGCGCAGGACCACACAAGTGAGAGCCAGCGTGGTGTATTTGTTAGGAGCAGCGGACTCTAATCTGGAGAACCAGGTTTGATTCCCCGCCCCTCCACTTGAGCGGTGGACTCCAATCGTCTCCTCCACACAAAGCCTGATAGGTGACCTTGGGCCAGTCACAGCTCTCTTAGAGCTCTCTCAGCCACACCTACCTCACAGGGTGCCTGTTGTGGGGAGGGGAAGGGAAGGAGATTGTCAGCCGGTTTGATTCTCCTTAAAAGGTAGAGCAAATGGACATATAAACACCAATTCTTCTTCCCTTTGAGCATGAAGGCTTCATTTAGCCATTGTGGCTCGTTGTCTTTTCTAGATCCGGTCACCTGGGGATTTGTCTGGTCCCTTTTTCAAACCATCTGTGCTAGCAAATTTCTTGTGGCCTTTTAAATCAACCGGGAGCCTTTGAATTGATTCACCCAGTTACACTCCTAACCTGTGCAGTCCTGCAGGGTTTCAAGGGCCTCTGGGTAGGTCCTCTAGAAGGGGACCGTGGAAAAGGAGATGGCCCTGTGCCTTGAGAATGGGTGCGCATCCTTGGTGCAATAAGCCCCGTGGTCCAACACGTAAGATCTGCAACGTGGGCACTATTTGAGTTGGGGAGTGTTTGCAGGGCTGCCTCTCAGAAAGGGCAGATGTATTGAACACATGAAGCTGCCCTATGCTGAATCAGACCCTCGGTCGATCAAAGTCAGTATTGTCTGCTCAGACCGGCAGCGGCTCTCCAGGGTCTCAGGCAGAGAGGTCTTTCGCATCACCTGCTTGCCTGGTCCTTTTAACTGGAGATGCCGGGGATTGACCCTGGGACCTTCTGCATGCCAAGCAGAGGCTCTGCCACTGAGCCACGGCCCCTCCCCTCTTGCCAGGTTGTGAGTCCTCCTTGCTGGTTTGCCACCCAGCCTCTCAAGATCTCCTGGCTGTCCTCTTTCTGCTTGCTCAGACACATTGTTTGTTTTCCTCTTTTCTCAGGGCCAAACCTCAACCCTGGAACAGGGAAAAGGAGGACGGGACTAGCTGTTTACCAGGCCTTGAGCGCATCAGAGACTCCCCAGTGGAGGAAACAAAGGAGCTTTGTGTGGGGCTGCTGCTGTTGTCTGTCAGCTCTCATGCGCTCCAGCTCAGGGGAGGGGAGGCACGGAGCACCATGCCCCGCGGGCATCGGCAGGGTGCCATGCAGCTGCGTGCGTGTCCTCCGGTGAAGCGGGCCTTGGTGGTCCCCCGCTCCCTGACCCGCCTGCAGTTTGGACAGGATTTCTTTCCCTCTCGCATGCTTGTGTCTTATCTACCCTCTTCCAAAGCTGCTCTGTAAAAGGCTCTCTGTAGAAATCCAGTGCGGGTGTGTGGGGTGTGTGTGTGCGAGAGAACATGTTGCTAAGGAACGGATTTTGGATGCAGTGCCTGCTGAGCTGGAGGGGATTGCATCTGTGCATTGCATGCGCGCTCCATCTGCGGCTTTGCATCCTGGGAGGTGGAATTCCAGCCAGGGTGTGTTTAGTCATGTGACATTGATGAGCTAACCAGAGAAAGTTTTCTTTACAAAAAAAAAAACCACAGCAAAAATATCCGTTGCTGAAGGATGAACAACAGTTTTCACCAGAGCACAACTAGGAATTGGTAATTTTGTAATCCAGATTCTTTAATGCAGATACAATAACTGTGCAGGACTTTTTAGTCTTAGAATAAATGCAGTGGGGTGGTGTACACGACTCTTCCCTCCCTGAGTTTATCCTCACGAATAGGGTTGCCAGGTCCCGCCAGGCCACCGGCAGGGGATGGGGGGTGTAGGGTTGCCAGATCCAGGTTGGGAAACTCCTGGAGATTTGGGGATGGAGCCTGGGGAGGACAGGGACCTCAGTGGGGTACGATGCCATAGAGTCAGTGGCTGATCTGCTATAATGAAGCTGAAGCTTCAGGGCCCCTAATCCCAGAGGGACCCCGAAGCAACTTTTTTTTTTAACGAGTGAATTTTTCAACAAAATCAATGGAGTTTTTTAAGTGGTTGTTATTATAATAAGGCTATTTTAGTGATAGAATCGTAAGCCAATGGGTTGAAGTACTTAATATTGTCAGAATATGCTCTGACACCCATTTCATACGGCCTCAAAATGTCCCTGTAATTGGTCAAATTTCAAAATTTTCTCGGGGGCTTGCAGCGCCCGAACAGACTGCTGGGCTTGATGGGCCTTGGTCTGATCCAGCAGGGCCTTTCTTGTTCTTATGTCCTTAATATCTGAAGAAGTGAGCTGTGATTCACGAAAGCTCATACCCTGCCAGATATTTTGTTCGTCTTTAAAGTGCTACAGGACTCTTGTTCTTTTCTACATCTGGGAACGCTGTTATTTTCCCCCTAGAGTGGGAGAAAGAGAGCAAAGAGAGCCATTTCTCCACTTTGTGTGTGTTTCTAGGGTCACACAGTTGCGTATTGTGGGAGTATGGTACAGCTCCCGCTATTGTTCATCTTTTCCTGGTACCGTCTCTCTGGTTCCTCTTTCTATGTGTGCCATGTGTTTTACTAGACAAAGTGCGCACAGACCAACTGTGCCCAGACCAACTCCCACCGTAGGCCACGGCTTCTCATGTTCCCTACAGAACCACTAGATGGTTTGTTGAGAAAGGGTTTTCCTCCCAGGAAGCTGCACCCTAATTTTGGGGCGAGGGGAGCTGCCTGTCTGTCAAACGTACTGGTGAGTGACTGATATGTTGTGCACACGCAGGAAGACTGTGTGTTTGTTAGATCATCTGAGGGTTGCGGTTAAATGTGAGCTTCATATAGTGCGGTTCATATCTCACTTTCAGTCCTAGCCCCTCCAGCTGGCTGTAGGAAATGGCTAGCCCTCCATGTTTGAAGCCCTGACCCGGAAGGCCCAGCCTAGCCTGATCTTGTCAGATCTCGGAAGCTAAGCAGGGTCGGCCCTGGTTAGTCCTTGGATGGACGGCCACCAGGGAATACCAGGGTTGCAATGCAGAGCCAGGCGGTGGCAAACCCCCTCCGTTTTTCTGTTGCCTTGAAAACCCTACGGGGTCGCCGCAAGCCAGCTGTGACTTGACGGTGCTTCAAACCACCATGCTTAGAAGAAAGGATTTAGATGCAGGCCTGAGGTTACATAACAGCATGAACTCCGATGTCGGGCGCAAGGCGTGCACTACGACATTTGCTGTTGTCTTAATATATACCTGTCCTGCCGGGAAACATTTTTTCATTCCTGATTGCCAGGCAAGTACCAATTAGAGAAGGAACGTTGGTTATTTGCGCTGTTGTGCCCGTGTGCTATTGCAACGGTTGGACGGGGACAGTGAGGTAGGTTGGGAGCAGAACTGGAAGTGCCAAAGTGCCATAGTGGCTGCGTGGCTGGCGGGCCGTTTGGAATGTGGCTCTGCAGCTCTCCGCATTGGTGTTTCATCTTGGCTTCGTGCTCGGAAGCACCGAGGCATGGAAGGGAGCCCCGCTTTGCCAGACGCACAAGCTCATGTTGTGTCCTTTCTTGTTGGGTCCTGCAGCTGCCTTTTCACTTCTGATCTCCTTGGCTCTTGAGGCCCGTGCGAGAAAAGCAGAGCTTGAATTCCCAGACACCCGCCTCTGTGTGTGCGTGTGTGTGTGTGAGAGAGAGAAGCCGGATGTTGGTGTGGGTTGTTGGGTTAGATGCATCTTTGCTCTGACTTGCAAAAGGCACAGACTTGGAAGGGATCTGACCAGAGGCATCTCCATCCAGCGTGCCAGTTCTTTATTTTTAGAGCGCATGTGTTGGCCACGTTGTAATACATGGCAGCTGAACAAAGTCAGAAGCTCTTGGGAGGGAGCTACGAGGAAGAATGGTCTTTATTTTTAAAGTTTTCTGGGGGTAGACGGAAATTCAGTGATACCGCAAAAGCTCTCCAGATTTTCCTTGTCATTGCAGCAAGCATGGGCCTGTATCAGCTTTGCGGATAATTCCAGCTGAAAGGAGGGGAGCTTTGTCCCTTCTGTGGTTAAGTAAATCTATAAAGCCACCGTACATGGTGTCCGCACCTCTAGCTCAGTCCCGCCAGCTCCGACCGGCAGAAGCTCTCTGGAATAGTTAAATTGCGTAACTCCCTTTCCCAGGTTGTGGTTATGGCTGCCAACTTGGACATGTGGAGAGTGGACATGTTCATGGAAAAGAGTAAAAATGGATACTAGTCATGATGCATACCTATTGTCTCCAGGATTAGAGGGGCTGTGGAACACAGGGCATGCTGCTGCTGCTGCAGTCATCTTGTCTGTGGGCTTCCTAGAGGCACCTGGTTGGCTGCTGTGTGGACAGCCTGCTGGACTTGATGGGCCTTGGTCTGATCCAGCAGGGCCTTTCTTATGTTCTTATCTTGAATGGAGATGGGTCTGTCCTCATATCTGCTCCCCAAGGTGCCGGAGATAGAATTTGGACCCTTCTGAATGCAAAGCCACGTGCTTTCCTACTCTGCTGCAACTCCGCTCTTGGGTGCCCAAATGTGCTATCTCATTCTCGCCCTTGGCGTCCTAGCCCTTCTACTTTGTGCACAGTCAATTAACCAGGCTGCTTACAGGCAGAAGGTGAAATTGACGTGGGAAAGGAGAAAGAGGCAGCTGGGGTCTGAGCCAGCCGAAATGAGTAATACCTCTGTAAAGAAGTCACCCGACAGGTTTCTGGGTGGCACTGCTGCCTTGTATTCCTAGCAACGAGCGTTATTAAATTGCAGTGTCTTGGGGGTGAACAGCCCACTCCTTGTTTTATTGCTTGCTGTCAGAAAAGGACCTGAAGGTACAGGATGAGTATCCCGTATCCAGACTGCTTGGGACCAGAAGTGGTCCGTATTTTGGATCTTTCCGTATATTGGAATTTTTTAGAATTTTTGCATATGCGTAATGAGACCAAATCCTATGAGGAAAGGTTGAAGGAGCTGGGTATATTTAGCCTGAAGAGGAGAAGACTGAGAGGGGATATGATAACTATCTTCAAGTACTTGAAGTGCTGTCATATAGAGGAGGGTGCCGAGTTGTTTTCTGTTGCTCAAGAAGGTCGGACCAGAACCAGCGGGTTGAAATTAAATCAAAAGAGTTTCCGTCTAGACATTAGGAAGAATTTTCTAACAGTTACAGCGGTTCCTCAGTGGAACAGGCTTCCTCGGGAGGTGGTGAGCTCTCCTTCCCTGGAGGTTTTTAAGCAGAGGCTAGATGGCCATCTGTCAGCAATGCTGATTCTATGACCTTAGGCAGATCATGAGAGGGAGGGCATCGGCCATCTTCTGGGCATGGAGTAGAGGTCACTGGGATGTGTGTGGAGGGGAGGTAGTTGTGAATTTCCTGCATTGTGCCGGGGGTTGGACTAGATGACCCTGGTAATCCCTTCCAACTCTATGATTCTATGATTTTGGGGCACTTTGTACACATAGCCAGAATGTAATTTTAAACAATATATTTAATAATTTTGTGTACGTTGAACCGTCAGAAAGCAAAGGTGTAACTGTCTCACCAGAATACCTGCATCAGCTATATCAACAAGAGCAACAACAAACTAACAATGGCAGTCTCCACCTGTGTATGCTGTATTTTATTTTTTTAGGTGAGAAGAAACATTGAAAGCAGGCAGTATGGATCTGCCTTCATGCCAGCTTGAAGAGTCCAGTTTTTGTATCAGTCTGGATATGGGATGTCCGGATAAGAGATATTCCATGCTGGCCATAATTAGACAAGGAATAGAGAATAAAACTGCTGATATCATACTGCCATTGTACAAATCTATGGTGAGACCACACTTGGAATACTGTGTACAGTTCTGGTCACCACACCTAAAAAAGGATATTGCAGAGCTTGAGAAGGTGCAGAAAAGAGTAACCAAAATGATCAGGGGACTAGAGCACTGCCCTATGAGGGATGGTTAAAATGCTTAGGGCTGTTTAACTTGGAAAGAAGGCGGTTAAGAGGAGGTATGATAGAGGTCTATAAAATTATGCATGGTATGGAGAGAGTGGACAGGGAGAAGCATTTCTCCCTCTCATAATACTAGAACGCGGGGTCATCTGCTGAAGCTGGAGGGCGAGAGATTCAAAACAGAGAAAAGGAAGGATGTCGTGATGGCTGCTTGAAGAGGGGAGTGGACATGTTCATGGAGAAGAGGAGTATTCATGGCTACTGGTAAAAATGGATACTAGTCATGATGTTTACCTATTCTCTCCAGGATTAGAGGAGCATGCCTGTTATATTAGGTGCTGTGGAACACAGGCAGGATG
Source organism: Euleptes europaea (assembly GCF_029931775.1). Taxonomy (NCBI): domain Eukaryota; kingdom Metazoa; phylum Chordata; class Lepidosauria; order Squamata; family Sphaerodactylidae; genus Euleptes; species Euleptes europaea. Next base: position 52,036,388 of record NC_079325.1, on the reverse strand, counting down.
GTGCTGCTCCATTTGTCTTGTTTGTGGGCTTCCTATAGAGACACCTGGTTGGCCGCCGTGTGAACTGATTGCTGGATTTGATGGACCTCAGTCTGATCCAGCATAGATTTTCTTCTGTTCTTATGCCTATTCTATTAGGTACTTTGGAAAATGGGCAGGATAATGCTGCTGCAGTCGTCTTGTCAGTGGGCTTCCTAGAGGCCCCTGGTTGGCCACTGTGTGAACAGACTGCTGGACTTGATGGGCCTTGGTCTGATCCAGCATAGCTTTTCTTGTGTTCTTATGATACTCTACCTGTATCTGTTCACATGACGAGAAAGCTTTCTTCTTTTCTCTAGCCGGATCACGCAGGTTGGCCATTGGTGGTCCCAGGCCAAAGCTGCCTCACAGCTCCTTCTAACTACCCTAGCTAGAGGTGTCCCGGTGATCAAATGTCTCGCAATGGGATTGAGCATCAGGCTGTTTCTGGGGTGTGTGTGTGTGTCTTTGGCTCACTTGCCCCACTGCTTTGTTGCAGGGACCCTCCCACACAATTTGGGTACTCCTTACGGCTGGACTCCTCCATCCCTATATGCAAACTGGGGTTGGAGATCTGCCCAGAAATGGATTGGCTTTCCGCTTCAGAATGCAGGCACATTTTTCAAAACGTTCATGGACAAAAAGAGCTGGATGTTGGGTTGAGCCTGACCTAACCTGTTCCTTAACGTGTTAGTTGCAATTAATTGGCAGCTTTGCTGTAACGGGGCACTAACATGGCTTGTTTTACTGTGCCTGCGCATTCCCCTCCCTCCCTTCTCACGCAGAGTGCAAAGCCCATATCTCATTGAAAACAAACACCACGAGGCCAGACTGCCTGAATGCAGACACCTGGCTGAACTCGGGTTGGTTTGCCCCTCACCAACTGGGACTCTAAATTGGGATTCAGCTCTTCAATCGTAATATGGACTTGGGAGGAGAAAAAGAAGAGTTGGTTTTTATACGTTGACTTTCTCTCCCACTTAAGGAAGAATCAAACCGGCTTACAATAGCCTTCCCTTTTCCACAACAGACACCTTGTGAGGTAGGTGAGGCTGAGAGAGTTCAGAGAGAACTGTGACTAGCCCAAGGTCACCCAGCTGGCTTCATGTGTAGGAGAGGGGAAGCCAACTCAGTTCACCAGATTAGTGTCCGTTGCTTATGTGGAGGAGTGGGGACTCAAACCCTGTTCTCCAGATCAGAGTCCACCGCTCCAAACCACCGCTCTTAACCACTACGCCACGCTGGCTGGTGGGGTGGGATGAGCACATGGGCATGCCAAACAAGCCACATTTATGGCCAACTTGGCAGCTTAGTCTGACGCCTGAATGTGGCCGAGTGTCACCTCTGTGTGTGTGTATATATATAAAGTGCCATCAAGTCGCAGCCAACTTATGGTGACCCCATAGGGTTTTCAAGGCAAGAGAAGTTCAGAGGTGATTTGCCATTGCCTGCCTCTGCGTGGGCTGGGAGAGTTTTGAGAGAACTGTGACTGGCCCGAGGTCACCCAGCAGGCTTCATGTGGAGGAGGGGGGAATCGAACCCGGTTCTCCCGGTCAGAGTCTCCCCCCGCCCCGCTCTTAACTTGGGCTCCCACCTACAGCCTGCAATAATGCAATCAAGAGAAGATTTACAACTTTATTTGCTGCTTGAGGGAGTCACACAGACAATAGGCTCTGTCTTCTGCATGGCCGTAATGGGGATGGCCAGCTAGCACTGCTGAGCTGGGTGGGGTCTTCTTGCTTACTTGATGTAGGGTCTGCCGTGGGGATGCGCCAGGGACTGAGGGTCAAACGGCAAGGATCATTAGGAGTCCCTTTTCCAAGGGCCTTGAGACAGAGGCCTGCTGTAATTCTGGATTGTAAAAAACACATTAATGTGGTATAAGAACATAAAATGAAAAGGCTAATTGGTTAAAGTCAGCACGGCACAGTGGATGACGTCAAAGAGAAGAACGGTGGGAAAAGAAAATCTATTATGTTTCATTCGAAGGTCTCTGTGCATTTCATGCACTGCTTCATCAGGGGATCTGTAAGGCAGCCATCTCTCAAAATGTTCCCACTATAATAAGTTCGTTTCCCACTGCATCATGTTTTTTTCTTCTCCTCTTAGACTGTGTGTTGTTGTGGGCCTCTTTTTTTGCACAGTGGTTGGCAGGATGGGCTTGGACCAGATGACTGGGATTCAAATTCCAGTCTGTTGTTTTACAGAGCAAGGCCGTGCATTGAAATCAGTGGGCTTAGACTGGAGTAACTCTGCATACAATTGCACCAGTACTTTACTAGGTGACCTTGAGTTACATCTCTCGGACTCCCTTGCAGGAGGATAAAAAATGGGATATCCTCCATGTGATGCTGTCTTGGAAGAGCAGGAGGATTAAAAATGGATAGGATTTAAAAAAATTTTTTACTGAAAAATAGGCTTGATCTGTTTCAGATGTATGTAAAAGATATGTATGAGACTTAAAGCAACAACAACACGGGAGCCAGCGTGGTGCAGTAGTTAAGAGTGGTAGCTTGGAGTGGTGGACTCTGATCTGGAGAACCGGGTTTGATTCCCCGCTCCTCCACATGAATGACGGAGGCTAATCTGGTGAACTGAGTTGGTTTCCCCACTTCTCCACATGAAGCCAGCTGGGTGACCTTGGGCTAGTCACAGCTGTCTTAGAGCTCTCTCAGCCCCACCTACCTCACAGGGTGTCTGTTGTGGGGAGGGGAAGGGAAGGTGATTGTAAGCTGATTTGATTGTTCCTTAAGTGGGAGAGAAAGTCGGCATATAAAAACCAACTCTTCTCCTTCTCTCCCTCCTCCTCCTCCTTCTTCTACCTCTTTATTAAGACCAACACAAGTATCCTAGGTACAAGCTTTCAGATTCCCCAGAACTTTTCATGAAGCAGGATATTAAATATAGAAAAAATGGGGTGGACACAGTATTTCAGGGTACCTTGGCAGAACCTAAATGTCTGCAGTTTGTAGCTTGCTTTAAAATGGAGAGCCGGACGTGTCGTAGACTTAATTAGATTACATGGCACTGATCAGATCCCATCATGCCCCTAAAACTCATGGGATGAAGAAGCAGAAATAAAATCTGATTTTTTTGCACACAACTTAAGCTATGCAGCTCAAGTGCACATACCAGTGGCCAATAGAAAGTTCCAGTCCCTAGCCAAACTTCATACCCACACAGAAAGCTACCAAGCCAGAGTTCAATAGCAGAATGTGTGTGACTTTAAGAATCAGCTGGTGGCTTTTATGAAAGAGCTGAGAGACTGCAGCAGATGTCTCTAGCCCTTCCTCTGTGTGTGCCCAATAAAAGTTTTATTGTATTTCTTGTCTCTGACCCTGCACATGCAATATCTGTGTCCTGCACTCTTTACGCTGAGGCATGCTTTCTTCTCCTGGATTACAACTGGAGTCGTGCTTCATTCTTGCACCCAAAGAGTTTCTCTTTTTAGAGTACATAGGAATAAGAGTTCCCAGGATGGGATGAGTCTGCCCTTTGTGGTTCTTCACAGGCTGCTGTTTCAAGCAGGATTCCTGATGAGGAGTCCAGCCCAGAGCAGTGACTCATGCAGAGATGCAGAGAGCAGCTTCTTCTGAAGTCCGCCTGTGGGTTTGTGCTGGAAGTTGACTGCTCTGATCACATATAGTGCAGAGACATGTCAGAATTATGTCACCCCCCTGCAAGACCTTCCTCATCTCTGGCCGAGTCCTGGGGTTGTTGGTTACGTCTGCTATGAATGGTGTTTTCTAAAGGGGGGGCTGCCGCCCCTGCAGGCGTATCTGAAAGTCTCCTTCCTTGCAGTCTGAATGAGGGAGCACAGATCTGTTTGCCCCTCACCATGTGGTCTCCCCCCCCCCAAGGAGGAGTCCAACAGTGGAAGATTTTCAATGGATGTGGAATTTTTTCCTTCCAAGTTCTTTGCAAGCTTTTGCTATGTCGGCATTGCTGGGTCTGTTTTTTGGCAAGTCTGAAGGCCTGGTCCATCAGGCCTGGTACGGTCCTCTCCAGGGTCCTGTGCGGAGAAAGTCCCTTCTCAGTTCCTGCAGCCTCAGATCATTTAGCCAGGGATTGCCACTGAGCCGCAAATATTTGAAATATTCGAAACGTGAATCAGTGTGAGGATGATGTGTTGGGATTACAACCCAGGGAGTCTCCTATGGGAAGGATCAGACCAGAGGGTGAAGCAAGTAGCTAAGTTCTATGCCGCAATATATAAGATCCATCAGACAAAGCTGGGGCTTGGTAATTTAACTTAAAATGGAAAATGTTTTGTTGAGGTCTGTTTAAATTGTATAAACTGTCTATGAATCATATATCCCATAGCTTTACTCATTGTATATTCTCCAATTTTAATTCTGTAACTGATATGAATGTGTTTAATGGCATTTGCCGTATTAAGAAATTAATCTGAATCTGAAACCCAGGGTCGTAGAAAGTGCCGTCAATTTATGGCGATTCCGTATGGTTTTCAAGACAAGAGACGAACAGAGGTGGTTTGTCATTGCCTGCCTCTGCGTAGCAACCCTGGACTTCCTTGGTGGTCTCCCATCCAAGTACTTAGCTTCTGAGATCTGATGAGATCAGGCAAGCCCAGGCCATCTAGGTCAGGGCAGACTTGGGTTCGAATCCCCACTCACCCTTCAAGCCAAGGGAGTAAACTTGGGGCAGTCACTGTCTCTCCCATTCAGCTAAAGTTGTTGCACAGTGTTGCATTGTTGTGAGATTAAAATGTGTGGGAAGAGACAATGTATTTTGGAGGGATAAAAATCAACTGAATTTTGGAAGGGACCACTAGGGTCATCTAGTCCAACCCACTGCAAAACGCAGAAAATTCACAACTACCTTCCCTCCCCTACACCTCCAGTGACCACTATGCCATGCCCAGAAGATGGGGGGGGGGAACCTCCAGGATCCCTGGCCAATCTGGCCTGATGGGAAATGGCTTCCTGACCCCGAAGTGCCGATCGGCACTACCCTGGGCATGCACAAAAGAGCCACAAGAGCCAAACACTGACACAGCCCTTCCTGCCCTCCCTCTCCTGATCTGCCTAAGTTTACAGAATCAGCATTGCTGTCAGATGGCCATCTAGCCTCTGCTTAAAAACCTCTAAGGAAGGCGAGCCCACCACCTCCTGAGAAAGACTATTCCACCGAGGAACCGCTCTGACTGTCACAAAGTTCTTCCTAATGTTTAGCCGAAAACTCTTGATTCAATTTCAACCCGTTTGGTTCTGTCCTGTCCTTCTGTAAATGTTCATTTCCATGCAGCTTGGCTTGATTATGGGTAGCTGCTAAAAGATACCAAGTAAGCCTGAGTTGTGGTTTTTAATAATAATTGTCTCTATTAGCCAATAGGCAGGAGAACAAAATACCCCCTTCCTCCGTTGTTTTTTTGCTTTGCCTATCTGGAAGGACTTTGTGCCCAGATCTTTGTTGGTGCTGATCACTTTTTGATGAGTAGAAGACCCCCTATATCCCCTCTTCCATGCCTGATTGACACTGTCAAAGGCTGCTGGGGCCCTCTCTCTGTCAGTGGACGCGTACAACTTCCATCCGAAATGTCAACTGCATAAATCTCATGCACTGTTGCATTAGTCATGTATGAAATGTGTGGTGGCTGTTGAATATCAAGTGGTAGCACAGGGTGGCAAATGATAGAGGCTCCGTATTGGGCAGGCATTCAAATGTGCGGAAGGCATCTGGCGAATGATAAGAATGTAAGAAGAGCCCTGCTGGATCAGACCAATGGTCCATCTAGTCCAGCATCCTGTTTTCCCACAGTGGCGAACTAGTTCCTCTGGAGGGTCAGCAACAGGACATAGAGGCTGAGTCCTTCCCCTGACGTTGCCTCCTGATCCTGGCATTCAGAGGTGGACTGCTTCTGAATGTGGAGGATCCCTTTAATCACCATGGTTAGTAGCCACTAACAGACCTCTGCTCCATGAATCTGTCTAATCCCCTTTTAAAGCTCTCTGTACTCGTGGCCGTCACTACCTTGCTTAGCAGTGAATTCCACACTTTCATTACTTGTTGAGTAAAGAAGTGTTTCCTTTTGTCTCTCCTGAAAGAGTCTGCCCAACAATTTCATTGGGTTCCCCTGAGTTCTAGTATTATGGGAGACAGAGAAAAAACTCTCTCTCTCCACTTCTCCACCCCGTGCATAATTTTAGCCAGCGTGGTGTAGTGGTTAGGAGCGGTGGACTCTAATCTGGAGAACCGGGTTTGATTTCCCACACCTGCACATGAGAGGCGGACTCTAATCTGGTGAACTGGGTTGGTTTCCCCACTTTTAAACATGAAGCCATCTTGGTGACCTTGGGCTAGTCACAGTTCTCTTAGAGCTCTCGCAACCCCACCTACCTCACAAGGTGTCTGTTGTAGGGAGAGGAAGGGAAGGTGGTTGTAAGCCGGTTTAATTCTTCCTTAAGTGGTAGAGAAATTCGGCATATAAAAACCAACTTCTTCTTCTTCTAGTGGTTAAGAGCAGTGGACTCTAATCTGGAGAACCGGGTTCAATTCCCCACTCCTCCACATGAGCAGCGGACTCTAATCTGGTGAACCAGGTTGGTTTCCCCACTCGTACGCATGAAGCCAGCTAGGTGACCTTGGGCTAGTCACAGTTCTCTCTGAACTCTCTCAGCCCCACCCGCCTCACCAGGTGCCTGTTGTGGGGAAAGGAAGGGAAGGCGATTGTCAGCCACTTTGAGATTCCTTAAAAGGTAGAGAAAATCGGCATATAAAAACCAACTCTCCTTCTTCTTTATAAATTTTACCATGTCTCCCCTGAGCCATCTTTGTTCTAGACTGAAAAGCCCCAGGCGCTGCAGCCGTTCCTCACAGGAGGGGTGCTCCGCTGAGACCTCAGAACGGACAGAGAAGATTGGTTCTTGTAGGTTATCCGGGCTGTGTAACCGTGGTCTTGGAATTTTCTTTCCTGACGTTTCGCCAGCAACTGTGGCAGGCATCTTCAGAGTAGACAAAGACTGACAAAGACAACATTCAACAATAGCCATACAGATTAGCTTTGGATTACACACATTAACAGATCACTTCAGGATACAATGGTTCCATATTAACATACCATACCCTCATTAGCACATTATCTTGATACTTACAGGACAATACTTTTGCAGGACAATACTCAGCTCAAACCCAACCCCTTTCTGACTATATATTACTCTTCCTACACCCTTGACACTGAGAGACACTGTCCTTCAGTGTTACTCCTCTGAAGATGCCTGCCACAGTTGCTGGCGAAACGTCAGGAAAGAAAATTCCAAGACCACGGTTACACAGCCCGGATAACCTACAAGAACCAATGAACTCTGACCGTGAAAGCCTTCGACAATATTTTGGACAGAGAAGAATTTGGAGGATAATTTTGGGGCGCAAAGGAGCTGGTGGTGGCAAGCAGAGGGATCTCACGTCAGCCGTGGCCGCGGTGGGTGGCTGTGTGGGTGGGCGGCATAGCTGTGGAACAAAAGGCCTCCTTTTATTTCCCCCCCCCCCATCGGGCCTTTTGCAAACAGCTCCCTGCTGGCAACTTCATCCTTTTCCTTCAATGGAGGCTCTTCTAGTGTTTTCCTGCTTCAGCTGTTTACTGGGTCACTGTACTACGGCGCGAGCGGGGCGGGTGGGGGGGAACGCCGGCTTTGTCGATTGGCTGGTCTCTGCACAATGGGTCGCTTCTGCCATTAATGGAGAATTTGGACAGAGGCGACACTGAAGGATGTTACCGCCGTTCACTGACCTTCCTCCGCTGTGCGGTTTCCTCCTCTGTAGCCTGGTTGTCAGCTTTTGAAGACTCGCTTCTCGCAGTCTTGTAGAACTGACCTGAGATAGCCCTCGCACGCTTTAGATGCGCCTGGTCAGGAACATTGGCTAACGTGCACTGGCCCATGCTCAGAAGAAGAAGAAGAGTTGGTTTTTATTTGCTGGCTTTCCCTACCATTGAAGGAAGAATAGAGCCGGCTTGCAATCACCTTCCCTTCCCCTCCCCACAACAGACACCCTGTGAGGTGAGTGGGGCTGAGAGAGCTCTAAGAGAGCTGCGACTAGCCCAAGGTCATCCAGCTGGCTGCATGTGGAGGAATGGGGAAACGAACCTGGTTCACCAGATTAGCATCCGCCGCTCATGTGGAGGAGTGGGGAATGAACCCCGGTTCTCCAGATTAGAGTCCACCACTCCCAACCACCGCTCTTAAGAACTACACCACGATGGCTCTCAAATCCCAAAGAGATGCAATTAGCCTTTCTGGGGCAAGGCTAAAGATCCATTTGGCAGGGGATTTGGGGCATTGGCAAGCTGGGCAGGTTGCCAACTTCCAAGTGGATCCTGGAGATCTGGATTTATAGCTGATATCCAAACCCACAGATATCAGTTCCCCTGGATGAAATAGGTGCCTTAGAGGGTGGACTCTATAGCCTCACCTCCCTGTTGAGCTCTCAGTCTCCACCATTCCCAGGCACTGCTTCCAAATCTCCAGGGATTTTGAAAGCTGGTGGTGTCAACCCTAAGAGGAAGGCAACTGCTCTTCCTTGCTTTTTGTTCTCCAGCAAGAGGCATCCGGGTAACAAAAATGAGGGACATGCATACTGGATGGGAGATAACACTTCCAGGTAGCAGTGGGTGTGAACTACATTGGTCAGGCCACACCTGGAGTATTGTGTGCTGTTCTGGAGGCCTCACAGAATTGAGCTGGTGCAGAGGAGAGCGACGAGGATGACGAGGGGCCTGGAGAGCAAGCCCTGCGAGGAAAGGCTGAGGGAGTTGGGAATGTTTACTCTGGAGAAGAGGAGGTTGAGGGGGGACAGGATTGCTCTCTTGAAATATTTGAAGGGCTGTCACTTCGAAGAGGGCTGGGAGCTGTTCCTGTTAACAGCAGAGGATAGGACTCACAGTAATGGGTTTAAATTGTGGAGGGAAAGGTACAGGCTGGATATTAAGAAAAACGTTTTTACAGTAAGAGTTGTTTGACAGTGGAATCAGCTACATAGGGAAGTGGGTGAGCTCCCCCTCACTGTCTTTAAGCAGAGGCTGGACAAGCACTTGTCAGAGATGCTCTAGGCCAGTGGTTCCCAACCTTTTTTTGACCAGGGACCACTGGGACTTTTTTGTTCGGTGCAGGGACCCCAAGGTTCAAAATAAAAATTCAGAGAATTTGAAAATAAACTTTAATCATATCTGTTAGTTAAACATTAAACTTAGAATAATACTTGAATATATATTTTATAATAGAGAACTTTTAATTGAAAATATTAATTTATTATGGGTTTATAACTTTGTTTCATGGACCTTAATTTAGTTCTCGCGGACCCCTGGGGGTCCACGGACCCCCGGTTGGGAACCAGTGCTCTAGGCTGATCCTGCATTGAGTAGGGGGTTGGACTAGATGGCCTCTATGGATCCTTCCAACTCTGTGATTCTATGCATGCTGCTTCCAGACTAAATTGGTAATTTCCACTGATTTGCCCCTTCCCAGTGCACCCCCATGTCATTTCTCGGGATCTCCGTCCCCAGAAGCCCCGCATTTTGGAGATCAGAGGGCTGCACGGTGGGGAAAGGGGGAGGCAGGAAAGTTCCGCTCCGGTGATGGAAAATTTAGTGTGGGTCCAACACCGAATTAGGTTCCATTCGACTGTTGTCATCCCTGGCCGTTGATGGCTCTGCCCCCCTTGAATGTGTGTAATCCTTTCCCAAAGCTGTTGGTTATTACTGCCTCGTGTGGTTGTGAATTCCATAAGCTAATTAGGTGGTGTGTGTGAAGAAGTATTTCCCTTTAGCCCTTCCTGATGTTACTGCCCAGCCGTTTCAGTGAGTAACCCTGCTGGAGAGAATGAGAAAAAAGAAATATTTCTCTCCGTGACATTCATAGTGTTCTGAACATCGGTTGCATACCTCTTCAGTGATGTATTTTCTGAACTGTAAAGTCCCAGATTCTAGAGCCTTTCGTAGCCGGGAAAGTGCTCCAACTCCTGGAGCATTTGGATTCACATTTCCAGCTCTGGGGAGCTCTTTCGGGGTAGGGTTTGCCAACCTCCATGTGGGAGCTGGTGAAGATCTTCCAGAATTACAGCAGACATCGGTGCCCCTGGAGACATTGGCTGCTTTGGAGGGTGGACTATGGCATTATACCCCGCTAAGGTCCCTCTCCAAACCCCATTTTCCCTAGACCTCACCCCCAAATTTCCAGGAATTTCCCAATGTGAACCTGGCATCCCTATCTGGGAGGTGGAATGATTAGAGCTCCTTTCCTGTTAGGGTGGGCAGCCTACAATGGGGGCCGCTGGGTGGCTTACTCTTTAAGATGTGGCTTGCCATTGTACTGTTTGTGTGCATTTTGTGCATGGGACAGGACATTGCTGAACCCCATCAGGAGGGTCATGTTTAACAAAGCTTTTGGGGAAGATTTTTTCCCAGGGGGTGTTGTTTCCCAGTTTGAAGGGAAATGGCCACCTGTCACTCTTCCAGTCATCCTGGGAAACCACAGGACAAAGCTCAAGCTTAGGGCTGCCAAGTCCCTCTTCGTCACCGGCGGGAGGTTTTTGGGGCGGAGCCTGAGGAGGGTGGAGTTTGGGGAGGGGAGGGACTTCCATGCCATAGAGTCCAATTGCCAAAGCGGCCATTTTCTCCAGGTGAACTGATCTCTATCGGCTGGAGATCAGTCGTAATAGCAGGAGATCTCCAGCTAGTACCTGGAGGTTATAGAGGGAAGCAGCACGAGTCTCAAAATAGGAACCAAATGTATAAGACCAAGCTTATGAAAAATAACAATAAAGATTTACTAGTTCAAAAAGGGCAACGAAAAGCAACAAGATCAAATGCCTCGCAGGGCTTAAAACAAAAGCTGTTGCATGTTAATTCACACATTCATGAATTCACACCTTCAAATGCCACGCAGGGCTTCATAAGTGTGTTGATTCACTCAAAAAAACAAAAAATAAATTTATCAAAGTTTACAACAGCCAGGTAGGGCTATACAGCTTACAACAGCCAGCTAGGGCTGCTTACAACAGCCAGCTGGGGCTATACAAGTACTTAAGTGGCAAAAACACTAAAGTTCAGACTGAAATACGTGGCAACACAACGTTTTCAGTCTGAACTTTAGTGTTTTTGCCACTTAAGTACTTGTATAGCCCTAGCTGGCTGTTGTAAGCTTTAATAAATTTATTTTTGTTTTTTGAGTGAATCAACACAATCATGAATTAAGCCCTACATGGCATTTGAAGGTGAATTAATGAATGTGTGAATTAACATGCAACAGCTCTGTGAGGCATTTGATCTTGTTGCTTTTCGTTGTCCTTTTTGAACTAGTAAATCTTTATTATTATTTTTCATAAGCTTGGTCTTATACATTTGGTTCCTATTTTGAGCCTCGTGCTGCTTCCCTCTATAGCCGTGTTGGCGAACCTATGGCACGCGTGCCGGAGTTGGCCCGCAGAGCCCTCTCTGTGGGCACGCGCAGGTAAGTTGAGCAGCCGTAGCGTCTGCCTTCCCTGGACTCCCCGCCGCCCAGCTGGGAGTAACCCGCTGCCCCCCCCCTTCCCTGGACTCCCCGCCGCCCAGCTGGGAGGAAACCTCAGTATTCAGGTTCAATTGCCCTGTTGGCACTTCGTGATAAATAAGTGGGTTTTGGGTTGCAGTTTGGGCACTCGGTCTCTAAAAGGTTCGCCATCACTGCTCTATAGCCTATACTTATCCAGCACAGGTAAATTTGTTTCCTGAATACCTGGAGGTTGGCAACCCTACTCAAGCATGATACGTCTCTTGTGAAATGTGCGTCGGTGAGGTTCATTAAGGGTATCAAGAGCACTGATATTTTTTAGCTTTCAGTTAAATGGAGCGCAATTGATGTGTTGCTTAGCCTGGTTAGCTACCTGAGGCTGTGAGCATATGTAAGCCTCAGAGCCCTCCTCTGGCATGGGTAGGAGTGAGGATGTAAATTATTGTCCCCTGTGGTTGCCAAGGCAGCGTGAAACCTCTGGATTGGGTTACAAATAGGGTTGCCAGCTCCAGGTTGGGAAATACCTTGAGATTTTTGGGGCGGAGCCTGAGGAGGGCAAGGTTTGGAGAGGGGGTAGGGGCTTCTATGCCATAGAGTCCAACTTTCAAAGCGGCCGTTTTCTCCAGGGGAACTGATCTCTATTGGCTGGAGATCCGTTGTAACAACAGGAGACCTCCAGCCACCACCTGGAGGTTGGCAACGCTAGTTACAAATACTCAATGCAGGACCTGCCCGCCTTTTTAAGAAACTGAACGTTTTAAGATACTGAGGGTTAAAGTCAGCCTGTTTTTACCGAGTAAAAGCCACTGCTTGTTGCTAGAAGAGAAGATCGTCTTTGTTGGATTGTTTCCCATTCCAGATTACAAAATGAGCCTTTAACTCTCAACCTCGATGACTCGAAATTCCCCCCTCCCCCATGAAACCTTCTCTCTGCCAATTTAATCAATGAAAGCTTTGGCCGGTTGATCTACTGAGTGAAGCTAGCAGCCCTAATAATGGTCGTGATTTCTCTCCAGCAACTGCATATGTGGGCAGTGGTGGCTTTGAGCCTAGCCCGGCTTGTGCACAACCCACAGCCAGCTTCAATGGGAAACCCAGAGCAGAAAAATGCGGAGCCGCTGGTGATCTCGTAAAATTGCTTTGCTGGCAGGGCGCTTTCGCCAAGGGCTTACGTGGGAGGGAAGCGCAAGCCTGCTGCACTGAGTTCATCTCTTGCATTTCATCACCGCAGGCTGTGAGCGGTTTCCCAGAATGGCTGGAAGAGTGGTGGGCGGCCATTCTCCCGGGGAGATGCATGCGCCTGAATCGTTGCGCCGCTTGAATGCGCCGGCGTCCCTTTTTTGCAGGTTCGCTTTCCCGGCTGAGATTTTTTAGCTTTCAGTTAAATGGAGCGCAATTGATGTGTTGCTTAGTCAGCTTGTGCGCAACAGAGGTCACAGACAGGGGAGTCAAGGAATTTGCAGCGTAGGTGGGGAATCCATTAGAGCCCCCTGGAATTTACAGGATCCCAGCTCTGCATTTGTTTTTAAAAGAATGTGTTTGCTAGTCCTTAGTAGTTGTTGACGGCGGGCGGGTGGGTGGGGGGAAGTAGCCAGTTTCTGTTATATGCGAAGTAGGATCCAGATGGTTTCTGACCCAGACCCCCTTTGGTTTCAGTCCTTTTTCTTTTGGCTTGTCATTCTGTGCTTCCTCGTGGAGTGTATAGAGACCTTCGCAGGAACAGTGAGAGGCAGGGAGGGTGAAATGGAGTCACTTTTGCTAGTGAGTAAACTCAGCCATCCCTGACCTGGATGGCCCCGGGCTAGCCCAATCTTGGAAGCTAAGCTGGGTTGGCACTGGTTAGGACTTGGATGGAAGACCGCTAAGGAAGTCAAGGATTGCTACGCAGAGGCAGGCAGTGGCAAACCACCTCTGAACAGCTCTTGCCTTGAAAACCCTACGGGGTCGCCATAAGTCGCCTGAGACTTGATGGCACTTTCCACCACCAAACTCTGCCATGTGCTGCTGGATACATATTGCCTTGCCTACTTTTGAGCAGGCTTCCTTCCAAGCAAATCCCAATGTTGCTACCGTCACCAAGCAAGCCTTATTTTGTGTTCCTCTTCTGTATCCCTTTACAATAGGGTTTAGGGTTGCCAGGTCCCTCTTCGCCACCGGCAGGAGGTTTTTGGGGCAGAGCCTGAGGAAGGCGGGGTTTGGGGAGGGGAGGGTCTTCACTGCCATAGAGTTCAATTGCCAAAGCGGCCATTGTCTCCAGGGGAACTGATCTCTATCGGCTGGAGATCAGTTGTAATAGGAGTAGTAACAGCAGGAATTCTCCAGCTAGTACCTGGAGGCTGGCAACCCTAGTAGGGTTGCCATCTTCAAGGTGGTGGCTGGAGATCTCCCGCTGTTACAACTGATTTCCAGCTGATAGAGGTCAGTTCCCCTGGAGAAAATGCCCACTTTGGCAATTGGACTCTATGGCATTGAAGTCCCTCCCCTCCCCAAACTCCACCCTCTTCAGGCTCCATCCCCCAAATCTCCAGGTATTTCCCAACCCGGAGCTGGCAACCCTACTTTACAGACTAACATCCAAAACAAAATCTCCTCGATAGCCCGAGTCCATTACAAGATGTGAGGCTCACTTTTTGAAAGAAAGAAAGAAAGAAAGAAAGAAAGAAAGAAAGAAAGAAAGAAAGAAAGAAAGAAAGAAAGAAAGAAAGAATACACTTGGCTGTAAAAGGAATAAGGGCAAGCTACCTTCTCTTTATTTATGGATAGAACCGGACTCCCAAGCCAGGCGCTCCACGGTCAGAAACACAACAGAATCTCCATGGCTCGGCTAAATTAATAAAAATGCTGGAATTTCTGATGGGACAGAGCCTGAACATGTCTTTTTGAAACGGCCGTGTTGTTGGTGGTTCGTTGCAGGCTTCCTTCTTTCTGGCTAATGGCCACAACTCTCTCGAGCCGGCCCTCCGAGCCGAAGACCAGCAAACGCCTCTCAGGATTCAGGGCTGCCTGACTCCAGCCTGTGTCTGGAACGAAGAGATTTAAGTTTTTAATCCCTCGCTTTGGTCAGTGACTCACTTTTTGTGTAAGTCACAAGGCTGTCTTTAACCCCCCCTACATGTCCTTCAGCCGCTGAGTTTTCTCTTGCCAAAGTCAAGAGGAATGGAACGGCGGGGGGGTATTTTGCCTGGTTTCCTGCCGCATCTGGTGTATGTTTTTATTTCATTTTTGTAGCATTATGAAGGCACAAAAGATAATCTTTCACTAACATCTTGGCTCATGTTGAACAATAGGAAGGAGAGCGGTGTATTTTCTCTGTCTGTGGCTGAGCGATTGATTCCAGCGGTGTCGCGTGTTTCTGCAGGCAGCCTAGACTTGGGAGTGAGCTGAAGTGTGAAAAGTCTATCCGAAAGGAATAGATGGGAGCTGATGATGGAGAGCGGGTATCTCCTGGGTCGCAGACGTCTTCTGACCAGCCCGGGTGTTTAATGCCCTCCTTAAATGCCAACCTGGAACATCATCGCTTGACCTAGATAAAAGGAAAGAACACATGTAATACCTGAGAGATTGTAAGAAAGAATACCTTGACATTTGTCCAGATAATGGAGATAAGTTAGGGGAAGCTGTCCATCAAGGGACAGTTGTCCATCATCTATTGCGTAACCAGTTTGGAACAGTGGTTCGAGCGCCAGACTAGGATCTGGGAGACCCACGTTCAAATCCCCACTCTGCCATGGAAGGTCTCTGGGTGACCTTGGGCTGGACCTACCTCGTAGGGTTGCGGTGAGGATATAATGGAAGAGAGGAGAATGATGTCAGCCACTTTGGGTCCTCATTGGAGAGAGAAGCCCTTCTTGTCCTGTGGTCAAGGTTGGCTGTTTGCTTCCCTTCCAGAGTGAGGGCAATGTGGCATCGGACACTACAAACTGGCATTGTGAGATCCCAGTGCTAAATCCAATCGGCTGTTTTGCACCGTGACACCATCACAGTCACAGTGTGAGTCCTAATGGGTTAAGACCCTCTGAGGAGGTAGAAGCCCAGGGAGGGAACCAAAAAATGGTGGCGAATCAGCTACTGCAAGGAGCAGCGAACGGGATGCAAAGAGACATCTAAAAGATGACGTGGGAGAGGGTGGGATTGAAACGCAAGCCCTTCTGCGCACCAATTATTATTATTTTTTGCATGAAAACATTTGACGTCGCCAGAGGCCTAGTCTCTAGGCTAGCTCCCAGCATTAGGCTGATCCAAGCCTTGGAGAGAACATTCAAGGTTTCAGTTAGGAAGTCTCTTTATTACGTACTGTTTTCGATGTATACAGCACCTGGTATAGTTTTGCACCCAGGGAGAGACAGGTCCCTGCCCCAAAGAACCTGCCGGGGTACAATTGACAATGAGGAAGACTTGATGAGGGCGGAATGAATTTCCAGAGGGGTAGGGAAAGAACGAAGGAGTGCAAAGGCAGTACCACGTTTTTTTTTTGCCAAAGGCACTGTTTTTTTGACCCCGTCAGCTCTGCTGGCTGACCCGCGTCCCTTCTTCCCCTCCAACGGAGCTTTTTATGGTTGTTTTGGGCTTTTTCCTTTTGGCTCTGGGGCAGGAAGGAAGGCAGAGCTGAAAGAATTTCCTGCCTCTGTTGTGTTATAATGTGAAGGCAGCTTGCGCTGGGGGTTAGAGGCAAGTATTGGTATGGGGGGGGGCATGTGTACACCCGCAACCTGCCCCCTTTCCTTCCGAGCAGTTTGATTGAGCCACTCGGTTTGGGGACTGGAGCCTGCTCCCCACGTCTTCTTAGGGTTTTTCTGCACCTTATGGTGTGCCCAATTTTTTGGAGTGGAACTGTATGTTGCAATAAGTCCAGTGCTGTGGGTGAAAAACAGCAGCGCCAGTGTGGTGTAGTGGCTAAGAGCGGTGCTTAGGAGCAGTGGACTGTAATCTGGAGAACCGGGTTGGTTTCCCCACTCCTACACATGAAGCCTGCTGGGCGACCTTGGGCTAGACACAGTTCTCTTAGAGCTCTCTCCGCCCCACCTACCACACAGGGTGCCTGTTGTGGGGAGGGGAAGGGAAGGTGGTTGTAAGCCAGTTTGATTCTTCCCTTAAGTGGTAGAGAAAGTCGGTGTATAAAAACCAACTCTTCTTCTTCTTCAGCTCTGTGTTGGGTTCCCCACAAAAATATGTAGTGCAGCTTATGGTTTGTTGTTACGCGGAGTATTTTTCCACTCCTGCCCAGCGTCTGGCAAGATTGTGCGGCAGGGAAATGTGGCGTAATTACTTCAGGTACTGGACTGATGGATGTTGTACGTTACAGAGGAGGAAAAAGAGACTTGACTCCTTTTGTGATACCTGCAGAGAGAGATCCTAACTCAGAGTTCCCCATCCTTTTAAAGCCTGTGGTCACCTTTGAAATTCTGAAAAGCGTGTTGGGCACAGGTGCAGGGGTGAAGAGGGGCAGTTTTAAAAATACACCCCCACTGCTCGCAATTTTATTTAGCCACCCCCTTTGGGTTTGGATCTTCATCGAAAGTGTCCCATCGAGAGTTTTCTTCATCGAGAGTTTCCAACACCAGGAACACTGTGTTGCATTGGTTAAAGAATGTTGGACTAGGACTCCGGTCCCCCCATTTGGCCAAGAAGCTCATTGGGAGACCTTGGGCCAGTCAGTTTTTCACTTTCCCTAACCCACCTCGCAGGGTTGTTGGAGAAGGGAATAATCCTGAGCTGTTTAGAGGAAGAGTGAGATGAAAATGTGGCCGATTCTCAGTCCTGCCTTTGCAGCCGTAAGGTCTAGGCTGCCATGAAAACGGAGACTCTCGATTGCTTGCAGTTTGCTCCAGTTCCACATTGCCTACTTTTCTCTGCGTGTATACAGAATCAGATTTACCACATGGAACTGCAAAATGGATATGGCATTTGGCTGAGGCTTAAGAGTGTGATGGGACATAAGCTGTATGTTTACAATAAGACTTTGTGTGCCTTAACTGCTTCTGTTATTAAGGATTGGCCTCGAGCCAACAGTTGAAACCATGACTTGAAGCAGGTTTTGCAAACCATGATTTATGTTGAGCATGGTGTGAGTTATGTTTGACGAAATCCTGCTTGAGGTGGTGCCTTTGCTTCTCCAGGCCCTCTTCTTGCAAGGTAGCAAGCAGATGTTGCTGGAGGCTTTTAGCGCAGCAAGCCAAACCGTGGTTTTACTGAATGTTTGGGTTTTACTGAATGTTTGGGATTTTAATCGGGGTTAAAATGACAGATAATGGGCTGCACTAACCATGGCGAAATGTTGTTTCACAAGCAGGCCATTGTAATGCAGGATAACTCCAGCCTCCTGGTTGTTTTGAGGGGAGGAGGAGGAGGTTTTTATATGCTGACTTTCTCTACCACTTAAGGAAGAATCAAACCGGCTTACAATCATCTTCCTTTCCCTTCCCCACAACAGACACCTTGTGAGGTAGGTGGGGCTGAGAGAGCTCTATCAGAGCTGTGACTTGCCCAAGGTCACCCAGCTGGCATGGGTAGGAGTGGGGAAACCAACCCAGTTCACCAGATTAGTGTCTGCCGCTCACATGGAGGAGTGGGGAATTAAACCCAGTTCTCCATATCAGAGTCCACTGCTCCAAACCACCACTACACCACGCTGGCTCTGTGCCTTTCGGGCCATGTTCTCAAGGCCACAGGCTGCTTAGTTACCTTTAACAGAATGGCCTTGAACCACGTTTTGAATCATGGTGACCAACACAGATGTCCTGCTGCCTGATCGCCGTATTTAGAAGATCAAGAACACACCCTGGGCTTGTGCGCTCTCCTGCTTCCTTCCCTCTTCCATGCAAATCATTTTTCTGCTCATCTCCCTTTCAGAGTTAACCATGGTGTGGCTGAACCAGCATTTTCAAAAACCACAGTTGTCTCCAGCTGCCAGCTTACAACAATGGTTAAAAGCTTTGTGCTTTGAAGAAGCAGGATAAAAATATATATTTTAAATCAATTCATTCTAAATAAATTAAAAGAGGGTATGAGCTGAAAATCCCTGCATGGACATTTGCATGGTTACTTCTGACAAAGAAAGCGGAGGATGACTTGGAGGGAACGCCAGATCTCTTAAGTAGGAAGGCAGGGGCTGTGGCTCAGTGGCAGAGCATCTGCTTGGCATGCAGAAGGGCCCCAGGTTCACTTCCCGACATCTCCAGTTAAAAGGACCAGGCAAGTAGGTGATGTGAAAGATCTCAGCCTGAGACCCTGGAGAGCCATTGCCGGTCTGAGTAGACAATACTGACTTTGATGGACAGGGGTCTGATTCAGTATAAGGCAGCTTCATGCGTGTTCATGTATTCAAGTATGGTTTGGAGGTTGGCACGGTTTCCCCTGCTAGGATCCCTGAAGTCTTAATTGAATTCCTCTGCATGTTTCATCGTCCAGCATTATACAGAAGTGTTTGGTGTTTTTTTTAAATTAAGGTTAGTAAATGAAGGCGCTGGTTTATCAGAATGAAATAGCGAAGGGGGAAAGAAAGACAAAAATAACAGGAGGAAATGTGGTTTCCAAAGGAAACGCTGGCCCTGGCATTGAGGAATCGCTAGACAGGAAAAAATAGTCAGTGTGATGGCTCTATTAAGTACGTTCCTGATTATAAATGTATCTGATATCCGTTGCCTCTCGGGCATTGCTGGCAAACATGATGGGGAGTTTTGATGCACCGGCTGTAGCCTTGATGCACCGGCTGTAGCCTGTTGAAAGTCCCTGGAAAAGGGGGTTCCCTCGCCATGCCATTTCCAGTGGAAACAGCTGGGCCGGCTGCTGAATTGTGTATCCCATCCGGGATATGACATTGAGATTAACACCGTGTCCAAACATGTACCTTATAGAAAACATGCACCTTATAGAAAAAGAAGAGTTGGTTTTTATATGACCATTTTCTCTACCTTTCAAGGAGAATCAAACCAGCTTACAATCTCCTTCCCTTCCTGTCCCCACAACAGACACCTTGTGGGGTAGGTGGGGCTGAGAAAGTTCGGAAAGAACTGTGACTAGGCCAAGGACACCCAGCAGGCTTCATGTGGAGGCGTGGGGAAACAAACCCAGTTCACCAGATGAGAGTCCACCACTCTTAACCACTCCACCACTCTGGCTCTCTGTTAGGCCATTGGTCCATCTAGCTCAGTGCTTCGTACTCTGCCTGGCAGCAACTTTCCAAGGCCTTGGGCAGATAAAGGTCTTTCTCATCTTCTGGAAACATGAAATTGAACCTCGGGCCCACTGCATGCAGTTTATTTTATTTTTTACACCACACATGAAGGAGCTCAGGGCTGTGTAAGTGATTCTTCCTTTCCCCATTTTATCCTTATGAAAACCCTGTGAGGTAGGCTGAGGAGTCACCATTGAGTCTTCTGTAGTGGTCAGGATTTGAACCCAGGTCTCCCCATTGTTCTAACCACCGTACCACACTTTTCCCTTTACTCCTGACCCACAGTTCTTCTCTTTATAGTGTCTTTTAGCATTTGCTGCATCCATTACATCAGATTAAGGAATACTTTTGATGTAAAATGTTAATTTCTGAGATTATCCTTCAATATGCTTGTTACTTTGTTGTGTTCTTAGGCCATCCTGGCAACATTCTTTATTATCAGAAACATAAAGCCGGAAGGGATCCCAAGGGTCATCTAGTCTGACCCCCTGCCAAATGCAGGAAAGTCACAATTGCCTCTCCCTCCACTCGCCCAGTGACCCCTGCTCTATGCCCAGAGGAAGGCAAAAAACCTCCAGGATCCCTGGGCCAATCTGCCCTGGAAGAAATGGCTTACTGACCCCAAAGTGATGATTGACATTTCCTTGGGAATACAAGAAGGGGCCACAAGAGTCGAGCATGCAGCATCATATTGTATATATTTGTAATGATGCAGACATCCTAGATCTGACACCTCTGGGTGATTTCTCAATACTTGGAAAAGTAGAAAACTGAATTTGCTGCCCTGGCACTTGCAGTCAGTTACATGGCAACAGTACAAACAGGATGACAGATTTCCCCCTTTTTTTCCTCTGATGGCTGGCTTGTTTCTATTCTGGAGGGGCAGACCAGTGACTGGTTCTGCTTTCTTAGTTTCCTTCTGGAGGCAATGCAGGGCAGGTTTCTGTGCATTGGGCATGGGGGGGTTTCTGGAAGTATTTTTAATGCTGCGAGTTGACTCATGCGCTCTTGGGCTTATGTTAGAGCAGCTGGTAGTTTATTGTCGCTGTAGTAACAGCAAGGAGTGCCCGCAGCCGTGTAGTAACAGCAGTGGAAAGTGGTAAGAATGGTGCTGAAAAGGGGATGGAAGTTGTGACTCATTCAAGGATGCAAAGTGCTTTCGGTGGCAAGAATGGGAAAGTGCCAGGGAAATGAGGCCTCCCCTCCTCAACCCTTTTGTACCGATAATTGACTTTCCAGCATTATGTAGTACTCCAGTGTGTAGCAGGTAGGGTTGCCAGCCTCCAGGTGGTGGCTGGAGATCTCCCGCTATTACAATTGATCTCCAAGCAACAGAGATCAGTTCCCCTGGAGAAAATGGCCGCTTTGCAATTGGACTCTATGGCATTGAAGTCCCACCCCTCTCTAAACCCCACCTTCCTCAGGCTCCACCCCCAAATCTCCAGGTATTTCCCAACCTGGAACAGGCCACCCTAGTGGCAGGGTCTGAACCTGGGACCTGAGGGACATCAAGCAGGGATTCGGCTTATGCTAGGGTTGCCAGCTCCAGGTTGGGAAATTCCTGGAGATTTGGGGGGTGGAGCCTGGGGAGGGCGGGGTTTGGGGAGGAGAGAGGCCTCAGCCGGATATACTGCCATAGAGTCAACTTTCCAATTTTCCCCAGGGGGGATGGATCTCCGTTGTCTGGAGAGTAGGTGTGATACATGGAGATCTCCAAGTCCTACCTGGAGGTTAACAACCCTGGCTTGTGCTACCATCAGAATCTGTTGTAAGGAAAGAAGGGAAACCATTGTGGTCTGCAGCAGCTACTTGGGACACAGAGAAAATACCTTTGCCCCACTCCAAGTATGATAGGATGTCAGTGGAATGGTTTGGGGCAGATTTTGAGCCAATTAACATGTTCAGCCAGTGCATGTGGTGCAGTCTTTACGGGAGATAATATCAGCTTTTGATGCGGACAGTAAGAGCGCAGGTTGGGAAGTGGAAATCTAGCAGATCAAACAAAGAAAAACTCTCCTTCCAGACCCGCGAGCTTTCCAAGCGTTTGGATGTATCAGGGCTGTACTTTTTTTGCCCGGCTGAATCCGCTTTTCACGAAGGCGAGACGGAAGCCAGGGAGGTCTTGGAACCCCAGTAAGATTTCTTGCGGTAAAAATAGCCCCTGTAAGCACCTTGTGCCGCCGGTCAGTTGATAACCTTTCTGCTTGCTGACAGAGTGCTCCCTAATGGCTCTAAAGAGGAACTCTTGCAAGTCCCCTATTGGTCGTTAATTGCTTGCTTTCAATGCGTAAATATTCAGCGGAGTGGCCACAGAAAGCCATAAACTCCGGCAGGCCCATCTCCGCAGCACTGGATTTTCTGCTAGGGCCTGACTTGTTTTGTACACGAGTAAGCAAAAGTACACGAGTAAGCAAAAACAGACAGGCCCCTAACTGGAGGCACTAGGGAGGGAACAAAGGGGGATGAGCAAATGCCCTTGCCTGTGCCGAGGCTTCACTTCAGTTGGGGAAGAGAACGAAAAGGGTCCCAAATGGGGGCTCTGGCATGATGGGGAGAGGTGCTGTGGTTCTGTTAAAATATGAAATGTACAAGTGGCTGTAGATCGTTCTAGTGGCTGTAGATCCTTCCAGCTGTCTTGAAACTTCCCCTCCCTATTCTGTTCCAGGCGATCAGGACAAAACCTGCCTGCACCTTTCCTCTTCCGACTCCACAATGAAAAGGGGCACTGGACCCATTTTGAAAAAGGAAAATTGGGAATTCAGACAAATTAAATTGTGAAATGGAAATAGATAGGTGGTGATAGACGGTTGGAAGTTATAGCGCAATAGAAATTATTGGCTTAACCTCCCCCCCCCAAAAAAAAAAGTCTCCAAAAAGCCATGCTGTGGCATGGAAGGGGGAAAAGTTGTATAGACCACAAATATCACAATGATGTTCGAGAAGATGGACCCCTAAACATTCTGGTAACTTTTGTGGGCTTGTCTGCAATGATGGGATGCTGAATTATCTCAACGCAGGAACAGGATCTTCCTGTGTACAAAGCCAATGTGGGCGCCAGGGGTGAAGGTGGGCCAGTAGGGAGTGCCAGAACACAAGTGGCAAAAGTGGTACCTCATAAGAACATAAGAAAAGCCATGCTGGATCTGACCCAGCCCCATCAAGTCCAGCAGTCTGTTCACACAGTGGCCAACCAGGTGCCTCTAGGAAGCCCACAAACAAGATGACTGCAGCAGCATTATCCTGCCTTTGTTTCACAACACATAATACGGTAGGAATAAGAACATAACAAAAGCCATGCTGGATCTGACCCAGGCCCATCAAGTTCAGCAGTGGCCAACCAGGGACCTCTAGGAAGTCCACAAACAAGACCACTGCAGCAGCATTATCCTGCCTGTGTTCTGCAGCACCTGATATAATAGGCATGCTCCTCTGATTCTGGAGAGAATGGGTATGCATCATGACTAGTATTCATTTTGACTAGTAGCCATG
The DNA here is from genome assembly GCF_029931775.1 of Euleptes europaea. Lineage (NCBI taxonomy): Eukaryota > Metazoa > Chordata > Lepidosauria > Squamata > Sphaerodactylidae > Euleptes > Euleptes europaea. Next base: position 52,013,204 of record NC_079325.1, on the reverse strand, counting down.
GATCGCCCTTTCCTCCATGAAGCCTTCCAAGTTGGCAGCCATCCTGGGGCAGGAGCCATCTTCTTCTTTTAGTCCCCTGAGAAAGGCAGTACTGGTAAGACACGTTCCCTCCTGGTTTGTGGCCTCTGCTGTGCTTCCTTTAGTTGAGCAGGGGTTTGAACCTCTCTGTAGGGCAGCACCTCATAGGGGAAAAGCAGATAAGCACGGGCATGTGCGTAGCACCCTCCACTGGACTTCTGATCTGGAAGGAAAAACCTCCTGACAGCCCGGCGGTTCTGCTTGTCAAGTAGGGTTTGCTTTTATGGGGGTGTGTGATTTATGTTGTTCCAACCCTGCACACCCTCCAAGGTGAACTCTTGCTTCTTAACGATGAGCCATTAAGCTCTCCTGGAGAAAATTGCCCCGTCGCTCTGCTCAAGTGGGTAAATCGCTTGCCAAGCCGAGTTTTCAGACCACGGGGAGAAGTGGGCGGCTTGTGGGTAAGCGAGGAGCCACTCAATCCGTCGGGCAGAGGAGAGGCGTGGGCCTTGATTGGCACCTGGTGTTCAAGAGGCATGGTGTTGCGTTCCGTGTGTGCGTTCTGCGCGCGCGTGGTGAATGCAAATTCTTGATTCTTGTAGGTTATCCGGGCTGTGTGACCGTGGTCTTGGAATTTTCTTTCCTGACGTTTCGCCAGCAACTGTGGCAGGCATCTTCAGAGGAGTAACACTGAAGGACAGTGTCTCTCAGTGTCAAGTGTGTAGGAAGAGTAATATAGTGTCAGAAAGGGGTTGGGTTTGAACTGAGTACTGTCCTGCAGAAGTAATGTGCTAATCATTGTCCTGTAAGTATCAAGATAATGTGCTAATGAGGGTGTGGTATGTTAATATGGAACCATTGTATCCTGAAGTGATCTGTTAATGTGTGTAATCCAAAGCTAATCTGCATGGCTATTGTTGACTGTTGCCTTTGTTAGTCTGGAGGTTTTCAGAACAGGAAGCCAAGCCTTATTCATTCTTAAACTCTCCTCTTTTCTGTTAAAGTTATGCTGATGTTTATGAATTTCAATGGATTCTCTGTGCAATCTGACAAAATAGTTGGTAGAATTGTCCAGTCTTTCAGTGTCTTGGAATAAGACCCTGTGTCCTGTTTGGGTCAGTCCATGTTCAGCCACTGCTGATTTCTCCGGTTGGCCAAGTCTGCAGTATCTTTCATGTTCTTTTATCCTTGTTTGTATGCTGCGTTTTGTGGTCCCGATGTAAACTTCTCCACAGCTGCAAGGTATACAATATACTCCTGCAGAGGTGAGGGGGTCTCTTTTGTCTTTTGCTGATCGTAGCATTTGTTGTATTTTCTTGGTGGGTTTAAACACTGTTTGTAGGTTATGTTTTTTCAAAAGTTTCTCCATCCTATCAGTGACTCCTTTAATAAATGGCAAGAATACCTTTCCTATGGGAGACTGTTTTTCCTGAGTTTTCTGATTTTTGTTTGGTTTAATGGCCCTTCTGATTTCATTCTTGGAGTAGCTGTTTGCTATCAGTGAGTGATTTAGATGATTAGTTTCTTCCTTGAGAAACTGTGGTTCACAGATCCATCTTGCACTGTCCATTAATGTTTTGATTATTCCTCTTTTCTGTCGGGGGGTGGTGGTTGGAGTTTGCAAATTCTTGAGAAAGAAACTTTCAAGGCCAAACGTTATACAATTAAATGTAAAACAAATCAAAGGTTATGTCAGTGCACAATGTCTATATCAATTTATTACAGGTAAAAATCTAATAACACATATAACACATGTTGATGAGGGAACTAGCTTGTTCTCTGTTGCTCCAGAGACTAGGACATGGAGTAATGGATTTAAACTAATAGAAAAGCGATTCCACCTAAACATTAGGAAGAACTTTCTGACGGTGAGGGCGGTTCGAAGGTGGAATGCACTGCCTTGGAGGGTGGTGGAGTCCCTGTCTTTGGAAGTCTTTAAGCAGAGGCTGGATGGCCATCTGTCAGGAGTGCTTTGATTGTGGGATCCTGCATGGTGGGGAGAGGGTTGGGGTCACTGGGGATGTTGGGGGGAGGTAGTTGTTAATTTCCTGCATTGGGCAGGGGGTTGGACTAGATGACCCTGGTGGTCCCTTCCAACTCTGTGATTCTATGATTCTATATAAGGCCCTGCAAAAGCATACCAAATAAATATAACACAATTAGACATAGAATCATACAGTCAAACTCAGACCATACGTGTTTCAGCCATACTGCCTTCTTCAGTGATCTAAACAATCACCAGACTACAAAATATACATCAAATTACTAAAAAGTCTTTGTGACTATACGTGCATTGTATTCCTCTGTTTAGAAGTTTTGCAGTTTTATATATTAACTGTGATTCTGCAGTAAGTGTGAAGTCATAATTGTTTAAAATGTTTATTAATCTAATTGATGCATACAGGATAATTGTTTAATTAATATCTTTACATCATTTTATTCATTTTTTCAGAACACAACGCACATATAGTCACAAAGATTTTTAGTAATTTTATGTGTATTTTGTAGTCTGGAGTGGTGATTGTTTAGACCTCTGAAGAAGGCAGTATGGCCGAAACGCATATGGTCTGAGTTTGAGTGTATGATTCTATGTCTAATTGTGTTATATTTATTTGGTAGGCTTTTGCAGGGCCTTATATGTATTATTAGATTTTAACCTGTAATAAATTTATATAGACATTGTGCACTGACATAACCTTTTAATTGTTTCACTTTTAATTGTATAACTTTTGGCCTTAAGTTTCTTTTTTCTTGACCTTTGGGTACTTAATTCTGTTTTTTAGGATTATGTCCCCCCCCCACTTTTTTGGTGTGTGTGTGTGCAAGTTCTTAAGACCTGATTCACCTGCTCTGAAGTCTGATTTAAATGAATGGGACCTCGGTTGGTTGTGCTGCTAATTTTGTCTTGTCGATATTAAGCAGGACTGACTTGTTCTGGGCTGGCACCTTCACTGTCCTGCCCAAGCTTTCTTCCCCAAGAGGTCCCCCAGAGGGCACTGCATCTGTCCTACACGAAAGATGCTCTCAGGGTTAACTGTCCTGTGGTGCGCCCGCTGCATGGACCAGACCATGTGTAGGAGGCATACTAAATACCCCTGAAGGATCAGACTTACTTTCTATGGGGCTGAGCAGCCAGCCTGGTAGGAGCCCCATAAGGCGATAGCCTTCCCCTTTCACTTGTCCCTAACATCTGCTGTTCAAAGGTAGACAGTCTTTGTACATGGAGATTGCATTTGCCGTTCAGAGCCATTGATGGACCCTCTCCTGCATTGCCTCATCAGGGTGTTTTTGTTTTATTTTGAGTAAGTGGTTACTGCCATACAATGTGGTAGTGAATTCCATAAGCTAATCACGTGTACTTTGTGGAGGAAAAGAAGTGTGTAAGTTCTGCAAGCTGTATAAACAACGCAGATCAAAGAAAGGTGCGTGGTCTGCTTGTTTTTCTGCTGCTGCTTACCAAGAAGGGCACTCCATGTCCCCTCTGTCTGTTTTGGGCATATGTAAGCAAAGTCAACACCCTTTCTGGACCGATTCTGGTAGCCTTAAGGGCGAGAAACTTAATACATAATAGAAGCCGGGGTCCTCTAGATGCCGGGGTCCTCTGGATATCCACAAGATATATGCTACCCCAACAAACCCTTCAGCCAACCCCTTGTTCAGAAATGTTATCACAGGTGCCCGGTTGGGTTTCCAGCTGTCTCTGTTCTGGCTTTATTTTTCTTTCTCTCGATTCCGGGAACATGCGGAGAACACACATAGTCAGCAGGAAAAGGGGGAGGATGCTGAGAACACGTGTTCGAAAAAAACAATTTCAGCATCCAGCAACGTCTGGCTGATTTGGGACTGCATAGATCTCATGATTTCTGCTTTCTGATTCTGTGGAATCTCCCAGTTATTACCCCATTGAGCACAAAAACATGAATGGGCTGAGCTGACTTCTAGAAACGGGAAGGAAACGGGTGGGGGGGCATTCCCCCTTCCAACCCGAGGCCTCGTGAGCTTGGGCAAGGTTGCAAAGTCAACTTTCCATTCCTGAATCAGAGTTCTTTTGTACGCTGACGAAGCACTGTACATTCAGAGCTTTCTTAACCAAAGAGGCAAATTTGGGGGGGGGGGGTTTGACCAGAAGTCTCTTTCTGAATCTGCACCACTGAAATCCGGCTTCTGTAGATTTGCATCTCTGCTTGCAGTGATACCAGCAAAGTGTTCCTGGTCTCTTTTGAATAGGAGTATTTCTTTGTATCGTGGAGGCCAAGGGAAGAGAAGGAAAATATAGATGGATGGTCAGGGGCTGCAGAAATGTTGGAGAATGTTGGGACATCTGTCAGGGTGCCAAAATCTTTGCATTTCAGAGGGCAGTTGTGTTGATCTGTAGCAGAGCAGCTGGGTTCGAATCTAGTAGCACCTTAGAGACCAATACGATTTTTGGGATGTGAGCTTTTGAGAGTCAAAACTCTTTTATCAAATCTTGTGTCCTGCGCTTGGCAACTTCCCCAAACCCCTATGCTCAGATGGTCACCCAAGCTTATCTTCATAGCCATATGGACCAGAAACTTGACTTACTTTAAAGGAAAGAAAGCTAAGGATCTTGCAAGGCAGAATTTTTTTTGCCAGGCTACTTTTTGTATATCTATACTCTGTGTGTGTGTGTGTGTGTGTGTGTGAGTGAGTGAGAGAGAGAGAGAGAGAGACTGAATGTTGAGGAATGTATAAATAGGTGTGGCTAAAGATATGCTAAAAGAAAAAATAACGGGACTATGAGAGATCTATGTATGCATTCATTGCCTTTTTTTCTTCTGTGTGGAACGCCAGGCCCAGGAGCCCTGGATAGATTCCCATCTCTGAGGTCCCTGCACCTTAGGGTTGCCAGCCTCCAGGTGCAGCCTGGAGATCTCCTGGAATTACAATTGCTCTCATAAGAACATCAGAAAAGCTATCAAGTCCAGCCAGGTGCCTCTAGGAAGCCCACAGACAAGATGACTGCAGCAGCATTCTCCTGCCTGTGTTCCACAGCACCTAATATAATAGGCATAAGAACATAAGAAAAGCCGTGCTGGATCAGACCAAGACCCACCAAGTCCAACCATCTAGCCCACAAACAAGATGACTGCAGCAGCATCCTTCATAGCCATATGGACCAGAAACATGACTTCTGAGATTGGTTCCTCTGGATGAAATGGCTGCTTTGGAGGGTGGACTCAATGGCGTCATCATCCTTGCTAAGGCCCCCTCCCCAAATCTGCATGAATTTCCCAACCTGGAGCTGGCAACCCAACTGCACCCCCAACCTTACCTTGCCGCTATACTTAACGGCTCAAAATGAGCCTTACCAGGCAGCTGAAAACAGCAGACAGTGTGTTTGTTCTCTGTAAGAGTATATCCTCTGTGCTCCCCGCTAATCACAAAGGCTATCTACTCCCTCCAGTACCAGCGCTGGTATGCTCAGCTCTTGTGACCCTTTCTTGTATGCCCGATCACCACTTTGGGGTCAGGAAGGAGTTTTCCTCCAGGCCAGATTGGCCAGGGATCCTTGAGGGGTTTTTTGCCTTCCTCTCGGCATGGAGGTCACTGAATCATAGAATTACAGAATCACAGAGTTGGAAGGGGCCATAGAGGCCATCTAGTGCAACCCCCTGCTCGATACAGGATCAGCCTAGAGCATCCCTGGCAAGTGCTTGTCCAGCCTCTGCTTAAAGACTGCCAGTGAGGGGGAGCTCACCACTTTCTGCACAGGCAGGATGATGCTGTAGCGGTCTAACTGTGGGCTTCCTAGAGGCACCTGGTTGGCCATTGTGTGAACAGAATTATGGACTAGATGGGCCTTTGGTCTGATCCAGCAGGGCTCTTCTTATGTTGGTATGTTCACTCAGGTATTTAAGCCACCTTGGTCGCTGGGGAGAGACTGCCTCTACACCTCCTCAAGAAATAAATAAAATTAACTTCTGCAGAGCTGCTGGAGTGCAAACCTTGAAGAGTGCCAACTTCGGCACGAGCCACACTGCTAAAGTTTGAAAAAGGCTTGATTCCTCAGGAAGGCAAAATTTGCCAGGGTCAGGGACCAGGAACTTGGGACTGTCCCCTGTAAATTTGGGACGGTTGCATTGCATAGTTGTGAGATGCAAATCTACAATGCAACCTTTAGGAATGCAGTCAGTTTGGCAGCAGCATACAGATGAAAGAAGATAGTTTTAGGGGGTAGCTCTGGTTGATCTGCAGTAGAACAGCCAGATTCAAGTCCAGTAACACATTAGAGACCAACAGCTTTTCAGGGGATAAACTTTTAAGAGTGACTCTTAAACTCTTTGACTCTTGAGAGCTTATACCCTGTAGAAAAGAGCAACCAAAATGATCAGGGGACTAGAGCAGCTGCCCTATGAGGAGTGGTTAAAACGCTTAGGGCAGTTTAGCTTGGAAAGAAGGAAGTTAAGGGGAGACATGATAGAGGTCTATAAAATTATGCATGGTATGGAGAGATTGGACAAGGAGTAGCTTTTCTCCCTCTCTCATAATACTAGAACGTGGTGTCATCTGCTGAAGCTGGAGGATGAGAGATTCAAAACAGATAAAAGAAAGTCTTTCTTCACACAACCCACAGTGAAATGGTGGAACTCCCTGCCCCAGGATGTGGTGATGGCTGCCAACTTGGAAGGCTTTAAGAGGGGAGTGGACATGTTCATGGAACAGAGGTGTATTCATGGCTACTAGTTAAAATGAATACTAGTCGTGAATACTAGACTATTCTCTACAGTGTCTGAGGAGCAGGCCTATTATATTAGGTGCTGTGGAACACAGGCAGGATGGTGCTGCTGCAGTCGTCTTGTTTGTGGGCTTCCTAGAGGCACCTGGCTGGCCACTGTGTGAGCAGACAGCTGGACTTGATGGGCCTTGGTCTGATCCAGCAGGGCCTTTCTTATGTTCTTATGCCTATTATATTAGGTGCTTTGGAACACAGGCAAGACAATGCTGCTGCAGTTGTCTTAGGGAGGGGCTGTGGCTCAGTGGTAGAGCATCTGCTTGGCATGCAGAAGGTCCCAGGTTCAATCCCTGGCATCTCCAGTTAAAGGGACTAGGCAAGTAGGTGATGTGAAAGACCTCTGCCTGAGACCCTGGAGAGCCGCTGCAGGTCTGAGTAGACAATACTGACTCTGATGGACCAAGGGTCCGATTCAGTATAAAGCAGCTTCATGTGTTCATGTGTCTTGTTTGTGGGCTTCCTAGAGGCACCTGGCTGGCCACTGTGTGAACAGACAGCTGGACTTGATGGGCCTGGGTCTGATCCAGCAGATCTTATGTACCCTGAAAATCTTATTGGTCTCTAATGGGTTAGCGGATTCGAATCTATGCAGGAAGTGTATTCAGATGGCATTCTGGAACATGTGGATCCACAAAGGGGTTTTCAGGCTGTCCCACGCTACCCTGGTTGTTGTCTTCCACGTTTTACTCTCTCCCCCCCCCCCTCAAAAATGAGACCACAGTTGCTTCCTCCTCGGTGACAACCGCCTTTGGGAAATAGGTCACTGGAATCTGGGATTCTGGCCAGAAGAAACTGGCAGCTGCCCAGCAGGTTGGGACGGGAGTGTTTGTTCAGCACATGTTTTAAATCCCCCCCCCCACACACACACACACAAATGCCTGATCAGGTGTGCGTTCATCCCCTCTGGAACGTGCAACAGCAAATGCCTGACCTGGGTTAGATAAACGAAAGAGGGAAAGGTCCCCGCGGCTGCTGGGGAAGCCAGTGTGGGCTGCCACACAATTGCATTGGGTTTCCCAGCCTCCGGGCGGTGTTGGGAGATCTCCTGGAATTACAAGTGATCTGCAGATGACAGAGATCAGTTCTCTGGAGGAAACGGCTGCTTTGGGCAGTAGACCCCAAAGCAGCGACCCACCCCACCCCCATCAGATCTGCGCTGGCAAGCCCACAGCAGAGGGTCGCCAGCCAAGGCAGCCACCCCTCCCTCCCAAGTTTTTTTTTTAATTAATGCCAGGGACCAGAGATACAAACTTTATAGAAGACACAGACAAAGCCAAGTAATTATATTTTAAACTTAATTTTTTTACTTAAAATACATGTTTGTATTTTAAGTAAAGAATAATATCATTAATTGGTGTGGTGTAGTGGTTAAGAGCGGTGGTTTGGACTGGTGGACTCTGATATGGAGAACCGGGTTTGATTGCCCACTCCTATATGAGCGGCAGGCGCTAACCTGGTGAACTGGGTTGGTTTCCCTACTCCTACGCATGAAGCCAGCTGAGTGACCTTGGGCTAGTCACACTCTCTCAGCCCCACCTACCTCACAAGGTGCCCATTGTGGGGAGGGGAAGATGGTTGTTAGCCGGTTTGATTCTTCCTTAAGTGGTAGAGAAAGTCGGCATATAAAAACCAACTGTTCTTCTTTGCCTGTATCTTCTATAAAGTTTATATCTTCAGTACCTGGCATTAAATTTTATGGTACACATGGCCCAACCCAACCGAGTGACATTTATGTCATATGCAGCCCTCGCAACAAATGAGTTTGACATCCCTGTGTAGAGTCTATGGCCTTATACCCTGAGGTTTCTCCCCTTCCCAAACCCTGCCCCCACAGGCTCCATCCCCAATTCTCCAGGAATGTCCCAACCTTGAGTCAGCTGCAACCTTAAGTTGTGGTGATCTTGCATTCATGGCCTTTACACAGTTTTGTGTTTTTGGTGCTTGAAGGGCTAGGTATTGGCGGTTGGCAAAAGAAAGGCTGTGTTAAGTTGGCAAATGAGGGCAGCTTCACTGATGGGTTTGGGTTTTTTGGGGGGAAGCTGTGAATCTAGCAGAAATGTATGTATTCATATCCCCCCCCTTTCTCTTGTCTCTTTTCCAGAGCTCCACCCAGGAGATCGGAGAAGAGATCGAAGATGGCGTAATCTATAGCATTTCTCTCAAGAAAGTCCAGCTCCACCACACAGCCAACAAGGGTCAGCGATGGCTAGGGGTAAGTAAGTAAGACCTCTTTGGGAACGTGTCAGGCAGTTGGTAGTCCTCACTTCAGTTACAGACTTGCCAGGTGTTTTGAGATGAGCCACCCTCTCTCCTCTGCCTTCGTTTGCAATATGAGGGTGATAGGCTCAGCCTACTTTACAAGGCTGTTGTTAGTGAGATAACATGAGGTGCTTTGGATGCTTGAAATGAAGAAGAGTTTTATATGCCGACTTTCTCTACCACTTAAGGAAGAATCAAACCGGCTCACAATCACCTTCCCCTCCCCTTAGAAGCCCTGCTGCCCCACCTAGCCCCGACCACTTTCTAAAAGCACATGGCAGACACCAGGAAAGGTGTCCCTGGGAATCATGGCGCTCACAGGCACCACATTGGGGACCCCTGCTCTGTGGTCATAAGGGCTAGGAACTTGCTCCCTCCCTCCCCGGACATAAAGTTAAAGGTTTTCAGTATTCTGAAGTCTGTGATGGGACTCCCATTATCCCCCATGATTGGTGGTCGTTGCTGGTCTTTGCCCTGGGGAAAGATAGCATCTGGCCCGCCCTCCTGAACATTTGCCCTCTCCCTGGCCAGAGAATGGAGGGTGTGGTGTTTCTAAGACAGCCAGAGTGAACATTTCAACAGAATGCACTGCATAGCCCCATTTAAAGCTCCCTTTGGTGAAATGGCACAAGGTGGAAGGCGGAGTGATGAACCCCAGGTGGGATTTGGTTTAATAACCCAAGCATTTATACGTCATTTCTGTGTGAACTGAAAGCTTCACTGATGTTATCACGCTTGACTTTACAACCGTCCTGTCAAGTAGGCCAGTATTATTACTGCCAGGGTGAGGCTTAAAGTGACCTCTTTATGGCCACTGGGAGAATGTGGAGCAGAGGCCAGATTCCAGCTGGTGATTTCTGGTTTTCACAGATCAGTTTCTTGGCCACTTAAGTACTCTGGCTCTGCTCGGGTCATCTGATTCAGGGGTGTGTGTGTTTATTGTACTTCATTTATAACCCACTTTTTCTCTCCAGTGGGGACCTGAAGCTGCTTACATTGTTCTCCTCCCATCCATTTTATCCTCACAACAACCCTGCAAGGCAGGTTAGGCTAAGTGTGAATGATGGGCCCAAAGGGAAAAAGGGGAATTTGAACCTGGCTCTCCCAGATGTGACTTGACAGCACTTAATACACGCATGCTCCCTGATCCTAGCACGGCACTGATTACACCACCACCTCTGTTTCGGGTTGTGATATGGGGGGACAGTTTGCATTGTCCCCTTGTAGGGGGCCTTTCATTCCTGGGGAGCAAGGGGTTAATGTGGACTTACAGGCCTCCCCACACCCCGCCATCCAGAGCCACCTGCAAGAAGGTTTCGGTGTCACTTGGCTTTTGCCCAGCCTCAACTGACGCACCAACCCACCCATCAATCACTTGCGGTGCAGAGGAGAGTGGAATGCAGCAAAGGAATTTTGGTGTTATTGTTGCTTTTATTTTCCGGCTGGTGTGCGCAAAAGACAGGGAGGCCAAGGCGTTGGTGAGTGCTTCATGGGGGGGGGGGGTCCCTTCTCTACCATTCTTTTGCCCCCACCCCCCAGGGTCCTGGACTGATTGGGGTTTTGTTGTTGCTGTTGAAGAAGAAGAGGAGTTGGTTTTTATATGCTGACTTTTCTCTACCGCTTAAGGAAGAATCAAACTGGCTTGCAACCGCCTTCCCTTCCCCTCCCCACAACAGACACCCTGGGAGGTAGGCGGGGCTGAGAGAGTTCAGAGAGAACTGTGACTAGCCCAAGGTCACCCAGCTGGCTTCGTGTGTAGGAGTGGGGAAACCAACCCGGTTCACCAGGTTAGCGTCTGCCGCTCATGTGGAGGAGTGGGGAATCAAAGCCGGTTCTCCAGATCAGAGTCCACCGCTCCAAACCACCGCCCTTAACCACTATACCACCCTGGCTGTTGTTAAACGTACATTAACAGAACTGTAAAATGATTATATAGAAAAGAAGTTTTAACATGCTGACCCCTCCTTTTCTTTTCAGTATGAGAACGAGTCAGCCTTAAACCTCTACGAGACGTGTAAGGTGCGGACTATCAAAGCCGGCACCCTGGAGAAGCTGGTGGAGTACCTGGTCTCAGCCTTCAAAGGCAACGACTCCACATACGTCACCATCTTCCTGTGCACGTACCGGGCCTTTGCCACTACCAAGCAGGTGCTGGATCTTCTCCTGAACAGGTTGGTGATCCTTGGTTCTCTTTCCCCTCCCCTGGGGGATTCCGGTGGCTGAGGCACAGGTTTTATGTGCCCTGACTACTGTGGTAGAGATGAGGCCCATTTGATGGGGAAGAAAACGTGTCAAAGGAAAGTTACAGAGGGGCAGTGTGGTTCAGTGGCTAGAGGGCTGACTCTCCCCCCCCCCACACACACACACACTATTCTTTGAGAAAGCTACTGGCCTCTGCTGCAAAGAATAAAAAGCATCTGGCTAGAAAGGGGGCTTCTCAGCGCGGCTCTGCGTGAGTCCCTACTCCGGACTCATTTCTTGATCAGATCAATGGCAAATGCAGAATATCAGGGGGTCAGTAGAAAAGAGCAAGAGTCCAGTAGCGCCTTAAAGACTAACACTTAAGATCTGAAGAAGTGAGCTGTGGCTCATGAAAGCTCATACTCTGCCAGATATTTCGTCAATCTCTTGCTCTTTTCTATTGCTACAGACAGACTAACACTGCTACCCATTGTGATCTATCAGTGGGTCAGTTAGTCATTTTAAGTCCTTTTCCCCCCTTTTTGCCGTCAAGTCACAGCTGACTTATGGCGACTCCGTAGGATTTTCAAGGTAAGAGATGCTCGGAGGAGGTTTGCCATTGCCTGCCTCCGCGTCACGCTTAAAAGTAAACTTTTTGGGGTGTAAGTGCAAAATGTACCCAGATTTTAATTTGGGAGGGGGGAAAGTGTGTGTCCAGGTGTAGAGTCGGAGAGATCAGAGTTCACGTGCTTACTCGGGCGGGCAGCTTACTGCATGACCTTGGGCCAGTTACCCCCTAACCCTACCTCACAAGGAGGTTGTGAGGATAAAGTAGGATAATGCCCAGATCCCATGGATATAAATAGCATCTTCAGGGCATGTGCAAAGCTAAACTAACTTCCTTTTTCTGCCCCATAGATATGGGAAGCTCCACCTCCAAGCAAACGGAGACCACCCCAGGCACGCTGTGGACGAGAGGCTGGAACTGAAAAAGTGAGTGTCTGACTTTTAAGAACATAAGAAAGGCCCTGCTGGATCAGACTTAAGGGCTATCAAGTCCAGCAGTCTGTTCACACAGTGGCCAACCAGGTGCCTCTAGGAAGCCCACAGACAAGACAATTGCAGCAGCATTTATCCTGCCTGTGTTCCAAAGCACCTGATATCATAGGCATTGTGAGAGATCCCCCTCTCTGAGTTTGCTTCTCCAAATCAGTTGCTCAGACGTTGATACAGAAACAATCGATTTATTGAAGCCTTCAGGAGATGAGACAGGCACAGGTAGAAAGTTGCAAGTGAGGGGCTATACGGGTTTACAGAATATATTGACTCCAGGGCACTGGGGCACTGGGGTTCACACTTATTGTTATGGGAAGTTACAAGCTTGGCATAATACAAAACATCAGACAGATCCCAGGAAGTCTGGGCGGCTATCACACTTCCAAGGCCGCATCGGCCTGAGGGAGTACTGGCAGGAAGAACAGCGGGGGGGGGGAAGATACATGGGCCATCAGGCCTGGCGCCTGAGACCAGAAGGTGTGAACTGCTTTTACGAGTTCACTGATAACACAGCAGGTGATGGAAAGCAGAGACACAAAGACAGAGACCCTCACATTCTGCCCCCCTTAAGGCCCCCCCCCGGGGTCCCCGAGAGGACGAGGCTTATCGGGATAAGCAAGGTGGAATTCCCGGACTAAGCGAGGAGCCGCCATGTGGGGTGCGGCCACCCATTCGTCATGAGCGGAGCCAAGGTTTTTCCAGCGAACAAAGTAAAACAGTTTCCCTTTCTTCCATTTGGAGTCTAAAACCTTGGATATTTCCAAATGGGTGTCCCCTCCTACTACGGTAGGAATCTCGTGTGCGGGAGGGGGGTGGAACTGGGGGGCTGCCACATAGGGTTTGAGGAGGCTTATATGAAAGACTGGATGGACTCCTTTCAGAGTTTTTGGGAGGTCCAGTTCCACAGTAACCTCGTTGATTACTCTGGTAATGGGGAAAGGTCCCACATAACGGTCGCTCAGTTTTTTGCAGGGGCGAAGAGAGCGGAGGTTTTTGGTGGACAGATAGACTTGCTCCCCCACCTTGAGTTCCCATCCCGGAGACCGGTGTTTGTCTGCTTGTTCCTTGTACTTGCTTTTTGCCCTTTCCAGATTTTTGAGCAACCATGGCCAGGTGGATTTAACCACCTGAATCCACTCCTGAAGGTCAGGGGTAGACTGGAGCTCTGGCGAGACGGGGGCAGAACCGAAAGGGCCGAAATCCGTCCCGTATATAACTTGGAAGGGACTAAAGCCGGTAGAGGAATGAGGCGCATTGTTATACGCATATTCGGCAAATGGCAGCAGGTCGACCCAGTCGTCCTGGTGGAAATTTACATAGCAACGCAAATAACATTCTACCACCGCATTTACTCGTTCTGTTTGACCATCCGTTTGGGGGTGATAGGCGGAAGAAAGGCCCTGCTCTTCCACTCCCATTAACTTTAGGAAGGCCCGCCAGAATTTGGCAACAAACTGGACCCCCCGGTCGGAGAGGACCTTCCTCGGGATCGAGTGTAGCCTGAGGACGTGTGTGATGAACAGTTTAGCTAAGCCCTGGGCTGAAGGAAGGCCTGCACATGGAACGAAGTGAACCTGTTTGGAAAAGAGGTCTGTGATAACCCAAAGAACCGTTTTTCCCCGACTCGGAGGTAGGTCGGTGATAAAATCCATGGCGATGACTTCCCAGGGACGGGAGGGGCTCTCAAGCGGTTTGAGAAGCCCTGGGGGTTTTCCCATCCGTTTCTTGGCTGTGGCGCAGGTGGGGCAGCTGCGCACATACAACTCTACATCAGATCTCATACCGGGCCACCAGAATTGTCTTCGAACCAGGTGAAGCGTTTTTATGAAACCAAAATGACCCGCTAGCCTGGCACCATGTACAAGTCCCAATACTTCCTTGCGAAGAGAGGAGGGGACGTACAGTTTCCCCCCTTGCACCCACCAAGTGTTGGTACGTTCCAGACCAGTGGGGAGGAGATGATGCTCCTCCTCCTGCAAGGAGGCGTCCCGGAGTCGCTGTTGGAAGGCTTCCGGGATGCCTTTGAGTGTAGGGGGGGTCTCCGGTGGTCGGGCTTGGGACCGGGTGGTGACGGCTAAGCTAGGAACTTCCCCTCGCTGCTCGGGAGTGAACAGGGAGTCGACTGGGCGATCGAAATCGTTGCGATACTGGGGAAGTCGTGACAAAGCGTCGGCTAGGGCATTTTCTTTGCCAGGGACATGTCTGAGAGTGAACCGGAACTTAGCGAAAAATTGGGCCCACCGAACCTGTTTGGCATTGAGTTTTCTAGCCCCCTTGAGGGCCTCAAGATTCTTGTGATCGGTACACACTTCGAATGGCAGTTCGGCCCCTTCCAAGAAGTGTCGCCATATGGTAAGGGCATGTTTGACCGCTGCTGCCTCCTTCTCCCAAATGGCCCAGTTGATTTCAGACTGGGAAAACTTCTTGGAGAAGTAGGCGCATGGTCTCAACCGTCCCCCCTCATCCCTCTGCAATAGGGCCCCGCCCATGGCTACATCCGAGGCATCCACTTGCACCACAAAAGGCTTGGTGCAATCTGGGTGAGCCAAAACGGGTTCGGATGAAAAAAGTAGCTTCAAACGTTCAAAAGCTAGCTGGCACTGGGGGGACCATTGCAAACGGGCTGAGGGAAGCGCGGCGCTAGCCCCCTTGTCCTTGGTACGCAACAGGGCAGTGAGGGGAAGCGCAACTTGGGCAAAGTTAGGAATGAAGTTCCGGTAAAAATTGGCAAACCCCAAAAACTGCTGAAGTTGGCGGCGGGTAGTGGGGGGTTCCCAGTCCCGCACTGCCTGGACCTTGGCGGGGTCCATTTCCAACCCTTGGTGGGAGATCACATACCCCAGAAATGTAATGGAGGGTTGGTGGAATTCACATTTGGACACCTTAGCATACAGTTTGTGCTCCCGCAGCCGCTGGAGCACCTCTCGCACTAGGCGCACATGGTCTTCCATGGTTTCAGAGTAAATAAGGATGTCATCGAGAAATACCACCACCCCCCGAAACAGCAAATCATGCAAAACCTCATTAATTAATTGCATAAAGACACTCGGAGCCCCCGAAAGTCCGAACGGCATGACTAGGTACTCAAACATCCCAAAACAACTGGAAAAGGCCGTTTTGGGTTCGTCTCCTTCTTTGATGCGAATGCGGTGGTAGGCTTCTACCAAGTCCAGTTTGGTGAAGATTCGGCCCTCCTTTAATTGTGCTAGAAGGTCAGGAATAAGAGGGAGGGGGTAAGCATTAGACTGGGTGACTGCGTTCAGTCTGCGAAAGTCAATACACAGTCTTAAATCTCCCGTCTTTTTCTTTACAAAGAAAGCTGGGGCTGAATAAGGAGCCTTGGAGGGGCGTATGAAACCCCTCGCCAGATTGACATCCAGATAGTCTCGCAACACTGTCTTTTCACTAGGGCTCATGGGGTAAACCTTTCCCTTAGACAGTTTGCCTTCCCCTACAATCTCGATGGCACAGTCCGTTTCTCTGTGGGGAGGCAGTTCGTCGCACTCTCTAACATCAAAAACATCAGTAAATTGCGAGTACTCAGAGGGTAATTGAGGAGAGACTGGGGCGGGGGACCCTACCAGTGCGGCGGCTGGAGTCCTGAGTACCCGTTCCTTGTCATGCAACCCACAGGGGTTTTCGGGGAAGGAAAGCACCCGTTTAACCCAATCAATGGAGGGATTGTGCCCCCTTAACCAGTTCATCCCTAACACCACAGGGGTTACAATAGGGGCGATAGTGAAATACAACCGTTCCCAATGTTCCCCCACGGACATAATCACGGCTGCAGTTCTGTGGGTCACCGGGCCCCGTTTAAAGTCACTCCCGTCCATTTGGGAAAAACGGAGGGGTCCCGGAAGCCGCTTGCGCCGGACACCCAACTTCTTGGCAGTTTCCTCATTTATCATGGTGCGGGCACACCCCGAGTCGACCAACGCGGGGACCTCTAACGGGGGACCCCCTTTGGGTAGGGACAGATGGACACGCACAAATACATTGTCCTCTTGGGCGCTTACCATCGGTGGAGCTCCTTGCACAACGATAGGGACGGTCTGCTGCGGAGCCCCCTCTACAGCAGACCGACGGCGTTTTTTGCCGGCTGTTCCCACTCTTCCTCCTCGCTGGAAGAGGGGGACGGGGTAGTGGCCTCCGGGGAGCCGTCCGAATCAAAGACGGTATTTGTAATCCGGGACCCCGATGGGACCGTAGAGTCGGATGCCCCATCCTGGGGACGTGCGTGGAGAGCGGAGGGTGCGCCGGAGCGCCGGCTCAGTGGTCCACTTCTGCGGCGAGGCTGGCTGTCGGCGGCCGGTTTCGTCGGCTCGGCCTGGGTTTGGCGGGGAGGGGTCGGACGGCCTGAGCGAGAGGGGCATTGCGATGCAAAGTGACCCTTTCCCCCGCAGATCAGGCAGACGCCGGCCTCGAACCGCTTGCGGCGTTCCGCGGCCGAGAGGACCCCGCCACCCCCTTGCCGGAGTTCCCGGCCACGGTCACCCCGGGGCCTGGGGTCTCGCCCAATCCGTTGCTTGGACAAGTTCAGGAGTTGTTTGCGATTCTCGATGTCAGCAGCATGGCGAACCCAACCTTCCACATCCGGGGGGTTCCCTTGCATGAAGGCCCAATGTTGGAGGTCTGGGTTGAGACCCTCCCTGAAACATTGTACCAAGGTAGCCTCACTCCAGTCCAGAATTCGGCTAGCCAGTGACTGGAACTCACTTGCATACTGCGCCACCGACTTAGTCCCTTGGCGCAGTTGCATCAGGGAGGCTTTAGCCCGCTCACCTAGAGTCGGGTCCTCAAAACGGTTTCGGAGTGCTACCATGAACTCGTCCAGGGTTCGCAGCACCGGCGAGCGGAGTTCATACTGCAACACCATCCAGGCAGCCGCCTCCCCTTGCAGTAAGGAAGCAACGTACTGCACCCGGGACTCCTCAGAAACGAAGGTTCGGCCTTGTTCCCGCATAAAAATGTCTACTTGGACCATAAAAAAGGTCAACTGGTCTCCCGACCCGTCATACGTGACTTTCAGGTCCCGACGGGCCGGGGGGGCAGGGGTTGCGGGCGGAACTACTGGCGCCCCGTCTGGGGGAGCACCGGCTGGAGGTTGCAATTTCAGCGCATCTAGGGTCGTGGCCATCTCACCCATTACGCGTTGCATGATCTCCATCTGTTCCTGCATAGCCCGGCGGTCTTCCTGCCACTGCTTTCGTTCTTCCTCCATGAGGGCCTCTTTGCGGGCCGGGTCCCCTTCGAGTCCCGTGCTGGGGAAGGCCAACCGGCGATCCTTCGCCGCAGTCCGCGAGAGCGACCAGCCCTTGGGAGAGTCCAGCCAATAAGTGAGCCCCCGGGGACGTCCGTCCCGATCTTGGTCGGGGGCGCGACCCTTCGGTTTCTTTGGCTTGGCTCCCTCCTCTTTAGGGTCCGGCTTCTCCGGCTCGTCCGGTTCCTTGGGGGCATCGGGGTTAGGGGTGGTGTCCTCGTCGGCTGACATTCTGTCCAAAGCGGTACAGCTGCAGTCCGAGAGGCAAGGACTTGCAACTTAATGTGAGAGATCCCCCTCTCTGAGTTTGCTTCTCCAAATCAGTTGCTCAGACGTTGATACAGAAACAATCGATTTATTGAAGCCTTCAGGAGATGAGACAGGCACAGGTAGAAAGTTGCAAGTGAGGGGCTATACGGGTTTACAGAATATATTGACTCCAGGGCACTGGGGCACTGGGGTTCACACTTATTGTTATGGGAAGTTACAAGCTTGGCATAATACAAAACATCAGACAGATCCCAGGAAGTCTGGGCGGCTATCACACTTCCAAGGCCGCATCGGCCTGAGGGAGTACTGGCAGGAAGAACAGCGGGGGGGGGGAAGATACATGGGCCATCAGGCCTGGCGCCTGAGACCAGAAGGTGTGAACTGCTTTTACGAGTTCACTGATAACACAGCAGGTGATGGAAAGCAGAGACACAAAGACAGAGACCCTCACAGGCATGTTCCTCTGATCCTGGAGAGAATAGGTATGCATCATGACAATCAATTCATTTATTGCGGTCCATAGACCAAAACCAATCTAAAATCCAGGGCTCTACAGCAATCGCTGCATCATGACTAGTATTCGTTTTGACTAGTAGCCGTGGATAGCCCTCCGTGAACATGTCCACTACCCATTTAAAGCCTTCCGAGTTGGCAGCCGTCACCCCATCACAGCTCGTCTTTGACCCTTTCTGCAAGTTTTAAGCAGCTTGATCTTCTGCTTGCAGTCAAGGGTCTCATCCCAGAGGTTAAACATTGCCATGAGAAAAGAGCAAGAGTCCAATAGCACCTTAAAGACTAACAACATTTCTGGCAGGGTGTGAGTTTTCATGAGTTGCAGCTCACTTCTTCAGATACTTCTTCAGATACAGCTGGAATGTGGGCCCAGCAACGTCAATCACACTGTGTCTTTTCCACACTCTTTGTTTTTGTGGCTTGTGTGCCCATTTTGCTTCGACTTTCTTTCTTTTTCATACATGTTCTGCTCCCTGTAGTGTCCACTTCGATACTACATTACTGTATCTTCCCCTTATTTCTCTGCACTGCACCGTTTATTTCCCTGCACTGCAAGGAAATAAGCCTTAGATTCAGCAGTGTAATATCAAAGCAAACACATGCGGAAAAGAAAAACGCTGACACAATATAGGCACACAAGCAACGAAAATAATCCTCTCGTACCGAGGATATGCCTCAGAGGGGAGGGGGGCTTCTTGTAGTGGGGGATTCAATCCTTAGGAATGTAGATAGCTGGGTTTCTGGCGGGTGCATGGACCGCATGGTGACTTGCCTGCCTGGTGCGAAGGTTGCGGACATTACCCGTCATATAGGTAGTCTGGTAGATAGTGCTGGGGAGGAGCCAGTGGTTGTGGTGCATGTTGGCACCAACGACGTGGGGAAATGTAGTCCAGAGGTCTTGGAATCCAAATTTAGGTTGCTAGGCAGGAGATTAAAAGCCAGGACCTCCAAGGTAGCTTTCTCAGAAATGCTACCTGTTCCACGTACAGGACCAGCTAGGCAGGCACAGTTGGTAAGTCTCAATGCGTGGATGAGACGGTAATGCAGGGAAGAGGGCTTTAGATTTGTAAGGAACTGGGCAACATTTTGGGACAAGCCGGGCCTATATGAAAGGGATGGGCTCCACTTGAACCAGGATGGAACCAGACTGCTGGCGCGTAATATAACAAAGGTGGCAGAGCAGCTTTAAAACTGAACCTGGGGGGAAAGCCGACAGGAGCTGAGAAGCATCTGGTTCGGGCAAACTCAGTGCATACGGACAAAGGGAAAATTGCTTCAGATTGCACACATAGGAATTACTTAGACATGAAAGGGAATGGGGAAAAAATGGATAGCCACTTAAAGATGCCCAAAGGCACATGCCAGGCAAGTCGAAAGAGAGAAACAGTGTGGAGGTGTTTCTATGCTAATGCTAGAAGCCTCCAAGGAAAAATGAGGGAATTAGAGTGCATGGTTTTAAGAGAAAACATAGATATAGTGAGCATTACAGAAACCTGGTGGAGGGGAGAGAACCAGTGGGATACAGTCATCCCTGGTTACAAACTGTATAGAAATGACTGGGAAGGGCGTATTGGAGGCGGTGTTGCTATGTATATCAAGGAAGGCATAGTGTCTAATAAGGTAGAGACCATAAAAAGGGCAGACTCATCCACAGAATCCTTATGGGTGACAATTCCGGGCCCCAAAGGAGATTTAGTACTGGGGACGTTCTATCGGCCCCCTGACCAAATGGCTCAGGGTGATCTTGAGATGAATGAAATTAGGGAAGCATGTAAAGGTAATGAAGTAGTAATAATGGGAGACTTCAACTTCCCTCATATTGATTGGATAAATGTATGCTCCAGTCAAGCCAAAGAGATAAAAATTTTAGACATCCTAAATGACTGTGCCCTCGAACAGTTGGTCATAGACCCAACCAAAGGGGAGCCAATCCTGGATTTAATACTCTGTGGTGCTGTCAGTGACTTAGTGCGGGATGTAGATGTAGTTGAGCCAGTTGGCAATAGTGATCACAATGGCATCAAATTTAATTTATATGCAAGTGGGAAAGTGACTGGGAAATCTCACACAATTACCTTTGACTTTAAAAGAGGGAACTTCTCTAAAATGAGAAAACTGGTAAAGAGGAAGTTGAAAGGAACAGTTAGGAGGGTTAAATCTCTTGGAAAGGCTTGGGGGTTACTCAAGTCCACATTACTAGAGGCTCAGCTAGCTTGTATACCACAGGTCAAGAAAGGTAGTAATAAGTCCAAGAGGTCACCACCATGGGTAACGGGTAAGGTGAAGGAAGCAATTAGAGAAAAAAAGTCTTCCTTCAGAGACTGGAAGGTTTGCGCAAACGAGGCGAACAGAAGCAAACAAACTTGCACAAAGGAAATGGAAGCAGATAATTAGAGATGCAAAAAAAGATTTTGAGGGGCATATTGCTAAACACATCAAAATAAACAATAAGAAATTCTTTAAGTATATTAGGAGTAGGAAACCAGCTAGGGAAGCGGTTGGACCATTGGATGACAATGGGAGTACAGGAACTCTAAGGGAGGATAAAGCGATTGCTGAAAAACTAAATGAATTCTTCTCATCTGTCTTCACTGTTGAAGATACAGGGCAGATTCCTTCTCCTGAACAGAGATTTTGGAGAGGGGAAAATGAGGAACTGAGGCAAGTAGTGGTAACAAGGCAGAAAGTCCTAGAACGTCTAGATCAGGGGTGGGGAACGTCTATTCCGGGTAAATTAGTGGAAAGCATTATTAAAGATAGAATTGTTAAGCATATAGAAGGGCAAGGTCTGCTGGGCAAAACCCAACATGGCTTCTGTAAGGGTAGGTCCTGTCTCACTAACCTATTAGAGTTTTTTGATAGCAATAAGCATGTGGACAGGAATGAGCCTGTGGATATTGTGTATTTTGATTTCCAAAGAGCTTTTGACAAAGTCCCCCACCAAAGACTGCTAAGCAAACTTCATAGTCATGGGATAAGAGGACAAGTCCTTTTATGGATTGAGAGCTGGCTGAAAAATAGGAAGCAGAGAGCAGGAATCAATGGTCAGTTCTCCCAGTGGCGGGATGTGAGCAGTGGGGTGCCTCAGGGATCTGTGTTGGGACCGGTGCTTTTCAACCTGTTCATCAATGACCTGGAGTTGGGGTTAAACAGTGAAGTAGCCAAGTTTGCAGATGACACCAAATTATTTAGGGTGGTTAAAACAAAATCGGACTGTGAAGAGCTCCAGAAGGATCTCTGCGTACTGGAAGAATGGGCATTAAAATGGCAAATGAGATTCAATGTGAGCAAGTGTAAAGTGATGCATATTGGGGCAAAAAATCCCAACTTCACATATACACTGATGGGATCTGTGCTGGCAGCGACAGACCAAGAAAGGGATCTTGGGGTGGTAGTGGATAGCTCAATGAAGATGTCAACCCAGTGTGTGGCTGCTGTAAAAAAGGTAAATTCCATGCTGGCCATAACTAGGCGAGGAATAGAGAATAAAACTGCGGATATCATACTGCCCTTGTACAAATCTGTGGTAAGACCACACTTGGAATACTGGGTATAGTTCTGGTCACCACACCTAAAAAAGGATATTACAGAGCTTGAGAAGGTGCAGAAAAGAGCACCCAAAATGATTAGGGGAGTAGAGCAACTGTCCTATGGGGAGTGGTTGAGACGCTTAGGGCTGTTTAGCTTGGAAAAAAGGCGGCTGAGGGGAGACATGATAGAGGTCTATAAAATTATGCATGGTTTGGAGAGAGTGGACAGGGAGAAGTTTTTCTCCCTCTCCCATAATACTAGAACACGGGGTCATCTGCTAAAGGGTGAGAGATTCAAAACAGATAAAAGGAAGTATTTTTTCACATAACGCGTAGTTAAATTGTGGAACTCCCTGCCCCAGGATGTGGTGATGGCTGCCAGCTTGGAGGGCTTTAAAAGGAGAGTGGACATATTCATGGAGGAGAGGGGTATGGGTATTCATGGCTGTTAGAATGGATACCAGTCATGCTGCATACCTATTCTCTCTAGTATCAGAGGAGCATGCCTATTATTTTGGGTGCACTGGAACACAGGCAGGATGGTGCTGCTGCAGTCGTCTTGTTTGTGGCTTCCTAAAGGCACCTGGTTGGCCACTGTGTGAACAGACTGCTGGACTTGATGGGCCTTGGTCTGATCCAGCAGGGCCTTTCTTATGTTCTTAAGAGTGCGGAGAAGCCCATTATCTGGTTGCAACATTCACTTGAAGCCCCTTCTCTGCATACCAGGACGAAAAGTCTAACATCATAGCTTAACAAGTTACCGTTTTCAGGTGTACGCCTCAAATATAATGTGCGAGTGAGACAGATGCATGTTTTTGGCACTGCGCTGCGTACCCTGGTTCGGCTGCTTGTTGAGTCAATCCAACCCTCCCTCCTCCTCCTCCTCCTCAGCACCATCTCTTCCATCCTGGGGGCATGGCTGGATCAGTACTCGGAAGACTTCCGCAAGCCCCCGGACTACACTTGCCTCAAGCAGCTCATCATCTACGTGCGTCACAACATTCCCGGGTCGGACCTGGAGCGGCGGGCGCGCATCCTCTTCTCCCAGTTCCAGCAGCAGGAGCGGGCCGAGCCAGAAGCGGAAGGTGAGCGATGCTCTCGGTTGGCTGATGTTGAGTGCTCTTTGCCCCCCAGTGGCTGAGGCAACTTTTGAGCAAGATCCATGTGGCAGTTTCTCCCCCCCCCCACACACACACACAGCCATGTTCAGCAGGTAGCGTGTAGATGGTTGGGTTTGGAGTAGGGTCACCTCTGCTCAGCCACTGAAGCTTGCCAGGGGACCTTGGGCCAGCCTCTCTTTATTTTGTTTTGATTTATTCGTACCCCACTTTTCTCTCCCAAAACATTCTCCTTGCAGAGCCAGCGTGGTGTAGTGGTTAAGAGCGGTGGTTTGGAGCAGTGGAGTCTGATCTGGAGAACCGGGTTTGATTCCCCACTCCTCCACATGAAGCCAGCTGGGTGACCTTGGGCTAGTCATACACTCTCAGCCCCACCTACCTCACAGGGTGTCTGTTGTGGGGAGGGGAAGGGAAGGCGATTGTAAGCTGGTTTGATTCTACCTTAAGTGGTAGAGAAAGTCGTCATATAAAAACCAACTCTTCTTCTTCTTCTCGTTCTCCCTTCCTTCACCTTTGTCCTTCCCACAATAACCCTGTGATGTGGGTTAAGCTGAGAAAGTGTGATCAGCCCAAGTCACTCAGCGAGCTCCCTTGCCAGTGTGGGGGCTCGAACTGGGGTCTCCCAAACGCTAGTCTGATGCTCTAACCACTGCACCATGATATGTGTACTTGGACTGGCAGCAGCTTCCTGGGGTCTTGGGGAGACAAAAGGTCTTCCCCCTGGCCACTACCTGAGATTCCTTGAAAGGGAAGTGCTGGAGATGCAGCCAGGGGTTTCGTGCTTGCAAAACAGAGGTGCTGCCACTGACCTGGGGGAGGGGCTTCGGCTCAGTGGTAGAGCATCTGCTTGGCATGCTGAAGGTCCCAGGTTCAATCCCCGGCATCTCCAGTTAAAGGGACCAGGCAAGTAGGTGATGTGAAAGACCTCTACCTGAGACCCTGGAGAGCCGATGCCGGTCTGAGTAGACAATACTGACTTTGATGGACCAAGGGTCTGATTCAGTATAGAGTAGCTTCATGTGTTCATTTGACCTGCAACCTTTCGGCAAGATCTGTGCCCCCAGGCTGCTGTATACCTGGACCACCATTCTGTGACCCAGCTGGCAGCGCTCGCCACGGCTCTCCAAGTTCCAGGCTTTTGGCCCGCTCTGCCTGAAATCCTTTTGCCTGCAAAACAAGTCCTCTGCAGCTGCTCTCTAGCCTGACCAGCATGGCCTTAGGAAAGGGGGCAGGGATGTGCGGTCTCTGTCGTGTCTTCTGCCACTCACTCCGTTCTTTGCTGCTGTCCCCGTGCCCCTTCCAGCTGTGGACCACGCCAGTTGCTCCCTGCGGTTAGAGGAAGAGAACGGGCTGGTGGAAGGCAAGCCGGACTTCCTCTCCTTCTCTCCAGAGATGGTGGCCGAACAGTTCACGCTGATGGATGCCGTGAGTGTTTGGACTCTTTTGGTGCACTGCCAGCCCTGGCCGGTCCCTCTCTTTGCCAGTGGGCAGGGGGAGCCCTTTGTTGCCAACTTCTCCAAGTCACCCCCTTGCCTCTGTGCCTCCCTTCCAGGAGCTCTTTAAGAAGGTGATGCCTTACCATTGCCTGGGCTGCATTTGGTCCCAGCGGGACAAGAAGGGCAAGGAGCACTTAGCCCCGACCATCCGGGCCACCGTCTCGCAGTTCAACAGGGTCACCAACTGCGTCATCGCCACCTGCCTCGGGGACCGGGCGCTGAAGCCACAGCAGAGGGCCAGAGTGGTGGAGCACTGGATCGAGGTGGCTCGGGTACGCTTGATGCCTATAACCTTTTCCCTGCCAACTAGGGTTGCCAACCACCAGGTGGTAGTAATCACAAACAGCTACAAGTGCTAATTGGAAGAACATGGTGCTTTTTAAGACCATTTGTACATAATTATTGTGGTGTTCTGCCCTACCACCAGGTGGTAGTAATCACAAACGGCTACAAGTGCTAATTGGAAGACCATGGTGCTTTTTAAGACCATTTGTACATAATTATTGTGGTGTTCTGCTCAACTTGGGTTGTGCTTATTAGAACTATTCTGAATATATATTTTCTAATAGCAATAACATTGTTGTTATCATCTTTTTTTGCACAACATTTACTGGTGCTTTTGCTTTGAATTGCTATAACCACCAGGTGGTGGCCGGAGATCTCCCACTATTACAACTGACCTCCAGACAATAGAGATCAGTTCCCCTTGAGAAAATGGCCGCTTTGGCAATTGGACTCTATGTCATTGAAGTCCCTCCCCTCCCCAAACCTCGCCTTCCTCAGGCTCCGCCCCAAAAACCTCCCGCTGGTGGCGAAGAGGGACCTGGCAACCCTACTGCCAACAGTGGGATTTGAGCTGGGAATCCAGTAGAAGCCTTTGAGTTTGGAGTCTGGAGGCTTTAAATAGTCCATTTTAATTACAGGTTTATTCCTTATCCAGACTGCTTGGGACTAGAAGTGATCTGTATTTCGGAATATTTTGGAATTTTTGCATATAAATGATGAGATATATTGGGGATGGGACCCAAGTCGAAACACGAAATGTTATATATATATATATATATATATATATATATATATACACACACACACACACACACACACACACACACACACACACACACACACACACACACACTCATAGCCTGGTAAAGCACCAGGTCATTCCTGACCCATGGGGTGAAGTCACATCCCGACGTTTCCTAGGCAGACTCTGTCTATGGGGTGGTTTGCCAGTGCCTTCCCCAGTCATCTTCCCTTTACCCCCAGCAAGCTGGGTACTCATTTTACCAACCTAGGAAGGATGGAAGGCTGAGTCAGCCTTGAGCCGGCTACCTGAAACCGACTGCCGTCGGGATCGAACTCAGGTCATGATCGGAGCTTTTGACTGCATTACTGCAGCTTACCACTCTGCACCACGGGGCTCCCTGAATGTAATTTTAAATAATATTTTTAATAATTTTGTGTACATCAAACCGTCAATGGCACTGCTGAGGGCCTGTGAGTAACGCCTGCATGCCGGCTCAGTCCAGATATCGGATGTCTGGATAAGGAATACTCAACCTGTATTTGTTTTATTTATTTGTTAGATTTGTATGCCGCCCATTCCTGACTTGGTCAGGCTCTGAGTGGCTCACAACAAAAATACAATACAATAAAAATACCATATATTAAATACGATTAAAATTAATTTACATCAATTAACACAGATGCCGTCAAACTATAAGCAGTAAGAAGCAGTTTCGGGCAGCCATCCAGAGGGAGATCTCAACCAAACAATAGCAACCCCTGGTCAAAAACGAAGGAAGGGGAGAGGGAGGCCAGCAGAATGGAAACTGTCGCTGCCCTTAACCATATGCCTGGTGGAACAGCTTGGTCTTACAGGCCCTGCAGAACTGTTTTAAGTCCCGCAGAGCCCTCACTAGGCTTAGTGTCCACCAGGCTGGGGCCAGAGCTAAAAAGTTGAAGAAAGCTGGATACTTTTCAGGCCGGGGATTACCCGTAGGTTCTCTCCAGCAGGGAGGGTTTTCCCCCCATTTTGTTTGATTGATTAAACGTAGAGGGGCACATTCAACAGAGACTGCCTCTGCTCCACCTTCCCAAAGTGCTGTGGTGGGCTTAGGGGATGCCCCCCCATCTTGTACAGCTCCTAGGTGCACATAGTCCTGTCTAGTCTTCCCTCTTTCCACTCAGATGATGTGAAAAAAAACCACCTTGAGTTTGTGAATTTAGGCCAAGCAAGGAAATCGCTGAGATGTGTGGTTTGTTCTGATTGCAACATCTGGGTGACTTGGACATAAGTTGCTGGAGATCTCGTTCCTAGCCCGTACGAGGACTTCATCCTGTGGGTGGGCCGGTCTCCTCTTCACCGCTGTGTTAACTCTTGCGTCTGTCTTGTGTTCCCCCAGGAATGCCGGATTTTGAAGAACTTCTCTTCCCTGCGTGCCATTCTGTCCGCCCTGCAGTGCAATGCGGTGCACAGGCTGAAGAAGACGTGGGATGAGGTGTCGCGGTGAGTTTGGCGGGAGGGATCCCCCCCTTGGGTGTGACCCTCCTCCAAGTCTCCAACGCAGACCCCTTTTGCACTGGGGGTGCCCCATCAGCCCTCCCCTCAACCCACCGTCTACAGTTTTGGGAGATTAATAGCGGCCTGCCTTCCCAAAGCAGAGTGATAGTTGAGATCCCTGAAATAACAAGACCTCTTTTGACGCTGAAAATGCTGAGTTTTACACCTCTCCACCCTCAATAGGGAGAGCTTCCGCACTTTCCACGAACTGTCGGAAATCTTCTCTGATGAGAATAACCACTCGTTGAGCCGGGAGCTCCTCATCAAGGTAAGGGGGCATCAACAGACCGGGTCAGCTCTCGGTGTCCATCAGGTCAAAAACCTGTTTCTCACACTATAGGTAAAGGTAGTCCCCTGGACAAGCACCAGGTCGTTACTGACCCATGGGGTGATGTCACATCACAACGTTTACTAGGCAGACTATGTTTACGGGGTGGTTTGCCAGGGTCTTCCCCAGTCATCTGCACTTTACCCCCAGCAAGCTGGGTGCTCATTTTACCAACCTAGGAAGGATGGAAGTTGAGGTGGCTACCTGAAACCGACTTCCGTCAGGATTGAACTCAGGTTGTGAGCAGAGCTTGGACTGCAGTACTGCAGCTTACCACTCTGCACCACGGAGCTCTGCCAGCGTGGTGTAGTGGTGGTTTACAGCTGTGGACTCTAATCTGGAGAACCGGGTTTGATTCCCCACTCCTCCACATGAGCGGTGGACAATAATCTGGTGAACTGGATTTCCCACTCCTCCACATGAAGCCAGCTGGGTGACCTTGGGCAAGTCACACTCTCTCAGCCCCACCTACCTCACAGGCTGTCTGTTGTGGGGAGGGGAAATGAAGGTGATTGTAAGCAGGTTTGATTCTTCCTTCTCTTAAGTGGTAGAGAAAGATGGGATATAAAAATAACTCTTCTTCTACTTCTTCTCTCACCTCACCTGGGATAATCTGTTGTGTAAGAGCGGGTGGGATACAAGAGGTCCTCCTTATTTATTAATTCTTTATCTCATTTATACTCCCACTTTCCTCCCCAATGAAGGCCCTAAGGTGCTTACGCCCTCCTCCTCTCCTGCAGTTTATCCTCACAACAACCCTGCGAAGTAGGCTAGGTCGGGAGCATGTGACTAGCCCAAGATCACCCAGCAAGCTTCTATGGCAGAGTTGGGATTGGAACCTGGGTTTCCCAGCTCCCGAGCCAACGCTCTTAACCACTACGCCACGCTGTTACTTTTCCTGGAATGTCGAGCTGTGCCTTTTGGTGGCGGCTGAGACACGCAAGCGCTCCCCCCACCCCCCCACCCCGCAAACTCCCCTGGATCCAAAGAATGTGTTTCACGGTTCAGGAATGGCTGGTTTCCCCTTTCAGGCTCCGGTGCCCAGCTGCCTGAGGCTGAGCGCTTACAGCTGGCCGGTCTGCTTCATTTCAGAGGCTTGGGCGGCTCCCAGCCTTGACAGCCCAGGAATCCCCCATGAGGGCAAGAGATAAGCAGCGGAGGGGAACGCCCAGGGAGACCTGGCCTGCCGACAGAGGGATTCCCTACCCTTATCTCCATGCAGCAGAGGGAGCAGCTGGCGGCAGCGAATTTCCCAGCCTCCCTCCTGACTGCGTTGTTTGCCTCGCAACCCGCGTCATAACTGTGGAGTTTGGCAGGCCTCCTTTGACTGTACAGCTCTCCCTAAGCTGGGACCTTTAAACGGATGACACCTGGGAGAGAGCCAGCGCGGTGTAGTGGTTAAGAGCGGTGGTTTGGAGCGGTGGACTCTGAGCTGGAGAACCGGGTTTGAGTCACATTCCTCCACATGAGTGGCGGACGCTAATCTGGTGAACCGGGTTGGTTTCCCCACTCCTCCACATGAAGCCAGCTGGGTGACATTGGGCTAGTCACAGCTCTCTCCGCCCCACCTACCTCACAGGGTGTCTGTTGTGGGGAGGGGAAGGGAAGGTGATTGTAAGCTGGTTTGATTCTTCCTTAAGTGGTACAGAAAGACAGCATATAAAAACCTCCTTCTTCTAACCGTGGGTGTTAAATTGTGGCTGGTATGCCGGTTCTTGACCTGACCTGGATGGCCCAGGCCATCCTCATCAGATCTCGGCTGCTAAGCAGGGTCAGCCCTCGTTAGGATTTGTATGGGAGACCACCGAGGAAGTCCAGGGTTGCTGCGCAGTGGTAGGCCATGGCAAACCAACTCTGAACAGCTCTAGCCTTGAAAACCCTACAAAGTCACCATAATCCGGCTGTGACTTGACAGGGCTTTCTTTTCTTTTCTTTTCTTTTCTTTTCTTTTCTTTTCTTTTCTTTTCTTTTCTTTGTTTTTGGTAGAAAAGAGCCAGAGTCCAGTAGCACCTTAAAGACTAACACAATTTCTGGCAGGGTATCAGCTTTCTTGAGCCACAGCCCACTTCTGCAGAAGTGTTAGTTTTATTACATCTTACATAACAATACATTTCAAGATAGTATCGATCTTGCATCCAGGTTTCTTGAGTACATTAACTCTAAAATTTAACTTTAAAATTAAATGCAAATCGCAAGCAGCGTTCCGTGGATTTCAGGCTTTATTAGTTGCAACCCCAGCAGAGTATCTGTGAACTTGCCTTCCATGTTTCCTTATCTGTTATTTTTTTCTCTGGAAATCCAGGAGGGGACCTCTAAGTTTGCCACACTGGAGATCAACCCCAAGAGGGCTCAGAAGCGGCAACAGCAGCAGCGAGAGATGGTGAGCCCCCTATGTATGTTCCTTGTCCCAAAACAGACCCAGAGATCCATCCGGTCCAGGATGCTCCCCCTTGCCATGCAGAAGAAGGGGATTGGTCCGCCCTGTGCCCATAAATGCTTTGTGTGCCAGGGCGTTGGCCCTGGGACCTTCTGCGGGCAAAGTGGCTGAGCCGCGGCCCACTCCTGCAATCTTGGCAGGTTCTTTGCTGTGATGGTTTTGACCATCCGAATCATAGAATCATAGAGTTGGAAGGTACCACCAAGGTCATCTAGTCCAACCCCCTGCACAATGCAGGAAATTCACAACTACCTCCCCCCACACACACACCCAGTGACCCCTACTCCACACCCAGAAGATGGCAAAAAAAACCCTCCAGGATCCCTGGCCAATCTGGTCTGGAGGAAAATTGCTTTCTGACCCCAAAGTGGCGATCGGCACTACCCTGGGCATGCAAGAAAGGGCCAACGCTGATGCAGCCCTTCCTGCCCTCCCTCTCGTGATCTGCCTAAGGTCATAGAATCAGCATTGCTGACAGATGACCATCTAGTCTCTGCTTAAAAACCTCCAGGGAAGGAGAGCTCACCACCTCCCGAGGAAGCCTGTTCCACAGAGGAACCGCTCTAACTGTTAAAAATTCTTCCTAATGTCTAGACGGAAACTCTTTTGATCAACCTGTTGGTTCTGGTCCGACCTTTTAGGGCAACAGAAAACAACTCAGCACCATCCTCTATATCTGTCTAACTTGGAATTCCTTGGCTTGCCGATGTTTTAAGCAGACGTTCTTTCCTAGCCCTGCTGCCCCAAGGACCTTCTTACTAGGGAGTTTGGAGGTCAAATGTGGGCCTTCTGCATGCAGAGCGTTGTGCTTTGGTCCTCCCTCCTCTGGCCATGTTGGGGCCTCTCCGGCCACAGTGGTTTATGATCTTAACCCTCACTCTCCCATTACAGGGGGTCATGCAAGGCACCATCCCATACCTGGGCACTTTCCTCACTGACTTGGTGATGCTGGACACAGCCATGAAGGACTACTTGGATGTAGGTACCACCTACCCTGGCCCCACCACCAGCTCTTTTAACCCTCTGGATTAAAAAAAAAATCTTCTGTGTCAGTCTCTGCTCAGTCTGTTGCACCTATTTAACAGTGGCTTTTGCAAAACAAATGGCATCCCACCAACACAACGCAACGTTTTGCAGAATCCAGGGGAAGAGATTGTGTAATCGCTGCTGGCTTCCTCTCCTCTTCTTCAGCAGTAGATTGAAGGGCCTGCCCTGCACTTCGATGCCCTTCAGTTTTTTCTTTAGCCCTGTCGTTCCAAGAGTGACATACTCAGACCCACCAGGAAGGCCCCTGACTCTGATTCTCCTTCAAAGGTAGAGAAAGTCAGCATATAAAAACCAACTCTTCTTCCCTTTGAGCACAAAGGCTTCATTTAGCCTCTGTGGCTAGTGGTCTTTTCTAGATCATGTCACCTGGTGTCAGACCTCAGCACCTCGTCGTGTTTCTTGCATAGGGAACTTCACTCCAGACGTAGTCGCGAGTTTAAAGTTTTATTAAGAAAGCCAGTGAGTTTAGCAAGTCATAGAAACTTAAGGCTAGAATACAGGCATGGGGAAATATTGGTACATTTATAGGGTACATACAATGAAGTTGATTATGTTCAGGGTACAATACAAAAGGACGAGGAGTGGCAGAGTTGTCTTAATAGTTCAGATACAAGGAAACAATACAGAAGTAAACTGCCGGTAACTACTTAAGAAAACGCATACAAGAATTTAACGCGTGCAATAGCTAGACGATCTCCAGGGCTCCCAGGCATTGTTCTGCGGGACCTGGTATCATACTAACGATTACTTGGGCGGGTCTCCATTGTGGTGCAGATACCGGATGGGGGACAGAGTGCAAACGGGGAAGGACGGAGCGAACTAAAACTCCATTTTGTTCATGTGAGGAACCATCATGTTTTATCCGGGATCGACAGAAAGCCTTAGCTGACACCTGGGAATTTGTGTAGAGAAAACTGGCGTATAAGAGCCAACTTTTCTTCTTCTTCTTCTTCTTCTGTTGTGAGGCAAACATGTTAATTTGAATATTTGATGTGAACCTCCCTTGTGTTGGATACCTATAAATTACCAGGACGGCCGGCGATTTGTAATGATCTGCTTTTTTATCTCTTTCAGGGGGGTCTGATCAACTTTGAGAAAAGGAGGAAGGTGAGGGCTTTTCATGGAGATCTAGAAACTCGTCTTCTGTTTTTCCTTATAAACAAAAGCTAGATTCCGGATTTTGCTCTGTATTTGGTGTGTGCTTAGCATAGATCAAGTCCGGGAAGGGTGAATGATTTGGCGTCAAGGGTCCTTTTCCTCTTGGGAGACAAACAGATTCTCCAAAGTGGAAGTTTACTTTTCACCTTTCAAGGGTGTGCCAGGACAACTTTTGCTCACTGCGTCACGGGCAGGCCTCTGCCACAGATGACAGACTGTAAATTTCTTGGCTGGGCCTCCTGTTCTCCACTAAACCATCAAGGGGCCGGGCAGCCATCTGAGATACCACAAGCACCGGGCTAATGGGCTGAGTTTGGACGTCAGTCGTTTCTTCCTGATCCCTTCAAGGAAAGGAGGAAGGAGAGGGGAACTAGAAAACCTGGGCTGGATTTCCTTTCCTTTTATTTCAGGCTCATCTGACCAAAGGTCTTGAGCACAACGTGCATAGGATAAAATAATTTTAACATTATGGATGATTAAAATGTACAACAGCAGCAACTTTAAATTCTTAAAATACTTGAAACACTTTAAAATTAAAATCACAATAACCAAGAGCTGAGTTACTTTACAGGCATAACAGTAACTACAATAATAATATCACTAGTTAACAATTAGTTAGCCTTGTCTTGCCTTTAAGGAAACTATTATTACCAGATATTTCGCGACACATTTGGTTATTTCTGGGTCAGCATCACCCAACAGAAATGGTACCATCCAAGAGTCAACAGGAAGATACCTTGATAAAATGGGCACAACCCAGGCTGGGCTGGATTTGCCAAGCAAGCTCTCTATAAAAGGGCTATTACTTTCCCAGCAAAAGAATCTCGGGCTGGTTGCATTCCTGCATTGACCACCAGGTTTTGAGTCCAGTCGCACCTGAGAGACCAGCCAGATTTTCAGGGTATAAACCTTCGAGGGTCAAAGCTCCTTTTGTCAGCCTCTTGAAAGCTCATACCCCGAAAATCTTGTTGGTCTCTTAAGGTGCTTCTGGACTCAAATCTAGCTGTTCAACTGCACACCAGCAGGGCCATCCTCTGAAACTATCTGCATTGACCAAAAGCATTCTTTTCTTTACGTTTGTTGATGTTATACACCTCCTGAAATGCTGGACACCATATGCAAGGTGTGAGCTGTGAGCCATTATTTTAAGGCACATGGATGAACTATTTTAACATAAAGCCACACAGAATAAAAGGCTTTTATATATTTTTTTACCTTGTACGACATATGTCAGGATGCGTATTGTAAAATTGTGTAGGTATGACAACTAAGGGAGCCCCTTGGCACAGAGTGGTAAGCTGCTGTACTGCAGTCCAAGCTCTGCTCACGACCTGAGTTCAATCCCAACGGAAGTTGGTTTCAGGTAGCCGGCTCGAGGTTGACTCAGCCTTCCATTCTTCCGAGGTCGGTGAAATGAGTACCCAGCTTGCTGGGAGTAAAGGGAAGATGACTGGGGAATTCACTGGCAAACCACCCTGTAAACAAAGTCTGCCTAGCAAATGTCAGGATGTGACGTCACCCCATGGGTTAGGAATGACCCGGTGCTTGCACAGGGGACCTTTACCTTTATGACAACTAAGGAAGGCCGAAACGCATCTGGTCAGATTTTGGTCATTTTATGTACTAACTGTTATGTGTTGGTAATATTTGTAACTATGTTTGTGCTGTTTAGGAAGCCTGTATATTAGGCCCTGCGTTTTAAAATACAATTGTGCACAATCTATAATAAAAACAGATGTATTGGTTGCTATATTAGATAGTGGTTTTCCCTTGACCAAAAGTTTGCAAGAGGAGATGGAAGATGCTCAGGGTCTAGCTTTACGGGCTAAGGTTAGCGCAGAAACTGGGCCCTCCAGACAGCTGCTCCCATGATGGTTGCCAGTGATTGAGCGTGCAGGTCGGGAAGTGATGGGAAATGGAGCATGTCCAGTTCGCGAGGCCTCACTCTCTCTGCTCCCTGCAGGAATTCGAAGTCATTGCCCAGATCAAACTCCTCCAGTCGGCCTGCAACAATTACAGCTTCACGCAAGAGGATCGCTTTGTCGGCTGGTTCCACAGCGTGGATCGGCTCACTGAGGCAGAAAGGTGAGCTCCCCTGCCTTCCATACATTTTGGGGTTCCGGTGTTTTAACAGGGGACTCCTACAGCTGCACCCCTGTCTCTCTCCGGAGCAGGTCCATCACTGATAAAATTAAATCCATAGGGATTTCCTTTGAGGCGTTACTCCCCTTAAACGAGGCGCAAACCTATAGAACCTTAAAACAAAGGATCACAGACATTGGGGAACAAACCCTTCTTGCTAGAGCCACAAGTTCCTGTTCACCACTACCCTATGGTATTCATATGACCCCGAGCTCCCTACCCGATTACTTCTACACTCTGACCTCCCCTTCCTTCAGACTCCTTTTTATGCAAGCCCCCCTAAACATCCTTCCCACGGCCTGGACCAGGGGCAGATATGCCAAGGTCCCCTATGTTAAAAGGCTATGCTTTTGTGCCACCGGCCAAGCCGAAACAGTGACCCACGTTTTGCTACACTGTGAGCACGGCTCACCCTTTCGAGAACAGATTATCGAACCCCTCCTGAAAGATTGCCTTGGCGGCACCGATAAGGAGCTAGTCAGATTTCTCCTAAGTGATAGTCACTCTTAGGTTACTGCAGGAGTTGCCAACTTCCTGGGACTTGTTTTTAAACTTTTTTAAACTACTTTAAACCACGTGCATGATTTTAAGGAAGAGTCTTACTCAAGTTTCAAAACCTCCTTTTATCCTGATATGTGTTTATTTATTTTATGCCAATAAAGGTTTTGATATTGATTGAGGGGGGTCCTACAGCTGTACCCCTGAGTGCTAGAATGTTACCTTTTTCAAACAAAAGGGAGAGGTGGGGCTTTGCTCTTGGGGAACAACTAAGGAGAATCCACAGGGGGTCTTTCGCTTGTTCTGGGCCCAGCAAGGAGAAGCCAAGAGGGTGATGTTGGGCTAGTCACACTCTCTCAGCCCCACCTACCTCACAAGGTGTCTGTTGTGGGGAGGGGAAGGGCAGGTGACTGTAAGCTGGTTTGATTCTCCATTAAGTGGTAGAGAAACTCATCATATAAAAACCAACACTACTTCTTCCATGTAGGGTTGCCAACTCCAGGTTGGGAAATTCCTGGAGATTTGGGGGTGGAGCCTGGGCAGGGTTTGAGGAAGGGAGGGACCTGACCCTCACTGGGGTATAATGCCATAGAGTCCACCCTCCAAAGCTGCCATTTTCTCTATGGGAACTGATCTCTCATCTGGAGATCAGCTGTATTTCTGGGAGTTCTGTAGACCCCATTTGGAGGCTGGCGTCCGTAGCCAAGTCAGCCTCTTTTCCTGTTTTTCTTTCCAGCTACGGCCTCTCCTGTGAGATCGAGCCTCTGTCGGAATCCGCCAGCAACACTCTGAAGGCAAAGAAGAACCCCGGCATCATCAAGCGCTGGAGCGAGTGAGTGTCCCAGGTTTGGGTTCCTCTGTCCAGAGGTCCACCTGGGCTGCAGGACAGGCTGGGCTAAGTTAGCCACAGCAGCGGTTCCCAACCACTGCAAAAACGTCTGCTTCTGGGGGTGGGGGTGCTGCTGCTCACGCCTTTCAGGCACCAAAGAGCACATCTTACTTCACACCCCAGGTCACGGTCACCACTTATCCCAGTGGGGTTGTGCTGATTTTGCGTGACACGGTGAACGGAAGAAGTTAGCTCTGATTCAAAAAAGCTCCTATTGAAATAAATGCAGTTAGTTTAGAACAAAGCTTCTTAAACTGTGGGTAACTGAATGTGGGGGTCACAAAAAAATTTGGCGACAGGATGCAAATTAGTATACAAATTTGCTTTCATCTTTAATAAACGATAACATTATATGCAAACCAAATAATTGTTTTAAAATAAATTTCTTTATGATTTATTATCTGCAAGTGTTTGATTTGTATACCTATTTTATATACCTATATACCCGGGGTCACATAAAAATTTCTCAGGCGAAAAGGGGTAGCGAGTGGAAAAAGCTTAAGAAGCCCTGGGCTAGAAGGTACTGCTGGACTTTTGTTGTATTCTGCCACAACAGACTAGCACGGCTACCCCTCTGCCATCCTATGCATAGTTACATAGGCATAAGCCCCCATAGTGGCTCAGTGGTAGACCATCTGCTTGGTAAGCAGAAGGTCCCAGGTTCAATCCCCAGCGTCGCCAGTTAAAAGGACTAGGCAGGTAGGTGATGTGAAAAACCCCTGCCTGAGACCCTGGAGAGCCGCTGCCCTGGAGTAGACAATACTGACTTTGATGGACCAAGGGTTTGATTCAGTATAAGACAACTTTGTGTGTTCAAAGCCCTGACATGGGTGACCTAGGAAATATTTGAAGCTGGAGCCTGGCAGATTACCTGGTTGAGTGCTGTGACCAGGGTTGCCTCCTGAACCGTTTGGTTACTGAGGATATTATGACGAATCTTCTCTTATAAGGATGCTGAAGTGGTCGTATGCTGAGCATGTGTGCAGTGTCTTGTCTCCTCTTTTCTGATGGTGCTTTTTTTGCCCTTTTCCTGCAGCCGGCAAGCCCCCAGCACGGAGCCCTGTGCCGGCGGCAGCTCCCACTCCAAGTCCTTCGACCAGCTTAAGTGCGGGCCGTACCTGTGCAGCGGGGACACGGCCGACTCGGTCAGCGTCACATCTGCTGGCTCCAGCAGCTCCGACGTGGAAGAGATCAACATCAGCTTCATCCCCGAGTCCCCTGACGGCCAGGAGAAGAAGGTACAGGACAGCGGCTCGCTGGGCTCCACTCGCGCCCAGGGGGGCAGGTGGCAGGTGCGCCCCACATTGGGGAAGAGGCTGACTTACTCTTGGGGAGGGGGGAAATAGGGAGGCGTGGGGTGAATGCCTTTGCAGCAGCTGGAGTCCAAAAATGGGTACAGCCTTTTCTTTATTATTATTACAGTCCACAACCAGTAGGAATATAAAGGAAACATTACTTACAGAAAGAATAAAATTTTTGTACAAATGATCTTGTTAAAACACAGGGTAGTCCTAACGGATACCTACTAAAATGACACAAACCTAGAATAATAAAATCATAGAGTTGGAAGGGACCACCAGGGTCATCTAGTCCAACCCTCTGCACAGTGTAGGAAATTCCAAACTACCTCCCCCCACACACACCCAGTGACCCCTACTCCATGACCAGAAGATGGCCAAGATGCCCTCCCTCTCATCATCTGCTTAAGGTAATAGAATCAGCATTGCTGACAGATGGCCATCTAACCTCTTCTTAAAACCTCCAGGGAAGGAGAGCTCACCACCTCCCGAGGAAGCCTGTTCCACAGAGGAACCGCTCTAACTGTTAGAAAATTCTTCCTAATATTTAGACGGAAACTCTTTTCATTTAATTTCAACCCGTTGGTTCTGGTCCGACCTTCTGGGGCAACAGAAGGGGCAATTGTCGGCAATTAAACACTGCAACATTTCTCTTGGGGAAATACTAGAGATTAAGTCATTTCAGGGACTCAGATCTCTGCCACTCGTCAGGATTAAAGGCCCTTCTCAATTTTTCTGTGATTACAGACCTGGGTGCAAAACCTGGCAACCAATCGTGTTGTTTGGTGGTTCTTATCTGACAGAAGATATTCAAGTCTAATCTTGTTAGATCTTCCAGGAAACATTTCTAGCAATGGTCCGATAGTTTTGCTACGAATTTTATTGTGTAAGGTACACTAGAAGAACAGATGCTCGATCGATTCTATTTCCTTTTGTGGGCAAACACATAGTCTCTGTTCATAAGGGGTGCAGCCTTTTAGTCCAAGACTTCCTGTCCTGTGAGAGCCACTAGGGGGAAGGCTGCTGCTTGGTGCAAAGGTGAGGAGGGGTGGAGCCTATCTGAACTCCTCCTGCATTCAAAATGCAGAATGCTGTGGCTAGACCTGTGGTTGGGCTCAGTTATTGGGAGCAAGTGACCCCAATACTCCAGCAATTACACTGGCTACTGATCTGCTCCTGAGCCCAGTTCGAGGTGTTGGGAGGGGCTGTGGCTCAGTGGTAGAACATCTGCTTGGCATGCAGAAGGTCCCAGGTTCAATCCCCAGCGTCTCTAAAAGGGGCCGGGCAAGTAGGTGATGTGAAAGACCCCTGCCTGAGACCCTGAAGAGCCGCTGTAATGATCCCCTTTTAAGGCATATCGCATTAGGCAAGAGTACTTACTTTTGGGTCCATTCAACAGCTTTTATTTGTATAACATTAACAGGCCCTAGCTATTGCTCACAGCAACCTCAACTAAACTATAAACTGGTAACAAGAACTCTCTTGTTACCAGTTTTTAGTTTAGTTGATGTTGAACCCTCTGGGATCTAACTAATGGTATAGTCTGCTCCTCCCCCATTATCTATAGGAGTTAGTTAGATCCCAGAGGGTTCTACCTATAGACAATGGGAGAGGAGCAGACTATGCCATTATACACATATATAACAGTAAATAATACCACAGCCGGTCTGAGTAGACAATATTGACTTTGATGGGCCAAGGGTCTGATTCAGTTGAAGGCAGCTTCATATGTTCATGTGCTCGTGTGTTCCTTTAAAGCCCTATATGATTTAGGACCGAGGCATCTGAAAAAAATGTCTTCTCCTATATGTTCCTTCCCGGGAGCAAAGATCACAGGAAGAGGCCCTCCTGACTGCCCCATCAATCAAAGTAGCTCAATTGGTGGGTCCGCAAGAGAGGGCCTTTTCAGTCCCAGCCCCACAATTATGGAACAAACCACCCTAAAGAGGTGCGTCTGGCCCTTCACTTTCAGCCTTCAGGAGGCAGTTGATTTATTTAGGACGGCTTTTGACTAATTTAGTTTTTATTTATTGGCAGTCCTAAGATATTAAATTATGGTCTTCTATTTGTTTTTTATCTTTATTGTTTTACCTATATTGCAAGCCTCCTTGAGTTCTGCAAGGTAGAAAGGCGGCTAATAAATGTTTTAAATAAACAAAGTAAATAAAGTCAAGGGGGAGGAGCCTGTGTGCTGTGGTTAGAAATTAGAAGTGTGCGTGCAGCTAAAGCCCCCACCCCCCAATATCTTTTCAGTATTTTCTGAGTATTTTTTAACCAATTAAAAATGGTGGCAATAAAGGGAGTCAGAAAAGTGGATCACAAATAACGCCAATTTTTTCAGTGTTACCCCCCCTCCCTCCCTCCTCTTTACTTACCTGAGTCAGATCCACGCTGCATGCCAGCTCGGACCTCCATGTGGGTTTGGGTTTAATAAACCCGAAAATTTTCAAAATATTCGAAAAGCCGAAACCATTATATTCTGATTTTTTTGAAAATTTCTGGGTTTACTAAACCTGAACCTGAAAAATACCGGGTGGGGGGGGAGCTGCACAGCCCTATTAGACATTGCTTTATGGACATGTATCTTGCCACATTATTTGTCAATCATGTTTGACAAATCCCGCCCTTCCTCACAAGAGTTCAGGGTAAAATTCCTGATTCCGCCCTCTTCCATTTTATCCTCCTGACAACCCTCTAAAAACTCTAGCCACTGCCCCACAATGGCTCAGTTACCCCTCTAGATGTCCAGGGGCTTAGGCTAGGGGTCCCCAACCATTTTGAGCCTTCAGGCACATTTGAAATTCAGGCAAAGGATGGTGGGTGCAGTCACAAAATGGCAAGGAGGGAGGTCAGGTATAACCCTAATAGTAACTCTTCGGCGTGTCAGGCAGAAGCTGTATTTAACTAGTTGCCTTTTACAGTGAACATATTGTTTTAAAATGTTTTTTTGCATACGCTCAGCTTACTGTCAGTCACACAATGAAGTTAACAAAATTGCATTTACCTGTAACTGTTGTTCATCTAGTGGTCTTCTGTGCAGGCACACATTGGGACTGCGCAGAAGCCCCGTCGATGAACCTTGTGTTGTGGTGGCAGCTGCTGCTGAAGCAACATTTTAAAAATCTGCACAGCCAATCGGAAGCCCTGCTGGGCAAAAGACCCACCTGGTGCCCACCTGCTTTCTAAAAACACTTGGTGGGCACCAGGAAAGGTTTCGGACAGGCACTGTGGGGGATCCCCGTCTTAGGCTTTGGCTGCAGGTAGGTGCCAAGGAGCACTACCTGTATCAGCTTAGTTTTATTTTCAAAAAGGTTTCCAGGAGGCCCAGAGATATCCAACACATTCTTTGTCAAGTCCTTTAACTTCCCCTCTCCCACCTCCCTTCTGCAGTTCTGGGAGTCCACTTCTCTGTCCTCCTTGGACACATCAGGCATCGGCTCCAGTTCCAGCAGCGCCTCTTCATCCTCGGTGTCCTCCACGCCGGTGCCGGTTTCGCGGACCCACAAGCGCTCCGTCTCGGGCATCTCCAGCTATTCCTCCCTCTCCCTTCCCCTCTACAACCAGCAGGTGGACGACTGCTGCATTATCCGCGTCAGCCTGGCGGTGGACAACGGGAACATGTACAAGAGCATCCTGGTGAGCAAGGGGAGGCAGGCCGGATCACCAAGGGTGGCCAAGGAATGGGGCTGGCACACGTTGAGGTCTGGTAGGGGAGGTGCAGCTGATAGTCATCCTCCCGGTTCCTCCCATGGATGGGCTGTCTAGCTTAGGGGTCCCTAGCCTTTTCGAGCCTGCGGGCACATTTTGAATTCTGACACAGAGTGGCAGACACAGCCACAAAATGGCTGCTGCAGGAGGCGGAGCCGGTCACAAAATGGCTGCTGCAGCTCACTTTCAGTCACCCAGTGAAGATCCTTGTGCTGTGGTGGCAGCTGCGTTTTTAAAAATCTGCCCAGCCAATCAGAAAGGCTTGCTGGGGAAAAGCCTCAGCTGGCCCTGCCACTTGGTGGGTGCCATGATGCCCACAGCGCCATGTTGGGGACCCCTGGTGTCTATAGATGGATCCAATAGAGGATGATAGATGAAAGCAAACCCTTAGACACAATTCCAGCATTGTCACGTGCTGGTGTGCCCAAGAAACCTCCCAGGAAGGGGAGCTGGGCACATAGTAGCAGGCTAGATACTCCATCGTGGGGAGGGGATTACCATGGCTGGAGAACAGGCTTAGCACCCTCTGCAACAACAACCCCCAACTTGATTTTCTCCTCCAGCACTGGTTTTCTCCCGGGAGGAAACGTTGCATGTACGATCTGCCCTGTGTTCTTGCTGCAGCTGCTGCACAGGTTGTCTCATGAACACACGCTCCCATCTGCCCAGCATAATGATGGGCATTTTGCTAATTGTTGTTTATAACCACTATTGGCGCTTAGCTACTGGCCTGGCTTCACTCTATGCTTGGAAAAGAACTGGTATTCTGTGCCAAAGACATAAGAACATAAGAAAAGCCATGCTGGATCAGACCAAGGCCCATCATGTCCTGCAGTCTGTTCACACAGTGGCCAACCAGGTGCCTCTAGGAAGCCCCCAAACAAGACGACTGCAGCAGCATTATCCTGCCTGTGTTTCATAGCACCTAATGTAATAGGCAAGACAGCTGCGTTCTGCCCGCTCCCTAATTTAGATGCCCTCTGGGAAATCACCCTTTTTCTCCCAGTTTTGCTGTTTCTGCCTGGGGTCACAGGCAGAGGCCGGGAGCTCTGAAGCGGCTTCTGAGATGTCCCACTTTTCAGACACCACTTTGCAGCTTTGAGGGGCTAGGAACAAGCTTAGTTGAAGAGGCAAGCTATGACTCTCAGCTAAATGCTGGGCCCATTTCTACTGCCTGGCCTTGTGCAGAATGGCAGTGTGGATAAAATCCTGCCCATGGTGTGCTTGGAATAAATGGGCATTCCTTCACTCGGGATTCCAGTAAAATAAATCCAGACACAACTTTGTGTCTGTGATGCTTTTAGCTGAGCCAGAGTGGTGTATTGGTTTAAGTGTCAGATTAGGACCTGGGAGACTCGAATCGCTGGGTGACCTTTGGCCAGTCACATTCAGTCTAACCTACCTTACAGGGTTGCTGTGAGGATAAAATGGAGGAGAGGAGAACAACGTAAGCCACTTCGGGTCCCCACTGGGGAGAAATGCAGGGTATAAATGAAGTCAATAAAGAAACGCACCAAAGCATCTCAAGTGAGGCCCCAAAATTGTGCTGGTATTGGGAGAGGAATCAAATCTCTCCTCATGGGTTAAGAGACGAACTTAGGCAAAACAAAAGACAAAAACTACTGTGTGTGTGTTAAGTGCTGTCAAGTCGCTTCCGACTCATGGCGACCCTATGAATCAATGTCCTCCAAAATGTCCTATCTTTAACAGCCTTGCTCAGGTCTTGCAAACTGAGGGCTGTGGCTTCCTTTATAGAGTCAATCCATCTCTTGTTGGGTCTTCCTCTTTTCCTGCTGTCTTCCACTTTTCCTAGCATTATTGTATTTTCCAATGACTCTGGTCTTCTCATGACCAAAGTATGACAGCCTCAGTTTAGTCATTTTAGCTTCTAGGGCCAGTTCAGGCTTGATTTGATCTAGAACCCACTGATTTGTTGTTGTTTTTGGGTGGTCCACGGTATCCGTAACACTCTCCTCCAACACCATATTTCAAACGAATCTACTTTCTTCCTATCTGCTTTCTTAATTGTCCAGCTCTTACACCCATATGTAGTAAAAAGGAACATGATGGCATGAATTAACTTGATCTTGGTGGCCAGTGACACATCCTTACACTTCAGAATCTTTTCTAGCTCCTTCATGGCGGCCCTTCCCAGTCTCAATCTCCTTCTGATTTCTTGGCTGCAATCTCCCTTTTGATTGATGGTGGAGCCAAGGAATAGGGAAGGAAACTGTTATTGGGGTTCTTTGTCTTTTAAAACCCATCGGTTGCATTAAGGATCCCTGAAACTTCTGCCAACTTGGCTCTTGGATGCAGAATCATCTGTTATTTTGTACCGAATGTTCCAGGTGACGAGCCAGGACAAGACACCGGTGGTGATCCGGAAGGCCATGGCAAAGCACAACCTGGACGGGGACCGGCCGGAGGACTACGAGCTCATTCAGATCATCTCAGAGGAGAGAGGTATGGTTGGGCCTGGAGCCCCAGATGTGGCTGGTGGTTTCCAAGCTGTAGGTGGTTTCTCACCTCTCCCACGTCTGTACACTGCCCCCAAGCTTCTCTTGGGCTGAGGCCCCTGGATATTTCTGGTCCAGGCCTGCTATTCCCTTGCCCCCAGCAGGCGCTTCCGCACCACCGCTCAGCTGGCCACTGGGAGAGAAAAATGGCAGGAAATACTGATGGAGCTCCCTGTGCACCGGAAGTGAAGTCAGCACGTCGCCAGGGATGCGCTGGCATTTGGACAAAAAGTCCAAATGCTGGAGCAACCCCGGTGACATGCTGACATCACTGTCGGGCGCACAGGGAGTAATAATGTCAGTGACATCATGATGTCATCTGCGAGGGCCCCTATCACCAGTAAGTCCCTCGTGCCAGTTGCCAGACCGTGCCGGATTCATCTTACTTTGAGGCCAAATTTATCCACAGGTCACTTCTTGCCTGATTAACCCTGTGTAGTTCAACCCGAAAGGAGGTGCAGACAACCATTGGCCCAAGCAAATTGAGAGGAGCTATGTGGGAAGGCAAACTATCTCCTGGCCTGCAACATTCAATGGCACTAGAGCGAATTGTTGTTGTTGTTTGCTAGCTTGGCTTGTGAAGCAAAGTCTCTCCTCCCTGGAAATATTGATAG
The DNA here is from genome assembly GCF_029931775.1 of Euleptes europaea. NCBI lineage: Eukaryota > Metazoa > Chordata > Lepidosauria > Squamata > Sphaerodactylidae > Euleptes > Euleptes europaea. The sequence goes on along the minus strand of NC_079325.1, from coordinate 51,969,548 downwards.
TGCAAATCTGTTTGCAGATCCTACTGGGACAGAGTGCTTAGCCTCCTTCTTAGGCCAGTCTGAGGTAAACTTGCTTACTTTAAAAAACGCCAAAAACTAGGCAGATGACCAAAGAACACAAGCAAAGAGGGCAACCTTTTTATGATACATATTGATGTTTAGAAACATGTTTTTAGACAGAGTTATTAAGAATAATTTATAGTTAAAAAAGAAGAAGAAGAGATTATTTGAATAAAAAGGGGAGTGGCATAAGTAAAAGAAAGTTATAATAGGTAAAAGATTTAAAGGAGTATTAGAGCGAAGAACTGATGTAGTATTAGAGAATTGTATTAGATGGCGGAAATAAGGACATTAATAGACAAGAGAGACATCAAGTCCCTAATTCTGTGTAGGATGATGAAGTAGTCCATGTGCCGGTGAAAAGTAGTGAATGTAATTCTATTTTCCTTTCCCCATTTCCCCTTTTTCCTTTGTATTTTGAAAAACATAATAAAAAAATTAAATAATAAAAAACCCCTAGGCAGTATGTATTTCCTGAACATGCACAGAGTGTCTCTACATCAGGGGTGTCAAACATACGGCCCGGGGGCTGGATCTGGCCTCTTGAGAGCTTTTACCTGGCCCGTGAGCCAGCCACGCCCCCCACTCCCAATCCGTGCTCGCCAGCCCACTGTGAGCTCACAAGCCGACGCAGCCCCTCTCCCCGCCCCCAAACAGCCTGGCCCGACCAAGTGACATTTATGTCATATCTGGCCCTCATAACAAATGAGTTCTCTCTACATGGTTAGAATTCAATACAGGCTCCTTCTGGGGGTCAGGGCAGGGTGCCAAAGCCCCCGCACTTCTCTTTTCAGAAACAAAGCACTTGACATACTTCAGGGAATGCAGGGGAAAAGAAATTGCAATTTTTAAAATAACTTTGGAGCTCACAAGCTGGAGCCATCTTCCTGATCCGAATAATCAGCATAGGTGGGGAAAGGGGTCTCACATGAAGCTCCCTTATACTGAATCAGTATTGTCTGACCAGCAGCAGCTCTCCAGGGTCTCAGGCAGGGGTCTTTTGCATCACCTACTTGCCTAGTCCCGTTAACTGGAGATGCCAGGGATTGAACCTGGGACCTTCTGCATGCCAAACAGATGCTCTCCCACTGAGCTATGGCCCCTCCCCAAGCCCAGCTTCCTTACTTTTTGGCATTTCCATGAACTCTTGGCCAGCCCCGCCCTAGGAGTTGACGTTTTCTCTCTCGCTCCGCCCTCTCTCTTCTAGAACTCAAGATCCCGGACAACGCCAATGTCTTCTACGCCATGAACTCCGCAGCCAATTATGACTTTGTGCTGAAGAAGCGGGGCTTCTCCAAAGCGGTGAAGATTAAGCACGGCTCCAGCTCCACCCTGCCCAGGATGAAACAGAAGGGCCTCAAGATCGCCAAAGGCATCTTTTGAACCAGGGGAGTGCCCGGGGCTCGGCCTTCCCAGACCAGGCCTGGGGCAGGACTGCTTTTCCACTCTTGGCTGTTGGGTCCATTCGAGTGGGGTTCAGTCTGTCCACCCCTGACAGCGGCAGCTGCTAGAGGTTTGCCTTTCTCTGAGTTGCCACGGCCAGTGGAGCAGGAAGAGGGATCTGAAAACCCTGGACGAAGGCAGGAACGTGGAGGGGTCCCCTCGCGACTGCAGCTCACCCCCATGTTCCTCTTGCTCGGCATTTCTCGCCTTGAATCAGGTCCCTCGTGCACTTTTTTTACGTGGAGGATTTTTATGCCAACCAACCAACCATCCGAGCTACAAACGCCACACCCATTCCACCTGTGGCTGCCTGAAGCCAGAACCCGCCTCTACGCCGTCGGTGCCTTCAGTCTGCGCCACTGAGACCGCTGCCACAAAGGGACATGGTTTTTCTTTCCTACACTACAACAACCAGGAAAGGCGGAAAATTCTGGCCGGGGCCCAGGGGTGGTGGACTGCTTGCCTGCCCTGGAATTGGGCTTTTGCAGGGGGGTAAGTGAATTCAGCATCCTTATCGGAGGCAGTTATTACACTTAGCAACCCACACTTGACTCGGTGGGGAGCAAAGTACATACTTCTCCTCCTCCTCACATGCTGCCTGCAAAGAGCTGCTGTGGGGCCTTGTACGGATTTAACCCCCAGAATCTGGACTCTCTGGGACAGAACGGCTGGCCCCGCTTGGACATGGGAGGGAGTTTTTCTCCTCAGGCCCCAGCACCAAAGATCAAACGTTTTTTTACAGCCAGATCCTTCGGCTGCCCACTTGGCCAGGAATTGGCACTGGAGCGAAAGGAGCCCGTTTCTGTGCAGACTTTGTATATAAAAACTTTGGTGGGAGTCAGGGGAAAGAGAGAGAAGGAGCTTGCTGCTCTGTGGGGCTGCCCTACCTCTCTTTCTTTGCCCCCGCTCTCTTTGGGGACGTGCCACTGCTTCGGTGTTTCAGTGAACTGGCGGCTCGGACGCGGATCGGTGCAGTCCCGTCTTCGGACGTGGTCAGATTTTTGTAAAAACACACATGCGCAACCCCGCCTGAACTTACTATTTTTCCATATTTATTGGTTGTAAATAGACCAGTTGCGTCCGTACATTTTTACTAACACGTGTTTAAAATCCACCAGTAAGCTCTCCTGGTTTTAAACGGAAGACTTCGGGGAGGGGGGTGGGTGAATGGGCAGGGAGACCCCTTCCTTTACAGGGTCCGCTGTTTCAGAAGCTCTAAATGTCTAAACTTTAAAAGGGCTGCAGGGGAAGTATGACTTTTGGGTTCCTGAGCTCTAAAACAACAGCGGAGCTAGAAGTTGAGGCTTTAAAACAAAAACTCTAGCCAGCTGCAGGCTTTAAAACAAAAACTCTGGCCAGCTGTTTTCCAGCAGTGTGGCTCTGGCTCCCAATGGCAGCTTCCCCCACCCAGGTCTTTATGGGGTGGGGGGTGGCAGTGCTGGGAAGGACAGTAAACACCCCCGTGTTCTTTGCTTGCTCATCCTGATGCTGCAAGGGCTAGAATTGAGGCCTGCTAGATCAGTTTCTGTGGAGCAGTTTTGGGCAAAGCAGTCAGGAAAGCGTGAGGGTGGCAAAATTGGGGGGGTGGGAAAGCAGCTGGCTGTCGGAAAGTCATTCTGGGTCTCGTTCTCCTGTGCCTGTTTCTACAAGCAAACCTCCAGCAGTGTTGTTGACTCTCAGGATCCCTGAGGCAGTTAGGGGGATGCTGTGGACTTTTCTTTCCTAAAAAATGCGACTCGCTGAAGTAAACGTTCCTTTGCTTATGAAGGGAGCCGTCGTCTCCCTGAGGGCAGGGGGCGTCGCTTCCCCCCCCCCCCGGGCTGAACTTGAGGCTCACTTCTCTAGGGCTTCACGGTCTTAAAGATGGCCCACCTCGCTAGTGCTCCTTAGAAGACGGCTTTGGCAGGCCCCTTTCATGCTGGCTGGGAGGAAGGGACCCCGGGCCTCTGCTGGAGGCCCTCAGCAGGGATCCTCTCTGTGGATCAGCCAGCCCCGAATCGTGGCTCAGACACCAAGGACGGGGAACTATCTGAACCCGTGGGGGAGGCTGACCTGGATTCGAAGCCCAGCACAGTGCCTACGGCTGCTTAGCTTGAGCCCCTTTTCCCACTTTTAAATTGTGAAGCTTTTAATTACAAGTCAATGCCAACAGCTCTTCTCCTCTCACCCCCCCATTCCCGGTTGGGACGTACACACAGACTCCACAGCATCCTCTCCTAGGCGGGACTGTAAGAATGTATGTATGTATGAAATGTGTAGTTTCCAGGATGTATGTTTTGTAACGGTTTCCATGAAGTATCACACAACCTTGTGTGATGTCTATACCACACTGTAATTAGCCTTTTCAATAAAAGACCACCATTTTGATAGCATTTGCTTGGCTGGGAAGGGGGGGCTGCTTTCTTCCCCCGCAGGAATCTAATGCTTTCTCTACAGTTCACTAAGACCATGTATTACAAAGAGGTTCTTTCCTACTAAGGGATTCGAGAGCAGTGAGCACACCAGCAGTGGCGAAGGAAAGCGGTTGTATGAAATCTCTATAATAATGACATGTCAACAAGTCATAAGAATATAAGGAAGGCCATGCTAGATCAGACCAAAGTCCATCAAGTCCAGCAGTCAGTTCACACAGTGGCCAACCAGGGGCCTTTAGGAAGCCCACAAACAAGACGACTGCAGCAGCACCATCCTGCCTGCACCTAATAGAATAGGCATGCTCCTCTGATGCTGGAGAGAATAGGTCTGCATCATGACTAGTATCCATTTTTACTAGTATCCATGGATAGCCCTCTCCTCCATGAACATGTCCACTCCCCTCTGAAAGCCTTCCAAGTTAGCAGCCATCATCACATCCTGGGGCAGGGAGTTCCACAATTTAACTATCTACGTTAAGCTGGTTTTCTCTGCATTGTGGTAGCATGGGGCCCTCAAGGCCAGGGCCAGCGTCCCCCTAAAAGGGAGACATCCCAAGCATCGGCTGCACTGAGGAGCAGTCTGCTGGCTCGTCAGCAGCTTTGCATATCCAACAGAGGCTGCCTACGGAAGTCAGACCTCCAGAGTAGGGGGCTCCCTTCCAGACGCAGGCATTCTCCTTGGTGTAGGCTGACTTCAGAACTCCCACCAGGATACAGATAAGGAAGCTCAACTACAGTTTGCCACCTCAATCAACAAACCATGGTTTACAAATGGCCAAAGTGGACTTGAAATGTGGGCTGAAAGCCTTCCAAGTCACAAGCATAAGCAAAGAATAAAACAGAATATACCCATACTCTTCGGGGTTCTTGTAGCTGAAGGGTATATTCTCTGCTTATACTTGTGACTTGATGATACCTCTTTATTATAGAGCTTTCAATAAAACAGTTTTCTTTCACCACTACTGGTGTGCTTTTTGCCCTCGAATCCCTTCGTGGAAAAGATCCTCTGACGATACAGACCCTTTACTGAAAGTCTCTTGTGAGCCTGTAGTAGCACCTCTGAAAGAGGCCTGCTGTAGATTGACAGGATCCATCTGCTCTTGCTGCCCTCTCAGCTGCCTTCACCCCAGCTCTAAAGCAAACACAGCAAAATTAGGAGGCATCGGAGGAGGCTGTCTGTTGCATCTCTGCCTGAATCCCTGCACTGATGGTTAAAGGCAGGGAAAGGGCCAAGGCCCAGAACGAGAAGATCATTGCGGGGGTGAGCATGTATCCTAAGGATGCTCCGGATCATCTCAGTTATAAGAAAGGGGGGGTGTTTAGACCCTCTCTGTAGCATTCCAGAATCAACGGCAATAGCTTCGTTTTGTTTTCTAGTCTCTGAGAATGTTTGAGTGTCTACTACCCATACTTTGTGGCAATTTTCAATTGCAAGTAGTTTATTTGCAAGCCTCAAGGAGGTTATTGGTAAGGTGTTTTTGTATGTGTTAATAAATGAAGCAGTGTGCTCTCACTGTGCAGCCAGACTGCTGAAGGTAGGAGACACAAACACACAGATTGTGGCAGCAAGCACAAATTTTAATGTTTCGGATCCACTGGTTCTACTCTAGCTCTGTGGTGTTCTCAGCATTGGGAAGGTTGCGGTAGGCGACATTCCAGAATTGCACGTAAGGTGTTCTCAGGCCCTGCTTCACGGAGTCGTAATTGATGTCCTTGTTGATGTCCAGGTAGTAGCCCTGCTGAGGATCGTAGGGGACCCAGCCGATCGGCACCGCAGATTCTCCCTTGTTCGGGTCACTGAGAAAACAGAACAAAACACAGCTAGCTGCACAGCAGAAAGCAAGACTGGGGGGGGGGGACAATTCCAGGTGTCATAGGCAAGAGAAGGGTTTTCATGGAGAGGGCTATGCATGGCGATTAGTAAAAATGGATACTAGTCATGGAGCACACCTATTATATTCAGTGCTGTGGGACACAGGCAGGAGAATGCTGCTGCAGTCGTCTTGCTTGTGGGCTTCCTAGAGGCACCCGGTTGTGAACAGACTGCTGGACTTGATGGGCCTTGGTCTGATCCAGCATGGCCTTTCTTATGTTCTTAAGAGACCACCTGCCAATGCCCCTCACCGTTCCTACTGGTGCCGAGTTGTTTTCTGTTGCCCAAGAATGTTGGACCAGAACCAATGGGTTAAAATTAAATCAAAAGAGTTTCCATCTAGACATTAGGAAGAATTTTCTAACAGTTAGAGCGGTTCCTCAGTGGCACAGGCTTCCTCGGGGGTGGGGGGTGGGGGTGGTAAGCTCTCCTTCCCTGGAGGTTTTTAAGCAGAGGCTAGATGGCCTCTTTCGGTATTTTAGAGGAGGCTGGTAGGAAAATAATAAGGTGGTTGGCCGGCCACCACCATAAGCTACATAGGTCTCTTACCCTGTTCTGGCAAAGTTGGTCCAGTAAGCAATCATGGCCTTGGAAACGGTCCTGTGCTGAGACCGGTAGCCCAGGGGTGTGGCAAAGGGCTTTCCAAAGATGTACTGAAGATCGTCGGCGTGGTCCGCCCCTACCCAACTGGGGTACACTGGCATTCGAGATGGCTGGGAGAAGACGTAGCTGTAGGTCTTGCCACTCCTGAATGCAGAGAGGGAGAGGCAGAGATGGAGAGCCAGAGAGGTACAGGAGTAACTATTCCCACTGTTCTCAACCGCCCACGCAGAATCATGTGCTGGGGAGGAGGCCCCATGCAGAGGGTTGGTTTTTATATGCTGACTTTCTCTACTGCTTAAGGAGGAATCAAACCAGCTTACAATCGCCCTCCCTTCCCCTCCCCAAAACAGACACCCTGTGAGGTAGGTGGGACTGAGACAGCTGTGACTAGCCCAAGGTCACCCAGCTGGCTTCATGTGGAGCAGTGGGGGAACAAATCCAGTTCACCAGATTAGCCTCCACTGCTCATGTGGAGGAGTGGGGAATCGAACCCTGTTCTGCAGATCAGAATCCTGCTTGTGGGTTTCTCGGAAGCATCTAGAGAGACAGAATGCGGGATCCCACTGGCAAAGCAAGGCCAGGAAGAAGAGTGGGTTTTTATATGCCGAGTTTCTCTACCTTTTAAGGAGAATCAAACCAGCTTACAATCGCCTTCCCTCCCCCTCCCCACAACAGACACCCTGCGAGGTAGGTGGGGCGGAGAGAGCTGTGACTGGCCCAAGGTCACCCAGCTAGCTTCATGGGGAGGAGTGGGGAAACCAACCCGGTTCTCCAGAGGAGAGTCCACAGCTCTTAACCACTACCCCATGCTGCCCAGCCTCAAAATGGGGGGCTGGCTTGGAATGCCGGCTGACATTCTTTAATGCAGAGGTCCCCAACCTTTTTGAGCCTGTAGGCACCTTTGACATTCTGACATAGCATGATGGCCGAAGCCACAAAATGGCCACCACAACTTGCCTTCAGTTGCACAGTGAAAGATCCTTGTGCTGGGGTGGCAGCTGTTGCCAAGGCGACATTTTTAAAAATCAGCATGGCTAATCAAATCTCCAATGACCAATCGGGAAGCCTTGCTGGGCAAAAGCCCACTTTGAAAAACAGCTTGGTGGGGCCCCTGTTGGGGACCCCTGCTTTAAGCAGTATAAGGCTCACACTATATTCCAATTAAAACTTTCCCAAGAAGAGTCCCAGAGTTCTTCCATTTCAAAAGAAGCTCCCTCTTCAAAGCCTTTCTGGAGATCAGACTGTGGCTGACTCCTGGGGCGCAACAATCGGTGGATCCCCACCCACATACATGCAGAAATAACTCCCCCGGCACCTAAACCCACTGGTAATACCCACTTCGCATTTTGAGCATGGAGGTCGAGGGCTCGCTGGGTGGGCACCAGGAATATGTAATCGGTTTCCAGGTCCACCACGGTCCTTTTCATGACTTCCTGGGTCACGCTGTCACTCCACACCTGGGTGTAGAGTGTGAAGGCTTGGTTGGCCGCGGCCATGCCCTTCTCCACCGTCAGCCCCTGGACCACACGATACACTTCTTCCCTAAAAAAGGTAGACAAGATTACTAGAATTCATAAGGACATAAGAAAGGCCCTGCTGGATCAGACTAAGATCCATCAAGTCCAGCAGTCTGGTTCACACAGTGGCCAACCAGGTGCCGCTAGGAAGCCCCACAAACAAGGCAACTGTTGCTGCATTGTCCTGCCGGTGTTCCACAGCACCTAATATAATAGGCACGCTCCTCTGATCCTGGAGATAATAGGTATGCATCATGACTGGTATCCATCTTGACTAGCAGCCATGAATAGCCCTCTCCTCCATGAACATGTCCACTCCCCTCTTAAAGCCTTCCAAGTTGGCAGCCATCCTGGGGCAAGGAGTTCCACAATTTAACTATACGTTGTGTGAAATACTTTTATCTGTTGAATCTCTCACCCTCCAGCTTCAACAGATGACCCCACACTTGAGTATTATGAGAGAGGGAGAAAAGCTTCTCCCTGTCCACTCTCTCCATACCATGCATAATTTTATGGACCTCTATCATGTCTCCTCTTAACCGCTTTCTTTCCAAGCTAAACAGCCCTAAGAGTTTCAACCGCTCCTCATAGGGCACTTGCTCTAGTCCCCTGATCATTTTGGTTGCTCTTTTCTGCAGGGGTAGCCAATGAAGTTGATGGGCAGTAGCTACAGGATGGACAAAAAAAATACCCCTGTACTCTATGAATAATTGTGAAACACCCTGCCAGTGGAGGTAGGCCATGAACACAGAAGGCTTTCCAAGAGGGTGAGGCATTCATGGAGGGCAATCCACCAATGACTACTAGCCATGATGACTAAAGGGAACCTCTATATTCGAAGGCAGTCAACTTCTGAATTCCAGTGCAAGGAGACAATAGGGGAAGGCTTTGGCCCTCCAGGGCAACTAGTTGGCCACTGTGTGAAACAGGATGCCGCACTAGACGGACCACCAGTCTGATCCAGCAGGCCTCCTCTTACGTTATGCTGGTTTTCTCTGCATTGTGTGAACACAGGGCATTCATGCCAGGGCCAGCATCCACCTAAAAGGGAGACATCCCAAGCATCAGCTGCACTAGGGAGCTGAATACTGGTTCTTCTGCGGACTTGCACATCCAACAGAGGCTGCCTACGGAAGTCAGACCTCCAGAGTCAGGGGCTCCTTTCCAGAGGCAGGCATTCTCCTTGGCGTAGGCTGACTTCAGAACTCCCACCAGGCTACGGATAAAGAAGCCCAACTACAGTTTGCCGCCTCAATTGACAAACCGTGGTTTGCAAATGGCTGCCAAAGTAAACTTAGAAAGTGAACTGAAAGGGGTTTGCTGATCAGAGTTTGGGGCGACGTTGGACAAAGAAGAAGAAAAAGAAGAGTTGGTTGTTATATGCTGCCTTTCTCTACCACTCAAGGGAGAATCAAACCGGCTTACAATCACCTTCCCTTCCCCTCCCCACAACAGACACCCTGGGGGGTAGGTGAGGCTGAGAGTGTGAGTAGCCCAAGGTCACCCAGCTGGCTTCATGTGTAGGAGTGGGGAAACCAACCCGGTTCACCAGATTAGTATCCGCCGCTCATGTGGAGGAGTGGGGAATCAAACCTGGTTCTCCAGATCAGTCCACCAAACCACCGCTCTTAACCACTACACATGCTGGCTGTGTTTCTGGGGGACCATGCACCTAGAGGCTGGGATCTCTGGAGCTCCAGATTGCTAGCTGTAGGTTTGGGAGCTCAGACGTGTGTTTAGCACATAACAACAGATTTACAGTGCAATCTTAAGGAGAGTTACTCCATTCGGGCTTAGACTGGAGTAACTCTCCTTTGGATTGCACTGTAAACCTAACCATCTGGTGCATTTGGATCCCACCCTTCTTCCAAGAAACTCCGGGCAGTGAACGTGCACACAGAATCCAAGGCCAGATTCCAAAGGCAGGCTGCATCTCAGCTTCTAAAAGTCTGGTCTCTCCCTACGGTACTGCAGACCATTCTCATCTCCTTACGCTGTGATCTTCACCAGGGGGCGGTTGAGGGCCGGCATGTCGAGCCCAGCAAAGAAATGCCCGTCCATGTTGTTCACTCCAGCGATGTAGTCGATGTCAGCGGTGTTGGCAAAGAGCTGGTCAGGGTCATCTGGGAGGAAATCTCCATCGACCACCGGGGAAAAGGCCAGGTAATGGACGAGGGGGTCTGCAGGGGGAAGAGAGACCCGAGGAGCTGACCCGAGGATGGAAGCAGGAAAGCCTCCCACAACAGGCAGCTGCAAATCACACACAAACTACTTGCAGGTTTCTAGTCCTCACGGTGCATAGCCAAAGAGCAGGTATAGCCATCTTTTAAAAGGGTCAGAAGAAAATTCCATATTTAGGGAATTTTCTTCTGGAAGAATGAAGAAGAAGGTTGGTTTCTATATGTCGACTTTCTCTACCACTTAAGGGAGACGCAAACCAGCTTACAATCACCTTCCCTTCCCCTCCCCACAAGAGACACTTTGTGAGATAGGACGGGCTGAGAGATAATGACTTGCCCAAGGTCACCCTGCTGGCTTCAAGTGGAAGAGTGGGGAAACAAATCCAGTTCACCAGATTAGCCTCCGCTGCTCATGTGGAGGAGTGGGGAATCAAACCCGGTTCTCCAGATCAGAGTCCACCACTCCAAACCACCACTTTTAACCACTATACCACGCTGGAGAAAGTCAGAGCCTGAGCACTTGTTGGAAGCACTAGAATATTTGTTTTGTTTGGAATCTGGGTTTGCAGGGCTGAGATGGAACTAGAAATAAGGGAAGAGGAGGAGAAGGAAGAGGTTTAGCTTTGGACCGGAATAGATTCTTTTTGAGAAAGCTTTTACAATTAGTTATAACCTCTGTTCCCCTAGTCTTTGCCTAAAATAGCTTCATCCCCTCATCTTGTGGATATTTTTTCCCAAGCATTCAAGTGAAGCTAGAAGGGCCCCCCCTTCCTCTCCTCCCCACCCCCAAAAAGTATCTAGGGATGAAGAGTAACAGGATCCATCTTTGGGGTTTGGGACCAGCAGAGAGAGGAGGGCCCAACTGCTAGTACAGTGCTCAGGACCTGAGCAAACCTGGAACCAACCCTGTGGTGGTGGGAGGGGGAGGAGGAGGAGAAAGAGAAGGAGAAGAGTTGATTTTTATATGCTGACTTTCTTTCTTTTCTTTTGACGTTCTCAAAAAAAGTCTATTATGTACAAAAAAATCAGTTCCCAGCATCACAGAGACAATAAAACACACACACTCACACACAGCCTTAATGAGTCACAGCGCTTTAAAATAAGGCAATATTTTTGCTCTAGTAGAAAAGAGCAAGAGTCCAGTAGCACCTTAAAGACTAACAAAAATATTTTCTGGCAGGGTATGAGCTTTCGTGAGCCACAGCTCACTTCTTCAGAAAGCTCATACCCTGCCAGAAAATATTTTTGTTAGTCTTTAAGGTGCTACTGGACTCTTGCTCTTTTCTACTACTGCAGACAGACTAACACGGCTACCCACTGTGAATTATTTTTGCTCTAGGAGCACATCCCTTCTTGGCCCTACCTGCAAAGGTGAACCATTAACCCTTTCCTACCTCCTCTTCTCTAAGCAATGAAAAAAGTATTTAAACTCAGGAAGGCAGATATTTCAGAACATTCTCTACCTTTTAAGGAGAATCAAACCAGCTTACAATCTCCTCCCCTTCCTCTCCCCACAACAGACACCTTGTGAGGTAGGTGGGAGAATTTGGAGAGAACTGTGACTGGCCCAAGGACACTTAGAAGGCTTCATGTGGAGGAATATGGAAACCAACCCAGTTCACCAGATTAGAGTCCACCGCTCTTAACTGCAGCACGCTGGCTCTCCGGAGGGCAGTTTGGGAGTAACAGTACAGGGGGACAGGGCGGGGAATGAGTGCATCAAAAATGGCTTGACAGTGAGCCCAATGAAGAGTTCTGGTGAGCTCAAAAGCTTGCCTAATGTTTCATGTAATTTCGGTTGGAGGAGGAGGAGAAGGAGAGTTGGTTTTTATATGCCGACTTTCTCTACCAGACACAAACTGGCTTACAATCACCTTCCCTTCCCCTCCCCACAACAAACACCCTGTGAGGTAAGTGAGGCTGAGAGAGCTGCGACTAGCCCAAGGTCACCCAGCTGGCTTGGTGCGGAGGAGTGGGAAATCAAACCCGGTTCACCAGATTAACCTCCGCCGCTCATGTGGAGGAGTGGGGAATCAAATCCAGTTCTCCAGATCAGAGTCCACCGCTCCAAACCACCGCTCTCAACCACTACACCACGCTGGATGACATGGACTTTGTTTCTTAACACTGCATCGCCATGCTCGCAATACCTCCAGTATCCAATGAGGTCGATTCCAAGCGATGCGCAGCAAGAAACAAAGAGATTAAATAATCGAAAGCAGCCAAGTGCTTGCTTCTGCTGGTCTTTCCTCTGCCGGGGAGCGGTCCTGCAGCATCTCTGCCTCAGTGCACTTGGCTCATTCAGTCACTCTTGATTCAGAGAGAGCAATTTATCCACCCCAGGAGGCCGCCTGCAATAGGCCTTCCTAACTCTGGAGGGCACAGAAAAATACTGGCAGGTGGGCCTCCTCTAAGACAGGGCTCCCCGATCTTTTTGAACCTAGAGACACATTTGGAATCTTAACACAGCACAGTAGGCGCCGCAACAAAATGGCTGCCACAAATTGCATCATTTCCCAAACAGAGTTCAAAAAATGTGTAACTTGGATAAAAAGGTAAAGGTAGTCCCCTGTGCAAGCACTGGGTCATTCCTGACCCATGGGGTGACGTCACATCCTGACGTTTCCTAGGCAGACTTTGTTTACGGGGTGGTTTGCCAGTGCCTTCCCCAGTCATCTTCCCTTTACCCCCAGCAAGCTGGGTACTCATTTTACCAACCTGGGAAGGCTGGAAGGCTGAGTCAACATTGAGCGGGCTACCTGAAACCGACTTCTGTCGGGATCGAACTCAGGTCGTGAGCAGAGCTTTTGACTGCAGTACTGCAACTACCACTCTGTGCCACAGGGCTCCTGGATAAAAATGCTAGTAAATGTTGGTATTGTGATTCAGCTGGCGCAGATTTTCTACACATGTGGTGGAGCTGTAGTAGAGCCCAAACATATTGGAGGAAAGTGATTGAAATCATATCCAGCGGCCTTGAAATTGTTATTCCAGTAAGACCAGAAACAATTTTATTCTTTTCCAGACAAACCAAAGGATATTCGAGTTATGTTTCTCCATATACTAACGGTTGCCAGAACGCTTGTGTGATATTGGAAAAGCAATAAATTATCTGATTTAAATAATTGGCTTGATAAGGTTGAAGAAACCTCTGCTTTAATGAAGTTGACGTATTATAATAACAACAAAAATACGGAAGAACTGGACGCTCGCTGGAATTTAACCATTTCAAGGATGGGAAAAACACTCCAAATGTGTAAATCGCAGAGAGGGAATGATGTAACAATCATGCGGATTTTAGATAAATAGAGAGAGTATTGCTTGGTTCACTGTTATGGGTATTTTAGTTATATTAGCAGCACAGTTTTAGTTTCTTTTCAAGAATTTGTATTATGAGTATTTTAGTAATGTTATATTTCCATTTTCTTTTATTGTTATATTCTCATTTTCTCTTAATAAATTCCCTTTAAAAAATTGGAAAAAATGGCTGCCGCAAAATGGCTGCTGCAGGAGGTGGACTCAGACACAAAATGCTTGCCACAGCTTAACTTCAGTAATGCAGCAAAGATCCTTGTATTGTGGTGGCAGCTGCTGCCAAAGCAACATTTTAAAAAATCTGCACAGCCAATAGTCAATCAAAAGCCTTGCTGGACAAAAGCCCTACCTGGCCTTGCCCACTTCTTAAAAACACTTGGCGGGTGCCAGAAAAGGTGAGGGCAGGTGCCATGGCACTAGGGTTGGGAAATACCTGGAGATTTTGGGGGTGGGGTTTGGAAAGGGGAGGGACTTCAATGCCATAGAGTCCAATGGCCAAAGCAGCCATTTCCTCTAGGGGAACTGATCTCTATCGGCTGATCAATTGCAATAGCGGGAGATCTCTAGCCACCTCCTGGAGGTTGTTGGAGAAGGCAGCACGTGGCTCAGTAGTAAAACTAAAGTAAACCCAAATTGGGATATACGTATGAAAAGAACTGCAAGGGTGATTAATTCTATACCAAAACAATGTTAATACACCAACATAAAATAATTAGCATACATCAAATAATGCACAGGATCTTGAGGGAGGTCATATAATCTGTGTTGGAATGCACATGGAAACCTCAAACTACAAACAAGGCGAATAAGGATACAATGTTACAATGTATAAGCCTCAAACAAACTGAAAAAAATGGATACAGTAAAAAAAAGTTGAAACAAGCCTCACCATGCTTATATACAATGTATTTAAAGGTGGAAACAAAAGCCTCACCGGGCTGTTATTATAAAGAACAAATGAAATAATTGGTGCAAAAGCTCAAAGTCATAGTCCATAATTCAACACAAAGAAAACCTGAGCCGGTAGATGAACAGGTGGGTACAAAGCAAGGACGCATTTCAAAATCCTTCATCAGCTTGCCGACCATGTAATGGATTAAAGGAACCACCATTCATTCACTGAAGTTGCAATGAATTGCTTTGTAAATAATTTTTCTCTTCCAAGAGGGAGACTCATATTGAGAATGTTCCCTATGAGAGAAGAAAGGAAAATATGTATGGGATGATCTGTCGTTGCCAAGAGGTCTCCCTCTTGGAAGAGAAAAATAATTTACAAAGCAATTCATTGCAACTTCAGTGAATGAATGGTGGTTCCTTTAATCCATTACGTGGTCGGCAAGCTGATGAAGGATTTCGAAACGCGTCCTTGCTTTGTACCCACCTGTTCATCCACCGGCTCAGGTTTTCTTTGTGTTGAATTATGGACTATGACTTTGAGCTTTTGCACCAATTATTTCATTTGTTCTTTATAATAACAGCCCGGTGAGGCTTCAGCCCGGTGAGGCTTTTGTTTCCACCTTTAAGTACATTGTATATAAGCCTGGTGAGGCTTGTTTCAACTTTTCTTTACTGTATCCATTTTTTTCAGTTTGCTTGAGGCTTATACATTGTAACATTGTATACATTGTATCCTTATTCGCCTTGTTTGTAGTTTGAGGTTTCTGTGTGCATTCCAACACAGATTATATGACCTCCCTCAAGCTCCTGTGCATTATTTGATGTATGCTAATTATTTGATGTTGGTGTATTAATATTGTTTTGGTATAGAATTAATCACCCTTGCAGTTCTTTTCATACATATATCCCAATTTGGGTTTACTTTAGTTTTACTATTGAGCCACGTGCTGCCTTCTCCAACAGTCTCCACTAGTTCCAGCATAGGTTATCCTCTTTGTTTCTAACTAACCTCCTGGAGGTTGGCAACCCTACATGGCGCCCACGGGCACCACATTGGGGACCTCTGCTCTAAGGGCAGACAGTTCATGCTAAACAGTCAACCCTCCAGTGTTTTCAGCTTTCATTAAAACATCAGCTTCGGCCCACTCAGTGTTGGGGAAGGCAGATCCTTCCTACCGGTTTTTGAAATCCCTTCCCCAGCCCAGCTTACACTGCAGGTTGCGCACGTCCAAGTGGTAGGCCAACGTCAGAGCTTTGGGGTCCGTGATCCGCAGGCAGTTTGCCAGGGCCGTGGTGTTGTGTGTCGGGCAGCCCACAACCTGCGCTACCTGCAAGACACAAGCAGGAAGAGAGCCCCCTTCAGCCACACAGCTCCCACACCCACTCCTAACAAAGGCACTGGCGGGGGCTACTGCGTGAGGCAGGACGCTGGACTAGGTAGACAGCTGGTTTGATCGAGCAGGGCTCATCTTAGGAAGATAGCGGGGTGGCCAAGAGGGGCTCCCAGTGTAAGTGAGAGCCAGCATGGTGTAGTGGTTAAGAGTGGCAGACTCTAACCTGGAGAACCATATATATGCTCTATGCCAGTGATGGCGAACCTTTTAGAGACCGAGTGCCCAAACTGCAACCCAAAACCCACTTATTTATCGCAAAGTGCCAACACGGCAATTTATCTCAGTGGGGTACAATGCTGTTGAGTCCACCCTCCAAAGCATCCATTTTCTACGGGGGAAACTGATCTCTGCAGTCTGGAGATGAGCTGTAATTCTGGGGGTGGGTGGGGGTCACCAGGTCTCACCTGGAGGCTGGCATCCCTACTCTCGGGTGCTCAGACCCCGAAAGCGTTGCAGGTCTGGAAGGGGACCCCGGGATTGGATCTGCCTATCCAACTGCAGGTCAGCACGGCTCCCGGGAGGCTGGCAACCCTCGGCGCCACCCCGCGCAGCCGCCCGCCGTCCCTGTTCCCTTGCCCGAGGTGAGAGTGGGGCGTCGGGGGTGGTTCCCCCTCGCCCCTCCATTGAATCCTCATTAAAGCACCATTACATGCCGGAGCCGGGTGGCCCTGGCGGGGCTAATCCTATTAGGCAGCCTGAGAATGCTGACAGCTCCCAGCACGGCTCCACTCCAGCTGTGGCGGGCCCATTGTCCGCCCCTCGGCCCCCGCCACCCGGGGGGGCCCTAATCCCTCACGTGATGGCCAGGGGGGCTGCATGCAAGGGAGCACAAAGGCGCCATTCAGGGCCAGCCATTGGGGCGCCTCCGGGGGCCGCTAAGCCACCCGGCCCAGCCCAACCCGTCGGGGCGCACACAAAGGCCAGCCCAAGGCCAGCGCGCTCCACTCGCGTGCCGTAACGAACTCAGGCGAACTCTGTGCTGGGGCGACGGCACACGTGCCCACAGAGAGAGCTCTGAGTGCCCCCTCTGGCACGCGTGCCATAGGTTCGCCACCACTGCTCTATGCTGTTGCGGTGTAGTTAGACATGTAAAGTACAGCACGATCGACTGTCTATTTGACCAAGACTTCTACCTCAAGGGGGAGCATCTACTACTTGTATGGCTTCTTGGAGCAGTGGACTCTGATCTGGAGAACCGGGTTTGGTTCCCCACTCCTCCATATGAGCAGCGAACTCTAATCTGGCGAACTGGGTTGGTTTCCCCACTCCTACCCATGAAGCCAGCTGGGTGACCTTGGGCTAATTACAGTTCTCTCAGAACTCTCTCAGCCCCACCTACCACACAGGATGTCTGTTGTCGGGAGAGGAAAAGAAAGAGGTTGTAAGCCAGTTTGATTCTCCTTTTAAAGGTAGAGAAAACTGGTATATAAAAACCAACTCTTCTCCTTCTTAAGCCTGTGGCACAGAGAGGGGCAGCATGCATGCCACACCGCCACAGGGCAACAAATACAGCCATGGGCACAGAACTCATCTTCCTTGATATATGCGTGAAAGAGTGAAGCCTGCTGAACACTGCATAAGATTTCCAGTGGTCGGCCAGCTTCAGCAGCCTGTTCTGCTCATAACGAGAGCCGGCTTGCTGGGGATGGCGGGCTACAAATATGAAAAATAAATATATAATTAATTTCCTCATTTATTTTATTGACTTCACTGATACTCCGCCTTCCTCCTCAACAGGGACCCAAAGCAGCTTACATCTGTCTCCTCCATTTTATCCCAACAGTTCTGCGAGGTAGGCCGAGAGTGCAAGGTCACCCAGGAAGCTTCCAGGGCGGAATGGGGACTCACACCCCATGTCTCCCAGATCCTAGTCCAATACAATAACCACTACACACACTGGCTCTCTGAATGTATACCCCATTGACACAAAATCTACCTTTTCTTGGCTTGCCAGGGGCAAATTTATTTTGGGGGAGGGGGTAGAGGGAAGGCCCACGCTACAGGATTTGCCCGTTTCCCACCTGCCGCTTTACCTTGGTAGCCCAGTAAAGGGGGTTCTTCTGAATGGCCCAGGTGCACAGGCCGACTCCACTCTGGCTGATGGCCCGTTTGATCAAGCCTTTGTTGTAGGGCGACAGCGTCTGCAGGGCAGGGAGAAGGAGAGCTCAACATTTTATCCAACAAAAAGTTAGCTGCAGCGCCCAGAACAATTTCAGAACCGTATCACTGCTTGGCCCTACAAATCTAGCAACAGGAACCCATAAGAAATGGGGCTGTATAGTTCAGTTGTGGAACTCCCTGCCCCAGGATGTGGTGATGGCTGCCCACTTGGAAGTCTTTAAGAGGGGAGTGGACATGTTCATGGAGGAGAGGGCTATCCATGGCTACTATAGTCATGATGCATACCTATTCTCTACAGTATCAGAGGAACATGCCTGTTATATTAGGTGCCAAGGAACATTGTGGGCTTCCTGGAGGCACCTGGTTGGCCACTATGTGGACAGACTGTTGGACTTGATGGGCCTTGGTCTGATCCAGCATGGGTTGTCTTAGGTTATTATGAGCATGCCTATTATATGAGGTACTTTGGAACAAAGGCAGGATAATGCTGCTGCAGTTGTCTTGCTTGTGGGCTTCCTAGAGGCATCCAGTTGGCCACTGTGCGAACAGACTGCTGGGCTTGATGGACCTTGGTCTGATCCAGCCTGGCTTTTTTAATGTTCTTAAGACAGTGCAGACCTAAAAAGTGTTTCAGCGTTCTAAATCCGTGGAAGTTAATGGGCTAAGAAGGGCATAAATCTGCTTAGAATTGCACTCAGTCAGTCAATTAAAAAAATGAAATGCCTACAAATTCATTATGGGTGACAGACACTATCTTAAGGAAAGACATTCCTCCCACTCTCTTGCAGCTGAGGGATTGCATTTCTGAAACCGTGCTTGCGTCACCTGCACTTTGGGGCCAGGAAGCAATTTTCCTCCAGGCCAGATTGGCCAGGGATCCTGGAGGGTTTTTTTAGGGGGGGTTGCCATCTTCTGGGAATGGAGTAGGGGTCACTGTGTGTGTGTGTGTGTGGGGGAGGTATTTGTGAATTTCCTGCATTTTGCAGGAGATTGGATTAGATTACTCTTGTGGTACCTTCCAACTCTACGGTCATTTATGCAGGAGAAATTTGTGTTTGGTTTGCTGTACAGTTTTCTGGTCTGAATTCTCAAACATCGTATGCATCGATGCATTCTCAAACATCGGATTCTCCCCCTCCCAATCCCAAGATTACCTTGTGATTAATTAGGCATCCCCAGTTAATCATGGAGCTTTTGCGTCCCTCCGCCTGAAAACACAGCCTTGTTGCACTTTACTTGGAGGGGGTGGATCAGCTCTTAAAGGGACTGCATGTGCTTTTGCTGGGTATTTCTCCCCACCTTTCTTCAACAGCTCCAGGTAGGGAGCTGCCTTCCAACCTTTGCAGCCTTTCTTCAGTGTCTTCCTGTACATTTCATGAAGGTTTAACTCCTTCTTTTGAGCTTTGCTTTGAAGGAAGGGGTTGGATGGGAGGGACAGACACGTGGGAGGGAGAAGCCAAAATGGGCATGGGGAGAGAAACCCGGTTAAGAGCTATGCATGGAAATAGGGGGAATTTGCATTGCTCTTGCCTTGAAGCTGTATTTAAATTCATCCTAAAACAGGATCCTAGAATTGCAGGGGAAGAATGAGGCCAGAGCGAAGTCACATCTGAAGGTCGGTAAAATCATGGATAATGCAAAAGACTGCGAAGTACATATCCCTGCATAAATGGCCTATGATTCTATGCCCAGGCATGCCTCTAGGGGTTGCTCACCTAGTTCAGCTCTCAATACAATTCCTGCCACACAATGTGGAGCAGCTGAACTGGTGAAATCCAACACATCAGCCAAAAGGGGCCGAGTCTATTAAACAAAACTATAAGGCAACACGATGCATTGTGGGAGCCCAGAAAGAAGCCAGCACCTGCAATGAGACGCTGACTGCCCCCGCTGACTCCCCGAAGATGGTGATGTTCTCGGGGTCTCCTCCAAAAGCCTTGATGTTTCTCTTCACCCAGGCGATGCCCATGTGCTGGTCTTTGAGCCCGTAGTTTCCTGAGGGAAGGGGGGAAAACGCATTTCAGAGGGGAAAAGTCAAAGGCGGGCGGGCTGAAAGCATGTTTCGTTCAGGTCGGTCCCTGAACCCATTCATGGGTTAAAAAGATATCTGTACATTTCCAAAGCACACATGAGGTGTTGAAGGTAGTGGGAAGATTATCCTGACAGTGATTATTGTAGGTATAACCTGTTTTTACTGCATTATCTGTAATTACTGCACCCTGTAATTTACCTTCTGTATTGTTTATAGCATACCTCGCTTTAGATAGGGTGGTGGTGGAAAATACTGCCAACTCGCAGCCGACCTATGGAGACCCTACAGGGTTTTCAAGGAAACAGACAAACAGAGGTGGTCTGCCATTG
This sequence comes from Euleptes europaea, assembly GCF_029931775.1. NCBI lineage: Eukaryota > Metazoa > Chordata > Lepidosauria > Squamata > Sphaerodactylidae > Euleptes > Euleptes europaea. Next base: position 51,949,370 of record NC_079325.1, on the reverse strand, counting down.
CCTGCCCCTGTGTAGCAGCCCTGGACTTCCTTGGTGGTCTCCCATCCAAGTACTGACCAGGGGCGACCCTGCTTAGCTTCTGAGCTATCCTGAGCTATCCATGTCAGGGCTTAGATAGTTCACCACCCCATAATGCTGTAACTCTAATCCTATTTCAATGTTCATTGGTTGCCTTTTGCCATCTGTCTACACTTTTTTTTGGGGGGGGGTTGTTTATCCTTGAGTCTCAGAGAGAAAGCTGGACTATAAACAAAACATGTTTCAGCAAAAATTCAATTTGAACCCCAAGAGTTTTTTACTTGGTATAATGCCACCGGAATTGTCCTTGCAACTAAAAGACTTATTCAGACATGCCACAACGGTGGCGAGAGTTGTTCTCGCAAGAAGATGGAAACAACCAATGTTGCCAGATGTAGACGATTGGAAAGACAAAATGATGGAATACGCTACAATGGCTAAAATTACCCACATGATGAATACAACTGATGAAGAGACCCTCGATCAGTTTAATGATAAATGGAAACTGTTTTATAGAAACATAGAAACTGATGGTTGAAATCCTATAAAGATAGTAATAGATTAAATGTTATAAACATAGGTTAATTTATAGTGAAGTTAACTCCTAGTAAGAGATAGTCTGCTTGATTAATTGAAAAATCAGATGCTGTAACTATGCTGCAACTTTCTTTTTTTATATACTCTATCCGCAGACGGATCCCTTACCCTCTTTTTTCCTTCTGTATCCCCTATTTGAAATAAAAAAATAATAAAAAAAACAAACGAAGTAAGTAGTAAATCAAACACTTAGAAAATTCAATAGACTGGTCACCTCTCACACTGCAAAGGAAAGGCCACTACCAGAATTCTCATTTTCATTCCCTATGAAGGTGCTAAAATATCCCAAACAGTCTAATTTACTTGGGATGCCCGGGAGAAAGGAGGGTGTATAAACAATTTAAATAAATAAAATCAGCAGCGGCTCAATTAACGTTTGGAGACCAAAGCAAAGCTCAAAGTTATTATTGTCCCATCAAGCTGTTGGGATGGGTTGAGCACACCCCAATGGCCCCTGCGCCCCTAAATTCCATAAGAGCCAGTATTCTACAGAGCACAGACTTGATTATAGCCACTCACCTGGTCACCTGTGGTGAGTCAGGATTATTTACAATAACCCGGCGAGAAAAGTTTCAGGAAAGCTGGGTCTATTCCCCACACACACAAATAATGAATAGGTTTGCACTGGTGGTAGGGTTGCCAGCTTTGGGTTGGGAAACACCTGGAGATTTTGGGGGTGGAGCCTGAGGAGGGAGGGGAGGGACTTCAATGCCATAGAGTCCAATTGCCGAAGAGTCCATTTTCTCCAGGGAAACTGATCTCTGTCGGCTGGAGATCAGTTGTAATAGCAGAAGATCTCCAACTAGTACCTGGAAGTTGGCAACCCTAATTGGTGAGTCGGTAACTTTTGTGAACTCCCTTGCAAGAATGACAGAGCGAAAGGTACTTTCATCCTACCGGGAGGAACAGTACGCAAGACAAACAGGACCAAAATTGGCAGCGGGCTAACAAGACTAATCAGTTATCTTGGGATAACAACCCTCCGGCACCTTTAATCGCTACCTTGTTTACAGTCGCCAAGGCTGCGAATAACAACCAACACAGTTTATTTTTTAAACTCGGGTACAAGAAGTATGATGCAACAGACCAACTCAATGGCTGCACCGGACTGTACGCGTGGGTGCACTTAAGCAGGTTGGGCCCTGGTCAGTATGGGAGACCACCAAGGAATGCCAGGGGCTCTACAGAAAGACAGACAACGGCAAACCGACTCTGTTGGTCTCTTGCCTTGAAAACCCTACTGGGTTGCCGTACGTTGGCTGCGATGTGTTGCTGCTTCTGGATAAAAAGCCGGAGGTCCCAGCCTGTGCCAAAATTGAACTTTCTCACCATCTCCAAGCGGAGCTGGTTCACACATTCAGCCCCAGGTCATCAAGTCCTGGCAAACCAAACCACAGACTGTACATGTGAACTGGCCCAACAGTACAGAAGAGTGGAGCACACTAGCAGTGCTGCAGCCATCGGCCCTATAATCCCACCAAGAAGCAGTTTTAGAAATGTGTTCCAGGGAAGCTGGTCATGGTCTTCCCCGCTGCTCACACCCATCCGCTGGAGAGAGAGAGAGGACTGCGCGCGAGTGTCAGTCATCTTCATTTGCATAGAGCAGGGGTCCCAATGGGGTGCCTGTGGGCACTGTGGCACCCGCTTAACAGTTTTCCCAGTGCACACCAAGTGTTTTCAGAAAGCAGGTGGGGCCAGCTGGGGCTTTTGCCCATTGGCAATTTGATTGCCTGTGCAGATTTAAAAAAAAACTTGTGCTGTGGTGGCAGCTGCTGCCAAAACAAAAGAATCTTCCCTGTGTGACTGAAGATAAGCAGCAGCAGCCATTTTGTGGCTTGCTACGCCTCCTGCAGCAGCCATTTTGTGGTAGCTGTTATGTCGCTGCGCCCACAATTCCAAAGGCGCCTGCCAGCCCAAAAAGCTGGACCATATCCCAGAGTCCTCCACAACCAACACAGACTGGCTGCTTCCTGAAAACAGAGACATGGAGTGCCTCGGACCAGAGATTGAAATCGCTAGGATGTATCATCCATACCAACCTAGAAAGACGCCAAAGAGGTGTGGGGAGAAACCACCTCCCCACAAGGGGCCTTACCTGGCAGGCTATCGTCTCCAGTGCTGAGGAAACCAAGGGGTCCCAGGCGGTAGTTCAAAGTCACCACGATGACCTTCCCCCGGGTGGCAATCTCCTCCCCGTCGTAGAGGTAGTTCTTCAGGAAGTTGGCGCCCTGCCCGCCTCCCCAGAGAAAGGCGCCCCCATAGATCCAGATCATCACGGGCAAGTTGGTGGAGACTGAAGCATAAAAGGAGGAGCCGGGAGGAAAGAAAAGGAAGGTTGGGTGAAAACGGCAAGCCGGAAACTGACAGGTGTTAAATCCACTTTCTCACACAATTGCATTCTGGGTTCTTTGGCCACAAAAGACGGAGTTGGTGGTAGAAAAGTGCCAGAGTCCAGCAGCACCTTCAAGGCTAACAAAATTTCTGGCAGGGTAGGAGCTTTCATGAGCCACAGCTCACTTCTTCAGAGAGGAAAGCTGTGACTCTCGAAAGCTAATACCCTGCCAGAAATGTTGTTAGTCTTTAAGGTGCTATTGGACTCTGGCTCTTTTCTACTGCTACAGATAAACATGGCTACCCATTGTAAACTGTCTCTGTGGTGTTGGTGGGAATGGGTGCCCCCGGTATCCGAGCAACTCCACTTCCTCTCTTGCCAACCAAAATCCAAGCCAGCGAGACCCCTCCCCGTGTGTCCGGGCTACTTCTGCCTCAGTCAAGTGGGCAGCTCTCACACCCAAGCCCCACTGCCCCAACTCTTTTAGACCTTACCTTGCTTTTTCCCTTGAGGGACCCAAATATTCAGGTACAGGCAATCTTCGCTGCCACGTGTGTCTGTCTGGGTAAGTGTGGACTGCATGCAGCGATTCTTGTACTCCTTGGCTTGCAGGGTGCCTAAGACGAAAGGGAGGAAATTGGCAACTTCTGGGGAAAGGTGACTGGGCGTTGGGTTCAAATCCCAATCTTCACAGTTGTATTAACAGATACTCCACAGAGGCACAGGAGAGAACTGTGTCGGAACAGGGATCCCACTGCGATTAGCAAAAACGTCAAAGCATTTTTCTTATTACCAAGCAAAAGTGTAAAATCCAATCTTGTTCTTAATTAATAACCCCCCAAAATCTTGCATGAGGCTCCTGAATTAGCAGGACATGTGGAATACTGCAGGGTTAGATAGATCCTACTGGAATACACAAGGCTGTAGAAGGTCACTAATTCTGACCATGTTTCGCCTGTCTCTGCCTTATAGGACATCCAGGTCATTTATGCAGGGGAAATTTGCATTTGGTTTATTGCACAGTTTTCTGCTCAGAATTCTCAAACATCATATGCATGAGGGATTCTCTCCCCCTCCCCCCATTCCAGGAGTACCTTGTGGTTAATTAGGCATCCCTAGTGAGTCCCTCCCCCTGAAAACTCAGCCTTGTTGTGGTTTACTTGGAGGGGGCGGGTCAGCTCTTAAAGGGACTGTGTGTGCTTTTGCTGGGTATTCCTCCCCACCTTTCTTCAACAGCTCCCTGCCGGGAGCTGCCTTCCAACCTTTGCAGCCTCTCTTCGGTGCCTTCCTGCACATTTCATGAAGGTTTAACTCCCTCTTTTGTGCTTTGCTTTGAGGGAAGGGGTTGGATGGGAGGGACAGACATGTGGGAGGGAGAAGCCAAAATGGGTGTGGGGAGAGAAACCCAAAGTTAAGAGCTATGCATGGAAATAGGGGGAATTTGTGTTGCTCTAGCCTTGAAGCTGTATTTAAATTCATCCTAAAACAGGATCCTAGAATTGCGGGGGAAGAATGAGGCCAGAGCGAAGTCACGTCTGAAGGTCGATAAAATCATGAATAATGCAAAAGAAGCCTTGAAGCAGTCCAGCAGGGACTGTGAAGTAAATACCCCTGCATAAATGGTCCCAGTCCCAGTACTTAGGATATCGCCATTCTGCTAGAACTCGGAAGAAGACACCTAATGCGATACTGACTGCAAAGACTGGCTTCCTGAAAATCTGGACTTCCAGATTGTTTTATGTTTTTAAAGAGCAAATAAGCAAGTTTCTTGCTGCTAAGGAAGGCTTGAGAGTTATCTGGCAGGGCCTGCAGAAAACCTCAGGTAGCCGAAGAAGATTTTAATTTTTCAGACTTCAACAATGCAGTCAGAGGGCTTCTAATTTTAAGACAGTTATTTCCGGCATAGGAGGAGTGTCTTCTGGTGCCGATTGCTAGCTACAAGTATTAGACGACAAGGTGGACACAATGGGGGATGATTGCTGTTTGCTCAAGGCATTCAGCACCATTACTAGCAAAAAAAATCAGACTAAATGACACAAAGTAAGAAAAATTATACAAATTGAGTTGATTTGTAAGGTGCACACACAGCCCTGCTCTACCACTGAGCCACGGCCCCTCCCCAATCTCCTCACCCCCCCATAAGGGAATAAGCAACATATTATTGACCTCTTTTACAGGGCTGCCATAATACAGGTTGAGTATTCCTTATCCAGACATCCGATATCCGGACTGATCCGAAAAGTGGACCATTACTCCCAGGCCCTCAGCAATGCCACTGACGGTTCAATGTACACAAATTTATTAAAAATATTGTTTAAAATTACATTCATGCTATGCGTATATATAAAACATAAATGGATTTCGTGTTTAGACTTGGGTCCCATCCCCAAGAGTTCTCATTATGTATATGCAAAAATTCCAAAATATTCCACAATTCGGAAAGATACGAAATACGGACCACTTCTGGTCCCAAGCAGTCCGGGTAAGGGATACTCAACCTGTACAACCAACAGTGCAGTATGACTTGCAAAGCCCAAATGTCATTTATGATGTTAGGTAGCAGAAGAAAGTAGAGAGACCCTTACCTGGCCAGCCAGGGTGAGGCTGGGGGTCTTCGAGTGTCTTCGTAGGCGCAGCAAAAGGGATTCCCTTGAAGATATCCACATAATCCCCAAAGAGGCCCAGCTTCTTATTAACTCCTTCAATGAAGCCTCCCTCTGTGTTCACGATGCCCAGCTAAACTCACACCGGAAGAGAGAAGAAAAACCATCAGACCCTTTCACACAACCCCGGCACGGTCAGGTCAGAAAGTCACAGATGACAGCAATACACCAGAAGCCTAAAGGTGGAGAAGAAAAGCCCGTTCAGGCTTATCAACACATACCATGAATGGAGGGGTATTGATAGATTTTTTAAAAAGCCATTGCAGTGGCTCAGTAGGAGAGCATCTCCTTGGCACGCAGAAGGTCCCAAGTTCAATCCCCAGCATCTCCAGCTAAAAGGATCAGGTGGTAGATGATGCAAAAGGCCTCCGCCTGAAACCCCACAGAGCCATTGCCAGTGTGAGTAGACAAGGCTGACCTTGATAAATCAACGGTCTGACTCAGGATAAGGCAGACTTGGGTGAGCGGCTATAGCTCAGGGGTAGAGCATCTGCTTGGCATGCAGCAGGTCCCAGGTTCAACCCCCAGAATCTCCAGCTAAAATGACCAGGCAGTAGATGATAGGACAGACCTCTGCCTGAGACCCGAGAAAGCTGCTGAAAGTCTGAGTAGACAAGATTGACTTTGATGGACCAATGGTCTGATTCAGATTAAGGCAGCTTCGTGTGCCACCAAAACACAAGGTCCGGTACTACAGTGGTCTCCATAGACATCCAGAAAGCTAAAGTTGGCTTTGGAAGACCCCTGTCAAATTTCTCCCTAGCCTCCTTTGAACACATGTTCGCACACACACACAGCCTATCACAAACTTCTTTTGAAGAGGAGTTGGTTTTTATACCCTGGTTTTCTCTGCCTTTAAGGAGTCTCAAACCAGCTTACAATCATCTTCCCTTCCTCTCCCCACAACAGACATCTTGTGAGGTAGGTGGGGCTGAGAGAGTTCAGAGAGAGCTGTGACTGGCCCAAGTACCCGGCAGGCTTCAATGTGGAGGAGTGGGATTAGAGTCCACTGCTCCTAACCACTACACCATGCTGGCCTCATTTGAAAGTTTAAAAATCATTTTGCAACACAACGCAGGGAGTGCTGTTGAAAAAAACACAAACCAATCCGAAAACCCTCACAGCATTAGAATGGGCTCTTTGGATCGTGGCCTTTGAATGGTAGAAAGAAGCCTTCCAGGTATTTCTTCTCTCAAGCTAATAGCTCTTTCTTGCCATTGCACAAAAGGGTGTTATGCCCATCATTTGCCATCTCCCCATCCTCGCTTACCTTTGCAGCCCTCACTGCCCCCAGGCAGAAGGCGAGGGATAGGTACACAAGGTCCCAGCGAGCCATGGCGCACTTCCACTGGACAGACTCGGCCCCGACACTGACGCCTGCCTTTATAGCAGGAGCGCCAGTCAAGTGAGCTCTATATAGGCCGAGGGAACAGCCTTTCGTCACTCCTTCTGCTGAAAAATTTGGCCCCTACCAGTTTGGCTGAACTTTTCAAGGTAAATGCGAAGGGGGAGGGGGCTTAATGCAGGCGGATTTGCAGCCCCTCCCATCCAACAGCTGGCACCCTCACACATATTCTGGGAGCTATGTAAAGAAGGGGAGGGAAAATCAATAGGAATAGGCAAACTGACAAGTGGATTTTTCAAAATTCATTCTAAGCACCAGCATTACCTTTTTAGGAGAGTGTGAAGCTTATCCAGATACCTGTGCTGCCCAGGCGTCCCTGCATCAATATTTCAAATTCCTGGATTCCCAGTAGCATCAAATCTGTCAGCGCCTGGACAACCTGATGCTGGGATCGTTTCTAGTTCTGTTTAACCCCAGCCGATGTTAAGAGGAGCGCCGGCTTTAGACTCCCATTTCCTTGGACTTCGATAAAAGAAGGTGCAGAAGCACATTCAGGACATAGAGAAGATCCCAGGGTGCTTTAAAAAAACATGACCTCAACTGAAATATGGCAATCTGTGTGTGTGTGTGTAGTGGTTGTTGTGAATTTCCTGCATTGTGCAGGGGGTTGGACTAGATGACCCTGGTGACCCTTCCAACCCTATGATTCTATGTGTGAAGTGCCATCAAGTCGCAGCTGACTTATGGCGACCCCTTACGGGGTTCTCAATGCAAGAGACTAACAGAGGTGGTTTGCCATTGCCTGCCTCTGCATAGCAACCCTGTTATTCCTTGGTGGTCTCCCATCCAAGTACTAACCAGGGCTGACCCTGCTTAGCTTCCAAGATCTGACGAGACTGGGCTATATCAGGCTGCCTTCCCTCCCATTGGCAATCTGTTTGGATTATGCAAATTCAAATCGTCAGCACAGTTTGCATTCTGCATAATTTAACCACGGGGAAGGTCCAGAAATTCTGCTAGGCACTGAAACACCAACCCTTCTAGCTATATAGATTAAAATGTTGCCCCGAGTCTCCAGAGCCCTCAATGGAATGGCCCAGACCAGCCCGATCTCTTCAGATCTCGGAAGCTAAGCTAGGTCGGACCTGGTCAGGACCTGGATGGGAGACCAACAAGGAATACCAGGGTCATGACGTGGAGGCAGGCAATAACAAATTACCTCTGAATGGCTCTTGTCTTGTAAACTTCACAGGGGTCGCCATAAATTGGCTGCGACTTGGCGGCACTTTCCACCCCCACCAAAAGTCTCCAGAAGCTGAATTTTGCACCTAGCCTTACCTTCTGGCCTGTGGAACTGCAGCACATACAGTACCGTGATCAAGGGTCCGCTACACTAAACGAAGGCACGTCTTGAGGTGACCGCAAGCCATTACCTACATGACCCACAGATCTGAGGAAAGGAAGAGTCCCACCTAACAAGAGGACTCAAAACTGAGCAGGGTGATGGACATTTGTGAGCTACAAGGCAGAAAGGGACAAAATTATGTATTTCATTTTAAAATCCTCGCCGACATTTTAATTGCCTCTTAGAAACTGTGGCTAAAGGCCACAGCCTAACGGTTTTGAAAATGCAAGTACACACACAAAACCCTGCCGTTGACACAAAACAAAAGTCTATTACAAGAAAAAGACAACGTCAAGACGAGAACAGGTTTGAGAGAACTCGGTTTGTTCCAAAAAACAAGGGAGTCACTAGGACGGTCTGGAGCCTCCATAAAAGCGGCCTAAAGCTACTGCTTGATCAACTCTGTCCCTGCGGTCTGCACAGCAAGAGTCCATTTCCTCTGCCCATGCTCAGTGATCCAGAGGATGTGTATTAGCGTGACGGCCACTGCAGCTGCCTTTGGCCACTTCTGCAAGAACCAGCTTTGGAATCGAACGTCCTCAGCCGTCTGGTTGATCCAAGGCAACGGGCAGGCTGAGAAGTAGCAGAGCGGCATGTGGAAGGAAGCAGATGCCGGCTGCCAAGGATGATGCGCCCTTACAAAGAAACATGAGAAAGGGCGAGACCTAAAAGGGACACGACGACATCCTGGAATGTCAGATGCCACTAGCTCCACACAGGCCGCTTACGCTTGGGACAAACCCTGAGGCAGCATGCATCGAGATCGATCGTAGGCAGAGCCTGTAAAGAAGTGAAGCGGATCAGCATGCATCAGATTGGGTCTGGAGACCGAGTGGGCTCGCCAGCATGCCGCCGAAATGAAGGGAAGCCAAAGCCCTCCCCAGCAAGAGGCCCATAATGTCAGCTCTGGGGGGAATTACACGTAGTCCAGAATCTCTGTTTCCATTTCATTTTCACTCCCATCAGAGGGCTTGAATTCATCCTCCTCCTCTTCCTCCTCCTCCTCTTCCTCCCCAGACTCAAAGGTTAGCTGCTCTTTGCCCTCTTCTGCATTCGACGCGCTTGTGAACAGGGCTGAAACAAATCAGGGAAAGGGATTGAACACCGGGCAGGGGAGGTCTCCTACGCATGCAGGGCAAATGCTACTGGGACCTGAGATCTTATCGTGCCAGTCACTCGTTTGTTAAGAGACCCAAAAACGGCAACCTGTTAGAAATGAGCAAGGCTGAAAGCTTTCAAGATGCTGAGGAAGCTGCAACCAACAACCTCACAAACGTTTCTAGCAGGTTTCTCCAACTGAGGAGTCCCCAACCTTTTTGAGCCTTTAGGCACCTTTGGAATGCTAATACAGCATAGTCGACATAGCCACAAAATGGCTGCTGCAGGAGAGGGAGCCAGCCACAAAATATAGGTCTGCACCATGACTGGTATCCATTTTGACTAGTAGCCATGGATAGCCCTCTCCTCCATGAGCATGTCCAAGGGTGGTATGACCGCAGCCGTTTTATTCTCTATTCCCTGTCTAATTATGGCCAGAACGGAATTTGCCTTTTTGTACAGCAGCCGCACTAATCATAGTAGTGACATATCCATCGGGGTTGCAGTTGTTGTAAGCGTTACTGAGAACGTTTTGGACACTCGGAAGAGCTATGCCAAGTCTCAAAAACTTCTAGCCAGGAAAGCAAAGTTAGTGCCCACAGCACTCCACACCAGTCTGCCGGTTTCCCCCCCTACTCTGGCGCCTAAAAACATGGACCGTTACAGCCAGAGATTGCATATGTCTATTAAGCAGCTGCAGGAAGAAGGTGTCTTAAGGCAGTTAGAAAGGAGCAGTCCCTGCTCACAGTTCTAAAGCAGTGGTTCCCAAAGTGGGCAGTACCACCCTCTGGAGGGCGGTGGGATTACCTAGAGGGGCACTAAGAGGCACGGGAACAGCAGGGGGGCACTAGAGGCGGGCCCCTTCAACTGTGTTGTTCACTAATTTATAATAGATCAAGCTATGGCACCATGCTGGCAAATTTGGTGGAAACTATCCAATTTTTTTTCAGACTTTGAAGAGCTAGTACCACTGGATCAAGTTCATCAGTTCTGTTGAATAAATTTCAACTAAAAAGTTTTAATTTGATTTTGAATAGATGTGCAATTAATTGTTACTGTTTTGAAATTTTATTGTTCTTATCTTCTTTAGTGCATCATGCAACCCCCTATTTTGAATAATGCTTTTTATAGGATAGGGTAGGGGGCGCTGGGGTTGAGTTTGTGGAACCAAGGGGGCAGTGGCCTGAAAAGTTTGGGAACCACTGGTCTAAAGAGATGCAGGAAGGAGGACAGAGAAGAGGACCCAATCCTCTGAGAAAGATCACAGCAAGAAGAGTAATCTTGCCAGAACCTCATGAAGAAGTCACTGGACAGAACGAAGCCTCCGTCACATGGCGAGTATTCCAGTGATTGAGATAAAGAAAAGGAAGGCAAGTGTCAGAGGTAGAAGTAGGGAGCTGAAGAAGAAAAGATCAGAAGTGCAAAGCTGGGAGGGGGAGGGGGAAGGATGCCTTACCAGGCCTTTTGGAGCGGATGATCTGCTTGATCATGAGAGACATGGTGTCCCTGAGGTCATCGCTGGTCTTAGGAAGGCACCATCCGTCCCGCTCGGTGCACACTGACTCCATGCCGTCGTTCCTGTGGATGATCTTCTGCAAGCTGAACAGAGACCAACCTCAGGATCACCCCCATCCGGGCAAAGAGGAGGGGAGGGGCTGTGCCTCAGTGGTAGAACATCTGCTTGGCATGCAGAAGGTCCCAGGTTCAATCCCCAGCATCTCCAGTTAAAGGAACCAGGCAAGTAATGTGATTTGAAAGACCTCTGCCTGAGACCCTGGAGAGCCGCTGCCAGTCTGAGTAGACAATACTGACTTGGATGGGCCGAGGGTCTGATTCTAAGGCAGCTTCATGTGAGAATGGAACTACTCAGGGCAGCTCTTCAAAAGGCTGGCCCTGCTCTCGGACTGAAGAAAGAGCTCTACGCTGAAAAAAGCGAAGACTCATCGTGCGCGGATATGCCGAGCCAGCCACGCAACCCGGCAACTCATTGGCTCCAGACTTTAAAATTCCCAGGCCTCCCTTGGACAGGATTTTCAGGGTTCAATAAGTAAATTGATCAAACAAAACCCAAGCAGTTCTTGGAAGAAATGTTACAGCCAACACTAAACAGAACCAGAGGCAAATCCATGTTTGCGACTATCAGTGGGAAGCGGTGGCCAAATCATTACTCCCTGATGCGTATGCTGGAATGACGCATGGATTGGAAAACACATGCCTGTTGCAGTAAAGCTTTCAGGTGTATACCTATATGTGTGAAGTGGCCCTCAGAGGTAACATGACATTGAGCGAGTGCAGATGAGAACGATGAGGATGAGCAGGGGCCTGGAGACCAAGCCCTACAAGGACAGGCTGAGGGAACTGGGAAAGTTCAGTCTGGAGAAGAGGAGGTTGAGGGGGGACTTGATTGCTCTCTAAGTTCTTGAAGGGCTGTCACTTAGAGGAGGGCAGGGAGCTGTTCCTGTTGGCAGCAGAGGATAGGACTCGCAATAAGGGAAAGAAGGGTAAGGTGGGGAGAACAGAGAATGTCAGCCTCTTTCCTCTCCCCCTTCCACTCTACCCCATCTCCCCCACACACACACACACCACAGTTCTCCTCCCCTCTCTTTGATTTGGCATTGGTAAAGAGTCCTGACCTGGATAGCCCAGGCTATCCTGACCCCATCAGACCTCAGAAGCTAAGCAGGGTCGACCCTGGCAAGTATGTGGGTGGGAGACCTCCAAGGAATACCAGCGGCGTGACGCGGAGGCAGGCAATGGCCAACCACCTCTGGACATCTTTTGCCTTCAAAACCCTACTGGGTCACCATAAGTCAGCTGTGACTTGACAGCGGGAAAAAAGCACACACATACGACACTGAAACTTAAGGTTTGCCAAAGTCTCTTAAGAGGGGCCAACCATTGCTGCTTGTGACAAACAAAGAGTTAATCCTTGAGAGTAGCTCAGAGAAAGGGAGTGGGCGGAGCTAAGGAGCTCACTCTCTCTGTTAGAACCTAACAACAAAAGAAAGGCCCTGCTGGATCAGACCCAGGCCCATCAAGTCCAGCAGTCTCTTCACACAGTGGCCAACCAGGCCTCTAGGAAGCCCACAAACAAGACGACTGCAGCAGCGTTATACTGCCTGTGTTCCATAGCTCCCGTTATATTAGGCATGCTCCTCTGATCCTGGAGAGAATAGGTCTGCATCATGACTAGTATCCATTTTTACTAGTAGCCATAAATAGCCCTCTTCTCCATGAACACGTCCACCCCCCTCTTAAAGCCTTCCAAGTTGGCTGCCATCACCACATCCTGGGGCAGGGAGTTCCACAATTTAACTGAAGAAAGGAAAGGATTCTGATTTTGGTAACCGGAGTGTTCAGTAGATGTTTGACTCTGGGAACCTGAGGGTTCAGGTTTGCCTAAGCTGGTGTGAAACAAATCCTGTGGAGTGACAGTCAGAGGTTGGGAGGGAAAGGGACCCTTTCTCAGGTCACTGGAAGGGAATAGCTTCTGGGAAGGAGTTATTCCAAATACAGGGTGTTTTTTAGGGATTACTGCCACAAAAGTGGGGTATATCTGTAGTGAGAACTGGAAGAGAGATTTGAGGAGAAATCTCCATACTTCTGTGTTTCTCCAACTTCCCTGACTGCTAGGCAGCAGAGTCTGAATAGAAACATCTATAAGAAGTTCTGGGAACTGAACTGAATTTGTGAACTTAAGTTCAGAATTGTAATTCTGTACCAACTAAGCCATCTAAGATCTATGCCTTCTCTGAAATGAAACTTATAAAATAGCTCTGGTTCTATGCTTTTCCTAACCACCGTTTCCCCTCCAAATCCATCCCTTGTACAGTGTTTAATAAATCTCTGTTATTGGTGTGTTAACTTGAAAAAGCCTCTGGTGTCTCATTTCTTCTGAGGTAAAATGAGTAAAAGGGACTAAGAAGGAGAAAATTAAAACTCCAAATAAACATTCTGGCAAACGATCAAGTCATCTCTCTCTCTCCCTCAGCAGGGGATGGGGAAAGGGGGATCGTGATACAGCTCAACCCCCCCTCCTCCCACTGCAGACCCCCATTATTCCCATTTCTGAGGTTCTAACGAAACCTCCCCCAAAAACAAAATTTCAGGGTGTGCATCAGTGGTCTGTATCAGCAACAGCACAAACCGTGCAACACAGACCGACCATACAGCAGATTCCAAGGGTCGGCGTACATACCATTCCACGTTCAAGTCACAGAGCTGATAGAACATCTGTCGATAGGGGGGCAGGGACCCTTCTCGGAAGATGTAGATCGAATCCTAAAATGGGGGGGAGGGGAGAGAAACAGTAACTGTGCTTTCAGATGGGTTGCCTGGTTAGTGCGTAGCAGCAAAATAAGACAGGTGTCCAGTGGCACCTTGAAGACTAACACAATTTATCCCAGCACAGGGGTTGATTCCCAGATTGTGTTTCATCCCAGTGGCTCAACTACTGGAGAAGACCTTGGCTCAGTGTGGTGGTGGTGGGGGCTGGTCCATCATTATATCTTTTCTATTCACCTTAGAGAGCCAGTGTGGTGTAGTGGTTAAGAGTGGTGGTTTGGAGAAGTGGACTCTGATCTGGAGAACCGGGTTTGATTCCCCACTCCTCCACATGAGCAGCGGAGGCTAATCTGGTGAACTGGGTTGGTCTCCCCACTCCTCCACATGAAGCCAGCTGGGTGACCTTGGGCTAGTCACAGTTCTCTCTGAGCTCTCTCAGCTCACCTACCTCACAGGGTGTCTGTTGTGGGGAGGGGAAGGGAAGGTGATTGTAAGCCAGTTCGATTCTTCCTTAAGTGGCAGAGGAAGTCGGCATATAAAAACCAACTTCTTCTTCTTTGGCAACCCATCCTTTCTGAAGAACCCAGGCTGGGAGAACTCCTTGTTCAACATAATCCCTCCCTTCCCAAACACCTTTGCCTCACGTCTTCGCACCCCTTTAGGTGTGCCTCACATCACTCACCCCCAGCTGGCTAGAGATCTATGTGATGTTTATTATGCTTCTACCCTGGCTTTCTATGAGCCCCGTGGCGCAGAGTGGTAAGCTGCAGTACTGAAGTCCAAGCTCTGCTCACGACCTGAGTTCAATCCTGACGGAAGTTGGTTTCAGGTAGCCAGCTCAAGGTTGACTCAGTCTTCTATCCTTCCGAGGTCGGTAAAATGAGTACCCAGCTTGCTGGGGGTAAAGGGAAGATGACTGGGGAAGGCACTGGCAAAGCACCCCGTAAACAGGGGACCTTTACCTTTTACCCTGGTTTTTCTGGGAATGGAATAGGGGTCACTGGGGGGTGAGGGTGGGGAGGTAGTTGTGAATTTCCTGCATTGTGCAGGGAGTTTGAATAGATGAGCCTTGTGGTCCCTTCCAACTCTATGATTCTTCCTCCTTTCCAAAAAATTCTGATCAGTTGGGGGAAGAGGCAGGATTGCAATGGTTTCCCCATCAGGTCGCTTATCTGTGCCATCAATCCACACCATGACTGCATGCAACACCCAGACCCTTACAGGTCTCATCACACCCAAAGGCAGCGCCTCTACATCAAGTAAGGTAAAGGTAGTCCCCCGTGCAAGCACCAGGTCATTATTGACAGATGGGGTGACATCACATCACGACGTTTACTAGGCAGACATGAGCCATCTCACCTAGAAAACAACTTAAAAGCCTCTACGAGCCAGAAAAGGACCATCAGCCATCCAGAGAAGCATCTTCTTCCTAAGACATAGGGACCAGGAAGTGTGAAGCACACAGTAAGCAAGACTCACCTTCAGTTTGTACTTGCTAAACGCTGGCTTTCTTGGGCTGGGGGTCCCAGACGTGCTCAGCCCTTGCTTCAGGTCCTGGATGCCGACCGTGTGACTTGCTGAAAAAGGAGAAGAGGCCCAAATTGCATCAGGGCATCAAGAACACATGATGCTGCCTTATACTGAATCAGACACTCGGTCCATCAAAGTCAGCATTGTCTACATAGACCAGCTGTGGCTCTCCAGAGTCTTTCACATCACCTACCTGCCTAGTCCCTTTAACTGGAGTTGCCAGGAATTGGACCTGGGACCTTCTGCATGCCGATCAGATGCTCTCCCACTGAGCCACAGCCCCTCCCCCACACAGTGCAATGCAATTTCTTCCCCTCTCTTTGAGTTTGTTTTTGGGAAGGAAAATCTTGTGTTGTTAAGTGTCCCCCAGCACAGACAGCTTGCTGAATGCAATAAGAACTGGTCAACAACAGTCAACTTGAGATGGAGTCAAAAGCAATTTTTCCCCCAAAAAGGACAATTTGCATACTCTTCTGGAGATGTACCGGTAAATGCTTCTGGAAATTTTAGTGAATTGGGGGGGGGAATGAAGTTTTATTTTCTGTTTGGGTGGGGGGATATTTTGGAGGAAAACAAACACTTTCTTATATCTAAACTAGTAGTACAACATAAATTTACTTTGCAACCACTCCCATAGCTATGAATTAAAAAGTATAAATGTCTTTACTTTCTACAAGCAGGAAGTCTGAATATACCCTTTAAGTCAGGTGTGTCGAACTCATTTGTTAGGAGGGCCGGATATGACATAAATGTCACTTGGTCGGGCCGGGCCATGTGTAAATAAATAAATAAATGCCATAAAATGTAATGCCAGATACTAGAGATACAAACTTTATAAAAGACACAGGCAAAGTCAATTAATAATATTGTTTTTTACTTAAAAAACAAACAAGCTTACAACAATAACATTCTTCCAGTTTTTTCTTTTACTTAACAGTCTTATTGTTATTGTTTTAAGTACCGTTATATTTTAAGTAAAAAAATAATATCATTAATTGCCTTTGCATGTCTTCTGTAAAGTTTGTATCTAGTCGCTGGCATTAATTTAAAAAAAAAAATTAAGCCAGGGGGGTGGCTGGCTGGCAAGTCTGCAGTGGGCTCGCCAGCCCATATCTGGACTGGGGGGAGGGATGCCTTGGCTGGTGAGCCTGCAGCAAACTCACCATCCCAGATCTGGACTGGGGGGGTGGCATGGCTCCTTTGGCTAGCAACCCTGCAGCAAACTCACCAGCCCAGACCTGGACTAGAGGAGGACTGGTAACCTTAACTAGTAAGCCAGCAGCCCTCTCCCAGTCCAGAAAGACAGGGGCCATTTATTCATGGTAATTAGCAGCGCGTTCTGCATATTTTTTTGAATTTTACATGCTTAACCGTCACTCCGGAAGTGACTGCGAAGCCTGCGTAGACCTGCTTCGCATTACTAAAGAGACTACTTAACACGATCTTTGGCGTTTGCCGCAAAGAATCCTCCTCAAGGAACCATGCAAAACAACAGTAGCATGTTAGCTATGCACATGTTAATGACTATGCAAACAGGAACAAAGCAGCAGGAGAGAGGTGGGGGTGGAATTTCTCCTTTTGTGTCAGGACCGTGAATAGGCATTTTTAAAGTCGCATTAAAAAAAGAGCTTTGAGAGAGTATCAAAATTGACCATGAATAAATGGCCAGAGAGAAAGAGAAATAAAGAAGGAGAAATAGACAGAAAGAGTGAAACAGGAGAGGAAGGGGGGAGGGTGGGGAGAGAGAGAGAGCGCCAGAGGGAGAGAAAGAAAGAAAGAAAGACTGTTCTGGCCCCAGGAAGCCCAGAAAGAGAGAGAGAGAACAAGGAAGAGAGGGAGAGCGAGAGCAAGGAAGGAAGACGATGGGGAAGGGACGGGGCAAGGCAACTGGATGCACTCGGGCCGGAGCGGCCCTGGAAACCCTAGAAAGGGTGGGGGGAGTGGGGGCTGGCTGCCTTGGCTCCGGGGGCCGGAGAAAAGCCCCCCGGGGGCCGGATCCGGCCCACGGGCCTGGGGTTTGACACCCCTGCTCTGTCTAAAGAGCAAATATAAATATACCCTCTAAGTGCAAATTGCCACACTCTTCTCCTACCCTAGCACTGGCATCTGACCTTTTGCCATCTGAGAGATTGGGAAAAATAAAAAAAATGGAAAATAGATAACAAAAAGTTTGTAGTAAAGAAAAAAATGTGGAAATCTCCACAGGAAAATGTGGAGATCTCCACAGGAAATCTCAGCATCACAACAGGGCTTCAAGTATATTTGTGGAAGAGCTTTGTAACACTGATCTAATCAATAGTGTATTATAATACATGCAGCACATTAACGGTAAACAACATTAGTCAGACAATAAATATATGCTTGAAAATTTTCTGGATATGTCTTCAGCATACACAGGAATTATCATTATCTGATGCTGCACATCATCTTATGTAATGTTCAGGCTACAGCTCTGAGCAAATAAAACGTTGCCTTAACATCCATTTCATTCATTCCAAAAGGGAAAATATTTCATAGGAGGTTTTTCACCCCAAATACTCCCCACCTTTTTCAATTTTTCCAACAGAAAAACTGAGGTGGGAGGAATCCTTCCCCCCGCCAAAAAAGCACATACACACTTTCCCAAAACATTTTCCATTCCACCCCCACCCCCAGGTCCTTATATCTCCATGCTCATTTAATTCAGAGACTGCAATGACGTAGCCCAGAGGTGTCAAACGTAAGACTTGCAGGCCGGATCCAGCCCCTTGCGTGCTCTGATCCAGCCCACGAGCCAGCTGAGGCAGCTGCCACCCCCCAACTCTCGATCTGGGCTGGTGAGGCATGGAAGAACAGAAGAAAAAAGAGGGGAATGAAACCCAACCTAGAAAACAGAAGCTGGGTACCCAAGGTTGAGTGTGATAAATAGAATATATAGATAATGAAAATATAATTTATTTAAGGTGCTCTGTCAAGATAAAAATTATTTTAAAACCGTTAAAACAGCACAATGGCATTTCCTAACAGGTTTTACCAGGTTGATAACTGTACACATTTTATATGTGAGACATATACAGCCCAGTACAACAACTTGGATTGACTCAATAAAGGAAGCCACAGCCCTCAATTTGCAAAACCTGAGCAAGGCTGTCAAAAATAGGACATTTTGGAGGACATTGATTCATAGGGTCGCCATGAATCGGAAGCGACTTGACCGCACTTAACACACACACAACAACTTGAGACAATCTTACCAGATGTTTGTATAATTGGTAACATATTATACAACCTATATACATGCCTGGTCTGATATATATTGTCTGTATATGTATATATATCTGTAAATGTGTGTATATTTTACATGGGTTTCAACTGACCACTGAGGAAGACCAAATAGGCCGAAACACATCTGGCATGTGGTTACAGATATCAACCTTAGGAAATGCCATTGTGCTGTTCTAACGTTTTTTAAATAATTTTTATCTTGACATAGTGCTTTCAATAAATTATATTTTCATTATCTATATATTTTATTTTTCCCACCCAACCTTGGGTACACGGCCCAGATGGAGCAAGCGACAGTTATGTCATATCTGGCCCTTGTAACAATTGAGTTCGACACCCCTGAGGTAGCCCAAGTGCCCCATTAACAGCTAACAGAAGTCTCAGTATTCATATTTCTTGCAAGAGCCCAAAGCAACAAACACCCCCCTATTCACCCCCCCACCCTACCGTCGCCTTGTACTCGCAGAGCCTACCTGGCTTTTTCAGAGTGATGGGCAGGCTGTAGTTGTACGTGCTGCGCTTCGCTTTTACCGGCATGTCGTTCGGAGCATATCCTACAGGAAACACACATTTTCGTGAAGGAAGAAGTGATCGGGAAGAAAGGTACCCAGGAGAACGGAACCTTGGCTTACCTGTGAGGGTTCTTTCTTCTCTGGGAGAAGAGGTCATCTTCAGCAGCGGGTTTTGTCGCTCCTAGGGAGGCAGGATCTAAAAAATTTGAACTTCAACTTTCTGTCCCCTGTGATAGGACTGCCCTCTGACTTCCAGTTCGAGGACTTCCAAAGCATAAGACAGGAGTAACCGAAACTGTAACAGGAACCTGAAATAACTATATTACAGAAACTCAGTTAGTAACCAAACAAGGTAGACAACACTGGGAACAGAAGGTAGGAATCTTCTGGTTCCCCTAGGTACTTGTATGTACTCTTGATCGTCTGATTCTGCAGCAAATCTTCACCCTGGGCGGGCAAGGTGTCCTCTTCTCCCAGAGAAGAAGGAACCCTCACAGGTAAGCCAAGGTTCCGTTCTCTCTCTGGGTTCAGAGGACATCTTCAGCAGTGGGATCTTCTAAAGCTGTTCCTTCTGGGTGGGATTAATCATCTGACTCTCCATGCTGCAGAGCTCTTCTACCGAAGGCAGCGTTGGAAGAAGAGTAGGAGTTTATTTTATAGTGTCTCATGAAGGTAGAGAGACTAGACCACGTCGCAGCCCTGCAGATTTCTTCGACTGAAGCCTGTTTGTCGAAGGCTGCCGAGGTAGCTGCGCTACGGACTGATTGTGCCGTGATTCCTGAGGTGAAAGGACTGCTATGCCTGTTCCTTCTGGCAGTTTGGCTAAGGGACAGGGAAGGTAGGCAAGTTCCTGTGACCTGTGAAATTAGAGGTCACCTTGGGAAAGGTGGAGTGTGATCTTAATCTCACCTTGTCCCTATGAATATAGCGAAACCAATTGACAATGCGATTAACCCCACACATCTGCGGACTGAAGGTATGGTCATTAAAATAGGAACTATTCTCAAGAAATTTAAGTTACTCTCCCGCAAGGCTTGAAGGAGGTTTGGTTAAGGTATATAGTATTAACTTAGGTCTCCACACGGGGAAACGGTGAATTATTGGAGGTCTGCTTAGTTGTACCTCTTTAAGAGTGTCTGTATATGTAAGTACAGAGCCATCTATAATGATAGAACTGTTGCTATGACAGCTAGTTGGTGGGGTAGATGGAATGCCCTAAAATTCATTTTGATTTCTTTCTGTAGAAGTTTTCCAATGTCCAGATGTAAGGAATTGCATCCTATCTCACAAGGAAACCCTGATGTGTTGTGTATGCGCCTGGTTGCTGGCCTTTTGGTCTTTGTAATGGGGTTGATCACTTCCTTGTTATACCCCCAGTTTAACGGCCCTCACCTTTCAGGAGCCACATAGTCGAATTTAACCCTGTTGTAAGGTGCCCCAGGAAGTTGCAATTTTCCATGGTTCCTGGATCGTCAACTGTCTCAGTGTGCCAAACCCTGGCCTTTGTGGCCAGAATGGGGTGATCAAACACATGCGCTCTCTGCTGAGACCTACTCAGAACATGTGTTCGTACTGGTAGCAGTGGGAAGGCAGATAGTATCCCTTTCAGCCATGACTTGAGAAGTCCCTCGGTTCTCTCCACTTCGTGACCATAAATTCTGGAGAAGAACCTTGACCTCTTGAGAACTGAGGCCAGGGACCCGGCTCTGGTATACCATATGTGTCTACTACAGGGTGGAATATATTCTGGCTGAGAGGTCATGTCCTTTGTCGTCTGACTGACAACTCAGGCAATCTGCCTATACATTGAGAAGCCCTTTGGGTTCCATTCTTAGGGATTTGAAGGTCCTTGTTGGACAGAGCGAGATTATCTTGTTTCTTGATGTAAGGGCGAGGATCTCGACCCCCCCCCCCCCCGTTTAAAGGCGCTGGCTGCAATGTTGTCGGACCTTACTGGGATGGCACGGCTGAAATTCTAATGCTGGAACTTTAATAGGACCCCTCTGAGTGCTTGAAGCTCTATTATGTGTACAAGTCTTTCTCAGAGAGACTCCCTTATGCTGTATTGTTATTTAGGGTGGTTCCCCACCTTTGCAGGGTTGCATTCATAAACGAACAGTACGGATTCCTCCTGTGAGATTGTCCCCTTCGTATGGTGTGTCTACTTATCCGCCTGTGACAGATTTGGTCTGACCTACAGGCAGACACACACAGACCTTTCCCGCTAGAATGTCCATCTAGTAAGCTGCCGTAGACCAATCTGGCTCGAGGAACCCCTCCTATGCGTGACACCATTTGAACTAACGGACGTGCCAGGATTGTTACTTTGCCGAGGTGACTTTGGCTACTAATCTGGCTGCATATCTTGATTGTTTACCATTGTAGTGGTAACAGCAAGGAAATCGGTCTCTGTGTTTGGCAGCTCCCAAATGTTACGTATCTGGGATGGCATTAAGGAAGCTTCTCCCTGTTCACCAGGTATCCGTGGGGTGCTAGAACTTCTGTTATTCTTAACGTGTGAGGAATTTATGTTCGCCTTGGAGTACAAGTTGATAAGCCAACCAGGTATGTTGTACCTGGATGTCCTGTCTGAGCGTTAATGGGGTAATGAGGGTCACTAGTACTTTGGCCACATTCAGGGTGCCACATAGGAGGTTTTGAGCTGATAAAGTAGATGGTCACAAGTGAAGCATAGGGACTTGCGATGCCCTAGATGCCTAGGGGTATGTAGATAGTCCTTTGTGAAGACTACTGAACCTAGAAATGTACCTGGTTGTTAATTACTCTAAATGTTGGTGTCCCTGATTATTAGCCTTGAAGAGCTTGTCTCCCTCGTCTGAGCAGAACAGCTGGTTCTACTATTGTCTATTAGATCTCCCTCCTCTACAAGAGTAGTTCCTGTTAATTCCAGGATCCTGTCCTCTTATTCCAACTAAAATGAGGAAGGATACGAGGTAACCTAAGGCTGGTCTTGCGGAAGCCTGCCATCCCTTTAGATCTGTCTGGGTAAGGCTTGTCCTGATGGCAGTTGTTAAGGCGAGTGACCTGGCAGAAAGACGGTCATGGCATGCAGGGACGCCCTTGAGCTCATTCGCTCTCTGAGGGAAGGGTTGCCGAGTTGGGCATATTCGTCTCTGAGGGCTTTTCTCATCCATTCGATCACATTCCTTTCTTCTGCCCTCCCCGCCGCCAAAACAGAAAAAGGAGCCTGGACGTTACCACCACTTGTCCCTGTAGCAGAGCCTCCACTGGGGCCAGCAATACAGGAATCGGCGTCCTTCTCTCCCTCATAACCCTCAAGGGCCGAACGGGGAGGCGCAGGGGCGCTCTTTCTTCGCGCCATTTTTCTCTGAAGGCTGCTTCTTTTTGCCTGCTGCCACTCTCACGGTCGGCTGCTTTCGTCGGCTTTCCCCCTCGCCGTCCCCTGCGGCCACGCCGCTCTGTCTGGGGGAGAGAAGCCCAGCCACCTGCTCCTCATCTCCCAATAGCAGCTCTTCAGCGTGCTGTCCTTTCCTGGCTGCCATTTCTCCCAGAGGAGGAGGGGGGGTGACGGGAGGTTAAGGTTTGACGAGGACTCAACAGAGGGAAGAGAGAGAGAAGCTGCGGGAATTAGGTGCAGGGTCGGAGGGGATGTTAAGTAGATAGGGTAAAATAGTATGGTAGGTAAGAATAGGAAAGAAAATAAGATTTTGCTCTAGAGCTCAATCTAAACTGCTACTCCCTTTGAGGCAGGAGAAGAACTGGAAGTCAGAGGGCGCTCCTAGCACAGGGGACAGGAAGTTGAAGTTAAAAATTTTTAGATCCTGCCTCCCTGAGCATAGGAGCGACAAAACCCGCTGCTGAAGATGTCCTCTGAACCCAGAGAGAGAACATCAAATTGCTGACAGATATGTGTAACTTTAAAGGTAAAGGTGCAAGAACCGGGTCATTACTGACCCATAGGGTGATGTCACCTCCCGACGTTTACTAGGCAGACTGTGTTTACAGGGTGGTTTGCAATTGCCTTCCCCAGTTGTCTACACTTTATGGCCAGGAAGCTGGGTACTCCTTTCACCGACCTCAGAAGGATAGAAGGCTGAGTCAACCTTGAGCCGGCTACCTGAAACTGACTCCCATCAAGAGCTTGGATTGCAGTACTGCAGCTTACCACTCTGTGCCACAGGTATCTATTAGCTGGTATCTATTAGGACTATCCTGTGTTTATCAAGATCATTTATATAGAAATTTCTATAGAAAAGTTACGTGTCTAATTAGTGACTGTGAAATAAGTCTATAGTGGGCAATTTCTGTCTTTGTATCAAGATATTAAGTAGTTTTCTAATTCCAATTTATGACTAATGGAAGAGTGATTTTCTGTTCTGGTGGAAAAATAATATAGACGTATAATTAATTTCTGGCTGGAACTTATAGTAGTCACGGTAATTGGATAAATTATAGCATTAATTATGAAATGTGATATGATCAATTCTGTTTGAGGGGGGATACAATGTTATAGAATGTAGTATTATTATGATCTTGCTTCATACATATATGTGTACAGGGCCGGTGCTACCATTAGGCAAACTAGGTGGTCACCTAGGGCGCAGACCTCAGAGGGGTACAGAACTGGCCTGAGGGGCACAGTTTTTAACAGATTAGTTTCTTGAAAATATGCA
Organism: Euleptes europaea; assembly: GCF_029931775.1. Lineage (NCBI taxonomy): Eukaryota > Metazoa > Chordata > Lepidosauria > Squamata > Sphaerodactylidae > Euleptes > Euleptes europaea. The sequence goes on along the minus strand of NC_079325.1, from coordinate 51,925,667 downwards.
ACTGACAATTTATATTTTTTATTTTAAGATAAGTACCACAACAGTGCTATGGAATATAATTAATTATAACATCTTATAAAAAGTTTTGTAGGAATGCATCAGGCTTTTATTTTTTCAATAAGACATCTGTTCTTGAAAATTGGTTAGCAATGGCGGGGGGCACAAGTAGTTAGCCTTGCCTAGGGCACAAAAAAGACTGGCATCGGCCCTGTATGTATATTGTTGGTACGTGTTATGATATGTGTGTGATGTCTGAAATATTTTTTTTTTAATTTAAAAAAGAAAGAAAGAAAAGACGAAGGACTGGAAGCCACCAGGGAGAAGGAGAGAGCTGTGCTGAATTATGGTTGTATCTCTGGACCACAGGAAGGCTGATCAAGCTGTTAAGAGAAATCACCCACATATTCTCATGTTTGTCTTAGCAACAACCAGTGCTCCAAACATGCTATTTTTAAAAAATGCTCTACCAGCTATTTCACAATTCATAAATGGGGCAGCACCTTGGCTGCTGGTTCCTGTTTTTACCATATTTCATTCCGCAGCGAATTCTGAAATCCAGGACCTGGTAGATCTTTGCTTCTGGATGTTTCCTGGGATCATAACCAAAGCGGACCCACATGCTCCTCCAGGGACCTGTTAGCTAAAGGAGCACATGCGATAAGCGGTTAAAAGAAAGAGGAGGGAAGCCAATTTCAAATTGATTTCTGATTCAGTGAGAAGAGCTTGCTGAGACAGACAACTCCAAAACCTGCATTCTCAGCCCCGGACCAAAGATGTCATTCAAACTATATCCATTTGACCTCCAGCTACAAAAACCTAGTTGTCACATTAATGATGATACCCAACATTCATACAGCACTCTAAAGAGCTTCAACATAGACCTTACAACAATCCTGTACGGTAGGCCAGTATCATCCCCATATTGCACATGGGCAGGCCTTGACAGATTTTCTTTGGCTTGAGAAGCCAGCCCCAAAATTTATGAGCTGAACTCAGTTTTCAAGCCTTCAGGGTTCTGTAATTAAAGGGCCATCTTTTCTAATCACTGTTGCCAGAAAACCTAATCCTGAGCTCTTTATAGTTTATTATAACTTTATTGAAGCTATGCCAAACGTGTTGCAGTACATAAATAAAAATGGGGTAACCCTGGTTGTCATCATAACAAAAAGCTAGCTTCTAACCCTAACCTAATTTCTCCAAATTCTATTATTGCTTTAAAACTCACCACTTCATTGTAAGCAACTGATTAAGAAATGAACTCATCCACTACCAGTGAATGGTGTTAACATTAACATAGAAACAAACAATGACAAGAAATTTGTGCATATGCATTTTTCTGTCATGAAACATATTCTGATGTGAAATGATAAACTTTGTACTACACTACAGCAGTGGTTCCCAAACTTTTTGAGTCATGGAGCACTTTTCAGGAGAGAAATTCATCACAGAGCACTAATTTTCACCTAGCACCTATATACTAAACCAAATGACAGTAGAATTTTTCCCCCATCTCTTCACGGAGCTCTAGGAGATGTTTCACGGAGCACCAAGTGCTCCGTGGAGCACAGTTTGGGAACCGCTGCACTACAGGGCAATCATTACTGAAAGTGCTCAATGTCACAATGGAATTTTTAGGCACCATGGCCACTCGGCACCTCAAATTTGTCGAGCCCTGAAATTGGGGCTGGAGCCAGGAAAGGCTTGACAGCCAGCGTGGTGCGGTGGTTAAGAGCAGTGCTTTGGAGCGGTGGACTCTGATCTGGAGACCCGGATTTGTTTCCCTACTCCTACATATGAAGCCAGCTGGGTGACCTTGGGCTGGTCACAGTTCTATCCAATTTAGAGCTCTCTCAGCCCCATGCTACCTCACAGGGTGTCTGTTGTGGCGAGGGGAAGGGAAGGTGATTGTAAGCCAGTTTGATTCTTCCTTAAGTGGTACAGAAAGTAGGCTGCCTCAGGATTTTATATCCAAGGAGAGATTCGAAACAGGGACTTACCAGCTCTTTGCTGCCTACAACCCCTCTGGCAGTGTAAAAGGGCTGCTGGCCCCTTTAAAATTGGGCATGACCAGTTGTTGGGAGTTCTTGGGTGCAATCTGCATTTGGTAAGAAGGTGAGAGGAAAGCCCTCCCCAGAGGCAATGGTTGACCAATCAAGCTGACAAATTAAGACTCATAACCATCCTCCTAATTTGGGTTGGTTTACAGAGGCAGTAAACCTCTGAATCCAAGTGCCAGGGGGTAACATCAGGAGAAGGCCTTTGGCTTCTATGCCCAACTGGTGGATCTCCAGAGGAGATGGTTGGCCACAGTGGGAGACATGTTTCCAGGGAGGGCCGTGGCTCAGTGGGAGAGCATCTGCTTGGCATGCAGAAGGTCCCAGGTTCAATCCCCAGCATCTCCAGTCAAAGGACCAGGCAAGTAGGTGATGTGAAAGACCTCTGCCTGAGACCCAGGAGAGCCGCTGTTGATCTGAGTAGACAATACTGACTTTGATGGACCAAGGCTCTGATTCAGTATAAGGCAGCTTCAGGTGTGACTACGTGGACCACTGGCCTGATCCAGCAAGGCTCTTCTTATGGTCTTAGGATGTTATGTAACGTTATGGGAACTAGTTTTGACAGCTCTTCTACCAGTTATGGCCATCTTACTGCAGCCCTTCTCCACCTCCACCCCTTGCTGCCGCAACGTCTTGGAGACCTTGTCCATCTTACTGGTCCCAGAGAGCTACGCAACAGCTCCTGGTGTACCTTTCCAACTCTTCAAAGAACATAATAAATTACTACTTCATAAGATGGCTTTTTGCCCCATAACGGTTGATGTGTCATTGAGGGCAGGTACGAATAAGCTGAGAATGGGTAACGTCAGGTATGTTTTCAGAATTATGAAGCTGGGTTCTTGTGATGATCAGGACCATTGTTAAGCCAAAGGGCAATCATTGCTTATATGTTGGAAATAAGTAGTATTTTTTAGTTTTCTTCCTTTTTAGATTTCTCTTCAACTGCCTGATTTCTGGCAGAATTTCTGATTGCTGCCTCAATGACAGAATATCTGTCCCAGTGCCAACTAGATTATTTATAGTATATATATTTTTAATGTAAAAATAAAACTGTGACAAAACACAATACTGTGAAAAATCACAAAACACAACTCACCATGTAGTAAGCTAAGTAGGGCAGAAGAAACTTCAGTTTGTCTGGATGAATGCTAATATTGGCCTTCACAGCATTGCGAGACCAGACAGGACGGACCTCAAAAAGCTAAAAAGAAATACAAGAATGTGTGAAGGAGAAGACCAAAAAGACAGGAACTCCCCCCACCCGTGGGAACCCTCCTTGTTAACCATCACAATGAGATGCCTCTTTAAAGGCAGCAAGAAAAACATGTTTAAGAGGGAAAGGAGATGACCGCCAGCTAGTTCCAACAACCAACTGCAATTGAGATGAACTGGCAAATCGTTATAATGTGTTATAATGCTATAGTGCAACAGAATGTTATAATACTATAGCACAATAGTAATCACTGAAATTTTAAAAAGCCTGAAAAAGCCCTCCAATTGGCACAGCAGGAGGGGAAAAGGCAACTGATGGAGGAAAGAGAACACAATGCCATATGTGAACTCCATTGCCATTTCACATGCTTTTGCGGTCACCGTGGTGATAACGGGGAAACGGAGAACCCTTGCTGCATGGGTGCAGCATCTGCCTTACTGTTTCCTCTCCTCTTTTCGAAGGCTTAGGCCCACTCTGCCCATTACATGGTAGCTTACTCAGGACTGCTGCCAACAATACTTCTAACAATAGAGCATTGCAGGGAGCCCCAGCTCTCCAAGGCATGATGCTTGCATTTCCAAACACGCACATTCCAAAATTACATGGGAATGCACACAAAGAACATGAAGAAAACCCTTTCGGGTCAACCTACTTTTCTCAGTTCTTCTTCTGCTTTGTGATCAACAGCATTGCTGCAAACTTTCTTCCAGGTCTGCTCAGCTGCACCCAGCGGCTTTACAGGGATCTCTTCATCCTCAAAGGTGACAAAGACGGCGTTGTGGGGCCGACGGGCCCGGCTGAGTCCTATCAGGTTCTCACTAGACACTGGGGGGTTATGATATCCCTCCCTAAGGATCAAGGAGGGGGAAAAGATGGCAAATTCAATTTTATTCAACAGCTAGCCATGTCTTGCAATGTAGTGTAACTTCAGGGTCCGTGTTTTTAGTTTTACAAAGTATATTTCATTTACAAAAATGGTTTCCTTCCTCCTACCAGTAGCCAAGAATGAACAGGAAAGTTGCATTTCAGATTACCATCACTACACAATAACCATATTTCTTTCAATTTCAGGGGAAAGGGTAAAATGAGTGATCTTGAATGTATTATGAATTGTCTCTGCGCAGTTAGAATCAATTTGGAAGCAGACTGGGAAAAGGCCACTGCTCATAAGCATGAAGGCTGATCAGAAAGGATCTGATAAATACAGAAGGGTCAGGGAATTTCACCTGCTCCTTAACAAGCTGATACTGTTTGTTTAATGCTGGGTGATAATACCCAACTAGAACTCTTTTTGCTTAGTTTTAAAAAGAAAAACGGATTTATTTGAGAAGGTGTGTGGGTAGGTGCATTATATTGTTATTGATGTGAAAGAGATATTGTTATTTCTAGAAAGATTAAAAGTGAAGAAGAAGAAGAGCTGGTTTCTATATGCCGACTTTCTTGCTTTTGAACCCACTTAAGGAAGAATCAAACCACCTTACAATCACCTTCCCTTCCCCACAACAGACACCCTGTGAAGTAGGTGGGGCTGAGAGAGCTGTGACTAGCCCAAGGTCACCAAGTTGGCTTCATGTGTAGGAGTGAGGAAACAAATCCAGTTCTCCAGATCAGAGACCTGGCTTTGCAAAATTGTCTCCACTACCCTTCAAGATTTACAAAAGAAGAATAGAAAAGGTGGCAGAAAGGTTTTGCATTTCAAAGGGGGGGAATAGGAATGGTTTGAAACAAGAGGAAGGGGTTTCCTTTCCAACTCCATCCGTTTTCTACATGCTGCTGACTCCTACACACCTGACTCCTGTCGAATCAAACATTTCAAGTTATTATTGTCACAGGCTTTGATCCTCTTTTTAAACCTTGAAGGGCAGTGGAGACATTTTTGCAAAGCCACGGCTTTTTTTTTTTTTTAATGTTGCAAGACCTATTTGCTTGGACTGGCATTTGGAGCTCGTTAAGTCAGGAAGAGAGGAAAACTTCACTGAATTAGGGCGGAAATAGATGCAACACTCAACACCTGACTGCTGAAAAACTTCCTCCCCGCTCTTCCTGCAACATTCAGGGGCCTCTACTGATGTTGTGAAGTCACCACGTTACACATTTCTTTACACACACACACACACACACTCCAGCAGTGTGGTGTAGTGGTTAAGAGTGGTGGTTTGGAGTGATGAACTCTGATCTGCAGAACTGGGTTTGATTCCCCACTCCCCCACATGAGCGGTGCATGCTGGCCTGGTGACCCAGGTTGGTTTGCCCACTCCTCCACATGAAGCTAGCTGGGTGACCTTGGGCTAGTCACACTCTCTCAGCCCCACCTACCTCACAGAATGTCTGTTGTGGGAAGGGAAGGGGATTATAAGTTGGTTTGATTCTTCCTTAAGTGGGAGAGAAAGTCTACATATAAAAACCAACCTTCTTCCATATATCTGACTGACTCTGGCAGGGGCAGGAAAACACCATGGGAAAGTTTGCCTTACATGTTTCAGGAAAAGATGTGGAGAGTTCAACACTGGATTAAGTACGCAAAGGTCAAGAAAAAATAAACATCCAAGGCCAAAAGTAATACAATCTAAAAGTTATGTCCGTACCAAATATGTACATACATAATTTGTACAGACATAACGGTTAGACTGTCTAACTTTTGGACTGGGTGTTCGTTTTTTCTTGACCTTTGGGTACTTAATTCTGTTGTTTTAGAGTTAAGTTTTTCCCCCTTTGTTGTTGGAGAGTTCAACACAGGCCCTGGCATTGGGGCAGCAGCTGCATCAAGTGTAATCCAGTTCTGTCCTAACCCTCTTTTACAGATTTTTATTTTGTTCCCCTTCCTGAGCCTTCGGGATGAGATCTAATGGTGAAACAAATGGCAGCCCGTGAAATTTTCTCAAGGGAAAAGTCACTTTCCAAGATAAAATGTAAAATTCCCAAGAACCCAGAAGAGGTAGGAGAGCATATCTATATAAAGGAGCGGATCTCTTGAAGGACAGCTGGGTGATATTTACCTCCTTTTCTTGGCTCAAATGAAGGCCAACAGTGGGAAAAACCAAAGGTGCTGTTGTGGGAGGCATTACAGATGTTTACTAAGTGAAAAGCAACCTAGATTATGCAGCAGGGTCTCCTCCGGGCAATGCCAGCTCAGCGATTATGTGGCACCTGAGCCAGATATTAGCAATTATTCACATCTTGCAGTTTGTTTGGTGGGACAGGAGCAGCTGCGTGGAGGACAGGATTATGCTTTTTGAAGGGGTGAACCTATTTCCCTTCACACCTTGTTATACTCCCATTGTGCATACAAAATAAAGAGGAGAAGGAGTTGGTTTTTATATGCCAACTTTTTTTCCCACTTAAGGAAGACTCAAACCGGCTGACCACAGGCTGACACCTTCCCTTCCCCTCCCCACAACAGACACCCTGTGAGGTAGGTGGGGCTGAGCTCTAAGAGAGCTGTGACTAGCCCAAGGTCACCCAGCTGGCTTCATGTGGAGGAGTGGGGAAACCAACCCGGTTCACCAGATTAGCATCAGTTGCTCATGTGGAGAAGTGGGGAATCAAACCCGATTCTCCAGATTAGAGTCCACCGTTCCTAACCACCACTCTTAACCACTACACCACACTGTTCACACAGACAGTCCTCCAGCTACATGGAACTGTGGGAAAGAATCACCCACTGGTAAAACCCCAACCTCCACCTGAGGCAAGAATGCCTGACAGAAAAGAAAAAACCCCACACTGTGTTTGTAGTAATACAGGCAAACCAGCCACACTCTACAAAACCCGCCACGTCATAAGCTCATCTGCACAGCTCTGTCCCTCCCTCATTGCCTTGCTGGCTTGCCTGTCCTCTGACAGGGCGTGGTTCCCCCTAGCCGCAGAGAGGGGCAACCAAATCCTGGCACTTCTCTGTTCTTCAGGTGCTGCCAGTGAACGGGTGAGGGAGGAAGCGTTGGTGGCAGCATGCAGTCATAAGAACATAAGAAAGGCCATGTTGGATCACACAAAGGTCCATCAAGTCCAGCAGTCTGTTCACACAGTGGCCAACTAGGTGCCTCTAGGAAGCCCACAAACAAGACGACTGCAGCAGCATTGTCCTACCTGTGTTCCACAGTACCTAATATAACCGACATTCTCCTCTGTAGAGAATAGGTATGCATCATGACTAGTATCATTTTTACTAGTATCCATGAATAGCCCTCTCCTCCATAAACATGTCCACTTCCCTCTTAAAGCCTTCCAAGTTGGAAGCCATCACCACACCCTGGGGCAGGGAGTTCCACAATTAAACTATGCGTTGTGCGAAGAAATACTTCCTTTTATTTGTTTTGAGTCTCTCACCTTCCAGCTTCAGCAAATGACCATGCACACTAGTCATTACAGACATCCCTTGCAACTGCCTTTGGCCAAAGGCAACAAACTTTAACCTAACCAAACCTAACCTTTGAGCTTCTCAACATGCAGAATCTCCCACCCAGGTGCCTATGTGCATAGCTGCAGACAGTAAATGTGTTGTGCCCACACAACAGCCAATGACAAACCCCGCTGGAAGTTCCCAATCACAAATGTTCAGTGCTGCCTCCTGTCCAAAGCGCATCCTTCAGGCTACTTACTTTGCTCTCAGTGCAAGAGAGCCACTGACCTATGCTGTATTTCTGGCCGGTAGTGGTAATCCATAGGATTGTCCAAGCGTGAGAAAATGGGCGGAGGGATGTAGAGGGGCAGGTCACTCATGAAGAATTCCTCTTTCTCCGGCTTGAGCATCAACACTTTGTCATACATGGAGGTGTGCTTGCCTTCGGGTCCAGAGTGCACTGCCAAATACTGGAAATCGGACATCCCTGTACATTGGAAGAGACAGGAGGATGAGAATACACCCCAAGGCGGACAGGTTTCCTTTCACCACACGTCGGAGGGAAGGGGACACAAGAGAAGTGGGCCCCTTGCCCCACACAACCTAAGCAGTGCCACAAAGTGAGGAATGTAGTCAACTGGTATAAGAATAGATAAACGATTCCTCAGCTCTAACAAGATGCCCCACCGAATAACGTGAATATGTATGGCAACGTGCCCAAGGAGTTATTTATGCACTGCATTTATACCCCACTTTCCTCTCCAATGGGAACCCAAAGTGGCTTACAACATTCTCTTCTTCTCTATTAAAAAGCTTATCTTACTTTAGATCAAAGCTGCTTAAACTGTGGGTCGCGACCCCATATGGGGTTGCATAAATGAATGTGGGGGTGGTGAAAAATTTGGCAATAGTAAACGGTAAAATTATATGTATACCAAAGAATTGTTTTAAAATAAATTTCTTTATGATTTATTATCAGTAAATGTTTGATTTGTATACCTATTTTATATACCTATATCCCCGGGGTCGCATAAAAATTTCTCAGGTGAAAAGGGGTTGCGAGTGCTTTAGATAACTATACACTAGATATAGATGCTGCAATTATATATTTTATGTATTACACATAATTATATTGTTTATACCACATTAAGTTGATAGGAAAATATATATATCACTAGATCTAATATAAAAAATAATGTAATGTTAAATTTTTACCTAAATATACAAACTGAGGGGATAGTATACAGCATTAGTACATGAGTATTATATAGCAATGATTATGGATAATAATTCATTTATTTTGCATGAAGATATGAGAATAAGATCATGTATCTCCCTCTTTGTTTTAAATTTATTGATGTATAAATTCAATAGCTGAGTTTTTATGATATTGTAGTAGTAGTAGTAGATCTTATTGCAGGTGTAAAGTATTGATTAGACATAAGGTGTGTATGTTGTGTGCTATGTTCTTGTATGTTGTTATGAAAATAAAAATTTACTTTAAAAAAATTCTCCCCTTCTCCCTTTTGGTCCTCACAACAACCCTGTGAGATAGGCTAGGCTGAGAGTGTATGGCTGCCATGAAAGCCCCTTAGTGACCATTAGCCAGAGGGGGGATTTGAACCTGGGTCTCCCAGATCCTAGCCCAACATTCTAACCGCTCTGTCACGCTGCCTCCCACAGCTACAGTTTCAGCTGAGAGGGCAGTTGGCTGCCAGGCTTAGCTTCCCTCCCATGTCACCTGCTGACTTTGCCTGACTTTTGCCGCCTGCTTTCCACATCATCCTCTCTTCAGCAGAGACTTGGGGGGGGGGGATTCAAGGAGAAGGGAATGGAGGAAGCAAAGGGACTCTGCCACCTCTTCCACTCCTTTGCTTCAGACTTCCATGCCTTCATCACCCTCCCCTTGCCCTCTGTTGCTTCCTTCTTCTCCAGGTCCCCAGTTCATCTGGTCCTAAGCTTCTCCTGGCCTAGGTCACCTCTGTGCTCCATTTCATAGGCTGTCAAGGGAAACAGAAGTGACCATTTTTACAATAGCAGAGGTACTCACTGGCAGGTCATGCCCTGCACGTCACCTTCCTGGAGGTATCTGCCTAGACACTGCTAAAAACTGGATGGCGCAGCCCTGGTCTGATCCAGAAAGGGAGTTCTAAGGAAATTTCAAGCTGGTTTACAAAAAATGAATAACTTTAAGAGCTGTTGTCACACAGCAAATGTACATGGTGCCACCTTTGCATCTTTTAGGGCAGAATTTGGGCATCAAGGTTGGGAAAGACCTTACCCTGAGATTCCAGAGAACCACTGACCATCAGAGTCAGAGCCTTCCCCTCCCCACAGCAGACACCCTGTGAGGTAGGTGGGGCTAAGAAAGCTCTAAGAGAGCTGTGACTAGCCCAAGGTGATCCAGTTGGCTTCATGTGAAGGAGTGGGGAAACCAACCCAGTTCACCAGATACCGCTCTTAACCATTATACCACTCTGGAGACCATACTGCACTAGATGGGCCAAAAGTCAGACTGAGCACAATGCGGCTTCACATGTTCATATAGTCCCCATGCAACAGACAGATCAAACCTAAAATTATTACCTTGAAACTTATAGACTGTGGTAACAATCCCAAGAATCTCTACGTCAAACTTGACGTCCTCCTCAGACTCTCCCGCTTCTGTTCGCTTCCTCCTTGTGGTCCTTTTCACTTTAAGCAGCATGGAAGACGTAGGAAAGCGGTTCGCACACACAGGGTGGCAGTAGGGGTCCTTGGGGCGGAAGTAGAGTTCCAGCCTTCTGCTAGGGTCAGCATAGATCTAAAGGGAATGTTCATTACCCACAATTAACAATGGCTAGATTCAAGCTGCAACAGTCACCCTCCCTTCCATACCCATCCTGACCTCCTCCCCCAAAGGGCAACAATTTCCCCTCAAAGTACCGCATGGTCATGACCCGAGAATATACTTCCACGACCTCCCCGACAATATGCAAAAGAATAAAGTTAGAAGAAGAAGAGTTGGTTTTTATATGCCGACTTCCTCTACCACTTAAGGAAGAATCAAACCGGCTTACAATTGCCTTCCCTTCCCCTCCCCACAACAGACACCCTGTGAGGGAGGTGGGGCTGAGAGAGTGTGACTAGCCCAAAATCACCCAGCTGGCTTCAGGTGTAGGAGTGAGGAAACAAATCCAGTTCACCAGATTAACCTCCGCCGCTCATGTGGAGGAGTGGGGAATCAAACCCGGTGTCCACCACTCCAAACCACCGCTCTTAACCACTACAGCACACTGGCTCTCCTAGCAGCTACCCTTGAGCCAAATCCAGTGCCTAGTTCCTCTGGCTCCCCATTCATCTGTGCTATACTACTGAATGCCACAACATTAAAAAAATTGCTCAGACTATTGCTCACTGCCTCCTACACTCTTCTTCCAAACAGCAATCAGACACATCCCTCTCAAAACTCATAAATTCCGTTAACTGTTCTTTGCATGTGGTACTCAGAGGTACGTTTCTGGGGATTTAGTTATCATAGATAGCAACTGTTCATAGAACACTTTTCATCTTTGCTTAAGTTCGCAGCCATCACCCAAACTCAGGGTAGTGAATTCCTTACCTCAACCCTATCGAACAGGCTCACCTCTTTTTTACATGCACCACCCGTCGATACTCATGTCACTTTATACAGATTAATTAAAGCAAAAATAACAGGCCCCTGCCCAAGTGAATTATAATCTAAAATCTAGAGAGCGGAGGAGAGAGGTAAAGCACAGATAACAGGGATGGAATGGACTCTTTCAAATGTGTTATTCTGATTTTTTTGGTAACGTTTCATTGTTATTCTATTGGATGCATTTTAAAAAGTGTTTTATACAAATGCAACCCTCACACTTTGTCTAACCTCAACACATTATCGCATGGGTGCCTACAAGTGGGAATCAGGCCTTTGTGTAGGCTTTGCGCCAGGATCTTTGTTGTTTCCAACCAAACAAATTTATCATGGCAAAGAATGCCCCCAAACACACACAGGAGGCGCCTCTTCTCTCAGAGAACTGGGACTTAAAGACAGAGCTGCCCAAAGCAAGATCGGGGGGGGCTTCAATGACACGAAAGCAAGGTGGAGTCCCACCACTCTTCCTTTTATGTATGAGCAGAGAAACATGAGAAATACAGTTCCAGGTGGGCAGCTGTGTTAGTGTGCTGTAGAATACCAAGATTTGCATCCAGTAACACCTTAAAGGACAGCCCTGTGGCACAGAGTGGTAAGCTGCAGTACTGTAGTCAAAAGCTCTGCTCACGACCTGAGTTTGATCCTGACGGAAATCAGTTTCAGGTAGTTGGCTCAAGGTTGACTTGGCCTTCCATCCTTCCAAGGTCGGTAAAATGAGTACCCAGCTTGCTGGGGGTAAAGTGTAGACGACTGGGGAAGGCAATGGCAAACCACTAAACATAGTCTGCCTAGTAATTGTCAGGATGTGACATCACTCAATGGGTCAGGAATGACCCAGTGCTTTACCTTTTTACCTTTAACACCTTAAAGACCGACAAAATTTCCAGGGTGTAAGCTTTCGAGAGTCAATGCTACCTTCATCAGATAAAAGCAGGAAACTTGCACTTGTATCCAACAAAGGGAGCTTTGATTCTCAAAAGGTTACTCCATGGAAATCCTGTTGGGACTTTAGGACGCTACTGGATAATAAAGGACCATTTGCCTTTCTTAACCAAGAGATATCCAAAGCACTCACCCTACAGAGTCAACAGTGCCTTTCAAGCAGAATGATTTTATGCTGAGGACAAATACATTTCTGAAAAAATATATAGCAGTAATCAGCTATACAGAGCCTGCATGGTGTAGTGGTTAAGAGCAGCGGACTATAATCTGGAGAGCTGGGTTCGATTCCGCACTCCTCCACATGAAGCCTGCTGGGTGACCTTGGGCCAGTCACAGTTCTCTCTGAACTCTCTCAGCCCACGTGAAGACAGGCAATGGCAAACCACCTCCCAACAAGTTATCCAAGGCAGGGCTGTCAGCTTTGCTTAGGATCAGACCCCACGATGGAAGGGGAGGAACCTGGGAGCTAGGGGCCTGCTTAGCAAACTAGGGGGCAGCCCCAGGTGAACTAGGGAAAGAGCCTCCAGACATCAAGTCCCCAGTAGCACAGGGATGGAGTCTGACCAACATGGGGGCGGGGCTAACATTATTATTTTTTGTCAGGGTGAGCAGAATATATCTGGGAGCCAGCATGGTGCAGTGGTTAAGAGCAGTGGTTTGTAGGGGTGGACTCTGACCTGAAGAACCAGGTTTGATTCCCCACTCCTACACAAGAAACCAGCTGGGTGACCTTGGGCTAATCACAGCTCTCTCAGCCCCACCTTCCTCACAGGGTGTCTGTTGTGAAGAAGGGAAGGTGACTGTAATCTGGTTTGATTCTTCCTTAAGCATATAAAAACCAAACTCTACTTCTTCTTATATATTAATGCACTACCTACCTTTCCAAAACCTCAATGCAACTTAGTAACAATATCGCAGTTAAGACAAAGAGACGAAAACAGACTATAATGCACAAACAGCCCATCTCTCTCCTCCCCGTCCGCCCTTTACCCACAGGAGGAGCCTCAAAACCGGGACATACTAAAACTAGGAACAGCGCTTGCCCAAAGACAATACATAACTGCCCATAGAGAATGCATGCTTACCCATTGGGAATAGTGGAAACCACACTTGCCAGTAGGGAACTGTGAGACCACGCATGCCAATAGGAAATAATGACACCACGCTTGCCAATAGGAAATACTATTGGCAAACGTGGTCTCACAGTTCCCTACTGGCAAGTGTGGTTTCCATTATTCCCAACGGATAAGCATGCATTGGGAAGGGCAGCCATGAAGGAGCTAGAAAAGATTTTGAAGTGTAAGGATGTGTCACTGGCCACCAAGACTAGATTAATTCATGCCATCGTATTCCCTATTACTATGTATGGGTGTGAAAGCTGTGGACAATGAAGAAAGCTGATAGGAAGAATATAGATTCCTTGGAAATGTGGTGTTGGAGGAGAGGGTTACGGACACCGTGGACTGCCAAAAAAACAAATCAGTGGGTTCTAGATCAAGTCAAGCCTGCACTGACCCTAGAAGCTAAAATGACTAAACTGAGGCTGTAGTATTTTGGTCACGTCATGAGACGACAAGAGTCACTGGAAAAGACAGCCATGCTAGGAAAAGTTGAGGGCAGCAGGAAAAGAGGAAGACCCAACAAGAGATGGATGGACTCAATAAAGGAAGCCACAGCCCTCAGTTTGCAAGATCTGAGCAGGGCTGTCAAAGATATGACATTTTGGAGGACTTTCATTTATAGGGTCGCCATGAGTCGGAAGCGACTTGGCGGCACTTAACACACACAAGCATGCATTCTCTACGGGCAGTTATGCATTGTCTATGGGCAGGCGCTGTTCCTAGTTTTAGCACGTCCCCTCAAAACCGCACTTTTCAGTGAATAGCACAAGCGAGGCGGAGACCGAAAGGCCTCCCCGGAGCATGTGCAGAGTACAGACCCTTTCCCCCCCCCTCTTTCCACAGCTGAAATAGAAGAGGAGGGGCTTCCAGAGTCCCAACCCCCTCAAAACCGCACTTTTCAGCGAATAGCACAAGCGAGGCGGAGACCGAAAGGCCTCCCCGGAGCATGTGCAGAGTACAGACCCTCCCCCCCCTCTTTCCACAGCTGGAATAGAAGGAGGGGCTTCCAGAGTCCCAGCCCCCTCAAAACCGCACTTTTCAGCGAATAGCACAAGCGAGGCGGAGACCGAAAGGCCTCCCAGGAGCATGTGCAGAGTACAGACCCTCCCCCCCTCTTCCCACAGCTGGAATAGAAGAGGAGGGGCTTCCAGAGTCCCAGCCCCCTCAAAACCGCACTTTTCAGCGACTAGCACAAGCGAGGAGGAGACCGAAAGGCCTCCCCGGAGCATGTGCAGAGTACAGACCCTCCCCCCCTTTCCACAGCTGGAATAGAAGAGGAGGGGCTTCCAGAGTCCCAGCCCCCTCAAAACCGCACTTTTCAGTGAATAGCACAAGCGAGGCGGAGACCGAAAGGCCTCCCCGGAGCATGTGCAGAGTACAGACCCTCCCCCCCCTCTTTCCACAGCTGGAATAGAAGGAGGGGCTTCCAGAGTCCCAGCCCCATCAAAACCGCACTTTTCAGTGAATAGCACAAGCGAGGCGGAGACTGAAAGGCCTCCCCGGAGCATGTGCAGAGTACAGACCCTTCCCCCCCTCTTTCCACAGCTGGAATAGAAGAGGAGGGGCTTCCAGAGTCCCCAGCCCCTCTTCGTCGGGGAGGAAAGCCTGCTAAGGGGGGGTGGGCTTCCCCTCACCCGAGAGACTCCTTCTTCGCCCCCCAGAGTCAGCAGCATCTTGCCCTCGTCCCGCACCACGCCGGGGTACTCCACGCACACCAGGCGCTTGTCGCGCGGCAACGGGGAGGTCGCCGCCGCCATTTTCCTCCGTGGGAAACCGCCGTGGTCCGCCTCTTAAACCGCCCCCCCGCTCCACGCCACGCTTCGGCCGCCGCTTCTAAAGTTCCGGGGAAGAAGAGTTCCCATTAGGCTGTAACGCTCCGAGCGTTACAGCCTAATGGGAACTCTTCTTCCCCGGAACTTTAGAAGCGGCGGCCGAAGCGTGGCGTGGGGCGGGGGACGTTTCAAGAGGCGGCCCGCGGCGGGTAATGGAGAAACCATTACGCCGGGATTTTCGGGCTCGCAAAGGGTTCTGGGAATTGTGGTTTTTTGTGGGAAACGATGCACGCTCCAGCGGCCTTCACGCACGTTGGATGATACCCTGAAGTAGTCGTTTGCAACTGGATTTTCTTTTCTTTTCTTAATATTTTTTATTGGTTTTGAATTATAAGTGGGATACATAAGAAAAGAGGGGTGGGGAAATAAACGCAGGGAAAAATGTAGAAACAAATCAATACATAAATATTGGGCAGTTTTAGTATATCTAGCAACTGGGTTTTCAATCGCTGCCGTGCATTGAGAGCGCATCCTCCCCCGTGTGATCAGTTGTGTCAAGTGTATGTCGTCTTAGGTTGTCAAATATACAGAGAGAGCGGAGAGGTGTCAGCGAGGAGTCCAAAAGGCTAAAAATAAAATTAAAAAATAATGCGAGCTGTCCAGTAGGCAACTGTGCAACTTGCATGCAAAGCCAAGAACCATTTGCAACAGGATTCGTAGGTGAGAACAATGTTAGTGTGTAATGCCCGAAATCATTATATGCTATGGGAAATGTCTTGGAAATGTATTCTTTGATTTGAAATATATTCTTTGTACTCAATAAAGTATATCTGCACTCATGAGCATGCCGCACTCAGCATATCAGAGGTGGCTTGTATACTTACACCAAGCACCTGCCCATGTTACAGGCCTCAAGTATAAGAGGCCCACTGTTGCTCCTTAGTTAGAAGCGAATTAAAGAATCCATAGATGGCCTTAGTATGCTTGCATAAGCTGGTTTTCCAGAGATAAGAACCAGCTAGGAACCCTCTTAGTTAGCCTTGGCAGCTGCCGGGGTCCAAGATAAGAAGAACTGCAGTAATTTAGGATCAAATAGAAAAGCACCTGACCACGAGGGTCTTCACTGCCCATTAGTGGGAATGAGATCACCATTTCTATGTAACGCCTCCGAATCTCTAATAGGGTATTCAAATCCTTAAATATCTATTATCGGTTCTATGTATTGACGCCATGTATTTCGTCTTTTGTACCTCCCATTACCAAAGATTATATCCGCGCTTGCACTCCTTTGATGTTTGTGTGAATTGTCCTGCTTATTTGAGGCAATTCTCACCCGGTGCGTACATTGGGCCTAATAAACAAACTGCTTTGAACTCTCAACCTCCTACTGTGTTATTGTCATTGGGAATTAATACAATAATACAGGCATATCAAGTGCTGCTTGCAAATTTGCTTATTTTGATTATTTACATACTGCCTCATAAAGCAGAAGGAATGCAAGCCGGATTAATAGCTCCAAAACTCTGCTGATGGGAGCCTGTGATTCGGGATTGTATGTAGCCAAGCGGATCGTCATTCTCCCCTCCCCACCCCAATAAACTTTTTTAAAAGTCATGTCATACCTTACATTAAGGCCAATCAAAATATCACAAGATCATCAAGCTGCCAAGTTCTCCGTGAGTCTTCATTATGCTGATGTTAGGAAAAAGTGGGTGCAGAGGAATAAAAATATGTGGTATAGTGGTTAGAAGCAGTGGACTCTAATCTGGAGAGCCAGGTTTGACTCCTTACTCCTCCACATGAGCGGCGGACTCTAATCTGGTGAACTGGGTTGGTTTCCCCACTCCTACACATGAAGCCAGTTGGGTGACCTTGGGCTAGTCACAGTTCTCTCTGAACTCTCTCAGCCCCACCTACTTCACAAGGTGTCTGTTGTGGGGAGGGGAAGGGAAGGTGACTAGAAACCGGTTTGAGACTCCTTAAAAGGTAGGTCATTTATGCATGGGGGTTCTACCTGAGGTTCATTACTCGCTGGACCCACACTTTCCTGTTGGGAATCTATGCACCAGCAGTCTCCAAGGTCAAATTAAGTCCCACCCCTTTAAATGCTGCTTTGTAACTGGCTTACTTGTAGTGCTTACTGTGAGAGAAAATCCCCCCCCAACCCAACTGCTACATAAAAAAGCATTTTAAGAACAACAACAAGCAATCTGAAAGGAAGGGGGGGGGAGAGAGAGAACTCCAAGCCTCGGTTTAAAAAAACCTTTTCTTCTGCTCAGAAAGAGCTCCCAGGAAGCAGGAAGTATTTCAATCCCCACCTCTGTCCATGCTGCTTTGTAATTGGCTGTGAGCGAAACCAAACTTGCCTGTCCTGCACTTTGCCTTATGCACGGAGACTTTACCCCGAGATTTGCTCAGGGGAGATGGAAGAGTCGGGTTAACAGGAATGGGACGACCCAGACATTGCGAGGGCTGGGTACAATGGACGGAAAACTCATGCAGAACTCCAAGGAACAACCGATTCAGACTGGGGGTAAACATGAGTGAAAGTACCCGTGCATAAACAATTGTACAGAAAATGGGAGTATAAAAACCAACTCTTCTTCTTCAGGCTATGATTTTAAGGTGTTTTGGGCAAGATGTACAGCAGGCTTAATTAGATTTAGACTCACCTGAGAATAAGACCTAGCAAATGAAGTGGGACTTATTTCTGAGTAAACATGCATAGGCTTGTACTGGCTGGAATGTGACTCAGTTGCTCCTTAGCCTTCTGGAATGGAGAAGAGAATAATGGCCCACCTCCCTGGGTAATCTTCACTTTGAGGAGCATGCATAGAAACTAGGGTTGCCAACTCTGGGTTGGGAAATTGCTGGAGATTTTGGGGTGGTATCTGGGGAGGACAGGGTTTGGGAAGGGGAAGGCCCCCTGTGGGGTATAATGCCTTAGAGTCCACCCTCCCAAGAAGCCATTTTCTCCAGGGGAACTGATGTCTGGAGATCAGCTGTAATTCCAGAAGATCTCCAGGCACCAACTGGAGGTTAGGAACCATAATAGATACCCACTAGACCTACTAGTTCAATCCCCGGCATCTTCAGTTGAAAGGGGCAGGTGAAAGACCAACTGATATGAAAGACCACCTGAGATCCTGGAGAGCTGCTTCCAGTCTGAGTAGACAATACTGACCTTGACAGATCAGTCTGATTTAGTATAAGGCAGCTTCATGTATTTATACCTACTGGATCTGGTGCTTTTCACAGCCTTCTGGCTCAAATGCAGAATCCCCCACACACCGTAGCCATGTACACCTCAGGCATCTGATAAACTGTGCTCTAGGTTTGATTCCCCGCTCCTCCACATGAAGCCTGCTGAGTGACCTTGGGCCAGTCACAGTTCTCTCAGAACTCTCTCAGCCCACATAGAGCCAGGCAATGGCAAACCACTTCTGAACATCTCTTGCCTTGAAAACCCTATGGGGTTGCCATAAGTCAGCTGTGACTTGACCGCACTTCGCACCACCAGTGACATTTACACCAAATGTGACATCTGCAACTGCTATTAGCTTTCAATCCACCAGGAGGCACCCTTTGACAAATATCTGAGATTATAGCTACTAAACAGAACAGAGGTTTGAACACTGAAGAATCTGCTGGAGTGAATTAGTAATGGGAGGCCAACCTCCCTCCCTAACCATGGCTCTTTGCAATTTGCAGTCCAGAATGTTGGGCCTTTTACACACATGTGTTTCTCTGCAGTGTCTAGCACCATGTCCATGGGGGGGGGGTCTGTACATGTTTTCCCTAGGGTTGCCAACCTCCAGGTACTAGCTGGAGATCTCCTGCTATTAAAATTGATCTCCAGCCGACAGAGATCAGTTCACCTGGAGAAAATGGTCGCTTTGGCAATTGGACTCTATGGCATTGAAGTCCCTCCCCTCCCCAAACCCCGCCCTCCTCAGGCTCTGCCCCAAAAACCTCCTGCCGGTGGAGAAGACAGACCTGGCAACCCTAGTTTTCCCCCTTTTGATGGTCATTGTTCGTTTCCCCCCATGTTTTTTACAAGTGCTTTAACACTGGTTTTTTTTCTTTGTCGATTTCATATACTCAGGGCAGCCCCTCAGAGAAACCCATAATGGTTTCCCAGTGTGGTAGAACATGGAGGAACAGACATAAGAATGTATTTATTTAAAACATCTCCATTGCATTTCTCTCCCAAAGAACCCAAAGTTGCAATAAAAAAAATGAAGACAGCAAATTTAAAAAATACAAACCAGAACTGAAAACCAAAACCAGACTTAAAACTAAAAATACAGGTGTTGATCTTGAGACCAGAATAGGTTTGCTTATACACAAGTCCTGATCAGAACTTGGAGAAAAGGCGAGTATGTTTTCCCCAGTGAGGCAAACAGTAATTCCACGGGGCCGTTTCACGGTAGGAAACTACGTAGTTGAGAACGAAGGCTTTAAAAATGGCAGCTCTCCCTGCCCTGCAATTCTCATCTATATGGGGCCCACGGTCATTTCTTTCATTTAAGAAAGGGTTGGGAGCTCATTCCCATGCATTCCACTAGTCTGGCCCTAGTGGAAGTCTGAGTTGAGGGTGCTTCAGGGCAGGGAACAGCCTGCTTTTCTCATCAGCTCCTTTGCAAACCAACCTTTTCTTTGATGAAAACATCAAAAGTGAAATGGAACTCTTAGGGTTGCCAACCTCCAGGTGGTTCCCAAACCTTTCAGGCCACTGCCCCCTTGGTTCCACAAACTCAACCCCAGCGCCCCCTATCCTATAAAAAGCATTATTCAAAATAGGGAGTTGCATGACTCACTAAAGAAGATAGTAACAATAAAATTTTAAAACAGTAATCATTGCACATCTATTCAAAATCAAATTAAAACGTTTTAGTTGAAATTTATTCAACAAAACTGATGAACTTGATCCAGTGGCACCAGCTCTTCAAAGTCTGGAAAAAAATCCTGATTGTGTCCACCACATTTGCCAGCATGGTGCCATAGCTTGGTCTATTGTGAATTAGTGAATAACACAGTTGAAGGGGCCTGCCTCTACAGCCCCCCTTCTTCCCCCTTGCCTCTTAGTGCCCCCCTAGGTAATCCCACTGCCCCCCAGGGGGTGGTACTGCCCACTTTGGGAACCACTGCCATAGAGTCTATGAGAAATAGAAGTCCTAGAAGAGCACCACACCCCCACTGAGCTTTCCCCCCTCTCCAAACTCTGCCCTCTCCAGGCCCTGGCCCCAAATAAGTCTCGCTGGCAGTCATGTCTAGGGTTGCTAACTCCAGGTTGGGAAATTTCTGAAGACTTGGAGGTGGAGCGTGGAAAGGGCAGGAACCTTAGTGGGGTATCATGCCCTACAGTGCACCCTCCAAAGCTGTCATTTTCTCCAGGGGAACCAATCTCTGTTGTCTAGAGATCAATTGTAAGTCCAGGAGATCGCAAGGTCCCACCTGGAGGATGGCAACCCTGGCTCCAGCCACTTTTAGCTGGCCGTTCCATGCTGTAATTTTCTTCCGGTTCCTCTTGCTAATCTGACATTGTGATTTGTTCACTTTAGAACTTGTTTTTTTCCTTGAGGAGATTTTGCTGAATCACCGAGGGGAAGGGAGGCGAGGCGGGATGACCGAGGCAGGTGGCCAAAAGCGATAATGATTCTGCGGCCACAGCAAACCTTGAGACTTCAGAAATGACAAGGCTTCGGTTTTGTTTTATCGATGCATTATTTTTATCCCACTCTTCCTTCCAGGCTCTCGGGGTGGCTCAACTCACAAATCAAGGAAGTCCAAGTTTACACCCTATATATAGATGGTCTGTGTATTCAGCATAACTTCTGAACGGGACTTCTGCTGGCAGCCATTCTGGGGAGGGGGAAGAGCTAAGCTCCACCTTCAAAATGGTGGTGCTAAGCTTCATGTTTCCTCACCCTCCCCACCTTTTAGCATAGGGTTGCCAACTCCTCCTTGGGAGACTTGGGAGTGGTGGGGTTGGGTTGGGAAGGAACCTCAGTGGGGTAGAATGCCATAGAACCCAACCTCCAAAGCAGCCATTTTCTCCAGGAGAACTGATCTCTGTCATCTGGAGATCAATATAAATATCTTTCTCAGAAGTGTAGTTCAAAGTTGTTCAGGCTCTAGCACATATAGCCACAGACTCTCTGGTTACTCTCTGGTTACTTGCCAGGTCCCTCTTTGCCACTGGTGGGAGGTTTTTGGGGCAGAGCCTTAGGAGGGTGGGGTTTAGGGGGAGACTTAATGCCATAGAGTCCAACTGCCAAAATGGCCATTTTCTCCAGGTGAACTGATATCTATTTGCTGGAGATCAGTTGTAATAGCAAATCTCCAGCTAGTACCTGGAAATTGGCAACCCTAGATATTTTACATCTCTAGGTCAGAACTTGGGATGGCATTTGATTTCATAACAGAAGCCTGTATTCTGGCACAGAGTGAGCCAAACATTGGGAACTCCATTGCCCCTTTAGTCAAGGGTCACCAACCTCCAGATGCGGCTTGGAAATCCCCAAGAATTACAACTGATCTCCAGACTACAGAGATCAGTGCCCCTGAAGAAAAAATGTCCGCGTTGGAGGGTGGGGTCTATGGTATTATATCCCACTGAGGTTGCTCCCTTCCCCAAAACCCCACCCCAGACTCATCCCCCAAATCTCCAGGAATTTCTAAACTCGAAGTTGGTAACACTGCTTCAATCAGACTGTGAGTCAAGGGGACTTCTGTTAGCAGAGTGCAAATGGAAGTTGGTGGTGGTGGAAAGGGCCGTCAAGTCACTGCTGATTTTTGGCAACCCCGTAGGAATTTTCAAGGCAAGAGACGAACTGAGGTGGTTTGCCATTGCCTGCCTCTGCATAGCAACCCTGGAGTTCCTCAGTGGTCTCCCATCAGAGTACTAACCAGGGCCAACTCTGCTGAGCTTCTGAGATATGACAAGATCAAGCTAGCCTGGGCCATCCTGGTCAGGGCAAATGGAAGTTACTTCCAAGTAAGTGCTCACAGGATTGAAGCCAGATGTCTTCAATCTGGCTCTGGGTCTTCTGAGTGTAGGGATGCCAGCGTCCAGGTGGGACCTGGGGATCCCCCAGAATTGCAGCTCATCTCCAGACTTCAGAGGTCAGGTTCCCTGGAGAAAATAGATGCTTTGGAGGGTGGACTCTATGGCATTGTACCCCACAGAGGTCCCTGTCCTCCCCAGGCTCCATCCCCAGATCTCCACGGGTCTCTCAGCCTGGATCTGGCAAATCTACCCCTCCGTCCCCCACCAGTGGCCAGGGGGGAACTGGCAACCCTACTTGAGCGGTCAATTGAATCCCTTTCTGTCCCCAGGGAAGAAACAGACGGGCCTGCTAGAGTGGCAGATGATTGACAAGCTGAGTCACCAGAAGGCCTTGGATGCAACCCCTTGAGGAAGAGACACATTCAGCAGTGGGGGGTTTTTTTAAGCTTCCTGGTTCCCAACTGAGGCCAGAGATAACTGGCATTGGGCAGACAGGAAAAACATGGCAGCTTCTCAACCGCAGCCAAAAATGCAACAAGAGCTCCAGGCAGAGAACTCTTGAGGAGAGAAGATAAAACACACCCAGTTTTGAAATGATCTACGGTGGGGGGGGGGGAGTCATGTGTTTTTCTAGGAGCCTTTTGAAAGAAACATGTTGGCTGAAATGTGTCGCTCCGGAAATCGCCAAGGAGTCTGGAGACAATTGGGGAGATGCTGAAACAGGTCATGGAGATATTTGAATCCCGCAGGCTGCTTTTAGGAAGTACTGTGAGGCTCTCTGGTTTGTAAAGTTTCTACTTTCACATCACAAGTCGGCCATGGGACGTGGTGTGTTGCAAATGTCTCTGGGGCACGGTGTAGACTGAACACCTGGTGTGTTCAGGGAGTTTGCTGGGCCCCTAAGCCCTGAGAGCGTGTGATATTGTGAGGGTGGCCGGCTCTGGGTTGGGAAATACCTGGAGATTGTGGGGTGGAACCTGGAGAGGGCAGGGTTTGGGAGGGACCTCAGCATGGTACTGTTGTGTCCTGACAAACACGCATACACACACATTCCATTGTCTGGAAGCAGAAGCATCACAGACACACACACACACACACAGCCCGATTAGACTGTCTCTACCCAAGGACAGAGGCTTCCCTTCCCCTGTTCCAGCACACAAGGAACTCTCTGGCCTCTATAGATTGCTTTGTTCCTCTATGACACTGGTTCCCAACCGGGGGTCCGTGGACCCCCAGGGGTCCGCGAGAACTAAATTAAGGTCCGCGAAACAAAGTTATAACCCCATAATAAATTAATATTTTCAATTAAAAGTTCTCTATTAGAATAATATTTGAATATATGTTTTTATAAGTTTAATGTTTAACTAACAGTTATGATTAAAGTTTCTTTTCAAATTCTCTGAATTTTTATTTTGACCCTTGGGGTCCCTGCACCGAACAAAAAAGTCCTAGTGGTCCCTGGTCAAAAAAAGGTTGGGAACCACTGCTCTATGAGAATGCGAATGGCTAGTTAGATGCGCGTGCGTAAGAGAAAGTGCTGACTTGGTATCTTTTATCTCAATGATGCTACTGAAGACTTGTATGGCTGAATGTATCTTTTACTGAAATGTAACCGCCTTTAAGGTATAAAGAGAACTGTTTCTCCTCTGCTCGGGTGTCACAGCCTCCAGGCTCTGTTTTGGGATCTGTTTACCCAGTTCTGTGCTTCGGCCAAATAAAAGAGCTGTAGTTCATCCAACCTCCTCCCTATTGTCTTCATTGGACCTCTATAGATAATTGGGTCACAACGGTACAATGCCGGAGTCCACCTTCCAAAGCAGCCATTTTCTCTAGGGGAACTGATCTGCAGATCAATTGTAATACTGGGAGATCTCCAAATCCTGCCTCGATAGGTTTGCCAACTCTCGCTTGGAAAATATCTGGATAGTTTGGGGTGGAGCTTGGGGAGGGGAAGGACCTCAGCAGTGTATAATGCCATAAAGGCCGCCCTCCAAAGCAGCCATTGTCTCCAGGGGAAGTGATCTCTGTCGCCTGGAGATCAATTGCAATAGCTGGAGATCTCCAGCCACCACCTGGAGGTTGGGTAAGAAAGACTCACAAAAACTGTAAGGTTGGCTACAAATAAGGAACAGTAGTAGGCTCAGTACTCATGGGTAATAAGCAAAACTCAATAAGAATAAATTCTTATATAAATACAATATATTCAAACAATGCGGAGCATATATATATTCAAATATATTCAAACAATGCGGAGCATATATATATTCAATATATTCAAACAATTTCTAACCACCTGGAGGTTGGCAACCCTACCTATTGCACAGCCCATTCGTTAGGAAATATTACCGTCACAGTTTTTTGTTGCAGGTTCTGCCCCCCCTCCAAGGCAGGCCATTTCAGACCAAGGACAATGGAAGGGTCCCGTCACAGCGCCCAGAGCCTGGGCTCACATTGTCACCATTGGCTTAGTGGCGTGCCCATCACGTAGAGCTGCCAACCTCCAGGCAGGGCCTGAAATTCTCCCCGAATTACAACTGATCTCCAGACTACAAAGAATAGTTCCTAGAGTTGCCAGCTTCAGGTTGGGAAATTCCTGGAGATGTGGGGTGGAGCCTGGGGAGGGACCTCAGTGGTGTATAATACCACGGAGGGGAGAGTTATTATCCCTGAATGTAGGCTGCAGGATCCTCCTAGGATATAGAAGTCAGCTGTCTGGGGTTTATTTGGGTAGTAGCACCTGGGCTGACCACTTTGTTCCCAGGTGTGGTACCATGCCACTTTAAAACGGTGTGTGTATGGGGATGATTTCCATGAGACCATAAAGAAAGGCAGCACCCCACTCCTCATCTAGGGACGCCAACTCTGGGTTGGGAAATTCCTGGAGATTCTGGGGGTGCAATCTGGGGAGGGTGGGGTTTGGGGAAGGGAAGGAACTCAATGCAGTATAATGCCATAGAGTCCACCTTCCAAAGCAGCCATTTTCTCCAGGAGAACTGATTGCCGTTGTCTGGAGATCAGTTGTAATTCCGGGAGATCTCCAGGCCTAGGGTTGCCAGCTCTGGGTTGGGAAATACCTGAAGATTGTGGGGGTGGAGGAGGAGGAGGAGGAGAGTTGGTTTTTATATGCCAACTTTCTCTACCACTTAAGGAAGAATCAAGCTAGCTTACAATCACCTGCCCTTCCCTTCCCCACAACAGACACCCTGTGAGGTAGGTGGGGCTGAGAGAGTAGGGTTGCCAACCTCTAGGTACTAGCTGGAGATCTCCTGCTATTACAACTGATCTCCCGCCAATAGAGATCACTTCACCTGGAGAAAATGGCCACTTTGGCCAATTGGACTCTATGGCATTGAAGTCTTTCCCCTCCCCAAACCCCGCCCTCCTCAGGCTCCGCCCCAAAACCTCCCGCCTGTAGCAAAGGGAGACCTGGCAACCCTATGAGAGAGCTCTAAGAGAGCTGTGACTAGCCCAAGGTCACCCAGCCGGCTTCATTTGTAGGAGCGGGGAAACAAATGCAGTTCACCAGATCAGCATCCGCCGCTCATATGGAGGAGTGGGGAATCAAACCAGGTTCTCCAGAACAGGGTCCACTGCTCTAAACCACCGCTGTTAACCTCTACACGCTGGCTGAGGAGAGTGGGGTTTGGGGAGGGACTTCAATGCCATAGAGTCCAATTGCCAAAGCGGCCATTTTCTCCAGGGGAACTGATTTCTATCGCCTTGAGATCAGTTGCAATAACGGGAGATCTCCAGCCGCCACCTGGACTTGGCAACCCTATCCAAGCCCCACCTGGCGCTTGGCAACCTCAGTCCCAGCCTCTTGGCACATGGAGCGCATGCCAGCCCCAGAGTGTTCAATCTTGGCCTCCTGCCTCTCCAGACCTCAATGTTTGCATTTCCTGGAGATTTCGGAGGCTCCCATTTGCAACTTTCCCGTTGCTTTGCGCGCCCTCGTTTGCATGGGGCCCATCTGCATATCGAGAGCTCGCAAGGGCAGAGCGGCTCTTTTTCCCTTGCCAATCTGCCTGTTGTGCGGGTGAAGTGCTTGGGAGGGGTGGGAGTGGCTCTGTGGGGATCTTTGTGTTCAGACTGGGCACCGATAAGGCCGGGGTTGACCTATCTTGCCCCGGGAGCTGGTCCCCCCCTCCCTGGCAGGTTTGCTTCTCAGGCTGACAGTTAGCAGCCGGCAAAGCCTGATAAACTTATCACCCCAAAGCTGAGCTGAGCTATGCAGCTCCTCCTCGGCCTCAGATTTCCAAGCTCCCTCTTCTGTGTTTTTAATGCCAGCAGCTATTGAACCATCCTTCCACTGCTAAGGTTGCCAGCCGTCAGCTGGGGCCTGGATATCTCCCAGAAGTACAACTAGGGTTGCCAGGTCCACCACTGGTGGGAGGTGTTTGGAGTGGAGCCTGAGGAGGGTGGGGTTTGGTGAGGGGAGAGACTTCGATGCCATAGAGCCCAATTGCCAAAGCAGCCGTTTTCTCCGGGTGAACTGAGCTCTATCGGCTGGAGATCAGTCGTAATAGCAGGAGATCTCCAGCTAGTACCGGGAGGTTGGCAACCCTAAAGGACCTGCAGGTGATAGACAATGGTGGCACACCTGGCGGTCACAGTGGAGATGTTTCTATCTGCATACACCACCTAGCACGGTTGGGGAAAGGACATACAGTCAGGAGGAAGACTGACCTATAGACAGAGGAAGGAAAGAAGCACAGGCAGGTGGAGATGTGAGTGGGCTGGAAGGAAGACATGGGTGGGGGTCCTTGTGTTGCTCAGCTGAGGAGAGGGGGAGCCAGGGCACACCCTAACCAGGGCCCCCCAAAACCTGGAACTGGCCATGCTCTTTTGCCCAGTGGGATGAGTAGATGCAACCAGGCCGAAGTGGTCTAGCCTATGTTTCATGGTGGGCCAGCGGCCAATTTCTGGAAGATTTTTGCAGGCCAGTTAAAACTCTTACGACTTCAGCTTGGAAAGAAGGCAGAAAGAAGGCGGTTAAGGGGAGAAATGATAGAGGTCTATAAAATTATGCATAGGGGAGAGAGTGGACAGGGAGAAGCTTTTCCCCCTCTCTCATAATACCAAAACGCAGGTTCATCTGCTGAAACTGGAGTGGGGGAGATTTAAAACAGACAAAAGGAAGTATTTCTTCACACAACACATAGATAAATTACCACGATGTGGTAATGGCTGCCAACTTGGAAGGCTTTAAGAGGGGAGCGGACGTGTTCATGGAGGAAAGGGCTATCCATGGCTACTAGTCAAAATGGATCCTAGTCATGATGCGTACCTATTCTCTCCAGGATCAGAGGAGCATGTCTATGATATCAGGTGCTTTGAAACACAGGCAGGACAATGCTGCTGCAGTCATCTTGTTTGTGGGCTTCCTAGAGGCACCTGGTTGGCCATGGTGTGAACAGATTGCTGGACTTGATGGACCTTTGTCTGATCCAGCATGGCTTTTCTTATGTTCTTATGAGCATGCTTATTATATTAGGTGCTTTGGAACACAGGCGGAATAATGCTTCTGCAGTCATCTTGCTTGTGGCCTTCCTAGCAGCACCTGGTTGGCCACTATATGAACAGACTGCTGGACTTGATGGGCCTTGGTCAGATCCAGCGTGGCTTTTCTTATGTTCTTAAGCTCTTATGGCATGCTAGACAGGGAAGGAGGCTTGGTGTGATCCTACAAGGCATATCTTTGAGCAGGAGGATGGGCTCAGGATGAGTTCAGTGCATGGATAGGGTTGCCAGATCTGGGTTGGTAAATACTTGGAGATTTTTTTTTGGGGGGGGGGTTAGGGAGGGGAGGGACTTCAATGGGGTATAATGGCATAGAGGCCACCTTCCAAAGCATCCATTTTCTCCAGGTGAACTGATCTCTTTCACTTGGAGATTGGTTGTAATAGCGGGAGGTCTTCAGCCACCACCTGGAGGCTGGCGACCCTATGCACAGATCAATCATGCCTTCACAATTCACTGGTCCCAACACCCTTAAAACACATCGGGGGATCTAATGGATTCTAGTTTGGAAAAACAAACAAACAAACAGAGCAGGCTATACCCAAAAATGTCCCCCATCACCACCAGGGCCCTGCTGTTCTCTCTCTTTCTACCAACATGCAAATTTAATCTCACTTCAGACCACACTTTCCTGCTGTCCCTGCCAGCCTCAGGGGCGTTTGGGCTGTCCTGCCCTTCAATCATGAACTTGCCTAGCCCCCAAATCTCAACTCAGCTGGAGAAAATAAGTGTCGATTGTTTCTGCCCTGCACAACTAAATCTTTCATGGTGTTAAGAAAAGGTTGCTAATATTTGGACTGCTTTGGTTAGCAAATGAGGGGCATGCAAAGCAAGCCCAGCAGGCCAAGAGGAGGGGGGGGGTCCTTCCAGCTGTCTTCAGCCAAAAGATTTTCAGCAGATTAGGAACAGTAGGGAAAGAAGCAAAATTTGAACAGCATGGGGGGTGGGATAAGGGGACACCCAGATTGGCAGCTGATTTATAAGGAAATTAGCAGGGGTGGGGAATAGAACCCCTGACCATAGTGTTCCCATCCTCCAGGTAGTGGCTGGAGTTCTCCTGGAATTCCAACTGATCTCCAGGCTACAGAGATCAGTACCCCTGGAGAAAATGGCTGCTTTGGAAGATGGACTCTCTAGCCATTTATTGGGGTTGCCAGGTCCCTCTTCACCACCAGCAGGAGGTTTTTGGGGCAGAGCCTCAGGAGGGTGGGGTTTGGAACGGGGAGGGACTTCAATGTCATAGAGTCCAATTGCCAAAGTGGCCATTTCCTCCGGGGGAACTGATCTCTGTCGGCTGGAGAGCAGTTGTAATAGCAGGAGATCTCCAGCCGCCACCTGGAGGTTATTCAAAATGCAAACAATCTCTATGGCTATATAGTATAATTAATCCAATGACAATATCATAACAATCAAAATATTTATATCTTTTGTTTCCTCACAAAAGCATATAATACCAAAAAGGTCACAGTATTTAGGACAGAATACAGACAGGTTTCCGGTAAGTGTCCTGTTTCATACTATTTTTCATCAGTATAACATAATAGTCCATAAATAATATGTATTCTCTTCTTGTTTAATTATCTTCTTCTTTTTTTCAGATCCCTTTACTGAAGAATGTAGAAGACTTGCTGCTCTTACGGCTATCCCACGATGTTTCTTATTCTAATAAAATTCATCATTATTTTAACTTGTATCATTGGATAATAATTTATAAAAAATAAGTAGGTGCTATAACATGCAAAATTATAAATATATATAAATATATACAAATACTTACTGACAACTTTTTCACGTCTAACATGAGTTTAAATGATTTCAAGTCAATGACTCAATTCACAACGGGATACAGGGTGAGGTGGAAGAGAGTATTTATAGAAACGCTGTTAAATTTCACATAAAGTTACACCCACTTCACAGATAGGCTGAATAATCGCACGCCGAATTTAACCCGTGCGGAATCATGGTGTTAAACAGTGTTATAAAATATGATTCTTTCTGGCTTAAGATCTTATCTACATTTTCTTTTTGGAATGGTCTTTTTTGATATTGCCAAAGAGCAAAAAATTTCAGGTCAGTGTCCCGGTGTTTTGCTTGAGTGAAATGGGGCACGATCGGAGCTTCTAAAACTGCATTGCGCACGCGTGACCTGTGCTCACCGATCCTTATTTTTAGGGATCGATTGGTTTGGCCTATATAGACAAGAGGGCACGGGCACAGAACGGCGTAAATGACATTTACAGAGCTGCAGTCAGTATGGCATTTGATTTCAAAAGTTTATCCGGTTTTCATACATGTGAAGCTTTTGACAGGAAGCGCATACGGACACATAACACAATGACCACAACGAAAATGACCCCTTCGAAGACTACTAACGGGGCGTTCGATATTATCTGTGTGGACTAATCTGTCCTTAAGGGACATCGTTCTCCTATAGCCAAGAAGGGGCGGTTCTGAGCAACCAGGCAATGTAATCAGCATATGCCAATGCTTATTAATAATCCTACGTATGCCTCCCACAAATGGAGTATATTGAAAAGATGTTGTTATTCTTTTTGAATTTATTTTAGGGCGTGTAAACAATTGGTCCCGTGGTTGCGCATCAGCTCTTTGCTTAGCTGCATCTATCAAATGTTCAGGATATCCCCTTTTGAGGAGAGTCTCCTTTAAATGGGCGGCTGTTCTATTGTAATCATTTTCCTTAGTAGAATTACGTTTAAGCCGTAACATCTGGCCATACGGTAGATTGCGTTTTAAATGCATAGGATGGTTAGAGTTGAAATGAAGTAATGCCATCCTATCCATGGGTTTTCTATATGGAGAAATCCAAATTGTACCATCATCATTTTTGTTAATGTTTATATCCAAGAAATTAATGCAATTGGGGTGCATTTTATGATCAAATTTGATATTAGAGTCAGCATCATTCAGTATATTTACCAGACCATCAAAATTATTAATATCATCTATACACATGATCAGATCATCTACAAATCTAAAATAAAATAAGGTATGTTGTAAGAAAAAGGTGTTAGAAAACATATACAATTTCTCAAAATCATTCATGAAAATATTGGCCACTGAAGGGGCCACGGCAGATCCCATCGCAACTCCCTTCACTTGTTTATAAATTTGTTTTTTAAATCTGAAATAGTTGTTTTCAAAAAGAAGATCCAAAAGATCCATCAAAAAATGGGTGGGTGGATGTTTGTCTATCCGGGAGTTCAATTTGTCCTCAATTATTGTTCTAACTTCAGCAAGTGGAACGTTAGTATAAAGGGACGCCACATCAAAGGTGGCTAGAATAGTATTGCCTGGAAATTTCTTGCCTTCAATTTTTTGTATAAAATCTCCCGTATCAAGTATGTATGACGGGGTTTCAGTAGCAAAGTCATGCAGATGATGTTCTAAATATTTGGAGATTGGGTCAAGTATCCCATTAATACCAGAAATAATTGGTCTCCCAGGTGGGGATTGTAAGGTTTTGTGGATTTTTGGTAATATATAAAATACTGGCATTCTTGGATATCGGTTGAACAAAAAATCAGCCTCCTTTTTGGTAATGTATTCCAAAGACAACGCCTCAAAAATTACAGTCTTAACAATGTTTAATACCTGGAGGTTGGCAACCCTACCATTTATGCAGGGCTGTTTCCTTCCCCACTGACTGCTCAGGTGCTTCGTTTTGACTATGCATGCCTTTCTCGACCGTCAGAGGTCGCCTTGTTCTCCCTGAGCATTTCCGGACATTTTGCCCGCATTTTCCGGATTCTCGCTAAAACAGCATCCAGAAAAAATGGGCAAAACGCGCAGGGAGAGCCAGGTGACCTCTGATGGTCGGGAAAAGCATCCATAACCAAAACGAAGCACTGGAGCAGTCAGTGGGGTGACTGCGAAGGAAACAGCCCTGCATAAATGGCCTATGGGATCATACCCTGCTGAGGTGCCTCCCCTCCCTAAACTAGACTTCGCCCCAAAATCTTAAGCCCCAAAACCTTAAGTTCCTTAAGTTTGCTGATTTAAAATCTAAGTGCAACCTCTATGGGGTTCAAATTTGAATTGAGGCAATTTACTAATTGCTCTTCATGACGTGTGGTTTACGCCATCTTATGCCCCCTGCCATTTGATGTATATTGGCTCCACAATGTGTGCTATCAGAACGCGCATTGGGGAGCACAGGTCAAGGATCTGTGCTAAGATCAAGGAGGCTCCGATGGTGACACACTATATGGGAAAGGGACATAATGACAACGACATGTCCTTTTTGGTGGAAATTGTGGAAATATCAAGCACACCCGTATAATCAAATAGACATACAACGCAAATTATTGCAACAAGAAACTAAATTTATATTCATGTTTAAAACCTTAGTTCCCAATGGTTTAAATACCGAATTGGGTGTTATTTTAAAACTATAGGTTTAATTTAGGTTTAATTTATGTATGGCATCACTCACTTAAGAAATAATCCTTCATCATTGCTCAAAGCTGTAGCTAATTATGGGCGGGTTCATATACCCTTTGAATTAGATGTGCTTTTCAAGGACACGTGAAACTACACAGGAACCTGAAGAGGTCTTTCTAATGGTCTACTATGTCCCAAGAAAACTGATTAATTATCAATATTTACTGGTGAGTAGGTTTCCGTTTTATAGCTATATAAGGTTGGTTTTTTAATGTATCGTTATGTTTCTTCATACATGGATGTGCACAGTTGGTAAAAATTTTAATGTATCGTTATGTTTCTTCATACATGGATGTGCACAGTTGGTAAAATTGTTTGTAATTTACACACTGTATTTTTAGGCTGATGAAGCCTGATGCGAAATGTGTCGAATAATATCTAGATCGCATATTCCTCAGATCCTTCGGATCATTACCTGCACCCTGACCAGTGAAACTTCCATTTGTCCGTGGCTAGAAGATCCACCTTAGCCCGACCTCCTGCTGACGTCATTGCTGCTTCGCGCGGGACTGTTGTGTTGGGATAGCTTCAGCATCTCCCGGACTTTGGCGCTCCGCGCGTCTTTCTTCAGGGTGACAGACTATTATTTGTTTCACTGTTGGTAACAAGATGTTTCTGTGCCTTCTAAAATTCAAATTGTTGTATGATTGTGTTTTTGTACCTTGTATCCAAGATTTTGTATTTTGTATTTGAGACGAATATAATAAGTTTATAGAGCCTAGTGCTGTAACTTTTGAATGTGGTGAACTACCTGGAGGTTGGCAACCCTACTTGTCTTGTCCACAAGGAAAATCCAGACAGGAATTATTGCTATAGCACTACAATAGCACAATATCCAGCAATGTGCTGGATAAAAGGGTAAAAAGAGTAGCTTGAATCTTTGCTACTGTGAACTTTGGGTGAGGGGGTGCTTTGTCAGCCCAGAAAATGAGAACACATTTTATTAATTCATGTATCAATGTGGTTTTAAACTGGAATGTTTGTTAAAAGGTAATGGATATATACACTGATCTGTCGGGTTGTTTTTTTTAAAACAAAATATAGTACTGTCAAAGCAAATCAGATGTAAAATCTGATGCCAAACACTGCTTGCATATTTTCAAAATTATCTCCATGAGGACTAGAGACTTGAATGGAAACTCAGAACCCCACAGAACCCAGTTCTGTGCCAAATGCTAGATTTCAGTGAGAGGCAGGAAAAGCTGGAGGGTAAAAAGAGAAAAAGTGCTTGCAGTAGATGCAGATTGAAAAGCAGGGTTATCATGGTCGTCATCCCCCCTCCCAGCCGCTTATGTAAATCACTGATAGCAATGGAAATCTCCTGGACACAGGCGCGTTTGATAGAAGAACAGGCAGGTGTCTGATTTGCTTTTTATGGCGAGGTTTACAGATTTTCCTTGGCTTTGCGGGCCACAGCTAGTATTTCAAACAGAGGGCTTCCTGTGAGATGGCAAAACAAGAGGGATGTAGCCAACCAGTAGCCATAGAGCCAAAGCTGACCTTCAGTGGGGTTTATGGTTACCAACCTCCTGGTAGGGGGTCCTGGAGATCTCCTGGAATGGCAGCTGATCCCTCCGACTACCGAGATCAGTTTCCCTGGAGAAAATGTCTGCTTTGGAGGGTTGTCTCCATGGCATTATACCCCACTGAGGTTAGGGTTTCCAGCTCTGGGTTGGGAAATACCTGGAGATTTTGGGGGTGGAGCCTGAGAAGGGCAGGGTTTGGAGAGGGGGGGACTTCAATGCCATAGAGTCCAATCGTCAAAGTGGCCATTTCCTCCAGGGGAACAGATCTCTGTTGCCTGGAGATCAGTTGTAATAGCAGGAGATCTCCAGCCACCACCTGGAGGCTGGCAACCCTAATCTTAAACCACGACAAATGATCAGGGATTCCCGAGCCACAAGCGTTTAGGGTGTCCACATACTTAGGATTAGGCTGTAGAGACCCCAAGACAAATCTTGTTTTGGGGTAATAATCCAGTAATAATCCACACACAGGCACTGAGTTCTCAGCTAAATAAACAGTGGCTTGTAGATGTTGCTATTGCCTGGTTTATTCAAACAATTAAAACACTCATTTGCTACAATAAGCATAAATAGATATTTACTGTGTCCTCTGAGGATCTCCCCAAACTGAAGCCTGCATGGGTGGGTAGCATATCCTGTGGCTGCTAATCCATTTGATGCAAAACAGGCTATTCATACTTTTGCAGAGCATAGCTACAATGCAGACTGACGGGCTTCGCTATAGTTCTTTCCGGAGTTTCATGAAAAGGGCTAGGAAATCTTTAATACGGGATACTATGGTTGCCAGCTCTGGGTTGAGAAATCCTGGAGATTTGGGGATGGAGCCTGGGGAGCGCAGGGACCTCAAAAGAGTATAATGCCATAAAGTCTACCCTCCAAAGAAGCCATTTTCTCCAGGGTCTGTTGTCTCTGTCATCTGGAGATCAGCTGTGATTCCAGGGGATCACCAGGCCCCACCCGAAGGTTGGCAACTAGGGTTGCCAGGTGGGTGGTTTTGCAAAAACAATCACAATACCGTGCTGATGGGTGGTTTTGGCAGGCAATTGCTAAATTGTCTACGGCGATGCAGCACTTCTGGAAGTAAACCCGGAAGGGATGTCATCACATAGCGCAGTTGTGTGCGGCCGCCCCAGCCCTGCCCCCTAAAACCTGCCAATTGAGCGGGGGGATCTGGCAATCCTACTGGCAACCCTAGACAATCCTGACCAAACTGCAATTCCCAGGATTCCTTCAGGAAGCCACAGCAGATGTAAAACGGAGGTATGTAGCAGTGCATTCCGGTACTGCTTCGCTGCTTGTCGTGTTCCTGGTGCTGGCTTGCACAGATATGTTTCCGTCAGGTGCCCCAAGGCATGTTGGGAAATAGGGCTGCCAAACTCTAGGTGGAGCCTAGAGATCTCCCAGAATTACAACTGGTCTCTAGACTACAGAGATCAGACACCCAGGCGAAAGGGTCTGCTTCGGAGAGTGGACCTATAGCATCACATCCCTGCTGAGCTTCCCCCTTCTGGAACTCCGCCCTCTGCAAGCTCCACTCCCAAATCTCCAGTTGTTTCCCAAGCTGGAGTTGGCAACCCTCCCAGGAAAGCACTGTCCACCGTCTTCTCCAGGCATCTCGGAGAGTCCCCTGCAACATAAGATGGGCCCTTTTGCCAGCTCACTAGATGGGCAGGTGGACTCCACAGGAGGGGGTGTGTCCCTCTCACTTGAGGCTGTGCTGGCTTTCCCGATGTCTCCGCAGGTCCACCTTGCGCTGGAAGCCTTTCCCGCAGAGCTCACAGCTGAAGGGCTTGAAGCCCGTGTGCTTGCGGCTGTGGGTGATGAGGTTGGAGCTCTGGCTGAAGGCTTTGCCGCATACCTGGCACTTGTGGGGTTTCTCTCCTGGGCAGAGACGGAGGAAACAACAAAGAAATATCCCTCGTTACCACTGCGGGGTAACAAAAAAACAGCACGTGGCTCACAACTCTTATGAAACGATATGAATTTTACTACTATAGTGACCTAAGAATGTGACCAGTATAATTAATATATGCAAAAAAATTCACAAGGT
Organism: Euleptes europaea; assembly: GCF_029931775.1. Taxonomy (NCBI): domain Eukaryota; kingdom Metazoa; phylum Chordata; class Lepidosauria; order Squamata; family Sphaerodactylidae; genus Euleptes; species Euleptes europaea. The sequence goes on along the minus strand of NC_079325.1, from coordinate 51,889,999 downwards.
GCTCTACAACGAACCCCAATAGAAACAAATACAAACTCCTACTGTGTATTGGTATATACAAAAATGAAAGAATCCAGTTCGTAGTTTCAAGAAGCCAATATTACACCAACAGGCAAAAATCTCTCCCGGTAAGCCGAAAGTGCATCTGACAATGCCAAAAGCGTAAGTTAATGGCGTAACTTGCGTAAGTAACGTATCTTTTCGTTACAGCGCGTAAAAAAATACATCTTATAACGCCAATGGCATAAGTGCGACTTGCGCAAATTACGTATCTTCGGTATTGGTTGGTTTTATGCCGCTGGATTCAAGTCTTCCCTTCTACTTTTGGGTAGGAGTCATTCATAAAGCTATAGGGACATGCATCCTAGGTATTTGTCCACATTTCACCGTAAGGCTTCTTCAGCCTAATGTACATCCTTCGACCTCTGAGGGTTTGTGAAAAATTCTTTCTGGAGCAGGTACTAGCTGCAGATCTTCTGCTATTACAACTGATCTCCAGCTGATAGAGATCAGTTCTCCTGGAGAAAATGGCCGCTTTGGCAATTGGACTCTTTGGCATTGAAGTCCCTCCCCTCCCCAAACCTCGCCTTCCTCAGGCTCCACCCCAAAAACCTCCTGCCGATGGAGAAGAGGGACCCAACAACCCTAGTTCTATTCCCAAACGGCTGCATTAAAAAGGAAAGGAACAGCATTGTAATAGGTTTTTGCCCGCTGAAGGATGCCAACATTAGATTTCAGAGAGATGGGCCCTTTGGGTGGTGCCACGCAGGAAAGACAACCCGCAGGGTCAAAAGTGTAACCAGAACCTTGAACGCACCAGCAAGTTACCTCGCTATTTATACGTGTCGAGTACAAAAGAATCGAAAACGAAATAAAAATTCTGTTCCCACCGTGCCGCCTTTCTCCGGAATTTTGATAAAATTCGCCTGATTTCTGTTCCCACTGCGCCGCCTTTCTCCGCTGTACTGCGCTCAAAGGAAGGACGGCGATTGGTCCAGGAATTCGCGGGCCATCCCATAACGGTAGCGGGGAAGGTTGTTTAGAAAATGGGGGCAAAAAAGGAAAAAAAACCCGAGAATTGTACTGCGTGGCGGGAGTTCGAGGGGAAAGCGAAACTTGCCGCCGGGACTTGCCGCCATCCCACCCTCTCGCATCTAAGCACGCAAATTAAAGGGGGGGGGCTCGTTTTGCAAGCCTCCCCTCCCTACTCTGCCCCCTCCTCCCCACTCATGCCGTCCCACTCCAGTTGACTTGGGAGTTTGTGCCGGAATCCGGCAGGCGACGCTTGCAAACCCCAATTTCCCCCCTTCCTCCTTTGCAAAGCCGAAAAGGGGGGGAACAAGTGTGGGCGGTTAGGATGGATGGGGGGCGGGGCGGTGGGCTTTCAGCGGGGTTGCATGTTCCCACTTCATTGCTCCGCGTGAGGAACACGTTTTATTTTTATAATCCGCCGTATAAGCGGATCCTCTTACCGCGGAGAAATTGCGCTCTGGAGACGTCCTCGGAATCCTTCGGGTGAGATGAAGTGAGAACATGCAAGGAAACCCCGCAGAAATCGGAGCGGCAAACGTGCAGTGCGGACACGGCCCAGGACAGGGCTGGTTGTCCAGCCAAGCCACCCAAATGATGGAGGGTTGCCAACTTCCAGGTAGGGTTGCCAGCTCAGGGTTGGGAAATTTTGGAGGTTTTGGGGGTCGATCCTGAGGAGGGCGGGGTTTGGGGAGGGGACGGACTTCAATGGGTATAATGCCATAGCGTCCACCTTCCAAAGCGGCCATTTTCTCCAGGTGATTGGATCTCTGTCGCCTGGGGATCAGTTGTAATAGTGGGAGATTTCCAGCCATCCCGTTTGCAGTGTGAGGGAGCAGAGCGAATGAGAAGTTCAGGGCCTGAACCAGCTGGTTGATGGGAGACAACTGAAGAGGGTGGCGGGGTACAGCCAGGAGCTCTGTTGAAATTCCACCTGTCCTGCAGCTGCTGAATTGCATTTTATTATATTTATTGATTGATTGGGGGGGGGGGAATTAAGCCGCCTCTCCAGGAACCTGTCCGAGGCATCAGTCAAATAAAAAGAATAAAAGCAAAACTTTTAATAGATATAAATCAAAATCCTGATTAAGTACCCCACCCAACATACCGAACCCCGTGGCTAAGAGTGGTAAGATGCCGTACTACAGTCAAGCTCTGCTCACGACCTGAGTTCGATCCCGACAGAAGTCAGGTTCAGGTAACCGGCTTGAGGTTGACTCCGCCTTCCATCCTTCCGAGGTTGGTAAAATGAGGACCCAGTTTGCTGGGGGTCAAGTGTAGACAACTGGGGAAGGTAATGGCAAACCACCCTATAAACAGAGTCTGCCTAGTAAACATCGGGATGTGACGTCACCCCATGGGTCAGAAATGACCCGGTGCTTGCACACCATAGAACATAGAAACAGACCAACATAGAAACAGACCATAAGAACATACCACGGACCCCTCAAAATAACTATTCCCATCTAAAATAGTGTTATATAAGCCACCTTAAAAGCGCAGGAATCCCTTTTTTTAAAAGGTAGCAAGCGTTGTGTTTTGCCCCCAGTCATGGTATAGTGCAAAGAGTGGCAGACTCTAATCTGGAGAGCTAAGTTTAATTTTCTGCTCCTCCACATGAGCAGCGAACTCTAATCTGGAGAACCGGGTTTGATTCCCCACTCCTCCACATGAGAGGTGGAGGCTAATCTGGTGAACTGGATTTGTTTCCCCACTCCTCCACATGCAGCCTGCTGGGTGACCTTGGGCTAGTCACAGTTCTCTCCGAACTCTCTCAGCTTTTCCTCACCTGTGTGAATGTAGGTGTGCTTCTTCATATCTGACTTCTGGTGGAAGCGCTTCCCACAGTACTGGCAGGGGTAAGGCCGTGTGTCTGAGTGGATCAGGAGGTGGGTGGACAGGGTTGAGGACCTCTTGAAGGTTTTCCCGCACATTTTGCACTCAAAGCTTTTCTCCTGAGGGAACACAAGATCAGCGGAGGAGGTTGCAATCATCATCCGCTAAGGGAGAGACAAGGACAGCCCTGAGCTGCAAAAGAGGACAGCTGAGCTCTTGTACCTTTAAGAGTGGGGGAGAAGAGGGATTCTGGAAAGAGCCTAGGTTTGCCAACTTCCAGGTGGGCATTGGAGATCTCCCTAGGGTTGCCAACCTCCAGGTAGTAGCTGGAGATCTCCTGCTATCACAACTCATCTTCACCCGATAGAGATCAGTTCACCTGGAGAAAATGGCTGCTTTGGCAATTGGACTCTATGGCACTGAAGTCCCTCCCCTCCCCAAACTCCGCCCTCCTCAGGCTCCGCCCCAAAAACATCCTGCCGGTGGTGAAGAGGGACTTGGCAACCCTAGATCTCCCAGAATTACAACTGATCTCCAGACTACAGAGATCAGGTACCCTGGAGAAAATGGCTGCTTTGGTGGGAGGAATCTATGGCATTATAAGGTCCCTCACTAAACCCCACCCTCCCCGGGCTCCATTCCCAAAATCTTCAGGAATTTTCCAACCGGGAGTTGGCAACCCTAAACCTGAGGGACCTCAGCATGGTATGATGCCATTACTTGTTCCCACCAAAGCAGCCATTTTCTCTAGGAGAACTGATCTCTGTCATGTCAGTTGTAATCCAGGAGATCTCCAGGCTTCACCTGGAGGTTGGCTCCCCTACTTCCTGAATTGTTACTCCTCCAAGGAGGGGGGCAGAAGGAATTGTTTCTGTGACAGGAATTGCCAGTGCATCCTTTTGAGGGCTAGGGGCTGGGATCTTAGCCCTTTCTAGGGTTGCCAGGTCCCTCTTTGAGGTTTTTGGGGCGGAGCCTGAGGAGGGTGGGGTTTGGGGAGTTTTCAATGCCATAGAGTCCAAAGCGGCCATTTTCTCCAGGGGAACTATCGGCTGCAGATCAGTTGTAATAGCAGGAGATCTCCAGCTATTACCTGGAGGTTGGCAACCCTAGCCCTTTCCCTCACTCATACAGTGGCCCGCCAAGAAACCTGGGTACCCAAACGGTTGGGTGAACCAAGATCTAAATAAAACAATGAAATATATTTATTATAAAGCACTTATGCATATATTACAAACAAGCCCAAATGGCCACAGATACAGGGTTGACTCTAAAACCACATGCCAAACATGTCTGTCTCTTTAGGTTGATAATGAGGTGCACACTCTGAATGTAATGCCAGTCCTGTCCAGAAATAATTATTTTAACTACATTCCTTGGATGTGTACATATACATTTCTACATATAGTTTAGCAACACTTACTTGGATTGCATCTTATAACACATACCCGAGCTGAAACTAAATGATTACATTTGTATTTGAAATTTTACGTGTGCAAAATATTTTGCATTAGACAAATAAGGTTGCCAGGTCCCTCTTTGCCACCGGCGGGAGGTTTTTGGGGTGGAGACTGAGGAGGGTGGGGTTTGGGGAGGGGAAGGGCTTCATTGCCATAGAGTCCAATTGCCAAAGTGGCCATTTTCTCCAGGTGAACTGATCTCTATCTGCTGGAGATCAGTTGGAATAGCAGGAAATCTCCAGCTAGTAGCTGGAGGTTGGCAACCATACTGACGAAGGCCTGAGGGTCAAAACATGTTTGGTGTGTGGTTTTAGACTATCAACCCTGTAACTGTTGCCATATGGGCTTGTTTTTAATGTACGCCTAAGTGCTTTATAATAAATATATTTCATTGTTTTATTTAGGTCTTGGTTCACCCTACCTTTTGGGTACCCAACTTTATTTTCAGGTTGGGTCTTTCCCCCCTCTGTTCCATCCACCAAGAAACCTGACCAGGGCGTCAAGAGATTTTAAAGACTGGTGACTGGTAGAAATGCCCACAAGGAACCGTTCAGCCAGAAAAGGCCTGTGGTCTGCCTGCCACCCAGCCCACCTGTGAGTGGATGTTGGTGTGCTGCTCCAAACTCACAGCATGCCCAAATGTTTTGCCGCAAACCTCACAAGCAAAAGGCCGTGTGCCGCTGTGCGATCTTCGGACGTGGACCTCCAGGCCGTGAGGAGTGGAAAAGATCTGTTAAAAAACAACCCAGACAAAAGTGGCCATTGGCAAAAGACAGCGCTTCCCCTTCCTTCTGTCCCATGTCTATCTGGACGCCGGATTTTGCAGGAAGCAAGTAAACTGGGCGCTGAACTAGTGGAGTTTATTTATAACATACCCTCCAACTAGGGTTGCCAGCTCCGGATTGGGAAATACCTGAAGATTTTTGGGGCGGACCCTGAAGAGGGTGGGGTTTAGGGAGGGGAGAGACTTCAGTGCCATAGAGTCCAATTGCCAAAGCGGCCATTTTCTCCAGGGGAATTGATCTCTATCAGCTGGAGATCAGTTGTAATAGCGGAAGATCTCCAGCTAGTACCTGGAGGTTGGCAACCTATCTCCAACATTTCACGGATGATAATAAGGGCCCATTTATACTACCCCCTTTCTCATGCCAATGATTGCTACAAGGGTTACATGGAATTCCCAGCCTCAAGGGGGGGGGTAGAATTGCCAGGTCCCTCTTTGCCACTGGAGGGAGGTTTTGGAGGCGGAGCCTGAGGAGGGCGGGGATTGGGGAGGGGAGGGAATTCAATGCCATAGAGTCCAATTGCCAAAGCGGCCATTTTCTCCAGGTGAACTGATCTCTATCGGCTGGAGAGCAGTTGTAATAGCAGGAGATCTCCAGCTAGTACCTGGAGGTTGGCAACCCTATACCTAGTTAATTTCAATTTTAATTTTTGTGTGTGTGTGTGTATAAAGAGTACTCTACCTCTTCAAAGAAACCTGACTACACCATGTCCCTTGAAACCACATGGTACAATTCCTACTAGTGCCTGGAAATACTAGCATTAGTGCTGCCCTCCAACGTGACAGCACCAGAGCCCACACCATGAGATCACCAGGCCCTACCCCATAAGTCTCAGGAGACAGGAGCCTGCAGACCTGGCAGGCCAATGTCTATAACAAGGAAAACACTTCTTGATGCTCTTTTCAGGTACCCTTCAGGTGCCCAATAGTCTGGATTTTTGCATCCCTAATAATAATAGAGCCCCGTGGCACAGAGTGGTAAGCTGCAGTACTGCAGTCAAAAGCTCACAAACTCTGCTCTGAGTTCGATCCAAATGGGAGTCCGTTTCAGGTTGCCGGCTCGAGGTTGACTCAGCCTTCCATCCTTCCGAGGTCAGTAAAATGAGAACCCAGCTTGCTGGGGGTAAAGTGTAGACGACTGGGGAAGGCACTGGCAAACCACCCTGTAAAACATAGTCTGCCTAGTAAACATTGGGATATGACGTCACCCCATGGGTCAGGAATGACCCGGTGCTTGCACAGGGGACTACCTTTACCTGTAATAATAATAATAGTCTCGAAAGTCAATGTGATTCCCATATAGGGTCCTGGCAACCCTATTCACATAGAGGGCCATTCTAAATATCCTGTGATGCATGTTAAAGACTACCAGATTGTACTGTGGCATAAACTTCCATGGCTTGGGGCACCATCAGATACATAAGGGCGCTTTCACACATGCCGAATAATGCACTTTCAATCCACTTCCAATGCACTTTAACGATTGTTTGCAAGTGGATTTTGCTGTTTCACACAGTAAAATCCAGCTTCAAAGTGCATTGAAAGTGGATTGAAAGTGCATTATTCGGCATGTGTGAAAATGCGGTTGTTCACAAGTATTCCCTCTAGCTAGGAAATTCCTAAATGATGATTGATGCTTCTTACAAAAAGAGGTCAGATCTCCGCCTGAGTTAGGACTGAGAATAAAAAGCAAAAGAATAATGCCATTCTGAAAGAGCAGGACATGGAGGAACAACTGTTGCCACCTTATTTGGACTCAGGCGCTGGTCTGTCAACCTACCAGAAATGTCAGTTCGGACTGGCAATGGCAGAGATGAGGCTTTCCCAATCCCTGGCTACCAAGAGCCTTCCGTATGCAAAGCAGGTGTCCTGTCAGTGAATTGCAGCCCCACCCCTGATGTGAAAGGGTGTTAATCCCTTGTGAGACTCCTCAATGCACAACTAGAGTTGCCAACCTCCAGGTTGGTCTGGAGATCTGGAATCACACCTGATCTCCAGACTACAGAAAGCAGTTCCCTGGAGGAAATGACAGCTTTGGAGGGCAGACTATGGAGGGTATACCATAGTCTAGGAGAAACTGAATTCCGTGAGTGACAATACATCTCTGCTGAGATCCCGGCCTTCCTCAGATTCCATCCTCCCCAGGGTCTTCCCCCAAAGCTCCAGGAATTTCCCAACCCCAAGTTGGCAACTGTATATAAAGAGGGAAGCCATATATTCCACCCTCCGAAGCTGCCATATCCTCCAGGGGATCTGATCACTGCAGGCTAGGGAACAGTCATAATTTTGGGAGAACTCCAGCCCTAGGGTTGCCAACCTCCAGGTAGTAGCTGGAGATCTCCTGCTATCACAACTGATCTCCAGCCGATAGACATCAGTTCCCCTGGACAAAATGGCCGCTGTGGCAATTGGACTCTATGACATTGAAGTCCCCCCTAGCCAAACCCTGCCCTCCTCAGGCTCCACCCCAAAAATCTCCAGGTATTTCCCAACCCAGAGCTGGCAACCCTATCCAGGCCCCATCTGGAGGTTACTGGGCTTGCCAATTCCAAGATGCGAAATTCCTGGAGATTTGGGGGTGGGGCCTGTGGAGCAGGGAAATTGGGGACGGATTTCACCTAGTATCTATGGTATATCATAGAGTCTGCCATATTTTCCCCTGCTCACGGTAGTCTAGGGATCAGTTGTAATTCTGGAAGAACTCCAGACCCCACCTTAGGATTGCCAATAGGGTTGCCAACCTCCAGGTAGTAGCTGGAGATCTCCAGGCAATAGCCAACCTCCAGGTTCTAGCTGGAGATCTCCTGCTATTACAACTGATCTCCAGCCGATACAGATCAGTTCCCCTGGAGAAAATGGGCACTTTGGCAATTGGACTCTATGGCATTGAAGTCCCTCCCCTCCCCAAACCCTGCCCTCCTCAGGCTCCGCCCCCAAAACCTCCCTAGCAAAGAGGGACCTGGCAACCCTAGTTGACAACTTCCAGGTCCTAGCTGGAGATCTCCTGCTATTACAGCTGATCTCCAGCCGACAGAAGGTGGCAACACCCTAAAAAAGGACACTTTTTTCATGCTAATAAAAACATTCCAGGACATCCCCCAAAGTTCCCCCTAATGCAGAAGAGGGAGCGTGGTTGACTCGGAAGGGATACGAGCTGCACGTTTGTAAGACTCTGTCAATGAAGGGCCGCTGGGGGTAACCGACTCACTTTGTCACAGATCACGCAGTGGTAGGTCTCCAAGTCCGACGAATAGCGCAGGCTGTAATCGAGAGGGGGCTCCATGCTCGGGAGGAGGTGGCTCCCGTAGAGGCTAACGGAGCGCTCCAGGAGGGCCGAAGACATTGGCCGGTAGCCGTATGGCGAATGGAAGGCGTCCCAAGAAAAAGCAGGCTTGGGGTAGGAGGCCCTGTTCACCACAGGGCTGCAAACGGCATCAGGTTTCAGTGCTGGGGCAGGATAAAGGAGGAAACATCTTTATATATGGGGTTACATTGCTTTTTTTGCTTTTATTTTGTCATGGGCATGCTATCACTGAGTGGCTGTTTCACAGTTTTATTTTCATTATAGTGTAGGGCTTCAAACAGTTGGTGGAACCCGCGGTTTATGAAAGTGTGGCACCCGCGAGGACTTGCGTGGGTCATTTTATTTGTTTGTTTGTTTAAAACATCTTGATGCCCCCTTTTCACCCAATCAGAGACCACAAGGTGGTGAACATAAAATAATTAAAACAACTAAAATACAGTTCAGACTATAACATTAGGAGGAGGGCCAGTAACCGTTATTGGGGGCACGCCAGACAAAACAACAAAGTCTTCACCTGCTGGCAACAGATACCGATGGAAGGGTCCCTTTCCTGTATTCCCTTCCCCACACTATTTCTTCCCTACATGGAGCAGCAGAATCAGCAAAATAACTCCCCACCCCCAGCGTGGCTTTTGCATGAGCCGCATAGCAGAGCTCTGAGCCCTGTCTCTGAAAGAGGATGCCTTCAATTAAGCTCGGTGGCCGATAGATGCTTACCTGGAGTTGGGGGCTCCAACACGGGTGTCCTGCCCTGAGCAGAGATGTTCTCTTTTGTGGCTTCATCAGGGTCATTTGTCCCTTTAGGAGGAGAGAAGTCTCGGTCGCTTGCGCCACCAAAGGCCTCCGACGGGTCCCTGGCATCTGTAGCCGTGCAATCAGAACAGAATGATGGTCAGCTTCCTCTGACCAACAAGGAGCGAGCCTAGCAGGGACAGTGGACATGACCCAATGCCAAGTTCCCCTAGTATCTGGTAGTTAGAGATGTACTGCCTCTGTGCATGGAGGTTCGATTTGTCCATCATGGCCGGCAGCCATTGACAGACCTATCTTCCATGAGCCTGTGTTGAACTGCAGCTGTTGACCAGCATCCAGAGTGGAATGTTTCCTTTTCTCCAGGGCCGGGAGATTCTGCAATCACACCAGGCAGTCCTGGAATTTGGGTGCAGAATCTGGAGACTCTCCGCTCTTCATTTTAATAGTGCAATTTTCTCTCCCCTATGGTCCTGGAAGAGATCTTTAAAAGCCCTGTGTGTACACATGAACACATGAAGCTGCCTTATACTGAATCAGACCCTTGGTCCATTGAAGTCAGTATACTGAATCAGACCCTTGGTCCATATACTGAATCAGACCCTTGGTCTATCGAACTCAGACCGGCAGCGGCTCTCCAGGGTCTCAGGCAGAGGTCTTTCACATCATCTACTTGCCTGGTCCCTTTAACTGGAGATGCCGGGGATTGAACCTGGGACCTTCTGCATGCCAAGCAAAGGCTCTACCACTGAGCCACAGCCCCTCCCCTAAGAAAAGTCCTGTTGGTCTCTAAGGTGCTGATCACATGAACACATGAAGCTGCCTTATACCAAATCAGATCCTTGGTCCATCAAAGTCAGTATTGTCTACTCAGACTGGCAGCAGCTCTCCAGGGTCTCAGGTAGAGATCTTTCACATCACCTACTTGCCTAACTGGAGATGCCGGGGATTGAACCTGGGACCTTCTGCGTGCCAAGCAGATGCTCTACCACGTCAGCATTGATTTCCAGCTGTTTTTGCCCTTCCCTAGGAATTCCCTACATATTATGCAAAACAAAGGCAAATGCATGCAGGCTGGGTGGGATTCTTGGTGCAGGATTCCTCCGTCTATCACAGACAGGGCCTGGGGCACACGAGAGAAAGGCAGAGGTGTTTGTATCTAGCAGAAACAGGCAGGATAGGAACGGGGGATTCTCTCTCTGCATAACTAGGATGGACCCATTGGCAAATCATCTGACGTACCTGCAGAACAGGGTGTTACTAGGGCTGGGTCCCACATCGGCACCAGAGGGTTGTCATCCACCGAGCGGTATGGGTGATGCGAATGGGCCTTCTTGCTCTTGACCAAGAAAGACCGTGGCATTTTTGTTTACCGGATGGACAGAAATCCGGAAAGATGGGTCGTGAATCTTAAAACAGGAATAAGAAAAAGAACCACAAAAGTTGACCCGGGTCCTGCCTGGTAAAAACAAATAATCTTTCATTCCCTGTTCGTTAATAAACTGTATTGGGGCCTCATTTGTTAGAGCAGTAACGCCAGGGTTCATTACCACTGTGGTGTAGTGGTTAAGAGCAGTGGTTTGGAGTGGTGGACTCTGATCTGGAGAAACAGGTTTGATTCCCCACTCCTCCAGATGAAGCCAGCTGGGTGACCTTGGGCAAGTCACACACACTCAGCCCCACCTACCTCACAGGGTGTCTGTTGTGGGGGGGGAAGGGAAGGTGATTGTAAGTCGGTTTGATTCTCCCTTAAGTGGTGAGAAAGTCAGCATATAAAAACCAACTCCTCCTCCTCCTCCTCCTTCTTCTACAACTAGTGTGACCTAATGAATACAAAATGCCCATTCTGGGAATCCAAAACACTTAAGCATGGAGGGTGCTGCCTGCTATGTCCCTGCATGATTCACAGTGCTAGTGCTGTCTTCTCTCATTCCACCTCCACTTTGGTGAGGAGGGGGGCATAAATTCTGCCATGTCTCTGCATTGGATGGAACTGCATTGTTCAGTCAGTCTAAAGAGAGATGCAGCACAATGATCTGTTTTCAGAGGGTGCCCACAATGTCTGCTTCCTTCCAGCCTGAAATTATGCTCAGCTCAGCAACTAATGCAGGAGCCCAGGAGGGAGACTCCACTCGGGTAATTCCATTGTATGAGTGAAGGGTGCTTCCAGTGTTAATTGGAGGGGGGGGGATGTACCGCGGCTACCAGAAATTTAGAAAACAGTGTGGTCCCCCTGGTCATTTCCAGAGAGCTATGCAGTCAAGCACTCTTCCCTCCCAGTACAATTTGCAATAAAGTGCAGGAAGCTTTTTTGTTTTTTTAGGCTGTTTTGGTTGGGGGGGGCAAGGGGATTGGCTGCAGAAGCAGTTACTAAGATATTGGGGGGTGTTGTTTAAGGGTGGAGACTACCTTGTTTCAGGGCAGAGAGCCAGTGTAGTGTAGTGGTTAAGAGCGGTGGTTTGGAGCTGTGGACTCTGATCTGGAGAACCAGGTTTGATTCCCCACTCCTCCACATGAACTAATCGGCTAATCGGGTGAACTGGATTAGTTTTCCCTTTCCTACACATGAAGCCAGCTGGGTGACCTTGGGCTAGTCACAGTTCTCTTAGAGCACTCTCAGCCTCACCTACCTCACAGGGGTGTCTGTTGTGGGGAGGGGTAGGTGATTGTAAGCCAGTTTGATTCTTCCTTAAGTGGTAGAGAAAGTCAGCACAGAAAAACCAGCTCTGCTGCTGCTTGTGTCAGGCCTTTGCCTTTTAGCTGGAGCAAAGGCTCTTGACTTGAGTCAGGCCAGGTTCTGGCCACATGTCAAGTCCTTGGTTCTCATGCCTATGAACGTTTGTGTACGGTTTCGCTCATCCTGTTTTCTGCAGCTGCAATAATGTTTAGTCTGTCTTCCTGGGAACCGCTTATCTTGGGGTTGCCTAGCAAAGTTTACCTTTTCAGTCTGTAGTGTCTTAAGCATGTACCCTGCCTGTAGGCAGTCAGTCCTTTAATCTGTCTTTTTGCTCCTAGTAATCCCTTGCCTTTTTGGGCTGCGGTGCCGCGTTCTCCCCAACACCATGGGTGAAGCTCCGGACACCAAAGTACCCGATGCTACGAGACCGCTGATTCCTGACCAAGAGCCGGTAGACCCCAAGGTACCTTACGAGGAACCTAAGCAACCGGAGCAGCCAGAGGAGGCCCCCAAGTTGCCGTTGGGACAACCGCGGCCTCGGGGCGCGGACAGAGCAGTGCCCGGACATCCGGACGCTCGTCTGCGGCTCTGGCTGGAGTCTCCGTGGGTGCCTCCACCCGTTAATACCTGGCGGCGACGGGGAGCAGGCTCCGTCTTGCCAGAGGAGGACTGGGATTTTACAGTCGGCTCTCGGATGGGAGCAATGAGGGGTTCAGAGGAACCACCTCTGTGGGGCACGGGATTGTGCCAGGCGCAGAAGTGGCGAGAAAGGGTCGAGGACTATCGGCCCCAGTCGCAAAAGGGGCGAGAGCGGGACGAGGATTACCTACGCCTCCAGCAGCAAAACCATGAACTGGTCGAGCAGGTAGCTACGCTGCGGGGCTTATTGGAAGGACTTTGGCGAGAGGTGGCCGAAATCCGTCAAGCGCAGCCTGCGCAACCGGCGCCACTGCCGCCCCAGAATCCGCTGCCTCCTCAGCAACCACAAGTGCTTCAAGCGCCCGCACCTCCGGGTCAACCGGCGCCCCAGCCTCTGCCACCCGCTCCGCAGAGGGAATTGCGAGCCTCCTTTGACGGCTCAGGGAAGAAGCTCCCCTACTTTTTGATTCAAGTGGATGGTTTCATGAGGGAGCAGGGGCCCACTTTCGCTTCGGAGGAGAGTCGGGTACGGTACGTAGCTTCGCTGCTGGAAGGGGAGGCAGCGAGCTGGATGGTCCAGCAGTACGACCTCCGCTCCCGTGCGCTGCGGACCCTAGATGACTTTATGTTTGCGCTCAGGCGGCGTTTTGAGGATCCGCACCAGAGCGCGCGGGCCAAGACGGCTCTGCTACAGCTTCGCCAGGGGGCCAAGTCGGTGGTGCAGTATGCGAGTGAGTTCCAGCTGCTAGCAAGCAAAGTTGTGGACTGGAGCGAGGCCATGAGCGTGCAGTATTTCCGCGAAGGACTGAACCCAGAGATTCTCCAGTGGGCTTTCATGAAAGGAAACCCCCCTGATCTTGAGGGGTGGATTCTGCTGGCGGTGGACGTGGAAAACCGCCTGCAGTTTCTGAACTTGTCAAAACGACGCAAAGCACGAGACTTGGGGCCGCGGCCGGAGCGGGCGGTCCTGAGAGGGGGCTCCGGACCGCCAGGGAGGGCGGCCGCCCCGACAGCGGAGAGGGCGAGGCGTTTTCAGAGCGGGGCGTGACTGGTCTGCGGCGGGATGGGACAGTTTGCTGCCGCTTGCCCTTCCCGGCCCGAGGGTTCCCCGGCCGCCCTGCGCCCAGCCAAGGAGGAGGCGGCACGGGCAGGAGGCAAGGATTGTCAAAAAAGTACGACTCCCGGAAGACGAGGACCCTCCGCTCTCAAGCTTGTTTCCACCCTTTCATCCTATAGATTTGCAAATCAATTGTCTATTACGTTATCTCCAGACCCTGCCCTCCCAAAAGAAGGTGATATTCTAAAAGTAGGGTTGCCAGCTCTGGGTTGGGAAATGCCTGGAGATTTTTGGGGTAGAATCTGAGGAGGGCATGGTTTTGAAAGGGGAGGGACTTCAATGGGGTATAATGCCATAGAGTCCACCTCTTCCAAAGCGGAGGTTTTCTCCAGGTGAACTGATCTCTGTAGTCTGGAGAACAGTTTTAATCCCAGAGGTTCTCCAGCCACTACCTGGAGGTTTAAGCTTAAACAAAATAAACAGCACGTGGCTCACAATTCTTATGTAGAAACACTTTGAAATTTTTACTATAGTGAACTAAGGAGATGAAATATAGTTATTACATGCAAACTATTTCATCTGCTTAGTTCACTATAGTAAAAATTTCAAAGGGTTTCTACATAAGAATTGTGAGCCACGCGCTGTTTATTTTGTTTAAACTTGACTGAGTACAGCATAGGGGATTTTGTTTGTAACCACCTGGAGGTTGGCAACCAACCTAAAAGGCTGCCTCTGGAGAGTTGGCAACTGGAAAGGGGGAGGAGAAATCCCAGACCGGCCTCCTCCTCTCCTGTTTAACAGCCAAAATCAGGAGGCAAACCTGCAAACCAAGAGACTCTTTGCTAGAAGGGCGGCTTCAGAAGCTGACAACCCCTCAGTGAGAACCCAGGAAAACAAGGACTCTTGGCTCTGCCTACTGTAGGGTTGCCAGCTCCCGGTTGGGAAATACCTGGAGATTTTGTGGGTGGAGCCTGAGGAGGGAGGGGTTTGGGGAGGGGAGGGACTTCAGTGCCATAGAGTCCACCTTCCAAATAGGGTTGCCAACCTCCGGGTAGTAGCTGGAGATCTCCTGCTATTACAACTGATCTCCAGCTGATAGAGATCAGTTCCCCTGGAGAAAATGGCTGCTTTGGACTCTATGGCATTGAAGCCTCCCCAAACTCCACCCTCCTCAGGCTCCGCCCCAGTGGCAAAGAGGGACCGGGCAACCCTACTGAACTGATCTTTGTCGCCTGGAGAGCAGTTGTAATCCCATGAGCTCTCCAGCCACCACCTGGAGGTTGGCAACCCTAGGCTCACTGAGTCCAGTATTTTGCCTCCTTCCAGTAAATCCCCTCCTGTCCCCATACCCCTGCCCTCCAAATGAACGCAAGTAAGATAATCCTGGGAAAGTGCTCAGCCCTGCGAGCTGGAAGGCAGTCCAGTTTTCTGGAATTTGCATGGTCATTTGAATGTTTTGCCTGTAACAGCTCAGTGCAGTAAGAGTGAAAACAAGCTCTGATTGTATCCAGCCCTGGGAATCAGGTACTCAGCCTTGCTTCTGTTTCTTTCCCTCCACCAGGGCAACTGAAATGAAATACATGGATTACAGCTGCATTCAGGGTGACCCACAAGCAACCTACAGCAGCCATACTAAGAAGATTTCTCTGCAACATCCCTTTGGTATTGTCGAAGGCTTTCACGGTCAGAGTTCATTGGTTCTTGTAGGTTATCCGGGCTGTGTAACCCTGGTCTTGGTATTTTCTTTCCTGACGTTTCGCCAGCAGCTGTGGCAGGCGTCTTCAGAGGAGTCAAGTGTCTGACTATATATGACTCTTCCTACACACTTGACACTGAGAGACACTGTCCTTCAGTGTGACTCCTCTGAAGACGCCTGCCACAGCTGCTGGCGAAAAGTCAGAAAAGAAAATACCAAGACCAGGGTTACACAGCCCGGATAACCTACAAGAACCATCCCTTTGGTAGTTCCCCTGATATTCCCCCACCCATGGAGCTAACAGCTAGGGTTGCCAGCCTCCAGGTTCTAGCTGGAGATCTCCTGCTAGTACAACTGATCTCCAGCCGATAAAAAAAAAGGAAATGGCTGCTTTGGCAATTGGACTCTATGACATTGAAGTCCCTCCCTTCTCCAAACCCCGCCGTCCTCAGGCTCCACTCCCAAAATCTCCAGGTATTTCCCAACGTGGAGCTGACAACCCTATATAAGCACCATTTGCTTAGGGTTGCCAACCTCCAGGTACTAGTTGGAGATCTCCTGCTATTACAACTGATCTCAAGGCAACAGAGATCAGTTCCCCTGGAGAAAACGGCCGCTTTGGCAATTGGACTCTTTGGCATTTGGCATTGAAGTCCCTCCCCTCTCCAAACCCCGCCCCCTTCAGGCTCCGCCCCAAAATCTCCAGGTATTGCCCAACCTAGAGCTGGCAACCCTATCGCTGGAGGACCTTTATTTGTTTAATTAATTAATTAAATGTATACCCCCCCTCCCTGGCCAAATGCCAGACCTTAGGCCAGTTGCTCTCTCTCAGCCTACTTCCCAGGGTTATTGTTGTGACGATACAATGGAGAAAGGGAGAATGAGGTTGTAAGCCACTTTTGTTCCCCGTTGGGGAGGAAACTGGGGTATAAATATCTAAATAAATAAATACATGTCATAGGGTTCCCAATATCCAGGTGTGGCCTGGAGGTCTGGAATTACAGCCGATCCGAGCACAATCTATGAAAATCAGTTCCCCTGGGAAACGATGGCTGCTCTGGAGGGTGAACAACTCTGTGGCCTTGTGCCCCACTGAAGTCCCTCCCCAAGCCTCATCCTCCTCAGGCTCCCCCCCCGAAATCTCCAGAAATTTTCCAACCATACTCTTGAGGGCCCAGGAAGGTTGCCAACCTCCAGGTGGTGACTGGAGATCTCCAGGCAACAGAGATCAGTTCACCTGGAGAACATGTCTGCTTTGGAAGGTGAACTCTATGGCCTTATGCCCCATGGAAGTCCTTCCCCTCCCCAAACCCCACTCTCCTCGCTCCACCCCCAAAATCTCCTGGTATTGCCCAACCTGGAGTTGGCAACCCTACTCTTGAGGGCCCAGTGATCGGGCTTCTAGCGGGCCGCTTCATTTGTTTGCAGTTCAGTCAGGTAACAAGGACTTGGGCTCCTGACCAGGTTTTTGAGATACAAATTGTGAGAACTGTAGTAGTGTCTCATATCATGGCCTCAGGCACCTTTTGTTTCCAAAAGGCCAGGTTTCCAAGTGTGAGTGCCTCTGAGCATGTGCCAAGAGTAAGGTTGCCTACTTTGGCCTGGGAAATCCCTGGAGATTTGGGGCAGTGCCTGTATTGGCAGGAAATTTGGGGAGGCATTTCACCCAGAATCTATGGTATACTATAGGGTTTGCCTTCCAAAGCTTTTGTTTTCTCCAGGGAAAGTGATCTCTGTGATCTGGAGATAAATTGCAATTCCAGGAGATCTCCAGGTCCCACCTGGAGGTTGGCAACCTTAGGCAAGGGCCTCTCTTGGGGCAGGGAATACTGGGGATTTTCCAGGCATGTTGGGGAATCTGTGCTTTGCTGCATTTCGCTTGCCCTCCTCCGATTCCAGTGGGCCCACATTGTCAAGGTGGCCAGGGGACTTGGGTATTACCTGGAATGACGGGTTTTCATGTGCCACCTGTGCATACCCTGCACAATGGCACCAGCCACATCTGCAGACCTTTTATTGAAGGTCAGTGTTTCCTTGGGCAGCACAGTAAACATGCATTGATATCTACATAAGAATGATTTTCAGGCTTCACATTCTCCAGTTCTAGCACATGGCCAAGAGGATGCAGTTCTTCTTGGCCAGCTTCCCTGCCCAAACGTGAGATGCTCGAGGGCACAGATTGTATGTGAGAAAAGATGCTATCGAAGTGCTTCACAGCGTGAAGGAAGGGGTATCAGTGGCCAGCGGTTATCCGCAGCACAAGGAGCGATGAAAAGCGCCTTCTAGACCACACCCCAGGAGATAATTTTTGATACACAGACGGGGTGGGTGGGGGTGGTCCCAGAGCATCTCAAGATAAGTCTCATGTTGAATATCAGGTTCTTGGTTCGCACAGCACCGTTACATGGAGTGCTTCAGCCAGCGTGGTGTAGTGGTTAAGAGCAGTGGTTTGAAGCGGTGGACTCTGATCTGGGTTTGATTCCCCACTCCTCCACATGAGCGGCGGAGGCTAATCTGGTGAACTGGATTTGTTTCCCCACTCCTACACATGAAGCCAGCTGGGTGACCTCGGGCTAGTCACACTCTCTCAGCCCCACCTACCTCGCAGGGTGTCTGCTGTGGGGAGGGGAAGGGAAGGCGATTGTAAGCCGGCTTGATTCTGCCTTAAGTGGTAGAGAAAGTTGGCATATAAAAACCAACTCTTCTTCTTCAGCCTTCCATGGCCTGTGGCACAGCTCAGGGCTGGGGTTGCCATAGGAGTCCCTCTTCGCCACTGGCGGGAGGTTTTTGGGGTGGAGCCTGAGGAGGGTGGGGTTTGGGGAGGGGAGGGACTTCAATGCCATAGCATCCAATTGCCAAAGTGGCCGTTTTCGCCAGTTGAACCGATCTCTATCGGCTGGAGATCAGTTGTAATAGCAGGAGATCTCCAGCTAGTACCTGGAGGTTGGCGTTGAAGTCCATCCCCAATCCCCGCCTTCCTCAGGCTCTGCCCCAAAAACCTCCCGCCGGTGGTGAAGAGGGACCTGGCAACTCTACTTATACCCCGAATGAAAACCTCGTTGGTTTCTAAGGTGCTTTTGGACTGGAATCTAGCATTACGGGATATCACTGTAAACTGTGGCCACGTTTGATCTATATGTTTTCGTATGTTCCCCCCAGCACTGGAGTAAGCCCATGTGCCTTGGTATAAGGCTATGAGCAGCAAGGAAAGTAAGGATATTTAAATAAATTATTTAGATTATATGGGATGTAAAAAAAAAAAAAGGTAAAGGTCCCCTGTGCAAGCACCAGGTCATTCCTGACCCATGGGGTGATGTCACATCCCGACGTTTCCTAGGCAGACTTTGTTTTTACGGGGTGGTTTGCCGTTGCCTTCCCCAGTCATCTTCCCTTTACCCCCAGCAAGCTGGGTACTCATTTTACCGACCTCGGAAGGATGGAAGGCTGAGTCAACCTTGAGTCGGCTACCTGAAACCAACTTCTGTTGGGATCGAACTCAGGTTGTGAGCAGAGCTTGGGACTGCAGTACTGCAGCTTACAATTCTGCGCTACGGGGCTCTTTCATATGGGATGTAGTGCTTGCTTATTGTTGCTGTTATTATTCAAGCATAAAAAATTTGCAGCAAGTGTGCATGACTATGCCCTGCCCTGTATGGTTCAGGTTTGCCTGATCTCTTCAAACCTGGGAAGCTAAGAAGGGTCGGCCTTGGTTAGTACTTGGATGGGAGACCAGCAAGGAAGTCCTGGGTTGCTATGCAGAGCCAGGCAACAGCAAACCACCCCTGAATGTCTCTCCCAAAAGTGCTGCAAGGATTTGGGGTGTGTGTGAAGCGATACTCCACAAATACCTCCATGTGGAAGCAAAAAACAATTCCTCATGTTCTCTCTCTACTTCTGGAAGGACACCTCCATTGAAACATTGCTACATATCTGCCTGCCTTTTTACCCAATACAAAAAAAGTTTGTGCTTTGAACAAATCACTTTCTTAGGGAATTTCCTGGATACCGCTAATGGTCAAATATAAAACCAGGGCAACCAAGGTCAGTTGAGCTGGAGAATGTATCTCTGCCCTATCTGATCAATACTGTTATCTCGTCCTCTCTATTCTGAACCTAGATATACATTTCTTGCAGCTAGTTTTACCAGTTTAAACTCAAGCTCAGAGGTGGAGAAATCATTTACTTATTATATGATGGTAGATCTTTATGTCACTCATGTAGCTGCTGTCTTTGTGTTGGCACCTAAGAAAATTTGAGCCAAAGTTATAGATAGTCAATCATTCAAACACTTTGGTCAAAATTGACAAGTCCGTTTCTGATAAATGTTGGAGATGTAAAGAACAAAAAGGCACATTTTTTCATGCTTGGTGGACCTGTAATTTAGTTAAAAAATTTTGGAAAAAGGTTATAAGAGAAACTAACAATTTGATTTACGGGAACATAAAACTGGAACCGGAACCTTGCCTAATAGGCCAGTTACCAAAAGGAATGGAAAAGGCAGATAAGATAATTTGTCATTATAGTTTTGCGGCTGCAAGAATACTAATAGCTAAAACCTGGAAGGGAGAAACTAGGCTTCTTTTAAAGGACTGGAGAGATAAAATATTTTATTTTGTACAAATGGCCAAACTAACTAATAGTCTACATGGAAATGCTGTAGAAGAGTTTAAAAAAGACTGGAATAAGGCCTTTGTACATTGGGCTAACACGGCAAAGATTGATTTTACGAAGATTGTGAAAGAGTTGTAAATAAAATATTGTAGTAAAGGGAATACTAAACAAATAATGGATTATATAAAGCTAAGGGGTACTTCTCTGGAAGTCACAATGGGGGTGGGTGGGCACTTAACACGAGGGGTGGAAAGGGACTATCACTTTGAACTCTATATTACTTTTCGGGGTTTTTCTTGTTAAGTTCTGTTTAAAAATTTCTTTCTTTTTTATGTTTCTTGTAATTTCTCTATTGTTAAAAAAAATTCTGTTAATAAAAATTCTATTTAAAAAATCATTCAAACACTTTGTAGTTTAATTTGTTTTATTGGAAGGAAACTTGAACTTTGTTGTTCTTTTATTATGGTTTGGGGTCTGCTTGGTTCTTTAAATTCTGTATGGTCTTAGTATTTTTAAACCCCACCCCGCCCCCGCTATTACATATGGTAAGATTGCAATTACTTTTTGCTATCAGCAATAAATAAACCTACCTAACATTCATTAGTTTCAGGAAGGTAGCTGTTTTAGTCTGCGGCAGAAGAGCAAGGTTCGGTCTCCAAAGGAGAACCTACCACCTCCCGATACCTCATGAGGTGGTGAGCTCTGCTTCCTTGGAGGTTTTTAAGCAGAGGCTAGATGACCATCTGTCAGCAATGCTGATTCTGTGAACTTAGGCAGATGCTTGCAGCTGGAGACAGGGGGTCCTTTTCCCAGACAGCAGAAGGGGACTTGAAAGAGGAACTGCTGCCCCCCCCCCCCACCGGGAGAGGGCTGCTCATCCCTATTTCATTTCTGTTGTTTCCCAAACTTGCAAGTGCTGTTGGACCAGAGGCAAAAGAGGGGCAGTGGCTCGACGCAGCTGGAGACAGAACAGTTTTCAGGAGAGGTCGGGAAGGGGTTTGAGTCTGAGAGGGGCATTGCTCCCCAAGCTGAACACTCTGATACCTTTTGTCATACTGTCGCCTCTGGTAAAATGGGTTTAGCAGGTTTCTGAGACAATGCAAAACCTGTTTACCAGAGGTGAAAGAAACATGAGTGTCTACAGCCCAAGCACCAAACGCACTTTCAAATCACCTTCTACTCTCCGAAGCAAAGTCTCTTCCAAGCACCTTTCAGCTCCCTTTAAAACAGCTCCTGTGCTGGAGTTCTAGTCCCTGGCTCAGTACTGGCAATTCACTAGTGGCGCATCCCCGGCAGATGGCTGCTTGGTCCACCAAGACCTCCAGGAAGGGAGAGCCCTCCTCCCCAGGTAACTGGCTCCTTGTCAAACAGCTCTTTCTGCCAGGAGGTTTATCTTATTAATGTTCGCACAAAATCTCCCCGTCCGTGAATTCTAGTCTTGCCCTCTGGAGCAACTCAGAATTTTTTCTATAGGACAGGTATTGAAGAACAGGATTGCGTTTAACCCACCATCTTCTATTCCCTAGGCTCAACATATTCAGTTTCTTCAACCTTTCTTGTTTTCCAGACCCCCCCAACCGTCTTTAACTTGTCTTCGTCTAGGTCATGGGGTGGGGGTTAGGGTTGCCAGATTGGGAAACTCCTGGAGATTTGGGGACGGAGCCTGGGGAGGACAGCGACCTCAGTGGGGTACAATGGCCCAGAGTCCACCCTCCAAAGCATCCGTTTTCTTCAAGGGAACTGATCTCTGTAGTCTGGAGATGAATGGTAATTCTGGGGTATCCCCAGGTCCCACCTGCAGACTGGCATCCCTATACTGTATCTGTTTTAACTGGTAGAATGGAAAAGACTCCTTGAATCACACACACCTCTCAACTCAAAACCATGGTCAAGAGAGGTCTGTGCAACATTTTCTGGAAAACTTTGTGGACGCATTTCCAGATCTTTGATTCAGTACAAGATATTCCTTTGCTATTATCATCACTTTGCCATATTGAAAGGATGAGATTAAATATATATATTAATTCTTTAAATTAAAAAGGATGATGGGGGGGGGGGAAGTCACCTGTTTGCAGGACGGAGGTCAGCAAATGCTTGAGATTTTCCCAGTCGTCCTTCTTTGATCTTCTCTCTCCTTTGGACTCTTCCTCCACCCTCGGGCTCTCTGCTGGTATCTCCACTTCTCCTTCATTTCCCACTCTCCTTCTCCCCTCCCTTTGGTTTTCTTCTTCCTTTGCCTCCATTCCCCTCCCTGATTTTTCAATCTGATTATTTGTGTCAAAATCTGGCAACTGAGCGAGCAGCCAATGAGCATGCCAAACCCTGGACAGCATTTGCTTATCAAAACTTTCCAGGACTTTGCAGACTCGAAGCAACTGGCAGGTTGCTCAAGGGAAGGACCCAGAAGCAAACAGACGGTTGGTGTTGACCTCTTTTTGGCTTTCTTTCCTGCCGGAGTGTTCGTTGGAGATATCAACCGTGCCCACATTTGGGAACTGAAACACTGAGAGTATTAACTTTTATTTTCCATGTACATCTCCTAGACACTTGGGTCTCTCATGTGCCATGAATTTAGTTAAACTGCTCTCTCTGCTTCAAATCTAAGGTTGGGAGGGGGGATAATAATTATGACCGACCTCACAAGGTTGTTGTGGTAATCACTGAAACAGCAGCCAATTTCTCCAGAACTGTCATCTGGAGATCAGGTGTGATTCCAAAAGTTCTCGTGGCTCCACCTGGAGGTTGGCAGCACTTTTGGTATCCTTAGATGGTAGGGTTGCCAGCTCCAGATTGGGAAATACCTGGAGATTTTGGGGTGGAGCCTGATGAGGGCGGGGTTTGGGGAGGGGAGGGACTTCAATGCTATAGAGTCCAATTGCCTAAGCGGCCATTTTCTCCAGGGGAACTGATCTCTATCGGCTTGAGATCAGTTGAATTAGCAGATCTCCAGCTAGTACCTGGAGCCTGGCAACCCTATTAGATGGGGTTGACTACAGTTTTGCCCTGTCCTCCCATCACATCCGATTAGTTCTTATGTGTAGCTTTAGGAGAGGCCTAGAATATCCTATTCCAGGGGTCCCCGACCTTTTTTTATTATGATCACCTCTGGGTAGGGTTGCCAGGTCCCTCTTCATCACTGACGGGAGGTTTTTGGGGCAGAGCCAGAGGAGGGCGGGGTTTGGGGAGGGGAGGGACTTCAATGTCATACAGTGCAATTGCCAAAGCGGCCGTTTTTCTCCAGGTGATCTGATCTCTATCGGCTGGAGATCAGTTGTAATAGCAGGAGATCTCCTGCTACTACCTGGCAGTTGGCAACCCTACCTCTGGGAGTCTGACACAGGGGGGTGGGCGCAACCACAGAATGGCTGCCGCAGGAGGCAGAAGCAACCACAGAGAGGAAGCCCAAGCGCAGGGGGGAAAGGAGTGGTTTTCAAAATACCCAGGGAAAAGAGGGGTGAGAGAGAGAGACTAAAACAAATACAGTGGTGGCAGCTGATGCTGAAACAATATTTTAATCTGTGCAGTCAATCAGATCTCCAATGGCCGATCAGAAAACAGGCCCCGTCTGGCCCCACCCACTTTCTGAAAACACTTGCTGGGCACCAGTGACCAGGACCACGGCGCCAGTGGATGCCACGTTCGGGGCCCTGACCTATTCTGCCTTGTCTCCTAATGGAAGAAACACGGCAACCCACAGATCCTTGCGTGCAACTGCATGCGAGTGGGATTTCTTTGCATGCTCACATGATTGGTTTGGGGTGGCCGAGGCTGGGAGGAAAAAGCACCAGATGTTGAGAAGAGGCTTTCAATAAATCTGCAAGCCATTACAGTACCACAAGCCTCCTTTCTTGCCTGCCCTGCAACACATTCGCCTACCTCTGAGCAGATGCCATGACAGTGTGACTATAGTTCCACCTACTGCTGCTGTGTGTTATTGCAATCTCTCCAAAGGTTTGTCCACAAGATTTTCCTTTAAGGAGCCCCTCTGCAGCATCTTGAAATGTGATCCGAACCCAGTACCATATCATCACATTAAGTCCGCTACCAAAAGCAGACGTTAGGGCTCTTCCAACATGCCCCCAAACATTATTTTTCTCCCCTCCTTTATATTTATATTTAACCAGTTCAATGAAGAGTTCTGTAGAACTGAAAAAAATTGCTCTCAAGATTTTGCGATGTTTTGGTTGGTCCTAATGAAATGTATTGCAATATCGTTGCTTGAAGAGTTGTTATAAACTCTTAATTGAATGATTCATATTTAGCTTTCACTGGGCACAATATATGCAATGGAAATTCAGATCCCATCTGTAGGACTCTCTTGTCAGGGCAAGTCTGCCTGATTTCAACTTGAGCATCAAATGTGCTCTTAGAACATGACCACGAGAGGCCAATTTAATTAACCCATAAGCGCCAAAGCTCTTTTCTGGCCAAAATTCATCCACATTTAGTCCTAGAATCTGGTTCTGCAGTCAGGGAACATACATAATACAGACAAGAATGACTCTAGGCATGTACAGAGAGTGTTATATTTAATAATTACATTTTTATCTTGCACAGGGTAGTCCTCCATGTTATCATTATAACAACCCTATGAGTTAGGTTAGTAGGGTTGTCAGGTCCCTCTTCGCCACCAGTGGGAGGATTCTGGGGTGGAGCCTAAGGAGGACGGGGTTTGGGGAGGGGAGGGACTTCAATGCCATAGAGTCCAATCGCCAAAGCGGCCATTTTCTCCAGGTGAACTGATCTCTATCAGCTGGAGATCAGTTGTAATAGCAGGAGATCTCCAGCTAATACCTGGAGGTTGGCAATCCTACACATGGGTGTATAACTTTCCTCATCAAGAGGTTTTCACAGCTGGTCTTTGTGAATTGGCAGGCATGAAGAATGAGGCCTGTTCCTTTATCCACCCCATGAAACTGTACTTTAAGACATGAACACTCTTGATTCACCTGTGAGATGAATATGTTGTATTTACATAAGAATTTATTCTTATTGAGTTTTGCTTATTACCCATGAGTGCTAAGCCTACTACTGTTCCTTATTTCTAGCCAACCTTACAGGTTTTGTGAGTCTTTCTTACCCAACCCACCACCTGGAGGTTGGCAACCCTAACTCTATGGCATTGACATCCCTCCCCTCCCCAGGCTCTGCCCCAAAAAACCTCCAGGAATTTCCCAACCCGGAGCTGGCAACCCTGGGGAAAAAGGAACAATTCAGGGGGTTGGTTCAAAAACTAGCGCTCTATGAAGGCCTCAGAGCAGCTGGCGTCTAGAGCCTGCCTCACTGTGCGCTGGACGAGTCTGCTGGAATGCATTTCCTCTTCTGCACAGGCAAGAGGTTATTAATTTAGGATAACAGCAGCCTTGAATCAACAGCCTTTGAAGGCATTTCTACAATCCGGAATTGTGTCTGCATATTTCACAATTCCCCTTGCCTGGGAGTCTGTGCTGGTCTCCCTTGAAGGCTCACCTGCGAGAGGTCAGCCCATCTCAGACACAAAAGAGTTCCTTGATGCGAGCCTCTTTTGAATCCAGCCCGACTTTGTGAATTACAATTAATTTTTATTTCCGTCTCAGGCATGGATGATCTAACACCCCCCCCCCCGCTGTGCACAAGACATGTTTATTTAATCTTCCCTGGAGGAAAAAGAAAAAGAAACCTAAATTAGAATGGGCTTCAGAGAAGAAATGGATGGAAGCAATTAGCAACATTATTTCTCTTTGACTTAATTACCATTACATTACATAGGAATAAAGAAATTGGTGCACAGCGGGGCAGAGGGGGGTTTCCATCTGGGGCTTGCTGTTGGAGAGAGACCAGGGAAAGAACCCCAAGAAATTTTTTTTTATGGTATCATTAACCTTGTTTCCTCTTACTAGGCTATGGCTTTTAATGATTTATTTATCGGGCCTGTTCTGAGTCAGAGGGTGTAATGTGCTTTGGAAACCTAAGAATCGACTAGCTGGGTCAACCCAAAGATCTGCCTGTTGCAACCCTGCCTCCCAAGGCTCAGGGGATGCCCCCGGTAAACTCGCAAGGAGGCTGTAAGAGAGACAGGCAACCCCCCATGTTTGCCCCAGCATTGGTGGATCGGGTCTCCTGCCTCTGAATAGTTTTCCCCAAAAAAGCTGTGGTTGTCTGCTGTAGCACTGAGTAACATTATAATAAAATAAAACTGAGTAACATTTTCCACACCGCAGGCATCGGACAAAGTGAGCTCTGACTCACAAAAGCTTGTGCTGGGATAAAATTGGTAAGTCTTAAAGGAGCCACCAGTTTTCCATTTCATTTTGCCTCTGATCAGGACCGCTAGCTCTCGAATAAGTCTTTGCTGTGGAGAGATAAAACAGATAAAAGGAAGCATTTCTTCATACAATGCATAATTAAATTGTGGAACTCCCTGCCCCAGGAAGTGGTGATGGCTGCCAGCTAGGTGCTGTGGAACACAGGCAGGACAATGCTGCTGCAGTCATCTTGCTTGTGGGCTTCCTAGAGGCACCTGGTTGGCCACTGTGTGAACAGACTGCTGGACTTGATGGACTTTGGTCTGATCCAGCATGGTCTTTCTTATGTTCTTATGTGGTCACCCTGGAGCCGATTGAGGCAATGAAAATCTTCCTCTGTTGATTTCTGCACAGCAAACCCATTCATTACTCAGGAGATCAAGCTGGGCTGTTTTTCTACTCAAAGGATCATCCTACAATCCCCTCTGGTTGCTTCCATGTCTGTTGACATGGGCTTAAGCCCCTGAAATCTGCCTTAGGTTGGTGGCGGCAGCAGTGGAAAGGGCCTTCAAGTCACAGCAGACTTATGGCAAACTCGTAAGCTTTTCAGCATAAGAGATGCTGTGAGGTGGTTTGCCACTGCTCGTCTCTGCATAGCGACCTGGCCTTCCTTGGTGGTGTCCCATCCAAATACCAACCTGGGCTGACCCTGCTTGGCTTCCGAGATCTGATGGGATCGGGGCGGCCTGGTCAGGGTTGCCTTAGGTTACAGTACATTTATTGGAGTTAAAACATATCACAGGGTTTGTTTGTTTTTTGGCAGGTTTTGTTATGGCAGACTCAAGAAGAAGAGTTGGTTTTGATATGCTGACTTTCTCTGCCGTGTAAGATGACGGCAGCAGCATTATCCTGCCTGTGTTTCACAGCACTCAATATAATAAGCATGCTCATAAGAAGGTAAGAAAAAGCCACATGAGCGGCAGATGCTAATCTGGTCAACCGGATTGGTTTCCCCACTCCTCCACACGAAGCCAGCTGGGTGACCTTGGGCCAGTCACACTCTCAGCCCCACCTACCTCACAGGGTGTCTGTTGTGAGGAGGGGAAGGTGATTGTAAACTGGTTTGATTCTTCCTTAGGTGGTAGAGAAAGTCAGCATATAAAAACCAACTCTTCTTCTTCTGTCACTATATCCTCCTAAAGTTGCCATCTTGGGTTTGGAGAAATCCTGGAGCTTGGGGAGGGGTATGATACCATTGAGACCACCCTCCAGAGCAGCCATTCTCTCCACGGGGAGAGAATTCTTATGTTCTTATGAATTGATCTCTGCAGTCAGGCAATCCGCTGCAATTCTTGGAGACCTCCAGGCCCTACCTGGAGGCTGGCAACCCTATGACCTGCAGGTATTTCCCCTGTTCTCCCCCCCCCCCGGCCCGCTTGCACCTAGACCACTGGTTTCCAACCAGGGGTCTGTGGTTCCAAGGGGTCCGCGAGAACTAAATTAAGGTCCGCAAAACAAAGTTATAAACCCATAATATATTAATATTTTCAATTAAAAGTTCTCTATTATAAAATATATATTCAAATATTATTCTAAGTTTCATGTTTAACTAACAGTTATGATTAAAGTTTATTTTCAAATTCTCAGAATTTTTATTTTGAACCTGCACCGAACAAAAAAGTCCTAGTGGTCCCTGGTCAAAAAAAGGTTGGGAACCACTAAGCCCCGCCCGCCTGTAGCAAGGAGGTGGGCGCGGCCTTGAAGCCCCGCCCCCAGGAGCCTGCTGGCCCCGCCCTCCGCGAGCTTGTTTACCACCCAGGCAGCTCTTCTTCCCGCCTCCCTGACGCTCCCTCGGAGGCTCCAGTCACGTGATTCTCAAATGCCGGAACTTCTTTGCGGCCTCCCTCAGAATCACGAGACCTCCTTTCCTTCCACTCGAGGGCCGCGCCGCCGGCGGATTCCTCCGCGCTCCAGTCCCGTTTACCGGGTTCCCGGCCTCTGTAGTATTGGCATCCTTGAAGAACTCGGTGCGCTTGAACCGAGAAGAGCCGTGGGCCGCAACGGGGGCGGGCGGGAGAAGTGGGGAGCCCGTGCCGGGGGGACTACTTTTTAGATGGCGAGAGTGGCGGAGGGATCCGAGAGAAGACGCCAGAGAGGGAGGAAAGGCCAAGATGGCGGCGCCCTGTGGGTTAGAAGAGTCCTGAGTGGTAAACAGCTGAGGGGAGGAGAAGGAAGGGTGAGCGAATGGAGCTGGAGGTGGGAAACGAGGGGCGAGGCCGGGAGGGAAGAGAGAATGAATGAGGAAAAGAAGGGGGGGTCGTGACGGAGGGGGTGGGGCACGGGAGAAAACGTTGGGGTAGAAGGGGGCGGGAGGGACGAGAAGAAAGGGAGAGAAGGGGCGGGCGAGGGAGAAGAAGAATAGGGGTGGCGGAGCACCACAGGGAAAACGGGTTGTGGGGGGGAAGAGCAAAAAAGACGGGTGATCATAAATAGCATTTAGCATTCTAACGTTGCTGAGTGTTCACGTGTCATCTCGGTCATTCTTGCAGTAGCCCTAACCAGGTAGGTCACAGAAAGTAGACGGAGGAGGAGGAGGAGGAGGAGGAGGAGGAGGAGGAGGAGGGGGGGGGGGACGGGGAAGGAAGAAGAAAATATAAAGAGAGGAGTTGAAAACGGGTGGAGAATTATAGGGGGCAAAGTAATGGTGCAGTAGTAGAAAGGAAGGGAATACTGGAGGTGTGTTGCAAAGGGGTAATACTGATGCTTTAATAATGCTGTTGGGGGGCTCAGAGTGCTTTGTGCATATTGGCTTTACAACTGCCCTGCGAGGGAGATGAGAGGGAAAGGGTGTGTGGAAAGTGTGGGCATTGCAGAAGGAAAGATGAAAATAATAACCAAGAACAAAGAGTTCTGTAGCTTTGACTGTCCCATGAGCTCTTACTTGTATCATCTTGGCAGGCCATTCTAATAAACCTATACGGAAGATCATGGTAAATATAAGTGGGGGAGAAGGAGCCCAAAAGGGGAAAAATGTGGCGGGGGGGAAGCTTATGGGAGAAAGAGGTGAAGGGTGCGAGTAGGGTAAAAGCAAGGGGGGAGTATTAAATACTGGTGAAAAAAAGAGAGATTAATACCATATCCTGTGTCATTCATCCAGGTTATCTTGCTGAAGTTTATTTTCTGTAAATTTGTCCAGCTGTTGTCTCTCTCTTAGCTGATTTTAAAATCATTGCCTGTAGTGAGTGGATAGCCAAAACTAGTCATATCTCGGAAGCTAAGGGTAGTCAGCCCTGGTTAGTATTTGGATGGGAGACGTCCAAGGAATACCAGGGTCATTATGCAGAGGAAGGCAATGGCAAATCGCCTCTGAATGTCTCTTGCCTTGAAAATGCTACAGGGTTGCCATAAATTGGCTGGGACTTGGCAGCACTTTCCACCACCACCAGTAGGTGTAGAAATTTCCAGGCCTTTGCCAGGAAGAGTCTCACTTCTTGGAGTTCTTTCACATGGGATACATTTAAATTAGCGTTTGGCAACAAATTTGCGTGGACTTCCACTGAAAATGAAAATTTAGATTAGCATATATATATATTTTTAACTTGTAATTTCCCTTGGAAAATATCCTGGTCCACATGAGAGGAACACAAGTAAAAGAACATCATACTTCTTTTGTTCAGTTGCCTTATTTTTATAGTTTGCTTTTTTCCCAGCATAATCAGTAGCATAGCTTATCCTATTGGTTCATGGAGGTTCAAAGCTTAGATTTGAGAGGACAGTGAATTTCCACAATTGATAATGTTGGAAGAGGATAGTCAAGGTGGGACTCCTGCAATTCTTGAAAGTTTTCCAATACTTCCTTTTAAAAAATACTTCTGTTGGTTACTAGCCAAAGCCAACCATTGTTAAGTATGCCTGTTATTTTGTCATTGACCTGTGGACTTGTGGTATGTTATTAATAAACTGCATCAATTAAAATATTAATCCCTTGGACTGCACAAAAGTTGCTTCTTCACATACACCTTACTGGCATTTCCATGTTGAATATTTCTGATTCCCATTTCTTATTACTGTTGTCATGTATGTTGTGCTTTACAAACTAGCAAAATAAATAGACCGGCCACTGCCTTCAGGAGCTTACAGTGTAAGCGTGAGAGACAATGGCGCAAAGACAATAAGATGGATCAAAGCAAATGCTATTACACTTCAGCTTTGAGTTGTGGATGAAGATGTGGAATCTGAGGCTTTGCACTTGAGGCTTTGAGGAAGAGAGAGGTGATCATACAGGTGTTTAGGAGGGAGTTTCAGGCAGTGATGGCAGATGTGCAGTTATTTAAGAGATCAGGAGACTTTGATGGTGGATGAGGGCAGAAGAATTAAGGAGTGAGAGTCTTGGGTAGGGAACTATAGAGTTGGAAGGTACCACCAGGGTCATCTAGTCCAACTCCCTGCACAATGCAGGAAAGTCACAACTACCTCCCCTTCCCCACACCCCCAGTGACCCCTACTCCATGCCCAGAAGATGGCAAAAAGAGCAGAATGATCTGCTACGGTGAAGCTCTTTAGACTCTTAAGTCCAGGGGTTTGCACATACTTGGCTTTGTGTGAAGGACATGGGTAGCCTGTAGTGGGACTAGTTTGGCTATTCTGGTTTAGTAAGACAAAGGTTTCAGTAGCCTCCTGAATGAGATGGTGAGAGTTTTTTAGATTCTGCTATAGTGAAAAGAATGTAAAATCTGAGACTTTAAACATTCATTTTTAGATTCTTCAGTCTTCCTAATGCCTGCCTTGCTGATGTTAATACGATTACACACAGTTCAATCCTGTGCCTGTTGGCTTGGTAGTAAGCGCATAGGACCTGGTCTTAGATAGGTATGAGTAACCTGTCCTGTCACCTCAGTGCCAATCAGTTTTTCTTTTGACTCTCAGGAAATCGGTATAACTCAAATAGTTGAGTGGTGTGTGATTGAAAAGACCCAGTTTTGTGTTATTAATGTACTGTGTTGTTTAATAACTTATTGATCCATAATTCTTGGTGTGAGGTGGTATCAATAGAGAAGTAGGCTCTTACTTAACCCCTCCTAGCCTGGCTTTGGCTTGAATTGAACCAATAGGAGGAATAAGAGCCCTGCTCCCCTCTCCTCTACAACAGTGATCTGAAAGGTTAGTAGTAATCCTGTATTAGCTTGGTTGTTTGAATCATCCTACAAACTGGTGAGAAGGATTTAGCAGACAGTCCAAAATACGTGATAAAATGGTGTGTGGGTGGGCTCAAGCTCCAGGGGAACTGTATTTTTTGTTGACAGGGAGTGGGGACATGAAATGCTTGAGTTAGAAATGTGCTGTGGGTGGGCCCACCTAGTTCAGCAGCCTGCCTCAGAGTCCAGCTATAGCCAGTAAGGTGCTTCTGGGTGCTTGCAGTCATAGTTTGGATGCTGATGGTCCCAGTTGTTGTTTGTCACCAGAGTCTAGTATTCAGGCACCTGCTGTTCCTGAATGTAGAAGTTCCATTTAGCTGTCAGGGTCAGTTGTAGGAATTTGTCTAATTTATTAAAAGAGGTCAGCTAAGCTAGTGTCTATCACCACTCATATAGGCAATTCTGTTAAAAAAGGAGAGTTGTTATTAAAAGATTATTTTTTATCCCTATTTTGGAACTTATTCCAGTCATTTTCACTGGGTAACCCTATTTCTTCTAACATTAGGATTTCAGTGAGTCCATGCAGTTCTGATATTTTTATTTACGTTAAAAGATCTAGCCTCTCCTACTTTCAGGACAGTTTTATGGATGCAAATGTCTTGCCGTCGCTGCGCTTTTCTCTCCTATATACTCTGTTGCCTGTTCAATTGTAGAGGACTTCTGCCATTAGTTTTAAACCAACCCCATTCGTTAACTGTCACGCTCTTAGTCCCTAATTTGGAGTAGGTTTTGAGTGCTTCACAGGACTCTGAATTCAAGATTTCTGAGTCTTGATTATGATCATTATTTCATTTATACCTGACCTTTCTGCCTCAGTAGAGGCCCGAGCAGCTTACATCATTCTCTTCATTTTATCCTCACAACAGCCCTGCAAGATAGGTTAGGCAGGGTGTGTGACTGGCTCAAACTCACCCAGCAAGCTTCTATGGTAGAGTAAGGATTTAAATCTGGGTCTCCTAGATCCTAGTTCTACACTCTAAGCACTACACAATGCTATGTTATGGATTGAACAAAATCAACAATACATTGTTGTGTGGTGTAGTTCTTCATACTTACAATTTTACAGGAGGGATCCCTCAATCTCTGATACTTTCAGGTGTGGTTTTACCAGATTGCTTTTATTAAGCCTTTAAATGAAAAGTGTTTTGTTGGGTGCATGCGTGCACACATTCAGATGGGCAGCTGACTTGACTATTGGTCCACAATTCATACAAAGGGCCTAATTCAGAACACTTGGTTAGTTAACTTTCCAGGTATTGGTCAGATATCTACTATTATAACTTATTTAGTACAACTGCATCAGAAAGATGATGAAAACAAAACAAAAATCCTATTGTGAAACAACGAAATTGATTTCTAACCATCCTCAGTTATCATTGAGATCTCACAAGCCAATATGTAAGTGAATAACTGTCAAGGAGGGCTACTTCTTCATCCAGGAACTTGAAGGCGAGCCCTGTTTTAAAATATAATAGCATACATGTCACCACTCAATAAGAGGAGCTGGTATTTAAGTGTGGTCATGGTGGAAGCTAGAGGGCATCTCCTGTAGATCGAAACTTGTATGTGTACCTAGTTTTCTGCAGCACTGGGGTAGCAGTCATGATGCAGTTGGTAAAAATTGCCTTCTGTCCAAAGTCATAATTGTCTTCCTGTAATGTTTGACTGTGGTCAGTTGATGGTCTCAGGAATTATATTGCAGCTGTGCAAACTGGGGGCAGGCTAGCTCAGTATCTTTAAAATCCAGCCTAGAGAATGGTGTAAACATTCTTCTAATATTCCCAGATAAATGGCACCCCAGCTTGAAACATGTTGAGATTTGGTTCTTTTTCTGGAGGTATGTTATTACCCAGTTCAACTTTCTCATCTTATAGTGCCTTGGCATAAAAATATCTGAAGGGATGTGAAGTCATTCTGTTTCTGTTGTTGTTATCGTAGATTTGGCTCTCTTCCCTCCTCCTTTTTTTTGGTTAGTACAAGTGAATGACTGGCTCTGTTAAGCTGTTTAATGAAACCTGAAATGTTTGTGGCAATCACTTAGTTCAGTAATGCGTACAGCACTGTTGTGATCTTGCTTTCTGAAGAACATTTGATTCTTCAGTATAGCAGTCACTTGGAGCCGTTGGTTGGTTGTGTAGCCAAAGGATTGCAGCTTTTCCCCCTTTAGCCTTTCTCGGGTTGAACTGATTTGTATCACACTCCATCCTCCAAGGCATTCAGGTTGCCATACCTAGGCTGACTCCATTTTTATCTGTATAGCAACCCTGTGAGGTAGGCTGAACAAGATGAGATTGTGTGCAACACTGCACTGCCTTTTGTCTATGTATAACTCTCTTAAATATACAAGAGAAAGTATATTAATTTGATATAAATTTTCAAATAAAGCACTTTGTGACTAATAGTCCCAATAGGTACCAGCATGTTTGAATATTAAGCTAAACCTTATTTCTTCAAAAACACTGAATTTATTTGATTTGATTCCAAGAGCAACAAAATTTTTGAGGTATGAGGTTTCAAGAGCCAATTCTTCGTATCTGACGAAGGGAGCTTTAACTCTCGAAAGCTCAAACCGTGTAAATCAGGGGTGGGGAACGTCAGGCCTGGGGGCCGTATAAGGCCCGCAAAATCATTTGGTCTGGCCCTCCATGGGTCCTGGCTTATCTCTAGTTCAGAAGGATGCTGCCCTGCCTGAATCTCTTGGGCCTAGCTGGGGACGGCAGAGCTCAAAAGCAAGTCGCTCTACGTGGCAGACACTTCGAGCCATCTCCGGTCGTGCCTCTTGGCTAAATGTTTGACCTAATATAGCAGGCTAATTTTTAAGTTGATAATTTTGTATGGCCCGCGAATGATGTCATAAATATCCAAATGGCCCTTGGCAGAAAAAAGGTTCCCTACCCCTGCTGTAAATGTTGTGCTCCTGCACTTGAATCTAGCTGTTCTACTGCAGACCAACACGGCTACACTTTAAAAAATTTAATAATGTAATAATTAAACACATATTAATTGTTGCCAGAAAGTTTACACTTAGATGAACATTTCTTGATGATACTGTATATGTAACAGTATAAAGAGTTGGTCCTCCCCCCCCCCCCCCAGTGCTTCTCCAGATTTCCCAGCTTCTTTATGGGAAAAATTGAGAGAGTCCTTAGAGCTTTTCATGATGTACATTTGGAATGAGGTAAATGCTTTGCAAAACTAGGTTTTCCTCATTCAAAGAAAAAATATTTCACAGGAAGTTTTTTCAGTACTGCCTCAAATTGTCCAATTTTTCCATTGGCAAAATTGAAGACTTTTTCATGCTATGCATTTTGAATGTGAAAAACCTTAACTTAAGAAGAATTTTACTCATTCTAAAAGAAAATATTTCATAAGAGTTTGTTTACAGTGTTTCCCCAAATGTTCTAATTTTTCTGTTGGAAAAATTGAAAGAAGGCCTTGGAAAAAATGAAAACAAAACTGGTTTTCCTAGTTTTTTCTACTTCTGGTTTTTATCTGAGCTCTCACAGCCAGTGCATTATAGTGGTTAGAGTGTTCAACTTGTATCTGGGAGGCCTAGGTTTGAATCACCACTCTGTCATGGAAACATGTTGGGTGATCTTGGGCCAGTCATACACTTTCAGCCTGACCTACCTCACTGGGTTGTTGTGAGGAGAAAAAGGATGGGAGGAGGGAGGAGAACAATGTAAGCTGCTTTGGGTCCCCCATTGGGGAGATAAGGGTTATAAATTAAGAAAACAAATAAATAAAAATCTCTCATGGTGGCAATACATACTACTTCAAGTGTTCCAGTCACTTGATAGTGTCTCAGTAAACCTGACAGCATCTCTGTAAATTAGTTTTATTAGCCCCTGAACCCAAGTTCACAATTTTTGCTAGGTCTTAGTAGCCAGTCATTATTAGGAGTGACCCTGATCCTAGCCCCTCCTCTGCATAGGCAATGTGAGCGTGAGATGGAGTCTGGCCCTAATTTGTTTAAAGCAGTTATACTCTGCTTTTCTGCAATTTGTTGTCAGGGTAAGTCGCAGAGAATATATATATGGACAGCAAATTAACTGAATATTTCTGTGGCTCTAGCAGATTTTCTGACGACCTTTTTTCCCCAATGGAAAAGTTCTATGTAAGACCATCTACAGCAGGGGTGTCGAACTCATTTGTTACGAGGGCCGGATTTGACATAGCTGTCACTTAGTCAGGCTGGGCCGTGCCTCAGCAGCATAGATCGGGACTGGCTGGGTAACTGCCATGGCTGGCTCGTGGGCTGGATAAAAGCTCTCAAGGGGCCGGGCCTTATATTTGACACCCCTGATCTACAGTGCTACATAAGTAATTCATATACTGTAGGCATATGTTAATAAATAAAACAAACATCAGGGAAAAGTTTAAATGGGCAACAATTAATATAATATAATGTTTGATAATGCATTATTAAGGAGTTTGGAGTTATCCATTTAATTTGATATATGACTATGTGGATGTCCTGTTATGACTCTGTCCATTTGTCCAAGTAATGCACTTCCTTCTGCTTTACTACTTTTGTTTTCCAATTTCAACTTTTTAACTTATCAGATATCAAAAATAAAGGTACATGTGCTAGGGTAGCATTGGATGCAGCAGTTTGCAGCTCTCTTTCAAGAACTGGGTATATTTGCAGTGTTGCCTCCAGAAAACTAAGGCATACTTCTAAATTTCATAAATATATGAAGCAGTATAATTTATGACCAAGTTATACATGATATTGCTTATGTTAAAACAGTTAAGGTTTGAAGTAAGTATTGCATGTATTTCAGCCCCTCTGTTTATTTCCCCCACCCCACCCCTGGGCTTCAACGTTTTTAGAAATTTTACATCTCTATGCAAGGAGCCCTTTCTCTCTTACCTTCTTTCTCTGAGCTTATGCTGAGCTTTGGCAACTAATGAGGATTTTGTTGCTTCTGATTGCCTCCAAAGCCTGATTGTGGGATCTAAGATTGAACTTGTTATCAGTTTTCATTGGATGCTGCATTTCTGGACTCTGACAGGAACTTCTCACCGTCTAGCTCTTAGCCACTACAATGGTGGTGGTGTGGTTACGAGTGGTGGATTCTAATCAGGAGAACCGGGTTTGATTCCCCACTTCTCCAGATGAGCGGTGGACTCTAATCTGGAGAACCAGGTTTGATTCCCCACTCCTCCACATGAAGGGTGACCTCGGGCTAGCCACAGTTCTCTCTGAACTCTCAGCCCCACCTACCTCTCAAGGTGTCTGTTGTGGGATGAGGAAGAGAAGGAGACTGTAAGGTGGTTTGATTCTCCTTTTTTTAAAAAAAGGTAGAGAAAATTGGCATATAAGAACCAACTTTTCTCTCCAGTGTTAATCGTGTCATCCAGAAGCAGATAGTCCCCTCTGATAGATTTGAAGGTGTCTTTCTTTGTAAGGGATAAACAGCCTGACTCCTTTCTCTTTAGGCAATGTAGCTTAAATGATCCTAGAGAGTATCTGACAGATTCCTATCCCAGGTCTTTTCTTTCCTCTAAGCAGGATAACTAAAACTTCCCCAGCCACTGTTGCTTTGCAGAGCTGCTTATGCAACTTGGCTTAAATTGGCCACTTGTTTGTCAGCCTTAAAGTTAGAATTGCTTCAAGGTGAACTGGCATGTGATTGTGGCCCACACAAAATGTCCACATAAACAAATTGCTTTCTAGGCCAGAAACTTTGAGGGGTTTATTAGAAAGGCGATTTTCTCCCTCTTACTAAATCCAGTTGTGCTGCTTATCCAGTCCGTAATGTGGCCAACTTGCAGTAGAAATTTGTCCCTGTACGGGACAGGAGTACACCTGGCTAGAGTAGAGTCACAGCTGCACACCTGCTTTCTTCTCTACAGTTACCTGCTTCCAATTCCGTATACTAGAGGAAAGCAAGTCCCTCCAGGCCTGTGCCCGCATACTGGATTTGTGCTGCTTCCAACATAGAGCATGCATGTGAAAAGCTGAGCTGCCCCTGCTGGGTGGCACCTCAAGGAAGGATCCATCCTTTCAGGATTATGCCTTGTATTCCAAGAGATGCACCCAAGAGTTTGGGCGTGCCCAGTAGGACACTTGGCTTTGAAAACAGATCGCCTTACCCTGTGCTTGTGAAATCCCCTCATTTCCCCTGTGATGTGGCGAGGGGCGAAATGCTTTTTGAGACACCAAAGCTCTCTTGGACATACCTGCAGGACTAGTTGGGTGGCTTTTGGGTCCAAGTCTCCAAGGGGTCTTAAGACCAAGAAGCCACCGCTTGCCTCTTTCGGTGGTTTTGGCCTCTTGTAAAGGGTTAAATTCGACTGGTTTATTACACTGCCATCTCTTTCAGCTGTTTCCAGTGACTCAGTCATTGAGTCCTGGTTCAGTTACTGATCTTGCTAACATAAAGGGACAAGTCCATCAGTCGTCTGGGTGTCTGGCTTTCATCCACTTCTAGATTTTGTTCCTCAGTTGTCTGGTATGCTAATAACTCCTACATAGTTGGTTATTTTCATGGTGGGTAGTGTGGGGAAGTTGGCTTTCTGCATGCAAATCGTGGACAATTGAATGTCAGCTGTGGCAATGAAAGGATTCTGCAAATGTTAAATTTTAAATGATAAAACCTCTTCGCAAAGGTTGATGGCTAATGTGTGATACGGATCCTCTTGTGGAGCATAACTGAATCAAGCCAATGTCCGTTTGTCTTCTAAAAAGAAAATGCCGCAGCATGAGAGGGCTGGTTGTGAAAGCTTCCTTTTGTTTTTCCAGAATATGGATGTTCTGTGCTTTCTTTAATCAATGTAGGTGTTCCGCTTTATAGCTCCTTTACAGTTTTCTAATTAAATCTCCAGATGGCTGCACAACTCTGAGGGCAGGACTGATCCATTCAGAACAAGGCAGCCAGCCTTCACTTACACCCCCCCCCCCAATTGTGATTGTTTGGTGCCTTACAAAATGCAAGATCTGGGTAGTGTGGGGAAGAGGGTTGGGTTGGGCACAAAAGACCAAGGTTGAGATCACTGGCTAGTTGTTACCCTCGAAAGCGTGACTCACACTTTGCCTGACCTAGGTCACAAGGTGATTGGTAGCGCATCCAAGAATTCTCAGCGCTTTGTGCAAAAGGATAAGTGAGGAGGTTCTTGCGCCTGGGACAGGAATTAATGGTGGAGCTGTAGCCGTGGCAAAATCTACAGAGGAAGTGGTCAAAAACATTCTGTAGCCAGTGCCTTCCTTTTACAAGGAGAGATCCTTGTTTTCAGCCCATACTGGCTCTTTCAACACTGGCTGTGTCGGAGGGGCTGTGGCTCAGTGGTAGAGCATCTGCTTGGCATTCAGAAGGTCCCAGGTTCCATCCCCAGCTTCTCCAGTTAAAGGGACTAGGCAGGTAGGTGATGTGAAAGACCTCTGCCCGAGACCCTGGAGAGCTGCTGCTGGTCTGAGCAGACAATACTGACTTTGATGGACCAAAGGTCTGATTCAGTATAAGGCAGCTTCATGTGCTCATGTGGCTGCAACCAAGCCCCAAGTAAGCTCTGCCCAAGCCTGTTGACCTTAATTAGAGCGATTTTAGCATGTGTGTAACAGCCCTGTTCCAATCAAGCGTTCAGGTGGCGTGTTCCAGTTGTCAGTATTGGCTAACATCTCCAGTTAAAGGGACTAGGCAAGTAGGTGATGTGAAAGACCTCTCCCTGAGACCCTGGAGAGCCGCTGCCAGTCTGAGTGGCAATACAAACTGATGGGCCCAGGGTCTGATTCAGTATAAGGCAGCTTCATGTGTTCATAACAGTGAGCTGCGGTAACTGTTCACCTTGAACCAAACTTTTCTTCCCAGTAGCCTCATCGGGAAAGTACGGTAGTTGAGATTGGTTAGAATTACCTTGGGTATTGAAGTGACTGGAATGAGGTGTCATACATGATCATTTTTAAACTGGCAGATTTAGCAGTCAGCTGCTCGTAACGCTTGTATGATTTGTGTATTTATCACCCTTCATGTGCATAGCTATCTTCAGTGCATTTGCAGAATAATATGGAAGTTGCGCCATGATGTAGAGGCTGGTTTATGAAGTGTTAATGTGGGATGGGGAACCCAGACAATATTGGTACAAAAAGCAGTAATTAAAAAAAATATTATTACAATTGATTGCTGGAAAATGTTTGGATCTGAGAGATGCTCATTCAGATCCTTGCTTAGCAACTAACATGCAAGGTAGCCCTGGGCAGGCGGCTCCCACGGTCTGTTTTGTAACAGCGTAATAATCTAGCCCACAGGATTATTGCAGCAGGATTAAGGAGAGCAATAATGTAAGGTAATTTGTGGATTAAAAGTGCTATAGAAATAAGAGCTTTTTTGTGATTTAAAATCAAGCCACCACATACTAAAAGGGATTTCAGATCTAGAAAAACCGCATCACTAGAAATTACTGACTCCTGTTGTTTCGTGAGAAGTGAAATATCAAAATTGTCACTAAGCCAAGGATCCATCGGCCCAGTGTTTATTTTCCAGCGCTGACTGACCAGATGCCTTGGGCAGAACATAATGGAGATGGCCATGCCTTGTTGCTGCTGATACTCAAAGCATGCTGCTGCTGTGCATGGAAGTTCTGTAGCTGTGTCTCTTGTGCTCCATGATAACCAGAGCAACTTGAGGTGTTACCCCTGCCTGAGCCCTAGGCTGCAGTGTAGTTAAGCCTTTATTTTGGCCAACCAACTTAATTTGACTGTTCAGTCGCATCCATTCATTCCAGGGTGAGGTTCTAAGGATGAATGTCAATCAATAGGAGTGACTTTCCATTTTACTCAGAGAGGCGGGCCTTGTTTTGAGGCAACGTGTTCCAGCTGTGCCTGGGGAATGCATGCTTGCTTGTGTGACAGTTCTACTGGTATCTGGCACCCCAAATGTTTTGATAAAGTCAGGCTATTGGGTACACAGGTCTTCCTTACATCATTTGAGTGTTCGGGGCTGTTTTTCATTGGCTGTTACCGCACTAGGTATTCCCAGCAATGTATTAAGAGTTTGAAAATGTTATAAAAAACATCGCTTTAAAAGGGTTTTTGGATGCCACGGCTAAAAAATGGTTGGAAGACGTCTTCACAGCTAAAGGGGCCAAACAAAGTGCGAACAGTATTTTTTATAACAGTTTCAAACTCTTAATACATCGTTGGGAATACCTAGTGCGGTAACAGCCATTGTCACACCTGAAGCACTTGATCAGCTTCCTAGTGCTAAGGATCCAGTACAGAAGGCTGTTCTGTTGGCTCTGCTAAGAGAGAGGAACTTCAGAGTTGTAGTTTTTGCTGCTGTTAGTGTGGTACTTGCAGTAGACCTATATGCTAATAGGTCATCTTTCTTTTCCAGTTTGGTGATCATGAAAGAGCTCGGGTTTATGACAGTGGAAAGAGAGAGTCTACTGGCCAGCACAACAGGTAAAGAAGATTGAGCTTCTGGTTCTGTGCTTCATGTGTCTCTTCTGTCTCTGGCATGTTCAACTAAAGGAGAGAGAAACATGATGTAGAGGGGACTGTACCACTCTGGGCTGCAAGATTTTGAAGCCTCTGTGGCCGGAGGAGATTATTTTGTTTGTACTTGTTGCTGGAAAAAGCCATGTTGAGAAATACATGCAATGTTTATTTTCTTATATGTGAACTAACCTTGCTGTTTGAACATAAAATGCATTATGCGTACCTTGCATAACCTGCACACAATGGCGCAGTCTGCTATATTTAAGAAGTGTAAAGTGTTTATTGAAACAGTTACAAAAAAACCCAGTGCTAGAGATGTAGCAGCAAACTACTGCACCTCACATCCTT
The DNA here is from genome assembly GCF_029931775.1 of Euleptes europaea. Lineage (NCBI taxonomy): Eukaryota > Metazoa > Chordata > Lepidosauria > Squamata > Sphaerodactylidae > Euleptes > Euleptes europaea. Next base: position 51,848,950 of record NC_079325.1, on the reverse strand, counting down.
TCGTTTTGTGAAAGACAAAAAATTTATTGAAATTGGAAGCCATGAAAAATAATGTTTTCCATATTTTTAAAGGACATTTGGGGATTTTTTTTGGGAAACTGAAATATGTGCAGTTCTTTCTTATCTTTTCTTCCATCTGAGAGGCAGGAAAGAAATAAAAGTTGAAGGGGGAAAACAAGTTCTGTAAAGTATATTTTTTGGCAGAAACTTTCTCATGGAGTCACATTAGGTAGGACTGCCAGCATGTTTGAACATTAAGTTAAGCTTTATAGCACTGAACTTAATATATTGTCATTAAACGCATTGTAGGATATTGTCACCAAAATCATTTACATTTAAACAACAACATTCTTGAAAATGTTATGTCTACAGCATAAATGCATTTTTTCAGTGCTCCCCACGCTTCTTGACTTTTCCATTGGATAAAAGGAGAAAGTCCTCATCCTGTATATTCGGAATGAGTGAAACACTTTGTAAGACTAAAGTTTTTCTCACTCAAAAAAAAAGTGTTTCGTTGGAGGTTATTTCAGTATTCTCCCAAACTTCCTAACTTTTCCATTGGAAAAACTGAAAAAAGTCCTCAGATTTTTTTCATGCTATATGCTTTGAATGTGAAAACACTTGCCTTAAGAAGCATTGTATTCATTATAAAAAGGTAGGTAAAGGTAGTCCCCTGTGCAAGCACCGGGTCATTCCTGACCCATGGGGTGACATTACATTCCAATGTTGACTAGGCAGACTGTTTACAGGGTGGTTTGTCATTGCCTTCCCCAGTCACCTACACTTTCCCCCAACAAGCTTTTTTTACCGACCTCGGAAGGATGGAAGGCTGAATCAACCTTAAGCCGGCTACCTGAACCCGACTTTGGTCGGGATCGAACTCAGGTCGTGAGCAGAGCTTTTGACTGCAGTACTGCAGCTTACCACTCTGTGCCACGGTGCGCTACTATTCATTATAAAACAGAACATATTTCATAAGAGTATTGTTTCAGCACTCTCACAAATTTTCCATTTTTTCTGTTAGAAAAAAATGGTGTTTTTTTTTGTTTTTGTTTTTTGAAAAATCCCTTTTGGGGGTTTTCAGATCTGTAAGTCTAGTTTTTGCCACTTGGGAAAATGGAGGTGGGTGGGCATTAAATGGAAAATTGTAGTAACAAAATAAACTGTTAACTGGGCTTGGAAGCAGTCTCCTTCATTGCCAGTCTACAGAAAGAATACCAGCCCTTGCAATACCTGTTTGCCGGGGATGGCAGTGGGGCTAGTGATGTCTTTATCTTTCCAACTATTTCAGCCTCCAGCTTAACAGATCACAGTATTAAGGGCACTTAAGTATTAAATCTGTGGGTTGGATCCCACACATCTGTTCTGCTTATAGTAGGTGTTTGCACCAGAGGAACACTCAGCCGCTAGCAGAACGGATCCGATACCAGCCCATGATGTATAATTAAATTTTAGAACAATGTACGTCCAGGGGTGTGTTATCTCACATAGTCAGTTACTGCCCAGAGTGAACTACATGTCAATAGTATCCTTTGAAATATTATCAAACTTCTCGTATCTAAATCAGTTTCTGAGGAATGTGGCTTCCAGCTCTGCCTTTTCACTTTTTATCCCAGTTCACTGAAGAGTTTCATGGACTGAAATGAGGCTGAATGGCTGAAAATATTCAGAAAGGACTTGTCCGTGCTCTTCTGGCTCCATTTACTCATTAGCTCATGTGCTCTTGGAATGTCGTTTCTATGAGAACCTTAGAGCACAATATCTCTCTCCTCTTTTAATGCATAAATCCGATGCCTCTATGTCTGATATAATGCCTTTTTATTAAGTGACGGATCCCAAGGCTACTTTGGCAGTGGCAAAATTTATCTCAGTCCTTATATCCCTCAAACATTAGATTTAAAAGTATTCTGCTCAAGATCAGTGGATCAAGGAGCATCTAAGGGATAAAGGAAAGGAAAATAAACAGCCCTGATTGGATGAAACATAATTTTTGGTATCTTCATTTGAGAAATTGCATTAGATTGGCAGATCCTGCCTGCATTTGACATTATTCCTCTGTTCTCTGTTTCACTGGAATCCATGTAGAAGACTACAAAATATAACCATTTCCTTGGTGCCCTGTTTTTAAAAATCTCTGCCAACATCTTATTTTCATGCTTATTTGTTTCCCAGCGAACATCCAACACCAACCTGAAGATCCTGATAAGCTGCTGTAAATGTTCAGTAGCGGTTGCTGAATGTTATGAGCAAGTTTGTTTTTCTGGTTGTGCTAAAATGGGAAGCTCTCATGCTGGGCTTTGCTCTCTGCTCACACAGTGGCGTGCTGACAAAGTCCTACCTGCCTGCTTATTCTCCCCCCCACACACACAAATAGCTACAAATATATGCCTGTTTTCAGGTTATTGAACTCAAGAGCCAGGGGTTTGGCTCTGCAGCAGCTTCTTTGCTAAAGGTGACCGGTTAGCACTCTCTGGCTCGGACTTGGAAAGCTGCAACACCGAAACAGGCATTTTGCTCAGTCGAGGCTGCAGCCGAAAGGTGACAACACTGGAGTAAGAGACAACAGTGGCAGGAGTCCAGTTGACTTGGCACCAGCCGGCAGGGGCTTGGCTTCAGGCAGTCAACTTAGGTTTTGGCTTTTGCTGCTGTAAGCAATAAAATCTTTCCCTGTTTTGCTAGAAGCCTGTGGTGTTTGCAAAAAATTGTTTGAGAGACGTTTTTTTTTTTTCCTTTTGAAGGACAAAAACGGGATACAGAGAACATGCATGAACCTTGAGGGAGGAACGGAGCCAGAAGTGTCTGCTTTTGGGGGTCACAAGTAACTCCTTGGGCTTGAACATAGGAGGCTTGGTCTCAGACCCTGGGCCAGATGCACCGTTTCCAGGGTTGCTTTATCTAGCCTCAAGAACCAGGTTGGGCAAGAGCACAGGATATATGTATGCAGTAACTTACCTTGCCTTGAGCTTGTGTTGTGTGAAACAAAAATATTTCCTCTTGGTTTTCTCTTACAAAGGAGGACTCAAAGTGGCTTACAAAAACAACAACAAAAACCCAGCAGTTTATAATCACAATACAACAATAAAAGGAGGAGCAGCCACTGGGTGGGCTGAGCAGGTGGCAGAACTTTGCCTTTGGTGGAGACGTCTCCATTCATCCTCCCCAGCCTAGGAGGTGGAGCAGAGAATGCTCCTCCCCTCCTCCGTCCCTGGGTATCTTTAAGGGCCATGGGGCAAACTGCACACACCCAGTAAGCTTGCCCAAACTCTTGTAGGACTCATGAGTAATGGGCTCTGCTACACTCTACTTCCCGGCCTTTTTCTGCTATTTTTAACTGCTTTCTGTTAGCCACAATAGCATGTGTAGTTCCTTTTATTTATGTAGGGCACAATCCTATCAAAGGTACATGCTTTTAATCTCTTGGATTGCAGGGTGATCATTGAAACTGGTGTAACTCATAGTGTGATTTTCATTTTGTCCAAGAAAGAAACCCACAAGACATTAGATACATAGAAAATAGTAATAAAATCGCCTTCTATGGCAATTCTAGACAGTAGGATTCATTAAAAAAAGCTAATCCTGTTTTGAATAAAAACTTCCAAACATAAGTATCAATTTCATAGCCTAGAGAGTGGTGCCATTTTGGGGGGAAACTTTGACCAGATCATTGGTTCTTGTGGGTTATCCGGGCTGTGTAACCGTGGTCTTGGTTACACAGCCCGGATAACCCACAAGAAACAATGAACTCTGACCGTGAAAGCCTTCGACAATATTTTGACCAGATCCTCACTCAGCTTTACGAAGGATTGTACAAAATGCAGATAGTGAGCCAGTGCTCCTTGAAGCTGTGTGTGTTTATTTTTTATATTTATAGCTAAATTAAAAATATATATGCTTGTTTTTGTGTGTGTATGTTGAACAAAAATATCTAGAATATATGCTTGTTCTAGTTGAATAAAACAATTTAAATGTCTGTTTGGCAGCAGCTGTTTTCCTAATAGTGTGAAAAAGTCCCCCAATTATCCTCTCTGATAAACCTGTTGGGTTTAAGATGGTTTTGTTCCTAGTGACTGACTTCATAGGTATCTGATTTGGTGTTTTTTTAAATTAAGTTTTCATTCAGATTCCTGATGTTGCTGCAAAATTTTAAAAATTCAGCGTCTGCTTCAAAACCATTAAGGGTATACCTTCTAAAAACAACACCTGCATCTGCCTCTGGTTTGTGAAGGATATATCTGAAGAGATGTGTAGAGATGTAGCTTGTCTCTGGCTTGAAAGTTTGCACAAGGAACACTGGGATACTAGATTGAAGATGGCATAGAAATAAATGTGGCTGAGATCATTGTTGTCTAATCTCAGTTTGGCAGGAGCACCAATGAAGAACCAGCTGAGATCTCACCTGGCACTATCACAGTAGCATGTACAAAAGCACATAGCAGAATGGCTCAGCAAGCAAATGTTGGTGATCTCCTCGCCATGCTTGATTCTACCAATCTGGTGGTCCTGGAAGATATAACAGCTGCATTTAAAGAGAACCTCACTTTGGGTAGGTATTTATCTCAGTCACTGGCCTTGTGGCTTGTTCTAACCAGTTGAACTTTAGGTAGTTGCCAACTTCACCTCTACTGTGTTTTTGTCTTAATATTAGCTCGAATTACCTTTCTGTAAGCTGCTTTGATCGCTGTTTAGAAAAGTGGGGTATAATCTAGTGCCATTTTAAAGTGGAAATAGAACTTGGAATTTGCACTAGGGCTTTTGGTAGGTGGCTTAATCCACAAAGCCACCATCTTGGACACAATCCGCAACAGAGTTCTTCCATAATTGTGCTATTGTGGGCGTGGGCACCTTTTGACAGAGACTGAGGGCTGAACCAGATGATATTGCATGTTGAAAAATTAAAAAAGCAAGCTCTAAAATGGCACTGCGTCCCTCTCTCATACTCAGGGATGCAGTATCATCTACTTTGGCCCCAAGGGTGGCAGAGAAGAAAGAACATACATGGCAAAAATGTTAACAAGGCTACTGTGGTGTAGAATGAGGTTAAAGGTGGGTCCCAGATCTGGAAATTATGAAGATCACATGCTGAACTGAGCCAACAGGCATCCAGGCAGGCTGGAGAGGAACTACCCTGCCAAAAGTCACTTGCTGTTGACTCTAGAGTGGCCTACAGGTTCCAGTGGTGTAGCTATATCACCAAAACAGCAAGTCAAAAAGCATAATCTTAAACTAACTAGCGCCTTCTACATCAGATGTTATAGATCTTTTAGCTGTGGCTTTTGGTTAACATTCAGGTAACACCCTCCATCTATTCTGAGAACATTTTTCTATTTTTTAAAAAATTACTTCATATTGAGTAAAAAGAAAGCTGAAATTGGGAATTGGTCAGTATTCTGCCTCTTTTCTGTTTAGCTAGTTCTACACAAACAGACCACTGGGTTGCTGGCTTATTGTGGAACTGGCTAATTGTGTGACCCCCAGCCTGCTTTTAGAGGTCAGCTAAGTCACTGTTTGGAAGACTGAGAGATTGTTCACGGGTAGTTTGGCACTCCAAGCCCTCTTTCACAAGACATTGACGTTCCTGTGGGACATTGTTTTCTTTGTGATGCACATTAATTTGTTCAAGTAAGGCATTCTTTGCTCTCAAAATTTGGTTAGGATAGTGATTTTCTTTTTTAAAAGTATCAGTTAATATCCTAGTACAACACCTACCGAACATGTATCTGCCATGCCTGCATAGTCAGGTTCAGCTACAAGTCCTTTGATACCTGAGCTTTCCAAATGCCTCCTCAAATGTCCATTTACATTAAACCCGAGTGCCATGGCACGCTGTTAAAGTTTTCAGTCTACCATTAAGTCTTGTGAGACCTACTGGAAAGATGTGAAATGGGATAGTATTTAATGTGTTGCTATACGTCTTGCATGTGAATTGTTAATACTTTTTTCTTCTTGATGGCCAATGGCAGATCGTGGGCCTATGCTTGTAAATACCTTGGTGGATTTCTACTTGGAAACGGGTTCCCAGCAAGCGTTGCACATCCTATCCACACTTCAGGAGCCGCATGACAAGGTAAAGCAAACTCTCATTACTGTAATGGATCCCTCTCTAGCAACAGAGAGAATGCATGGTGTAGTGGTTAAGAGCGGTGGTTTGGAGCGGTGGATTCTCATCTGGAGAACTGGGTTTGATTCCCCACTCCTCCACATGAGTGGCGGAGGCTAATCTGGTGAACTGGATTTGTTTCTCCACTCCTACACACACCTTGGGCTAGTCACAGTTCTCTCAGCCTCACCTACCTAACAGGGTGTCTGTTGTGGGAAGGGGAAGGGAAGGTGATTGTAAGCTGGTTTGATTCTTCCTTAAGTGGTAGAGAAAGTCGGCATATAAAATCCAGTTCTTCTCTAAATAGAAAGGGAGTTTAAATTTCTGTCCTGTTGCAAAGAAACTGGGGAGTTGCTGTGTCATAACTTTACATCAAACACAGAAATGTAAAAACTGAGGATTACTTTTGGTGTGCACCAGCAGTAACATGGGAGCCGCTTCCCTGCAATGTGATTCTATGTAAAAATTGAGCGGGGGGGGGGGGAGACGGGGGACAAGGGCCAGTGGTCCCAGCCAATTAGCTTGTTCACTCATGCTCTTCCCTGGGACTGTTCCACAGGCAGGTGACTGCAAGGGGCATGTGAGGGGGCCTTTAATATGTTGTGGCCCAGGCAAGGTACACTGAAGAGCACTTGGGACTGTTCTGAATCAGCCCGATCAGAAAATACAGTTATACCATTTATTTATTTAATCTCATATCCTGCCTTCCCCAGCAAGGCCGGGCTCAGGGCGGCTCCCACATCATAACAAATAAATTCCAATAAAATCATGTTATAACAGCACTTCTAAAAGAACGGCCCTGTGAACGTCATCAATAAAACATCCACAATAAAGATGAGATGGCGCTCCATAATGGCATAAAAGCTACAGCAGGGCCTCTGGGCAGTCAGGAACCCCACACATAGTTCTTAATAAATCCACATGAAAGTAAAAAGGGGGAGAGTAGGGAGGCCAGCATAGCTGGCCTGAACCATGGGCCTGGTGGAATAGCTCCGTCTTGTAGGCCCTGTGGAACTCCCTAAGGTCCCGCAGGGCGCTGGTCTCATTAGAGAGGCTATTCCACCAGACAGGAGCCAGGGCATTGGGATGCATTATGCCAGAATTCAATGTATTAACTTAAAATCATACAAATGGTTCTTGTCACAAGTTCTGTTCTCTCCCCCCCCCCCCAAATCTGCTTTAGCACCTTTTGGATAAAATCAACGAATACATGAGCAAGCCTTCTACCCGCCTCCCTACTCTCTCGCTACTCGGTCACGTGATAAGACGGCAGCCATCTTGGAAGCATAAGCTTTCTCAAGCACCCCTCCTGCTTTCTTTGCTGAAGTGTCTCAAGGTATGGCTGCGCTGCTGTTGCAGATGCTGTTTGTCTTGTGTGTCATTTCCTTTCCTTTTATTTTCTTCTGTTCTTCACGCTCGAGGACCAACCGGTCGTGAGCATCTTACATGTCATCAGCGGTGTGGTGATGGCGACAGGAGTTTCACGATTCGCATCAGTGAAACCCTTTCGACCAATAAGTGGCTGCACACTCTGCCCGTTGATGATTGATGCAAATCTTCATAGCCATCAGAAAGAGTCCTTTATTTTCAATGTCCGCCTGGTAGGACCCGTGTCTCCAAGGGGCAGATGCACATGGCAGAAAACACGGGTTGTGTCCGAGGTCCCCGCCCTTGTCCCGCGTTACAGTCACATGCAAGTTGCAGGTCCTCCTCACTTCCCGCTTGCACAGTGCCTCAATCAAATTGGAGCTGTAGCACGAGTGGAGAAGCAATTTCAGCCTTCCCCCAGCCGCTTTTCTGACCTTGGAGTGCACAGACTTCGCCAGCTGGCCAAATAGTGCCATCGTAGGTCATTTCAGGTCAAGGAATTGGAGGGGGGGGGAAGCTGCAGCCCTTTCTCCATGCATGCCATAGTCATGAATTGGGCATTGCGCATAGGGGAAATGAGAACGTCCTGCAAGTTGGGTCCCTTAGGTTGCAGACCCTGGATTCCATTGGTTTTTTCTGTGATATATGTGTGTTTAAGTGCTGTCAAGTCGCAGCCGACTTATGGCGACCCCTTTTGGGGTTTTCATGGCCAGAGACTAACAGAGGTGGTTTGCCGGTGCCTGCCTTCTGCACAGCAACCCTGGTATTCCTTGGTGGTCTCCCATCCAAATACTAACCAGGGCCGACCCTGCTTAACTTGTGAGATCTGACGAGATCAGGCTAGCCTGGGCCATCCAGGTCAGGGCGTGATATATGTACTGGCCCTTATATTCCCTTTTCCCGTTGCCAAGTTGTTGTTTTTCTGTACAGCTTTTTGGTCTATCAGTTTATTTAATTTATACCTTTCTCCCAAATTGGGACCTGCAGTGGCTTACGTTGTTCTTCTCTCCCCTGTTTTATCCTCACAACAACCCTGCGAGGCAGGTTAGGCTGACAAAGAGTGACGGGCTCAGGTCACCTAGCAAGCTTCCATGGCAGAGTGGGGATTGGAACCTGAGCCTCCCAGATCATAGTCTGGCAGTCTAACCACTACACCCCACTGGCTCATCCCAGTATGTTCTTTACAGTTCTTTGATGTTTCTTTGCCTCGACTAGGGACATAGTTATGGGCTGGATGGCCTGTGGATAAATCTTGGAATTACTTTGACCAAGTTGGGCCCTCAGCTTCATTTATCGTTTTTGAAATGGGGAAGTAAATAATTTTCAGTAGCCTGGTATTATGGGAAAGGGCGGGCAGTAGTCTGATCAGCGGTGGGGGGGGGCATAAACTGCCAGCATGGTGTAGTGGTTAAGAGCGGCAGACACTAATCTGGAGTACTGGGTTTGTTTCCCCACTCCTCCACCTGAAGCCTCCTGGGTGACCTTGTGCTAGTCACAGTTCTCGCCGAACTCTCTGTCCTGCCTACCTCACAAGGTACCTGTTGAGGGGGAGGGGGAAGGTAAGGTAATTGTAAGCCACTTTGAGGTTCCTTTCGGTAGAGAAAAGCAGGGTATAAAAACCAACTCTTCTTCTTCTACATGGAGTGAGGTGATTGCACCATTTAGCCCAGCACACCTTCAAGGTCTCGAGCAGAATTCATTCCCAGCCCTGCTGTTCAAGATGCTTAACACAGGGCAGCCAGGAAACTGATCCTGAACTTTCTTCCCTCACTGGTTAGCTGCTCCTTAATGACATCTAAGCGCAACAGGAGCTGAAGGGCAGTCTGCATTGGCACCTCCGCTCCCATGAGAGGTCGAGACATCAGCAAAGAGCACTTGCCCCCTCCTCAGTGTCCCCTGCCAGAAGGTCGCCATCACTTATGTCACCTGCCCCCTGAAAATGTTAACGAGAGCCAGCGTGGTGTAGTGGTTAAGAGAGGTGATTTGGAGTGGTGGACTTTAATCTGGAGACCTGGGTTTGATTCCCCGCTCCTCCAAATGAGCGGCCGACGCTGATCTGGTGAACTGGGTTGGTTTCCCCACTCCTCCATATGAAGCCAGCTGGGTGACCTTGGGTTAGTCACACTCTCTCAGCCTCACCTACCTCACAAGGTGCCTGTTGTGGGGAGGGGAAGGTGATTGTAAGCCGGTTTGATTCTTCCTGGTTGGCCACTGTGTGAGCAGACTGCTGGACTTGATGGGCCTTGGTCTGATCCAGCAGGGCTTTTCTTATGTTCCTTGAGTGGTAGAGGAAGTTGGCATATAAAAACCAACTCTTCTTCTTCTAATGGGTAAAATCAATTAACTCACTGTTGAACTGGACCTCACTGGGGGAAATTAGGTTTACCAACAGTCGCCCTATTAAATGAGTTTTGGAGGAAGTTCCTGTTAGCACCCCCTATCCGTGGGACTCTGGTTAACACTGTCCAGCCACAAGTTGCACATGAAGCTGAGCCAGCTTTGACAGAGCAGCCCCGGCAGCTGAGCTTTCCCTAACACTTTTTGAAAACTGAAGCTTCTTCCCTATGGATGCTTGACCCGCCCCATCAAGGGAATCCATCCCCACTTACGTCCATCTGAAGTTTAGATTAGCTTAGTAACTAGCGGCAAGCTTTTATATCCATAGGAGGTTCCCACCCATTGTATTTGGATGGCGGGTTAGATATACATGTATTAAACTTTTTGCAACTTTGCTGGTTATGTACCGAATAAAGACTTGATTGATCCATGTGAGGTTGCATAAAGAAACCAGCTTAAGAGAGCCAGAGTGGTGTAGTGGTTGAGAGCAGTGGACTCTAATGTTGAGAACCGGGTTTGATTCCCCCCTCCTTCACATGAGCGATGGACTCCAACCTGGTGAACCAGGTTGGTTTCCCCACTCTTACACATGAAGCCAGTGGGGTGACCTTGGGCCAGTCACAGTTCTCTCCAAACTGTCTCAGCCCCACCTACCTCACCGGGTGTCTGTTGTGGGGAGAGGAAGAGAAGGAGATCGTAAGCCGATTTGAGACTCCTTAAAAGGTAGAGAAAGTTGGCATATAAAATCTAGCTCTTCTTCTTCTAACTTTACCACCTTGGTTTTTTCCAGTCTGTCCTTTTTCTATTGTGTTTTGTACTGCTGCTGTGAATAAAAATGCTTCTTTAAAAATAAACAAACAAAAACTCTATGACTGGTGATATTAAGCTCAGAATCTCCCAGTACCTGAAATACTTGATACATTACAGATCTGTGGAGGGGATTGGGGACATTCGGGAGTACCCCTGAACATAACAAAACAGGTAGGGTTCATCCGAGACCATGCCCAAGAAGAAATCCCAAAAGTTCCCTCTGTTTGGGAGAAGGAAAATAGTTAATTAAAACAGCATACCCATAGTAAAAAGGGAGTATTAAGCCTTCTGGTAAGCCGTCTCTTTTCCCAGTGGGAAAGAAAGGGATTGAAGAGCTCTTGAGTTGTATCTCAGCTTTCCTTGCAGGAAGTGTTTGGGATTACATGCTGAATTTGGGGAACTGGACTAGAGATTTGAAGGCCTTGGGAAAGGATGGGCTGTTATTAAGGGGTTCCCCTTTCACTTGGAGGGACTTTCTATATGATCAGGGGCCTGGATGCCAAGCCCTATGAGGAAAGGCTGAGGAAGTTGGGAGTGTTCCGTCTGGAGAAGAGGAGGTTGAGGGGGGACAGGATTGCTCTCCTAAAGTATTTGAAGGGCTGTCACTTAGAGGAGGACAGGGAGTTGTTCCTATTGGCAGCAGAGGATAGGACTCGCAATAATGGGTTTAAATTGCAGGAGGAAAGGTACCAGCTGGATATTAGGTAGAAATGTTTTTACAGTAAGAGTTGTTTGACAGTGGAATTAGCTAACTTGGGAGGTTGCAGATTTCTCTCAAGTTGTCCTGCCTGAACTGTGGGTTCCTTCAGAGGCTTTGACCTGGACAGGACTCAGCCAGCCCTACAGAAGAAGAGGTGAGCTGAACTTGCTTCTTTGCCAGTAGCATGGATCGGGCAGCTTGGGCAGGCAGTTGAACAGAGGGGGGAAGGCGAGCACCCTGCCGCCGCTCAGTCGGTGTTCCAAAGCTGGATCCCCCACCAGTCTTTCCCTAGAGTTTCCTCCCCAAGAGGAGGGTAAGCAGAGCAGGCTTCCAGCGGCCCTTAGTCCTCTGGCCCAGGTAACTCTAAGTAGAAAGGGGTAAAGGAAGACCTCAAAATGTTAGAGAGGCAAAGGTACACAGTACCAGAGGTCAACAACAAGAATTCAAAGAAAAGAGTTTTGCAAAAAAATGTGCGTAAAAATTATCCGTTAAGAGTGTTGAATGTTAAATATAATGTTTACCGACTCTAGGACATGAGCCCAGTTGTTTCTTATTGATGACCTATTTATATTCGGATTCTGCTGGAAAATTTTGGTTTCAATAGATATGGGCCCTATTGACTGAAGAAGAAAACGAAACAGGAACTATCAGACAGCATTCCTGTCTTGTTGTAATTTTGCTGTGTGACTTTGTTAAGAGTTAAGACTTTGTTAAGAATAGCAAGGGGGGTGGGAAACGCTGACAGAATTAAAACGGAGAAGCGCTGAGACAACAGGGCACAAAGAGGAAGACAAGACCAGCACAAAGAAAGGACAGTTCAGATAAGATCAAAAAGAAAAAGAAATCGAATAGTCTATAGAAGCTTCTTGGAGCTAACAACTAAGCCTGCTTCTCCCACTGAGGCAGGAGGAGAACTGGAAGACAGGGGGCGGTCCTAGCCCAGGGGACAAGAAGAAAAGGTTTTTAGATCCTGCCTCTCCCTGAGCATAGGAAGGTAAACACCCACTGCTGAAGATGTCCTCTTCCCTCAGTGTAGAAGGAACCTTCACAGGTAAGCCAAGGTTCCGTTTCTTATTGATGACCTATTTATATTCTGATTCTGCTGGAAAATTTGGTTTCAATAGATATGGGTGGTGTTGACTGAAGAAGAAAACGAAACAGGAACTATCAGCCGGCATTCCTGTGTTGTTGTAATTTTGCTGTGTGACTTTGTTAAGAGTTAAGACTTTGTTAAGAATTATTATTTATTATGAATGCAGTTTTTGATATGTCACTTTGTAAATAGTTTTTTCACACATTGGGTAGTAATGTACTGATGAATTGTCAGTCATATTGTGACACAAATTTAATTATTTTTAAATTTCACTTCATAAATTTTGCACATAATTTTTGCAAAACTCTTTTCTTTGAATTCTTGTTGACCTCTAATACTGTGTATCTTTGCCTCCCAGATATCTCTCTGACATACTGATTTGCTGAGTTCCTCATGTGTCTAGATATTTGGTTTCATGGTGGCATATGCAAGCATACAGCTCCTGCCATCCAGGAACAGCATTTAATCTCTGTCTGTGGTTTGCGCAGTTTCCATCGAAATCGGGACTCTAAAGTGGTTGCCCTTTTCCTCCTTCCCAGACTGACACCGACGTAGTGGTACTCATCACAGGCGTGCTGGTGCTGATAACGATGCTGCCGATGATCCCCCAGTCTGGCAATCAGTACCTGCACGACTTCTTCGGCATCTTCGGGCGCCTTTCATCCTGGTGCCTGAAGAACCCAGGTGAGAATTTTAGGTGGCTCTTACAGGCAAAGTTACTCTGCCAGAGAGGTGCCCATGAGTAGGGTACAAACGCCAAAGCCTCCCCCTTTCCTTGTGCCCCCTGGTAGTTGAAAATGGAATTTCACTTTAATCATCTTTAATTATTGAAGGGGAGGGGCTGTGGCTCAGTGGTAGAACATCTGCTTGGCATGCAGAAGGTCCCAGGTTCCATCCCCGGCATCTCCAGTTAAAGGGACTAGGCAGGTAGGTGATGTGAAAGACCCCTGCCTGAGACCCTGGAAAGTCGCTGCCTGTCTGAGTATACAATACTGACTTTGATGGTCCCAGGGTCTGATTCAGTATAAGGCAGCTTCATGTGTTCAATGTGTTGATCAGTGTTAACTGTGCTCGATAGTGAACTTCAGTGAACTTGTCCATTTCTCTTACGGAGAACAAAATGAGGCCATTCCTCAATATTTTGCTCTGAGGTCGGTTCACAAAATGACAATGAATGCTTATTGACATTAAATAGCCCCCTAAAAGGGGCTGAAATACAATCTAATACACACCCGTTCTGGTAAACTCAGCATAATACAAATGAGCAAATGGGAAGACCAGATACTACTCACTGTGGGGGTGAGGAGACCTCACTGAAGGCCTGGGTAAAAAAGAAGCAGTCCACTTGGCATTGAAAGCCAAGGCGTCACTGCTGGGCAAGGCCGGTCCCTCGCTGCCACCTCCCCTTGTGTGCAGTACACAAGGCAGAGCCTGCTCAGCAGATCTGAGCTGGTGGCAAGTCTTGTGTAGGAGCCAGCATTGCTTCAGGTAAATTGATCCCATGCCATGTAGATAGGGTTGCCAGCTCCGGGTTGGGAAATACCTGGATATTTTGGGGGCGGAGCCTGAGGAGGGCAAGGTTTGGGGAGGAGAGGGACTTCAGTGCCATAGAGTCCAATGGCCGAAGCAGTCATTTTCTCCAGGGGGACTGATTTCCATCGCCCCGAGATCAGTTGTAATAGCGGGAGGTCTCTGGCTACCACCTGGAGGTTGGCAACCCTACATGGAGTGCATTTGAAGTGATAACCAGAACTTTTGAATTTGGGATGGAAGCAAACAGGAGTTAGCCTAGTGCTCCCAGGAATGGCAAGAAGCACCAGGCTGTGACTTTGCCACTGTGTTTGCTACCAGCTGAAGCTTCCAAATGGTTCTCAAAGGCAGCCCTGTGCATAGCGTGTTATGGGTAGTCAAACTGGAATGTGGTTGCAGCATGGATCGCTGCAGCTGAGTCATGCCTCTCCAGGGAAGGTTGCAGTTGGCACGTCAGCCAAAGGAGTTGCATGCCCTAGAGAAGACCTGAGCCTCCATCTGCGCACACCCCAGGTCCCTCAGGGGAAGGGCACCCCATTCAGGAAGAACCCATGAAGCTGCCTTATACTGAATCAGACCCTTGGTCCATCCAAGTCAGCATTGTCTACTCAGACCGGCAGCAGCTCTCTAGGGTCTCAGGTCTTTCACATCACCTACCTACCTAGTCCCTTTAACTGGAGATGCCGGGGATTGAACCTGTATGCCAAACAGATGCTCTACCACTGAGCCACAGCCCCTTGTCAGTTGTCTGACTTCAGTTTCACAGCTAATATATTTGCTGTAGTTAAGTGTAATAAACCTCCCTTACTCATGTTCTTCTCTTGCTTAAAGCACACTTCTGGGGTCTACCAGCAGTGAAATGAATCTGTTGTAATTGGGAAGGGGGAAGGCTCTCAGTCCATGTTCCTTGTGACAAAGATGAATTGGCTGTGTTGGGCTTCTGGCCTTAAGCCACTTGGCTTGCCATCCCCCCGACACATGAGCCAGTGAGGGGGTGTGGCAGTTTCAGCCCTCTCTTTTCCAAGTTGAGATCTCCTGTTCTGTGTGACTAATTGGGGGCAGTCACTTCAGCTATACTGAAAGAGATAGTGGGTGTCTCATTCAGAAAATCCTTCTCTGACCTCTCCATTGTATGTGCTGAGTAACAAGTTGGGGGTAGTGGTGGGTCTGGCTATTATTTTTAAAGCAGAAAACTTTGCCTGGCTAGGTTGTTTAGGAGCTGTTTTCCGCTTCTCACTTTTGGTGAGGTTTTTCTTTAGTCAGAGGGAGAGTTTTTTTTTTTAGAATCCTTCGTTGATGTTTCAGACTTATCTTGTGGCAAAAGAATTAACATCACAAGATAAGTCTGAAAAATCAACGAAGGATTCTGAAAGAAATTCTCCCACTAACTCAAGAGTAACCTCACCAAAAGCGAGAAGCGGAAAACAGCTCCTAAACCAGCCAGACAAAGAAAAACGTTACCAGGTTGCTGCGTTATAAAAAAGATGAACGGCTCCTCTTCAGCACAGAGACAAATATCTCTCCTCCCCTTCTGTGTGGGTGACTGAGGTTCATGTCCTTGACGTTCATGTAACGTTTGGAATTTACTGCCGCAAGACACGATAGCCAGTAGCTTAGAAATTAAATTCCAATTAATTGGAACTCATTGGTGTGCCCAGAAATCAAACTCCTTTTTTGTACTACTTGTACAATAATTTGTGTGGTTGCGTTTCTGCCAACAGCCAGTAAAAGCAGCACTTTGTGGATTCTGTTCTGTTAAAATAACCTGACTTTTTTCTTTTAAAAAAATTGCAATAATTACACATTTAATCTAAGTTGCATAGCTTCTCTTATGTTCCATAATTCTGCTTCTGTGGGTCGGGGGGAGAACTTGGAGGGATATCAGGTGCTTAAGCCACTCTGACTACTGGAAATTATATTCAGCTTCCACAATATCAGCAAATATCCAAATGCTTTCAATCTTATTTTGCATCCTTAAGGGCTAAAAACTTAAATGCTCACTTTAAAAAAGAGGTAGGAAAGGTTTCACAGGATGCTTAGTTCCAGATGCTTAGGCCTTTGCCTGCTTTCCTTAGAGTCTCTGCCAAACATGCATCAAGGGCATCCTAACCTGCCCTCCTTCTCTCCCCAGGTCATGTGGCAGAGATCTACCTAGTTCACCTCCACGCCAGCGTGTATTCCCTTTTTCATCGCCTTTACGGAATGTACCCTTGCAACTTCGTTTCATTTCTGCGCTCTCACTACAGTATGAAGGAGAACTTGGAGACCTTTGAAGAGGTGGTCAAGGTAAAGGGGGGGGAATCCTGTGTTCATGTTTCCATCATTGAAGTGTCGTTGGAATTACCTGATGTCTGTGCCGGTAATCTTTGAATGCTCACCTGTATATAGCAGCATCACGTGCAACAGATAAAGTGATGCTTTGCTCCCCCCAAAAGGGGATGGGAACATGGTAATAAAGGGAAAGCTTCTAAATAACAACTGAATGCTGGGAGTTGGATTGGATAGTGAGGGCAGAGGCAGAGGATGAGATGAGAACATGGTCTTCCTAAACTTGAAAAAGTTTAGGTTAGAATGTGAATGTTTGCTGTAAGGTTCTGATGGGAATAGGGCTGAATCAGAGGCAGTACATGTAGGATTTTGTGGTTAAAACTACTAGGGAGCTAGAGAATGTAAAGTGCTTTGAGGGTGAGTCTTCCAGTCATCTGGCCCTCAACCGACTCTGCAGCTTTTAAACCCTTTTTTCCTTTCTGGTCTTTCCAGCCAATGATGGAACACGTGCGCATCCATCCAGAGCTAGTGACCGGATCCAAGGATCACGAGTTGGACCCTCGAAGGTACGTCAGTTCCCTTCCCTCGAGAGGCTTTCGGGTTCCTCGAAGGGAGCTCACAGCAGGGACCTGTAGTCAGAGCCACACATAAAATATATTTGGCTGTCCTGGCTGCTGCTTGGGCTGGGTGTATCGGAACAGTTGACCTAGACATCGCCAGGAGCCTGGTCCATTCTTGTAGGACACCTTGGGCCTCCTCATGAAAAGTGGCTTAGTGTGATTGTGAGGAACAGATCAGACCTGTTGGAGAGGTGGGAATGGCTGCAGCTCCCGGTGGATATGCTTGGCAAACCTGAACAGCTGTTAGGTGAAACTGGTCTCTGTTTCTGGGAGTTGGTCTTGCATTCATGTATCTTCCTTTATAGAGTCATAGAGTTGGAAGGGATCACTAGGGTCATCCAGTCCAACCCCCTGCACAATGCAGAAAATTCACAACTACCTGCACCCCCAGTGACCCCTACTCCATGCCCAGAAGATAGCCAAAAAAAATATCCACTAGGATCCCTCTCTCTCTCTCTCTCTCTCTCTCTCTCTCTCTCTCTCTCTCTCTCTCTCTCTCTGTGTATGTTTATATATGTATGAAC
The DNA here is from genome assembly GCF_029931775.1 of Euleptes europaea. Classification (NCBI taxonomy): domain Eukaryota; kingdom Metazoa; phylum Chordata; class Lepidosauria; order Squamata; family Sphaerodactylidae; genus Euleptes; species Euleptes europaea. Next base: position 51,831,603 of record NC_079325.1, on the reverse strand, counting down.
AAATATTAAACTGAGGTATATGTGTGTGTTTATGTATGTACATGTATGGATAAATATTAATCTGAAGCCAAACCAGAACTGTTTCAGATGACGTTCAGCTGCTGTCCTGAACACAATAATGAACACTTTCAAGGATCCTGATTGTGTTTTGAATTCCATGTATTTTGCCCCCCTGGCCAAGTAAATGTCAGATGAAAGGCAAATAAAAGATTGAGCATGGTTTTCCTGTATTTATTAATTTTTTTTATAAATGACATAAGTTATATTTGGTTCGGAAACTGGCTCACTTGTGCTGCCCCAGTGGAATTCTGGACCTTTTCTTCCATTGGAAGCTCCATGCGCATTACCAAGTGCTTTTGGAACTTCCTTTTCGCTCTCCTTGCCCTGATACAACATTGACCAGTTGGAGGAAAAGCAAGTCAGGGCTGCCTGTCGATCTCAGGGTTCTCTGTTGTCTGGACGTGGTCTTCCTTGCTTGCAGCAGTGCCACTGGCTGCTCTTCTCTTGACTCCACAGGCCCCGCAACTGCAGAGAAATTGGGGCTCCTGCTCAGTAGTACCCCGGCCTGTCTTTCAGAGCCACTGGGAAGATGTCTCTATATGAATTGACTCGGGCTCCTGTCAACCTGTTTTTTGGACTGGGGGGTGGAATTGTCTTTAGTGAGTGAGATCAGTATGAGTGTGTTGGTGTCAAAACACTTTGGCAACAGTGGTTTGTGCTTTGTATGCTTTCCGTGGGTGGTGTTTCTCCATCCGTGGAGGAAGGTAGCCTTCTGTGGGGTCGTGCCTCTTCCTTGCTCCGTGTGCAGGGCACTTGCAATTATTGCAAATGCTTCCGCTGTCCTGAGGAGGCGCTTCTCCCCAGTTCATGTCTCAGCAAGCGTCCAACAGAAGACACATCCACCTCTAGTGTCACAATAACTTAAAAGAGAATTCCACCCGGAGATACTGTAAGGCTGGAAAATAGGTGAGGGGGAAAAAACCTTGCGGCGTCCTTTGTGACTTAAGGAGTTCCTTTCTGATTTCTCCTCTGCCAACTAGGGCTGAGAAGGATACCTTCCAATCCACTTTGGAAGAAGAAGAACCCTTTGCAGTAAATCTAATGTTTCATTCTCCATCATTGGAGGAAGTTATCCTTGTATGGGATATTGAAAAGTTCTGTTCTCCATCAGTGGAGGAATTTATCCTTCTGTTTGTTATCCAGGTGGAGAAAAAAATGAAAGGAGAGGAACTAAGGACCTACTTATTTGAGAAGATTTCTGTCAAAAGTAACCAAAACTGAGAAAAGCCTGTTTAGTTGGTAGCATCTCACCAAATTAGAGGGGTTAACAGATAGCAAGAAAGAGGGGATGGTGCGTAAGGTCACCAACCCATGATGAAGTTGAGGGCACGAGAAGCTACTTGGAATACCTGAATTCTCAGTGTAGCAGATCTCAAGGGCTCAAGAGAGGCTTGAGTAGGCCTCTCAATACCTTGTGGAAATTCCACAAAAAAATGCTGAGTATGAAACTCACCTAGATCCAGGTTCTGCTGACTAAATAAGTCTGCCTTCGGTGATGAAGTAAGCTATAGTCCATGAGCTTCTAAAGCAGGGGTGGTGAACCTTTTTCTGCCAAGGGCCATTTGGATATTTATAACATCATTCTCGGGCCATACAAAATTATCAGCTTTAAAATTAGCCTGCTATATTTGGTCAAACATTTAGCCAAGAGGCATGACTGGAGACAGCTCAGAGTGTCTGCCATGTAGAGCGACTTGCTTTTGAGCTCTGCCGTCCCCAGCTGGACCCAAGAGATTCAGGCAGGGCAGCAAACACAAGACGGAGTGAGCGACAAGCCGCTTGGGGCTTGTAGGTGAAGGAGCCCGGTCCAGTAATGCCCCGATCCGGCACTTTCCTGCCCTTACGCGTCTTTTGCAGGACTTAGAGGAAAAAGAACTTAGAGGAAAAAGAAGGGAGAGTACCAACCAAGCCCCAAGCAGGCAGCTGCCCAGATGACCCCCCCCCCCCGGCACTGGCAAGCAGGCAGGCATCCAACCAGTGGCGCACTCGTCCACCTGGTGGCACAGGATGGTCTGTTGCACCAGCCGGGCGTAGCCGTCCAGCCGCATGCCGGAGTTGTTCCTGCTTCGCATGGTCGGGGCGAGATTCTACAGCTGGCTCCTGCTACTTCCGCCTGCAGGGCTGAAATGAGGACACATTGGCTAAGAACTCGCCCCCATGCATTCTGGCCCTGCCCCCTTTAACCCCTCCATTGTCGCCATTTCCGCCTCCAGCCCTCTTGTAGTACAGAGGGAATGCATTTCTCCACTGCCCGAGTGGGAAAGGATTAACTCAGTTTCTTCGGAGGTCCTAGCAGCTCCATAGCTAATTACTCTTCTTCAAGGGGGAAAGAAGGTTCCTTTTCTCGGAAAAACAAACCCGCCTTGAATAGAGGCTATTCCTGTCTGCGGGAGGGGGTGGATCACCAGTCTTAAATCCTTTTGAGCTAGAGATCTGCTAGGACCCACGAAGGGCCAGACCAAATGATTTCGCGGGCCTTATATGGCCCCCGGGCCTGACGTTCCCCACCCCTGTTCTAAAGGGAAAGGTAGTCCCCTGTGCAAGCACCAGGTCATTACTGACCCATGGGATGACCTCACATCCCGAAGTTTATTAGGCAGACTATGTTTAAGAGGTGGTTTGCCGTTGCCTTCCCCAGTCGTCTACACTTTACTACCCAGCAAGCTGGGTATTCATTTTACCGACCTCGGAAGGATAGAAGGTGGAATAAAATCTTGTTGTTCTTTAAGCTACCATGAGGCTGCTGTTTATTTTTGTCTGGGTATGAACTCCTCCCTGGAGGGGAAGGTCTGTTCTAAACCTGCTGTTGGTCTCACTGGATGACCCTTGGCTCAGGTGTTTTGAGAGGGCAGAGGATGAAGAAAGTGGCGTCCCCTCCATTCGTTAATGTCTCTCCTGGCCTCCCTTTAGATATCCATCTTCCAAACCGGAAAAGTCTTTAGCTTTTACTAGAGGGGTAAATGGCTGTAGCCCATTGATCATCATATTTCCTTTTTCTGTACCTTTCCCAGCTCCCCAACATTAGGATAGGCCCATCAGAACTCTACATAATTGGTAGGGTGTCACAGTTTGGAATGCCGTGCCATCCTTTTTCAATCCCTTCCTAGTAATCCCTGATGTTGAGTCTGCTTTTTTCACAGTCGCTGCGCAGGGCCTGACTGACAATTTGGGCGAGCCCCAGATCTTTCCTACACGACTAGCCATCGTACTAGCATATACGTGAAACGAGCTTTTTGTCATCTGTATTGCCCCGAATCTCTAGAACCCTTTTAAAATAGGTGCTCACGTTAAATTCATTAACAACTGTGTGGTAAACTGTCTGGCTGTCCTTGAATCTGAAACAGGTGGAAGAGATTGGAAACCCACGATGTTGTGATTGAGTGTGCCAAAATCTCCCTGGACCCAGCGGAAGCATCCTATGAAGACGGCTACTGTTCGGTCTCCCAGCAGCCGCTCTCTCACGTGCAGCACCGCCCCGCCGACATGGACGGCAGCCCTTACCTTACTTCGCACAGTAGCGCTGGTAAGAGCCTGTCGCCCAACAAAAAGGGGGGGGGAACCCTTAACCCTAAAAAACTAGAATAATAAGGTACCCAAAGGTCAGGAATCAACATGAAACATGAGGCTGATATTGATACAAGCAATCCTGTAAATTATGTATAATAAATTTAATACAAACAAAAATAAACAACTTATATATAGCCCTGCTCAGTGCAGTATTGATCAGTGTAAAAATGACAAATTCTGTTTTGCAGAAATTAGTTGAAGTAACGCCTGCTCCCCTTCTTTTTTAAATCCAGGCTTCTCAACCTCTACCCCTCATTCCGGCTCTCGGCTGACGCGCTCTCACATATCAGGGCAGCTACCTCAGATTTTGAATCCTCAGTCCTCGTGTCTGTCAACTGAGCCTCTGCAGGTAACTGCAAGCGTGAGATGGATTTCTGTTTGAGGGGAGGGAGCCCCATACCTTGGAGGGTACAGAACGTTCTGGGCAGGAGGGCCCCGGGGGCCTTATTGAGCCTCTTCCAACTCTCAGGTTCAGCCCATGACCTCCCACCTCTCTCCATGCAAATGGATCCATCCCTGGCGAGGGTAGGGAAGGACTGCGACCTCCTCATTGGCCAGCGTGCTCGCCTCTGTCTCGTGCCTTCTCCCCCTTGAATATGTAGCAGTTAAAACACTTAAGGCTGTTTAGCTTAGAAAGAAGGCTGTTAAGGGGAGAAATGAGAAAGGTCTATAAAATTATACATGGTATGGAGAGAGTGGACAGGGAGAAGCTTTTCTCCCTCATAATATTATAATGTGGGGTCATCTGCTGAAGATATTCAAAACAGACAAAAGGAAGTATTTCTTCACACACCTCATAGTTAAATTGTGGAACTCCCTGCCCCAGGATGTGGTGGTGGCTGCCAACTTGGAAGGCTTTAAGAGGGGAGGACATGTTCACGGAGGAGAGGGCTGTTCATGGCTATTAGTCAAAATAGATGCTAGTCATGATGCATACCTATTATCTCCAGGATCAGAGGAGCATGCCCATTACATTAGGTACTGTGGAACACAGGCAGGAGAATGCTGCTGCAGTCATCTTGTTTGTGGGCTTCCTAGAAGCACCTGGTTGGTCACTGTGTGAACAGACTGCTGGACTTGATGGACCTTGGTCTGATCCAGCATGGCTTTTCTTATGTTCTTATTGGCTGTGCAGATTTTTAAAAATGTTGCTTTGGCAACAGCTGCCACCTCTGAACAAGAATCTTCACTGTGTGACTGAAAATAAGCTGGGGGAGCCATTTTGTGGCTGGCTCCACCTCCCATGGCAGCCGTTTTGTGGCTGCACCCACCACACCGTGTCAGAATTCAAAAGATGCCCACAGGCTCAAAAAGGTTGAGGACCCCTGTTGAACACAGCAGACACTCTGGTGTCTTATGGAGGCCAGTGTTTCAACTGCAAATGAGCGAAGTGTGCCGGACCACTGCTTTACCCCTTTTCCCCTCCCTAATTTCTGGCCTGCATCATTAGGGTTGCCAACCTCCAGGTACTAGCTGGAGATCTCCTGCTATTGCAACTGATCTCCAGCCGATAGAGATCAGTTCACCTGGAGAAAATGGCCACTTTGGCCATTGGACTCTATGGCATTGAAGTCCCTCCCCTCCCCAAACCCCGTCCTCCTCAGGTTCCACCCCCAAAGCATCCTGCTGGTGGCGAAGACGGACCTGGCAACCCTACGCATCATATCTCCTTGTACTCCTGCAACTCCCCTTCCAGGTTAACTTCTGGAGCCCCTCTGCTGTCTGTGGCATGACCACTCCCCCCACTTCCCCTGGTGTTGTCTTGGAGACTTCGCAAGCCTCGTCGCAGCCTTATAAGTTCTTCGGCACATCTGGTAGGTGCGCCCGGATGAGGGCTCTTGTGTTTGTTTCTTCTTTGCACTCGGCCATGGAGTTCTGGGTGTCAGAAACCTGGATTGTTCCACAGGTGCCAAGTGTCTTTGGGTTTACGGGGTGAACAGTGCCAGAGGGGGAGTTAATCTCTTTTTCTGCCCGTTTAGCAGTTGGCAAAGGAACGCCCTCAGGAACACCTGCCACCTCTCCCCCTCCATTGTGCATTTCAGATGAATTTGTCCACGTTTCTGCTCCTTCAGCTGCTGCTGCTGCACTTCCCAAGAAGGTAACAGTGAAATTTGGCGCTGCTTGAAAACCTTACGGGGTTGCTATAAGTCAGCTGTAACTTGACGGCACACAAGCACAACCAAAGCAAGGTTTTCTCCTTTGGACTCAACCTTTGAGTAGATCAGCAGCTACCTAAAGATTCTGAAATGCTTTGCTTTGGTGAGCTCACAGGTCTGCTGTAATTCCTGGTAATCCTGGTTGGGTTAGACAGTCTAGGGCAGAGGTGTCGAACTCATTTGTTACCAGGGCCAGATATGACATAAATATCACTTGGTTGGGCGTACCATGCCTCACCAGCCCAGATCGGGAGCAGGGTGGTGGTGGTTGCTTTAGCAAGCCAGCAGCAGATTCGCCAGCCTAGATCGAGAGTGTGGGGTGACTGCCTTGGCTGGCATGCCCGCAGCGGGCTTGCTAGTCCAGATCGAGAGTGGGGGGTGGCTGCCATGGCTGGCTCGTGGGCCGTATAAGAGCTCTCAAGGGGACGGATCTGGCCCCCAGGCCTTATGTTTGACACCCCTGGTCTAGGGGTTTTAAGGCTGGAAGCATATCGTTGGGAACTCTCCAAAAGGCGTTTTGGGGCACACTTGTGTGTGCTGCAAGAACTTAAACACTAGTCTCCTTGGGAGTGCAGAGTGTCTCCTCACAGTCAGCACTGGCTGGCAGTTCTGCCTCATACCTGCATCCTGGGAAAGCTGCCTTCTGCTAACTCCAGACCCTTGGTCTTTCAAGGCCAGTACAGGAGCCCCATGGCGCAGAGTGGTAAGCTGCAGTACTGCAGTCAAAGGCTCTGCTGACAACCAGAGTTCGATCCCGACGAAAGTCGGTTTCAGGTAGCTGGCACAAAGTTGACTCAGCCTCCCATCCTTCCGAGGTCAGTAAAATGAGCACCCAGCTTGCTGGGGGTCAGGTGTAGACAATGGGGGAAGGCACTGGTAAACCACCCTGTAAACGTAGTCTGCCTAGCAAACATCCGGATGTGACATCACCCCATGGGTCAGGAATGACCCGGTGCTTGCACAGGGGAAAACCTGTACCTTTTACAGTCGACTCTCACTAGCAGCATCTTTTCAGGGTCCCTGGTGGGAGGCCTTTTGTGTCACCCGAGTTCCCGATCTCAGGCACCAGTGATTGGACCCTGGGGTTTTCTGCATGCCAGGCAGACACTGTACTATTGTGCCATAGCCCCCACTACAGTATATTGTTGCATCCTTCAATCTCGTAGTGCACAGCCACAGCTGCACTTCCTGTCCTTTGGGGAGGGGCTGTGGCTCAGTAGTAGAGCATCTGCATGGCATGCAGAAGGTCCCAGGTTCCATCCCCGGCATCTCCAGTTAAAGGGACTAGGCAGGTAGGTGATGTGAAAGCCTCTACCTTGAGACCCTGGAGAGCTGCTGCCAGTCTGAGTGGACAATACCGACTTTGATGGACCAAGGGTCTAATTCAGTATAAGGCGGCTTCATGTGTTCATGTGTCCTTGGAGGGGAAAAGATTCCAGGCCAGTGCAGGAGGCAAGTAGGTTTTGCTGTTACTTTAAAAATGAACTTGTTTGGGCATGCCTGCCACGTTAATTCAACGGGGGGTGGGGGGATATGGCTTGCTGACCATGTAACAAACAGGTTGTATTGTAACATTGTGTTCTTCAAATGACAATCTGCTGGCCGTCCCTGGCCCAAAGAGTATTCGGCTGTCCGTGACCAGGGCCAGGGCTTCCTCTGTCCTGGTCTCTGCCTGGTGGAATCATCTCTAATGAGACCAGGGCCCTGTGGGACCTTAAGGAAATCTGCCTGGCCTGCAAGACGGAACTACAGCTACAGTTTACCATCAGTGCTGGTCTCCCCCCCCCTTTCAATCTGTTTTATGATCATTATCAATGGTTTGGGGGGGGGGTCCTGACTGCTCGCACGCCCTGCTGCAGCACACATTCTGCAATAGGTGCCATCTGGTTTATGTCTATTACGATTTGTCTTAGGGGGCCAGTTTTTACCTGATTTATGTCTATTATGATTATCTGATTGGAACTATTTTAGTGTCACTTTTGGGTACCTATTTATTGCACTTTTACCCCGCCCTCCCCAGCCCAAAGGCCAGGCTCAGGGCAGCTCACAAGCAGAATTACCCTAAAAACAATAAAATATTAAAATACACTTTAAAACAGCCCGAACCATTTCAGTAATAGGGCAGTAATGCCCCCGATGGTGCTAGAATAAAAAATAACCGCCTGCAGTTGGAGAATTTGTAATCACCTCCAAGATGGTATGGGGGGGGGGGGCTCAGCAGTGGGGGAGGAGAAGCGTTTAAGGAGGCCGGTATTTATAGGGAGAAACCGTCGCTAGCCTCAACCATAAACCCAGCGGAATAGCTCTGTCCTTCAGGCCCTGTGGAATTCCTGAAGATCCCATAGGGCCCTGACCTCACTAGGGAGGCTATTCCACTAGGCAGGGGCCAGGGTCGAAAAAACCTTGGCCCTGGTTGAGGTCAGCCAGACACTCCATAGGCCAGGGATCACCAGTAGGAGGTTATTACATGAACGCAAGCCTTTTGTTGTATTTATGATGTGACTATGTTGTGAGCCGCCCTGAGCCCAGCTTTGCCAGAGAGGGCGGAATCTAAAAGTAAAATAAAAATTTTTTTAATGTGCCTGCTTCATAGGATCTTTCCTCTCTCCTAGGAGGACAAACTGGATCACGGGAGGCCTTCCTTGCCCCGACAGCAAAACATTGTCATCAACAACATGAAGGCATTAGGTAAACTCCATTCTTGTTTCCTTGTTCTTCATAAGCTTGACTGGGAAGAGATACTTGGGCTGTGCAGAAACTTCCCAGTTAGGACCTCATAGCAGGGGGGTTGGGCTGGGTGGGTTGCTTTTTGGCAGAAACGGGCATGGGCCTGAGGAGCGCAGGCCCCCCCCTCCCTGTAGCCTGTCCTCCCCCAAATACTTTTGGCCTAGCCGAGGCCGTTCCTGTACCTGAAGTTGACTGGGGAGAGAAGGTGCAGGCAGCTGAGAGGTTCTGCGCCCTGTGCTCTAAAGCAAGCCTGAAAGTCAGATTGACTAGGACGTATTCCGAGCATCTGTCTGAGAGATTTGAGCATTGGCGTTCGAAATGAAATGGGAGGCGAGAAAGAGTCTGCAAATGTAACAGTAATGTTTTGCAAGACACGTGTGGTCCCAATGACCTAGAACAGTGATGGCGAACCTTTTAGAGACCGAGTGCCCAAACTGCAACCAAAAACCCACTTATTTATCGCCGAGTGCCAATGCGGCAATTTAACCTGAATACCACCCCCAGAGGGGGCCCAGAGGGAGAGGCTAGAGTTGCCAAGTTCCTCTTCGCCATGAGTGGGAGGTTTTTGGGGTGGCGCCTGAGGAGGGCGGGGTTTGGGGAAGGACTTCAGTGCCATAGAGTCCAATTGCCAAAGTGGCAATTTTTTCCAGGGGAACTGATCTCTATTGGTTGGAGATCACCTGTAATAGCAGATCTCCAGCTAGTACCTGGAGATTGGCAACTAGTTCCTTAGTGTTTTCTCTCTACATATCAAGACAAATGGAAAGGTGTTTGGAGGATAGCTTGTGGGCACTTCAAAGGTGGAATAGGACTGCACGCCCCTCCGCCCGCACAGACCCAGAGGGTGCCGGAGAAGCCGCTGGAGGGAAGGAAGGAAGGAAAGAAGGGAAGGGAGGGGGAAAGGGAAGGAAGGGAGGGAGAGAAAGAAAGAAAGAAAAAGAGAGAGAAAGGGAGAAAGAAATGGAGCAAGGGAGAGAAAGAAAAGGACAGAGGGAGACAGAAAAAGAAAGAGGCCATTTATGCATGGGAGGTTTTGCCTTGGATTTGCCACTCGGTGGGGCGCGGCAGCAGGCTTGTGATAGGCGAGCAGGGTGGGGCAGAGGGCGCCTCCTTCGCACCCACCGACCAGCCATGCCCCTCCACCTGCACAGGCCCAGAGGGCGCCAGAGAAGCCGCCGGCCATGCCGAGTGTGAGCGCTCGGCTTCTGTTCCCCGCTCTCCCACCCGCCTGGCTTGCCGCGCATGCTCCAGCGGCGGCAATGGCGGCAGCTTCTGTGGGAGAGTCCGGGGGCCACCGCCAATCATGTCGGAGGTTCCCCACCCCTGGGCTACAACCTCCCCCATCCGGGGTGGGGCAGAGCCGGAAAGGCCAGCGGCTTGGAGGAACCGTGCGTGCCGGCAGAAAGGGCTACGCGTGCCGGAAGTGGCACCCGTGCCATAGGTTCGCCAACACGGACCTAGAAGAATGGAAAATGTCTCGGAGAGTCTTCATCTGCGCTGGCCTGTTGCCTGTCCTTTAGCCATGGTTGTGGAGGCACGTGATTGTGTGCTGTCCCTCCAGTATGCATTTGTTCATACCTTTTCTCTCGGTGACTTTAACCATAGTTCATTGTTGTGGCCTCTGTGTGGTCCCACATGGGTACTGCAGATGCACAGGCCAGCCTGCACATGCGCAGTTCACATGTGTGCCTATACAGAGGACCACTCAATGAACAATAGTTACAAGTGCAACGTTGTTTTTCACTGTCGTGGCCTCAGTGTGGTCCCACATAGGTGCTGCGCATGCTCAGGTCAGCCTACGCATGCTCAGTTCCCATGTGTGCCTTCACAGAGGACCACTCCATGAACAACAGTTACAGGTAAGTGCAACATTTTTAGTGTTAACCAGGTTACCGACTAGGACTTAAGGCAGATTTGCAAACCTTAGTTAAGGGAGAACCCTGCTTAGCATTCAATACAGTTAAGGCTCCTGCAGATATTCTTCCCTCCCTGAGTGGTAGCTGTATGTGCATGGGAGGGGAGAGAAGGCTGGGGGGTGTTAGTGTGAGTCTTCCTGTTTCTTGCTCCTGATACCTTAGCTCAGGTTAAGAGGTGGACTCTGATCTGGAGAACCGGGTTTGATTCCCCACTCCTCCACATGAGCGGCGGATGCTAATCTGGTGAACCGGGTTGGTTTCCCCACTCCTCCACGTAAAGCCAGCTGGGTGACCTTGAGCTAGTCACGCTCTCTCAGCCCCACCTACCTCACAGGTTGTCTGTTGTGGGGAGGGGGAGGTGATTGTAAGCCGGTTTGATTCTTCCTTAAGTGGTAGAGAAAGTTGGCATATAAAAACCAACTCTTCTTCCCCTGGCCCCACGTGGTAGCAGGTCTGACAGCATGCTGAGCCACTTGTTGAAACCTCAGTGGCTCCTTCCATAGGGGCTCACCACCAAGAACGTCACATCTTCCATTTGTTCTTTTATTCTTTGCCAGACTTCCTGATTAAACAGAATTGGGAATAAGAAGTCCTTGGGCAAAAGTGCTTAGAGAAGAGTCTTGTGCATGTGTGTCGGGGTGGGTGGGCGGGACTTGGCTTTGCATTGCAGCAAAAAGCAGGTGCCGCAGTCCTCTTGTTGGGGTTAAGCCTAACTCGCTTTTTTGTTCGTTTGTTTTCCTCCCCAGACTCCCATGGAAGTAAAGGTTCTGTAACTTTAAGCGATCTTCCTGGCTTCTTAGGGGACTTGGCAGACTTAGAAGACAGCGTTGAGAAGGACAAAGAGGATGGTAGTGATCTGACCTGAGAAGTCTTGAGTTCAAAGCTCAAGAGCTAGTGGGAGAGGGTTGTGTTCTGTTCCAAGGGTAGAAGCAGCTCATAAGAACTGCACACACTCTCCTCCCAGGGTGCGTGGGAGGTGAGGGCTGCCACCTTTTGCAGTATGTAATATTATAATCTGGCATTTCAGCCATAGATGCTATGATTCTGTGGGATTGCAGTATGGAGCACAGAATTAAGCTTCCTAATTTAGTTCACTTTATTTTTTAAAGCCCGTGCTCTAGCTCCCATGGCAAAAGACCAGTAGTATAATCCGAGGCTTCTCTCTCTCGACTTCTCCCCCACAGATGCCATATCGAAAGAGATCTCTGAGATCACCACAGCCGACACCGAGCCCGTGGTGCCTCGGGGAGGGTTCGACTCTCCTTTTTACCATTTCAACGAGAGTCTTTCCAGCTCCCAGAAAAAATCCCAGTCTGCGGCCTCGAACTCGCAGGGGCAGATCCCGAACTCTGATCCCGTAACACCTTGCCTGGACCAATCTGGGATCGAGAATGCGAGGGAAACTCCTAGGCAAGCCTTCACGCCTATAGACCGGCCCTGCCGAGACTCTGATGATAATCCTGCTGGTAACAGGGAAAGCCAGGCCTCTGCAGATCCGAGTATTTTCACCCCCAGCCCTTACAAGATCCCGGCCTGCAGGAGAGTAGGGCTGGAGAACGAGCAGCCTCCCCATTACGAGCACCTCTTTGAGGTGGCCTTGCCAAAGACGGCCTGCCTCTTTGTCATCAGAAAGACAGAAGAGCTGCTGAAGAAAGCCAAAGGAGGCCAAGATGAAGATGGAGCTTCTTCCGCCTCCCCAATGGAAGTGCTGGACCGGCTCATACAACACGGAGCAGATGCCCACAGCAAAGAGCTTAACAAGTGAGTGGTGGCTTATCAGAAAGATGTTAACTATTGGATAGAACCATATGGGAAAAGGTGATCCATTAAGATTAGAAGTGTATAACTCTGTTTAGGATTGCACTGTAAGTCATTGGATTTAGATTTGTAACTATTTTTAGGATTGGACTGTTAAATGATTTAAAGGTCACGAAAGCACCTTGCATTGGCAAATGTTCTCCCCTAAAGCATTATTGGTAGGTTTTACTCAAACATGCTGTTATTATTGAATCATTGTTGGGAAACTCTGAGTGTGCTATCATTTTCCTTGTTTCTGGGCATATGAGAAATTAATTATTGTAATACTTTATTTTGCATTTAATGTTAGTGTTTTCTCTACCCTTTTCAATTTTCTGAGCTTCTGATGTCATAGAGAAATAAAATATAGTGAATGTGCACAGTTTATTTAAATTTTAAATATAAAAGACTTTGAGAAATGAAAAAAAAAGTGAGTGGCGACTCTGCTTGCATGGAAGATGGACAGCCGGGTCTTTGTTGGTCTTTTCGCATGGCTCCCTAAGGCAGGGACTGGGTTGCTATCTGAGATGGCCTGTTGTGTCAAGTTCCCCGCCAGCATTCTGTATGGCATAGCTAAGGAAGGCCTGGCGTAAGCCCGATGCTTGATTTGCATTATTGGTTGGGTTTGGGGCTTGGGCAGGACAGGGTGGGGAGGCAGTCAGTGAACACATGAAACTGCCTTATACTGAGGCCTTTTGTGCATGGCTGTTTCCCTGACCGTCACCCCTCTGCCGGCTTTGTGTTGATTATGCAGGCCGTGTCCTACCATCAGAGGTTGCCTCGCTCTCCCCTTGCGTTTTGCCCGCATTTTCAAATTCGATATAAAGCAGGTCTCTGAAAACACGGACAAGGAAGAGCGATGTGACCTCTGACGGTTGGAAACAGCATGCATAATCAAAACAAAGACCCGAAGTCGTCAGAGGGGTGGCGGCAAGGGAAACAGCCATGCATAAAAGGCCTGAATCAGGCTGTTGATCTATTGAGGCCAGTATTGTCTGCTCAGACTGGCAGCAGCTCTCCTGGGTCTCAGGCAGAGGCCATCTACCACCTGATCATTTTTTGGCTGGAAACACCAGGAATTGAACTGGGGACTCTGCAAGCCAAGCAATGCTCTGCCACTGAACCACAGCCCCTCCCTAATGCTGGATTAGTGTTTTGAGTGGGAACTCGGGCCAGGGCAGTGTCCAGCTCTTCATGTAGACATGTACATGCCTCAGGCAGTGTGCTTGAAACACACACAATTGTTCTGCTTCAGCCTGTAGGGGTTGGGATGTGGGAAGGCTCCTGTGCATAAAAATGCTCTGATCATACAAAATTTGGAAGTCGGAGGAGTGCTGTAGTTTAGTCTAGTCTTCTCCCTGAAATGCATCATCTGAACGTGCAGGGGAGTCCTTCACAGGTGTTCCAACAGCAGCCATTCTTCCCCCCTCACCTGGCTTCTGAAGCTGTTCAGTCTAGCATGTGGTTGTGTTTCTCTGTTCATTCTACTGTCTGATTGGAGCTGTTGATGCACGGCTCATTTGAGCTTGTGGCAGAGGTTAGAATAGTTGTGGCACATAGTTTGTAATCTCTAGCAATATGCCTATTAAAACAAATCCAAGTTTCTAGCCCTGATGGTCGCAGAGGCCCTTGGGAAAACGTCTCTGCAACTGTTCTCCTCGGCGGCCACCTCTTTATCCAAATGATTCTAAACCTTTCACTATGTTTATATAAAGCTTAGCAAATTCACTGCAACCCAGAATAAAGCAGCATTTTGTACTTCTTTCCAGATTACCCTTGCCAAGCAAATCAGCTGACTGGACTCACTTTGGAGGTAAACAGGCTTTTCAGGGCTATGTGTTAATCCTTGTCTGAATACACTTTGCCTGGCTGTCTCTAAGCTACTTTAGATCCTGAAAGGGCTACTTTATTGCTCCTCTGCCTCTGCATTGGTATTTAGCATCTGGCTGGCAAATGAGGCTTTGTATTTTATCCCTTCCGAAATAAGGAAAATTTAGACTCGTGCCAACAAGTCTGAAGCTCTTGAACGATGCATAAAATTGCATGTGTCAATTTTTGAGTGCGAGTCCCAGCTTCAAAGTGCTCCAGCTCTTCTGGTTGGCGCGCCCGCTCTCCTCCCCTTGGATGGCCCGGGGGGACTCCCGTGGTTTTTCCCACTAGCCTTGCCCCTCGTCCCCTCTTCTGCCGCCCTTGCAGGCTCTCCCCCTTCAGATGAGATCCACACTCTGCGGAACCAGCTGCTGCTGCTGCACAACCAGCTGCTGTATGAGCGCTTTAAAAGGCAGCAGCACGCGCTCCGCAACCGGCGGCTCCTGCGGAAGGTGATCAGAGCGGCGGCCCTGGAAGAGCACAACGCAGCGATGGTAAGCCAGGGGCCCTCCAGCAGCCCTTTGCCGTGAATTCCCACGCATTGCCTTCTTGCCAGGTCTCCTGTAAACCTTCTGCAGACCATTCCTTTGTTTTATTTTTTTTTATTTTCAGTTCCATATAATACAAAAACAGACATTACAAAATAATACACATTACTTTGTTGCTGTTTTACAAATTTAACAAACAACCACCAAAACAAACAAATAACACACAAACATAACACCAACACAATTCTAACATCATGGCATGCCAAAATCTAGTGTGTGTGTGTGTGTGTGTTCAGTGCCATCAAGTCGCTTCCAACTCATGGCGACCCTATGAATCGATGTCCTCCAAAACATCCTATCTCTAACAGCCTTGCTCGGGTCTTGCAAACTGAGGGCTATGGCTTCCTTTATAGAGTCAATCCATCTCACGCTGGGTCTTCCTCCTTTTCTGCTGTGTTCAACTTTTCCTACCATCATTGTCTTTTCCAGACTCTTGACTTCTCATGTGACCAAAATATGATAGCCTCAGTTTAGTCATTTTAGCTTCTAGGGTCAGTTCAGGCTTGATTTGATCTATAACCCACTGATTTGTTTTTGTTTGTTTTTTGGCAGTCCACGGCATCTGTAACACTCTTTTCCAACACCACATTTCAAAGGAATCTACTTTCTTCCTATCAGCTTTCTTCATTGTCCAGCTTTCACAGCTTCCATACATAATAGGGAATACGATGGCATGAATTTACTTAATCTTGGTTGCCAGTGACACATCCTTATACCTCACTAATAGAATAATTAAGAAAATATATGTTTCTATGTGTAAAGTTATTAACAGTTGCCCCAATCTATCAATCACATCATAATATTTGTACTTGTTTTTACTTTACCACTATAACCTATCTATCCCTTTTATGACTTCTATCATCTATATTCCTGCAAACAATTCCTGTAGCTTAGGGATGGAAGGTTTTGATATCTGCCTATGGAGCACCGCTGTTACCCCTGTTCAGACTATGCAGTTGAATCAATTACATAAAGTGCTGTGCTGTGAATTCTAGGATGAAATCACAACAAATACCATTTCCCCTTTGCTATGTTTTAAGCATCAGTCGTTTTTTTGCGGGGGAGGGTGTACAGAGTTAGCCCTGGTCAAACTATTGCTTGAGGATAAGGAGGCTGACGTATCCCATGCAATGGCAAAAATCTGCTTTTTACTATTAATAGTAAGGAGGTGGATTAATGGCCTTAGATACACAGTACTAACTTACATTGTAGCTGAGGTTCACAGAATTTACTTATGATAGCCATATAGCTACCCTTAGCTTATATATTCAATCAGCGTTTTTAGTTTCTGGTTTTATATAGTTTCCCCCCTCTTTTTATAACTACTGACTGCAATTTGTATGTATTCTGGTCTTTGACTGTAACAATAAATAACTGACTTCCTGTAGCTCAGGGACCAGGCTTCAGAAACCCTTCCTGGATATTTTGCATGTGGAAGTTCTGAATACTCCGCTTCGGTGGATTATTTCTGCCCAGGTGTGCAAGTGTAGCCCTCAAGCACAAATTGGCATTATGAAACATTTCTTGCTTGAATTTTAAAAAGAAAGAAAAAAGCTAGTCCTCGGGGTTGCAGGGAGACTGTAGGCCTGATTCACTTCATGGAGTTCAGGCTTTCCCCATCCTCACATCGCTGTGCTTCTTGCCACATAGTGTGGGAAGCAGCGCCTTTGCATAATCTTCACATGCTCAAAAGCAGGCATTGCGATGCTGGGGGTGAGACAGCCATGAGAAGCAGGCCCACCTGCGTGTTTTTCTGGTCCTGAGCATTTCTTTGGCAGAATGGCTGTGCTGGGAGCCAGTGTGGTGTAGTGGTTAAGAACAGTGGTTTGGAGCGGTAGACTCTGATCTGAAGAACCGGGTTTGATTCCCCATTCCTCCACATGAGTGGCAGACGCTAATCTGGTGAACTGGATTTGTTTCCCCACTCCTACACACGAAGCCAGTTGGGTGACCTTGGGCCAGTCACAGTTCTTTCCAAACTCTCTCAGCCCCGTCTACCTCAACAAGGTGTCTGTTGTGGGTAGGGGAAGGGAAGGTGATTGTAAGGTTTGATTCTTCCTTAAGTGGTAGAGAAAGTTGGTGTATACAAACAAACTCTTCTTCTTTCATCATTTTACATAAGGTGCAGATGTAAAGCACAGTCGTCCCCCCCCCCCACACACACACATTTGTTACCAGTGTAAATACTGCAAAATGATGACAGCACCAACTCAGAGTATGGAAACAGAACAGAGAAATTTGGGTTACAAAATGTAAAGCATCCAATGGGACATGCTTAATTGTTTGGCTCTTCTCATCGGGGCCCACCCAATGGGAATATTATTGTTCCAGAAAAACATGTTTGGGGGAAAACTTCCATTTTAATAAATGTCAGGGCTATACTCCCAATTTAGTGAAAATGGTAATAATGCCCAACTGAAGAAAATTAAAGCAATTTGCCTCTGCACCTTACTTTTAACGGAGCAGTGAGGGAGAGGAAGCTGGCCCCAGCTGGGCTGTGAGGCATCTGCCCCTAAAAGCTGGAAGAGCCGTGACTTTCTATGGGTGGAAGACTGGGCCTGCCTGCCTCCCTGCCCCTTCTGCCTCCCAAACACAATTCCTGACTGTAATCGGGAAACGTTGGGAGCAGGAAGTGATGTTGCCCAGATGGCCCCTTGGGTGGCACCGGAGCACTTCTCGTGATCTTGGAGCCATCCCCCGGCATCTTCTGCTGCCGCAAACAGTCCTGGGTTGACCATTTTAGGCCGTGCCAGGCAGCTGCTTGGGGCTGCAGAATAACTTGGGCCAACCTGCTCTTCCATGTTCTGGTTTGAGAGAAGCTTTTGTGGCTATGAAAGAACCGGCCCGCTCAAATGACGTCTCTGACTTGCGATCTATGGTTCCGGACAGAAAGACCAACTGAGGCTCCAGGAGAAGGACATCCAGTCCTTGAAGATCAGCCTGCAGAAGGAACAGGGCAGATACCGCCAGTTCCAAGAAGAACACGACAGCGTCGTGGCTCGGCTCCACAGCCAGATCCGCCAGCTGCAGCACGACCGGGAGGAATTTTACAACCAGAGCCAGGAATTGCAGGTCTGCAGCTCTTATTTTCAGGGCTTTCCTTCTTGGTGGTGTGGTTAAGAGCTGTGGTTTGGAGTGGTGGACTCTAATCTGGTGAACCGGGTTGGTTTCCCCACTCCTCCACATGAAGCCAGCTGGGTGACCTTGGGCCAGTCACACTCTCAGCCCCACCTACTTCACAGGGTGTCTGTTGTGGGGAGGGGAAGGGAAGGTGATTGTAAGCCGATTTGATTTTTCCTTAAGTGGTAGAGAAAGTCAGCATATAAAAACCAACTCTTCCTCCTCTTCCTCTTCCTCCTCGTCTTGCTCCTTGAACGCAAAAGGAGAGGGGGAGGGCTTTTGTGTAGGCTAGTGCAGAAGGACTGGAATATGAGCAGGATTGTTTCTCGAGTCTCCCGGACATTGGAGGGGATAAAGCAGACGAGTTGCAGTTACAGCTGTGACTTCTGGTGAAAAGGGGAGGCTGCCTGATCTGGATTTTTTAAAAAGAGGCTTAGCGGGAGTGTGGACCCGGACAGTGTCGGGTTTCCAGCCCCTCCTTTGAGTGAGTCTGAAGCCTTAACCTCCTGTGGCCTTTGCTGTAGACCAAGCTGGAGGACTGCTGCACCGTGATTGCTGATCTGCGGCTGGAGCTGAAGAAGGCCAACAACAAGGTGTGCCACACAGAGCTGCTGTTGAGCCAGGTTTCTCAAAAGGTAGGAGAGCCAAAATCCCAGGTCGCTCGTGCACACTCTCCTCGCAGAGAAGTGGAAGGGCCTAAAGCTGGAATGTAGTATTTTATTTATATTCGCCTTCATAGCCGTCCCCGTTCCCAGTCTGACTGGGAAACAACAAAAACCATAAAACATTAAAATCAATAATTAAAACACAGCAAGCATAGCAATTTAAAACAAGATGGCATTAAAATAGTAGTAACTGTCGTGGACCGGACAGCAGAATCTCCCCCACAGATGATAAGTGCAGGGAAAAGGGATGGGGAGACCAGTACGATGGATAACTTAAGAGTAGCTAGCGGCTGCCCTTGTAGGCCTGGTGGAATATCTCCGTTTTGCAGGTCCTGCTGAACTCTTTCAGGTCCCCCAGGGCCCTGATGTTACTGGGGAGACCATTGCCCTCGTTGAGGACAGCCGCACATGCTTTGGGCTGGGAATCACCAGTACATTATTGTTAGTAAAGCAAAGAGCTTTTTTTGAGGGGGGGCATACCAGGAGAGGCAGTGACATAGGTAGGATGTTCCTAGGCTGTGTAAGGCTTTAAAGGTCAAAACTAGCACCTGGAACCTGATCCGATACTCCAGCTGGAGCCAGTGCAGTTTTTGCATGTGTTTCACGTTTTGTACATTTTGAAGTTTTTGCTTTATTCTGTTACTGTGGGTGGATGGGCAAGCACATATGTACCACTTCAATAGTGAAAGAGCCCCTGCCTCCCAGGTGGTCTGTGTGTGGTACTGCTATTCTGCTGGAGCTTCGCTAGTTTGACACTGACAGCTGCTTGGAGGAGGGAACTACTGGGAGAGCCATCTGTGTGTGAGCCATTCTGAGCTCTTTCCAAACACATTTGCATTCTCCCTCTCCCGTAATACTACATAAGAAAGGCCATGCTGGATCAAACCAAGGTCCATCAAGTCCAGCAGTCTGATCACACAGTGGTCAACCAGGTGCCTCTAGGAAGCCCACAAACAAGACAACTGCAGCAGCACCATCCTGCCTGTGTTCCAAAGCACCTAATATAATAGGTGATCCTGGAGAGAATAGGTCTGCATCATGACTAGCATCCATTTTCACTAATAGCCATGAATAGCCTTCTCCTCCATGAACATGTCCACCCCCCTCTTAAAGTCTTCAAAGTTGACAGCCATCGCCACATCTTGGGGCAGGAAGTTCCACAACCTGGGGTCATCCACTAAAGCTGAAAGGTGGGAGATTCAGGACAAACAAAATGAAGTATTTCTTCACACAACTTATGGTTAATGTGTGGAACTCGTTGCCACAGGATGTGGTCATGGCCACCAACTTGGAAGGCTTTAAAAGGGGAGTGGACAAATTCATGAAGGACTGGGCTATCAGTGGCTACTAATCATGATAGCTATCTCCTCCCTCCAGTACCAGGGGTACTATGCCTCTTTGAATCCGTTGCCGGACAGGCAGGATGATGCTGTCGCTGTCTTGCTGTTTGTGGGTTTCCTATAGGCACCTGGTTGGTCACTGTGTGAGCAGGCTGCTGGACTTGATGGGCCTTTGGTCTGATCCAGCATGGCTGTTTTTGTGCTCTTAGAAGCAGGGGTAAGGAGACTGCCGTCATCCACTCAAACCTGTGGCTGCTGTTTGCTTGCACTGACGACAGCCGGTGTACATCAAGAGCAAATGTGCAAAATCCTGACAGCAGCGGAACTAAACTAAATAGAGCAACTGTGACTGCAGCTGGCTGGCAGTTAGCGGTTGGGGAGGGTGCCTGCTGTGACTTGCCCACTATCCTTGTCATACAAAGAGATGTTGAACCTAGGGAAGACCGAAGAAAGGTGGCTTGTATAAGGGAGAGGCTGCATTTTCCCCCAGATCTTTTTGTCTGAGATAAGGATGCTTTCACGCATGCTGAATAATGCACTTTCAATCCACTTTCAATGTACTTTCCAACTGGATTTTGGTGTGAAACCGGAAAACCCACTAACAATCAGTTGTGAACACGGATTGAAAAGGCATTATTCAGTGTGTGTGAAAGCTACAGTAAAGTACAAGCAAACCAAGGCAGTTGGGGTGTACTTGTTGCTTAAAGGTAAGGTGCAAGCTCCGGGTCATTACTGATCCATGGGTTGATGACACATCCCAACGTTTACTAGGCAGACTGTGTTTATGGGGTGGTTTGCCATTGCCTTCCTCATTCATCTACACTTATTGCTGACCCCCATTCAAAGACTCCTGTTTGTTTGGAAGTCCATCCCAAAGGACAGCCGAGTTAGTCTTTCTGTAGCAGCAGAAAAGAGCAAGAGTCCAGTAGCACCATAAAGACTAACAAAATTTCTGGTATGAGCTTTCATGAGTCACAGCTCACTTCTTCAGATACAGCTAGAATGTGAGTCTATTTATCCTTAAGTAGAGAAGTGTGAATTCACACACTCAATGGCAATAGCATGTAAATGTCAATACTAGGTAAATGACAATAGCAGGCATGATTGGATCAGGTGTGATATGCAGAGTGGTGGTAGGCGTGGAGAAATCAGCATTGGTGATGAGACAGGAATCCTAGGTCTTTATTCAGTCCAGGAAAGTGCATTGTCTTGAGCTTCATTATTAGTTGTAATTCAGCAGTCTCTCTTTCTAATTGCCTTTTGAAATCCCATTGTAAGAGAAGTTCTTGGAAACAGTGTTTGGAAGTAGACACCTTTGGTTTCAGTGCTGCTCGCCTGCAAATAAATATGCTTCAGGGTGCATCCTTGGTACAATAGTATTGGCTCACATATCTGTTAGCCAAGAGTAGCAGCGTCATGTTATGTTTCTCACTTATACTTGGTTTTGCTCAAATAGTAATTGCTCAAATAATAATTGAGTAGGTCTGTTCCTCTTATGTGCCTCAGTCTGCCTTGAGTCTCCTTGAGAAAGGCGGGGTATAAATAAAGTCAATAAATACACATTTTGTAGAGTCCTGGATTCCTAACTTACTTTTGGCATGGAAAAATATCGCAAGTTCTTAGGGTTTTGTGGCTGTGCTGGTGATTGTGTGAGCATGCTGCAGTTGCCCTGCTGTCCACTGATGAAACGTCTTATATCTCTTCTTTTCTTTTGCATTTTTGTTTTTGAACACTTTGGTGGTTGCTGTCTTCCCTGTTTGGTTAGGAGATGCACAAACGGTTTGCAAAAATCTTTGGCCCACAGTATAGCAGTGTGGAAGGGACAGAGTTGCTGGCCCTGGCATGGCTGCCATCTTCCTCTTCATGCACTTCTGCCCCCTTTTGTTAACCTGAAATTCTGTAAATCCAAGCTGAGCCTGCATTTGCAAAGTACCTTCTTAAAACACAGAATACAGGACCTGATCTGTCCACGGCAAAAGAAAACTCTATATACCATATTTACTCGAAAGGAAGACAACCTCCCTAAAAAACGTTAGACAGGTTGAGTATCCCTTATCCAGACTCCTTGCGACCAGAAGTGGTCCGTATTTCAGATCTTTCCGTATATTGGAATATTTTGGAATTTTTGCATATACATAATGAGATATCTTATTTATGTTTTATATACACTTAATACACATAGCCTGAATGTAATTTTAAACAATATTTTAAATAATTTTGTGTACGCTTGAACCATCAGAAAGCAAAGGTGTAACTATCTCACCAGAATACCTGTATCAGCTGTTAAACAAGAGCAACAACTAACAACAAACAAACTAACAATGGCAGGCTTTCAGTCTCCACTTACAATGCAGCGTACACTGTATTTTATTTTTTAGGTGGGAGGAAACATTGCAAGCAGGCAGCACGGATCTGCCTGCATGCCGGCTCGAAGGGTCCGGTTTTCGGATCAGCCCGGGTATGGGATGTCCAGATAAGGATTACTCTACCTGTACACACACACACACACACACACACACACACACAAAATGTTACTGGACATAACTGTAACTTGTACACAAATATAAGATTCCCTCTTATGTGGGGGGGTGTAATACCTGAGGGGGGGAACTAGTCTTGCATTTGAGTAAACACTGTATGAGTTTTTGTGTTGAGGTGTGTCATCTCACTTTGTGTTCTTTTCCTTTTTTTAAAGCTTTCTAACAGCGAGTCAGTCCAGCAGCAGATGGAGTTCTTGAACAGGCAACTTCTGGTCCTTGGGGAGGTCAACGAGTTGTACTTGGAACAGCTACAGCACAAGCATGCCGACACGCCCAAGGTGTGTACCTCTGCTACAGACAGGTGGCTTTCACCTGGCGACGGTCCCCCTCTGTCGCTTCCAGGGGACCGCCTCTGCCTGTGAGAATGCATGGATGTATGTTGGAGGAACCAGTTGGCGGAGACCTTGGTTACAGTGGAAGCCTGATGAACATGCGTCCCGTTGGTTGGCCAATACCACTCCAGCTGCCTGGTTTGAACCCTTCAGTTAAATATGAGCAGCCAGTGTGATGCAGTGACAGAAAAAGTTAATGCGATCTTAGGGTGCATTAACAGAGGCATAACATCCAAATCGCAAGATGTCATAGATCCGCTGTACACTGCATTGGTCAGGCTCCACCTAGAGTATTGTGTGCAGTTCTGGAGGTCTCACTTCAAAAAGGATGTGAACAGAATGGAGCAGGTGCAGAGGGGAGCGATGAGGATGATCAGGGGCCTGGAGACCAAGCACTATGAGGAAAGGCTGAGGAAGTTAGGAATGTTCCGTCTGGAGGAGGTTTAGATGAGACATGCTAGCTCTCTTTAAGTATTTGAAGGGCTGTCCCTTAGAGGAGGGCAGGGAGCTGTTCCTGTTGGCAGCAGAGGATAGGACTCACAATAATGGGTTTAAATTGCAGGCGGAGAGGTACTGGCTAGATATTAGGAGAAAGTTTTTTACAGTAAGAGTTGTTTGACAGTGGAATTAGCTACATAGGGAGATGGTGAGCTCCCCCTCACTGGCACCCTTTAAGCAGAGACTGGACAATCACTTGTCAGGGATGCTCTAGGCTGATCATTGAGCAGGGGGTTGGACTAGATGGCCTGTATGGCCCCTTCCAACTCTGTGATTCTGTGATCACAGCCCTCAAGCAAAAAAGGGTGCTTTGCAGGGGATGAGTGCATAGCAGGCCTGAGCTCATTGTTTGGTGTTGCACTCACTTCCTTCAGGCTTTAAATTGTGGCTTAGATTTGCGACATCGACCCTCCCACCTTGGTTCCAGAACACTTCCTGGGGGCTCTCTTGGCTGGCAAGTTACCAGATTCAGACCAATTTAGCTTTACCAAAGTGCCTGCGTAATATACCTTTAAGGCCATCTCCTTGAAACCGAAGCATCTGATGAATTTTTTGTGCTAACCCTCGCCTTATCTGGGGACGTGTGTGTGTGGTATCGATACATGCTCACTCACTCTTTTAATTCCCCAGAAAAAGTCCAGAGTTTTTGGTGTGCTTGTCCACGTTATGCATGTAAATCGCAAACTAATCTGCAAAAACCTTATCCCGCAATCTCTATGTTGGTCTTCAAGAAGCCATAAGCTTTGTTCTTGCGGGTGATTATATTGCTATGTAGCTGCCCTGTGGCAATCTGTGCCACCTAAAACTGCTCCAATATCAATAACAAAAAAAATCTGACTTTCTTCCAAGGGTGACTTATGTGGGTGGATCAAGGGTCTGATTCAGAATGAAGCAGCTTGATGTGTTCATGTGTTTACTTTTATCATAACATTTTCTATTTCAGGCCGCTGTGTTTCCAACTCTTAATGGTACTTTAACAGGTGTTTACAGTGTTCCGGTTTTTCTCCATATTACAACAAACCTTTTTTCTGCGGGCTTTGCTGCTGCTACGGCCCCACAAAGGCCTGCAACTGGCAGGCCTAATCCATGGCCCCACCTGCAGAGTGAGTGGGAGAAATAACTCCCTCCACTGGCGAGAAGGTGCTGCGCAGTAAGTACCAAATGCTGTGTGTTCCCCTCTTGTTTCAGGAAGTAGAAATCATGCAGGCGGCCTTTCGTAAAGATCTTGAGAAGGCGAAGTGTTATGTTCAGCAGCAGAACCAACAACTGGAGGCTTGTCAGAAGCGGATAGCAGAACTGGAATCTCAGCTCACCAAGAGAGACCATCTCTTGCTTGAGCAGAAGAAATACTTGGAGGATGTGAAAGTTCAAGCCAGGTAGAATGGCGGCGTTAGTGTTTGGCAAGATTTAAGCCCGTGGTTGTCAGCTTTGTTCACGTTGATGAGCTGCAGACCTTCAGGGAGGGGGAGTTGCAACGGTGTCAGGTGGAAGGGGAGTGGCAAGTTACAGAGTGGTGAGGTCGGTGCTCAGAGGCCGGTGGGGGGACCTCTTAGAGGGAAATTCACAGTCTGCCAGTCAGGAGCTGTCCTACGGCAAAAGCCTGTATCCTGGCTCCATAAAGGCAACTCTCCCATCTGAGCACTTCTTGCCACCCTGCGTGGTGTGGTTAACAGTGGTGGTTTGGAGCGGTGGACTCTGATCTGGAGAACCGGGTTTGATTTCCCACTCCTCCACATGAAGCCAGCTGGGTGACCTTGGGCTAGTCGCAGCTCTCTTAGAGCTCTCTCAGCCCCACCTACCTCACAGGGTGTCTGTTGTGGGGAAGGGAAGGTGATTGGAAGCTGGTTTGATTCTTCCTTAAGTGGTAGAGAAAGTTGGCGTATAAAAACCAATTTTTCTCCTCTTCCTTCTCTTGTGCTTATGCTCATGCCTGCCTTACTGCTCATCTGGGTGTGGGAGAGTGTCTGCTTAGCTCTTAGCTGCTTAGCCGGTGCCTGAAATTTTATGTGCTGTAAAAGAGACACATTCAGAGGGGATTTTTATTCCAGAAGGGGAGGTTCTTATACTGGCTGAGGGGAATGTGATGAATAAAATCAACAGAGGCTGCCCCTTGTCCATTTCAGAGGCCAACTCCAAGCAGTGGAGAGTCGGTACAAAGTGCAGAAAAGGATTACGCAAGCGTTTGAGCTGGAAATCTTAGATCTGTATGGCCGCCTGGAGAATGACAAGTTGCAGAAAAATCTAGCAGATGTCAAAACAGGACCTGCCGAAATAGCAGACGAAAGGTAAAGGGGGCAGGAGCAAACTGAGCCCCAGCTCAGGCAGAGTTCCCAGTCCGGATTCCAAAAAGAAGGGAGACGCAATCTGGGGGATTGTCATAGTTTTGAGAAGTGTTTTTAGGGGACTAGGGGTTGTGCATCCTGAAAATAAAATTAAGAGACGCTGGGCGTGGTCTAGGACCCGTGCATCACAAGGACCGGCTCTTCCCAGATGTCCCTGTGCTTCAAGTGTGTTTCTCAGGCTGTCTTCTACTGGCTGTTCCCCCACTTGAGGTAGCCTACCTGTCAAAACCAGAGCCTGGGCCTTCTCACCTTTGTGGAGTGAGAATAGTTCCTGGCAGGGAGTGCCAGAGATCCCTAGACACCTCCCTCCTGGGAGACCCTTGCCATGGGTTCCTTCTTCCACTGTTGTGTTCCCAGCAGGGCCATTTCACAGCTACCTTTTGTTTTTACTTGGCAAATCTGCCCCCCCCCCCACGGTGCAAGCACCGGGTTACTTTCCCATTTATCATTGTTAGCCGTTTTTAGTATGTTGGCTGCAAAGATTTGGTGGGGAAGAGCCCCCCTTTCCCTGTTTATAAAAACACTCACAATGTATAAGACAGTTTAAGGCAGGGGTGTTAAACATAAGGCCCGCGGGCCGGATCCGGCCCCTTGAGAGATCTTACCTGGTCCGCAAGGCAGCCACCACCACCCTCACTCTTGATCTGGGCTGGCGAAGCATGGCCCCACCTGGCCAAGTGACATTATATATTTGGCCCTCATGACAAATGAGTTCGACACCCCTGGTTTAAGGCATGCTGTTAAATTGGATCTGGCAAGCATTTTAAAGAGGGGTGCTTCTCTCTCAGAGGGTCAAAAGGGCATCTTCATGATGGGTGCTTCCGTTTCCTTTTAATTCGGGAGGCAGGAATCAATATTTAAATTTTCTAGCCTCCTGGGGTAAACACCCCCTATTGCCATTCTACCTGCCTTTATCGGGAGAGCAGCCTTTTTTGCAGCTCTCAGCTTAAAAAGGGATTAGATAGCCTTATTCTTTCTATCTCTTCTTATAGTCTATCCTCCTGCTAAATTCTTTACTTCTTAACTCTTAAATTCTTAACTCTCTCTCTTTCTTCCTTTCCTAATAGTTTAGGAAAATAGAAAAGGGAAAAGAGGGTAGTCTTTTTACTGTGCAACAAAATGGCCGCCGGGCAAGAGGATTCCTATATTACGCAGGCAGATTTAGATCCTAGCCTTCTGTCGGCGGCTCCACGGAGTTCCCCTCCGGGCTCCAACCAGCCTTCTTGCAGCTATGCAGCCGATTCTAAGGGGAAATCGAAAGTAAAATCAGGCGCGAGCGGCGCAACAAGCGCAAGAGAGCTGGCTCGGCTACCAACAAACGCGCTAAACGATTCCCCGCCACCGCCCGCTCTGCAAAAGCTGTGCTGCCCAAAAGCGGAGAGAATTCTGCGGCGTTTCACAGCAGGGATACTACAGCGGCCGAGTCCGCTACTCCCTTACCCCCAAAGGGGAGAAGTTACTGAGGCTGGTGGCTCGCCCTTGCCTTTGGAAACCCCGTCCACAGGCGGCTCGCCTCAAAATCAGGGACGGGATGCGTCAGCGGAGACTGCAACTTCTGGTAGGACAATTCCTCCCCTGATCCAAGAGAGCGGTTTGGCCTTTCTAAAAGCAGAGCTCTCCACTTTAATCAGAGACGCCTTCGCAGAAGGCTTAAGGATGGCTCAACCTCCTCCTCCTTCCCCTTCTTCTCAGGGAAGCTCCTTCCGGGGGGCAAGGGCTATAGAAACTTCTGCTGATACTGCAAGCAGGGCAGATACTTCTGGGGATAGTAGATGGCCCACAAAGGCGGCTTTAAAAGACACTTATGTGTCTCAGTCTTACCAGATGCAAGGTGGCAACTCCTCACCCTTGTCTGGCGATGAGAATTCTGATAAAGAGGAGGGAGAGTTCAGTTCTGACGGAGAGGACATTATTGAGCAACCCAAACAATCCAGAATTTTTAATGCAGAGGAATTTCCTCTTTTACTCTCCAAAACCTTAGCAGCCCTAGACTTGGCAGAGGACTCTGAAGCTTCTCACCCAAAGAGAAAAAAGGGAACCAAGGAGTTCTTCCATATGCATGACACCCCAGACAGGGTAGTCCCAGTACCAGACTACTTCTTAACCCTTATGAAATCAGAGTGAGAGAAGCTAATGGCTTCCAAGCAATTCCCACTCACATCAAAAAAGTTTTATAACATTGACCATAACACCTCAGAGTTACTGAAAGTACCCCTTGTGGAAGCACCAGTTACTGCATTACACACATCTGATCTGGTAACTGAAGAAGGCCAAGCTATGATCAGGAATCCTGCAGATAGGAAAGCAGAGCTAGCATGTAAAAAAGCTCATGAGGCTTCTGCTCTAGCTATCAGCTCTTCCATTACCTCTGCACTAGTTTCTAGGGCAGCTATTATTTGGGCAAGAAAACTGGCCCAGCTCATTCCTCAGGAGGAGAAGCAGGCCTGTGAAGGGGTATCTAGACTTCTGAGAGCAGTCTCCTTTCTAGCTGATTCTATACTAGACCTATGTCTTTTGCTGCTAAAGCCTTAGCCACCTCATCATCAGCCAGACGAGCACTGTGGTTACACCCTTGGCAGATCGAACATCGTTCAAAATCTGTCCTAATGGGCTTCCCTTATCAAGGGAAGAGGCTCTTTGGGGATAAGTTGGACCCCATTCTCATTGAGACCAAGGATAAAAAGAAAGCCTTACCTAAGAGCCTTCCAAAAGAATCCAGGGGCTTCTCCCAATCCACTTCCTTTAGAACTTACCACACTCTTCAGAAATACAGACCTGATCAGCTCTGGTTTCAATGGAACCAAAACCGCAGCTCCTTTCGTAGAGGAGGGAGGTTCAATAGGACAACAAAGTTCTCCCTTTTCCAAGGCAGCAAAGGGGATAAACCCAGCCGCCAAAACAAGCAATGACGCCATATCTCCTCCGGTGGGAGGAAGGCTCAGCCTGTTTCTTCCTCAATGGTCTTCCTCCCATCCAGACCAGTGGGTAGAGAGCATCATCACTCACGGCTGCAAAATACAATTTTCACGCATACCACCCAACAGAGTAGTTGTATCCCCAACCTCAAAGAACAAACTCAAGCTACAAAGGACCTCAGAAGCCATACAGCACCTATTAAGCATAAAAGCCATAGAGATAGTCCCTCCAATGGAGCGCTCATCAGGAATTTATTCTGTTTTCTTTACTGTTCCCAAAAGGGACGCGGGATGGAGACCCATTCTAGATCTCAATTTTTTGAACAAGTTCATTCCCTTAAAACGTTTCCGGATGGAAACACTGAGGTCAGTCACAGAGGCTCTTCAACCATTGGACTTTCTAACGTCCATAGATCTCACCGAAGCTTATCTACATATTCTCATTTACCCCACACACCGCCACTTCCTCAGATTCCTGTATCAGGGAATGCATTTCCAATTCAGGGCCCTCCCATTCGGATTAACTTCCACTCCGAGGGTATTCACCAAAGTGTTAGTGACGCTTATAGCAGTTCTACGCAGAGAGGGGATCAGAATATACCCTTATCTCGACGACGTACTAGTATGCACAGACTCAAAACAGCAAAGTCTAGAACACACGCAGAGGGTTATAGAATTGTTGACAAGTCACGGTTTCATCATCAACTACAAAAAGAGCCAATTATCTCCTGCCCAAAGACTGAGACACCTTGGAGTAGACATAGACACAAAACACAGCAAACTCTACCTCACACAAGAAAAGGTACATCTAATCACTTCCCTGGCCAAAAAAGCATACACTTCCCGATCCTCCAAGCTAATGTCCCTAGCAAAGCTGCAGGGGCACATGGTAGCATGTATCCCGACCATTCAATGGGCGCGTTTGCATGCAAGGCCTCTACAATGGCTTCTCAGACCTTACCAGGGAGACATCCAGCAGAAAAGAGACAAAAATGTCCTACTTTCCAAGGAAGCAAAAAAGAGTTTACAATGGTGGTCTGTTCCAAGAAACCTATCCAAGGGACTTCTGTTCATCCGCCCCATCCCAATACAGATACAGACGCTTGCCCTACAGGTTGGGGTGCAACACTACAGGTTCTCCCAGCACAGGGCACTTGGAATCACCAGGAGCAAAAACTGCACATAAACATTCTCGAAATCAGGGCAATCTTCAGAGCTCTTCAGGCCTTCCATTCTCAAATCCAGGGAAAGGACGTTTTAATCAGGACGGACAATGTAGCCGCAAAGGCACACTTAAACAAGCAGGGGGGATCGAGGTCCTCAGCCCTACACAGAGAAGCACTGAACATACTGACATGGGCCAAGAGCAACCTGGCCTCCCTCTCAGCCGAACACATACAGGGCTCTGTCAACATCCAAGCTGATTGGCTCAGCAGGGAGACGCTCTGCGAGGCAGAGTTGTCCCTTCATCCGGGAGTTTTTCACATCATCACTCAGAAATTCGGAACACCACAGGTGGACCTGTTTGCCACAAACAACAACAACCAATTGAACAGGTTCTTCACCATGTACAAGCAACAGGGAGCAGAGCAGACAGATGCACTGATAGCCCCGTGGCCCAACGAACTGCTATATGCGTTCCCTCCCCTCCCTCATACCAAGAGTCCTGAGAAGGGTACGTCTCCTAAAAGCACATGTATTGTTCATAGCCCCATTTTGGCCCAGACGATCATGGTTCTCATCCCTAGTGCAGATGTCGAACAACCATTATTGCAGACTACCAGAGAGGCAGGACTTACTGATTCAAGGCCCAGTATGTCATCCCAATCCAGAATGGTACAAAATGACCGTCTGGGAATTGAAAAACAAAGACTATCAAACTTAGGTTATAATGCAGACATCATCTACATCATTCAGGCAGCACACAGGCCTTTTACCCAAAGAATTTACAATGCCTCTTGGAAGGCTTTTACCAGATGGTGTAGACGCAAGGCGATCAATCCTCTCAAACCTAGAACCGCAGGTATCCTATCCTTCTTGCAAGAGGGACATAAGATGGGCCTGTCCACTTCCACTCTTTGCAGACAGCTGGCCCCCATAGCTACCTTAGTTCCTAGGGTAGCAGGTTATAGATTAACAAAACACCCTCACATAAAATCCTTCCTTAGGGGTCTGAACCTAATTTCTGCTCCGGTCAGACACAGGTTCCCCACCTGGAGCCTTCACACTGTGTTAACTGCCCTCACCAAACCTCTGTTTGAGCCACTCACACAAGTAGGTCTCAAATGGTTGAGAATGAAAACCTTATTCCTAACGGCGGTCACATCTGCTCGCAGAGTCTCAGAAGTAGGAGCACTCTCAATCAGACCTGGGCTCATTACATTCCACAAAGACAAAGTAGTCCTCCGACACGATCGAGCCTTTATTCCAAAATGCAATTCAAAGTTCCACAGAGATCAGGACATTGTTTTGCCGTCCTTCTGTCCCAATCCCAAAACTCGCAAAGAAAAGGCTTGACACACCTTAGATTTACGAAGAGCATTGGGTACTTACCGTGAAGGCTTCTTCTCAGAGGGACAAAGAGCATCTTGCCCGCCCTGACGTCTAATATGGATAGTTGTTGAGTTACAGTTGCAGGTTTCTTCAAAAGTTAGTCTATTCTCTCTGTCTTAGCATCCTTCCAGGGAGTGAATTCCTCTAGAGTTGTACATACCTTGTTTCTTTCAATGTTCTCATTAACGATATAAGGCTTGGAAAGTTTTCGAATGGCTATAGGGGGCGTTTACCCCAGGAGGCTAGAAAATTTAAATATTGATTCCTGCCTCCCGAGTTAAGAGGAAACGGAAGCACCCATCATCAAGATGCCCTTTGTCCCTCTGAGCAGAAGAAGCCTTCACGGTAAGTACCCAAGGCTCTTCGTTTCATCCCCCCAATTATGGCGTATTGCCTTTGTATCGCTCCCCATTATTGCTTGGGTGTGGGTTGCCTTGTGGGTCATGCATAGCCAAGCATCAAAGGCCATTCTAAAGCTTAAGAGGTGCCCCTTAGTGACCGACCGTCTTGACTCGTCCTCCGGCCTGCGCCTGGCTCTCTTCGGTCCCTTCCGCTGACCCGCCTCATCTCTTTCCCGTCTCGCCGCAGGCTCCCCGAAAGCAGTGCAGGCTCCATCGCAGGACATGGCCAAGAATCGCTCAAGAGGAACGGCGAGACCAAACCTCCCAGCACCCGAGGGAGCAGCAGCGGCAGCAGCAAGGGCAGTAGCGAGGTCTCCACCCCCGAAAAGCCCCCTAACCAGAGAGCCGGGCAGCTGAGCCGCTGGGAGACCTCGGTGCTGCTGGACTCCTCCCCCGGGGGCGGCCCCCTGACTGTGGGCTCCCTCCCGAGTTCCGAGAGCTTCCTGGGCATGAAGGTGCGTGAGCTCTTCCGCCACAAGAGCGAGAGCCAGTGCGACGAGGAGGGGGCCACCCTCAACAGCCTCTGTGACACTTTAAAGACCGAGCTGTGCAGAGACCCCAGCATGGAGGCCAGGGCTCCTCCCAGCCCGGAGGAACCCGCCCCGTCCCCCCCGAGCCCGGAAAGCAGTGTTGGACAGCTTCATATAATGGACTACAACGAATCCCATCATGGCCACAGCTAAGCAGGGAAGGAGAGTCCAAAATCAGTGTTACTTTTCACAGTCTTGGCATGGAGTGGGGGGTGCGGACGCCCCTTTTTAACGAAAAGCTTTCATATCTCGTTGGCTGGGAGCCGCTGGCTCGTGCCGCAGAAACTGGACCTGTGTTCGTGGACTTGGCTGAATGAATGTGAACTGGATTTCAGGTCTGGAAGTGTCTAAGCTTAGTCTCGCCCCCCTCCCCTTCACCCCCGCCCCCCATGTACACTTGCTAGTCCTCCCTCAGAACGTATTAACATTGACAGGAATTTCTGAGTCATTGTCCCTGTCTCTCCCCCCCCTTTTTTTCCTTTAAACTGGCCCCATCCAGGGAACGTGTGTTGAAAGCAAGGCTGAGAAACGCAGTTGGGCGCTTAATGTGAGGAGCGAGGCACCGATCCAGCCCTGTGCAGAGCAGGTGAAAGCGCTTCCCCTTACTGGCGGCCAGGGCTTAATTTCCTCCTAGAAAGGAGGAAATCCTAATGTTAACAAGCTTCATATGACACTTCCCCCTCCCCCAAGTGGCTGGACTCTGCTCTGGCGATGAAATGTTGTAAAGAGTGCTCATCAGCATTTAATGCCACATTCTCTCTCTCTCCTCCCCCCCCCCCCGGTCATCTGTCTATGCTGTCCTTAAACATTTCTATGTAACGAACAAAGGCTTCTGAAGTCACTCCTTTGAGAAACTGGAACTTCTCGTGCGGAGGCCCCGGGTTGGATTTGTGGTCTCACTGAAACACTATTCTCCCTCCCCCCCCCCAAAAAAAACACTCTCCTAATCTCTTATTTGCTCGATAAGCTGGTACTGAGCTGACCTCATTTTTTGTGTCTCTTCGATGGGGAAAAGAAAAAAGTTTCCCCCCAGAGTGGGAAGACTTGGTAACTGGAGCGCGTAGAGATCTCTGAAAACATGGCCAGCTTTGGGAACTCCCTGAGAGTTTTTGTGAAAGCTCGGGTCTCGGCTAAGGCGGAGAGGCCTGGGGAACTTTTGCACGGGGTTTGTGGGTGTCTTGACTGGGCGTGGATGGCTCTGCTGCAAACCCCGTCGCCGTTTGCTTCGAAGCAAGAGGGGGGTTCCGTTCCTCTCTCATGGCTGCCCCTCAGTCTTTCCTTTTTCTCTGAAGAACGGGGACCTCGCAGCAGGGGAGGGGACAGAGAGGGTGGGGTAGTCTCCGGTCAGACGCTTGGTGCTTTTGTCCGTAAAGGAATAGCTGTTGGTAGAAGGCAGCTGAATGAAGCTACTCCAAGGCACAAAAACTGTTCGGAAGGATAAAGAACTGGGCCTTTCCTCCGCTCCCAAATCGGGGGGGGGGGTATTTTTTTCCCTTTCCTTTTGCATAAGTCTTCACTGAGTCCCACCCTGTGTCACACCCCCTGCCCTAGTGAAAAAGTGTTAAATGTCAGGATCTGTTGGTAGTTTGTGACTTCTTAGGAGCCTGTGAGTCTTTCATAACCATCACAATGTAGCCCTTCTGTCTCTGAACAATTGAAATATTTTCCCCAAGAACCTCCCCAGCAAAAGCAAACTCTCCAGGCCACCCTAAATCCAAGAGGAAGCTGCTATAATTTTCCTGCGCACAAGGACACTGCCCCTGCCCCTTGAAGGTGGTCCTGTGTACATTTCTAAATCGTCTGTAACGTGGCCCATTTTTAATCTTTGGACTCTTCTGGAACTTGGTTTTTAAAATGGTGGACTTGGGTAGCTGTGCTCAGATGCTTAACTCTCTCTCTAGATTAGGAAACGCAAGAGCTTCTTCTGCAAAGAGTGAAATGGGATTGTTTGTTACTGGTTGTGTTACTGTAATGGTGGCAGATTGTAGCAGAGGAGTTGGGGGCTTCCGGGCTTCCAAACACCTTACCTTCCCCTCCCCAAAACCCTCTCTAGGGTTGGATTGGCACAAGCAGCAGAATTAGGAGAGAGAAGTAACCATCCCATTGCAGACTGCAGGAGGGGGGAGATCATGGGTTTTTTTTGAATTTTGGATTTAAAGGGAAACAGCTTCCTCCCTTTTAGCAGAAAACCAGCAGAGCAGGGAAGTGTTACATGGGAGAGATTTCAAACGTGATTTCCTGCCTGTAGTCTAAATGGGGTGGTGGTGGTCTCTGTGGCCTCTCCTTTTGCCGAGTGTTTAGACTGGGTTGCGTAGTGCAAAATGTGTGCACCCTGCCTGCTTCAGTTCTTTCCTTCTCACTCCCTACTGGTCCAAAGAACTAGTTTCCGGGCAGTTCTGCCAGAGGAATGGGCAGGATTCCTTCATTTCAGCCGTTTCTCGCAGACTGTCTTGTTTCTGCTCATTAACTTGCACACGGTCATCCGTTGAGATGGCCTTTGCCTCTCTCAGAAAGGACAGGAGTCCCTTGACGGCGGTTGAAGCTATTGAAATCTCAGATGATTTTCTGTATGGACCATAGAAATTATGGAGGAACAAATCTGTTGCCATTGTTCAATAAATCTCTTTGAATCATGGATGTATCATACAGTAAATTTTTGCAGTTGGGGAAAAAGATCTCTTTGGTAAAGCTGGGAGTTTTTCTTTAAGAAAATAACTGCTTTAGTTAAACTCAAAACTCTCCATCAAAGGGTTAATATTGTTCCTCACCTCTTTGTAAGCATGATAACCTACCGTTTAAAACAAAAATGCCATAAATATGAAATGGGCAAGGAGAAAAGGTACAATCTAAGCTAAAAACTTTGGGGGGGGAAACCAAAAGGAGGGTGTTTGCTGTCCTTACTAGAATGTTCTAATACGTCAAAGCAGTTGCTTGTGTTTAACTGTGAACAAAAATAAAAATGTATTGTTTTGCACTAGTCTGTCTCTTTGCAAAAAATGAACTTCCCACAGCCAGTTACAAAGCAGCATTTCAAGGGGCAGGGCTTGGATTTGAGCTTGGAGACTGCTGGTGCATAGGTTACCAACAGGAAAGTATGGGTCCAGCGAGCAACAAACCTCAGGTAAAACTCCCATGCATAAATGACCTAACACAGCTACCCATCTTAAACCCCCCAGGCATTGGTATCTCTTTGGGAGCTTGGGTTTTGCTTGTGTTGGATACTTCTGTGACCTGTGCAGTGGGCAGGATTTGAGCCACCAGGGGCTCTAGAAAACTCAGCTCCCACAACCTGACCAAAAAGAGGTTCTCAAATAGCAGCAGCCTGCTGTTCTGACAAGCTCCTCAACAGGCACTTCTCTGCCACCAAGTTACTGTTCTGAAGGTCTAAGGGGGTGACCTGTGGGTGGCACCAATGCCTCCTTTGCTCCTGATTGCCCCTCTACCTGCTGGGCGACGGATGCCAGGCTCTGATTCCTGTTGGCTCCTAGGTGGTTCGTGGGAGAAGACACCTTCCATCCCTGTGTTTCAGCCTTCAGTATAATTCAGGTCACTGAACTGAGAGAACTCTTTGGTTGCGAATGTTTCTTTTCAGCAAAGCTGGGTAATTTCTTAATCGCTACACCAACAACTGAGGGGGGGAAAGTTGAACCCTAAACAACAGAATTAAGTACCCAAAGGTCAAGAAAAAATAAACATCCAAGGCCCAAAGTTATACAATCTAAATGTTATGTCAGTACAAAAAACAATTAGACTCTGTCTAATTGTGTTACCTGAGCATGTTGATTTGGTACCCTTTTTCCAGGGCCTTATATGTTATACGTGTTATTAGATTTTAGCCTGTATTAAATACATACATATTTTGTATGGACATAACCTTTAGATTGTAAAACTTTGGGCCTTGGATGTTTATTTTTTTCTTGACCTTTGGGTACGTTCTGTCAGACGTCCGCAAACCGTCTCTTGGCTGCCCCTGGGCTCAAAAAACCCGAAGTGGGTGAAATTCATTCAACTGATCTTGGGGTGGCCCTTCTGGGACCCGCACCTCACCCCTTGCGTGGCTGCTGTGGCACCCCAAAGCTCTTGACAGGGCCCTGCTAAATTCCAGGTAAACAGACACTTCAGTTTGGTATGGGGGATTATTGGCAGAGGGCTCCAAAATACAGCCGTTGGGGCTGCAATGTTACAGAAATCTATACAGTAGCTGCATTATGCAGTTATGTGCCGACACGACACATAAACGTGGCTGGGAAGGGCAGCTGAAACAGCCAAGAAAACGGCACTTCAGTTGGGACTCTGCAGATCAGGGAGGTGAGGAGAAATGAGAATGTCAAGAGGTTTGTTTTTATTCATAGAATCATAGTTGGAAGGGACAACCAGGGTCATCTAGTCCAACCCTCTGCACAATGCAGGAAATTCACAACTACTTCCCCCCCACACCCCCAGTGTACCTGACTTCATGCCCAGAAGATGGCCAAGATGCCCTCCATCTCATGATCTGCCTAAGGTCATAGAATCAGCATTGCTGACAGATGGCCATTTAGCCTCTGCTTAAAAACCTCCAGGGAAGGAGAGCTCACCACCTCCTGAGGAAGCCTGTTCCACTGAGGAACCGCTCTGTTAGAAAATTCTTCCTAATGTCTAGATGGAAACACTTTTAATTTCAACCCGTTGGTTCTGGTTCGACCTTCTGGAGCCACAGAAAACCATTCGAAATGAACAATGTGCAGAAAACCTGTAGCCAGGATTGACCAAAAGGAAGTACTTTGTATATAATACACAATATGTGGAACTATCTGCAGCAGGATGTGGTGTCGATCTCTGCTGTGTTATGTCCCGGAAGCGATGATACCGATGTGCCCTGTCTTTGAGCTTCTTGAGGGGTATCTGATTGGCCCATGCAGGACTAGATGGAGCTTTGGTCTGTTCCACTGGTTTACGGGGTGGTTTGCCAGTGCCTTCCCCAGTCATCTTCCCTTTACCTCCAGCAAGCTGGGTACTCATTTTACCGACCTCGGAAGGGTGGAAGGCTGAGTCAACCTTGAGCCAGCTACCTGAAACTGACTTCCGTCGGGGACGGAAACTCTTTTGATTTAATTTCCAACCCGTTGGTTCTGGTCCGACCTTCTGGAGCAACAGAAAACAACTTGGCACCCTCCTCTATATGACAGCCCTTCAAGTACTTGAAGATGTTTATCATATCCCCTCTCAGTCTTCTCCTCTTCAGGCTAAACATACCCAGCTCCTTCAACCTTTCCTCTTCAACCAACTCATCTTCGTTTTCTTCGTTGTTGTCATCTTCTTCTCTTCCTCCTCCTCCAAGGCTGAATTTTAAACTGAACCCCATAAAAATGTAACTTTTTTAAATGGCAGGGAAGTACAAAGTTTTTATTCACAGAGCTGCTGCTGCGGAGCTCTGTAAAGTGTTCTTGGGGTGAATAAAAACCCACACCAGTAAAGGCTGATTTTACATTCAGCTTTCTATGCTTATTTATCCACCCACCCCATTCACCCAATGGTGAATATTAGGAACCTTCTGCATGGAAGGCCATGGTGGGGGGGACTGCCCATACGACACACAGATTTGATTTTTCAAAAATAAATGTTACATAGCTCAACTGTGGCTTAATATTCAAGATGCTGTGCTCACACCAGGATCAAAATGATTAAATATGTATTATATCAGAGAAAGGAAGCTGGAAAGAGATAGCAAAAGGGAAAAATAAATTACCTTCCCTTTTTTCTAGTGCTAAGCAGAATGCTTTGGCAGCTTCATAAACACCACCGTAAATAATGAACATTTTATGCAGTAAAAACAGGGGAGTGGTGTGTGTGAAAGGGCTCAATTATTCATTTGCTTCACTTCTAAAATGTAGAGAAGCCCAAACATCCTGGGCATTTCCACTGATGACTACAGTGCTGGAAAAACGGTTATTTTTCTTAAAGTTACAATGGATCTGGTGTTGGAGGGCTGGTGGGGGTGCAGAATAGTGGCTGTGAGGTCGACGACTGCCGGGAAAGTTGAAAAGATGGTCAGCCACTGCTTCTGTTTACCTTTTTACCCTGTGGAAGGAAAGGTAGTCCCCTGTGCAAGCACTGGGTCATTCCTGACCCATGGGGTGACGTCCCATCCCAACGTTTACTAGGCAGACTATGTTTACGGGGTGGTTTGCCATTACCTTCCCCAGTCATCTTCCCTTTACCCCCAGCAAGCTGGGTACTCATTTCACCGACCTCGGAAGGATGGAAGGCTGAGTCAACCTTGAGCCGGCTACTTGAAACCGACTTCCGTCAGGATTGAACTCAAGTCGAGAGCAGAGGTTTTGACTGTAGTACTGCAGCTTAGCGCTCTGCGCCACGGGGCTTCCTAGACTAGGGTATGGTTTATTACGCTGCATCTCTGAATTGGGTATGATGGATTCCGTCATCCTTAATATGGCGAAACTATCTGTACTCAGACAAGGTTGCTTGTTGTTTTTCTGAAGAACTACTGCTCTTTTACATTCTTTCCAAGTCAGACTTGGAACCATGATTCAGGCAAACTTAGCAATGCTGCTGTATTTCATAGCTCTCCTCCATAGATTTTGAGAATCCCATTGTATTTCACCAAGCAAATTTTCCTGTATTCTTACACTGAATTTTTCCTCTTACATGTGTGCCATTATTCACATTTTTGTATCAATTGCATATAAATAGCATAAAATAAACTAATGGGAACCACTAGCCATGAAAACGGATGACATGAAAAGGCTTGCGCTGACAACATGCCAAACAAAACAAACAAAATGATCTTCCTCTCTACTCATGCAGAAATGCAACAGGGTGGGTGACCCTGTCTTCCTTTTCAGGTGTAATGAAGGTGCCTCAGTTAGAGGAAGGTTACAGAAGGTTCCTCCAGGACTAATTGGTCCTCTCCCCCAAATTAGAATTCATAGAATCAAAGAGTTGAAAGGGGCCATGCAGGCCATCTAGTCCAACCCCCTGCTCAATGCAGGATCAGCCTAGAGCATCCCTGACAAGTGCTTGTCCAGCCTCTGCCTAAAGACTGCCAGTGAGGGGGAGCTCACCACCTCCAGAGAGCCAGCATAGTGTAGTGGTTAAAAGCGGTGGTTTGGAGTGGTGGAGTCTGATCTGGAGAACCGGGTTTGATTCCCCACTCCTCCACATGTGCGGTGGAGTGGACTGGATTTGTTTCCCCACTCCTACACATAAAGCCAGGTGGGTGACCTTGGGCTAGTCACACTCTCTCAGCCCCACCTACCTCACAGGGTGTCTGTTGTGGGGAAGGGAAGGTGATTGTAAGCGGGTTTGATTCTTAAGTGGTAGAGAAAGTATAAAAACCAAC
Source organism: Euleptes europaea (assembly GCF_029931775.1). Taxonomy (NCBI): domain Eukaryota; kingdom Metazoa; phylum Chordata; class Lepidosauria; order Squamata; family Sphaerodactylidae; genus Euleptes; species Euleptes europaea. The sequence continues at coordinate 51,792,385 of NC_079325.1, read as the reverse complement.
TCTTCTTCTTCTCCTTAGGTAGCTGATTCCATTGTTGAACAACTCTTACTGTAACATTTTTTTCTTAATATCTAGCTGGTACCTTTCCGCCCACAATTTAGACCCATTATTGCGAGTCCTATCCTCTGCTGCCAACAGGATCAGTCCCCCGCCCTCCTCTAAGTGAGAGCCCTTCAAATACTTTCATGTCCCCCCTCAACATCCTCTTCTCCAGACTAAATTTCCAACTCCCCTCAGCCTTTCCTCATAAATTCCCGTAACTTTGGGTGGGGGAGGAAAACAGTACAAGTTCCTCTCTCCACCCTAGTATTTTAAGCTGCTCCTGGATATATATGAAGAAGAAGAAAAAGAAGACTTGGTTTTTATAGGCAGACTTTCTCTACCACAAGGGAGAATCAAACCGGCTTACAATCCCTTCCCCTCCCCACAACAGACACCCTGTGAGGTAGGTGGGGCAGAGAGAGTGTGACTAGCCGAAGGTCACCCACCTGGCTTCATGTGTAGGAGTGGGGAAACAAATCCAGTTTACCAGATTAGCCTTCGCCGCTCATGTGGAGGAGTGGGGAATCAAACCTGGTTCTCCAGATCAGAGTCCACTGCTCCAAACCACCGCTCTTAACCACTACACAATGCTGGCTCTCAACAGCAGTTGCCACACATCTTGAAGATCTTCATTGTGTGACTGAAGGTATGCTGTGTATATGAGAGAGTCCAAGGTCATTCATGCTGGGAGTTTTACCTGAGGTTGTTGCTCGCTGGACCCACGCTTTCCTGTTGGGAATCTCTGCACCAGCAATCTCCAAGCTCAAATCAAGTCCCCGCCCCTTTAAATGCTGCTTTGTAATTGGCTTCCTTTGTAGCTCTTACTGTGAGAGAAAGCCCCACCCAAACCCCACTGCTACATAAAAAAGCATTTTAAGAAGAAAAAACAACAAACAGAGCAATCTGAAGCGGGGGAAATCCAACCCTCAGTTTTAGAAAGCCTTTCTTCTGCTCAGAATGAGCTCTGAGGAAGCAGGAAGTACTTGAATCCCCGCCTCTTTGCACCCTGCTTGATAATAGGCTGTGATAGAAACCAAGCTTCTGTGTCCCGTGCTTTGCCTTTTACACGGAGATTTCAACCGGGCTGAGCTCAAGGGAAGAATCGGGTTAACAGAGGAATGGGAAGACCTGGACATTGTGAGGGCTGGCAGCGAGGTCATCTCTAATGGAGGGAAAACTCATGCAGAACTCCAAGGAACAACCAAGACAGACCGGGGGCGAACATGAGTGAAAGTACCCATGCATGAACAACCCAAATCACCCTGTGGGCTTCATGTCATACATTTGAGCAAGTAAATGAAATGTTACAAATCAGACACTTCAAGGTGGGTCTCAGACCTGAAAAGGTTGGACGTGAGAAAACAAAAGATGACTGCTCTGCTCTCCCTCCTTCTCCCTACTGTCTCAACAGAATCTTCCTTTGATAATTTGACCACAGGAAAAAAAAACCCATTATTCTAGCAAAGAGCCACGCGAGCAGGGGAAATGGCTTTATTCAGGAGCATCTTCCAGAAGGAGGCAAAAATACAGGAGCTATGGAGCCTGTAGGGAGGGGAAAAGAGCAATCAGAAGAGAAGAGTTGGGCTGGGCTTGCCAGAGTGCCATTTCAGGGGTGGTCTTCAGGGAGGGGTTGCTGTGTGTTTGTGGGAGAGAGCCTGACTCCCACCGGCCAAGCCCTGGAATGGCTTTGGAGTTTGTGAACAATCACAACGGGCAAGGTGAGTCCACTGACAGAACCCAGGGAGGATTGTGGTACCCATTTTCAGCCTTGAAATGTGGCCGGACCAAGTAAGGAAATCTCCTGTCCCTGCCCCACACCGCCACAACCACCCCTCTGTCGGTCAACCCTCACTCACTCAGGGCCGCAAAATTCTACATTGGCATAGATCACCAATTTCTGGTTCAACCTGTCATGGACCAGGAGTTGGTGAGCCGAAACAACTGAGTTAAGGAGAGGGGCTGCAGCTCAGCAGAAGAGCCTCTGCTTGGCATGCAGAAGGTCCCTGGTTCAACCCCTGGCACCCCTTGCCAGTTTGAGTAGACCATACTGATGCAGTATAAGGCAGCTTCATGTGGACAACTGACTCAGATTGCAAATGTCTGTGTGAATTGACCATTGTCTGGTGTTAGGAGCAGGCACTTGCCTGGAGTATCAAATGCTAGTTGCTATGGCTTTTAACCCACCAAGCCAAACACCATCAAAAGGGGCTCGAAGGCCTCCCTGTTTGGGCTTCCTGTCCAGCCCTGACAAAACAGGGGCCTTTGTTGAGCCCCAACAGGTGGAGGGGGACCCAGGTTGGCTTGGTGGCTCACCAATTGTTGTTACGCCTGGCCTAAGCAAAAGTCAGGGGGTGCTTTTGCACATGCCGAATAATGCACTTCCAATCCACTTTCAATGCACTTTGCAGCTGGACTTTACTGCGTGAAATGGCAAAGGTCATTTATGCTGGGGAAGTTTGCGATTGGTTTGCTGCACAGTTTTCTGTTCCGAATTCTCAAGCATTATATGCATGAGGGCTTCCTCCCCCCACAACAAAAATTCCAGGAGTACCTTGTGTTTCATTAGGCATCCCCAGTGAATCACGATGCTTCTGAGTCCCTCCCCCTGAAAACGCAGCCTTGTTGCAGTTTACTTGGAGGGGGCGTGTGCTTTTGCTGGGTATTCCTCCCCACCTTTCTTCAACAGCTCCCTGCTGGGAGCTGCCTTCCAACCTTTGCAGCCTCTCTGCAGTGTCTTCCTGCATATTTCATGAAGGTTTCACTCCTTTGTGCTGTGCTTTGAGGGAAGGGGTTGGATGGAAGGGACAGACGCGTGGGAGAGAAACCCGAAGTTAGAGTTATGCATGGAAGTGGCAGGGATTTGCGTGGCTCTTGCCTCGAAGCAGTATTTAAATTTGTTCTAAAACAGGCTCCTAGAACTGTGGGGGAAGAACAAGGCCAGAGCGAAGTCACTTCTGAAGGTCGGTTAAAGTAATGAATAATGCAAAGGAAGCCTCAAAGCAGTCCTGCAGGGATTGCGAGCCAAATACCCCTGCATAAATGGCCCAAATCCACTTGCAAGCGATCGTTAAAGTGCATTGAAAGTGCATTATTCGGCATGTGTGAAAGCACCCAGGGTGTCAATGCCAATCTCTGAGGCAGTTCTGGCGGGACCTGGGCCTAAGGCCAGGGGGAGAGAGAGTTGCATGGGGTCATGCTCCACACCGTCTCTTCCTTGCTTTGCCTGGGATCAGGGAAGGGTGTAACCGAAGGGAAGACCAGGGAGACCGTGCTTTAAGGTCAGGCGAGCATGCTTTAAAATGTCATTCTCTTAAAAGGCGTGCCTACCAGGCGGCTTCCAAGGCCCGTCGAGAAGCTTGCCGACCGTCCTCCCCAGGCCCACCTGCGGCTTTCTCTGAACCCGCCTACCGTCCCGGGGCGGGTTTGTCAAACTAAGCGAGGTCTGAGTGGCCGCCGTGAGGAAGGTGGGCTGGCAAGAGGCAGCGAGCCCCGTTCCTGCCGCACCCGGCCTGCAGGACTTGGCCGCCCAAATCTCGGGGCTGGCCTGCTTGCCACTCACACTCTGTATCATGTTCCGTGGGAGCTTCTCGCTGTGGGCCACCCACTCCTTCATGCAGTCCAAGATGATGGGAATGAGGCTCACCACGCCCCCGTAGTGGTTTCGGGCTTCGTCGCAGCTGAGGTGGTTCACCACGTCGTGCGGGTACCTGTGCGGGTGATTGGAAGAGCGGGTTGGTGCCGCCGACGGCAGGGAGGGCGCGGGTGAGGGAGGAGGTCCGGCATCTGTTCTGCGTGCAGGAAGGCCTGGGTTCAATCCCCGGCAGCAGTTTTTAAAAAAGTATCAGGAGCAGGTGATGTGCCCTGACTTGGATGGCCCAGGCTAGTGTGATCACATCAGATCTTGGACCTGCTTAGTACATGGATGGGAGACCACCAAGAAGAAGAAGAAGAGGAGCTGGTTTTTATATGCTGATACATGAACCATCCGCGTGACCTTGGGCCAGTCACAATCTCTGAGCCCTACCTACCTCCCAGGGAGTCAGTAGTGTGGAGGGGAAGGTGATTGTAAGCCGGTTTGATTCTCCCTTAAGTGGTAATCAAATTGGCTTACAATCACCTTCCCTTCCCCTCCCCACAACAGACACCCTGTGAGGTAGGTGGGGCTGAGAGAGCTGTGACTAGCCCAAGGCCACCCAGCTGGCTTCATGTGCAGGAGTGGGGAAACAAAACCAGTTCACCAGATTAGCATCCGCTGCTCATGTGGAGGAGTGGGGAATCAAACCCGGTTCTCCAGATTCTCCACCGTTCCAAACCACAGCTCTAACTACTACACCACGCTGGCTCTTTAAGTGGGCCTTTTGCCTTCCAGCTGTGACAGCGCTGGACTTCAGAGTGCCAATTCCACCAGTTCTGCCGCTTGGTCTCGTGAGGGTTTCAAATGTGATGCCCAACTTCTGGGAAAATGGCTTTTCGGTACTGTGGTGTGTGTCCTGATTTGTGTGAAGTGCAGTTAGAACCAGGGTGTGAATTTCTCAAACAACCCAATGTTCCCAAAAGGCAAACATGGGAGAAGGGATGTGCCCGTAGCAGGATCCGGCAATTGGGACTCTTTCTGGCAAACAGAGACAGTTGGATGAGAAAGGTGGGCGAGCTGCATGGCCCAAGGACCACATCTGGTGTTAGAAACCAGAAGAGCCAGAGTCCAAATTGGAGCCCTTGAGAGGAGACAGCCACCACCCCCCTTTCTGAATGGCCTTTGGCTCTTGAACTGCATTAAACAGGTTTGGGGGAACGTCACCTTGCTGGCCTTCAGTAAATTGTTTAGCAGGTTGAGGCATGAAAAGTTCTTGCAGGCCCGATAATGGCCATAATTTGCCCACCTCTGTCTTGGGGCACTTACAGTGGTGGAAGAGAGGAAAGGGAGGTCTTTGAATTACAGCACAAAGCATGTCAAATCATGACCCAAGAGAAAGCTGAAGAAAAATAATAATAAAGCAGACAGCATGGTTTTTGGAAGCTTCTGACTCTAAGGCCTTTTATGCATGGCTGTTTCCTTGTGGTCACCCAGCCAACTACTTCGGGGCTTTGCTTTGATAATGCTTGCATTTTCCGACCTTCAGAGGTCGCCTCGCTCTCCCTGTGCGTTTCTGCATATTTTGCCCGGGTTTTCTGGATGCTGGCTAAACACAAATCCAGAAAACATGGACAAAATGCAGAGAAACATGTGGAGAGAAAATGCAGAGAAAAATACAGAGCAAGGCAACCTCTGACGGACGGAAAATGCATGGCAACTCCAGTTTTACAACATTACTTTGTCTACAAGCTGAGAAGATGCAGAATAAATACCTACTTGGCGCGGATGGCGCTGAGGTCATTGCTGTGGCTCACCAGCATCTTGCATTTCTCCAGCAGGGTGTTGGTGGTGCTGTTCCCAGAGTGAAGAGACTCCAGCCTCTGGCAGAGCTTGTGCAAGTCACTGCAGATGTTGAGGAACATGAGGAGGATGCGCTTGTCCGTCGTGTTGTTGCAGTGGTGGTCCATGTAGGTCTGCACCTGGCAGCACAGGTGGGGAGAGGGGCAGTTAGGACAAAGCAGAAAGCAGATCCAACGTTCTCTTGGAAACTGAGCAGCAAAAGGAAGCTCCGATGCTGGAGGCCGGATGTTTTAAGCCAGGAAGCAAAAATGCAAGCTGCGCTGAAAATGAAATGAATGAAGCCATCTGAAAGTATCATTCATTCATTCATTCATTCATTCACATGAACACATGAAGCTGCCTTATACTGAATCAGACCCTTGGTCCATCAAAGTCAATATTGTCTACTCAGACTGACAGCAGCTCTCCAAGGTCACATCACCTGCTTGCCTAGTCCCTTTAACTGGAGATGCCGGGGATGGAACCTGGGACCTTCTGCATACAAAGCAGCTGCTCTACCACTGAGCCATGCTGCCTCCCAAAGTCAGTATTGTCTACTCAGACTGGCAGCAGCTCTCCAGGGTCTCAGGTAGAGGTCTTCACATTGATATGGTAAACAAGGGTTCTTGGGGGGAGAGAGAGACCTGAGATCATTATTTCAAGAAAACAGTTTATTTGCAGCTGCGGACTCAGAGGCCCTAATGGGCAGAAATCTCTGAGCCCCGATCATACTGAGGAAGGGATATTTATCCAAATTCAAGATATGACAACCCATCAACATTCAGGGTAGGCTGATAACACTCCAGACATCGAGGCGGCAGTAGAGTAACAGTAGAATAACAGTTTCACCCAGTTCTTGTTATGGTTTACTGTAACCCTCCATGACTCTTGCCCCAATTCCTTAGCACACAGGCATACACACACAGAGATATCCTGCCCAGCAACAAGCTATTCCCTTGCTGTCCTAATACATTTCAATACATTTACAGAAAGGAAAAGAGATTATTACAAATTGCTAAATCAGTGGATCTTCCATAGTCAGGGGAAGTCTACCTGCTGTCACAACATCACCTACATGCCTAGTGCCTAAATGGAGATGCTGGGGACTGAGCCTGGGACCTTCTGCATGCCAAGCAGATGCTCTACCGCTGAGCTTCAGCCCCTCCCCATTCAACTGAAATGAATGAAGTTACTTGGAATTATTGTTATTTTACATTGTACACCTCAGTTCCTCAGCAGGTTGCCCAGTTTGGGAAAATTGCAGATAATGTAATCCACAAAGGAAAAGCACTCTAGACGTGGTCAGGAGTCCTCCTGTTCCTTTTTAAAGCCTTGCTTCCATTCACCAGCTAGTCAAATGTCTTGGAGCTAATAGCTCTTGTGGATTGATTCCTAACGCCAGTCCAAAACACCCAGGAAATGAGGCAGGGATGACATCTCATAGCCAGAAGACACACACACACACACCACCCACTCCTGTTTCCAAGGGAGACAAAACTATTGACGACTTGGAGAAAATGACCCTCAAAAAGCCAAAGGACTCGGGAGGCATGGATTAATAGGGAGGCATGGATTAATTATTGTAGAGATGAACTTAAATGTGATATTAACAAATGTATTTTGATCTAATTCAGAAAGGATGTATTGGGCATGGATGGCTTTGTTATAATTGAATTAGAAAAACAATACAAAGAGGGAAAAAATGTTAACTAAAAGATCAGAGGAGGGGGGAGGGGAAGTCAAAGAACTATACTTTTTAAAATGCGCAATGGAATGTATAATGATTATTTGGAAAAATAAAATTAAAAATTCATTTTAAAAAAAAAGAAAAAGCCAAAGGACTCCTAGACATATTTTGGCAGGTTTCACTGCTGATGGGGCAGATGGTTGGCCTGCCAGCTTGCAAAGCGGGGGCATCTGTGGAACTGGTGACTGACCACTGGGAAGGATCGGCCACAGCCTCGTGTTTTGCTTTCCCTGCGAGAGAACACAAGTGGGGACTGCGGCTTGGTTTGGGGGAAAGATAAAGGGTCCAGAGGTTGCTGGCTCCGGTCCAGTCCAGGTCCAAATCCTCAACCGGCTCTGTGGCAGTCTTGGGCTAGGTGTTAGTGGACAGGCGTTCTCCCCACGTAGCCAAGGCCACTAGTCTTTGCTCTGCTTAATTGTGTCCCAAGATGACGGACTCAGCGAAAAGAGGCTGGGGCTGCGAAGACGGGAGTGTGTGAACTTTCCTCCTCCTCTTCCTTTTAAGTGTCCCCGCCAGATTTGGAATGCGGGTGCAGGGGCGGGATGGAAAGCCGTCCCTGCAGGCGCCCGGGAATGGAGGGAGAGATCAAAATATATCAAAATAACTGTAGCAATCGGAAGAGGAGGAGGAGAGAAAGCTGAGATATATTCCAGCCTCCAAGCATGTCTCTTCCTTTCAGAATGGTGGAGGGAAGTGACTGGGACCCTTGGCCACAGCTGCCTTGGGAAGACACTCTAGCCAGGGTAGTGTAGTGGTTTGGAGCAGTGGACTCTGATCTGGAGAACCGGGTTTGATTCCCCACTCCTCCACGTGAGTGGCAGAGGCTAATCTGGTGAACTGGGTTGGTTTCCCCACTCTTCCACATGAAGCCAGCTGGGTGACCTTGGGCCAGTCACACACTCTCAGCCCCACCTATCTCACAGTTTGTCTGTTGTGGGGAGAGGAAGGTGATTGTAAGCTACTTTGGTTCTTCCTTAAGTGGTAGGGAAAGTCGGCATATGAAAACCAACTCTTCTTCTTTTTCTAGATGCCTTTAGCATATACTAAAGGTAAAAAGTGCAAGCACCGGGTCATTCATCTACACTTTACACTCAGCAAGCTGGGTACTCATTTTACCAACCTCAGAAGGATGGAAGGCAGAGTCAACCTCAAGCCAGCTACCTGAACCCGACTTCCGTCAGGATCGAACTCAGGTCGTGAGCAGAGCTTTTGACTGCAGTACTGCAGCTTACCACTCTGTGCCATGAGGCTCCTATCGCAAACCAGAGAGAGAAACTGTTACAAGCTCTCCCGGACCCCATCTGTCTCCAGGGCACGCTCATCCAGAGGGATCATCAGGATTACCCCCGGCATTTCCCACTGCTCTATGAGCAGGAGGAATAGGCAGGTAAGAATAGGGTTGCCAGGTCCCTCTTTGCAACCAGTGGGAGGTTTTTGGGGTGCAGCCTGAGGAGGGTGAGGTTCGGGGAGGGACTTCAATGCCATAGAGTCCAATTGCCAAGGCGGCCATTTTCTTCAGGTGAACCAATCTCTATCAGCTGGAGATCAGTTGTAATAGCAGTAGACCTCCAGCTATTACCTGGAGTTTGGCAAACCTAACAAGGGCTCATGGAGAATAGGTCTGACCATGGCTGCCAGACATGATAGACAAATAGAACCCCCATGCACAGAGGCAGTATATCTCTAAATACCAGATTAAGGTTGCCAACCTCCAGGTACTAGCTGGAAATCTGCTACTACAACTGATTATCAGCTGGAGATCAGTTGTAATAGCAGGAGATCTCCAGCTGCAGCCTGGAGGTTGGCAACTCTAGGTAAAAAGATCTTGAAATTTTCTAGGTTTTTCTGGTGCTCTGTGTTCCCTGTAAGGGCACATTCAGCATGAAAATGGCAACAATAACCAGAACCAAGAAAAGGAGCTTTCCCACTAATTACATATACATTCAGGAGAGCATGCCGGAGGCTTGCACCACACAGAGCCAGACTAGTAGGGTTGCCAGCTTGGGGTTGGGAAATACCTGGAGATTTTGGGGGTGGAGCCTGAAGAGGGTGTGGAGGGAATTCAGTGGGGCATAATGCCATAGAGTCATCTTCCCAAGCAGCCATTTTCTCCAGGGGAACTAATCTGTCACTGGGAGATCAGTTGCAATCCCAGGAGGTCTCTAGCCTCCACCTTAAGGTTGCCAGCTCCAGGTTGGGAAATACCTGGAGATTTTGGGGGTGGAGTCTAAAGAGGGAGGGGTTTGGGAGGGGAGGGACTTCCATGCCATAGAGTCCACCTTCCAAAGCAGCCATTTTCTCCAGGTGAACTGATCTCTGTCGCCTGGAGATCAGTTACAATGTCAGGAGATCTCTAGCCTCCATAGGGTTATCAGGTCCCTCTTAGCCTCCGGTGAGAGATTTTTGGGGCAGAGCCTGAGGAGGGTGGTGTTTGGGGAGGGACTTCAATGCCATAGAGTCCAATTGCCAAAGTGGCCATTTTCTCCAGGTGAACTGATTTTTATCGGCTGGAGATCAGTTGTAATAGCAGGAGATCTCCAGCTATTACCTGGAGATTGGCAACCCTAAGCCTCCACCTTAGGGTTGCTAGTTCCAGGCTAGGAAATACCTGGATATTTTGGGGGTGGAGTCTAAGGAGGGTGGAAGTTGGGAAGGGGAGGGACTTCAATGGAGTATAGTGCCATAGAATCCACCTTCCTAAGCAGCCATTTTCTCCAGGGGAACTAATCTCTGTCACCTGGATATCAGTTGTAATAATGGGAGATCTCCAGCCACCACCTGGAGGCAACCCTGCAGAATAGTGATCCACTGCGCCCATCCACCCATCCTGGCTGTGGCTTTCCAGGAGTCAAGCCAAGAGCTGAGACTGAAGTGGAAACTCCCGAGACTGAACCTGCCCCCTTTTCCTTGCAAGTGGTGTGTGGTTCAAATGTTGGACTAAGATGGGTGAGGAACGTCAGGCCCAAGAGCCGTATAAGGCCCTCGAAATCATTAGCTCTGGCCCTTCATTGGTCCTGGCAGATCTCTAGCTCAGAAGGATCTAAGACTGGCGATCCGCCCACTCCTGCAGACAAGAATAGCCTCTATTCAAGAAGGATGTGAGTTTGTTTTGCCGAGAAAAGGAACCTTTCCCCCCCCTTGAAGAAGAGTCATTAGCTATGGAGCTGCTAGGACCGCCCAAGAAACTGTGTTAACCCTTTCCCACACGGGCCATGGAGAAACGTATTCCCTCTGTACTACAAGAGGGCTGGGGACGGAAGTGGTGACAATGGAGGGGTTAAAGGGGGCAGGGCCAGAATGCATGGGGGTGAGTTCTTAGCCAGTGTGTCCTCATTTCATCCCTGCAGGAGCCGGTTGTAGAATATGGCCCCAACCATGTGAAGCAGGAGCAACTCCAGCGTGCAGCTGGACAGCTACGCCCACCTGGTGCAACAGACCATCCTGTGCCACCAGGTGGGCGAGTGTGCCACCAGTTGGATGCCTGCCTGCTTTCCTGCGTGGGGGGGTCATCTGGGCAGCTGCCTGCTTGGGGCTTGGTCGGTACCCCCTCTCCCTTCTGGTTTTTTCTCCTCTAAGTCCTGCAAAAGACGCGTAGGGCGGGAAAGTGCCAGATTGGGACGTTACTGGACCGGGCTCCTTCGCCTACAAGCCCCGTTCGGCTTGTCGCTTACTCTGTCTTGTGTTTGCTGCCCTGCCTGAATCTCTCGGGCCCAGTTTGGGACGGCAGAGCTCAAAAGTGAGTCGCTCTACGTGGCAGACACTCAGAGCTAAATGTTTCACCAAATATAGCAGGCTGATTTTTAAGTTGATAATTTTGTATGGGCCGCGAATGAAATTATAAATATCCAAATGGCCCTTGGCAGAAAAAAGGTTCCCCACCCCTGGACTAAGATCTGGGAGACCCGGGTTCAGATTCCCACCCTGCCACAGAAAAGTATGCCTGGTGACCATGGGCCAGTCACACTCTCTCAGCCTAACCTACCTCACAGGGTGGGTTGTAAGAATAAAATAGAGCAGGGGCAAACAATGCTGCAAAACTCTTTGGGTCCTCGCTGAGGAGAAAAGCAGAGTAAGAAACATCTCAATGAAATAACGCTGTTTGCCTCCAGGCTGTAGCCTAGGATTGGCAGCTCCAGGTAGGGAAATACCTGGAGATTTTGGGGGTGGGGCCTGAGGAGGGCGGGGTTTGGGGAGAGATTCAATGGGGTATAGTGCCATAGAGTTCACCTTCCAAAGAGGCCATTTTGTCCAGGGGAACCGATCTATGCTGCCTGGAGATCAGTTGTAATAGCAGGAGATCTCCAGCCACCACTTTATTTCTGCTGGTTAGAAATTCTTAAGTTCTGATGAGCTTTCTTATTGGCATGATGTCATGCCTTGTGTCAGCTGAGACACAAGGGTGATACAATGAAATTATTGCAAAAGAACGAAAATGCCCATTTTGTCTGGATCAAATAGACTACCTAGCACACATTGCTTTAGCATGTCCACAAAATAATATTGCACTAAATAAATATATCACTCCCTGGATAAAATAGCTAAAGACGCTTTCTGAGAAGGGGATAAGAAGAAGAAGTTGGTTTTTATATGCTGACTTTCTCTGCCACTTAAGGGAGAATCAAACCGGCTTACAATCTCCTTCCCTTCCCCTCCCCACAACAGACACCCTGTGAGGTAGGTGAGGCTGAGAGAGAATGACTTTCCCAAGGTCACCCAGCTGGTTTCGTGTGTAGGAGTGGGGAAATAAATCCAGTTCACCAGATTAGCCTCTGCAGCTCATGTGGAGGAGTGGGGAATCAAACCCGGTTCGCCAGATCAGACTCCACCGCTCCAAACCACCGTTCTTAACCACTACACCACGCTGGCTCTCTATATACTGTGTTATCTGCTGACGAATAGATAGGTCAATTGCATGAGAGATGTGGAAACTTTTCTCTTTATAGTGTCAAGGAAAAATTAAATTTCATCTCCCCTTTTTAAAGAGTGAAGTGGTTGATGGATAGCCAGGGGCTGTTAAATCTAGGGAAAGGAAAGGTACGTGTCTTGCTGAAATTTAAAGAACACGTGGCTGGGCTCTTTTTAGACTGGAACAAGAAAAATGTACAGCGTATATACATCAGGAAGAGTGGGAAGCTGATATTATTTGGATTTGGCGAGGGGCCCAGGGCTGGTGCTGTGAAGTGGCTGTCTGTGCGCCTGCTTCTGCATTTCTGTAATACCTGCTCAACCTATATATTTGTAAATAAGCAGACAATTACAAAGACAACACAGGCTTCCCATGCTCCTTGCGACAAAGGAAGCAAACCCTATTGGGAAGGGGAGGAAGGGGAAAACGTGTCAGGGTAGGCAGACAAAATGCATGCTTCAACTGGAAGATTTGTTACTAGGGTTGCCAGCTCCGGGTTGGGAAATACCTGGACATTTTGGGGGTGGAGTCTGAGGAGGGCGGGGTTTGGGGAGGAGAGGGACTTCAGTGCCATAAAGTCCAATTGCTAAAGCAGCCATTTTCTCCAGGGGAACTGATCTCTGTTGCCTGGAGCTCAGTTGTAAAAGCAGATCTCCAGCTAGTACCTGGAGGTTGGCAACTCTATTTGTTACATTACCCTACTTTGTTTTTCCAGGTTTAGGTATTGTTGTGGACTAATGGAAAATGAGAGGCTTTCTCCCAAAAAAAAAAGAGAGAGAGAGAAATTCCAAGACAGGCCTCTTAAGCACTGGCATATTTTTCTTTTCGCACAACCCGGAAAATTCTGCACATCCCCTCGAGGAACGGCATCCGGCCCCTACATTCATCATTCCACTTCTGCCACAGAGCCATTATTTTTAATAGGCAGTTTCCAAAGTTATAGTTACACTGCGGGGATGCAAACTGGGGAGGGGGTGGGTGGGAGGAAAGGGGGGGCAGAGATGGTAAGAGGGGTTGTCACTTCTTTATGGTCGCAGGTGGCGGGTTTAGCAGAACAGAGCGGGAGGGAGGGAATCGTTCTGTTTCATAGGGGAGGCTAAATCAACCCCAGTTCTTTAAATGGGCTGACAGGTTGATTAATAGCAGGGCAGTTATTTTTGAACCTGTCAGGAACAGCAGTGGCTTATTCAGTGAGTGACTTCACAGGTCACACCAGAGAGGTTTGCACACACCGTCAGCCCCGAGAGTAAATATTTGCTTACCACTGAAGGAAAACTAAGTGCACAAATAGCCAATGCAGGTATGTGTTCTGTGCAAAGGCATGTCAACATTCTGGCGTAGGAGTGGCTCCAAAGAGCGACCATGTTGGGCATTACATAAGAACATAAGAAAATAAGAAAAGCCCTGCTGGATCAGACCCAGGCCCATCAAGTCCAGCAGTCTGTTCACACAGTGGCCAACCAGGCCTCTAGGAAGCCCACAAACAAGACAACTGCTGTAGCACCATCCTGCTTGTGTTTCACAGCTCCTAATATAATAGGCATGTTCCTCTGATCCTGGAGTGAATAGGTATGCATCTTGACTAGTATCCATTTTGACTAGTAGCCATGAATTCTCCTCTCTTCCATGAACATCTCCACTCCCCTCTTAAAGCCTTCCAAGTTGGCAGCCATCACCATAACTATGCATTGTGTGAAGAAATATTTCCTTTTATCAGTTTTGAATCTCTCACCCTCCAGCTTCAGCAGATGACCCCGTATTCTAGTATTATGGGAGAGGGAGAAAAGCTTCTCCCTGTCCACTGTCTCCATACCATGCATCATTTTATAGACCTCTATCATGTCTCCCCTTAACTGCCTTCTTTCCAGCAGTGCCCAACATTGGTTGTAAGTAAACAGCACGGGTCCTACAGGATTGCCATTTTAGCTCTGCATGGAGCTCCTGAGAGGATCAGAGACAGTTTGCAAGCAAGCTATCATGTGCCTCCACTTCCAGATTGAGGGAGCCCATGGGAACTGGATGGCCCCAGTCATCAAATCTCAGAAGCTAAGCAGGGTCGACCCTAGATAGCACTTGGATGGGAGACCACCAAGGAAGTCCAGGGTTTCTACACAGAGGCAGGCAATGGCAAACCACCTCTGAACATCTCCTGCCTTGATAGGGATGCCAGCCTCCAGGTGGAACCTGGGGCATTATAGCTCATCTCCAGAATACAGAGACCAGTTCTCCTGGAGAAAATGGATGCTTGGGTGGAGTCTATGGCATTGTACCCCACTGAGGTCCCTGTCCTCCCCAGGGTCCATCCCCAAATTTCCAAGAGTTTCCCAACCTGGAGCTGGCAACCCTACCCCCCGATCCCCTACCAGGGGACATGGCAATTCTAAAAATAGGGTTGCCAGGTCCCCCCTCGATCGGTGGGAGGTTTTAGGAGGTGGGGCTGGGGTGGCCGCATGTGCACGCACGTGCACACATGCGATGATGTCACTTCCGGGTTTACCTCCAGAAGCACCACATTGCCATGACCACTTTAGCACTCGAACCCCGGCTGCGGCTGCACAGATGGGGCACTACTGGGGGTAAACCCGGAAGTGACGTCATCGCACTTGTGTGGCCGCACACACACAAGATTGCCACTCTGGAGCAGCTGGGTGGATTGGCAGGCAAGTGCATGCCAAAGCCACCCACCTGGCCACTCTACCTAAAAATCCCAGGGGGTCACCATAAGTCAGCTGTGACTTGACCACACCTCCCACCACCGTGGGAAGGCAAGGGGGGCCTTCCCCAAATCCCCCCATCTGGACCTATCTGGCACCATGAAAAGCTGGTTTCTGTGAGCTCTGTACCTGCCCAATGCTAGTCACAGGCTTGATCTTGTCGTGGGCATTCTCTCGGGTATGTTCCAGAGCCGCTATGAAGGTGAACTGCTGTTGCTGGAAGATCTTGTACGTCTGCTCAATGTTCCGTAGACTCTCTTTGATTTCGTTCATTTTCCCCCCCGCCTGGAGATTTTTTTTAAGGAGGTGAAAGTGGAGTGGGGGAAACAGGAAGTTGGTTTTAGTACATTTTTAAATAATCAGGACACTCAAAATATACCACAGGGTGCACCCTCAGGGGACATTTTTCTGGCTTTCTTTGATGGTTTGGGATCTAAAGAGCTACTTTGGCCTCTTATGCACGGGTTGCTCCCTTCGCAGGCACCCCTGACTAATTTGGCGCTTCGTTTTAATTATGCATGTATTTTCCAACCTTCAGAAGCCACCTCGCTCTCTCCTCGTGTTTTCAGGATTTTGTTTAACTCTGAGTTAAAAGTCTGCCTCAATCCCAAATTGAAAACTAGTCCTGTGCATACTTGTCACTTTTTTCCCTCCCCATACCCATTCTCACTTCTCCCTCCCACATGTCTGTCCCCCTCATCCAACCCCTCCCCTCGGAGCCATTATCAAGTGCACTAGTGAGAGAATAATGCTGGAATACCATGAGGCTGCTTATTTGGTCAGTTTCAGAAAGAATAGTGGAGAGAAAGCTGACATCACAACCTTGGGTGCTGCTTATTTGGTCAGTTTCACAGTGAGTGTGGGTCACTTGGTTCAGATCAAATGAAAGAATCCAGCTGTGGGTCTGGTGATGTATTTTTAAAAAAAAAAAACACCACAGCTAATTACAAAGCAGTGTTTTCAGGGACACACAAGTGGTTCAGAAGCTCTGCATTTTTGCTGGGGATGCAGAATTGATCACTAGGTACTCCTGGAATTTCTTCTGGGCAAAAAGCCCCTGTGCATAGTGTTTTGAGAATTCAACTGCAAACACTATGCCATTAGAGAGCAGCAGATCCAGCAGAAACAGACCGTGCATAAAATGCCCTTGTCATCATCCCCCCACCACTGGCCTGGAAAAACCCACTGCGATCTGAGCCTTGCATCACAGTGTACAACAGGGGTCCTCCACCTTTTCCAGCTTGCGAGCCCCTTTGGAATTCCAAAGCAGCATGGTTATCTCCAGTCACACAGTGAAGATCCTTGTGCTGTGGTGGCAGCTGCTGCCAAAGCAATGTTTTTTTTAATAAATCTGCATGGCCAATCAAATTTCCAATGGCTAATCGGAAGCAATGTGGGGCAAAAGCCCAACCTGGCCCCACCCACCTTCTAAAAACACTTGGCAGGCACCAGGAAAGGTGTCGACGGGCAGCAGCATGGTGCCCATGGGCACCACACTGGGGACCTCTGTTCTAGGAGATGTTAGTTTTGCCATTCATAGCCATTTGGCCCCACTCTTGCCAATGTGTTTCTTTATGCTGTTATGGGGGGGGGGCATGCACCGCAGGACTCTCCTAGCCTTGCCTTTGTAATTCTTTGACTTCATTAATTCTAATAAAAATCCTCCTTCCATTCCCCTTTCCCATTTATTCTGGAGCCAGCGTGGTGTAGTGGTTAAGAGCAGTGGTTTGGAGTGGTGGACTCTAACCTGAAGGACTGGGTTTGCAGCCACAACTGCCACAAAATGGCCTGCAGCAGCCATTTTGTGGCAGCCGTTTTGTTGCTGAGCCCACCATGCTGTGTCAGAATTCCAGATGTGCCCGCAGGCTCGAAAATACCCTCCTGGATTTATTGGTATCTGATTGTCAGTGGTCTCCTTGGAGCTGTCTGCCTTTCACTCAGGAAAAACATAAGGGATTGTCAGAGGTACCACAGGCTGGTTCCCTGTGACTGGTGCTGCCACACTCTGGGGAACTGAGTCTGCTCCTACAGCCAGTGTGGTGTAGTGGTTAAGAGTGGCGGACTCTAATCTGGAGAACCGGGTTCGATTCCTCGCTCCTCCACAAGAGCAGCGGAGGCTAATCTGCTGAACCGGGTTGGTTTCCCCACTCCTCCACATGAAGCCTGTTGGGTGACCTTCGGCCAGTCACAGTTCTCGCCTAACTCTCTCAGCCTCACCTACCAGTTTGAGACTCCTTAAAGGTAAAGAAAAGCAGGGTATAAAAACCAACTGTTCTTCTTCGACATGCATAGCCCCACCCTGGGATCTGTCTTTTGGACACACAAAGGTGTGATAGACTGTTGGGGACTGACTTTTCTACACAAGGAGAAACATTTTCCTTGGTTCTTTCTGTGTTTGAGAATGTTCAAATACCACTTGTCTAAACCTATTTGTCTGCTTTCTCTCACCTTCCTGGGAAAAGTCTCTTAACTGAGTACATCCCTGATTTGTGACTCCCGCTGCTTAATTATAGGCGCTTCTGCTCTTGCCCCACTAGGAAGTGTGACTTTCTTTCTCTAGCCTGCCGTGGAGGGCCAAAGTTGCTAGCTCTATATATATCTATATATATCTATATATCTATATCTATATATCTATATCTATCTATCTATCTATCTATCTATATATATATATATATTTTAAAGGCAGAGTGAGCGAACAAGAGAGGAAGATATATCACGTTATGAGTGTGCGGTCCCCGAGCCCCAAACGGTAAGTCAATGCAGTTGTAATGATGCTGCAGAAACAGGTAGACAACTCTGAAGGGACCACTGACAATCAGACACCATAAACCCTAGTGGGTCTATTGTAAACATAATGGAGCCATGCATCAACCGTGACGCTGTGAAAAGACCGGAGGGAGGAACGTCTTCTCTCGGCTCGCGTAAAGACAGTGGCCCAAGCGGCTTAAAATGTCCTCCCTCCCCTTAAACGAGGACTAGCTTGATGGGAAGTGGACTGAGGAGGCCCAAGGGTGGCTGTTAACCTCTGCTTGCTAGTGGCCGACTGGGAGACTTACCAGAGATGAAGAAGAAGAGCTGGTTTTTATACCCTGATTTTCTCTTACCATCAAGGGGTCTCAAATCAGCTTACAGTCACCCTCCCTCTCCCCATAAGATCCCTTGTGAGGTAGGTGGGGCTGAGAGAGTTTGGAGAGAACTGTGACTAGCTCCAGGTCACCCAGCAGGCTTCATATGTAGGAGTTGGGAATCAAACCCAATTCACCAGATTAAAGTCAGCAACTCATGTGGAGGAGTGGGGAAATAAACACCAGGTTAGAGTCCACTGTTCATGTGGAGAAGCAGGGAATCAAACCCCAGATTACAGTCTGCTGCTCATGTGGAGGAGCGGGGGAAACAACCTGGTTCACCAGATGAGCATCCGCCACTCATGTGGAGGAGTGGGGAAACCCGGTTCTCCAGATTAGAGTCCACCCCTCGTAACCACTATACCACACTGGTGGTGTCTTTGAGCATAGCTCTGGCACAGATGGCACAGAGGTAGATGGAGCGCAGCACTAGGATTTGTTGGGTTCTATGGATGTGGCAGGTTTTAAAAAGGTTTGGGCAGAGCCAAGGTTGCCAACTTCTTAACAGCTTCTGCTCCTGAGCTTTTAACAGAAGCTTAATCGGCAGACAAGCTTAATCAGCGAACCACAGGAAGCTTCACCACCTTGGTTTCTAAAGACCAAGTGGCTGTGATAGACAGGGCTTTCAATGCACTTTAGTGATTGCTGGCAGGTGGGTCTTGCCTTTTCACACATTGGCCGTTTATGCTTTAGAGGGTTTGCTGCTCAGCAGACGCACGGTTTTCTGCTCCGAATGCTCAAAGCCCTATTGCCTCAAAGAAATACCAGGAGTGGCAGGAGTAAATTCCATAAATGAAGACATCACCATGAAAATGCGGACTGTCAGAGTTCCTGCTGACTGAAAACACTACTCTGTTTAACTGGCTACCAAAGGTAGCTGACGGCTGGCAGGTCACAAGCCGCGGTAGTGGTTGCCTAACTCCCTTGTTGGCTCCTGAACACTAGAGAGGATGCCTATGAGACAGGGGGGAACAGGCAGCGGCGGTGGCCATGGGGTGGGAAGTCTCCAGTGGGGAGCCACAGCAGTTGGGTTTTTTTGTTTGTTTACAGGAACCCCGTGGCACAGAGTGGTAAGCTGCAGTACTGCAGTCCAAGCTCTGCTCATGACCTGAGTTCGATCCCGACGGAAGTTGGCTTCAGGTAGCTGGCTCAAGGTTGACTCGGTCTTCCATCCTTCCGAGGTCGGTCAAATGAGTACCCAGCTTGCGGGGGTAAAGGGAAGATGACAGGGGAAGGCACTGGCAAACCACCCCACAAACAAAATCTGCCTAGTAAATGTCAGGATGTGACGTCACCCCATGGGTCAGGAATGACCCAGTGCTTGCACGGGGGACCTTTACCTTTTTTTATACAGTGCTGTTCTAGCAATAAAACACTTAATTTATTAATATTAAGCATTTTATTGTTAAAACAGCACAGTAAAACAAAAAACCTACTGCAGCTTCCCGCCAGAGACTTCCCGCCCCATGGCTGCCACCGCCGCTGCCTCACCAGCCCAGCAGCCTATCCATACATCACCAGCCCCCCACCAGGCAAGCAGTGGGATTCTTTCATTTGATTTTCTCAGTTCTGGAGATGTTAACATGCTGCTGAAACTGTCCTGAGAGGACGCCTATGGAGTGGAGGGGGGAGCCAGCTCCCTTCCTGAGATCTTTACACTCTTGACAAAAATGGCTTCTCTGGGAGGGCTTAGATGAGAGCGGAACAAGCGAGAATGAACAGGGGAAGAGAAAACCCGAAGCTAAGACTATTCATGGAAAGTGCCTCGATTAGCTTTGCTTTGGGATCGAGGCAAAATTTAAACTCGTGCTAAAATGAGTTCCTGAAACCACGGGACAAGTGCAGGGCAGCCGCAAAGTGCCCCCAGAAGAAGAGTTGGTTTTTATATGCCAACTTTCTCTACCACTTAAGGGAGAATCAAACCAGCTTATAGTCACCTTCCCTTCCCCTTCCCGCAATCGACACCCTGTGAGGTAGGTGGGGCTGAGAGAGTGTGACTAGCCCAAGGTCACCCAACTGGCTTCATGTGGAGTGGGGGGAAAAATCCAGTTCACCAGATTAGCCTCTGCCGCTCATGTGGAAGAACAGGGAATCAAACCCGGTTCTTCAGATCAGAGTCCGCTGTTCCAAACCAACGCTCTTAACCACTACACCACGCCGGAAGGAGGAGGAAAATCATGAATAACTCAAAAGAAGACTCAGGGCAGTTCCACGGGGATCGCGTGGCTAATAACCAAGCATAAATGGCCAGTAAGATCATTTCAAAGTGCTTTGAAAGTGAATGGAAAGATCATTATACACCATGAGTGAAAGCACTGCCCTCCTCATACCTCCTGAGAAGAAGGAAAGCCTTAAGGGAAAACAGAACCACAAGCTGACTGAGGAAAGCTCAGATGCTTGCAGTCCTCCTGATCTTCCTGTGGAAAACCCTTTTATTTGAATGAGGGCAGCCAATAAGTCCTGTCTTACAGTGGGCCTGCCCACTTTCTGGAAAGCTCTACAGGCGCCAGAGGAAGTACTGGTGGGCGCTGTGACACCCATGGGCACCATAGGGGGGGAACCTTGCTTAGGGTCTCAAATGGTAAGGGGCCTCTAAACAGAAAACATTTACTAAAAATTACTAAATGATCCCTTTTGTTAATGCAATGGGGCCTCTTAAACATGAGGCGCTCAGGATGACTTAATCCAGCCCAGGGTAGGAGGTGGGACTGAGAGAAAATGACAGGCACGGGAGTGTTAAGCACCAATTGTGCCTTTCCCATGCCCCCTCCACCCCACTGCAGGCTTGAATCCAAGAAACAACCAGGATCTATAGCCAAGAGGAAGAGGAGATGGGATAGAAAGGTGAAATGGGCTGCTGGTATGGTCCAAAGTCCACTTCGTGTAATAGGACCTCCGTCTGTTGAACTACTACTTGGTAAAGGTAGTCCCCTGTGCAAGCACCTGGTCATTATTGACCCATGGGGTGACATCACATCACGTTGTTTACTAGGCAGACTATGTTTTACGGGTTGGTTTACCATTGCCTTCCCCAGTCGTCTACACTGTACCCCTAGCAAGCTGGGTACTCATTTCACCAACCTCGGAAGGAAGGAAGGCTACCTTGAGCCAGCTACCTGAAACTGACTTCCATCGGGATCGAACTCAGGTCATGAGCAGAAAATTTGACTGCAGTATTGCAGCTTACCACTCTGCGCCATGGGGCTCTACTACGATCAAGGTCCAAATCTGGAAAGGGAGTTTTCTGTGAGTTCTTTTCCCAGGCTTGGACGTGATACAAATGTCAGGGGGAAATCTTCCTACGCAATGGCTCCCCCAAATGGATGTAATATCCCCGTGTGTGTGTTGTGCCCACCTCCAGAGGAGCGTTTCATGTGCTACAGATACATGGGGACAGAACACCACAGCAAGATATATTATTGTACGTTCCTCCATACATTTGTCCTGTACCAGGAATTGCTTTCCTTGTTAACCGGTGATGTGAAGTGGTCCTTGTCTTTTGCAGACAAAACGGCCAGACTGTGAGATGCGGCCTGGCAGCTGCTCTTTTAATAAATATGTATTATTAGAAAGAAAGAAAAAACATTTAAAATATGTTGTTCTGTTAGTTGTGGGGAGTCATTTCAGTGTAGGGCTGTCAACCTCAGGGCAAAGCCTGGAGATCTTCTGGAATTACAGCTGATCTCCAGATGACAGAGATCAGTTCCCCTGGAGAAAATGGCCGCTTTGGAGGGTGGACTGTGTGGTATTATACCCCACTGAGGGCCCTTCTGTCCCCTCCTCTCCCCAAACCCTCCCCAGGCTCCACCTCCAAAATCTCCAGATAACTCCCAATCTGGAGTTGGCAACCCAACAGCGATCGGAAATGCTTTTAATGGATTAGGCAAACCCATCAATTAAATGAGGGCAGCTGTCTGAACTACCAGGCGGGGCTACTTGGGAAGTTCAGGGAGCTCCTGGCCGGCCACTGTTTGATCCTGGGCGACCCTGGGCTGATCCAGAAAGCATCGGCCCAATTTTTATCCCCAGTGGGCGTGACTGGCTGAAGGTGACCTAATGAGTGTGGGTTTGAACCTACCATGCCCAAGTAGATGCTCTAACCATTACACCAACCTGCCCGTCAAATTCTTCCCTTTTAATGGGCAGGAATTTGAGGTCCATGGTCAGATAGTGCTTATTATGGTCGGATGGTGCAACTATTTGGCATAGTTTGGATTTCTATCGGGCTCTTCCCGAAAGATGGGATTTAAGCTTGCTAAAGTTTGTTTGTTTAGGAGAGTGTGTTCCACGCACTTGTGCGATATTAAGAACGTAAGAAAAGCCATGCTGGATCAGCAGCCATCACCACATCCTGGGGCAGGGAGTTCCACAATTGACCATTGTGTTGTGTGAAGAAATACTTCTTTTTATCAGTTTTGAATCTCTCCCTCGCCAGCTTCAGCAGATGACCCCGCGTTCTGGTATCGTGAGAGCGGGAGAAAAGCTCCTCCCTGTCCACTCTCTCCAAACCAGGCACCATTTTATGGACCTGAACCGCCTTCTTTTCCAAGCGAAACAGCCCTAAGCGTTTTAACCGCTCCTCATAGGGCAGTTCCAAGTAGGCAGCCATCACCACATCCTGGGGCAGGGAGTTCCGCCGTTTAACAATACACTGCGTGAAGAAAAGCTTCCTTTTTATCTGTACTAGTAGAAAAGGGCAAGAGTCCAGTAGCACCTTAAAGACTAAAGAATATTTTCAGGCAGGGTATGAGCTTTCGTGAGCTGTGGCTCACGAAAGCTCAAGCCCTGCCAGAAAATATTCTTGTTAGTCTTTAAGGTGCTACTGGGCTCTCGCCCTTTTCTACCGTCTGAAGAAGTGAGCTGTGCCTCACGAAAGCTCACACCCTGCCAGAAAATATTCTTGCTAGCCTTTAAGGGGCTACTGGACTCTTGCCCTTTTCTACTCCTGCAGACAGACTCACACGGCTACCCACTGTGAATTGTCTTTTTATCTGTGATATTCTTTCTCCAGCCTCCACATCAGCCCTGCGAGGTAGGCCCGCCCGGCCGACCCCCGCTCTCCTCTGCTCTGGCCCTCACCTGAGTTCTCCCTTTCCCGATCCTGCATGTCCGTGGAGCTGCTCACCGCAACTGCCGCCCGCCACTCGCAGCCCCCGGCCCGGCCGCCGGCCCACGCGCGCCTGGCCCAGCCCGAGGCAGCAGGCGGGGCCATTGTTACCGGCCGTCTCCCCGGGCAACGGCGGCGGGGCCGCTCCCTCCCCTCCCCTCGCCTCGCCTCCCCTCGCGGAAGAAGGGCCTCGCGCCTGCGCGCGCTTGCTGGGGAGTCACTCCCCCCACCCTCGCGGCTCCGAAGGGGCGTGGCCGCGCGGCAGCGGGAGGGGGGGAGTCCGTGGAACGTCCACGTGCAGAGGCGGCCTAGCGCAGTGCTAAGCGCGAACCTAGGGCTCGTCACCGCTCTCTCAGCCCCACCTGCCTGACAGTTCACCGCTCTCTCTCGTCACCGCTCTCTCAGCCCCACCTGCCTTACAGGGTGTCTTGTTCCCCTCCTTGTGGGGAGGGGAAGGTGATTGTAAGCCGGTTTGATTCTGCCTTAAGTGGTAGAAGAAAAGGGCAAGAGTCCAGTAACAAGATTTTATACCAGTATTTTCTGGCAGGGTAGGAGCTTTCGTGAGCCACGCTCACGAAAGCTCCTACCCTGCCAGAAAATATTCTTGTTAGTCTTGAAGGGGCTACTGGACTCTGGCCCTTTTCTACTCCTGCAGATAAAAAGGAAGCTGTGGCTCACGAAAGCTCACACCCTGCCAGAAAATATTCTTGTTAGTCTTTAAGGGGCTACTGGACTCTTGCCCTTTTCTACTACTGCAGACAGACTAACACGGCGACCCACTGTGAATTATGTGGTAGAGAAAGTCGGCATATAAAAACCAACTCTTCTCCTCCTCCTCCTCCTCCTCTGTGGACATCCAAGGGAGCAGTCCTGTCCACACTCTGTCCAAATGCCTCGCTTTGCTCCGAGAACTTTAAAACTGAACTCTGCTCTATTGTCATCTACTGCCCCCCTCTTAGACCCATAAGAACATAAAAACATAAGGAAAGCCTTGCTGGATCAGACCGAGGCCCATCAAGTCCTGCAGTCTGTTCACACAGTGGCCAACCAGGTGCCTCTGGGAAGCCCACAAACAAGACAACTGCAGCATCCTGTGTTTCACAGCCCCTAATATAATAGGCGCCCTGACCTGGATGGCCCAGGCTAGCCTGATCTCGTCAGATCTCAGAAGCTTAAGCAGGGTCAGCCCTGGTTAGTATTTGGATGGGAGACCACCAAGGAATACCAGGGTTGCTGTGCAGAGGAAGGCAATGGCAAACCACCTCTGTTAGTCACACACTCACTATAATAGGCATGCTCCTCTGATGTGTGTGTGTGTGTTAAGTGCCGTCAAGTCGCTTCTGACTCATGGCGACCCTATGAATGAAAGTCCTCCAAAATGTCCTATCTTTGACAGCCTTGCTCAGATCTTGCAAATTGAAGGCTGTGGCTTCCTTTATTGAGTCAATCCATCTCTTGTTGGGTCTTCCTCTTTTCCTGCTGCCCTCAACTTTTCCTGCTCCTCTGATACTGGAGAGAATAGGTATGCATTGTGACTAGCATCCATTTTGACTAGCAGCCATGGATAGCCTTGTCCTCCATGAACATGTCCACTCCCCTCTTAAAGCCTTCCAAGTTGGCAGCCATCACCACATCCTGGGGCAGGGAGTTCCAGACTTTAACTATGCGTTGTGTGTAGAAATACTTCTTTTTATCTGTTATATTCTTTCTCCAAGCCTGGGGGGCAATGGGTTTTTTTCCTGGGGGGTAGGGATTAGGGTTGTGTGAACTGGGTCTGACCGTGCAACGTAGTTGCTGCTTTCTGGGAGGCAAGGGAGAGGCTGGGTGCAAGAAACAGAGCTGCAAGCGCCCCGACCCCACCTCGCCCCTGGGTTTCTGGAAGGGTTGCTAACCTCCAGGTGAGGCCTGGCGATCTCTCGGAGACTAACAAGCTCTCCAGCTTGGCATCACCACCATGAACAGCTCTGAGTCTCTGCTGCTGTATACCCGTTTCCCATGAAAAAGAGTCTGTGGACTTCTTCATGATGGGAAAGCAGGATATCGGTTCTTTGAGTAAGTAACCCAACTAACATGGAAAGTGGGTCACTTATTTCTTAATGCTAAGAATTTCCCCACACTCTTTCAAGACTAACAAGATCAATTCCCCTGAAGAAAAGGACTGCTTTTCAGGGTGGTCTCTATGGCACTATACCTTACCAAGGTTCTCCCCAGGCTCCACCCCCAAATCTCCAGGATTTCCCAACCTGCAGTTGGCAACCCTAGATTCTGGACTGTGAATGGCTGCTGTGACTGTCAGAAATCCAGGCTGTGGGTGAAGCTTGCCTTGTCCAGGGCTCCTTCTCCCTGCAGTAACTGTAGATTTGTTAGAATCCCTTTTTCATCCATTCACATGCACTGAAGGAGAACTGATATTTTTCTTTCCCATCATGAAGAAGTCCACAGAATCTTTTTCTTTGGAAACAGGTATACAGCAGTAGAGATTCAGAGCTGTTGGTGGTAGTGATACCAAGCTGCATGCCAGGTGCTTTACAGAATTTATAGTATAGGCTAGATGTTTAGGATGGGAGCAAGGGGGAAAGAGACTACAGCACTAGGAAATATTCACCAATATGATTTCAGCCTGCCACAGAATTGCTGAAAGCCCAAAACCTCAGCCAGAAAAAAATCCTTAGCATTTGTATAGCTGTTCTAGAGCAGTCTGCTGGTTTATTTATTTATTTAAAACATTTATACCTCTGCAAACTCAAGGAAGTTAATTAAAGAGCAAAAACTACAGAACACAGGCATAAGTGTGTAACAAGTTAAAACCATGGATCAATGAAGCTGTCTTGGTCCAATACTGGCTAGTTTGGTTGACTTTAGGCAAAGAAAGGTCTTTCCCTCCTTTTAACTACACATTACTGTCAGGGAATCAACTGGAGATCTTTCACACACAAAAATCATGGGTCTCCCCCCCTCCCCCCCACTACCCTGCTTGGAGAGAAGACTGAGAGGTGATACGATAACCATCTTCAAGTACTTGAAGGGCTGTCACAGAGAGGATGGTGCCAAATTGTTTTCTGTTGCTCCAGAAGGTCGAACCAGAACAAACGGGTTGAAATTAAATAAAAAGAGTTTCCATCTAAACATTACAAAGAACTTTCTAACAGAGCGGTTCGTCAGTGGAACAGGCTTCCTTGGGAGGTGGTGGACTCTCCTTCCCTGGAGGTTTTTAAGCAGAGGCTAGATGGCTATCTGTCAGCAATGCTGATTCTATGACCTTAGGCAGATCATGAGAGGGGTGGCATCTTGGCCATCTTCTGGGGATGGAGGGGGGTCACTGGGGATGTGGGGGAGGTAGTTGTGAATTTCCTGCATTATGCAGGGGGTTGGACTAGATGACCCTGGTCATCCACTCTATGATTCTATGATCTATGATCCTGGATCAGCCTTCATCTGTAATTGGCACAAAATGGATGGAAACCCAGTAGAAAAAGGCCTGCTGTCCCAAACCAAGTCTGTCCTAAAAGCTTTGTTTTAAAAATTATAATCCTAAAGCTTCCATGATCCTGAGTGTGTGTTTTCTTGGGAGTAGAGTTTCGGCTGAGCTAGTAATGGTGAACACAGGCAGGTTACATGCTTAAGACACTACCGACTGAAAAGGTAAACATCACTAGGCAACCCCGAGATAAGCGGTTCCCAGGAAGACAGACTAAACATTACCGCAGTTTCAGAAAACAGGATGAGCGGAACTGTACACAGACGTTCATAGGCATGAGAACCAAGGACTTGACGTGTGGCCAGAACCTGGCCTGACTCATGTCAAGAGCCTTTGCTCCAGCAAAAAAAGGCAAAGGCCTGACACTTGTATGGGAGGCAGAATTCAAGAGGAAAAGCCTTTCCCCATTATCGCAAACGTCATCGACCTCACATCCCTGTTGACTTTTCTACTTGTTTAATAGGCACTAGTGCCCGTGCAAAATGGCATGAGGAAGACTTAAGAACGTCAGACGAAGCAGCACGACTTTTAATTTTTGTTAAAATTTTTGTTAAAAGAGCTAGTGGAGTTTTTTTTAAAGATCAAAGGGATAAAGAATAGTGAGTGAGGGGGTGCTGAAATGTGACTTGTATGGTTCGTGAGTTAAGGTCGACAATGCAGAATGTCACCACCTCTTTGCTGTCAAGAAAGACGTTTGAAATTGTCAACCGATTTAAAATCTGCCGGTAGCTGCGTTGATCCTCAGCAAAGTGCAAAAGCTACGTCATACCTATTATTAGGACCAACCAAAATAATATTGAACGGCGTGCCAGATTTTACGTTCTCCAGAAAATGGCTCGGTCCCAATAAAAGGTATTAAATTGCTTTACTGTTATAGCAACAACCCCGCAAGCGTCTTCGGCGGGGGCGAAAGATCTGTCGCTACCTAATGACGTGTGCAAAGCTTCGGCGTCTGTCAGTGGCGACAACTGCCCGGATAAAGGGGCGCGGCCAAGGCGGACGCGGAGGTATTTTGTCGCCTATTGGTGACGTCATCCTTGCCGACGAGCGGTTGCTAAGGGCGCCATGGACGCCACCAGGAGGCCTCTCTGTATCCCTACCCAGATGGGGCTGTACGCGGAAAATAAACGCCTTTTCCAAATTATGCAGGTGAGGAGAAGCCGGGCACAGGAGGTCCAGCCAGCCCCGGGAAAATAAAGCGGCTCCGCACGGTAGAACTTATGGAAGAACTTGTTGGAGCGGGGAGTGGAGGGTGGCTCTGTGTGAAATAACTCCCAGAAGCCAGCGCGGTGCGTGTGGCACTGGAAGACTACAGTCCCCAGCATGCTCTTGGGGAAGGCGACGGTTCCTAGGAGTCAGTCAATTATGGGTCGATGCTGCAGTTTAGAGTAGAAAATACCGGGGATATTTTATTTTATTTATTTATTTTTCAAACTTACAACCCGCCCTGGTTCCCAGTCAAACCACATAAAAACAATAAAACAGAGAAATTTAAAACATGAACACTAAAAACAAGATGGCATTCAAGGAAAACAAGAGTAGCCACCATGGCACCTAGGGTTGCCAGTAGGGTTGCCAGGTCACTAATAGGGCTGTAAACCAGAACCTCCTTTTCAAAAGGCTGAAGTATTTGCAGCTGGTGATTCTGTGCCCCCCTCCCCGAGCGGTAGCAGCAGCGGTTAACAGACTTTTATATACATAAAACTATAGATAAAGCTCGTAATATTGTCGAAGGCTTTCACGGTCAGAGTTCATTGGTTCTCGTAGGTTATCCGGGCTGTGTGACCGTGGTCTTGGTATTTTCTTTCCTGACGTTTCGCCAGCAGCTGTGGCCGGCATCTTCAGAGGAGTAACACTGAAGGACAGTGTCTCTCAGTGTCAAGTGTGTAGGAAGAGTAATATATAGTCAGAAAGGGGTTGGGTTTGAGCTGAATCATTGTCCTGCAAAAAGTAACAAAGGTAATGTGCTAACCATTGTCCTGTAAGTATCAAGATAATGTGCTAATGAGGGTGTGGTATGTTAATATGGAACCATTGTATCCTGAAGTGATACAGTCAACAATAGCCATGCAGATTAGCATCGGATTTCACACATTAACAGATCACTTCAGGATACAATGGTTCCATATTAACATACCATACCCTCATTAGCACATTATCTTGATACTTACAGGACAATGGTTAGCACATTATCTTTGTTACTTTTTGTAGGACAACGATTCAGCTCAAACCCAACCCCTTTCTGACTATATATTACTCTTCCTACCCACTTGACACTGAGAGACACTGTCCTTCAGTGTTACTCCTCTGAAGATGCCGGCCACAGCTGCTGGCGAAAGGTCAGGAAAGAAAATACCAAGACCACGGTTACACAGCCCGGATAACCTACGAGAACCTATAGATAAAGCCTTTGGTGCTTTTAGCCCAGTATTTTCTACTTGGACTGTTTGTTTTATGCAGACTGGCTGTTCTGTCCAGCTGTGTTACCAGAATGAACATGTGCTCAGCTATGGGGTGCGGGGGAGGGAGCAGTATCCCCCACTTTGGGCTGTTTCAAACCTTTTAACGGTGCAAGCGAGGTCAGTGGGGAGACAACTGGTAGTCTTGGTTTCAGTGTAAATCTGGAGGTTGTTTTTCTCATACTAAAAACACGAGTTTTTGATTTCAAACTCAAATCTTCATCTCGTTTGGAAACTGAGCATCCTTCAGTTGAGGGGGTGACAGAAGACCAGAAAACAAGTAATTTTAAACATGAGGAAATAATTCCACTAGTTGTTTATCCCTTCCTGCTCTTTCTTCTCTGAGCAGCTAGTTTTGAGCCAGGAGAACTGGCAGGTGACTACAAAGCCTTAAATGCAAATTTGGCAAGGCCCACAGTGGCCTCTGGTGGTTGCAGGCAAACCCTTCAACTTCTGGAACAACTGGATGAGAAGCAGAAGCTCTGATGGATAATAGGTTCTAAGAGCTGTGCGCTAGGCTGCTGGTCTCTTTGTAAGGGGAGGGTGGTGGTGGTGGTACAGGGCTGCCTCCTGACTACAATGAACAGAAGGCCTGGCTTGACATCTCATCATAATTTATTGAATACAGTCAATGACCAGCATAACAATTGCAGGAATACGATACAATTACCCCCACATTTATCGGGCTGTCTCTCGTGCCAACAACGATCTCCGTATTCTGATGGCAATGTAACAGAACTTTGCCACTGTGTATGATACAGTGGTGTTCTTATCTCTGAGCAGAAAATACGCCATTGAAGTGCTAGCATATCTAAAAGGACTAAAGTACTCATGAAACCTGGCCAGCAAAGGTAGAATTAGGCAATTCCTAATATCCCTGTAAAATTCACAATTCAGAAATGTATGTTCGATTGACTCGATCTCATTAGTGTTGCAGGGGCATAACCGTGCCTCCATGGTCCAGCGTTGAAATCTTCCACTGAGCAGGGCCAAAGGGAAAGCATTAAATCGGGCTCTAGAAAAGGCCCATCAATACTTGGAAAAGGTGATACTTGCTAAATATGGAATGTAGAGATTCCCAGCCATGACTTTAATATCCTGTATGAATTTGGAAGGAGAGCTGTCTCATTTTGCATCTCAGTATCAGTAAGTCTTGACCGATATTGATGTCTCTTATTCAAATACTGGCCAGAGAACTAACATACGTATAAAAATCACATCTATAGCTCTTCTCATCTACAAAATAATCTCAAATTTGTATTTTATTTCCCCACAGCAACATGGTGATCCTTGGGGGGGGGGGGCGTGGCTCAGTGGCAGAGCATCTGCTTGGCATGCAGAAAGTCCCAGGTTCAATCCCCGGCATCTCCAGTTAAAGGGACTAGGCAAATAGGTGATGTGAAAGACCTCCGCTTGAGACCCTGGAGAGCCGCTGCCGGTCTGAGTAGATAGTACTGACTTTGATGGACCAAGGGTCTGATTCAGTATAAGGCAGTTTAATGTGTGTTCATGTGTGATCATTGTTTCCATTTTTCTGATGGAAAACTGAGGGAGAGAGTTGTTCCCCTTCTCTAGGTAATGGAAAAGTAGCCTTTACAGGGGCTGCTTCCTTTGGAAAAGAAGGTGCTGTGGATTTATGGTGTTGTTTTTTTTTAATCAATGGATTAGCCTGTTGCAGTAAAAACAAGCAGGAGTCTAGTGGTACCTTATTTTATTTTATTTTATTTATTTACTTACGTTAATTTTAGTCTACCTTTCTCAATGGGACTCAAGGCAGATTACACAGAGTGAGGTTTGGTTTCAGAATTAGTTTATTGCATATGGCCAAAGGCCGTTACAAGAGTTAAACATAAAAAAAGTAAGTTAATAAAATCAGTAGGATGGGACAGTCAATAAAGAATGAAATGGGATTAGGATTGTAGAAGTCCGGAACCAACCAGAAACCTAAAAAAACAGAACTGAAAGACAAACACGTTTCTATTCTAGCAAAGGGTTTCTTGAGCTAAGAGCTCACAGTTTATGCTAGAATAAAATCTGTTAGTCTTTAATGTTTCACAAGGCCATTACTTGTTACAGTCAACCTGTTTCTTTTCCAGTATACATATTAAGGAAGCAATGCAGGGGCTCAGCAGCAGGCATGCAATGCTAGTCCCTCCCCCCCCCCAAAAAAAACTAGTCTCTTAAAATGCAAGAACAACTCCTGTACTGGTGCTCTTTGCGTGGGCTCCCTGCCTTCATGCTTGGGAAACCAGTTTCTTCCTACATCTTAGAATCATAGAGTTGGAAGGGACCACCAGGGTCATCTAGTCCAACCCCCTGCACAATGCAGGAAATTCACAAGTGCCTCCCCCCCCCACACCCCAGTGACCCCTACTCCACGCCCAGAAGATGGCCAAGATGCCCTCCTGTAGCGATCAAGGTTTTTGCTCGCAACTTCAGAGAGCTGTGAACTGAAAATAACTCAAGGTTTTGCTCTTGGCTGCTATTCACAGTATCACAATTCTCCCTGTTTTATCAAATTAGAAAAGACTTACACCTCATCCAACCTTTTTGATAATACAATATTTTTCTCAGGACATAGGTCCTTGGTTTTCTATTCAGGTAACCAGCAAATGAATTGACACCTGTTTGAATCTTTCTAACTTTTATTAATAAAAGGAAAGGTTCTTTTTAATAAACAAGACAGTATAAAATATGGTACTAATATTATTGAACTTATACAGAATGTAATTAAACAGGCAAGTATAATCAATTCTCCTAACATTATTTTAATGCATATTAAAACTAGTTGTCTGTTACAATAAATCAGAATTCAGTCTCTTATTCATTGCTCTTAAGGAATATCAATTAAGCCAGAAGGATCCTAATATATTACCAAGCAAGGGTCCTTCAATCTCTGAGCTTCAGTCCAAGGAAATCTGATTTGGTCCTTAGACTCATGCATAGTTATAGAGAAAACCTATCTATCTGATCAGTCTCTGAAGTCACTTATCACAATCATGTGACTATTGCTAAGTACGTGGTTGGCTATCATAATAAGCAAGTCAGCATAAACACATTGTTCACTTTATCACATGATCAATACATATCTGAAATAGCTAGATAGAAGACCAGAAACTATCGCATCAAAATAACCTTTTCAAACTTTCCCAAAAACTTTCCCCAATTACATCAGTTAAAAACTAAAACTGCAAGCAAAGGATGACATAGCTAACAGGTGTCTCCTTGGACCGGGGATGAAATCATTGCTACTGTGACATTCCCTCTTGGAGGTGGGCATATATTCTAGAATGCTGTCCAAATGCATGGTTCCCCATAAGTTCCACACTGTATAAGGTATCTCCAGACACATTAAATTTCTTTTGAGAAGATGCAGGAGGAGGAGGGGTGGGGAACTGGAGACCTGAGTAGGGCAAAGTGAGCAAATTCTCTCTCTTTGCCATTTTCTGGAGAGAATCTCCTCCCCCCCCCCAACTTGAGTGGCTATACTGGGGCTAACAGCTACTTGAGAAGAATTAAAACCCCTGTGCCCCAGCACCCTGGTCCCGATCCAGATCTACCTAGAATTGTCAACTTCCACATATTAGATGGAGATCTCCTGCTATTGCAGCTGATCTCCAGGCGATTCTGATCAGTTCACCTGGAGAAAATGGCCACTTTGGCAATTGGACTCTATGGCATTGAAGTCCTTCTCTTCCCCAAACCCTGCCCTCCTCAGGCTCCACCCCAAAAATTTCCAGCTATTTCCCAAGCCGGAGCCGGCAACCCTAGATCCACCCCTTGGAGCAACTCTTGGACCAACACTCAAGACTTCTGGAGGCTAATAGTCAAAATGGGTACTAGTCACGATGCATACCTATTCTCTTCAGGATCAGAGGAGCATGCCTATTATGTTAGGTGCTGTGGAACACAGTCAGGACAGTGCTGCGGCAGTCGTCTTGCTTGTGGGCTTCCTAGGGGCACCTGGTTGGCCGCTGTGTGAACAGACTGCTGGACTTCATGGACCTTGATCTGATCTGGCATGGACTTTCTTATGTTCTTATGAGGCTGGAGCATGGAATTGTCTACCAGCTCATCCAGCCATTCTTTGCTTTGCAGAACTGAACAGAATAATAGCAGGATCAGCGTTGGAGCAGGACTGGAGCATCCTCCCCTTTGCTCCTTGAGCATCACCTCTCACACATTAATGAGGCACAATAGAATCAAATCTGGAGACGTTCATGCATTTCTTACCTTTTTTCAGAATAACGTTCCCAAGCAGAATTTCACCTCTCTTTAAAGCAAGGCTCCGCAACTCCTCCTGGGCTCTCTATTTTCCACGGGAGGCTTTATGGTTCTCTTGATATTCCCGTCCGCCCTTTCTGTCACTGATGATGGCGCAAAAAAGGTTGCTGTGCTTTTAATTCAGTTTCCTTGCGAGTCAGCTTCGTTCTGCTATTTATTCCTAGGCCATGCTGGAAGGTTTGCTGATCCACAGGCCAGAACAGCCTGTGGACTTCTTGATAGACCAGTTACTGTTAGACAACGATGATGGTAAGTAAAGGGAAGAGGACTGGTGGTTGGGGGGGGGGGAGTTTTGAGCCTGTGAGTTGCTGACCAAAAGCCTGTCTTTCTCCACCTTCCCTCACTCTGGCCACCATCTGAAAGGCAGGCAGAGAGCATGAAGGATAGGCTTGCCAACCTCCAGGGTGTGGCTGGAGATCTCCTGGGATTACAGTTAATCTCCAGGCGATAGAGATCCTCTGGAGAAATTGGCCACTTTGGAAAGTGGACTCCATGGCATTATGCCCAATTTAAGCCCCTTCCCAAACCCTGCCCTCCTGGGAGGGTCTTGGTAGGGTATAATGCCATGCAGTCCACCTTCCAAAGCAGCCATTTGCTCCAGCAGAAGTGGAATTAATTTTAAATAAGTAAAATAAACAAGCAGTCAGTGTAGTTGGGAGATCAGCTGTAATTCTGGGAGATCTCCAGCCCCCAACAGGAAGTTGGCAACCCTGGAGAAGAGGTGGTAGGAAGGAATGGGAATGTAAGTGGGAAACAGGCTCAAGCTTTGTGTGTGGGGGTTGTCTGCTTAGCAGGGTAACAACAGCTTGTTTAATGATCAGTCCTTAAAAGGGTTGCTTTTTCATTTATAATATCCTTCCCTCCTTTACTTCTAGGATTGCCAGGTCTCTCTTTGCCACCAGTGGGAGGTTTTTTTTGGGCGGAGCCTGAGGAGGGCGGGGTTTGGGGAGGGACTTCAATGCAATAGAGTCCAATTGCCAAAG
This sequence comes from Euleptes europaea, assembly GCF_029931775.1. NCBI lineage: Eukaryota > Metazoa > Chordata > Lepidosauria > Squamata > Sphaerodactylidae > Euleptes > Euleptes europaea. The sequence goes on along the minus strand of NC_079325.1, from coordinate 51,758,127 downwards.
CGGCCATTTTCTCCAGGGGAACTGAACTCTATCGCCTAGAGATCAGTTGTAATAGCAGGAGATCTCCAGCTAGTACCTGGAGGTTGGCAACCCTATTTACTTCCTCCATTCTCCAACTCTGCTTATGCCCTGGACAGCCAATGGAGTTCATGTTGGCTCACTAGCTGCCCATGTAGTAGCATTGCCAAACTCCAGGTGAGGCCTGGAGATCTCCTGGAATTACAACTCATCTCTAGACTATAGTTCCCCTGGGGAAAATGATTGCTTTGGAGGGTGGAGTCTAGGGTCTTACACCCCACTGAGGTACCTCCCCTCTAGGATTGCCACCTTCCAGGTGGTGGCTGGGGATCTCCTGCTATTATAGCTGATCTCCAGGTGACAGAAATCAATTCCCCCAGAGAAAATAGCTGCTTTGGAAGGTGGACACTATGGCATTATACCCCATTGAAGTCTCTCCCCTCCCCAAACCCTGCCCTTCCTAGGCTCCACTCCCAAAAGCTCCAGGCATTTCCCAACCCGGAGCTGGCAACCCTACTCCCCTCAACCCCTCCCTCCCCAGGCCCCACCCCCAAAATATCCAGGAATTTGCCAACCCAAAGTTGGTAACCCTACCCTGTGGCCTCCTTTAGAAGCACTGGCAATGATTCTCCCTCTCTGTGCAACACCTTTGTGTGCCCTGGGTGGTTTCTTGCTTTGCCTCTCAGTTGAGCGAGCCTAAGAAAGCGATTTGCCGCTGGGATACATCAAGGAGGAAGTGGTGGTGAGCTGGGATTGCCAGCTCTAGGTTGGGAAATACCTGGAGATTTTGGGGGCGGAGCCTGAGGAGGGTGGGGTTTGGGGAGGGACTTCAATGCCATAGAGTCCAAATGCCAAAGCAGCCATTTTCTCCAGGTGAACTGATCTCTATAGGCTGGAGATCAGTTGTAACAGCAGGAGATCTCCAGCTACTACCTGGAGTTTGGCAACCCTCTGGTGGGCCCCTTAGGTACAGGGGCTTCTGGTATGGTTCAGCTAGCCTACCTTGCCCACCATTGGCAACTGGAGATAAAAACAGAGTCAATCCCCTACCTTACAGGGTTGTAAGGTTTGCTGAGATACAGCATGGGAAGTGCTTTGAAGTGTTCCTTTTATATCCTCGTTTATATCCTGATGCCTTATTAATGGCTGCTTGGGATTCAGAAAGAAAAATGCTTCTCCCCTGCTCCCCACATCTGAAACATACTAATTCTGCACCTTCAGAGCAACTCCAAGCAGGGTTTTTTTTATAACTCTTTATTTTAAGTTTAGTTTATAATAATAACAGCAAAAATAAAAATACAACAGCAGTAGGTTAAACATCCTTGTACAGTCAAGATAGGTTTCAAAACTTGGTTCCAATACATGTTCCAATATTATACATCAGTGCTTTTTACAGAAATCAGACCATTTGTTATATTCACTTACCAGAACTTAAAAAATGCAAATCATACAATAGTTTCATGGGCATCGTTTACTTTGTGATGCCCCCTTCTCCACATAGTCAAGAAAAAATACCGGTAGCCATCTATTTAAAAAGTTTGTAGAGTAAGATAAGTTATTTGCTACTTTGAGTTGTGAAGATATCTTATCTAAAGTTAAAAGGTTCCACACCTTCTCATACCACTGCCCAGTAGAAGGCATCTTTGCTTCTAAACATTTTAAGGAGTCACTGAGATACAATTAATTTTTCTTAGTGTTGGTTGCCTTCATTTTTGTGGCCTGAAAATTTGTCTCCCTACGAATCCTTTATACTACTGGTTCCATCTCTCATTACTACGCGTATCAGCTCAAAGAACCTCCTAGGTCTTTTCCCCCCTAATTTTAAGATGTTTTAAATTTCTGTTTTTCATAGAAAACCTAATAGAAATGTGTGCAGTTATAGAAAAGCAATCCCATTCAAGGGAACATTAAGAGCTGTGGAGTATCAATGACTGATTCTCTTGGTGCCCTTACCTGATATTTCCTGTTGTCCTTAAACTTGAGAGCCAGTGTGGTGTAGTGGTTAAGAGCGGTGGTTTGGAGCATTGGACTCTGATCTGGAAAACCGGGTTTGATTCCCCACTCTTCCATATGAGCGGCAGAGGCTAATCTTGTGAACTGGGTTGGTTTCCCCACTCTTCCACATGAAGCCAGCTGGGTGACCTTGGGCTAGTCACACTCTCTCAGCCTCACCTACCTCACAGGGTGTCTGTTGAGGGGAGAGGAAGGGAAGGTGATTGTAAGCCATTTTGATTCTTCCTTAAGTGGTATACAAAGTCGGCATATACCGGTAAACACCAACTCTCCTTCTAATTACCCCTTTCATCAGATGCACATTTGTCTTTTTCATTCTATATGGGGTAGTGGTTTTTGTGTGTCTTAAAAAAACAATTACCGTAGTGGGGCCTACTCCTAGGAAAGTGCTCTTAGGATTGCAGCTTCAGCCTTGCTACTGCTAATGAGTTCCGCAGTTCGACGGCATCTCCACCAAAGGCTTGGCAAGCGGGCTTTATCGTGTGTGCCTGGCAGAGTCTGATGGATCAAGCAGGCAGCCTGCGTTTCTGCAACAATGAAAAGCCGTGTACTCTCAATCAAAATTATTTGATTTACAAACCGTTCACCCTTAGGCGGATTAGATTTGGCTATGCACAACGGCACGCTCGTTTTTTTGTTCTGCGTGAGCTGTCAAGAGAAGGCGTCTTGTTGCTTTGATGTTTCTTTAAAAACCCAGAGTAAACCATTATGGAAGTTCTGTTGCAATGTCAATAGAATCCCTGTGATTAGAGAGAGGGGAGCTTTTTACATATTAGGTTTGGGGGATCAGATGATGTTGATTTGAAGCTAAATGGAGGGAGGGGAAGAGAGAGAGAGAGGCATGTTTGCCGTTTGTGTCCAGGTGTCAGTTCTGGTTTTTTTAAAAGTACATATCAGAGAAGTTTCCATGTGGTTTCTTTATTTGTGAAATTGGAGCATGACTCAGCCGAAGTTGACTAAAGTTATGGCCATCAAGAAAAGGAGCGACATTATAATAGATAGTTAAGATTAAGCAAGGCACATTTGGTAATATGTTAAATGTCATGTAGTGTATGTTGTGTGTTATGTTGATGGGTTTTTTTTGTAATTTGTAACTTAAAAAGTAAAAAAAACTTATTTAAAAAAAAGAAAGGGAGTGACCAATGGGAAGAGCTAAGAATGTACTTCAGTAATATTAAAATCAATGAGACTTTAACATGCTTTCATTTGTATTGGTTCTTTTGTCCCTTTTGTAGCAGGCTAGACAGGTTTGGAAGCAGAGAACCTGGATTCGAATTCCTTCTCAGCCGTGAAGTTCACTGGGTAACTCCCTAACAGATAGTTCATATGGGAGTCAGGCAAGAGCATCAACAGGATTGCCAACCTCCAGGTGGTGGCTGGAGATCTCCCGCTATTACAACTTATCTCCAGCCGACTGAGATCAGTTCACCTGGAGAAAATGGCCGCTTTGGCCATTGGACTCTATGGCATTGAAGTCTCTCCCCTCTCCAAACCCCGCCCTCCTCAGACCCCACCTCCAAAATCTTCAGGGACCCCTAGGCATTAAGTTAATCGGCATGTAATCTAGGGTTGCCAACTCCAGGTCGGGAAATTCCTGGAGATTTGGGGTTGGAGTGTTCTGGGGTTGCCAGGTCCCTCTTCGCCACCGATATGAGGTTTTTGGGGCAGCGCCTGCGGAGGGTAAGGTTTGGGGAGAGTCTACCCTCTAAATCTAAAATCTAAATCTAAAATATAAATAAGCAGCTATTTTTTCTATGGGGCTGATCGCTGTAGATATCTGGATATCGTTGTAATGCCAGGAGATCTCCAGGCCCCATCTGGAGGCTGGCAACCCTAAGGGTAAACCCTGTAGTGTAAGAATGCTTAGATTGAGGGACCAGGCCAGCTTCAATGGAGTTAGAGGGCCAAGTGGAGCCCGACTGGTCTGACCCTTAGTGAACTTGCCGGTTGCAACAGCACTCTCTGGCCACCCATGGTGGCAGCTCTGAAGCTCAGCATTGGCCAGTAGCTCCCTCGTCTGGCAAGCTGTTGTGGTGGAGCAGAGTGTGAGTTGCTTGTACCCAGCTGCCAAAGTCTTGGGTTCATGGCTGGTGGTTTATGCTGACCTTAGTCCCATGATTAGGCTTGCCAGCTCGGGGTTGGGAAATACCTGGAGATTTTGGGGTGGAGCCTGAGGAGGGTGGGGTTTGGAGAGGGGAGGGACTTCAATGCCATACAATTCAATGGCCAAAGCAGCCATTTCTCCAGAGGATCTGATCTTTATCACCTGGAGATCAGTTGTAATAGCAGGAGATCTCTAGCCACCACCTGGAGGTTGGAAACCCTACCCATGATAGACGATGTTCTGGCAGTTTGGGGTGAAATAGCTCCAAAAGAGCACTGGAAAAGAAGGAAGTGGCGTTCAGTTCCTAGGCTCTGTAAAACCAGAGGTGAACAGGCTCCGAACAGTCTTCAGTTGTTGTAGAATTGCTATCTGTTGTCCCCTGATCAGAGATGGAAACAACCATAATAAAAATTAAGAGTCATTAAAAAAAAGAAATCTCTAGAAAGCTGATTAAAAAAACAAACTTTTTGATCACCGAAGAAGGTGCTGACTGTTTGGAAGGAGGGGGGGAAAACTTCACCTTATTAAAGTCATCAGTAAAGCTATGAATTTTCATGATCTCTCCTTGGAAGACAGGTTTCGCCCCAGAGAAAATTTCAAACAGAGATGTGGAGGAAAAAAAGGGATTGTATCTATCCCAGGTGTGAAGTCAGAAAACCCTTTAATTAATAATAAGTTCTAAAGCACTCCTTTAGAAAAAAAAATACACAGAGGCGGTGAAAAATTTCTAGCTGAACACAATGGTGGGCTTGGCAAAGCTTTCAAAAGATGATAACCAGAGTTAAAATCATAGGAACAGTAAATTATTACCTGCATTTAAGACTAATCAGTGTTGACGAAGCGCGAAGCTATCTTTCAAGCTACACAGAATTCTTTCTTAGGATGTAATTTTTTAAAATAGGTGTACGGGAGGAAGATATGTTACTTGTTCGTAAGCACCTGGTTAATTTGTGGAACTGAGTGCCACAAAATATGGTGATGGCCATTGGCTTAGAGTGCTTGTTAACAAGCCTCCAAACAGCCGTGGGCCACGACAGCCCCATGGGCGCCATGTTTACAGGCAGTCTTCTGCCTGGAGGGCTGTTGCCTTCATGCCCTGGCTGGCCTCTGTTGGAGAGTCTGATACAGCAGGGTTTTTTATGTGAGAACATAAGAAAGGCCGTGCTGGATCAGACCGAGGCCCATCAAGTCCAGCAGTCTGTTCACACAGTAGCCAGCCAGGGGCCTCTAGGAAGCCCACAAACAAGGCAACTGCAACAGCATCCTGCCCGTGTTCCACAGCACCTAATATAATAGGCATGCTCCTCTGATGCTGGAGTGAATAGGTGTGCATCATGGTTGGCATCCATTTTTACTAATAGCAATGAATAGCCCTCTCCTCCATGAACATGTCCACTCCATGTAGTGTAGTGAAGAAGAAGAGTTGGTTTTTATATGCTGACTTTCCATACCACTTAAGAAAGAATCAAACCAGCTTACAATCACCTTCCCTTCCACTCCCCACTACAGACACTCTGTGAGGTCGGTGGGGCTGAGAGAGCTCTAAGAGAGCTGTGACTAGCCCAAGGTCACCCAGCTGGCTTCATGTGTAGGAGTGGGGAAACCAACCCGGTTCACCAGATTAGCATCTGCTTCTCACGTGGAGGAGTGGGGAATCAGTTAAGAGTGGTGGTTTGGAGCGGTGGACTCTAATCTGGAGAACCGGGTTTGATTCCCCACTCCTCCACATGAGCAGCTGACGCTAATCTGGTGAACCGGGTTGGTTTCCCCACTCCTACACATGAAGCCAGCTGGGTGACCTTGAGGTAGTCACAGTTCTCTCCGAGTTCTCTCAGCCTCACCTACCTCACAGGTTGTCTGTTGTGGGGAGGGGAAAGAGATTGTAAGCAGTTTGATTCTTCCTTAAGTGGAAATTGGCTTATAAAAACCAACTCTTCTTCTTCTTGTAATGTTTCTGAGCGAGTGCAGGATGGTATTCCCAGTCTATACGTTGGGCCAGTTTGTACATGCTGTGCCATCACCTGATGACTGTAGTCCTCTTGATGACCCAACTCCCTAGGGTTGCCAACTTCCAAGTAATAGCTGGAGATTTCCTGCTATTACAATTGATCTCCAGCCAATAGAGATCAGGTCACCTGGAGAAAATGGCCGCTTTGGCAGTTGGACTCTATGGCATGGAAGTCCCTCCCCTCCCCAAACCCCGACCTCCTCAGGCTCCGTCCCAAAACCCTCCCACCGGTGTCGAAGAGGGACCTGGCAACACTACAACTCCCAGATGGAGGACTTTCATCTGAGGGCATCTCCACCACAGAATTTCTCAGCAGTCTCTTCAGCTACCAGTTGTCATGGGTTGAATAACTAAGAGCTTGTACAAAATAGCCCTGCAGGCCCCTCTTAAGAGAATTACAGGAGAAGCTATCTTGCAAACATAATTAGGTTTTGAGTGTTCCTCTCACAAAAGACCTTGCTTGTTGGCATGGACAGTGATTTTATTTATCTGATGTGTATTTTGCCTTCCCTACAAGGAGACCAAGGTGATGTACACGGTAGGGTTGCCTACCTCCAGGTGCTACCTGGAGATATCCTGCTGTTACAACTTATCTCCAGCTGATAGAGATCAGTTCACCTGGAGAAAATGGCCGCTTTGGCAATTGGACTCTATGGCATTGTTGTCCCTCCCCAAACCCCGCCCTCCTCAGGCTCCGCCCCAAAAACCTCCTGTCGGTGGTGAAGAGGGACCTGACAACCCCAGTACACAGAGATTTCCTTCAGTTTTTCCATGTTGCACTCCTGTGAGTTAATCTAGTCAGAGACAGAGCAGCTGGCTAAGGGTTGTCCCAGTAAGCTTTGAGTTGAATGTCAAGATATTTACTGCAGAAGCTATAAGCCATGGTCATCCATTGAGCAGGCTCTCTGTCTCTTTTTGCAACATAATATGCCCATTCTTACCAAAATTAAAACAATAAAATTAGATATAGTACTTGATTTATTTTATACAAATACAAGGCCTTGTTTTTGCAGTGACCTAAAGCAAAATTAGCTGTGCAATTAGCAATATTTTCACATTTTCGCTCTCTACAAAGTTTTTTTTTTTCCTATGCAGAGAAATGCTTCTTTGCAGAATAGGTATCCACAACTTACCCCTTAAAATTCTAATTTTATTTATTTGTTTATTTTATTAGATTTATAACCCGCTCTCCTCCCGGCTGTGACCGGTCTCAGAGCAGCTAACAAGTCACTGAACTAGTCAGAATCATTATTATTTTTTTGTTTAAAGGCAATTCAAAAGGGAATGTGATTGTAGTTGTAAATTTCCTGCATTGTGCAGAGGGTTGGACTAGATGACCCTGGTGGTCCCTTCCAACTCTGTGATTCTATGATTCCATTTGCCTGATACTATAAACACGTAATCTTGAAACTACCACAAGCTAACACATAGGGATGCCAAATCCCTCTTAGCCACTGGTGAGAGGTTTTTAGGGCGGAGCCTGAGGAGGGCGGGGTTTGGCGAGGGGAGGGGCTTCAATGCCATAGGGTTCAATTGCCAAAGTGACCATTTTCTCTAGGTGAACTGATCTCTATCGGCTGGAGATCAGTTGTAATAGCAGAAGATCTCCAGCTATTACCTGGAGGTTGGCAACCCTACTAACACAAGATGCCACAATCCATGTCCAGGGCAATTTGTTACACTGCGCCAACTCTTCTTTTTGGAACTGCACAAATGAGCAGATACTCCAATTTGTCCCTGGTGCTGATCTGAATTTACGTCTCCCTTATAAGGCACAGAGCAGAAATAAATAAAAATGCAGTAGTCCTCATTAACAGAGCTAGGTGTTAATTTTAGATACGGTACACAGAACTGACCGAAGTGAAATCAGGCTGCATCATCTGTCGGCTGGTTGTTGCTCCCCATCAGACAACTGGAAGTTTTCTTGACAGTCTCCTTCATTGAGTTTTAGACATTCTCTCATAGAAATTGGCCATGCTATTTTACTGCCTGGTATGTTCCTTGGCCCAATCCAATGGAGAGTCAATGACATCTAAGCTCAGCAAGGACACCCGGCTTTCTGTTGTCTACAAAGAACATATACATATTGGTGCTGCTTTCGTAACTTACGGAGTTCGATGTAAACAAACTACGTAGAACTTTTACTTTAGCTAGATGCAAAGTACTACCGTCTGCCATAATTGAAGGTAAATACAATAAGATTCCGCTTGGGGCGAGGATCTGTCCATTTGAACTTGGAGAAGTTGAGACTAGGGAGCACATTTTCTTTCAGTGTCCTATTGATAATCAGCTCCTACTTGCTATTATATCACCATTATTAAATAACTTGCTTGGTGGTTCTAATAAATATAGACTTGAAAAATTATTGGCAGACAAAAACCCTTTAATCACAAGACAGGTTGCTAAATTTTGTGTTGCGGCGATTAAAGCATGAAGTAGGATAAAAATAAAAGATGTAGTAAAGACGAGCTTGAATTACTGAAGTTTACAAGTGGATGAACCTGATGGCTGTTTTGTTTATAAGAAAGCAATTGCAGCTAAGTTAGAAGAAGAAGAAGAAGAAGGCTGTAATCTGTTTTAATTTGATAGGTTTTATATTCAATTTTATACGATATGTTGTGTTGGTTATCGCATATAGTATATATTGAAATTAGCAGTATGCACAGAAATCTGTGCTGGTTCGTGGCAGTCGGCTTCTTAATGGAACATGCAGTCAGACTGGAAGGGGTCACAAGGACATTTGAGGTCCTGGGAACGCCCCCATGCCATATGTTAAAAGACTGAGCGGCAGAAGAGTCTTGCCAGCGTGCAAGAGTAAAATGGCGCGTCCCACTTTGCCCCGTCTGCTGCCAGCTCCTAAGCAGAAGGAAAACCAGATTTAGTACAAAGTGAGCATTTACAGTAGCCCTGGGCAATATTAAAGCGTGATACGGTGTGTATAATGGTACGTTTCGTTTTTTATCAAACGTTTGTCCAAGAAAGCTGTGTATTAAAGCTTCAGTACCTCGGGGTTTCCTTGTGAATTTTAAATCGGGCTCCTAGTTAAACCTCAAAAGGATCTGTGGATAGAAAGGCTCTTTTTTTTTATTTTTGCGCTTTGAAGCGGGTTGAAGAAGTTGATTAGTGTTGGCACCAGAGCACATTTCGATGGCTCTGTTTATAAATAATTCCTCACTACCAGGCTGGAGTTTCAAGGTGTTAAGATTTTTTTAAAAGTTGGAAAAAAGCCTCAGGTTTTAATCACATTACATTTTGAAAGAAATTAGGCGATGAAAACAGCTTGATGTATTCCTTTCGAAGTATTCTTTTCCCGACATTGTGTACCCTTTCTGTCACACTGGCGGAAGCCAGTAAGCGGCGGAGTTGCTTCTTTAAACCTCCCAAGCCGGTTAACTTTGTAAAGATGAATTTGTAATTTCGGGTTTCATGCATGATTTAGAAATTGCAGCTGCCCAGCTCCTTGCGAAAGTGGTTGGAAAGCTTTAGAAGAAGTACCTTTCCTTCCCCTGCCGGTCTGGTGAGATCAGAGAACTCGGTTCTCTTTTGAATAGAAATGTCCGGGGAGGGTTTGTGGTGGCGGTGGGGAGTTCTGGCTGGCCAGAATCTTTGATTCAGATTATTTCCACAGATACGTTCAGAAACGCTGTAAGAGGTAGACACAGGTGCAGGTTCCGAAGAAGGGCTCCAGGTAGCTATGCTCTTGCAGCGAGCTTATAACACAGCAATGGGGAAATGTGTGTGTAAAGTGCCTTCAAGTCGCAGCCAACTTATGGCGACCCCTTTTTGGGGTTTTCATGGCAAGAGACTAACAGAGGTGGTTTGCCAGTGCCTTCCTCTGCACAGCAACCCTGGACTTCCTTGGTGGTCTCCCATCCAAATACTAACCAGGGCTGACCCTGCTTAGCTTCTGAGATCTGACGAGATCAGGCTAGCCTGGGCCATCCAGGTCAGGGCAATAGGGCAGCGAAAAACAAGGGACGCCCTTTTTCTGTTTCTTTTTCTGTTATGCGGTCATTACGAGCTTCTCGGTTTCATCCATTTGTCATCCCGCTTTGTTTCCTTGATACAATTTGTATACAGTTTTGCGTTCTATGCTGGCTACGAGCAGCTGGCACAAAAATAACATTGTCAAAGGCATTAATTTTAACAGGGAACAAATTCAGCGTAAGGAAATAGAAAATGGTGCAAAATGGGAGGTTCTTGAATTCAATGTGCACACAGAAGGAGTGAAATCAAATTGGGGGCTTTCAGCTAGAAGGGCCCGGATGAGAAATTTGCTGTCCTTCCTCCCCCAAGTGGCAACACATAATTTGCGGTAGCGCAACTTCTGATTTTGGAAGGGGCTTGTTTTATACCATGTTCTAACTACTAGGAAACATGACTTTTATACAAGAAGTAGAAAACCCAAATAGTCCCATCTCTTCTCAGCAAAGAACATGGGACAAAATCCGTCAGAAGCGTTCCTTGCCAAAGGCCCCACTGAGAACAAGCATGAGTTCTGCTGTTGCCAGGAAAGGGCCCGGTAGACTGGGTCCCCTGGGTCACCTCTGCCCAGGGTTGCCAACCTCCAGGTGGTGGCTGGAGATCTCCCGCTATTACAACTGATCACCAGTTGACAGAGATCAATTCCACTGGAGAAAATGGCTGCCTTGGCAATTGGACTCTATGGCAGAGGTTCCCAAACTGTGCTCTGCAAAACATCTCTTAGTGCTCCTTGAAGAGACTGGGGAAAAAGTTCTACTGTCATCCGGTTTAGTATATAGGTGCTAGGTGAAAATGAGTGCTCTGTGACAAATTTCTCTCCTGAAAAGTGCTCCATGGCTCAAAATGTTTGGGAACCTCTGCTCTATGGCATTGAAGTCCCTCCCCACTCCAAACCCCGCCCTCCTCAGGCTCCACCCCCAGGTTTTTCCCAGTTTGGAGCTGGCAACGTTAGCTCTCTCCTGCTGTTTGGTCATTTCATGGCACCCCAGAGCTGCCGCTTGAGGTAGGGAAGCGCCTCACCTTATCCCCTGGTAAGGCCAGCTGTGTCTTGAGCAGAGTGGTCAGCACAAGTCTTCCTTTGGCATCTCTTCCTTGGGGATTTTGAGAACAGCAGCTCCCCAACTGGGGTGCTGCAAGAAAAAGGAGCATCTGTCCACGGAAGGTGGATTCTGCATGTGTCTTTGCCCCAGGCCTGGCCACCTTCCAGTCAATCTCCGCATCGCAACCTTAGGTGTAAGTATAGGGTTGCCAGCTCCAGGTTATGAAATACCTGGAGATTTTAGGGGCGGAGCCTGAGGAAGGCGAGGTTTGGGGAGGGGAAGGACTTCAATGCCATAGAGTCCAATTGCCCAAGCGACTATTTTCTCCAGCTGAACAGATCTTTATTGGCTGGAGATCAGTTGTAATAGCAGGAGATCTCCAGCTAGTACCTGGAGGTTAGAAAATCAGCACAGGAGCAAATATTATTAGAAATCAACAAATTCTTATTGTAACTACAAACATATATATTACAAAAATAGTCACGTTGACCATCAACATACAAAATGCAACATGCATCAGCCACAAAAGGTGGGTAATAAATAGGGTGAGTACACTTCAGTCAATAATCTTTCTATGTTTCTTTTTCACAGGAGCAGGTTTGTATGGACGAAAGGATGTCAATGGACAAAAGTTCATCAAGAGGATACGATGGTTTCGAAGTCTCAAAATTGAAATCTTCATCAGTTCTTCATAACAGAAGTCTCATAAATTCCTATGTTATCATCCATGTTGCACAATCCCCTTAGGGTAAGGTTGCCAAAGTATTGCAATATCAAAATATCCCAAGCAGGGTAAAATTCAAAGTTCCTTCCTCTAAGGGTAAGGTCCTTTGAATTTTACCCTGCTTGGGATATTTTGATATTGCAATACTTTGGCAACCTTACCCTAAGGCAGTGGTTCCCAACCTTTTTTTGACCAGGGACCACTAGGACTTTTTTGTTCGGTGCAGGGACCCCAAGGTTCAAAATAAAAATTCTGAGAATTTGAAAATAAACTTGAATCATAACTGTTAAACATTAAACTTAGAATAATATTTGAATATATATTTTTATAATAGAGAACTTTTAATTGAAAATATTAATTTATTATGGGTTTATAACTTTGTTTCGTGGACCTTAATTTAGTTCTCGCGGACCCCTGGTTGGGAACCAGTGCCCTAAGGGGATTGTGCAACATGGATGATAACATAGGAATTTATGAGACTTCTGTTATGAAGGACTGATGAAGATTTGAATTTTGAGACTTCGAAACGATCGTATCCTCTTGATGAACCTTTGTCCATTGACATCCTTTCGTCCATACAAACCTGCTCCTGTGAAAAAGAAACACAGAAAGATTATTGACTGAAGTGTACTCACCCTATTTATTACCCACCTTTTGTGGCTGATACATGTTGCATTTTGTATGTTGATGGTCAACGTGACTATTTTTGTAATATATATGTTTGTAGTCACAATAAGAATTTGTTGATTTCTGTCCCGGGTCGCCCTCCCGCCCGGGCTCCCGGGCTGCCCCGAGTTCCCCAGCCCTCGAGAGGGAGGGAAAGGGCCCGGGGAAACCCCACTCACCAGGGAGAGCGTCGGGAGGGGGCGGCAAGCGGAGACAGGCCCGAGCCTCCTCCACGCACCCCGGCGAACGGGCCGGATGCCCCCGCGACCGCCCCACTCGCCAGCTGACGAGCGGGGTTAGAGGCAGGGGCGCAACGTCAGCTGCAGAGTTACGGGGCACCCAGGCCGGTTGGCGACCAGGAGCCCCGAGAAGGCTCCAGAAGCCACGCCCATCGGCTGGCAGGAGGGAGGAGGGCAGAGGGGGCCAGCGGCTCCAGGACGGCAGGCGATCCGGCTCGACTCCCGCCCCAGCGGCCGGGGGAAGGTTGTGGTTGGGGCGGGAGAGGGATCAGGCGCGGAGGAAAGAGACCCGAGGCGAAGACCCGCACGGAGCTTGATCGACTCGGGGAGGGCGGAAGGGCTCGGCCCGGGCAGAGACGGGGGCCACGCCCGCTGATGGGATTCCCTGGGGCAGGGGAAGAGAGAGAGAAAAGAGGGAGGGGTCATTTATAGCCTCGGTCGGAGGCGGATGGGGGAGCACAGGTGGTGGCGGGGAATAAAGCAGCATGGGTGGAGGCCAATGAGGATGGCTGGCGACTGACGCTCCCTGTTTCCAGAGAACTAGCAAGCTGGCCAGCTCAGGGGAGGAAGGGACGTCCTCCTCCTCTGAGTGGTCTGAGGCTGAGGAAACCCTACCTGAAAAAGGTTGGGCTCAGTCGGGCGGGGCATCGACGGGAGAAGCCCCGCTCGACGGCGCAGCGGCCCCGGCAGGGTCGCGACAATTTCTAATAATATTCGCTCCTGTACTGATTTTCTTATCCCCTGGATATTTGTACAGAGGTGTCTTTTTTCCTCCTCCAGTACCTGGAGGTTGGCAAACCTATGTAAGTATGAAGTCCATGTCCCAGTGTCCAGACCTCTGGGAAGTACTGGGCCGTACCAGTAGTTCTCGTGTGTAAAGCCTAGACCCAGGATATCCTTGCTGTTGAGAAGCGATCAAACTCCTGTGGCCTGAAACACTGGCGGTAGGGTTGTCAACTCCAGGTTGGGAAATATCTGGAGATTTTGGGGGTGGAGCCTGAGGAGGGCGGGGTTTGGGGAGGGGAGGGACTTCATTGCCATAGAGTCCAATTGCCAAAGCGGCCATTTTCTCCAGGTGAACTGATCTCTATGGGCTGGAGATCAGTTGTAATAGCAGGAGATCTCCTGCCGCCACCTGGAGGTTGAGAAAACATACAGCACTGGCTCATAAGAACAACTAGCAAGTTATAATTACAATCACTTTTACTCAAGATTCAGTATAGAAATACTACAAAAATACTACAAAAAAAAGGGGGAATAAATGTGAAGCCACACAGCCGGTTACATCACCGGAATAATTCAGCAAGTACAAATACCCAGTTCAACCAACTGAAAAGAAAAGTCCAATTCCTCTTGTTCTTGTAATCCACAACTTCTGATGAGATTCAAGGAGAATTCACGTGTAAATCAGTTCATCAAAGTAACATCTTCTACGCTGATATTCAATGTAACGAAAAATGGTGGCAAAAAGAAGCTCAAAATCCAACTCCGATGGTTTCAAAAGTCAAAAATGCCAAATCATAAAAATTCAGTGACAAGTTGAAAATCAGTGACAAAACGACACTTCCGGATACGTGTTCGTTTCGCTCAGAAGCTTCATCAGTTGTTATAGTTATATAGGGTCAAAGACCTCTGAAAACATAAATAAATAAACAAACGTCTCGAAGTCATAGCGCTCATACAATCAGATAATTTCATAACATAGTATTAATACCGTAATTTATTGCTCATATGCTTACCCTGCCGACCAGCAGACCAAACGCGTGTCTCACCTCGATTGAGGGCTGGTAAATGCTCCTAGTAGCCAATACACTTAAATCTCAAACATAGCCCCTACAGCTGAATCTAGTTAGTGAACCTCTCAAAGAAAGCTAGATAGTTCAAATTCATTATTCAATCCGGCTGGGGATAGTGTTTTAAAGAGATAGATGTACCTAGATTCCTGCTGGTGTAAAATTTTAATCACATCGTCCCGACTGTAATGTTTGGGTTTAAACTGCCAAATGGCAAAAAACAGAATGTCATCCTCCGTATGCCCCTTCTCTAGATAGTGGTTAGTGAGGGGTGCCTCCAAGACCTTCGAGCGTATTCTCGTTCTATGCTCACTGATCCGTATCCTAAGGGGGCGTATTGTTGAGCCAACGTACATTTTTAAACACGGACAAATAACAGCGTAAATAAGATTTTTTGAAGAGCAGTTTGTAAAGCTCTGCAAGGTATATTTAAAATTAGAGCTAGAAGCGCTCACCTCTTTGATGGGAAGACAAAAACGGCAACATGCGCATGCTCCGCATTTATGGTGTCCCCGGATGTTAACTTTCTGGATACTAGATAACCGATCAGTTTTAATTAAGAAGTTGCGAAGGGACTTAGTTTTTTTAAGTCCAAAAGTAGGCATTTCAGAGCAGCCAGGCACATTAAATAAAACATGCCAATGTCGGCGAACAATGCGCTGTATTTCATGCGTCAAATGGTTAAACTCCAAGGAAGCACAAACCCCCACCCGTTTTTCGGCTGTAGAAGCCTGCGGATTTAAAACAGATTGTCTGTCCCTTTGTTGGACTTTGACTAATGCTGTATCCAAGACAGACTGTTGATAACCCCTAAGACGAAAATTATGGCATAAGTCCATGGCTGCCGCTTTGAAATCAGGAGCAAAGGTGGCGTTCCTTTTTATCCTGAGAAGCTGACTAAATGGAAGATTCCGTTTTAAGTGTAACGGATGATTGGAGGAAAAATGTAAACCCGCTCCCACATCAGTGGGTTTGTGGTATGGCTTTACCGCAAGAGTGTTCCGTGTGGTCCTAAAGACCACCACATCTAGAAAGGGAATCTCACGCTCGTCCATATGTCCTGTGAATTTCAATGAGGGGCTCAGAGAGTTAAGACATTCAAGAAGAAGTTCATAGGATGAATTCGAATCAATAATACAGAATAAATCATCAATAAAACGAAAATATTTTATGACATGATTTTTAAACAACTGATGTCTGAAAAGTAGTTTAGATTCAAAAGAAATCATAAAGGTGTTGGCCACTGAGGGGGCGCAAGCTGCGCCCATAGCCACCCCCTGCACCTGCAGGTAAAACTGATCTTTATACCTGAAAAAGTTGTTTTCAAAAATAATATCCAATAAATTTAGTAAGAAATGAGAGGGAATAGTCTTATCCTCCCTAGATTCAAATAGTTCCTCAATGATGTCACGAGCCTCTTCCAACGGAATATTAGTGTACAATGAAGCCACATCGAATGTGGCAAGAATAGCATTCTCGGGTATTGGTACATCTTCGATCTTCTTAATAAAGTCACATGTGTCCTTAATGTAGGACTCAGTCATTATACTAAAAGGTTGCAAAAAATAATCAATAAATTTTGATAGGGGTTCAACAATGCTGCCAATGGCTGAAATGATAGGACGCCCAGGAGGGCTATCAAGGGTCTTATGAATCTTAGGTAAGGAGTAGAAGACAGGTGCCCTTGGATATTTGACCATAAGATAATCTGCAGTAGGTTTTTGTATATAATTTAAAGTAAGCCCCTCATAGATAACCGTTTTCACAATGTTCATAACTTTTAAAGAAGGATCAGATGGTAAAGGTTTATAGAAACGTGAGTCACTAAGCTGTCTTAAATTTTCAGTATCATATGCTTCACTGTTAAGAATAACCAATGCCCCGCCCTTGTCCGCAGGCATACAAGTAATAGATGCATCCGACGAGATATCCTGTAAAATTTTAAATTGTTGGGGAGTAAAATTGGTATACTCTTGTTTCCACCTCCTTCTTTTCTCTAATTTATCAATATCCCTGAGGACTAACATTTGAAATGTGTTAATTTGAGAACCAGAGTTCTTTGGGATAAAAGTAGACTTGGGGCGGAATTGGCTGTAAGTATGAGTACCTCTAGATTGTCCCTGGAAAAATTCCCGAAGTTTAATGCTGCGGAAGAGTTTAAATAAATCAATCCGGGTCTGAAAACCTGAGTAAACAGGAGTCGGGACAAACCCCAAACCTAAATTTAAAACTCCGGTCTCCTCTGGAGTAAATTGTCGGGAAGAGAGATTCACTACTAAGTTGGCAGTTGTTTCTTTCTTTCTCTCTGGGGACCCCGAGGTGGTCTCGGGGCGTAAGAATCCCGACGATTGGGTCTAAGATAATAGGAAGAGCCGTAAGAACCCCCGCTGGAGATACTGGACCCGCCCCTATCACCAGAGGATCCTTCAGAGTCAGTTGATCTGCTCGGACCCGCTCTATCAAGGAAAGGGCGGGATCTGTTCTCTTTATTATTCCAAAAGTAAACTCTCTCCCTAGCATAATCATCTTTGTCCCTAAGAAATTTTCTCTTTTTATATACTTCAATGTCAGAACTGTATTTGTCCAGGTCCTGGAGATCAGTTGTAATAGCAGGAGATCTCCTGCCGCCACCTGGAGGTTGGCAACCCTAACAGGAGGGGAGGGTGGCTTGCCCTTCTGCCCCCCCCCCACCTTCCTGTCTGAATTGCAGCTTTCTCATGAGCATCTGGCTGCCGTTCCCTTTTTGTCCCACCCCCCATTAAACCTCCCTTAATTAAATCGTTCTCTGCGCAATCCGCACTGGCTGGGCTGCGGATTGAGCGTGGCGAGAGCCTTATCCCATATTTTAAACATTAAAACATCAGTGGTGCTCAAGACAGAATAACGAATTGAAAACCAGCCCACGTTCCTGTAACGCGGGAGATGTGGGGACACACACGCCGAGGGGAAAGGAGGCTGGAATGTGGGCCTCTTTTTTTCCCTTCCCTATTCCCCGTTCCTTTAATCTTGCTCTGAACCAAAAGGAGGTCGGTAGCAGACAACCAGGCACACACAGGAAAGAACAAGAGCAGGGAGAATTGGATATTAATGCTGACCAGGGGGAGAGGAGGGCAGCAGACAAAAGGGTTGCCGAAAACGCGGAGTAACTTGTTTTTCTCTAGTGGCTGAGAAAAAGTTTTGCCGTCTGCTCCAGAAGCAACCTCGAAAATGTGCAGGATGTCTCATCTTTCCGGCTCTGCCCAGGAGGTAGCTAGTCTCAAGTCAAGAAGACGTGAGAGGAAAGAGAAATGGATGCCTCATCTTTCCTAACGAGTGAAATATCTGTCAGGGCGACGTGTGGGTCCTGTATGTTGCATATGCACCCCCTCCCCGGGGGTGCAGCTGGGCCCAGAGATGTCTAGGAGGCTGAAGTTGGTTCCTTATTCCCAGTTCGTTCCCTATTCCCAGTTCCTTATTCACATTTCCTAGTTCCTGAATGATTTTGAGGACATTACAAAAGCTCTACACCCCAAGATATGGATTGGACCACCACATATCATACACCCCCACATTCAGGGGACCGTGCCCTTCGAGATGGCACATGCTGGGTTCTGGTCCAAAGTTCGGTTCTTGTGCCAGCGGCTCCCAAGTGGGGTGCCCCCAGGACAGATGACCATACAGGCACTGCACACCAAAAAAATCTTTGGACCAACCCAAATGACACATCCCCACACTCCAGAGACTGTCCCCTCCAAGAAGACATGCAGCGGTGCCCGGTCCAAACACTGGTTCTGGTGCCATTGGCTTCTTTTTGGGTTCCCCCCCCCAGAAACCTGTATTGCAAAGAGGTTTTGAATAAGGAACTGGAGCTCTGCACCCCAAAATATGGATTGGACCACCACATATCATACACCCCCACATTCAGGGGACTGTGCCCTTCGAGATGACATATGCTGGGTTCTGGTCCAAAGTCCGGTTCTTGTGCCAGCGGCTCCCAAGTGAGGTGCCCCCAGGACCAAGGCACATGCAGACCCTGCACCCCAAAATAATCTTTGGACCACCCCAAATGACACATCCCCACACTCCAGAGACTGTCCCCTCCAAGAAGACATACAGCGGTGCCCGGTCCAAACACTGGTTCTGTTGCCATTGGCTTCTTTTTGGCCCCCCCCCCCAGAAACCTGTATTGCAAAGAGGTTTTGAATAAGGAACTGGAGCTCTGCACCCCAAAATATGGATTGGACCACCACATATCATACACCCCCACATTCAGGGGACCGTGCCCTTCGAGATGGCGCATGCTGGGTCCTGGTCCAAAGTTTGGTTCTTGTGCCAGCGGCTCCCAAGTGGGGTGACCCCAGGACAGATGCCATACAGGCACTGCACCCCAAAATAATCTTTGGACCACCCCAAATGACACATCCCCACCCTCCAGAGACTGTCCCCTCCAAGAAGACATACAGCGGTGCCCGGTCCAAACACTGGTTCTGGTGCCATTGGCTTCTTTTTGCCCCCCCCCCCGAAACCTGCATTGCAAAGAGGTTTTGAATAAGGAACTGGAGCTCTGCACCCCAAAATATGGATTGGATCACCACATATCATACACCCCCACATTCAGGGGACTGTGCCCTTCGAAATGACATATGCTGGGTCCTGGTCCAAAGTCCGGTTCTTGTGCCAGCGGCTCCCAAGTGAGGTGCCCCCAGGACCAAGGCACATGCAGACCCTGCACCCCAAAATAATCTTTGGACCACCCCAAATGACACATCCCTACACTCCAGAGACTGTCCCCTCCAAGAAGACATACAGCGGTGCCCGGTCCAAACACTGGTTCTGGTGCCATTGGCTTCTTTTTGGGTCCCCCCCCCCAGAAACCTGTATTGCAGAGAGGTTTTGAATAAGGAACTGGAGCTCTGCACCCCAAAATGTGGATTGGACCACCACATATACACCCCCACATTCAGGGGACCGTGCCCTTCGAGATGGCGCATGCTGGGTCCTGGTCCAAAGTTCGGTTCTTGTGCCAGCGGCTCCCAAGTGGGGTGCCCCCAGGACAGATGCCCATACAGGCACTGCACCCCAAAATAATCTTTGGACCACCCCAAATGACACATCCCCACACTCCAGAGACTGTCCCCTCCAAGAAGACATGCAGCGGTGCCCGGTCCAAACACTGGTTCTGGTGCCATTGGCTTCTTTTTGGGTTCCCCCCCCAAAAAACCTGTATTGCAAAGAGGTTTTGAATAAGGAACTGGAGCTCTGCACCCCAAAATATGGATTGGACCACCCCATATCATACACCCCCACATTCAGGGGACTGTGCCCTTCGAAATGACATATGCTGGGTCCTGGTCCAAAGTCCGGTTCTTGTGCCAGCGGCTCCCAAGTGGGGTGACCCCAGGACAGATGCCATACAGGCACTGCACCCCAAAATAATCTTTGGACCACCCCAAATGACACATCCCCACACTCCAGAGACTGTCCCCTCCAAGAAGACATACAGCGGTGCCCGGTCCAAACACCGGTTCTGGTGCCATTGGCTTCTTTTTGGGTCCCCCCCAGAAACCTGTATTGCAAAGAGGTTTTGAATAAGGAACTGGAGCTCTGCACCCCAAATATGGATTGGGCCACCACATATCATACACCCCCACATTCAGGGGACCGTGCCCTTCGAGATGGCGCATGCTGGGTCCTGGTCCAAAGTTCGGTTCTTGTGCCAGCGGCTCCCAAGTGGGGTGCCCCCAGGACAGATGCCCATACAGACCCTGCACCCCAAAATAATCTTTGGACCACCCCAAATGACATATCCCCACACTCCAGAGACTGTCCCCTCCAAGAAGACATACAGTGGTGCCCGGTCCAAACACCGCTTCTGGCATCCGAGAGGGCATATGCTTTGTCCTTGTCCAAAGCCATGGAAAATCTGAATAAGAAACTGTAAGGGACTTTTCTTGGGAGCTAACTTTGAATGCACCAAGGAGGCTACACCCTTATGTTTAAGGAACAAGAAAATATATTTACATGCCCTTGGCCACTGATGGCCCTGATGCCAAGGAAGTTGACAATACAGCTAACTGTGATCCTAGTGTATATGGACCATGAAATTATAAATCATACAAAAATGGAACTGCATACTTGTTTCAGATGCTTTTTATTGACTGTCCCTGGAAATGTGAGTCTATTCTCCAGGTGAGGCAAGGAACATTAGGTGCACGACTGACGTACAGCAACAATGTGGTTGGGAAATGGATGTCGTTTGAGAAAATTGCTGAAGACAGCTTCTGTAGCCTCTATGTTGCCATGTCCTGAGCTCTGTAGTTCCTTCAGTCCATCATATAGATGCCAGTGGCCCTTCATTCCAAATTTATGGAAGCAAACAAAATGTTGTCCTGTGTTATAAGTTATGCCAACAACTTTGTATCTGGACAAGAGAAAACATAATTGTTTATTATATACAGTTGTTAATGTGTTGCACTGTTGGGGTGGGGAGATGGGAGGAATGCAGTCTAATTTTTTTCCTGTTGACTTTATGAGCAAGTAGAAAGCACATCAGGAGCCCTGTGGTGCAGAGTGGTAAGCTGCAGTACTGCAGTCCTAGCTCTGCTCACTACCTGAGTTTGATCCTGACAGAAGTCGGGTCCAGGTAGCCGACCCAAGTTTGACTCAGCAGTACAACCTTCTGAGGTGGGCAAAATGAGTACCCAGTTTGCTGGTGGTGAAGTGTACATGACTGGTGAAGGCTATGGCATACCACCCCATTTACAAAGTCTGCCTAGTAAATGCTGGGATGTGACATCACCCCATGGGTTAGTAATGACCCGGTGCTTGCACAGGGGACTACCTTACAATTTAAAGAAGACATCAGGTTTTTTACTTCATAGATATTCAATTACAATGAAGCATAATAATGTGTTTAAAGTTGAAAATTGAGCTTGCGACATACATAATGCTAAGCACTGAGATCTCAGCTGGGAAGTTCCGTGGGTCAAATTGGTCTGTATTTCTGTATGGAGTTTTGACTGCAACAGTAATAAGCAGCATACATGGTGGTCCATTGGCAAATAAACGAGAGCCCAATTGGCGTGTGCCTCCGCAGCTTTTTATAGTGATTCTGAAATGGACATTGAAAGGGTGCTTTGAGTATATCAGAATGATTTCAGTCATCAGATGATGTCCTTATCACAGTTTCATAACATAAAGTTGACAAAATAAATCCTTCATTTTTAAAGCCACTTTCTACATTTTAACTCTTGATCAGACCTACTGCTGCACACACACACACCCTAATTTCAAGTTTGGGAAATGGGGATTACTTGGCCTTGTCACGTAGCCCCCCCTCCCCCATCTCAAGAAAAAACATTACATAGACAAATGAAATAATTGGCCTGGTTACATACCAACATCTAGAAAATCCATTTTTTCTGTTTGGTTTGCAACCCAATTTAAATTGCAAAACCTGCCCTCCATAGGGATGAAAGATTGAACAATGTGCTGTCATCTGTATTTGTGTGACTTCCACATGTGCTGTAAGATCTGACTGAATTAGTCAAATCACAAATACATCATAGACAATATAACACTTACCTGCTACCTTGGGGACATGTGAGCCAAGCATTCTGTTCATTGATGGTCATTTTTTTCACAACAAAGTGCATGGGACATGGCAAAGAAGATGGTTCATCAAATTAATTTAGTGCCTCCTGGACTTCCTTGGCATCATTCAAACTATGTTCACAATAATAAAACCAATAAAAGAACTTTACTGACCAATAATGATGATACAAGACATCACATACATAACTTCATAGATTGGTTGACGTTCGAGCAATGCATACTCACCACACAACCATCTCTGCAGACGTAACATGATGTTCCTTTTTTGAGCAATCTTTGTTGTCACAGGTGGAGTACTGAATGGTAAGCAAGAAGTAGGAAAGCTGTGAGATCACCATCTCTTCTTCAGTTCCATAGCAGTCCCATAAACTCTTTCCCTTGAACCTCTCGAATTGCAACAGCCATTCAATTTTCCCTGTACTCCATTTCTTTTCCTGAAAGGCATCATTTACTCTGAGAAGAATGTTGGCTGTTTCCACAGTGTTCTGCAATGCCTGGATCTCTTTTTTCAGTTGTGGGTATTGTTCCATGCTCATATGAATGATGTACAGAAGATTGTCAATGGTGCAAGTGTTTGTGAGGACTATCTTTCTCCTCTGTAATCGAGCTGTTCCATTCCAAGGAGGACAGTCAGAATCTCCATTTTTTTCTTTGTGCAGGGACACCGGTGGAGCTCTGTAGTATTTTGGAACTTTCTTGGCTGTTGATTGTGGGCGTTTGCTCCAAGTTTCTTCCAGAGTCAATGGATGTGGAATATCTTTGATTTTTTCTGTGTTCTTTGAGGGCCTTCCTTTTTTAAATTGCTTCTTTTGATTGCTCTCCTTGAAGATGCCTATTGCAGCCACACGTAGTTTTCCCTGGATAGTATCTTTCATGATCTCAACAAATTCTGCTGGTCTTCGACGAAGCTTGGCATTCAGAACTTGATTCTTAACAATTCTGAACCAATTTTCAGCAGTAGAATTACTGTCTCTGGTTTGGGGGCACTGCTTAGCCTGCAGCATAATTCCACTCCATAATGGCAGTGTCCGAGTGTATTTAGAGAGCAGTTTCTTAAGTTCAGTATTGTAGTAGACGTTGGGCTGTAAAGCACTGTTCAGCACCTCATCTTCAAAGTTATCTTGTGGAATTAATTTGGCAAATGGTGATGCCTGATATATAGAGTCCAACGGTGTCTCCATGATATCATCTTTCAAATGGGAGTCTTGATCACTTACTGATATTGTTTGGTTTTTCAAAGCCTCTTTTACAGTGCTGACTGCCACCCTACAAGCCTCTGTAATGTATTTAGTACCAAAAATAATGGCGAGGCATTTAATAAGTTCACCACATTCTTGTATGGTTGTTCCATTTTGAAGCAGTGCAAATGAGTATAGGAAAACATTCCTCACATCTCTTGAAAGCTTTAACTTACTAACATGTCCAACTATAAGTTTTATCATATGCGCTGCACAGATATGTACTACTGTGAAATTGATTGTTCTATCATTAACACAGACTTCATAACACATGAAGAGGTACTGAAGTGGTGTCACATGATTGAAAACCTCTGTGACAGCATGTATTAAAGCCCAGCTATGGTCACATTCTATTTTCTGAGGCTTCAGATGGCGTCCCGTGATTCGAAATGCATCACGTGAAAGTAATGCCAGCCAGTGAGAAATAGTAGGAGTGCTCTGGTCTGAGGTAAGCATCTCCGCTACTGGAAGTATACATGATGAGTCTGAGGGTACTCTGGTGCACAAGGCATAGTATAAAATTTGGTGTTTAATTGCAGGTTGCCTCTTTACAACAGATCCTGTGGCATCAAGGTATAGCTCACATAAACCTACTCTCTGAAGATCTGACAGCAGGTGAAGTTGCACTTCCATATACATGTGTAATGCAAAAGGTGATACAGCAATGTACTGAACATATGAATGACCCGTTTTATAAACAAAATGTTCAGCAGCATCCTGTTTCCCTTGTATGTTAATGCAGTCTTGGAAAATGTTGCAGTCTGTCCGCCCATCAAGATTACCTTCACTAGAAATTTTTTGGAGTACTGAAGAAGTCCTTATTTCATTGTGGTTGCCTGCAATTAATGCATTAGGATCACAACGATTGATGAGCCTAATCCTCAGCTGACTTGGAGTATCTCCTTTAAGTTCTTTTCTTAGTTTAATTCTTTCTGGAAGCCGTGTGTGTCTTTTGTATTCGTGGCCAATTTTGTGACAGATTTCTCCTTTCACATTGATATTGATTCTAACAGAATTTGCTTCCTTTTGAGGCCTATTCTTAATACTCATGTATAGCATAATGCACCCGTTAAATTTACATTTTGCTTTGCCATACCAAAATGGAGCATTTATTTTCCTAGAATTCTTGCTTTTAATGCGGTTGTATGTGAAAGTGAACACACAAAATTTATTGTACTCCTGAATTTTCCTCCCCAACACAGTTGCCCAACCAGCCTGTAATCCAGATTGTGATGTGTTGAAGTATATCTTCCTCCATTCACTTATACACAAAGTGATTGTAAAGGTTGGTAAGCATGAAGCTCTAAATTCCCCAGAAGTGGAAACAGGTAGCTCTGTAGAAAGCATCTGCTGCAAGGTAGAATTTCTAACCACCACCTCTCCATTGCTGAGACTCATCTCATTGTCTCCAGAAATAGATAGCTGATCATCATGAAGGTCAACAGTATTATCTTCAGATAGGTTATCATTGCTAAGTATACTGTTTTTGGTGTCCTCACAGATGGGACAAAGCCATGGTTTTTGCTGTGCAACATTAACTATAGATTCATGGCTTCTGTTAATTGTAGGAAACCAGTCTTTGCATTTATCACACTGCACAGAAGAGTGTGAAACTTCAGGCTTCTTTAAAAAACGAGATGTTTCCGCCTCTTGAATCTTTTGAATGGTTTTAGTTCTTAGTCCCCTTCTGTCTTCATGCCAAAAATTATACAGCCATTTCCTGAATTGTATAGTATTAGAATGTAACTTACTTGCTATCCTTCCCCAGATGGAAGTGTTCTTTCGATAGCCTTGTCTCTGTAGCAAAGGATACTCTTCCAAGAATGCATTTATGATTTTGTCCTCAAAGGCAGGATCATTGTGTCTGGATTTCCAAGGCATTTTAACAAACCGCAGACAATGACAGTGTTACACCAGTTAGATGGGTCTCCTCTTAATTTGGGGGAATCAGCAATATATATACACACACACACACACACATACATACACCTGTTTGTAAATGTTCTAACACAACCTTGGGACTATGAACTGATTGCTTTTATATTACCTTTGAACATTTAGTTAGAAAGGAAAGGTGATAGAAATAGAGAGGCACAATACCCAGATTATTCGGAAAAAGTACTGTTAAGTATTCGCTATACATTTCCAGATGAGTGAAATGGTTTTGGGGAGAGTTTTCCCAGGAAGAAGGAATGATTCCAAGATCCCTGAATAGAATTTTAATTACTTAGGTAACGGCTGTCAGTTATAAAGTGACCTGCAAGTGGGCCTTTAACACAAATGCTAAGGGAGCTGATAACTACTCATTTGTCCTGGAGCCACCACACTTAGGAGCAGATGGCAGAACAAATGGCCTTTGAACCAGGACCCAGCACAAACCCCCTTGAAGAGCACAGTACCCTGAATGTATGATGTGTGGTGTATGATATGTGGTGCTCAAAACTTAATTTTGGGGTGCAGAAGGCTCACAAATGTCACAAACATTTCTTCACAATACAGGATTTTCAGGGGCCACCACAAATAGAAACAGGTGATACCAGAACCAGTGTGTGGACCAAGCAACACTGTATGTCCTTTTGCAGGGGACAGTAGTTCCCTGTACAAAACTTCTTTGCAACACAGGATTCGGGGGGGGGGGCACCCAAAAAGAAGTCAATAGCACCAGAACCGGTGTTTGGACCAGGCACCGCTGTATGTCTTCTTGGAGGGGACAGTCTCTGGAGTGTGGTGATGTATCATTTGGGGTGGTCCAAAGATTATTTTGGGGTGCAGTGCCTGTATGGGCATCTATCCTGGGGGCACCCCACTTGGGAGCCGCTGGCACAAGAACTGAACTTTGGACCAGGACCCAGTATGCGCCATCTCAAAGGGCACAGTCCCCTGAATGTGGGGGTGTATGATATGTGGTGGTCCAATCCATATTTTGGGGTGCAGAGCTCCAGTTCCTTATTCAAAACCTCTCTGCAATACAGGTTTCTGGGGGGGGACCCAAAAAGAAGCCAATGGCACCAGAACCAGTGTTTGGACCGGGCACCGCTGTATGTCTTCTTGGAGGGGACAGTCTCTGGAGTGTAGGGATGTGTCATTTGGGGTGGTCCAAAGATTATTTTGGGGTGCAGGGTCTGCATGTGCCTTGGCCCTGGGGGCACCTCACTTGGGAGCCGCTGGCACAAGACCTGGACTTTGGACCAGAACCCAGCATATGTCATCTCGAAGGGCACAGTCCCCTGAATGTGGGGGTGTATGATATGTGGTGGTCCAATTCATATTTTGGGGTGCAGAGCTCCAGTTCCTTATTCAAAACCTCTTTGCAATACAGGTTTCTGGGGGGGGAACCCAAAAAGAAGCCAATGGCACCAGAACCAGTGTTTGGACCGGGCACCGCTGCATGTCTTCTTGGAGGGGACAGTCTCTGGAGTGTGGGGATGTGTCATTTGGGGTGGTCCAAAGATTATTTTGGGGTGCAGTGCCTGTATGGGCACCTGTCCTGGGGGGAACCCCACTTGGGAGCCGCTGGCACAAGAACTGAACTTTGGACCAGGACCCAGCATGCGCCATCTCGAAGGGCACGGTCCCCTGAATGTGGGGGTGTATGATATGTGGTGGTCCAATCCATATTTTGGGGTGCAGAGCTCCAGTTCCTTATTCAAAACCTCTTTGCAATACAGGTTTCTGGGGGGGGACCCAAAAAGAAGCCAATGGCACCAGAACCAGTGTTTGGACCGGGCACCGCTGTATGTCTTCTTGGAGGGGACAGTCTCTGGAGTGTGGGGATGTGTCATTTGGGGTGGTCCAGAGATTATTTTGGGGTGCAGGGTCTGCATGTGCCTTGGCCCTGGGGGCACCTCACTTGGGAGCCGCTGGCACAAGACCTGGACTTTGGACCAGAACCCAGCATATGTCATCTCGAAGGGCACAGTCCCCTGAATGTGGGGGTGTATGATATGTGGTGGTCCAATTCATATTTTGGGGTGCAGAGCTCCAGTTCCTTATTCAAAACCTCTTTGCAATACAGGTTTCTGGGGGGGGAACCCAAAAAGAAGCCAATGGCACCAGAACCAGTGTTTGGACCGGGCACCGCTGCATGTCTTCTTGGAGGGGACAGTCTCTGGAGTGTGGGGATGTGTCATTTGGGGTGGTCCAAAGATTATTTTGGGGTGCAGTGCCTGTATGGGCATCTGTCCTGGGGGCACCCCACTTGGGAGCCGCTGGCACAAGAACCGAACTTTGGACCAGGACCCAGCATGTGCCATCTCGAAGGGCACGGTCCCCTGAATGTGGGGGTGTATCATATGTGGTGGTCCAATCCATATCTTGGGGTGTAGAGCTTTTGTAATGTCCGCAAAATCATTCAGGAACTAGGAAATGTGAATAAGGAACTGGGAATAGGGAACGAACTGGGAATAAGGAACCAACTTCAGCCTCCTGAGATGTCTGGCATTCCCTCTGCCCTGCAGAGTCCATGTCTGTGGGGCCCGGGCAGATTTTGCTATCTCATTTGCCTGGGGTGGCAGCTAAACCTACCCCTGGTGATTCCACAACTGGAACTTCTAGATTCCCTTCTTCGCAACTGTGCCCTAAATTATAATCTTCCCTAGAGCTCAGTGACTGACAAAACGAATCCAGTTTGCTCCAATCTGGCTAATAGGGTTGCCATCCTCCAGTTGGGGGCCGGAGATCTCCCAGAATTACAACTGATCTCAGACTATGGAAACCGCTTATGTATTTATTATTTATTTGAAACATTTATTCCACTTCTCCTAGAGAAAATGGCTGCTTTGGAAGGTGGACTGCATGGCATTATACCCTACCGAGGTCCCTCCCCTTCCTAAACCCTAATCTCCCCGGCTCCACCCTCAAATAGGGTTGCCGGGTCCCTCTTTGCCACCGGCGGAAGGTTTTTGGGGCAGAGCCTGAGGAGGGTGGGATTTGGGGAGGGGAGGGACTTCAATGCCATAGAGTCCAATTGCCAAAGCAGCCATTTTCTTCAGGTGAACTGATCTCTGTCGGCTGGGGATCAGCTGTAATCTCCAGCTAGTACCTGGAGGTTGGCAACCCTACCCTCAAATCTCCAGGTATTTGCAAACCAAGAGTTGGCAACACTGCTGGCTAGCCCTGCCTTGGGTTCTGTGTCTTGGTTGTGCTCAAATGGGACTCAAGCCTGGATTGTATATGTCCACCCATGTTTTTGGTCCACGCAAAGTTCATTATGCACTATAGTCATGAAGCATACTGTCCTGAGATTCAGGGTTTCTTTTTATTTATTTATTTATTTATTTATTTAGGCTGCTAGTGTTGAATTCTGACTAATGGGCATTCAATGTCAGGAATAAATATAGGTCATGTCTATCTGCCAGGGTGGAAGAAGAGTTGATTTTTATATGCTGACTTTCTCTACCACTTAAGGAAGAATCAAACCGGCTTACAATCACCTTCCCCTCCCCACAACAGACACCCAGTGAGGTAGGTTGGGCTGAGAGTGTGTGACTAGCCCAAGGTCACCCAACTGGCTTCATGTGGAGGAGTGGGGAAACAAATCCAGTTCTCCAGATTAGCCTCCGCCGCTCATGTGGAGGAGTGGGGAATCAAACCCGGTTCCCCAGATTAGAGTCCAGTGCTCCAAACCACTGCTCTTAACCACTACACCACATTGGCTCTCCACTACACCATTCTGGAGACAGAACCCAGTATTCTGCCTGTCTGCACCAGACTAATTCTGCCCAGGTGTACATGCTTGTTTGCCATCTGCTCACCCTGTGTACAAACAAATAAATAGTTTATTGCAAAAAAACAAAAACAAAACAACCCTAAGGTTTCAGTCTTGCATGAAAATCACCCTGTGTGTGTGTGTGTGTATGCGCTGGCATTCTTTTTTTGTTTTGTTTTTCATCTGCTCTGAGACCTCTAGTCCAAACTGAAGGTTTTCATGCTGAGATATGACCAAGATCAAAATACAAGTGGAAAGAACTGTATTAGGAAGGAAATAGCTGCCATACTCAGTATCACATTCATTTGAAATATCTCAAGCATTCTTTAGAACTGCAGTGTCTTGATATTTTTTGTGTTTTCTTATTTAATCTACAGTTCCAAAGATCTGCATACTGGGTCCCCCTGCCTCTGGGAAAACAACGATTGTAAGTGCATTATTGTTTACCGTTTGTTGAAAGGAGTGGTTTCTGTTACCTGGTGTAGACATGAATGGGCCCTTATTGAAGTCTAGAGAAATGCCCAGCAGAGTTGGTTTATATATGCCAATTTTCTCTACCTTTTAAGGCGTCTCAAACCGGCTTACAATCTCCTTCCCTTCCTCTTCCCACAATGTACACCTTGTGAGGTAGGTGAGGCTGAGAGAGTTCAGAGAGAGCTGTGACTAGCCCAAGGTTACTCAGCTGGCTTCATATGGAGGAGTGGGGATACCAACCCAGTCCCCAGAAAGAGGGGCCAGGATACCACCCGGGTCTCATGGGAGGGGGGAGCAAGGGCAGTGGAAGCAGCATTTGTGGAGGCAAACTAGGATCTGAATAACCATCTGGGAACTGAAATCCTGGTTTCACAGAGTAATGCTAGTTAAACCACGTTTGTGTGTTATGTCTGAACCACCATAGGTCCAGAGAAAGGGGCAAACAGGACCTTCCCCCCCCCCCCGGACATTTCTGCTGGCGAAAATTATTCGGGAGGGAAGCCAGAAGCCCCTAACAGTGCTATGCAGCCCCACACATTGATTTTAAGGAGAGCTGCACAATTCTTCGGTGCGACAGCAAGCTGGGATAAGCACCCGTGTCCCAACTCGTGTCACATATAACGTCTCGCTTGGACCTTCGTGACAGCATAGATTAAAACGATCCAGATCCACATTGTTTTGAGTTTCGACACTGTCCTAATTCACTGATAATATGTTTGCCTTTTTCTCCCCCTTTCAGTTTGGGTTTCACTTTGGCTTTCTCTTTAGGCTAACTGTTACTCGTTTCACACTCAGACAGAAAAGTCTGAAAACGCTGGTGTTTTTTTATTTTCTTGAAATGCATTTTTATTTCTATTGCAGAGAAGCAGCCCTTTCTTATTCCTTTCTTCCCTCTCTCCTTTTTCCCTCCAGGCAATGTGGCTTTGTAAACAACTGATGACCCAACGGATCTCTCGGGAGACTTTGTCAACCAATCTAAAGTCAAATCTGTCAGAGAAAATGGAGGAGTATAAGAAGAGCCAACAGGTGTGTGAGCAGCTGGAAGAGGGCCATCTCTGCATGGGAGGGGAAGATAAACGGCAGCCTTTCCCATATTTTTTCTGCAGACATGGGATGGGCAATCCAATTATCAGAATCCACCCGGATCAGTGGCAGTTTGAACACAGGCTTGTGAATGAGCCGTGATGGGCTGTCTGACCGCGCAGTCCCAAGAAGAGTTGCTCCAGTCAAAGCTCATTCATTTCGATGGGCTTTCGATTCATTGCAATGGAGTAACTCTGCCTAGGATTGCACTGTGAGCAGGAAAGAAATAGCGCTGTGCCCAGAAAACAGAGTCTATGTCAATTGTAAATTCTGAGGATTTTCCTCCAAATACTCTAAGAAGGGAGTTATTAAAAGTGAAATATAAATAATCGAGTGGGTCGTGGGGTGTGTGTAACTTGGCTCATGTTAATAGTACCACCTCTCTCCCCCCCCCCACACACAGTAAGAAGAAGAAAAGTTGGTTTTTATATGCTGACTTTCTCTACCTTTTAAGGAGAATCAAACTGGCTTCCAATTACCTTCCCTTCCCCTCCCCACAACAGAGGTAGGTGGGGCTGAGAGGGTTCAGAGAACTGTGACTAGCCCAAGGTCACCCAGCAGGCTTCATGTGGAGGAGTGGGGAAACCAACCCGGTTCTTCAGATTAGAGTCCACCGCTCCTAACCACTATACCACGCTGGCTCCCAGTAAGGTGGTGGAAGGAAATGAGAGTCAAACAAGGAAAGAAGGGTTTAAGAGGGTTTAACTAGAAGAAGAAGAAGAGTTGGTTTTTATATGCCGACTTTGGGGGTTACCGCACTTTGTATTCCCAGCGATGTATTAAGAGTTTGAAAATGTTATAAAAAAACATCGCCACCCAGCTGGCTTTGTGTGTAGGAGTGGGGAAACAAATCTAATTCACCAGATTAGCCTCCGCCGCTCATGCGGAGGAGTGGGGAATCAAACCTGGTTCTCCAGATCAGACTCCACCGCTCCAAACCACCTCTCTTAACCACTACACCACACTGGCTCTCATGGAGAGCCTGGGCACGCATGGCCCAGGGGTCCCCAACCGTTTTGATTCTGCAGGCACATTTGGAATTCTGACCAAGCATGGCGGGCGCAGCAACAAAATGGCTGTCGCAAGAGGCGGAGCCAGCCACAAAATGATTGCCACAGCTTAACTTCAGTAACACAGTGTTGTGCTGTGGTGGCGGCTGCTGCCAAAGCAACATTAATAAAAAAATCTTTACAGCCATCCAGGAGGGACTGTCGCTCAGTGGCAGATCATCTGCTTGACATGCAGAAGGTCCCAGGTTCAATTCCTGGCATCTCCAGTTAAAGGGACTAGGCAGGTAGGTGATGTGAAAGACCCCTGCCTGAGACCCTGGAGAGCCGCTGCTGGTCTGAGTAGACAGTACTTACTTTTGATGCACCAAGGGTCTGATTTGGTATATGGAAGCTTTATGTGTTCATGTGTTCAAATCTCCAATAGTCAATTTGACGTTTGGCTGGGCAAGAGCCCTATCTGGCCCCGCCCAGTTCCTAAAAACACTTGACGGGCATCAGAAAAGGTGTCGAGGAGTGTCATGGTGCCCACAGGCACCATATTGGGGACCCCTGCTCTAGGAGATCCATGCTTGGCTCTTCCCAGAACATATTAAAGCCCATCTGCAGCTGGGTGAATCGAATGCTCTTGGAGCCCGGATGCTGCGATCTGAGGAATCATTTCACTGGAGGTGCCCTGAATTGAACGTGGGACCAAATTCTGATCTGGGCTGTGTAAAGAAAGGAGATATAATCCTTTTATTTCCACAAGTTCTGCCTGTAAAAAAGGAGGACAGAATATTAGGCTGGATATCGGGGGGGATTTCACAGTAAGAGCTGTTCTACAGTGGAATCGGCTTCCTAGGGAGGTGGTGAACTCCCCCTCACTGGCTGTCTTTAAGCAGAGGCTGGACGGAAACTTGTTAGGGATGCTCTAGGCCAGCAGTTCCCAAACCGTGCTCCAGGGAGCACTTGGTGCTCCGCGAAACATTTCCTAGTGCTCCGTGAAGAGATTGGAAAGAAAAATAAATAAAATAAGTGTGACAAGATCTCAAAATTGTGAATTGTTTCTGCATGTAGGTAAGTATCAAGTAGAAATACGACTGTCATTTGGTTTAGTAAGTAGGTGCTAGGTGAAAATTAGTGCTCCATGCCGAATTTCTCTCCTGAAAAGTGCTCCATGATGAAAGTTTGGGAACCGCTGCTCTAGGCTGACCCTGCATTAAGCAGGGGGTTGGACTAGGTGGCCTGTATGGCCCCTTCCAACTCTATGATTCTATGAAGATAAGTGCCTGTCTCTCTTCCACCACCCCCACCTTCAATAAGGGTGGTTTTAATGGGTGGAAGGATCAAATCAGTGTTCCTTGATTTTTAACCTACTACTGTCTACAAGTATATAAAATTGCCATCTGAATGCCCTAAGACATAAAAGTAGGGCATAACATCAGGATGCCAGACAAGGTGATTTATATAGGTATATTTCTAACCTGGATAGCCCAGGCCAGACCAATCCTGTCAGATCTCAGAAGCTAAGCAGGGTCAGCCCTGGCCATGGGAGACCACCAAGGAAGTCCAAGGTCACTACTCAGAGGCAGGCAATGGCAAACCACCTCTGACCATCTCTTCCCTTGAAAATCCTATGGTGTCACCATAAGTCGGCTGTGACTTACTGGCAAAAATAAAATTCTGTTATATGTACACAGTACACGTGTCTCAGACATACATTCAGCGGGACTCTGGGCTTGATAGCTGATTCTGTAATGCTAGGTTCTGTTCCTGTTTGCAGTATGTTTTTTTTTTAAGGCTCACTCTTTTTTCTTTTTTAAGGCCCTGGGGAGAAGTCTAGGATCTGAGATTTTATCCTCGGGGCGTATTCTGGAGTATAAAACAACCCTCCTCCAGTGGCTGTCAGAAGCCATTGCAAATGGGGGGAAGGGGCTGCCTCAAAATCTCAAACGTTCTGAATGCCCCCCTCCCCACAAGATATCCCTCTAGAGAGCCAGTGTGGTGTAGTGGTTAAGAGCAATGAACTCTAATCTGGAGAACCAGGTTTGATTCCCACTTCTCCACATGAGCAGGTGATGCTAATTGGTGAACGAGGTTGGTTTTCCCACTCCTCTGCATGAAGCCAGCTAGGTGACCTTGGGCTAGTCACAGCTCTCTTAGAGCTCTCTCCGCCCCAGCTACCTCACAGGGTGTCTGTTGTGGGGAGGGGAAGAGGAAGTAATTGTAAGCCGCTCTGATTCTTCCTTAAGTGGTAGAGAAAGTTGGCATATAAAAACGAACTCCTTCTTCTTTTCTACTACTAACTGGCATGGAGAAAAATATCCTGGCCCTTTAACAGCGGCTTAGTGGGATGTTGCTTACCAGGTGACTCTGTTTACTTCCATGCTAGGAAATACTTCAGTTGCCCACATCCACACATTCAGCCTCTGTTAAAGGGACAGGACTTTTCTCCTGGCCTGTTGCCATCTCTGCCCTGTGGGGCCACATGGTCCCTGTTGACTGGAGTAAAGCTATCGCTCTCCATACCACCTGGCTCCAATGCAAACATGGCTGTATTGTGGCCCTTGGTGTCTCCAGGTAAAGGAACTCAGGGACCAAGTGTTGGTAAAGACCTCCCTCCATCAGAGACCCTAGAGAGCAGAAGCCAATCAGAGGAGACAGTACTGAGCTAAATGGGCCAATGATCTGATTTGCTCTCAGGAAGATTCTTATGGCCCACACTTTCACCCTTTGCAAAACAGGGGAATTGTGAGCTGTGCCCCACTCCCCCATTGCCCCTTTTGCTGGGGGGGGATGTCATTTGGGACCCTTGGGGCTGCTACCAGGACCACTCAGACCTAGGGTTGCCAAGTCCCCCCTGGCCACCAGTGGGGGATGAGGGTAAGGTTGCCAGATCCAGGTTGGGAAACTCCTGGGTATTTGGGGATGGAGCCTGGGGCAGACAGGAACCTCAGTGGGGTACAACGCCACAGAGTCCACCGTCCAAAGCATCCATATTCTCCAGGGGAACTGTAGTCTGAAGATTATCTGTAATGAGAGCCAGTGTGGTGTAGTGGTTAAGAGCGGTGGCTTGGAGCAATTGATCTGGAGAATCGGGTTTGATTCCCCACTCCTCCACATGAGTGGCAGATGCTAATCTAGTGAACTGGATTTGTTTACCCACTCCTACACATGAAACCAGCTGGGTAACCTTGGGCTAGTCGCACTCTCTCAGCCCCACCTACTTCACAGGGTGTCTGTGTTGAAATTATAGACTAGAAAGTAAGCAGATTGTGGTGATCTAGGACAGCTAGTTGACAGCTGAGATCACATGATGAAGTGATGGCTAATGCCAGCTCATCATGACTCTGCAGTAAAACTGGACAGAACAGGTTTTACCTGGGAGCGGGGCAGCTATCAGTGGATTGGCTGATAGACTGGGTCAGTAATGTATATAACTGTATGATATCTATACAGTGGTGTGGGGAGTATGGAGAAAGAGACTGGCGAAGCACTTTGATTCACTGTATAATAAATAGCACTAATTTAAACTGTGCTTGACTCTGCCGTATTCACTTGGACTGGGTGGCTAACAAAACTAATGAATGCCATCAGGGCTATGGGCCCAGCACGGTTCCTCTGCATTACACCCAGGAGGTTCTGAACGTGGTTGATACGTGGAACGTGGGCTGTGCAAATGGAGCGCAAGTGAATGTCTTCCGCGGAGTCAGACGGAGCTGAGGACGAGATAAGCCTGAGCAGTGAGAGCAGTGCGTCAGAGGAGGAGGAGGAGAGTGATACAGAGGTCAAGTGGCAGGGAGCTGAAAGCGAAATGGCTCAAGCTGCATCGGCGTTGCTTGTGGATAAGCTCACCTCTTCCAATTATAATGTCTGGGCTCAGGATGGAGCATTATCTCAAGAGAGAGGCGTTGTGGCAATATATCTCTGACCCACCAGACCCATCGACAGCGCTAGACGAGGCAAAAGACCAGAAGGCTCTGGCTATTATCGTGCTGAGTGTCAGATGATCAACTCATACATGTGTCTGGTAAGGCTAAAGTTAAACAAGCCTGGAACAGTCTAAAAGAAGTTTATGTGCAGAAGACAGCTGGCTCGTTAATCACTATAACAAGACGGTTATATAGAACTGTGATGCAGCCGGGGGAGTCGGTCCGGGAGCACATAAATAAATTAACTGAGTGCTTTCAAGAGTTGGAGCTAAGGGGAAAGACTCTCCAAGAAGAGGACAAAGTCTACATTATTCTGAGCTCCTTAACAGAACAGTTCAACATGCTCATTACTGCTTTGGAGGCTGTTGAAACTGATAAACTAACATTGGGTTACGTCACTGGCTGGATGCTGGAGCAGGAGCGGAGAGTGACCTCATCGCAGACTGGGCAGCGTTCCAGGAAGGAGGGAGGAGAGGAAAAGCAGCAGAGCAACACCGGCGCAGAGTGTGATGAAGCAAGAAAGCTGAGAGGAAGAGAGTTACAGTCCGTGGCTCTCAGGGTTCGCAAGTGTTTCCTATGTGGATCTATAAATCACCTGAAAAGGAACTGTCCTGACTTCAGAAAGAAGAGGAGAGATGAACTTTCGTCAAAGGGTCCTGCTGGAAGACAGAAGGCAGCGCTGGTAGTCACAGACAGAGATGAGTTCAAAGGAGTTTGGATTTTGGACTCTGGGGCTTCTCAAAATTTTTGTATCAGTGAGGAGCTATTGCAGAATGCACATGAATCCAGTTTACAGCATGTGAGTTTGGCTGACGGCTGGAACTCACAGGTGGTATGTGAAGGGAGTGTGGTATTTACTGCTTTAAATCATGTCTTTAAGGATGTAGTATGCGTGCCGGCCTTAGAGAATAACCTATTAAGTGTTTTTGCCCTAGATAAAGCAGGATTTACCGTTACTTTTGCTGGCAAGGCTTGCCATATAGCTAAAGATAACAAGGTGCTTTTAAAGGGAAAAATGTATAACAATGTCTGTGTGATAGATAATGTGCCAGTGGGGCTAAAACGGTTACTAACCAAAGTCCACATGATAGCTGTGTACATTTGTTACATCGGAGACTGGGCCACGTAGGCTATGACACTATAAATAAGACACTGACTTTGCTGGGAAAGGAAAAGGTGAAAGAGTGTGGAAACTTTCTAGACTGTGAAATCTGTAAAAGTACAAAATCTAAAGCCTATCCTGTGGCAAAGCACAGTCAGAGAAGGTCCCAGAAACCCCTACAACTCGTACATACCGATATTGTGGGCCCGTATGCTAAGAGTCATTCTAGTAATCGGTTTGCATTAATTATTACAGATGATTTTTCCCGGTTTACATGGGTGTATGTCATGAAACACAAGTCTGAAGTGTGTGACACATTCAAGTATTGGGCCAGGCGTGTGCAGAAGCAGCTAGGTCATGAGCTGGTTGCTGTACAGTCTGATATGGGTGGCGAGTACATGTCTAATGACTTTGCCAGGTGGTTGAAACAGCAAGGTGTGCAACACAGGATTGCCAATGTCTCGGTTCCTCAGGAAAATGGAGTGGCCCAGAGACATTGTGTAGTGCTGCAAACAATGATGCATTCCATGTTGCAGGATGCTAACTTGCCTATCAGTTTCTGGGCAGAGGCTTTGAAAGCTGCCTGTTATGTGTCAAACAGGGTTTGGACTAGGTCCATAAACAACATACCTTACAAGGTGCTCTATAACAAAGATCCTGGTTTGGGTTATCTAAGAGTATTTGTAACGAAGGCGTGGGTGAACATTCCTTTGAACCAAAGAGGGAAAGGAGGAGCAAGGTCCAAAAAATTACTCTTCCTTGGGTACCAAACAGGAATGAAGGCATACAGGTTTGCCAATGAGCATCAGGCTCTGAGTTACAGCAGATCTGCCAGTTTTTGTGAAGGCAGTAACTGGGCTAGAATACACGGTCATGAGGTGCATAAGCAGGTTGTGCTTCCTTGGGCAGAGAGCTCTCAGGATACAGATGGAATGGAACAGGAGGGGAATTCTCCTAGTAGTTCTTCATCTGAGAGTGGTCAGAATGTAAGGCAAATACCTCATGTGTCTAGCAGGTGTAACAAAGGTATTCCTCCTAAGAAATATGGGTATGATACAGCTGATGTGAATCATGTATATGTGAGAGAACCTAAGAATTATGCTGATGTGTTGTCCTATGAAGGAAGTGAGAAAGAGGCTTGGCTGGAAGCCATGCACACTGAATACAATTCACTTCAGGACAATGAGGTTTTCACAGCGTCAGAACTGCCTGCCAAAAGGGATGCCATTGGCTGCAGGTGGTTGTACAAGGTCAAGTATTTACCTGATGGGAAAATACACAGAAAGGCCAGGTTGGTGGCCAAGGGTTACTCACAAGTAGAGGGCAAGGACTTTGACGAGGTTTTTGCACCTACTGTGAAGGCTGAAACTTTGAAAATAGCACCGTGTAAAGCTGCAACAGATAAGATGCAGGTGCATCATTTTGACTTTACTACAGCTTACTTGAATGCCAGCCTCAGTGAGGATCTGTACATGCAGCAGATTCCAGGATTTGAGTGTGAAAGCAAGCAGAAGGTGCTAAGGCTGCATAAGGCTATTTGTGGGCTTAAGCAGAGTGCTCGTGCTTGGTCTCAATGTCTCAGCCGAGCATTGACAAATCTTGGGTTTGAGCAAGGTATAGCAGACCCATGCATGTTCAAGAAGCGTGTAGGTAACACAGACTGCATACTTTTAATTTACGTGGACGACCTTTGCTTTATGTTTAATGAAGATGAACAGCTGCAGTGGTTCAAGAAGGCTGCAGGAAGTCTGTTCAGAGTCAAGCACTTAGGAAGCATTCAAAATTATCTGGGAGTAGAAATGACAAGGCACCCAGAGGGATATTTTGAACTAAGTCAAGAAAATAAAATAAAGCAATTGGTATCTAAGTTTGGGATGAAGGATGCTAAGAGTGTTGAATCTCCCATGACAACAGGGTATACAAAGGAAGTTCCATGACAAAAATGTGTATCAATCCCTGGTGGGATCATTGCTTTATCTGGCTTGCTGGACTAGGCCAGACATATGCATAGCAGTGCATTTACTATGCCAGAAGTGTGCATGTCCATATACAAAGGACTGGTTAGCAGCTAAAAGAGTGTTGCGGTATTTAAAGGGCACATCTTCAATAAAATTGAGTCTGAAAGCAACCAAAGAGAAACAGGTCACAGTGTATAGTGATGCTAGTTGGGGTGACAGAAAGGATGGGAAATCTACTACAGGTGTTCTTGCATGGAGCCCTGGTTATGTGGAAATCGCTTAAACCCATGTGTCAACAAG
This sequence comes from Euleptes europaea, assembly GCF_029931775.1. NCBI lineage: Eukaryota > Metazoa > Chordata > Lepidosauria > Squamata > Sphaerodactylidae > Euleptes > Euleptes europaea. The sequence goes on along the minus strand of NC_079325.1, from coordinate 51,719,162 downwards.
TACCTGTGAGGCAGAGTATTCTGCACTAAGCGACTGTGTGATTCAGATAGAGTGGTTGCAGCAACTATTAACAGACTTGCATGTAAAATGGGATTCGCCCGTGAAAGTATACTGTGACAGTACTGCAGCACAGCAGTTAGCAGGGGATCAAGGAGTTAAGACAAGAAGCAAACACATCAACATCCAGTATCAGAATGTCAGGGAGGCTGTAAACAATGGGATTATGGAATTAATACATTGTGCATCTTGTGACAATACTGCTGGTGTTTTTACGGAGTGTTTAAATGTTGAAAAGTTTGTAACATGTAGACAATCTTTGGGGCTTACTTTTCTATTCTAGGAGGAGTGTTGAAATTATAGACTAGAAAGTAAGCAGATTGTGGTGATCTAGGAGACAGCTAGTTGACAGCTGAGATCACATGATGAAGTGATGGCTAATGCCATGACTCTGCAGTAAAACTGGACAGAACAGGTTTTACCTGGGAGCGGGGCAGCTATCAGTGGATTGGCTGATAGACTGGGTCAGTAATGTATATAACTGTATGATATCTATACAGTGGTGTGGGGCGTATGGAGAAAGAGACTGGCGAAGCACTTTGATTCACTGTATAATAAATAGCACTAATTTAAACTGTGCTTGACTCTGCTGTATTCACTTGTTAGACTGGGTGGCTAACAAAACTATTGAACACCATCAGTCTGATGTGGGGAGGGGAAGGGAAGGTGGTTGTAAGCAGGTTTGAGTCTCCCTTAAGTGGTAGAGAAAGTAGGCATATAAAAGTCAACTATTCTTCTAATTCTGGGGAATCCCCAGGTCCCACCTGCAGGCTGGCATCCCTATTTAGACCTGAGCTTTTCTGACGCTGCTTACCCAGGCAATGACCTGGTAAGGCTGTAAAGTATTCCAGGATAGAGCTCATTGGCTGGCAATAGCCAGCACTGGGTCTGCCTTGCCTGGCTTGCGGGTTTCTGCCCCTTGGGTTCCCTTCAGCCTCTTGCCCTAAGGGTTTGTGTCCCCCCTGCCGCCACTGCCAGCTCAGTTGAGATTGCTAAAGGTCCAGAGTCATGACCATGACCACCAGCAAGTCCTAGGCAAGCAAGAATCCAGGAGGGGCTGTGGCTGAGTGGAATAGCCTCTACTATGCATGCAGAAGGTCCCAAATTCAATCCCCAGCATCTCCCGTTAAAAGGACCAGGCAGGAGGTGATATGAAAGACCTCTACCTGAGATTCTGGAGTGCCATTGCAAGCAAGAATCCTGGAGGGGTGGTGGATCGGTGGAAGAGCCTCCACTTTGCATGCAGAAGGTCCCAAGCTCAGTCCCCAGCATCTCCTGTTAAAAGGACCAGGCAGGAGGCGATATGAAAGACCTCTATCTGAGACCCTGGAGAGCCATTGCCAGTGTGAGTAGACAATACTGAGTTTCATGGGCCAATGGTCTGATTCAGTGTAAGGCAGCTTCATGTGTTCAAGAATTCAGTCCCTAGGCTAAAGTGCTTTCTACCCCCGGGAAAGGGATCAATGGACTTGTGAAGAGGGCCACCCACTGGTCTTCCTGGCAGCAGTTCAGGCTTCTACAGCATAAGTATTCCTAAGATTAAGGCCACCAGCGAGGAAGTGAAACAACCCCCCAAGAGCAGAAATATTCGAAAGTCTCTCTTTTCTTTAAAGAAGAGAAATATTCCTAATTTTTTTGCTGTCAACGATGATTTTGTTTAATTGCATGGGAAAAAACACAATTAATGTGGCGGGGAGGAAATATAAAGCAAGAGCAACGGAATATCCCCTTTGGCTTAATTACCCTCATTATTAGCATATTTCAAGCTAATCAGCGGCGCTTTCAAGGGCGCCCTGTAGGGTTTCCTTGATTATTATGGGGCGAGACGTGAAAGTCAAAGAGGTATAGCAAGAATCTGGCAGAGAATCTGGGTGCGATGAGATCCTGGCTGGGCTGTACTCACCTTTGGAATCGGGAGGGGGTTGTTGGAGAAACAGCTGCTTTGAGTTAAAAAGGGAAGTACCCCTCTGGCCTCCCTCCCTGAGGATGCAGGAAGGAGCTGCTAGAGAGGTGGGCACCCCTACAGGAGTCTTTGGGGCAAGCCCAAAGGTTAGCTGTGTGCAGCTGGGCTTAGCAGTAAGAAAGCACTGTGTGGGGATAAGCTAGGGTTTGGAAATTCCTGGAGATTTGGGGGTGGAGCCTGGGGCAGGTGGGGTTTGGGAAGGGGAAGGACCTCAGCAAGGTATAATGCCATAGAGTCCACCCCCCAAAGCTGCCATTTTCTCCAGGAAAACTGCTCTCAGTTGTCTGGAGTCCAGTTGTAATTCCAAGAAATCTCCAGGCCTCACCTGGAGGCTGGCAACCCTAGGGATGGGGTAGGCAGAAATCTCAGCCTCCATTTAAAAAAGATTTTCTTCTGCTCAGAAAGAGCTCTGAGGAAGCGGGAAGTATTTCAGTCCCTGCCTCTGGACACGCTGCTTCGTAATTGGCTGTGAGAGAAACCAAGCTTGCTTATCCCACACTTTGCCTTCTGCATGGGGATTTCACCCGGGCTTTGCTCAGGGAACATTGAAGAGTCGGGTTAACAGAGGAATGGGAAGACCTGGACATTTTGAGGGCTGGGTGCGGGGTCATCTCGGAGGAAAAACTCACACATAACTCCAAGGAACGACCGAGACAGACCAGGGGCGAACATGAGTGAAAGTACCCATGCATAAACGACCTGAGCCAGGTACCCGAGTCTCATTGCCAGAGCTCCCGTTCAAGATCCTGTGCAGCTGACTGTCATTCAAAATGTGACCTTAACAGGCCTCCTCAAGACAGCTGTTTGCAATGCCTGGTGTGCTACCCATGGTGTGGCTGGCCCTTGCCTGGGGTTGGAAGAGGCTGCCCTCTCTGCGACGCTTCTGGAGGAGGCCCAAGGTGCCTTTTACAGACTGCTTGCTGCTGCTGGGGAAGGCCATCTTGTCTGAAATGATGAAGCCCTGGAGCAGCCGTGCCCTGTGAGCGAGAGCAGTGCCATTTTGAAAGCCTCCCGCCTTGCTGCCACTGGTGGTGGCGGAGCAGGAGGAAGCCAAGCAGAGGGGGCTGGGGTTGAGGTGGGGTGCAGAGGAAGCCCTCTGAGCAAAATAGTTCTGGTCAGCCCTTAATGGACAGAGGGAGAGGGTGTCAACAGACACTCTGCATCAGATTGCTCCTGCAAAGGCCAGATATGCCTGTAGCGGCTGGGGTTGCTCAGAGAAGGCTGTGAGCCCAAGCCAGGCCTGGAAAGAAGCACAAAGCTGTGGTGTTTTCTAGGGCTTTTCCTTGAAAGTGAGAGATTCAAAACAGACAAAAGGAAGTATTTCTTCACACAACGCATAGTGAAATTGTGGAACTCCCTTCTCAGGATGTGGTGATGGCTGCCCACCTGGAAGGCTTTAAGAGGGGAGTGGACATGTTCATGGAAGAGAGGGCTATCCATGGCTACTAGTCAAAATGGGTACTAATCATGATGCATACCTATTCTGTACAGTATCAGAGGAGCATGCCTATTACATTGGGTGCTGTGGAACACGGGCAGGATAATGCTGCTGCAGTCGCCTTGTTTGTGGGCTTCCTGGGGGTACCTGGTTGGCCACTGTGTGAACAGACTGCTGGACTTGATGGGCCTTGGTCTGATCCAACAGGGCTTTTCTTATGTTCTTATTCCTATTATATTAGGTGCCGTGGAACACAGGCAGGATAATGCTGCTGCAGTCATCTTGTCTGTGGGCTTCCTTGAGGCACCTGGTTGGCCCTGTGTGAACAGACTGCTGGACTTGATGGGCCTTGGTCTGGTCCAGCAGGGCTTTTCTTATGTCCTTATGACGTTTGGGTTTCTGGAGTTGTGTTAATTGCGTATTAATTCGGATGTAGTTTTTCTGTTTTATTTGATTTTGGATTTTATCTTATCACCGTCCGTTAGAGAATCTCTGGTCCTGTCATACCCCTCCCTGAGGCCTTTTTGTTATAGAAAGACAGAGTATCAATACATAGAAGAACATCAACTGGGGTTGACATCCTCACTAATGCCTGGGGGCTGCCTTGGTTGGGATGGCCAGGAGGCGAAGGGCATACTGAATCCCACTTGACATTTCCCAGGTTATCTGTTCCACTCTTGCTGGGGGTGTAAGGCCTGGCAGGAGCTTTGTGAGGACACAGTGAAGCATACGCCGGGGCCCAACTCTAGTTTTTGTGAGAGCGCTGGTTTCCCCGACAGTCCACTGCAGCGCCTCTAAACGCCCCCCTTGACTGCTTTTCCATCGGCAGCTCTGGTCAAAAGGGAGGACTTGGGCGTGCTGTGATGCTGCTAAAGAAGTTGGGGAGAACTCCGGTTTAAATTGGATTGGCAAGCCTTCGCGGGGCGGACCCCCTGGCAGCCGCTAGCCCCTCTTGAAATGACACATCAAAGAGGGGAGTGGGAGACAGGCTGTTTCTGAGAGCAGCATGAGGCACCTTTGTAAAGTGACAGCCTCAAAGCCGAGGATCCGGGCTCCAGCCGCGAGAGGCGGCAGGAAGCTTTGACGTGCCGCCCTGCGGGACCGGCAGACTTTCAAGAAACACAGCACTTTCTTTTCCCCCTTCTCTTTATACCTGTGTGGATCGGGCTGCCTTCAGAATGGCGGCTTTTGAGAGAATTGCCAATTGAAGGCATTTGGGACCCCGGAAAAGGCCTAATTGGGTCATTGTGTCCGTCCCACACTCTCCTGCCATATGTTTGCACTTCATAGTGTTGCCTGGATGGTTTGTGCCCAGTGCTCTTGGAAGGTTCTCTCCCAAACGAAGCATCCGCTAGCCGCTAGGCAGCTGCAGTGTCATCAGATACAGGGAATCTTTCTCGGTCCCACGAGGGTCCATGGGGCTTGAATGGGAACCTCGTGGCACAGGCCTTGGGGCCTCAGAGCCATCCTTGAGCACAGAAAGGGAGCAGAGGTGTGCAGGATCAGCCCCTGTTCTGTACTGGCCCAGCCGAGTACCCAAGGCCTTCTCCTCTGGAATGGTCACCAGAGCAATATTTTCAATCTCCTGAACGTCATTCTCAGCTTCCGTATCCAGCATTAACTCCACCAGCCTCAAGGATCCTCTAGCTGGAGAATACACCCTCCCAGCATTCCCGGCTGACATCAGCTGCAGCCCGTCCCTGTTTGACCCCCTCTCCTGTGCAGGTGGGGGGTATTCTCCATCCCTGGGAGTTTCGTTCTGACAGGTGTGTGTGTGACAGTAGGCTGGTGCACTTGGCATCTACGCGCGTGAACGTGTGCACTGGGCTAGTGTTCCCACAGAGGGTGGGCAACTCATGGAAGACTGTGTGGCACTGACCCCAGTGCCCAATTGGAGGAGAAGGTGTCCCTGTGCTGGCAGAGAATCGAGAGAAGTAACTGGTCAGAATGTATAAAGAACAGCAGTGGGGAGGCAGCCCCACACCGGAACCCCCAAGTGGCTGTCACGGTTAGGCCTTGGAGGCCATGAACAGCTTTGCCTGGGAGACCTCGGCGGCATTGGCCTCACAGGATTCTCCCCATTTGCTTGCGTACATTGGGGGAGACATGCCCCAAACATGACTTCTGAAGAAGAAAAAGAAGAGGAAGAGGAGGAGTTGGTTTTTATATGCCGACTTTTTCTACAATTTAAGGAAGAATCAAACCGGCTTACAATCTCCCCACAACAGACATCTTGTGAGGTAGGTGGGGCTGAGAGAGCTCTAGGAGAGCTGTGACTAGCCCACGGTCACCCAGCTGGCTTCATGTGGAGGAGTGGGGAAACCAACCCGGTTCACCAGATTAGCGTCCGCCGCTCATGTGGAGGAGTGGGGAATCAAACCCGGTTCTCCAGATTAGAGCGCATTGCTCCAAACCACCGCTCTTACCCATTACACCACGTTGGTGTAGCATCGGTTTCAGAGGGTATCCATGTTGATTTGCAGTAGAACAGTTAGATTTGAGGCCAGTAGCACCTTAGAGATTTTCTAGAAGATTTTCTAGAATTGCTGTGATGGCTGGTTGGTAACAGGCCGATCTATAGTCTGAGGAAGGCACGAAGGGTACATGTGTCCGACTCACAACTGTGAGTGCCCACAAGATAGTCTGGAAATGCAGGTAGTATTAGTGCGAAGGGTAGAAGCAGTAGCCAAGTCGATCAGTCTGGAAGCACAGAGGGAGAGGCAAGGTGAGATGGAGAGAATTGACAAAGAGGACTATTTCTCCCTCTTCCAGAATACTAGAACTCGAAGGCATCCCATGAAAGGGAAGGGGCTGTGGCTCAGTTTGTAGACCATCTGCTTGGCATGCATAAGGTCCCAGGTTCAATCCCCGGCATCTCCAGTTAAAGGGACTAGGCAAATAGGTGATGTGAAAGACCTCTGCCTGAGACCCTGGAGAGCCGCTGCTGGTCTGAGTAGACAATACTGACTTTGATGGACTAAGGGTCTGATTCAGGATAAGGCAGCTTCAAGGGGAAGGGTCGTGGCTCAGTGGTAGAGCATCTGCTTGGCATGCAGAAGGTCCCAGGTTCAATCCCCAGCCTCACCAGTTAAAGGGGCTAGGAAAGTAGGTGATGTCAAAGACCTCTTCCTGAGACCCTGGAGAGCTGCTTCCAGTCTGAGTAGACAATTCTGACTTTGATGGACCAAGGGTTTGATTCAGGATAAGGCAGCTTCATGTGTTCATGTGAATATCTCCATGTAAAACTGTTGGGCAGTAGATTTAGGATAATCAAAAGGAAATACTACTTTTTCGCAATGATGGATTACAATGTGGAATTTGCTGCCAGAGGATGGCAAGCATGTGTGTCTGTGTAAAGTGCCGCTAAGTCACAGCTGACTTCTGGCAACCCCACTTTCAAGGCAAGTGAGAAGCAGAGGTGGTTTGCCATTACCTTCCTCTGTGGCGTCTTCCTTGGTGGTCTCCCTTCCCAGTACTGATCCTGCTTAGCTTCCGAGATCTGACGAGATCGGGCTATAGCCTCCCCACCACAAGCATAGCTGTGTTTAAAAAGGGATTAGGAAGCTTCACGGAGGACAGGTCTATCAGTGGCTACTAGTCATGGTGACTAAAGGGAACTTCCACATTCAGAGGCCGTATACCTCTGAATCCCAGTGCCAGGGGGCAACATCAGGGGAAGGCCTCGGCCTCTATGCCCTGTTTTTGGACCTCCAGAAGAACTGCTTGGCTGCTATGTGAGACAGGATGCCTGACTAGATGGACCACTGGTCTGATCCAGTGGGGCTCTTCTTACATTCTTATGTTGTCCTGGTTGAAGGTGTAGCAGCAGATCCTGGATCTCCATAGCCGGCAGTAACACAGAAGTTGCTCTCTCAAGGTGGCTGGCCTAATCGCTTTTGAGGTGGCTCTGAAAGCTATCAAGGATTTCCAAAATAAACGTGAACCAACGTCAGACATCTTGGGAGTTGCTGGGTAGACTCTAGCTTGCCAGGAGACAAGTAAACCTGTCCACTTATTTAATGTACCGCTGAGAGTTAAAAAAGGCTTACTAGGTTCAAATTTCAAAAACTACAAAGGTGCTCGCAGGCTTTAAAAGATTGGGGACCCCTGCTGTAGCTTTTTGGCGAAGGATTCCAGCCAGTGTGGTGTAGTGGTTAAGAGCGGTGGTTTGGAGCAGTGGCCTCTGATCTGGAGAACCAAGTTTGATTCCCCACTCCTCCACATGAGCGGCGGAGGCTAATCTGGTGAACTGGATTTGTTTCCCCACTCCTACACATGAAGCCAGCTCGGTGACCCTGGGCTAGTCCCAGGGCAAAAACGCATGGTCGCTTTAGCCTCCTTTATTCCCTGTTTCAGCCAGGATTCAGCCAGGATCGAACGCACGTTCGGCGAAAACACATGTGTTCAATCCTGGCTGAATCCTGGTTGAAACAGAGGCTAAAGCAACCATGTGTTTTTGCCCACGCTCAGCCCAACCTACCTCACAGGGTGTATGTTTTGGGGAGGGGAGGGGAAGGGAAGGTGTTTGTAAGCCGGTTTGATTCTTCCTTAAGTGGTAGAGAAAGTCGGCATATAAAAACCAACTCTTCTCCTTCTTCTTCTTCTGTCTCTCTAGTCATTTTGGGGGGTGGTTAGTTCAGCTTTAGGAAGCGTTTAACTGGCCTTTGCCCACAGAGCTTGTGTGTTAAATTTCCTTTTGGGGCTGCATTGTTAATATCTGACCTATCAAATGTTTTGTTCTTTAGGCAATTCCCCCCCAAGTGTGGGCTGATGTGATTGAGGAACAGCTGCAGTCAGAGGAGTGCGTTGAACGTGTAAGTGTGTTGGGATCCTTTCCCTGGAGGATTAGACAGTGGGGTGAGGGAGGGGTCTGTATTAAACTAGAACGCGGGGGTCATCTGCTGAATCTCAAAGGTGAGAGATTTAAAACAGACAAAAAGAAGTGTTTCTACGCACAACATATAGTTAAATTGTGGAACTCCCTGCCCCAAGATGTGGTGATGGCTGCCAACTTGGAAGGCTTTAAGAGGGGGAGTGGACATGTTCATGGAGGATATGGCTATCCATGGCTACTAGTCAAAATGAATACTAGTCATGACGCATACCTATTCTCTCCAGTATCAGAGGAGTATGCCTATTATATTAGGTGCTGTGGAACACAGGCAGGATGATGCTACTGCAGTTGTCTTGTTTGTGGGCTTTCTAGAGGCACCTGGTTGGCCACTGTGTGATCTGACTGCTGGACTTGATGGACCTTGGTCTGATCCAGCAGGGCTTTCCTTATGTTTTTATGTTCTTATAGGTCTAGGAGGGGGGCAGTAGATGACAATAGAGCAGAGTTCAGTTTTAAAGAGTTCTCAGAGCAAAGCAAGGCATTTGGCCAGACTGTGGACAGGACCGCTTCCTTGGACGTGCGCAGAGAGATACTAGAAGAAGAAGAAGTAGAGTTGGTTTTTATATGCTGACTTTCTCTACCACTTAAGGCAGAATCAATCCGGCTTACAATAACCTTTCCCTTTCCCTCCCCATAACAGACACCCTGTGAGGTTGGTGAGGCTGAGAGATCGTGACTATCGGCCAAGGTCACCCAGCTGGCTTAGTGTAGGAGTGGGGAACAAATCCAGTTCACCAGATTAGCCTCCACTGCTCCTGTGGTGGAGTGGGGAATCAAACTTAGTTCTCCAGATCAGACTCCACCACTCCAAACCACTGCTGTTAACCACTACACCATGCTGGCTCTCTAAAAAGAATGACTGAGAATGAGGAATCAGTTCTTTTTGAACGACTGTAGGAATGCCAGGACCATTGCATTCATTTTAGCATCTCCCTCGGTGCTGGGAGTTTGGAGCATTATTAGCAGAATCAAGGGGAAGAAGAGGATGTGCATATGCTGATCATATAGTACTGAGAGGATCAAACGGGGAATGCGGGTAGCTCCGTTGACTGCCTGGGGCAACTGGCGGAGTTCCGCTTAGGCAGACCTGATAAACAGGCAACTTTTTAAAAAATCTATGCATGACATTGGTGGTTAATGGGTCTTGAATGAGCAGTGAGTCATGGTGGGCAAGGGAGTACTTTTCATTACTTACCACTAGCAGCATTTCAGCTGTTATTACAGCCATACTTTATTCGTGAACTGTCCGAAGCAACCATTGGCTGCTGGACTTTACCCTTACAGGTGATATCTCTCTGTAAAACTAAACCAGGAAAATGTTTCACAACTACATTAAAACATATGAAACGCTTCTCATATGAATAAAAGTTAGTGTGAGTAGAACCTACAAAGCAAACAAGTGTTAGATGAAAACATTTGATCCAACTCCTTTAATATTTTTCATAATTAAAATTCAGGCTACAAAACTAACCAGGCGGCATCAGAGCTTTAGCACGAATTTTCAGAGCTGCTGAAATATCTTTAACAGCTACTGCAGCCCTCCAGTCGTTACTCACAAGAATATTTTAAGGATGGTAATCTGCAGAACAAACAGGGAAGGTAATTAGGACGGGCTTGGTGTAGAGCGTGCAGAAAAACAAAGAACAAATTCTGTTATTATTACAAGCTGTTATAAAAAATGTTGCATTTGTCATTCTAAAGAAACAGTCATGATAGACTTGTATATTTATTAGCCTCCTTTCTACCTTGTGGAACTCAGGGCAGCTTACAGTGTAAATAAAACAATTCTTATAAAAAACACATAAAAGACCTTGGTTCTCTTCCGAGGAGAGGCTGTGGCTCAGTGGTAGAGCATCTGCTTGGCATGCAGAAGGTTCCAGGTTCAATCCCTGGCATCTCCAGTTAAAGGGACTAGGCGAGTAGGTGATGTGAAAGATCTCTACCTGAGACACTGGAGAGCTTAGAAGAGGGGTCGTGGCTCAGTGGTAGAGCATCTGCTTGGCATGCAGAATGTCCCAAGTTCAATCCCTGTTGGGGACGAATCCATGCTGGCTTGTCCAGATCACCAAGTTGTCCTTCAGATGCTCACAGACTGACCCCTTTAAAATCTGCTCCAGTATCGTCACTGGGACAGAGATAAGACTGACTGTAGTTTCTTAGGTCATCCTCTCTTTTTTGAAGACTGGGATAACATTCGCCCTCCTCCAGTCTTGTAGCACATCTCCCATCCTCCAGGAGGTCTGGAAGATGATGGACAAGGGCTCTGAAAGCTCTCTAGAAAGTTCTTTGAGAGCTCTCAGGTGCATACTGTCTGGCTCGATGGATTTGTATACATCCAGTACATGCACAAGATTACAAATGGAATAAGGGTGACGAAGTTATTGTATAGAGAGGCCAGAAAACCTCCAGGATATAAGCTTATTGCACGACGCTGCAGAACAGAGAAATCCAAGATCCAGTCAAAAGAGTCAACCAGCCCCTCAGTCGGAGCAGACATGGACCGCTCACAACTGCTAGGGGAAGTGATGAAATGAGATGAATGGATAGAGGGACAGTTAGGGCCTGACTAGACATGACATTGCCCTCATATCTGCCCCCAGACCCATCAGCCAGATCTGTGCCACAAGTTCTGTGCTCAGAACATAAGTCTCAGGCCCACACAAGCCCAGTTGGGATTGGGACTGTGGCAGATGTGGGGGACTTATGTCTTCCCCCTTGTGCCATTGTATTGGCTTGAAGTAGACCTGGGAATCGATTATTTCTCCTGTGGAGGAAACGTATGGGTAGTCAATTAGTACTTGGGGGCCAAGTAACAGCTCCTGGGGCCCATTTAAGGTTGGGGACATGATGCAGAGGGGAAGGCTTAAGCCCTTCTCCTTGTGTGCAAAGGTCCTGGTTTGAATCAGGCCCACGCACACCTGGAAATTAAGTTCCGAGCAATTCCCGGCACACTGCTAGTCAACAGGACCCAGCGTGGGGGACACGCAAGGACAATGCAATGTAGAGTTAGGCCTTATTGAGCCCGAGTTTGATTATGTCGAATGTGCATGTGAATTTCAACTCACCAACGTTACCCTGGAGTATCCCTTTGAGTTTCAATGTCTGTGGTTGCAGTCAGACTTGAGTCCAAAATGGAAATCATTCCCTCAATTATAATGATGGATCCAGACCACATTCTTGCCATCCCATTGTTTTTTTCTATTCCCACTCCCCGTATTTATTATCTGTAACTGTGGCAGCAACCTCTTCAGTGATTTACTTTTTGCTTCTTTCCTTCAGCTTCCAGCTTAATTAACTACTCCCTGTTCATTGGGGTTGCTGTATCATTCGTGAATCAATAGTTTAATTATCATTTTTTCTTCCTGGGGAAGAGGCATAATTACTGCTTTCACTTTGCGGCCAAACAATATCTCATCGTTTATTTTATTCTGTTTATTTTTATTATCATGATATTGTAATCATGAAACTACAGCCATAAAGATATATTTTAATCGCTTTGATTGCTAAGTAAAAAGCAGTATTTAACTCCTTCTCCCCTCCCATGGATGAAAAACTGATAGTTAACTGTTGATGTAGGAATACCACAGCAGCTCAAGTGAACAGGAAGTAACAGCAACAACAAGAAAAGTTGGTCTGTATAGCTTGCTTTTCCTCTACCTCTCTACCTTTAAGGAGTCTCAAAGCGGCTTTCAATCACCCTCTCCCCACAACAGACACCTTGTGAAGTAGGTGGGGCTGAGAGAGTTCGGAGCAAACTGTGACTAGCCCAAGGTCACCCAGCAGGCTTCATGTGGAGAAGTGGGGAAACCAACCCAGTTCACCAGATTAGTGTCCACCAGTCTTAACCACTCCACTACGCTGACTCTCTTAGCTGCTCTGCCACTTAGAGATGAGCTGGGCATCACAGTCCATCTGGAGGCATGGTTCCCATATTGTTTTTGTCTTTGTAAGCTGTCGTGGGCATAATATGTTCAAAAGGCAGGGCATGCATCCTTGAAATAAATAAACTGGAGCGTCCCCATTTCAAATTCCAACGTTAATGAAACTACCTGCCACCGTAACAGGTGATAAAATAGTCCCCTTTTTGTTGGTGGATCAAGATCCAAGTATAACACTGGCGGTGCCAAGTGTCTCTCCACCATATTTTCCTTAAAGAAACAGGGGGGAAAACTCCCTATTAACTGCTCAGGACCTGTGGGTCATGGGAGCTTGAAAAGGAAAGGAAATAAATAAAATAGGTGAAGGAAGGAAGGAAGGAATTCCCACTTTCTCATTTCCCACCCATTCTCATTTGTGACTGATGTGCACGCAGTGGGCTCTTCATTTGCTCCACATACTGGAGGGGAGCAGAATTTAAGTTTTGGCGGAGGAATCCCCAAACAGGTAAAATAAGAGAGATTCAGGATCAGGATCGCCTTCCCTGTTAAAGCTAATTATCAGCCTCATGGGGCTGATGCTGGGGGGGAACTGAGGAAGGAGATTCCTGTGCTGTCCTTCCATACTTTTTCCCCATGCTATTTCCCCCGTCTAATTCCTCTGCCCCACAGTTAGCTTTGCTTAGCAAAAGGAGTCATATCTGTTCCTGTTGAAATCCCTTCTCTCAATGCCAGCCCTCTCATCTTTGGAGCATTTCATGGGTTGATTTTTTTTAAAGTGAGAAATCCCGATCCCAGACCTTCTGCGCCTTGCCCAGCTTGGCCCTCCAAATCTGCCTCCTGAGGTGTGCATCTCACAGTGTTTCACACCGGTGGTTGCTTCCACTCACTTCTCAAATGGTGTTGGTAGAAAGTGTTGTCAAGTCACATCTGGCTTATGGTGACCCTGTAGGATTTTCAAGGCAAGAGACATAGGTGGTTTGCCATTGCCTTCCTCTGTATAGCGACCCTGGACTTCTTTGGTGGTCTCCCATCCAAGTACTAACTCAGTCTCATCAGATCTCAGAAGCTAAGCAGGGTCAGCCTTGGTTAGTATTTGGATGGGAGACCACCAAGGAAGTCGCTACACAGAGGCAGGCAATGGCAAACCACCTCTGTTAATCTCTCGCCTTGGAAACCCTATGGGGTCACTGTAAGTCGGCTGTGACTTGACAACACTTTCCACTTCTCAAATAGTCCTATTTAAATCACTGCAGGTGTCTTTGAAGGAATATTTATGTAACATGGTATAAATAAATAAAGAAGTTTAAAAATATCATAATGCATATTTAACTAAAGGTATGTTAATCAGAGAGGTGGGATCTGTGCTAAATAAATAAATCAACCCAATCAAAGGATATGTTATTAACTCATCTGTGGACTTTTCCCCCCCAAACTGTGATTGTTACAAAATGAATCCCAGACAAGAGGAAGCAGTCACTTATTAATAAACTTTGAAAATCCAAAATAAAACTCTTGCTACTTCCTTTGTTCCAACTATCCCTATTTGCAGTCCAGGTTTTCTGATCTCTATCCCTGTTAAAGCATTTTTTTTTAATGTGGCTTTGCATTTTGAAGGTGTCCTGTTAAATGTGTTAGCATTACTTGCTAGAGCTGTCCTCTTTCAGGATTCAGATGCCTTTCCATTAGGATAGCCAGCATGGTGTAGTGGTTAAGAGCGGTGGTTTGGAGTGGTGGACTCTGATCTGGAGAACCGGGTTTGATTCCCCACTCACCACATAAGCGGCAGACTGGTGAACTGGATTTGTTTCCCCACTCCTACACATGGTGCCAGCTGGGCGACCTTAGGCTAGTCACACTCTCTCAGCCCCGCTTACCTCACAGGGTGTCTGTTGTGGGGAGGGGAAGGGAAGATGACTGTAAGCCGGTTTGATTCTTCCTTAAGCGGTAGAGAAAGTCAGCATATAAAAACAAACTCTTCTTCTTTGCGTTCACCCTGCTGATTGCTCTAGTGCATCTAAAAACCAACTCCTCCTCCTCCTCCTCCTCCTCTTCCTCCTCCTCCTCTTCTCCTTCTCCTTCTTGTCTCTTGCTCTTGTGCCGTCCTTCCCTCATGGATGGAGTTGAGATTCAGAGGCAGCCTTAGTGCTTCTGGAACTAGAATCGCTGCCTTCCCCATCAGGGCCATCCCAGGCTCAAGCAATAGATGGCCTTTGCCCTGTGCCATGGCCACTTTGGCACTCAAACCCCTAACATTCTGGCGTTTTGGGGGTTTGAGTGCTAAAGCAGCCACAGCAATGCAACGCTTCCCGAGTTAACCCAGAAGTGACGTGAAGACATCGCACATGACTGAGAGCACATGTGCGATCCCCGCTCTTAGCAGGGCATTGCCAGATCCCTCTTCACCACCGGCGGGAGGTTTTTGGGGTGGAGCCTTAGGAGGGAGGGGTTTGGGGAGGGGAGGGACTTCCATGCCATAGAGTCCAATTGCCAAAGTGGCCATTTTCTCCAGGTGAACGGATCTCTATCGGCTGGAGATCAGTTGTAACAGCAGGAGATCTCCAGGTACTACCTGGACGTTGGCAAGCCTACCCACCTGGCAACCGTACTCCTTCCAGTGGGGAGGGAGACTATGAGTGGCCACCCCAGGACCTGAGGTAGCTGCCCTGCATGCCCCATGGTTAAGACTGCCCTGCCAAGATTGAAGACTTCCTAGTTTAGGTATTCTTCAAACTAATCACGGCAGTTTAGAATTCTGGTTTATGGTCAAGCAAGAAACCCTAGTTTGTTACAACATGAATATCTGGCTGTGTCAATAAACCCAATGGCTAGATCAAATGCATCCTGAATCAGGAAATGTTCATGGTTTCTTTGTGACATCTTCAGGACCTCTGGCCCTAATCTTTGAGAATTCTTGGAGACCGGGCAAGGTGCTAGAAAACTGGAGATGGGAAACGTAATCCAAGTCTTCATAAAAGGGAGGAAGGTGGACATGAGAAGCTGCATGCTAGTCAGTTTGACATCAGTACCTGGTAAAACTCTGGAGCAGATTACTAAGTGGCCAAACTGTGACCATCTAGGAAAGAATAAATTGACGGCTAGGCTCCATCTTGGGTCAATCACGAATGCAGTGTGCCTAACCAACCTTCTCTCCTTTTTTGATAAAGTAGCTAGTTTGTTATCTGGATTTTGGCAAAGTGTCCAGTTGCCCTAATAAACTCATGCCCATGTGCCACCGAAATCTCTCTGCTTTCTGCGTGAGTGCGTACTCCCATTTCCTGATTTCAGTCACTGAGCAGTTAAGATGCCAGAAGCCCTAATAATGGAGACATGTTCTGCTCTCAAAGCAGATCGGAGGTCTTGAAGAGGACTTAGGGCGTACCCCAGGGATCTTCCCTGTCTCCTTTACCAGTTAAAACACAGAGTGGAAGAGTCACTCAACATTCATCTCCCCCCCCCCACCTGATTTATCTAACTTCCCTATTGGCCTTGAAAGAGAGTTGGACAGGTACAGAGAAGTCCATGCACGGTTTGGATTGCCAGGCTAGGGGGATTCCAGGTCTAATCTCTTCCATATAATTAATTCTTTATTTTACAAATTCTGCCTGCACAGTAGTCACCATCCAGCATCTGGGGGGATATAAAACCTGTAAAGTTACTTTTAGTCCATTAAGTACATTTGTTAAACCCTCTTTCTCGTCTGCCCTCCCGTCTTAAACGGGCAGACCTTGTCTTTTTAGGGTGTCTTGGTTCTTGTTATGTTCCCCCACCTCCCCATTTCCCCTCTGCCACAGGGAAATTGCAATTCCCTTTGAATAGTTCCAGGGAAACAGAGGCGAGAGATTTGATGGGAAATCTAAGTGACTGGAAAGTGGTTGTCAGTTTGCCCATACAAAATACTGTGTGCCTTAATCCATAATTTATCCACTCATTTTGAATTTGCAAAGTAGAATTAAATTTTTGCATTGCAAATCACTCGCGCTTGAATTATTTGGGTCTGCCTGATTTCTCTGAGAGCTCTTTAAAACGGAGCTGCTTCAGTTATTTGTCTGTTTGTTTACCCGTCTCTCCCTCCCTACTGATGATACACATTTATCCCAGCGGGCCAAAAATCTTGTGCTGCTTTCCTGTATTTGCATAAATGCATCTAAATGCATGCAGGAATTAGAGCTCTAAGGTTCAGTACAGACATCGGGCTAAACCATAGGTGAGGACGTTTACCAAGACGTGGTGCAAAGTCCAATTGCCAAGCCGTGGTTTGCAATCCGATGGTGAGCTAGAACCAGAAACTGCGATTCGAAGTAGGTTTACAAACTACGGTTTGTGCGAACTGTGATTAGGTGCTGCATTTGAAATGATACAACAAGCTTCGGGAACCTTCTTATATACCTTACAAATGTGAGTGCAGGCAGAGAACCAAACAAAACACTGTCACTGTAGTGTTGTAGTGGTTAAGAGCAGTGGTTTGGAGCGGTGGACTCTGATCTGGATAAGTGGGTTTGATTCCCCACTCCTCCACATGAGCGATGGAGGCTAATCTGGTGAACTGGATTTGTTTCCCCACTCCTACACATGAAGCAGCTGGGTGACCTTGGGCTAGTCACAGCACTCTCAGCCCCACCTACCTCACAGGGTGTCTGTTGTGGGGAGGGGAAGGGAAAGAGGATTGTAAACTGGTTTGATTCTTCCTTAAGTGGTAGAGAAAGTCAGCATATAAAAAAAAAAACTCAAACCAACTGTGATTTATTGATTTTCCCGAGCAATCTTAGGCAGAGTTACACCTTTCTAAGCCCATTGGAGACACTGGGCTTAGAAAGGCGTAATTCCGTTTAGGGTTGCACTGTGGGTTCTTTCTTATCCTGCTCTTCCTCTAGGGAGCCTGGTGTGGCACACCTAGTTCATTTTCATGGCTTCTGTGCAGTCTCACATGGGACCTTTTGAAGAAGAACCTACAGTTTTAGAAAGTGAAGTGAAAGCTGCACTGAGAGCAATTATGAGAAACAAATCACCAGGAGCAGATGGGATATCAATAGAGCTATTCCAAGCCACAGAAACTGAGTCCATCAAAATCTTGACAAGAATATGCCAACAAATATGGAAAACAAAACAATGGCCCACAGACTGGAACTACTTGATTTACATTCCAAGTCCCAAAAAAGGAAATGCCAAAGGTTGCAGCAACTATCAGACCATCACATTAATTTCTCATGCGAGTAAAGGGATGCTCAAAATCTTACAACAAAGTCTGTTACCTATATGGAACTAGAAATACCTGATGTTTAAGCTGGATTCAGGAAAGAAAGAGGCACTAGAAATCATATTGCAAATTTAGGTTGGTTACTGGAGCATTTGAGAGCATTTCAGAAGAAAATCAGCTTGTGTTTCATAGATTACAGCAAAGCTTTTGACTGTGTGGATCATGAAAAGCTATGGCTGGTTTTAAAGGAAATGAATGTGTAACAGCATCTGATTATTTTGATGCGCAACCTGTACTCTGGACAAAAGGCTACTGTTAGGACAGAATATGGAGAAAAATAATGGTTTCCAATTGGCAAAGATGTTGGACAAGGATGTATATTATCTCCCTATCTCTTCATTCTTTATGCAGAACATATCATAAGGAAAGCTGGATTAGATTTAGATGAAAGTGGAATGAAAATTGGGGGAAAGGAACATTAGCAATTTGAGATATGCCGATGATACTAAGTTACTGGCAGAAAATAGTGAAGTAACGATTCCTGCTAAAAGTTAAAGGAGAAAGTGCCAAAGCAGGACTACAGCTGAACATCAAGAAGACAAAAGTAATGACTACAGGAGAATTACTCAACTTTAAGGTGGACAATGAGGAAATTTAAATTGTTCACGACTTTCTGTTCCTTGGCTCCATCATCAACCAAAAGAGAGACTGCAGCCAAGAAATCAGAAGGAGATTGAGACTGGGAAGGGCAGCCATGAAGGAGCTAGAAAAGATTCTGAAGTATAAGGATGTGTCACTGGCAACCAGGATCAGGTTAATTCATGCCATAGTATTCCCTATTACTATGTATGGGTGTGGAAGCTGGACAATAAAGAAAGCTGACAGGAAAAAAGTAGATTCCTTTGAAATGTGATGTTAGAAGAGAGTGTTACGGATACCGTGGACCGCCAAAAAAAAATATCAGTGGGTTCTAGATCAAATCAAGCCTGAACTGACCCTAGAAGCTAAAATGACTAAACTGAGCATACTTTGGTCACATTATGAGAAGACAAGGGTCACTGGAAAAGACAATAATGCTAGGAAAAGTTGAAGGCAGCAGGACAAGAGGAAGACCCAACAAGATATGGATGGACTCTATAAACTTAAGGAAGCCATGACCCTCAATTTGTAAGACCTGAGCAAGGCTGTTGAAGATAGGATGTTTTGGAGGACATAGATTCATAGAGTTGCCATGAGTCGGAAGTGACTTGATGGCACTTAACACTCCCCCCCTCATTACTTGCCTCAGATTGCTGCTGTCCGCAGAGATTGTATCCACACAACATCGCATCGGAACAGGCTTGGCGATTAGCAGCTATTACACGCAAGTCTTCTCTTTTATTGGGCTAGCTTAAAATTTCCATTTGAAGGGAAACCATTCTCCATCTCGTGCACCCCTTTAGAGAGGAAAAAAACCCTCAAAAATTAATCTTTTTGAGGCTGTAGGTTTGCTGCTTGAGCTGGATTTATGTTCTCAAGCTCGTAACGTGAGTCAGTATTTTATACTTGAAAAATGTTAATAGATGGCAGGGAAGCAGGCTGTCGGACCACAGAACCACCAGCTGTTTGTTTTATTTCTCCTAGCGGGGTCATTCGACTGGCATTAATTGCCCAGTTTTCATCCTGCCGGTGGTAGGAGTGCCGGATTTTCTGTGCCATTGTTTTGACACTCTCGGGTTTATAGATGTCACTTGCACCCTCGAAGGAGTATGGTTTTATTGATCGATGGCTCTGCAGGGACCCTGCATTGCATGTTCTCCTAATACAAATGCAGTTAGGGTAGTGGGAGATCGCACAGGGAGGTCTTACAGCACGCCGAGAAAACGGACGGCAGGTATTATGTTCTAGAGCTGGGGACTTATAGGAGCTAGCGCTGGAGCTTTCCTGCCTTCTGGGGTTGGTCCGAGGTGATCACAGTCCCACTGGTTATTGCCATGATCTTTGGTTGTGTTGAGTTAGTGTGGGGACAGTGCGGGTTTTCGCAACATGAAAAAGCCAGCCTAGAAGTTTCGTCAAGACCTTTGCACCAGTTTCCTGCCTAGTGAGCTAGTATAGTAAAGGTAGCAAATCCCAGACAGTGGGTTGCAAGCACTCCTCCTAGTGTGCCTTGTACAGCAAAGACATAAAATAAATCTTCCAGGGAGCCCAAAGTACCCACCTGCAGAAGAAGCTGCCTGCTGGATCTCTGTGTGATTTCTTGACTTGGTCTTGGTTCGCTCTTTATTTTTTTAAATAACTCTTTATTTTAAGTTTATTTATTTGCTTGTTTGTTTTCACTATTTATAGCCCTCCCTCCCCGGCCGAAGCCAGGCTCAGAGCGGGTAATACAATTTAAAATACATCAACGTAATCAATAGTAAAATTAACCGTAGATTCTAAATTTAAAACAATAAAATCCCAATTAAAACTTAAACTCCAGATGGCGCCTAAATTCCACTCATGTTGCCAGAGAGATAAGTGGCAGGTTAGCCCTCAGTTGGCATAAAATAATATCAAAGGAGGCGGGTAGGGAGGCCAGCAAGATGACATTTGCGACTGTCCTCAACCACAGGCCTGGCGGAGTAGCTCTGTCTTGCAGGTCCTGCGGAGCTTTTTAAGCTCCCGCAGGGCCCTGATGTCACCAGGCAGAGCATTCCACCACGGCCCTGGTTCTCATTAAGGACAGCCGCACACTCTTAAGGCCAGGGACCACCAGTAGATTATTATCAGATGATAATGTTTATAACAACAACAACAAAAACCTGCAGTAGGTTCAACAGTCCTTGTACAATTGAATCATGTTCCAATACTTGGTCTATTATACATTGGTGCTTTTTACAGAAAACATAACATTTGTTGTATTCACTTAGCAGAGCTTAATAAATGCACATCATATGATAGTTTCGTGGGCGTCATTTGCTTCGTGATGCCCCCTTCTCCACATATTCTAGAAAGGGCAGCCATCTATTTAGGAAGTTCTGCCAGGGCAGGGCTTGGGGACAAGTTGACCTCCTCCTCCAATGAGGACTCATTTTCCTGTGCTAAACCAGGGTGGTCCATGACATCGGGCTATACCATGCCGCCTTCCCGTCAAAGCACCAGGTACAATCTAAATATTGACGGAAAGAGAAGATGCAGCACTTTATTTATTTCATTGTTAATCCTGCCGTTCATGCAAGGATCCGAGGGTGGCATTAAGGTTGCCAGGTGCCCGCTGGTGGCGGGCAAACCCCCGGCAATTGCCTCCTCTGCCCACTGACCACCTGAGGGTCGGTGGGCAAATGTGCACACAAGCGGCACTTCCAGTTTAGAACCGGAAGTTCCGCCTCACGAGGGGCCTTATACCTCTTAGTTTGAGTGGTATAGGGCCACTTTACCACTCAAACTAAGAGGTAAAGGCCCTTTGCGAGGCGGCACTTCCGGTTCTAAACCAGAAGTGCCGCGCATGCATTGGTGCACACGCACACATGCACACGCGCACACACGCTTCAACGCGAAAGCCTCTCGCCGGAGGAGAAGAGGGACCTGGCAACCCTAGGTGGCATCCATGGTTCTATCTTCCATTTTATCCTCACAAAAAACTCCCGTGAGGTAAGTTGAGCTGAGAATGTGTGATCTGACTCGGGGCACCCAGAGAGGTTCATGGCAAGTGAGGGATTGAACCAGTGTTTTCCCGGGCCTAGCCCAACATGCTACCTTTACACCATAGAGGCTCCCATTTCAGTGGTGGAATGTGCAAAGCCTTTCTTGGTGTACACTTAACGTGTGCAGAACAACTCCTGTCCAACAGCTGTTTGGCCCAGCTGAGCCAGAAGGATAATGATGGCTCCTAAACTGACCTCATCCTTTATGGGTGGGGGGCTTTGCTCTCACATTCCCCCCGCAGCAAAGTCGGTTCCTGGCTTCAGATAGGCAGTTAGAAGCCTGTGGACAGATCCAAAAACAGACCTGCCAGTGGAAACCATTTTAGATCACAGGTGTGATTGCCTCATTTCGAAGTGGATCAAATTGGGAGAGGATTCGAAACATGCGCATTCAGGACCCTGCGTATGTTCGTACTTGACAACAGTGACCCAGATAACCCATGCTCAAACGTTTGGGGACGATTTACCCATAGGTGGCGTGGGGAACCAACTCTGAATTCATAAAGAAACAAATCATCAGCATGCGAAGGTATTAATTAGACTTTAATGGTAGTCAGGAGGGCAGAAAAGATCAGCATTTGCACAAAGCGTGGCCGGTCTCTCTGCAGCGTGTCATTCCTTGGCTCCCAAGCCAGAATGTCCCCCACTTTTTTTAAAAATTCCTTTTTTGTCATCTTTCCCCCCCCTTTGACATCTGTTTGGAGCTTGTCCCTTCTGTGATACCATCCTACTTGCAGCTGTTCCAGACCTTCGGCTCTGAGCCATGTGAGGGGTGTGTGTGCCCTGAGCATACGGCCCTTTTGATGTGTGATAAAACAGAACCAAGCCACTGGGGGCATGGCGAAGGGAACACGGCGGAATATCAATAAAGCCGCGCCGAGCAAAGCTGCACCTCGGCAGCGGACTAGACATTTCACTGAAGTGTCAAGCCGGTGGATAATGTATTCTAATTAGCGATTGGCTGGGGCCTTGGAATTGGGAGACCTTTGGGGGTGGGGCGGAGAATGACCCATATATCTAACTGTTTCAGAGGGGGCTTATTTATAATGCATTAGCCTGGTGTCTTGAAATGTGATTAATTACAAGCAACTTATTTGTTGAGCTATCTTTTTATTTTTATTTTTTCCCCAATTAGAACTGTTAGCTGCAAAATCCTGCCATTTAAGCAGGGATCTCAGAGCCTGCTTCACGCAGGATCTCGGGCTGCTTGCTTCTACCTGTGGGCGAGAGTGTGAATTTGGGTGCGGGGGTTTGGTGTATGAATAGGGTCTCCAACCTCCAGATTAGTAGCTGGAGATCTCCTGCTATCACAACTGAACTCCAGCCGATAGAGATTTGTTCACCTGGAGAAATGGCTGCTTTGGCAATTGGACTCTATGGCATTGAAGTCCCTCCTCTCCCCAAAGCCCTCCCTCCTCAGGCTCCACCCCAAAAACCTCCTGCCAGTGGCGAAGAGGGACCTGGCAACCCTATGTATGAAATTGGGAGCCTGCAGCAGCAACACATTTCATGATGTCAAGAATTGCTGGGGCGGATCATGCTTTGCCTAGCTTGGCATTCAGTATCCCACAAGCTACCAGCTGTGCGGCCCCTGGGAAGCCCACAGTCAGGGCATTAAGGTGATGGCCATCCCTGTTTTGCCCCTGTTTTACTATCAAAGCTAACATCTGCTGATAGTCTTCTCCACCTCCAAGAATGTATACAACCCATTTTTAAAAGCTGGAGAGCTTAGTAAGTTCTTGTGTGTTGTGTGACGGTGTCCATCTATGTCGCACGAACACTGTCAGTAATCTGAACAGTTGCCTTGTAAAATAGTTCGTTGTTGTGTATTCCAGATTGGGAAGGGTAATGTTTGCCTGAAGCCCCCTAGTATGTTGGGCAAAATTTGAACCAAGGACTTTCCTTCTCAGAGCAAAAATATAAAGGAGCTGATTTATACTGAATCACTCTGTTGAGTTTGGGACTATCTACTCTGGCTTTGGAGTCTCAGGCAGAGGGCCAGCGTGGTGTAGTGGTTAAGAGCGGTGGACTCTAATCTGAACTGGGTTGGTTTCCCCACTCCTCCACATGAAGCCAGCTGGGTGACCTTGGGCTAGTCACAGTTTGCTCCGAACTCTCTCAGCCTCACCTACCTCACAAGGTGTCTGTTGTGGGAAGAGGAAGGGAAGGAGATTGTAAGCCGGTTTGATTCTCCTTAAAAAAAAGGTAGATAAAGTCGGCATATAAAAACCAACTCTCCTCCTCCTCCTCCTCCTCCTCTTCTTCTTCTTCTTTTCCCCCAGCCATCTGGAGATGGCAGGGATTTAATTTGGGGCCTCCTGTTTGCAAAGCAGCTCTACCAGTGAGCCAGGGCCCTTCCCATCTCCGACGCCAATACTTACATGGGACTGAGGGTTGTTTTGGTTGTGAACATAATCCAGAGTGAGGAGGAGGGTAGCAAGCAACATTCAGGAGTCATTTGTTTTGATTTCCTGTAGAACTAGGGTGGTGGCTGGAGATCTCCTGCTATTACAACTGATCTCCAGCTGATAGAGATCAGTTCTCCTAGAGAAAATGGCCGCTTTGGCAATTGGACTCTATGGCATTGAAGTCCCTCCCCAAATTCTGCCCTCCTTGGGCTCCACCCCCAAAACCTCCCACCAGTGATGAAGAGGGACCTGGCAACCCTATGCAGAACTCACTGGCCCTGGCCTGTTGGCAAAAACTGTGCAAATAGATTGCATTATCCACTGTAATTAGAATGTCCCGGATTCCTCCTCGCTGTAATGTTTCCTGTGAACAGTTCTACTGTTTTTGGGATCCCCTAAGATAAGGCTTCAAGTTGATGCAGGAACCAGTAATTACCAATGGCTATAACACAATATTCAAATATTTTGTACGTACATTCGCCCCCATGCGTAATTTCCCTTTCTTGCTCCAAAAGTGACTGGGGGTAAAAGGGAGGGGCTGTGTGGCTCAGTGGTAGAGCCTCGGCTTGGCATGCAGAAGGTCCCAGGTTCAATCCCCGACATCTCCAGTTAAAGGGACTAGGCAAGTAGGTGATGTGAAAGACCCCTGCCTGAGACCCTGGAGAGCCCCTGCCGGTCTGAGAAGACAATACTGACTTGGATGGACCAAGGGTCTGATTCAGTATAAGGCAGCTTCAGTAGAAAGCAGCTTCATGTGTTCATGTATTCATGTGACTGTGAAAAAAATGTGGACCGCCTTTAGCAAACTTAAACTCAGGCTTTCCACGCTCTGTTGCATCTAAACTGCGCTGTGCACTAAACTGCTCCTATGCAGACTCTATGGAGTAGAGTCCATCCTCCAGTATCAGGGTCTCAAGCCATGCAATGCTTTGACTGGGTTCCGGTTTGGAGGTTCCATGTATTGGAAGTGGTTCCAGTTCAAACCAATAAAGGCACGGTAACCAGGTCAGCTCACCTCCAGAAGCAGTTCCATTCCAGTTCTGTTTTGTACCGCTGCATTCTGGTTGATGTGAGTGAGTATACATACATTTAGTCAAACTCCTAATTTGGAAAGATAGCCAGAATTATTTTTCCCCGGTTCTGCCCCAGTTGAGGTTCAACTGAAATAGTATCTCATTTGGTTCAGCGTGGGGGGTGGGGGGAGGAGTTGGTTGGTTTTTAAAATATAGGTTCAGTTTGATTCCCTGTGTAGTATTGCATAGATGCTTAAGTGTTTGCATTTTCTCTTTTTTGTGGTCTTTAAAAAAAATAAAAAAGATGTTCAATCCAACACTTAGCTGGCTATAACAAGGACTTCAGGGAGCAGGCGGGCCTTTCTGCATAGATCTCTTTTGGTCTGCTGCTTCATTAGCTCTGGGAGTTGAGAGGATTCCATTACAGTGAATTTTCCTGTATAATTTAGGAAAAGAATGAAGTGTGCATATTTTCCCCTGCACTTTGCTCTTTAGCTTTGTTTAGCTTTTTCATCTGCTGCGTGGGTTGGTATCCTTTTGAATATTTCAACATTTTAAGATTCCCCCCCTTTCACAAAGTAGAGACGCTGAGTTTTGTTTACAACAAAACTTTATCCTAGAAAAAGAAACCCTTAGGCACAATAGGTGTATAGAAAGAGAATGTGCTCTTATCCCAAATGCCCATTGCTTGGTGAACCTTGTGCAGCTCCCATTCTTTTCTATGGAGTCTGCATCGGAGAACAGCCCAGTGGCCCTTTGATTTTTAATCCTGTACGATCCTGGGGGCTTGGATGAAGTTGTATATTATAACCAACCACATGCTAACACTGTATTAATGCCTACACTGCAGACATAAGTTGGTTTCAGAGCTGTACCATTACACCAGGCAACCCTGGGAATTGTAGTTCTCTATGGAATGAATAGTTTTATTTGCATATAGCTGTAGGCGATTACAAACATGTCAACAATACAACAAATACATAATAAAAGGAAAATACTAGGTTAAAAAAATTGCTAGATTGATAATAAATATACATAATAAAACTATGCTAAATTGATGCATACAGAGCAAATAATAGCTAAAAATTGTGGCAGTGTCCCAATCGGCTAACCATTCAACTTGAAGGATCAGTTCTCTTAGCAATCATATTGGACCTTATTTTAATTTGCCGCCAGAGCATATAGGGAAGAGTTCTGCATGTGAAGATAGTGGCAAACCACCTCTCAACATCTCTTGTCTTGAAAACCCCTCTGTGGTTGCCGTAAGCTGGCTTCAACCTGCCACATTTTCACCACCATACGGGAAACTAGGGAATGCTAATAGAATCCTCTGCATTCTCACCACATGCAGCTCCCAGGATTCTTTTGTGAAAGTCAAACTGATATAAAACTGATAATAGTGTACTATTACTATGATAATAGTGTACTATTACTATGATAATAGTGTACTATTACTATTATCTAATAGTGTACTATTACTATGATAATAGGGAGGGGCTGTGGCTCGGTGGTAGAACATCTGCTCGGCATGCAGAAGGTCCCAGGTTCAATCCCCAGCATCTCCAGTTAAAGGGACCAGGCGAGAAGGTGATGTGAACGACCTCTCTACCTGAGACCCTGGAGAGCCGCTGCCGGTTTGAGTAGACAATACTGACTTTGATGGACCAAGGGTCTGATTCAATAGAAGGCAGCTTCATGTGTTCATGTTTACTTTTCTTTACATCACACATCTATAATTGCAGCCCTGCAGCTTGAAGATGGAGCTGGCCATTCGACACCAGTTTGTGATTCCTCCTCTCCACCCTTCCTGGACACATTGCAACCCTCCTCTCTGCCTGCTCCACCTTGCAGGTTTCCTTCTTCTCTCCGCCTCCACCCTCTGCCTTTCTCTTCCAAGCCCCCCTCCCTCAATTTCCAAGCCTCCCTGAGTGGTTTTGTTGGCTTGCCTCTTACTTTTTGTGGTCTTTGTGCATCACACTGATGGGCTTTGCACCTGTGCCGAGTAACATTTTGGGAACTTCTAGAGCTGGCTTTTTGGCATGAAGAACTCCCTCTCAGGAACGCAGCCACCTATCACTGGACATGCTCCAAGGAGGAGGAGTTGTGCTCTCCCACTCAGTTTCATCTTTCATCTACCGCTAGGGTACAGTACGGTACAAATTTATTGTATATAGCCAAAGGCCATTAGAATCAAATAAACATAAATCAAAACAGCTTCTACAAATAAAATCAAGTACAGATGGATATACATTGCTTTCAAATTACATTTAGTTATCCAATTTAAGTACAATACTGGCTCGAATTTTCCTTGCCACTAAGGCAAAAAGAGACAAATTGTAAGACACAACAGGATCATTATCAGACAGGAGAAAAGAAAGCTTTTTCCTGAACATTAAAACACCTGATATTAGATAAAAACAAACGAAGGAATTTAGATCTGGGGGTTCACAGTATAAAGGGCAGTATAAACACATAATAGGGTAAGTCCTCAATTTCAGAGGATCCACAGATGCATAAGCGGGAGGCTAGGAGATCTCCCGCTATTGCAACTGATCTTCAGGCGACAGAGATCAATTCCCCTGGAGAAAATGGCCGCTTTGGCAATTGGACTCTATGGCATTGAAGTCCTTCCCCTCCCCAAACTCCACCCTCCTCAGGCACCACCCCCAAAATATCCAGGTATTTCCCAACCCAGAGCTGGCAACCCTATCTACTGATCTGGCAACTTCATTTGGCATCTTCTCTGAGATCCATTAGTCCTATGAGGAAAGGTTGAAGGAGCTGGGTATGTTTAGCCTGAAGAGGAGAAGACTGAGAGGTGATATGATAGCCATCTTCAAGTACTTGAAGGGCTGTCATATACAGGATGGTGTGGAGTTGCTTTCTGTTGCCCCAGAAGGTCGGTCCAGAACCGATGGGTTGAAATTAAATCAAAAGAGTTTCTGTCTAGATGTTAGGAAGACCTTTCTAACAGTTAGAGCGGTTCCTCAGTGGAAGAGGCTTCCTCAGGAGGTGGTGGGCTCTCCTTCCCTAGAGGTATTTAAGCAGAGGCTAGATGGTCATCTGTCAGCAATGCTGAGTCTGTGACCTTAGGCAGATCATGAGAGGAGGGAATCTTGGCCATCTTCTGGGCATTGAGTAGGGGTCACTGGGGGCAGGGGGGGAGATAGTTGTGAATTTCCTGCATTGTGTAGGGGGTTGGACTAGATGACCCTGGTGGTCCCTTTCAACTCTATGATTCTGTGATTCTATGATTCTATTTCTTCAGGGCTAGTTTTTCCTTTATTCCTTCTTCATTCGTTTCTCCAACCCAGCGTTCGTCAGTCAACCCAGCTTGTCTTGTCAACCTCTGCACAGCGGACTACTCGGTATCATGCATCACAGCCGTTGGTACAAACATGACCCTCGGCCCTTGTTCTACCAACTTGTGTGATCCTGACAGCTACTGCATTGATTCCACCACAGATTCCACAAAACTCTGCCTCCTTCCCTAAATCCTGTAGCAATCCATCCTCCTGTCAAGCTCAACAGGTGCCACACCCAGATCCTCACAGTCATCCCAGTTGTCTCCCTTGTCCTCTGATGTTCAAGACAGCAGTCAGTCTTCAACTTCCACTAAATCATCAAAATTCTGGCAGCCAGCTTCTGTGGCCTTCATTGCTAAAGCTTGTTCCATTTCCAAAGCATCGGATTGTAAAACTGTAATAAGCTTTGGTCTTGTCTCCAACCGAAGTCGTGTTGGATCAACATTTGTCACCCTCCAAAGGCCTTTGCGTGTTTTCAGAACAGATGGTTAGCATGACTGCAGCTCTGGTCATCCAAGTTACCCAGCACCTCCTGTCTTGTGAAGATCCTTTATTTGTAATTATCCAAATCTGCTTTACATGCACTAGTAGCCCTTCCAGTCTCCTCTGCTCAGCTAGATGTTGTTGAAGAGTTTCAAAACATCTAGCTATAGTTATTCTTTATTAATTTTTTATTAATTTGTTAATTTATTAATTTATATCCCACCTTTCCTCTTGGTTCATGGCCAGCTACCAAAACCTCTTATGAGAGAAACTGTCCCTGGCATAGGATCGTCTTTTAGAGGAAATGAGTCTCTTGGCCATTACGTTCAAGGGGGAGGCACTTCAACTGACAAAGCAGCAGATGTTCACTGCTAAGCATGGCACCAAGTGTGGACTGAGACAAATGTCTACTGCTGTAGCCCTCCGCTGTCATGCTGGCTGTGATCATCCTCCCTGACACCAGATGCCAAAATGAAGATTGAAGACATCCCTTTCGATGGGGAAAGTTTATTTAGCATGAAGATGGATGATACATGAGAGCATCTTCAAAAGTCCAGATCCACAGCATGCTCCCTTGGTCCTTCTGGGGTTCCTAAACAATAAAGACATTGGCTGTGGTTCCAACTGTCAGAGTCTTCCAGACACTCACACACACTGGAGAGCCAGTGTGGTGTAGTGGTTAAGAGCAGTGATATGGAGCAGTGGAGTCTGATCTGGAGAACCGGTTTTGATTCCCCACTCCTCCACATGAGCGGTGGAGGCTAATCTGGCAAACTGGATTTGTTTCCCCACTCCTCCACAAGAAACCAGCTCGGTGACCTTGGGCAAGTCACATTCTCTCAGCCCCACCTACCTCACAGTGTTTCTGTTGTGGGGAGGGGAAGATGATTGTAAGCCGGTTTGAGTCTCCCTTAAGTGGTAGAGAAAGTCGGCATATAAGACCAACTCTTCTTCTTCTTCTTCTTCTTCTTCTTCTTCTTCTTCTTCTTCTTCTTCTTCTTCTTCTTCTTCTTCTTCTTCTTCTGACTGCCTGTTGTAGAAGAAATCCATTCCTTTGTCACACAAGTCGTCTTATTCCCCCAATAATCCTCCTGGTCAAAACCTTCTTTGGGCTTGAAGAAGACTTCTTTCTTCCATTGGTGCCTCTTCTGAGATACCATCTCTCAGCCTGAGAGGAGATCACCACAGACCATTGGGGTGTGTGGCTCAGTGGTAGAGCATCTGCTTGGCATGCAGAAGGTCCCAGGTTCAATCCCCGGCATCTCCAGTTAAAGGGACTAGGCAAATAGGTGATGTGAAAGACTTCTGCCTGAGTCCCTGGAAAGCCACTGCCTGTCTGAGTAGACAACACTGACTTTGATGGACGAAGGGTCTGATTCAGTATAAGGCAGCTTCATGTGTTCATGTGATATGCGATTGAGTTCTCTTCGCATACCCCCTTTCCCTACCAACCGCATTGTCTCCCATTCTCTGACAGGAGATGGACTCCCTCCTGCAGAAAGAAGTGATAGAACCTGTACTTTGCTTACAGGAGGGCCTGGGTTTCTGCTCTTGTACTTCACTGTCCCAAAAGAAAGATGGTGAAGGAAATCAGTCTCCACTCTATCCTTAACCCCTCATGGGCAACACTGAGTTTATCAAGACCAAGAGGTTTTGGATGGTAACCATACCTTCCGTCCCACTCCCTTAACATCTGGGAGCCTGTCAGCCTCAAAGGTGCCTCCTTTCACATCTCCGTCTGACCTCAACATTGTCATTTTCTAGTATTCGTTGTGGGAGGCAACCATTTCAAGTGCTAATTACTCCCCTTTAGCCTCAGTACCACTCTGGGGGTATTCAGTGAGAGCTTGACAGTGGTTCCAGTGTACCTTCAGTGTCAAGGGATTAGTCTCCCTGTACATCGATGTCTGGCTCCTCACCTCCTCCTCCCATCTGTACCTACTTTTTCATGTCTCTCTGGCCTTGCTTGGCCCTTGAGTCAATGGGAAAAAATCACATCCAAAATCAACACAGACTCTGCAGTCTATTGGGGCAACGCTGGATTCTGTTTCAGCCTGGGCATACCTGCCTTCGGCCTAGGGAACTACATCATTGGAGCTATGTCAGACATCCAGCAGATAAAAAATAAGGCCAAAGTTGATGGTTCAGAATAACAAAAGTAGTACAAGACTACATCTTGTACTACTTTTGGAAAATCACTGCAAGACTAACAGATCCCCCTGAAGAAGCCTCTTGGTGAAACACGTTGGGAAATTTGGGGGTTTTAACTGAGTAATAAAACATATGTTTACCTTATTTTGCACCATTGGCCTTGGCCTTATTTTTTATCTCCTGTGACTGGTGCGTCCCTTTTATTTCTCCTTCAGACACCGAGCAATCTGCCTCTGCAGTCCGTATGAAAGATGCAGCGCTTATTAGGACTCAAGGCATCCTCCATTGTGGTGGTGAAGTGTGCCAGACTGCACAACACCATTACATCAATGGCTGCTTCAACATTATTGATGGATTGAAGGATTATCTGGAAAAGTTCTCTGCCTCCCTTCACCTGTGACTCGCTCACCCTTTTGGTGGACCTTGTGACACAATGTGGACCAAAGTGTCCTGTTCTGACCACCAGAGCCTCACCTCCGCTGACCGGGCATGGTAGCTCACAAATGGGAGATCAACAGCAGGTACCTCAGTCCAGTCTTCTGATGGAGATTTCCACACATAGACCTCTTTGTGACTTCAGAAAATATGGTGCCGTTGTTTTTGTCCCAGCGTGGGAAAAGTTTACTGGTCCCTTGGGATTCCTTCCTGTCAAGGTGGTTGGGATGCCTCTTCTATACTTTTCCTTCCATGCACCTTGTCACCAAAGTCTAGTGGGATAGCACAGGCTGTATAATCACTCCATTTTGGCCATGGCAAACATGCTTCTTCAAGGTTCTACAGGTGTCCAGGGTACCCAAGACCTATTGTCTCAGCATCGCAGCAGGGACCTGCATCCACATTCTCTGCACTTAGCAACTTGGAGGATTCTGCCAACCAATTGATCCCAGAAGCTTTGAAGGAGTATCTTATCAATGCGTGGAAGCCATCCACCAGGACACCCCACAAAAGCAAATGGAAGTGATTCACCATCTTTTCTTCAGCGTGGTGTAGTGGTTCAGAGCGTTGGTTTGGAGCAGTGGACTCTAATCTGGAGAACCAGGTTTCATTCCCCACTCCTCCACATGAGCAGCGGATGCTCATGTGATGAACCGGGTTGGTTTCCCCACTCCTCCACATGAAGCCAGCTGGGTGACTTTGGGCTTCTCTTAGAGCTCTCTCAGCCCCACCTACCTCACAGGGTGTCTGTTGTGGGGAGGGGAAGGAAAGGTGATTGTAAGCCGGTTTGATTCTTCCTTAAGTGGTAGAGAAAGCCGGCATATAAAAACCAACTTCTTCCTCCTCCTCCTTCTCCTCCTCCAGTTGGGATCCATCTACCTGCTCACACATATCTGTTATAGAATACCTGCCCCATTTTCAGTTTCTAGGACTAGGACATTCATCTCTCAGCGTCCACTTGGTTGCAGTCTCTACCTCTCAACCTCTTCTTCAAGACAGTCACTTTTTCAGCAGCTTATAATTAAACAGTTCTTCTGGGACCTTGTTAGGCTGTCTTCTCTAGTCCAAACTCTCATCTCCAGCATGGAATCTGCAGTTGGTCCTAACACCACTGATGAGTAAAACTTTTGAGCCTATGGCTACTTCAGATGTCCATCTTCTGACCTTTAAAGTAACTTTTCTCACCACTGTGTGTTCAGCTAGATAAGTATCTGGACTGATCCTCCAGTTGTATATTTATTTATTTAAAATCTTTTTAGCTGCCTTTCTACCTTGCAGAACACAAGGCAACTAAGAACATAAGAAAGGCTCTGCTGGATCAGACCAAGGCCCATCAAGTCCAGCAGTCTGTTCACACAGTCGCCAACCAGGGGCCTCTAGGAAGTCCGCAAACAAGATGACTGCAGCAGCATTGTCCTGCCTGTGATCCACAGCAGCTAATATAATAGGCGTGCTCCTCTGATCCTGGAGAGAATAGGTATGCGCCGTGACTAGTATTTATTTTGACTAGTAGCCTTGGCTATCCCTCTCCTCCATGAACATGTCAACTCCCCTCTTAAAGCCTTCCAAGTTGCAGCCATCACCACATCCTGGGGCAGGGAGTTCCAACAATGTAAATAAAATAACAATGATAAACACAAAAGACCGCAATTTAAAGTCTCAATTAGGACTGCCGATAATTAAAAACCCAATTAGTCAAAATGCAGTCCTAAATAAAGCTTCAACTGCCTCCTGAAGATTGAAAATGAGGGTGGCAGGTGTACCTCCTTGGGGAGGTTGTTCCCTAATCATGCGGCCCCTCTGAGCAGACGATACTGACCTCGATAGACCGATGCTCTGATTCAGTATAAGGCAGCTTCATGTGTGTGTTCACATGTACGGTATACAGTTCTTTGCATCTGGTCACTGTGTCCTATGGACTGCTGTTGTATGCCCTTTATTTAAATCAGGGGTGGGGAACCTTTTTTCTGCCAAGGGCCATTTGGATATTTATAACATCATTCGCGAGCCATACAAAATTATCAACTTAAAAATTAGCCTGTTATATTTGGTCAAACATTTAGCCAAGAGGCACGGCCAGAGACGGCTCCGAGTGTCCTCCACACAGAGTGACTCACTTTTGAGCTCTGCTGTCCCCAGCTGGGCCCAAGAGATTCAGGCAGGGCATCATCCTGAGCTAGAGATCTGCCAGGACCCATGAAGGGCCAGACGTTCCCCACCCCTGGTTTAAATGGTTAACTGTTATGTGTCTTGATCCACCAGGGCTGGATTATAGAAGGGATCCCAGAAACCCGAGAACTTGCACGAGCTCTGCAGGAAAAGGGGATCATCCCCAGGCACATTGGTAAGAGCTTTCATCTGAATTTCTCTAATCAGAACTTCCTTATAGATTGTACCAAGTTAGGGTTGCCAACGTCCAGGTGGTGGCTGGAGATCTCCCGCTATTACAACTGACCTCCAGGCGACAGAGATCACAGTTCCCCTGGAGAAAATGGCCGCCTTGGCCATTGGTCTCTATGGCATTGAAGTCCCTCCCCTTTCCAAACCCCACCCTCCTCAGGCTCCACCCCCAACATCTCCAGGCATTTTCCAACCTGGAGCTAGCAATCCTATACCTAGTGTTGATCCTTATATTATTTAACAGCTTCTTAGAAAAACTAAATGGGAAGGAAGATTTTTATAAGTGGTATATTTTCACGAGGGGGGGGGAAGTGAATAATTTTTCAGAAAGCCTCATTTGGGGAAGGCACCCAGAAAGTCACCTGAAACTCTTACTATGATTGTGTTTACAAAAAATGCAGGCGGCCATACTATTACCAGCAGCACTACGGATGATTACTAAAGGGAACCTCCACATTTGGGGCAGTAAACCAGTGCCAGGAGGCAACATCAGGGAAAGGCCTTGGCCTCTCTGCCCTATTGTTGGACCTCCAGAGGAACTGGTTGGCTTCTGTGTGAGACCGGATGCTGGACTAGATGGACCACTGGTCCGATCCAGCAGGGCTCGTCTTATGTTCTTATTCCATAGAAAATCACACAGAGTTTGAGTTCATCAGACTGGATGTTTAGAAGGAAAGGAAAAAGATGGGGTGGGGTGGGGAGAGTGGCAGGAATTTTTCAGGGCATATTGGAAAAGCCCCACATCTACAGCTTATCTTCTAGGCTACTTATGCATGGCTTTCTTCGTGGTCACCCCACTGACTACTTTGGGGCTTTGCTTTGATTATGCTTGCATTTTCCAACTTTCAGAGGTTGCCTCGCCTTCCCCGCACGTTTCTGTGCATTTTCCTCCCGTTTTCTGGATGCTGGCTAAACACGAATCCAGAAAATGTGGAGGAAATGCACGGAAACGCGCAGGGGGAGTGAGGCGACTTCTGACAGTCGTAAAATGCAAGCATAATCGAAGCAAAGCTCTGAAGCAGTCAGCGGGGTGACCGCGAGGAAACACCCATACATAAATGGCCCTAGTGTGCTACAGCAGGTGGTGTAAAAGACTTACTGCCACCAGCTGATGCTTGGGCAGGGCAGCAGATTTCAGGTTGGACCAAAAGCAGCCTGGGACAGAGAAACCAGAAATGACTGCTGTCTAGGGTTGCCAACCTCCAGGTACTAGCTGGAGAGCACCTGCTGTTACAACTGATCTCCAGCTGATAGAGATCAGTTCCCCTGGAGAAAATGGCTGCTTTGGTAATTGGACTCTATGGCATTGAAGTCCCTCCCCTTTCCAAACCCCGCCCTCCTCAGGCTCCACCCCAAAAACCTCCCGCCGGTGGCAAAGAGGGATCTGGCAACCCTAGTGTGCACTCCCTTTGAAAATATCAAAGCCAGCAGCAATCTCAACATTGATTTTTTTTTATTGTCCCTTCATTTTCTAGTGGTACTCCATGCTGAAGACACTGTGCTGATCGAGAGGAATCTTGGGAAAAGAGTGGATGTCTTTACTGGAGGTGCAGTGTGCTTTCACTGTCTTGACATTGTGTGCGGATGGGGAACAAAGGCTGGAAACGGCAGGATAAGGTCTTTGGAATTGCAGGGCAAACCAGGGAGTGGAAGACTGCAGTAGACAGCCAGTGTGGTGTAGTGGTTAAGAGCGGAGGACTCGAATCTGGAGAACCGGGTTTGATTCCCCACTCCTCCACATGAGCAAAGGATTCTAATCTGGAGAACCGGGTTTGATTCCCCTACACATCAAGCCAGCTGGGTGACCTTGGGCTAGTCACAGTTCTCTCTGAACTCTCTCACACACCCCCTACCTCACAAGGTGTCTATTGTGGGGAGGGGATGGGAAGGCGATTGTAAGCCAGGGTATAAAAACCAAGGGTTCAGGGCTTCTGCTCTGTGCTCCAGAGCTACTTGGCCAATGTATGTGTTTGTGCGGGGGCTGGGGTGGTGTCTGTTCTCCCTCTTGCAGCAGACAGAGCCCCTCCTGGGCCACCTAGGCCCCCATATACACACTGTTTTTGTGGCGCAAGTCCCCACACTGCTCCAGTGACACTTTCACAACATACCACTGCATGGGCAATTCTGAGGTACCATTAAAGAGAAGTAAATGGTAAATTATTTAGGTTATATTTCCTGCCTCAGGCATCAAAACGTCTCAGGCTATCTTTGACGTACACCTCCTCAGCTTTCTCAGTATTAGGACTGCGTGGTGAAATTCATGTGGAGCCGCTTTCACCCACTGAACGCCACGCAAAACTCTACGGCAGCCTTTTCAAGTAACCGCCGTGGCCAGTCATTGTATCTGGGAAAGAGGCCTCATGTTTTGGGGCTGTCAATTGAAGCTAAATTTGTTTAGGTGGAGATGAGGAAAACTGAAACTCTTCCCGAACCCCCTTCAGGCAGCACCTCAGAACTATTTTGGGCCTGCAGACGCATGCTACCGAACAAAGCGGTAGAGTCCTGAGGCAGTAGCGGGGACTGTACTTCATCAGACTAATGCTCCATGCACACACACACTCACAAAATAGGTATCTCCTCCGCAGTCTGTAGCCCATTCTAGAAGAAGAAGGAGAGTTGTTTTTATACCCCGATTTTCTCTACCTTTAAGGCAGGGGTGGGGAACCTTTTTCCTGCCAAGGGCCATTTGGACATTTATAACATCGTTCGGGGGCCATACAAGCCATAGATCTCCTGGCGTGGGGGAGGGGGGGAAAGAGGCTAGGGTTGCAAAAAAGCCACCACCTGGAGGTTTGCAAACCTAGGAGAGGCTAGGCAGGGCGGAAGGGCGGAAGGAAGAAAGAAAGAAAGAAAGAAAGAAAGAAAGAAAGAAAGAAAGAAAGAAAGAAAGAAAGAAAGAAAGAAAGAAAGAAAGAAGAGAAAGGAAGGAAAAAAAGGAAGGAAGGAAAGAGAGGGTGGGAGGCTTTCCCCCCCCCCCACACACACACGCACTCACCAGCGGCCCGGGGATCTCGCGCACACATGCACATACACAAGAGCGCAGGCCAGGGAAATGGAACACGGGGAGGGCTGGGGGGAGACCCTTCGGCGGCGGCGCAGCAAGCGCGCGGGCCAGGGGCTCAAGCAGAGGGAGGACTGGGTGGAGACCCTCGGCAAGTGGCACGGCAAGCACGCAGGCGGCGGGGGGGGGGGAGATGGAGGCAGGGGCCTCGGCCGCCCCAAGAACTTGAGGCCGCGGTGGGGCAAGCACGCAGGCAGCGGGGGGGGGGGGGAATGGAGGCAGGGGCTTCGCCGCCCCAAGAACTCGAGGTAAGCCACTCACTCTCCTGGAAAAAGCCGGTAGGGCATGGGCGAAGGGGAGGGGGCCAAGGAAACAAAGTTGGGCTGCCGAGAGAGCTGGCCAGGCACATGTTTTCTCTCTCTCGCAAGGAACAGGAAGCAGGGAGACTTGGGGGAAATGCCCCCACAATCACCCAATCAACCTTCAGCTTTGTGTGCACGCGCTCTGGCTTCCCAGTGAAGCCCGAAGTGCTGAGATGAGGGCCTGGCTAGCGACCGCTATATCCGTGGAGCTCCCCGGCCTCGGCAGGTGGGCCGTGGAGCTCCCGGCCTCGGCAGGCGGGCCGGGGGCCGGACAAAATGATCTCGCGGGCCGTATCCGGCTCGTGGGCCGGAGGTTCCCCACCCCTGCTTTAAGGAGTCTCAAACCGGCTTACAATCGCCTTCCCTTCCTCTCCTCACAACAGGCATATAAAAACCAACTCTTCTTCAAGCCTGTGCTAGGTGTATTATCCTTGTATCCTCTGCTGCAGGGTTGGAGAGTTCATGTCCGGGGTGCCTGAAAAGGTCCTGAGCAGCGTTCATGTGCTGTAACAATGTTTGTTCTCCCCTGGGCCGTGTGACAAGTGCCCTTTCTCTAGGGATTCCATCACCAAAGTTCCCATACCCCATATGTGTCTGTTCTAAATGTGCACAATCTAGAGAGATCTAGCCCCACGCCCTACCATCTGATCTGTGGGGCCCCCGGCTGGGCTTTATATAGTGCCTAGGAGAGCTGGGATGGACTTCAGACTGAGGTCATTTATGCATGGGTACTTACATTCACGTTCGCCCCCAATCTGAATCGGTTGTTCCTTGGAGTTCTGCATGAGTTTCCCATCCATTAGAGATGACCTGGTGCGCAGCCCTCGCAATGTCTGGGACTTCTCATTCCTCTCTTAACCCAACTCTTCCATCTTCCCTGAGCAAAGCCCAGGTGAAATCCCCATGCAAAAGGCAAAGTGCGGGTCACGCAAGCTTGGTTTCTCTCACAGCCAATTACAAAGCAGCATGTCCAGAGGCGGGGACTGAAATACTTCCTGCTTCCTCAGAGCACTTTCTGAGCAGAAGAAAACATTTTTAAAACCAAGGGTTGGATTTCTCCCTCCCCCACATTTCTTTCAAGATTGCTCTGGGTTTTTTTTTTGTTCGTTTGTTCTTAAAATGCGTTTTTATGCGGCAATTGGGGTGGGGGTGGGGGTTCTCTCACAGTGAGGACTCCAAAGTAAGCCAATTACAAAGCAGCATTTAAAGGGGTGGGACTTGATTTGAGTTTGGAGACCGCTGGTGCAGAGATTCCCAACTGGAAAGTGTGGGTCCAGCTAGCAACGAACGTCTGGTAAAACTCCCATGCATAAATGACCTTAGTTGGAATCCTAAGCTGTCGTGTAGGTGCGGTGGAAGGTAGGCACGAGGGACTTGGTTTTTCACTTTGATTGGATTCAATAGGACTGTTTACACTATTGCAGAGTGGGATGTGTTATTGCAGAGTGGGATATGGGCTTAAGATACCAACTAAACCCTGGCCCTCCCCTTGCATGCCACTGGCGCTACCCATTTCTGGCTCATTGCAGGCAACACCACACCAGCACTAGGTTTGTGCCGGTGTAGTGGTGATCTCATCAGATCTCAGAAGCTAAGCAGGGTCAACCCTGGCAAATATTTGGACGGGAGACCTCCACAGAATACCAGGGTTGTGACGTGGAGGCAGGCAATGGCAAACCACCTCTGAATGTCTCTTGCCTTGAAAGCCCTACAGGTT
Organism: Euleptes europaea; assembly: GCF_029931775.1. Lineage (NCBI taxonomy): Eukaryota > Metazoa > Chordata > Lepidosauria > Squamata > Sphaerodactylidae > Euleptes > Euleptes europaea. The sequence goes on along the minus strand of NC_079325.1, from coordinate 51,680,801 downwards.
ACCATAAGTCAGATTTGGCTTGACGGCAAAAAATAAAAATGTTGGTGGGGGCCACACCAGCATACCTCTGACTTATGACAGGAGAAGGCTTAGATGGTGTCTTAAGTGCAGACTGCACTGTGAGCAGCTAAATTAAAGTCCTCTTTTGCAACCATAGATGGTTGCCTGTTACTTCCTTCAGGGTGGGATGGAGGCCTTGAAAATCAATGAAGCTTTTTTCCTAGCAAGAACAGGCTAGCGGTGTTATCTTCTCATTAGTTTAAAATAGATGCAAGACAGTTTTAAAAGCAAGGCTTGTGTCCATATATTACAGCTGTGCAAACAATAGGGCAAAGACAGATACTAAGTCACAGCAGGTTCTTCTATCATGGTGGGAGCTCAGCTTCTTCCCAGCTTTGAAGACTGCATGACAGATGTATGTTCTCCTGTTAAATGTTGGGCCTGCAGTCAGTCTTGCCCCCTCTCCTTATTTTCCAGGAAGTCTGCTTGTCTTTTAAAAAATTGAGTAAGGTAAAAGGTAAAGGTCCCCTGTGCAAGCACCGGGTCATTCCTGACCCATGGGGTGATGTCACATCCCGACGTTTCCAAGGCAGACTTTGTTTGCGTGGTGGTTTGCCAGTGCCTTCCCCAGTCATCTTCCCTTTACCCCCAGCAAGCTGGGTACTCATTTCACCGACCTCGGAAGGATGGAAGGCTGAGTCAACCTTGAGCCGGCTACCTGAAACCGACTTCTGTCCGGATCGAACTCAGGTCGTGAGCAGAGCTTTTGACTGCAGTACTGCAGCTTAACACCCTGCGCCACGGGGCTCATTCATTAATTCATTCATTCACTCACTCGTTCGTTCGTTCGTTCATTTGGTTGTTATCCTGCTTTTCCTCCAGGAGCTCGGGGTAGCATACATGTTTATTTAGCATTCATTCTTCCCTTTATTACTTTTTTAATAATCATCCCAGAAGTATTTAAAAAGCGGTTGTAAAAACTGTTCCATGAGAGGTGTCGGTGATGTCACAAGTGCTAGCCAACAGGTGCCATCCACAACCAGCTTTTGTTGCAGGATCGGTTCACTCTGAGGCCATCCTAGGGAGATGAAGAGGATCATTTACAGTGAATGCAGTTAAGGCGCTTCCTAACCAATCCCACCATCATCCGACTGTTCTGCTGGCTTATCTCGTACATATTGTTAGCTGTTTCCAAGTGTAACCAGGATATTATCTGGCTGTAGTTAAGAATTGTGTTGCAATTTTCAACAAAGTCTCCTTCTGAATGGATCTTTTAAACTGTCCAATTTCCAGAGGTGTACCATACAACCTTTGATTGGCCAAGTGATGACATGGTAGTGAGGAATCTGAAGGCACCTGAAGGAATATCGGAAGTGGAGACCACAAGGCGGCTCCTGAAGTACCATCGGAACTTCCCGGGAATTCTCCAGTCCTATGAGAAACCGATGAAACTAATCAATGCTGACCAGCCATGTGCAGATGTCTTCTCCCAGGGTAGGAATGGATAATTTATTTGGTAGAGTGTAGAGCAGGACACATCGTTCTCCCATAATCCATTTTATCCTCACAATAACCTTGTGAGCAAGCTTCAGGGTAGCTGATTTGAAACAGACCTTGCAGACTTTAGTCCAGGCCTCTAACCACTATGCCACTCTAGCAACTTTATGGTTGTCATTAGGGTTGGAATGCCCCCGGGTGCGGGGGGGGGAGTTTCTTTTATTTTCTGTCATTTAAATACATTTACCTTTTCCAATTGAGTTATTTGTCCTGGGTTCAATGCGTGTGGGGGGATTCCTCTTCTCCACAGCATCGTGGTGCATTCGTGTGCTTCTTGTGATTTCCCCTGGCTTTTCTTTGATTTTTTCCCAAATCTGCTTTGCTGCAAAATTGTGGGAAAGATTTCAGCAGAGCCTGGATGGCCACCATGTGTGTGGGAAAGTTCTGATATTTTTGGTCCCACCCGTGCTACCATTTCCCCTGCTCCTGTAAGCACTCCCACCCACAACCAGGAGGCTTTTTAAAAAATCCACAATTGAATATTATGATGTCATTATGATGATCTGTGTATCAACTTCACTAGATTCCTACCTTACATTTTTTTAAAGGTGAGTCTCTAGGTGAGTATCTAGGAGATACAAAGGGAAAGGCATATCTCCTCAACAAGTGGGACTAGAGACTTACTTCTTTAAACAATGAAAGTTGGGAATTCATTGAATCTGGAATACAGATTGTTATAGATCACGATGGGTAGCCATGTTAGTCTGTCACTAGCAATAGAAAAGAGCAAGAGTCCAGTAGCACCTTAAAGACTCACAAAAATCTTGGCAGGATATGAGCTTTCATGAGCCACAGCTCACTTCTTCAGAATGTTATAGCATTAGAACACAATATTTAATTGCTGATTTAACCCCCCCCCCAAAAAAAAGCCCCAGTGGCATGGGGTAGGGGATGGCCACTGCTGGGGGGAAGGAAGGAAACTGGTGGGAAGCCCTGCCTGTAGAAGGCCCATTGCTACAGTGCTATATTGGCAGCTGCAGCAACAACAGGGAAAACCATACAAGCCGGTCCCTGCCTGGAAGACACCCTGAACGCATAAAACTCCCTGAGCCAGAAGAGGACAGCAACTATTGTCCAGACCAGCAGTGGAGTCATTCTCATGCTACAGTCACATAATCCAAAGGGCTCCTTGTACCTTGTCAGTCCTGCCTGTCTCTGGGTGTTTCCACACGGCTTATTTGCCCCGAGTTTGAGGTTTGGGGTAAGTGGATTTTTTCCTGCTTCCTCACAGCATTGTGACACATTTGTGCACCTCGCTGGGTTTCCTTGGCTTCAATCTGCTTCATGTGCATGCCTCCCAGGGTTCCCCTTGCATTTCTCCAGTTTGTCTCAAACCTGCTTTGTTCCAAAGTTTGGGGAACGATCAAAGCAAGCCAGGGTGGCTTCCATGGGGTTGGAACAGCTTGGATAGTCCTGGTTCCAACCACACGTCAACTTTTTCCCCAGTGGTAGCCATTTCCTCTCCCTACTGTGAAGGATTTTTCTTTTCTTTTTAAAAATTTAATCGGCATATCATACCATTATATTGATATGCCTTTATTCCAAAGTATGCACCAGGTTCTCTGAATTCCTACCTTTCATTGAAGAAGTTTCTAATCTTTTTCCCCTCTAGGGAAAAAAAAAGCATATCCCTTCAAAGAAATGGGCCAGAGACTTTTTTAAAACTGAAAGCTGGGAATTCAGAGAACCAGATGCATATTTTGCTGCATCGGTATATTGCTATAACGCTATTAAATTGGCAATTAAAAAAACTACCCGGGAAACCCCCTGTGTGGAATTCCTGTCACCACTGCACTATATCAGCAGCAATGGGTAAACTACATAAGTCTGGAAAACCCCTCTGCCTGTATGTAGCCGAAACAACCCTACAAAATGGCCATGCTAGCATAGGAGTGTTTCTGCCTAGGAAAAATGTAATATGTGCGGCATCCTTAAAGACTGCTTTGGAGGGGAATGCGGATCTTAATCTTGTTTTCCAAGGTGTATCTTTGTGTACTGAGATGTGATGATCCTGGATTTGCTTGTCTTTGTCGTCTTTATATATAAATAATCTCTTTCATTTTGGCTCTTCATGGAGGAAAGGGGGAAATCGACAGCTACAAAGCATGCCTCCCTGCCCCACCAGTTGCCTTACAATCTGTCGATGGTCTATTTATTGCCTGGTTATCTTTTTGCGTTTTGAAAAGGCCCGTCTCTAATTAGGGCTTCTTCACTTTTAAGGTAAACAAGTCGGAAGTTTATATTTAGGAATTTACAAATTAATTAGTTCTAAACTCCTTAATTAAATTTAAAAGTTCATATTGTCGTTCATAAACAATTCATGCCTTGAATTGTAAATATATGTGTGCGGGCTGAATATTAATTATTATTAATTAATAATGCAGTGAGATAAATTGAAAATTGGAATGAAAAAAAATTCTCTCTAGATCTCCCCCTCTCCTGCTTTTTTCCCCCCACCGATGCATCAAGCAGACAGATTTTTTTTTAAAGAATAATTAGATGTGGAGACTGTCTGGGGGATCATTACTCCTAATTAACTTGGTTATTTACTGCAAATTAAGCATCATTTGTAAGCTGGCTGGCTGGCCTGTTCTGTTTGTGCTCTGGATATTCTGGGCTGGGAGGAACTGCTTAAGCATTTTCTCCGGTTAGCTGATATTTATTTGGGGATAAATGCAGATGTGCCATTTTCTGTGGTGGTCGGGACTGGCTGGAGGGTTTGGGGAGGGGGCACGCCAGAGACCATCAGGAGGCTTCCTTCTTCAGCAAAAGGGGGAACTCGTAAACAATGCATCACAGAGTCTTCTCCCCAGACGACTCACACAAGCAAGCCAAACCAGATTCCTTTTTTTAAAAGCGTTGCTGCCTGAGTCTCTCTCTCTATGGCTCAAGCAGAGGGCAGCTTCCCTGTTCTCCTTCCCGTTGCTGAGCAGGGACAGCGCCTCCAGTCTCAACCCAGCTTCTCAAGCTCCCTACACGAAATCACTCCTTCTGTATGATTCCAGAACAGCTGCCTGATCGGTGCACACTAGGGTTGCCAAGTCCCTCTTTGCCACCGGCGGGAGGTTTTTGGGGCGGAGCCTGAGGAGGGCGGGGTTTGGGGAGGGCCTTCAATGCCACAGAGTCCAATTGCCTTCAATGCCACAGAGTCCAATTTGGCTGGAGATCAGTTGTAACAGCGGGTGTCGTGATCCCCCAGCACACACACACACCAGACATTTTCAAACCCTGCAGGGGCAAGTCCAGAGGTAATCCAGAAGCCAAGTCCAAGAGTTCAAGCCGAGGTCCAGAAAGAGCAAACAGTTTGCAGCGAGGTCAGGAGCAGACACACGTGTTGCTTCCACACAGCTGCACTCTTTCCAGCTGCTTGTCAACAGCACACCACTCCGGCAGCCTGTAACGCCATGCACCTGCCAGCCACCTCAGACCTGCTCCTGCGAACACTCACCCCCTCTGTCTGTGCTGGGTCAGTACCTAGCTGCCAGCCGAGCACTTCATCTCTGATCCTGTAAGGTCCTACGTATTTGCCTCCTGCGCCATTCCTGAGGCTCTGGTGACGAGGGGGGTGAGCAGACAGGCAGCTGGCTTTCTGCAGCCAGCTCAGAGCTGGAGGGCTGAGGAGTTGCTGCGCTGGTTCCTGGCTGTGGGTTTGGGTCTGGCCCCCCAGGGGCTGCTTCTTCCTGTGCCACTTCAGCTGCTGGCTGTGTACAGAAACCAGGGCTGCTGGCTGACTCTTCATCAGCGGAGTCATCGGTGTCCCCTGGACCTGGCTGGGCCATGACAGTGGGAGAGCTCCAGCTAGTACCTAGAGTTTGGCAACCCTAGTGCACATGATCCCTAGCAAGCCCACAGTCCACTCTTCAATTAGGGTTGCCAACCTCCAGGTAATGGCTGGAGATCTCCTGCTATTACAACTGATCTCCAGCCAATAGAGATCAGTTTCCCTGGAGAAAATGACTGCTTGGGCAATTGGACTCTGTGGCATTGAAGCCCATCCCCTCTCCAAACCCCGCCCTCCTCAGGCCCCGCCCCCAAAATCTTACACGTCCTAAAATAAATTCAAAAAGAATAACGACATCTTTTCAATACACTCCACTTGTGGGAGGTATACGTAGGATTATCAACAAACATTGGCATATGCTGATCACATTGCCTGGTTGCTCAGAACCGCCCCTTCTTGGCTATAGGAGAACGATGTCCCTTAAGGACAAATTAGTCCACACAGATAATATCGAACGCCCCATTAGTAGTCTTAGAAGGGGCCATTTTCGTTGTGGTCATTGTGTTATGTGCCCATATGCGCTTCCTGTCAAAAGCTTTACATGTGTGAAAACCGGATTAACCTTTGAAATTAAATGCCATACTGACTGCAGCTCTACCAATGTTATTTACGCCGTTCTGTGCCCGTGCCCTCTTGTCTATATAGGCCAAACTAATCGATCCCTAAAAATAAGGATCGGTGAGCACAGGTCGCGCGTGCGCAATGCAGTTTTAGAAGCTCCGATCGTGCCCCATTTCATTCAAGCAAAGCACCGGGATACTGACCTGAAGTTTTTTGCTCTTTGGCAATATCAAAAAAGACCATTCCAAAAAGAAAATGTAGATAAGATTTTAAGCCAGAAAGAATCATACTTTATAACATTGTTTAACACCATGATCCCGCACGGATTAAACTCGGCGTGCGACTATTCAGCCTATCTGTGAAGTGGGTGTAATCTTATATGAAATTTAACAGCGTTTCTATAAATACTCTCTTCCACCTCACCCTGTATCCCGTTGTGAATTGAGTCATTGACTTGAAATCACTTAAACTCATGTTAGACGTGAAAAAGTTGTCAGTAAGTATTTGTATATATATATATATTTATACTCTTGCATGTTATAGTACTTATTTAATTTTTTACAAAATCATTATCCAATGATATAAGTTAAAATAATGATGAACTTTATTAGAATAAGAAACATCGTGGGATAGCTTTGAGAGCAGCAAGTCTTCTACATTCTTCAGTAAAGGGATCTGAAAAAAAGAAGAAGAAAATTAAATAAGAAGAGAATATTATTTATGGACCATTATGTTGTACTGATGAAAAATAGTATGAAACAGGACATTTACCGGAAGCCTGTCTGTATTCCGTCCTAAATACTGTGACCTTTTTGGTACCATATGCTTTTGTGAAGAAACAAAAGATATAAACATTTTTTGATTATTATAATATTGTCATTGGATTAATTGTATCTCATACAGCCATAGAGATTGTTTGTATTTTGAATAACCTCCAGGTAATGGCTGGAGATCTCCTGCTATTACAACTGATCTCCAGCCAATAGAGATCAGTTTCCCTGGAGAAAATGACTGCTTGGGCAATTGGACTCTGTGGCATTGAAGCCCCTCCCCTCTCCAAACCCCGCCCTCCTCAGGCCCCGCCCCCAAAATCTCCAGGTATTTCCAAACCTGGAGCTGGCAGCCCTACCTCCAATGCACATTTTAGAAATTCCCCTCTGTGGTCGTCCTGATCATCAAGACAATGAGGTGGGTTTAATAGCCAAATGGGCCAGAAGGTTTGACCTGGTCGCTGGCAGTGCCATTCTAAGCAGAGTTACACCTTTTCTAAGCTCACTAATTTCAGTGGGTTTAGAAGGGTATAACTCTGCTTGTACGGCAACGCTCCAAAGTCAAGTTCCTCTATATGGGATGGGATGCGTATGAGGGTTTTAACTTCCATTTCCTGCCATTTGATAGTCTCAGCTTCCACCCTTACACACCCTTCTCTCTCTTTCAGTTCTGACCCATGTCCAAGCTCCACCTCGAACATCCGCCCCATTTTCTCCTCGGATCATCCTCTGTGGGCCTCCGGGCTGTGGGAAAAGCCTACAGGCAGTTTTACTCTCTAAGAAATATGGTATCATCAATGGTAAGTTCTCAGGTCAGTTCTTAGCCCTGACCTGGATGGCCCAGGCTAGCCTGATCTCATCAGATCTTGTAAGCTAAGCAGTGTCAGCCCTGGTTAGTGTTTGGATGGGAGACCACCCAGGAATACCAGGGTCACTATGCAGAGGAAGGCAATGGCAGACCAACTCTGTTAGTCTCTTGCCTTGAGATGGCCTGGAGTAGTGGTTAAGAGTGATGATTTGGAGCGGTGGATTCTAATCTGGAGAACTGGGTTTGATTTCCCACTCCTCCACATGAACGGCGAACTCTAATCTGGTGAACTGGGTTGGTTTCCCCACTTCTACACATGAAGCCAGCTGGGTGACCTTGGGCTACTCACAGTTCTCTTATATCTCTCTCAGCCCCATCTACCTCACAGGGTGTCTGTTGTGGGGAGAGGAATGGAAGGAGATTGTAAGATGGTTTGAGAATCCTTAAAGGTAGAGAAAAATTGGCATATAAAACCAACTCCTCCTTCTCCTCCTCCTTCCCCCTTTAACAGAGAACTCTGTATTAACCAGGAAGGAATTTTTATGGGGTTTTTTGGGTAAAGAATAAATGACTGGACATGAAAGAGAGTGTGGGCGTGGCTCAGCAATGTGCATTTGCCTTGCTCCTCTCTTAATAGGCCTCCTTGGTGTGGCCGGTGTGGCCATGTAGGGGGTTAGACAGGGCCTGGTCCTCTGGGGTGTGGTGAAGTGCCCTATCAAAGAGGTTCCAAGGAGACTTCAGCAGCCTAAGGGAAAAGGAGCTGGCCAAGTTGAATATATTCTATCATCTTGTGACCTCTTTTCCGACTAATCGAAATCTTTCTGAAGTTGTTCCAGCCTCTTGATCTTGGAGCTATTGATGCTTTTCTGCGCTGCCCCTCTGGTAGGAATTGCTTAGTTCCCCTGTGTGGAGAATGGAGTGGTTGGTGAATGGGTATTTCTGCTGATGTACAGCTTTTGACTGTATGGATCATGAAAAGCTATGGCTGGTTTTAAAGGAAATGGGTGTGCCACTACATCTGATCGTTTTGATGTGCAACCTGTACTCTGGACAAGAGGCCACAGTTACAACATCTAATTAGGAAAGCTGGATTAGATTTAGATGAAGGTGGAATGAAAATTGGAGGGAGGAACGTTAACAACTTGAGATGTGCCAATGATACTACATTACTGGCAGAAAATAGCGAAGACTTGAAACGACTACTGCTGAAAGTTAAAAGAGAAAGTGCCAAAGCAGGACTACAGCTGAACATCAAGAAGACAAAAGTAATGACTACAGGAGAATTACACAACTTTAAGGTTGACAATGAGGAAATGGAAATGGTTGAAGACTTTCTATTCCTTGGCTCCATCATCAACCAAAAGGGAGACTTCAGCCAAGAAATCAGAAGGAGATTGAGACTGGGAAGGGCAGCCATGAAGGAGCTAGAAAAGATTCTTAAATGTAAGGATGTGTCACTGGCCACCAAGATTAAGTTAATTCATGCCATCGTATTCCCTATTGCTATGTATGGGTGTGAAAGCTGGACATTGAAGAAAGCTGATAGGAAGAAAGTAGACTCCTTTGAAATGTGGTGTTGGAGGAGAGTATTATGGATATCGTGGACTGCCAAAAAAACAAATAAGTGGGATCTAGATCAAATCAAGCCTGAACTGACCCTAGAAGCTAAAATGACTAAACTGAGGCTATTGCATTTTGGTCACATTATGAGAAGAGTCACCGGAAAAGACAATAATGCTAGAAAAAGTTGAGGGCACCAGGAAAAGAAGAAGACCCAACAAGAGATGGATTGACTCAATAAAGGAAGCCACAGCCCTCAATTTGTAAGATCTGAGCAAGGCTATCAAAGATAGGACATTTTGGAGGATTATGATTCATAGGGTCGCCATGAGTCAGAAGTGACTTGATGGCACTTAACACACACACACAGTGGGCAGGACTAGAGAAGCTTTTGGGTCCTTCCAGCTGTGAGGATTCCAGTTGTGACTGCTAAACAATAGTTTGGACAACTTTCTGCAAACAGAAGACCGACAGAACAATTTTTGAAGCTGTAACTTTTATGCAGTAATTATAAGTTTATGAAAAGTGAGAAACCTGAACCCTTTCCCTTGACTTATTATTTCTATCCCATATTTTGATTAGTGTTTACTTCATTCTTTTTTTAAGTGTGTTCTTGGTCAAATGTATTCCTTTTTATTCCGTATTCTTTCCTGTTTTTGCTTGGCTCGACCAAAAGAGCAGAAGAGGGGGAGGAGGAGGAGGAGATGCGCGAATAGGAGAAGCCAACCCAAACCCCACACCTTTTATTTTATTCAGTGACCTTTTTCCAATGCAGCTTTTTTGCTCTTCTCCGCCTCCCTCCCTTTTTCTTTCTTGCTTCCTTTTTAAAAATTAACCTTGCCTCTTTTTGTTCCTCCTTCCTTTCAGTTTGCTGCGGGCAATTGCTAAGGGAAGCTGTCGCCAACGAGACAAAACTCGGAGAACTCATTAAGCCTTTTCTTAATGAAGGATGGCCGGGTAGGTCATAATCCTAATTTCCTTCGGCATAGGTACAAATCTGTGGGAGAAAATAAGCCCTGGGTGGGGCGGGAGAGAGAAGAAAACCTTGGGTTCTGGTCAAATTGGGGTGTGTGTGGAGAGCCAGCATGGTGTAGTGGTTAAAAGCTGCATTATGGAGCAGCGGACTCTAATCTGGAGAACCGGGTTTGATTCCCCACTCCTCCACCTGAGCGGCATATGCTAATCTGGTGAACTGGGTTCCTACACACAAAGCCAGCTGGGTGACCTTGGGCTAGTCACAGCTCTCTTAGACCTCTCTCAGCCCCACCTACCTCACAGGGTGTCTGTTGTGGGGAGGGGAAGGGAAGGTGATTAAGCCGGGTTGATTCTTCCTTAAGAGATAGAGAAACTCGGCATATAAAAACCAACTACTACTACTCCTTCTTCTTCATCCATCTTCTTTTTCCATCTTCTTCCATCTTCTTCTTTTTCCATCTTCTTCCATCATCTTCTTCCATCTTCTCCATCATCTTCTTCTTTCATCTTCTCACCATCTGTCATTATGACTAGGAGAGCCAATTCAATATGGAGGGAAGGGAGTGAGCAGTGAGAATGTTTGCCAGCTCTGGGTACAGAAATACCTGAAGATTTTGGGGGTGGAACCTGGGGAGGGTGGGGTTTAGGAAGGGGAGGGATTTCAGCAGGATACAGTACCATAGAGTCCACTCTCCAAAGCAGCCATTTTCTCCAGGGGAACTGATCTCTGTTGCCTGGAGATCAACTGTAAAAGGGGGAGATCTCCAGGACCCACCTGGAGATTGCCGACCCTAGATCTCAGCCTGTGACAGTTGGATCATGCCATGTCCAAGCATGGCACCCTTCCCACCCACCCCATCAATGTGAACAGCAGCCGCTGACTTGTTTAACTAAAAATAAAGGGCTCACTCAAGGGCACGGCTGCAGTGGTGGCTAATCTCTTTCCTGGTGACGCCAGCTCAGCCTTCCTTATAAATTCTCCACCCTTGGTTCACATTCTTGGTCAGTCTAGAGTAGGATTCCCCAATGGTTCTTGTAGGTTATCCGGGCTGTGTGACCGTGGTCTTGGTATTTTCTTTCCTGATGTTTTGCCAGCAGCTGTGGCAGGCATCTTCAGAGGAGTAACACTGAAGGACTGTGTCTCTCAGTGTCAAGTGTGTAGGAAGAGTAATATATAGTCAGAAAGGGGTTGGGTTTGAGCTGAATCATTGTCCTGCAAAAACTATCAAAGGTAATGTGCTAATAATTGTCCTGTAAGTATCAAGATAATGTGCTAATGAGGGTGTGGTATGTTAATATGGAACCATTGTATCCTGAAGTGATCTGTTAATGTGTGAAATCCAAAGCTAATCTGCATGGCTATTGTGGACTGTAGTCTTTGTTAGTCTGGAGGTTTTCAGGACAGGAAGCCAAGCCTTATTCATTCTTAAACTCTCTTCTTTTCTGTTAAAGTTGTGCTGATGTTTATGAATTTCAATGGCTTCTCTGTGCAATCTGACAAAATAGTTGGTAGAGTTGTCTTTCAGTGTCTTGGAATAAGACCCTGTGTCCTGTTTGTGTCAGTCCATGTTCAGCCACTGCTGATTTCTCAGGTTGGCCAAGTCTGCAGTACCTTTCATGTTCTTTTATCCTTGTTTGTATGCTGCGTTTTGTGGTCCCGATGTAAACTTGTCCACAACTGCAAGGTATACGATATACTCCTGCAGAGGTGAGGGGGTCTCTTTTGACTTTTGCTGATCGTAGCATCTGTTGTATTTTCTTGGTGGGTTTAAACACTGTTTGTAGGTTATGTTTTTTCAAAAGTTTCTCCATCCTATCAGTGACTCCTTTAATAAATGGCAAGAATACCTTTCCTATGGGAGACTGTTTTTCCTGAGTTTTCTGATTTTTGTTTGGTTTAATGGCCCTTCTGATTTCATTTCTGGAATAGAAAAAACTTGGTATGATAAAGTAATTGAAAGTGGTTTTTAAAAGTGGCATAGAGAAAAAAATTATCTTGAAGAAAAAAATTATCTTGAAGTCATGGAAATTATAAATTATAAATAATTAAAAAAAACATGAACACATGAAGCTGCCTTAGACCAAATCAGACCATTGGTACATCAAAGTCAGTATTTTCTACTCAGACCGGCAGCGGCTCTCCAGGGTCTCAGGCTGAGGTCTTTCATATCACCTACTTGCCTAGTCCCTTTAACTGGAAATGCCGGGGATTGAACCTGAGACCTTCTGCACGCCAAGCAGATGCTCTACCACTGAGCCACGGTCCTTCCCCAAATGTATGAATCCCATTTGAATATGATGAGAGTGGTCATGTATTTTAAATTACTTATAATTCAGTCTTACAAATATTATCATCGTCATCATCATTAATATCACATGTATTTTATATTGGCACCTGTTGTTGGAGCCCAAACAGTATATACATGTTGTAAATAATAACCCCCCCAAAGTTAAACAACATCCTTATCCTAACTGTGATTATTCAGAAGTTGAATGGGACTTACCCATTCAACCTAGGGTTGCAGTCTAAACCCAGGATCTATAGAACTGTGCATGTTGTTTTGTGTGTCCAAGGGGGGCAGCATGGTGTAGTGGTTAAGAGCGGCAGACTCTAATCTAGAGAACCGGGTTGTTTCCCCACTCCTACACATGAAGCCATCTGGGTGACCTTGGGCCAGTCACAGTTATCTTCGAGCTCTCTGAGCCTCACCAGGTGTCTGTTGTGGGGAGAGGAAGGAAAGGTGATCATAAGCCGGGTTTGATTTTCCTTAAAAGGTAGAGAAAGTTGGCATATAAAAACCTCTTCTTCTTCTCTGTGCGAAACTATCTAGAGCTCTCTGTTCTCCCAAAAGAGTCACACTGTAGGTGACTGGTACATATCTGCTTGGAGATCGACTGGATAGAGTTGACTTTGGAGCAACAAAGGAAAGTGTTCACATAAACACTTTGTAAAAAGTAAGAAATGTGTGAGTTGCACAAGATGTAGTTAGATTCAAGTCCAGTAGCACCTTAGTGACCCTCAAGATTGGCATATAAAAACCAACTCTCCTCCTCCTCCTCCTCCTTAAGAACATAAGAAAGGCCATGCTGGATCAGACAAAGGTCCATCAAGTCCAGCAGTCTGTTCACACAGTTGCCAACCAGGTGCCTCTAGGAAGCCCACAAACAAGACAACTGCAGCAGCATTATTCTCCTACTCCTCCTTCAACAGCAGCCTCAAATTCCCCAGCATGGCAATCTGTTTTTGAAACTTAAACTGAGGCTGTTGATGATTTGGAATGGAAGTCTGCTTGCTGTTAGGGGAAGGGGGGTGTTTTCAAATTTTTCCAGCATCAGGTTCACAATCTCAGTGTTCAGGTATTCCAGGAAGCAAATGATTTGATGCTATAAGGTGCTAGACATCAAATCCCACGAGTGCTCACAGGTGCTAGGGCTCTACCTCTGTACACATAACCAATAACTTTGGCACAATTTTGTTCGTACCAATGCAAATATATATTTATTTTCAGTGAGGCATATCTTGTAGAATACAGGGATGCATAATAACCAATATTACATTGCAAGGCCAGAAATAATAAGTCCTATGATTTCACTAATCCTCGTCTCCTAGGGATAACAAGGAATGAATTTACATTATCAAATACTAACAAGAATTCATTTGTGGCCTTGTGAAAAGGCTGGGGTGGGATGAAAGGAAACAGTCTGCTTGGCAAGGGGTGGGTGTGGGGGGGCAAAAATCCTGTTTATATCTCAAAGGCTATAGTCCTATGCGTGCTTACTTGAGGGTGCATCCCATTGAAATGAATAGGGTTTCCTATCTCTCTTCCACTATACGGCAGATCTTTCTGTCTTTTTCTCTCTGTCTCTCTTTCTTTTCGACACAACAGCCTAGCCTTTCCTCGGCGCTATAACTTCAGAGCTAACCTGAGTACAGTGGATTGACCAGGGGTGTCCAGACCCTCTTTCCTGGGGTGATTTCTCCTTGAAGTCACACTGTGCGTTGGAAGCATTTTCACAGGGCAGGGTGGGTAGCAACTACCTGGCCACCCCAACATTGATAGATGCCGATATTTACTGCTATCCATGCTGTAAATGAATAAGTGTCCTGTTGATTTTATTTTTGATTCGGCTTCATTGTATTTATTTTGGGCCAGCGTGATATAGTGGTTAAGAGCAGTGGTTTGAAGCAGTGGACTCTGATCTGGAGAACCGGGTTTGATTCCCCACTCCTCTACATGAGTGGCTGAGGCTAATCTGGTGAACTGGATTTGTTTCCCCACGCCTCCACATGAAGCCAGCTGGCTGACCTTAGGCTAGTCACACTCTCTCAGCCCCACCTATCTCACAAGGTGTCTGTTGTGGGGGAGGGGAGGGAAGGTGATTGTAAGCTGGTTTGATTCTTCCTTAAGTGGTAGAGAAAGTCAGCATATAAAAACCAACTCTTCTTCTTCTTTGCGTTCACCCTGCTGACTGCTCCAGTGCACATAAAATCCTCCTCCTCCTCCTCCTCTTCTCCTTCTCCTTCTCCTTCTCCTTCTCCTTCTCCTTCTCCTTCTCCTTCTCCTTCTCCTTCTCCTTCTCCTTCTCCTCCTCCTCCTCCTCCTCCTCCTTCTTCGCCGGGCCATGCCTCACCTGCCCAGATCGGGACTGGGGGGTTGGCTGCCTCGGCTGGCTAGTGGGCTGGATAAGAGCTCGCAAGGGGCCGGATCCAGCCTGCGTGCTGTATCTTTGACACCCCTGTCCTAGAGTTCTCTGTTCCCCAAAAGAGTCACGCTGTAGGCGACTGGTACATATATGCTTGGAGATCGACTGGATGGAGCTGACTTGGGACCAACAAAAGAAAGTGGTTTCCCCCCCTCCCATATAAACACTTTGTAAAAAGTAAGAAATGTGTGAGTCCCACAAGATGTAGCTAGATTCAAGTCCAGTAGCACTTTAGAGACCAACAAGATTTTTGGGGTATAACGTTCGAGGATCAAAATTCCCTTTGTCAGATGCAACGAAGAAAACTTAGACTCTCAAAAGCTTATACCCCAGAAATCTTCTTGGTCTCTAAGATGCTACTTGACTCGAATCTGGCTGTTTGACTGCAGACCAATATGGCTACCACATAGTTAAACTGTGGAACTCCCTGCCCCAGGTTATGGTGATGGCTGCCAACTTGGAAGGCTTTAAGAGGGAAGTGGACATGTTCATGGAGGAGAGGGCTATTCATGGCAACTAGTAAAAATGCATGCGAGTCATGATGCATACCTATTCTCTCCTGGTTTGGATGAGCATGCCTATTATAATGTTAGGTGCTGTGGAACACAGGCAGGACAGTGCTGCTGCAGTCATCTTGTTTATGGGCTTCCTAGAGGCCCCTGGTTGGCCACTGTGTGAACAGACTGCTGGACTTGATGGACCTTGGTCTGATACAGCATGGCCTTTCTTATATTCTTATGTTCTTGCCCTCTGAAAGTATCCCTAAGATATAATGGGGGCTTTTTGTTTAGATGGCTTTCAGATATGGGTTGGAAAAACTCATGAAGGGTGGGCCCAGATGCCCACCAGGGCAGAAAAATGACTGGAGCCTCCATATTCAGAAGCAGTGCTCTTCCGAGAGCCTGCTACCAGAGACAGGCAAAGGGCCATTACCTTCTTTCTGTGCCCGCGGGCTTTCCAGAGGCATCTGAGGGTGTTGGACTGAGAGGATGTTGGGTCTGGCCCAGCAGGGCTGTCCTTATGGGAAAAGGAGATGTCACCACATAAAAAGAGCAGCCTTGTGGAAAGACCTTTGGGTGTGAGCAGGTAAGGGGGGTGGAGGTAAGCAGAGCACCCTCCGGGCAGTGCTCTGGGGTGAAGGCCAAATTTAAACTGTTACTGTTTTTGAGTTGTTGGGTCCGGGTTTCCAGGACCCAACTCACATTCCCAGCAGCCACACAGCAGCTGCAGGGAAAGAAAGAAAGAAAGAAAGAAAGAAAGAAAGAAAGAAAGAAAGAAAGAAAGAAAGAAAGAAAGAAAGAAAGAAAGAAAGAAAGAAAGAAAGAAAGAAAGAAAGAAAGAAAGCCCAAGCGTGCCACAGGAGGATTTAGTGCTCCTGCTTCCCCAACAGGCCATTTCCCAATGCAAAAACCACATGGGGTGGGGGGTCATTTCCCTAATTTTGGTGTTCCTTGAGGAATATCAGTTCACATGGAGCAGCAACATGGGAAATAGCCCCCCATGAGGTTTTCACACAGTAAAATGGCTGGGGAAAGCAGGGGAATGGCCTGAGGGGGAGCATGAGCCCTTCCCCCCTATTGTGGCGCCATTCCAAGCCCATTTGGGGTCTCCATTTTGTTTTTAAGAAGCCGTTCCCCACAGCTGCCATGTTGTTGCACTAGTGGGGCCCGGGTTTCTAGGGTTGCCAGGTCCCTCTTCACCACTAGTGGGAGGTTTTTGGGGCGGAGCCTGAAGAGGGTGGGGTTTGGGGAGGGGAGGGACTTCAATGCCATAGAATCCCATAGCCAAAGCGGCCATTTTCCCCAGGTGAACTGATCTCTAGCAGCTGGAGGTCAGTTGTAATAGCAGATCTCCAGCTAGCACCTGGAGGTTGGCAACCCTATGGGTTTCCCAGAACCACCACTTGAAACCCAGTAACATTTAGTTTGTCCCCGAGCCTCCCTTAACTGAGCAGCCGCGATGCAGGAGCGCAGCTGCTTGACAGGGTTTGTAAAGGAGAACTTCCCCATGGATCGGGCCCTTCCATTGCGAGGGGGAGAAGAACCGATAAAATAAATTCTGCCATTATTTCGTTCAGTGGCTTTGCCACAAAAAAAACGAAAAGGACAAAGGGAAGATTACGTGGCTCTTGTTTTTGGCCGAGCGAAGCCAGAAACAAACAACACATGCACACGCACACACATACACACACCTGTATTTATGAAATAGTAATATTTGAATCCCAACGGCATACTCTTCTGTATCTGACTAGAGGAGGGGGAGAGGGAGGGGAATTTGGGATCTTGTAATTTCTGCTATTACTAACAAGAGAAGTCCTTACTGTGGCAATATAACTTTTCTTTCAAAAATTTTTAAACTGGGATCATTTTAAAGGGTTTGGGGGTATTATTTTTCTATGTGTTTGGGGTCTTTTATGTGTGTGTGGCCTCACAAGTTAGGATCCCACAGCAGCCAGGATCACAGTTCATTTTTTGACAGCAAAATTAACATTCTCCTCGCTAACGTATGAACTAAAGATTTGACAATAGAGCCGATTTCTCTCTCCCTCTCTCTCTCTTTTTGGTGAAGAGGGGGAAAAATCCATAACTTGCAAAGAATTTCTGAGTTGAAAGGCAAGGTAAATCTTTCTATCTGAGGAGGTAAGCTTAGTTTTATTTCTTATTTCTTTTCTTTTCCTTTATTTTTTTTTTTATAACAGCCAGCCGCAAGCTGTCTGAACATCGGCGAGATATCCTTTGGGGGTATCGGCTGGTTTTTCCAGCCCGTCTTCTCATGCCGTGTGTTTGTACTAGCTGAAGACGGCGCGTGGATCTCTAAATAATTTACAAGTTGATTAATAAACTCACAGGGGTATAATTAGAAGAGAGAGAGACAGCGGCTACGGTAACGGGTACAGCGCTTGGGGGAACTGGAGACTTTCTCCTTTTCCTCCTTTTTTTTTTTTTCCAAGAAACTTTCTAGGGTGCTGGGCGTTTGAAGATAAGTTGGGAAGAGCACAGTGCCTTTTCTCTTTTGATGTGGAAATAGGACAGTTTGAATCCGTCGAGTTTAATTTTTCACAAGCTGTAGGGGCCCTGCAGTGCGGCTCTCTTTTTATTATTGGGGGGGGGGAGCCCTGAACAATTTTTTCTTTCATTTTTTTTTTTACACACACACAGGCGCGCGCATCCATACCAAACAGGAGCTAATAAACAGAGTAATTTCCTCTCTTTTCATTTTCCGTTTATCTGCACCTTCCATTGTGTCCTGTGTTTTCACACATCCGCGCCCGCGGGCCGAGCATCCGTCGCAAAATTGGACGACTGTGTATTTAACGAACCACCCTTTTCGCACGTGCCTTTTCAAGAGCTTTACAATGCTTTTGAAGTAGCTCCAGGGGTTTTTTCTCCTCCCCAAAGTCAAAACTTTTGACATTTCTCTCCTGGGAATTGCTACAAAGTTTTCTTCATTGGATGGGAGGTGGGGAGTCCTTTCCCCCCCACCAGTGGTGAAATTGATGGTCAGGAGAACAAAATAAACATTTATACGGTCTCTCTCTCTTTCCCCACACACACACTTCCACACACATTTTACAGGTGCTAATCTTCCAGTAAAAGCTGAGAAAATTTCCGACTTCCTGGGATATTATTGATTTTATTTTTAATTAATTATATTTTTATGTGGGGTGTTTGCCTGCTGTGTGTTTCATCGCTGCCCCCCCTCCACTTCCGCCTCAAGAGCTTTTCCTCCGTCTTTCTTCCTTGTGGTATCTCTCAGTGTAGGAACCAAACCAGGCTTGGTGGGGGCGCGGTTCCTTCCACATATAATTTATTCACGGGTCTCCCTGTTCACCTGTAAAATGGGAGTCTGTTTCTTTCAGAAAACTGAATACGCAGGGGAGGGAAGCTCAGTATCCTCATGGTGCTCTTTGGCTTTCAGCATTTTTCTTCTAGCCAAGTTCACTTTTTCATTGCAGAGCAGGGCTGGGAGAAAAATTGCTTTGAACAAAGAAGCACAGTGAGGAAAGGAAGCCCCGGGGTGGGGGGTATCTCCACTATCTCCACTCACCCCTGCACCCCATTTTCTCCATAAAAAGCACCCCCCCTACTTTCTGCTGCCCACGTCACTGGAATGCACCGTAACGTCTAGTCTGATCCTAAGATCTTCCTCATAACCCTGCTCTCAGTGTCCCGGTCTTCAGAGGGAGATGGGTGGCCACCAGAGACAGAGCTTTTTAAGTGGTGGCCCCTCACCTGTGGAACGCCCTTCCCTCTTGCCTGGCACTTACACTATTGTCTTTCAGGCATCAGGCCAAAACATTTCTTTTCGCCAGGCTTTTAATTAAGGGGTTGGTCTCAATGCTATTTGTATAGTGTGCTTTTTAGTAAGGGAACTGTTTAAAATTCATTTCTTAAGTTACTTAATGTTTTATATTTTTGCACTCTGGCTGGGTTTTTAATGGTAGGTTTTAATTAACAACTTTTATGGGGCATTATGTTTTGATTTTTTTTATTTGATAAACTGCCTTAGGCAGGTCGTTTCCTGGAGAGGTGGTATAGAAATGCACCAAGTAAATAAATAACAGAGATGATACACTACCAGCAGCAGAGGTGGAAAAGTCTACCGCGGCTTTTGTGAAGGAAGCAGTGTTTTGCCTGGTGTAGCTTGTCATCCAGGCATGGAGAAGCTGCATTTGACAAAATTCCCCCCTGTATACGTCTGGGAGCTGGTGCATCATGCTGGCTGGTGAGTGGGATCTGGCAAGTCCCCCGTTCAGGCGTGGCTTCAGCTACGAAGGGAGACTTGCCTTAGGCAAGCCTTGGGCGGTCTCATTATTTGCAATATGTTTCAGAGAGTGGCCCTGTCGGTCTCCGGTAGAAAAGCTAGCTTAGAGTCCAGGAGCACATTAGAAACCAACAAGATTTTCAGCATGTGAGCTTTCGAGAGTCAAAGCTCTCTTCGACAAATATTTGCACTATCTCAACAGTGAGGTACTTCCCTACAGGGGTGTGGTGAGGATGATTAGAGCGAAGTGTATGAAGTGCTCCAAACCCTCAGAAGTGGAACAGGAATATCAAGGCAGGTATTACAGTCCTAGGAGTCCCTTGGCGCAGAGTGGTAAGGTGCAGTACTGCAGTCAAAAGCTCTGCTCACGACATGAGTTCGATCCCAACCGAAGTTGGTTTCAGGCAGCCGGCTCAAGGTTGACTCAGCCTTCCATCCTTCTGAGGAAGGTAAAATGAGGACTCAGCTTGCTGGGGGTAAAGGGAAGATGACTGGGGAAGGCACTGGCAAACCACCCAGTAAACACAGTCTGCCTAGTAAACGTTGGGATGTGACATCACCCCATGGGTCAGGAATGACCCGGTGCTTGCACACGGACCTTTACCTTTTTATTACAGTCCTGGCTGCAGCTGGGGTGTGGGCGGAGGGATGGCTGTCTAAGTGTCAGACATCTTGGGCAGGCTGCAGTGTGCTTCTGGGTACTTTACACCCAGACTCACATTGCTCCTCTCTGCACAACCCCACTTTGTGTGGTCTCCGTCGCATTATGCCTGGGGGTAGAAGGAAAGTGTTACCCTGGTTGCAATGCTGCCCCCAGTGGCAGAGCCTAAATGGCAGGCAGACACAAGGGCGGAGCGAAAGGAATAAAGTCAAGGGATGCCACTGGGTGGGTGGGGGAGCTAAATTGCTCCCTCTCCCTGGCGGCCGAGCCTTGACAACTAATCCTCTCTTACATGTGTGGCTCTTAGGGTTGCCAACCTCCAGGTACTAGCTGGAGATATCCCACTATTACCACTGATCTCCAGTCGATAGAGATCAGCTCACCTGGAGAAAATGGCCACTTTGGCAATTGGACTCTATGGCATTTAAGCCCCTCCCCTCCCCAAACTCTACCATCCTCAGGCTCCACTCCCAAAATCTCCAGGTATTTCCCAGCCCAGAGCTGGCAACCCTTTGTTGCACCAATCCGTTGTTGGATTGTTGCCAACTGCCTTATTTCCTATCAACCCTTTGGGGTGTAGGAGCTCTGTCTGCATCTTTCAGGGGTTCACTTGGCTCATTCCTCCCCCCCCCCCCAATAGAGGAGGAGGAGGAGGAGGAGAAGAGTTGGTTTTTATATGCTGACTTTCTCAATCACTTAAGGAAGAATCAAACCGGCTTACAATCACCTTCCCTCCCCCTCCCCACAACAGACACCCCGTGAGGTGGGGGGGGGCTGAGAGAGTTTGGAGAGAGCTGTGACTAGCCCAACGTCACCCAACTGGCTTCATGTGCAGGAGCGGGGAAACCAACAAGGTTCACCAGATTAGCCTCAGCCACTCATGTGGAGGAGTGGGGAAACCAACCCGGTTCTCCAGATTGAAGTCCACCACTTCAAACCACCGCTCTTAACCACTACACCACGCTGGCAGCCTGTGAGTTTCTTAGAGCCGTCCATTTCACCCAGTCCCCTGAGCATGTCATTCAAAACATGGAGCCTTGCTGGCAATTTTGCTTTGTTTTTGTCTTCGGGAAACGGGCAGCACTTCAGACACCCCACACCAGGCCTCCCGCCTCTCCTCCCTGAGATCCCACCTCTTTATGTTCCCATCCGACCTGCAAAACAAGCGGAGTCCAGTAAACGCTGATGAACAGCAAAGGTGGCGGGCAGCAGCCACACACCGTCACGCCCGTGGCTAGAAAACGGGCCGAAGGCAACAAAGGCTATAACACATCCTTTGTGAAATGCTGCGGGTGATGGAGAAAAAACAATCCTTCCTGATTTCAAAGCGAGCGGAGGGTAGCTCAGTTCTGTCAGGGAAAAAAAAAACCTATGCTATCCTTTGCTTCAGTTTTGGAACGTGCATCTGATATAGTTCAGAGGTCCGAGGAGGCTTGCTTGAAAGTGATGTAGAAGTGAGTACTTAGAAAAAGAGCGGAATCTGGATTCTGCAACTGTTGCGTTTTGTGGTTTCTGAATTTTGGGGCCAGGCTCTGGATTGCAGTCAGACACCAGGGGCTGAGAGAGTTCGTAGAGAGCTGTGACTTGCCCAAGGTCACTCAGCAGGTTTCATGTGTAGAAGTGGGGAAACCAATCCGGTTCACCAGATTAGCGTATGCCTCTCATGTGGAGGAGTAGGGAATCCAGAGACCAGCCCCCTGGCCCTAAAATTCAGAAACCCCAAAATGAACCTGGATGAACAAAACAAATGGATTGTGTTGAGGGTTGCCTGCCTCCAGGTGTGGCCTGGAGAACTCCCAGGATTGCAAATGATCTCCACAGAAGGTGCAGAAAAGAGCAACCAAAATGATCAGGGGACTAGAGCAACTGCCCTATGAGGAGTGGTTAAAACATTTAGGGCTGTTTAGCTTGGAAAGAAGGTGGTTAAAGGGAGACATGATAGAGGTCTATAAAATTATGCATGGTATGGACAGAGTGGACAGGGAGAAGCTTTTCTCCCTCTCCCATAATACCAGAACAAGGGGTCATCTGCTGAAACTGGTGAGATTAAAAACAGATAAAACTAAGTATTTCTTCACACAGTGCATAGTTAAACTGTGGAACTCCCTGCCCCAGGATGTGATGATGGCTGCCAACTCAGAAGGCTTTAAGAGGGGAGTGGACATGTTCATGGAGGAGAGGGCTATCCATGGCTACTAGTGAAAATGGATACTAGTCATGATGCATACCTATTCTCTCCAGGATCAGAGGAGCATGTCTAATATATTAGGTGCTGCGGAACGCAGGCAGAATAATGCTGCTGCAGTCGTCTTGTTAGTGGGCTTCCTAGAGGCACCTGGTTGGCCACTGTGTGAACAGACTTCTGGACTTGAAGGGCCTTGGTGTTATCTAGCATGGCTTTTCTTATGTTCTTATGACTACAGAGGTCTGTTCCCCTAGAGAAAATGGCTGCTTTGGAGGGGGGACTCGGTGGCATTGTATCCCACGGAGGTCTCTCCCCTCTTCAAATTCCACCCTCCCTAGGCTCCACCCCCAAAACCTACTGGTATTTCCCAGCCCAGAAGTGGCACACCTAATTGTGTTTTTATGGCTTGTCAGGTGAAGGTTGAAAGGACTGTGTTGACGGTGGGCCATGGGTGGTGGCAACTGGGGCTCGGCGGCAGGAGCCAGTCCCAGGCTGCAGGCAAGTAGCCTCCAGCTCACCCAGAACCCGTGAACTTGGCTCCAAGAAGGTGAGACGTCTTCAGGTGGCTGCAGACGGCAGTATCCTGGCAGTGGCTACAGCCACCTAGGGCTGGCTCTGCATGGGGGTGAGCTCAGGCATTTGCTGGGCCCCAGACCTGCCAAAACCCACTGCCCCAACAGGGCTCTCCTTTTGCACAGAGCATCCAAGGAGCTGGGAGGCAACATAAGAGAATTCCCAGGTAGTGCCCCTTGCCCCTTCCAGGTTCAGGGAGCTCACGGCCCCCTCCAATGCTGGAGCAGACCTTTCAGTCACCCGTAGAGAGTTCACTTCCAACCTACAATCTGTTGTGTTGCTAAGCAGGGCTTGGGACTGGATAGTGAGGGAGGAGGAGGAGGTGGTGGTGCTAGTTTTTATATGTCTATTTTCCCTACCTTTTTTTAAGGAGAATCAAACCGGATTACAATCTCCTTCTCTTCCTCTCTCCACGTGAGGTAGGTGAGGCTGATAGAGTTCAGAGAGAACTGTGACTAGTCCAAGGTCACCCAGCTGGCTTTCTGTGAAGGAGTGGGGAAACCAACCCGGTTCACCAGATTAGAGTCTACTGCACATGTGGAGGAGGGGGGAATCAAACTCGTTTCTCCATATTAGAGTCTGTTGCTCTTGTGGAGGAGGGGGGAATCAAACCCAGGTATCCAGATTAGAGTCTGTCGCTCTTAACTGCTACACCACGCTGGCTCTCAGAAGCTTTGGGAACCCTCAATGGTCCTTACTGCAAGGGCGTTAGCCAAAGGGGAGACAGACCAAAGGGAGAAGGGCTATAGTAAAATGGAATTGCTCAGGAGGGCGCTCTTATAAAGGGATTCTTTTGTAGTGAAGTCGCAGCTGACTTATGGCACCCCTGTAGGTTTTCAAGACAAGAGGTGGTTTGCCATTGCCTGCCTCTGCATAGTGACCCTGGACTTCCTTGGCAGTCTCCCATCCAAGTACTAACTGGGGCCAAGGCTGCCTAGCTTCCGAAACCGAGCTAGCTTGGGCCAACCAGGTTAGGGCGTAAAGGGAATGGGGGTGTAGATTATTGCTCTGCTTTCAATGTATTATCTTGTTTGTTCTTTATTGTTTTTAACTTTTGTGATTGTCTTGAGTCTCAGAAAGGTGGCCTATAAAGAAAGTAAATAATAGTTAATCAAAGGAGTGGAGGAGTGGAGAGCCAGCGTGGTGTAGTGGTTAAGAGCGGTGGAGAACCGGGTTGGTTTCCCCCCTCCTCCACATGAAGCTAGCTGGGTGACCTGGGGCTAGTCACACACTCTCAGCCCCACCTACCTCACAGGGTGTCTGTTGTGGAGAGGGGAAGGGAAGGTGATTGTAAGCTGGTTTGATTCTCCCTTAAGTGGTAGAGAAAGTCGGCATATAAAAACCAACTCCTCTTCTTCTCTTTAGAAATGTTTAACCACATTATTTTTCTCATTCGTGAGACAATAAATATTTATCCACTCAGAAAATTTAGGGAGTCTGAAATGCAGGTTGAGGACCCTCAAGAAATTGTGGGGCAAGGGGGGTGATCAGTGAAGAAGTTCCTCCCATAGTGCAACGGTATGGCAGTGCAGTTCCCATCCCTTTCAGTGGGAGTCCTGCAGCAGAACTCACTGGGTTTCCTTGCCCTCAGACATGTAGTCGTTTTTGGAGAGTCAAAGATAATAAACAGAGCCACCATTGCCTGTATTGTATGGTCCTTTTGTCCCGTTGCTGGTCAAACAAGTTTTGCAAATTTTTGCAGCGTTATAGAAAACTCTCATGCGGAGAGCCAGCGTGGTGTAGTGGTTAAGCACGGTGGTTTGGAGTGGTGGACTCTGATCTGGAGAACCGGGTTTGATTCCCTATTCCTCCACATGAGCGGCGGAGGCTAATCTGGTGAACTAGATTCGTTTCCCCACTCCTACACATGAAGCCCCACCTACCTTACAAGGTGTATGTTGTGGGGAGGGGAAGGGAAGGTGACTGTAAGCTGGTTTGATTCTTCCTTAAGCGGTAGAGAACGTCGGCATATAAAAACCAGCTCTTCTTCTCCTTCTTGAGTCGGGGTGACACGATGGACAGAACAAAACTGAGAGTCCTGCATTACAGGAGCGCTGGTTTTGCTTGGGCACCTTGAGCAGTTCTCATTTCCGTCTAGCCTAGGAGGAGGTGGAGTCCAGCATGGCTACAGGCACCTGAAGAAAAAGCACCCCGTGACATGTTAATAGGAAAAAAAAATCCTTTCTCCCGTTTGCCAGGAAAGCTCCATGTCGTGGGGAGCTTGTGTTGCCAGCAGGTGGCAGTACATAATAAACCAACGCCACCCTCCAGGCCATTTCCCTGTGACCACCGCTGTTCTGTTTATTACAGTACATCAGAGGCAGAATGTTAGCAAGCCACATACCAGAGCCGCGGCTGGCAGGGCTCAAAAGTCAGGAAAACAGCAGCAGCGTTAAGGAAATAATGATTGTCTTAGATATCTCCTGTACTTATTACGTTAGCCACCCTTTGAAGGGTCCGTGCCTCCGGTTTCCAATGGAAACTCTTCATTTGCATGTATCCTTGCAATGCGGACTTAAGACCAGATGTGGCTTCAGAAGTCGTCTTCAAAGAGCGAGTCTGGTGGAATCTTCAGACGAAGCCACGTGTGAAAAGAGGGAAAGTGCAGAATAAAAAAAAAGGTAGCTTGGCAACAGAAAAAGATTACAGACCGAAGGACAGCAACCACCTTGTCTTCGTTAAAGCCAAATAAATCTCTGCACTTGGGATGGGGGGAGGGGAGTCGAATGTGCCACTGAGATGAGTACAAGAAAAAAGAATAGCGGGGACTCATTTGTAAGCCTCTCAGCTTGAGTACAAGAACTGAACTTTCCTTCCTAGTTCAAAAGTTCAGCCCGTTTACTGGATCCAGCTCCCAAAAGAACTGACTCAGGTCTTAGTTTCAGATTTTTTCTTTCTTTCTAATTTTCATACTTGTTGATCCAGTTGGCTCAGGGTGACTTAAAGTAAGCTTTAATCTAAAATTTAAATTAAAGTTCAAATAAAATCAATTTTCTCCGTTGTACTTGTAAGAAAAAGAAGCAATAAGACTCTCTCTCTCTCTCTCTCTCTCTCTCTCTCTCTCTCTCTCTCTCTCTCTCTCTCTCTCCCCCCCCCCCCAAAAAAAAATTGTACTGCATGGTTGGTTGGTTGGTTTGTTTGTTTGTTTAATTTACTTACTTCATTTATATCTCGTCCTTCTCCCCAGTAGGAACTCAAAGAGGTTAATATCATTCTCCCCTTCTCTGTTTTATCCTTACTCTGACTGGCCTAATATCACCCAACAAGCTTCCATAGCAGAGTGAGGATTTGAATTTGTGTCTCCTAGATCCTAGCCTGAAACTCTAATCATCACACTTGCTTTCTTTTAAATATTTACACCTTACCCTTTGGTTGCAAGACCCTCAAAATGGCTTCCAATGGTAAAAGACCACAAAAATCAAGCAAATCAGTAAAATAATACGGTAATAAAGCAGAGTTAAAAACTGAGCAGACTTGTAATCAGTTGACTCTCTCAAATCAGTGGCAAGTGGAAGCAACAATTCAATTCAGCCATGTACCAGTACCATGAACACAAGACCCATTGGTGAGAGACTGCAGTTCAGTGGCAGAATTCTTGTGGTATGTGTGGCTGGGCCCAGGTCTGTCCCTGGAACCTCCATTCGAACAAGGATCTTGGGGGACAGGTGATGGGAAAGACCCCGCATGTCTGAAGCTTTGGAGAACCCCTGAGTGGACAAGGCAGAGATGAACTGACTGAGAAAGACAACAATGGAGATTAGAAGGAGGTTCCTTTAAGGTTAAAAATCACTCCTTGTCTGAAAAGGCTGTCTACTTCTCTATTAGTTTTATTTATTTGAAACATTGTTATGACACCTTCCACCCGGTCAGGGTCCCAAGGCTTCTCTGAGTGTGAAGCCAGCTTCCCCCCCACCCCACCCAGGGAGAATACAAGACTCTTCTGTAACAAGAGCCAGTGGGTTGAAATGGACTTGGGGAGCGGGAGAGCTGGGGAAGGCTGTCAGCGGAGGAGGCACAGCTCATCCTCTTCAGCCTTGCACCTGCACAGAAGCCCTCCCAAATAATGCTGAACAGGAGCCAGCCTCCCTGCCAATATCCAGGGCAGCAGTTCACATGAACACATGAAGCTGCCTTATACTGAATCAGACCCTTGGTCCATCAAAGTCAGTATTGTCTACTCAGACCAGCAGCGGCTCTTCAGGGTTTCAGGATGAGGTCTTTCACATCACCTACTTGCCTGGGCCTTTTAACGAGATGCCGGGGATTGAAACTGGGACCTTCTGCATGTCAAGCAGAGGCTCTACCACTGAGCATGGCCCTTCCCCTAAAAAAGTCCTGTTGGTCTCTAAGGTGCTGATCATATGAACACATGAAGATGCCTTATACTGAATCAGACCCTTGGTCCATCAAAGTCAGTATTGTCTACTCAGACCGGCAGCAGCTCTCCAGGGACTCAGGCTGAGGTCTTTCACATAACCTACTTGCCTAGTCCTTTTAACTGGAGATGCTGGGGATTGAACCTGGGACCTTCTGCATACCAAGCAGATGCTCTACAAACTGAGCCACAGCTATTTTGTAAATGCCCTAATCTGGATGACCCAGGCTAGCTTAATCTCAGAAGCAGGGTTGGCCCTGGTTAGTACTTGGATGGGAGACCTCCAAGAAAGTCCAGGGTTGCTCCGCAGAGGCAGGCAATGGCAAACCAGCTCTGACTGTCTCTTGCCTTGAAAATCCCTGATAGCACTTTCCACCACCATCACCACCTTTTGCAAACCTTCGTGGTTTCTTGAGCTTTTTACTTCTCCCACTGGAATGCTAACGTGTGCCTTGGTTTCTGTGCTCTTATCAGCTGCTCTCCATTCTTGATTGAAGGCACGACTGAACGAAGCTAGGCTAAGGCTTTTGCCTTTATGAAATTTGCAGAGGCTCAAACACTTGTCTTGTTTGTTGGAGATTTGCTTTGCCAGAAATGAGTACTTTGGAATGACAGGCACCTGAATGACCATCTCGGAAGAGGTGCTCATGTGACACTGTGGCATGAAGAAGAAGAGTTGGTTTTTATATGCCAACTTTCTCTACCACTTAAGGCAGAATCAAACCAGCTTAAAATCACGTGTTTCACCCAGGCCAAGAGCCCATGGCGTAGTAGGCAAAGTCAGCAAGGATCTGATCCAGAAGGGGGCCCAACAGGTAACAAGGCACAGATAACAAGAAGCAAGCTCCTTGCTGCAATGTGCAAATTTCTAGGCAGAAGGTCAGAGCCAGTCTCCGCAGGACCCAGGACAGCTCCCTGGATAGCAGATATTGGTCCTTTATTCATGGGTACTTTCACTCACATTCTCCCCCGGTCTGTCTTGGTTGTTCCTTGGAGTTATGCATGAGTTTCCCCTCCATTAGAGATGACCTCACTGCCAGCCCTCGCAATGTCCGGGTCATCCCATTCCTCTGTTAACCCGATTCTTCCACCTCTCCTGAGCTCAGCCCGGGTGAAATCCCCATGCATAAGGCAAAGTGCGGGGCACGCAAGCTTGGTTTCCCTCACAGCCAATTACAAAGCAGTGTGTAAAGAGGCAGGGATTAAAAAACTTCCTGCTTCCTGGGAGTTCTTTCTGAGCCGAAGAATTTCGTTTCTTTTAGGGTGCTCCATATTGTTTTTGTCTTTTAAGATGCATTTTGGCTGGGCACTTGGATTTCTGTACTGGGGGGGGGGGCTTCTCTCTCAAAGAAAGAACTACAGCCAATCACACAGCTGCATTTCAAGGGGTGGGCTTCTTGTTTTGAGCTTGGAGACTGCTGGTGCATAGATTCCCAATAGGAAGGTGTGGGTCCAGCGAGCAACGAACCTCGGGTAAAACTCCCTTGCATAAATGACCATTGGTCTTTTATACATGGGAGTTTTACCTGGGGTTTGAGGCTGTATTGACCCAAACATTTCTGTTCCAAATCCTAAAAATGCTATGTACATTGTTGTTTTCCCTGGAGAAAGTCCTGAGGTTTCCAGAGTACTGCAGAATCACCAGCTCAAATCCAGAAGCATCTGAGTCCCCGCCCCTTGAAAATGCTGCTTTGTAATTGGCTGTAGTGCTTACTGTGAGAAAAATGTCACCAACCTTACAGCTCCCCTCTCCCATGCTTTGGCTTATGCATGGAAATGGGGACAAGTTGACCTGGGCTGATCTCAGGGGAGATAGAAGAATCGCATTACAACAGGATCGGGAAGACCCGGACATTGCGTGGGCTGGACACAAGGTCATCTCTAAGGGATGGGAAACTCATGCATAACCCCAATGAAAAACTGAGTCGGACCAGCGGAGAAAGTAAGTCAAAGTGCCCATGCATAAAAGCCCATAGTTCTATCAAAAGTCAGAACCCAGTTCTTGGCTAGCCTTCTCCCGCTGGATTAGCCAAGAGCAGCAACCAATTTTTAAAAAATCACTGCCAAATCCATTCGCTAGCATGTTTTTAAAAGGGATATAACAAAAGAACCTGAACTCCCACGGACTTCCTGGTCAGCAGAAAAACCGAGGGGTTTCCCTGGAGGACTCAAATAATATTAAACCAATTTGACCTTTGTGGAATAATAAGGTATTCTGCTTTCACGCTTTGCCGAATTTAGGGATAACAGACTGAGCCAGGGAAAGTAGCCCTTGGCGGTAGCTGATACTCAGGGCAAGATGTTAACTGTCAAACCCTGAGATCAACCCTCAGGCATCTGAATTAATGGTGGAAGGCTTTAGACCTAACAGGGGAAGGGGAGGAAAAATCTCTACAAGGTAGGAAAAGGCTAAATGGACAGGACAATCAAAAGGGCTTCAACCTTTCAGTAGCAGAGATCCATGAGTTCCCCAGCCTCTGAACTGAGAACAGTGTTGTCCAGCTCATGGACATCAAGGCTTTATAGGTGTGGGTCAATATGTGTCAGAAGCTTCTTCGGGGCATGTGTGTGTTTTTTAACAGTAAAGATGCAGGGTGGGATAGGTTCAAAGCGGAAAGACGTTAAGCTTGAAGCATGTGAATTTGGGGAGTTTTTACATCAGCATTCATGGCGGATCTATATTTTTGGATGTGGAACATTGCAAGGGGTTTTGCGTTTAGTTTTTCTTTTTGAGGCGAAGGCTGGGGGGAAAGGCGTTGAATTCCTGGAAGAGTTTTAAGCGCAGCTCGCAGAGCCGAACAAACGTTTCAGCTTTCCATGTATCGTCAGCACGTTGCCAGGAGGGCTGGGGATTTTCTGCAGACACACCAAAACAGGGAGGAAATGATGAAGGATGCAAAATTCAGCATCCCTGTGCTTTTTAAAAGCATCTAATTTTGAAGGCTGTGCTTGAAAGGATGAGGATAATGCCTCGGATACATTCTGAGAAGTGACAGTGGGGCATAGAGATATTTTTTTAGTGGCCACCCACAAAGCTACAGTACTTCATAGCTCTTTTTTCCCTTCCTGTGAGTAGCAGAAAGAGAAGAGGAAGAAGAAGAAGAGGTTTTTATACACCGACTTTCTCTACCACTTAAGGCAGAATCAAACCGGCTTACAATCACCTTCCCCTCCCCACAACAGATGAACTGTGAGGTAGGTGGAGTTCAGAGAACAGTGACTAGCTCAAGGTCACCCAGCTGGCTTCATGTGTAGGAGTGGGGAAACCAACCCAGTTCACCAGATTAGCCTCCGCCGCTCATATGGAGGAGTGGGGAATCAAACCCATTTCTCCATATCGGAGTCCACTGCTCCAATCCACTTCTCTTAACCACTACACCACGCTGGCTGTGGCAAATAGAGGGAGCAATTTTAGGAGTTTAGGCATGGTTTCAGCCAGTTCAGTCTCGTGGCCACTGGTCTCACAGAACAGCTTGGCACAGAATTTGGGCTACCAGCCCTGTTTATGCCTCTCCCTTCCTCCAGCTTCCTGTTTCCTGCATGGTGTAGAGTGGTGGACTAATCTGGAGAACCAGGTTTGATTCCCCTCTCCTCCACATGAGTGTTGGACTCTAACCTGGTGAACACGATTGGTTTCCCACTCCTCCACATGAAGCCAGCTTGGGCTATTCCTTGGGCTAGTCACAGTTCTCTCCGAACTCTCTCAGCCCCACCTACCTCACAAGGTGTCTGTTCTGTGGAGAGGAAGGGAAGGAGATTATAAGCCGGTTTGATTCTCCTTAAAACATAGAGAAAATTGGCATGTAAAACCAACTCTTCTTCTTTCCGAGACTGATGAGAACCTGGCTGGCTGGGTGCACAGCGAAAGCAAATGCTGTGGCAGTGGAAACTATTGCAGCAGATAGCTGAACCTTGGAAGGCTTTCAGAGGGGATTGGACATGTTCATGGAGGAGAGGGGTATTCATGGCTACTAGTAAAAATTGAAACATCAAGATGCAGATTTATTCTCTCCAGGATCAGATAAGCATGCCTATTATGTTAGGTGCTGTGGAACTCAGGCAGGATAATGCTGCTGCAGTTGTCTTGCTTTTGGCCTTCCTAGAGGCCCCTGGTTGGCCACTGTGTGAACAGACTGCTGGACTTGATGGGCCTTGGTCCGATCCAGCATGGCCTTCCTTATGTTCCTAAGGGGAAATGGGCAGAAATTACACCTCCCCTTCCATTATCCAGCAATTTAGTCCACCTGCAACCCTTTTGAGTCTGCCTGCCAATCTGGCTTCTCCCTCCCATAGAAATTTCTACGCCCTACTACTGAGACCCAAAATGGTGGTTCTGTTCAAAACAACAAGGGTCACACTCTCTGCACTGAAATCCTGGGTTACTCTGTGGTGAGGAAAAGGCTCTCTGTACATGCTGAATAGCACTCTTCTCAGATTAGAGCTGCCAACCTCCAGGCAGTGGCTGGAGATCTCCCACTATTACAACTGACCTCCAGGTGACAGAGATCAGTTCCCCTGGAGAAAATGGCTGCTTTGGCCATTGGACTCTATGGCATTGAAGTCCCTCCCCTCTCCAAACCCCGCTGTCCTTAGGCTCCACCCCCTAAAATCTCTCAGTATTTCCTAACCTGGAGCTGGCAGCCCTACCTCAGATGCAAGAATCCTGACTTTCTGGAGAATCCTGTCTCAGATTAAGTCCTGTGGAAACATACAGGCCAGGATTGGCCATTTGTTTTTAGCTTCATCTCATAGAATCATAGAGTTGGAAGGGACCACTAAGGTCATCTAGTCCAACCCCCTGCACTATGCAGGAAATTCACAACTACCTCCCCACCCCCAGTGACCCCAACTCCATGCCCAGAAGATGGCCAAGATGCCCTCCCTCTCATGATCTGCCTAAGGTCATAGAATGAGCATTGCTGACAGATGGCCATGTAGCCTCTGCTTAAAAACCTTTTGGGGAAGGAGAGCTCAGCACCTCCCCAGAAGCCTGTTCCTCTGAGGAACAGCTCTAACAGTTAGAAAGTTCTTCCTAATGTCTGTGTGTGTGTGTATAAAGTGCCTTCAAGTTGCAGCCAACTTATGATGACCCCTTTTGGGGGGGTTTCATGGCAAGAGACTAACAGAGGTGGTTTGCCAGTGCCTTCCTCTGCACTAGATGGAATTAATTTGGATTGAATTAATGTGGATTTAATTTCAACCTGTTGGTTCTGGTCTGACCTTCTGGGGCAACAGAGAACAACTCCGCACCATCCTCTACATGACATCCTCTGCATCTCCCCCCTCTCCAAGTCAATTGAAGCCTCCTTGATAAACTTGGACTCTTTTCAATGGGGAAAAACAGAAGTCCCACCTTGGCACTGCCCTGGCTCTCTTTCTGTCCTTCTAACTGCACATTTTGTGGCAGACGGTTGCCATAGCTGATGTCAGTTGCTCAGGGAACTTGGCCACGAGGCCAAGACTGGTGAAAGGAGAGAGATAATAGCCACAGAGACCCAGTTCGATGGCTTGCAGAGCCAAGAGCAATTTGGCAGGAGCTCGCTGCTAGATAAACAGCATCCTTCAACAGTGGGCAGTTTGCAATTATTTTCTGTCCTTTTCGGTTTTGGCTGGTCTCATTGTGGAACGCCATGACTTCCTTTTAAGAACGGATTTATTGGGAGGAGGGTTATTTGCTCATTCTGAAGGGGGGAAGAATACTGGTGGTGGAAAGGGCTGTCAAGTCGCACTGTCAAGGGTTATGATTGTATTAATGGTGTTGTTAATTTGTGTATGGCCCTGATCCAAATAATAATGGTATTATTATTGCTGCTATGCCTGAAAGTGCCAGTTTTATTTGATAATTTTATTGAAACACTAAGATTGTTTTAATTGTGTAAATTTTGTAGGCCACTCTGAGTCTGACCTAGTCTAGACCTGTTGCCTATCTCTGACCCCTGGCACAATTTGGGACTCTTCCCCCGTCCCCCCAGCTGCCTGCCTCCGTACCTGTCAAGTCCTTTTTACCCAGCTATTGGACTCCTCCCCTCAAAAAATGTATTTTGGACTTGTCTTAAAAGCCAGAAACTTTTCTATAGAGACTAATTTCCTCCCAGCTCTGAGACAGAGGTTGAAACACAGTTCAGATGAAAGGGAATTGATGGGTTGAAATTCTTGTGCGTCATAATCCCCTTAAAGCACACGGATTGACGACTTCATCAGAAGGATTCTGAAGTCAACTTTGCTCACTAGTCGCACACTTGAGGCCAAGAGATTCCGGGCTGTCTTTCTAGTCTACCCAACCGGCAATTATAGAGACTATCCAATTTTCCTGACAACCTCAAGGAAGTCCCATGTGAACGAGCCAGAGATCTACCATATATTGCTACCTACTCGTTTTTTTTAATCACAGAGAAATGGAAGTAAGGCACATTTCTTCTCTTCCTCTCCTCCTGCCACCCTGGCTTTTACAAAGTCTGCTGTGGTGCTACAACTCTAGCATGCCCGTTCTCAGTGTGATGGCTCCTCTTCAAGGGCTTCTGAGGTACTGTGTAATGGTCTTCGATGGCCCTACAATCAAGGCTCCCCATGTTTTATCAAGAGGACATTATACTAGCTCGTTATACTATACTTGCTGATTTTTGTTCAATTAATGGATTAATTACAAACTGTTGGATCATTTAAAAAAAGTACTCTTCTTCAACTGGAAACCAATAAAAAAAAATTTTTTTTTAAATGGTGGGTGTCAGGTACCCCTTCAGGAATGCCTGTTTACAGAGGGTGGCCTGAATCCTATGATTTGTCTCTCCTTCTCGTAGAGTATTTTCTACTCTTCTTTTTTTGGTATTGCGCCCTCTCTTACCACTGCAACTTATTTTCATCAACTGACTGTCCCCAAATATCAGAGGGCTTTTCTTTGGGCCAAGCGAAATGTTTTCCCCTCTGCTGTTTTGGTGGGTAGATTACGAGGAGTACCCAACTCAGATAGATTATGTGCATGTTGGTCTGGGACAACTGAAAGTCAATCTCAGATTTTCTTTGATGGTATGTTGACTGCTCCTTTGAGAGATCTGTGCATACACATACAGCGGATGATAGTTTCCTTTGTGTCCCTTGTTTCTACGCCTTTCCTGCTTACTGATTCTGGTATTACTTTGGTTGTGTCTAAATTTCTGGCAGCAGTGGCTTCTATGTGGGGATAGAAAGAGAGGATGATATTCGTAAGACTGGGGAGGGAAGGCAGCATGGTATAGCCCAATCTCGTCAGATCTTTGAAGCTAAGCAGGGTCTGCCCTGGTTAGTATGTGGATGGGAGACAACCAAGGGAATACCAGGGTTGCTATGCAGAGGAAAGCAAAGGCAAATCACCTCCAAAAGTCTCTTACCTTGAAAACCCTACGGGGTCACCATAAGTCGGCTGCAACTTGACTACCCTTTATACACACACCATCATCATCATCATCATAAACCTTTAATGGCATAAAAATTGTTACAATTGTTACAAAAAGGGATCATAAAACATAAAATCAGTGAAATAAAACAAAGAACAATATAATCAAATATCAGAGCTTGCAAGTTTTTGCACTTTCATCACATCCACTAGAAAATTGGCAACACCCTCAGTAATCTCCGGTACTGAATCGTTCAATAAAAATGGGCAAAGGAAGGTCTTTTCCAAGGACTGCTACTTGAGTGGAAGGCAAGGGCTTGAACTGTTGGTCTCTCTCCCTTCTAGCGGTATATTGGCATTTTAGCCACCACAAAATACTCGAAAGAAGGAGGCTTATTCTAGGGGCTTGATGATCTTCTCTGTACTGATCTTCATTATGTGCTCCGATTGCGTATGCCAATAAAAAGCATATTCGGGTTCTGCAAATTTGAGGTCGGGATGAAACAGCAGAACTGCCCATTGTTGGCCAGGTTCCATGGCAGCACTTTCTGGAGTTTCATTTGCCCTCGGAGGTCACAGGTTGATAAAGCCATCTTGAGCTTTGCAGTCAGCGTCTTAATGTTTTGTGCAAAGATGCTCTTAGACTCTTAGAGAGCTAGCGTGGTGAAGTGGTGAAGAGTGGTAGACTCTAATCTGGAGAACCGGGTTCGATTCCCCACTCTTCCACATGAGCAGCGGACTCTAATCTGGTGAACCGGGTTGGTTTCCAGGTTTTTTTGAAAGAGTGGCTTTGGCAGCAGCTGCCACCCCAACAGAAGAATCTTCACTGTGTAAGTGAAGGTAAGCTGTGGTAGCAGCTGTTTTGTGGCTGGCTCTGCCTACTGCTGCAGCCGTTTTGTGGCTGCGCCCACCATGCTGTGTCAGAATTGCAAAGGTGTCCACAGGCTGAAGCAGTGTGGGGACCCCTGCTGTAACTAGGGTGGCCAGCTCCTGGTTGGGTAATACCTGGAGATTTTGGGGGTGGAGCCTGAAGAGGGTGGGGTTTGAAGAAGGGAGGGACTTCCATGCCATAGAGTCCAATTGCCAAAGCGGCCATTTTCTCCAGGGGAACTGGTCTCTGTCTGATAGAAAAGAGCAAGAGTCCAGTAGCACCTTAAAGACTAACAAAACTATTTTCTGGCAGGGTATGAGCTTTCGTGAGCTACAGCTCACTTCTTCAGATACCTGAAGAATATCTTCAGATATCTGAAGAAGTGAGCTGTGGCTCACGAAAGCTCATACCCTGCCAGAAAATAGTTTTGTTAGTCTTTAAGGTGCTACTGGACTCTTGCTCTTTTCTACTACTGCAGACAGACTAACACGGCTACCCACTGTGAATTGTCCGATAGATGTGAGTCTTTATCAGTTGAGAATCTTTCTGGAGAACTTAGTTGTTGGTCTATTGAAGCTTATATTTATGGGAAAGTGGTTGATGAAGCTAATATTCTGGAAAAAGCGTTTCCATCCCGACTCCGGGTCCCTCCCGGTCTCCCCTCCCTCTTCCCCCATACGAGGGTGGCGGACTATTCCATCTTCGTGGTGTGTGCTTGCTGTCACCGGGGCGTGGTTTTCCTCAGCCCATCCATCGCTTCAGCACAGCTTTGCTGACACGGGCAGCCAGTTTTCACCACTCAGCTGCAATCTGCAAGTTTTCGGTCTTACCCGCTTGAAGTCCTCTTGGTGGATTGAGACCTTTTTGATGGTATTGGTCTTTTCCATCCCGATTAAAGCTAATTTGGACTATTGATTTGCCATGAACTTTTGGTCACTGTATATATTGTCTAAGCTTATGTGTTGGTATATTATATCTGTGTATGTAACCTTGAGCCTCGTGCTGTTTATTTGTCTATCCAACCACCTAGATGTTGGCAACCCTAGCTGTAACCCTTCCCTAGATTTTGTGTGTGTGGCTCTGTGACTAGGGTTGCCAAACTCCAGGTGGTGGCTGGAGATCTCCTGACATTACAACTGATCTCCAGCCAATAGAGATCAGGTCACCTGAAGAAAATGGCTGCTTTGTAAGGTGGACTCCATGCCATTATACCCCATTGAAGTCACTTCTCTCCCCAAACCCTTCCTCAGGCCCCACCCCCAAAATCTCTAGGTATTTCCTAACCCGGAGCTGGCAACCCTGTCCCCACATCTGCAATGCAGAAGATTAAAATTCTGGCCTGCCTTTTAGGGCTGCTGTAACAGTTACCGTTGTAAATGTGAATTACTTTGAAGATTTTGAATATGCTTTATAAATATTAAATATTATTATTATCATTGTTCCCATATAGCAAGTGCTGTCTTTGCTCTAAACCAGGACAAGGTTCAAAGACATCTCAAATCCCACTTCCTCCATAGACAGGTCTCCCCTTTGGCAGGAGCTTTGCATCCTAGCACATTCAACACCACAAGGAGTCTTGTACTCCTCCTAGCTTGCTTCAGTCAGGGGAGTATCCTGAAACTACCATCTCTCATGGCCCTGCATCCTTCAGCCTTGCACTTCACAAGTCGGCCTACCAATTGCCCGGTGGGGGAGGGCAAAAGCCCGCCAATCCACCAGGCTGTCCACCAACCAGCTGAGGGTCAGCAGGCAAAAGAGAGCTAGGGAGGGAGGAGGCATGCAATGTGCATGCACGTGCAACTCACATGCTTCATGAAAACCCAGAAGTGATACGGACACTCTAGCAACCTCCGAGATTGCTAGAGCGTCCGTGTCACTTCCAGGTAAACCCGGAAGTGATGTCGGTGCGTCTTGCGGAGCACCCATTGTGCAGGGTGCGCGAATATCTCATGCACCCCCAGCCCTGCCCCCGCAAAGCTCCTGCTGATGAAGCAAGGGACCTGGCAACCCTAGTCACAAGCAGTGTCCCTCAAACCAAGTAAATCCCCTTTAAAAAGCAGTGTTGCATTCATTGACTGTTCAGTTGCATAGCTGTTCGACACCAGCTAAAACCATGATATCTTTCCTTCAGTCACAGACAACCTCGTCATCAAGGTACTGATGGATCGGCTGAACAGGCTGGACTGCCACATCCGAGGCTGGGTGTTGCACGGTTTCCCAAGGGACGAGGACCAGGCGAAGCTCATGAGGAATGTGGGGATTGCTCCTAACAGGTAACAAAGGGCCTTCTTACTCAACATTGTGTCCTGAATGCCAGCAGAAGTGGGTAGCGTTGTCAAATAGCAGTTCGAGGATCAATACCGGGCTGTTCCAGGTCTGGGCCCAAAGTCAGCATCAGAAGCAAAGTCCAGATTCCAAGTCAAAGTCCGTTCCAAAGTCAAGGCCACCAGAGTATCTGGCACTATCAGAGTCCAAAGCAAACACACAGAGGTGGTGACAAGTTGTTCCCACACTGGCCTGGATGCAAGTGCCTGCTTAAGTAGGCCTAGGGTGAACCAGGTGTTGCTTGTTCCCCTGACTCCGTATTCCCTGCCCGGTGAAGCTCATTAGCCTCATCACTGTCAGCAGGGAGTGGTCTGAACCTTTGGAGCCTCTGCTCCAGTGGCTTTGGGGGGCTCTCTGGTGGCACTGCCTGCAGCTGGTCCTCTGACACAGGTGAGTCCCCTGCTCTGGGTGGTTGTAGGCATGGGTGGGGGACTCATCTGTCTGTGACTGCTCAGCCTGCTGCGGTTCCTCCCTTCCACTGCCTGCTGCTTCAATGTCCTCCTCGTCCGAGGAAGCCTCAGCAGGCTGCCCCATGACAAATTGGTAAATGGAGCTTGGGTTCTCAGACTGGAAGGAGAATGCCACTTCTTCCTTCACAGCCTGCCACAGGGCCAGCTGTGGGGCATCTGTGCCCCTTTCTCCCCCACCCCATGAGGTGTGTCCTTTCCACAGGCTTTCTTGTCTCCACTCCCACAGTTGTTTCAGTACATCACTTTCCTCTCAGCTGCAGAGCCAGTTCATAAATGTACAGCTCAACTATGGCATCAATTATTTAGATCTGTGATGACGCATTGACACATGCAGTATATCCCAGGTATATCTTTCATATCTCCCAGTGTCATCTCTAACACAACCCTTTTCAAAGGTGTCAGTTCACACAATCCGTTGCCAGTTGCTGATGTAACAGAGAGACCAACAGTGCCATCCTAAGCAGGCTTGCACCTTTCTAAGTCAGTTGAAGTCAATAAGCTTCCCCCTCCCCGGTAAAGTCGCAGACAACTGATGTCGACCCCGTAGAGTTTTCAAGGCAAAAGGCATTCAGAGGAGGTTTGCTATTTCATGGCTCTGCTTAACAACCCCAGATTTCCTCGATGGTCTCCCATCCAAGTTCTTACCAGGGCCAACCCTGCTTAGCTTCCGAAATCTGATGAGAGCAGGCTAGACTGGACCATCCAGGGACAGTGAGCTTGGAAGGGTGTACATTCAATTGATGATGGTACTGCAAGTGATGTATATTAATGTATGAACCAGTTCACTGGCTGCCCCCTTGTCTGGCTGTGAATTATGTTTTTGCTGTGCATGTTTACTCAGAAGTAACTTTGTTGAGGCTTATTCTGTAGTATGTCTGCATAGGCATGCAACCTCAAACACCAGCGTGGTGTGGTGGTCAGGAGCTGCGGACTCTAATCTGGTGAACCGGGTTGGTTTCTCCACTCCTCCACATGAAGACAGCTGGGTAAGCTTGGGCTTGTCTCAGTTCTCTCTGAACTCTCTCAGCCTCACCTACCTCACAAGGTGTCTGTTATGGGAAGAGGAAGGGAAGGAGATTATAAGCCGGTTTGATTTTCCTTAAAAGGTAGAGAAAATCAGCCTATAAAAACCAACTCTTCCTCTTCCGTTTTGAATTGGGGGGGGGGGTTTGCCAACCAAGTTAGAGCCTTTGGGGGATGTGATCATCTGAATTAATGAGAACAGATCTGAACGTCACATCATCTATGTTTTATTTAGAGCATGTTTTCATTACAAAACTGGATGCAAGCCAGTTTAACTCTCATAACTTCCTGAAAGGAAGCCACGAAACGTTCTTCAGTTCCTTTGTCTCTGGCCCGTGGAATGATTTTTTAAATGTTAAGGGGGGTCGGCTCAATAATTTTCAAATATGTACAAGGAAGAGAGAGAACAGTTGGGCCTATGCAGCACAAAATGCCCCGTGCAGCCAGGGAAGCTGTACAGCTGTTCTCATGATCCCTTGAGCAGGCCTAATTTCGGGCTGCCCTGACACGCAAGAAGCAGAATGGCTGTACAGAGTTAAGGCTTGTCTGTGGGAGGGGAGGCAGTAGGGTTGCCGAGTCCAGGCTTGGGAAATTCCTGTAGATTTGGGGGTGGAGCATGGGGAGGGCAGAGTTTGGGGAGGGAGCTCAGCAAGGATGTGATGCCATACAGTCCACCGTCCAAAGCTGCCATTTTCTGCAGGGGAAGCGTTCTTGGTAGTTTGGAGATCAGTCATAATTCCGGGAGAACTCCAGGCCCCACCTGCAGGTTGGGAACCCTAGGTGTTCCTAGCAAGAGCCTTTTGTACATTCTCCCCCAAGCTAGCTTGACCCAGCCATCACCACGCTTGCTGCTGAGCAGAGGCTGCAGTGGAGGCTACTTGACAAGGGTTAGGTGAGAGAGACCTAGGATTGTCAGGTCCCATCTCTTTGGCCATGGGAGGTTTTTTGGGGCGGGGGCAGGCGGTTGCGCACACGTGACGAGCTTATGTCACTTCCGGGTTTAGGCCCAGAATCCCCGCATCGTGGAGGGGCCCTTTACCACTCAAACCCTGGAGTTTGTGATGCAGCACTTCCGGGACTAAACCCGGAAGTGACATAAGCAGGTTGCTCTCGGACGCCACACCAGCCAGCGTGGTGTAGTGGTTAAGAGCAGTGGTTCGGAGCAGTGGAGTCTGATCTGGAGAACTGGGTTTGATTCCCCACTCCTCCACATGAAGCCAGCTGAGTGACCTTGGGCTAGTCACAACTCTGTTAGAGCTCTCTCAGCCCCACCTACCTCAAAGGGTGTCTGTTGTGGGGAGGGGAAGGGAAGGTGATTGTAAGCCAGTTTGAGTCTCCCTTAAGTGGCAGAGAAAGTCAGCAAATAAAAACCAACTCTTCTTCTTCTTCTTCAAACAGGCTGCTGGATTGGTGGGCAATTGCCCTCCGGGTCCAGCAACCTAGCAACCCTAGAGAGACCCCACTGGTGCCCTTGGAGCCCTTTCATGTCTATCTGGCACATTGCGCTGTTTGTTTTGTCAAAAGAGAGCTTGTCATAGTCATTTGGGGAGGGGCTGTGGCTCAGTGGTAGAGCATCTGCTTGGCATGCAGAAGGCCCCAGGTTCCATCCCCGGCATCTGCAGTTAAGGGGACTAGGCAAGTAGGTGATGTGAAAGACATCTGCCTGAGACCCTGGAGAGCCGCTGCTGGTCTGAGTAGGCAATACTGACTTTGATGGACCAGGGGTCTGATTCAGTATAAGGCAGCTTCATGTGTTCATGTGTCACCTATTATATGCAAGAATTGTCTCCAAGTAACTAGACAAGGTTCTTCAACTAAAGTTGGGGTCCCCCCTTTAAACTATCAGTGGCTAACAAGGTGGGCTGTTTTCATTAATAGAATGTATGCAGAAGGTCTCAGGTATGATCTTTGATATCTCTAGTTCAAGGAACTTGGCTGACTGTGGCCTTTTATGCAGGGACGTTTCCCCACGGTCACCCCCACCGACTGCTTTGAGGCTTCCTATTCATTATGCATGTCTTTTTCCCCCGTCAGAGGTCCCCGCGCGTTTTGCCCGCATTTTCCAGATTCTGACTAAAACAGCATCTGGAAAACACGGGCAAAACATGCGGGAAGAGTGAGGCGACCTCTGACGGGCGGAAAAGGCAAGCATAATCAATAGGAAGCCTCGAAGCAGTCTGCACAGGTGACCACGGGGACATGTCCGTGCATAAAAGGCCTGTGACTCAACAGAAGGCAGGTTTCTATGAGTCAGCAGGCAAGCGAGTATCTAGATTTCAGTAAGGCTTTTGATAAGGTTCCACATAGTATTCTAGTTGACAAATTGGGAAAATGTGGGTTAGATCCTATTATTGTTAGATGGATCTGCAACTGGTTGATAGATCGTACCCAAAGAGTGCTAGTTAATGGTTCCTCATCCACTTGGAGAGAAATGACTAGTGGAGTTCCTCAGGGATCTGTGCTGGGCCCTGTGTTGTTCAACATCTTTACAAATGATTTGGATGAAGGAATAGAGGGGATGCTTATTAAATTTGCAGATTATACTAAATTGGGAGGGGTAGCAAATACGGCAGAAGACAGAGCCAAGATGCAGGATGATCTTGACAGGCTGGAGAAATGGGCTAGAACTAATAAAATGTACTTCAAGAAAGACAAATGTAAAGTTCTGCGTTTAGGTAGGAAAAATCAAATGCATAATTATAGGATGGGGGAGACTTGTTTGAGCAGTAGTGTGTGTGAAAAGGATCTTGGGGTCTTAGTAGACCAAACACTGAACATGAGTCAGGAGTGTGATGCTGTAACTAAAAAGGCAAACGCAGTCTTGGGCTGCATCAACAGAAGTATAGTGTCCAGATCATGCGAAGTGATGGTATTGCTTTACTCTGCTCTGGTTAGACCTCAACTAGAGTACTGTGTTCAGTTTTGGGCACCACAATTTAAGAAAGATGTAGACAAGCTGGAACGGGTCCAGAGAAGGGCAACAAAGATGGTGAGGGGTCTGGAGACCAAGTCCTATGAGGAAAGGTTGAAGGAGCTGGGTATGTTTAGCCTGAAGAGGAGAAGACTGAGAGGGGATATGATAACCATGTTCAAGTTCTTGAAGGGCTGTCATATAGAGGAGGGTGCTGAGTTGTTTTCTGTTGCTCAAGAAGGTCGGACCAGAACCAACGGGTTGAAATTCAATCGAAAGAGTTTCCGTCTAGACATTAGGAAGAATTTTCTAACAGTTAGAGTGGTTCCTCAGTGGAACAGGCTTCCTCGGGAGATGGTAAGCTCTCCTTCCCTGGAGGTTTTGAAAAAGAGGTTAGATGGCCATCTGTCAGCAATGCTGATTCTGTGACCTTAGGCAGATGATGAGAGGGAGGGCATCTTGGCCATCTTCTGGTCACTAGGGGTGTGGAGGGGGGAGGTAGTTGTGAATTTCCTGCATTGTGCAGGGGGTTGGACTTGATGGCCCTGGTGGTCCCTTCCAACTCTATGATTCTATGATTCTATGAGTGCAAATGTCCATAGACAGTTATGGACTTGTTTGCCAGACCGTTGACGAGGGAGGAACCCCACACTGCTGTCCGCTGAGATTCCCATAAAGAATGTGGGCCAGTGGAGCAGGTAGAAGCTGATGGTGATCCTTGCTCCTTCAGTCCCTTGACACACAGCCTTCTGGACTCTCCTCTGGTTCTAGGGGCATGTTTAGGGCTGCCAACCTCCAGGTACTAGCTGGAGATCTCCTGCTATTACAAATGATCTCCAGCCAGTAGAGATCAGTTCACCTGGAGAAAATGGCTGCTTTGGCAATCGGACTCTATGGCATTGAACTCCATCCCCTCCTCAAACCCTGCGCTTCTCAGGCTCCACCCCAAAAAGCCCTAGGCATATTCCAAGAGAGACTTCCTCTGCAAGAGACAGGCCCTATGGATAGGGTTGCCAGGTCCCTTTTCGCCACCGGCGGGAGGTTTTTGGGGCAGAGCCTGAGGAGGGCAGGGTTTGGTTGTGACTTCAATGCCATGGAGTCCAATTGCCAAAGCGGCCATTTTCTCTATCAGCTGGAGATCCGTTGTAATAGTGGGAGATCTCCAGCTAGTACCTGGAGGCTGGCAACTATACCCACAGAGGCGAAGGAGGTGCATGGATTGCAGGTGGCATGCCGTGAATGTGGAGAATCCCGCTAATGTGAGTTGTGTATTTGAGTTTGGGATTTGGCTTTCATTAGGGGCCAATTGTCGAGGTTGCTGAAACCTGATTGATTCTTGGGCCGACGCCTTCCGCACAAGCCAGCTGTCAGCCTGCGCCGGGCGGGAGAGAAATGATCAGCAGAAGCGCATCTAGCAGCCTGGTGGGGGAGTCAGGCCGTAAATCACCAGCTCACGGCACAGGTTATAAACCACGCACTCTGCAGCCGAGTGTGTTTCTGACATCGAGAAGAAAAACCCAGATAGAATTAGCGCTTGGCAATCAATCTGGGAATAGGAAGTGGAAAGATATAAATCATAGCTCGATCCAATCACTCTAAAAAAGAAAACCTCTTATTTTTAGGTGGGCTCAGGTTGATGAAATGAGATTAAAATAAATTTACATATATATCAAGTTTATTATTAAAATCCCGTCACATCAGTAAACAATGTTATCGGCAAAAAGGTCCGTTAGTTTGTGCCTGGAACCCCAAGTAGGCCTCTCCAGATGATCAAAAAGCAGAGTTATTGTCCGTGAATCAACTCTTAAGTCTGTTTCGTAGAAGTAATAAATGGTTTACTGTTCAAATGCCGTGTTTTATCTGGCTTCCACTTCATAAACCTGGTGCAAATAATACTAAATTATATCCCATTGAGCAGGATCAGTCTCTCAGCTCCTCTGTCTTATGGAACGGGAGAGAAAACAAACCTAGTAATTGATGGCAGAAAAGAATGAAAAATCAGGTTATTTTTTAAGGGAGGGGAAACCCCCAACAACAGGAAGAAACAAATTGGGCTATAAAGTTTTTTAATATGCAATAATAAAAAACAAAGAGATCCCTTGTAGCCTGAGCCACGGCATCCAGAGATCGGCTCTCAGGCAAAG
Source organism: Euleptes europaea (assembly GCF_029931775.1). Lineage (NCBI taxonomy): Eukaryota > Metazoa > Chordata > Lepidosauria > Squamata > Sphaerodactylidae > Euleptes > Euleptes europaea. Next base: position 51,636,414 of record NC_079325.1, on the reverse strand, counting down.
AGGAAGATAATTTATTTCACGCCGCCAATAGAAGGGATTCAGTTTTGCTTAGATTAACTTTGGTCGTGGAGCAGAGCAAGAACTGCAGACTAGCACAGGAAGTTTTTGGCAGCTGAAAAGAAGCATTTTTTCCAGACAGCACATAATTAGCTTATGGGATTCATTGCCACAAGACATGGTGACGGCTGCTAACTTAGCTTTTATGAAAGTGTTAACTTTATGGAGGAATAGAGGCCTCCCAACAGTGGCTAGCATAATAGCTCAATTGAACTTCCAGGCACAGAGGCAGTCTATCATTAAATACCAGATGTTACCTTTCTGCCCTGCTTGTGAGCCTCAAAGCATCTGACTTGCCGCTGTTGAAAACGGGGGTAGAGATATGTGCTCGTGAAATTAACTAATCAATATATGACCCAAATTACATTGATCCGTAAATATGGCAAATTCTCCAAATTGGACCAGAATTATTGCTGACATTTGGAGTGTGTGAAGCCTTCCCCCTTGACAGTTATTTTAGCGCCTCCCTGTCAGGTTTAATTTTTCCCCAGGTAGCAGTGAGCGGAGAAATTGGTACGTGCCTGACAGGGACATTGTTCGGCCACAAGAGATATTCCTGCCAAAAAGCATTGTCATGTTTGGTTTTTCTGTGTGTGCGTGTGGGGGTTGCCAACCTCCAGGTACTAGCTGGAGATCTCCTGCTATTACAGCTGATCTCCAGCCGATAGAGATCAGTTCACCTGGAGAAAAGGGCCACTTTGGCAATTGGACTCTATGTGTTCAAGTCCCTCCCTTCTCCAAACACCACCCTCCTCAGGCTCCACCCCAAAAACCTCATGCCAGTGGTAAATAGGGACCTGGCAACTAGTGTGTGTGTGTGTGTGTGGGGGTAGAGACAACAGCTCAGCATCAGGGTATATTTGCCCGCTCCCCAGGGTATATTTGCCCCTGCTTGCCGCATGTGAAAGCAGTGAAAGCTTGGCTTGCACAGATAAGCAGGCAAAGGGTCAGGGGAGTTGGAGGGGAAAGAGCCAGAGACAGGCCGTCTGTCTGCCTTGCAGACTGAGGACGGTGATGCTTATTTCTCCACCCTACTTCTGCCGAATAATAAAGAGCAAACACACACACACACACTATTAGGAGCTACAGGAGAGCGATGTGGTGACAAAATAGGATAGTGGCCTTTTATGCATAGCTGTTTCCCTCGTGCTCACCCCTCCGGCTTCTGGTCTTTGTGTTGATTATGCATGCCGTTTTCAGCCGTCAGAGGTCGCCTCACTCTCCCCCTGCATTTCCCCATGTTTTCAAATTAAATATAAAACACGTCTCTGAAAACGGAGGCGAAACACAGGGAAACACAGGGGGAGAGTGAGGCGACCTCTGACAGTCGGAAACGGCATGCATAAACTACACAAAGACCCACAGTTGTTGGAAGGTTGACGGTGAGGGAAACAGTCGTTCATAAAAGGCCATTATCTCTGCAGGTAAAGGTAGTCCCCTGTGCAAGCACTGGGCCATTACTGACCCATTGGGTTGTTGACATTTAAGACTGCACATAGCAAGCAGATTGCAATGATCTGAATGACAGCCAGGTGATAGGTGGTGTCACATGATCACTCAATGACTGAGCAGAAAATCTGGCCAAAACTGGACTGAGCAAGATAGTCCTGGCAACTAGGCAGCCAACAGTTCATTGGCTGGGAAACTGTGCCAGATGTGTATATATGTGTACTATATGTGTACACATGGCTGCTTTGGCAATTGGACTCTATGGCATTGAAGTGCCTCCCCTCCCCAAACCCCGCCCTCCTCAGGCTCCACCCCAAAAACCTCCCACCGGTGACAAAGAGGGATCTGGCAATTCTAATGCTAAGGCCAATTGGAGGGGAGTGGAATTGGCCTTAGGCCAATTGGCAAAGCAGCCATTTGCTGTCCGATTGCCAAAGCAGACATTTTCTGTCCGACCTGGAAGTTGGCAACCCCACGAGTTGTGCGGTGTCCCTCGCAGAACTGTTCCTTAGTTGGTATTTCTAGAAATTTTCATAGAAAATGAGAGCTATGTCATAGCTGCAAAAGGCAACTTTGATTTAATATATTACTAAGACAGTATTTTCTAACTATGTCTTATTGATGTTCTCACACGCATCGTTTTCTTACAATCTCGCAATGTGTTCCCTATTTTGGAGCTCTTGGGTCGGCAGTCATAATTCAGATATTGCTTGTCATGTGGTCTGAATGCAGCCAGAGTCACAATTGTCTGTACTGTGATTGAAACCAAACTCGATTTAAAAAAAAATAAGAGCAGAGTCAAATTTTCCCAGTTGAAAATTCCAATTAGAATTTAATATTGTGTATATTTACGCTTTCTATAATGAGCTGCTTAATGCTTCCCTCCAGTGCCATTGCTACTTTGCCTGGGGATTTTTCCTTCCCGTGTCTTGCTGGCGAGAGCTTTTCTGGAATCAAAGTGAAGATAATATTCTGTTTTCCTAAAACTGGATTGGGGGGTGGGAGGGGGCTTCAGAACAAAAATGAGGAGAGGGTGAAAGAGTAGGAAATGGGATTTTCTTTCCTACACATTATTTAGGCCTTTCTATGTCAGCATCTGATTTCTAGGGTGGATTAGGGATAATAAACAGCCCATTAATGGAGGCCTGAACTAGGAGATGGAGTTTGAACCAGCAGCAAAATTCAATGGCTGAGAGAGGTTAATAACTCTATTACTACCAGCTCTATTCTTTAGCCGTTTGAAGAGCTTGGTATTAGCCCTATCTTACTCCTCTATTAATTGAGCTAATAGAACCTCGGTGACCTTCGCATGGTGCCATTATCTGTGAGTTTGCCAGACGTGGGGCGGAATACTTATCGCCGAATATGTATTCCAGGGATGTACTGGTTTCTGTTGGAAGAAAGATTTTGGTTAAAGATCACCCAACTTCAAATCCTCCTTTCCTTCCCCCTCTTAACATTTACCTGCCGCCTCCTGCAACCGATCAAAATAAATGCGGAGAACGAAGGAACGTGACTTAATTACGATCCCGTCGAGTTAACAAGGGAAGTGGCTGAGTCCGTGGCAAGAAATCTAAAGGCCACAGAAGTTCTCTGGGGCGGGCTGGGGCAATGTTCCAGGAACCTTTCTTACTGGTTTTTGAGGGTTAGATTAATTAACACCTGGAAAATGTAAACTCCAGAATGATTCCCCTGTGCTTTATCAATGGCAATTTGCAGATATGGCAAAGACTTTCTCAAGGGCTTGATTCTGAAATTAAATGGGAACTACGGTGGTTTTGGCCCTGACTCAGATGGCACAGGCTAGCCCAATCTCCTCAGATCTTTGAAGCTAAGCAGGGTCAGCCCCAGTTAGTGTTTGGATGGGAGACCACCAAGGAAGTCTAGGGTTGCTATACAGAGCCAGATAATGCAAACCACCTCTGAACATCTCTTGTCTTGAAAACCCCAAAGGGTGTCCATAGGTCAACTGTGACTTGACAGAAAAAAAGGGGGGGGAGAAAGGAATGTAGGTTTTCTTTTGGTGGAGAAAAATCATTCATTTTACAGCCCGCCCTCGTGGTGAGTTCTGGCATTCTACAATTGGAAAAAGCCTGGAGATCAATTGTAATTCTGGGAGATCTCCACCTCCCACCTGGAGGTTGGCAACCCAAAGTCTGAGCAGGAAGGGACAGTTTCTGCTCAGGGTGTTGATGGCTTGGTTAGGGTTGTATTCTCTGGGTTGGAAAATTCCTGGAGATTAGTGAGTGGAGCTTGGAGAGTGTTTGGGGAGGGGAGGGACCTCAGCAGGGTCTAATGCCATGGAGGCCTTCCTCCAAAGTAGCCATTTTCTGCAGGGGAACTGACCTCTGTTGTCTGGAAATCAATTGTAATTCCAGGAGAGCTCCAGGTCTCACCTGGAGGTTGGCAACCCTAGGCTTGGTTCAGATCCCCAGGCTGCCATGAGGCATGCTGGGTGACCTTAGGGTGGGATAAAAATCCGCTAGATAGATTTGCAGTCCAGCTCCCACCTTCAGTGATAATAACAATGTATGGGATCTCATTGTATCCTCCCACACCTCTTAAAGAGCTGGGAAAACTTATGGAGGAACAGTCTGAGGACATGGAGTATGGTGGAGAAGAAACTGGCAACTTCCCATAGGCACAGGCAGAAGCGCTTTGCATTCACACCCAGGGCTTTTTGATCACTGATTGTGTAGGGCCTGAACTAAACAAGACGTTGGGTCACAAGTCGGCGTGTTAATTACTCTGCCAACAACTTTACGGGATGCTCTAGGTCAGGGGGGTCGAACTAATTTGTTATGAGGGCCCGATATGACATAAATGTCACTTTTTCGGGCTGGGCCATGTCTACCATGAAATTTAATGCCAGGGACTGGAGATACATATAGGAAACACAGGCAAAGCCAATTAACTATAGTAATTTGTACTTACTTTATTTTTTACTTAAAATACAAACATGCTTAACACAATAACACTTTTACAGTATTTTCTTTTATTTAACACTCTTTGATCATTGACACTTCGGGACTGGGTGGGGTGGGGGTGGCTGCCTCGGCAGGCTCACAGGCCGGATAAGAGCTCTCAAGGGGCCAGATCCGGCCCACGGGCCTTATGTTTGACACCCCTGCTCTAGGATTTCCCTAAAACTCTATAGTAAAAAACATAGTGATTGTGCCACACTCTAGGGATTTCCCCAATGTGGTGACATCACTTCTGGGTACCCAGCCGGAAGTGACGTCATAGCATCGGGCAGTGCTGTTTTGCTTCCATTCCCTTGCTACCCTATCAAGTGGCAGCAGGGGACAAAACTGTAGGCCAGGAGCTTGCCCAACCTGGTCACCCTAGGCCTGGACTCATACTGTGATTAGGGCCTAATATTCACTAAGGAGAGTAAATCCCATGTCCAAACTGTACCACTTCAGATTGCTGACATGACTGAATGCTTCTCCAACCAAAACGAGTCTCTTCACAAAGAAAATGAGCATGTTAAAGAGAATGGTCTTCTTCCTACGCTTCTTCCGGACATGCTAGTTTTCTTCTTCATGCTATCACGCAGTGTCAAAAGGTACTGGTAGGGATTCCAGGTCTCCTGTTGCCACTGGCAGGAGCTTTGTAGAGGCGGGGCTGGGGGTGGCGATTCCCGCACACTGTGTGATGATTTCACTTCCGGGTTTATTCTGGAAGCGCTGGCATTGCGTGGGACACTCTAGCACTGTCCTCGAAAAACTCAATGGAAACCATAGAGTTTAGGGGTGAGAACACTAGATCGTCCCTGTCATGAAGCCTGTGTTTCCAGGGTAAACACTGAAGTGACATCATTGTTAGGATTGCCAACCTCCAGGTATTGAGCAACCAAAATTAACACCACTGTACTGCTACCACAGGTTAGGAAATTAGCACAAGACTGGCTGAAATAACTACTGGATAACAATCTAGTAAACAAGTGTATTAAAGTGCATAAAGTGAAATAAATAAATAAATATATACAACAATATCTTAGACAGTCCAATTGGTACTATTTTCAAATATTCAGTGTAGATCAAGCTGGAACACTTCTTCAAAGATGAATGATGAGGGGGACGATCGTTTCATTTCTTCTTCAGCCCCGTTTTCTACATACAAAATATACATGTCTATATATAGCACTTACAATGTTTAAAGTACATAAAATACTGTATAAAAATCATATGTTACTTACTATTAGAATCATTTCACATGCATATACAGGAATTCAATTATTTTCACTTCTCCCATGGGGATGAAAGTAGCAACTTATGTATAATAGCAATGTCAAGTTCCATGCAGGATACAACAGCTCAGAGACATAGTTGCACAGACGACTTCAACCGTTCCCAAAGGGATACAGTAGGTAACTGTAGAGACAGAACTACTGATTGCCTAAATAAACACAGGTGAAACGTGGAATTGCAAGCACATACTCTGCTTCTTAAAGGGACCCCTTTTAAATCTAACAGGATTGCTCTAAATAAAACAGGATAGATCGTTCTCCAAGTTTAATCCCATGGGTTCCAAAGACTTAAAAAGGTGAATAAAGTAAGCTTCTTTTTGCCTGTAATCGTTCTGTATTTCTCCTATCAAATTTCTTCCCTCTAAGGCGCCAAACTACAAAAAAACGAAGGTTGTTTTCATTATGACGCGCCTTGAGGAAATGATCCACTACTGGCGCCGAGCAAATGCCCGCGCGTATCCTGGACTTATGTTCCAGGATACGGGTTTTAATTGGACGTATACTAGAGCCAACGTAAAAACGCTGGCACGGGCAAATAAGACAATAGACACAGTATTTTGTTCACAGTGGGTAGCCGTGTTAGTCTGTTTGCAGTAGTCAAAAAGGGCAAGAGTCCAGTAGCACCTTAAAGACTAACAATAATATTTTCTGGTAGGGTATGAGCTTTCTGAAGAAGTGAGCTGTGGCTCACGAAAGCTCATACCCTACCAGAAAATATTTTTGTTAGTCTTTAAGGTGCTACTGGACTCTTGCCCTTTTTGACGACAGTATTTTGTGTCACAGTTAGAAAAATCTTGAAGTCGGAAAATGAAGTCCGAGTCCATCCGTTTGAATTCTTTTACCTCCAAAGCCAAGCTGCAGGCTGAACACTTATGACAGCGGTAGTGTCCCTTTAAGCCTTTTTGTAAACCTAATTCACGATGTATATCTGTATGTATGAGTTTGTCCCGTATAGAGGTGGTTCTATTGTAACCAATTACAACTGATCTCCGTCACTTGGAGAAAATGGCCGCTTTGGCCACTGGACTCTGTGGCATTGAAGTCCCTCCAAACCCTGCCCTCCTCAGGCTCCACCCCAAAAACCTCCTGCCAGTGGCGAAGAGGGACCTGGCAACCCTAACCATTGTTTGCTTGTGCAGATTGCTTCCCCCCTTCAGCGGGCCTGCTTCCGCCCACCGACCATCTGAGGGTTGCAGGCAGCCTGATTAATGGGCGGGCCGCCATAACCGAGCAAATGGGAAGCCTAGGTACAGGCCAGGTGTGGGCTTAGCACTTCAGAGCACTCGGTATGGGTGGGGAAGGGGCGCTAGGCCAGTGCCTCTGGGGCCAGTGCCTAACACAAAAGTGCCAGTTGTGTAGTTCTGGCCCTGCTAGGATGTGAAAACAAGGAGCGCCAGAAATTGAGCATGAACTGGAAGATGCAATGCGCCCTTGCGCAGCCGGTAATGGTGTCAGATGACATGACAAATATACACGCCAGTATTAAATGACTGAATGAAAAGTGTATGTGCTTTAAGTCAGACGTGGATCTTGATGGGGAAGGCCAGGGGACATTTGCATGCGGCAGAACTGTGAAGTGAATGAGAGAAAGGGAAAGAAATGAGAGAGAAAGTAAAGCTGTCCTGTTATTTCCCAGCAGTTGACATTTGACTGTTTATTTCCAGTGTTTGTGCTTTTTGGTGAGGGGGTATTTGTGAGGGAGAGAATCTAGTGAATATTATTATTCTGAGTAAATGTGGAAAGGTCACCCTTGCATCCTGAAGGGTTAAAACTGAGTTTAGGAAAGTCTGTTACTACATTTGCTGTCTGCCTTTTGAGAGGCTGGGAGCAATTACTTCTGCATCAGCCATATCGAAAAGGCACTTTACCTTTGAACCCGCATCCGCAAGCCCCCAGTGACTTTGCCAGCTGAGTTTTACCTTAATCCACAGAGGACGTTCTGCTAGAACTTGGTCTGGCGTAATATTCAGTTTGCGAATGGATCAGTTTGTGGGGAAGTAAAAACACACCGAATCTGCACATGAGCTAGCCTGCAGAACCTCGTAAGTTTACTGAAATGGGTGGTACGGGGGTGGCAATCATCATTCACCCAACTCCTTTAATCAGCCAGGCAACCCTTTAGGGCCTGGCGCACACAAAGAATAGACCTTGTGGAGGTAGGGGTGCCAACTCTGAGTTGGGAATAGGGTTGCCAGGTCCCTTTGCTCCACCGGCAGGAGCTTTGCGGAGGCATGGCTGGGGGTGCGTGACACACGTGCGCCACACACGATGTCACTTCCGGGCTTACCTGGAAGCGATGCAGACACTCTAGCAATCTCTGACGAAACTCTGTGGTTTTCACAGAGTTTCGACAGAGATTGCTAGAGTGTCCATGTCACTTCCGGGTAAACCCAGAAGGGACGTCGGCGCGGCGCATGGGGCATGCATGTGCATTGTGCACCTCCCCTTCTATCTGGCTCTCTTTTGCCCACCGACCCTCGGCTGGTCAGCGAGCAGTCCGGTGGATTGGCAGGCTTTTGCCCACCTCCACCGGGCAATTGGCAAGCCAAGCTGGGAAATACCTGGAGGTTTCAGGGTAGAGCCTGGGGAAGACAAGAATTGTGGAGGGAAGGGCCCTCAGCAGGGTATTATACCATAGAGTTTACAATCCAGAGCAGCCATTTTCTCCGGGGGAACAGCTCTTTGTTGTAATTCTGAGAAATCTCCCTGCCCCACCTGGAGGTTGGCAACCCTAATGAACGGAGAGGCCATGGGGGTGGTCAGAGGGAAACACTGGCATTGTGACAGCAGCAGTGCAACATCAGGAGTGTATCGAAAGCGGGGCAACATGACAGGTGACAACGGGTGTGGAGCCTTGAGGACTGGGGCGGAGCCTACTTGAACCTGAGCTAGCTGAAGTGTTGGGAAAGATCTGCCTGCAGGCAGCTCACAGGAGAAAGAAGGAGGAAGGCGGCTCAGGTGTAACCCAAACCACCTGGCCTCAGTATAATCTGCCCACAATGCAAGCAGGCTGAAGGGTAGGGTTGCCAGGTACCCCCTCTTCTCTGGCGGGAGGTTTTTGGTGCAGAGCTGCGGCGGGGATTGCTTGCGCACGTCCACGCCGATGTGATTACGTCACTTCCGGTCTACACCTGGATGTACCACATTGCCACTTTACCACTCAAACCCTAGCGTTTTGGGGGTTTGAATGGTAAAGCAGCCTGTTGCGATGCGGGGCATCTGGGTGTAAACCAGAAGTGACATAATCGCATCGGCGCAGTTGTGTGCATGCACGATCCCCACTCCTGATCCAGCCAGTGGATTAGCGGTAGGGTTGCCAGGCACAGGGGAGGTCTTGGTGGGCACTCGGGGAGTTCTGGTGCCCCGTCAGGGAGGGGGAGGGTTGCCAACTCCAGGAAAATTCCTGGAGATTTGGGGGTGGAGCCTGGAGAGCAACCTTAACGCATAGTTAAATTGTGGAACTCCCTGCCCCAGGATATAGTGATGGCTGCCAACTTGGAAGGCTTTAAGAAGGGAGTGGACATGTTCTTGGAGAAGTGGACATATTCATGGCTACTAGTCAAAATGAATACTAGTCATGATGCATACCTGTTCTCTCCAGGATCAGAGGAGCATGCCTATTATATTTGGTGCTGTGGAACACAGGCAGGACAATGCTGCGGCAGTTGTCTAGTTTGTGGGCTTCCTATAGGCACCTGGTTGGCCACGGTGGGAACAGATTGCCGGACTTGATGGACCTTGGTTTGATCCAGCCTTGCCTTTCTTCTGTTCTTATGTTAACCTCATAGACTCCATCCTTCCAAAGTAGACATATTCTCCAGGGGAACTGACCTCTGTAGCCTGGAGATCAGTTGTAATTCCGGGAAATCTCCAGGCCCCATCTGGAGGCTGGTAACCCTAGCGGAAGGAAAACTTCCTGTTACAGCCCAGAATGTCTCCCTGTTGTCCTTGTTTGTCTATATATAATGCCACCGCAGACCTTTCTGCCTCCAGGCTCACTGCACCTATAGGGACTCCAATGTTGTCGGTGACACTGCCATTCTTCCCCCACTCCTCACCCTCTGCCTGACCCCGCTCTAGATCTCCACGGTTGTTTTACCTTGTCCCTGTTTTGTCTATATTTGCTTTAACCCAGATGCCCCCGCTTTGCCTGCAGCTGCGGGACTTGTCCCCGCTCTCCTATCAACAATAATTAGCCTTGTAAGACTAATGGAAGGAATCGTGTCTAATTACCTTGCTGAAGGCCCAATTATGCTATTAACATTCACAGGCTAGAAGCTAACGACAAGGAGAGCCTCTCATTTGCATAGCATTAAGTTAATTGAGCTGGAAGCTATAGGGCAGGGAGTGTGGGGGGGCATGATAGCAGGGTAGCATTACAGAATGGATAAGGATGTCCAAGCCGGGACAATTAATCTGACAGTTTTATTAATTAACAGCTATCTGATTACCTGGAAGGAATAGGACTTGGCAGCCCTTCAGAAAAAAGCTTGCCTCCCCCTTCCTAACCAGTGTAAGAAGCTGTACCGGCGCTGATATATTGTTGTGCCGTTTATGGGTAAACACAGGACAGGCGCGGTGCAGGATTCTCTGCAAACTTTGGGCCACACGTCATTTTCGTTCCCAACTCAAGATGTTTATTATTATAGTGAATTAAGCACACAACCCTGCATATCCATGGTGCTTTTTAGCATCGCCCCTGGAACAGGATTGCCTGATATTGGAGAACACCTTTTTCTCCCTGTCCCAAAATACTAGAACTCAAGGGCACCAGTAGGGTTGCCAACCTCCAGGTAGTAGTAGGAGATCTCCTGCTATTACAGCTGATCTCCAGCCGATAGAGATCAGTTCTCCTGGAGAAAATGGCCGCTTTGGCAATTGGACTGTATGGCATTGAACTTCAATGATTGAAGTCCCTCTCCAAACCTCGCCCTCCTCAGGCTCTGCCCCAAAAATCTCCTGCCAGTGGTGAAGAGGGACCTGGCAACACTAGGCACCAGTAGGGTTGCCAGGTCCCTCTTTGCCACCAGCGATAGGTTTTGGGGTCAGAGGACGGGGTTTGGGGAGGAGAAGGACTTCAATGCCATAGTGTCCCATTGCCAAAGCACCCATTTTCTCCAGGAGCACTGATCTCTATCAGCTGGAGATCAGTTGTAACAGCAGGAGATCTCCAGCTGGTACTTTAGGTTGGCAAGCCTAGGCACCAGTGAAGCTGATGGGCAGTAGATGTGAAGCTGATGGGCAGTAGATTCAGGACGGACAAAGGGAAATATTTCTCTACACTACAAGTGATTCCAATGGGGAATTCTCTGTCAGAGGATGTTGTGATGGCCACAGGCATAGGCGGCTTTAGAAGAGGGTTCGACAGATTCATGGAGGAGAGGTCTATCAGTGGCTAGAAGCCATGGTGACTAAAGGGAACCTCTCCATCCCAGCGCCAGAAGGCAACATCAGGGGAAGGCCTCGGTCTCTATGTCCTGTTGTTGGCCCTCCAGAGGAACTGGTTGGCCACTGTGTGAGACAGGATGCTGGACTAGATGGACCACTGGTCCGATCCAGCTGGGCTTATGTTCTTAACGCCTGTTCATGTTTCAAGGGTCTCTGAGCAGGTACCAGACCTTTGGCACACTAATCCACAAATTTATAGGAATTCCAGACCGCTCAGCACATCGCTGACTTGGACAGCAGGGTAACAGTTCCTCACATGTCTTGCCAATTTCAAGGCAGAGTGGGGGTGGGTAGTGAAAGAGAAGGTGGGCTTTCTCTGCACGACACCCTGTTGTGGTCACAGTCAGCTGAAAATCTTTAAGGAGCCTCTGGACTCCTGGAGAAATTTTGCCACGATGGACTGACATGGCTGCCCCTGTGGAATTACCTTCTGCAGGAAAGCTCCATATCCACTCCTTGCCAGCAGCGGCAAAGCAGCAGAGTGTGACGGCTTCCGTCCTTCTCTCCTCCATCTCCAGGCTTTAAACTCTAACACTTTTAGAGTTTAAAGCCAACAACCAAGGCACCTAGAAACCTGTTAACTCAAACCAAACCTAGGACTCAGAGGATTCTGGCAGATTTATCAGGTTCTGAGCTGGAAACTGAAGCGGATGGCTTGGTTTAAACCTTCCTGGCTTGGGCTGCATTCGAACAACAGCCAAGCTACAACAGCTAAGCTGGATAAGAAATATCCCTTGTCTCCTGTAAGAAGTTCTGTAGCTTGCTGAAGCTGCCGGCAGGCATAATAGAGACAAATGCCGCATCAAGCTAAGATTTGATAGATCAAGAATTATGTTTTTTAATTCAGAGTTGTATACAGAGTGCTCATAAAACCTTGACCATGATGGAGGGCTCAATAAACATTGGGGAGCTATAAATATTTCTCTGGGAAATGGCTTTGTGAAACATTTAGTTCGTGAGTAATAAGAGTATCAGAGGAAATCGGATGAGTGGGAGTCTCAGGGTACTAATCTTGATGCCTTATATATGTTGCAGAAATAAGAGTACTGGGAGGGAATTTTTTATGCAAAGGACAGATTGGATTTCAGATGTATTTTTTTGTGTGTGTGCTGAAGTTAGTAGGGCAACAGGAATGGTCAGAAAATTGATGTGCAGGTAACTTTATTTTTTATCATGATCTGGACAGTTGAGTGTCCAGCTCATCATAAAAGCTAATTCCTTTTCACATTAGAATTAAACAGACGCATTCAACTACGTTTTCCAAAATTTGTGACTTTTTCGCCCAGAATTTGATGCTGGAGGTGGTAGAGTCTAGTGGTCAGAAATGAGCTGTGAGACATGATACAGGTGTTTTCCACGTGGGGACAGGCTTGTGTTGTGTGGGTTTCCCTGTAGCTACTGCAGGACCTAAAAGCCTTTTGACATGGAAGATTTCCCTGCCATAGTCTCCCAGCGATGGCTATTTCCCAACCCCTGCACACTTTTTCAGTTCTTGTTGTTTTTCTTAAACAGCAGTTGACTATCATTGTAACATTAAGCCAACGTGTCTGTCAGGTGCTTTTAATACCATTTTCATTTAAAACGAAGTCAGTGTCTAGCCCCCTTTATTGCAGAGATATAAGGGGAAAGGATGTAAGGATGTGTCACTGGCAACCAAGGTCAAATTAATTCATGCCATAGGAGGCCCTGTTACTATGTATGGCTGTGAAAGCTGGACATTGGAGAAAGCTGACAGGAAGAAAGTAGACTCCTTTGAAATGGGGTGTTGGAAGAGAGCGTTACAGATACCACGGACTGCTGAAAAACCAAAGACAAATCAGTGGGTTCTAGATCACATCTAGGGCTGGATCTTGGGATGCAAGCACTCCAGGCGCAAGGAGGTGGGGAGTGGCAGCATGGGCATGAAGAAGAGGGGCTCTGCCACCATGCCATGGCACAGGCACAGCTGCCTGCCCGCAGCGTGGCTGGTGCACGCACTGCTGCCCAGAATTTAGCCACCCACTCTTCATCGACACACGTGCCATGCTTACAGAAGCTGTGCGCAAGGCCAGGGGGTGGGCAAGGACGTGGAGGCATTGCGGCAACCGCCCCTCTGGCCACCAGAGCCTAACACCAGTGCATGTGTGGCACACCCCCTCCCTCCCCCTTGCCCTGGGCGCTCCTTCCCCCAGCTCCGTGCCTGATCAGATCGAGCCTGAACTGACCCATGAAGCTAAAATGACTAAACTGAGGCTGTCGTACTTTGGTCACATTATGAGAAGACAAGAGTCACTGGAAAAGACAGTCATGCTAGGAAAAGTTGAAGGCAGCAGGAAAAGAGGAAGACCCAACAAGAGATGGGTGGACTCAATAAAGGAAGCCACGGCCCTCAGTTTGCAAGACCTGAACAAGGCTGTTAAAGATGGGACGTTTTGGAGGACATTGTTCATAGGGTCACCATGAGTTGGAAGCGACTTGATGGGACTTAACACACACACACATAAGGGGAAAGGCATATCTCTAGAGACTGCCTTTTAAAATAAGTGAAACCTGGGAATTCAGAGAATCTGACAAGTTATTATAACAATATTCAATGTCTGATTAAAAAAGCAAAAGAGCCCCCTTCTGGGGGCAGGGAGGTAGGATTGCCAGGTCCCCCCTCCAACCATAGTGTTTTGCCCAAATACCAGAGCATCCCCAGCGACATGCTGATGTCCCTTCTGGGCACATGGGAAATGACATCAGGGAGTTGGGGCACTACTGACCTCCCCCCCCCCATTTGGGAGCCATTTTGCCCCCTGCCGGACAGCTGAGCTGTGGTAGGGAACACCAGCTGGCAGCAGAAGACCTGACAACCCTGCAAAAAGGAAATGGCTGGTATGGGGGACGCAGGTAGAGAAGTCTGTGGGACTAGGGAAATCTGAACTTTCCCACCCATGTAGCGGCCATCTTTCCCAAAACTTTGCAGCCAAATAGGTTTAGGAAAGGTTGGAGAAAAATCAGTGAGACCCCGGGAAGTGCATGGCTACACCACAGTGCTGTGGGACGCACCCCACCCCAGCTTCCCAACAGCATCAAACCTAGGGCAAACTAGGATTGCCAACCTCCAGGTGCTAGCTGGAGATCTCCTGTTATTACAGCTGATCTCCTTCCTTTCCTTTTATCCCTTAGAAGCTCCTTGATCCATTGATCTTGAGCAGCATATATCTAGTGTTGGAGGGATATAAGGACTGAAACAAATCTTGCCACTGACAATGTAGCCTTGGGGTCCCTATCGCTACAACTGATCTCTAGCCAATAGAGATCAGTTCCCCTGGGGAAAATGGCTGCTTTGGCAATTGGACTCTATGGCATTGAAGTACCTCCCCAAACCCCAAAAACCTGCCGCTGGTGGCAAAGAGGGACCTGGCAACCCTAGGGCAAACCCATGTGGAAAGGGTGAAGTTTGAATAGACCCAGGGTTTGGTAGCTTCCTAACTCTACCTCAGTCTGCCCTTTGAGAATACTCGACTTTCTTGTTCTTGGGAAATCATGGGCCAAAATGGACCCAGCTGTCATTTCCAAAGGCAGAAAAATAGAACTGGCTTTTCACATCTTGGCGCCTGAAGCAAAGCCGCAAAAAAAGATTCCCATCGCCCCCTGGTCTTGAAGTTATGTTTTAAAAATCAGAGGCGGGGAAATTTATGCCTCCTTTTGGCATCTGCTTTCCTGAATAGCTCAGCAGGAAAAAAAAAATTCTTCACTCTGAAAATCTTTCTTGCCTTCCTTCTTTCTGTTCGCTGTCCCTGCTTTCTCCTGTTCCTCTGCCCATCACATGACTTTCTGATGTGGAAAGAGTACCTAACCTGGTCTGGGTGGCCCTGCCGGGAAAAAGCTGCCATTTCTTTTGCCGCCATCACAGCTTAATAAAGGAAACAAGATTTGTGGAACTCGCATAATCTGTCCTGCACCAAGTGCCAGGATGTGGCTTTTTCTGGCCAGATAAATTGAGTGTTCATGAGCGAAACGGCTTGATTTCTGTCCAGGCAGTTTTGGCAGAGAGCTGGACGATTCTGTTCTGTTTCATCACAAACTCCAGAGTGGGTTGTGGAAACGTGGAATGGAGTCTGCAAGCCACTCTGGACTGGCACCAAAGAGGCCTAGCCGTATGTGCCCAGAAATCTGCAGCCAAGAGGGGTTGTTGACAATACCACCTACGTGCCTTCACTGCATCAGAGACCTCCACGCATGTGAGGTGGTGACCAGGGACATCCCTGTGTCCCACATAGGGTTGCCAACCTCCAGGTACTCCCCTCAAAAAGAAGAACCTAGGTTGTTAGAATGATAGTGTTATAGCAAAAACAACCTATTATAATGTAAATCAAGTTGCAGAATCTAAGTTATAAGTTCTATTGTTATTGCCCTCCTGGACAAACCTAAGGAGGAAAAAACTCATTTCCCAACCTCCAGGGCTGGCCTGGAGAAAAAAATCCTCTGTTGCCACCCGCCAGTGTTTGCCGATCTCAAGGGCTTCTCTAGACTGAGAATCAGTGGTTGCCAACCTCCAGGGCTTGTATTTTAACAAAAACAACCTGTTGTAATTTTTACCAGGTTTTCATATCAAAGTTGCACATTTAATGATGATATTTCTATGCTATGTATTCTTACTACAACTATAATGCTAAACATAAACCAACTCAATATTATACATACAAAATCTCCCACATACATGCAATACAAATACCACATACGTAATAGTCATCATACAAAATCTCAAGGTCAGAGGGTACAGTCTCCATATGTGACAAGTGAAGTCCATGAAACATATCACTATAACTTCTCAAGGTAAGTGTTCATGTCTACTATTGTTTTTTCCAGACATGTCCATGTGTAAAGTTATTTTCTTCTCTTTTCTTTACAGGTTACCGGTTGGTTGTTCCTGTGTCGACGATTTCTTCCTCAGAAGATGCACATGGATTCCTATATCAATACAATTTTCACACGCATATGACAACTACTATTTAACTTCACTTTGCATTGTTAATCCAAAGTAATATCTAAGTCATGCTTACTTAATGTAAGCTCGAGTTTTACTCCCAGTTTGCCCAGAGCTTTTTTCTTTCCTTACTGGTGGAACGTGTCTGCGTTCTTACTTTTCATTTCCCACCTGTCTGTAAATGGGTAGCGATCCTGAATAAATGTTCAGTGGACTTAATGACATTAATCATTAAGCAAGCTAATATAGAAGTGGCCAAAATCAAAACAGATACTGAAAAAATGGTGGAAGAGATGAAAAAAATAACAGAAAATAAGACAGATATAGATATACAAATTCAACAATTGGAGAATGATTTAAAAACATATAGGGATAATATCAAAGGTTATAAATTACAGAAGTCTGATAGAGACACCAAAGGTTATCATCAAAATAACGTATATCCTTGGTTTAACATCACAGATAAAAATACCACAACAGGAGAACCCTCTTCTAGCGGGTTTAGAAATAAGGACAGGAGATACGATAGTGACTCTTCTAGTTTGTCTAGCAGAGGATCTCACCGTGAATATGATTATACATCAATTATAAAAGTAGTAGTAAATGAAGCATTAGCAATGGATGAGATTTCAAAACTAACAGCTGATTATTTGATTAATCAATTCCCCAGAGTACATATTTTTTATGCTCTTCCAAAACTCCACAAGAACATCCCCCCCCTCCCGGACGCCCTATAGTATCAGGGGTAAATTCCATCTTAGACCCAATAGCTAAATATTTGGAACAATATTTACATCCATACAAGGGACTTTATAATACAAACAGAAAACAGAATAGTACCTAAGGGAAGTGTCCTTGTGACACTAGATGTAAATGCATTATACACAAATGTACCTATAGAAATAGTTACAACAGAAATAGCAGAACTATTGCAGACTAGAAAAGAAAAAATCCTCCAACATCTTTCCTCATTAATCTTTTAGAACTCGTGTTAGAAAAAAAATTATTTCAGATTTAAACATCAATTTTTCCTCCAGACAAAAGGAGTAGCGATGGGGTGCTCCTAAGCCCCATTAGTGGCGAACATTTTCATGAACTGGTTTGAGAAACGGTACATATATTCTAACAACCCTTATATACAAGAAATAATTTTTTTCGTCGTTATATTGATAACATCTTTATGGTATGTACAAATGAGAGGGCAGCAAACCAATTTATAGAATGGATAAATATACAGAACCCTTATATCACACTTACAGGAAAATTAGATACAGTACAGATACCATTCTTAGATACTGAGTATATTTCATAGAGAATACCAAATTTGGGATCAAACCATATACAAAAGAAACTGATAGGAATTCACTTTTAAGATATGACTCTTTTCACCCTACGCATTTGCGTAAAAACTTACCAAATGGTCAGTTTCTCAGGTTACACAGAAATTCAACACGCACAGCAGATTTTGTAACAGCAGCGAATAAGCTTAGTGAAGACCTGAAAGCAAGAGGTTGCCCAGGCTCAGTGATTAATAATACCTATACAAGAGCACTGGAAAAACCAAGAGCAGAAATATTAGAATTAAGACCCAAAACAAAATATCAAGGGATAACATCTTCTCTGCAATACACTGTTCTCTCAACTAAAATCAAAGCAATTATAAATAAACATTGGCACATAGTGCAGGGCTTACCAGGATGTGAGAATCCACCAAGATTAGGAATGAGAAGAACACGTTCACTGGGAGACAAACTTACTCATACAGACATCATAGAACCTAATTATAGAGAACATGACTCCATAAAGGGTCATCATAAATGTGGAACTATGGAATATGCCACTTATCATTACAGGTAAAGGAGTTTACCACAGACAAGGGGTTTCAATTCAAACTGCAGCATTTTACAAACTGCCTTTCAAAAAAGGTGATTTATGTTATTAAATGCCCGTGTAATGTATTTTACATAGGGAAAACATCAAGGACATTAAAATATAGAATTATGGAACACTGTTCAAGAATCCGTAATAAAGTAATGGATGCTCCAATTGTGCACCATTACATTTCAGCTGGCCATACTGATAACTGGCCATACTGATAACCTGACTTTTTTTGCAATCTGGCGTTTACAACCAAATCTATATAATACGGTAGATGAGGATCGCCTTTTATTAAGACAAGAGGCTAAGTTCATTTTCCTCTTAGAAACTGTACAACCAAAAGGTTTGAATACATCCTTAGATTTGGGACCATGCATATAAGAATGGAACACCCTTTTTAACACTATCCCTTTAATGGAGATATGTCCCTTTAATGAAAGAGTTACAGATAGCACTAAATACAGACAGGTGGGAAATAAAAAGTAAGAAAGCAGACACGTTCCCCAGTAAGGAAAGAAAAAAGCTCTGGGCAAACTGGGAGTAAAACTCGAGCTTACATTAAGTAAGTATGACTTAGATATTACTTTGGATTAACAATGCAAAGTGAAGTTAAATAGTAGTTGTCATATGCGTGTGAAAATTGTATTGATATAGGAATCCATGTGCATCTTCTGAGGAAGAAATCGTCGACACAGGAACAACCAACCGGTAACCTGTAAAGAAAAGAGAAGAAAATAACTTTACACATGGACATGTCTGGAAAAAACAATAGTAGACATGAACACTTACCTTGAGAAGTTATAGTGATATGTTTCATGGACTTCACTTGTCACATATGGCGACTGTACCCTCTGACCTTGAGATTTTGTATGATGACTATTACGTATGTGGTATTTGTATTGCATGTATGTGGGAGATTTTGTATGTATAATATTGAGTTGGTTTATGTTTAGCA
Source organism: Euleptes europaea (assembly GCF_029931775.1). Taxonomy (NCBI): domain Eukaryota; kingdom Metazoa; phylum Chordata; class Lepidosauria; order Squamata; family Sphaerodactylidae; genus Euleptes; species Euleptes europaea. The sequence continues at coordinate 51,617,421 of NC_079325.1, read as the reverse complement.
TTATAGTTGTAGTAAGAATACATAGCATAGAAATATCATCATTAAATGTGCAACTTTGATATGAAAACCTGGTAAAAATTACAACAGGTTGTTTTTGTTAAAATACAAGCCCTGGAGGTTGGCAACCACTGATTCTCAGTCTAGAGAAGCCCTTGAGATCAGCAAACACTTTTTTCTCTAGGTCATTCCTGGCGGGTGGCAACAGAGGATTTTTTTCTCCAGGCCAGCCCTGGAGGTTGGGAAATGAGTTTTTTTCCTCCTTAGATTTGTCCAGGAGGGTAATAACAATAGAACTTATAACTTAGATTCTGCAACTTGATTTACATTATAATAGGTTGTTTTTGCTATAACACACCCAAACCTCCAGGTACTAGCTGGAGTTCTCCTGCTATTACAACTGATCTCCAGCCAATAGAGATCAGTTCAGCTGGCCAGTGGGCAGCCCTGTAGATGGGCGATAGTTTACCCACCACCACCGGGCAATTGGCAACCCTAACTCTATGGCATTGAAGCCCCTCCCCAAACCCTGTCCTCCTCAGGCTCCACCCCAAAAACCTCCCACTGGTGTCTGAGGGACCTGCCAAACCTACTGTTTTAGCCAGAATCTTTCCTTTCCTTTCAAGCTCCCATGTCCCTATCTCCAGGTGAACTGATCTCTTTTGGCTGGAGATCCTTTGTAATAGTGGGAGATCTCCAGCTACTACCTGGAGGTTGGCAACCCCAGGTCCCTCATTATTTTGTGGGTTGGATGGAGCCAGCTGTGTCCCGAGTAACATCAGAAACCAGGAAGCAAAGATTAGTGTGGTTTGGAGCAGCTCTGGGAGTTGAAAGTCTTCCTTTGCCTGCAGCCTGATCTCACTTGAAAAGCCTCTCATTCCAAAATGCTGTATTTGGAAGGAAATACAACCAAAATGATCAGGGAGCCAGAGCAACTGCCCTATGAGGAGCAGTTAAAACGCGTTGGGCCGTTTAGCTTGGAAAGAAGGCAGTTAAGGGAAGACATGATAGAGGTCTGTAAAATTATGCATGGTACGGAGAGAGTGGACAAGGAGAAGCTTTTCTCCCTCTCTCATAATACCAGAACGCGGGGTCATCTTCTGAAGCTGGCGAGTGAGAGATTCAAAACAGATAAAAGGACGTATTTCTTCACACAACGCATAGTTAAACTGTGGAACTCCCTGCCCCAGGATGTGGTGATGGCTGCCATCTTGGAAGGCTTTAAGAGGGGAGTGGACATGTTCATGGAGGAGAGGGCTATTCATGGCTACTAGTCAAAATGAATGCTAGTCATGATGCATACCTATTCTCTCCAGGATCAGAGGAGCATGCCTATTATATTAGGTGCTTTCAAAAACAGCCAGGATAAACACAGCCAGAAGTCGTCTTGTTTGTGGGCTTCCTAGTTGGCCACTGTGTGAACAGACTGCTGGACATTATGGGCCTTGGTCTGATCCAGCATGGCCTTTCTTATGTTCTTATGTAAATGGAAACATTGCCGGTGAAAGAGAGCTATTTCTGAAAGGCCCACCAGCTTCCATAGGACACCCCCTCCCCCATTCTAGCAGGCTGATCATTGCAGGTTCTTCTTTCTTCTTGTGTTTCTTTCTTTTTTATTATTATTATGATTGACAGGATAAGTCGCAGGTATTGAGATGCAAATAGTCATTTCCACGCTAAACAGAAATCTTTGGGGCTTTCTGAGAGGTTCTTTTTTTGCAGAACGTCAAGCACGGCACAAGAAACAATCTTCCTGGTGCCTTTTGATTTCTGGAGATGGTTGGTTTTGAGGTCTTCTCTCAATGGTGGTCCCTTCCCAGTTCAAATGGCCTCAGTCTCAAACTCAGGAACAAAGCGGACGTTGTGCTGCGGGGGGGGGGGAGAATGAAGGGAAGAGAGTACTCAAAGCTCCTCCTGCCAAGCTGTGGCTCAGTAGTAGAGCATCTGCTTGGCATGCAGAAGGTCCCAGGTTCAGTACTACCGGCATCTCCAGTTAAAGGGACCAGGGCAAGTAGGTGATGTGGAAGACCTCTGCCTGAGACCCTAGAGAGCCGCTGCCGGTCTGAGTAGACTTTGATGGACTCAGGGTCTGATTCAGTTTAAGGCAGCTTCATGTGTTCCTCCTCCTGACATTTCTACTATGCTTCCCTTGCAGACACAGGTCTAGAGCCCCATAGAGACTACAGCCATTTGGTGGGGGGAAAGGGAACTGGGAAGGGTAAACCACTGCTCGCCTTCCTTCCCTCCTCTGATTTATTTGAAAGATTTATATCCCACTTTCCTCCTGATCAGTGGGATTCAAAGCAGTGATGCATGTCACCTCCAACCACAGGCGTTTGGTGGGGCTCTGTTACTTGCAGCCAGGAACGGAGCAGGGGAAAGGAGTGCCTGGGGCAGGGGGGAGGGAGGCAGGGGTGTGCCATGTGCTGGACCCAGACACTGGGGGCCCCAGGGGCCAGGCGCACAGCTGGGGGAAGGAGCAAAGAGAAATGTGCTGGGCAGGGCTCACAGTGGCCTCCCCCCCAGAAAAAAAGAGAGGGAGAGCAGCAGCCAGTACGAGCTGAGGGCAGGCGGGCAGCTGCGTCCGTGCTGCAGTACGGCGGCATTCCTTCTCCCTGGGTCCATGCTCCCCATGCCCACACTGGTGCCCTCCCTCTCCTTGCGTCCAGGGCAAGTGCCCCTGCCAGACCCCCCAAGATCTGGCCCTGCTGGCAGCTGCAATTTCTGCTCTAGTCAGTCCCTATCACAGAATACTGTCTTGTGGAAGGCATTCTTCGTAGGGGGAAGCCCAGGGTGGCATTTAGCAGGTTCTCCAATGATAGTGAGCCTGGTGTTGCAAACGGCAGGACGGACATCTCTCCAAAGGGAGATGCTGGCTCAGCCCTCAGTCTCTCCCCACTGTCGCACTCCACGAATCGGGAGGTTGACCTGTATTTACTTACAAACTAGTCTTACAGCACAATCCTAAGGCAAGTTACTCCAGTCTAAGCCCATTCATTTCAATGGGCTTAGACTGGAGTAATTCTTCATAGGATTGTACTGTTAGTCTTATTCAGAGTGTAACGGTATAGGCATTAGCCAGTCAGTGATGTTCATCGCCGCCTTTCCCTCCAGTCACACTGAACCTCTCTGAAAAGCTGCTGAACTGTTCACCCCGCCCCCAGTTTCATCCTAAGAGAAAAAAAATATAAAACTTAATTCCTAGGTGCACACGGGCCCAATTCAGATCAGGGCTGTTGTGTGTTAGGAGAAGGGGCTTCAGCCTTCTTGAGGAGAGCCGTTATTTGCCCTTTGGGAAAACATACCTGTTAGGGTTGCCAGGTCCCTCTTCACCACTGGCAGGAGGTTTTTGGGGTGGAGCCTGAGGAGAGCGGGGTTTGGGGAGGGGAAGGACTTCAATGCCATAGAGTCCAACTGCCAAAGTGGCCATTTTTTCCAGGTGAACTGATCTCTATCGACTGGAGATCAGTTGTAACAGCGGGAGATCTCCAGCTAGTACCTGGAGTTTGGCAACCCTACTACATCTCCAAGAAAGCATCTTTAAGAGAGATTCCCCCCCCCAAAAATTATCATCACTATATCTAAGAGTGGTTTGGCATCTGATGCGTTGTGTGAATGTTACACAAACATCCTGACAATCCTGCTTCCTCTCCCTGCATGTGCATGCAGCGCAAATGTTTTAAGGGGCTTTCAAAGGCCTGCACAAAGCTCTCTTTTACAGAAATCATTCATAAACCTTTTCTACAACTCCGCAAGCGGAGAGCTGGTGGTATCGGCCTCTGCTTCTGCAATCGCTTCCCCGTCTTCCTGCTTTCCTCATTTTTTATTCTGTGCCTCCTCCTTATTCTCATTTGTTATTCCATCATTGCCGGATTCCCCCCGGAGGTCGTTCCGATGGCGCTTCACGGATCAGGGAGAAAGATGGCAGCAGCGGGAGCGCCTTCAGCGCACTGCTGAACTGGGCCCGTCCCCCCCTAATTGCGAGCTTAATTGCACCGCATCTCCGAGATGTTGAGGCCTCCGTGGTTTGTGAGGCCAAGAATCAGAGCAGATGGAGCCCGGGCGCACATGTAGGCCTGGCCCGAGGCAGTCTGCTGCCGGGAGCACGGAGCCAAACAGCCTGAGAAGTGCACGGCTTTGGCTCGCTTGCTATGCTGCCGAGGACTTTGGGCAGCGGCGCGTGATCCACACCATGCCCCCGCTGGACTGCACGCTGCCCCACATGCCTGCCTGGATTGCTTGTGCAGTCAGAGGCGTCATCTCAAACAGGGGTGACGTTGCCAACCTCCAGGTACTAGCTGGGGATCTCCTGCTATTACGACTGATCTCCAGCCGATAGAGATCAGTTCCCCTGGAGAAAATGGCCCCTTTGCCAATTGGAATCTATGGCGAAGAAGAAGAGGAAGAAGAGTTGGTTTTTATATGCCGACTTTCTCTACCACTTAAGGGAGACTCAAACCGGCTTACAATCACCTTCCCTTCCCCACAACGGACACCCTGTGAGGTAGGTGGGGCTGAGAAAGTGTGACTAGCCCAAGGTCACCCAGCTGGCTTCGTGTGGAGGAGTGGGGAAACAAATCCAGTTCACCAGATTAGTCTCCACTGCTCCAAACCACCTCTCTTAACCCAAAAACCTCTGAGTCTCCGCCGCTCATATGGAGGAGTGGGGAATCAAACCAGCTTCTCCAGATCAGACTCCACTGCTCCAAACCAGCACTCTTAACCACTACACCATTCTGAAGTCCCTCCCCTCCCCAAACCCCGCCCTCCTCAGGCTCCACCCCAAAAACCTCCCACCGGTGGCGAAGAGGGACCTGGCAACCCTAAACAGGAGAGAGACCTTTTCTAATCTTGGAAGTGAGAAGGCTGCCTGCAGCGAGTGCCACTCTGCAGGGAAGGCACTCTGCACAGTCTCAGAGGCACCTAGGTTCATTATTGCTTGATACACACTGGGAAGAACACCTGGTCTTATCAAGATGCCGTGTCCTATCTTAGATTAACCCTCGACAGGGCTCACTACGGCAGAGCATCTGTTTGGCATGCAGAAGGCCCTAGGTTCAATCCTCGGCATCTCCAGTTAAAAGGATCAGGTTGTAGATCGTGTAACAGATCCTGGAGAGCTGCCGCCAGTCTGAGTAGACCACGCTGACTTTGATGGACTGATTCATTATAAGGCAGCTTCATGTGTGTGTTCACTATTTATCCGACAAGGCCCTCACACTCATTCACAGACAGACCGTCTGGATGACATTGAGACCTTCCAAACCTACGGGTAGAGGGGGCTGTGTGTGTACTTTGTCTGTGACACTGTGATGTGATGCTCATAAACAAAACCACAAGGACTGCCACCGCTAATGAGGTTCCATGGTCACTGAGGGTCAGTGAAGGCAAGCACAGTGAGGGCAGAGAAGCAGCACAACAGCATCCTGAGGATGAAAACAAGGCACCAAAGCAACACTGATGCTCAGCCTTGTTCTTCCCCCCAGGCATTTGTTTGGCTGTGCCACATAGACTAATTTCAATGTATTCCCTCCCCCAAAAAAAACCACAACCCAAGGGCATTTGCTGCACTTCAAGTGAGTTGTGATTGGAGAAGTCCTGGGTTCTAATCTCACTTCCACCACAAACATATTAAGTGGTCTACAATCCCTTCAGCCCTTTCTCCCCCGTCTGTAACATGGGAAGAATAATTACTTGCCGTAAGATTTATTGCAAGAGTAATCTCTGTGAAGCTGAATGCTTGAACGTGCTCGATCAATGCTCAATATCAGTAATAGAGACACAGTGTTTAACCCCGGCTACCACCACGAAATGACACGTTAAGCTACTGCCCTGCCCTACTCCCTTTTTCAGCGGGAACTTTTGTAAGGGCCAGGTTGGTGTCCTTGAATAACATCAACACACACAAAAAGAGAGCCCCAGAAACGCAAAGGCGGCAGAACGAAACGAGCCGATGATGTGTCATTTTACATGCGTGTCAAAAGTAACCAATTTCCTAATAGGGAATAAATTTCTCCTATTTAAATATTGTCAAACAGAACCTCTCCAGTCTAATAGGGTGCGCTTCTGGGGAAACGCAAAATAAATCTGATTAAATATTTATATTTCACAGTATTAATTAAGGGGATGGAAGGGGGGGCAGTCCATCAAGAGAACCCCAATATGTTCGCCGTGTCCCCAGGAAGCCGGGAAAAGAAATTCCACAATCAAGTGTGTAAGTGTTCCAAAAAAGGGTGCTGAATATTTTATGAATATTTGTCATAAGACAGAAATAATAACCACCGTGCAGAGCTATTAGAATTAATATTTATGCTGCCCGCCATGAAATATTCATGGGGACAGAGAAAGGGGGGCCCGTAAGACAAGAAATAATTTACATTAGGTTCGCTTTACCCGCCGGCTTGATGTTTAAAGACGGGGTTGACAAGCCTCCATATGAATCCGTCAGTCACTTCCAGCCAGTGGGTGGGGTGAAGGAAGGGGAGGAAAAGAGAAAATTAAGGGGCTGGGGGGGCGGGGAGAGAGAGAAAGGGTCCAGGCTGTTGACAGCTCACAGATTGAGTTTCTGACAGCCCTTTTAAAAAAAAAAACCTAAACGGCCCCCCCACCATTTCCACCTTCTTCCATTGCCGGAGGCGGGCCTGTATTGCCGCCGTTCATCCGAGCTCCCCTTCCATCTGCTGAAATTAACGAATTAATGAGCGCGGTACATTTTTACAGCGGGGCCCCAGGAATGTTTACTGGTGATTAAATTATAATGCGGCCGAGCTGTATAATTCATGAACCAATTAAAGGAAGTGTTAGTTGATTTGATGGGAAGCGCAAATACAAAAAGCATTTAACTAATAGGGAACCGTGGGCCGCCGGCCGCCTCGGCTTTCTCGGATTACGCGGCTAATTGCTCAGCTTTATAGGCCTGTCACAGATAGCCATGCATATTTCATTGTTCTCAAATACTTCAATTGTTTGCATCCGTGTCTCTACTGTAATATGTAGAAGCCTGGCCAAACTTCAGTGTAGTTAAAGCACTTCCCTGCAAGGGCCGGACTTGTGGACAGGGGCGGGGGGGACCAGGTACAGAGAGGAGGCTGCCCAGAGGCAGAGTAACTCAAAGCCGCTGAATTAAATGTCACTCAGCAATTACATGATTAAAAAGCATGGCGCACGGCCATCTTTCCTACTATCACATTTTCGGGCCACTTGTTCGCTTGGCTGACTCCTCGGTACGGCTCAAAATGTTCACGGTCCGCTACATACTTCTATTTCTCCATTTTTTAAAGAAACAGAATAGACTGAAAATCAAAAAGCAGGAAAAGGCGCCGGATCCCTACGCAGGAAAGGTCTCAAACCGTCCCAGTTGCAGACTGGAAATCCATCAGAGGAGCAAACAGTGTGCGTGTCTGATTTCGAGGGCTGCTGGCTTGACGCGATGCCTTCGTAGAGTGGGTGGGCAGGTGGGCTGCAAGGGATTTACCGTCTTGGCTGATTCACAAAGCGCACCCCTCACCCTTCTTCCCACTGGCAAGCCACTGTGCTTGCAAGGCAGTTCTGCCCACTTGGCTAACACCTCCCAGTCACAGCCAGAGAGGAACAAAGCAAACCTCCAGTTCCAAAATTGGTGATGAGAAACACAGAATTCATAGAATCATAGAGCTGGAAGGGGCCATACAGGCCATCTAGTCCAACCCCCTGCTTAATAAAGGATCAGTCTAGAGCATCCCTGATAAGTGTTTGTCCAGCCTCTGCTTAAAGACTGCCAGTGAGGGGGAGCCCACCACCTCCCTAGGTAGCTGATTCCACTGTTGAACAACTCTTACTGTAAAAAAATTTTCCCTAATATCCAGCCGGTACCTTTCTGCTTGCAATTTAAACCTATTATTGTGACAAAATCTCCCACTATGTTTGAGGACGTCATAACTAAAATGATGAAATCTTGGCGTCCTCCTGCTCAAATTTCTGTTTTTTCTCATAAGACGCCTTCCAGAATTTGTGGTTCTCTAGAAGAGCTGCATACAATGTTTTCTCCAGTTTTTGATTTTGGGAATGAAACAAGTAATGTGCTTTGCACTGGGCTGCCTTTGAAACAGTTCAAAAATTTCAGTTGGTCAGAAACAGCTGCAGCCAGGTTATGGTTAGGGGCTGGCTGCAGGGATAGTTCCCCCTCCCCGCTTCTGACAGAGCCGCCCTGCCTGCAGAGATGAGGTAGGTGGCAACTAGAGACAGAGCTTTTTCAGTGGTGGTGCCTTGCCTTTAGAATGCCATCCCCTTGCCAAGGGTCACCTTGCATTCCTTTTGGTGGCAGGGTACAAGTTTCCTTTTAACCCAGACTTTCACTAATTTTTTTAAATCTTTTTTTGGTTGTTTTATGGTCTGCTTCTGGCCTGAGGATTGTATTATATAGATTACTATAGGACCCTAGCATTTTTAATGACATTGGCCTATTCTTTATTGATTGTGCTTTGATAACGCTGGCTTGTTTTTTAATCCTTGTGTTTTAGTGGCTTTTAAAAAAATGCCTGTGTTTTTATTGACTTTGTTTTATTAGTTGTAAGCTGCATCGAGCAGGTCTTTGGAGAAGGGTGCATATGAACTCTCTAAATAAATCAACAGATCTTATCCATAGGGTAGAATTTTCTCCTAGAAATATTCACCCTTTGTACGCTTCTGTTTGGCACCATTGTTTCTCCCCTGCTGTTGCTTCTTTGGTGTCATTCCCATCCCCAGCAGCTTCTTCCTCTTCTGGAATTAGATACAGGAGAGAACAGCCTTTAGCAGCGATCGAGAAATCAACAGGAAGAACAATATCAGGCCCTTACATCGGTCATGAAGATGCCACTGGACATCAGCATGTATAAAGAACCACACCCAAGTAGATCTGGCTACATAAGAACATCAGTGAGAACAAATGAGGGCCATGGAAAGTAAAAACAAGTGATGGCAACTGAAAAAAAAGATTACTATTTTTACATGGAGTGCCATAAAAACCACTCTCCTCCGAGCTAGGCGTTTTTCAACACTGTCGCAAATATTTTTGAGGGGGGAAATAGAAAGCCACTCAGGCATCATCCTTTCTACACTTGGACCTTAAAGAAATTAAATGTATATGATTGGTTTTTCCAGTAGATAAATGGCAGAGGACCCCAAGAGGAAAAAAAATATCTTCTGCGGTTGCACACACTGAAAAGCACTGGCAAAACAGCAACAAGTTAAGCAGGGGAGGGGCTGTGGCTCAGTGGTAGAGCATCTGCTCGGCACGCAGAAGGTCCCAGGTTCAATTCCCAGCATCTCCATTTAAAGGGACTAGGCAAGTAGGTGATGTGAAAGACCTCTCTACCTGAGACCCTGGAGAGCCGCTGCTGGTCTGAGTAGACTTTGATGGACCAAGGGTCTGATTCAGTATAAGGCAGCTTCATATGTTCATGTGTTCAGGGCAGCCTGGTAGGACATGAAATGGGGAACCTAAGGGTTGAGCTAAAAACTAAAAATTCTTATAAAGCAATATATGTATTAGGTGTACACAATAAAATGGTATAAGCCTGTATAGCAATTCTTGAAATGCAAGGTTTTAGGTTTTGGGGAATGTAGCATAGAAATAGCAGTATGATATTTTCTGGTCCATGACTGCAATAAATTAATTATTATTATGTAGCCTGTATTCCAGGCCCAGTGTTTTAATCCATTTTATTGTGCACACCTAATGCATTTATTACTTAGAAGAATTTTTAGTTTTCAGCTCAAGTTCCCTGTACTTTTCTGGTTGAGTTCTTTCCCCCTTTTTTGGTTGTTTATTAGGACATGAAACAGGCCACACAAAAACATAACCTCCTTCTGTCTCTCATGCTCCAGCCCATAAAATCTGCAAAGGCTTTGCCAGATAGTTTTTCTGGTGGGAATTGGGAAGGAGCTCTTGCAGGGTGTCTCTGTTGTGCTGGCGTTATTATTATTATTATTATTGGGCACTGGGGGGCCAATTCACATGACCGTCACAGGGAGCTGGAGGTTTGTGCTGGGAATTCAGTTCCCACGTGCGCAGGGCCCAATATGGATCAGGACAGTGGCACATGGGGAGACGAGGCTTAAGCCTCCTCCCTCCAGGCCACTTTCCCAACATGAACTGCCTCTGGAGAGCCATTATTTGCTCCCTTTGGGAAACGAATGCGTAGCCATCAGTACAGGTATTAGGGTTACCAACCTCCAGGTACTAGCTGGAGATCGGCTATTACAACCGATCTCCAGCCAATAGAGATCAGTTCACTTGGAGAAAATGGCTGCTTTGCCAATTGGGGTGCGTCCCACAGCACTGTGGTGTAGCCATGCACTTCCCGGGGTCTCACTGATTTTTCTCCAACCTTTCCTAAACCTATTTGGCTGCAAAGTTTTGGGAAAGATGGCCGCTACATGGGTGGGAAAGTTCAGATTTCCCTAGTCCCACAGACTTCTCTACCTGCGTCCCCCATACCAGCCATTTCCTTCTTGCAGGGTTGTCAGGTCTTCTGCTGCCAGCTGGTGTTCCCTACCACAGCTCAGCTGTCCGGCAGGGGGCAAAATGGCTCCCAAATGGGGGGGGGGTCAGTAGTGCCCCAACTCCCTGATGTCATTTCCCATGTGCCCAGAAGTGACATCAGCATGTCGCTGGGGATGCTCTGGTATTTGGGCAAAACACTATGGTTGGAGGGGGGACCTGGCAATCCTACCTCCCTGCCCCCAAAGGGGGGCTCTTTTGCTTTTTTAATCAGACATTGAATATTGTTATAATAACTTGTCAGATTCTCTGAATTCCCAGGTTTCACTTATTTTAAAAGGCAGTCTCTAGAGATATGCCTTTCCCCTTGTGTGTGTGTGTGTGTGTGTGTGTTAAGTGCCATCAAGTCGCTTCCAACTCATGGTGACCCTATGAACAATGTCCTCCAAAACGTCCCATCTTTAACAGCCTTGTTCAGGTCTTGCAAACTGAGGGCCGTGGCTTCCTTTATTGAGTCCACCCATCTCTTGTTGGGTCGTCCTCTTTTCCTGCTGCCTTCAACTTTTTCTAGCATGACTGTCTTTTCCAGTGACTCTTGTCTTCTCATAATGTGACCAAAGTACGACAGCCTCAGTTTAGTCATTTTAGCTTCACAGGCTCGATCTGATCAGGCACGGAGCTGGGGGAAGGAGCGCCCAGGGCAAGGGGGAGGGAGGGGGTGTGCCACACACGCACTGGTGTTAGGCTCTGGTGGCCAGAGGGGCGGTTGCCACGATGCCTCCACGTCCTCGCCCACCCCCTGGCCTGATAGAGATCACTTCACCTGGATAAAATGGCCACTATGGCAATTGGACTCTATGGCATTGAAGTCCCTCCCCTCCCCAAAGCCCGCCCTCCTCAAGCTCCGCCACAAAAACCTCCTGCAAGTGGCAAAGTGGGACCTGGCAACTCTGTTGTATCTTCACCCCTTCTTTTTCCACACCCATTTAGCATTCAGGCTAGTCCAATCTCATCAGATCTTGGAAGCTAAGCAGGGTTGGCCCTGGTTACTATTTAGATGGCAGACCACCGAAGAAGTCCAGGGTTGTGACGCAGGGGCAGGCAATGGCAAACCACCTCTGAACGTCTCTCGTTTTGAAAAACCTACGGGGTCCCCATCAGTCGGCTGCAACTTGACTGCATTTTCCACCACCATTTGGTACTACCCTTCAGACTTCTCCTTTCTCAAATAAAACAGGTACAAGGCAATCCCTGTATTTAATACCAAAGGGTTGGGTCCCTTGCGGATAGTCAGATGCATGCCATAGTGCCACTCGTGAATATTGAGTAGGTCTTTGCGAACTGGAGAGAACATGTAAGTTTGCAGAGGGATCTGATTTCTGGAAAAAACCTAATTTGGAGGAAAAGTGCATACTTCAAATGTGCCCATACATACATTGCAAAACAGAAAGAAAAAAAAGACACCCACCCATATACCCAACTGCCAGGGTTTGGGTGCCATTTTGAATTGCATGGAATGGTACATGAAAACAGGAGAGGGGGTCACAGTGGCCGTGGAGGTGACCAAGTGGAGGGGGGAGGCAGAGATGAGGAGGTACCAACTGGAGAGGGGGAGCCAGGGTTGGCAGAAAAGGGCAGAAATGGTTTGTTTTTTGTTTGTGTTTTTAATATGCTGACATTCTCTACCACTTAAGGAAGAATCAAACTGGCTTACAATGACCTGACCTTCCCCTCCCCACATCAGATACCCTGTGAGGTAGGTGGGGCTGAGAGAGCTCTAGGAGAGCTGTGACTAGCCCACAGTCACCCAGCTGGCTTCATGTGGAGGAGTGGGGAAACAAATTCAGTTCACCAGATTAGCCTCCGCCGCTCATGTGGAGGAGCGGGGAATCAAACCCGGTTCTCCAGATTAGAGTCCACTGCTCCAAAGCACTGCTCTTAACCACTATGCCACACTGGCTCTCCACTTAAAAGCATGCACAAAACCAGAGATCCCTGGGGTCCTACATTCTGGGCCACTTATGCCGATTTTGCACTAGTGCCAGAAATCTGTGCAAACACAGGAAACGCAAACTGGTGCGACTCCTTTCTCTCCACCTGTCTTCGTCAGTGAACATCTCCAAATCACCGCTCTTAATCACTACATCACCCTGGGACTTCCTTTCCCCCAATACCTTGGAGATCTCCATGTGTACTTTCAGACTAAGAGCTGGGAATCCCCACTCTGCTGTGGAAGCTTCCTGGGTGACCTTGGCCAGCCACACTGTCACCTGAACGTACCTCTAGGGTTACGGACCTCAAGGTGAGGCATGGAGTTCTCCCAGAATTACGATCGATCTCCACACTATGGAGATCAGTCTCCCTGGGGGAAATTGCGGCTTCCAGTGGCAGTCTCTCTGGCATCACATCCCTGCTGAGCTCACTCCCCAAACTCTGCCCTCTGCAGTCACTGTTCCCAAATCTCCAGGAAGGTCACAAGCCAGAGGTGGCTACCCTACCTACCTAGGGTTGCCAACCTCCAGGTGCTAGCTGGAGATCTCCTGCTATTGCAACGGGTCTCCATCCGGTAGAGATCAGTTCCCCTGGATAAAATGGCCACTTTGGCCATAGGACTCTATGGCATTGGACTCTCCCTCCCCTCCCCAAACCCCGCCTTTCTCAGGCTCCACCCCAAAAACCTCCCACTGATGGTGAAGAGGGATCTGGCAACCCTATATATACCTCACGTTGTGGTTGTGAGGCTAAAATGGAGATGGGGGAGAACAAAATTGTGAGCCACTATTGTTCCTCATTTTGGAGTAAATGAGGGTATTAATGGCTAAATCAGCAAACACAAATATTGTATAATAAAAAGGAGGCGCTTTTCTTTCCCTGAAGAGTGACTAGAGCCTTCTTGGAGGAAAAATGTCCCGTCCCTTTCATAGATGTTTTAATGGGATGTTATTTACTGGGGTGACATTATTTACCCTCCATGGCATGAAAGGCTTCTCCTGTCCGTTGGCACACCCTTTCAACTTTTTATAAAGGGACGGGATGATTTTCTCCAGCTCAGTTGCCGGCTGAGACCTTGCATGATCACATTCCAAGAAAGCAGCTTCAACATTTTAAAGAAAGCATTTAAAGCTTTTTTGTGCTGCACTGGAACAATCGTGGGGGGGGGGGGCTGTTTCTTTCTTTCTTTTTTAAAGAAGAGAAGGGAAAGAGGAGGGCCGAGCAGGCTCTAAGAGAATGGGCAGAATGGGAATGAAGCAGAATGGGATTGGGGCAGCTAGCCTCTGCATTGGAGGGGGAAGATATAACAGCTCTTTTAGCCAGCATGGTGTAGTGGTTAAGAGCGGTGGACTCTAATCTGGAGAACTGGGTTTGATTCCCTGTTCCTCCACATGAAGCCTGCTGGGTGCCCTTGGGCTAGTCACAGTTCTCTCAGAACTCTGTCAGCCCCACCTACCTCACAGGGGGTCTGTTGTGGGGAGAGGAGGGGAAGGCAATTGTAAACCAGTTTGAGAAAACTGGGGTATAAAAACCATCTATCTTCTTCTAGCAAAGCCAACTAAGATGAATGGCCTTCTATTTTTAAAACTTCCAATCTCACTTCAAAAGTTAGTGTTAAAAGTCACTTTTAATGATCCAGGAGCCCTGGCCAAGGAGTGGCCAAGTCTCAGTTGCCCTCAGAATGGTCCTCACTCATTCGCTTAGGTCCAGCAGGCATCTCTGAAGCGCTGGGATCTCGCAGAGTCTTCAGGGGCAGGTGGTAGGGTTGCCAACCTCCAGGTACCAGCTGGAGATCGCCTGCTTTTACAACTGATCTCCAGCCGACAGAGATCAGTTCACCTGGAGAAGATGTCCGCTTTGGCCATTGGACTCCGTGACATTGAAGTCCTGCCCCTCCCCAAATGCCGCCCTCCTCAGGCTCCGCCCCAAAAACCTCCCACCAGTGAAGTGCCCTGGTTGTCTTGTAGAGTCCAATGAAGACAACTAGGAGGAGGTTAAAAAGAGCAACAGTTCTTTATTTAGCTAAACACAGACCTGGGGGTGAAATAACCCACAAATAAGATGCAGAGTTACCCCGGAAACAAAGGAAAGTCAGTATCATTTATGCATTTGCATGGGGCAAGCCCATGGTTGCCGACAAGCAGATTGATACACAAAAGCACCAATGCACATCAAGTGTCCACCCCACTCCAACCAGCACAACCTATAGACATTGGCTGAAGGCGTCATTTAGTGAGTGCCTGATCTTGTGAGCTTGGTAAGCAGAAACCACATTCCTGAAGATGAACGTAACCCAGAGCTCTCTGCTGGTGCGAGGCGGTATCAGACACAGAGAGCATGATTTGTTGGTTCATGGCTCCCGGATGCCAACTTCCCAAAGCTTCCATGTATGTGCGTATGAATACATAGTGTTCTAAACCAGCCCTTATATCTGGGCATTACACCAGTAGCAAAGAGGGACCTGGCAACCTTAGCAGGTGGCCCTGCCCCCCCCCCCTTTCCGCTGGGACTTCTGGTGCTAGCATAGGGTTGCCAACAGCCTGGAGGGGAAAATGTCCCTTAACAGAGGTTCAATGGGATGACTTCTCACTTTTCTATCTCAGCCTATGGTTGAGGGCAGCTACAGTTATTTCCATCAACGCTGGCCTCCATACCCCTCTTTTTTTGCTCTCGTCTGAATTAAAATGCTATTATGGGGGGAGGGGGCTCTGACCGTCCACAGGACCTGCTGCGGCCTCTATGCCACAATAAGTGCGCCAGATGTTTTGATATTTTCACGGTTTTGGGGGGCTGGTTTATTCATGGGCGTTGTTTTCATATGAGTTATTGTGATTTTATTGCATTTGTGTTTTAAGAATGTTGTGAGCCCCCCTGGGCCCGGCCATTTGCAGGGGAGGGCGGGATACAAGTTTAATAAAATAAAATAAAAAAATAAAAGGTGACTGAAAATCAGCTTCCCTAAAAAGACTGGGGTAAAAGCGGTCTCCAAATGACCGAGAAAAAGCTGGGTAAACAACAACAAAAATGAAGGGAAAACTAAAGGCATAAAAATGTATGCAAAAATCGGGGGGTAAACCAAAGCAGTGCAGGGCCAGAACTGACCAAAAAAAAAATGTGGAAAAGCCCTCAGAAAACCAAACTGATCAGCTCCCGCAACTGTCCACACACAGCCCTTCCACTTCTAGAGGATGGGAACCACAGTGGACTGAAGCCAGCATGGTGTAGTGGATAAGAGCTGTGGTTTTGAGCAGTGGGTTTTAATCTGGAGAACCGGGTTTGATTCCCCACTCCTACACATGAGTGGCGGATGCTAATCTGGAGAACCGGGTTGGTTTCCCCACTCCTTCACATGAAGTCAGCTGGGTGACCTTCGGCTAGTCACAGTTCTCTTAGAGCTCTCTCAGCCCCACCTACCTCACAGGGTGTCTGTTGTGGGGAGGGGAGGGGAAGGTGATTGTAAGCCGGTCTGATTCTCCCTAAAGTGGTAGAGTATGTTGGGGTATAAAAAGACAACTCCTCTTCTTCTTCCTTCCCTGTTTGGACCCCTGTCTTCTTTCAGGTGCAAAACGCACCCCCCCCCCCAAGTGCAGAATACCCTGCTTGCGTTCTGCAACACCCAAGCCCCCCACCACACACAAACAATCCCTTCTCCCTCTGCTTGTCTCTACCGCTGACACCGGCCTGCATAATCAGGCGCGTCTCCTACCGAGAGGGAGAGCATTTTCGACAAGGCACTTCCAAGGTTCATCTCGCTGGCAGCTTTTTAAGTGTGGAGGGGTTTTTTTCCGTCTCTTCCGTCTCAGCTTTGTGCTTTGTTGGGTTTTTTTCCTCCCGTTGTCTTGAGTTAGCGACTGTGAGTTACGACAAGGCTTCTTGATATGCCAGGTTATAATCCTTTCACTTTTTGTTTTGTTTTGTTTATTTTGGAATATAATGGGGAGAGCCGTATCAATTATCAGGGCTGCAGAAGCAAGTGTTGGGTTTTTTCCCCTCCCTTCCTCTGCTAGAATATTCATCTCGAGACATTTCATCACAAGTTACCCGTTCTGACAATCACGTTTCTCTGTGGTTGTTGGGCAACAGAAACAAAGCAGAAACAAAATGTTTGGAGCGTAAGGGATGAAAGACTGCAGAAAACTGTTCTATTCCCTTCCTGTCTTTGGAATCATTGAGATCTTCACTGTTTTTGTGCTGGGCTGTTTCCTTTCCATTTTTTCCTCTTAACCACAATGTGAATGGAAGTCATTATCTGTAAACATTTGAAGAACAAGCGAGATCATTTTCATAACTTTAAGTTCTATAAAGGAGCCTCATAATCCGTTAGATCCCCTTCAGGAAGTGGAAAGTTTTCCCTTTGGTGAATGTCTAAAGCTAACACTAACCAATCCTGAGACGCACACACACCATTTTTTTTTAATTGTTCATAGAATCCATTTTCCAACTCCAAAAATTTATTTCCATTAATGTGGAATGGGTTAAATAAAAAGAAAGAAGTAGAGGAGTTGGTTTTTAAATGCTGGTTTTCTCTACCCTTTAAGGAGACTCAAACCGGCTTACAATCTCCTTCCTCTCCCCAGACAGACACCTTCTGAGGTAGGTGGGGCTAAGAGAGTTCAGAGAGAACTGTGACTAGCCCAAGGTCACCCAGCAGGCTTCATGTGGAAGAGTGGGGAAACTAACCCAGTTCTCCTGATTAGAGTCCACCACTCATGTAGAGGTGTGGGAACTTAAAACCTGGTGCTCCAAATTTAGAGTCCATGGGGAATCAAAACCAGTTGTCCAGATTTAGAGTCCACCTCCTAACCACTACACCACGCTGGCTCTCCTCCTCAGTGGAAACACAAAGGAGAATCCCTTATCCTAGTGATGCCTGAAATGTCTTGCGACAGTCTTCTCTCAACCTTTCACCTGAGGTAACCAACTGAGACTGCAGGTTATATTTTTCCAGTGGTCCCCCACCTAAAAAAACAACTGCTGGCAGGTTGTGAACCGTGCATCCCAAGAGTGGCTTAGCGTAACCCTAGCATAGTTAAATTGTGGAACTCCCTGCCCCAGGATGTGGTGATGGCTGCCAACTTGGAGGGCTTTCAGAGGGGGGTGGACATGTTCATGGAGGAGAGGGCTATTCACGGCTACTAGTGAAAATGAATACTAGTCATGATGCATCTCCAGGATCAGAGGAGCAGGCCTGTTATATTAGGTGTCATGGAACACAGGCAGGACAGTGCTGCTGCAGTCTTGTTTGTGGGCTTCCTAGAGGCACCTGGTTGGCCACTGTGTGAACAGACTGCTGGACTTGATGGACCTCAGTCTGATCCAGCATGGTTTTTCTTATGTTCTTATGTTCTAACCCTCTCGTTGATATGTTTATGCTCTGTGGAAGAGTGTTTGACAGGTATCTCTCAGTCCAGCCCAGAGGCCTGGCATCTCAGCATCCCAGTGCTCAGGGCTCTGCGCTCCAACCCACAGGAGGCCTCATTGGAACAGAAACATGCAGGCTGGCGCCAGTACAGGAGACGTTCTACCACTTCCCCTAGCCTCTGCTCAAACCTCCATATTTATTTATTTACTTCATTTATATCTCCCCTTTCTCTCCAATGGGGATCCAAAGCAGCTTACATTGTTCTGTTCTCCTCCATTTAATCTTCGTAACAACCTTGTAAGGTAGTTTAGGCTGAGTGTGTGTGGTTGGCCCAGCAAGCTTCCATGGCAGAGTGGGGATTCGAACCTGGGTCTCCCAGATCCTAGCCCTGACAATCTAACCACTACACCATGCTGGCTCTCCATAGAGAAGTCTTCCTTTCAGCTTCCTGTTCATTTTATTTTTTTTAGAAATAAACTTGTTCTTCTCAAAACCCACCCGTGGACTATGAACACATGAAGCTGCCTTATACTGAATCAGACCCATGGTCCAACAAAGTCAGTATTGTCTCCTCAGACCAGCAGTCAGCTCTCAGGCAGAGGTCTTTCACATCACCTACTTGCCTAGTCCCTTTAACTGGAGATGCCAGGGATTGAACCTGGGACCTTCTGTCTACCAAGCAGATGCTCTACCACTGAGCCACAGCCCCTCCCCTATGATCAAGTGCATTCTTGAGGCAGATGCTTCTCTTCTCTTTCGTCCCAACAGGGTGTTTTTCCTGAATCTCACGATGGAGGCAATTTTGGAGCGTCTGGCTTACCGTGCGGTTGATCCAGTTACTGGGGAAAGGTTTGTAGCGCTCATGTACTATACTGGGGAGATTTCACTGACTGGTAAGGTTGACCAAAGAAGCCTGGGTGAAACCAAAACTGACTGGTTTGTGTTTTGGCTTTGGAAAAGGGACAAGATCCAAACATTTCATTCACTCTCCCTCCCCCTTCTGGGACTAGAACTCAAATAAATTGGATCCTGCAACAATATTCCAGGTTGGAAAATACCTACTTCCCTGGTAGGTACAGAAGGTACTATAATAAGCAAGGGTTAAGTTGAGGCAACCGGCCAGCAGAGATCCCGTTTTGTTTTCCCACAAGGGCCAACCAGATGCTTCCAGGAAGTTCACAAGCTGGGTGTGGGGGGCAAGAGCCCTTCACTCAAGAAGCTGGTGCTTGGTTAACATATACTGCCTCTAACTGTGGAGGTTCTGTTAGCTGTCATGGCCAATATGACATGAATTTATCTAATTGCCTTTTGAAGCCATCTCAGCCAGTGATCATCAGTCTCAGGGTAGTGATGTCCATACATTTTGCATTGTGTGAAGGAGGCTCCCCCCCCCGCCACTCCACTGCCAATCAATTGTGCATTGGGTTCTCCCAAGTTGTAGCATTATGAAGAAGAAGAATAAAGAGTTGGTTTTTATATGCCAACTTTCTCTACCTTTTAAGGAGAATCAAACCAGTTTACAATCTCCTTCCTGTCTTCTCCCCACAGCAGACACTTTGTGAGGTAGGTGAGGCTGAGAGAGTTCGGAGAGAACTGTGACTAGCACAAAGTCATCCAGCTGCCTTCATGTGTAGGAGTGGGGAAACCTACCCAGTCCACCTGATTAGCCTCTGCCGCTCATGTGGAGGAGTGGGGAATCGTACCCAGTTCTCCGGATTAGAGTCCACCGCTGTTAACCATTACACCACACTATACCACGCTGGAGAATAATAGGATGAATAGCATTTATAATCGTATGAACCTCTGTCATGTGTTTCTCTCTCTCTCCCCCACCCACCACATGCTGAGTTTTCTTTTTCTCAACTGAAAAAGGCCCAACTGCTTTCATTCACAGGGAAGGCAATCCAATCCCTCCGTTTGCCTTTTCTTGCTGTTTTCCCACTCTACAATGCCATTTGTGAGCTGGAGCAAACACAACCATACCAGGGATTCCAAATGTGGCCACCCTACTGATTTATATAAAGGCCTGTGAACCTAGGCAATTTATTTTCAAGCCCATTCCTAATAGTCCGTACCAGAGAACTTGCCTTTTTCACCACTGCAGCATGCCGGGTCAACATTTTCATTGAGCTATCCAGTGTGAAGCCAAGATCTTTTTCTTGTTTAGTCAAAGCCCATCCAGAACTAAAGATACTGAAAGTGCTTGGAGTTCTGCATTTAGAGCTTCCCCTCCCCTCTTTGTAAATAGCAGCTAAATGGGGCCCAGATGGGATCAGGATCAAAGTGCAGGAAGGGGGGGATAGGTGAGGTTGCCAGGTCCCCCCTCCCCACTGGTGGGAGGTTTTTGGGGAGGAGCCTGAGGAGGGCAGGGTTTGTGGAGGCGAGGGACTTCAATGCCATAGAGTCCAATGGCTAAAGCGGCCAATTTCTCCAGGTGAACTGATCTCTGTCGCCTGGAGATCAGTTGTAATAGCAGGAGATCTTCAGCTAGTACCTGGAGGTTGGCAACCCTAGGGATAGTCCTTTACTCTGGTGTCATTTTCCCAGTCTGGGCCCCACAGATGTAAATTTAGAAGCAGAAATTGTCTGGAAGCTCCAGTCACCATCAAGGCCGTTTCTGCATGGCTGTTTCCTTGCGGTCACCCTGCCGACCACTTTGGGGCTTTGCTTTGATTATGCATGCGTTTTCTAACCATCAGAGTTTGCCTCGCTCTCCCCCAGTGTTTCCACATGTTTTGCCAGCGTTTTCTGGATTCATGTTTAGCCAACAACCAGAAAACACCGGGAGAGCGAGACAACCTCTGACGGTTGGCAAATGCCTGCATAATCAAAGCAAAGCCCCGAAGTAGTCGGCGGGGTGACCGTGAGGAAACAGCCATGCAGAAATGGCCCAAGTGTTGTTTGGCCTTAAGATTCCCAGAGCATCTCTCAGGACTCCCACAACCACAATGCCAGGAATACCAACCCTAGAGAGAACCCCCAGCGGTTTTTCTTCTCTAAAAGGAGGCATTGGGGGGGCGGGGGCGCTTTGGATCAACACTGTGCTGCACTCTTTCAATCTGTGGTGCAAGAAGGCTTAAACTCCCCACCACCACCCAAACCAGGGTCACAATCCAAATTTGGGGCCCCATATACCTGATTTTCACAAACTCCCAGCATTCCATCTGTCGGAGCCCTATGATTCTGATATACAACCCTGTGAAAATTGGTGGCGGCGGGTGCGGGGGGCAGTGACGAGCCCCACTCCACGTTGGAACCCAATTTCGGATTAGCGTTTCCTTCCTTATTCCAGCTCTGGGCAGCTCAAAGAATTCCTTTCAGCTGTCCTTTCATTCATTTCATTCATTTATCTAATGGATAACCTGTCACAGAGCTCAAAATAAAACTTTTCTGTCAATATAAGAAGGTCAAGGATCAAAATATTGTAATTTTTAAAACTGTTTAGACACTTCTTCGGAAGTCTGGTGATGGGTCACTTTTTAAGGTGTGTGGAGGGTCAAAAGGGTATTTTTGAACTTTATAACATTGTAACTATGAATGTATTAATTAGAGCATATAATTGATACTCTTTTGTATTTTATTTTTATTTTATTTTTATTATTGTATGTGTTTTGTTTTATGTTCTAAAAATAAATACATATATATATATAAAAAGGATCAAAATATTGCAACCAATACAGCAATGTAATAAAGTAGGGGGGGGTTAACTGGTGCCCCTCTGCCTGCTCTGGCCCCGACAGGTAGGGTTGCCAGGTCCCTCTTTGCCACCAGCGGGAGGTTTTGGGGGCAGAGCCTGAGGAGGAAGGGGTTTGGGGAGGTGAGGGACTTAGAGTCCATAGAGTCCAATTGGCAAAGCTGCCATTTTCTCCAGGTGAACTGATCTCTGTCGACTGGAGATCAGTTGTAATGGCAGATCTCCAGCTAGTACCTGGAGGTTGGCAACCCTACCGACAGGGGTCCTGCCTGCTGTGGCAGAGGTAACATTTGTGGCAGTGACCTGGCTGGAGATGACCTGGGAGCTAGAGTTTGTCTCACCAGCCCCTGCCTGAATGTGGGCCTAGAGCCTTTTCTAGAAACCTCTGCAGCACAGAGAGATTCCCTGGCAGACCAACTAGACAAGAAAGCGGTTCCTGAAGGCAAAAACCTAGAGAACTACTCAGTGGGCGGGATGAAACGAGTCCAGCAGCACCTTAAGAGACTGCCAGCATTTTTAATTCGTTTCATTTTGCTGCTTCAAACTAACACCCACCCACCCCCAACAAATCTGAACGGTTCATATTTTTAAAAGGAAGTGGGGAGGAGGAGTAGGAGTTGTTTTTTATATGCCAACTTTCTCTACTACTTAAGGAAGAATAAAACCGGCTTACAATCCCCTCCCCCTCCCCACAACACACACCCTGTGAGGTAGGTGGGGCTGAGAGAGTCCAGAGAGAACGGTGACTAGCCCAAGGTTACCCAAGTGGCTTCATGTGTAGGAGTGGGGAAGCCAACCCAGTTCACCAGATTAGTGTCCGCTGCTCATGTGGAGGAGCGGGGAATCAAACCCGGTTCTCCAGATCAGTGTCCACCACTCCAAACCACCTCTCTTAACCACTACACCATGCTGCAGTTGGGAGGATGTGTCCAGCCTCTTCTCTGCATCTTGCGCCTGACGTGTAGCAGTCTTGACTCAATGAGGCAAAGTTGGGATCAAGCTACGACTTCAGCTTTCCAGGGTTAAGATGGGGAAATGTCCGCTTCCATCTGAAAATGCAGCACCTGGGAGCAGATGCTGTGTCTCTTTAATCTAGTGCTGGAGAGAACAGGCAGTTCCCAAAAAAGGCCAAGAGCAGGGGGGAAATGGAATAATAAAACTGGAGATTGATTTACATGAGGCAGTAGCTAAAGAGTCAATGGAAGCCAAATGGGATAATACTCCCTGGGGGGTGGGCAGGAAACTCCCATAACCTGAGCTTTATCTCAGATCATCTTCCCTTAGTGGAAAAACCGCTCTCTTGGATGGCCTAATCTGGTAATTCCAGAGCACAGAATTCACACACAGTCACATTAGTCCAAAAAGGACCAGTTACCGCAAGAGGCAGAGCCTTCTAAGTAGCTGCCTCAGTGTTATGGAATAACAATCCCAGAAGGTGCACACATTTTCCTCCCTCTGGAGTTTCAGGTGCCTCTGAAAGGCCCTCCTGTTCTCAAAGGCCTTCGTTAGGCTGTGGAGGGGGCTGGCAACGGGGTTGACTTACTTTGACGGGTCTGTGCTTGAGTGACTGTAGTTATTGGCTTTTAAACTTAGAGTGCTTTCACACATGCCAAATAATGCACTTTCAATCCACTTTCAGTGCACTTTGAGTTGGATTTTACTGTGTGAAATGGCAAAATCCACTTGCAAACGATCGTTAAAGTGCATTGAAAGTGGATTGAAAGTGCATTATTCAGCATGTGTGAAAGTGGTTAGCTTTTAATATGGTGGCAAATGGTTGTTTCTAAATTATGTTGTCAGTTGTCCTGAGCAATGCAGAAAGGCAGGGTGAGAAATGTTTACAATAAATGAATTTAAAATTAGTTTGCGCTTCCAAAGATGTTTGCTGCCTGCTCCAGAGGGCTTGCTTTGGTCTCATTTTCAGGTACCACACCCTGTATAATCCAGCGCCTTCCAAGAAAGCCTTCTATCGCCTCCTGACGCACCCAAAGGACGTCGAAGAGCATGTGAAGACTAAGGTCGAAATGTACTTCAGGCTTGCTGGCGACATGAAGGAGCTGTTCGAAGATGCTGTGTCTATCAACGCCGACCAAGATCCCCAGACTGTCTTTGAGTACATCGAGAGCTATGTCGTCAATCCACTGCCGTCCTCCCCGACCTGGAAACGAAGGAAACCAAGTACGTCCTAGTTTGGGCCCTGTGGTAGGCAGCTCTGAGTACTAACATTGGCTGTTACCGCACTTGTATTCCCAGCGATGTATTAAGAGTTTGAAAACATTATAAAAAATACTGTTCGCACTTTGTTTGGTCCCTTTAGCTGTGAAGACGTCGTCCAACCATTTATAAGTCGTGGTATCCAAAAACCCTTTTAAAGCGATGTTTTTTACAACATTTTCAAACTCTTAATACATTGCTGGGAATACAAAGTGCGGTAACCCCCATTAACTCTGGTTAGAAGTAATTCTTTGAACCCTGTAGGCTGTAGGTTGTTTTGGCTTGTGTTTTTTTCCTGCTAAAAATCAAGAGGACGCAGCTACGTAAGCAGTCCTGCCCTCCATAGTCTTGGAGCACTCCCCTGAAGTAAGCAGGGTACTGTGAATGTCCTCAGAGTAGATTCCCCACCCCGCCCCCAATGAATCTGATTGGCTTTTATTTCATTGCTCTTCAAAAAGGATATTAGAAGGGTTAACATATTTGGTCCTCAACCAGAGATGACATGTTTTGTGTGTGTTCCGGTTATTCCAAATAGTTAAGTGACAGATAAAGGCAAAGGAATCCTCCCTCGTTCTGTCCTCTCCAGCGCTGGTGATTGTGCGGGACAATCTGTAAGCTCGATTCAGCTGTTGTCTATTGGTTTGGGGCATGTAAAACAGAACATTAAACACTCTTTGAACTGCAGGCGTAGTCATTGAAGCTTAGGGTTACCAGGTCCCTCTTTGCCACTGGTGGGAAATTTTTGGGGGTGGAGCCTGAGGAGAGTGGGGTTTGGGGAGGGGAGGGACTTCCTACCAATACAGGAGCAGACATACTTGCTGCCATGATGTGAGCAGTGTACAATATTGGGTCTATTGATCTATATGTATAAATGTATATATAATTTATATGGCATATAATTCATGGAATGCACACTATTTGAATCTTTGAACAATGTAATAGTGATACAGAATGTATAAAATTGATGCATAATGATAGATGCTGTAATTAACAAATATTAGTCTCTCGATATAACGAAAGCCCTTCTTGACATGAGAAATGAATATATTTATATATGCATTATAGTGACTCCTGATGAAGACGCGGGTCGAAACAGGGCGTCACCCGGACCTCTGTAGTTCTGTTTCTACATCATAATATTGGCTCATTCTTATGACCTGTAGTCTACTCAAAGAAGATCGCGCATCCATAGGATACTAATCCATGAGTGCATTAAATGAGGACTTTGTCGTTCTGACTTACCTGTACTCTGGAGAATTTATAACACAAACAGTCGATTAGTTTGTTTTGGATTTTTGTATGTTGTTGTGGATATTTTCCAATTGACTTACTTATAAGCGTTGGTATATGACTATTGAAATGTAATAGGTGGTGTACTATACACCTTTTAACATTTGATATTACATTTTGTTCTTTAAAAGCTGGGCAAATCTCTGCAAATCTCTGTTATTTGAACACACAGGTTGGCTAATCTTGTGAGATCTTGTGGACAATTTATCAATCTTGTCTTTGTTGTTAAGTGTTTGTGAATCATGGTATGAAAGTTTTGTGAACTGGTATTTAGAGGCACATAAGGCATTGGAAAAATATAAAAACAACAAAAGAATTGTAAGTGGCTGCGTGTTGAGATATTCATACAACACGCTCTTACTTAATAGTTTACCACCTGGAGGTTGGCAACCCTATTGCAGCGTCTCAGCCAGCTTGGCAAAGTAAAAGGCGGAACTGGGGAGTCGGGGCCAAAAAAGCCAAAACGGACAACAGAGCACTATCACACAAATGACGAACAGCAGCGACACCAACTCAATGACATTTTTATCCTGCCCGTCCTTCAGTGAGCTGACAGAGGCTGAAAGAGTGCCCTGCCCATGGCCTCCCAGGGAGTTTAGTGGAGAATTGCAGAGAACTGGCCGTTAGGAGCCCGGCCAAAAGCTCCCCTGGTCCTGGAATAGCTTCTGAGCCTATGCGCTGGTCTAAGCAGGCTCATCTGCAAACTGCCTCCCCCTCTCTTAGCAGCACAGTACAACACACCCTTCTGACCTGGCCCGCTGCTTTTCTGACCTGAAGACACATGAACACATGAAGTTGCCTTATACTGAATCGGACCCTTGGTCCATCAAAGTCAGTATTGTCTACCCAGACCTGCAGCAGCTCTCCAGGGTCTCAGGCTGAGGTCTTTCACATCACCTGAACTGGAGATGCCAGGGATTGAACCTACCGCTAAGCCACAGCCCCTCTGGCCCCACTGCTTGCTGTTCCTTCTGCCAGTAACCACCCTCTATCCCATGGGCCTGCAGGCCCCAGCTGGAAAGGCAAGCTGCGGACAACAAGATTTGTCCAGCTGCCTTGAGCCAGCCTGGCCCTGATCACCGATTGCTCGCAATCCTGACATCTGGCGCAAAGTACAATCCAGGGATAACTGAGGGGCCGTGGCTCAGTGGTGGAGCATCTGCTTGGCATGCAGAAAGTCCCAGGTTCAATCCCTGGCATCTCCAGTTAAAGGGACTAGGCAAGTAGGTGATGTAAAAGACCTCTACCTGAGACCCTGGAGAGCCGCTGCCGGTCTGAGTAGACAATACTGACTTTGATGGGCCAAGGGTCTGATTCAGTATAAGGCAGCTTCATGTGTTCATGTGTAGGCAGGCATCACGGCATCAGCGAATGCCCCAGAAGGGGTTGTGACACCCCCTGGTCCTGGGCTATTGGCAACAGCCCCCCCCTTACCAGCGTGCTCTGTGGATGCTTACCTGAACCGCTGGTTCCCTCCCCCTCAACGGTTGTAAAGATACACTGCGGTTCCCGTGCATAAATTGGAAGGGCTGCTATTAATAATAAATGGAGGGTACATCTTGCTAATATCACCTCCACTGGAGTGTTCCTACTAAATATTGATAGGTGAAACGGCTCGGCCGCGCATTTAAATACTGTTCGCTGTGCAAGCGTGGGTACAAAGGGGACAGTGGCTCTTTAATTAGACAGGTACATCTGCTTAATTAATTTAGCCATAAAGCCACCCTCCTTCCCGCCTCCCCAATTCTTTCATCTATATGCGGGCACAATATTAGTTCCGCTCAGCTGGTCGCACAGAAACCAGAGCCGAAAGAGATGCAGCCTCATTGAGATGCAACCGGCGCGTCTGCCCAGAGTCTCGGGTCAGCGGTCAACCCCCCCCAGGGCTTCCGCCAGGCCTGGAGTGCAGGCCATCTGGGTTAGCAGAACATGCTAATACTCTTGTAGGACTCTCCCTCGGAAACAACTAAAACAATTGACATTCATTTAATTACCAGGGAATGAAAGAGGCCTTTGCATCCACTTTGCATAATAAGAGGGCCCCCGTTAATGCGAGAAAGGTTCAGCGGCGGGAAGAAGAATTAGGCTTTTATAATTGGAAGATGATGCTTCAAACCCAATTTGGGCTGGATTTTATTAGCATCTGATTCCAGCCAGACAAACATCAGGCAAGAGGGCGACCGGGATGACGAGGAGCCCCTTTGTGACACTGGAACTCTGGGCCCCTCAACAGCCCTTCTGCGCCCCTTGCTATATTTCAAGTTGCGATGTTCCCCAAAAGAGAGCCAGCGAGGTGTAGTGGTTAAGAGCGGTGGTTTGGAGTGGTGGACTCTGATCTGGAGAACCGGGTTTGATTCCCCACTCCTCCACATGAGCGGCAGAGGCTAATCTGGTGAACTGGATTTGCCTCCCCACTCCTACACATGAAGCCATCTGGGTGACCTTGGGCTAGTCACAGCTCTCTCAGCCCCACCCACCTCACAGGGTGTCTGTTGTGGGGAAGGGAAGGTTGACCATGGCACTGCTAACACATGCCTAGGCTTTGTCCTATCCTTTGAGCTGTTTGCCAACAAGAAGCCAGCATTTTGCTAGAATCACCCAAGAACCGGCAGCTTTCGAAGAAGAGTTGGTTTTTATATGCGGACTTTCTCTACCACTTAAGGAAGAATCAACCCAGCTTATAGCTTACAATCACCTTCCCCTCCCCGCAACAGATACCCTGTGAGGGAGGTGGAGCTAAGAGAGCTGTGACTAGCCCAAGGTCACCAGCTGGCTTGATTGATTAATGTTAATGAAGGTGTCTTTTCTACCCAATCTTCAGAGAGAAAATGCCCAACCAGATTAAGGAATGAAACCTTAATCAGACCTCTCTATTGCAACATTAGTGTTTAAGGTACTAAGCAGAGTACACGGTTGCAGGTAGTCACATTTAGAAACCATCAAGGCTCCAACAAGAACAAATCTTCAGAGAAGACACCAGAAAACATTGCATCCTCTTGTTGCCAACCCCCACCCCCGCCCCCCCGACAATCGCAGCTACATTTCCGATAAGGATGATAATTAATACTGTGGCTGGCAACTGGTCCATCTCCCGTTTAAAAAACCAAAAAACCCAGCTGTCTCAGCATGAAGGAGCCTTTGACCGTTTCAAGATTGACAGGGAGGATTTTCGCAGGCCCGGCACTGTGACTCCCCACAATGATGCCACTCATCTTTCTGTTGTTGTGGTTGGACAGGTACATATTTTCCCTTTCTGCCAATTACTTCTCTCCTTGGGACTGACCATCTAGTTTGTAACATCTTTTACTACAAAATTCATCTAGCGTGTAACATCTTTCAGTACAGAATTCAAAATCTTTTTTTAAAACCCCCTGAAAAAACATAGAAACCAATTATTCAAACGGGAGAGGTCATTCAAAAAATTTCAGTGCACCTCTGGTTCTTCTTCTGCTTTCTGGCTCCATGCGGTAAAGTTAAGCAATCACCATTTTCGACAGTTGCTGGCAACCCATTTGCTCCCCCCCACCCCCTTGCCCATCCACCCCATAGAAGCAGGATAGCAACACAGTGGAGTCTTCCTTCTGGCTCCATCTCGTAGCCGTGTGATTCAATTCAGCCTCCTGCACACCATTCAAGTGGGGCCAGCGTCTCAGTGGTGACGAGATGTGTATAGTTATTTTAGCACCAACAAAATAAAATTCGTAGTGAAACTATAGGGCCATTGCTAGAAAGGTTTCCCGGAAGATCCAACAAAATTAAACTTGAATATCTTCGGTCAGATAAGAATCACCGAACGACATGACTGGTTGCCTGGTTTTGGACCCAGGACTGTAATCACAGAGAAATTGAGAAGGGCCTTCAATCCTGAAGAGTGGCAGAGATTTGAGTCCCTGGGAATTACATATTCTCTAGTATTTACCCAGGAGAAGGTCAAAGTGTTAAATTGCTGACAGATATGTGCAGTTTTGGCTGGTGTCTATTAGGACTCTCCTGTGTCTATCAAGATCATTATAAATTTTATGAATTTAATGTTTCCTTTATGTACCTACGGGTCGTGGACTGTAATAATAAAGAACTAGAACTAGTTATTTTAGCACAACACACACCCTCCTCCCAGCCTCAAGTAGCTATCCACCTGGCTATAGAAAAGCCAGTTCCCAAGGGGATCTCTCACATTAATATGTCCCACAAAGAGAAAATACTGACTTTGATGGACCAAGGGTCTGATTCAGTATAAAGCAGCTTCATGTGTGTTCAAGAGGAGGCTGGGCTGTGCAGATGGAAGAGCTGGTAGGGCAGTGGGGTAACCAGGAGCTTTGGCCAGGTAGCTTTGGCCACCCCAAAGGTGTCCTTTAGTAGTGCATGTCTTAGTTTCCACCATGTAAGCATACAGTGCCATGCACTCTCATTGAAAATAGCACACAACACTCTGAGACCCTGGCAGTGAGGGCAAAATGTGCCCTCTACACCAGTACTTGGTGTACACTGACAGGAATCCAGCAAGGGAGAAATGCAAGTCTGTGGAAACACAGCAAGGTCCTTGTAATATACACGCTCTACCCCATCCGATATAATGGAGGACATTCTGCTAGCACTCCGAAAAGCAAGCTAGCGTCTCCTCTAAGACAATAGAAGCTAGTGAGAAATCTCTAGTATTTTTTTAAAAAACCCTCTATTTTGTACCAATTGGGAGCTGAACAAAATACTAAAACTGAAAGTCAGTTGATGCTTTGCAAAACGTTAGGCCTTGTATTGTGTATCAGGAACACACACACCCAACTAAAATGGGATAAATTCACTTGATGCTCCTTTTCTACAGCACCCCCAAACTTGTCAAGAGAACCTTTTAGGAGAACAACCTAGTTACAATCCCATTGGAAAGTTACATCTAGAGCTCCATTTTGCTCTCATTCTTAAAGGCTGGCCATTATTAGAGACAAAGAGCTGTCCCAAATGGATGCTGGCCCTCCATCTCTTGCTTCTAATTCCTGGCATTTGCGTTTCGCCATGGGAAGACTCAGGGCCTGTGTGGGTGACATCACTCGTTCCATCTACACCAGGGGTGGGGAACGTCAGGCCCGGGGGCCGTTTAAGGCCCCCGAAATAATTTTGTCTGGCCCTTCTTGGGTCCTGGCAGATCTCTAGCTCAGAAGGATCTAAGACTGATGATCTGCACCCCCTGGGGACAGGAATAGCCTCTATTCAAGGCAGGTGTGAGTTTATTTTGCTGAGAAAAGCAACCTTTTCCCCCCCTTGCAGAAGAGTCATTAGCTATGGAGCTGCTAGGACCGCCCAAGAAACTGTGTTAACCCTTTCCCACCCGGGCCATGGAGAAATGTATTGGTTGGCTAATTTTTAAGGTGATAATTTTGTATGGCCCACAAATGATGTTATAAATATCCAAATGGCCCTTGGAGGAAAAAAGGTTCCCCACCCCTGATCTACACTCTTGAATGCAGGGGTTTTATTTCCTTCTAGTGATCTTACATATTATGTAACCATGCAGGGCACGATAGGGTTACAATGGTCTTTAGTTATTGGGTAGATATAACAACTTATAGTCTTAGAGCAGCTCTCACATCACTGTGATTTCAAACTATGCCCACGGAGCTTCTTGCCAGTTGTTTTTTAAAATAACCCTGGGCTCAAGGTATCTGTATATGCGGTAGCTCAGTGGAAAATCTACTCCATTACATCCTGGCCTGCCTCAGAATAAGTTCCTGGCAAATATCCTTTCCACTTTCCATCTAATGCCAATAAACTAATTTTCTTGCTTTCCAATATTGACCCTTTTGTTTCCCGGAAAATGGCACTTTATGGCCTTGTGGCCAGGAAAATCAGGGTTAAAAAAAGCCATCGAATGAGGAAAGGAGCCAAACTGGTATATTTTAATCTTACGACTTTTAATGGTTTTATACGTATTTTAAGTTGTAATATTGTCTTGATTGTAAATGCCTACGACCATGCCCAATAACCATTACTGACTGACCCTTATTTCTGGGGGCTTAATGGCTCCTGTTCCCCACCCCCCCATCGCCTGAGATGAGGTCAGATCTGCAGGCCTGAGGGCTAGAAACTTATTTTTGGAAAGAGCATTAAAATGTAAAGTTGAGATAAGCATCTTCTAAAATGAGAAACTGAACTCCCTCTCGTAACCGTTTCGGTGCTGCGCTTGGCCTGTGTGTGACCCCCCACCACCACCACCACGCTGCTCTATTGTGGCAGTTTGAATTTCTTTGATGGTGCTGATTGATGAGGATTCAGCTCCACACCCTCCCCTCTCTTGCTCCTCTTACCGCAGCGAGAACACATTGTTCAATATTTAATTAGCCTTTTACACCGTTTTAATCCAATTAACCCAGCGTAATGCCTAATACATGCTATTAGGCCCTCTGAATAGGCCACGAACATCCTCCAATCACAAGCAAGGCTTGAGGAAGGAACTATTCCTAGGAATGGCCCTGGGCCCTTCAGCAGCTCTGCTGATTTCCACCAGGGAACACACACAGACACGGGAAGCTCTTATAACAAGTCATGAATGAATGAAGCTGCCTTTTACTGAATCAGACTCTTGGTCCATCAAAGTCAGTACTGTCTACTCAGACCAGCAGCAGCTCTCCAGGGTCTCAAGCAGGGTTATTTCACATCACCTACTTGCCTAGTCCCTTTATCTAGAGATGCCAGGGATTGAACCTGGGACCTTCTGCATGCCAAACAGAAGCTATACAAGCTGAGCTACAGCCCCTCCCCTAAAACATGAAGCTGCCTTATACTGAATCAGACCCCTGGTCCATCCAAGTCAGTACTGTCTACTCAGACCGGCAGGGGCTCTCCAGGGTCTCAGGCAGAGGTCTTTCACATCCCCTACCTTCCTAGTCTCTTTAACTGGAGATGCCGGGGATTGAACCCGGGACCTTCTGCATGCCAAGCAGATGCTCTACAAACTGAGCCACTGCTCCTCCCCAACCGAGTGGAGATGCCGGAGATTGAGCCCAGGACCTCATACATGCGAAGAATGCACTCTACCACTGAGCTACATCCCCCTACGTCATTGGTCCAGTGTTGCCTAGAGATGACTGTTTAATGGGCAGTCTGTAACAGCGCAGGGAGAAATTACTCCTCTTTGCTATCTGAAGTCCGTGAAGAAAGATGTCCTCGACAGTGTGGGGAGTATAGCCCTCTCACACTTACAGAGAGAATCATCCCCCCACCAAAAAAACACAACAGCCTCAAACCCTCCTTGGAAATAATTCACAGTGGGTAGCCGTGTTAGTCTGTCTGCAGTAGTAGAAAAGAGCAAGAGTCCAGTAGCACCTTAAAGACTAACAAAAATATTTTCTGGCAGGGTATGAGCTTTCGTGAGCCACAGCTCACTTCTTCAGTATCTGAAGAAGTGAGCTGTGCCTCACGAAAGCTCATACCCTGCCAGAAAATATTTTTGTTAGTCTTTAAGGTGCTACTGGACTCCTCCTTGGAAAGTATAGCAGCAACTGGAATGGCTTCAGTTTAGGATGGTGAAGGTACCAGCCACGATAACAAACCACAAGAGGCTCTAGATATACTACGTGGTACATTAACTAGCCTCCAGATTATTTTCCAATAAGTTATTCTGGTGTTTCCAAGAGAGATCCACGCACAGGATGAGCAAAAGCCTCTGTCAAAAATCCTCGGTTGTCAAGAGTGGATTATTTTTCTCAAGCACAGGGAACAACTAGAAACAACACAGGCACAGACTTCACATGAAATGTAAAGGTTTCCCAAATATCAACAGCCCGAGTAGAAAACATCGACCCAGGGGGAGAGAAGCAAAACACTGCTCTTTGGCCCAGACTGTGTGTGGAAGGGGATAAGAATGCGCTGTACCACTTCAGGTGGGGTGCACTATTTGTAATGATCGTGTGTGTGTGTGCGTGCGTGGGAAGTGTAAAAAACCTTCCTGCAAGAAGAGAAGTCGCACAGCAGAGATGAAGGATCCACTTCAGTCCTCTCCTATTTTACAGGGACCTTTTTGCTGCTTAAAACACACACACACACACACACATCACAAATGAGAGCATAGAAATATGTGATTTCCAAGCCAGCAATCTAAAGTGGCCACATCTCTGGCACTCTGGACTCCTCCACGTGCAAAACTACCTAATACTGGGGGCTGAAAGAATAAAGTGATTTTTAAAGTGTTTGTTCCTAGGCTAGATGTTTTCATTGCAATGAGAGGGAGAAAACTGTCACAAAAGTTGGCTAACTCGATTTCGTTTTTAACAAGTTTACTGCCCCCCCCCCCCCACGCATCCCAACTGCTACAAAGAATGTCTCGCTCTACAAATGATGTTGCAACTGGAGGAAGGGGAACTCCCGACATAATACAGACAAAACTCTTGCCAAAAAGACTGGGAAAGGAGGGCACAAGGTACCACCAACAAATCTGAGGTGATCCTATGACAGACCCAGTCTGGAGGAGAAAAAAAATCCCTGTGAGTTAAAAATATCAGATGTTCAAAATTTTAGCCTGGGGCGTCCAACTGCACGACAGATTTCATTGTTAACATAACTTAATCAGGTCTTTCAAACTTGGCACTCCGTATTTGGTGCGGAGAGATTCCGGCTATCCGAAGGCTCCCTCCAAGGAAGCCCCCAGGACTTACTTGACAACCTCTGCAGTAGCAAAATAACCAACTTTTCTTCCATCAGCACAATGGGCATGCAAGACGTTTTCAAACTTTTTTTTTTAAACCACACGTTATTTCTAATAATTTAATAGTCCCTGGTACAGTGAGTGCTGACACTCTTTCAAAACCTGCTCGCACGGGAATCTCTGCAGCCGATCTCCTGGCTGATCCACCAAATGGCCGTTTGCAATGCTGGCTTCCAGCTGGAGGGTCTTGATTCCAGGCCCCATGTGCCGAAAGGACACTGGCAGAGGGCCTGCATCTAACGGGGTGGGGATCAGAACGGTTTCCACAGGGCCCATGCTGGGGTGCTCTGACAGAGGAGGCCTTCCTGCCCTTCGGGGGCTCGAAATGGGGCCCGGGCCACCTCTGCTGCTCCAGCTCGTCTAGTTCTACTTGGCGTTTCCCCCTGGAGTCATTCCACACCTGCACCTCCCAGCAGCTGCTCCCAGACTGGACGGTGACTGGGCCCTCGAGAAAGTACCTTGCAGCTCTTCGCCACGAGCCATTTTCTAGAAAACAGGAGAGTCACAAAATGTACAGGGGCCTTGCAATAGCCTCATGATCCACTCTGGAT
The DNA here is from genome assembly GCF_029931775.1 of Euleptes europaea. Taxonomy (NCBI): domain Eukaryota; kingdom Metazoa; phylum Chordata; class Lepidosauria; order Squamata; family Sphaerodactylidae; genus Euleptes; species Euleptes europaea. Next base: position 51,583,167 of record NC_079325.1, on the reverse strand, counting down.
CTGAAAGTAAGAAAAAAAATGTTGAAAGATGGGGGGGACAACACAAAGTTTAAAGCGGCTTGCTTGGATAAGATCTTCACATATTTTGAAATAAAGGACAGAAACGTATAATCACTCAACAAAAACAGATCCACTTGATATTAGGGGAGTGTGTGTGTTGAAGGACAAACTATACTTGAAGAGAAGAACAAACTATACTTGAAGAGTGAACTACTGCAGAGGTCCCCAACCTTTCTTTTAAAAAAGTTTTATTAATAAAAATGGACAGTCGACAGTAAGTATATATATACTAAAAACAAATAGTCACATTATCACATAGTCACATAAAATACTTTACAACCCTGCATCCGTAGCCCCTTCTCGCTTAACCGAAACTATACCTTATAAAATGAACATTTCCATTCTTTGAATGGTTCTTGTCCATAACAGGCCCACACTATTAATATTATTTTTTTGGTAAGCGATTAGCTTCACTAAAATATACTCCTCTTTTATTTTTGACAACCAATCATGTATCTTAGGGGAGGTTTTCTGCTTCTGCTGCCTAGCAAAGACCATTCTAGCGGCAGTTAACATATGTAATGCTGCTATCCGTTGGTCTCTCGGAATTTCGGGAAGAGGTCCCCAACCTTTCCGAGCCTGTGGGCACCTTTGGAATTTTGACACTGGACCAAGGATGCAACTACTAAATGGCTGCCACAAAAGGCGGAGGCAACCACAAATTCTCAGGGAATGTGGCCATGCATAACTCTAATAGTAACTGTTCAATGTTTCATGCAGAAGCTCTGTTTAACAGGATTCTCTTTTAAAATACACATACTGTTTAAAAATATTTGCTTGCATATATACACAGCTTATCGTCAGTCATACACTGAAGAGCTTTGTTGCCATGGTGGCAGCTGCTGCGAAAGCAACATGTTAAAAATCTGCCCAGCCAATCAGTTCTCCAGTGGCCAATGAGAAGCCCTGCGGGGCAAAAGACTCACCTGGCCTTGCCCACTTTCTAAAAAAACTTGGCAGGCACTAGGAAAGGTCTCCATAGGTGCCACGCTGAGGAACCCTGGACTACTGAGGGAGGGGCTGTGGCTCAGTGGTAGAGCATCTGCTTGGCATGCAGAAGGTCCCAGGTTCAATCCCTGGCATCTCCAGTTAAAGGGACTAGGCAAGTAGGTGATGAGAAAGACCTCTGCCTGAGACCCTGGAGAGCATAGGGGAGGTCCGTGGCTCAGTGATAGAGCATCTGCTTGGCATGCAGAAGGTCCCAGGATCAATCCCCGGCATCTCCAGTTAAAGGGACTACGCAAGTAGGTGATGTGAAAGACCCCTGCCTGAGACCATGGAGAGCCGCTGCTGGTCTGAGTAGACAATACTGACTTTCATGGACCAAGGGTCTGGTTCAGTAGAAGGCAGCTTCATGTGTTCTGCTTGAAACCAGTGAGTTCTGTAACAGAGTCTGCAGTCCTGGTACTCTGCCAGAATTTACAGCGTAACACCCCCACACACACACCAAATCAAAGCAAAGACCTCACCCTCTGGGGTTGGATGCCGGGCGATGCTGTCCCGAAGTAGACATCTTCTGTAAACCAGACTCTGACAGGATTGGTAGGTTAGAAAGCACCTGTCAGGATGGCAGAGCGGGAAGAGAATCACAAATAGCTACACGAACGAGGCTGAGATTCTCCTCTATTACTGAAGTCAAACAGCAGCAGCCGGGTATGGGCTGCTCGTATTGACATGTATTTAATCCACCCTGCCTCTCAATAAAATATTTTCAAAGTGGCATGCAGAACCCCCCATATTAAAAAGCAGTACCAAGACAGAAAATGTTTTAAACCGAAGTCAGAAGTAAATGTAGATCACAACTGACTGATGTCAACTGGGCTGTGCATAACTAGAATTGATGCACAGACTGAGCTCTGCTATGCCCCAATTCCAGAGGAGGGCAAAAGGGCTGCAAAATTTAGTTGCGGGTGCACAAGTTAGCCTCCCCCCCCCCAATCTAGAACCTCAGTGTTAAGTTTTAAAAACAGGAGTTTTGTAAGTTGTGGCCAATTTAAGACTCCAGATGAGCTGCAAATAGTATTTCCACTGGTTCACAGAGAGGCTTCAGTTGCCTATCTAGGCTGCCTTGGTACAAAACTTCAAGACATTTTAGCAAACACACTCCAAAAATAAATCAGATGACTATTTTAATATGCAAGGTACAGTAAAAGTAATACAAATCTAATCTGCCTGACGTTTCTATGAAACACAACTAACCCTGCTAAAGAAACTGATCCAAGATATGGTATCGTCAGGCAGCAGTGACAGACTCTCCATTTTGCTTAAGCATGGCAAGCAATGGATTCATTGGGATAAACACTCCCCCCACACTGTCTGGAGCCTGACAGGTGTCTCCTTCCTAAAGTAATTCTATTTATTTCATTTTTACCTTGCCTTTCAGGTCAGCTTGGGCCCCCAAATAAGCTTGCAGGTCAAAACGTCACATCGTAAAAATTAAGCTGCTTTAAAATACAAACCCCAGTAAAATCCTAGCATATTAAAACCCTAATCACTTCACAACAATCCAATGTGTGAAGATTTATTAGCCTGTCTTCATATCTTCCTGGCTGATAAATCGGCTTTAGAAAAGACCACCAATATTAAATGCACGCTCATCTCCCCTCCCACCAGGACTTCCAAAGAGAGAAAGCGTTTGGATGCCTTGTGTGTATGTCAGGGAGAGAGGGGGCATGCATCCCTGCCAGTCAGGCACTCGGGCACACAGCTGCCAAAAACCAAACTGCTTTTCGTGGGTTTTAACATGTCTGCCTGCAAAATAAGCCGTCTCCTCCAGCACTCCCCAAGATTGGGAGGCGCCTGATTTTCCTGTGCAAGAACCGTGGACGACATGATTTTTCCCCTTCACTCCCCTCGCTGTTCAAAAATACATTTCGCCATTGCTGCTGAAGACGCCCTCCCCCCCCCTAAACCAGAGAAAGGCACCACCGCTCACTGAAGTGCGGCTTACCTGTGCCAAATGTGTCCGTTGGAGCAAACCGCCTGCTTGCGATCGGTGAATGGCAGGATCTCTTTGCACAGGCTGCAGTACTCTGGGAAAGTCTGTTTGTTCATTTTCTTTAAAATATGCCCAATCAGCACCTGGGAACAACACAGCAGCAGTCAGCAGCAGCATTTATAGGAAGAGACAGCTGCCTGCTGAAAGGCAGAGAAATCTCACAGGAGACCCAGGGGAGGGGGTTTGAAGAACACAAGATGCAAAAGCCCAAACCTGCTTAAAACTGAATACAACGGAATGAAAAAGCAAGGCAGGCATCTAGGGCTTGCAAAAGGCAGAGCGAGTGACTTCTCCGGGTGCCACTCAAGTAGTCTGCGGAACTTAATTGCCCTAACTCACAAAGAACTGATGGCTGAAGGAAACCTGAAAGAGAAAAGCTTTGTCTCAAAGCACTTGTTACCACTCAGAGAACATGATAAAATATTTTTGAACACTCTTTCGTGTGTCAGGTGTGTTTCAAGCCTTAGCTACTTTAGACATCTGTAGACAGAAAAATACAGGATTTTGGCAACTGAACGATATATTCAATTCGGGGCCTACTGTTGTTTATGCGGCACTATCAATGGACATGATGCTGTGCAGAGCAGCATCAGCAAACACACACAAAGGCATCTGCCCCAAGGAGCCTACAGTCTACATATCAACAGGAAGATGGGAGAGAAATCCAAGTAATGCCTCACTGGCCACTCTAGGAAAAATTCTGAGGCTTACAGAAGACAATTATTGGATAGTGATACCAGTGAATGATAATTGTCTCAGACCATAATGAACCAGAAGAAATTCAATGTATGACTTGTCAGTAAAGGTGGGGAGAGCAGGTGGAAAATAGGAGTTATTTTCTCGCTGCCACACAACCTCTTCTAATCTAGGAAGGGCTGGGGGGGCGTGCCTCAACGGTAGAGCATCTGCTCTGTATGCAGAAGGTCCGAAGTTTAATCCCCATCATGTGCAGTTAAAGAATCTCACAGAACAGGTGCTGGGAAAGACCCTCCTCGGCCAGAAATCCAAGAGCATGGCTGCCAGTCCAAACTGACAGTAATGGACTGGGTGGCCCAAAGGTCTGCTTTGGGAAAAAGCGGTTTCCTACACTAAAAAAACTCTTTGCACTCCGAGGGCACAGGATCTCAATCAACCCTTGCTCCTCTGATGGCTGGAATGAGAGGGGACCATATGCAATACTCACATGTTTACTTAGTGAGTAAAGCCACAAGAGCTTGGGAGAGCCAGCGTGGTGCAGTGGTTAAGAGCAGTAGTTTGGAGCGGTGGACTCTGATCTGGAGAACCGGGTTTGATTCCTCACTCCTCCACATGAGCGGCAGAGGCTAATCTAGTGAACCGGGTTGGCTTCCACCCTCCTACACATGAAGCCAGATGGGTGACCTTGGGCAAGTCACAGCTCTCTTCGAGCTCTCTCAGCCCCACCTACCTCACAGAGTGCCTGTTGTGGGGAGGGGAAGGGAAGGTGATTGTAAGCCGGTTTGATTCTGCCTTAAGTGGTAGAGAAAGTCGGCATATAAAAACCAACTCCTCTTCTTCGGGGAGGGGCACCATGAGCTTTCTCCAGTTATCTAGGCAATGCCCTTAAAGCTATTCCAGATTGGACTCCCATCTTTGACCCCAGTTTACAACATATACCCCATTTTTAATTTTTTAATCAATATTACCTTTCCTATACCTAACCAGATCAACCTTCTCTCTCTTCTTCCTTCTCCATCTCCCAGTATGTCCCTCTTTTGCCTTTCGTCTCCCACAGACCTTTGTGCCACGGCAAACAGCTTCCTTATGGCAATGGGCCACCACTAGAAGACCAAGGACCTCATGTGTTCTTCGGTGTAAACCTTTAAAACTCCTTGGGACAGGAACTTCTGTTTCTTTCTTACACTGCCAGTTCTATTGTATTGATTACAATGGTATTTTTAAAGAATGAGCAACAGAGCACACATACTGAAATTATGCAACTATACATCCTTTTTAAAAGGTAAAGGTAGTCCCCCTGTGCAAGCACTGGGCCATTACTGACCCATGGCGTGATGTCACATGCCGACATTTACTGGGTAGACTATGTTTACAGGGTGGTTTGCCATTGCCTTCCCCAGTAGTCTAAACTGTACCCCCAGCAAGCATGGGGTAGTGATTAAGAGCAGTGGAGTCTAATCTGGAGAACAGGGTTTGATCCCCCACTCCTCCACATGAGTGGCGGACTCTCTGGTGAACTGGGTTGGTTTCCCCACTCCTCCACATGAAGCCAGCTGGGTGACCTTGGGCTAGTCACAGCTCTTAGAGCTCTCTCAGCCTTACCAATCTCACAAGGTGTCTGTTGTGGGGAGAGGAAGGGAAGGAGATTGTAAGCTGGTTTGATTCTCCTTAAAAGGTAGACAAAATTAGCATATAAAAACCAATTCTTCTTCTACTCATTTTACTGACCTCGGAAGTATGGAAGGCTGAGTCAACCTCGAGCAGGTTACCTGAAACCAACTTACATCTGGATCAAACTCAGGTTGTGAGCAGAGCTTTGACTGCAGTACTGCAGCTTAACACTCTGTGCCACGGGGCTCCCTCAGACATCCTTTTTAGTGTTTTTATATTCTGAGGCCTGTCTTTGCTCACCCGTGGGCTGACTTGCGGATGCCTGTAGGCCTCCCACGATATTCCAAATCAGGAAGCAGAAGCAAAAGTAGTTCTGTGCTCTTACAACCAAAGTAAAGTTATTTTCCCAAGGTCCCTCCTCTGGTCTAAAACATAGACAATAAACATCCTCCACCCTGGTAAAAGGCACCTGGTAGGCAGTCCTTCCCGACCCACTCCCCAATTTCCAGATACAGCACCCTCTAACTCTAATCCCCAAAGATCTTGACATTTGGATGCACTTACCCGTGCCGTCCTGTCATCGTAGCTTTCATCGGACATTAAGAAGTCACAGACCCCTCTCGTGGGAATGCTGGTGTTCTCTGTAATCCACGTGTGGAGGTAGACTTCCCCCAGCACCCGCTTCATATGCTCCCGTGTCAAATGCATTTCAACAGCTTCGATTTGGGCTTGGATTTCAAGAAGCTTTTCTTCCATTGGCTCTCGCCCTCCGACGTCACTCGAGTGGGCAAGCAAGTCATCTGCCAGGTCGTCCCCGTCCTCTCCTTTGCTGGTTTCACTCGGATGCCGCTTGCCACCCTGCTTTGAGGTCCCCTCGTCTTGCAGATGCTCTTCGACGCTGCCAGTCCCAGGGGAATGCACAATTAAAACCTTGGTGTCCTCATGCGTAGGTTTCCACAAGGCCTCAGAGGGAGCCTTTTGCAGGGACTGATACAAGATTCTCAAGAGAAACAATTTGAAACGCCAGAAATAAGTCGACCCAAAGTTTTCGATCTTTTTGTCCAAGGCTTCCTGTAGGAACCGTGGGATGTGCTTATCCTTCAAGATCTTCCAGCGGACAAGATCCGTCAAGTCAACCTGCCTGAAAAGATTTTGGACAGAAGATTCCAGCAGCTGAGCCGCCACCTCCTCAAAGGTTTTAAGAGTTACAAACTGAACTTGGTAGCTTTTGGTAATCGGGTGAAGGCCGTTGGTCATGCCTTCGGTGGTAATGACGGCCAGGTATGCTCCGCATGGGCTCACCGCAATCCCGTGAGTCCGCACAGAGCCCAGCACTTCGGACAACTGTATCAGCTGGTGTTCAAATTTCAACGCCCCATCTGTGAAGAAAGGAATCAGCTGCCTCACCTTCCCATCTACAGAGCACGTATAAACAGTGCCGTTCTGCTTGTCTGCAGCCATGGAGACAATTGGCAAAGAGTGGAGCCCCGTCACATGAGAGTTATGAACATTCAAGCCCGCTTTGGAGATTAGGAGAAGACACCAGAAAACGTAACATCCTCTTGCGGCCACCACTAAACTGCAGCTACATTTCTGGTAAGGGTGATAAAGTGGAACGCTCTTGATACTGTGGACAGGCAAGTGGTCCATCTCTTGCCACAAAACCACCGGCTGTCTCAGCGTGAAGTAGCCTTTGACTGCCTTAAGGTTGACAGGGAGGATTTTCACTGGCCCAAAGGCGCTCCCCACGATGATCCCGCTCATCTTCCGGTTATTGTGCTCATATTCCCACCATGACAAGACGCTGGGGGAATTTATCCCTGACTCTATGGTACTGCAGGACGTGATGGACTCCTTGCCCACGAAAGGGAGTTGGAACTGCCAGATGGCAATGTTGCCGTTCTCAAAGATCACTGCCAGCAGCACGCTGCCCACGTCCCGGCACTCGTTGTTATGCTTCACCTGCTGGGTGGTGCAGATCCCAGACCACTCCATGCGCACCGGCGTCTGCATGCTGTGCCTCTTCTGGAATTCAGAGAAGTCTCCTAGATCTCCCCGGTGGGCTTCGCCCTTGCAAAGCTTGTAACCGTTCTCGTATAGCCGCTCCCCGTACAGCTCAGTCAAGTCAACCAGCTGCACCCACTGCAGTCGGTTCAGGTTCGTGTGGACGGTCAGCCGGTTGTCCATTGTCAGAGCCGCCAACAGGCACCTGCCATTTGCATCGCAGCCCAGCGGAGACCAGCTGGAGTATCTGAAACCTCGCAGAGAAGGCAGCAGCTTCCCTTCGGGGTTGAACACCCTGTCTAACATGAACGTCTGACTTACTGTGGGGTCTTTAGAATTTGCAAACTTTTCCTTACATTCGGCAACTTCTTTTTTGGAACCAACCTGAAAAAGAAAGGATAAATTAAGTACACACGCAAGCAACCGTACAAATGCTATTCTTATGCCTTAACCTGGAAGATGAACAAATGAGCATTTGGTTGCTGCAGCGCATTTCAGCAGATGCTAGGAGGGTTGCCAACCTCCAGGTGGTGGCTGGAGATCTCCCGCTATTACGACTGACCTCTAGGTGACAGAGATCAGTTGCCCTGGAGAAAATGGCCACTTTGGAGGAATTTATTGCATAATACTCTATTGAAGTCTCTCCCCTACCCAAACCCTGTCCTCCTCAAGCTCCACCCCCAAAATCTCCAGGTTTTTCCCAACCTGGAGCTGGCAACCCTAGATGCTGGTGCACATACCTGATGAAAGCTCAGGCTGCCAATCTCTTCTTTTGCCACCGGGCTCTCTGTGGCTTTTGCTACAGCAGCCCAATACAGCTGCTCTTCTAAAGCAGGTCTCGACAAATTTTCTTTGGCTCTAGGAGCCAGCCTAAAAATTTAGGAATCAGATGCGTTTCAGTTTTCAGAGTTTCATATAGTAAATTATTATATTTTCAATTATTACCACCACCAAACCTAATCCTAACCATAACAAAAGTGTTGCATATAAATAAATGACAGAGAGCCCTAGTTGTCTTTTCTACAAGAAAAAAACCACTCCTAACCCTAGCCTAACTTCTTCCCTATTTCTGATGATTCCATTATAAGCTCCATTTAACTGAATATTGGAAACAATACAGAAAGCAACTGCTTAAGAAATGAACATCCACCATCACCCACTGAATGGTATTAATGTAACTTATAAACAAGCAACGACAAGAATGCCATACAACACAGTCTGATGTGAAGTGATTAAATATGCTTTGTACTTCTCATTCAGAGACATTACAACAAAATCACTGCTAAAAATACTAGGCGCCACAATGAAAATTCCAGGCGCCACAGCACCTGGCATTTGTCACGTCCTGTTCTAAAAGACCTCAACACAAGGATAGGTCTCAGTCACAAGCCATGGATCCTCCCCACTCCAACCTACTAACAGCCGAGAGTTGTGTGGTTAATGGACTGTGGCACTGGCACACATTTCTCCATTGCCCTCTATTTCTCTCCTCCATACGTGCCAGACTATGAGGTTCTCCTTCTTCCTTGCTATCAAAGAGCCTTGCTGCATCTTCCGTCATTCTCTTCTTCAGTCTTCCCCTTTGAGTTTGCAGTTCTACATTAGACAGTTCTCCTCGGTCCTACAGGGCTCCTTCTGCTGCTCTGAACTCTCGCGCAACTCCATCCAGTGTCCATCCACTGTCTTATATCATATATACATTCCACCCAGCAATGAAGGAGCTGGGTATGTTTAGCCTGAAGAGGAGAAGACTGAGAGGGGATATGATAACCATGTTCAAGTACTTGAAGGGCTGTCATATAGAGGTGGGTGCCGAGTTGTTTTCTGTTGCTCAAGAAGGTTGGACCAGAACCAACGGGTTGAAATTAAATCAAAAGAGTTTCCGTCTAGACATTAGGAAGAATTTTCTAACCGTTAGAGAGGTTCCTCAGTGGAACAGGCTTCCTCGGGAGGTGGTAAGCTCTCCTTCCCTGGAGGTTTTTAAGAAGAAGTTAGATGGCCATCTGTCAGCAATGCTGATTCTGTGACCTTAAGCAGATGATGAGAGGGAGGGCATCTTGGCCATCTTCTTGTCACTAGGGGTGTGGAGGGGGGAGGTAGTTGTGAATTTCCTGCATTGTGCAGGGGGTTGGACTTGATGGCCCTGGTGGTCCCTTCCAACTCTATGATTCTACGACCCTTCACCAATAGCTATTAAGTACACATTGACAGAGCAGGAGGAGTCACTGAAGACTTCACAGAGTAACACACAAAGGCTGACTGCAGATGGATGTCAAACCACTCCCTCTTGCATCAGATACAGCTGGGTAAGTCAAAGCAGAACCAGCTGGGCATGGAATGATCTGCTGTGCGCTTACTTATGTGTCCCCTTTGGCCCCCTTTTCTTGGCAGTCACACATGAACACATACATGAACACTTGAAGCTGCCTTATACTGAATCAGACCCTTGGTCCATCAAAGTCAGCATTATTGTCGAAGGCTTTCACGGTTAGAGTTCATTGGTTCTTGTAGGTTATCCGGGCTGTGTAACCGTGGTCTTGGTATTTTCTTTCCTGACGTTTCGCCAGCAGCTGTGGCCGGCATCTTCAGAGGAGTAACACTGAAGGACAGTGTCTCTCAGTGTCAAGTGTGTAGGAAGAGTAATATATAGTCAGAAAGGGGTTGGGTTTGAGCTGAATCATTGTCCTGCAAAAAGTAACAAAGGTAATGTGCTAACCATTGTCCTGTAAGTATCAAGATAATGTGCTAATGAGGGTGTGGTATGTTAATATGGAACCATTGTATCCTGAAGTGATCTGTTAATGTGTGAAATCCAAAGCTGTCTTGAAAACCTCCAGACTAACAAAGACTACAGTCAACAATAGCCATGCAGATTAGCTTTGGATTTCACACATTAACAGATCACTTCAGGATACAATGGTTCCATATTAACATACCACACCCTCATTAGCACATTATCTTGATACTTACAGGACAATGGTTAGCACATTACCTTTGTTACTTTTTGCAGGACAATGATTCAGCTCAAACCCAACCCCTTTTTGACTATATATTACTCTTCCTACACACTTGACACTGAGAGACACTGTCCTTCAGTGTTACTCCTCTGAAGATGCTGGCCACAGCTGCTAGCGAAACGTCAGGAAAGAAAATACCAAGACCACGGTTACACAGCCCGGATAACCTACAAGAACCAAAGTCAGTATTGTCTACTGTACTCAGACCGGCAGCGGCTCTCCAGGGTCTCAGGCAGAGATCTTTCACACCTACTTGCCTTGTCCCTTTAACTGGACATGTTAGGGATTGAACCTGGGACCTTCTGCATGCAAAGCAGATGCTCTACCACTGAGCCACGGCCCCTCCTCACCTCATGCTTTGATCTGCCTCCCTTGCTCATCCTGGTCTCTCCAGGATTGCCACCTTTTTTTCCTGCCCCTGTGCCTTTAAGTCAGGGGTGGGGAATGTCAGGCCCGGGGGGCCATTTAAGGCCCACAAAATCATTTGGTCTGGCCCTTCGTGGGTCCTGACAGATCTCTAGCTCAGAAGGATCTAAGACTGGTGATCCAACCCCTCCTGCGGACAGGAATAGCCTCTATTCAAGGCAGATGCGAGTGTCTTGCCGAGAAAAGGAACATTTTTTCTCCTTGCAGAAGTGTTGTTAGCTATGAAGCTGCTAAGACTGCCCAAGAAACTAATTTTTAAGTTGATAATTTTGTATGACCCTCGAATGATGTTATAAATATCCAAATGGCCCTTGGCAGAAAAACGGTTCCCCACCCCTGCTTTAAGTGGTAGCCTGATAAGCAGACACTTTTTCCTGCTGTGGAGATAAAGACAATGAGACACTCTGTACATGTTAACTCAGTGTATGCCGGGCTAGGAGAGCTGGAAAACCTATCCCCAGGAGAATAATTTCCTAAGGGTGTTGTCCCCCTCCCCAGCTAGACTCCTGTGCCACTAATAGCTGCATAACAAGCAAGCATCTGACAAGAAGCAACATTTTCTCAGCATGGAGAAGCAGGGGGGGGGCGGGAGGGGGGAGGAAGCTAGTATAGCATGGTGGCTAAACTGAGTTGGGACACCTGGAGTTCAAATCTCACGTCAGCCACGAATTTACCTGATGGCCTTAGTCAAGCCCTATTCTCTCAGCCTGACTCAGTCCTCCTCGACTGCAACATGAAGTTGGACTCTCAGATATTTCTGTGGATGGAAGAAAGTTCTATTTGAGAAGAAGAAGAAGAAGAGCTGGTTTTTATATGCCAACTTTCTCTACCACTTAAGGCAGAATCAAACCAGCTTGCAATCACCTTCCCCTCCCCAGAATAGACACCTTGTTGGATAGGTGGGGGCTGAGATGTGAAAGACCTCTGCCTGAGACCCAGGAGAGCCGCTGTCTCTCCAGATGGAAGAGCCTCTGTTTGGCATGGACAAGGTCCCAGGCTCAATCCCCGGCATCTCCAGTTAAAGGGACCAGGCAGGTAGGTGATGTGAAAGACCCCTGCCTGAGACCCTGGAGAGCCACTGCCGGTCTGAGTAGACAATACTGACTTTGATGGACCGAGGGTCTGGTTCAGTATAAGGTCGCTTCACGTGTTCATGAGAGTGGGGCGCTTCCGGGTAAACGTTTGCTGTAACACCAACTCTTCTTCTTCTTCTTCTTTGTGGCAGGGAGTTCCGCAAGTTGCCCCCACGCCCGTCCCCCCCAGCTGGGCCCGCGCCCACCTTGAGATGACAAGAGGCGGCGGGGGCGGGCACGGCTGTGCGGTGGATGACGAGGTCGGCGGCGGCGCTGTTGACGTCGCTCAGCTGCTCCAGGACGGCGATGCTGCGGGCCGTGCTCACCGACACGCGGTGGTCCTCCGACCAGGCCAACGGCTCCAGGCCGCTCACGCCGTGCTGCAGCCGCACCGCCGGGTCCCGCCGCAGCGCCGTCAGACGGAAGCCCGCGCTGCTGCCGCCGCTGCCGCCGCTGCTGGGCCCCGCCTCCGCGGGAGACTCCGGCTCCTCGCCCTCCTCGCCGTCACCCTCGGGGGCCGCGGAGCGAAGCGGCGAGCCGGTCGCCGACCCCGCCGCCGGGCTCCCTTCGGCGGCAGCGGCCGCCATCTTGCCGCCGCGGCTCCCTCGCATACACACGCTGCGCATGCGCCGCGGCTCCCCGCCCACAGCGCGCCGCTCTGTGAAAAGGCCCCCCCTTGGGCTGTGAAGGGGTGTCTAACTCGGTGCCTGAGCGGGTGACTCTGGTGTGACCTGCAGGCAAATGCAAAGCTCCCGACTAGGGCGCAAAGAGTATTTCTCTCCCGCTGGGTTGGGAGGATCCATTGTTGGCTGTCCTGTTTTGTGGATTTGCCTGGATCCTTTTCAATCAATCAATCAATCAACCTTTAATGGCATATCCAATATTACAAAGAAGAAAAAAAACAACCTGGATCCTTTTATAAGGAGGTCAGAATTGCTTTGCTGGAGGTAGTCTGGTGTTTGGATCTGGCGGGAATGACAAGCGATAGGATTTATTTATTTATTTGTATTTAATTGCCTTTAATCTCGGCCTGCCAGGTCTCAATAGGTGCTGCGTGTGCCATTTGGTACAGTTCGTTTATTTATTTCAAAAAAGTTATATGCCTGTCTCCCTGTTGAGCCTTCACTAACAACAGTGTAAAAATAATCTGACAAAGCAAACATTACAACAACAGATATTTTAAAAACACACACATTGAAAACGACCTAAAAGACCTTATCCCCCCACCAGCAGCATATTTCCCCTTTCCCCAGCCTCAGGCTGCCCTAAAAGTTCTCAGAAGTAGCTGTTTTGTGGCTGTCCCAAAGTCACGAGGTGGCCAGACTGTTGCAGAATATGCGCTGCAGACAAGAGGAGGTACTGACAGTAGACCTTGTTGAGAAGACAGGAGCTGCCATGCAGGAGCATGAAGAGAGAGGCAGGCCTTCAGGTCTGTGGGCACCAGGTCCTGAAGGGCTTTAAAGGTGACTGATACCTTGAGTTGGACCTGGCAACTAATTGGCAACCAGTGAAGGGACCTCAGAGGTGTGGGCCTGCCTGCTAGCCCATGATAACAAGTGGGCTGTCACATTTTGCATGAACAGAAGTTTCTGAGTCATCTTCAAGGGCAACCCCATGGAAAGCAAATTACAGTAATCTAGCATGGAGGTTACTGAGGTCAGACAAACTTTGAACCAACTGCATAAATAGATGTTGCTGGGGGCGGGGTGTGTGTGTTGTAGGCACTTGTTTCTTCAACAGGAGACCAGGATCCAGCAAGACTCCCAAGAGGTTAACAGAGTCTTCCAGAAAAAGCTGTACACTAAGGTTGCCAACCTCCAGGCGGTGGCAGGAGATTTCCCGCTATTCCAATTGGTCTCCAGGCGACAGAGATCAGTTCCCCTGGAGAAAATGGCCTCTTTGGCAATTGGACTCTGTGGCATTGAAGTCCCTCCCCTCCCCAAACCCCGCCCTCCTCAGGCTCCATCCCCAAAATCTTCAGGTATTTCCCAACCTGGAGCTGGCAACCCTACCGTACACCATCAATGGCAGGAAGTTTTGTTAATTGTGAGGAGGGGAGCCCAGTAACAGAACTGTGTATTTCAGCAATGATCTTTACATTTTTAAAAAATGTTCTGACATTAAGCCACTTTGGGAGCTGAAAACACACATATTTCTGCAATCACAATCCTATTACATTGCTTATTCTCTCCAGACCATTCCAAGTCCTTTCTCCGGGTTAGCAACCATGGGAGCGGGGAAGTGGTGGTGCAACCGATGCTTTAGATTAGTTACCTTCTTGATTTAATATGGCATGAAGGTTGAAAGGCAACATTTTTGGGGAGGAGCTGTGGCTCAGTGAAAGAGCATCTGCTCATCATGCAGAAGGCCCCAGGTTCAATTCCTGACACCTCCAGTTAAGGATCTGATAGGAGGTGATGAGAGCCAGCGTGGTGTAGTGGTTAAGAGATGCGGACTCTAATCTGGAGAACTGGATTCGATTTCCCACTCCGCCACATGAAGCCTGCTGGGTGACCTTGGGCCAGTCACAGTTCTCTCTGAACTCTCTCAGCCCATGCGGAGGCAGGCAGTGGCAAACCACCTCCGAACATCCCTTGCCTTGAAATCCCTACGTGGTCACCATAACTTAGCAGTGCTGGCACTTTCCATCACTAGGAGGGATATGGCAAACCTGCGCTGGAGAACCACTGCTAGTCTGAGATAGGGTGGCCTACTTCCAGGTAGGGTCTGGAGATCTCCCAGAATTACAGCTGTTCTCCAGCAGTAGAAAAGAGCAGGAGTCCAGGAGCACCTTAAAGACGAACACAATTTCTGGCCGGGCAGGAGCTTTCTGAAGAAGTGAGCTGTGGCTCACGAAAGCTCCTACCCGGGTAGGAGCTTTCGTGAGCCACAGCTCACTTCTTCAGAAAGCTCCTGCCCGGCCAGAAATTGTGTTCATCTTTAAGGTGCTCCTGGACTCCTGTTCTTTTCTACTGCTAGTGACAGTGAAATGCCTGAAATCATTATATGCTATGGGAAATGTATTCTTTGATTTGAAATATATTCAATAAATTATATCTGCACTTATAAACATGCCAGACTCAGCAGATAAGAGTTGGCATCTATTATAAAGTCACACCAAGCACCTATAGATGTTAGCAGGCCTCAAACCTAAAGAGGCCACGTTTTACCCTCTAGTTAGAAGTTAATTAGAGAAGCTGTAGACGATCTTAGTATGCTCTCATAAGCTGGTTTTCCACAGATAAGAACCAGCTAGGAACCTCTGTCGTTAGAGCCTTGGCAGAAATCAAGGTCCAAGATAAGAAGGCAGTAACTTAGGATCAAACAGAGCACCACCTGACACTGTAGGGTCTTCTTGTTCATTAGTGAACATGAGATCATCACTTTCTCTGTAACCGCCTTCAATTCTGTAATAGGTTATGCTAATTTGGGGGTCCCGAGTATTGGGCATTTGGGTCCTTACGTGTGTATTACGCCTCTGTAACCACCCATTATCGAAGTCTATATTTGTGCTTGCAATCCTTTGATTGTGCTTTGGGCAATTTTCACCAGGCGTTTTGTGTATTGGCCAATAAAACAAACTGCTTTGAATCTTCAACCTCCTACTGTTTTATTGTTATTGGGTATTGATACAATAAGACAGGCATATCATCAGACTAACACGGCTACCCATCCTGAGCTGTTCTCCAGATGACAGCCATCGATTCCCCTGAGGAAAAGGGCTGCTTTGGAAGGCTTATGGCTTTCTGTCCCACTGAGACCCCTCCCCAAACCCTGCCCCCAAATCCCCAGGGAATTCCCCAACCCAAAGTTGGCAATGCTGTTAAATGAGAAGACCATTCTGATTTTGATGGCTCAAGGGTCTGATTTCTGTGTAAGGCTGCTTCATGTTGAGACAGCAAGGTAGACTTTCTCTGAATGTGGAGGATCCACTTAAGTATTTTGGCTTAGTAGTTTGTGATAACCTTTTCCCCTTTCTGTAAATGTATTGAGATAGCAAGGGAAGTCTGTTGCTGGGCAGGACAACTGTGTGTGAAGGCCGTGGGTGAAATGTCACGGAGTGTCAGAGTGAACGAGAAACAATGATAGGAGAAACTGGATGAAACTGCAACTGTCCTGAGTCGCCTTTCTGTCTGTAATGTGTAATAGCAGACTTTAGGAGTTAGATTTTCAAACACAAAGACTCAAAGCCAGCTTTGGAAGAATCAGATTTATTATTTCAAATAGCTATTTGAGTCTCCAGACTCTGCCCTTCAGAGGCTTTTCAAGATGGAGATGGAGCTCCAGATACAACTGTGTTCAGACTTATATAACCTCTTAATTAGCTCATTACAATATTTTAACTACACATATTACATCATAGCTTTTCACTGGGCTCAGAGGTCTAGGGGACGATCCATACAAATTAGAATAACATTGGTTTTAATGATACAGACATTTGATTGGTGAATCATAAAGCAGCAATAGTCCTGATTGGTTAAAGAAACTTGAGTACAGTTCATTGTTTTAACACCTGGTATTTCATCTAATCTTTTACTCCCTAATGATTCTCAGACATTCAGACGCCTTTGCCTGTTGGCCAACCTTGGAACAAACAAACAACACTGTATAGTTCTCTCTTCTTAAATTCTTTTCTGTCTGTTTCTAACTTCTAAACCTATTTCTCCAGAGGCCCTCTGAGTTTGGAGTTTTAATAATATTTCTTAATTTTCAACTCTTTAACAGGTCTGCGGCTTCATTTGCAATCAGAGAGGCATAACTTGAATCTGGATCAATCTCTCTTCCCCAGTGTAATCGGGACTCAGAGATTTCTGCCCGTTAGGGCCTCTGAGTCAGCAGTTGCAAATAAACGGTTTTCTTGAAATAACGGTTCGGGTCTCTCTCTCTCCCCCCCCCCCCGCCCCCAACCGCCGTTTACCACAACAATGTGTGTCAGGCATCTGCTTAGACACCTTTGTCTGGGGTCCTTCCACTGCCACGCTCGCACGTGGGTGCTGGTGGAGCGCCTGCTCGGGGCCGGCCCACGCGGAGTTGGGGGCTCGTTTCTCGGGACCCTCCGTGCGGACCCCCCCGCCCCCCCCCGCCCCCCAAGGAGGGTTACTTTCGCTTTTGGAGAAGCTCCCTCGGAAGCCGGCCATGCTTGCCGACGAAGGGCTGCTGATCCACGTGAGCTCTTCGCCTCCCCCCGGCTCCGCGGGGCCAAGGAGATCCGCAGAGGCTCAGCGGGGCAAGGGAAAGCAGGTATCGTTGTTGCAGCCGAGAGGGAGAAAAGGTCTTGGGGGGGGAGGGGAGGTCATTGGGGTTTTTAAGAGCAGTGTGACAGCCAGATAGATTTCCCCTGAATATGGAAGATCCATTTAAGCAGGCTGATTTAATAACCGTGGTCTTGGTATTTTCTTTCCTGACGTTTCGCCAGCAGCTGTGACCGGCATCTTCAGAGGAGTAACACTGAAGGACAGTGTATATTACTCTTCCTACACACTTGACACTGAGAGACACTGTCCTTCAGTGTTACTCCTCTGAAGGTGCCGGCCACAGCTGCTGGCGAAACGTCAAGAAAGAAAATCCCAAGACCACGGTCACACAGCCCGGATAACCTACTAGAACCAATGAACTCTGACCGTGAAAGCCTTCGACAATATTCTGATTTAATAAGTTTGTAATAACCTCTTTTCCTTTCTGTAAATGTATTGAAAATGTATTAGGACAGCAAGGGGTTAGCTTGTTGCTGGGTGGGATAACTCTAGGTGTGTGTGGGCGAAAACGCACGGTCGTTTTATCCTCCTTTAATCCCTGTTTCAGCCAGGATTCAGCCAGGATCAAACGCATGCGTTTTGTCTAATGTGCGTTCGATCCTGGCTAAAACAGGGATTAAAGGAGGATAAAGCGACCATTCGTTTTCGCCCTGTGTTGAGTTACCAGGGGAAGAATGTCTGCCTGGATACTAGCTATCTGTGTGTGTGTGTGTGTGTGTGTGCTAAGTTAGTAGTGTTGTGGTAAACGGGGGTTCGAGGGGGAGAGAGACCCGAATCGTTATTTCAAGAAAACAGTTTATTCTGGCAGCTGCGACCCAGAGGCCCTAATGGGCAGAAATCTCTGAGTCCCGATTGTACTGAGGGAGAGATATTTATCCAACTTCAAGATATGACAACCCGTCAACATTCAGGGTAAAGCTGATAAGCACTACAGACATAGAGGCGGCAGTAAAGTAACAGTTTCACCCAGTTCTTGTTATGGTTTACCGTAACCCTCCGTGACTGTTGCCCCAATTACTACAGACATAGACACACAGAGATATCCTGCCCAGCAACAAGCTATTCCCTTGCTGTCCTAATACATTTCAATACATTTACAGAAAGGAAAAGAGATTATTGCAAATTGCTAAATCAGTGGATCTTCCATAGTCAGGGGAAGTCTACCTTGCTGTCTCAGTCAGGGGAAAGTTACTGTGAACAATAACAAGAACTGGAACTGGAAATAACTGCCTGAGCTCTAGAGGCTCCAGTCTTTGTAAACAACCTGATAGGCATGGAAAGTTGACACGTCCTCTCAAGGCATCAATTTTGGTTAAAAGTGTGCGCCCCAGTATAATCGGGGCCCAGTTATTTTGCTTGCTAGAGTGACTGGGTGACCAGCTGGAATAAACTGTTTTTCTTGATAATGATCTCGGGTCTCTCTCTCCCCCCCACAAACCCCTGTTTACCATATCAGCAGGAACCACCTCAGTTTGACTTTGGGGGGCAAACTTGAGCTCCTTTTGGATTCCTCGTTCAAGAAGCTTTGGAAACCAGGGCAGGCCTTTTATCCTGATTTGGGTGTCGCTGAGTGTTGTTTAGGGTTGCCAGCTTTTGAGTTGGCCCATGCTCCTGTGCCTTCAGCAGAAAATTGATTTGTAGCTACCGTGAAAAGCTTCAGCAGCTAATTCCTGAGAATCAAACTACCATTAAAGACACATTAAAGACCTATTGGTGTCTTTTATCACATGTGGTATAGTCCGTGGCATGTTACGTGATGAAGAGTTGAGCAGGGTATCTGTTGCTCTGATTTAATTTTGATAACTATCACGCCGTTGAGGTCCTCATGTGAGTCCCATCGTGAGAAAAGTGGGGACAGTGGCTCCGTGGTAGAAGGTCTCCTTGACATGCAAAAGGTACCTGGTTCAGTGCCTGATCAATCCCTCCAGCATCTCTAGTTAAAAGAATCAGGTGGCAGTGAATGTGAAATACCTCTCCCTGAGACCTTGAGAGAGCCACTGCCAGTCAGCGTAGACAATCCTGACTTTGATAGACTCAGTAGAAAGCAACTTTATGTGTGTGTTCATGTGGTTGCCAAGTTGGGATGATCTTGCTTAAAAGGAGCCTTTCCCTCTCCTGAGTCAGAGGAGCATTGAAAAGAAAGCTGTTCTGAGTACCAAGACGGCAAGCAGAGATCAGGAGAACACCCTCTGGGAGAGATCAGGAGAACCACAGCCCGCTGGGAAGGGCCATGGTTCTGTGTCGGCCAGAGTCCCTCCTGTACTGGAGTTAAGGAGCCAGCCCAAGAACGTCTAGCAGAACCTCAGGAGCACAGAGGGTAGCAGTGTACTTTGGAGCAAACAGCAAATGAAGGAAAGTCCTTAAGTTGCATCCCCCATTGCAATGGGTGAGGGGGGGGGGGTGTTGCTGGGCCTTGGTGGGGGTCTGTGCAGATGGAGACCAGGTGGTTCTGGACAGGAATCCCCTTACAGCTGCTTTCCCTTGAGGATAGTGAATGAGAACCACTGAGTTATGAATAAAGATGCCAAGCAGATGCTCTACCACTGAGACACAGCCCCTCCCACCGAAAAAGAAAGCACTGCTTTAAAAAGGCCGGGGGGGGGGGAGGGGGGAGTACTGTTTGAAATGGTCAGAGCAATTCAGATCTCTTTAGAGACAGCTCACAGGCTGACTGAAATGAGGTGTATTAAATGCCTATCCCTGTATTGCTTTACCCGGAATCGGGCCAACAACGGATAACATCCAGTTTAGAACGGTAATCTGAAAGGGGCCTTAGTTTCAGGCAGACGTGTATGTCACTGAATCTGTTCTTTCTCTCTTCTCTTCTGCTTCTAAACATCTCCAGCAGCTGAAAAGAAGATCGCAGTGGCCGGAGGAAGGCACGCCCGCAAAGCGGAAGTCACGCTTGTCTTCGCCCCAAGCCAAGAAACGGGCGACGGACCCTTCAAGGGGCATCAAGGGAGCGGGCCCACCAAAGCCTCCTCCTAAGAAGGCCTTGACTGAGGGGAAAGTCAGCAATGTGAGCAGCGGCAGGCCGTTGGTGAAGACTTCCTCTCTCTTCAGAAACAACCCTGAAATCCCAGACCTTCAGAGGTATTGTGGGACTCAGCTGTATGAAAGCAGCCAGGCTCAAATCCCTTTTTGAAACAGGTGCAGAAGTTCAGGGTGGGCCTCTCCCATGGGTTACAGAATGTCCCTTTATTACTCTAGCTCAGTGGTCCCCAACCTTTTTGAGCCTGCAGTCACCTTTGGAATTCTGACACGGTGTGGTGGGCTCAGCCCCAAATGGCTGCCACAAGAGGGGGAACAAACCAGAAAATGGCTGCCGCAGCTTACCTTCAGACACACAGTGATGATCTGTCAGCTGTGGTGGCAGCTGGTGCCAAATCAGTGTTTTTAAAAATCTGCACAGCCAATCAGATCTCCAGTGGTCAGTCAGAAACTTTGCTGGGCAAAAACTTCGCTGGGCCTGCTTACTTTCTAAAGCACTTGGCAGTGCCAGAAAAGGTGTCGGTGGGTGCCATCGCACCCACAGACACCATGTTGGGGACACATGCTCTAGCTGTTAACTAGAAGAAGAGTTGGTTTTTATATGCCGACATTCTTTACCACTTAAGGAAGAATCAAACCGGCTTACAATCTCCTTCCCCTCCCCACAACAGACACCCTGTGAGGTAGGTGGGGCTGAGAGAGCTCTAAGAGAGCTGTGAGTAGCCCAAGTTCACCTAGCTGGCTGCATGTGTACGAGTGGGGAAGCCAACCCGGTTCACCAGATTAGCCTCCGCCGCTCATGTGGAGGAGCGGGGAATCAAACCCGGTTCTCCAGATCAGAGACCATTGCTCTTAACCACTACACCATGCTGGCTCTCTCCCAACCTCCCCACCCCTCCCCTTTTTCACTTCTTCCGAGGCAACTAGAAGGGCTACTTCGCCCCAGCCGCGAGGGATGGATTTGGCTTGGAGCTTCCAGCTGCTGATCCTTCTTTGTCACCAACATCAGATTTTGAGATATGTGAGCAACCATTGGGGGTTGGGGGTTGGCCAGTGTAGGGATGGAACAAGAGAAAGTGAGCAGTTTTTTCAGCCTGAGGGCCACATCTGGATCTCCGCCTGCTTTTGAAGACTCCAAGTCAGGCATGGGCTCTTCACTTTTCCAGTACTATGACAGCTTTTCGGGGAGCCTCAGCCAGATACCTTATGCTGTGGCCTAGCCAAGATTGTTCCGTGGCTTGAGAACCACATGAAAAGCTCCTGTCACCCAGATGTGGCCTCCAGGGTGTGTTTTGCCCACTGCTAGCACACAAATTAGGACTTTATGATTGAATCAACTACCTTGAATGTATTTATGTATTTATAGTAGTCATATTCCGCTTTTCAAACAAGGATTGCCGAAGCGGTTAACACTTAAAAAAATATATTCAGTACCTGTGTAGAAGTTAAATACCAAAGTAGAATTAAGAAGTGAATGAAAACGACTCTTAAGTGGAATCTCCCCAGAAAATTATTCCTGCTGGACTTTTGTTACTGAGAGAGGAAAGACTTCAGCTCAGACTAGACTCATCTGCCTTTTGTAAACAGCCACTGTTTTGCTACTTTTTGAAAAGCGAGCAGTAAAGGAAGCAAACTGGCTTCCCCGAGGAGGGCATCCTGAGATGGTAGGACTGCCACCAAAAAGGCGTTCTGGGGCAATCTGCTCTGCTGAACCTCCAGCGGCAAAGGAGAGACAGAAAGATCTGGGAGGGGCTGTGGCTCAGTGGAAGAACATCTACTTGGCATGGAGAAGGTCCCAGGTTCAGTGCCTGGTATCTCCAGTTAAAGGAACCAGGCAAGCAGGTGATGTGAAAGACCTCCACCTGAAACCCTGGAGAGCCACTTCCATGCAATGAGAACCTTCCTTCCTTCCTTGGCATAGTGCAGAATAGTTGTTTTGAGAGAAAAAAATTACCTTCTTTTATAGGACTTCAGTGGAACAAGTGCAGGAAAGAGTTTTCACTTCCGATTCTTTCGATCAGCTTGGCCTCCATCCCCACTTGGTGAGTTATTTTCTTTCTTGGTGCTCTGTACAGCATCTAGCACTCAGCACAAAATTAACTTTTCACGTCTGTAGCTCCTCTTAGTGTACCATGTGGCCAACTGCCAAACTTGGGACTGGGTGCGACGTCTGGAGAATCTCAGTTTATAATGAACTAGAAAGCTAACTTTCTAATACTGTTGGACCCAGTGAACTCCCGCAGTACAGGGAGTTTATTTTCTCTATTTTTATAGTATCTACTTTTAGCAATAACATGATTTTGATACCCTTTTGTTGGGTGTCATGTGCTTTAGGCTGCCACGGTGGTACAAAAACGGCCTATAATTCTAGACCCGTACGTCTAATGCTGTCATATTTTCCATCAGGTTTCAACCATAACATCTGTTTTGGGAATGTCTAGTATGACCAGGTGAGTCTTCTCCCATATACAAAACCTGATTAAGTAAAGTAAGGCTTTTGGTTGATATTCCATATCTTTGGATCAGAGACGGCTTCTTTGTTGAACAGTGGGATACTGGAATGAAATGTGGTATGCACGTATTCAGGATTCTCTTCTGCGTATCGGGATCAAATACAAGTTTGGCCCTCCTTCCTTAAGGGGTTTAAGGAAATATGTAAAACGAGCATGGAGATATCAGCATGGAAGCGGGCATGTATAGTTCCAGCAGAAATCTCTGGGTGAACTGTAAGCTTGACCCAGACACCTCTTTTGAGCATGATGCTCCAATTTCACATTGGAAGCGAGGTTTCTTGAGTGTCGAGCTGCACTAGTAATGTTCTGCAGTAGTGGAGTAGAGTAGTGCTGTTGGCGGCTGTCTGCCTTCTCCGTGTCTGCTGGGAGATTTGGTGCAACTAATTTCACTGGAATTCTGATGGATTAGCTGGGTGGAGCGTTGGCTTGTGCGTGCCACCATGAGCAGGGCAGGAGATTGCTCATCATTTCACTAGAAGGCACTACAGGTAGAGAGTATCCCTTATCCGGACATCCCATATCTGGATTGATCCACACTATTCCAATATACTGAAAGATCTGAAATACGGACCACTTGGCCCCAACCAGTCCAGATAAGGATACTCAACCTGTACCAGGAACGGTGGCTTTTTATAGGGTGGAGGGAGGTGTGGCTAGCCTTTCCAGCTCTTGCATTGGACAGAACTCCAAGGTGTGTGTTTGGCTGTTGAGGCTTTGAGCTGTAGTCAGTCTGGCCCTTAGTAAGCCTTGAGGGAGCCTCCGAGGCGGAGGAGAGCTTGAGGCCAGGGAGGTTTGTGGGATTGGTGGAACTTGCCTTGACACAGGCAAGGAGACCATCTTGACCTCTTCTCTTTTGCGGAGGGATTTTTGTTTCTGTAGGTGTTTCGAAATGACAGAGGCCCAAAGGTACACCGTGCAAGAGGTCAACAGCAAGAATTCAAAGAGTTTAGCAAAAACTGTGTAGAATTTATGAACAGTGAAATGCAAAAAACAAATTTGTATCACGATATGACAGACAGTTCCTCAGTCCCTCAGTATCAAATGTGTGGAAAAACTGTTTACAGTGTCACACTTCAAAAACTGCATTCATAATAAGTGATCATTCTTAACAAAGTCTTAATTCTTAAGAGTCACGCAGCAAAATTACAACCACAAGGCAGGAATGCCAGCTGAACGGTAGTTCCCGTTTCGTTTTCTTCTTCAGTCAATGGGGCCCATATCTATTGAAACCAAAATTTTCCAGCAGAATCAGAGTATAAATAGGGTTGCCAGCTCTGGGTTTGGAAATACCTGGAGATTTTTGGGGCGGAGACTGAGGAGGGCTGGGTTTGGAGAGGAGAGGGACTTTTAACGCCATAGAGTCCAATTGCCAAAGCGGCCATTTGTTCCAGGTGAACTGATCTCTATCGGCTGCAGATCATTCATAACAACAGGAGATCTCCAGCCACCACCTGGAGGTTGGCAACCCTATAAATAAGAAACAACTGGGCTCCTAGAGCTGGTAAATGTTATCTGTTAAGTGCGTTGTCGGTCATATTGTGACACAAATTTAATTATTTTTTGTATTTCACTTCATAAATTTTACACATAATTTTTGCTAATTCTTGTTGTTGACCTCTTGTACTGTGTACCTTTGTCTCTCTGACATTTTGAGGTCTTCTTTTACCTTTCTTTAACTTGGAGTTTTGCAGTGTTTTGCAGTGGGCCTCTTCATCATTTCTAATGTATTGCCGTCTGGAGTAGGTTAAGCTAGGTACTCAAACCAATTGAGCGCCTTGAAGATGGCCACTGGCCACTGCAGAAAACTCCCTGCTCTTCCATTTCATGATTGATTGATTTAAAAATGTCAATCGCCTGCCCTACATGAAAGCCCGCCAGGCCCCCTAGCCAGGATGCTCTTAATCAGTTGACTCCTTATGAATTTGTTTTTTCTGCCCTTTTCCCTCCTTTACTGAACAAACCCTGTGAAGTGTTCAGAAGCAGACCATTCCCGTGCTGATGCAAGGCAAAGACGCTCTGGTGAGATCGCAGACTGGTTCCGGTGAGTTCGCGGCTGCTCTGATTGATAGCTAGAACAGAAGGGGAGGCAGGAGGGCGGTTCGGCGTGAAACAACTGCAGGGCCTCCACTTACTAGCTAAGTGTCTAGAAACCTGTGTTGCTCCGTTCACACCTTGAGGAAACAGTCTCCTTTTCTGAGGTGGGCTTGTTCTTAAAAAGAAAGACAGGTCTTTTAGGCATGGCTGTGTCACTCGCCGTCACCCCTCCGACGACTTCGGGTCTTTGTTGATTATGCACGCCGTTTCCGACCATCGGAGGCCACTTTGCTCTCCCCCTGCCTTTCCCCGTGTTTTGTCTGCATTTTCAAATTTGAGTTAAAACAGGTCCCTGAAAACGCGGGCAAAACATGGGGAAATGTAGGGGGAGAGCGAGGCAACCTCCGATGGTCAGAAACGGCATGCATAATCAGCACAAAGACCTGAAGTCGTCAGAGGGGTGACGGCGAGTGAAACAGCCTTGCATAAAAGACCAGAGAGAGAGAGAGAAAATGGGACTCTTATTACTTATACAAAGCTGCCTTTGCACTGGTAGGACCTACTCAGATCGGGAGTAGCTCTCAATTATTCTGACTTTTCTCCTTCTCCGCCTCTAACTGCCCATACAGGGGGTTGAAATTTGGTCTCCTTGTTGTTTTGAATTATGTTACTTCTTGTCTGGTCTGATGTTTTAATGCAGAATATATTTATTGCATATGTTAGCATAAATTGCCTAGAACCCCTTGAGGAGGAATTAATAAATAAAATAAAAATGGTTGAAGCTGGTGTGTCTCAGAACCAGCTGAGAGGCAGGGGCACCTAATACTTTTCCACAGACCCTGGATTGTCAAATCAGATTGCTCAGTTCTTCTGAGTGTGTAAACTGACCCTGTAGTATTGTCTGAGGTGGCCAAGTAGTTAGTCCAGGCCTGTAATGTCTCTCCAGAATTAATAGTGGCAGAAAGGTGGGAAGGGCTGCTCAGCTCAGAGGCTAGCGTTAGTTGGGGCTGAGGGGAAAGATATATGAACACAAAATTTCCTGGTCAGGCTTTCTTTCTTTATTTATGAAATTTGTATCCCGATTTTCTACCCTTACAAGGGCCACCAAAGCAGCTAACAATTTAAAATGTACATGATAAAATTACATTTTAAAACCATTAAAATCAACCCTCTCCAAATACACATCATTAAAACAATAAAAAATAAGACTTAAAATACATACAAAACATAAAAAAGCATTTAAAACATTAGTTAGGAAGGAGGGACCATCGAGGAAATGCCAAACAAAACAAACAAAACTAGCTGGCGGAAGACAGCAACAGAAGGGGACAGATGAATCTCCCTGGAGAGAGAGTTCCAGAGCTTTGGTGCCGTGACCGAGAAGGCCCTCTTCCGGGTTACCATCCGCCTAATCTCAGAAGGTGGGGACACCTGAAGCTGGGCCTCCAAAGATGACCATAGCGGTCAGGCGAATTAATCTTGCTCAGTATGGTCCCTGCTGACAGTTAGTGACCCATCTGAGTCTTGATTTTTGTGATTTTGTGGATGGCCGTCTGTCGGGAGCGCTTTGATTGTGGGATCCTGCATGGCTGGGGGTTGGAGTGGATGGCCTTTGTGGTCTCTTGCAACCTTCTGTGATTTTGATCAGAGCAAGGCCTTGAGAGGCTGAGGTCAACCTGGGGCCTCTGCATACGAAACAGATTCTTTCCCACGGAGCCACAGCCCCTCCTCTGGAAAGAGAGAGAGGGAGATCAACTAAAGGTTCAGAAGGCACAGTGTATCTGTCCCTCCTTCCAAGCTCCAGACGCAGCCCCAGATAATCTTCATAAAGCCCCTGATTGCAGGTGGGTGGGGAAAATGCCCCTCTCCACATGCAGTTATGGGAATGGATACTTGAAATCTGAAGTCTCCCATTTTAAAAAAATAAGTCAAAGTTGTTGTTTTTTAATTCTCCCTCTGCTCTTCCAAAGGTAAAACACTTGCTTATGGGATCCCTCTTATTCAATCCTTGCAAAGAATGGAGCCAAAAATAAAGGTAGGAATGCTGAAATTGGATTTTACTCTCTAAAATCCAGCACTTGATGTTTGTATCGTGCTTTCCTTTCGTTTTTCTATATCTTAGTCATCCTTACAAGACCTCCATAAAGTAGGCCTGAAATATTTCCAGTAAGCATTCAGAGGAACTGCTGAGGTCTTCTATGGGAGTAGCTGCTCCGTTTTTCCCCAAGGAGAGTCAAATTAAGAGATCTTGCGGTGGGGGGGTATCCAAAATTCCCCTGCCTTAGTTGCCTCGGAGGACTTATGCTTTCTGAAGGGGTTACCATGCTGCCATTTTGTGCCCTCCTACTGTGGAGATGGGAGGGGGCGTAGCTCAGTGGTAGAGCATCTGCTTGGCACGCAGAATGTCCCCGGTTCAATCTCTGGCATCTCCAGTTGAAAGGATCTGGTAGTAGATGATATGAAAGACCTCAGCCTGAGACCCTGGAGAGCTGCTGCCTGTCTGAGAGCCAGCGTGGTGTATTGTTTAAGAGTGGCAGACTAATCTGGAGAAGTGGGTTTGATTCCCCATTCCACCACATGGGCAGCAGACTCTAATCTGGTGAACTGGGTTTGTTTCCCCACTCCACATGAAGCCTGCTGGGTGACCTTGGGCTAGTCACAGTTCTCGCCGAAGTCTCTCAGCAAGGTGTCTGTTGCGGGGAGAGGAAAGGAAGGAGATTATAAGCCGCTTTGAGACTCCTTAAAGGTAGAGATACTGTGGACTGCCAAAAAAAAAATATCAGTGGGTTATACATCAAATCAAGCCTGAACTGACCCTAGAAGCAAAAATGACTAAACTGAGGCTATTGTACTTTGGTCACGATATGAAAAGACCAGAGTCACTGGAAATGACAATCGTGCTAGGAAAAGTGGAAGGCAGCAGGAAAAGAGGAAGACCCAACGAGAGATGTATTGACTGTAAAAAGGAAGCCACTGCCCTCAATTTGCAACACCTGAGCAAGGCTATTAAGGATAGGACGTTTTGGAGGACATTGATTCATAGGGTTGCCATGAGTCGGAAGCAACTTGACGGTACTTTACACACACAAAGGTTGAGAAAAGCGAGGCATAGAAACCAACTCTTCTTCTGTCTAGAGTAGACAGTACATACCAAGTGTCTGATTCAGTATCAGATAGGTTCGTGTGGGTTTATCATTCTCTGGGAATCCTTTTTTGCATCACAGCAATGAAGAGTGTGGCTACTCAAAGGGACTGCATATAAAGAACTGCAGAGAGTTAGAATAATCTCATTACCCCTGCTGCTGGGTTTGGTGATGTTCTGCTGAGTCTCATTTGGCCTCTCATTCTGCCTTCTTCTCCCTCATTTCCACAGCGTAGTGATGGGCCTTACGCCGTTGTCCTGGTCCCAACCCGAGAAGTAAGTTGCTGAAGATCTGCTGGTCGTAAGGCCCTAATGATGCTGGTTGCATGGCTAACTGGGCTCGAGAAAATGAGACTCTCCCTTTCAAGTGGAAGTTCAGAATCTTGAGTTTTTGTGGCCCAGGCCATGGAGGGTGCAGCCTTGCCTTTTGGAAGTAGAGAGTGGCCCATGAAAGCACCAAGAGCAAGCATGTTATTTTTATTTGATTGGCTTATTTATGTATATCCCACCTTTCTCATGGAGACTCGAGTGATGTGGTCGATTAGCATGATACATCTAATAAGCAATGCAATAGGACTATGATTACAAAAATCAGAAACAATTAGACCTGATACATTGTATAAGAAATTGCATTGCAAAAAAGCATAAAGTACAGCAAGATACTACATACAATAAAGAGATCATACTAACTAGGGTTGCCAGGTCCCCCCACGTCACTGATGGGGGTAGGGGAATCTTAAAGGTAAAGGTCCCCTGTGCAAGCACCAGGTCATTCCTGACCCATGGGGTGACGTCACATCCTGACGTTTACTAGGCAGACTATATTTATGGGGTGGTTTGCCAGTGCCTTCCCCAGTCATCTTCCCTTACCCCCAGCAAGCTGGGTATTCATTTTACCGACCTTGGAAGGATGGAAGGCTGAGTCAACCTTGAGCTGGCTACCTGAAACCAACTTCCGTCGGGATCGAACTCAGGTTGTGAGCAGAGCTTGGACTGTAGTATTGCAGCTTACCACTCTGCGCCATGGGGAATCTTACCTGGGTTAAAATGAGGCCTAGGCCTGATGATGTCTCTTCTGGAAGTGACATCATCACATCCCCAATGACAAGGGAGATGCTCTGGTATTTGGGTAAAAACTCTATGGTAGAAGCAGCTTTTACCTTATAGTTTTGCCCAAATACCAGAGCGTCTCCCTTGCCGTCGTCAGTGTGATGCTGTCACTACCAGAAGTGACCTCATGCTGGTGCCATTGAGGCCTTGGCCTTATTTTAAGTCTGGTAAGACTCCCACTGGACGGCGCCAGGGGAAGGGGCCCCAAGCGGAGTCTGATACTGAATCCCCCTGCGAGGATCTGGCAACCCTTCACTAGACACAGGGGCATAGATTACAGCCCTGGTCCCTTTCTAAAGGTGCCTTCCTGACCCATTCCATTATATGTGTGTTATGTGTTTGTGTGTAGCCCTGTTACTATTACTGGCCTTGTTGGAGAGCCATTGAGGTCGGCGTTCTGTGAACCAGAGTCATTTTTACAGGACCCAGTGGGACCCTGACCTCGAGTCACCTGACCTTGGTGGGACTGGTAGCTGCAGTAGCATCCTCTGGCTGCCTGCTGTGGTGAGGCCGGAGCACACGACGGAGGTCAGGCCAGCTGGGCCTTCGGCTTGCAATCTGCCACGGCAGGACAGAGGGTGGGGCCCTGGGACCCCGGCCCCGGAGCCCTCAGTTCAGAGCCCTCTGGTCACAGAGGACAAGTTGGGTCGGGGCCCACTCAACCTGTGCTCTGTGTCAAAAGAGGGTCAGCGTTATGCTAAGGAAAGCAGTGCTCAAAATGACCCTGTCTGTTTTATTCTTCTGATCCAACCTTTTGCTTTCTGCAGCTGGCCCTCCAGAGCTTTCAGACTATCCAGAAACTGCTGAAGGTGAGGATCGGTTCAGATTTTCTGTTGGGTTCCACCCCTGCAGCTGCCGTCTGGCAAGACATGCAGTGGGGTGTAGATCTGGAAGGCCATTGCAGGGCAGCAGTTTCATTGTCAAAAACCTTTATTGGCATAAACAACATCCGCTGAGAACTTAATTGTACAGTTTCACTCAACAAAGTTCACCTCTTCCTGTTTACAATAGTGTTCACGAATCCTCATTGCTTGTTGCAAAAACATGGCCACATAGTCACTTGTGGCCACATCCTGGGAAGACATAAGAAAGGCACAAGGGTTCTTGTGAGGGGATAAAATGGAGGAGGGTAGAGCCATGTTCCTCTCCCAGAGCCCCTTGGAGGAAGGGGGGGGGGGTAAAACCGCAGAAGTGTGTTTGAACCCCTACTCTGAGAGGATCCAGTCTAGGGAGGTCAGCTGGCTCCAGTGAGGCTCTCGGGCAGTGGGGTTTATTTATTAGATTTTTATCCCAGCCACAGCCAGGATCAGGGTGGCTGCCAACAAATCAACATGCAAATACAATAAAACCATAAAATGCAGAATCCAATAAGTATCCATTTAACAATTCTAAAAACAACAGTAGTTAAAATTCCAAGATGGCGTTCGACAATAGAGTGCAGCCACCGCTGCCTGACATAGAAGTAGAAGAGTTGGTTTTTATACGTCGACTTTCTCTACCACTTAAGGAAGAATCAAACCGGCTTACTATCTCCTTCCCTTCCCCATAATAGACACCCTGTCGGGTAGGTGGAGCTGAGAGAGCTCTAAGAGCTGTGACTAGCCCAAGGTCAGTGTGGTTTAGTGGTTAACAGTGGTGGAAGAAGAGTTGGTTTTTATACCCTACTTTTCTCTACCTTTTAAGGAGAATCTAACCGGCTTACAATCTCCTTCCCTTCCTCTCTCCACAACAGATACCTTGTGAGGTAGGTGGGGCTGACAGAGTTCAGAGAGAGCTGTGTAGCCCAGGGTCACCCAGCTGGCTTTATGTGGAGGAATGGGGAAACCAACCTGGTTCAGCCGATTAGCATCCGCTGCTCATGTGGAGGAGTGGTGTGTCAAACCCATGTGGAGGAGTGGGGAATCAAACCCGGCTGTCCAGATCAGAGTCCACCACTCCAAACCACTGCTCTTAACCACTACACCACACTGGCTCTCCTTTCCCCTGTAACTAAGGCCCCTCCCCACTGGAGAAAGTTGGTCACCAACAATAGAAGAAAGGTGGGCCGGGAGGCCTGGGATGGGTCCTGTCTTGGAAGGAGGCGTAAATTGGGGCAAAACCTCAGTGACAGCAGGTGTTGCAACCCCGGTCTGAGAGGGGTCTGCTCCCTGTGGAGAGCAGTAAAATCACCCCGGTTGGTGGAGCTCATAAGCGGGTCTCCTTCAGGGGTGAGTGAGCCACCAGCTAAGGCAAAGTTTCTGAGTCCTTGTTTGCGGATTCCAATGGGACACGGTCTTCCCTCGAATGGCGGAGCTGGCTTCTGCTGAGTCTGAGCATCTCGCTCACCTGGCGGGAGCTCTTCAGTGTCTTGGGCAGGTGACGGTCTCTCCCAAGAGCTACTGTCCATTTAAGCATGGCTGTTTCCTCACAGTCGCGGCACTGATTACTTCAGGGCTTTGCTTTTGATTGTGCTTGCATTTTCCAACCATCAGAGGTTGTCTCGCTCTCCCTGCATGTTTCTGCAAGTTCTTCCCGCGTTTTCTGGATGCTGGCTAAACATGAATCCAGAAAACGCGCGAGGAGAGCGAGGCGAACTTTGACGATTGGAAAATTCAGACCAGCGTGGTGTAGTGGTAAGTGGTGGAAGCTGATCTGGGGGACTGGGTTTGTTTCCCCACTCCTCCACATGAAGCCAGCTGGGAGATATTGGGCTAGTCACAGCTCTCTTAGAGCTCTCTCCGCCCCACCTACCTCTCAGGGTATCTGTGGTGGGGAGGGGAAGGTGATTGTAAGCCGGTTTGATTCTCCCTTAAGTGGCAGAGAAAGTCAGCATATAAAAACCAACTTTTACAATAAGAGTTGTTCAACAGTGGAATCAGCTACTTAGGGAGGTGGGGAGCCCCTCCTCACTGGCAGTCTTTAAGCAGAGGCTGGACAAACACTTGCCAGGGATGCTCTAGGCCAGTGGTTCCCAAAGTGGGCAGCATCACCCCCTGGGGGGCAGTGGGATTACCTAGGGGGGCACTAGAGGTGGGCCCCTTCAACTGTGTTGTTGGATAGGGTAGGGGGTGCTGGAGTTCAGTTTGTGGAACCAAGGGGGCAGTGGCCCAAAAAGTTTGGGAACCACTGCTCTAGGCGGATCCGGCATTGGGCTTGGACTAGATGGCCTGTATGGCCCCTTCCAACTCTATATTCTATGATTCAGGAAACAGATGAAGGCCTGAAGGATGGAAAGTTGCTGCAGGCTGTATTCAGCCAACCTGCCAACCCCTGTGTTCCCTGGCTCTCTGAACAGAGCCTGCGTTTTCCATGCTTTCCATCGCCAAAAAATCCCACTCACTGGCGCTCGCCGGCTGAAGGATCCCAGTGTCGTGTAGGAGATTCTGCGTATGTCCTCGGCTGCATGCTCAGTTCATGCTGGGCTCCAGCCAGGCCCCTTATGCCTAGCTGTATATGGGGCACATGCCTGCTTACCCAGTACTCCCCTGCAGTGGCGCAGTGCCAGGAAAGATGGGTAATGGCGGCAAGCTGCTGCCTTTCAGGGAAGCTTGTCTCCTGTCATCGGTTTGCTCATCGGGGAGCCCCGGGGTTCCTCAGATTAGAGCACAGTTTATCGTTTTAGCCCAATGTTTTTTCCCCAAGTTTCACTCTTTCTCCCCTTTCCTCTCCTGCTCCGTTTAGCCCTTTACCTGGATTGTGCCCGGCGTGCTGATGGGAGGAGAAAAGAAGAAATCGGAAAAGGCCAGGTGGGACTCCAGCTTCACAAGCCCGCCTTTTCTCTTCTCAAGCTCTGTCTCTCTCCCTTTCTGCTCCAGCCCCTTTCATCTGTCACTGTCTCCCGGAGTGCCTTTTGGAGTGGGGAGGGAGGCTGGTGACTTTGGATCAGGCTGTGAGCACCCCCCGTCGGAGATCTTACAGCAAGCGGACAGCTCGGGCAGCGGGGAGTGTGTTCACATCTCTCTAGTTTTAAAATGTTGATGAGCTTTCTTAGCAGATGATCCCTGTCGATGCCTGTAAAGTTCCTTCTCTCCCAGCCTCCCCGTCTGCCTCTCCTTCCAGATCTCTTGCAGGCATTTGTGTTTGTGAGCAGACAGTTGAAGGGCCTGCAGAAGAATGCGGGTCTCTTGGAGAGGGACATTTTTAAGAAATATTTTTGCTTCTGGAATTTAATGCAGTCTGAACATCCCATCAAAACAGAGTTGGGCAATTAGAAAGCTGCTTACAACCAAATAGGAAAGCCCATGGGGTTCACTGGTTAGAGTGTCGGAGTAGGGTTTAGGCGATCCAGGTTCAAATCCCCACTTTGCCATGGGACCTTGCGGGTGACCTTGGGCCAGTCACACACATTCAGTCTAACCTACCTCGCAGGGTCATTGTGAGGATAAAATGAAGGAAAACAGAGTAAGCTGTGGCTCAGTGGAAGAGCCTCTGTTTTGCATGCAGAAGGTCCCGGGTTCAACCCCAAGCATCTCCATTTAAAAGGACAAGGTAGGAGGGATGAGAAAGGCCTCAGCCTGAGACCCTGAAGAGCTGCTGCCGGTCTGTGTAGACAATACTGACCTCGATGGACCCATGGTCTGATTCAGTGTAAGGCAGCTTCGTGTGTTTTCATGGTCTGAAGCAGGAATGTGGGGTACAAGGCAGCTGGTTTGAGATTTCCACTGGCCCATTGCACAACTATCCATCCTTCCGTCCCATTTTTGTGAGCTTTTTTTGTCTCTCTTTGCTTTAAAACAGGCTGCGCAAAGGAATCAATATACTGATTGCCACTCCTGGTCGCCTGGTGGATCACATCAAGTCCACTAAATGCATTCATTTCCACCAGATCCGGTGGCTGATCCTGGACGAGGCCGATAGGTAAGGAGATCTGCCAGTAAGGAGGCCGGAGCATCTTCTCTCCTACCCCTCTTGCATGCAACACATTGGCGGCAGAGGGGGCTTCTGAATAGCATGAGGCTTGGGTGCCTCCTCGCCAGGGTGGTGTAGTGGTTAAGAGCAGTGGTCTCTGATCTGGAAAACCAGGTTTGATTCCCCACTTCTCCACATGAGTGGCGGACGCTAATCTGCTGAACCGGATTGGTTTCCCCACTCATCCACATGAAACCAGCTGGGTGACCTTGGGCTAGTCACCGCTCTCTTAGAGCTCTCTCAGGCCCACCTACCTCACAGGGTGTCTGTTGTGGGGAGGGGAAGTGATTGTAAGCCGGTTTGATTCTTCCTTAAGTGGTAGAGAAAGCTGGCAAATAAAAACCAACTCTTCTCGCCTCGTGCTCTGGGTGATCACGCCCTCTGCTTTCGCCAGGATCCTGGACCAGGGTTTTGAGAAGGCTGTTGCTGCGATCCTGAATGCTGTCAACGCGGACAATGAGAAGCGACAGAACGTGTTGCTGTCAGCCACGCTTACGGACGGTAAGCGACATGCTGGTGGCCATCTTTTCGTTGATGTGACTGCTGGGGACGTTCTTAGATGGGTTACTGAAAGGTGTAAACTTAGCTCTGAATCTGAAAAACGGATCTTCTTATCAGACACGGATTTATATGTTACCTACAGAATGTCACTGTTTGCCCTGGCAGCAAACAGAATAAGAGCCAGAGTGGTTTTAAAGAGAGTAACTATTTATAATTTTTTAGAAAGAACAATTTTTTTAATTTAAAATTTTTATTTTCAAAAAAATAAAGGAGTGGACATTTTAAAAAGGGTTGGGCATGATGGGGGATTACAATAATGCTTCACAAGTCTTATCTACTGTTCAGTTATATTGACAAAAATATGTATGTCTACCCTGGGTGTGAATATATCTTATATCCCGAAAAATTCTAAAGTTTACTGTATTTATTGTCCATTTCTGTATTTTTATTAAACTTAAAACAAAAAACATTTTAATAACACAATTTTGATATTCTCCATATCAAACTCCTCATAACTTATACTGTTCTCACGTAAGCATAATAGAGCCTCCAGTTTAAAATAATTTTTACCTGGTCCTGAGAACAATTTTTTAATTTAAAATTATTTATATTGTGTGGTAAATTTCTGTCAAATGCTCTCTCAGCCCCACCTACCTCACAGGTTGTCTGTTGTGGGGAGAGGAAGGGGAAGGTGATTGTGAGCCGGTTTGATTCTTCCTTAAGTGGCAGAGAAAGTCGGCATATAAAAACCAGCTCTTCTTCTTCTATGTCATTGGCCAGAGGTGGAAGAGAAATGGGGATGGCAGTTTATTTATTTATTTCCAGCTCCAGTGCAAAAAGAGTGCCTGTGCAGATGAGAATTTTGGCGTAAATTTATTTATTTATTGGGTATTTTATCCCGCCCTCGTCCCCGGCTACAGCCGGGCTCAGGGCAACTACCGACAAGTGTTAACATATGAATACAATAAAAACCATAAAATACGAAATCCATAGAAAGTTGGTAACCGACAATAAAATAAAAAGGGGGGGTTGTACTCTCTACCTCTCAGGGGGGGACTACTTGGATCTAGCTATCAGCCAGTGGCTGTGAGCTGCTGACTGTTCAATTTTCTCCTACGCTGTGAACTCCCTAGCCCTCATTCCCACATTTCCAAAGCCATAGGCTTACCTTACAGAGGTGTGGTAGAGATTTCTGAGTGATTCTGTGTGAAGTGCTGAATACATTTGGAATCTGCTCTGTCTGTGCTAAATATCATCATATATCAGATTCCCCTAACTTGCAGATCAAAACAAATCTACACTAGGACTGAAGTTTCTGTAAAACTGGGAATTCTGAAAACTTCAAAGGGGGTTAAAACACACACACACACCCAAAAAAGAGGCAGCAATGACTGCAAATCCACAGATGGCACCAGGGAGAAAAGAACTTCAGGTGGGATTTTGGGTTTGGCTACAGAGACCCAAAATTGGTGCCCAACAATAGAAGAAGTAAGCAGGTAGGTTTAAGGAGGGAGTATGAGACAGTGGTGGGGGGAGAATATAAGAGTGGGGGACTGCTTTATTTGGGGGGAGCAAGGAAAAAGGGGGGGAGCACAAGTGGCAGGTGGGATTTAGGAGGGAAAGGCTGAACATATGGGAGCAGTATTCAAAACAGATTCACTTTTTGTAAATATTTAAAAGAGTGATGGTGGATGACTTTGGTTTCTTTTGGTCTCTTCAAGCGGGTGGAGTTTTTCATTCAGCCGGGAAGTGAAGTTTTGCCTTTGTGTGTGTTTGCAACAGGAGTTGCGAGATTAGCCAATATCAGCTTGCACGATCCAGCCTGCATCTCCGTCGTGGAAGAATCGGGGGGCTCGAGTGCTCCCGAGGCAAAAGCGTGCCTAGCGGAGGCTGTTGGGGCCCCTCCCGCAAGGGTGGAAGGTGACGGTTTTGCCGTGCCGGAACAACTGCAGCAGCATGTCACGGTGGTCCCAAGCAAACTGCGGCTTGTGACGCTGGCCGCATTCATCCTCGGGAAGTGCAAGGTGAGTCTCCCTACTAGGGGACAGTTTTAATTTTTTTCATTACATTTTTACCCTGCTCTCCTTTGCCAAAGGCCGGGCTCAGTGGCAGAGCATCTGCTTTGCATGCAGAAGGTCCCAGGTTCAATCCCCAGCATCTCCAGTTAAAGGGAGTAGGCAAGGTCCCAGGTTCAATCCCCAGCATCTCCAGTTAAAGGGAGTAGGCAAGTAGCTGATGCAAAAGACCTCCGCCTGAGACCCTGGAGAGCTGCTGCCAGTCTGAGCAGACAATGCTGACTTGGTCAGACCAAGGGTCTGATTCAGTATAAGGCAGCTTCATGTGTTCAAGGCAAATTGCAGGTTCTAAAAAGGAATGTGTATGTGGAGGTGTGTGTGTGAATGTGCCCCTATTCCTAGGAGCCAAACCCTCTTCAGACGATTCTTTAACCCAATTGGAACGAAGACCCTTAAATATCACACATTGATTTAAGTTGTGGGAGGATTTGAATGAGCATCTTGTGCCAGGCAAGCAAGAAAGACTAGAACTGAAAGCTTAGCTTTGGCTGTCCCATGAGCTTTCATGGATAAGCACTTAAGTTAATATGGCTTCCTGCCCTCTCCTTTTAAAAACAACTAAAAATGTATTTTCAGGTTGGATAATGTGCCATGTGCTGTGCTCTGTGGAGTTTTGTTTCTTTATGTGTGCCGCATCCACACAGCCTTGATCTTGTATCTGTGTGTGTCCGTTATCCCCACAGTTTGAAAAACGCAACAAGGTGATCATCTTTTTCTCCAGCTGTGAGCAGGTGGAGTTTCATCACATGCTCTTCCGCAAAGTCCTGGCCGAGGGACAGGAGGTGGAAGGCTTGGAGCCTCCTCTCTTTCCCCCTTCCCCTGTGACGTTCCAGCGTCTGCACGGTGACATGAAGCAAGAGGTGAGCCAGAGGAGGGTGGGGGTGATAAAAAATTTATTGGCTGAAAAGGTTAGAAGAAGAGTTGTTTTTTATAAGCTGATTTTCTCTACCTTTTAAGGAGAATCAAACCGGCTTACAATCACCTTTTCTTCCTCTCCCCACAACAGACACCTTGTGAGGTAGGTGAGGCTGAGAGAGCTCCAAGAGAACTGTGACTAGCCCAAGGTCACCCAGCTTCATGTGTAGGAATGGGGGAAACCAACCCGGTTCACCAGATTAGAGTCCGCTGCTCATGGGGAGGAGTGGGGAATCAAACCCGATTATACAGATTAGAGTCCACCCCTCCCAACCACTATACCTCTTTTCCTTTCCTCCTCCCACTTTTGAGAAATGTTTCCGAAGATTCTGTTTGGTGCTGCAGGCTCCCCCCCCCCCCCCCAAAATGCTTGTTCTTATCCTGGTCTTATCCCCAAACGACTCGGGATTCTCAAGCTTACAGTCGACACTGTTCTGGCAGTGAGCTTACACGTTTCTTCTCTCCCCCATTTTATTCTCACAACAACCCTGTGAGGTAGGTGTGTGACTGGCCCAAGGTCACCTAGCAAGCTTTCATGGCAGAGTGGGGGACTCCAACCTGGGTCTCCCAGATCCCAGTTTGACACTCTAACCCATACACCATGCTGGGAATGAACTGGTTGACCCCTGTAGGAAGGGAAAGGAAGAGGGGAGTGGACCGGTGGCTCGGGAACTCTTCCACAACGCTCTCCTTAACCTTGACGAGGCCTGGCTGCGTTTCCTTGTGGCACCGCAGACGGTGAACAAAACAGCCCTTTGCCCTACAGCGAGAGGTGAAGGATCGGCTGTTTGTTCCCGTCCTGCCGAGCCCCGGAACATGTGCCTTGCGTGCCCTTGCATCCTGGCCTCTCTTCCACCCGCAAGAGGCGAAGCAGGGCGGGCCTGGCCCGACTCAAACCTGACCAGCTGTTAAGGCAACCAAAACACTGCTCCGAAGCTGGCACCAAGGGAAGGGTTTTGCCTTTTAGTACCCAGTGTGTAATTAGCACTCGATGTCTTCAAATTAAGAGCATTAATGGAGCTAAATTGCGGTTCCCATATGGTACTGCTGGGCACGGCGGCTGTCGCTGGTGAGCTGCTCTCTTATCCTGGTTCTGGCTGAGGGAGGATCTCATCTCTTTCCTTCCTGTGACACATCCTGGCTCATCTGGATAGTGAGGAGATCAGCCCTACCCTGGCACTAGGGTTGGCCACCAGTTTATCCTTTTTTAGCTGTTATGGTTTAGAAATTTATGTGCTTTACTAAGTAGCCAGCATGGTATAGTGGTTAAGAGCGGCGGACTCTGATCTGGGTTGATTCCCCACTCCTCCACATGAGCGGCGGAGGCTAATCTGATGAACTGGATTTGTTTTCCTGCTCCTACACATGAAGCCAGCTTGGTGACCTTGGGCTAGTCACAGAGATCTCTCAGCCCCACCTACCTCACAGGGTGTCTGTTGTGGGGAGGGGAAGGGAAGGTGATTGTAAGCCGATTTGATTCTTCCTTAAGTGATAGAGAAAGTCGGCATGTAAAAACCAACTCTTCTTCTAGCTTAGACGGTTGCTACGTAGTGAAACAGGTTGCTGCCCCAAAGATTTACCTTCTTCTGTCTTTTAGATAGCGTCAATCATTTTTAAAATTTGAATATTATAGTAACTGACCCTAAATATAGGAAGCCCTGACCTGGAAGGCCTAGGCTAGCCTGATCTCATAAGATCTTGGAAGCTAAGCAGGGTTGGTCCTGGTTAGTACTTGGATGGGAGACCACCAAAGGTGACTGAGGTTGCTATGCAGAGGCAGGCAATGGCAAACCACCTCTGTTTGTTAGGAGGGTCACCACAGTTATGTCTTCTCCTTCATCCCTTTCACATCCCAAAAAGCCACAGTAAATAAACACATAATATTACCCTCTCCCCACAATCAAGTTTTAATTAATGTACTTGTTTATATGTTGCCCTCAAGATACATAGCACTTCATGAACTAGAGTAAGTGAAAGTTAGGTCCCCATCCCAAATAGTTAGTCTGGAGCGCTAAACCACTCTTTTTTAGTTTGTATAATGTTCTCTTTCTTAGCCTCTACATATTGACAGAACCCAAAGATTTCATGAGCACAACACAAATCCTCCATAATCTTTGCATTTTTTCCATCTATTTGTTAATTTTATTTGCAAGCCCAAGTGACCCTTCTCTCTCTCCCCACCCCATCCCCCAGGAGAGGACAATTATCTTCCAGGACTTCCTGCAATCAAAGGCTGGTGTTTTACTCTGCACTGTAAGTTTCCAAACACAATTGAAGCCAATTTGTTTTGGCGTCTGGTAGGGAGGCGCATGGGACTAATTCTGAGTAAGAGTTGTCCACCATTTTCCGGAGGAGGGCAGCACAGCCCAGATTTTTAAATCCCGTGGCTGCAATGCAGTGCGGCTAGTCCTCATTATTACCCTGGCGGCAACCTGTGCTGTTATAAAAGAGCTGCAGTTTGCTCTTCAAGCCTCCTTCAAGGGCAGGTGGGCAGCCAGAGCGTCCCTTGCTGATGTTTCTCTGCTTCCTCTGATTGCCTTTTTGGCTTCTGACCTCTTGGCGCTTCAGGCTGCTGCATCAGTACACAATTTGCTCTCTAATCATACCAGCTGTTGGCCTGGGAAAGAGGCGCGTCTTGGTGATGGCTACTTACTGCGAATGTGTAAATTGCAGCAATCGGGAGTTATTAGGGCTGAGAAGCTCTGGCTGCCTCTGGTGGTTGTTGGACTGGCACTGTGTGGTTTTCCTTGCTTACATTCGGGCCTCTTCGGCGGGCTTCTTTTGATTGGAAAATTGCAAGTCTGTGTGTGTGTGAGTGTGTGTGTGTATAGCTAAGCATTGCCTTTCCGAATCAGATCATAAGTCCATGTGACCCAGCATGCTTCTAACTAGATGTGTCGGTGAAGCTGGCAAAAGCGGCAGCCTTCTGCTGTCGATTGTCCCCAGTGTCGGCATTCAGAGGTACACTGCCTCTGAACATGGTGGTTCCCTTTAGCTATCATAACTAACAGCCATTGACAGACCTATCCTGCATGATTTTGCCTAACCCTTTTTAGAAATAATTGATTGCCCTTGTCGCGCCTTGTGTCTGGGAGTTCCTAATTAATTTGTGGGTTTTTGTAAAGGCTTGCTTCCTTTTATCTGCCCTGAACCTACTGCTACTCCATGTCCTTGGGTATCACAAGCAATCAGCCTTCCGTCTTCCCACGCTTGTTGTTGGCTGGTCCTAGTAAGCACTGTCAGGGCACCTCTTGACAGGGGCAGATTGGCCATTGAAGAAGCAGAAGAAGAGTTGGTTTTTATATGCCAACTTTCTCTACCACTTAAGGGAGACTCAAACCGGCTTACAATCACCTTCCCTTCCCCTTCCCACAACAGACACCCTGTGAAGTAGGTGGGGCTGAGAGAGCTCTTAATAGAACTGTAACTTGCCCAAGGTCACCCAGCTGGCTTCATGTGGCGGAGTGGGGAAACAAATCCAGTTCACCAGATTAGCCTCCGCCGCTCTTGTGGAGGAGTGGGGAATCAAGCCCGGTTCTCCAGATCAGATGATTCCCCATTCCTCCACATGAGCTGCGGATGCTAATCTGGTGAACCGGGTTGGTTTCCCCACTCCTTCATGTGAAGCCAGTTGGGTGACCTTGGGCTAGTCACAGGTATCTTAGAGCTCTCTCAGCCCCACCTACCTGACAGGGTGTCTGTTTTGGGGAGGGGAAGGGAAGGTGATTGCAAGCCGGTTTGATTCTCCCTTAAGTGGTAAAGTCGGCATATAAAAACCAACGCTGCTTCTTCTACCCCAAAATGGCTGCCGCAGGGGTCAGAGCCAAATACTAAAATGGCTGCAGTGGGGGACGGAGCCAAAGGCTGAACCTCCATCCCCAGTTACACCAATGGGAAACCCTATCATTTGAATGAAAGAGCCAATAACAAGCCCTGCCTTACAATGGATTTGCCCACTTTCTGAAAAACGTGGCAGGCACCAAGGGAAGTATTGGCAGGAACACTGGGGACCCATCCTTCGTTAGAAGATAACAGGTGATCGCTGCCCATAATCCCGGCCACCCAGCTTTCTCCTAAGCCGTTTTTACTTTCCAATCCATCCCTGCCTTAGGAAGTGATCACCTCGCCTTATCTCATGTTATGGTTGCTGGGCTAGCTCTTCCTGGTTTTGTGAACGTATCTTGGGAAACAGAAAAGGTTATACTCACGTCAGGTATTTTAATATTTAAGGGGCCCTCTTTAGCAGAGGGCTGACCTTGTTTTCCTTCTCGCATTTCAAGAAGATGGTGGGAAACAGCCAGAAACTGGCCAGAAATTCAGGTTTTTGTGATGCCCGCAGAGTCGGAGGCAAGCTGGGCCAGCTCTGCCATGAAACAGGGTGGCAGGTGTGAGAGAATTCTGAAAGCGCATAATCCGTTTACTGTGTTCGGCCACCACATAGCGGCGGAGGGGGATTTTTTGTTTTGTCTCGGGCCTTCTTCTGAGAAATGTATGCGACCCACTCTTCAGACCTCCTCAAGAGTTTACGTCAGACATTTACAAAGATGCCTGCCTTCAGCCAATTTCTGACTGGGTCCACGTCTGTATTTGAACTGTTAAATCAACAGCAGCTTTCAAAAACCAAGGAATTGGCAATAGCCGTGTGTACGTATATATTCTTCTGCGAATGCCTTTCTCCTCCAGCAAAGTTTTTGCTTGGTTTTCTCGAAGAGGTCCCCCTTTTTAGAAGCAAGTGCAGCGAGGGAAGATCATTTTGGAGATGCGTTTGCTTGTTAAATCCGTCACGCTAACTCGTCTTGCCAGTTTTCTGGCGGGTGCGGCCAAACGCTTTCGCCCTCTGACAGCTTTCCGCGCTTCCCCCCTGCCTCCTCTGATTACGCAGTCCAATCTGTCACCCGGCCGACGGGGGTCCCTTCCCCGCTGATGGCTTTCCACGCTCGGCTGTAATGACTCTTGGCAGGCTGGGAAAGGCGCGAGAGCTCCTACCTCCTCTTGGCCCTCTCCGCCCTTCTCACTCCCCCTGTTTAGCTAAAGCACTTTGCGCGCTTCTTTTGGTAAATAAATGAGTCATTTTAATCCAACTGACAGCCTGGCACCTGAACGAGCTGCCTTCCATCTGTACTTCCAGGCCTCATGTCGGCTGCCAGTTGTCAAGACCGAGGCTTTCAAGGCCTCGCCGCCCAGTGCCTTTCAAAAACAACTTTATCGGATTTCTTTCCCCTAAATTGAGACCGCGGCGGACTTTGGGCGCTGCAGCTGGGTGTGAGGGCGGTTGTCCCCGGGTCCAGAGTTAAGAGAGCTTGTTCCCCAACAGGGGGGTCCCTGAAGTTGTTAGCCAGACCGCGGGCCAAAATGAAAACCGAAGCCTGAAATGCAGCAGGCGGAAAGGCCTGCTCTGTTCGGCAGGCACAGGGGCTCTGACTATTTATCCCCGGCTTGGCCAATCCAGAGGGTTGGTACTGCCTGCCAATCAGAGGGGCTGGTGTTGCACGCTGCTGTCCCCGCTCTGAAGGAAGGTCATCTTGAGCTTTGGGTGTTTCTCGTCCCATTGCTTGGAGAGGCAGGACTTAATTTTAAACTACTTCCTGACTCGGGGCGAGGAACGCCCACGCTTCCAGTTAGTCTCCTGCCTTGCTGGAGAGAGGACGCTCCAGCCATAGCTGGATTCGGCGGGCACAGGGGCTCTGACTATTTATACCCGGCCTGGCCAATCCAGAGGGTTGGTACTGCCTGCCAGTCAGAGGGGCTGGTGTTGCACGCTGCTGTCCCCTTCTTCTGCAAGGGGCTCTCTCAGGGCGCTCAGTAGGTCACTACGTTAGGCCCATCTCTTGGTCGTTTGGGTCCTTGGCAAGCCCCGAACCTGCTAATGCTGAAGCCCTGCCAAAGGTTTTGCAGCATCGGTTGCCTTCGTATCTTGGTACAGCAGGCCTTGTTGATTTGGCTCCCTTTCCTTAGCACAAAAGAATATGTGAGGGCCAGCACTGGGGCAACCAGGCCTCTTGACCCCAAATATCATTCTCAGTGGCTGGCCTGTAAAATGGGAGTTGGGTTTCCAACCTCCAGGTGCTGTGTAAATAAATAGTAACCGGCTCTTGCAATATATGCAAATTAGTGATGTTATTATTTACATGTGCAAACGACGATACCACTCAAGCAGCCTGCTAGGTGCAGAGAGGAACGAGACAGACAAAGCTGAGAAAATTTATTGCTTTATGAAGATAAGTATTTTGTGAGGCTTTTGGCTGAAGAAGCTGTTTTTAACAGCGAAAGCGTTGGTTTCATCCGGAGGACGCTCCCAGCTCCGTCTTGCTTCAGCTTCAATTATGCTTCAAAATTTTCATCTGAAAAAAGAAAAAGACTTTAAAAAACGATAAGTGTTTGTACTTACCTTGTAAAGTTGTTGTCAATTGAGATTGACTTCCTTTGAGTAGCAACCAGCTACTATAAGTACACCATTGTACTGCTTGTTGTAACTTTGTATGTTTTTGCACATGTAAATAATAACATCACTAATTTGCATATGTTGCAAGAGCCGGTTACTATTTATTTACACAGCTTGACCTGTTAGTTTTCGGTGCTTCTTTTTGCTAAACCTCCAGGTGCTAGCTGGAGATCTCCCGCTATTACAATGGGTCTCCAGCCAATAGAGATCAGTTCACGTGGAGAAAACGGCCACT
The DNA here is from genome assembly GCF_029931775.1 of Euleptes europaea. Lineage (NCBI taxonomy): Eukaryota > Metazoa > Chordata > Lepidosauria > Squamata > Sphaerodactylidae > Euleptes > Euleptes europaea. The sequence continues at coordinate 51,539,182 of NC_079325.1, read as the reverse complement.
TTGGCAGCTGGACTGTATGGCATTGAAGTCCCCCCTTCCCAAACCATGCCCTCCTCAGGCTCCGCCCCTAAAATCTCCAGGTATTTCCCAACCTGGAGCTGGCAACCCTAAATGGGAGGTATCTTTAATGGCTTGTCCACGGGAAGCCCAAAGCCCAATATCTGGGGCCTGATTATGGTTATGAGGGGGATATTAGAGTCACGAACATGTAGGGTTGCCAGGCATAGTTTGGCAACCAGCAGGAGACTGGAGGGGGCAGTTGTCAATGACGGCATGACGTTACTTCTAGGGGAACCCTGAAGTGACATCACGCATCTTTACGAATCACCAGAAACTCTGTGGTAAAACCGTAGAGTTTCTGGCGATTTCTTGAGAGCACTGACATCACTTCCGATGTTCCCTGGAAGTGACATCACGCCAACAGCCTTTTTTTATTTTATTTTTCTCCAACAGGAGCCAGAGGTGGGGGGACATGGGAACTTCATGGTTTGAGGCTGGGGCCTAGCTTAGAGATACTATTTTGTACTTCGTGCGAAGTCCTCTTCAGGATCCCTTTCAGGCACAGAAGTGAATAGCAATGAGCAACATCAGCCCCTGAGATTGGCAGGCAGTACGAAGCCTCTGAATTGGCCGTGCTTGATTATATATACTAGGAACCTGGCCTTTTACTGTCACTTCCTTTTCATCAAACTGGACCTTCTGCCCAGTAAGTGTCTGCATCCAGTTCAAGACTTACCTCTGGCTCCAGCTTTAGGGTTGCCAACCTCCAGGTACTAGCTAGAGATCTCCTGCTATTACAACTGATCTCCAGCTGATAGAGATCAGTTCACCTGGAGGAAATGGCCGCTTTGGCAATTGGACTCTATGACATTGAAGTCCCTCCCCAAATCCTGCCCTCCTCAGGCTCCGCCCCAAAAACCTCCTGCCGGTGACGAAGATGGACCTGGCAACCCTATCCATCAAGGTCAGCTAGGGTTGCCAACCGCCAGGTACTAGCTGGAGATCTCCCGTTACTACAACTGATCTCCAGCCAATAGAGATCAGTTCACGTGGAGGAAATGGCCGCTTTGGCAATTGGACTCTATGGCGTTGAAGTCCCTCCCCAAACCCCACCCTCCTCAGGCTCCGCCCAAAAAACCTCCCGCTGGTGGCAACCCTACCCAGCTTCCACGTTAACTTTGTGTCTGTTTGGGGAAAAGAACACCAGAAATTTCCCATTTACCTGAAATTCCGGCTTAACACCTGTTTTTGTTGTTGTTGTTTTGGCCATGACCTTCAGACAAATGAAATTATATTATTGATGTCTAATAGCTACCCTTAGAATTTAAGGTCCAGGAATGTGCCGAGGGGGGATTTAGATACACACTTGCAGTCATGACATTGCACCAGTAGAAATGGGGGTGCCAAAGTTTGGGGGGGGGGCGTGCGTGTGTGTCCGATTGTGACTGCGTTGGGGGGGGCTGCGGAGTGTTCGGAGGCAGCTGGCTATAATTGCGCCAGAAGAGCGGGAAGCCGGGGTGGCGAAGTGCTCTAACGAGTGATGATGCATTTGCATACTCATTACTGCTTAGCATGGTGTTGTGCATTGATCTGCTTAAACTAATAACCTCTTTTGGCAGTGTATCCGCTTCATCAAGTGGACTGGGAACAGGCGGCAGCTCCAGCCTATCGCTGCTGGGTGTAATAAATCCCCATTCTTACTTGCCGGCTCTTTAAAACTGAATCCAATATCTTGGCATAATAGCATCTAATAAGCTCAAGCGATCGGTCAAATCCAATTTAAATCCTTTTTTTTTTTTTTTTGGCACCACAAAAGGCAAGCAGAAGTGGAGCAAAGATTGGTTAAATTGGACTAGATTGGTTATTATGGTTAGCATGCAAAAAAAATGAAATTTCTTCTCTAGGCTATTGTTAATCACATGTAGTATAGGCATTCCACACACACCCCACCCCCTGCGTAAGTTGAAAGGAGACACTTTCAAAGTGAGGTGTATTAGAGTTGCAGAACCTCAGGTTCTGAAGCCACACATTCCAAATTCTGCCATTTTGGTGCTTTCACACATGCTGAATAATGCATTTTCAATCCACTTTCAGTTCACTTTACGATTGTTTGCAAGTGGATTTTGCCATTTGACAAAATAAAATCCAGTTGTACAGCGCATTGAAAGTGGAAGTGCATTATTCACCATGTGTGAAAAGCACCTTTTATGATCACCTGTCACTTCCAATACATGTTCCTATTTTTTCTTTGGTTCTTGTTCTTGATCCTCTAATGCCCTCCTCCCCCAAATTTAGGATTGCCAACTCTGGGATGGAAAATACCTGGAGATTTTGGCTGTGGAACTGAGGGAGGGGTGTGTGGGGAGGGGTGGGACTTCAGTAGGGTATAATGTCACAGAGTCCACCCTTCAAAGCAGCCATTTTCTCCAGGGGAACTGATCTCTGTCTCCTGGAGATCAGTTCTAATTCCAGGAGATCTCCAGGCTTCATCTGGAGGTTGACAACCCTACCTAAACCCTCATTCAGCTGCACATGTAGGTCAGGCTTTAGATTATGAAGGAAAGAATCACCACACAGAGACACACCCCTAGACAATCGAAGGGGAAATTGCTTGGTTTACAGCAAAAAGCATCCTGGTAAGCAGGGAACTGTATTTCATAAACTAATTATTTTTGGTAAGCCAAGATACAGAAAATCGGACACAACAGGAATGTTGCTTTGCAGGGTTGCCACACTTTGTACTGGCTCTGCTCCTCTGCCTTTTAACAGTCAAGGCCACTGAACTCTCCAGAGGCACACTCCTGGTTCAGTCAGTGGGGTGATGGCAGTGAGGAATTTGAGGATTGTGCTTATCTTACTGCACATAGAATATAAGATTTTGATAGGGCAGTGTTTTATTGAGATGTGAGCAGAATCTCTCTGATCTAACTACAAACTGGAGGGGAGGGGATCATGGGATCTGGTAGACCAAGAGTGGGCAACCTTTTTTCCGCCAAGGGCCAACTGGATATTTATAACATCATTCACGGGCCATACAAAATTATCAACTTAAAAATTAGCCTACCAAGCCCCAAGCAGGCAGCTGCCCCAGACGACCCCCCCTGCGTGGGCAGGCATCCAACAGGTGGCACACTCGCCCACCTGGTGGCACAGGATGGTCTGTTGCACCAGCCGGGCATAGACGTCCAGCCTCACGCTGGATTTGCTCCTGCTCCGCAGGTTCGGGGCCAGAATCTACAGCCGGCTCCTGCTACCTCCGCCTGCAGGGGTGAAATGAAGACACACTGGCTAAGAACTGCCCCCCCCCCCCACATTCTGGCCTTTCCCCCTTTAACCCCTCCATTGTCGCCACTTCTTCCCCCAGCACTCTTGTAGTACAGAGGGAATATGTTTCTCCACGGCCTGGGTGGGAAAGGGTTAACACAGTTTCTTGGGCAGTCCTAGCAGCTCCATAGCTAACGACTCTTCTGCAAGGGGGAAAAAGGTTCCCTCATTGTATTGTTTTGCGTTAACAAATTATATTCTGTTGGTGGTGTGATATATCTGTGCTTTGTATATACTACTGCATTTTTAAAGATACTATATAGTGGCTTGGATAAACTATTTATATATATTTATGCCTTTTGTTACTGCTGTACTTAATTTGTCAGGACCAACGAAGGGCCAGACCAAATGATTTCGCGGGCCTTAAACGGCCCCCCGGGCCTGATGTTCCCCACCCCTGCAATAAAATATAGCAAATTATTCAAGTACATGGTGATAGCAGCAAGAGTAGTGTATGCAGCAAAATGGAAGGCCGAGGAATATCCAGATTTGAATGAAAGGATGAATAAGCTATCTGAATATGCGACGTGGCAAAACTAACATCCTTTGTACATACCAGACCAGTTTCAGAATTTAAGGGAAAATTGAATGTTTTTTTTTAATTATATACCTGAAATAGGAATAAAATTAAACAGAAGAAGTAAGATGTAGGTGATAAATGTTTTATAATCAGTTTGTTATTAGAGATGAAGATATATAGAGAAGATTGAATAATGTAGCTCCAAGAAGTGTATTACTAAAATGTAACTTTAAAAGAAGCAAGCTCCATATGAACTGTAATAATATGTTTGTTTATTTTTTTAAAAAGATTTTGCCTCTTTAGCCAAAGAGGGCAAGAGGGCAATACCTTGGTCTAGTCACAGCTCTCTTAGAGCTCTCTCAGCCCCACCTGCCTCACAGGGTGTCTGTTGTGGGGAAGGGAAGGTGATTGTAAGCCAGTTTGAGTCTCCCTTAAGTGGTAGAGAAAGTCGGCATGTAAAAACCAACTCTTCTTCTTCTTGCAGCAGGAGGCTATGACACCTTTTTTGGTGGTGTAGCCCCTTTGATTACATTTTATTTTTCTTTTATTTTAATTTTTGTTTTGTGGCGGGGAATCCTCTGTGGCTGCGCCACTCTCCATCACCCTCAAACTACCCCCCTCTTAGGATTGGGCTGCCCCAGTGTTGAGCTAGTTTCTGGACATCCCAGGTTTGAATCCCCACTTGTGCCATGAAAGCTCACTGGGTGACCTTGAGCCAGCCACACACTCTCGGCCTGACCTACTTCACAGGCTTGTTGCGAGGATAAAATGGAGGGGAGAAGAATTATGTATGCCACTTTGGGTCCCCATTGAGGAGAAAGGCAAGGTATAAATTAATTTAAACAAATAATACGCCTTGGATCACTTGCTTGAGCTATCTCAGTTACTCTAGGAAGCTTGTCTCATGGTCCAGCAGCTCTTTTTCATTTATGTAGAATGTTATTTTAAATAATTTTAATGAATTTGTTTTCTTCTGTTTCAAAGGATGTTGCAGCTCGAGGACTAGACCTCCCACAGGTCACCTGGATCGTTCAGGTAAGTTTTCTGCTTTGATTCTGTTCTTGAAATACATGTGAGAGAGCCATCAATCCTCAGCATCACACAAGGGTGAACACATGAAGCTGCCTTATACTGAATCAGACCCTTGGTCCATCAAAGTCAGTATTGTCTACTCAGACCGGCAGCAGCTCTCCAGGGTCTCAGGCAGGGGTCTTTCACATCACCTACCTGCTTGGTCCCTTTAACTGGAGATGCTGGGGATTGAACCTGGGACCTTCTGCATGCCAAGCAGATGCTCTACCATGGAGCCACAGCCCCTCCCCTTCTGTTAGGTAATCCTGTTGGGCTACAGTTATTGTGTGATGCGTGTGGACCAGTGTACACATACATGGATATACATGTTAGCGAGCATACTTCTTACCTTCCCCATTTTCAAGTGTGCTCTTACAATGTTGTCCATACACACAAAAGTGTGAACGCCCCCCCCTCACCGTGCCTTTCTCAGTTTGCTTGTTGGTGTTTTACAACCGAGTCACTTGCGCTGAAAGCACTAAGCAAAGAGAAATCTATTTCAGCCCTGATGCAATTTTAAGGAAACACCTGCAGCTTCTTATTTGTCCCAAGCTGACGGCAAGCAGCCCTTGCGCCTTCAGGAGAGAGGCAAATGGGTCACGGATGAGTCCTGCGTAGAATGGAATTTTTATTTTAGAAAAAGAAAATGGTGAAGAGACACACCGAGACGGCGGAAACTGTCCTATTATCTTCAGCTTGGCCAATGTGTCATATTCACATGTCAGAAGAACTTGTTATGGCTGTAGCATTGAATGATGGTTTTGAGGGGGGGGTGAATGTGATGGGCGCCGAGAAGCAATTTTGTTCTTTCGTCTTTGCTGGAAGGGGAGCTCTGCGGGCTTGGGTTTGGGGACTGGTTTTCAGAACAGACTCCGTCCAAGCGCTTTGTTATAATTAACAGCCTGCGTGATCTGTTAATTCCTTCTTTCCCTCCACCCCACCCTACCCGCCTCTTCTCCCCTTTCCTTTCTGTCCTTTTGAAGTATAATCCTCCAGCTTCGCTTGCCGAATACATCCACCGAATTGGGAGGACGGCTCGGATTGGCAGCCGCGGGAACAGCCTGCTCATCCTCGCTCCTTCAGAGGCGGAATATGTCAGCGTGCTGGCTTCTCAAAAGATTAAGTGAGTCACAAACTTCTCCCAGACCAAACTTCCTAGCCAGTCTGTTAATAAAGCAGCCCTGGCGCTTTCCGAGGGGGTGTTTTTTGTGCCTCGTTGCAAGCAGGTGGGAGCAGTCATCTTTTTATTTCTAACTTGGTAAAAGAGTTTTTAATGAAGCCCAAATCCAAATACGTATTTTTAGAAGGAAAGATTGCCGTAGTTGTAATCGCAGTGGACGTGGTTTGGTGTTGTGTAGGTATTTATCAGTTCAGTGCATCACAAAAATTATCTAGTTGGCCATTTATTATTTTCGCAGGGATTTGTGAATGAATGCAGATGTTAGGGCACGTCATGTTTCTCTTCCACCCCTACCCAAATGATGTCTTTCGACTGGGAACAAAGACTGAGGGCTGCATCATCTTGAGGGTCTTTACTTAGCTCTGTGGTTGAGGGGGTACCTGTATCACAGAAGCGTTCAGGTTGTATGGGGTGGCTGGTGGAGCGGGGTTCCTTCTTTGGATCTGGAAGGGCCAGATCATTGACCTGGCCAAGGGAAGTGATGGTATGCCAACTGCTTTGTGCCCACACTTCTAATGGCACAAACATGTACTCTGCCCACACTTCTAATGGCGCAGACACGCACTGTGCCCACACTTCTAAAGGCACAATGCATTTTGCTCCTCTGAATAGATGTCTTTTCTGATCTTTTGCCTTGGGACTATTCAAGCCCACCAGCCAGACTGAGGCCTTGAGCTGCTGCCTCTCAGTGGGCAACTGTTACTCTCCTGGACTTTGTGCTTTTCCCCTCCCCTCCCTGTTATGCTTTGTTATGCCCTTTCCTGTCCCTCCACAAATTTCCTCCTCCTGTTGTCAGTTGTTGCCTGTGCTGCAAAGCGCTTGCTGCATCCAGTTCGCAGACCCTCTGTCTCACTTGGCCCCCACTTCTTGCTGCTTTGCTCCACGGTCATGGTGGTGGTGGTGGTGGTAGGAGAAGAAGAAGAGTAGTAGTGTTTTTTTATATGCCGACTTTCTCTACCACTTAAGAAAGAATCAAGCCGGCTTACAATCACCTTCCCCTCCCCACAACAGAGACCCTTTTGTGTCTCCCTCGCCACGTGGCTCAGCCTGCGGGACCCAGGTGAGGGAGAGGAGGCGAGCGGCGGCCGGGCTGGCTGTGGGGAGGCTGCCCTTCTCTGGCTCCGCGCAGGGCCGGTGCTACCATTAGGCAACCTAGGTGGTCGCCTAGGGTGCAGACCTCTGAGGGGTTCAGGCACTTGGTTGGCCACTGTGTGAGCAGACTGCTGGACTTGATGGGCCTTGGTCTGATCCAGCAGGGCTTTTCTTGTGTTCTTGGGTGGGGCTGAGAGAGCTCTAAGAGAGCTGTGGCTAGTCCAAGGTCACCCAGCTGGCTTCATGTGGAGGAGAGGGGAAACCAACCCGGTTCACCAGATTAGCTTCTGCCGCTCTTGTGAAGGAGTGGGGAATCAAACCTGGTTCTCCAGATTTGGATCCACCGCTCAAACCACTGCTCTTAACCACTATACCACACTGGCTGTTAACAAGCCCTTCCCTGGTTTTCTGGCTTTGCCAGCCCTGCTGTCCGTTTCTCCCTTCCCCCCCCCCCCCAACTGCCTTTGGGAACTGCCTCTCTGCTCTTGATACCTCACCGTCTTGTTGGAAAGGGCCCACCCGTGTAAAGATCCTCAGTTTCTTCCCCTAAGAAGGGGGAGCAGACGCAGGACTCTGCAGTGCATGGCAGCCCTAAGAGACGGAAGAGTGCAGGAGTCCCAATTTTGGAATCTGTGCCTTTAGCAGGGACACATGGACACTTCTTCTTGTGTGATATAATCGTCTGAGTAGAGCTGGATTGTGTGTGAGAGAGAGTTGGAAGGCAGGGTAAAGCTCAGGCTTCGGGCTAATGGATTGCATATCCGATTTGGATAGGCAGCTCCAGGCCCAGGGCAACGTGCGGCATCAGATTGAATTGCCCTTTCTGTTCTTCACTGAAGCCTCGTGGAAATCTGTCCTGACAAATTCAGTGTGGGCAGCGATGCAGAAGAATCCCCGTGTGCTTGTCTGGTGCATAAACTTTGCCTAGGAAGCAAAACTGTGCACCAAGTTGGAAAGGTTTTTTTCTCCACTGTTGGCGCTTTTCTTTTCCTGCGAACAAATCAAGTTTAGTTAGTTGATAGCTGCGGCAATACAAAGGCAGTATTAGTCATTTTGAGCACAGACAGACATTTTGAGACAGACAGACATTAGACACTTCTCTGCACAGAATAGCTCAAACCATTTGCCCTGGACAAGTCGATACACTGAACCAACAGTAACTCAGAATCCTGGTGCATATTAAAAACAGGCAAACTTATTTTGGGGAAAGCTTTCATGGACCATAGTCCACTTTGTCAGGTGCACAAAGGTGTCTCCTAAATTGATAGGTAGATAAATGTACATGGTTACCGAGCAGTACTTGAAGCAGATCTCCTAGTTGTCTATGATGAGTGGAAAGCTGCCCCAGGATGTGGTGATGGCTGCCAACGTGGAAGGCTTTAAGAGGGGAGTGGACATGTTTATGGAGGAGAGGGCTATCCATGCTACTAGTAAAAATGGATACTAGTCATGATGCATACCTATTCTCTCCAGGATCAGAGGAGCAGGCCTGTCATATGAGGTGCTTTGGAACACGGGCAGGACAATGCTGCTGCAGACATCTTGTTTGTGGGCTTCCTAGAGGCCCCTGGTTGGCCACTGTGTGAACAGACTGCTGGACTTGATGGGACCTCGGTCTGATCCAGCATGACCTTTCTTATGTTCTTAAGAAAGCACCTTACCCCCCCCCCCCAATTTGGGCTGAAATGATGACACAAAATTGACAACTGTAATAATTTTGGGAAGGCAATGAAGTCTGTGTTGGCTGGTGACTTTTAAAAAACTTGTTTACAAAGCTAGTATGGGAGAGAGTTTTACAGGTGGGGGGTTGAAAGGCCAAGAGAGTGGAAGGGACAGTAGTTGGCCTGTTGCATTGCTAAGTGGAACACAGATGAGGATCCAGTCAGAGTAGATGAGACCCACCCTGAACCTGAAAATGCTGGGGATAAGTAAGTGTTACGGCATACATTAGCATTCCAATTCAAGAAGCGAAGAAGAAGAGGAGGAGGAGGAGGAGGAGTTGGTTTTTATATGCCGACTTTCTCTACCACTTAAGGAAGAATCAAACCGGCTTACAATCACCTTCCCTTCCCCTCCCCACAACAGACACCCTGTGAGGTAAGTGGGGCTGAGAGAGCTCTAAGAGAGCTGTGACTAGCCCAAGGTCACCCAGCTGGCTTCTTCCTTTCTTTCCCCTGTTCTCAGACCGAGGTCTTGAACAATAAAACCATTAAATTTAAATAAGACCCATCTCTAAAAACCCCTCCCTTTGTCTCTTCTCTGCAGCCTCCAAAAAACGAGCAACAAAATACAGTGAGGGAAAAAAGTATTTGATCCCTTGCTGAATTTGCCCGTTTGCCCTCTGACGAAGAAATGATCAGTCCATAATTGTAATGGTAGGTTTATTGTAGCTGTGAGAGACAGAATAACAACAGGAAAACCCCCAGAAACCCAGAAGACAAAAGTCAGAGATTGATGTGCATTATAATGAGTGAAATAAGTATTTGATCCCTTTGCAAAAGATGACTTAGTACTTGGTGGCAAAACCCTTGTTGGTAATTACAGAGGTCAGACGTTTCTTGTAGGTGGCCACCAGGTTTGCACACATCTCAGGAGGTATTTTGTCCCACTCCTCTTTGCAGATCCTCTCCAAGTCAGTAAGATTTCGAGGCTGATGTGTAGCTACTCGAACCTTGAGCTCCCTCCACAGATTTTCTATGGGATTAAGGTCTGGAGACTGGCTAGGCCACTCCAGGACCTTAATGTGCTTCTTCTTGAGCCACTCCTTTGTGGCCTTGGCCGTGTGTTTTGGGTCATTGTCATGCTAGAATACCCATCCTCGACCCATTTTCAATGCCCTGGCTGAGGGAAGGAGGTGCTCACCCAAGATTTGACGATACATGGTCCTGTCCATCGTCCCTTCGATGCGGTGAAAGTGTCCTGTCCCCTTAGCAGAAAAACGCCCCCAAAGCATAATATGTCCCCCTCCATGTTTGACGGTGGGGATTGTGTTCTTGGGGTCATAGGCAGCATTCCTCCTTCAAACACGGCGAGTTGAGTTGAGGCCAAAGAGCTCGATTTTGGTCTCATCTGACCACAACACTTTCACCCAGTTCTCCTCTGGGTCATTCAGATGTGCATTGGCAAACTGCAGATGGGCCTATACATGTGCTGTCTTGAGCAAGGGGACCTTGTGGGCTCTCCAAGATCTCAGTCCTTCATGGCTTAGTGTGTTACCAACTGTTTTCATGGTGACTATGGTCCCAGCTGCCCTGAGATCATTGACAAGTTCCCCCCGTGTAGTTCTGGGCTGCTTCATCGCCGTTCTCATGATCATTGCAACTCCACGAGATGAGATCTTGCATGGAGCCCTAGACTGAGGGAGGTTGACAGTTAGGGTTAGGGTTATCACCTTCTCACCAAGCTGCTTGGCAATAGTCTTGTAGCCCAGTCCAGCCTTGTGCAGGTCTACAATCTTGTCCCTGACATCCTTGGACAGCTCTTTGGTCTTGGTCATGGTGGCTAGTTTGGAATCTGATGGATTGATTGCTTCTGTCGACAGCAGAACCCTAACCCTAACCTGGCTGGTTGATAGGGGATCAAATACTTATTTCACTCATTATAATGCACATCAATCTCAGACTTTTGTCTTCTGGGTTTCTGGGTTTTTTCCTGTTGTTATTCTGTCTCTCACAGCTACAATAAACCTACCATTAAAATTATGGACTGGTCATTTCTTCGTCATAGGGCAAACGGGCAAATTTAGCAGGGGATCAAATACTTTCCCCCCCACACTGTAAGTACGCTGAGGGTCAGAGTCCCCTAAGAGGAACTGAACCTTTTGCTCCGAGGTTGCGCGAGAAGATGTGGACCATTTGTTAAAACATGGTGTAATCCATTTTAGCCTAAGTTTGAATACATAAGGACAGTGCAAAAGGATATGTACCAAGGAGTCCACCTAGCTGGCTTCATGTACAGGAGTGGGGAAACAAATCCAGCTCACCAGATTAGAGTGGCTTTTCTGTAACGTTGTTTGCATCCAAATATGTCTTCATGCAGCTGGATAGCAATGTTTCCTTTAATCTTGGAACACTTACCAAGAGCTCTTTGAGATTGGACCCACTGGCTCCCCTTCGACCGAAGACAGGAGCTGAGATTGGGTTAGCAAGATGGGAAGGTGGTTGCTAGTTGAACACATGAAGCTGCCTTATACGGAATCAGACCCTCGGTCCATCAAAGTCAGCATTGTCTATTCAGACCAGCAGCGGCTCTCCAGAGTCTCGGGCTGAGGTCTTTCACATCACCTACTTGCCTAGTCCCTTTAACTGGAGATGCCGGGAATCAAACCTGGGACCTTCTGCATGCCAAGCAAATGCTCTACCACTGAGCCATAGCCTCTCCCCATAGTTCCATTTAGAACTAGGGAGGCTCAGTGGTAGAGCATCTGCTTGGCATGCATAAGTTCCCAGGTTCAATCCCCGGCATCTCCAAATAAAAAGGACCAGGTTGTAGGTGATGTGAAAGACCTCATCCTGAGACCCTGGAGAGCTACTGCCAGGCCAAGAGTCATAGAACCATAGAGTTGGAAGGGGCCATACAGGCCATCTAGTCCAACCCCTTGCGTAATGCAGGATCACCCTAGAGCATCCCTGGCAAGTGCTTCTCTGGCCTCTGCTTAAAGACTGCCAGTGAGGGGGAGCTCACCACCTCCCTAGGTAGCTGATAAAAAACTTCCTAATATCCAGACGGTATGCCTCTGCCTGCAATTTAAACCCATTATTGTGAGTCCTATCCTCTGCTGCAAACAGGAACAGCTCCACAGCCAGCACGGTGCAGTGGTTAATAGCAGTGGTTTGGAGTGGTGGAGTCTAATCTGGAGAACTGGGTTTGATTCTCCACTCCTCCACATGAGCAGCGGACGCTAATCTGGAGAACCGCGTTGGTTTCCACACTCCTACACATGAAGCCAGATGGGTGACCTTGGGCTAGTCACAGCTCTCTTAGAGCTCTCTCAGCCCCACCTACCTCACAGGGTGTCTGTTTTGGCTTCTGAATAGCATGAGGCTTGGGTGCCTCTTCGCCAGGGTGGTGTAGTGGTTAAGAGCAGTGGACTCTGATCTGGAGAACCGGGTTTGATTCCCCACTCCTCCACATGGGCGGCGGACACTAATCTGGTGAACTGGATTTGCTTCCCCACTCCTACACATGAAGCCAGCTGGGTGACCTTGGCGTAGTCACAGCTCTTTAGAGCTCTCTCAGCCCCACCTACCTCACAGAGTTTCTGTTGTGGGAAGGGGAAGGGAAGGAGATTGTAAGCTGGTTTGATTCTCCCTTAAGTGGTAGAGAAAGTCGGCACAGAAAAACCAACTTTTCTTCTTCTAAGAGGTCCCCCGCACCAAGAATTAAAAGAAAATCAGCGTCCTGGTTATCGGCACCATGCAATTTGGGACAACTTTCCCCTAATCGTGCGTTGCACGATTCCACCTCTTCCCCCGAATTTCTCTCACGCACACCACACATCTCTTAAACTTAGTTTCTAAGGCGCCGATGCTTTTTCTCCCCCGTGTGCCTTATGAGACTTCCCTTTAAAAGAAGAAGAAATGTAATTTTCTTTTGCTGTTTTATTTGCTTACGTCTTTCTTTTGGTCCCTTCAAGCCAGACTTAGCTTGAGGGGGAGAGGCTTGAAAAGCGCACCGTCGTTGCAAGAGCAGCGCCAGCTTCCGTTAGACAGCTCATCAGAGGATTGCTTTATTTTCTAACAGCTGCCTAACGAACTTATAAAAAGAAAAGCACATCCCCGTGAAGGCACGAGTCTCTCTCTCCCCCCCTTCCCTTCTCCATGACGCACTCCCCGCTGCGTGAACCAGGTTCGCTTATCCGTAAGGTTGTGTGCTGGCAGCATGCCAGATGAGAAGAAATGCAGGGGATTGGAGGGGGGGACGTTGTTCTGACATCTCCGGCAAATCACTGTCAAAGGCTTTGACGTTTTCATTCACGGATGCGTCAGAGCAATGGGGGAGGAGGGAGGGAAGCGAGCCAGCCCTTTGAAAAGAAAACAAGCAGATCCGGAAGGACTTGAACGCTAGGGTGGGACAGCCCGAAGAAAGGCACATTTACTTGAGAGTCAGCATGGTGTAGTGGTTAAGAGTGGTGGTTTGGAGCAGTGGGCTCTGATCTGGAGAACCGGGTTTGATTCCCCACTCCTCCACATGAGCGGTGGAGGCTCATCTGGTGAACTGGATTTGTTTCCCCACTCTTACGCCTGAAGCCTGCTGGGTGACCTTGGGCTAGTCACAGCCCCACCTACCTCACAGGGTGTCTGTTGTGGGAAGGGGAAGGGGAGTGTAAGCCAGCTTGATTCTTCCCTAAGTGGTAGAGAAAGTCGGCATATAAAAACCAACTCCTCTTCCTCCTCCTCTTCCTCCTCTTCTTCCTCTCCCCCCCCCCCCACTGTATTCAGAAGGGCTTACTCCTGAGCTGGGAATCTGGAAGTTCTTCAGTTGAAATCTCGCATTAAAACGTTTTAAATACATTAATTATTTTAAGTTAAGCTATACATGCACAAGGGCACTGTAGGTAAGTCACACTCACTCCCACCCCCAACTCCACCTCCACCCTGCCCACCTGCCATGATCGTGGTTTACGTTACAGGCTTGTCGTAAGGGTTTCAGATAATGTGTCTCTAGTGGCTTGAACACTCAAGCACTGCAGAGATGCTCAGGCATAAAAGAGCTCTGTGCGCTTAAAAAAACTAGGAGAGGGGGGCAGAATTTCATAGGGTTCTTCTTGATATGATAGCTTTATATGTGCAGGGAATTTTTTCCTTTTTGGTAAGCATTTGGGAGCTGGTGTGGTGTAGCGGTTAGCGTGTCCAACTACAGTTAGAGAGACCTGGGTTCAAATCCCCACTCTGCCATGGTGGCCAGTTACTCGCTCTCAGCTGTTCTGGACTCCCTGGCGGAAAGGTGGGATGATGATGATGCACTAAATAGATTCAACAGATATGCATACGCACATCGCAGACAGTCCCAAGTGGTACAGCCCTGGCATATTTCTCCCACTTCCTCCCCTGTTGGCTTGTGTGAGCACCCTGCATAAAGGTCTGGCATCACTGATGTCTTAGATGGCATCTCAAAATGCAAACTTTTAGTATGAGGGTGGTTTTTTTTTCTGTTTTGTGCTGTTCTGCTTTCTGTTTCTTTCGTTACAGAGCAGGGGGTCCACAACCTTTTTGAGCCCGTGAGCACCTTTGGAATTCTGACACAGGGTGGTGGGCGCAACTACAAAATGGCCACCCCAGGAGGCATATGAACACATGATGCTGCCTTATACTGAATCAGACTCTTGGTCCATCAAAGTCAGTACTGTCTACTCAGACCAGCAACGGCTCTCCAGGGTCTCAGGCAGAGGTCTTTCACATCACCTATTTGCCTAGTCCCTTTAACTGGAGATGCCAGGGATTGAACCTGGGACCTTCTGCATGCCAAGTAGATGCTCTGCCACTGAGCCACAGCAGACACACACAGGAAGCCCATGCACAGGACAAGAGGACAATTTTTTTTAATACCCTGGGAAATAGTGGGACAGATAATGAAACCAACGCCGTGGTTATTTTAATCTGGGAACCCTGTTATAGAGCTGTTAGTGTTTTAACTATTTAAAGCACTGCATTTTTCTTGAATGTTTTCCCATCGCCTTGGTTGCCCATGCACGGAAGAGGCAGCTTTATTGTATTTATTGTAGCCAGGAATACCTCTCTCCTCTGTGAACATGTCCACTCCCCTCTTAAAGCCTTCCAATTTGGCAGCCATCACCACATCCTGGGGCAAGGAGTTCCCCAGTTTCACTATGTGTTGTGTTTCAACCGCTCCTCATAGTGCAGTTGTTCTAGCCTCCTGATCATTTTGGCTGCTCTTTTCTGCACCTTCTCAAGCTCTGCAATATGCCTTTTCAGGTGTGAGCAGAATGCTTGCATATACCTTGTCAGTTAAAGGGTGTCTGAGAGAGTCAATATTGTGCTCCATCCAGTGCCTGGGAAATAAAGGGACCCTCCGAAAATGGGAGATTGTCCCAGAAGCCTCTGCACCATTGCTGGGATCATCTCATTTCCTGGTGGATGGGCAAAGAAGCAGAAGTGGGCCCTCTGCCAGGCTGTGAGCCTCAGCAGATGCCAGGCCGTGCCAGCCCTGAGTTGGCCGAAATATAAGGCCGCTTCCTGCGTAGATTGTATGCAATTCAAGGGAACAACCGTAGAGCGCTGCACAAGGAAAAGGCTGATACTTTTCTGTGCTGTTATAAAGAAAGAAGAAAGTGGGACATATTTCCAAACTCGAGAGACTGGTGATGAATATTTGGGGCTCTGGTGGTTCTACTGGCGCTAAAGGATGAGGTTAAACTGGCCGACGGCGGGCATCCTAAAAACCTTTGGCTGTCAAAGGTGCCCCAGAAATAACAATAATATGTATTCCTTACATGCATACAATAAATCAAGGAATGATCAGTGGGTTATTTTTCCACAATGTTTTGGTCCTTTCAGTGTTTTGGAAATGAAGATGGAGACCATCCTGTCCTGCCTGATGAAGGATAATCGTTTTGTGGGAAGCCGAGGGGGAAATAAGGTGAGTCCTTTTGCAAGGAAGATCTCTTTCCCTCCTTTTCCCCACCCTGCTTCAGTCACTTTCCTATCCACTCACAAGAGGCATAGTTTTTTATTCCTCTTTCTCTGCTATTAGAAGAAGAAGGTTGATTTTTATACCCCGGTTTTGTCTACCTTTAAGGAGACTCAAACCGGCTTACAATTGCCTTCCTCTTTAAAGGGAGACATGATAGAGATCTATAAAATGATGCATGGTATGGAGAGAGTGGACAGGGAGAAGCTTTTCTCCCTCTCTCATAATACCAAAATGCTGGGTCATCTGCTGAAGCTGGCGGGTGAGAGATTCAAAACAGATAAAAGGAATTATTTCTTCACACAAAGCATAGTTAAATTGTGGAACTCCCTGCCGCAGGATGTGGTGATGGCTGCCAACTTGGAGGGCTTGGAGGTGAGTGGACATGTTCATGGAGGAGAGGACTATTCATGGCTACCAGTAAAAATGGATACTGGTCATGATTCAGACCTGTTCTCTCCAGGATCAGAGGAGCATGCCTATTATATTAGGTGCTGTGGAACACAGGCAGGATAATGCTGCTGCAGTTTGTGGGGCTTCCTAGAGGCACCTGGTTGGCCACTGTGTGAACAGACTGCTGGACTTGATGGACCTTGGTCTAATCTAGCAGGGCTTTTCTTATGTTTTTATGCCTATTCTATTAGGTGCTGTGTAACACGGGCAGGATAATGCTGCTGCAGTCGCCTTGTTTGTAGGCTTCCTAGAGGCATCTGGTTGGCCACTGTGTTACCAGACTGCTGGACTTGTTGGGCCTTGGTCTGATCCAGCATGGCTTTTCGTATGTTCTTATGTTCCCCACAACAGACACTTTGTGAAGTAGGTGGGGCTGAGTAAGTTCTGAGAGCCGTGGCTGGCCCAAGGTCACCCAGCAGGCTGCATGTGGAGGAGTGGGGAATCAAACCCGGTTCTCCAGATTACAGTCTGCCGCTCTTAACCACTACGCCACGCTGGCTCTTATAAGACAGGAAATCTGTTGGCTTTTAGGTGGCCGTATGAAGCGCCAGTGCAGCTAGCCAGAAGCAGGGCTGCTGCTCACGTTTATTAATTTACTTACTTCATTTATATCCCGCCTTTCTCCCTAATGGGCACCCCAAGCAGCTTGCATCATTCTCTTCTCCTCCATTTTATCCAAACAATAATAACCGTCTGAGGTAGGTTAAGTGGAGGTTATGTGACCGACCTGAGGTCACCCAGCAAGCTTCCATGGCAAATTGGGGATTCGAACCCAGGTTTACCAGATCCTAGTCCAATACTTTAACCACCACACCACACTGGCTCTCATGCTTGGCTTGTGGACTTCCTGTGAGCATCTGACAGTTGGCCACTGTGGGGAACTAGATTGCCTTTGATGTGAACACACGTGAACACATGAAGCTGCCTGATACTGAATCAGACCCTTGGTCCATCAAAGTCAGCATTGTCTACTCAGACCGGCAGTGGCTTTCCAGGGTCTCAGGTAGAGGTCTTTCACATCACTTACCTGCTTGGTTCCTTTACCTGGAGATGCCGGGGATTGAACCTGGGATCTTCTGCATGCCAAGCAGATGCTCTACTACTGAGCCACGGCCCCTCCCCAATGTGATCAGACAGGGCTGTTCCTGTATTCTGAACTTTAATCAGGTATTTTCCTCACTCTGCTTGCGTGTGATCATCGTCTGACAATCAAAATGGGTCCCCTTTGAGCAGATTTCGTTGCATCTCGTGTTGCGGTGCATTGTTTAAAGTGATGTGGTTTTGTGTGGCTCATGACAAAAGGGAAATTGAACTGTCAGCTTTGCTTATTTGCTTGTTTAGGCCCCTAGCCCAACCTATCACAAAGATTCAGTCTGTAGGTACTGAAAGCTAAGTGATAAGAAGTAATTGCATTCAATTAAACTTCCCCTGTCCTTTCCTGACTTAATCCTGAGTTCCAAAAGCAAACCCCAAAGAGGTGGTGGGTAGTTGTTATACCAGAACCAATCCATTCTTCAGCTATTGCAACCCAATTGAGCTGAAGATTGCTAGCTGTTTGTAGGCAATGGCAAACCACTTCCGAACATCTCTTGCCTTGAAAACCCTATGGGGTCGCCATAAGTCAGCTGTGACTTGAGGGGACACACACACACACACAGCTTTTTGTTCCCTTCCCTCACCTCTAGGGGATTCCACTTAGCTTTTGTTCCAGGGCCTGGTTAGCTCTCGGACCTCTAATTCAAGTGCCATAGAGTCTGAGGATCCATTTCCCAGATTGGAAACGCTCAGGAGGGCTGCTTTATTTCTAAGTTCAGAATCCAAATTGGGAGAGACCCAATGGGTTACTGAATTGAATTCTGTGCTCTCAGAGAATATCCAACGATTATCCCAGCATGTTTCCTGCCCAAATCTCTCTGAGAACCCCCAAGGAAAGGAGGCCCAGCAGGGCTCTTTGGCATCCCGTTCCAATGATCCTGTCTAACTAGATCCAAATTCAGCACCACCCTCTGAGGCCAAAGAAAAAGGAGATGCCTGGTCATTTTCTAATTCTTTCTTGAGATGTTCACTGACCAAGACAGGTGGAGAGAAAGGAGTCGCACCAGTTTGCGTTTCCTGTGTTTGCGCAGATTTCTGGCCCATCAAGACCTAGGCCCATCAAGTCCAGCAGTCTGTTCACACAGTGGCCAATCATGCCTCCAGGAAATCCTCAAACAAGTCAACTTCAGCAGCATTATCCTGCCTGTGTTCCACAGCACCTAATATAATAGGCATGCTCCTCTGATCCTGGGGAGAATAGGTATGCGTCATGACTAGTATCCATTTTGACTAGTAGACATGAATAGCCTTCTCCTCCATGAACATGTCCACTCCCCTCTTAAAGCCTTCCAAGTTGGCCGCCATCACCAAATCCTGGGGCAGGGAGTTCCACAATTTAACTATGCATTGTGTGCAGAAATACTTCTTTTTATCTGTTTTGAATCTCTCACCTTCCAGCTTCAACAGATGACCCCATGTTCTGGTATTATGAGAGAGGGAGAAAAGCTTCTCCCTGTCCACTCTGTCCATACCATGCATAATTTTATAGACCTCTATAATTTCTCCCCTTAACTGCCTTCTTTTCAAGCTAAACAGCCCTAAGCGTTTTAACCGCTCCTCATAGGGCAGTTGCTCTAGCCCCCTGAACATTTTGGTTGCTCTTTTCTGCACCTTCTCAAGGAAAGGACGGCTTGGTCCAGGTTGTGGGTTGTTTTCTTTTGAGCACCAAGTGATGAAGGCACACATGGGAAACTGGATTAATAACAATGCTTGTGAGCTATTGGGATTGACTTGCCTGACTGTGTCTCAGGATTGAGCCCACATGTTGGAGAGCAGGTTTGGATGCTGAGCCTCATCACAAACTTAGCCAGGATCTGAACCTCCATCCCCCCCCCAAGTGAACATGTGGACAATTGGGGATAGAGAGAAATCAGCCTGCAAGTGAAGCTTTCTCTCTCTGTGTGTGTGTGTTTAAACCTGCACATTCTGAGCTTTGCCAGTGGAGAAAAAATGCCGTACAACGCGCTCCCTCATAATGTTATTTTCTTCTTCCTGCCTCCACTGATGTCCATTACAAATATCCCTTTGGCGTCTGTGTTTTTTGGCCTCTGAGAATCTAGCAGCAGGCAAGAGATGCCGAGAACACCTGTAAAATGTATTTTTAATCTTTAGGCGCATAAAATATATATGCGGCCGTGTCTGGGTGCATGAATGTTCACCTGCCTACAAAGAGAATACGTTTGATCCTTGCACTTTCTACTGGTGGGGAGGGGGCGGGCTGGGGAAGACTCCCGGGGTGGGGGGCTCCGCATGTGGGGGTTGGAATTCGCTGGGCCAAAAGTTATGAAAAACAAAACCCTTCATTTTGTTGTCGAGGGTCTTTTGGAAGCGAGATAAGGCATCGCAACTCAATCCCACACCTTGCTTCTTTGCCCCCTACCCCCCAGACAGAAGAATAGCTGTCTCGCCTTCCCATGTTGACCATTTTAACAGTCGAGCTTTCTCAGTACTGCTCCCTGATGCAGGCTTATCCAGGGCCAGTTTAGGTGCCGTGACCCTGCGCACCTAGCTCTGCTTAGCGGATCAGGACCTCACACTCTCTCTCTCTCTCGCTGCTTCTTCATTTCCCTTGCGAATTCTCCCATCCTTCTGAGGCATCCTTGTATAAGAGCCAGTGTGGCGTAGTGGTTAAGAGTGGTGGTTTGGAGCGGTGGACTGATCTGGAGAACCGGGCTTGATTCCCAACTCCTCCACAAGAACGGCGGAGGCTAATCTGGTGAACTAGATTTGTTTCCCCACTCCTATGCATAAAGTCAGCTGGGTGACCTTGGGCTAGTCACACTCTCTCAGCCTCACCTACCTCACAGGATGTCTGTTGTGGGGAGGGGAAGGTGATTGTAAGCCGGTTTGAGTTTCCCTTAAGTGGTAGAGAAAGTCAGCATATAAAAACCAACTCTTCTTCTTCTGCTTCCTCCTCCTCCTTCACCACCACCACCACAAAATGTTACCATTGCACTGGTGCAAACTGTGGTTTGCCCTAACGGGATTTTGAAAGGTGGGTTTGAAGCAGGTTTACAACCCTCAGCTAGGAAGGAGTCCGGTAGCTGTGAAACATGGCCGTAGCTGATAGTGATATCCCCCTACCCCATGGTTAAAGTAGGCCCAGGAATGCTTGTGGGGGAGAGGACCCATCAAACTCATCATGCACTTCAGAGACAGATCTGTGACATCTGCCGTGGGCCAAAGAAATACTCCTGTTGTTTCCCCTCAAAGGATTCCCATAAATTTGAAGATTCCCAAAGAAGAAGAAGAGTTGGTTGTTATATGCCGACTTTCTCTGCCTTTTAAGGAGAATCAAACCGGCTTACAATCATCTTCCCCTCGCCACAACAGACACCCTGTGAGGTAGGTGGGGCTGAGGGAGCTCTGTGACTAGCCCAAGGTCACCCAGCAGGCTTCTTGTGTAGGAGTGGGGAATCAAACCCGGATCTCCAGATTGGAGTCCACCGCTCTAACCACTACTCCACACTGACCTGTTGACATCTGCCAAACTGTCTTTTCCATACCTCCTTAGACCCCCCCCTTTCTTCCTCCCTGTCCACTCATCTCTCCCACTCTTGTCTTCTCTTTAAAAACATTTAAAAGATGGCTATGGGGTTGTTTGAGTGACACACCTGAGGCCAAAGGACAGGCCTGTAGTGCGTCATTATTCACAGCAGAGGACTAACAGTTCATTTAGACATCCTTCACTTAAGTCCTTTAGACAAATTGGTCAGCTTTTCCTTTGTTTTGCTCCAACAATAATAATAAATTATATTTTGCATACAAGTAGTACTTCATGTCCATTACATTGCAGCCTTTACAACACCTCTGTAAGGTCTGTCAGGATGATTATCCCCCTGCTGTAGAATGTGATGGTCCTGGGTTTATAGTAGGGGTGAGATTTGAACCAGGGGTCTCAGCTGCCTTTCTCCTATGCAATCGGACATCTAACTGGACCATGAAGCTTCTGTTTGAAAAGCAGCCAGCCTAAACCTGTGATGGCCACAGGCACAGACGGCTTTAAAGGGGGCTTAGACAGGTTCATGGAGGGTAGGTCTATCAATGGTTACTAGCCATGGTGACTAAAGGGAACCTCCACATTCAGGGGCAGTCAACCTCTGAATCCCAGTGCTGGGAGGCAACATCAAGGAAGGCCTCAGCTTTTATGTCCTGTTGTTGGCCCTTCAGAGGAATTGGTTGGCCACTGTGTGAGACAGGATGCTGGACCACTGGTGTGATCCAGCAGGACTCTTCCTGTGTTCTGACACGTGCTCTCCAGTTGTGCCATTTGCTTTGAAGGGGAAGGTTGTGGCGTATGCTTGGCCACTGCAGACTCTTCCCTCGCCTGTGGTCTTCCTCCAGGCAATCCCTTTTGCAGAGGCTCATGACAGGGGATTAGTTATCTCGTCATTTGGGGTCATAGCCCAGCACAGTTCTTAGGGGTGGTAACTGGAGCTTCAGATGTTTGTGTGAACCCCTGGGGATTTTCTAACACCTAGGTAGACAGCCATTGTACACCTTGTGTTTCCACGCGCGCACACCTAAAATGCATTCAGTGTATGCTTGAAAACGTGATCTGTGAATGCAACAAGCACGTGTGACATGCAAGTGTGTTTAGATGCCAGGACTGCTTGCAGCTCTGTGACTTTACACGATGTCCCAGGTGCCAGAGAGCTTGTGTGTGTGTGTTTGTGTGTGTGTTTTCCTATCCAGCTCTGAGTCAGTTTTAAATTTAGACTTCCAGACCTGGAAGGGAGGAATTAAACCACCCCATTAGGGTGCAGTTTTAAAAATAAAATCTCTCTCCAGGGGATGAGAAGAGGTATAAAAAGAAAGAAGGGACTGAGAAGAGTGGGGGGGGAGGGTGATCTGTTTTCTAAGTGCGTTATATTTTTCTGCCATTTGCTGTTCTCCTTCTCCCTTTTCTTAGTTTGTTTGTCTCCCTCTGACCTCCAGCCTTGTTTTCCCACCCCCATGTACATAGCTCCCCCCTTTTTTTAATCCCTCGGTTGAATCATAATCATTCCCCCCCCCCCTTAAATTCGCTCTGCTTCCCTTCCTTCCTTCCCTCCATCTTTTCCTTTCTGGAGAAGGAAGAAGAGATGCCTCATTTTGAAACCTAAAGAGGTGGGGAGGGTGGCGGGGTGGGGGGGGGGAGAATGAGAAGTCCTTTGTAATATATTGCCATATTATCACTAAATCCCCAGACAGTTGTGGCATAGAAGCTAGTCACCTGTCACTTAAGTTTGAGGTCTCTTTAATTTTCTCCAGGAATTCGCGCCGGGCTGTCTTTAATTTGCGGCCTTTATTGGAATTCTGAAACCTTTCCTGCCTTCCCCGGTGCTCAGATCTATTCTGAGCTCCGATACAGAATGTATACAATAACCAACAGAGGGATTTGGTGAGGGCTGAAGCGCTGTTTATTTAACACTCTGGAGGGATTTTCGGGTTTATTTGGTCCTCGCTGCCCGCTTTCAATAACGCTTTGACAACCGTTCTGCCCTTCTCATTAATTTTAAACAGTTAAAACACAGGGAGGGGGGGAAGGGAAGGAGGGGGGAAAGTTTTCATTATTAAAGTGCTTTACTTTTTAATAACAGAGGATTCTGTCCGCCAGGGGAAAGGGCAACTTCGCTTAATTTCACATTCATATTAAAAAACGCCGGGAAGGTGACACTCTGCGCAACCCAAGAGGCTTAACGAAAGAAATAGGTGGATTCGGGGGGGGTGTTGCAGGGGAAGGCAGGGAGGAGGGGGGGAGAAGAGAGAAAGTTTTTTAGCATTTTCACATGGGCAGAAACTTTACTTTTTTGAAAAAAAATTAATTTTTGCACTTCTTTTCCCATTAAAAATGTCCGAAGCGGTGGACAGCGATAAAAATACCAGACTCTCCGGCCACATGTAACGAAGGCAAGACGCACACTGAATATTTATTTATTTGTTTGTTTGTTGGGTTTATATCCCACCCTCATTCCCAGCAAGCTGGGCTCAGAGCAGGTCACAACATAATTATAACACATCATAAAACGCCAATTAAAACACGCATTAAAACAGACTTAAAAATTCTATACTTCATACTATAACGAAGAAGAAGAAGAAGAGTTGGTTTTTATATGCCGACTTTCTCTACCACTTAAGGGAGACTCAGACCGGCTTACAATCTCCGTCCCCTCCCCACAACAGACACCCTGTGAGGTAGGTGGGGCTGAGAGAGCTCTAAGTGAGCTGTGACTAGCCCAAGGTCACCCAGCTGGCTTCGTGTGTAGAAGTGAGGAAACAAATCCAGTTCATCAGATTAGCGTCTGCCGCTCATGTGGAGGAGTGGGGAATCAAACCCGGTTCTTCAGATCAGAGTCCACTGCTCCAAACCACTGCACCACACTTGCTCTCACGATGGCATATGATTCTCAGATGCAGCCACTGGACAGACCTAGTCGGCAGTGGACCCCGAACCACGTTGGGGGAAGGATGGGGAGGCCAGCCAAATGATGGTAATGGGGGAAAACATTGCAGCTGCCCTCAGTTGTAGGCCTGGTATAACAGTTCTACTTTGCAGGCCCTGCGGAACTCCTTTAGGTCCAGCAGGGTCCCGATGTTACTTGGCAGACTGTTCCACCAGGCCGGGGCTGAAAAAGCCCTGGCCCTTGTCGAGGGCAGCTGCACACTCCACGGGCCGGGGACCACCAGTAAATTGTTATTCATTGAGCGTAAATTTCTCTGGGGGTGTACCAGGAGAGACGGACCCGAAGGTCCCGAATAATGCCCTTTCAATCCACTTTCAGTCCGCTTTGCAAGTGGATTTTACTGTGTGAAACAGCAAAATCCACTTGCAAGTGATGGCTAAAGTGAAATGAAAGTGAAAATGCGTTATTCAGCACGTGTGAAAGCACTTGGTCCACTTCTGGGCTGTGGTTGAGGCATCTTGGGTAGTAAGGGCATAACAACAGCCCTGCTGGATCTTGCCAGTGGTCCATCTCGTCTAGCATCCCCTTTCCAGTCCTGGTCATCCGGATGCTTCTAGGAAGCCCCACAGACCAGGATGTGAAGGCAGCTGCCCTGCCATGTATGCTTGATCCCAGGATCAGTTATTCAGAGGTACCCTGCCTCTGTACATGGAAGTTCCATTTAGCTCTCTGGGTTAAAAGCCATCGATCCTCCAGTCGGATCCCGTTTCAATGCTGTGTAAACCAAAGGCTATTGCCACATTCTAAAGCAGTGAATTCCATAAGCTAATCATGTATGTGTGTGCATGTTAAGTGCTGTCAAGTGAATTCCCTCTCATGGTGATCCTATGAATACATGTCCTCCAAAACATGCTCAGGTCTTGCAAACTGAGGGCCATGGCTTCCTTGTAGAGTTGGGTCTTCCTCTTTTCCTGCTGTCTTCCACTTTTCCTAGCATTATTGTCTTTTCCAGTTACTCTGGTCTTCTCATAATATGGCCAAAGTGCGATAGCCTCAGTTTAGTCATTTTAGCTTCTAGGGTCAGTTCAGTCTTGATTTGATCTAGAACCCACTGATTTGTCTTTTTGGTGGTCCACGGTATCCGAAACCCTCTCCTCCAATACCCCATTTCAAAGGAATCTACTTTCTTCCTATCAGCTTTCTTCATTGTCCAGCTTTCACACATAGTAATAGGGAATACGATGGCATGACTTAACTTGATCTTGGTTGCCAGTGACACATCCTTTCACTTCAGAATGTTTTCTAGCTCCTTCATGGCTGCCCTTCCCAGTCTCCTTCTGATTTCTCGGCTGCAGTCTCCCTTTTGGTTGATGATGGAGCCAAGGAACAAAAAGTCTTGAACAATTTCAATTTCCTCATTGTCCACCTTAAAGTTGAGTATTCTCCAGTAGTCATTATTTTTGTCTTCTTGATGTTCAGCTGCAGTCCTGCTTTGGCACTTTCTCCTTTAACTTTCAGCAATAGTCATTTCAAGTCTTCACTTTTTTCTGCCAGTAATATAGTATCATTGGCATATCTCAAATTGTTAATGTTCCTCCTCCCAATTTTCATGTAACATGTACAGATACCATCTAAAAATAAATTCTATTCTGGTCCAGGTTATACATTCAATTGCATCAGTGAAAAACTTTTGGTGGGGGGGGGGGATCTACCAATTCAGGCAGTTTGCACAAAGCAGAAACTCTAGCTTTTCAGTGAAAAGGGCTTTGCCTAACCCTGATCATGATGTGCTAGTTGTCTACGTACACGGCTTGAAGGCTTTCCTGTTGTTGTTGTTTGAAGCGAAGCAATATCCCACCTTAAAATTTTAAAATGGTACAAACTAGGAAGTACTTCACCATTTGACTCTCCTGAGTGTATAAAATTGGCCATAATTTTGTTATCTTTTTCCTTCATTTGTACCCCACCTTTTCCCCCAATGGGTTCCCAAAGCAGCTTACATTTTTCTCCTCTCCTTCATTTTATCCTTGTAACAACCCTGTGAGGTAGGTTAGGCAAAGAGTGTGTGTGACTGGTCCAAAGTCATCTAGAAAGCTTTCGTGGCAAAGCAGGGATTCGAATCTGGGTCTCCCAGATCCTAGTCCATGACCACTATATCACACTGGCTCTCCTACTTTCTCATGCTATCTTGTATCTTACCAGTAAACTCAAGACTGACTCCCATCAGCGAAATGCAACTTAGGCTAGAAAATGGCTCTAAATTTTTGCTTGGTAGGATACAAGCCACTGTTTATAATGGACTGATTTGCCTTCCCCCATATGTGCCAGGCAATGAATCTAACAATTCCTTTTTATTGTCCTGCTGATTTCAGTGTTAAATCCTGCCTTGCAAAGTTTTTTTTCCCCTTATCGCTTAACAATGTAACCAACGACTTCTGCAGCTGGCTAAAAATCTGAATTGATTTTCAGTACTGAAATATGAGCACCTAGGCAGGAAGGTCTGAATCGCCTAGTTTAGCGCGCTTGCAGAACTCCATTGCCACAGAAAATGATGTGGAATATATGGAATCTTTCTCTTTCGAAGCAATTACCATTGGCAGCGGTTCCCAAACTGTGCTCCATGGAGCACTTGGTGCTCCGCGAAATATCTCCTAGTGCTCCATGAAGAGACTGGAAAGAAAAATACTACTGTCATTCTGTTTAGTATATAGGTGCTAGGTGAAAATTAGTGCTCCGTGACGAATTTCTCTCCTGGAAAGTGCTCCATGACTCAAAATGTTTGGGAACCGCTGGGCTGGAGTATGCAGCAGTCTGGATTTTAAATATAACTATAAAAATATAATGAAGTATAAGATCGGGTGCAGATGTAATACTAACTTTCTGCAACCTGAAGTTTGCAGATTTGGATCCAGTCTTGGGAACGTGTGCTCCTTCTCAGCTCAGGTTTTCTTGTCTTCGTTTGTCAGCTTTAACCATGGTTTAGTGTTATGAACATGCTGAAGCTAACTAGGGTTCCCATCCTAACTTAGGGCTTACAAACCCCAGTTAGCTTTTGGTATGGGAAATACAATGCTAAACCGTTGCAAGAGCCAGCAAGGGTGGGAGATATGCCCAGGGGAAATCCCAATTAACAAACTACAGTTTACTGGCAGCTGGCCGGACTTCTATGGCAAGACCTACAGATTTAATGCAGTTTGATTTATGTTTTATATTCTGCTTATACTCCCTGGCAGAAACCAGAGCCTTCACAGACAATATTTAGCACAGTTTTCGTGCAGTTACTTGAGCGTTCCATGAAGCCTTTCAGCGGGAACTTTTTAAAGTGAATATTTGCATTTCCATTTATTTATTTATTTATTTACACCCTCCCCTTTTTCCCCCAGTTGAGACTCAAGGCAGAACACCGTTCTCCCCTCATCCATTTTTTGACAGCAGCCCTGTGAGGTAGGCCAGGCTGAGAGAGTTTGTGATAGGCCCAAGGTCACCCAACGAGTGTCAGTTGTAGAAGTGGGGTTTCGAACCCTGGTCACCCAGGGTCCTGGTCTGCCACTATCCACTACACCCCACTGGTTCTCATCTTCCCATTTCACATAGCACAGTGTTTCGTCCTTGGGGCAAAGCAGCATTCCAGCATCACCAAAACTAGCACTTTTGCTGGAGAGTGTTGGTTGGAATATGGTTAGGAGTGTATTGTATTAATTTTTTATTCATTTCCTTTCATTTCATTAACCTTTATTGGCATACCAAAAGACAGAGATAAAAAACAACAATATACCTCCAAAGGGCAATACATATAAGTTGCAAGTCAGGTTAATAAAACTTTTCTTGTTCTTTAAGAACTCCTGAAAGAAATTCAGCCACGGTAGCCGTGATTTTAGGATCATGATCACTCAAAAGAAATTTGCATTTCACTTCATTACTCCTGTAACTGTTGTACTGGAGCAAAGTAAATAGCAGTTTATCCCGCAAAGTCACATAGAAGGGGCAATCTAAAAGGATGTGGTCAATTGTATCCAACAAATTTATTGTGTAGTTATATTTTTTTGTATTATTCTTTTTTATGTTTGAAAATATAATAATTTTTTTTTTAAAAAAGGAGTGTATTGCAGGGGCCTATTGGACAGGGGCTGTGTCATAAGAACATAAGAAAGGCCCTGCGGGATCAGACCAAGGCCCATCAAGTCCAGCAGTCTGTTCACACAGTGGCCAACCAGGTGCCTCTAGGAAGCCACTAACAAGACGAGTCCAGCAGCAGCATCCTGCCTGTGTTCCACAGCACCCAAAATAATAGGCATGCTCCTCTGATACTAGAGAGAATAGGTATGCAGCATGACTAGTATCCATTCTAACTAACAACCATGAATACCCCTCTCCTCCATGAATATGTCCACTCCCCTCTTAAAGCCCTCCAAGCTGGCAGCCATCACCACATCCTGGGGCAGGGAGTTCCACAATTTAACTATGTGTTGTGTGAAAAAATACTTCCTTTTATCTGTTTTGAATCTCTCACCCTCCAGCTTTAGCAGATGACCCCGTGTTCTAGTATTATGGGAGAGGGAGAAGTTTTTCTCCCTGTCCACTCTCTCCAAACCATGCATAATTTTATAGACCTCTATCATGTCTCCCCTCAGCCGCCTTCTTTCCGAGCTAAACAGCCCTAAGCGTCTTAACCGCTCCCCATAGGAAAGTTGCTCTAGTCCCCTAATCATTTTGGTTGCTCTTTTCTGCACCTTCTCAAGCTCTGTAATATCCTTTTTGAGGTGTGGTGACCAGAACTGTACGCAGTATTCCAAGTGTGGTCTCACCATAGATTTGTACAAGGGCAGTATGAGATCAGCAGCTTTATTCTCTATTCCTCGTCTAATTATGGCCAGCATGGAATTTGCCTTTTTTACAGCAGCAGCACACTGGGTTGACATCTTCATTGAGCTATCCACTACCACCCTAAGATCCCTTTCTTGGTCTGTCGCTGCCAGCACAGATCCCATCAGTGTATATGTGAAGTTGGGATTTTTTGTCCCAATATGCATCACTTTACACTTACTCACATTGAATCTCATTTGCCATTTTAATGCCCATTCTTCCAGTATGCAGAGATCCTTCTGGAGCTCTTCACAGTCCGATTTTGTTTTAACCACCCTAAATAATTTGGTGTCATCTGCAAACTTGGCTACTTCACTGTTTAACCCCAACTCCAGGTCCTTGATGACCCCAACTCCAGGTCGTCACCAGTGGGGTTTTTGTTTTGTTTGTAGGCCAAGCGTTCCCCCTTGTAGGTGACTTGAGAATAGGAATTCTTTAGTATATAGACAATGGTGAAAATTGCAAGGTTCATACCCAGAGTGGGAACTGATCCTCTCAAATTCCAACTGTAAATAATTTTTCTATTTTGAGCCACAGTCACAACATCAGCAATATTTGCATGCATGCATCATCCTGATGGTTTTTCCTCTTCCTGAAAGCGACATTCACCTGCCATCTTTCGGCAAATCTGCCTGCATGGCCTTCAGCTTCCTAATCGGGTCTGTGATGCTGCTGTAATTTAACATAAGCAGAACCTGCCAAAGTGTTTGAAGCCAGCCTTTCAAAGATGGCTTATTTTTACTCTTCCTGTTTGGAGCTATAAGCATTTTTTGAGGCTGTTAGCATATTCTTCTCTCTCTCTCTCTCTCTCTCTCTCTCTCTCTCTCTCTCTCTCTCTCTCTCTCTCTCTCTCTCTCTCTCTCTCTCTCTCTCTCTCTCTCTCTCTCTCTCTCTCTCTCTCTCTCTCTCAACATCTAGTGTTGAAAGAATAGGAGAGAACTTGCATGAAGCAGAAAATAAAGAAGAAAGAGGGGATCTCTTAACGGCCAGGAATATGGGGTTGAGAGGGTGTGTGCTATCAGTTTTGTATGTTTCATTATTGTGCTTTTTTTAAAATTAAAATTTGTTTCTGGGGTTCGGGTTCCTTTTAGTTCCAGTGATTTCAGTGGGACTTAGAAGTGCTCTGTCACGCTTATTCATACCTCTGTGTATATAAATTGGATGAATCATCTCACTAAAATCACAAGCCTCTTAAAATCAAGCTGCTGGAAATAGATGGGGAAGGTGACAGCAGCCACCGCTAATTCATTTTAGAACGTTTGGGGTTGGTAGAGTTCCTGTTTTAGGCCCCAAATTTCTTCTCTGGCATCCCTAGTTAAAAGGATCTCGGGTAGCAGAGCAAGGAAAGTTTCTGTTTGAATTCTTGGGGAGACGGTGCAAGCCGGATCAGCCAGTACTGGACTGAGGGGCACACTATCTGATTCGGTAAATGGCAGTTTTTCCACACAAACATTTCCATACTCTCTCTGAATTTCCAGGCATTTGGTGGGCCTGTTTAGACAGCATATTCCACTGTTCTCTGTGATGTTCTTTGTCTAACCCAGGGGTGTCAAACTCAATTGTTACGAGGGCTGGACATGACATAAATGTCACTTGGTCGGGCCGTGTGTACCATAAAATTTAATGCCAAGTACCGGAGATACAAACTTTGTAGAAGACACAGGTAAAGCCAGTTAACGATATTATTTATTTATTTATTCATTAATTCATTCAATTTGTGGCCCGCCCTCCCCGGCCAAAATTAGGCTCAGGGCAGGTAACATCATTTAAAATATCAATAGTACTAAAAACAGTACGTACGTCAAACCAACACTAAGCAATAAAATCCGAGTTAAAATCAACAAAATCCCAGGATGGTGCCCAAATTTAAATCAGATTGACCAGGTTTACTTTTTACTTAACATACAAACATGCTTAAGACAATAACATCCTTAACAGTATTTTCTTTTATTTAACCGTTGTTGATAATTGACACCTCAGGACTTGGGGGGGGGGGATGTGCAGATAAGAGCCCTCCAAGGGGCCGGATTCCACCCCGCCACCCGGGCCTTATGTTTGACACCCCTGGTCTAACCGTTGGGATGCGCTTTTTGTGGAGCTGCCCATATAGACAGCCCAGAATCTTCAGCAGGTCAGAATGAGGCTTCCCGGGTTTTTCTGGGGCCACTGTGTAAGGTTGTTTTACGTCAACTTTGCAAGAGAGCCCCCCACCCCACCCACGTTTCCAGTTTTTCTCCAGGCCAAATTCAAGGTGCTGGTTTTGTCCTTTGAGGCTCCAAACAGCCTGGCTCTGGTCAGCACCTTCTCCCACGTCTCCCTCTTCCAACCGGAGAACCGAGGTCGCGTTTGGAGGGCCTTCCGCAGATTTGGTCAATCCCAGACTCTGGGACAAATTTCTCCTCAGTAGAACTTGCACCTCCTCAGTGTTGACTCCCTTATGATGGAGTTCCCTGCTGAGGGCTGCCTGCCATGTTTACCCCAATCGCCCTCTCAGGAATGCAAGTAGGGTTGCCAACCTCCAGGTGGGGCCTGGAGAGCTCCTAGAATTACAGCTGGTCTCCAGACTGCAGAGATGAGTTCCCCTGGAAGAAGTGGCTGCTTTGGAGGGTGGGCTGTATGACATTATACCCCACTGAGGCCTCTCCCCTTCCCAAACTCCGCTCTTCCCAGGCTCCACCCCTAAATCTCCAGGAATTTCCCAGCTTGGAGTTGGCAACCCTAAATACAACATTTGCACGTTTCCTGTTCTCTGATGTTGGTTTCCTCCTGGCTGCGTTGGATATTGTTACTGAGGTTGCAGTCTTAGTCTGTTAATTGGTTAAATCCATTTTGATCAACTAAAAAGATGTCCCCAGTTAATGCAAGAACTTCCATAAACTGAGAGCGGTGGTCAGAATCTTAGAAGATGTATTCCTCCTTCTCACGTTGAGGGAATGCCTGTGCCAAGATGGTGCCTGTCGCAACACTTTATGTAGTGGAGTGGTATGCATAGGTAGATGTATACAGATTTAATCAATTTAATCATAAACAAAAATTCCTTTAATCACTTGTCAGCCCTCATTATTACTATTGATGATGATTTCATTGTTGTATGTTAGTATCGTTCCTAAATGGTATTGATAGTGCATTGTTTCCACTGTTATTGGCTTCTTTGAAGAACAGTGGATTAAAAGAAACATTTAAATGGGGCAAATAACACTGAATACAGTTGTGGTGCCACCACAGAGAAGTCCCTGCCCCTAATGAAATTTTGTGTCCAACAACAAGAGGGCCCTATACTAAGGCCTTTCCTCCCCTACCAAATTCTTAAAGAAAAGGGAGGTGCATAAGGGTAAAGATGTGAAAGGTGTCACCTTGACCTTTCTGTTTCTGGGTTGGAAAAATGACTGGTAATTTTTCCAGAATAAATCTATATATATGGGGTTTCTTACTACCCACCCTCATGCTCCGGGTTGTTACTGTGTGACTTTCCTTCTTATAGAATCTCTTCTGAACCTGCTTGAGTATTCTTGCCTGACTTCTAATCTCTCTTTCCCTCCCCTTTGCTACAGAAGTTCCACGGCAGAGACCCTCAGGAAGTCCGGCGCAGAGCCACTGTCCTGCAGACTGAATTTGAGAATTTTGTGCACTCCAACATGGGAACTGTCCAGCGAGCCAAAAAAGGTCAGGAGCTTGTTCTCTCTAACTTTAGGGCATTGTAATTTCTAATTTTGGTGCAATCGGGAAAGAAGCCTTTAAAACTTTGTATCAGTCAGAGCTGTGGGGCGGTGCAGACATAATTCCATCTCCCTCTTAACTGGTTTAAGATAACAAAGCCAACCCTCATGAAGATCACCCCTTCTCCATAGCCTCCCTCTCTACCCCTGTAACTACATTTCATGGAAACCCCAGAGGAACTCTGCCATTGGCATAAGGTTATGCCAATGAAGAGATCACACAAATTGGGACTTTTATGCAAAGTGCCTTGCAATTTATGCTGCTCTGCATAAGTGTTTCAGGTTTTGCTGATCATAAGAAGGGGCCATTGCAGAGCAGAGAATCCAGTTCTATTCAGCTCTTGGGCATCGGATTTCTGCAGCATTTCTCACACACTTTTAAACAGACCTTTGCAATCATAAGGGCTAGAATCATGGGGGGAGGGAGTCCAACGTCAAGGAAGAAGAAGAGTTGGTTTTATATGCTGACTTTCTCTACCTTTTAAGGAGAATCAAACCGGCTTACAATCACCTTCCCTTCCTCTCCCCACAATAGGCACCTTGTGAGGTAGGTGGGGCTGAGAGAGTTCAGAGAGAGCTATGACTAGCCCAAGGTCACCCAGCTGGCTTCATGTGTAGGAGTGGGGAAACCAAACCGGTTCACCAGATTGGAGTCCGCTGCTCATGTGGAGGAGCAGGGAATTAAACCTGGTTCTCCAGATTAAAGTCCGCCCCTCATGTGGAGAAGTGGGGAATTAAACCTGGTTCTCCAGGTTAGAGTCCGCCACTCATGTGGAGGAGCAGGGAATCAAACCTGGTTCTCCAGGTTAGAGTCCTCCACTCATATGGAGGAGCAGGGAATCAAACCTGATTCTCCAGATCACACTCCACCGCTCTTAACCACTACACCACGCTGGCTCTCTATGCTGAGTTCTACAGCCAGTGCCACGTCTGTGCTTTTCCTATACTCCTGAAGAACTGTGGCATTCACACAGCCATATCATCCCCATTTTTCAGATAAGTAAACTGAGGCAAAAAAAAGCAGTTCTGTAATTTGCAGAAGGTGCCAGTAGGCAGGGAATAAAATCTGTAACCAGCACCAAAACCTTCTGCATTTTTTTCCTGTTAGCTTTCTGCACAAGGCAGACCCTTCCAGCTCCTCACCCCCCCCCCCCAGTGGCTTCACGCTCTGCAATCTGCATTTGCAGAATTCCCACTGCCGGCTGGCTCCATTCAACCTCCCTTCTTTTCCTCCTTGGCCCAAGCCTGGGATGGTGAATAATTAACGTGGCAGCTGGCTCACACGCTGGTGGCAGAGAATCAAACGGAAATCGTGCCGCGGCTGCTTCTCTCTCTTGCTTCTTCCCGCCCTCCTCCTTCATTTGCTGACCTCGGTGGTGTTGATACCCGTGCTGGATCACAGGCTGGCGTCCAAGAGGATTGGCGTCTTTTTACCTCGCCAACCTTGCGCTCAGATCTTTTCAAAAACGGAAGCTCGGTTGGGGAGACTGAGCCGTTTGGGACTTCTTAGGGGGAAATTGTGGTTTTCACGCTGTGCTCGGGCGAACCCTGGGGGGAAGTGATCAGGGTTTCTCAGCAAGAAGAACAGTGTCAGCAAAGAAGCGTCCCTTGAAAACAGCTTGCCCACATTTACCAATCTTACCCTGCTCTGCTAAGCCTTGGGAGATTGCAGGACGTGCCGCTGGAGGCCTGTCATCTCCGTTTGCAGAGCTCAGCAGTGAAGTTCAGCAGGCCAGCAACCGGCACTTTGGCTGTATGCCTTAGAAGACCTCCTGACCCCTGTGCAATAGATGTCATTGTGCCAAAGGATATAGGCAGGTCTGCTAGCCTGAATGGCTTCTTAAGAAGTTTCATAAGGGACAGTTCTGTCAACTGTTTTGAGACAAGATAACTGTCTAGGTTCCAAATCCACATGAAACCCATTGAAGGAGGAATTGGTGGCAGGGCTGGGAAAGGCCTGTCTTTGCTTGAGACCAGGAGTAGCTGGGTGGTCAAACAACCCTTCAGTGCTGACAGCCCTGCAGGGCCTGCTTGGCTTGGGCCCCAGTTACGGCAACAGTGGTGGTAAGTGTAGGTTCATCTGCTGGGTGAGCCGACACCTGTTTCCATCGTCACTGTGTCCCCTGTGGCTCTGCCCAGCACCACAGGGACCAGTGGCCCTCTAAAGCAGTGGCTCCAGGGAAAAGGTCCTGGTAAGCGAAAGGGCTTGTTTGCCCAGCCTGAGGCCCTGGAGAACTTATGCCAGTCCGAATGGACAACACTGAGCTACTCGGACCAGTGTTCTGACTCTGTGTAAAGCTGCTCCATGTTCTGATTTATGGGTCTCAGGCTACCATCTGGGCCAGAGAATAAAAATGCCACCCTAGTGCTTCTCCTGGTTTAATACTGATACCTGGCACTGTGCTTCATGTATGTGATCTCACTTGTATTTACAACTGCCCTAGAAAGGCCAGTCAGGGTTTCCCTAGGTGAGAAATTGAAGCAGAGTCTGAATAGCAGCATATTTTAGAACTCTTTGAACATCAGGCAATTGTGACCTGCTTTGTATAATTTATTCCTGTAGAAGGGAAAAATGCTTTGAAGCAGTCAAAAAGAGCCTTTGTTGACCACTGGTGCTTCTCCTGGGCCATCTTCAAAGTTTTCCTCACCCGATTTCAGACTTGTCTTCACCCACCTTAAGGGCTAGTAATTTACATCGTGTTGGTTTGCTTGGTTTTAGTTCAAGCCAGATATTGGTTATATGACTGGTATCAACTATGCTGTTTCCTTCTGGAATGGTGGCATGTGCGATCAAGGTTGGCCTCAGTGAGGAGCGTGGCCTTTTCAGTGGTGGCCCTGGAGCCATGGATTAACCTTCTAGAGGAGATTCACTTGAAAGCATCTTTGTAGGCTTCATATAGCACTGGAGGGCCTACTTTTTCTAGAAACCATTTGCAGGTACCTGAGTCAAAGGTCTGTGGCATCATAACTGCTGCTGCTGTTGTTGCAGCTGATTTATGATGCCTTTAGTTGAGGCTTTTAATGATACTTTGTTGTGAGCTGCCTCAAGTGCAGGACAGGCAGGATACAGAAAGAGTGGTGCCTGGGAGGGTGGATTTCGAGGAGGGTGTTGAAGTCACTTCCAGGTGACACTCAAAAATTTCCCCTCTATGGTCTTTACTATGAAGACATGGGGAAATTCCTAGAGTATAACTATGGAGGCCATTTTTTTTCTCCAGCTCCTCAGTTTCTCAAGAGTAGTGGGTTTACCCGCCACAAACAGGCAAATGGCAAGCCTGCGTGCACACCCAGGCCATTTATGCATGGCTGTTTCCTCGCGGTCACCCCACCGACTACTTCGGGGCTTTGCTTTGATTATGCTTGCATTTTCTGACTGTCAGTGGTTGCCTCGCTCTCCCCGTGCGTTTCTGCGGGGTTTCCCCGCATTTTCTGAATGCTGACTAAACAAGAATCCAGAAAACATGAGCAAAATGCACAGGGAGAGCTAGGCAACCTCTGATGGTCAAAAAATGCAAGCATAATCAAAGCCATGAAGTAGTCAGTGGAGTGGCCGCAAGGAAACTGCCATGCATAAATGACCCCAAAGGTCTCACATGAACATGCTCTTGTGTGTGTGTTAAGTTCCATCAAGTCTCTTCTGACTCATGGCGACCCTATGAATGAAAGTCCTCCAAAATGACCTATCTTTGACAGCCTTGCTCAGATCGTACAAATTGAAGTCTGTGGCTTCCTTTATTGAGTCAGTCCATCTCTTGTTGGGTCTTCCTCTTTTCCTGCTGCCCTCAACTTTTCCTAGCATGTCTGTCTTTTCCAGCGACTCTTGTCTTCTCATAATGTGACCAAAATACGATAGCTTCAGTTTTGTCATTTTAGCTTCTAGGGTCAGTTCAAGCTTGAACATGCCGTTAGCAATGACAAACAGTGTTTCAGCTTATTTTGCTTTAACCAGTGAGGACTAGAAACTTCCTGGGAGTTGAGGAGAAAATGATAAGCTTAGACTATCCTGGACCATTTTTGTATAATGAATTAAGCCCGAGAGCGAGCCGGGTGTGAGTGGCCGAGAGCGCCCTATGTGGTAAAGTTGCCTCAGAGTCCGTGAGCCGGCACCCGACGATATCAAGCTGTACCATCAGAGAGGTTGCTCCCTTGCCATTCCCCCCCTCCACCTTCCAGACAGTCTCTAAAAAATGGATGATGTGAAATGAGAAGCAGGGCTCTCCTTCGTTACTCCCTCATTGATTGGGAAATGGAGCTCGCTTTGCTCGGCAAACAGAGCTTTGATGGATTCCCAGGGTCCTTCCAGCCACTGATCTCACTAAAATGACATTTTTATTACTGTTCGTAAACCCCAATCTCCTGCCACCGCTGAGAGATTAGGCTTAAGCTGTGGGCAAACTTGCCGGTCTAGTGCCTCAGCAAGGAAGGGCAAAAGAGGCTGAGGGGTTTTTCTTCCCCCCCCCTCAGATTTTGATGGAGTCGAGGGACGAGGGTTGGGGCGCAGGAGGCTGAGCTGAGGGCAGGGCCCAAGCGAGAGGAACGAGAGAGAGGGAATGAACCGCCTGGCTGGATTTCTTGGGTGCCCCAAAGCCAGTGCTGGTATTCCTGTGAGAATCCTCTGACACAGATAAGGATCAAGGATCTCGGGGTGGGGGTGCCTTCAGCACCGTTGTATGTGAAGACTGTGGGTTGCGGTGCTTTCAATTCCTAGAGAGGCCAACAAGCTCTACAGAGAGCCGGCTTGGTGTAGTGGTTAAGAGCGGTGGTTTGGAGTGGTGGACTTTAAGCCGGTTTGATTCTTAAGTGGTAGAGAAAAGATTCTTAAGTGGTAGAGAGAAGTAAAGGTCCCCTGTGCAAGCACCGGGTCATTCCTGACCCATGGGGTGACGTCACATCCTGACGTTTCCAAGGCAGACTTTGTTTGCGGGGTGGTTTGCCAGTGCCTTCCCCAGTCATCTTCCCTTTACCCCCAGAAAGCTGGGTGCTCATTTTACCGACCTTGGAAGGATGGAAGGCTGAGTCGACCTTGAGCCGGCTACCTGAAACCGACTTCCGTCGGGATCGAACTCAGGTCGTGAGCAGAGCTTGGACTGCAGTACTGCAGCTTTACCACTCTGCTCCACAGGGCTCCTGGAAGAGAAAGTCGGCATATAAAAAACAGCTCTTCTTCTTAAAGCCAGAACACAAGGCAGAGAACATATTTGTTGATATCCTGCTCTTCTGAGGCCCAGGGTAGTATGGTGTGGTAATGATCTTGTCAGACTAGAACTGAGGTGACCCGGCTTCAACTGGGCATTCTAACGCTCAGTGGGCGACCTTGGTCCAGTTGCCCTCTTTCAGCCCAACCCACCTCACAAGATTGTTGTGAGTGTAAAGCGAGAACGGGAGAACGATGCAAACCCCCCCCCCCGGGCTCCTCAGAAGAAGGGCGGGATGACAACGTATGTGACGGGATTCCCTCAGAGCGGAGTAAAAGTCCAGACAAAATTCTAATTGTGTGCTGGATGGTTGAGAGGGGGCTGGTTTTGTCTGCTCGACTCCCTGTCGTTGCCCCATCCCGGGGGCAAGGGGCATTTCTGACAGGAGGCCTAGGGAGTGGGGTCTCTGGGCCAAACCACTACATGACCCCAGTCCACAAACCCCCTTTCTTTAAAAAACTAAAACAATAATAATGGGAAGGGATGGGAGGTCGAGGGAAAGATCCAGAGTAGGGCCATGGCCCCGAGGGTAGGAAGTTTGATCCATCTCCCTGTATTGTTCCACCCTCAACAACACAAACTATGGTATCTATATGAATGTCTCTGAAGAAGTGAGCTGTGGCTCACGAAAGCTGCTACCCTGCCAGAAATTTTGTTAGTCTTTAAGGTGCTGCTGGACTCTGGCTCTTTTCTACTGCTGGGTGTATGTATTGTGTGTGTATGTGTCTGTCCCCAGCCCACACACATTCACACAAAATCCAGGCAGCTCTGAGGGGAACAATTGTTATCAGGGTGGGGATGGAACCAAAGGATTTTTTTTTTATTCTTGCCTCATAAAATACTTTACAACCCTGTACCCGTAGCCCCTTCTCGCTTAACCGAAACTATATCTTATTATGAAATGGACATTTCCATTCTTTGAATGGTTCTTGTCCATAGCAAGTCGACACTACTGATATCATTATTTTTTTGGTAAGCAGTTAGCTTCACTAAAATATAAACCTCTTTTATTTTTGACAACCAGTCATGTATCTTAGGGAGGGTTGTAAAGTATTTTATGTGACTTTATGTGATTATGTGACTATTTGTGTTTAGTTTATGTATATATTTACTGCTGACGGTCCGTTTTTATTAATTATTTTTAAAAAATCGTGCCTCATCTTCAGTCTGATCCTATACACCAGCTGCTTTTACCGTTAAAAAAAACAACACTCTCAGCCTAGCCTACCTCACAGGGTTGTTGGCGAGGATAAAAGGGAGGAGAGGAGAACCATGTAAGCTGCTTTGAGTGCCCACTGGGGAGAAAAGTGGGATACAAATAAAGTAAATAAATACATAAAATGTTCTTTCTCACAGCCAGAGGGGTATAGAATGTTGGGCTGGGAGACCCAGGCTGAGTTCCTTACTCTCTGGGAGACCTTAGGTCAGGTACCATCTTTCAGCTTAACCCACCTCATGGGATTGTTGTGAGGATAAAATGGAGGATGGAGGAGCTATGTATGCCACCGTGCGCTCCTCGGAGGAAGGGCAGGGTAGAAGAGTTGTAGATGTGCAACTATACACAGATTTAGTGAGCGGATTAATGAAACTTTAGGTCGCGTGACGAATCAGTTAGCAACTCTGGCTGTGCGGGTATGGGCTTTGGGTACAGGGCATGCAAAAAGAAAGGGGGATGCACCGAAACAAAATGGGGACAAAAAGCAATGATTGGTACAGGGGAATAAAATTTAATAAACCAAGTACCCCTACGCATTTTGCAACAAGCTTCCTCAGGGGATCTATTCTCTGCTCAAGCGTCCTGGGAAACTTGAGCAGATAATAGATCCCCCTGAGGAAGCCTGTGCAAAACACGTAGGGGTACTTTGTTTATTAAATTTTATTCCCTTGCACCAGTCGTCGCTTTTTGTCTCTGTACAGCGCTTGCAACCCACAATGGTCTTAAGCCTAGATATGCAGCGCATGGGTAACCTCAGGTTACTTCGGCGTATGTGAAAGGCACATGCTTTGAGGCACTATGTCTTGTCTTTCAGGAGTTGAGCCCCATCTCAAAGTCTGAAAAGGACAGGAATTTCATCTCCTGTACAAAGGTAATCCCCAGTAACAACCTCTCCCTCTTTCCCCTCCTCTCTCTCCAGCTTTGCAGTCCTTCATTCGGTCATACGCAACATACCCCGCCAGTCTCAAGCACATCTTTCACGTCAAGTCGCTCCATTTGGGTCACGTGGCAAAGAGCTTTGGGCTCCGGGATGCCCCCAAGAACCTCAGCGCCTCTACTCTTCCAAAGCAGGGGAAGAACCAAAGGAAGAAAAGGTAGGATGGTTCTCTGTCCATCTTGTTACTGGGCCCACCTCAGGGTGGTAGTTCTGAAATCTGAGATGGCCTCTCTCAGGGGGCCCTTCTCCTCGTACCAGTCTCCCCACCCATTTTTCTCTTACGGGGGTGACCTGTGTCAGGTTCCTATCATAAGAACATAAGAACAGCCATGCTGGATCAGACCAAGGCCCATCAAGTCCAGCGGTCTGTTCATACAGTGGCCAACCAGGTGCCTCTAGGAAGCCCACAAACAAGACGACTGCAGCAGCATTCTCCTGCCTGTGTTCCAAAGCACCTAATAGAATAGGCGTGCTCCTCTGATCCTGGAGAGAACAGGTACGCATCATGACTAGTATCCATTTTGGCTAGTAGCCATGGATAGCCCCATCCTTCATAAGACCATAAGAAAGGCCCTGCTGGATCATACCAAGGCCCATCAAGTCCAGCAGTCTGACACAGTGGCCGACCAGGTGCCTCTAGGGAGCCCACAGAGAAGACGACTGCAGCAGCATTGTCCTGCCTGTTTCCACAGCACCTAATATAATAGGCATGCTCCTCTGATCCTGGAGAGAATAGGTATGCATAGCCCTCTCCTCCATGAACATGTCCACTCCCTTCTTCAAACTTTCCAAGTTGGCAGCCATCACCACATCATGGGATAGGGAGTTCCACAATTTAAGTATGCGTTGTGTGAAGAAATACTTCCTTTTATCTGTTATCAAAAGCCAAATAACATTTGTGGCCTGAGAGCATGAATCATCTTTCCTCCCCTGAACTTGGTGCTTTATAAAAGCTCTCTAAAAGCCAGTGGCAGGCACCTCGTCTTGTGGCAGTGAGTTCCATAAGTTAACAAAGCGTTGCATCGTGTTCTCTGACCTAAACCTGTCCTCCTTCGGTTTCATGGAGTGAGCCCTGCACAATCCTGATTGTGGGAGCATGGCTGCCCTTACTCTAACACCTCTAATTGTTGAAATCTTTACCGTGTCCCTCATCCCCAACAATTCAATTTTTTCTAAGCGAAAAACCATCCAGTGCCTTTCAGTGTTTGAAATTTTTAACTCATCATAGCACTGTATTTTAAATTTAATTATTGGTGGGTTTTATTTGTATTCTTTTTTTAAAAAAATGATGGATGTAACTTTTATGAATCTTCTTCCTTCAGTGCTTATGAGCTACCACCTTGTGCCCAACAAAACAAAAAGGGTGTTTTAGTAATCTGGGGAGAGGTCAAAGAGACCCCAAAACAAAGGTCACAGACATTAAAAATTATGCAGGTTGTACTGAGGATCAAAAAAGAGGGCCACACCAAAACAAACGGAGACAAAAAGCAGAGATTGGTGCAAGCGGGGTGGGGGGTTAATTTTATGATTAACGTGCTCGGGACGTTTGAGTAGTTTCTCTAAGAGAGCTGTGACTAGCCCAAGGTAACCCAAGGTAACCCATATGGCTTCATATGGAGGAGTGGGAAAACCAACCCGGTTCACCAGATTAAAGTCTGCCGCTCAGGTGGAGGAGTGAGGAATCAAATTTAGTTCTCCATATCAGAGTCGAACTGCTCCAAACCACCACTCTTAACCACTACACCACACTGGGTATCCTTTAACCAGACATCCAAAAAACCAGAATAACCTGAAAACTGGAAGTTTTGAGCTGCCATGCAGACATTACTCACAGGCTCTCAGCAGCGCCATTGATGGTTCAATGTACACAAAATTATTAAAAATATTGTTTAAAATTACATTCAGGCTATGTGTATAAAGTGTATATAAAATATCAGTGAATTTTGTGTTTAGACTTAGGTCCCATCTCCAAGATTTCTCATTATATATATGCACATATTCCAAAATATGGAAAGATCTGAAATACGGAACACTTCTGGTCCCAAGAAGCCCGGATAAGGGATACTCAACCTGTATTATTTTTGTGAATTTCACTCTATATGGTCATTTCACTTTCCCATTCGCTGCAGTTAGGGGTAAAAACTACCCCAGCATCCTTTGGAGAATGCACTGCAGTTTACAAAAAGTTTGTGTGGGGGGGGGATGAAACACCATTGGCAACTGACCTCATTAAGATTGAGGAATATGCACATTATGGAATTGCAGATTGCAAACAAAGTCTTATCAGTGTTTTCCCACCTCTCCATGTTAATTTGAGCCCACATTTTGTTCAAAGAAAAGGCAGCGGGGAACAGAAATAAATAAATAAATAACTTTCTTCCTCTCTTTCCACCTTTCTCTAGTTCTCACTACAATTTCTTTCTTCGCCCTCCCCCTTATGCTGCTCTTTTCTTTCTTTCTTTCTTTCTTTCTTTCTTTCTTTCTTTCTTTCTTTCTTTCTTTCTTTCTTTCTTTCTTTCTTTCTTTCTTTCTTTCTTTCTTTCTTTCTTTCTTTCTTTCTTTCTTTCTTTCTCCCTCCACAAACATCTGGGTTACTTTTCTGGTTCTGATTCCCCCCGCCCCTACACACATATATACACTTCATTTCGTTGAAACTCTTTATGTGTACTCAGTTGCTGCTGCGTCCAATCTGCAAGAACTGGCCGTACAATTAAAAAAACCCTTAATCTGCATCACAGGGCTCTGACATCTTTAGCTCGGGCTGTACAAGGTACACACGCACACTTTTTTTGTT
The DNA here is from genome assembly GCF_029931775.1 of Euleptes europaea. Taxonomy (NCBI): domain Eukaryota; kingdom Metazoa; phylum Chordata; class Lepidosauria; order Squamata; family Sphaerodactylidae; genus Euleptes; species Euleptes europaea. The sequence continues at coordinate 51,496,691 of NC_079325.1, read as the reverse complement.
TTTGGATAAAAACAAAAAGAAAAGAGAAGTAGGATGGGGGGGAACGGCGGTGGGCGGGAAGTCCGCCGAGCCGCATTGTCCCTGCGTTGGGAATCCCTCAGGGAGAGGCTGTGCTTTTCGCTGCCTCCTCCTTCGGCTGACCCGCACCAGCAGATGGGCAGCAGGACAGGAATGCCCTTGCGAGCAGGGGATTTATCGGGGCTTTATTTCCCGAAGAATAGGCTGATTAGCCGATAAAGAGCATGTAAGATGGGACGGGGCAGGCTTTGATGTCTCGCGGGCCCAGCGGGGAGCGGGGTAATGACTGACGCTGCTGTGTCACCGGATTACAGCAGCCGGCGACAACACTGCTCTCTGTTCCTGAGATGTTGTCGCTCCTCTCTTAAGGAACCTCTTTATTGTTGTTGTTGTTATTGGGTCTGAAACACCCACCCCCCCAGTGCAGAACAGCTTACGATGTAACCTCTACACCACAAAGCCAGCTTGGTATAGTGGTTAAGAGCAGTGGTTTGGAGCAGTGGACTCTGATCTGGAGAACTGGGTTTGATTCCCCACCCCTCCATCTAATAAATAAATAAAGAGGCTGGAGCAAATCCATGACCTGGGCCTTGCTGAGTCCGCTGTCCATACCCAAATTGGAAGTGGGGTTCTGGTAGGTCCTGGGTACAAATGGACCCAGTGCTGTGCCCAGTCATATGTTCAGTGTGGTGGACAGCCAATGTGGTGTAGAGGTTAAGAGCTGTGGTTTGGAGCAGTGGACTCTGATCTGGAGAGCCGGGTTTGATTCCCCACTCCTCCACATGAAGCCAGCTGGGTGACCTTGGGCAAGTCACAGCTCTCTTCCAGCTCTCTGAGCCCCACCTACCTCACAGGGTGTCTGTTGTGGGGAGGTGATTGTAAGCCGGTTTGATTCTTCCTTAAGTGGTAGAGAATGTCGGCATATAAAAACCAGCCCCTCCTCCTCCTCCTTCTTCCAACATTGCCAAAACGTCTGCTAGCTGAGTTTGTTTTTGAAACTGAATTAAATGTTCGGAGCGTCCCTTCAGTTACTCAGCCCCCAGAGATGAGGCATGGATCTGGTCCAGCCTCTTTCCTTATTTGTTTGAATATTTTTCTTCCCCGGGGAACTGAAGGTGACACACAGGGTGATACTGTGCCGTCTGGGCTCATCTAATGTGCCATCTAATAAATAAATAAAGAGGCTGAAGCAAATCCATGACCTGGGCCTTGCTGAGTCCGCTGTCCATACCCAAATTGGAAGTGGGTTCTGGTAGGTCCTGGGTACAAATGGACCCAGCGCTGTGCCCAGTCATATGTTCAGTTCTGCCGGGAAAGGGGGGCAACGGGCTCACTCCCTTTCTCACCCCAAGTACAAAACCGTTAATCTGACTGGAGCTTCCAAAAACAAAACCGTACTATTGGCTGCCGAAAGCATCAGCTGATTAACTCTTTGCTTTCCGGGTGGGTGTAGAATGCTCCACCGTGTTGCTTTCACTCCAGATCCATGTTTCTTTTTTCATTGCCAGGATTCCATCCTGCAGAATTCCAAGTAACAATGACAGCCTCTGCGCATGCGCTGAGTGCCTTTCCTTTCCTTCACTCTGTATTGAACCCCTGAATATTAGCAATGGAGGAGGTAGCATACTTTCCGGGGCACAGCATGTAATTTATGGGCAGAATCGAGCTTTGGCATTCCAAATTTTTGCTCCGACCTTTGTGAAGTGGCTAATTTAGGTGTATAAGTCTGGGAAGTGATTGACCAGAAGCCAAACTCTGTGACTGGATCCATCTCCTGTGTAGCAGAAAACAAGGTAGAAGGGTTCCTACAGGATCCCAGACCGCAGCCTGTTTACTTTGTCCCACCAGCCTACATAGGAGCCACCGGGAACTGAGCCAGCTGTTTCTCGTGGTTCCCTTCCTTGGATGCAAACGAATCCAGGACCTCCCTGTTTTAGAGGGACAGATCCTTAACATTCATATGCACCACCCACAGCACCTTTTTTGGCAGGTGCGCCAGGAGGCCCCTCTGCAATACTGGGGGACAAGTGTGGTATACTGGTTAAGAGCAGTGGACCCTAATCTGGAGAACTGGGTTCAATTCCCCACTCCTCCACATAAGCAGCAGACACTAATCTGGAGAACAGGGTTCTATTCCACACTTCCCCCGCATGAGCAGCTAACTCTAATCTGGTGAACCAGGTTGGTTTCCCCACTCCTACACATGAAGCCTGCTGAGTGACCTTGCGCTAGTCACAGTTCTCTCAGAATTCTCTCAGCCCCACCTACCTCATAGAATCATAGAGTTAGAAGAGACTACCAGGGTCATCTAGTCCAACCCCCTGCACAATGCAGGAAATTCACAACTACCCCCCCACACACACACCCAGTGACCCCTACTCCATGCCCAGAAGATGGCCAAGGTGCCCTCCCTCTCATCATCTGCCTAAGGTCGTAGAACCAGCAGTACTGACAGATGGCCATCTATCCTCTGCTTAAAAACCTCCAGGGAAGAAGAGCTCACCACCTCCCGAGGAAGTCTGTTCCACTGAGGAACCACTCTAACTCACAAGGTGCCTGTTGTGGGGAGAGGACAGGAAGGAGATTGTAAGCTGGTTGATTCTTCTTAAAAGGTAGAGGAAGTTGGCATATAAAAAGCAGTGCTGCCGCTTCTTCTTTCCTGTGCCCTGGGTTGCCTTTCTGTGTTGTCGTCTTCCCCCTGTCTCAGGTGACCGGATACACTCAGCCATATCTAGGGGTGTACTGTGCCAGGATTGCACCCAAGTGTGAGGAAAGAGGTTGTGGGTTTTAAAGTCAGCTGATTTATTTACTTTATAGATTGCCTTTCTCACTGTGATTTAAAGCAGATTACAATGTCTTTAAGAGCCCCATGGCGCAGAGTGGTAAGCTGCAGTACTGCAGTCCAAGCTCTGCTCACGACCTGAGTTCGATCCCAACGGAAGTTGGTTTCAGGTAGCCGGCTCAAGGTTGACATTCCAACCTTCCAAGGTCGGTAAAATGAGTACCCAGCTTGCTGGGGGTAAAGGGAAGATGACTGGGGAAGGCACTGGCAAACCACCCCGTAAACAAAGTCTGCCTAGGAAACGTTGGGATGTGACATCACCCCATGGGTCAGGAATGACCCAGTGCTTGCACAGGGCACCTTTACCTTTACCTTTACAACGTCTTTAAAAATTCAATCAGTCAGCAAAGACCTGTGATAAACAATGCAGTGACTTAAGATTCTATTAGTCCATGCTTTCCGTTTTATCATGTTTTGACTGGCTAAGTGCCGCAAATAAATTGTCTGTCTGTCCGTCCGTCTGTCCGTCCGTCCGTCCTCCATCTATCGCAGTGACTTTGATGGACCAAGGGTCTGATTCAGTCTAAGGTAGCTTCATGTGTTCATGTGAGGAGCTTCCGTGCCCTATGTAGCTGTCCCCCCAAATCAAAATCCTGAACAATGGTACATAATAGTAGGATCGCAGAATAAATCATGCAAAAACAAAGGGAAACATGCATGCTATCTGCATATTTCAAAATGGACTGCACAATTCCACTTTTCTTAGCACAGAGTGTGAGCTGCCTTATTGCAGAACTTTGCACACAGCAGAAAGGCTGGCTTTCCCGTGGCAACAGGCCATGAACATGGGAAGCTGCCTTCTACTGAATCAGAACCTTGATCCATCGCAGTCAGTACTGTGTACTCAGACTGGCAGCGACTCTCCAGAGTCTCAGGTAGAGATCTTTCACATCACCTGATCCTTTTAGCTGGAGATGCCAGGGCTTGAACCTGGGACCTTCTGCGTGCCAAGGGGATGCTCTACCACTGAGCCGCAGCCCCTCCTCGAGGTTGTTAGCTGCACAAGAGACAGAGGAGTCGAGGGGGCGGGCTTCCTAGCTGACCAACTTTCTGGAGAACACCTTGGGAACTTTGTCTTTGAGAGAGAACCAGGGCGGGGAGACAATGCGATGCCGCTCCCCCCACACCAGACAGGGCCCGGCAGGCAGAGCTGCAGCTGTATCTCCACTCAGCAAAGCAATCAGCTCGTCAGGAGGAGCCGGTTGGCTGCCAATTTTCTTGTGGCATTTACAGCTTCCTTAATATCACTTAATTAGCGGCAAGCAAAGCTGGAGTCTTGCCCGAGGAGGGATTGCTGCTCTGGTGGAGACGGACGCTCTGCTTTTTTCTTTAAAGGGGAGGGGGAGCAGATGGGCCAAGTGGAGAATGGAAAGAGGGGATAATAAAGAGTAAGAAGAAGAAGAGTTCGTTTTTATACCCTGATTTTCTCTACCACTTAAGGAAGAATCAAAACAGCTTACAATCACCTTCCTCTCCCCTGTGAGGTAGGTGGGGCTGAGAGAGCTGTGACTAGGCCAAGGTCATTCAGCTGGCTTCATGTGTAGGATGGGGGAAACCAACTTGGTTCACCAGATTGTGTGTGTGTGTAAAGTGCCTTCAAGTCTCAGCCGACTTATGGCGACCCCTTTTTGGGGTTTTCATGGCAATAGACTAACAGAGGTGGTTTGCCAGTGCCTTCCTCTGCACAGCAACCCTGGTATTCCTTGGTGGTCTCCCATCCAAATACTAACCAGGGCTGACCCTGCTTAGCTTCTGAGATCTGACGAGATCAGGCTAGCCTGGGCTATCCAGGTCAGGGAGACTGAAGCTTAGGTAAAGGTAGTCCCCTGTGCAAGCATTGGGTCATTCCTGACCCATGGGGTGACATCACATCCCGACATTTACTAGGTAGGCTATGTTTATGGGGTGGTTTGCCATTGCCTTCCCCAGTGATTGAAGCTTACACCCATGGAAATAAGTGAAGGTTTGTTGAAGTCTTGAATAACGTGCCATTAGCTTGAAGGCCACCCTGTTTTTCTGCTCTTGAAGGGTATTGGAGCTTTATCTCAAATGGATGAGTCTTTTTCAGTTGGCTGATGCCTCTCCTTGTTACCTTCTTGAGTAAGCATCTGTGTCAGCCAGTGACGCGATCGGGGGGGACATCTGTTGGGTTGTCTACTGGAGCGTAGCTCCGCTGATGAATGCCGTACCCCCTTTCCTCTGCCCCCGACGTGCGTCAGCCACAGATGGCTCGTCTGAGTCAACGGGCAGAAAAGCAGGTGTTGAGGTAGCATTAAGCCAGAGGTATCCCAGCCTGGTGGCTTGGCACTACCAGCCTCCGGATGGGGCAAGCGGTTGGGAGTCTCTATCAGATGAATGGATGGCATGATCCAGGTTGAAGTGTTCTCTGACAAATGGCCTGCTCTTCTCCAGGGGCACACCGGGGATTCGAGGAATGTGCGTCATGGCTGTGGCTGCTTTTTGGCTTGGAACGAAAGGGTTGGGGACACCCAGAGTTGGCTGAATCTCCCAGAATGGCAGTTGCTTTGTCTCCCACCTGCAAATGAGAAGCCCTAGTTCTGCTCTCCTTTTATTTAAAGAAGAAAAGTTCTAGTCCTCCTGGAACTCTGGTTTACCTCTCAGAATCCTGACCATCTTGGATGTTCATTTTTTCAAGGAAACTTTCTAGACCTCATCATACTGCTGACTGCTAAGAGAGTGGACAGGGAGACATTTTTCTCCCTCTCTCATAATTTTAGAACGCGGGGTCATCTGCTGAAGCTGGAGGGTGAGAGATTCAAAACAGATAAAAGAAAGTATTTCTTTACACAGTGCTGAAACTCCCTGTGGTGATGGCTGCCAACTTGGAAGGTTTTAAGAGGGGAGTGGACATGTTCAGGGAGGAGAGGACTATCCACGGCTACTAGTTAAAATGGATAATAGTCATGATGCATACCAATTCTCTCCAAGATCAGAGAAGCATACCAAATATATTAGGTGCTATGGAACACAGGCAGGATGCTGCTGCTGCAGTCGTCTTCCTTGTGGGCTTCCTAAAGGCACCTGATCGGCCACTGTGTGAACAGACCACTGGACTTGATGGGCTTTGGTCTGATCCAGCATGGCTTTTCTTATGTTCTTATGACTGTTTCCGCTGGTGCCTCTATGAGTCCCTGAGGTTTCCAGCGTCAGTTTTGAACCAGATTTTAGTTGTTCCATTCCACAGATGGTACTTCATACCGGCTTACTGCCACCCCTGCACAGATGTGAAGTCTGGTTCACACATGCGGGAACATATTGTGGCACCCTGGTAGCAAAGCCCTGAGTTAACCCTCAGGGATTGCCACATTTCCAGCTGCAGTGGCTTTTTCAGCTTCAAATATTTCTTCGTGTGACAAAGCCCCTACCAACAGAAAGCCAGTGTAGCAGGGAGAAAAGCCTGCCCTCCTCTGTGTGCTGTGCTGGTTTTCCATTTGCAGGGAGTTTTGAACTGAGCAAAATATTCCAAAGCATGACACACACACCTGCCTGAAGTCTGAGGTGGTACGGCCCACTGCTACCCATGGGTTCGCTCCCTGATAAAAGAGCACAATATTTTGCCATCCCTGTTCATTTTTAAGACACGTGATGGAGGGAGGGGACTTTGGTCACCTTGATATCTGATTTCTCAGTCAGATAGAATTTCAAAACAAGAGCCAAGGAAGGAGAGCCATCTGTTAGCCAGTGTGCATGCATGTTATATCTGAAGGCAGGTTGTTCTGCACGCTCTCACAGTCCTAACTTGGTACTTAGTTGGTATTCAATAGACAGTGTTCTTAGCTGATCTTTGGTTATGGCGGAACGAAGGCGTAGAGAAAGTGTCTCAGCCGTGGTGGCCCCAGCCCGTTTAGATCTTCCCAGGACATCACCAGAGCTTGGAAATGGTATGAAAATCAGTGCAGACATTAAAACAGGTTGTGGTGTACTCCCAGTCACCCACCCTGTCAGAAGACAGACAGCAGCATTTTCTCCCATCTGAAACCTCTGGACTGTCATCAAGGGTTGCCCTACCCAAAGCACAAGACAGTAGTCTATCCTTTAAGTTTAAAGATATTAATGATAGCCTCCAGCCTCTCTCAGACCACAAGTCCTCCTCTTTCCAACAGTGACTTGCCAGATGCCTCCAGATGTGAAGGCAACAGCCCTCCCTTTTTGCTTGTCTCCAGCACCTTCTATTCAGACAGATACTGCCTTTGGACACAGAGGTTCCATTTAGCAAACAGCCGTTGTTTGTCCTCCATGTCTGATCTTTTAAATCCCTCTAAGCCAATGGCCATCAGCACATCTTGTGGCAGCAAATTCCATAAATAAATTACGCACTTCGTGAAGAAGAGCTTTGCTGCTCTTGGTATCTCTTGGCAATCAATTTCATTGATCCATCTCAAGTTCTGGTATGAGAAGGAGAAAAACTGTGCCTCTCTCAGCTCTCTACATACCCATTCATAATTTTATAAACCTATATTTATGTCCCTCCTTTTGTCATTCCCCCCTTCCTAAATCCCAAATGTTTTTAGCATGTGTGTTATGTGATGTTACAGGGACACTAGGAATCAATGACTTCCAAAACATCCTCTCATTAACAGCCTTGCTCAGGTCTTGCAAACTGAAGGCCGTGACTTCCTTTATAGAATGAATCCATCTCATGCTGGGTCTTCCTCTTTTCCTGCTGCCTTCAACTTTTCCTAGCGTTATTGTCTTTTCCAGTGATCCTTGTCTTCTCATAATGTGACCAAAGTATGATAGCCTCAGTTTGGTCATTTTAGCTTCTAGGGACAGTTCAGGCTTGATTTGATCTAGAACTTACTTTTCTCTACCACTTAAGGAGGAATCAAACTTGCTTACAATCACTTTCCCTTCCCCTCCCCACCACAGGCACCTTGTGAGGTAGGTGGGGCTGAGAGAGTTCAGAGAGAACTGTGACTGGCCCAAGGTCACCCAGCTGGTTTCATGTGTAGGTGTGGGGAAACCAACCCAGTTCACCAGATTAGCATCTATCGCTCATGTGGAGGAGTGGGGAATCAAACCCAGTTCTCCAGATCAAAATCCTCTGCTCCAAACCACCACTCTTAACCACTACACCACGCTGGCCCTCTAGTGTGCTAGTTCTCCATGTGCAGGTTTTGTTTTTCTGTAGGGACATTCTGTCATGTGGACTGCCTTCTGGCATTCAGAAACTGTTTCCCCGCCATGCTTGTGAGAACTGAATCTTAAGTTGCCTTGATCGGAGTGAAATGTATTTCAGAATTAAGACCCGCAGCCTTAAAAATCACCAACGCACCCTGGAAAACCACAATCCTTTTCTCCCCCTCTTGCCTCACTCTCTGTCTCTCTCTTTCCCCAGGCCTGACCATCTCAGGAAATCTCGGAACAACCGCTGTCTGACTGAAATGCTGCAGTCTGAATACTCCAGTGGGTTGGACTCTGGCCTATCCCAGGTCAAGAGGAAGAAAGGACTGAGGCAACTTGGGAAGCCAAAGCCCCAGCACTGAGCTGGCCATTCTTCACCTCACCTGCAAAAACAGACTCTTGAGAATCGCTGGGGATGAAGAACAGCAGAATGCCCTCTGGGAGGGCCAAAGAGAAAGATTTGAAGGTGTTTTTTTCAAAGCTGAGGAAGGAAACCAGCTGCATTCCAACACTTCCTCCTCCCTCAAAGGGACTCTGTGGCAATTAAAGGTGCATTTTCTCCAAGGTATCTGCTTGTCTTGCAATCCTTAATTTAGATTAGTTGCCTGCAAGAACAGCAAAGGGTGGGTGGAGGAGTTAGGAATGCAGGGGCAGAACCTGCAGCCACCAAAATCTAAATGACATCAGGCAGGTCTGAGCGAGCTTTTAGACAGAAGAGCCCAAATCCATCCAATCACTTCAAAGCACACCCATGGACTGCTTTGTTGTTGTTGTTGTTCTTGTTGAGGAGGAGGAGGAAGAGGGGTTGGTTTTTATATGCCGACTTCCTCTAGAGGAAGAATCAAACCGGCTTACAATCACCTTCCCCTCCCCACAACAGACAGGCTGTGAAGTAGGTGGGGCTGGGAGAGCTGTGACTAGCCCAAGGTCACCTAGCTGGCTTCATGTGTAGGAGTAGGGAAACAAATCCAGTTCACCAGATCAGAGTCTGCCACTCATGTGGAGGAGTGGGGAATCAAACCCAGTTCTCCAGATCACAGTTCACCGCTCCAAACCACCGCTCTTAACCACTACACCATGCTGACTCCACTTAACCACTACACCACGCTGATCCTTGGTAGTTTAGACATTCAATTGGTCTCTAGGCTCTTGGGTGACGGGGTCAGCCCCCGCACACCCTGGAATACTTGCAAGGATTGAAACCTCCAGTTTGGAAGAGGACAGGCTAACAGCACAGTCCTAAGGAGAGTTACCCCAGTTGAATCCCATTAATTTCCATGGTCTTAGACTGGAGTAAACTCTGCATAGGATTGCACTGTCCATTGAACTTTGGGGCAGCAGCGGCCTTCACGAAGGAAGAAATTACGTAGTCCTGCAAAGACACAAGGATGGGCAAGATCCAGCAGCATGAACAGTCTTTTTCTCCTGAAAACCTGCTTTCCTTTGGGGCACCTCATCAGAGCCTTGCATCATTTTAGGAACAAGCTGCAGAAACACAGGCCATTTGCACACATGTTATTTCCTCCAGGTTTGATGCAGTTGGGAAGCAGGGTTTTTTTCCTGCTTTCCCACAGCATCGTAGCGCATCGGTGCTCCTGGGGCTTTGTTGGCTTTTTCCCAATCTTTCTCAAACCTGCTTTGCTGTGAAGTTTTTGGAAAGGTCTCAGCAAAGCCTGGATTGCTGCTGTGTGGATGAGAACGTTTGGATTTTCCCCATCCTGGCCACTCAGCAGCCATTTTTTCCTGCCCCTGCCCCCATGGCCATTTCCTCCCCCCAACAGGGGGTGAGTTTTTTAAAATCAGCAATTGACCATTGTTATAACAGTTTAACACTCTGTCTACTTTCTTTGAATTCCCAGCTTTTGTGTTTTTTTAAAGTAAATCTTCAACCCTTTTTGTTGCAGAGTTAAAAAGGGAAAAGCATTCCTCCACAATGAAAGGAGCTAGAGTGCATTGCTGTTTTTTAATGAAAGCTTGGATTTCAGAGAACTTGATATAGAGATTGTTATGTTGTTATAATGCTGTTCAGTTGCTGATTTTAAAAATCTCAAACTGACGAAGCTGTGGGGAGGGGATATCCTGTCAGTGAACTGGGGCAGAGAAACGGGAACCCTGCCATGTGAAAGCCCCATTGCCAGTGGCCTGTATTTACGGTAGCAGCAACAGAGACAGAACACAAGCCTGTCCATGTTTGGAAAACACCGATACTATTGTTTTTGCACACAGGCCATGGAACCAGTGGCCGGTACTGAAATGAGAAAGTGGCGCCTGGCATAGAGCAGGAAGATCTTTCAAAACTTAAGAACATAAGAAAGGCCATGCTGGATTAGACCAAGGTCCAGCAAGTCCAGCAGTCTGTCCACAGAGTGGCCAACCAGGTGCCTTGAGGAAGCCCACAAACAAGATGACTGCAGCAGCATTCTCCTGCCTGTGTTCCACAGCACCTAATTTAATAGGCATGCTCCTCTGATCCTGGAGAGAATGGGTATGAAAAAAATATTGTCGAAGGCTTTCACGGTCAGAGCTCATCGGTTCTTGTAGGTTATCCGGGCTGTGTGACCGTGGTCTTGGTATTTTCTTTCCTGACGTTAAACCAGCAGCTGTGGCAGGCATCTTCAGAGGAGTAACACTGAAGGACAGTGTCTCTCAGTGTCAAAGTGTGTTGGAAGAGTAATATATATAGTCAGAAGGGGGTTGAGTTTGAGCTGAGTCATTGTCCTGCAAAAGTATCAAACGGGTATGCATCATGACTAGTATCAATTTTTACTAGTAACCATGGATAGCCCTATCCTTCATGAACATGTCCACTCCCCTCTTAAAGCCAAGTTGGCAGCCATCACCACATCCTGGGGCAGGGAGTTCCACAATTTAACTATGAGTTGTGTGAAGAAATACTTCCTTTTATCTGTCCTGAATGTCTTGCCCTCCAGCTTCAGCAGGTGATCCTGTGTTCTAGAATTATGAGAGAGGGAGAAAAGCTTCTCCCTGTCCACTCTCGCCATACCATGCATGATTTTATAGAACTCATGTCTCCCCTTAACCGCCTTCTTTCTAAGCTTCTTTCCAAATTTAAGAGGCTCTGCTCTGCTGTAGAGTCCAGAGGTAACAAGCTGAGTTCAGACATTGCCCCAAACTGTGAGTCAAGTAGTGTGAGAGTGATTGTATGAGAATGCTCAACTGACTAGTCAGTTAAGGTCCACCAAATCGGGATCTGAAGTGGTGGGTTTAAGTAGGTTTAATGATGACAGCTTGAAGTATAGATTCATGTGATGAATGCAGATCTTCTGGCTTAATCTGGGCTTGTTCCCCATGTTTGGGACTCTTGGTCTCTGCAGAGGAAAGAACAAACCCATCTTTGTAAGTTCGGGTGATCAAACTTGCATTTGTTGAAGCAAACCAGATTTGAGTGGTGGTCTGCAAACGGAATCCCAGTTTCATTCCCAGGTCTGAATGAGTCCATAGAGACCTGCTATACCACTTCCCACTTTTAGTGGCTCTCGGATGGGGGAGGAGGTTTTCATGACTTTAGTGTAGTAGCACAGAATGGACTTAAAGCACCTGATTTTAGAGCTGAGTATGAAGCTGTAAGGAATGATCAAAATGTGGGAGGCGTTTGCGTGTTTTGTGTCCTTCCATAATTTATGTCTCTGGATAAATGCATAGGAAAGTCCCTCTAAAATAATGAAATTATAGGGGGAAATGAAACAATTTATCTGCACATCATATTAGAATTACTTGATAAGCAGCAGTTAACAGGGTCCTACAGCTACCAGTTGGGGGACCCCTGTGGTATGGGAGAGACCTGGTATGCTTTTTACCTCAGCAGCTTATTGGTGAGCAGTCAGTCTGTGGATCATACATATCTAAGGGGTCGCATTAATTTCCTCAGCAGTTGCTCTCCTAGAATTTTAATGCACTCTTTCTTAAAATCGTATAATATTGTAGCTTACGTAGGAAGGAACTGTCTAATAATAGCATTTGTATTGTGCTTTCAAGCGCATGACATACATGACCTTGCAATCCTTACAACAGTCCTGTTGGGTAGGTCACTGCTGTTCTGATATTGCAGACAGGTGAGGCTGAGAGAGAATGTGCCCAAACTCAACCTGTGGAATTCCTGATTTGTAGCTTGTCAGTAGCAACTAGTGGCTCTTTCGAGGACCTCCAGAGAGCATCCGGACTCACTGGGAGTTTGGTACCTGTTGTTCCTATAACCATGGAAGAAAAAGAGGGGGCCACACCAAAACAAAAAGAAGGCGAAGAAACAATTGGTGCAAGGGAAAGAATACTTCTGCAACCCCAATGCGTTTCGCGTAAGCTTCTTCAGGGGGAATCTATGAACACATGAAGCTGCCTTATACTGAATCAGACACTTGGTCCAGCAAAGTCAGTATTGTCTACTCAGACCACCAGCGGCTCTCCAGAGTCTCCGGCAGAGGTCCTCCACCTCACCTACTTGCCTGGCCCCTTTAACTGGAGATGCCTGGGACTGAACCTGGGACCTTCATGCCAAGCAGATGCTCTACTGCTGGGCCACAGCCCCTCTCTATTTGCAGAGGATGCTGAAGTAGAGAAAGAGTCCCCCAGAAGAAGCATACGCGAAACGCTTTGGGGTTACAGAACTTATTAAAGTATTATTTCTGTTGCACCAAGTGTTTCTTCACCTTCGTTCCTATATAACCAAACCTAACATTGTAGCTACTGCAGTACCTGGAGGTTTCTGAGGGCTTTAAAACTGCCCCTGTATCTTAAAATTGTATTTTTTTAAAAAAATTCAAGCCTAGACTGAAGGGGAACGTGGAGGTAATCTCCAGGCATGCACAAGGATTATAATTTTTGGTTTTATGATAATTTATGTCCAACATTTCATTTGAGCAATACTGTGCAAAGGCATTTAGTAATCTTAGCCTGACAGGAGATTGTGATAATAGCACTGAATCATCTGCATAAAACAGATTTGAAATGGGTTTACCCAAAGATGTGGGGAGTGGAAAGATTAGTTGGAAAGAGTACTTTAAATATCATTTAGATATAGGTTAAAAAGATAAGGGGCCAAAAGGCAACCCTGACGAAGCCCTCTATCTGTTTTAATTACTTTGGTCAACTGGCCTTTTGATTCGCATCTCACCTGTGCAGTGTTATTTTGATGTAATTTAAAAATTAGCCAAAGCTAATGAAAGTCACCGCCACTTTCCCCCATAACCTGTCACGAGGGACACTATCAAAGGCCCTTTTTAAAGGGTTATAATGGGATCCTCCCTGTTCAGAGGCACTCTATCTCAGTAACAGAGACAAAGACCCTTCCCATTCCTGCCCTGCTTGTGAGCTCTAGCAGATGTGGCTAACCCCTGCTAGACTCAATAGACTTCTAGTTGGGTCCAGCGCACTTGACTCAGTCACACAAGTAAGTCATGTACAGGTGCAGGAAGTCAGGTTCCAAGTCAAGGTGGTCCGGGGCAGGAAACGGAGCAACGTCTCTCCTTGAGATCTTGGATCAGCGCTGCCCCTCTGAGTAGACTTAGCCCAGGGGCCAGCATCCCAACTGACCTCTGAGCAGCAAAGGATCACCATCAGATGTTCAAAAGCCATGCAGCTTGTTTTGCCAATGTTTAACCTTATAACATATGTTAAGAGTGTACTTCCTGTCTCATGGGCAAGTAGTATTTATCCGTTCTCAGTGATTCAAAACACGGGATTTTATATCACGGGATTTTAGCATGAATGGGACAGTGAGCCTGTCATCTGTCACAGTGTGGGAGAAGAGAACCACGGGCATCTATCTTAGAAACATTACAAAGTCTCCCCCCATCCTATGAGGTCCTGGGTTCCAAAGTCTCCGTAGGTTGACTTAAACCCAGGGCACAAGTGCTAAATAAATAAACACTTTCAAGAGGAGGAATTCCCTGCTATCGGAAGTACAACCTTCTAGTGACTCATGCAGAAGCATAACAGGCAGTCTCCTTGCAGTGTAGATTAATTCTGTATTTGTGTATCAGGAATAGTGACTATTGCTGCGCTGTTTAAGGATTACCCACCTTCCACAGAGGAAAGCAGTTGGAAGGAGAGGATGCCAGATCAATGAATCATGCAGAGACACTATTGGCAGCTTCCGTGTGAGTGGGTGGTTAGTGCTCACAGGAGCTTTTAAGTAATTAATTTATTTCTTGTGACCCACCAATTTAGGAATTTCTAGCATAGATTATTTGCAATCATCCCTTCAGCTTTCCACAAATCCCAGCGCTAAATTCAGTATTTCAATTTCAGAACACCACATTTCAATGTATTTCTTAACAGTACCTTCTTGATTGTATCTTTCCTTCCACTGGAACTCCAACTGTAGCTTCTACCCCACACCCCCTTTTTTCCTTTCATATTTTGTTTCTGCATCTAAAATGTATATTTAACGTGGTTGGATCCCTCTCTTACGCCTATCCATGCAAGCTCTCCAGGTTCTTCCTAGATGTGTATCAGCAAGGACAAATTTCAATCTTGCAATTTGCAGCGTGTTCGAAAGGGTTGTCGTTCATTAGCGTGCACAGTGGCATCGGCTGGAAGGTACACGAACAATTAAATAGCACAGAATGTCTTTGATTTGCATTTCTGGCTGTGTAAATGAAAGGATGACGGTTGCCGGATTATTTTTCCCCCTTTTCTCTCTCTCTCGCAAAATGAAAAGCAGACCCAGCGCAAGTTGTTCCTTTGATAGATTTTTAATATGATTTTAAAAGAGTTTTGTTTGGCCTCATTCTTAGTCAATGAGATTAATTTAAAGCACTTATCCCCTGGGTTTAAGTCAATCCATGTAGGCCTTTAGGCCCAGGGCCTCTTTGCATGGGGGCGTGGGGTGGGGGACTTTGTTTGCAATGCTTCTAAGAGAGACTCTTTTCCCACTTCATTAACCCTGAGCCGGGGACAGCCCCCCACCCTCACGCCCCTTCTTAGATACACACCACCATATTCCAAAGCTGGGGATTTACCAGCCTCCCCCTCTGCACCCGGGCGCTCTTTTTTCATGCAAAACCAGCACCTTTCACAGGGCCAAGGGAGCTGCTTGCCTTAATCAGGCGCTGCCCTTTTTGCAAAAATCATAATACGCTGAATGTAGTACTGAGGGACTTTCTTTTAAAATGTGCAGGGATTTTTTTCCCCGAGAAAAGAACACTCTGTTAGAATCAGGAGCTCCGCGCTGATACGTTTAGGGTCGGGTAGTCACCCACCAGCTTCTGGTGACATATAAACACACCCCGCCCCGAGAAAGATTGATAGTTTCCTTGAAGTTACCTGCCCTCCTTTTTGGGCTGTCGCATGAAACAGTGTCTGTGTTTTTTGCATTGTGTCTCATTATGCCTCTTCAGCGGAAGGAGGCAAATGCGGAACGGTCACAGGCAGAGATGCAACAGGCAGCCTCTTTTGTGGGCAAGCAATTTGGCTGCATGTCTGCAGCTGAAATGACTGCACAATTCAGTCGCAACCAGAGATGTGCGCGGAACTGCCCAACCCAAATAGGTCATTTGAAATGTGGTGTTAGAGGAGAGTTTTATGGATACCGTTGGACCACCAAAAAGACAGATCAGGGGGTTCTAGATCAAATAAAGCCTGAACTTTCCCTAGAAGCTAAAATGACTAAACTGAGGCTATCGTACTTTGGTCACGTTATGAGAAGACAAGAGTCACTGGAAAAGATAACAAGGCTAGGAAGAGTAGAAGGCAGCAGGAAAAGAGGAAGACCCAGAGGAGGGCCACATCCTGGGGCAGGGAGTTCCACAATTTAACTATGTGTTGTGTGAAGAAATGCTTCCTTTTGTCTGTTTTGAATCTTTCACCTGCATCAGCAGATGACACCGCGTTCTAGTAGTATGAGAGAGGGAGAAAAGCTTCTCCCTGTCCGCTGTCTCCATACCATGCATAATTTTATAGACCTCTATCATGTCTCTCCTAAACTTGGAAAGAAGCCAAGCCAACTGGCCTCTGGCCTCTTCCTTAAAAAAAAATTTTTTTAAAAAAAAACCTCTTCCCATCACCATTGCCCTTTGCAATTTCCTCTGCAGCATTTAGCAACCTAAGATTCCTAACGTTCATTTCGAAATAATAAAGCAAGTAGCTAGTCCTTATGACTATAAAGCTAGTGTGGAAAGTGCTTGTTGTAACACAGGTAGGGTTGCCAGCAATGGGTCAGGAAATTCCTGGAGCGACCACAGCAGGAAATAATGCCATGCGGTCCACCCTCCAAAGCAGCCCTTTTCTCCGGGGGAACTGATCTATACAGTCTGGAGATCAGTTGCAATTCTGGGAGATCTCCAGGTCAGACCTGGAGGTTGGCGATCCTAAGCAGGACACTAAAGGAAGGGGACAGGCAGGACTTCTGTGGGCTGGACAATACAATCCCACCTAACTCTTTACTACTTAATCTGGCCCTCCTGACCATCTGCTGAGTCATCCATGTGTTGTCTTTTCAGCCAAGTCATGGTGACCATATGCTGAGTCGCCCGTGTGTCCCTAAGAGGGCATCTTCAGTGGCTGTTCTGCCATTCCCTTCCCTTGGAAAACTGCCAAAGGGTCTTTGGGAAAGGTTGTAGAAGAGCTAATCATCTGGGCTGGCTTTTGGTGGCCAGATGTGGCCAGATTTTGAATATGGTGTGTGGATCTTTGCATGGCCTCTCAAAGATAATATTGCAGTGCTTGAAAAGGTGTAAAAAGGGCAACTGGGGGTCCGGTTGGAGCACCCTCATCACAAGGAAAGGCAAAAATACCGGGGGCTTTTTTGTTCAGACAAAGATAGCTCAAGGGGCAGGTAACCGAAGTTTGTGGATGGAATGGAAAAGTCAGATTAAGATATTTCTTTCCTAATTTTTTTCATATTTTATCAAGAATTCAAACTGGGCAGTGTGATCAGACAAACAGGAAGTCCTTTGTCACCATAGATGATATGATAATCCTCTGCTTTAGCAATGCCCACTAGGAGAAAGAGAGCCAGCGTGATGTGGTGATTCAAAGGGGTGGACTAGGATCTAGAAGAAGAAGAGTTGGTTTTTATATGCCAACTTTCTCTACCACTTAAGGAAGAATCAAACCGGCTTACAATCACCTTTCCTTCCCCTCCCCACAACAGACACCATCCCCTGTAAGGTAGGTTGGGCTGAGAGAACTGTGATTAGCCCAGATGGCTTAATGTGGAGGAGTGGGGAAACAAATCCAGTTCACCAGATTAGAGTCCACCGCTCATGTGGGGGCTCAAACCCGGTTCTCCAGATTAAAATCCACCACTCCAAACCACTACTCTTAACCACTACACCATGCTGGCTCTCATGGGGACCCAGGTTCGAATCCCCACTCTGCCATGGCAGCTAGCTGGCGGACCCTGAGCCAGTCACACACTTTCATTCTAACCTACCTCACAGGGTTGCTGTTGTGAGGATGAAATAGAGAAGGGGAGAATATTAAGATACTTTGGGTCCCCGTTGCAGAGAAAAGTGGGGGTATAAATGCAGTAAATAAAATAAATAGCCATTTTTCAAAATGTTAAGGATTCGGGTCAGTCTGTGCACTCTTCCTGGCTGTCTGCTGCCTGGAGAGTGAGTTCCTATTCACCTGTCAGGATGAAGCCTGCACAACCATTGGTGATATGACCGCTTGCTTGGCACTCTCCTGCCTCATGGTTAGTTGTTTTAGACAGCTTGACAGACAGGCAGAAATCTCACAGGTTTAGCGAGAGCCTGTTAACGGCGAAACCCAAACTAGGGTCTTCTGGCATCCAAAGACTAACAGGTTTCTTATGCCAAATACTTCCCCCCCCCCCGTTGAAGCCCACTTCATCCAATGCCCACATATGAGGAAGCTGTTAGTTTTTAAAGGTGCCGTGAGACTCTGAGATAGGGTTGCCAACCTCCAGGTACTAGCTGGAGATCTCCTGCTATTACAACGGATCTCCAGCTGATAGAGTTCAATTCACCTGGAAAAAATGGCTGCGTTGGCAATTGGACTCTATGGCGTTGAAGTCCCTCCCCTCCCCAAATCCTGCCCTCCTCAGACTCCGCCCCAAAAATCTCCAGGTCTTTCCAACCCAGAGCTGGCCTGGCAACCCTACTCTGAGACAGTCTAAGGGCGATAGAAGAAGGCCAGACTCTCTCTTTCTGCCTGGGGTTGCCTCTCTGGGTTGGGAAATTCCTGGAATTTGGGGAGTTGAGCCTGGGGAGGGCAGGATTTGGGGAGGGAGGTAGCTCAATGTCAATGTGTCACAATACAGTCCACCCTCCAAAGCAGCCATTCTCAAGGGGAACTGATCTCTGTAGTCTGGAGATCACTTGTAACTCTGATGATATGCCTGTATTATTGTATTAATTTCCAATGACAATAACACAGTAGGAGGTTGAGAGTTTAAAGCAGTTGTTTATTAGGCCCAATATACAAACTGGGTGAGAACTGCCCCAAATGCGCAGGACAATTCACACACCCGAACAAAGGATTGCAACAACGTTTATAACCTCTGTTCAGGGGTGTTACAAATATGTCATATAGTGCGTAGAAACACAAAGACCCAATAATGGATACATTTGGATTAGCATAACCTATCAGCGTGGTTTTGAGGCATGGATTTAGGGGGCTACATGATCTGTAAGGGAGAAACGAAACTTAACATTCCTATCTGACACTCCTGGTGTCTTAAATCAAAGGTTTAGGCCTTGTTAAGGCGGCTGGCTGTACCAGGCCTATAAGGATGATCTCATTGGCACCTGATTCATAATGGCTGCGAGCTTATGCTAAACCCAGTGATCACACACTAGTGAATCTGAACCAAAGAATAATACTTGACCCCTTATACATGGGGTATTGCCATTATATATGTGCGCAGAATATGGTATTGTGCTAGATGCTAACCCTTATACCCCGGGCTTAGCATCTTTATAAGTGTGAGTATGCGGACTGAGTATAAAAGCATACATTTCCAACAATAATGAAGATTATAGGCACTTCACTGGGAGATCTCCAGACCCCACCTGGTGGTTGGCAACCCTCTATCCTGCCCCTCTGCCCCTTCCTTGATACAGAGCCTGGTGTGGCTCCCCAGCTGCTCCCCACTTGCATGCTTAGGGTTGCCAGGTCCCTCTTCGCCACCGGCGGGAGGTTTTTGGGGAGGAGCCTGAGGAGGGCGGGGTTTGAGGAGGGAAGGGACTTCAGTGCCATAGAGTCCAATTGCCAAAGCAGCCATTTTCTCCAGATGAACTGATCTCTATCGGCTGGAGATCAGTTGTAATAGCAGGAGATCTCCAGTTAGTACCTGGAGGTTGGCAACCCTACGCATGCGTGTGCCCCTCATGTCTTTCGGAGCAGTCTGGCCTTCTCTTTGGGAAGCAGAACCGTGTGGGGAGGGGGGTGGGGAGAGGGGGGTCTGGAAAAGGGTCTGGGGCCCTTTCGAGAGCTAAGCCTCGCAACCCATCTGTCAGCTTCCCAAGACAGGGACCTGCTTGCAGTCTGGCCCCGGGAGCAGCTGCTGGGCAGAAGCCGGCCGAAAGCAGATGAGCGACGCGGCCAGTCCCCTCTCGAGTTGGCCTCCCCCTCCCCTTTTGCATTGTGAAACTATGGAAACCACCCCTCCCCCCACCCAAAGTGGTCATTTAAGGCAATTACCCCCCTTAAAAGGTGGGCGTTAATAATGCACCAAATATGAGCCCTGGGCTGGCCTGCAGCTTCCCAGCATCGCTCGGAAGGATCAACGCGGCGGGGGGTGGGGGGTAGAGTTGCAGAGACCAAACAGAAGTGTTTGCCTTGGCTGGCGAGGGCAGCAGAAAAATGCCAACACTAGATGCACAGCCCCCCCCCCTTCTCCATATTTCCACTCAGGAGAGCAGATAACCCCCTGCCTGCTGTGGACTCTCTTGTCTTCTTTTCTTTTGGCATCTTTGTGACTCGCTTTGGCTTTTCTTTCTTTTCGGAGGTTACACCAGCCCTTGCCAAGGGATAGGACAGCGTGTGGAAAGATCCCATACGAGCAAGACGCAAGAACATAAGAAAGGCCCTGCTGGATCAGACCAGGCCCATCAAGCCCAGCAGTCTGTTCACACAGTGGCCAACCAGGTGCCCCTAGGAAGCCCACAAACAAGACGACAGCAGCAGCATTGTCCTCCCTGTGTTCCACTGCACCCAATATATTAGGCATGCTCCTACTAAGAAATAAATGGCATGAGCCCCAAAGGACCAACCCAGACAGGAGGCTGCCTGCTGTGTCTCTGCATGCCTCTTCATGGGTCTGAATCAGTGACCCATGCAGAAATACAAGAGCTGGGCTTCTTTTAAGGGCTGGTAATTCTTTCACGCATTCTCAAAGCCAACCGTTTGGCGTGTGAGAGTGAAAAGTGCCTCCAATTTAAATTAAGCTTTAAAAAGAGGTGTGCCTGCTGTTACTATGAGCCAGTGTAGCTAGAGGCTCAGACTAGTGAACCTGGGTTCAAATCCCTATTCTGCCACGAAGCAAACTGGGTGCCCTCGGGCCAGTCACTTTCTCTCGGCCTCGCATACCTCAGAAGGCTGTTGTGAGAATTAAATGGAAAGGAAAACTCAATAATCCCTCCAGAGCTCCTTGGGCGGGCAGGATTAAAATGTGATAGATTGGCAATATGGAGCAGTTCATGTCTGAACTATGGGGAAAGCTGGGCAGCATTTACCAGATCTGGAGGGGGTTTCAGTTATTGTTTTAGGAGATGTCGCCATAGCTCAATCCAGATGGAAACTCAGTGTTGCAGAACCTGGGTGTGGTGCTTGCCAGAAGAACCTCCTTTGCCTTCTCCTTCCTCTGGAGTTGGTGAGCTCTCCTTCCCTGGAGGTTTTTAAGCAGAGGCTAGATGGCCATCGTCAGCAATGCTGATTCTATGACCTTAGGCAGATCATGAGAGGGAGGGCATCTTGGCCATCTTCTGGGCATGGAGTAGGGGTCACTGGGTGTGTGTAGGGGGGAGGTAGTTGTGAATTTCCTGCATTGTGCCGGGGGTTGGACTAGATGACCCTGGTGGTCCCTTCCAACTCTATGATTCTATGAAATTGATCTGGTGTGATTACGGTGGCTGAAGAGATGTTGATTGGGAGTTCTACCCTTCCAGTGCTGTAATGAACCCATTTGGTGACCTCAAGGAAACCCTATTCTCCCTGCCCTCAACAGCAGACAAGGGTGATACTAATACTGACCTCTCGCCCCCATTGTCTTTGCTTCATTATTTATTTGCTTAATTTGGTGTAAGGATGTGTCACTGGCAACCAAGATCAAGTTAATTCATGCCATTGTATTCCCTTTTACTATGTATGGGTGTGGAAACTGGACAATGAAGAAAGCTGACAGGAAGAAAGTAGATTCCTTTGAAATGTGGTGTTGGAGGAGAGTGTTACGGATACCCTGGACTGCCAACAAACAAACAAACCAGTGGGTTATAGATCAAATCAAGCCTGAACTGACTCGAGAAGCTAAAATGACTAAACTGAGTTAACAAGGTTATGCCAAAAGAATTGTTGCCATTTTGACTTGTGAACATATTATGGTATAACCTTGTATTTTTGTGATCACAATAATTTATGTGCAATGCCATAGAGTCCTCCCTCCAAAGCAGCCATTTTCTCCAGGGGAACTGGTATCTCTCATCTGTAGATCAACTGTAATTCCAGGAGATCTCCAGGCCCCACCTGGAGGTTGGCAACCCTAGTAAGAGATCCTCTTCCTCCTCCAGTTGCAGAAGACAGCCCAAGTCCTAACAGTGGCTGCAGAAGAAGCTCCCAAAGAAGGAGAGGGTAGGGTTGCCAGCTCCAAGTTGGGAAATACCTGGAGATTTTAGGGGTGGAGCCTGAGGAGGGCAGGATTTGAGGATAATGCCATAGAGTCCACCTTCCAAAATGGCCATTTTCTCCAGGGGAACTGATCTCTGTCACCTGGAGATCAGTTATAATAGCAGGAGATCTCCAGCCATCACCTGGAGGTTGGCAACCCTTAGAGAGGGTATGAATGTTTGTTTGTTTTTAAACTGCACATATGAATGAAATTGTCGTGATGGTTGGGACATCTTAATTGTTTACTTTGTTCTTTTTACTTTTACTGTAGCACCTTTGGGATTCTTGCAGATCAAAAAGCAGAGTAGAAATTTAAATAAATCTCTTATTGGAATAGCCCCAGCATATTCTTCTTCAAGTGAGAATTACAGGAATTCCCCTCCCCAGTCCTCCTCTTTCTCATTCCTTTCTAGAGTGTTTTGATCTTTCAGAGTTAGCAGGAAAAAAGCAGGCTTGGAAATGACTGAATCTGTTTGTAAAGAAGTTTATTTTCACATTTAAAAAAGCGCGAGAGAGAGAGAGAGCTTTTCTGATCTCTTCTAAGGCAGAATTCTCCTTTTCTTCTTTTTCATTACAAAGTCTGGAAAAGAGAATTCCACAGATATACAGACTTACAACACTCACTTACACAAATACGCCCTCAGGGTTCACAAATAAATAATTCATATACATTTCTGCACACGGTATTTACAAAAAAAATCTCTTTATTTAAGTTACATACTTTTGAAAATTCTTGGTTTAGCATAAAAGGATTCCTCTCACACTAGATGGGGATAGAACTGGGTGGACAGGAAGGGGCATAATCTGGCCTTCCGTGTGGCCCTCAGACCCAAAATATGGATCATGGCCACTTTCCTTTTGCACTTTTTTTGTTTGCAAAATCCAGAGGAGAAAAGAGTGAAAACATAATATAAGTGGAAAGAGATGGTCCATCTTTTGCCTCATCCTCAATTTCTTCTACCTGGGATGCCAAGAAGCTGTTGAAGTTGGATGAGCTGGATCTACTTCTGAGTTGGCCCCAGCCAGAGAACTGTTGTGTGACATTAAGGTCTTGGCTGTGTGTGGGGGGGAGGGGGTTGGGGGATTGGCTGTGCCTCAGTTTTTCCATCTGGAGAATGGACTTGATAGGACCTGCCTCAAAGCGGAAGAAGAAGAGTTGGTTTTTATAAGCCGACTTTCTCTACCACTTAAGGGAGAATCAAACTGGCTTATAATCACCTTCCCTTCCCCTCCCCACAACAGACACCCTGTCAGGTAGGTGGGGATGAGAGAGCTGGGACTAGCCTAAGGTCAGCCAGCTGGCTTCATGTGTAGGAGTGGGGAAACCAACCTGGTTCACCAGATTAGCCTCTGCCGCTCAAGTGGAGGAGTGGGGAATCAAACCTGGTTTTCCAGATTAGAGTCCACCGCTCCAAACCACCGCTCTTAACCACTACACCACGCTGGCTCTCAGTTGTGAAGATGCATGGGATAAGGTGAAGTTGTGAAGATACGTGGGATAAGGCTGGTTTTCTAAGACAACCTTCATTGTGGTGTCTGGTGGAACAAGAGCCATATGCAGGACCCCATACATTTCACAATGGATTATCTCTGCTCCCGTGCACCTGACCCCAAGAACCAAGTCCCCTTTACCACACATCTAAACATCTTTCTTCCAAAGGAAAGTGTAGGCAAAGGGCTCCCAAGCAAAGACAGAAGCAAAGGGCTGTTTCACCTCTTCTTCCTATTGTTATGAGCAGCAATTTTGGCTCTGGCAGATTCTTCCTTCAGCGGCTGGCTTCTCTGCCCTTGTCAACACAAACACAAGGCAAACTCTAGAAAGAATCTGTGAACTCTGCCAAAGCCTCCGAGCTTGCAGGGAGCTGCAAGGTGATGCTGGGACATCTTTGGAAGACCTCCTTGTGCTTGGTTCATGGTTGGGGGTCCCCATTCCAGAGGCAAAGCCTGTGAACCACAATTCCACAATTCCTAAGACTCGTGGCGGTTTTGAAGACTGAATGGAAGCAGGGTGTGATGTAAACACGAGGAAGTAACAGGTGGGAAGCTGAAGGCATGCTTGTACTTTTAAAACGAGGAGAAGTAAAATTGCCCACTACTTGTTTGCAGTAGGTGAGCAGAGCAGTGACTCATTAAGAGATGCAGTGGGCAGTCTCCCCTGAAGATATCTACTACTGCTGTGTCATTGCACGGGGACAGATTGAATTACTCTAACCATAGGTGATGCAGAGGCGGGGGAGAAGGAGTCACAGCCAGAGAAGGAGGTCTTCCTTCCATGGTTTGCCATGAGCAACCTGACAGTGTGCTGTGCAAAATAACCTTTACGAAACCACTGGTGTGGCCCCAATTGGGAATTATTGTTTTAAAGGGAGTGTCTGGCCCCTCCTGTTCCTTCTCCCTTGGAAATGCTTTAGTCTTCGTTTGAATCTCCTGGCGCTCCTGGTGAAGACCCCAAAGCTCTGGCTCTTCAGCCAAGGGCCCAAAGACATTAGAAACAATGACATGTGCCGACAAAAAAAGTCAACACGTGGTTTTTTTTTTTCCAGTACTTGACTTCAAGGGGGTGGGTGGGTGGGAATACAGGGCTCTAAATGGAATCCACAGGCCATACCTCCTGCCCCCCTCCATTTCTGCCTCTCCGACTGGTCCTCATAAACCGCATGTGAGTAGGGTTAGGGTCCAGACATGGAAACAGAAGGAGTGTGGCCCAGTGGATAGAGTGCCAGACCAGGACCTGGGAGACCCAGGTTCAAATCTCGGCTTGTCACGAAGCTGGGCAGGTGACTCTGGGCTGCTATTCCTCTCTCAGGCCAGGCTTCCTCACAGGGTTGTTAGGATAACCTGGAGGTGAGGACCACGTGTGGTGGGAATAATAGGATAAAAACATACCGTGTAAACAAATCCCCACCCGATTGATATTCCCTCAGGGAAGGAGGGATGACATCAGATGTAGTGTGGATTATCAGCATCAGGTTTTGTCGGGGTTCTTTACAGGCCTTTCCCAAAGGAAGGGGAATTATGCTGCTCTTTGTTTTTCAGGTTATCTCTGTGTCTCTCACTCCTTCGCCTTCCTCAACTTCCCGTTTGTGTCTGGCAAAAGTTTCATGACTGTCAAAGAGGATGGAGAAAAAGCAGAGCAACAGAAATCCCAGCAACTGAAAGGGGGTGGGGTGGTGCACACACTGGGTGTGTCTGTCATGTTCACCGGCACTGACCTTCCTGGGGTGGGAGGTGGGGCTTCCAGCCAGACCAGTGTGCCAGGCCACCATACATTCCCCCTGCCATCGGACACCTCAGTGGGAAGGAATGCAGCTCAGTTAGGATTGCCAGGTCCCTCTTTGCCACCGGCAGGAGGTTTTTGGGGCGGAACCTGAGGAGGGTGGGGTTTGGGGAGGGAGGGACTTCAATGCCATAGAGTCCAATTGCCATAGTGGCCATTTGATCCAGGTGAAGTGATCTCTATCAGCTGGAGATCAGTTGTAATAGCATATCTCCAGCTAGTACCTGGAGGTTGGCAACCTCAAGCTCAGATAGTCCCAGCTTTGCATGCAATAGGGTCCAGATCCACACCCCAGCATCTCCCGTGAGAGGCTCCTCAGCTAACTGGCTTCCAGAGAGCACCTGTCAGTCAGAGGAGACAAACCTGAGGCAGCTGGGCCTAGGGAGAATCTGAGCAACCAAGCTCTGGCCGTCGGTGCCTTGATTCCAGATGAAGAAGTCAGGGCAACTCTGAATGATGCCTCTGAACTTTGAGCTCGATGGGGCTTGTGCGTTTAAAGCGCCATCAAGTCACACAACCAACTTACGGCAACCTGCCTGTGGGACCGCCTGTCCAGATACACCCCTCGGAGAGCATGACACTCATCCAGTAACAACTTACTGGTGGTCCCCATCCCATGAAGCATCCGGCTGTCCTCAATCAGGACCTTTTCAGCTCTGGCTCCAGTCTGGTGGAACTCTCTGTCACATGAGACCACTGGAAGATCTACTATGAAACGAATGAAGCTTAAGCATCAGGCGCCCTAATCCCAGAGGATCCCCAAAAAACTTTTTTTTTAATGAGTGAATTTCAGCAAAATTGATGGATTTTTTTTTAGTGTTTGTTATTAAAATAAGTGTAGATGACTGGGGAAGGCAATGGCCAACCACCCGGTCAAGAATGACCCGGTGCTTGCACAGGGGACTACCTTTACCTTTTATTAAAATAAGTCTATTTTAGTGATAGAATCATAAGTCAGTGTGCTGAAGTAATTAGTATTGACCTTAGAATATGCTCGAATACACATTTCATATGGCTTCAAAATTTCCCTGTAATTGGTCAGATTTCAAAATTTTCTCAGGGGCTTGTAGCACCTGAACCCCCAGCTGTATGGGCTTGCTGAGCTCGACAGAATCAATTCATAGCCTACATTTTGGCAGCTGGATCCTCAAATCCTTCATTGGTGCACGGCTTAATAGTTCTATAGCTCAGCCCTTAGGCTAGAGCCCATCAGAACCATAAAAAGACATCTGAATTCTCAGTTCAGGCTGCACTCGTCTGACCACACGGTTCTCCGCCATTTGGGCCTTGAAGTCCTTGAAAGGGCAGCAAGGCCCTTTGGACCTTGTGGGGTGTTACCCTACTGTTGCTGGTTGCGAAGGGGCCCCCATAATAGTTCAAGCTTCAGGATCCCAAAAATGTAGGTCCGCCACTGCATGAGACCAGGGCCCTGCAAGACAGAGATGTTCCCCCAGGGCTGTGGCTGAGGGCAGCAACGGTTTCCATCAAAACTGGCCTCCCTGTTCCTGCTCACTGTGCAGTTAGCCTGGTTCATCTCACCCACCCGCCTGTCTCTCATGACTGAGGGTTTCTGATAATCAGAGGTCGCCTCTCTCTCTCCCTGCGTTTTGCCTGTGTTTTGAGGGACCTGTTATATCTTGAATTTAAAAACGCGGGCAAAACGCGGGGAAAGGCAGGGGGAGAGCGAGGTGACCTCTGACAGTCGGAAACGGCATGCATAATCCACACAAAGACCTGAAGTCATCAGAGGGGTGACGGCAAGTGAAACAGCCATACATAAAAGACCACTGTCGCCTCTGGACCTGATATTGTGTAACTTCTGGTTTTTACTGGAATTTTTAATGGTAATTTGTATATATTAATATGACTATTAATTGACTGTACAAGATTTTGTTTATACTGGTTGCAAGCTGCCCTGAGCCTGACCTTGGTCAGGGAGGGGCAGGATATAAATCTAATCAATCAATCAATAAAGCCCATCAGGATTTTAAGGCAAGAGATGGTCAGAGGTGGTTTGCCATTACCTGCCACTGCATGTGTGTGTAAAGTGCCTTCAAGTCGTAGCCGACTTATGGCGACCCCTTTTGGGGTTTTCATGGCAAGAGACTATCAGAGGTGGTTTGCCAGTGCCTTCCTCTGCACAGCAACCCTGGACTTCCTTGGTGGTCTCCCATCTAAATACTACCCAGGGCCGACCCTGCTTAGCTTCTGAGATCTGAAGAGATCAGGCTAGCCTGGGCCATCCAGGTCAGGGCTGCCACTGCA
The DNA here is from genome assembly GCF_029931775.1 of Euleptes europaea. Taxonomy (NCBI): domain Eukaryota; kingdom Metazoa; phylum Chordata; class Lepidosauria; order Squamata; family Sphaerodactylidae; genus Euleptes; species Euleptes europaea. The sequence goes on along the minus strand of NC_079325.1, from coordinate 51,469,338 downwards.
TAGCGGCCCTGGTATTCCTTGGAGGTCTCCCAACTAAATAGTAGCCAGGACTGACCCCGCTTCAATTCTGAGATCTGACAAGATCAGGCTAGCCTGGGCCATCCAGGTCAGGCCAATGGGGCTTACTCCCAAGTAAATGTGCACAACTTTGATGCACTAATTTTCCCCACTGCATTCAGCTTTGGTGGACTGTGTTGGCTGCATCCATTGTTAAAGGAGAGGAGAGACAAACAGAGCTCGGTGTCTATCTACATTTGGCTAGACTCTCCTGCCCTTTGCCACTCTCTCTGTATTTTGTGGGGCATCTGGATAGAATTTGGGCCAGCTGGCTCTTTTTAAACCCTCCCCCCCCCCAATTCTAGACTGGAAGTAGGTGGACTCTGGTCTTACTTTCTGGAAGATGATGGCCACTACCTGCAATGTAGTCCAGCTCGGATGGGTGGAAGAGGTGGGAAATTGTCAACCAAGACTCAAAAAATAAATAGCAACATCTGTATAGAGGTCTGTAAACGGTGATGGTTTCCAAGGAAGAGCCCGGCCAACTTTCCTCTTTCTTTGTTTGTGGGGGAGGGGGAACAGGAGCCTCGGGGGCAGGGGGAAAGTCTCTCCAATTAGAAACAAAAACGGGTGCCATAAGGTTGCCAACCTCCAAGTGAGGCCTGAAGGTCTCCCGGATTTGCAACTGATCTCCAGATAACAGAGATCGGTTCCTCTGGAGAGAATGGCTGCTTTGGAAAATAGACTCTATGACATTATAACCCACTGAGGTCTCTCTCCTCCCCAAACGCTGCCCTCCCCAGGCCCCACCCCCAAATCTCCAGGACTTTCCCAACTTAGATATGGCAATCCTAGGTTTGGCCTGTGTGTGAGAGAGAGGGAGGGGGAGGGGGCTGTGGCTCAGTCGCAGAGCATCTGCTTGGCATGCAGAAGGTCCCAGGTTCAATCCCTGGCATCTCCAGGTTAAAGGAGCCAAGCAAGTAGGTGATGTGAAAGACCTCAGCCTGAGACCCCGGAGACCCTGGAGAGTTGCTGGCATGGGGTGGGTGGGTGGGTGGAGGAATCTTGGAGCTGCTTCAAGGAGCCCCAAATCTGGCAGCAGAGGTTTCCGGACCAGAGGCTCGGTGCATGCAAGGCAGGGCCTCTTCTCTCTATCTCAGCCCTCTCCGGTCTGCGGAACCTCCAGCCACAAGAAATCCGGCCGTCTTGAAGACACCACAAGTCTCCTGGTGGACTTTGCTGCTGCAAACTAATTCGGCCATATCAGATGGGAAGGAGAAGGGTGTAGTATGAAAGGGGGGAGTTTATGAAAGGGGGGAGTTGGAGGCGGGGTGGGGAGTTTGTGCACTGCAAAAAAAGAGTAGAATTTTTTTTCTTGGCGTGGGGAGCTACAGCAGTAGGGAAAGACACAGGATCCCCGCAAGGGGGAAGACTTGGCAACCCAGTGGGGAGGGAGGCGCCCACGGAGGTCTGCGAGTTCGGGAGAGGCCGGGGCTGCGGCCCCCGGCTTGGAAAGCGGGCGTGGGACCGGCAGGCTCCCGGCGGCTCCCCGCTTCGTAGTGGTGGTCGTGTGAACGCCCCCTGCTGCCGCCGCCGGATGCGTGTCGCCAAGCCCCCCGCGATCTGCTGCCCCTCCCCCGAGGAGGCTCCCCTCCAAAGTCCAGGCCGGAGGGACCCCCGGGGTGGGGGTGGGGGTCGGGTGGGGGGGGGTCGCTGCGTCCCCGTCGTCTCCCTGCCGCGGCGCCCCCTGGCGGTCCTCACCGGGGCTGCGCCGCCCGGGGCAGGACCCCGGCCAGGGGGGGCAGGGGCGGCGGGGGCTCGCTGCCCCCCTGCAGTCCGTGGATGAGGATCCGGGGGACCAGCGGCCTCTGCAGGGCCGGCGGGGGGGCGCTGGGCCCGCGGTAGAGATAGAGGGCGGCGCCGGGGTCCAGGTTCGAGACCAGGCTCTGCGGGTAGAAGTAGGGCGACGGGAACATCCGCTGCAGCGCCGAGTAGTTGCCCGCCTCGGCCAGCAGCTCCAGCCCCACCGCCGTCTGCCGCTTCCACTTGGTCCTGCGGGCGAGAAAAGAGCGCGGGGGGATGAATGAATGAATGAATGAATGGATGGATGGATGGATGGATGGATGGATGAATGAATGAATGAATGAATGAATGAATGAATGAATGAATGAATGAAGGGCCGGCCGGCCGGCTCCGCTCCTGCAACCGGGGACGGGCGGCTGGGCACCCCTGCGCTTACCACGGCCCTCGGCACGTGGGAACGGACCTGTCTTCTGCGATGGGGGTACCTGCAAGTTCTGCAACACGTGCTATCCCCTCCAGGGCCCATTCACACCCTCGTGACTATGGCCTGCATCGTAAGAACGCAAGAACGGCCCTGCTGGATCAGACCCAGGCCCATCCAGTCCAGCGGTCTGTTCACACAGAAGCCCACAAGCAAGAGGACGGCAGCAGCACCATCCTGCACCATCCACAGCACCTGATAGAATAGGCATGCTCCTCTGATCTTAGAGAGAACAGGTACACATCATGACTGGTATCCATGTTGGCTTGTAGCCATGGATAGCCCCATCCTTCATAAGACAGGCCCTGCTGGAACAGACCCAGGCCCGTCAAGTCCAGCAGTCTGTTCACACGGAGGCCGACCAGGGGCCTCTATAGGAAGCCCCCAAAACAAGACGATGGCGGCAGCAGCATCCTGCCTGTGCTCCACAGCACCTGATATGACAGGCACGCTCCTCTGATCCTGGAGAGAATAGGCATGCATCAAAGAAGGAAAGCGGGTGGAGGATTAGCAGCTGCACGTGTGAACTGGCCTGTCATCTGCGATAGGGGGACCTACAAGTTCTGTAACACCTGCTATCCCCTCCAGGGCCCATTCACACCCTAATGACTATTGCCTGCATCATAAGAACATAAGGAAGGCCCTGCTGGATCAGACCCAGGCCCAACAAGTCCAGCAGTCTGTTCACACAGAGGCCGACCAGGGGCCTCTATAGGAAGCCCACAAACAAGATGACGGCAGCAGCACCATCCTGCCAGTGTTCCACAGCACCTGATAGAATAGGCATGCTCCTCTGATCCTAGAGAGAACAGGTACACATCATGACTAGTATCCATGTTGGCTTGTAGCCATGGATAGCCCCATCCTTCATAAGACAGGCCCTGCTGGAACAGACCCAGGCCCATCAAGTCCAGCAGTCTGTTCACACGGTGGCCAACCAGGGGCCTCTATAGGAAGCCCCCAAAACAAGACGATGACGGCAGCAGCATCCTGCCTGTGCTCCACAGCACCTGATATGACAGGCACACTCCTCTGATCCTGGAGAGAATAGGCATGCATCAAAGAAGGAAAGCGGGTGGAGGATTAGCAGCTGCACGTGTGAACTGGCCTGTCATCTGTGATAGGGGGACCTACAAGTTCTGTAGCATATGCGATCCTCTCCAGGGTCCATTCACACACATGAATATTGCCCGCATCAAAGGAGGAAAGCGGATGGAGGATTCGCAGCTGCACGTGTGAACTGGCCTGTCTTCTGCGATGGGGGAGGGACCTACACGTCTTTATCACGTGCTAATCCCTCCAGGGCCCATTCACACCCTAACGAATATTGCCCGCATCAGAGGAGGAAAGCAGGTCGAGGATTGGCACCTGAATGTGTGGACTGGCTCCACTGGGAAAAAAATACCAGGTGATCCATTTGTGATGTCAGATCTGCAATTCTTTATCGAGCGGTGGGAGTGTAAGGAGTAATCGACCACTGTAGCTGTTCCAAGTCAGGAAGGGGGTTCAAAAACCAGGAAAGGAGAGGCTGCCATGTCAGAATACCAGAATATAGCCTTCTGGGTGGAAATATTCCTGTCTCCTATTGGGCAAATCGCATCATCGATAGTTTCCATGTGCAAAACAGTAATTTCGTCTATTTCTTATTCAGTTCAACTAATCCTCTCCTTTCTCCCACATGGGGCCCCAAAAGAATTGCATTGTTCTCCACCCTTCCATTTAATCCTCACAACAACCCTTTGAGGTAGAGTGTGTGACTGGCCCCAGGTCACCCAGGAAGCTTTCGCCAGGCAGAATGGGGATTTGACCCGGGGTCTTCCAGATCCCAGTCCGACAGTCTAACCACTACACCACCTTGCTCTCCATCAGGGATCCTCAGACATCTAACCCAGAAACGGTGTTTACCTTCAAAAAGAGGGGGCATTTCACACGTTCAGCGGGCAAGTCTGTATGGAGTTAGAACATAAGAAAGGCCCTGCTGGAGCAGACCAAGGCCCATCAAGTCCAGCAGTCTGTTCACACAGTGGCCAACCAGGTGCCTCTAGGAAGCCACTAACAAGACGAGTCCAGCAGCAGCATCCTGCCTGTGTTCCACAGCACCCAAAATAATAGACATGCTCCTCTGATACTAGAGAGAATAGGTATGCAGCATGACTAGTATCCATTCTAACTAACAGCCATGAATACCCCTCTCCTCCATGAATATGTCCACTCCCTTCTTAAAGCCCTCTAAGCTAGCAGCCATCACCACATCCTGGGGGAGGGAGTTCCACAATTTAATGTCAATCTACATCCGAGTCAAACGCGCAAGTTCACACATTGGGTTGGGGGGTCTTGAGAATGATCGCCCAACTCATAAACCATCTGGCCTTAACAGTGTACAGCACCCGGCACCGTTGGTGGAAAGGGCATTTCCATAGCTGGAACCCATCGGGTTGAAAGGCAGAGGGGCACAGAGACAGAGGAGAGGGGCTGTGGCTCAGTGGTGGAGCCTCTGCTTGGCATGCAGAAAATCCCAGGTTCCATCCCCGGCACCCGCAGTTAAAGGGACCAGGCAAGCAGGTGATGTGAAAGACCTCCGCCTGAGACCCTGGAGAGCCCTACCGGTCTGAGTAGACAATACTGAGTAGACAATACTGACTTTGATGGTCTGATTTTTTGGGGGGAGGTAAAATCCTCCCCTCTCCTTGCCTTTCTGGCTGGGCAGTTGCTCCGCGCCCCCACCCCAGCGCCCCTCCACCCCTCCCCGCTCCCCTTTCTGAAGCGCCGCTTTCCGTCGGGGGGAAGCCAGGCGTGGAAAGTGACAAGAGTCACCGGCGGCCTCTCTCGTGTACGACATGACAAGCGCGCCGCCTCCACTCCCCGCTGCCATGCGACATGAGCCCGCCGGCTCCCAGCGTGTCGAGGCAGCGGCGCAGTCACACGTGCGGCTGACCCGACATTTCCAGGCGCTGCGAGGGAAGGGAAGGGAAGCCTGTGGGCGGAACGCGCTTCCTGACCCGCGACCCGTCCTTCCACCCCTCCCGACGCGCTCCCCACATGGCAGAACCGCCAAGGGGCCAGCCGCACTCGTAAGCATTCGGTTATAGAGGGTTGTGTGAACGCAGCTAAAGCACGCTACTTCCCAGGGATGGCGTCGGAAACCTTACGCACGTGCTTAAGGCGAGCACTTCCCGAAGAACGAACCCCACGGAACGAGTCTTGACTTTACTCTCGAGAAAACGTATACTTCCCTATGGTGTATTATTTTGTTTAATCAATGAGCCTTAAAGTGCTTGTGTCTGACTAGTTCCTGCCCATAGAGAATTGTCGTTAAAGTGTGTTTGAACTATTGGCCAGAACCCAACAACCCAAGTAGTAGTAGTAGTAGTCATCGTCGTCGTCGTCGTCTCCCTTCCAAAGAGCCCCGTGGCGCAGAGTGGTAAGCTGCAGTACTGCAGTCCAAGCTCTGCTCAGGACCTGAGTTCCATCCCGACGGGAGTCGGTTTCAGGTAGCCGGCTCAAGGTCGACTCAGCCTTCCATCCTTCCGAGGTCGGTAAAATGAGGACCCAGCTTGCTGGGGGTAAAGGGAAGATGACTGGGGAAGGCACTGGCAAACCACCCCGTAAACAAAGTCTGCCTAGAAAACGTCGGGATGCGACCTCACCCCATGGGTCAGGGATGACCCGGTGCTTGCACAGGGGACCTTCACCTTTTACCTTTTCCCAAAGACTTATTTTACAGGAGCTGGATTCGACATGCAGAAAGTGAAGAAAACGCATCAGAGGAGGAAGGATTTCCAACAGGCCCGATCCGGGCTGCTCAGAGAGGGAAATTCACCCGCCTTAAAACATGGGCGAATTTTGCAGCCGTGGTTAGGCGAGTTATATAGGGCCGTTAACTGCAAGTGCGTCTTAAAGATGGGGAATGGTGTTTTAACAGAAAAGCGCAAGAACCCAGTAGCACCTTGGAAACTAGCCAAATTCCTGGCAGGGCAGGAGCTTTGGTGAGTCACAGCTGTCTGAAGAAGTGAGCTGTGACTCACCAAAGCTCCCACCCTGCCAGGAATTGTGTTAGTCTCGAAGGTGCTACTGGGTTCTTGCACTTTTCTACTGCTACAGACAGACTAACACCCATCCTGATCTGTCTCTACGGTGTTTTAAATCTGACAGAATCCGACGGACCGGGAAGCGTTTAACAAACGAATAATCCGTAATGAAGTGGCACGGAACCATGCAATCATGCCAAGGACCCCCTCTCTTCAATGGACGCGTGAACGCCCATACACACATACACGCTTTCAAAGGAAACGGGGACAGGTGTTCCATCGCTCGTGCGGCTGACGGGCTTGCGGCCCAGGGGCCCCTTCCGACGGTCGGTTCTGGATCGCAGCACGGGGTTTAACACGATTTTCCTGTCGATGGGAAAATATCTCGCGGTTGCCTGTCCCCAGGCGGGCAGATGGAAGGGGAAAGGGTCGTCTGAGCGAATCGGAAAAGCGGTATATGCTCGAAATGAAAGCGTGAAAGAAATACCTTCGGGAGGTGGTTCGATTTCTATCTTTGAACACCTTCCCCACGAAGAAGGGGGCTTTTTAGTTGGGGGGGGGAGCATGAATGGCAGAGGTCTAGAATATGATGAAGGGCTCGAAAAGGGGAGCTTGGGCCCTCCTGACACCGAAAGGAGATGAAGGGTCTTGGATTCAGGAAAGAAAAGCGCTTATTCACGCGTGGATAAATGAACCTGGAGAATCCCTCGCCGCCAGAATCGGCGGAACTATTCGCGGAGGGCAGGGCTGAACCATGACTGTCAGCCAGGATCTCGCTAATGGAGCTTCTATGTTTAGTGGCACTGTACCTGTGGAAGCCAAACTCTAGGATGGAGGGGGCTTCTGGGCATCGGTGGGGAACGGGGGCTGGGCTAGAAAGGGGCGGATGGCTCCTTAGGAAGCCAGAGACGGAAAGAAAGAAACCCTCTTTGGGCTCTGGCCTCGTTTTCCGACTCTTACCGCAACGCGTGGAATTCAGCACGTCTGAACCCAACGTCTGGCTCGAGGACCCAAACAGGATTAAAAATCTGAGAACAGGTCAAAACGTTGGAGGGGGTGGAGAGACGTGGTTAGGAAGAGGGAGGGGCATCGTGGCCTCTGGAGGAGGCGGGCGATCCCTTCTGCCGTCGGTGGCTTGCTGATCTGAACAGAGCTGTTCTTTTGAAAATCGCGGCGGGGGTCTGGAATCCCCTCCCCCCTTCAGCTGGGACCCATGGGGACCACCCGGTGCGGCCGGCCGGCCTTGGCTGACACCTCCGGAGCCAGAAGCCCCTTCTCACAACCCGGGCGTTGGGAAGAGCCCGGTCCACCGAATCCCTGTGCAGGTTTCCAACGAAAACTCGACTCTTCGCCAATTCACTGTGGGCCATTGATGCCCGGGAGGTTTCGCCTGGGATGTGCCGCTCTCTGGATGCACCTTTCCCCCACCCGAAGCCTCAGAACTCTGCAGGGGGGCTTTAGGGTTGAGTTTTGAGAATTTGGATGGGGGGAAAAGGTGCATCTCGAGAGCAGCAAATCCCAGGCGAAACCTCTCCTGCATCAATGGCGAGTCGATGGACCTTTAAAAAAAAACAACAAGGTTCGGATCGCTTTAGATCCGCTGCGATGCCCGCTTGCTCGGAAAGAAGTCCCGCTCAAGTCCCGCGGGGCTCCTTGCTCAGCCAGCTCGCCCAGCATCTCCGCCCTTAAGCCTTGCGGTGAAAACTAAGAAAACCGTAGCAGGAACTCGCTTCAGACGGCCTTCCAGACTCGCGATTGGCCCGCCGCGCTCCACGAACCGAGGCGCCGGCTTTGGACTCCCCCAGAACTCGTAGGCAGGCTGCGATCCATTCTGCTTCAAGCCGTCCCGACGAAGAGTCCCGTGGAGCCCCCGAAGCTGGCGCGCCCCGGTTTGCTTGCCGAACCAAAAGACATACCGTTGCCGTTTGAACTCGATGGGCTCTGAACAAACCTACCTGCCCCCTGGCCGAAGAAAATGCAATCGAGGCGGCCAGTGCTGGGGGGGGCGCGAAAGAAAGAGAGAGGAAAGCCCTGGGAGGGGCGCGGAAAGAAAGGCGAAGGTATCAAAGCCAGCGCCAGAGAGGCGGGAAAGAAGCGAAACTCGGGTGCTCGTTCAGGCTGAAGTCCAGCCGCTGCGGTCAGCTTCCTAAAACCAGGCAGGAAGCCAAAGAGGATTGGTTTATTTCTGTCGAAGGAAGGAAAGAAGGGAGGGAGACAGACAGACAGAAAGATAGATGTGCGCCTTAAGTGCTGTCAAGTCATTTCCGACTCATGGCGACCCTATGAATCAATGTCCTCCAAAATGCCCTATCCTTAACAGCGATCGATCGATCGATCGATCGATCGATAGATAGATAGATAGATAGATAGATCTGAACACGTGCAAAGCACTTGCGAAATGAGCGCAAGTTCCCACGTTCTGTCTTGCTTCGACTGGGCCAGGTACATGAAGCGCCTTCGGAATCAGCTCTCTGGATCGCCCAGCCCAAAGCTGAGGGAGGGAGGGAGGGAGGAAGGAAATGATAGATAGATAGATAGATAGATAGATAGATAGATAGATAGATAGATAGATAGATAGATAGATAGATCTGAACGCGTGCAAAGCATTTGCGAAATGCGGGCGGGGTTCCCACGTTCTGTCCTGCCTCCACCGGGCCAGCTGCCCCAGGCGCCTTCGGAACCGGGTCTCTGGATCGGCCGGGCCAAAGCAGTCTCCTCCTGCCCGGTGCCGTTTGCCGGCGAAGCGCGTGACGCCCTCTTTTCCCGAGTAAATTATTCATCGTCATCATAATTGTGTAATTACTGTAACTGCGGTTAATTATTGATGCCCACAGCAGTCCCGGGCATGCATCATTCATGGGCCCGGGGGTGCGGCGCGGCGGTGTCTTTAGCCGGGGAAGCAGCCGGTTGGTTCCTCTCCCACCCCCACCCCCACCCCCCACAAATGCCCACCGGAAGGGTTAATTTGTTGCATGAAGATAAATCACGATGGGGAGCCGGGTTAGTCTGTCACCAGCAGTAGAAAAGAGCCAGAGTCCAGAAGCTCCTTAAAAACTAACAAAAGTTCTGGCAGGGTGTGAGCTTTCGTGAACCACAGCTCACTTCTTCAGATAACAGCTAGAAAGTGAGTCCATCTATCCTTAAATAGAGGCGAGTGAATTCGACACACAATGGCAGTGTAAATGTCAAAAGCAAGTAGGTGACATTAGCAGGCGTCATTTGGACTTAACAAAGATCTGGGATTCCTGTCTCATTACCAATGCTGATTTCTCCACGCCGTGTGTTTGTGTGTGTTTGTGTGTGTGTGTATGTGTGAGTGAGTGAGTAAAGTGCCGCCAAGTCGCTTCCGACTAATGGCACCGCTATGAATCAGTGTCCTCCAAAAATGTCCTATCTTTAACAGCCTTGCTCAGGTCTTGCGAACTGAGGGCTGTGGCTTCCTTTATAGCAGTGGTTACCAAAGTGGGAAGTACCACCCCCTGGAAGCAGTGGGATTACCTAGGGGGGACACTAAGAGGCAAGGAGGGGGGGCTAGAGGTGGGCCCTTTCAACTGTGTTGTTCACTCATCAAGCTATGGCACCATGCTGGCAAATTTGGTGGAAACTATCCGAATTCCCCCGCCCCCAGACTTTGAAGAGCTGGTACCACTGGATCAAGTTCATCAGTTTTGTTGAATTAATTTCAGCTAAAAACTTTTAATTTTATTTTGAATGTGCAATTAATTGTTACTGTTTTGAAATGTTATTGTTATTATCTTCTTTAGTGAGTCACTCAAACCCCTATTTTGAATAATGCTTTTTATAGGATAGGGTAGGGGACGCTGAGGTTGAGTTTGTGGAACCAAGGGGGCGGTGGCCGGAAAAGTTTGGGAACCACTGCTTTATAGAGTCAGTCCATCTCTTTTTCTGCTGCCTTCAGCTTTTCCTAGCATGATTGTCTTTTCCAGTGAGTCTTGTCTTCTCATAATGTGACCAAAGTATGACAGCCTCAGTTTAGTCATTTTAGGTCAGTTCAAGCTTGATTTGAGCTAGAACCCACTGATTAGTTTTTTTTGGCAGTCCAGGCCTACTACCCTCTGCATATCACACCTAATCCAATCACGCCTGCTAACGTCATGTACTTGCTTTCCTCATTTACACTGCCTTTGTGTGTCTAATTCATTCTCTCTACTTAAGGATAGATGGACTCACATTCTAGCTGCATCTGAAGAAGTGAGCTGTGGCTCAAGAAAGCTCCTACTATTTGAAATAAAGAGACAGATTCCCCGAAGGAGTACAAACTGTGTGAATGTGTGTATATGTAATTTGGGTTGTTTTTTCCCCCTGAAAATGTTAATAAAATATAGAAAGAAAGAAAGAAAGAAAGAAAGAAAGAAAGAAAGAAAGAAAGAAAGAAAGAAAGAAAGAAAGAAAGAAAGAAAGAAAGAAAGAAAGAAAGAAAGAAAGAAAGCTCCAACCCTGCGATAAATTTTGTTAGTCTTTAAGGTGCTACTGGACTCTGGCTCTTTTCTATTTCTTGCATGAGAACAGGAAAGAAGAAGAGTTGGTTTTTATATGCCAAGCCAACTTTCTCTACCACTTAAGGGAGACCCAGACCGGCTTACAATCACCTTCCCTTCCCCTCTCCACAACAGACACCATGTGAGGTAGCGTGGGGCTGAGAGAGCTCTAAATTGGACAGTACTGTGACCAGCCCAAGGTCACCCAGCTGGCTTCATGTGTAGCAGTGGGGAAACAAATCCAGTTCACCAGATTAGCCTCTGCAACCCATGTGGAGGAGTGGGGAATCAAACCTAGTTCTCCAGATCAGACTGCGTGTGGTGGTTAGAGTGTTGATAATAATCCCAGAGACCCAGGTTCGAATCCACACTCTGTAATGCAAGCTTGCTGGGCGACCTTGGGCCAGCGCAGTGTAGTGGTTAAGAGCGGCGGACTCTTATCTGGAGAACCAGGTTTGATTCCCCACTCCTCCATATGAAGCCTGATGGGTGACCTTAGACTAGTCACAGTTCTCTCCGAACTCTCAGTCCCACCTACCTCATAAGGTGTCTGTTGTGGGGAGAGGAAGGGAAGGTGATTGTATGCCGCTTTGAGACTCATTAAGGTAGAGAAAAGTGGGGTATAAAAACCAACTCTTCTTCTTACTTGCTCTCAGCCTACCTCACAGGATTGGCCTGAGTGTAAGAGAACGGGCAGGAGAACAGTGCTTTGGGTCCAGGTTGGGGAGAAAATGGGGTAGACATACCTAAGACATACCATACAAATATATGAAAACCATTATACTCATGATAAGGGACTGGGGCACTGTACCAAATAAATTGGGGTACCCCCCCATTGGGCCAAGCTGGGAAGTCACACCCCCAGAATGAAATCTGGCTCCCAGAATGAAATCTTGACCAGTTCTGTGTAGGTTGGATAGGGAAGAGAGAAAAAATACTTTGCACATGGTCAGAGGCAAACTGGCTCTACATTTTCATGTTCCTGGGAAGAGCAGGAGTGCTGGAAGACCCCGGAGGCTGGGCTGGCAGCTTTTCTTGCTACTTACCCTTCCTTTAGGAGCCCCGTGTCACAGAATGGTAAGCTGCAGTACTGCAGTCCAAGCTCTGCTCACGACCAGAGTTCGATTCCGACGGAAGTCGGTTTCAGGTAGCCGGCTCAAGGTCGACTCGACCTTCCATCCTTCCGAGGTCGGTAAAACGAGTACCCAGCTTGCTGCTAGGGGTACAGGGAAGATGACTGGGGAAGGCACTGGCAAACCACCCCATAAACAAAGTCTGCCTAGGGAACGTCGGGATGTGACCTTTTTACCCTTCCTTTACCCGACCGACCGGAGCCCCAGGGAGCTGCGAACGGCTTGTAAGGCAGAAGCCCTCCAGATCGAGCCTCCTCTCAGCCAGCCAAGCTGAGAGTCCAGCCCTGCAGAGTTAATCATACCGACCTACCCCACAGGGCTGTCGTAAAGATTGGAACCAGGTAGTGCTTGAAAGCGTTGTGAGCTCGGAAAGCGCCATAAAAACCCTTGTTTAGATGCGATTATTCTTTGTTATGATGATGATGATGATTCTCACAGGAAGAAATCCCTGGCCCGGTGTCAATCCAAATGGAAAGCCTTCAGTCGACTGCGTTTCTGTGTCAGGCTGGTGGTTTTATAAAAATGCGGCGGCGTTTTTTAAAAAGCTCCTTACTTCTTTTTGTATTTATCTGTTTGTTAATTTTATTTGCTGCTTTATGATTTTTATCCTCTTTTATTTTGTGAGCCGCCACCAGAAGGTTTTCTGGACAGGCGACATATACATTTTCGAAACAAATAGGAACACGTGAAAGGCAGAGAGGAGAAGTCGGGCCCGTTTGAAACCTGGCGGAAGCCCTGGATGACTCTCCCCCGGATTTAAGCGTTCTGGATAGATTGTGTGGGGTGGGGTGTCCCTAGCAGGAGGAGGGTGTGTGTGCAAGGGGTAAGGTATGGGTGCGCCTTTGTGGGACCCAGAAAGAATTCTGCCTCCCCGAGGGCACTTTAATGATCGTTTGCAAGTGGATCTCGCCAATTCACACAGTCAAATCCATCTGCAAAGTGCATTGGGAGAGGGTTGAAAGTGCATTATTTGGCATGTGTGAAAAGCGCCCTGCTTGAGAGGTTTCCTAAATCTGCGACGCCACTTTGAAGGCTCGAATTCAAATCCTGCGGCCTGGCACGGAGTCTCGAGTTGGCCCGTCCAAACGCTACCATCGGAACCTGCGTGACTGAGGTGGGGGGGGGGGTGTCATAAAAATAGACGCCGTTTCCTTTTAGCATGTCTGAACTCAAGGACAGGCGAGCAGAGGCCGGTTGGTGTGAGGAACACACGGAAAGGGCAGCTAGTGTTGTGTGAACATTGACGTTTCTTTTTCAGGACTGGATCCTGCTATTGACAGCCCGAATCCGGATCCATCTGGAGAGAAATTGAAGCGCCCCTCCCCGAACCTAGATTAAGCTCACCCCCCCCGCCCTCTTTGTAGTTGTGATTTGCGGCTGTGATTTGTGTTGGCCGCTCCGGTTTCCATGTCCGTAGACACGCGTCAGGGAGCGCGGATTGTCCCTGACCAGGTAACCTAGTCACGGAATCGGAAACGATGTTTTGGGCCCAGGCAATTGAGAAGAGAGCGTCTAAGACTTGCTGTCAAAGTGAAGGGGCGACAATACATTTGGACCTCTTTTCCGACCCTTGGGGTTCTGATAGAACAGAACCTTGGGGTGCTTTTCACACATGCTGAATAACGCACTTTCAATCCACTTTCAGTGCACTTTGAAGCTGGATTTTACAGTGTGAAACAGCAAAATCCACTTGCAAACAATCGTTAAAATATATTGAAAGTGGATTGAAAGTGCATTATTCAGCATGTGTGAAAGAAAGTTTTTACAATCCGAATGTTTTCAGCCCAAGGAGAGGTCCCACCAGTGGCCGGTTCAGGCGTCGCTTCAGCTTCGAGGGATGACCCGCAGAGTCGAATCATCGCAGAGGCAAAACCACACAGATAGATTTTTTGGGGGAAATTCCCAGGAAATTATTTGTCAACATTAATAGGTCCGTCCGTTCAGTTGCGGGTCCTCACTTGTCAAAAACATATAGTGCACGTGTGCGCGCGCGCGCAAGCCAAGCCGGGATACAGAACAGACGTGCAAAACGCAGCGTACGTGTAGATACGTGTTTGCAGGATCGGAGCCCTGGATCCTGTCAACACTCAGGTTGCTGCTGCGTTTGCATAAAGAAAGGGACTGGCGAGGACGGGGCTGCAACGGTTCCAAAGACATGGTCGTTGTTTGCAGGATCGTGGCCGGCGGGATCCTGAGTATCACCTAAGGGAGGCGTGGGTCTTTTTTTGGGGGGGGGGAATGGGGTTCGCTTGCCTCCGCGCCCCGGCGGCTCTCCCTTTCCACCCCCGCAGATACCGACCACGGTGTCGGAAGCCAGTATGGCCTTACTCCCTTTTGTTCAGAGGCTGCATTGGGACCAAAGGAGGGTTAAGAGACGCGGAAGCTGGGGGGGAGGGGAGACTCCCGGCAAGCCGAAATGGAGCAGCTCTGGTATTATATACTGACGCACGTGTGACCCGTGCAAATTGTGACAAACACGTGTATCATACAGGAACAGGCATTAGGCAGCCGGGTCTGGCCGCGGGAACCTGCTGACTGTACACCCGGAGTGCGAAACGGCGTTTGCCTCTGCGTAACGTGTGAAAAGGACCCTTTTGACTTCCCGGGTCACGGCAAGAATCTGTCACCCGCCTCTACCCGCTAACGGGCCCTGTTTTCTGTTCAGCTCAAGGCCCGGGTCTTGAAGTCATTTTTCAAAGATACTTTTGGGAGAAAAACCGCTTCGGTCTGCCTCCCGCGGAGACCCCTCTTCTCTGCCCAAATGGCCCCGCCCTTAGCGTTCACACAGCGTTTCAGGAGGGCTCAGCCCGCGTTAATTTATATTTATAAATTCAAGGCATTTATATCCCGCCTTCCCTGGCGCTTCAAGGTGGCTTCCAGTGATATAGTTCGAAACCTTTCCAGTTTAAAACAAAGAATAAAATAACCAACATTCCCTCTCATTAATCCAAGAGCTCTGTATAACCAGCAAGCTTGCCTAGAGCAATATGGAAGCTGGTCTGATTCACTACTTTCCAGATGGGCAACCCTCCGCTTTCAGAACAGGCAACCCTGCCTCTGATATTCCCTTTCCCTAGTTCCCAATCGTTTTCTTCCGGGGTAATTACCCCCCCTTTCACCAACGCTGAGGCAGATTCGAATTGTTTGCATGGGAGATTTTGCCTTGGATTTTCTGCTGTGTGGATGCACATTTTCCCCATCTGAATTCTCAAAACTCTGCATGGGGGCTTATTTTGGAGGCCATTTATGCACGGGAGGTTTCACCTTGGGGTTGCCGCTCTCTAGATGCACATTTCACCCATCCAAATGCTCAAAACTAAAAAATAAGCCCCCATGCAGAGTTTTGAGCATTCAGATGGAACAAATTGCGCACCTAGAGTGGGGCAAATCCCAGGCAAAACCTCCCATGCAATTAAGAATTTGGATGGGGAACATGTGCATCTGCAGAGCGGCCAATCCAAAGCCAAACCTCCCATGCATCAATGCATAGGACGGAAGCAGGAGAGATCCGCGGCGGGGGGGGGGGGGTAACTGATCCGCACTGAGAACCACGGCCATTTATGCAGGGTCAGTTTTGATGCTCGCTCAAAGCTCTTTTTTAAATGCGACCTTTAAAATGCCTATTCACGGTCCGATGCAAAAGGAGAAATTCCACACACACACTCCGCTCGCCTGCTCCTTCGTTCCTGTTTGCATAGCCGTTAGCAACCGCCGTGTGCATAGCTCCAACGGGCGGCTGTGATTTTGCATGCTTCCTTGAGGGGAGTCTTCGGGGGCGGAGCAAACACAAAAGGTCGCGTGAAAGGAGCTCTTAAGAAATGCGAAGCAGGTATGCGCCTGTTTCGCACTTGCTTCCTGAATGAAAGTTCAGAGTGAAAAACTCAAAAAAAAAATAATGCGAGGCAATTCAGCCTGGAACGTGCTGCTAATTACCAAGCATAAATGGCCTTCCCTTGTAATAGCTGACCACTCAGGGAGCACTAGAGCGACTCGCCTTTCTAACTTGCTCTCAGTTAAAGACTCTGAGCTAACTTTTAAAATGGCCAAATTTGGATGGCGAATCATGAAGGCTAGACGAGCATGGGTCGAACCCAACGAATGAGTTTTAACTGTGCTCTAGTTATGCCTATGTTTTTAATAGTTCCCCTACGAATGTTTGATTATATATTTATTGATGTATTGATGTATATAGCCACTGTTTTATTATGTAAAAGTTTTTATTGTTGGTCTGGGACCGTATTAAACATTTCATTTCAGCATAAATGGCCGCGGGGTAATTAATCCGCATTAAGACTCCCTCCCTCCCCCCCACCTCTAGGTGGCCTGGCGCGCCTCTTACCTGCGGTTCTGGTACCAGGTTTTCACCTGGGTGTCGGTGAGGTTGAGGGAGGCGGCCAGCTCCATGCGGTCCTGCACGCTCAGGTATTTCTGCCTCTCGAAGCTGCGCTCCAGCTGGGCCAGCTGATGGTCGGTGAAGGCAGTGCGGGCTTTGCGGGGCTTCTTCAGCCGCACCGGCGGGCTCTCCCGGGAGCTGGAGATCTCTCGGTCCCCCTCTTCCTTCACTGCAAGGGGAGAGAAGCGGGGGGGGGGGGCGCCGTCAGCGACGGGAAGAAAGGCCAGCCGAGGGCTGGGGCCCGATCCACCGGGCGCGTCTCCTGCCCCAGCCCCGACGGCGCTGCGCCGGAGAGCTGGAGACTCCCCTTGGCTCAGTGGGAAAGAGACGCGGGGCTTTGACTAACCCGCAAGGATTATTTATGCATTTAAAGCATGTTTATGCCGCCTTTCCTCCAGGCCAGGGTCTGCCAGGCGGTGGGCATCAGAACATTCAACCGTGATAGCAATTAAAAAACCCAGTTAAAATGATAAAACTATCCTATCAAAAACATATCAACAGTGTGAAAGACACGCGAGGCTTTGAATAATCCCCAAGGATTGTTTATATATGTAAAACAAAATTTATGCCGCCTTTCCACCCGGCCAGGGTCCACCAGGCGGTGAACATCAGAACATCAACACGGGATAGCAATTAAAAAACACAGTTAAAATGAGAAAACAAGCCCATCAGAAACACATAAACAGCACTAGAAGGAGGGCCGGTAAGCGAGTTCAACGGGGCTGACCCCACGGGTATAACAGTCCTAAGCAATTTTACTCTGAAGTAAATCCCATTGAAACCAACCGGAGTAAGCACGTTTAGAAAGATCGCTGCCAACCCGAATTACTCTTACCAAGAAGCAGAGGGTGGGATCTGGGGGGTGGAAAGCACCGCCAAGTCATGGCTGACATGGTTTACTTCCGAGTAAACCGCCTAGGCCCCAACCGTCTGGGCCCATATTGCGAGAACAGGCCCTCACTCAACACGGTCGGAGCGACTTCCGAGGAAACGTCCCGAGGTTGAAAGCAGAGCCAGCCGAGGCCGTTTGACGCCGCCGTAAACTCCACTGGCCAAAGAGGCGCGCTAAGCGCTGCGGCCGAGTCTGCGCCGGATCGGGGCCCCTGGTGACCGGGCCCGCAGATTGCCAACGCCCAGCAGATGCGTCCCGGGCAAGGGAGCTTCGCGGGCAGCCGGGACGGCAAGAGCCCTTGACGAAAAGGACATGCCACAATTGGAAACCCCCTCCCCACGACCACTCCCCCCAAGTCCTCACACTACCAAGTTCCTTCGCATGGAAGAAGAAGATTTTTAGATACCGACTTTCTCTACCACTTAATTCACAGTGGGTAGCCGTGTTAGTCTGTCTGCAGTAGTAGAAAAGGGCAAGAGTCCAGTGGCACCTTAAAGTGAGCTGTGGCTCATGAAAGCTCATACCCCACCAGAAAATAGTCTTGTTAGTCTTTAAGGGGCTACTGGACTCTGGCCCTTTTCTACCACTTAAGGAAGGATCAAACCGGCTTACAGTCCCCTTCCCTTCCCCACAACAGACACATGCCAGGGAGGTGGGGCTGAGAGATCTCTAAGAGAGCTGTGACTAGCCCCAGGTCTCCCAGCTGGTTTCGTGTGTAGGAGTGGGGGAACCAACCCAGTTCACCAGATTAGCGTCCGCGGCTCCTGTGGAAGAGTGGGGGAATCCAACCCGCTTCTCCGGATCAGAGTCCACCGCGCCACTCTTAACCACCACACCACGCTGGCAAGGGAAGGAAGCGCTTCTTGCTTGCAGGGCTGCCGCAGTAAATAAAGGGGGGGGGGGCTGGAGAGCCAGCCACGAGGTCAGGAGCCGCCACTCCTTTTACACCGCCGGAGGGAGCCCTCCCCTTCCTCCCACCCGCGACGGGGTCGTGGCCTTGAAAGCAGGGCGCTGACTTTCATGCGGGCCAGAAACTTCCGCCCGAGTTGGCCTCCAGCTCTGGGCAGCGGGGGGAGGGGGCGGCGGCCAGGATCGCCTTTAAAATGCCTATTCACGGTTCGATGCAAAAGGAGAAATTCCACACACACACTCCACTCGCCTGCTCCTTCGTTCCTGTTTGCATAGCCATTAGCAACCGCCGTGTGCATAGCTCTAACGGGCGGCAGATCTGCAGATCGTAGAGGGCAGAGCTGGCGGCAGATCGCGGAGCGGCCATTTAGACCCCCCCCCCGCCCCCCGCTGCAGGCCTGGCGAGGAAAAGTCGTTCCCAGCGGCACTCTGTTCCGAATCTATTCGCCCCCCCGCCGGCCAGAGGAGCCCCCCCCCCCAAGGCAGGCCCTTTGACGTCCCACTGAATTGAGCAGGGGGCTCAAGCACGGGCTCCCAGCTCTCCCACTGGCACCGAAGGGGGGGGAGGGGGCTTTCACCGGCTTCCTACTGGCTGGATCGGGCCCGACAGGTTCTTAAAGTAAATCCGCGGAGCGTTTCGTTATCAGTGGTTGACGGTAAGAAAAACAACAGCCGGAGCCATTCTTACAAAGTTAATTTCAAGTATTCTAAGGCAAACAAACAAAAAAATGACAGGGGGAGACGTGTAATTATTGATTTATTCTAAATAACATAAATATTCGTTGGGGGGGGCGATTTAACAGAGGGGGAAGCATTCTTGTTCCTTTTACAGGAAACCGGATGGGGCTGCGATTCTAGGGCCCCTGCTTTGGAAAGCTGCCCCATTGAGTTCAGTGGGGCTTACTTTTGAGTAGAAGACCGGCTGCCAATCAGCAATGCTAAGAATATTATTTAATTCTTCGACCTCCTGAGAAAGGGAACCTCCAAACCTTTTACCCCATCTACTAATCAATCCATTGGCCCCGGCACCTCCCTCTTGTTTCACCAGGGACCCCATTAATTCGGTTCCACTTCGGTCTGGATCCTCCAGTTTTGTCTTCTTCCGTGGTTCTTTGGAGGGCCCCCTTCCTCGGAGGCCTGGGTTCCCTCTTGAGCCGCTTAGGCCAAGATCTCCCCCTTCCCCTGGAAGGACTGGCCTTTGCCCCCCAAATTTGCTCGGAGCGCCTCGCCCGGCCTGGGGACCGAGCAAACCGCGCAGAAGGAGGCCGGAGCCAGCCCAGAGAAGAACTGGGAACTGCGGCGTTTACTTCAGAGTAAAGGCGCTAGGCCTGCATGCGTGCCAGGAATGGCAAGGGAATACCTTGGCCCGATCCGGAGGGACTTCAGTGTGCTGGCTGCCTTACCGGAGACTCGCCCCCTTTCCCCCTTTCCCGACGTGCTCCGAACTCCCGCGTTTGCTGCCTTCCATCCTCGGCGGGCGATGCCAAGGCGAAGCGGCCTGTTTCATTCCCGGGATCCCGGACCCGGGAAAGAGAGTCATAAGAACATAAGAAAAGCCCTGCTGGATCAGACCCAGGCCCATCAAGTCCAGCAGTCTGTTCACACAGGGGCCAACCAGGTGCGTCTAGGAAGCCCCACAAACAAGCCAACTGCAGCAGCATTGTCCTGCCTGTGTTCCAAAGCACCTAATATAATAGGCATGCTCATAAGAACATAAGAAAAGCCCTGCTGGATCAGACCAAGGTCCATCAAGTCTAGCAGTCTGTTCACACAGTGGCCAACCAGATGCCTCTAGGAAGCCCATAAACAAGACTGCTGCAGCAGCACCATCCTGCCTGCACCTAATAGAATAGGCATGCACCTCTGATCCTGGAGAGAACAGGTACACATCGTGACTAGTAGCCATTTTGACTAGTAGCCATGAATAGCCCTCTCCTCCATGAATATGTCCACTCTCCTCTTAAAGCCTTCCAAGTTGGCAGCCATCACCACATCCTGGGGCAGGGAGTTCCACCGTTTAACTATGCGCTGTGTCAAGAAACCCTTTTATCTGTTTTGAATCCCACCCTCCAGCTTCAGCAGATGACCCGGCGTTCTGGTATTATGAGAGAGGCAGAAAAGCTCCTCCCTGTCCACTCTCTCCATACCATGCATCATTTTATAGACCTCTATCATGTCTCCCAGATAGGGGTGTTTTTTTTTTTGGGGGGGGGGTGCAATATCCGTAAGGGTTTGGGGAAGGAGGGGGCTGGGTCGGTTGCTTTCCTCCACCTCGCGTTGCCGAAAGCTTTCCTGAACGAGACGAGAAGAGAAAGGGGTCCCAGCCGGGCCTCTCCAGCACCCGGAGTCAGAAATGATCGCTTCTGCTTCGGGCCTGGAAGGTGCAGTGACCCCCCCCCCATTTTATCCTCAGGACAACCCTCTGAATTAAGGGGTGGGGAGAGACTGGGGGTACCCGGCCACCTTCATGGGGATTCGAACCCACGATTTCCCCAACCTTGCCCTACACTCGACGCAGTAGGGCTGTATAAAGAATTACCGGCGAGATGCCTAACCGTTAGTGTTAGTGCCAAAGGAAATTTCTGCTTGCTCCCAAGAAGGCTCTTGATTTTCCAAGGACAATGAAAAAATATCTTTAGTATAAGCATTTTATTGCCTTGTTTTGTGGGGTTTGTTTTTCCTTGTAAATACTGGCATTATTTCCCCCCTAGCGCGTTTTTTAAAAAATGTTTCGATTTCTTTTCCAGTGACCCCTCAAGTCGCTGTTGTTTTGCCTTCCGATATATCTGAAAGCACCCTCCAGAACCCCTGAGGGGGGTGCGGGTGGGGGACAAATATCACCCCCCTTTGCACCGGATCAGATACTTTTCAGAGCGTTTGGATCGCGGGACTTCAAGGGAAAGGCTTACACAAGGGAGGTTTTGCCTTGGATTTGCCCCTCTCTGGAGGCACCTTTCCCCCATCCAAATTCTCAAAACTCCAAAATAAGCAGAGTTTGGAGAATCCGGGTGGGGAAAAGGTGCCTCTGGAGAGGGGCAAACCCAAGGCAAAACCTCCCAGGCATACATTCCCTTCGGAGCAGCTCTCCCCCCGATCCGGGACGGCCCCTCGGGAGCCACGGCGGTGAAACCCGGCGTCGAGCCGGTTCCTCCCTTTGTCGTGGAGACGGGCGGCGGAAAGCCGGAGGGCAGCCGCCGCTGCAGCCGGGCGAGGCCCTCCGGGGCAGCCCCCCTGATCCCCCTCCCCCTGATCCCCCTCCCCACCCTTGATGGGTGCTCTTCAGGAGATTACGCGCCTCCCTTGGCAAAAAGGCCGCCCCGCGCCGCTTGCGGGAAACCGGCCGCCTTGGGTTTGGCCAGGGGGTGATGCTCAACGGCAGGGTGGCGGCGCGACGGAGCGAGGCCGCTGATTCCTCTCTGTAGGAAGACAATAATCCGCTTAATTGAGCCACCAGGGAGGGAGGGAGGGAGGAAGGGGGGGGGGAGCCGCCGACCACAAACCCGCCGCCCGCCCCTTAAACCTGAGCTCCTCTGGCCGCCGGCCGCAGCAGCGCAACAGTCGCTCCCTTCTCTCTTCTGTGGGTTTAGGACTAGCGGCCTGTGACCTCTGGGATGGTGGTGGTGGGGAAGCAAAAAGACCCCAAAGACGCCGGGTGGAAGGCTCCCTAGCGAGAGGCGTCCGGAAGGCGGTTGAGCCGGAGTTTGGGAGACCCTGCAGGGTCAGGGGAGACGCGTCCTGCCCTGGGGGAGAAGGGAAGGGGGTGCGGGAAGCAGGGGGAAAGATCTGCGAACTGGAATTTGGGGAGGGGGCAAAGTTCTTCGGGGAGAGATGGGGGAAAGCCGGCGAGGGAGAGGGTGGCGAGAAGAAGAGAGGAGCCGGAGCGCAGAAGGCAGGAGGGCCGAAGAAAGGCGAGGGAGACCAGCTTGCGCGGGAGGTCAGCTGGAAAGGCAGGAGGAATCCTTCCTGGGGGCTCGATCTCATTCTCCCCCCCCCCAATCGAATTTGAGACTCCTAGAAGGAAAGCAAGCGCCTTCCAGGGCTGGCCGCAAGCACAATGGAGGGGATTGTTTTTAGGAAGGAAGGAAGAGAGAAAGAGAGAGAGAGCAAGAGAAGGGAAGAGAAAGAGAGAAAGAGAGAGGGAAAGAGAGAGAAAGAAAGAGAGAAAGAAAGAAAGAGAGAGAGAGAGAGATTTCGACTACATTGGTCTTGAGAGGCGGAGGGGGGCCAGAGGCAGGGCGCCTCTTAGGGCCGGGATGGAGGGCCAAGCGCTCCTGCTCCCTCCTGCAGGCCTTCCCCTCCTCTTGTGGCGGCCCGGGGCTTTTGCCACGTGTCGAGGGGGGTGATCCCAGTGGGTTTGAAAAACGCCCTTCTAAAAATGCTTTCCCGAGAGTAAGTCCCATTTAATACAACGGGAGTTACTCTCTAGTAGACCTGCTGGGCGGGGCCCAGCGAGGCCGGGGGCTTTTGCAGAGGGCCGAACCCGGCCGGCTCCTGCAGCGCCTCTGTTTTTTCTCCGCTGTGAGCGGGTGGGGATCTGGGCCTCTGGGGTTCCCTTTCGTCCGTTTCTTCTGGAAGGAGCTTGGCTTTCTTTGCTTTGCCTGGGGCGTCGGGGGAGGGGCAGGCTGAAGCCGGATCCCGGGACAGGTTTACTCGAAAGCCGACGGGCTCCCGAGTAAATTCTGCGCGGGTCAAAAGCAACGTGTCATTTCCGTTGGGGCTTTGGGGCCGGTCGGAGACCCGCCGACAACTTCGAAGGCCGATCCCGGCTGACTTGGAACCAGACGCACCGCAGCGGAGATATTGCATTTATATGTATATTTTAACCGGGTTATATTTCTCCAAAAGGGCCTGGCTTTCGAGGCCACGTTTGTCACTTTCGCCATTCTTATACTTCCCAAATTAAGAAATTAAAAAACAAGTATTTATTTATCCTGCCAGAGAAACCGCCGGGCAGAGAGGCCGGAATAAAGGGAACGCATCAAAGCGTCCGGAAGAGGCGCCGGCCAAGGTTGCCAGGACACGGGTTTGGAGCATTCACATACTCTTTTCTTCACGAATCCGCCACCCCGGATTAGGCTGACGTGGCCTTAAACAGAAGCGCTGGCATCATCTGCTTCAGTAGGGGAAGCTTTGGTATATTTAGTCGTAGCCAGCCAAAGGGAAAGGCAGGATTGCTCGCGAGTAAGCCCGGTTGGGCTCGGGCTCGTCTTGCGCCCCGATTCCTCGGCTGAAGTCAAATCTAACCTGGAGGCCCGATCCTACACGTACTTACTCGATATATATTGGCTGCCTGATTTAAAGGATAAGGGGAATATATTAAGTATTCAGTATTTTGGCCATTGTGCTTTAGTGTGGTCCTGCGATTGGTCATTCCAAAGGAATCGTTAAAGTACATGCTTACTTGGAAGCCGTTCCCATTCAGTCAAGGTGACTTACTCACGAGAAAAGGAGCTTGGGGCGACAGTCTCAGTCTGGGAAAGCCGAATGTGAACCTTACTCGGTGTAAATGTAAAAGGTCACTAACTCGCTGAGACTTTCTGCCGCGTCAATATGGCTAGGTTCGGACTGTGGGACCTTAAAAAAGAGGTTTTGCTCTTGTTTGTGAGTCTGGAGATACACAGAACAACCTGGAATAGGTGTGTTGTGGGGCAGAAAATGGTCTCCCAGAAATAATAGTAATAATAATAATAATTAAGATCAAAGTCTTCTCCCCCCCCTCCCCCACCGTGTTGTTTTGAAGGTAGCAAGCCCGGCCAAAATGCAAGATTTCTCGCCATGCCCTGGACTTTCCTTAGCCGGCACCGCAAGATCGCCCTTGATGCCAGTCCGCTCGCCTGGAAGTGGCCGCCGACTCGGGGCGCGTTTTCCCTTCGGAAAGTTTCCGAGGAGAGACCGGCAGCAGGCCGTTTATGCTCGGGAGGTTTTGCCTCGGATCTGCCGCTCTCGAGATGCACCTTTCCCCCATCCGAACTCTCAAAGCTTTGCATGGGGGCTTATTGTTGAGTTTTGAGAATTTGGATGGGGAAAATAATTCACAGTGGGTAGCCTTGTTAGTCTGTCTGCAGTAGTAGAAAAGGGCAAGAGTCCAGTAGCACCTTAAAGACTAACAAAAATATTTTCTGATAGGGTATGAGCTTTCGTGAGCCACAGCTCACTTCTGAAGAAGTGAGCTGTGGCTCACGAAAGCTCATACCCTACCAGAAAATATTTTTGTTAGTCTTTAAGGTGCTACTAGACTCTTGCCCTTTTCTACTGATGGGGAAAATGTGCATCTCGAGAGCGGCAGAGCCGAGGCGAAACCTCCCGTGCACCAGTGGCTCCCGGGGCAGGACGCCGATCGTTCAGGGCAGGATTAGGATTGATCGGAAATCAGATATTTCCGAAAGAGGCTCCGAAGCGCCTGCCTGTCTTCTTCTCCGCCGGCCCCAAGATTTCCCGCCCCGACCGACGACTTCGCCGCTTGCTATCGATTCATCTGTCACGCATTCGCACGGTAACAAAACTATTTTAGAAATATTGTTGACCCTCCCTTGGGGGGCGGGGGGGGGAAAGGTGCCGATTCTTCCGCTTTATCTGAGACGCGGCGTCTCTTCTCCCGTCCTGAGGCCCCGGCGGTTGTCCTTGAGAGCGGACGGGAAATTAAATCGCCCTAAAAAGACGCTGAAAGGGTGAAATTGCGGGGGGGGGGGGACCCGAGCTTCACGAAGAGGGGTCTGCCCCAGAACTTTAAAGAAAACATTGGTCTGTAAATTAATCAGGCTGAAATAACGATATTAGAGTGGAAATCCCCCTGTAATACCTATATTTCAGCCTGATCAATTTTCAGACCAATGTTTTCTTTAAAGTTCTGGGGCTTTTGTGAATCACTGTATTTTTCATTTTACGGGCAGAACCTAGCCATGAGCACCTTGAACCGAATAGTCGTTTTAAAAGAAAGGAATCAGGAGAAACCCAAACTAGACCAACACGGTTAAAAAAAAATCTTTTCCCCCTTTGAAAGAGAACTTCCATATTCAGAGGCAGTATACCTCTGAAAGTGGAGATCGCGGGGACCAACCCGAGAGAATGCCCCTCTCCTTTATGCCTCGCTTCCGGGCTTGCCAAAGGCTGACCTCTCTTGGAAACGGAGGACTGGGCTGGCCGGCCCTGGCAAAGCCAGCGGGGCCAGGGAACAAAGCGAAGGTGCGCCCGCCTTGGGTGCCAGGTAGGAAGGGGCGGGCGAGACCCGCTGGAAGCCGCGTCGGAGACCCTCCGCTTACCTTTGTATTCCGAGTCTGAAGAGGAGTTACTGCTGCTCTTCTCGACCTTGTCTCGGAAATCCTCCCCGGCCTTGGCGGGGATTCGAACCGGCGCCTCTTGCGCGCTCTGTCCGTTGGTGCTGGAGTAAGGGGCGCAGGCGGCCAAGGGTTTGCAGTCGGCCAAAATGTCCCTGATTAAAAAGGAGGAAGTCACCGTTCTGGACTGGGAGGGGGCCGAGATCTGCCCGGCCTGGAGGTGGGAGTCCAGCGCCGCCGCCGCCGCCCCTTGCCGCGGAGCCTCCAAGCAGTCCCGCCCGGGCGAGGGGGGAGACGGGCAGCCGCTGCTGAGCTCCGAGCGGGGGCTTAGTTCCAAGGGGGATCGGCACTCCCCCATCAGCGGGTCCCCTTTGGGCCCGGCCGGGCTCCCCGGCCGGTGGGAAAGGAGGGAATCGATCCCAAATCCGTTGGAGCCTTCCATGCCTGTTCAAGAGGACATTGACCGGCAGTCCGGGTCAGGAGAGCGGCGGCGCGGGGCGCAAGAAGCGCGCGGGCCGGCGGATCCGGCGGGAGGGGGTCGCCGGACAATCCCGGGGCTGAGAATCCGCATTAAGATCCAACCGCGCGGTCTTGCTTGGCCATCAGCACCGCAGCCGGCTGCAGGCGAGAGAGGAAGGGAGAGGGGGGGGGGAGAAGGGAGAAGGGAGCCAGGGGCGGAGGGGGGGGGAAGTCAAACTTTGCTTTCAGAGGCAACCACCAAATTCATCTCCCCTCAATCCTTAAATCTAGCGAGCTCTGTTCGAAACGCAGAAATAATCCATAATTTGGGGGTGGGGTGGGGTCGGGGAACAGGGGACGGGCAAAGAGGGGAGCGGACGGCAAGTTCTTCTTGGGGGGGGTAACCTGTGAATCGGGGGCGGCGGAGCATTCAGGACGCTGGACAGAGCATGCGATGGCTGGGAAGGCTCGGGCTCCGACCCCCCCCCCCAGCCAAAAAGTGCGAGTGGGGGGAAGGAAAAAAACAACAGGCAGGCAAAGCTCAGCGACCCTGGGATGATGGGAATGTCAGCACCTTTGAAAGAGCCCCCCCAAGCGCTCCGGGATCCCGGATCCACCGCCCATGGTCTTCTTTCGGAGTCGCTTCGGATCTCCCCTGTTCCAAGTGGGAACGCCGCTCGACTTCAGCACCGCGGACAGCTCCGTTCTCCGCTCCGCCCGCCCGGGTTTTCCCCGGGTTTTTTAACAGCACCCCTCAACTTGCGTCGTTTGAGTTTGGGATTTCTTCTTCCTCCTCCTCCTCCTCGTCTATCTCCCCTCCCCAAGATCCCAAGCCCACGTGCCCCATAACGACCCTCCTGATTGGCCGCCCAGCTTTTAGGGTGATGTCACACACACCGCACACTGACTAAGGAAACTTGATCGCTCCTCGGCTTGATTAAAAGAGACACGAAATTAATTACAGCCCAGATCCAACTGTTAGCGGGCCATTTCCACCCTATTTCCTTTCATTACGCTACTGATGAAGTTCTAAATGGGGTTATTAGCCACGGGTGGGGGGGGGGGAAAGAGAGAATCTTGTTTGGGGTGTGTGCATTTGCGGGTGCATTTCCAAACTCTCTTCTCCTGTTCGCAATGAGCTGAATCGTGGTCTCCCTTTATCGTGCGGAGGGAAGATTTTGTTTTCCTCGAAAGGAAATAATTGCAGAGGGGGTTATTGAAAGGAAAGCTGGACGACGCAGAGGACAAGAAAAGAAATCTTTTTTTTTTAATTTTAGAACTGTTCTAATAGGAGGTTTCGATTTGACAGATAGCTAATTGTTCACAGATAGCCTTATTGTTTTATTTTTCTTTTAAAGAATGGCCGTCTCTTCGAAAAACGTTGATTTTTTAAATCATTGGTTGACGTCTATCGCTTTTATCTGGCCTGATTTTGAAATATAGTGTGGAATCACACTGCTGAATATTAAAAGATGAGTCTAGCTCCGTATTTTGGAGGCCTGTGTTGACCGCTGGAGTAAGAACATTGAAAACTAAGTTCCTGTACACCCGGGAATACGTCTCACAGACGTGAAACATTCACGGGATTGGATTGGAAATGTATAGGTAAAGGGAGGGGTGGCGGTGAATCTATAATATGAAAGGAAGCCACCCGTTCTGGCGACGCAATTATTTTGAGCGGAAATTCAAAAAGAGCGCATCCTCCCGCTAGTTAGAGCCAATAACAACCGTATAAAGGCAAAGAACGTGCTTATTTCCTGCATCCATACACAGTTTTATTGGTAAGGGGGGGGGAGCCCTAGACAGTAGGGAGCACTGGAATTTATATCTTGCCTCCCTCCTTACCATTCTAAAGGCACAAAACATTTGGAAAGTCACGATTTCATTGGAAAGCACTGCTTGGGGAAGGGTCTCCAGCAGAAGCGAAAGATGGCTCTTTTATTGGAAACTGAATCACAGAGCAGGATCCTAAACTAGGCATAAATGCCATTGAAGCCAATAGGGCTTACTTCGAAGTGAAAAGTCGAAGTGGAGCAATAATAAGAATTGGTTGTTATATGACGACTTTCTCTACGATTTAAGGGAGACTCAGACCGGCTTACAATCACCTTCCTTTCCACAACAGGCACCCTGTAAGGTAGGTGGGGCTAAGAAAGAGTGACTTGCCCAAGCTCACCCAGCTGGCTTCATGTGTAGGAGTGGGGAAACCAACCCGGTTCACCAGATTAGAGTCCGCCACTCATCTGGAGGAGCGGGAATCAAACCCGGTCCTCCAGATCAGAGTCCACCGCCCCAAACCACCGCTCTTAACCACCACACCACGCTGGCTCAATAAGAAAGTAGGGGAGCTGTGGGACTTGTTTATGGTCCATTTTTGCGGTGCTTTTGAGTATTATTTTTTTTTTAATGTGCCATTTCAGTTCGTCCATCTTTCAGGATCTGGGACATCCGAGCCATCAATATCCTTGGTCGCCGGGGAACTGACGCAACACCGACCTCTACCAGGGCAGTGAGCGAAGAGAAGACGGGAGACTTTCCCCAATGCAGATAACACGCACAAAAGTAATATTTCAACGCCAGAAGCGGGAGCTTTTCCTCTGATTTTCCTCTCTCTCTCCTACAAACCACCCCCTCCATATACAGACATTCTCTCAGGACATTTAACACATATAATTTCGAAGCATACTAATTCTTATGGGAAAGATAATGACTCTCTCAAGGACAGTCTCAAAAGAAAGGAACTAGATAAAGTGGATTTAAATCTTTGAGTCTGGTTTGAATAAGGCAAGGAAGGATTCGATTTCCCAGAAGGAAACATCAGACAGTGGTTTCCTTTCGGTGTCTCTTTCCCTCTTGTCAATATTGTTTCCGGCTCACAGCCTGATCCTGCTCATGGTTACTCGGGAGTAAAACGCACTACATTCTGACTCCCTCGTAGGTGCGCTATGATTGCCGCCTAACCTCACAAAAAAGAGAAGCGGAGATGCGAACTTTTTGTTTGCTGGTCCTAAGGTGTTTGCCAAGTAAGGCGCTCTTGTAAGGGAAGGCGCCTCAAGTACGCTTACTAGGGAGTAAGATCCAGTACATTCGGTGGGACTCCTTTCTGAGTCAGCTCATTGGCTAAGCGTGTCTAGGACTCAAGTTCCTCAGCACTGATTTTTAGTTAGGGCCTGTGTGTCTTATCTCATTCGTTTGCCTTTCTTTCTTTCTTTCTTTCTTTCTTTCTTTCTTTCTTTCTTTCTTTCTTTCTTTCTTTCTTTCTTTCTTTCTTTCTTTCTTTCTTTCTTTCTTTCTCTCTCTCTTTCTCTCTCTCTTTCTCTCTCTCTCTCTTTCTCTCTCTCTCTTGTCCTTCCTTCTTTCTTTCTTTCTTTCTTTCTTTCTTTCTTTCTTTCTCTCTCTCTCTCTCTCTCTCTCTCTCTCTCTCTTGCCCTTCCTTCCTTCCTTCCTTTCTCTCTCTCTCTCTCTCTCTCGCCCTTCCTTCCTTCCTTCCTTCCTTCCTCTTTCTTTCTTTCTTTCTTTCTTTCTTTCTTTCTTTCTTTCTTTCTTTATTTATTTATTTATTTATTTATTTATTTATTTATTTCCCTCCTGCCTCCTCTCGGAGGTTTCGCTTTGACCCAGCAGCTTGCAGGCGGGCGACGGAGCGGCCAACCCGACACTGGCTCTGCGGGAGCTGGGCCGCCTCCCTAGAGGAGCCGCGGCCGTTTGCAAGCTGTCGGAGGAGCGGGGCGGGGGAGCAAAAACGCACAAAAACACAACCCCTGCTCCCGACTGAAGGGAAGTTTCTGCCCCAGACGTTTGTCACTTGAGGGCAGGCCCCTTCCCCCGCCTTAAATCAACAGGGAAAGGTGGCAGGGGCAGCCCTTCTCCTCCCCCTCGGTGAGTGCTTGAGGAGGGGGAGGATTCCTTGCAGCCCTGAGCCCCCTGCCCTGCAAGCCTGAATCCCGGCCTCCTTCCCCAGTCGCGGGCGTGTGGGAGCCACCCGCGTAGCAGAAAGCGCCCCGCCCCGCCTGGGAAACTGACAAGGTCTAGTCAATTGCACGCTGAAATCCAAGCGCTTCTCCGCCGAGGGGTGTGTGGTGTGTACATCGGATTTCCCCCCCTCCCCCGGCCCATTACCCTGGCTGCTTTTGAAAAGCGGTTGTAAGTGAGTCGTTTTGGCAGGAGGAAGATCCTGTTTGGAGTGCCTGGATGGTTCTGCGGGCTCTTTCCTCGCTGCACAAAACACTGGAAGGGCGCTTTTACACATGCTGAATAATACACTTTAAATCCACTTTAATGCACCTTAAGGATCGTTTGCAAGTGGGTTTTTGCCTTTCACACAGTAAAACCCAGCTGCAAAGTACATTGGAAGTGGATTGAAAGTGCATTATTCGGCATGTGTGAAAGCACCCTTGGGGAGGCAGCAGATGCTTCTGCCCTGGGCCTGAAAAGAGGTCCAGGTGAGAAGGCAGCGAAGGGAATTCTGGCCCCTTTGAAACAACCTTGTTGATTTCATGGAGTGGTGGTGGTGGAGGTTAAAACCTGCGGCACATAAGAACATAAGAAAAGCCCTGCTGGATCAGACCAAGGCCCATCAAGTCCAGCAGTCTGTTCACACAGTGGCCAACCAGGTGCCTCTAGGAAGCCACTAACAAGACGACTGCAGCAGCACCATCCTGCCTGTGTTCCACCGCACCCAAAATAATAGGCATGCTCCTCTGATACTAAAGAGAATAGGTATGCAGCATGACTAGTATCCATTCTAACAGTCATTAATACCCCTCTCCTCCATTAATATGTCCACTCCCCTCTTAAAGCCCTCCAAGTTGGCAGCCATCACCACGTCCTGGGGCAGGTAGTTCCACAATTTAACTATGCGTTGTGTGAAAAAATACTTCCTTTTATCTGTTTTGAATCTCTCACCCTCCAGCTTTAGCAGATGACCCCGTGTTCTAGTATTATGGGAGAGGGAGAAAAACTTCTCCCTGTCCACTCTCTCCAAACCATGCATAATTTTATAGACCTCTATCATGTCTCCCCTCAGCCACCTTCTTTCCAAGCTAAACAGCCCTAAGCGTCTTAACCGCTCCCCATAGGACAGTTGCTCTAGTCCCCTAATCATTTTGGTTGCTCTTTTCTGCACCTTCTCAAGCTCTGTAATATCCTTTTTGAGGTGTGGTGACCAGAACTGTTCACAGTATTCCAAGTGTGGTCTCATCATAGATTTGTACAAGGGCAGTATGATATCAGCAGTTTTATTCTCTATTCCTCGTCTAATTATGGCCAGCATGGAACTTGCCTTTTTTACAGCAGCAGCACACTGGGTTGACATCTTCATTGAGCTATCCACTACCACCCCAAGATCCCTTTCTTGGTCTGTTGCTGCCAGCACAGATCCCATCAGTGTATATGTGAAGTTGGGATTTTTTGTCCCAATATGCATCACTTTACACTTACTCACACTGAATCTCATTTGCCATTTTAATGCCCATTTTTCCAGTATGCAGAGATCCTTCTGGAGCTCTTCACAGTCCGATTTTGTTTTAACCACCCTAAATAATTTGGTGTCATCTGCAAACTTGGCTACTTCACATTCCAGCTTACTTTTGTTCTGCCAAAATCTCCAACATTACCCGCTTCCACTCCTGGCCGGTTTAGACCACCATTTTGCCAAAGGAAAGTACATTCAATAACACATCACGCGAGCCAAGCCATCACACATTACCCAACAGTTTCCTGGTTTTGCCTCACCTTACATCTAAAGTTTCTTTTAACATTTTTAAAAGACATAACCAAACGTTGGAGTGCCCCCCCTGCAATCTTGAGTGCATTTACATGGGAGTAGCATCTGTGTTGTGTGCCCTCAAGTCACTTCTGACCTATGGCGACCCTATAAATGTATGTCCTCCAAAACGTCCTATCTTTAACAGCCTTGCTCAGGTCTTGCAAACTGAGGGCCACAGCTTCCTTGATAGAGTCAATCCATCTCACCTTGGGTATTCCTCTTTTCCTGCTGCCTTCCACTTTTCCTAGCATGTCTGACTTTTCCAGTCTTCTCATAATGTGACCAAAGTAGGACAGCCTCAGTTTAGTCATTTTAGCTTCTAGGAAGAGTTCATGCTTGACTTGATCTAGAACCCACTTATCTGTCTGTTTTGGCAGTCCACAATATCCGTAACACTCTCCTCCAACACCAGTGAGTAGGCCCAACTGTGTATCTGGAGAAAGCGACCCTGGGCCATCCTGTCCCCGTGCCTGCAGTGGCATGGAAATGTCCCTGGGTCTCCCCGGCGCTGCCAATGAAGAATGATCCAGGCTCGGAGGGAGCATTGATTATTGCAGGTGGGTACCCATGGTTAAGAACATAAGAATGACCATGCTGGATCAGACCAAGGCCCATCAAGTCCAGCCATCTGTCCACACAGTGGCCAACCAGGTGCCTCCAGGAAGCCCCCAAACAAGCCGACTGCAGCAGCATTATCCTGCCTGTGTTCCACAGCACCTCATATATTCGGCATGCTCCTCTGATCCTGGGGAGAATAGGTATGCATCATGACTAGTATCCTTTTTTACTAGTAGCCATGAATACTCCTCTCTTCCATGAACATGTCCACTCCCCTCTTAAAGCCTTCCAAGTTGGCAGCCATCACCACATCCTGGGGCAGTGTCAGGTTCTAGGACTCCGTTGCCTCTCAGGAATCATCCACTTTACTCCAGACGTTAGCAGAGAGTTTAAAGTAGAATTTATTTGAAAGGAAGGGTACAGTAACCTATGAAACACAACGTTACAATGGCGCCAAATCATTTGGAGGGTATTCTTATAGAGTACACACGCTAGCATGTTTACAAGTAACATCTTTGAAATGCAAAACATCAGAGGTTCCCCAATACCAAGAGAGAGAATTCACAC
Organism: Euleptes europaea; assembly: GCF_029931775.1. Lineage (NCBI taxonomy): Eukaryota > Metazoa > Chordata > Lepidosauria > Squamata > Sphaerodactylidae > Euleptes > Euleptes europaea. Next base: position 51,436,578 of record NC_079325.1, on the reverse strand, counting down.
CTTAAGATCAGAGCAGGATTACAATCAGGAAGTCACTTTGAAGTGGAGATCTCTCGAGCCTTTTGGCTGTTGCCTCTTCCTTCCCACGGGAAGGAGAGATGAAACGAAAGTCACCTCGCTATCCCGGGTCCGATTGCATGCCCTCGCTGACACTCCGCCTCCCCAAAGGCCCCCCCTCCAGATTTCCTGGTTTGTCCGGGTAATGGCGATGGAAATCCGCTACAAGGGTTGGAGCCTGTACGTGAACAGCGGACACCCACTCATCGTGACTGGAATTTAAATGTTTCCAACGCACAAGATATTCCAGTCGGCCCCTGCGCCTCCGAGAATCGAGCACCCTGGAGATTTCAAAGTGCCGTTCGCCCTGTACCATGATGGGAGTTGCCGCTTCGGGTTCGGGGTGCCATTCTGGTGCTTGTAGAAAGGGTTTTAGTAGACTCACGTGAAACACCGGGTGCACCCCTTGTAAGGATTTGGGTAGCTCCAGCTCTACCGTAACCTCATTGATAACTCTGGAGATAGAAAATGGGCCCACAAACCGTTGGCTCAATTTTTTACACGGGCGTAAAGACCTGAGGTTCTTAGTGGAAAGATACACCTTTTCTCCGACCCTCAATTCCCACTGAGGTGTTCTGTGTTTGTCTGCTTGTAGTTTGTACCTATCTTTAGCCTGTTCCAGGTTTTTTACAAGCCAGGGCCAAGTGTTCCTCACTGTGTGAGCCCATTTAGACACCTCGGGGGGATCGCCTTCTGGCGGGGTGGGTACAGCCCCTAATGGTCCAAAATCCATTCCATAAACTGCTTTGAATGGGCTCACCCCGGTTGCAGAGTGCACCGAGTTATTGTAGGCATATTCTGCCAGTGGCAGCAGATCAACCCAATTGTCTTGGTGATAATTAACAAAACAACGCAAATAACATTCCATCACCGCATTAACCCTTTCGGTCTGCCCATCCGTCTGGGGGTGATAGGCAGATGACAAACCCAACTGCACACCTACAATTCCTAAAAACGCTTTCCAGAACTTGGACACAAACACGGAGCCCCTGTCACTCAGGACCTTCCGTGGAAATCCGTGCAATTTGAATATGCAGTGCACAAACAAGCGAGCCAGTTTATGTGCAGATGGCATCCCTTCACACGGTACGAGATGAACTTGCTTAGAGAAAAGATCCGTGATTACCCACAGGACAGTCTTCCCCTGACTGGATGGGAGGTCTGTTATGAAATCCATCCCAATCACTCGCCAGGGTGCCTCGGGAGTTTCTAGGGGCTTTAATAATCCCGGGGGTTTTCCCATCAAACGTTTACTAGTTGCGCACACAGGGCAGGATTTGATAAATACTTCGATGTCTTGGCGCATCCCAGGCCACCAAAACTGTCTTCTTATTAGGTGTAAGGATTTAGCAAACCCAAAATGTCCCCCTATTGTTGAACTGTGGCTCCGTTCCAATATCTCCCGCCTCAGTTCCCTGGGCACGTAATGTTTGTTCTTACAGATACCGTTTTTGTCCGTCATCTGGGACGGGATAGATTCTTCCTCCCGCTCCCGTTGAAGAGCCTCCCCCCACCTTTTCTTGACTACCTCCGGGAGGCTTTCTGGAACTGCCCAGAGGCGGGGAATGGCAACATCCGACCCCGGCAAGGGGGTGGGTACCGGCCCTTCAGCCTGGTCCCTTCGCTCCATTTGGGAGATTCCCCCCCCCTCCCCAGCGGTAGTGGTTGAGAGTTCTCCGGGGACTGCTGGGGATGAGGAGGTGGGAGCGACCACTTCACGAGGGGAACTCGAACTCGAGTCCTGTGCCGCCGCGCGGCTTTGCGCTCTGGTCAGAACTCCTGCACTATTCCCCTCTGGAGTCAAACCCAGGTGTTCCCGTGTGAAAAGAGAACCCACCGGCCGCTCAACCTGACACTCATATTGCGGCATGCGAGACAGTCCGTCTGCTAAGCAGTTTTCTTTCCCAGGCATGTGTTTGATGGTAAAATTAAACTTAGAGAAAAAGGTAGACCAACGCACTTGTTTGGCTGACAGCTTCCGCTGACCCAAAATAGATTCGAGGTTGCGGTGGTCAGTACATACCACAAAGGGCTCGGCAGCCCCCTCCAGGAACTGTCGCCAAACCGTGAGTGCATGTTTAATCGCCATTGCCTCTTTTTCCCCAATTGGCCAATTGAGTTCAGGGCCAGAGAACTTCTTAGAAAAATATGCGCAGGGTCTAAGCCTCCCTTGATCATCCCTCTGAAGGAGTGCGCCTCCCATCGCCTTGTCCGAGGCATCTACCTGTAAAGTGAATGGCCTGGAGCAATCTGGGTGCGCCAGAATGGGTTCAGAGGTAAAGCGCTCCTTAAGAGTTTCAAAAGCCGCCTGACACCTGGCGGTCCAAGGTACCTGGTATTGTGCAAAAGTGGCCCCTTGCCCCTTCCCTTTGGTTTTAAGCAAATCAGTAATAGGCAAAGCTATTTGAGCGAAATCCTGAATAAAATTTCTATAAAAGTTCGCAAACCCCAAAAACTGCTGAACCTGTTTGCGAGTTCTGGGAGGTTCCCATTCTAACACTGCCCTCACTTTCTCCGGATCCATGCTTAACCCTTGTGGCGAGATCACATAACCCAAAAACGACAATTGGTCCTGGTTGAATGCACATTTTGATAACTTAGCATACAAATGATTGTCCCTTAGACGACGCAACACCTCCCGCACCAATTCCCTGTGCTCTGCGGGATCCTTGGAGTAAATGAGCAAATCGTCTAAAAAGACTACCACACCTTTAAATAGGAGGTCGTGTAGAATCTCATTAATTAATTGCATGAAGCACGAGGGCCCCCCAGACAGACCAAACGGCATGACTAAAAATTCAAACAACCCATAACAACAAGAAAAGGCTGTCTTAGCTTCATCCCCCTCCTTGATCCGGACCCGGTAGTAGGCTTCCGCCAGGTCAATTTTCGAGAAAATACAACCCTCCTGTAACACACTCAGGAGGTCTGGGATTAAGGGAAGGGGGTAGGCATTAGTTTCAGTAATCGCGTTAAGCCCCCTATAGTCTACACACAGTCTGAGATCAGATGTACCTTTCTTCTTCACAAAGAAGCAGGGAGAAGAAAATGCAGCTTTGGACGGTCGTATGAAGCCCCGCTCCAAGTTCTTGTCCAGAAATTCTCGCAGCACTGCTTTCTCTTGAGGACTCATGGCATAAACTCGGGCCTTGGACGGTTTAACGTCCTTAATCAGTTCGATGGCACAATCCGTAGTGCGATGAGGAGGCAATAAGTCACAGTCCGTCCCCTCAAATACATCTGCGAAATCACTATATTCTGGGGGCAACGTGGGTTCCTCCAAGGCAGCGGCGCTTCCCCCTTCGCCCCCGGGTAAATCATCCCGGCTGTGTTTTTCGCACTGAGGAGCTCCAAACACCACCCGCCTTTGTTCCCAGTCAATGCTCGGGTTATGTCCCGCCAACCAATTAACGCCGAGGACCACCGGGTAGGAAATCTTAGGCACTACCGTGAAGTGGATCTGTTCCCAGTGGTTTCCCACCCCCAGCCACATCTTGCGAGTGTGCAAATGAACCGGCCCCCCCCGCAGGTCACTCCCATCCATTTGATGGAAATGTAAGGGTTGATCCAGTTCTCGAGTCCCAATTCTCAGACGTTCTACCACCGCCTGATCAATTAGGGTCCGGGAGCACCCGGAGTCCACGATAGCCACAACGGCCACCGGTTCCCCCCCTTGGGGATTTCGTAATACAACAGGTATCAGCAATGTCTCTCCCTGGTCACTCACCCTACATGGAGCCGGTTTGGTTTCTTCCAAGGGTGCCCTCTGTGCCGGTTCCCTCACAGAAGGCCGTCCTCGTTTTTTGCCGGTGAGGGGCTTCGGAAGCTATCTCGGGTGCCACGGTTGTGGAGATCCGATGAGGTTTCCGCTTGCAGGGCCGCCGCCCCCCGGCGACCGTTCGTCCCCTCCGCTCTCCTGTGCTCCAGGTTCCGAGGTGGTGTCGCCTCCCGCTCTTGTGTCGCCCTGTTGCTCGTCCCTTCTGACGGCGTGTTGGTACATCTTGCTGCAAAATGACCCATCTTCCCACACTGAAGGCAAGCTCCCTCCCTGAACCGACGTGCCCTGTCGAGACTGTAGACTCCTCGATGTCTTCCCTCTCGCCGGGGACCTGCTGCGCTGTCCCCTCTCGTGGGCGGGATAGGGATCGTCTTCGAAGGACGATCCTTGGAGAACTGGAGGGTAAGCTTGCGGTTCTCCACTAGAGCTGCCAAATTTACCCACTCTTCCACTGACTCTGGATCTCCCAAAGTCAAACAGCCATCCAGCACTTCCCACCGCAACCCTTCGCGGAAATGCTGGACCTTTGTGGCCTCACTCCACTCCCTTATCTTGCACGACAAAGATAAAAAGTCCTGTGCATACTCACTTACTGAGCGGGCTCCCTGCTTCAAACGACGCATGGCAATCTTTGCTTTTTCCCCCCGGTGGGGGTCTTCGAACCGGCGTCGTAGAGCGCACAAGAACTCATCCAGGGATGCCAAAACTCGGGGCATAGTTTCTGCCGCTGTCACTGCCCACTCCACTGCCTCCTTCTCCAGCAGGCTGATCACATACCTGACCCGAGCTTCTTCCGAGGCAAAGGTCTCCCCCTGGTCCTTCATAAAGCCGGAGATTTGGAGTAAGAAGTGAGACAACTGTGAGCTGGACCCGTCGAAAGATACCTTCATGTCTCTGGCCGTAGGGCGTCTGGGCGTGGGAGCCTCCCCAACAACGAGCGGTCCTGTAGTCGGCCGTGAACCCGTTTGGGATTGTTGCACGGGCTGTCCAAGCCCCCTCACTGCCCCTAGAACGGCTGCCAGGTCTCGCTGCAAGGTATCTAGCTGAGTCTGCAGGTCCCGATTCTGCAGAACGAGCATCTGATTCTGTCCGCGTATCAGAGTGGCCGCTTCTGCAGTGAGGGTCGGGGTGTGAGCGAGCGTGGGGTCCTTCCACCCTTCCCCTTCTCCATACCAAGCGGCCAGCGGTCCCCGGTAGAAGTCGCCTCCTGGTTCTGACGCTGCTCTCTGCCGCTGCCCGGTCTCCGAGAATCGGGGGGTCCACGTCGGCCTCCCAGGGACCTCGGTAGGCCCGGGTGGGCGCTGCTCCGGGGTCGCTGCTCCTTGACCAACCTCAATATCAGCGGGAGTCTGCCGAAGCTCCTCTCCCGCGTTGAGGGGGACCGAGGGTGGTGCCGACATCCTAATACTACTTCTAACCCGAAAACAAAAAAGGTTGGGATTGTAACGTACTGTCAGGTTCTAGGACTCCGTTGCCTCTCAGGAATCATCCACTTTACTCCAGACGTTAGCAGAGAGTTTAAAGTAGAATTTATTTGAAAGGAAGGGTACAGTAACCTATGAAACACAACGTTACAATGGCGCCAAATCATTTGGAGGGTATTCTTATAGAGTACACACGCTAGCATGTTTACAAGTAACATCTTTGAAATGCAAAACATCAGAGGTTCCCCAATACCAAGAGAGAGAATTCACACCTTAAGATCAGAGCAGGATTACAATCAGGAAGTCACTTTGAAGTGGAGATCTCTCGAGCCTTTTGGCTGTTGCCTCTTCCTTCCCACGGGAAGGAGAGATGAAACGAAAGTCACCTCGCTATCCCGGGTCCGATTGCATGCCCTCGCTGACAGGCAGGGAGTTCCACAGTTTAACTATGTGTTGTGTAAAGAAATACTTCCTTTTATCTGTTTTGAATCTCTCCCCCTCCAGCTTCAGTAGATGACCCCATGTTCTAGTATTATGAGAGAGAGAGAAAAGCTTCTCCCTGTCCACTCTCTCCAAACCTTGTATAATTTTATAGACCTCTATAATGTCTCTCCTTAACTGCTTTCTTTCCAGGCTAAACAACCCTAAGAGTTTTAACCGCTCCTCATAGGGCCAACCAGCCTGAGATTTGGTCTTGTAGTGGCTTACAGGGGATTCAGACTCGTGGCAATTTGGGGGAAAATATGGCATGAGGGTGGAGCGGGGTGGTGGACCAGTTAGGAGGCCCACCTTTGCATCCTAGCAGACAGCTGGCCAGATTTGGACTGTGCTGGGATCACCCAAGTCCCAGAATTCTGGCAAAGGAAAACATTCCTGTCTGCCCAAAAAGTTTCAGCCACTGCCACCAAGTTGCTGGTTTGGGGTTTCATACTCCTTGAGGAAAGAGAAAGAGAAAACTTTTTTTAAAAGGGGGTGTGGAGAAAGAAGTGGGGGGAGGAAGGGAAGGGGTAAACTGGAAGAAGAAAAACATCGAGAAAAAGGAAGAGGAAAACTTGGGAGTAGTTGGGAATCATAGAATCATGGAGTCGGAAGGGGCCATAAAGGCCATCTAGTTTAACCCCCTGCTCAATGCAGGATCAGCCCAGAGCCTCTGATTAAAGACTGCCGGTGGAGGGAGCTCACCACCTCCCTACGTAGCTGAATCCACTGTCAAACAACTCTTACTGTAAGAAAAAAAAATCCAGCTGGAACCTTTCCCTCCACAATATAAACCCATTATTGCGAGTCCTATCACCTGCTGCCAACAGGAACAGCTCCCTGCCCTCCTCTACGTGACAGCCCTTCAAATAGTTAAAGAGAGAAATAATGTCCCCTCTCAACCTCTTCTTCTCCAGTCTTAACATTCCCAAGTCCCCCAGTCTTTCCTCATAGTGCTTGGTCTCCAGGCCCCTGATCATCCTCTTCGCTTTCCTCTGCACCTGCTCCATTCTGTCCACATCCTTTTTGAAGTGAGGCCTCCAGAACTGCACACAGTGCTCCAGGTGCGGCCTGACCAATGCAGTGTACAGCGGAACTATGACATCCTGCGATTTGGATGTTATGCCTCTGTTGATGCACCCCAAGATCACATTAGGCCCCCAAAGCTGTTTGAAGGGGGGGATCTTCCATAGACCACAATATTAAGGCACTAGTCCTTGGTGAGGCATTGCACCTCACTATGTGCTGACCTTCTCCTGATGCAAAGTCGGACTCAAAATCCACCCCCGCTGGATATAAAGTGAATTTGGTGCAGTAAGAGCTTTGCCAAGGGGGGGCTGTTTAACTGGGGGTGGGTACGCTCGATTTAGCTTTAATCCTCGAAGCAACATTCCAATATTCTCCCATTTTCAGTTTCTTTGGTACCTGCCAAACGTCTCCATTTCATAGAGCCTCTATGGCCAGAGGCAGTATACCTCTGAAACCAGTTGCTGAAAAGAGAGGGACAGGGGGTGGACATTATGGAAATCCTGAAGACACGCCTAGAAAGACTTTGGATCTGATCCAGCAGAGTTCTTTCATGTTCCCATGTTGGAAAACTAAACTGACGGTAAGTATTGTGGAAGCTTACACTTCAAAGAAAAAACAATATTTTAGATTTTAGGGTTTTCCCAGTCAAAGGAAATTGCAGGGGCAGCCTTACTTCACTTTCCATATAGCTAGAGGATACTGGAGATTTCTGATGCCTTTTGTAATAAACTATGCATTAATACTATCAGAGGGTAGTTTTGTTGGTCTGCAGTAGAACAGCTGGATTCAAGTCCATTGGGGAGGGGCTGTGGCTCAGTTTGTGGCTTGGCATGCAGAAGGTCCCAGGTTCTGTCCCTGGCATCTTTAGTTAAAGGGACTAGGCAAGTAGGTGATGTAAAAGACCTCTACATGAGACCCTGGAGAGCTGCTGCCGGTCTGAGTAGACAATACTGACTTTGATGGACCAAGGGTCTGATTCAGTATAAGGCAGCCTCATGTGTTCATGTAATCAGCATCTTAGAGACCAACAAGACATTTTCGATACCTAAATAGAACCTCCATGTTCAGAAACAGTATCCTTTTATCTACCAGATACTGGACAAACAGTGTGCAAGGATGGAGAAAGGCCTCACCTTCATGATTCCTTTGTACGATCACAGTGTCTTTCCCCTGCCAGGTAAGTATTGCTCTATTGATTGACCTGTTGAGGCTTTCCATTAGAAAATTAATGGGATTTGCTGTTGGGTAGCCTCTGTGGTTCTCCGACTGGAATTGAGTGTTGCATGCCAAGCATGAACACTGGCTTTCCATCTTTACTGTTTTCTAGGGATACTCCTGGTTTCCTTCCTTTTTTATATTCTGATTGCTGTGTTTTCCATTGGAGATTCATTCTTGAATCGGAGCTCCATGATTTGGGGTGTCCCCTGTATTTCTGTTGTCCATTGGCTCTCAAACCTCTAGGCCAGCGGTTCCCAAACTGTGCTCCACGGAGCACTTGGTGCCCTGCGAAACATTTCCTAGTGCTCTGTGAAGAGACTGGAAAGAAAAATACTACTGTCATTCAGAAGAAGCAGAAGCAGAAGCAGCTTTCATATGCCAACTTTCTCTACCATTTAAGGAAAACTCAAACCAGCTCAAACCTTCCCTTCCCCTCCCCACAACAGACAACCTGGGAGGTAGGTGGGGCTGAGAGTGCTAGAAGAGCTGTGACTACCCCAAGGTCACCCAGCTGGCTTCATGTGGAGGAGCAGGGAAACCAATCTAGTTCACCAGATTAGCCTCCGCCACTCATGTGGAGGAGTGGGGAATCAAACCCAGTTCTCCAGATCAGAGTCCACCGCTCCAAACCACCGCTATTAACCACTACACCATGCTGGTGCTAGGTGTATATAGGTGCTAGATGAAAATTAGTGCTCCGTGATGAATTTCTCTCCTGAAGAGTGCTCCATGACTCAAAAGGTTTGGGAACTGCTGCTCTAGGCTACCCCTTTGTGGAGCACTGGAAGCTTTCAAGCATCAGTTGACTCTCGCTAAGGCTTGTAGAGTATGCTCTGTGTTATTTTTGGGGGGGTATTGTGCCGCCTTTTACTCTTCCATCTTATTTCTTTCAATCGACTGTCCCTGAATATCAGAGGGATTTTCTTTTGACTGGGTTAAATGCTTTCCCCTCTGCTGTTTTGCTGAGTAGGTTCCAAGGAGTAGCTTTCTGGGAGCGATGGCGTCCCTGTGGATCTGGCCGTGATTGAAACTTTAGCTCATTCCTTATTTGACTCTGTGTTGGTGGCCCCTCTGAGAAATCTTTGGATTCAGCTGATGAGAGCTTCCGGTGCCTTTTCTGCTTCTCCAGCTTTTCTGCTAGTTAATACTGATTTTTTGGTATAAAGCTAATTATGGCAATCTTTTTTGGGCTGTGGTGCAAAGGTAGAACTAGAGAGTGGCATTGGAGAGATATATGTTAGCATATAGAGGATGGTGCCGAGTAGTTTTCTGTTGCCCCAGAAGGACGGACCAGAACCAACGGGTTGAAATTAAATCAAAAGAGTTTCTGTCTAGACATTAGGAAGAACTTTCAGATTGAACAGTTCCTCAGTGGGACAGGCTTAATCGGGAGGTGGTGGGCTCTCCTTCCCTGGAGGTTTTTCAGCAGAGGTTAGATGGCTATCTGTCAGCAATGCTGATTCTATGACCTTAGGCAGATCATGAGAGGGAGGGCATCTTGACCATCTTCTGGGCATGGAGTAGGGGGTCACTGGGGGTGTGGGGGGGAGGTAATTGTGAATTACCTGCATTGTGCAGGGGGTTGGACTAGATGACCCTGGTGATCCCTTCCAACTCTAAGATAATATTATTCTAAGACTGTTGGGTCATCGGACTATTTAGAATAAAGAAAGCTTACTTTGTGTGAGTTTTCACAAGCATTTGCTAAATTGCTGGAGGCAGCCATGAACTTTACCTGATCAAACAAGGCAAATCTTACAATGACCAATGCCTGTTTGCAAAGGTTGCACTTTCTGCTTCTCTTTTAAAAATTACCCTTGCAATAGCCCATTTCACAGATGGAAAACTTGAGAGCCAAGATAAATGCATTCACAGATCTCAGAAGCTAAGCAGGCCCTGGTTTTTGGATGGGAGACCTCCAAGGAATACCAGGGTTGTGATGTGGAGGCAGGCAATGGCAAACCACCTCTGAACATCTCTTGCCTTGAAAACCCTATGGGGTTGCTGTAAATCAGCTGTGACTTGACGGCACAGACAAAAAAAATCTAGTAAGACGTTACCTCAGTGTTTTGACCTCTTTAGCCCCTGAACCACACCATCCTTGAGGAACACGCAGTCACTGCAGATCTTTAAAATACTGACTGGATCAGGAAGATTTGCAGCAACTTTTTACAGGATGGAGTCAGGTCAAGGTTGGCAGATAAAGCCCTGCCTGGATTAAACTCCTTTTGGGAAGGAGCGTCAGAGGTCGCCTCGCTCTACCCCTGCCGTTCCCTGTGTTTTGCCCACGTTTTCAGAGACCTGTTTTATCTCAGATTTGAAAATGTGGGCAAACCGTGGGGAAACGCAGGGGGAGAGTGAGGCGACCTCTGACGGTTGGAAACGGTATGCATAATCAACACAAAGACCCAAGGTCATCGGAGGGGTGACAGAGAGTGAAACAGCCATTCATTAAAAGACCTGAAGTATATCAAGGCCTATTCTGAAAAGATTCTAGCCCCTGAACAAGAAGGCTTTGTCCCTGGACGGCCTACAATAGATCATTGCTTAGTTTTGTATCATTTAGTCAGGAAATATACATCAACTCCGACCAGCAATTGATACGCGGCTTTTATTGCTCTCCAGGTGGCTTTTATATCAAGGCCTAAAGTTCCTGCTTGATATTTTATTGGTCATGTGCCAGCCTGACCCTGTGCAAGCTTAGAGACGAGTGTCGCTAAATTGAATGGGAATGCTCGCAAAGAAGAAGAGAAAGAGCTAGTGTTGTGAAATGGCTAAGAAGCCGAACGGAGACCTGGAAATCTTGCTTTTGCCACAAGTGTCCTTTTGGAAAAGCACTGCGGTGGACTTGCCTTGCAATAAAGAGATAAAGTTCATGAATCGGAGAGTAAGGCACTACCTCAATGCCTGATGGTACACTTCTGTGCAGAAATATGCTGAGTAAGCCCATTAATGGGAGGGAAGGCAACGTGGTATAGAAGAAGAGTTGGTTTTTATACCCCACTTTTCTCTACCTTTAAGGAGTCTCAAACTAGCTTAAAATCACCTCCCCCACACACACACCACAGAAGAAGAAGAGATGGTTTTTATACCCCAGTTATCACTACCTTTTTAAGGAGACTCAAACCAGCTTAGAATTGGCTTCCCTTCCTCTCCTCACAATAGACACCTTGTGAGGTAGGTGGGACTGAGAGAGTTCAGCGAGAACCATGACTAGCCCAAGGTTACCCAGCAGGCTTCATGTGGAGGAGTGGGGAATCAAATCCGGTTCTCCAGGTTAGAGTCCACCGCTCTTCACTGCTATGCCATGTGTAGCCTGATCTCATCAGATCTTGGAAGCTAAGTGGATAGTTACTTGGATGGGAGACCACCAAAGAAGTCCAGGGTTGCTATGCAAACCACCACTGAAGTCTCTTCCCTTGGAAGGCCTGCAGGGTTGCCCTAAGTCAGCTACGATTTGAAGAAGAAGAAGAGTTTGTTTTTCTATGCTGACTTTCTCTACCACTTAAGGAAGAATCAAACCAGCTTACAATCACCTTCCCTTCCCCTCCTCACAACAGACACACTGTGAGGTAGGTGGGGATTAGAGAGTGTGACTAGCCCAAGGTCACCCAGTTGGCTTCATGTGTTGGAGTGGAGAAACAAATCCAGTTCACCAGGTTAGCCTCCGCCGCTAATGTGGAGGAGTGGGGAATCAAACCTGGTTCTCCAGATCATGTGGAGTCCACTGCTCCAAACCACCACTCTTAACCACAACACCAGGGGTGGGGAACGTCAGGCCCGGGGGCCGTTTAAGGCCCATGAAATCATTTGGTCTGGGCCTTCATGGGTCCTGGCAGATCTCTAGTTCAGAGGGATCTAAGACTGGTGATCTGCCCCCTCCTGCGGACAGGAATAGCCTCTATTCTAGGCGGATGTGAGTTTGTTTTGCTGAGAAACCTTCCCACCCCCTTGCAGAAGAGGAAGGGAAGGCAATTCTAAGTTGGTTTGAGTCTCCTTAAAAAGGTAGTGAAAATTGGGGTATAAAAACCAACTCCTTCTTCTTCTTCTTCTTCTTCATCATCATCAGACCCTTGGTTCATCAAGGTCAGTCTTGTCTACTCAGACTGGGAGCAGCTCTTTAGGGTCTCTGGCAAAGGTCTCTCATAACTTACTGCCTGGTCCTTTTTGCTGGAGGGAGCGACTCAGCATGCCTGGGCATCGGGGGGGTGGGCACTAAATCAGTCTAAATGTGTATAAGTATTATCTCCTTGAATAGGATGTTCCTCTTTTTGTCTTAACCTGGGAGCTGCCCTTTGACCCCTCCTCCTCTCTCTGTGTGTCCATGGTTCTTTCAATAATTCCACATGGGCTTTAATGGAGACAGTTGTTTCTACAGGTCTCTCCAGTAGAAACAATATTTCACACTTGCACACACATGATGCTGGACCACCTGGCCATTTGTGATGGGGAAATGTACTCCTTAGATTAGGTTTCTCCCTTTCTTTCTCTCCTTTCAACTGCAACCTGAATGTGAACAGAATCTACTTGAATAAATGTAAGTTTTACTTTTTTGCAATATATATCTTGGGAGATTTATTTACAGCACTCTATATAACACTTCTATGACTGGGCAAACTCTGCTATAGTAACCAAATATATCAATACTTTTGACTGGAGATGCTGGGGATTGAACCTAGGATCTTCTGCATGCCAAACAGATGCTCTGCCATTGAGCCAAAGCCCCTCTAGGGCCTCACTCTCACTGCAGTGGGAAACTTGTACCTTGGCTGGACCACTTCAGGCTGCCAGGTGACGCTCTAATATCTGAAAATTCCTCTGTGCACAAAATAAAACACAGAAAACTAGCTGGTCAAGTTATAAATAACAATTTGAGATGCCTCATTGAGCAGTTTGTGTTAAAATCTATTGTATGGGTTACCTTTGGGTGTGGGAGTCCAAAGCAGGGCTTACCCTTAAAACATGAAACGTTGTTCCGAATGCAGGTGCCGACTTCCATTCTGATTTCTGAATGCTCAAGAAATACGAGACATGCACGGCACTGTAGATTCCACAGTTTTAAATACTATACTTTTACATATTACGACACATAGAAATTGCTAATTTCAAATAAATATTTCAGGTTAATGTTGCCTTTCTCCTTGTGACTTCTAACCTGGAAGAAGTACTGTTATCCTAATATTGTTTATAGGACACAGCTGAACTGGTTAGCCCAGGCTAGCCCAATCTTGTCATATCTCAGAAGCTAAGCAGGGTCGGCCCTGGTTAGTATTTGAAGGGGAGACCACCAAGGAAGTCCAGGGTCACAAGGTAGAGGCAGGCAATGGCAAACCCCCTCTGAATGTCTCTTGCCTTGAAAACCCCACGAGGGATCACCACAAATCAGTTGTGACTTGACAGCACAAATAAACAAAAGGACAAATTGTCCCACAGAGACTTTTCAGGAGGAGGTTTGGAAACTGGAAGTGCAGGTAAGGTGATCCCTGGCAGGAAGAGAGAATAAGCTCTGCCCTCAACATATGTACCTTGTGGGAAATCTGCAGCAGCCCTGGAGCTACCAGTGGGTGTCACTCTAGGACAAGAAGCATCTTTGAAAGATGGGGCAGGGAGGGAAAAAAGGATTTGAGAAATAGGAGGCAGGCAAAGCAGTGAATTATCGAAACCCAGGAAGCGGGACATTCTCGGCAACATGACAGTATTCTTCCAGTGTCAAGAAGCCATATTTCAAAACACTCAAGGGCTCCATTTCTGATCTCATTGTGTGCAGGGAGATTCAGAGCGTTTGTGTGAGCACATAAGATTCACCACAAGCCTTAATCGTGCACATCATTTAATCAAGATTAAATTACAGAAACAAAGCAAAACATTCCTACATATTCTAAGAAGACTGACATGATTTTCTTTTTCTTTTTTAAATACATCAAAATTATTATGGCAAGCTTATCAAAGCAGCATAAACTGGGACCTTCTTTCTCCTGGAAACAAAGAGTTTTGTGCCTCTGGGAGAGATTGTGGGGTGGAACCTCTGCTTGGCATGCAGAAGGTCCCGGGTTCTGACATTTCCAGTTAAAAAGGAGCAGGCAGTAGGTGATGGGAAAGACCTCTGCCTGTGACCCTGGAGAGCTGCTGCCAGTTTGAGTAGACAATACTGACTTTGATGGACCAAGGGCCTGACTCGGTACAAGGTGGCTTCATGTGTTCATGCACTTTTGGTATGCATGCTTAGTCTGTAGGTCTATAATTGTTTGTATAACAGCAATAACTTATTGCATAGAAGCAGAGTGTGCAGAATAATCACATGTGATCAGAAACAAGGAATAGTGCAGAACTCTCTCTCCCCCCTCTTTAAATGGTACACCTGTCACATAAAAGGTAAAAAAACCTTTGTCTGACGGATCTTATATATTGCGGCACAGAATTTAGCTACTTGCTTCACTCTCTGGTCTGATCCATCCCATAGGAGACTCCTCAGTCTCCCTTCCTCAGAGCTATCCTTTATTAGATTAAGGAGAGGGAAAATTAGCTTGGATTGGACTTCCTGATAGAAATGACATGCGCAGTGGATTCATCTTCACCCAACTTGCAGCGACATCCCCATTGGTCATCTCCTAAATTTGCCTTCTAGGATCACCGAGAGTAGGGAGGAGTGGCAAGCCACCTCTGAATGCCTCTCCCCTTGAAAACCCTATGCGGTCGCCGTAAGTCCACTGCGACTGGACCGCACTCTCCACCACCAAAAGGACAGGACATGTGATTCCTCATATGTGTGAAATTTCCCTTTTGAGGTTTATGTTTTTAACTCTTTCAGAATAGTTTTGGGAAGTAGCTACTGCTGATTGATCACACCAGAGCCTCAAGCTTTTACTATTAGTACATCTTCATTCTTGTAGTTTGCTACTACATTGACATATGAGTCCATAGGCTGAACTGCGAAAAACGCGGTCTGGTAAGATATGCTATACAATTTATATGTTAATATGTCAATTGTTGTGAGAACTTAATATTGGTGGATATGTATGTAATAATTAAGAAACATATAGTATTTACAATGTTTACTTATCATAGACATGAATTATGGATGCCTGAAGAAGGTATCTCGAAACAAGACGCAACCGGGGTCTTGTAACCTGTCTGGGCATATCGGATCAGGTCGCCAGCTGATCCTATTCTGATTGAGGGAAGACCTAATTGGTCACATCAGATTAGGTCTTGCCAGCCAGTCTGATTCTATTTGAGGAAAAGTTTCTTGGACTAACTTACCTTCTCTGAAGTTGTGGATGAACACATGGAATCTATATCCTTGTGTTATATTGAAACAAGGCAAAGTGAAAGCTTCAAGCTTCAAGTTTTCCACCAGGAATTGTGATATTGTACACACAGCAGCTTTTAGGAGCCAAGCCAAACCACCGTGGCTGTTTCAATTTCAATATTGAAGTATTGTTCTCCTCGTGTGCAACGGCATTTAGGAGCTTAACCTTTATGGCGGCTCTGGACTTTGGTATGGAAGCTGTTTCCTCTTGTGGTTTGCTCTTTTGTTTGTTTGTTTGTATTTATTAATGTTGTATAATAAAATTGTACTTAGAACATTGGTAAGCAAGTTAGTAACTCAGTGCTTATATTCATAGAGTTGTTATATAAAACACTCACCGCACAGTTATCAGTGGTTGTGTTGCTGCTATTGCATCTTGTTATTTTGCTAAGTACCTGGAGGTTGGCAACCCTATTGAAAGAGGAGGCCAAGGTAGATGGAGCCTTGCTGTGCTCCACCGGGGATGTTCATACCAGGAAGTTGCCTGTGTCTTCCATGGGATTCTTGCACAACAGCCCGCATTGGAAGGATTAAACTTCACGGCTCTCCCAGCATTATCAGGCTGGCTGCCAAGAGAACGCTGGATGAGGTGGACCCCATTTGGCTTGATCCAGCATGACCATCTTTGTTATGAATAGGAAACCAAATGCCAGTTTTCCTGGGGTGGCTTGTTGGGTAAAGGACAGGCAGGTAGGCACTGCATCTTAGCGAGAAGGAAGACCCGCGTCAAACCTTTGTCAGGTGGCTGTGAGGAAGCAGCTTATTTTTGCCTCCTTTGTGACCTCCAGAACCATTGAGTTAAGAACAAGGCAAGAAGGCTTCTCTGCCTGGGTTCTCAGGACTCAGCTGGAAGCGGCTCTTGGCTGTGATATTCTGTGAACAAAGACTGACCATCACTCTAGCTCCCCCCAACCCAGCTCTGCTGTGGCCATCAGAGTGACAAGCAAGTTCCAAAAAACACTGTCTTATCATCTCTTGCTCAAAGAGGACCTGGGAGGGGTCTTGTCAGCCCCACTGGACTCACCTATTCCTATATATTTATTTATACCCTGCCTTTCTCCCCATAGGGGGATCTGAAGCGGCAATTTTTTGTCCCTTAATTGATGGTCTTGGCAGTGGCTGTTAATTCCATTTGTATTCTACCCAACTGCCATGGAGTTCAGGGTTATACAGTCACTAGGTGGGTTATCGCCTTGATATGTTGACCGGCCGAATGCCTTGCAGTGAGCTTCATGGCTGAGTGAGGATTTGAACTCAGGTCTGTGCAGTGCTCTAAACACAGCAGCACACTGACTCTCATCACAACATAATCTTCTCAGAGCATTCCACGAAGGCACTTGTTTCATGGCGCTTGGCTGGCAAATGAGAGCATGCACTCCATGGGCAAGGAAAGCAGGGCATTTCTGCTGCTTAAGGGGGCTATCAATAGATATGCTATAGAAGCATAGAGTTGGAAGGGGCCATACAGGCCATCTAGTCCAACCCCATGCTCAATGCAATCAGCCTAGAGCATTCCTGACAAGTGTTTGCCAAGCCTCTGCTTAAATACTGCCAGTGAGGGGGAGCTCACCCACCTCTCTAGGCAGCTGATTCCACTGTCGAACAAATCTTACTGTAAAAATGTTTTTCCTAATTTCCTAATATCCTAACCTTTCTGCCTGCAATTTAATCCCATTATTGCAAGTCCTATCCTCTGCTGCCAACAGGAACAGCTCCCTGCCCTCCTCAAATACTTCAAGAGAGCAATCATGTCCCCCCTCAGCCTCCGCTTCTCCAGACTAAACGTTCCCAACTCCCTCAGCCTTTCCTCGTAGGGCTTGGACTCCAGACCCCTGATCATCCTCGTCACTCTCCTCTGCACCTGCTCCATTCTGTCCACATCCTTTTTGAAGCGAGGCCTCCAGAACTGCACGCAATACTCCAGGTGCGGCCTGGAGTAGGTTAAAACTGCCCTGGAGCAAGCAGAGGGCTCTTGTGGTGCTGGCAACCCTCTGGGGTCCGACTCAGCTGAACCCTGACCCACCATGACACACATCATCACTGTCACCCCAGCCGAGGTCTGAGCTGAGTAGACCCTGAGCAAGGAACAATCGACACCACTTGCTCCTCGCTGGGAACTTTCCTGGTAAGTTAGAGAACCAGCCCACCTTCCCACTCACCCTCCCTCCCAGTGTGGCGTAGCGGTTAAGAGCGGCAGACTCTAATCTGGAGAACCAGGTTTGATTCCCGGCTCTTCCACATGAAGAAGAGTTGGTTTTTATATGCTGACTTTCTCTACCACTTAAGGGAGACTCAAACCGGCTTACAATCACCTTCCCTCCCTTTCCCCACAACAGACACCCTGTGAGGTAGGTGGGGCTGAGAGAGCTCTAACAAAGCTGTAGCTTGCCCAAGGTCACCCAGCTGGCTTCGTGTGGAGGAGGGGGAATCAAACCCGGTTCTCCAGATCAGACTCCACCTCTCCAAACCACTGCTCTTAACCACTACACCACGCTGGCTCTCACCACATGAGCGGCGGATTCCCCACTCCTCAACATGAAGCCTGCTGGGTGACCTTGGGCCAGTCACAGTTCTCTCCAAACCCTCTCAGCCTGTTGTGGGGAGAGGAAGAGAAGGTGATTGTAAACTGCTTTGAGATTCCTTAAAGGTAGAGAAAAGTGGGGTGTAAACAACTCTTCTTCTCTTCCTTTTTGTCTGTTTGTCCCTCCATTCAGCCATTCGTCTGTCTGTTCAGCCATCTGTCTGTCTTTCTGTCCATCCACCCACCCGTCCCTCCACCCATTTGCCTGCCTTTCCATCCCTCCTATAATTCATCCATCCTGTCCATCTGTCCTGTCCATCCGTTCATCCATCTCTGTTACCCAAGTATTCCCTGGTGTCTCAGGAACCAAGAGATGCGTCTGCATTTGTGAATGGGCCCCTGGAGCTGAAATCCTAGGCGTTCATCTAAACCACCTGGATGGAATGTGGACGTAGGCAAGAAATGTTCATGACTGCTTGAAGGGAAGAACTGCTTTCAGCAAAGTTTCTGGCAAAGCATGAATTTTTTTCAACCAAACAAAGATAAACACAAAGATAAACACAACCTGCCCCGAATCTGAACCAAAACTTTGTGCGAGGCAAAATGCTGGCGGTGCAGGTAGGCTCCACTTCCCCTCTTCTTGCTGCAGCTCCTTCTTAGCTTAGGCAGCGGTATAAATCCCCATTGCCAGGGGGCCACACCGGACGGGGATTTCTGAGCGGAAGACTTCCAGAGCCCTCTTCCGTGCATCCTGGTCCGGGAAGGTGCAAAGATGGGGACTGACCTGAAAAGAACGAGAGAAAGAAAGACCGTGTGAACAGGTGGTTGTGACTAACACAGGTGAAAGGGGCAGCCAGCACTGGGTTACATTTGCACAATCAGAGTTTAAGCTGACACAAGTGGCAATTTGAATATTTTGTGAGCACATTTTTTGTGTTCACCCTGACCTGGATAGCTCAAGCTACCCCAATCTCGTCAGTTCTCAGAAGCTAAGCAGGGTCAACCCTGGCAAGTATTTGGATGGGAGACCTCCAAAGAATACCAGGGTCGTGACGCAGAGGCAGGCAATAGCAAACCACCTCTGAATGTCTCTTGCCTTGAGAACCCCAGCAGGGGTCTCCATAAGTCAGATGTGACTTGATGGCAAAAGAAATGTGTGTGTGCATGCGCGCGCCGCTTTCTTGGTGTCCATTCATTCTTTTACATGCTATTTCACATAGCCCATGCCATTCACCATCAACCAAAAGGGAGACTGCAGCCAAGAAATTAGAAGGAGATTGAGACTGGGAAGGGCAGCCATGAAGGAGCTAGAAAAGATTTTGAAGTGTAAGGATGTGACTCTGGCCACCAAGACTAGATTAATTCATGCCATCATATTCCCTATTACTATGTATGGGTGTGAAAGCTGGACAGTGAAGAAAGCTGATAGGAAGAAAATAGATTCCTTTGAAATGTGGTGTTGGAGGAGAGGGTTACGGATTCCGTGGACTGCCAAAAAAACAAATCAGTGGGTTCTAGATCAAATCAAGCCTGAACTGACCCTAGAAGCTAAAATGACTAAACTGAGGCTATCGTATTTTGGTCACGTCATGAGACGACAAGAGTCACTGGAAAAGACCGTCATGATAGGAAAAGTTGGGGGCAGCAGGAAAAGAGGAAGACCCAACAAGAGATGGATTGACTCAATAAAGGAAGCCACAGCCTTCAATTTGCAAGATCTGAGCAAGGCTGTCAAAGATAGGACATTTTGGAGGACTTTCATTCATAGGGTCGCCATGAGTCGGAAGTGACTTGACAGCACTTAACACACACACATGCCATTCACATTTCACATGCCGTTTTGTTCTTTCACGTGCTATTGATGCTCCCTTTCTCCTGAACATGCAACACTGATCAACACTTGAACAGTCGATCCCTTCTCCGTCACATCCCTTCCGGACAAAATTTTGGGTTGGATCCAGACTAAATTTTCCAGTGGCAGAATTGAACTTCCCTGCCCCTCCCACTTATCTCCATAAGCCATCTCTCAAGGGGCTCTGAATATTCCACTAACTAAAACCATATTATGAAAAGGAGGGTATCTCTCTTCCTCTGTGTGTTTTGGGCTCACATGTGCACCCAATAGACCTACCGTTGCCACATAGCTAGGGTTGCCAGGTCCCTCTTTGCCACTGATGGGAGGTTTTTGTGGCGGAGCCTGAGGAGGGCAGAGTTTGGGGCGGGGAGGGACTTCAATGCCATAGAGTCCAATTGCCAGAGTGGCTATTTTCTCCAGGGGAACAGATCTCTATCGGCTGGAGATCTCCAGCTAGTACCTGGAGGTTGGCAACCTTACCTCCCACGGATCTCCATAAAATGCTGCTGCTGGGGAACAGGGGACCCTGAGGAATGAAGTAGGTGTGTGAGTGTGTGAGTGTGTGTGTGTGGGTTGCCAACTCCAGGCTGGAAAATTCCTGGAGATTTGGGGAGGTACAGCCTGGGAAGGGTGGGGTTTGGGGGGAAGTGAGAGAGCTCAGCAGGATATAATGCATAGAATCCACCCTCCAATTTTCTCCAGGGGAGCTGATAAAGTCGGCATATAAAATCCAACTCTTCCTCTTCTCTCTCTGTTCTCCAGACTTCCACCTTCCTTCCTCCACATTGTTGTCTCCCTGGCACAGAATTTTAATTTGTTAGCTCCTTGGGGCAGGGGCCTTTCTTCTTCTGTTCTGCAAAGTGCAACATGGCCACTCTGTGCTCAGTAAGGAATGAAGGTCAAGAGTTTACTTGCTTTAAAAGCAGGCATTATCACCGGTACGACACGATTAATCTCAACATAGAAAGACACAAATCCAAGGCTTCCCAAAATGTACTGTGTGTGTTAAGTGCCATCAAGTCACAGCTGACTCATAGCTACCTCAGCAATGGGCTTTCAAGGCAAGTGAGAAGTAGAGGTGGTTTGCCATGGCCTTCCTCTGCAGAATCCTCCTTGGCAGTCTCCCTTCCAAGTACTGACCCTGCTGAGCTTCTGAGATCTGACAAGATCGGGCTATATCTATCCCTGCCCCAGGATGTGGTGATGGCTGCCAACTTGGAAGGCTTTAAGGGGGGAGTGGGCATGTTCATGGAGGAGAGGGATATCCATGGCTGCTAGTCAAAATGGATACAAGTCATGATGCATACCTAATCTCTCCAGGATCAGAGGAGCATGCCTATTATATTAGGTGCTGTGGAACACAGGCAAGATAATGCTGCTGCAGTCGTCTTGTTTGTGGGCTTCCTAGAGGCCCCTGGTTGGCCACTGTGTGAACAGACTGCTGGACTTGATGGGCCTTGGTCTGATCCAGCATGGCTTTTCTTATTTTCTTACACCTATTGTATTAGGTGCTGTGGATCACAGGCAGGATAATGCTGTGCAGTCATCTTGCTTGTGGACTTCCTAGAGGCACCTGGTTGGCCACTGAGTGAACAGAGTGCTGGAATTGATGGACCTTGGTCTGATCCAGCGTGACCTTTCATGTTCTTATACCATGCCACCTTCCCTCCTTCCCCAAAATGTGCTAATAGAGGTAAATACCATCCCATTCCACATCCATTGGAAGTCCCCTTTCCTCAACTTCTTAATTATTTAAATTATCTTCCAAATCCCCATAATATTCTGTGATTCGTAGATGATGTCCTCCTTGCCTGATCTTTGTCCTTTTGATTCTTCTTGACAAAGAACGAGCAAAACAAAAAACAACAATCCCGCCAGCTCATACAATAAATCTTTTCATTTCCCACTCAAAGCCCTCCTTGGTGGCTGTCACTTAGTTACAGAAACACTGGGAGATTAATTGTATGAGTTTTAGTTGATTGATTAATTATATCTGTTTGCATTTGTACAGAGCAAAGAAGGAAAGCTGCATGCTTGCTTTGTTTCTCCATGAGCCATGCGTTTGCATCGCCGTGGGCACCATCTGAGAAGAGGTATTCCCTGAGACAGAAGGGGGAATGCTTCTTCCACGATAGCTCCTGTCATTTGCAACTTTCACATGTACATATTAAAAATAATTGTTTCTTTCAAAATTTCAATATGTGGCCTAATTAATGAGGAGCACCTCTTTAGGTGGCCCAAAGGGGCTAAATGGTTACTAGCGCCAATGAGTTCCCCTAATCGCTGCAGCCTTATTGTCCATAATTAAGAGATCCTGATCTCTCCTTCTCAGGAGACATGTCTCAGATGTCACTGGATGTCAAACAGCGCCATGCTTTTTACAGAACAAGCATGCATTTTGCTGGCGCTCCTTTGCCATGTTGTTCCCTTCTAGTTTTTTCTCCAGTCTCAAATACTATTTGACCAGCCCATGAGATTTCCCATCCTTTGGGGATGGTTGATTACATTCTTGATCTCTGGTCCACTTTGGTAACCTTATCCCACAGCTATCAAGAAGGGGGTAATGAACTTCTTGTAAGCCGAAAGATTGGCTTTCTGATTGGCAGATGAGTCTCCAGCCACAAAAATAATTGTGGACATCCAGGTATTAAGCCCTCAAAACTCATTAGAGCAGATCAGTTGGCATTTTCCTAGTTAGATGTCTAAATCCATAATTAGGCTGCTGTCTAAGCAGGCTTGTTTTGGGGGTGGTTAGGTGGAGGTGGAGCAGATTTCCCTTGCCTCCCATTGAACTGAAGAGACACCGTTAGTTACACATTAATGTAGTTTATAGAAAAAAAATTCCCAAACTGTGTACCGCAGGAATCCTATTAGTGTGCTGTGACAGGTAAACTAAACAATGAAAAGATCTTGGAAGAACCAAAGCACCAATCCATGGAAGAGGCTGCCCGTTGCATCTCTGCATGATCCACTGCTTTCCAGTCATCTTCCATGGCAGTTGGTAATTCCGCCCCAACTCTGAATCAGATGTGATGAGAGCAGTCAATCACCCCCGAGGTAGAAACATAGCAAAATTATCTGTACTCCATTGTGTGTGTGGGGAAACGACTGTCGTGGGGGCTAAAGCA
This sequence comes from Euleptes europaea, assembly GCF_029931775.1. Lineage (NCBI taxonomy): Eukaryota > Metazoa > Chordata > Lepidosauria > Squamata > Sphaerodactylidae > Euleptes > Euleptes europaea. The sequence continues at coordinate 51,413,782 of NC_079325.1, read as the reverse complement.
AGGGGAATGGTGCCAACGTGGGGAGAATGCATACCTTCCCGTCCACACTGTGTCCAAAGGTGGTTTGGATTGTGATCTTTCCTAATAAATCGTATTGCTACAGGTTGGGAAGGAAAACATGGAAGCAGGATGAATAGAGGATGATGTCATGGAGATGGCAAAAACAATGTTACTGGAAGACAGTGAAGCATCCAAGAGGAAACAGGCTTGAAGTCAAATCCAAGGATGTTTCAGGATTTGGGGAAGTTGGTTGTATTATACTATGAAAATTAGAGTTTGCAGATCTCTTGTTCACTGTATTGGCTGGGAGATATATCACTTGTCCTTGATTTTCTCTGTATATACACACACATCGAGAGGCCATGGCTCATGGTAGAGCATTTGCTTGGCATGCAGAAGGTCCCAGGTTCAGTCCCTGGCATCTCCAATTGAAGGGACTAGGCAAGTAGGTGATGTAAAAGACCCCTGCCTGAGACCCTAGAGAGCTGCTGCCGGTCTGAGTACACTTTGATACAGTATCAGTCAGTCTGATACTGACTTCGATGGACCAGGGGTCTGATTCAGTATAAGGCAGCTTCACGTGTTCACACACACAAATGCAAAGCTTTCCTCAAAGTTACAAGGCAACTTGGAGGTTGTCGTTTTTCTTGAAAATCACTAGATAGTATCTAACAGAGGAACTGCTGGGTATGGCTCTAGCAGGGATGGACAATTTATTTTAGCCTAAGTGCCATATCTGCATCTCTGTCCACTTCAGAGGAGTCTGAGTCAGGCAATGGCTCTTCCTGCTTCCAGCGCTGGCCTTCTGGAGCTGTTGGAACCAAAGAGCCGGCCTCCAATTGAAGCACCCAAAAGTGGGCGGAGACCAGTTTCTTCTTAACCGGGTTTTTAATTCAGGAGCTGAACTTTTAAAACCTTTTTAGCCTATGAATTGTTTTATGAGACTTTTTTGAAGCCACTAAATGTTTTGTGCCATTTTTATGCTCTGCCTTTTTTAATGCTGAGGTTTTTAACTCTGGGTTTTTAATAATGTATAATTGTTAATTGCTTCCAAGAAGAAGAAGAGTAGTTGGTTTTTATACCCAGCTTTCCTCTACCTTTAAGGAGTCTCAAACCGGCTTACAATCACCTTCCCCTCCCCACAACAGACACCCTTGTGAGGTAGGTGAGGCTGAGAGAGCTCTATGAGAGCTGTGACTAGCCCAAGGTCACCCAGCTGCCTTCATGTGTAGGAGTGGGGAAACCAACCCGGTTCACCAGATTAGAGTCCGCCGCTCATGTGGAGGAGTAGGGAATCAAACCCAGATCTCCAGATCAGAGTCTGCCTTTCTTAACCACTACACCACGCTGGCTCTCATGGCGTTTTATGTTTTGATTTTGGTTCGCCTTGTAAGCTACCTTGGGCAGTCTGTCTGGAGACGTGGCACTAGAGTTTCCAAATTCCTGGAGATTTGGGGGTGGACCCTGGAAAGGCCAGGGTTTAGGGAGAGACCTCAGTAGGGACGTGATGTCATAGAGTCCACTCTCCAAAGAAGCCATTTTCTGATATAAAAGGTTGGAAATTTCTGATATATAAGGTTGGAAAGGTGAGATATTCCAAAACACTACCTCACAGAGAGTTCTCTAATGAGGACAGACCCAATCACACCGCTGGTGTGGCTGTTAAAAAAGAACAGGGTGGGAAGCTGCAGCTCCTTCACTTGGGGCATGCACAGGCTCAAAAATGGGGATGGACTTCAACCCACTTTTGGGTGCTTCAACTGGACAGCCAGCGTGGTGTAGTGGTTAAGAGTGGTGGTTTGGAGAACTGGGTTTGATTCCCCACTCCTCCACATGAGCGGCAGACTCTAATCTGGTGAACCGGGTTGGTTTTCCCACTCCTACACATTAAGCCAGCTGGGTGACCTTGGGCTAGTCACAATCTCTCAGCCCCACCTTACCTCACAGGATGTCTGTTGTGGGGAGGGGAAGGGAAGGTGATTGTAAGCCGATTTGATTCTTCCTTAAGTAGTAGAGAAAGTCAGCATATAAAAACCAACTCCTCCTCCTCCTCCTCCTCTTCTTCTTCTTCTTCTTCTTCTTCTTCTTCTTCTTCTTCTTCTTGTCTAGCTCTAGATTACTCTGAATTGAGGTTCTATGTAGGCCTTTGGTATGACAGTGCAGAGATCGTGAAGAGAAACAGAGCAGACAGGAATGCTAAATGAATATCTGTGGTCATCTAATGCATAGTTATTATAACAAAGTGAGGTTGTGCAGTGGTTTTATTTCAGCATGGGATAAACTGTCGTGTTTTCCCAATGGTAGATGAAAAGCCAGATAGCAGGTGAGTGCAAAGGCTCCAAAGATGGCGACCAGCACACAGCTGTATTATGTTCTACTCCAGAGCTTTAGAGATTTCACATTTATTTTATCTCATTTTATTTTTATTTTTATTGGAGAGGCTGCTGTTTATCTCTAGCAGTCCCAGGTAATTAATTGCATTGCAAGTAATTTTCCTGTACTCCAGCTGGACTTATCTTTGTTACGGTTGTAAACTGTGAGCCTGTGCCTGAGACGAAAGATAGTAGGTGAGCTCAGAGGCTTAGTGAGGGCAGTAGGTCAGGTAGAACGGCTTCACTGCAGCCTAACACAGGAAATCATATATGGCTATTGAATACTGCTGATGGAGAGGGGGTGGGAAATCTGTGATTCTAGCCAATCATTGTTAACTATATAGCCACATGATTCATGGCTGGGTTTTTTTCCTGCAAAACATTTGAGTGTTAACTAGCTGTCTGAGAAGCAAGAATTTCCACAGCAGTTCCCTTAAAGATCTACAACCAGCTCCCTCTCAGATGTTAACAACAGCTCCCCACATAGAATTTTATATGCCGATTTTCTCTACCACTTAAGGGAGAATGAAACCGACTTACAATCACCTTCCCTTCCCCTCCCCACAACAGACACCCTGTGAGGTGGGGCTGAGAGTGTGTGACTAGCCCAAGGTCACCCAGCTGGCTTCGTGTGTAGGAGTGGGGAAACAAATCCAATTCATCAGATTAGCCTCCGCCGCTCATGTGGAGGAGTGGGGAATCGAACCCGGTTCGCCGGATCAAACTCTGCTGCACCACACATAATTCTGTGGGTAATTCCCATTTTAATAATTCCCATTATACACCACACATGTAAGATCTCCTAACCATAACTTTTTAATCTGTGTGTCCTGGTCCCTGTCAAGAGGGAGTTTTCCCTGGTTTCCTTTAAATGAGATCTGCTCTCATTATGTGGGGCACTTGAAAAGTATGGATTAATCCCAGGTCTGTCGTTAATGTCATGACAAGGCCAATCTGGGGTCAGAGGTGTGTATCTGACAGGGGCAGGTGACAGAAGTCTACATCAAAACTGACAAAGCCTAATCTCTCTTTCTCCTGACGCTCAACTCTGCATTGGCTAACTAAATGGCATTTACTCTGCCGAGGTTTTTATTGGAGAGACAGGCCAAAGGCCCGTCGCAGCACATTGTAAGCAGGGCATGAGTCATTGCAGCTAAGTAGCAGGCTACTATATGGCCAGAGATACACTGGCTTGGTTAGGGTTGCCAATCTCCAGGTGGGACCTGGGGACCTCCCAGAAACACAACGGATCTCCAGACTACAGGCATACCTTCTTTTATTGCACCTTTCTTTATTGCGCTTTGCAGACATTGCTTTTTCGAGAAAGTCTATTGGTGCCATTTTCCCAACAGCTAGTGCTCATTTTGTGTCTCTGTGTCACATTTTGGTAATTCTTGCAATAGATCAATTTTTTTCATTATTATTACAGTACATTTTTTTAGACATAATGCTATTGCACACTTAATAGACTACATAGACTAGTATAGAGTTAACATAATTTTTATAAGCACTGGGAAACCAATAACATTCGTATGACCCTCTTTATTGCGATAGTCGCTTTATTGCAGTGGTCTAGAACCAAACCTGCAGTATCTCCGAGGTATGCTGGTACAGAGATCAGTTCCCCTGGAGAAAATGGCTGCTTTGAAGAGTGGACTCTACAGCATTATAACCCACTGAGGTCCCTTCCCTCAAGCTTTAACTGTGTCACCTCTGTTCTGTGTACAGCCCCTTGCACCCAGTTGGTGTTAAATAATGGTATTTTATGCATGTGTTGTTACCATCATGGTCCCCCTCCAACTACTTCGAGGCTTCGTTTTAATTATGCATGTATTTTCCAACCTTTAGAAGTCGCCTTGCTCTCCCCTTGCATTTTCCATGCGTTTTCAGGATGCTGTTTTACCTTGAGTTTAAAACCTGCCTTGATCCCAAATTGAAAGCTGGTCCTGCACATACTTGTCATTTCGGGTTTTTCTCCCCACACCCATTCTTGCTTCTCCCTCCCATGTGCCTGTCCCCCTGATCCAACCCCTCCCCTTGAAACCATTATCCAGTGCACTAGGGGGAGAATAATGCTGGAATACCATGAGGCTGCTTATTTGGTCAGTTTCACAGCGATTGTGGGTCAGTTTCAGTTCTCAGCAGATTGAAACAGAGCGGGCTGATTTGCCGCTTTCCCCTTATATGCGTCCTCTTACAGGCCTGAAAGCCTTTTTTGTTGTTGTTGGCGAGTGCAAGACTAACGATGGAACAATTAATGTCACAAATGACCATCCAAGTGTTATGTTATGACCACTGAGTTACGCAGAAACAAATTGGTCGGGGGGAGGTGGTGTCTAGACCTTTTTCTGTTTTGGCTGTAAAATGGCCACTTGGTTCAGATCAAATGAAAGAATCTCGCTATAGGACTGGCAGGGGATGGTGATGTATTTCAAAAAAATACACCACAGCCAATTACAAAGCAGCATTTTCAGGGAGAAGGGACTCACGTGAGGTTCAGAAGCTCCTCATTTTAGCTGGGGATGCATCATTGATCATAAAGTACTCCAGGAATTTCTTTGGGGCAAAAAGCCCCTGTGCATAGTGTTTTGAGAATTCAACTACAAATACTGTGCAGTTAGAGATCAGCAGATCCAGTGGAAACAGACCACACATAAAAGGCCAGTAACTAAGCTTTTCCTACGATTAGGCTTTCAAAGGCAAGGAAGTCTTTCTACAGAAATCTGGTGCGAGTTCTACTCTGATATCTCCCATCCCATGCCTTTACAGAACTTGTATTTTAGTAAATAGGTAAAGCAGAGTACCTACCCTTCTGCAAAGCTGTTGGGTGACTTGGAGGTAGAAAACTGGTAGAGGAGATAAGATTAAGATTCCCTCTCCCCCATCATTCTTCCACAGGGGATTCCATTGAAGATTATGGGACGGTGTGGTGTAGTGGTTAGAACAGGGGTTTCAAACTCAATTGTTACGAGGGCAGGATATGACATAAATGTCACTTGTTTGGGCCGAGCCATGCCTCGCCAGCCCAGATTGGGACTGGGGTGTGTGTGGCTGCCTCGGCTGGCTCGCGGGTCAGATAAGAGCTCTCAAGAGGCTGGATCTGGCCCACGGGCCTTATGTTTGACACCCCTGGGTTAGAGTGTCAGACTAGGATCTGGGAGACCAAGGTTCAAATTACTTCTCTGCCATAGAAACTTTTGGGTGACCCAGGGCAAGTCGCACACTTAGCCTAGCCTACCTCACAGGGTTGTTGTGAGGATAAAAGGGAGGAGGAGAAGCCGCTTTGGCTCCTCACTGGGGAGAAAGGCTGGCTTGGGTATAGATTGGGAGGCTACTTTATAGCTAAAAAAACACCCTTGGGGGAGGTGGGTAAGCAACAATGCATAGTTATCAATCATTTGTTTGAGAGAGAGAATGCCAAACAGGCAATGTAACCCAGTTCACTCCGTCACAAAACCTCCCTGCACATTGAAAAATAGCATGAAGTTAAACTTGCACGCTAACTTTCTGCAGTCTGGTTATGGGACAACACAACAACTTTCCCTTGGGGGTTGACAGGTCCCCCAGCCACTGGCAGGGGATGGGGGCGGGGGAAGTTGGGTTGCCAGATCCAGGTTAGGAAACTCCTGGAGATTTGAGGATGGAGCCTGGGGTGGACAGGGGGGAGCAATGCCAAAGAGTCCACCCTCCAAAGCATCTATTGTCCCCAGGGGAACTGATCTCTGTAGTCTGGAGATTAAGTGTAATTCTGGGGGATCCCCAGGACCTATCTGCACGGGGGCTGTCTTAACGCACGGGCAGCTGCCCCACGAGCATAGGGGCTCCATGCTAATCTATGTATGTTGTGACCTGCTGTCAATGAATAAATAAATACTTTACTAAACGATAAATATTTGTTATTGGAAAATGCATATTTAGCGTGTGTTTTACTAAAGATAATGAACAATAATGCTAATTTGGGTTTGGATTAAGAATAAATACTGGAGTCTAATGTAAGAAAGGACCTGGTCATTATGGAAGCAGAATGTTTAAATATTTAGGCCTTGTCGCAAGCAGACTGATATAATTTTTTTCAGGTGAATAACCCTTTGAGCAGGAATGAAACGTAATGTTTTGAGAGTTTTCTGTTGATTAGTCTTTGCTGCTCAGCATGTTTTTTTTAATGTTTAAACACTGGTTTTGTTGGAAGTACCAATAAATATACCTTTAATTTTATCGACCATTTGCATTTTTATTCCTGTGAGTGGCTGTGTCGGTGGGGGCCCAAGCGCACTGCTTTGCCCGGGGGCCTATAATGCAGTTAAGACAGCCCTGTACCTGCAGGCTGGCATCCCCTATCCTCTATCCCCTCCTGTATTTCTGACATGGTACAGTCCCTAGGGTTGCCAGGTCCCTCTTCACCACCGGCGGGAGGTTTTTGGGGTGGAGCCTGAGGAGGGTGGGGTTTGGGAAGGGGAGGGACTTCAATGCCATAGAGTCCAATTGCCAAAGCGGCCATTTTCTCCAGGTGAAACGATCTCTATGGCTGGAGATCCGTTGTAATAGCAGATCTCCAGCTGGTACCTGGAGGTTGGCAACCCTAACAGTCCCAGATGCCCAGGCTAGATCAATCTTCTCAGATCTCGGAAGCGGGTTGGCCCTGGTCAGTATTTGAATGGGAGAACACCAAGGAAGTCCAGGGTAGCTACGCAGAGGCAGTCAATGGCAACATCTCTTGCCTTGAAAACTAGGGTCGCCAACCTCCAGGCACTAGCTGGAGATCTCCTGCTATTACAACGGATCGCCAGCCGATAGAGATCGTTTCACCTGGGGAAAATGTCCGCTTTGGCAATTGGACTCTATAGCATTGAAGTCCCTCCCCTTCCCAAACCCCACCTTCCTCAGGCTCTACCCCAAAAACCTCCCGCCGGTGGCGAAGCGGGACCTGGAAACCTTGTTGATACTTCTTGTTAGTTTTTTTGGCGGAAAATAACTAATGGGAGTTCCTTCTCCATCAAAGCGATGCAGATTTCCGAGGCCTGCGGGAACTGAAGAAGGCTCGGCCTTTATCTGAGAGGGAAACAGCAACCTTGCCTTGGCTAGGTGCCCTTCCAGCGGGGAAAGTCCAGCGGGAACAAGCACCCCGCAAACATCCCCCCACCATGGCGGCGTACACCGCATTGGTACATCTCCGTACACACACAAGCATCCGGATGCAAATGATCTCTGGGAAAGCCATCACTCGCGAGGCTTGGCAGAAAATAATGAGAAACACTAAATCTTTTATAAGGTCAACACTCGAGCAGCTGTCAAACAAGAAAAGAATTTAGCGGAGGAGCCGCAGAAAACTTCCAACACCTCATTAAGCCCTACAGGCCCAGGCCTGGCGTGGTGAGGAGACGCCGGGGCGCCTCCGTTTTGTGTCAGTAATTTGCGGAGGACGAGGGCGAAGACGAAACGGGCCCGCACCGGAGGGGCCTGGGGGGAGGCTGGGGAATCGTTAGCGCGCCAGGAGCGGCCTCGCCTCCTAATTGGAACCATTGGGCATTATCAACGGAGAATTTGCCTCGGCTCCCTGACAGCTACCGAGGCCCGGAATGATAGCCCACTTGTCAGTGTAAAAGACCATTAAAAACAAACCATTTTGATTTAATTGGAGGCGGTGCGCGGGGGCCCAGGTGAGGCGCCTCATCAGCCAAGGGTCTTCCCCCCCCCCTCCAATCCCTGGTATTGATGGATCCCTTTCCCCCTTCAAGCTCCCTGCCTTTCATAAACTGTCTGGGAGTGAAAGATCGGTCTCCGTCGCACGTCCAGAGGTGCTTTCGATAGGGTTGTCAACACATGTTGTGACAAGTCACCGGGAGCGGTGGCAGGTAGTGGCGGCGGCGGGAAACAGATGCTAACTCCGGCTGCAGCCACAACAGAGCAGCAATTGGGAAGCGTGGAGGCCGCACATCGCGCACTTCGAAAATCTGAAAGGCTGGTGGGGTTTCATTGATAACTAAGGTTGCCAACCTCCAGGTGATGGAGGAAAAAAGGCACCACTGTACCAATATCAAAGGATAAGGAACTTAGTACAGGAGCGAAACATACAACGTGGTGCAAAAGTACAAACTTTATATGCTACAAAAATTCCCAGGTTAACAAAGTGTCTATACAATTAATACACCAACAGTAAAGACAAAAATAGTGGCTATATACAAAATCATGAAGTAACAAGGTACAATTTCAGGTGATAGCTGGAGATCTCCTGCTATTATAACTGATCTCCAGCCAACAGAGATCAGTTTCGCCTGGAGAAAATGGCTGCTTTGGCAATTGGACTCTATGGCATTGATGTCCCTCCCCTCCTCAAACCCTGCCCTCCTCAGGCTCCACCCCCAAATCTCCCACCGATGGCAAAGAGGGACCTGGCAACCTTATCGATAACAGGCGGTTGAGATGGAATTCAAAGATTAATCGAGGGCTTAAAGCACTAGGGTTGCCAACCTCCAGGTACTAGCTGGAGATCTCCTGCTATTACAACTGATCTCCAGCTGACAGAGATCAGTTCCCCTGGAGAAATTGGCCGCTGTGCCAATTGGACTCTATGGCATTGAAGTCCCTCCCCTCCCCAAACCCCGCCCTCCTCAGGCTCCACCCCCAAACTCTCCCACCAGTGGCAATGAGGGACCTGGCAACCCTATAAAACAGACTTGTTTGGTAGTTCTGGGTTCCCCCTTCCCAGTAGTAGCTTTGGGTAGGGTTGCCAGTTCTGGGTTGGGAAATTCCTGGAGATTTTGGGGTGGAGCCTGGGGAGGGCAGGGTTTGGGGAGGGGAGGGAACTCAGCAGGGTACAATGCCATACAGTCCATCATCCAAAGAAGATGATTTTTTTCCCCAGGCGAACTGATCTCTGTCATCTGGAGATCAGTGGTAATTCCAAAGATCTCCAGGCCTCACCTGAAGAAGAAGAGTTGGTTTTTATATGTTGAATTTCTCTGCCACTTAAGGGAGAATCAAACTGGCTTACAATCACCTTCCCTTCCCCTCCCCACAACACACACCCTGTGAGGTAGGTGGGGCTGAGAGAGTGTGACTCACCCAAGGTCACCCAGCTGGCTTTTTGTGTAGGAGTGGGGAAACAAATCCAGTTCCCCAGATTAGCCTCCGCCGCTCATGTGGAGGAGTGGGGAATCAAACCCGGTTCTCCAGATCAGACTCCACCTCTCCAAACCACTGCTCTTAACCACTACACCATGCTGGAGTTTGGCAACCCTAGCTTTAGGGGGTTAGAGCAGGAAAAATGTCTGGGAAAGGGTTAAATAACCTTTTCCTAGTGCTGCTTCCAGTTTGGACACAACTGCAGTTGCGACAAAAATGTGTGTTTTTTTCTTTCGAAAGGTCCTGTTGGGAAAATGTATATTGAAACTGAGGTGTAGTCCTATCAGTACAGCCCAATGTCCCCAATGGGGCACAGAGCAGATCCTTGGGGGTAATTTCAGGTCGCAAAAATGGTGCAGGAGTGAAGGACGGAAGTCTTGTCAGGTGTACCAATGGGAACTGGGCTCTCACATGCCCGAGAAGTAAGTTTGCAGAACCACTGGAATGTACTGTTTGAAAAGGCTAAAGCACAATTTACCGTAGGTCAAAACACAAACCATTAAATTTAGAAAATATATAGTATAATGGTGCATTAACTGATAGGCTTACTATATATATGCGGAATTATGTAACAATAAGAATAGTAACTCATGTAACCGGCAAGAAGATATGTTAATATATTTAGGTTTTCACCTCTTTCTCCTTTAAAGCGTGTTTATATGTTATACTTTAGGTACATAAATAATTTTCTAGAATAGTAGAATGTATAGATTGTTGGAGAATCGCTCCAAAGTATAGCTGCTCCAAAGTATAGCTGCTAAATGTCTTGTCATGGCTATGTTAACATATGTATGTTGTGTGTTTTGTTTTATGTTGTGTTGAAAATAAAAAATATTATTAAAAAATATAAATATATATATATATATATATAAAACCCCATTGGAAGCGCTGAACAGGGAACTCTCAATGCAACCGGAGCAGACCTGGGGTTGCACCCTGAAAGACTGGATCATCTAGTGGAAACATCTTCCTCATGTACCCCAGGTTTAGAATTGCCAGCTCCAGGTTGGGAAATTCCTGGAGATTTGGGGGTGGAGTCTGGGCCCTGGGATGGCAGAGTTTAGTGGAACAAAGAACCCCAGCAGAGCGCAATGCCATAGAATCCACCCTCCAAAAGAGCCATCTTCTCCAGGGGAACTGATCTCCATGGTCTGGAGATCAGTTGTAATTCTGGGAGATCTCCAGTCCCCACCTGAAGGTTGGCCAGCGTGTCTGATGACATATCTCTCCTTCCTGACCAAAGTTTTTTATGTTCTCTATGCTTTTTTCCTGTTTTGTATTTTGTATGTATATTAACTCTTTTTTTTTTACAACTCTTTTAAAAACTGTTTTAATGATGTAAGTTTAGGAGAGGGAGGTTGTTTTTAAGGGTTATCTAATGGAACTTTAGCATGCATGTTTTAAATTGTTAGCTGCCTTGGTGGCCCCTTTAAAAGGAGAAAGGCTCTTGCCACCACTGCTTGCCCCTGCCCCATGAGGGGATTGGGCTAGCCACTCATGCTTGCTCATCTGGGGCTCGGGCACCTGGCATCTGGTGGCAGCTTCTACAGGCCATGCACAGGGTCTGCCCCTTGCTTGGCCCTGGCAGATGCCCAGGGGTTTCCCAGCCATGATTCTGGGGGCCCATCCTGGACTTTTGCCAGGCCCCAGAATCTCTAGGACTGCCAACCTCCAGACACCCTGTGAGGTAGGTAGGGCTGAGAGAGTTCTCAGCCCTACCTACCTCACAGGCTAGATGGCCATCTGTCAGCAATGTTGATTCTATGACCTTAGGCACATCATGAGAGGGAGGGTACCTTGGCCATCTTCTGGGCATGGAGTATGGGTCACTGGGGGGGTGGCGGGGAGGTAGTTTGGAATTTCCTACATTGTGCAGGGGGTTGGACTAGATGACCCTGGTGACCCCTTCCAACTCTATGATTCTATGAACTGTGACTAGCCCAAGGTCATCCAACTAGCGTCATGTGGAGGAGTGGGGAAACCAACCCAGTTCACCAGATTAGAGTCCGCCGCTCATGTGGAAAAGCGGGGAATCATTACGCTGGCTGGGTGATGCATGCCCCAATAAGGGATCCATGATTGATCTCCCAATGTTTTTAAGTGTATTTAAAAGAGGCAAAGGAAAGGGCAGTATAGATGAGATCATGCCTTTGAGGGCGGGAAGGCTTAAGGCAGGGGTGTTGAACTCATTTGTTAGTAGGGCTGGATCTGATATAAATGTCACTTGTTTGGGCCGGGTGGGAGGTTTTTGGGGCGGAGCCTGTGGAGGGGAGGGACTTCAGTGCCATAGGCTTTCCCCAGAAGAAACCAGGGCCCCTAAGCTGAGGTTGTTTGTTTAATAAAAACACTTGTTAACTGCCTAATACAAAACATTGCTTAAGACAGTTCACAACAACAGTAGTCAAAAACTATCATAAATAATGATGCGGCTTTAAAAGTAATCAAAGCATCCGATTAAAACAATAATAAAACCCATTAAAATAAATCTCAGATCTAGAACAAAGGGCATAAATGACTTAGCCAGACTGCTTATAGATATTTTAGTGTTGAAGATAAGGGATGAGCCATGGCTTAGTGGGAGAGAATCTGCTTTGTGTGGAGAAGGTTCCAGGTTCAGTCCCTGGCATCTCTAGTCAAAAGATTTAGGTAGTGAAGTGATACTGTGGATACCGTGGACTGCCAAAAAACAAATCAGTAGGTTCTAGATCAAATCAAGCCTGAACTGACCCTAGAGGCTAAAATGACTAAACTGAGGCTATTGTACTTTGGTCACATTATGAGAAGGCAAGAGTCACTGGAAAAGACAATCATGCTAGGAAAAATGGAAGGCAGCAGGAAAAGAGGAAGACCCAACAAGAGATGGGTGGACTCTACAAAAGAAGCCACGGCCCTCAATTTGCAAGATCTGAGCAAGGCTGTTATGGATAGGACGTTTTGGAGGACATTGATTCAAATGGTCACCATGAGTCGGAAGCGACTTGATGGCACTTAACACACACACAACACAGTTAAGTGATGTGACAGACCTCCGCCTGAGACCCTGAACAGCCTCTGCCAGTTAGAGTAGAACATTCTGACCTTGATAGACCTTAATGGTCTGACTTGGTACAAGGAAGCGTCATGTGTTCAAAAACCAACCACAACAGACAATAACCAGCTTTATAGGAGTCCACAATTGGTTGGGGGAATAGAAATGTTTTCACTTGGCATGGAAAGCTTAACAAGGCAGGCACCAGGCAAGCTACTACGGGGAAGGCATTTTATGGTCTAGGGACCACCACAGAAAAGGCCCCGTCTCTGGTGCTTTTTCTGTTCGGTTTAACATCAAATAGACAATATAATTAATAAATAGCAGTAAAAATATTCAGCCCTCACCTAGTTGGCCTAGGCTAGCCTGATCTTCTCAGATCTCAGAAGCTGAGCAGGGACAGCCCAGGTCAGCAATTGGATGGGAGACCGCCAAGGAAGTGCAGGGGCGTGAGGAAGAGGAAGGCAATGGCAAACCACCTCTGAACGTCTCTTGTCTCAAAAACCTTACAGGGTCGCCGTAAGTCGGCTGTGACTTGACAGTGCTTTCCGCCACCTCCCAGATCCTAATCTGACACTATAACCACTACACAGCACTGTACACAGTCCCCACACTTTTGATGCTGAATGTGCATGGTAGATGACCCCCACTGGAGAGTCCCCCCCGCAGATAGGTTTCTGTTCTTGTACATGAAGACTAAGAACAATATTTAAAGACAAAAAAAAACCCACACTTGCCCACTGTGTATAACATGGCACAAACTCTGTTTCCCCCCACCCCCTTTTGGCCATCAAATCAGAGCTGACTTATGGTGACCCCGTAGGGTTTTCAAGGCAAGAGACATCCAGAAGTGGTTTGCCATTGCCTGCCTCCACATCATGCCCCTGGTATTCCTTCAAGGCCTCCCATCCAAATACTAGCCAGGCTGAGAATGTGTGACTGGCCCAAGGTCACCCAGCAAGCTTCCATGGCATGAATGGGGAGTCCGACCTGGTTTTCCAGGTCCTAGTCCTGACACCTTTATCATTACTTAAACAAAATACAGACTTTTATTTTCTGACATGATCACCAGATCACCAGAGTTCTTCTTGCCAGTCGAGTTTAAACACGTGACACCTTTTCCTTACAAGAAAGGAGGAAATGTAAAGTGTTTGTATTTTGTGTGTGTGTGCGCGCATGTATACATGTGTGATTTATGTCTCAGCTGTTTGTTTTTAGGAAGGATCAGGCTGTGAGTTTGTATGAGATCCCTTGTGGGTATCAAATTCTGCAGCCCATAATCGTTCTGAAAAGTTGATACAGTGGGCAATTCCTTAATTACCCTCGCTGGAAAAAAAATTTCCTACCTGCCAGAGCTTTCCCAGGTGCGTTCCAGGGAGAACAGCTCATCTATTGAAAGGAATCTTTGATTTTTTTTGTGCACTGGGTTGCAAATTAGGTCTTTTGCCGAGTTACCCAAACATTTGCTTGTCAAGGCCTTACCGACTGTTTGTACACTGCAGTGAGCCGGAGCTTGTTTTATTGCCATTTGTGACCCCTCCCCGAGGTGAATGCAGCCCATCAGTTATGCAAAGGGTGGCCTGGCAGGTGCTTAACAGCTCTCCCGGTTCACTCAGTACAGGCCATTCTCTTGATTTCTCTACCTTTGAGGCCGGCAGCTAGGGTTCCCAACTGCCCAGTTGTGGCCGGCATTTGCCCACCAATCGACCGGGCTGCCCACTGACCAGTTGATGGTCAGCAGGTGAAAGCAGGAAGGGGAGAGCAGTCCCCGCCCACATGGTCCCGGTGCACATGAACACATGAAGCTGCTTTATACTGAATCAAACCCTTGGTCCATCAAAGTCAGTACTGTCTACTCAGACCAACAGCAGCTCTCCAGGGTCTCAGGCAGAGGTCTTTCACATCACCTACTTCCCTAGTCCCTTTAACTGGAGATGCTGGGGATTGAACCTGGGAACTTCTGTCTGCCAAGCAGATGCTCTACCACTGAGCCACAGCCCCTCCCCTAAAAAGAAGCCCCAAAGTGGGCTCCCCCACAGTGGTGACCGCAGGGAAAACGTCCCTACATGAACACATGAAGCTGCCTTATACTGAATCAGACCCTGGGTCCATCAAAGTCAGTATTGTCTACCCTGACCAGCAGTGGCTGTCCAGGGTCTCAGGCAGAGGGTCTTTCACATCACCTCCTTGCCTAGTCCCTTTAACTGGAGATGCCGGGGATTGAACCTGGGGCCCTTCTTCATGCCAAGCAGATGCTCCACAACTGAGCCACAGCCCCTCCCCATGCAATACTGTTATGTCCGGGTTCCTAGCCCCCCTGTCTGCGCACTCTGACTCCACGGAGTGTGCAGACAGTAGACTAGGAATGCTCCCGTCTCCCACTCCAAGCTGCAAGCCAGATTGCACTTGATCTGACTTGCAGCTTGGAGAAGGAGGCGGGAGCATTCCTCCGAGTCCTGCTGTGCACCTGCTCTGACTCCAAGGAGGACACAGACAGTGGGGCTAGGAACCTGGAAGTAACAGCATTGGGAGCATGCACGTGAATCACTCCCCCCAGCCCCACCCAAAAGAAACTCTCACCAAAGGTAAGAAGGGATCTAACAACCCTACGGGCAGCTGAATGTATGAACTGAACTCCACTAAATGGCACTGCATTTGACATTAAATCTGTCCTTTGCATTTTTATCCCACCTTTCCTTTAAGGAGCTCAGGGTGGCATGCCTTCTTCTCCCACTCTTGTTTTCCTTCTTTTTAAAAACAAAATTTCTACTTCATTTGTACCTTCAGGAATGGATTTACAAGGAAGATGCTCTAATTGATAGCCATGTAGCTGCCCAAACGAAATCAGCCCCGTGGTATAAAATGATTGAAAAAGTAAAAACGAGTTCTATATACAGCTAGTATGGAAGAAGAAGAAGAAGAGTTGGTTTTTATACCCCAATTTTCACTACCTTTTTAAGGAGACTCAAACCAGCTTCGAATCGCCTTCCCTTCCTCTCCTCACAACAGACACCTTGTAAGGTAGGCGGGGCTGAGAGAGCTCTCTCCCAGCAGGCTTCACCTAGCTGGCTTCATGTGTAGGAGTGGAGAAACCAACCCAGTTCACCAGATTAGCATCCGCCGCTCATGTGAAGGAGTGAGGAATCAAACCATGTCATTTCTCTAGCCAACAGGATGCTTCTGAAAACTATCACATAGCTACCTAAAGCAACATCTTGGATTGGCTTCTTTTGGCAAACAGAGATGCAGACTTCTATGCTACACCACTTGGTGTTTTTTTTTTTAGGATGGAAAAGATGCTTATTCTCCCCTGTTTACTATGGGTTATGTGCTAAGCAATTGCCAGTCTGAGCTGGCAGAAATGCCACAGCTGAACAACTTCCACTAATCCACTGTAGCTCAGCATGTTACTGGCCCTTTTCCCACTTTACCCCTGTTAGGTCGGTGAATCAGGCAGGGCCCGCCAAGCCCCAGAGGATCCCGGGAGGTGCAAATTGGGGCTGTCTTCCCGCACAGAGATTTCAAATAAGAGCAAAACGTATGGCGCGTGAAATCCTGCAAATCAAATGGTTGGCTTAATAGCATGTGCCCATTATTCTAAGGCAGTGGGGCTGAACCCTAAATCCAAAAGGTGAAAATATTCCATTTGTCTAACTTTTAGTGACTGAATGACTGTGTAATGCCACCGAGCCCGGGCCTGCGGGGCAGACAGGATGGACCAAAGCAATTAGTCAGGGCCTGCTTTTCCTGGCGGTTTGGCCCTTTGCCAAGGTGCGGGCTTGGGCTCCGCTCCAGCACGGTGCCAAGACTTGGTTGCAAACAAACGGAAGGCAGAGATGATTAAACGGAAAGCTGGGGTTGCCAACTCCTGGTTGGGAAATTCCTGGAGATTTGGGGGTGCAGCCTGGGGCAGGCAGGGTTTTGGGAGAGGAGGGGCCTCAGCAGAATATAATGCCGTACAGTCCACCTTCCAAGACCGCCATTTTCTCCAGGGGAACTGATTTCTGTAGGCTGGAGTGGAGTTGTAATTCCAGGGGATCGCCAGGCCCACTTGGAGGTTGGCAACTCTAACAGTGCACATGACCTTGATGGGGGGATTAAAAGCTGCAGGAGGAACGGATAGGGTTGCCAGGTCTCCCCTCTGTGTCTTATTTCCCCCCCCCTCCAGCTACCCTCCCCACACCTCCCAGAGCCTTGCTGCCAATCAGCTGTTTTTTCCAATCAGATGTTTGGGGCCAGGCAGGAGGACGGGGCGCTGTTCGCAGCCTGTTTTACCTTCGTTGCTTCCCTTGTTCCAGTGGTTGTCTGGGGCTGCTTTTTTTCTCCGGTGCCCCAGTTGCTCATGATGTCACCACACTGGATGCTCCCCCTCCCTTCCCCCTGCCTGCTTCCGCCCGCCCACACCTGAGAGTGGGTGGGCAACTCGAGCAACCACCGGTAGATTGCCTGCCATAAGCGGGCACCTGGGAACCCCAGTTGTTGGGTCCCTCTTCGCCACTGGTGGGAGATTTTTGGGGCGGAGCCTGAGGAGGGTGGGGTTGGGGGAGGGAAGGGACTTCAATGCATAGAGTCCAATTGCCAAAGCGGCCATTTTCTCCAGGGGAAATATGCAGCATAATATGACTGATGATTGATGTGTTGATTAATAAACCATACCCTTTCTGCAGCCCAAACACTGGTTGTTGTGAATCTTTTGTTAGGAAGTGGCACACATGAAGCATCACCATAAGTCATAAATGCACACAGGAACACCTTGCATGGTGGTTTTAGTGCATTGGTCTAATCTGTGCATGGCTTGTATTTGGATTACTGGCAAATGTTCACCTCTTATTATTTCTCTTTCTGTAAAGCCTTCTAAGAAGGCCTTCAGCCCCATTAAAAATATTTGCCTGCCGTTCCCTTCACAAATTCATTATTATATCATGCCATCTATCCTTCCAGTATACCTTCATTTAAAGATTTCTTTTTTTTCTTTTCTTTTTTTAGAAAGAGCCACGCTTGGTTCTTCACTAAGCCAAATTCCACTCTAGAGCCACAGGGTGCAGACCCCTGGATTCGGCCCTCATACTGGAGCAACTCTCCATAGGATTATTGTCGAAGGCTTTCACGGTCAGAGTTCATTGGTTCTTGTAGGTTATACGGGCTGTGTAACCGTGGTCTTGGTATTTTCTTTCCTGACGTTTCGCCAGCAGGATTGCTCCATAGGATTGCTCTCTTAGAAGGCTAGATTAGGCGGACTTCTGACCCGTTCCAGAAAGGACCTCTTAAGCTTTCTAAAGGAAATCCTCAGAGCCAAATTTTAAAATTAAAATCTGAAAGAGTTCCCAGTGTTTAAAAAAGTCAGGATCCTGACACGTGGCCAAGTTTTCAGATTTGTGCGAAATCTTCCACCAGCCCTGCTTTTAGTGGTCTTTGTACACTCGAATGAACCACCTTGTCAAAGGACAGAAAAACAATATGCACGTCTGGACAAACACCTTGTCTGCGGCTCGGACGTACCTTCTGAAAGTGGGGGATGCACCAAAGAGGCTCTATCTTCATCGGGGGCTGGAACTTCCGGAGCAGACTCGTGTACGTCTCGTACACTTTCCCTCTGCGTTTCTAAAGGCAAACAGCAGAAGTGAGGCCCATTAATGGAGACACGAATGTGGGTGGGGAAGTGAAAAGGGGCCAGCTTTTACTAATGGGTTTGGATAGTGAGTTGTCTTTGCCGCAGGTGTATGAAGAAGCCTGCTCGACGCCTTTTGACGGCCAGACAAGTCTTGATGGGTGCCAGTCCTACAAGGAGAGTTTGAAGGGTATTGCCATGTTCAGGACCGTGCTCTTCAAATGCCTGAAGGGCTGTCACATGGAAGGGGGCAAAGACCTGTTCTCTGCTGCTCCGGAGATCAAGACCAGACCTAATCAGCTTCAGAGGGGAAGGTTTGGTTGAACATGAGGAGAAACGTCCTAATCATAAGAGCCAATTACCTAGTGGGGACGGGAGAAGGTTGTCCCTCGTGGGAGGTCTTCAAGCTCAGATTGAACAGCCATTTCTAGGGAGATGCTCTAGCTGTGGATTCCCTGCATTTCAAAGGGGGTCAGACTAAGCCTCAGAAGCCCCTTCTAGTTTTATGATTCTTAGTCTCAGTGAGGTGTAATGGTTAGAGTGTTGCACTAGAAACTAGAAAGCCTGGGTTTGAATTCCCACACTGCCATGGGTGCTCACAGGGTGACCCTGGGCTAGGGTTGCCAGGTCCCTCTTTGCCACTTGTGGGAGGTTTTGGGGGTGGAGCCTGAGGAGGGCGGGGTTTAGGGAGGGGAGGGTCTTCAATGCCATAGAGTCCAATTGCCAAAGCGGCCATTTTCTCCTGGGGAACTCATCTCTATCCGCTGGAGATCAGTTGTAATAGCAGGAGATCTCCAGCTAGTACCCGGAGGTTGGCATCACTACCCTGGGCCGGTCACACATTCTCAGACTATCCTACCTTACAAGGTTGTTGTGAGGATAAAACGGAGGATGCTCTAGGCTGATCCTGCATTGAGCAGGGGGTTGGACTAGATGGCCTGTATGGCCCCTTCCAACACTATGATTCTATGAGAATGATGTAAGCTGCTTTGGGTCTCCATTGGGGAAAAAGATCAAGGTGTAAATGAAATTAAATAAAACGAGGCAGGGCAATGGGGTGGCCCTCCAGGCCTGCAGTGTTGTGTGTGCATGCTTCAGTTTCAGCCATTTTTTGGGTGGGATCTTTGCAGTGCAGTGACTCTGCAGGCACAGACTTTTGCTGCAGTGCCTCTGAGGAGGAGCAAGCAGGGTTGCCCGGTCCCCCCTGGATACCGGTGGGGGATAGGTGGGTTGGGTTGCCAGCTCCAGGTTGGGAAACTCATAGGGATTAGGGAGTGGAGCTTGGGGAGGGCAGGGGTTTCATAGGGGAACAATTAGGGTTGGGAAATACCTGGAGATTTTCCTCCTGGAAGGCAGGTATCACCGTATTCCTTTTTACCAATGATTATGTCCATTAGCTGCAAGTCCCCAAATCAGGGCACATGTTTGTCTGGATCTTGCAGATGGTTTCTTTCTTGTCAACCAACGTCTTACAGTTAAGCGCAGATGTGTGCCTGGTCTTGCAGCATGACATTCCTCAGAACCTCTGGGACTGAACATAATTTTCAAACTCACTCCAATCTCCTCTGCCACATGGAGGGCTCCATGAAAAGCAGTTCCATCTTTTCTCAGACTTTAATCTGTATTTATTGGCAGTCCAGGATTGAGACTGTAAACTGTTGTATTTTATGTGTTTTATGACAGTTGTTTTATTTCTACTGCAAGCCATCTTGAATGCCACCAGGTAGAAAGGCGGCTAACAAATGTTTTGAATAATAAATTAATAATAAATAAAATAATATGAGGCAGCCTCCCATTCTGAAGAGGGCTGCAGGGGGTATGAGAGGGGGGCATGAGAGTCTGGATAATGGGGAGGGGGTTGGGCTACCAGCTTCGGGTTGGGAAATACCTGGAGATTTTGGGAGTGGAGCCTGAGGAGGTCGGGGTTCGGGATATAATGCCATAGAGTCCAACTTCCAAAGCAGCCATTTTCTCCAGGTGATCTGATCTCTGTCGCCTGGAGATCTGTTGCAATCCCGGGAGATCTCTAGCCTCCACCGTAGGGCTGCCAACTCTGGGTTGGGAAATACCTGGAGATTTTGGGGGTGGAGTCTAAGAAGGGTTGGCTTTGGGGTAGGGGAGGGACTCAATGGGGAATAATGCCATAGTGTCCACCTTCAAATGCTTCCATTTTTTCCAGGTCAACTGATCTCTATCGCCTGGAGATCAGATGTAATAGTGGGAGATCTCCAGCCATAACTTGGAGGTTGGCAACCCTACTTCACCTGGAGGTTGGCAACCTGGGGGGGGGGGAAGGAATGAGCCTCCCTGCTAGAAGTTGTTTTTAATATCATTTCCCCTGGTCCCAGATCCTTGTGCAAAGTGAAATCCAGGCAGGGGTGCAGGTCAAAGCCCATTTAAACAGCAGGGCTGAACTGATGGTTATAAAGAGAGGGGAGCCCTCTGCATCCTCAGAAGACGGGGTTACCTTTTGCTTCTTCTCCTCCTTCTGGGCTCGAATGTTGGCTCTTTGCTCCTCCATCCATATCTCTTTGTATTTGTGCTGGAGAAGGTCGAAGAAGGGGGTGGAGGGCCTGTGAAAGATTTAGAAAGAAAAGATAAAAGCAAAGACAAGACTTCCGGGGTCAGACCAAGGGCTGCCTAGTTTGGCATTTCTTGCAGTCCCCCAGCAGAAAGAACTCTCCAGAAGCTCGCAAGCTGCCTCCGATTCTCCCTTCCCTGCTCCTGTCCTTTAGCAGTCCCCTAACATGAAGCTTTTCCTGGCAGAAGATGAGGAAAAGCTTCACTTGCTTAATTTCTGCCTGTAGTCAAGGCACCGGAGCAAAGACTGGGGAAAGTAGTAATCCTTAGGGTGGCCAATTCAGGGCTTGGAAATTCCTGGGGATTTGGAGGTAGGGTTTTGAGAGGGGCCCAGCTCTAATTCTGGGAGATCTCCAGGCGCCACCTGGAGGATGGCAACCCTACCTTATGCAGAAGATAAGAGACAGGCTGCTTAGAGATATTGAGATTCTGTTTTCCAAAAAACACCATCCTAAGCACTGGTGAGCATTGAGCTGCCATGGTCAGTTTGCAGGATCTCTGGATAGCCCATGGAATACCATCAGTGGACATCCTTAACCAGGAGGGTATGTGCACAAACTGGAGATCAGTTGTAACAGCAGGAGATCTCCAGCTAGCGGTGTGCTTTTTAACATGGTGATGAGACCTTTGGCCGACTTGCTTCATTCTTTAAGGAGCAGTTGATTGTGGTTTTGCTGAAAACTGCCTTTTCTCTTATTGTATCGCTTCCGAACATGTACTCATGGCTCATCCTGTGTATTTTTCCACTTGAGCTCTTCCCACACTCCATGACATGATTTGA
The DNA here is from genome assembly GCF_029931775.1 of Euleptes europaea. Lineage (NCBI taxonomy): Eukaryota > Metazoa > Chordata > Lepidosauria > Squamata > Sphaerodactylidae > Euleptes > Euleptes europaea. Next base: position 51,392,291 of record NC_079325.1, on the reverse strand, counting down.
TTACTAACCTCCAGGTTGTGGCTGGAGATTTCCTGCTATTAGAACTGATCTCCAGGTGACAGTGATCAGTTCCCCTGGAGAAAATGGCCTCATCGGCAATTGGACTCTATGGCATTGAAGTCCCGCCCCTCTCCAAGCCCCACCCTCCTCAGACCCCACCCCCCAAAATCTCCAGGTATTTCCCAACTCCAGGTATTTCCCAACCCACTGCTATTAACTACTACACCACGCTCACTCTCTTTCTGATATATTCTCTGAAGAAAATATATCACGGTGGTGGGAAGTGCTTCAAGTCGCAGCCGATTTATGGCGACCCCATAGAGTTTTCAAGGCAAGAGACATTAAGAGGTGGTTTGCTATTGCCTGCCTCTGCATAGCAACCCTGGACTTCCTTGGTGGTCTCCCATCCAAGTACTAACCAGGGCTGACCCTGCTTAGTTTCAAAGATCTGACAAAATCAGGCTAGCCTGCGCCATCCAGGGCAGGGCAAATACATTATACCCTTTGTGAAACAATAGGCATTTATGAGACTTGATGTTCTGGAGGACTCATAGCTCAGCTGTAGAGCACAGGCCACACATGAAGAGGATCCCATGTCCATTTCACGGCAAGTCCAAAGTCAAAGTTCTCACATAGCGGGGCTGGGAGAGATCCTAACCTGAGATCCTAACCTTAGCAGATGATCTCAAGCATCTACTGCTTGAGAGGGTCACTTTTCCGATCCCTCATTAGGACTTATGAAGTCAGCACTGACCAGCTTTTAAATGACACTCTTGCAGTCAAGTCCCCGCCCCAAAAATCCAGTGCCAGAGGCTACTTGATATGAATGCAGAGTTCCTGTTTTAACTTGGTTACTTTAGCCCCTGCCGTGACTTTTATTACTAATTATTGCACACCGCATGCCTCAGAGAAGCCTAATCTATGCCCATGTTTCCTAATGATGTTACGTGCACAACCTATTGCTATGCGCCCCGAGAGGCCATTCATATCAGAAGAGACATCTTTCCTCTAGACTTGGAGGGGGGTGCTATAGATCACAGGGCTGCTGAGGTCAGTCTCTTTAATGTGTTTACTTCCAAGGCAGCCTTCTGAGACTCAGCGCATCTCTGAGGTGGGACCAGCCCTCTAGGGTTGCCAGCTCCAGTCTGGAAAAGTCCTGGAGATTTGGGGGCGGCGTCTGGAGAGAATGAAGAGCTCAGCGTGAATGTAATTTTCACAGATTCTGCTTTCCGAAGCTGCCATCTCCACCAAGGGAACTGATCTCTGTAATCTGGAGAGCAGATGAAATCCCAGGAGAACTCCAGCACCCACCTGGAGGTTGGCAACACTACCGCTGGGCAGGATTGGGGTTGGGGGGGGCAGTAGGGTTGCCAGGTCCCTCTTCACTACTGGCTGGAGGTTTTTGTGGCGGAGCCTGAGGAGGGTGGGGTTGGGGGAGGGGAGGGACTTCAATGCCGTAGAGTCCAATGGCCAAAGCGGCCATTTTCTCCAGGTGAACTGATCTCTATTGGCTGGAGATCAGTTCTAATAGCGGGAGATCTTCAGCTAGTACCTGGAGGTAGTTTAATATGATGCACAACAGTAGGCTCAATTAATATCAAACAATATCAAATGTATTCTCAACAAGCCACAAACAAGGACTATGCAAACAAACAACAGTGCTGAACAATAATAGTGTACTATATACAATATTTACAAAGAATAGTCACCACCAGATAAGTCCATCAAGCTATCCAGCTTATAGGTACTTGTATTGTCCGTAGACTCAAAGTTGAGCACCCGGCTTCTTCTGTTTCTTGAAATTCATGTATGGCATTACACCCATCTTCTTCTTCTTAATTATTGTTTTCACGACTAAAGTCATAAGCAGTGAGCCATCGCACACTAACAGGGAAGCCTAAGGCACAGAGTGGTAAGCTGCAGAACTGCAGTCCAAGCTCTGCTCACAACCTGAGTTTGATCCCGACGGAAGTCAGATTCAGGTAGCCGGCTCAAGGTTGACTTAGCCTTCCATCCTTCCGAGGTCTTCCAAAGCAGCCATTTTCTCCAGGGAAGCTTGCTGGGGGTAAAGTGTAGACGACTGGGGAAGGCACTGGCAAACCACCCTGTAAACATAGTCTGCCTAGTAAACGTTGGGATGTGACATCATCCCATGGGTCAGGAATGACCCGGTCCTTTACCTTTTTAAGGTTTACTATATGAGTTAACAATGCGATTTTAATATACCTGGCTTAGGTCCCTCCCCTCCACAAACCTTACCCCCCCCCGGCTCCATCCCAAAATCTCCAGGAATTTGCCAACCCAGAATTGGCAACCCTACACCTGTCCCTAGCGGGTACACCTGAAGATCCTACTGGAGTGGGAGTGAAACTGGTACCAGGGCTAGGAATAAAATGTTGCCCCTTCTGAACTATGTCCTGGGAGGGGCTGTGGCTCAGTGGTAGAGCGTCTGCTTGGCATGCAGAAGGTCCCAGGTTCAGTCCCTGGCATCTCCAGTTAAAGGGACTAGGCAGGTAGGTGATGTGAAAGACCTCCGCCTGAGACCCTGGAGAGCTGCTGCCAGTCTGAGTAGTAGACAATACTGAGTTTGATGGACCAAGGGTCTGATTCAGTATAAGGCAGCTTCATGTGTTCACGCCCCATGTTCCACCCTGTTTGCCTGGTCCCATAAATCCCAGTGGAGCCACTGAGAAGCAAACTGGCCCCTTATATGGGTATCTCTACCCCTTTCTCTACCTCTTTCTGTCCCAAGTTCCATTTCTCTTCCCTGACGGATGCTGGAACCTCACCAGACGGCTTTTGCTTCTCATGTCGCTTCTCCCTGAACCCTCTAACATTTATTTATGCGCGCTCTCAAAATCATTACTCACTCAACAGTTTTCTCTTCCTGTATTTTTAAACAAATTCTCCTGCTAAATTATCTTCAAGAGCCAGGAGGCACTTGACTGAAACGAGGGGGGGGGGGGCGGCTCGGCTGTTTCCCTCGCAAGCCAAACCTGCCACGGTTTTTTTTTTTAATGGGCCCCTTTGCTGCCAAATAAGTCTTTAAGAAAAGCATAATGAAGTATTCACAATATTAAAATCAAAACCGTGTAGGCCTTAAACGAGCTACAAACCAGGTAAATCTCTTCCAGTCAGTAGGAGCCTTCGGTGCTTTCGCGACGGATACCGGGAAGCCGGGCCTCCTCTAAAACGAAGGCACCGGGGAGGGAGACGCAGGGGAAATGATAATTATAATTTGCAAATGCGAGGCTGACACTTTTCGGGTGTACGCGTGTATAAATCCTGACAGCTGTGATTCGCCTGTTTGGCGAAATAGTTCTCTGCCGAGACGAGAACAGGCTGTTCTTATGATGGCCCATCATCATATCCCCACAGCTCATTAAAACTTTTTTTTTTAATATGTAGGATGAAACTTCCCAGGGAAGCGAGGAAGCGTCAGAACCTTCCGAGGGGTTTTAAGTACACGCCGGTTGAAAGGCGGTGTAGGGGGAGAGCCCAGGGTCTGACAAACTGGGTTTTTAAGTTCCGCCTCCCCGCTCGCAGCGGGGCAAAATAATTGGTCATCAGTGACTACTAATTTGGTGGAGTAGCCAGAGGCGGTGGGTTTTTTCTCTTCCCGGAAAAAATCAATGACAGCGCCAGGGCCTGTTCAGCTCAAGACGGAGTTTCACCTTTTTAGATGTTGACGATCCTTTCACCGGAGACAGCTATTTTGTTAAAATTAAAATCTATGCACGGCGCCAACCTGTGAGCCAGCCGCCAGAGACAAAGTGGCATCTCTGCACTCCGGGGCCGTGTGTCAGTTTCCTCTGAAAAGTTTCCGCCTGGAAAACTTTACGTCGGGGCTTACAAAATGTCAAGCACACACTGCTACTTTAGGCATTCAGGTAGGGTTGCCAGGTGCCTCTTTGCCACTGGCAGGAGGTTTTTGGGGAAGAGCCTGAGGTGGGCGGGGTTTGGGGAGGGGAGGGACTTCAATGCCATAGAGTCCAATGGCCAAAGCGGCCAATTTCTCCAGGTGAACTGATCTCTATCGGCTGGAGATCGGTTGTAATAGCAGGAGAACTCCAGCTAGTACCTGGAGGTTGGCAACCCTACATTCAGCCGATTCCACACCTTGGAAAGAAAGCTGATTGTAGGATCCATCTGAAAAGGAAAAGAGACAGCAGAGATGGGGGGGATGGGTGAGGCTAAAATGATGTCATTGCTGCACACTAGGGTTGCCACCCTTCTAGGGTTGCCAACCTCCAGGTACTAGCTGGAGATCTGCTATTACAACTGATCTCCAGCCGATAGAGATCAGTTCACCTGGAGAAAATGGCCACTTTGGTAATTGGACTCTATGGTATTGAAGTCCCACCCCTTCTTATACCCCGGCTATCTCAGGCTCTGCCCAAAAAACCTCCTGCCGCTGTTGAAGAGGGACCTGGCAACCCTACACCCTCCAGGTGGGGCCTGGAGATCGCCCACTATTACAGCTAGTGTGGTATAGTGGTTAAGAGCAGGGGACTCTAATCTAGAGAGTCAAGTTTGATTTGCTGCCCCTCCACATGAGCGGCGGACTCTAATCTGGAGAAACGGGTTGTTTTCCCACTCCTCCACAAGAAGCCTGTTGGGTAACCTTGGGCTAGTCACAGTTCTCTCTGAACTCTCTCAGCGCCATCTGTCTCACAAGGTGCCTGTTGTGGGGAGGGGGAACGGAAGGGGACCGTAAGCTGCTTTAAGACTCGTTAAGGTAGAGAAAAGTGGGGTATAAAAACCAGCTCTTCTTCTTCTATTACAATTGATTTCCAGAAAACCGAGATCAGTTCTCCTGGACAAAATGGCTGCTTTGGAGGGTAGATTCTATGGTAGGCTGTCAAACATATGGCCCGTGGGCCAGATCCGGCCCCTTGAGAGCTCTTATTTGGCCCACGAGCCAGCCATCCCCCCCGCTCCTGATCTGGGCTGGTGAGTCCTCTGTGGTGTTGCCAGCCGAGACAGCCGCACCCCCTCCCCAGCTCCTGAGATGTCAATGGTCAAATAAATAAAAGAAAATACTGTAAGAGTGTTATTGTTTTAAACATGATTGCATTTAAAGTTAAAAAATAAAGTAAAAAATAATACCATTAATTGGCTTTGCCTGTGTCTTCTATAAAGTTTGTATCTCCGGTACCTGGCATTAAATTTTATGGTACACATGGCCCGGCCTGACCAAGTGACATTTATGTCATATCCTGCTTTGTGGCAAATGAGTTTGAGCAAATGTTCTATGGCATTGTACCCTGCTGAGGTCCCTCCCCAAACCCCACCCTCCTCAGGCTCCACCCCCAAAAATCTCCAGGTATTTCCCAACCCAGAGCTAGCAATGCTACTACATGCCAAAGATGCAATGGCAGGGACAAGGGGTAGGGTTGCCAGTTCTGGGTTGGGAATTACCTGGAGATTTTGGGGGTAGAGCCTGAGGAGTGCAGGGTTTGGGGAGGAAAGGGACTTCAATGCCATAGAGACCAATGGCCAAAGTGGCCATTTTCTCCAGGGGAACTGATCTCTACCATCTGGAGAGCAGTTGTAATAGCAGGAGATCTCCCGCTAGTACTTGAAAGTTGGCAACCCTAGCTTACAATCAGCTTCCCTTCCCCTCCCCACAACAGACACCCTGTGAGGTAGGTGGGGCTGAGAGAGCTCTAAGAGAGCTGTGACTAGCCCAAGGTCACCCAGCTGGCTTCTTGTGAAGGAGTGGGGAATCAAACCACTGCATCACGCTATACTACACTTGGCTTGCCAGTGGATCGGGCTTCCAGCTCTGGGTTGGGGAACACCTGGAGATTTGAAGGGTGGAGCGTGGTGAAGATGGGGTTTTGGGAGGGGAGGGACGTCAGTAGGATACAATGCAATAGAGTCTACCCTCCAAAGGAGCCACCTGTGCGTTGGCAACTCTACCTGTGGCAGGTGCCACTCAGAGTCTCTGAGGGCAACAGGGAAGTGTTTCATTCACTTTGCCAGAAACACTAAGATATAGTCCAGAATTTTGCTCTGTTTTAAGTCAGATTTTAAAAATTTGTGCACTGGATTCCATGGGTCTTTCCCACGGACAGTGGTGGTTTCCCCTGGCACAGGGCAGCTTCCACTGAATTCCTCCCAGAACAGGAAGGAGGAGGAGGAGGAGAAGGAGAAGATCTAAATGGTTCTATGTTTGCTGGAAGAAGAAGAAGAGTTGGTTTTTATATGCCGACTTTCTCTACCACTTAAGGAAGAATCTAACCGGCTTACAATCACCTTCCCTTCCCCTCCCCACAACAGACATCCTGTGAGGTAGGTGGGGCTGAGAGAGCTGTGACTAGCCCAAGGTCATCCAGCTGGCTTCATGTGTAGGAGTGGGGAAACCAACCCAGTTCACCAGATTAGCTTCCACCTATCATGTGGTGGAGTGGGGAATCAAGCCTGGCTCTCCAGATCAGAGTCCACTGCTCCAAACCACTGCTCTTAACCGCTATACCATACTGGCTCTCACAGAAGTGCAAGTGCCCCCTTCAACAGAATGGATATTCCGGATACCACCCAGTGAGTGCAAATTATATAAGTGAGCATACAATGGATCCATCGAAAAGATTTCTATTCCACCACTCAGCCCCAAACATTTCAGAAGCAGCCAAGTGGTTATATTTTAAATGGTTTGTCCATTCAGGTTTCTCAAATATTTCCTATGGGTTGGTTTCTTGTCACCGTTTGATTCTCCCCCCCATTTTTTTTCTTTTAGCATTTCAATAATTTTATCTGTAAACTACCTTGGCCATTATGTCAGTATAAGGGCAGTGGAGAATAAATGTCATAAGCAGAAATCCCAAACAGATTATTGGAGAGTAGCTACATCCCTGTCAGCTGCCGAGGTGTAAATTGTTTTGGGTCATAGCCTTGTGGGGTACATATGCTTTTGGTTTTTTAAATTTTGAAAGTGGGTAACTGCATGTCCTGTATTGCCGGCACTGCAAATATATATTGCAGAATACTGTCGAAGGCTTTCACAGTCAGAGTTCATTGGTTCTTGTAGGTTATCCGAGCTGTGTGACCGTGGTCTTGGTATTTTCTTTCCTGGCGTTTCGCCAGCAGCTGTGGCAGGCATCTTCAGAGGAGTAACACTGAAGGACACACTGTCCTTCAGTGTTACTCCTCTGAAGATGCCTGCCACACCTGCTGGCGAAACGCCAGGAAAGAAAATACCAAGACCACGGTCACACAGCTTGGATAACCTACAAGAACCAATATATTGCAGAGGTTACAGGATAGCAACTACAACCAGTGTTTCTGAAAATAAACAGCAGTTTTGTAATTTCATCTCAAATATCTCTAAGATTGGACTTAAAAAGAACTCCCACCATGGTGAGATTACACCCAATGAAATCCAAGGCCTGCTCCATACACATGTTAAAACCAGGTGGTGGAATGGACTCTCGGCCATTTATGTAGGATCAATTTTGATGCTCGCTTAAAGCTCTTTTCTTCAATGCAACCTTTAAAATGCCTATTCACGGTACCGACGCAAAAGGAGAAATTCTACCCCCACTCGCCTGCTCCTTCGTTCAATCCATTGGCCACTGCCGTTTGCATAGCTAACACGCAGCTGTGATTTTGCATGCTTCCTTGATGTGATTCTTCGAGGCAGGGGCGGAGCAAACACAAAAGGTCCTGTTAAAGGGACTTAAGAAATGTGAAGCAGGTATGTGCTGGCTTCGCAGTCACTTCCTGAATGACGGTTCAGTGCGAAAAACTAAAAAAAAAAATATGCGGGGCACTTCGGCCTGGAACGCGCTGCTAATTACCAAGCATAAATGGCCTGTGACTTCAGCCTGGAAGTAGAGAATTGCATTTTTGAATGCTCCTCTAAATCACAAACTCATTGCAACTGGAAAATCAGCACAGCATGAAAAGGGACTCAGCTGTAACCTACCTGATATACTAGTTTTCTATTTGCAGGGGAGGGGTTTTGTTTGCTTGTTTTTTAACAATGGAAAGCATTTAAAAGTAGAACCCCTCCACACATACACACCCCTGCCGTATGAAGAGGTACACTTCATCAGACCATCTCATTCTGCTACTTACGAAGATCCAGCCTTGGGCTAGTTGATACTGTCAGTGATGTCAAGTGGATAAACTATTCCTGACTACAGATGAAGCATTTTTTAACGCTCCCCTCCCCAAATTCTTCCCGCTCCAGGTTCCACCCCCAAATCTCCAGGAATTTCTGAGCCTGGAGTTGGCAACCCTAATGATCTCCCATATAGCAACAGGGGGAGCCTTGCACACAGAAAAACATGCCAGGGAGAAGGTGTCTCTCCAACATGTTTATTTTGTGTATGCAGTTCTAAATGGAAGATGCAATCAGATTAGGCTTGCCGATTCCAGGCTGGGAAATTCCTGGCGATTTAGCAACCTAAAATTCCCAACTGTTATTTACAATAAACAAGCATCTAGTCCCTATGGTCATAAAGCTAGCATGGAAAGTGTAGGGGCAATGCTCGTTATAACACAGGTAGGGTTGGCAATTCCGGGTTGGAAAATTCCTGCAGATGAGCCTGAGGAAGACAGAGTTTGGGGAGGGGATGGACCTCAGTGGGGTATGGTGTCATAGAGTCCATCCTCCGAAGCGGCTATTTTCTCCAGGGAAACGGATCTCTAGTCCGCAGATCAGTTGTAATTCCAGGTCAGTTGTACTTCTTCTTTGGGGTTGTAATCAGTTGTAATTCCAGATCAGTTGTAATTCTTCTTTGGGGTTGCCAACCTCCAGGCTAAGCCTGGCATTCGCCAGGCTTAGCCTGGAGGTTGGCAACCTCAAAGAAGCAATCCCTTGTACATAGCATGAAGTGGTATGTCCCAAGAATGGCTTCACCATCTGATTCTGCAGGATTTATAAACTATCCCTGAAAGGGAGTCCTCAGAAACAGGCCCTCTCATTCTGGCCACCATATGCTCTGGCTGTTTCTCTTTAAACAGAGGCAGGTGACCCATTTTCTGGCTCCCTTTCACATTTTGTTAGCTTGAAATGCTAGCATTGTCATTCTTCGGGGTTCCTCTGATTTCAGAAGGTTAAAACCATGATAGTCACATCTTCCTTCTCCCCCGAATGATCTTTACATGTCTTTTTTTACTTTTGCTCTCTCTATTTTTTTTTGTGGTATCTGATTTTGCTTTACTTTGAGAGCCAGCATGGTGTAGTGGTTAAGAGCGGTGGTTTGGAGCGGTGGACTCTAATCTGGAGAAACGGGTTTGATTCCTCACTCCTACACATGAGCGGCAGACACTAATCTGGTGAACCGGGTTGGTTTCCCCACTCCTACACATGAAGCCTGCTGGGTGACCTTGGGCTAGTCACAGCTCTCTTAGAGCTCTCTCAGCCCCACCTACCTCACAGGGTGCCTGCTGTGGGGAGGGGAAGGGAAGGAGATTGTAAGCCGGTTTGATTCTTCCTTAAGTGGTAGAGAAAGTCGGCATATAAAAACCAACTCTTCTTCTTCGGGGGGGGGGGGAGGAATCAGCTGAAAACCTTCAGGATAGGTTTGAAGACCTGCCTTTTCCAGAAGGCCTTTCAATTAGAACTATAGGAATGGTATGTCTGCTGAATGAATAAACACAATTTCAGATTTTTTTCCCCGGCAAATCGGGGGGGGGGGCTGAAGAAACACCTCCTCTATCCCCAGGTGGCCCCATTATGCAGATTTTTGGATCAGCACTATGGGGCCATCTTGGGAATAGATGTAAACTTTTTCTATCATTTTGCAATTACCAAACAGCAATTTAGAGAAGGGTAGGGAAAGGAGGAAGTGAAAGAGGTGGGGAGGGCATCTCCAGACAATACTGGAAGAGGTTTTTAGGGCTCCAAAGTCCACAGTGTGGCATTTGTTGGGGTTTAGATGTTTCCCTGGGCATAGGTTTCGGCATTGGCCCTCCAGATGGTGTTGGTGCATTGCATTCTAGTAGGGTTGCCAGGTCCCTCTTCACTATCGGCGGGAGGTTTTGGGGGCAGAGCATGAGGAGGGAGGGGTTTGGGGAAGGGAGGGACTTCAATGCCAGAGAGTCCAATTGCCAAAGCGGCCATTTTCTCCGGGTGAACTGATCTCTATCAGCTGGAGACGTCCAGCTAGTACCTGCAAGTGGGCAACCCTACATTCTAGTGATGCCAGCCCTACTTTCTCCCCTTTCACTGGCTTTCTCCCAAACTTGAATCTGAGTCCAGAGATGTTTGCAGAGGTGGGGAGGATCCAACAGATGGTAGCCAGGTCAAACTTCTCACACAAGAAGCTGAAATCAGCTTTCCCCCCCTTAAACTTGTCTATCACACGGACAACAAATGTACCATGGTGAGATTACACCCAATGGCCATACAGAGCTACCAGCTCCATCTTTCCAAAATCATAATGGATGAACAGTACCTGGTAGAGTTGCCAGGTCCCCCTTTGCCACCGGCGGGAGGTTTTGGGGGTGGAGCCTGAGGAGGGCGGGGTTTGGGGAGGGACTCCAATGCCATAGAGTCCAATTGCCAAAGCTGCCATATTCTCCAGGGGAACTGGTATCTATTGGCTGGAGATCAGTTGGAATAGCAGCTAGTATCTGGAGGTTGGCAACCCTAGGCTGAAACCAGCTTTCCCCCCTTAAACTTGTCTATCACACGGACAACAAGCGTACCATGGTGAGATTACACCCCATGGCCGTGCAGAGCTACCAGCTCCATCTTTCCAAAACCATAATGGATGGACAGTCCCTGCCAAAATCTCTGCCCCTAATTTGTCTCTCTCTGCAGCTCAGCAGTGACCAGAGACATGCTCACAGATTCGGCCCTTTGCTTATGCAGCAGGTGCAGCCCGGCCCCCCTCCCAACCTTGCCTCTCTCGCTAGCCTTAATTGTTTCCCTTTGGGTAACCAACCTGTCTGGTCTAACAAGGACAGCAGAGGCAGGAGAAGAGCAAGGTAATTGAAGCACTTAGCCACTCTCCAAAGCCCCGGCCCTTGCACCTAATTAGGAAAGAGGGCCGCTGGGCATTTGGTTATCTTTTTTAATTGTTTGCAGCCTGGCGAGCATGAAAGCTAATGGCAGGAGAGGGAACGTGGATGCGGAGGAGACAGGGAGCCTTCCCCCCCCCCACAAGTCAAGTTATCAATGGCCATTTGCAATTTGTTAGTGTTTTGCAGGAGAGGTGGATTCAATTAGCATCGCAGGGGCCTTTGGCGTCTGTGGCCCTGGAGAACAAGGAGGCGGACGGTCTCCCTTTCCTTCAGACGCTCGCAAAACGTATGGCCACATAACGTGTTGGGCCCCATACAGCTTTACAGATTGTACTCTAAATAGACCCTGGCAATAAAGCTGCGGAGGGGCCTTGAGGTTCATTTAAAAAAAATGATCTCCATTTGTCCTCATTTTCCCTTTTGCGGGGAAAGGAAATAATAAGCAAAAAAGAAAACAAAAAAATCATCTGGGTAGAAAATATGTGGGGATCATTTTTTCCTGGAGTTTGAATGCCAGCAGAACTCTTCAGCCAAATCAATGGCTGGGCTGTTTGTGTGTGTGTGCGTGCGTACATGAATTTTTAAAAAAACTCACTGAATTAAATTTTTTAAATGCCTTTTTGCCCACAAAAAGGGTCTGTGCAGATTCTTGCAAACAGCCACTGCTGGTGCGAATGACCCCAGATTTCCATAAGCTTTAACCACCCTCCTTGTAATTGGAAGGGGGACAAGCAATATAAATTACTTCGCCATGGGCAGCCAATAAGGAAAATGTTTTTTTCTAAGCGACGGAAGATCTGTTATTTGGCTCAGAGGGCTCGTACACCCAGAAGCCGTCAGAAGAATAAATTCTGCTGTAAACAGAACGCTTAAAAAGATTTATCAGATGTTCATAGCTGTGCTTAGGAGTGCGGGCCGTTACGGACGCCTTCGCATTTGCTTTGCTTAGGCTACAAAAGCCACATATTTTACACCAGGGTGGGAATAGCGAGCACGCGGAACCACTGACTGGAAGGGCCGCTGCTGTCCTGGTTCTGTCCCTGGAGTCTCTAGCGAGATCTTCTCAAAGGACAGGGCTGGGAAAAGCCTTGATGCTGAAGCTTGAAAGGCGTGGTACTCAGCCCCCAGCTCATGGAGAGCCACTGTCGCAAATACCATCAACCAAAAGAGTCACGTTTACACCAAATCAAATCACATTTACTTCCATCCCTGGTAGGGTGGCCAAGCTCCAGGTACTAGCTGGAGATCTCCTGCTATTACAACAGAGCCAGCTTGGCGTAGTGGTTAGGAGCGGTGGTCTGGAGCAGTGAAATCTGACCTGAAGAACCGGGTTTGATTCCCCACTCCTCCACATGAGCAGCGGAGGCTAATCTGGTGAACTGGATTTCTTTCCCTCTCCTACACACGAAGCCAGCTGGGTGACCTTGGGCGAGGCACACTCTCTCAGCCCCACCTACCTTGCAGGGTGTCTGTTGTGGGGAGGGGAAGGTGATTGTAAGCCGGTTTGATTCTCCCTTAAGTGGTAGAGAAAGTTGGCATATAAAAAACCAACTCTTCTTCTTCTTCTTCTTCTTCATCTCCAGCCGATAGAGATCAGTTCATAGGGTTGCCAACCTCCAGGTACTAGCTGGAGATCTCCTGCTATTACAGCTGATCTCCAGCCGATAGAGATCAGTTCCCCTGGAGAAAATGGCCGCTTTGGCAATTGGACCCTATGACACTGAAGTCCCTCCCCTCCCCAAACCCCGTCCTCCTGCAGAATATGCAGTATATGGCAGCTCCATACATTCTTGCGGGGATGTGAATCTGACAGATGTCCTTAATTTAATATCCCTGTCAAGGGGCCCCATAGCATTCAGCAACAAGGTGGATGGTGGTAGAAAGTCTCCTGTTCCACTCCTGCAAATAGTTCTTCAGGATTCTAGGTGACCATTCTCTCTAGTATCAGAGGAGCATGCCTATTATATTAGGTGCTTTGGAACACAGGCAGGATGGTGCTGCTGCAGTCGTCTTGTTTGTGGCTTCCTGGAGGCACCTGGTTGGCCACTGTGGGAACAGACTGCTGGACGTGATGGGCCCGGGTCTGATCCAGCAGGGCCTTTCTTATGTTCTTACGTTCATCCTGCCAGAAGGAGTGCATTATTAGGTGGGTGAACATTTTAGAGCTCTTTGGACTTACTTGGGGGCATGGACTGTAACTATTACAGAGCCAGTCTGATAAAATGCTGCTTCTGGAAGCTTAACAGCCTTCAGCGAGGCTGAGCAACCACATAAATCATGCTTCTTCTTTTTTTACATTTTAGTCAAAGGTACACATATGAAGCTAGCTGCCTTCTACAGAATCAGACACTTGGTTCATCAAGATCTGTATTGTCGACTCAGACTGGCAGTGGCTCTCCAGGGTCTCAGGTAACTGTCTTTCATATTACCTGATCCTCTTTACTGGAGATGCCAGGGATTGAACCTAGGACCTTCTGCTTTCAAAGCAAAGACTCTTCCACTGAGCCACAGCCCCTCCCTATGAGTCCAGTGGGGTTTGCCTCCGAGTAAATATGCACGGGATTTCATATTACTCATATGAATTCAAATCAACTAAATCTGTATATATTTAAAAAGATGAATAACAGGAGTGTGTTGGAAGAGAAAAAAAATGCCTTCTAGTTCTTCCTGTTTCAGCATGCCCCGTCTTCGAGGAGGCATCCCCTCCAGTTTGAGAGCGAAGGGGGGGAATGCCTCTTCCGAGACAGGCCTGCCATCTGCAGTTTTGGAAAGCCATTAAAAATAATTAACAATTTAAAAAAAGAGCCGCTGCCCATTTAGTCAAGGGCATCTTTTACAAGTGATCAAAAGGCTTTTAAATCTTTCTTTTTTTAAAATCTGGCCAAGCAAGCGGTGGAGCCTACTTGCGAGGGAGAGCAGCCGACCAGACGCAAGGAAGCATGTGGTGGAAATGTCGGTTGCGGAGCAGAGGGCAACCTCTCCCTTGCAAATTCGGGCCTGCGCAAGGCAGTGCTTGTAAAGATGGGAAGCTGGAGCATGGATCGGAGAGCTCTGATTGGAGGATGCCCCATGGGGGCGGCCAGGGACCCTCGCACATCCTCGTTAGCGCTGACCTTGGCATGAGCGCCGGCTGCTGATGAATAGGCTGCGGTCCCGGACAAGGCTCTGGGGAGTGGCCATATTATCTATTATTGTCCCATCAGCGCCTTCCCTGACCCCTCCCAGCTCGGAACACCGCAGGCAGCAGGGAGGGAATAAATCTATGTCTGAGATGAAGAGGAAGGGAAGGAAAAAGGGGAGATGAAAAATGTCCTTTTTATGACTCTTGCAACAAAAGCCGGCCACGTGGTTTGCAGGGAACAAGTTCCTGGGGAAGGGAGACGCAGGCCAGGATGAGCGAGGGAAGAAATCAGGGCAGAGCCTCTGCGTGCAGAAATCCTCTTGACATAAAGTGGTGGGTGACCTTCCAAGGTAAACAATGCGTCACGCAGGCAGCCGCCCTGGGACTCTTAGAGTGCTCCAGCATCCCTACTGCAAGGAAGCAGCCCTGCAAAGCTGGGAAGCAGAAGAAGAAGAGTTGGTTTTTATATGCCGACTTTCTCTACCACTTAAGGAAGAATCAAACCGGCTTACAATCACCTTCCCTTCCCCTCCCCACAACAGACACCCTGCGAGGTAGGTGGGGCTGAGAGAGCTCTAGGAGAGCTGTGACTAGCTCAAGGTCACCCAGCTGGCTTCGTGTGGAGGAGTGGGGAAACCAACCCGGTTCACCAGATTAGCCTCTGCCGTTCATGTGGAGGAGTGGGGAATCAAAGCCGACTCTCCAGATCAGAGTCCACCGTTCCAAACCACTGTTCTTAACCACTACACCACGCTGGCTCCCCAAAAAAGCTACTACTGGCATCCCAAAAATGATTCCTTGCTCCTGGAGGGTAACCCTCTAGGGTTGCCATCCTCCAAGTGAGCCTGCCATCCTCCCTAAATTACATACACTGATCTCCAGATGGCAGAAATCAGTTCCCCTGGTGGAAAGGGCAGCTTCGGAGAGGAGACTCTATGGCAGAGGTCTATGGCCTGCTGGACGGATCATGCCCCTTGAGAGCTTTTATCCGGCCTGCAAGCCAGCTGAGGCAGCCCCCCCCCCCACTCTCGATCTGGGCTGGTGAGGCATGGCCCGGCCCGACCAAGTGGCACTTATGTCATATCCTGCCCTTGTAACAATTCAGTTCAACACCCCTGCTCTATGGCATTATGTCTCCACCAAGCTCCCTCCCCTCCCCAAACTCTGCCCTTCCCAGGCACTGTCCCTAAATCTCCAGGAATTTTCCAAGCCAGAGTTGGCAACCCTAAACCCCACCTTGGGTTCCAGGAGGCCTAGGAGAAAGGCGGGTGTATAAATATTTTGAATAAATCAACCCAGACACACATCACTTCAGCAGTGAGCCTGCTATGCACTGAACACCACTTATGCACACCTGGATTTGCCTAGTGTAGACTAGGTGGCCGTGAATCATGATGCTGCCTTCTCCCTTTTTTTTCAGAGCTGTCCAAGGTGATGATTGCCTGTTTTTGGCATCCATCGCAAAGTTGCCCCTCCCTTTGTGAGCAGGGCTGTGCACAGCACTGATTGGCCAGTCCCAGTGTCTACTGCAAAGCCCGTTCCCACCCTTCTTTGACTAGAAGGTAAAGTGTTTAAATACCATCTTAAAACTACAAGGGGAGAAAAAGCTTCTAAGTTTATCTCACCCGGGCATAGTAGGCATCCCGGCCTTTCAGATCTGGGGTATACTAAGATGTTGCTTATAGATGAAATTCCACAGGTTACAGCAGGAATGGCAGCGGCCTGTAGAATCCGCTGGTATGCCAATAATTTTAATGGGTAGTATAAATAGTTTATAATAATTGTACGAATAACTATTTTACAATTTGTATAAACCTGTGGGTAGAGTGTAATACTTTCAGTGGTAAATTGTGAAGAGCTGTGCTGGTCTACGACTGTTTTAATAAAGATTGGAATGGGGGGAAAGCCCTGAACAAAGTTTGTTTGGATAGACGTGCCAGCGCGTGAAGAAAGGAACAACAAGGCCATTGAACAGCAAGGCTGTGCTGTGTGTGGGGTGCGAACGAGCAGCTCGGGGCCCAATCCGAAAGCCACATGTGCATCTTTACAGCAGCAAAGGTAGAGTTGGGTGGCAGGGGACGGTGGCAGGCTTCACTTAGCAGCCCAAACCCCCATCTGTCTTCACCCGGGGCGGTGAAAGCAGGCTAGGAGCAAGCTTCTCTTCTCCTCCTGTAGGTCGCTGTTTGGGGGGCCTGTTTGCCCTATACCCCCTCATTGCCTCAACGCTTGACCACAAGCAGAAGCTGCTGTCTGCTCCCAAGTCAAGAGGCTCTGCGTTCCAGGCAGGTTGGTGCCCTGGCATTTCTTAATTAAGAACTGGGGGTATATGTGTATGTGCAGGGGAACATCTAAGAACATACAAAACTGCCTGAAGAAGAAGAGTTGGTTTTTATATGCCAACTTTCTCTGCCACTTAAGGAAGAATCAAACCAGCTTATAATCACCTTACCTTCCCCTCCCCACAACAGACACCCTGTGAGGTAGGTGGGGCTGAGAGAGTGTGACTAGCCCAAGGTCACCCAGTTGGCTTCATGTGTAGGAGGGGGGAAACAAATCCAGTTCACCAGATTAGCATCCGCTGCTCATGTGGAGGAGTGGGGAAGCGAACCTGGTTCTCCAGATTAGAGTCCACTACTCCAAACCACCACTCTTAACCACTACACCATGCTGGCTCTCAGTCAGATAACTGATCTGCCTGGCTCACTAGTGTCTACTCTGACTGGCAGCAGCTCTCCGGGGCCTGAAGGCCAAGCGAGGAGATGTATCCATGGATCTCTGGGGCATCAGTTTTATTGCCATGGATCGGAGGATGGGGTGTTATTTGGACAGGGCCATGACCAGAATTGCCAGGTTGGGAAATTCCTGGAGATTTGGGGGTGGATCCTGAGGAGGCCAGAGTTTGGGGAGGGGAGGGGCCTTGGCGGGGTATAATACCATAGAGTCCATCCTCTAAAGCAGCCATTTCCTCCAGGAGAATTGATCCCTGTGGTCTGCAGATCAGTTGTAAATCCTGGAGATCTCCAGGCCTCACCTGGAGGTTGGGAACCCTGGCCATGACATGGGGGTTAGCCATTCCTCCAAGCAGTTTCCCCTAACCTCAGCTGTCCCGCTGGGTACACCATTTGAGGAAATACCTATATATTGCTTATATATATTTCCCCCGATGGGGCAAACAGTAAGTCTGGGGGCCATTTAGGGTCAGGAAAACTGATTGGGGATCGTTAACCCCCCTTCCCCTAGGCTGCAGACTTAAACAGGGGCCCCCCATTGCCAGTTATCAACTGAAAGCAGTCAACAGAAGTTCCAGTCGTGCCTTGCCCCCAGGCCAAAAATGATCACCTGCTACCTCCCAGTCTTCAACTGGCAGTGCCAAGGATTACATCCATGGGTGCTACAGTCATATTCTAAACATAATTGTCCGAACAGATATGTGTATACAGAGAGGGTCTCTTTCATCAAGTCAGACAATTGGCCCTTTTAGCTCAGTATTGTGAATGCTGATTGGGAGGAGCTCTCCAGAATTTCAGAAAGAGAAAAGTCTTTTCCAGCACTTGCCTATTATAGAAGAAGGAGAAGAGTTGGTTTTTATATGCCGATGTTCTTTACCTTTTAAGGAGAATCAAACTGGCTTACAATCTCCTTGCCTTCCTCTCCCCACAACAGACACCTTGTGAGGTAAGTGAGGCTAAGAGAGTTCTGAGAGAACTGTGACCAGCCCAAGGTCACCCAGCAGGCTTCATGTGGAGGAATGGGGAATCAAACCTGATTCACCAGATTAGAGTCCACCGCTCACGTGGAGGAGTGGGGAAGCAAACCTGGTTCTCTAGATTACAGTCCTCCACTCTTAACCACTACACCACGTTGGGTTTGTTCTTGGGATCTTCTGGCCCATAGGCAGGAGGAGCCCGTATGCATTCACAAGAACCAAGCCTCACCCCTCCCGTGCACTCAGGTCTCCGTCTCTCCCTCATTCCCCTTGCAAACATGTCTGCATTCCTGAAACCGATGATAACTTGTGCATAGCACTGAAGATCTCTCTGCTTCTGCTGGGGACGCTCATCTTGGTTTTGCGTCTGGTCCATTAAACTGAGAGACGCTGGAGGGCTGCTGCCAGTCTGACCTTGACGGACCAAGAGTCTGATTCAGTAAAAGGCAGCTTTATGTGTTCAAAAAACCCCTACAAAACCTGTTTGGCTTAGAAGCACTAACAGGACAAAAGAAATACAGGCTATGTACACGTTCTGGGAGGGGATGCTTCTCTCCCACCATGTTCAGATATCTTAAATTGTTGCCTGTTTCTAGCCTAAAGTTGCGCTGCTTTGCAATTTGGAGTATGGGAAAGACATGAGGAAGCACGAAAATGTGACCCCTCCTGTGATTTCAAAATTCTAGTGTGTGTAACTATCCCAGCAACACCTGCCTAGCATGGAAACAGAGGAACCTGCAGTTTCCCAAGACTGCCTGCAAGCTGCATCTCTGATGCCTGAGTCCTGCTACATGACTGTAAATTGACCGAAACCTCTGCAGGGATGGCAAGTCCTTCTGCACAGCCTCAGAGGCAGCGTGTTCCTTGGTTAGCTTGCACAGTGGGCATGTGAACAGAGTCCTTGCTGAACTTTTGAGAAGAGGAGAGTAAGGTTGTCAGCCTCCAGGTGGGGGCTGGAGACCTCCCAGAATTACAGTTGATCTCCATACCACATGGATAGCTTATTTATTTATTATTTATTCATTTAAAATGTTTATTCCACTTCTTCTGGAGAAAATGGCTGCTTTGGAAGATGGGCTATATGTAGGGTTGCCAGCTCCAGGTTGGGAAATGCCAGGAGATTTTGTGGGTGGAGTCTGAGGAGGGCAGGGGGAAATGGCTGCTTTGGAGGGTGGACAAGGACATAGATATCCGTAACATTATACCCCACTAAGGTCCCAGCCCTCCCAAAGCCCTGCCTACAGGAAGTGCCCAACCAGGAGTTGGCAACCCTTTCTATAGATGAGGTGTCAATGCATAATGTTCATCACATCTGTTTAAGCACCAAATATGGGTGAATTAGGTTTGCCACATCATAGGGTTTTCAAGGTAAAGGTTGGTCAGAAGTGATTTACCAGTGCCTTCTTCTGTGCAGTACTAACCAGGGTTAGCCGTAGTGGCACTGCCAATGTCTACGAAAGATCCTCCGCCAGTGTCACCTTCCACTACTGCTGCTGCCCAGTAGCTAACCTTCAGGGATTCCTCTGCCCCCATCCCCATTGGAACTGCCTGTTCTCTTCTGCGGATGTGGCCACTGATCCCTTAAGGGGGTGGATGAATCTTCGTCTGGAGCCTCAGCTGTGACCATTCTGTCTTGAGTGACTCTGCTAGGAGTTTAGTCTCTTGACAGAGTCTAGACCCCTTACGGTATTGCTCTCAGCTTCCCTGACACACACAGCTATGGCTGGTTTTAAAGGAAATGGGTGTGCCACTACATCTGATCGTTTTGATGCACAACTTGTACTCTGGACAAGAGGCCACAGTTAGAACAGAATATGGAGAAACGGAATGGTTTCCAATTGGCAAAGGTGTCAGACAAGGATGTATTTTATTTCCCTATCTCTTCAATCTATATGCACAACATATAATTAGGAAAGCTGGATTAGATTTAGATGAAGGTGGAGTGAAAATTGGAGGGAGGAACATTAATAATTTGGGATATGCTGATGATCACTACATTATTGGCAGAAAATAGTGAAGAATTGAAATGACTACTGCTGAAAGTTAAAAGAGAAAGTGCCAAAGCAGGACTACAGCTGAACATCAAGAAAACAAAAGTAATGACTACAGGACAATTACACAACTTTAAGGTTGACAATGAGGAAATTGAAATTGTTCAGGACTGTCTATTCCTTGGCTCCACCATCAACCAAAAGGGAGACTGCAGCCAAGAAATCAGAAGGAGATTGAGACTGGGAAGGGCAGCCATGAAGGAGCTAGAAAATATTTTGAAGTGTAAGGATGTGTCACTGGCCACCAAGACTAGATTAATTCATGCCATCGTATTCCCTATTACTATGTATGGGTGTGAAAGCTGGACAGTGAAGAAAGCTGATAGGAAGAAAATAGGTTCCTTTGAAATGTGGTGTTGGAGGAGAGGGTTACGGATTCTGTGGACTGCCAAAAAAACCAAATCAGTGGGTTCTAGATCAAATCAAGCCTGAACTGACCCTAGAAGCTAAAATGACTAAACTGAGGCTATCGTATTTTGGTCACGTCATGAGACGACAAGAGTCACTGGAAAAGACAGTCATGCTAGGAAAAGTTGAGGACAGCAGGAAAAGAGGAAGACCCAACAAGAGATGGATTGATTCAATAAAGGAAGCAACAGCCTTCAATTTGCAAGATCTGAGCAAGGCTGTCAAAGATAGGACATTTTGGAGGACTTTCATTCATAGGGTTGCCATGAGTCGGAAGCGACTTGACGGCACTTAACACACACACATGTTTGCCAACTCCAGCCTGGAAAAGTGCTGGAGATTTGGGAGTGGTACCTGGGGAAATTGAAATTGTTAAAAGATTTTCTATTCCTTAGCTCCATCGTCAACCAAAAGGGAGACTGCAACCAAATCAGGAAATTGGGAAGAGCAGCCACGAAGGAGCTAGAAAAGTTTCTTAAGGGGAAGGATGTGTCACTGGCAACCAAGATCAAGTTCATTCATGCCATAGTATTCCCTATTACTGTGTATGGGTGTGAAAGCTGGACAGTGAAGAAAGCTGGGAAGAAGAAATTAGATTCCTTTGAAATGTGGTGTTGGGAGAGAATTTTACGGATACCGTGGACCACCAGAACAACAAATAAGTGGACTCTAGATCAAATCAAGCCTGAACTCTCTAGAAGCTAAAATAACTACACTGAGGCTATCGTACTTTGGTTACCTTATGAGGAGACCAGAGTAACAAGTGGTATAGATAGTCGGCATATAAAAACCAAATCTTCTTCTTCTAAATGTGAGTCTGGCCCGTTGCAACGTCCTCTCTAATCTGGCCAATTTTTCTCCCTGCTGGTGGCCAGTCTTAAATTCGTGAGTCAAGAGGAACGGGTTAAATCTCCCCCTTCCCCCTTAAAGTGGCTGTAATGAGCTAGTAATTTGATTTGGTATATAACATGCTTTTAAAGTGAGGGGATAAATACAGCAGGCTGGCATAAAAGGTGGCTATTAAAGAAGATTCGGGATAGGCCGTAATAACTTTAAATTAATAGCGGCTCTCCTCTGCGGCAGATCCTGCGGTTGGTCTTGCTCGGAATTTTCTGGTGTGTGTGTGTGTGTTTTTAAAAGAGAAAACTTTCAAACTGCATCTGGCTCTCTCCCGGGCAGCCATTTAACCTCCGTTTATGAAGAAATAAAGCAAAATTGATGCTGATTTTGGCCTGCTTTGGGGGATAGTTTTGTAACATAAAAGCCCTTTTCCCTGCAATTTGCCGAGCAACGTTGTCATGCCCATGACGGCTGGTTCTGATCAAGATGAATCTTTATAGCCAGGGCGTTTGCGCTAACAGCAACCTAATGCTGCATTTTCATTTGGCTGCAATTAATGTTAATGCCTGCTACGAAAATTGTCATTAAATACCATTTTAAAATCCATTCAATTTGCATATGCAAAGCCCATTTGCTATCGTGTAAAATACTTGCTGCCATTCATCACGTCTCCTCATCCTTTTCCTCCCCATTTTTTTTTAAAAATCCTTTTATTAGCAATTAGCTTTTTAAAATGAAATCTATGTGTAATCTCTGACTGGGCCCAACACAGAGAAGAGCAAACAAAGCATTTTATAAGCTACAGAGACACAGAAAATTCTGCAGCGGTGGGCCACGAATAACGTGCTTACCTTTTGGAATCTTGGAGGCCCTGCCTAGTAGAACAACGGGCTACCAGGGGTCACTTTAGTTGCCAACTCCAGGTTGGAACATTTCTAAAGATTTGGGGTGGATACTAGGGAGGGCGGGTTTTGGGAGGGATCTCAGTAGGGTGCAATACCTAGGGTTAGGGTTGCCAGGTCCCTCTTCTCCACCAGCAGGAGATTTTTGGGGTGGAGTCTGAGGAGGGCGGGGTTTGGAAAGGGGAGGGACTTCAATGCCATGGAGTCCAATTGCCAAAATGGCCATTTTTTCCAGGGGAGCTGATCTCTATCAGCTGGAAATCAGTTGTAGTAGCATGAAATCTCCAGCTAGTACCTGGAGGTTGGCAACCCTACCTACGGTTGCCAACTCCGGATTGGGAAATACCTGGAGATTTTCGTGGTGGAGCCTGAGGAGGGCAGGGTTTGGGGAGTAGAGGATCCTCAGTGGGGTCTAATGCCGTAGAGTCCACCTTCCAAGGTAGCCATTTTCTCCAGGTGAACTGATCTCTTTTGCCTGGAGATCTGTTGTAATAGCGGGAGGTCTCCAGGTACTACCTGGGGGTTGGCAACCTGAATAATACCATAAGTGCCGCGCCCCCACCCCACCCCAATACTGGCATTTTCTCCAGTGAATTCATCTCCATAGTCTGGAGATCAGTTGTAATTCTGGGAGATCCACAATCCCCACCTGGAGGTTGGCAACCTTAAGACTAGGGTTGGGAAATAACTGGAGATTTGGGGGGTGGAGCCTGAAGAGGGTGAGATTTGGGGAGGAGAGGGACTTCAATGGGGTATTATGCCATACAGTCCATCCTCCAGAGCGGCCATTTTCTCCAGCTGAATTGATTTCTGTTGCCTGGAGATCAGTTGTAATAGTGGGAGATCCCCAGCCACCACCTGGAGGTTGGCAACCCTACTTAAGACCCGCTAAGGATTTGCAAGCCGCAGATGCTTTGTGAGCTACAAAATGCTGCGACAACCACAGGCATGGAATGCCTTAAAAGTGGAGAAAGAAAATGCAAGGAAGTCAGGCCTCTCATTGGCTCAGATAGCCAAGTGGAAAAGCCTCCATGGTCAGAGGCAGTATTGCTCTGATCACCAGATGCTGGGGGAAAACACCAGGATGGCTGTTTCCCATCATGCCTAGCATCCTAAGGGAATGTGAATTATCAGCACTGGAGGTAAGAGGTAGGGTTGCCAGGTCCCTCTTCACCACTAGTGGGAGGTTTTTGGGGTGGAGCCTGAGGAGAGTGGGGTTTGGGGAGGGGAGGGAATTCAATGCCATAGAGTCCAATTACCAAAGTGGCCATTTTCTCCAGGGGAACTGACCTCTATTGGCTGGAGATAGCAGATAGTTGGTGATAGTTGTAATAGCAGGAGATCTCCAGCTAGCACCTGGAGGTTGGCAACCCTAGGAAGTAAGAGGGTTAGTCTATTGTAAGCCACTACAGGTCCCCCCAAGGCCGACTGGCAGACCGTGAGCTCCAGCTGTCAACTGAAAGGAAAAAGAGGACTACAAGCCCACTGATCTCTGTTGTATCAGGCAACTTTGTGGGAAGGGGGAAGAAGAACAAGATTTGGTTTTTATATTCCGACCTTCTCCACCACATAAGGCAGAATCAAACCAGCTCACAATCACCTTCCCTTCCCCTCCCACAACAGACACCTGTGAGATTGGTGGGGCTGAGAGAGCTCTAAGAGAACTGCGACTAGTCTAAGGTCACCCAGCTGGCTTCGTGTGTTTGAGTGGGGAAACAAATCCAGTTCACCAGATTAGCCTCCGCCACTCATGTGGAGGAGTGGGGATTCAAACACGGTTCTCGAGATCAGAATCCACCTCTCCAAACCACCACTCTTAACCATTACACCACACTGGCTGAAAACAAATCTGTCCAGCAGCACAAACCAACATTTTAGTCAAGATACGGCAGAGTTTGCTTACGGTTTTGTTGCTTTTAAATGACATAAGAACATAAGAAAGGCCATGCTGGATCAGACCAAGGCCCATCAAGTCCAGCAGTCTGTTCACATAGCGGCCAACCAGGTGCCTCTAGGAAGCCCACAAACAAGACGAGTGCAGCAGCATTGTTCTGCCTATGTTCCACAGCACCTAATGTATTAGGCATGCTCCTCTGATACTAGAGAGAATAGGTATGCAGCATGACTAGTATCCATTCTAACTAACAGTCATGAATACCCCTCTCCTCCATGAACATGTCCACTCCCCTCTTAAAGCCTTCCCAGTTGGCAGCCATCACCACATCCTGGGGCAGGGAGTTCCACCATTTAACTATGCATTGTGTGAAGAAATACTTCCTTTGATCTGTTTTGAATGTCTCCCCCTCCAGCTTCAGCAGATGACCCCACGTTCTAGTATTACGAGAGAGGGAGAAAAGCTTCTCCCTGTCCAATCTCTCCATACCAAGCATAATTTAATTTTATATCATTTTATAGACCTCTATCATGTCACCCCTTAAAAATTTGTTTTCAAAAGTTGTGAGCAATGTGTTCCTTCTAAGCCTTTTGTGTTGCTTCTCCATTTCTTTTGTCTGCAGAGCCTCAGGCAATGCCCCCAAACGCCTGTGCTCCAAAACTGTGAGCCCAGGAGTGGATCCATTAAAGGAACACTCTTGGTGGGCAACGGCTAAGCCGTTGCAACATAACATTTCACTCCTGGGTGAACCTTTCGGTCCTGCGTGGTGCTAGCTTTGCTACAAAGCCCTGTCTGGTTGCGCTGCAAAAGGCACTTCTTTCCAGAGCAAGTATCTGGAGAACAGAGAAGTTCGCCATTCCTGGTCTAGCTGGACCTTTGGTCTGATCGTGCAATTCTTCCGGTGGTTGGAACTCCAAGCGCTAAGGAGAATGCCACGGTGTTCTGGGTTCTGTTCCCAGACGAAGAAATTAAAATTCATTTTTTTTTTACTTTATGTAAACATTTGGAAAAAGCAAGAAGAAGAGTTGGTTTTTATCTGCTGACTGTCTCTACCTTTGAAGGAGAATCAAACTAACTTACAATCTCCTTCCCTTCCCCTCCCCACAACAGACACCTTGTGAGGCAGGTGGGGCTGAGAGAGTTCTGAGAGCTGCGACTAGCCCAAGGTCACCTAGAAAGCTTCATGTGGAGGAGAGGGGAAAGAAATCTGGTTCACCAGATTAGAGTCCACCGCTCATGTGGAGGAGTGGGGAATCAAACCTGGTTCTCCAGATTAGAGTCCACTGCTCCTAACCACCACTCTTAACCACTACACCAAGCTGGCTCTCAGAGGTTTTATTTAGCCATTAATACATCCTGTGGTGCTAAATTTCACAAGTTCTAGTATTCTAATATCAATTATAGTACCAAGTGCAAATTAGTACTACACATGAAGTTGCCTTATACTGAATCAGACCCTTAGTCCATCGAAGTCAGTATTGTCTACTCAGACCGGCAGCGGCTCTCCAGGGTCTCAGGTAGAGCTCTTTCACATCACCTATTTGCCTGGTTCCTTTAACTGATGATGCCAGGGATTGAACCTGGAACCTTCTGCATATCAAGCAGATGCTCTACCACTGAGCCACAGCCCCTCCTCTGTTAAGTTGATTACTCAGTGGGTAAATAAGTACTTATTTTTGAGCCAGCATGGTGCAGGGGTTAAGAGCAGTGATTTGGTGTGGTGGACTCTGATCTGGAGAAGCGGGTTTGATTCCCCACTCCTCCACATGAGTTACAGAGGCTAATCTGGTGAACTGGATTTGTTTTCCCCCACTCCCACAGATGAAGCCAGCTGGGTGACCTTGGGCTAGTCACATTCTCTTAGCCCCACCCACCTCACAGGGTGTCTGTTGTGGGGAGGGGAAGGGAAGGTGATTGTAAGCCGGTTTGATTCTTCCCTTAAGTGGAAGAGAAAGTCAGCACATAAAAACCAACTCTTCTTGCTCCAACCTGACTCTACTACCCATCAGTTTTACTGGGACCTTCTGCATTTTAGTATTTTGGGAGAAAGAGACAGTCCCGTCTCTCCGCCCCATGCATACATTGATAAAGCTCCAACCATTTCCTTCTCACCGTGCTGGTCTTCCGTAGGTCATGTCCGCAGGGACTTTTGGGGGTGTCTTCTTAAAGCGTCGCTCGTCGTTGATGGTCAAGGTGATGTCCTTGACCTTGCGGTACAGGTTCTGCTCATGTGCGGTGATATAACCGTCTTTGATGGCTTTGCGGTTCATGGCCTTGTAATCGTGGACCTGCTCCTTCGCCGAAGGGGCTCTGGGCTTTATCGAATTCCAGTGGCCAATGGCTAGGGAGAAAAAGGGGTTAACAGAGGTCAAGACAGCCAAGAACATTTATAAAAAGCAGTTCCAATACAGAGATTTGAGGTGGGTAAACAGTTCCTTAGGAGCCCTGTGGCGCAGAGTGGTAAGTTCTGCTCACAACCTGAGTTCGATCCCGGCGAAAGTCGGTTTCAGGTAGCCGGCTCAAGGTTGACTCAGCTTTCCGTCCTTCCAAGGTTGGTGAAATGAGGACCCAGCTTGCTGGGGGTAAAGTGTAGATGACTGGGGAAGGCAATGGCAAACCACCCGTAAACAGAGTCTGCCTAGTAAATGTCGGGATGTGACATCACCCCATGGGTCAGGGGACATGTACAACTTTGGCCCAAAAAGAATCCCTGCATGCAGACAGCTAGCATGTCAAGGAGAAGTCTAGGCTAGAGTTGTTCTCCCAGACACCTTGTTTTCTATGTGCAGGAAATGTTCATGTTTGTTTACATAATAACATAAGAAAGGCCATGCTGGATCAGACCAAGGCCCATCAAGTGCAGCAGTCTGTTCACACAGTGGCCAACCAGGTGCCTCTAGGAAGCCCACAAACAAGACCACTGCAGCAGAATTATCCTGCCTTTGTTCCACAGCACCTAATATCATAGGCATGCTCCTCTGATCCTGGAGAGAATAGGTATGCATCATAACTTTTATCCATTTTGACTAGTAGCCATGAATACCCCTCTCCTCCATGAACATGTCCACTCCCCTCTTAAAGCCTTCCAAGTTGGCAGCCATCCCCACATCCTGGGGTAGGGAGTTCCACAATTTGAGCAAGCATTCAACTACACCTGCAATCTGAAGTGGTATAGTCCAAGAGAAGTGTTTAACTCAATGGTTCCCAACTTGGGGCACATGCCCCACAGGGGGGCAATTTGATTTTTAAGGGGGGTAATTCAAGAATGAGTTATTAACAGTGAATTTTTTGCATTTCTTAGGTTCTAGGGGCCTCATATACAATATATATATATATATATATATATAGTGACATACACATTTTAAAAATTAAAATCAGAATGTACACGAGGGGTCAGCTGGTGACAATGTCACAGGGGCGGGCATCAGGATTTTAGAGATGCTTCGGTGGGGCATGGCCAAAAAAAGGTTGGGAACCTCTGGTTTAACTGCTCTTTGGATGAACTGAGCTTCAAGAGGTGACTTTGTATTCTGCCCTTAATAGCTAAGGAAAAATGCAACAGGATTTGGTGAGTGAAGTTTCTGGGCACGGGCATCTCTCATATAGTCTGTACCTTGAGGGGGCAGGTGAGGGAGGAAAGATCATTTCTCCACGAGTCTCAAGCAGGCACTTGGAAAACTCTTCCCCCCCTTCCCATACAGAACAGTTCAGTGGGGAAGCTGCTCTCACCTGTCAAGCCCACCCCCAAAAGATACAGTTGGGTAGGCTGGAAATTGCTGCAAAATGCACCAAATGTTGTAAAGTTACTGATCCAGAGATGAAACCACATTGGCTAAAGCAGGCAAGTGTACAAAACAGGCAGCAGGTATGCAAAAAGTGTGGAACTTGTACGGGAGGTTGGCACCTAATAAGCATCAATTTTTTTGCACAAATGTTTGTGCAGTAGTGATACAGATTGAATTATATATATTTATATCCCTATTCTGAGGGCTCAGGATTGATAACGTACTTTAAATCATGAGCACATGAAGTTGCCTTATACTGAATGAGACCCTTGGTCCATCAGTCAGTATTGTCTACTCAGACCGGCCACCAGCTCTCCAGGGTCTCATGCTGAGGTCTTTCACATCACCTACTTGCATGGTCCCTTTAACTGGAGATGCCGGGGATTGAACCTGGGACCTTAGGCATGCCAAGCAGAGGCTCTACCACTGAGCCACAGCCTTTCCCCTGTCGTGCTTAGAAATCAGTCTGTGCTTCAGATAGGGTTGCCAACCTCCAGGCAGGGCCGGTGCTACCATTAGGCGAACTAGGCGGTCGCCTAGGGAACAGATCTCAGAGAGGTGCAGAACTGGCCTGAGCGGCACTGTTTTAAACCAATTAGTTTCTTGAAAAAAAATGCAACTGACAATTCATATTTTTTATTTTAAGATAAGTACCACAACAGTACCGATGGAAGTCGGTTTCGGGTAGCCGGCTCAAGGTTGACTCAGCCTTCTATCCTTCCGAGGTCGGTCAAATGAGTACCCAGCTTGCTGGGGGTAAAGGGAAGATGACTGGGGAAGGCACTGGCAAACCACCCCGCAAACAAAGTCTGCCTTGGAAACGTCGGGATGTGACATCACCCCATGGGTTAGGAATGACCCGGTGCTTGCACAGGGGACCTTTACACCACAACAGTGCTATGGAACATAATTATAATGTCTTATAAAAAGTGTTGTGCTTTTATTTTTCTACAAGACATCTGTTTTTGAAAATTGGTTAACAATGGGTGGGGGCACAAGCAGTTAGCCTTGCCTAGGGCATAAAAATGACTGGTCCCGCCCCGCCTCCAGGTAGGGACTGGAGATCTCTCTGAATTACAATTGATCTCCATACTACAGAGATCCATTGCCCTGGAGAAAATGGCTGCTGTGGAGGGTGGACTCTATGTCATTATACCCTGCTAAGGTCCTTCCCCTCCCCAAACCCCGTCTCTCCTCAATCTACATCCCTATATCTCCAGGAATTTCCCAAGCCAGAGTTGGCAAAGCTAGCTTCAGAATAACTATCCCAAACCGCTTAAATCTGATTGTGTAACATGCACAATTAAGCCAATTAAACACACACAACAATAATGTACCTCCTTGAATTCCAAAATCACTGATGTGCAAAGGCTGCACATCTGCTTTCATCCCGAAGTGGTTTCACCACGAAGGAATACAAAAAAGTCAGCAGACAGAAAAGGGTGTTGTTGTTTTTTTTTGCACATTCTTAGTCTCATACCTTCAGGTACCCCTCCATCAGTCCTGTGCAGATATAACCCATAATTGAAATCATAGCCCGGAAGAGTGCAGCAGCTCCGTCGAGGCTTCCCCAGTTCCGGCTGGAAGGAGCAAACAGGTGGCGGGGAAGAGAAAACGTTAGCACAGACACTTCCAAGATCTTTAGTCACACATAGACATTTATTTTAAAAAATGCGACCCAATTTATTGTGAGTGGAACAAATGATTTCAAGCTAATTTACATGCGTGCCTGTGCAAAAGGTGCCAGGGTACTGCTCTGGCAATGATCGATTCAGCCCTTAACCCTGCAACATGTCATCACAGAATGTCTATAAAAGTGCTTAAAAGATATGTGGGTGCCGCACACAAAGAAGTCCCTGCATGCCTAAGGAGACGGGAGGGGGGAAAAAGGGGGGAGGCTTGTATTAGCTGGGAGAGGCAAAAAGAAACCCATGATTAGATCTCCTGTGAGATTCTGTCTTTAAATTAGAAGTAGCTGCAGTAGCCTCTGAAATGGAACGTAAGAACATAAGAAAGGCCCTGCTGGATCAGACCATGCTCCTTCAAGTCCAGCAGTCTCTTCACACAGTGGCCAACCAGTGCCTCTAGGAAGCCCACAAACAAGGCAACTGCACACAAGACAACTGTTCCAAGGTACCTAATATAACGGGCATGCTCATCTGATCCTGGAGAGAATAGGTATGCATCATGACTTTTATCCATTTTGACTAGAAGCCATGAACACCCCTCTCCTCCATGAACATGTCCACTGCCCTCTTAAAGCCTTCCAAGTTGGCAGCCATCACCACATCCTGGGGCAGGGAGTTCCACAATTTGACAATGTGTTGTGTGAAGAAATACTTCCTTTTATCTGTTTTGAATCTCTTGCCCTCCAGCTTCAGCAGATGACCCCGCATTCTAGTATTATGAGAGAGGAAGAAAAGCTTCTCCCTGTCCACTCCCTGGACCATGGCTGTAGCCTTTTTCTGATTCAAATCCCACCCAAAGCTGCTATTTATCCTATGGGGGGAAATGTGTGTGTTGTGGGAAGAGGATGTCATTTAAGGCCACCAGGGAAAGACTCAATCTCTCGTTCCCCCAGTGCTGCAGTCTTGATCCAACTTCCACAGTTGCTTTTAATTTTTAAAAATAAGATATAGGAGATCTGAGCACAGACTCCTTGTTGCCTTGTCACTTGCCAGGGTAGTACCCATTAGGGTTGCCAACCACCAGGTGGTGGCTGGCTGGATATCTCTCACTATTACAGCTGGTCTTTAGGCGATAGAGATCAGTTCCCCTGGAGAAAATGATGCTGATGTAAATGCCTAATAAAGGTAATGATGATGATGGAAAAAATGGCTGCTTTGGCAATTGGACTCTATGGCATTGAAGTCCTTCCCCCCCTCCAAATCCCGCCCTCCTCAGGCCCCGCCCAAAAAATCTCCCGCTGGTGGCAAAGAGGGACCTGGCAACCCTAGTGCCTGCTGACATAATTCTTGGGATGCAGAGGGCACACAGCTGTTTTATTTCCTAATTCAAATCTTTGCAATACAAGCTTCCTGGAGGCAACCCAAACAGAAGCTCGTGGTGCCAGAACCAGTGTTTGGACTGGGCACCGGTGCAAGTCTTCTAGCAGGGGACAGTTTCTAGAGTCTGGGGATGTGTGATTCATGGTTAGGGCGGCCAACCTCCAGGTACTAGCTGGAGATCTCCTGCTATTACAACTGATCTCCAGCCAATAGAGATCCGTTCCCCTGGAGAAAAGGGCTGCTTTGGGAATTGGACTCTATAGCATTGAAGTCCCTCCAAACCCCGCCCTCCTCAGGCTCCACCCCAAAAACCTCCCACCAGTGGCGAAGAGGGACCTGGCAACCCTAGATGGTGGTCCAAAGACTGCTTTGGAGTGCAGCTTTGCCCCAGTTTCTACATGTGCATTTCTCCTGAGGGCGCACCACTTTGGAGCAGTTGGCACAAGAACCAGGCTTTGGACCAGGAAACAACATAAGTCTGCTTGGAGGGTACAGTCCCCTGAAATGTGAGAGTGTTCGATATGTGGTGGTCCAAGCCTTATATTGGAGTGCACGGCTTTTAAGTTGTCCTCCATATATGTTGTGGGATTCGCAAATAAGGAAGTAAGAAATGCAGATAAGGAACCGGGACCCAATTTTGGACACTCTTCGTGCCCCGAGGCACAGAATATTTCCCTCTTAACTCCAGGTGAACCGATCACCTTAGGCTCCGCCCCAAAATTATTTCACAGCCCAGAGCTGGCAGCCCTAACAGGCGGGCAATTGCCTGCCAATCCATTGGCCGGCTCAGGAGCGGGGGCTGCATGTGACACGATTACGTCACGTCCGGTTTTTATAGGCTTCCCACGCCCCGCAGCTCCACCAGCGGGAGCTTTGCGGGGCCGCGGCGGACGTGCGTGGTGCGCGCGCGTGCACCCTGCGCAACACGCCTGCATCACTTCCCGGTCTACCCGGAAGCGACGCGGACGCTCTAGCAATCCCGGCCGAAACTCTGGTTTCCATGAAGCGTATGCACACGTGAGCATGCTGTGCCCGTCCGCCCTCAGATTTTTCCCGCCACCACCAGGCACCTCTGAGTATTATTGAGGAAAGTCAGTCTCCAATTATGATGAATTCAGACAGGTGAAGAGGAGTTGGCAACGAGGAGACGATCGTTTCGAGCTCCAAAAGAGATTCTTCCTCAGTCCTTCAAAGACTTCTTCTATCTTGTCATATTTAAATATTCCCATATAGGGTAAACTGGGCTATCTGACTAAAGTTTATATGACTAAACTGAGGCTGTCGTATTTTGGTCACGTCATGAGACGACAAGAGTCGCTGGAAAAGACAGTCATGCTAGGAAAAGTTGAGGGCAGCAGGAAAAGAAGAAGACCCAACAAGAGATGGACGGACTCAATAAAGGAAGCCACAGCCTTCAATTTGCAAGATCTGAGCAAGGCTGTCAAAGATAGGACATTTTGGAGGACTTTCATTCATAGGGCCGCCATGAGTCGGAAGCGACTTGACGGCACTTAACACACATACATATAGGGTAAAATCTCAAAATGTCAGATACATTGAATCTCCCACGTAGGGTAGAAAAATACGCAGCTTCCCACTAGGGGTAAGATATGAAGGACTGAGGAAGAGTCTCTTTTGGAGCTCGAAACGATCGTCTCCTCGTTGCCAACTCCTCTTCGCCTGTCTGAATTCATCATAACTGGAGACTGACTTTCCTCAATAATACTCAGATGTGATTTCGAACCTTGACCTTGTCGGTTTTCGCTTAATTTTGTATTATTATCCTCTTTGTGCAGTCACCTTGTTGTATATTGTAACATTATCACTACTATTATACATAAATACTGTTTTCACTTTTGCATACATTGTTGCTCCTGTACTGAATTCCTTATCTCCGTGATATTAGTACAGTGGTGTCTTTTTTTCCCCCACCACCAGGCACCCGGCAACCCTAGGTTTTTACTCAGAAGCGGCGCATCACAACGGGCCGCTTGACCACTGGTAAGGCAGCCCTTCGTGATGCAGTTAGGGTTGCCAGGTCCCTCTTTGCTACCAGCGGGAGGTTTTCTGGGGTGGAGCCTGGAGATCAGTTGTAATATCAGGAGATCCCCAGCTACTACCTGGAGGCTGGCAACCCTAGATGCAGAGCTTCCAGGTGCAAACTGGACGTGACGTCACCATGTCACACACAGCCACGTGTGCGATCCCTGCCGCAGCTCCACCCCAAAAACCTCCCACCGGAGGAGAGGGGGGCCCTGGCCGCCCTACCGCCCAAGAAAAAAGCTGCTTTGGTCCAAGATGTGTTGAGATCTTACAAACATTTACAGCCCAGCAAATTCTCTATGCCCCTTTAATGGACCATTTTTTCCCCCACTCACGGAGGCCGAAAGGGTCAAGAAAAGGCCCATCAGGGAACCACCACAGAGGCGGGGAGGCGGGCCGGCCGGGAGGAGGCCTGCAAAAGGCTTGCCCGAGAGAAGAAAGAGCCGCGCACAATGGCCGGGGTTTTTATTTAGTTTTAAAATTAACTCCCTTTCTTTGCCTGTGTGTACTCTGGCTTTGTCAGTTCTGTGGGATTCATTGACCTCTCCTCCCGCCTTCGTGCCCTGACCAGAATCTCCATGGTGAAGGCAGTCAGAGATTAGCCAGGCCCGAACACTTATTGTGTAGCTGGGGTGGGGTGGGGGCATCAAGGGCTGCCTTCAATGCATGGGGGGGGGGGAAGGAATGACAGGCACAGCGGTTGGTTTTTAGCTTTTATTTCATTTTAGTCAACATAGACTTTCATAGAAATCAAATTGAATGTTAGAATAGCATAAAACGATGCCCCTCGGGGCTGACAGGAAAAGTCCCAGCGGGCTTATGCCAGGGCTGTCCTGCCCGAGCGGGCTCCAAACCTAGGGTTGCCAACCTCCAGGTACTAGCTGGAGATCTCCTGCTATTACAACTGATCTCTAGCCGATAGAGATCAGTTCATCTGGAGAAAATGGCCCCTTTGGCAATTGGTCTAGGGTTGCCAGGTCCCTTTTTGCCACTGGTGGGAGGTTTTTGGGGCTGAGCCTAAGGAGGGTGGGGTTTGGGGAGGGGAGGGACTTCAATGCTGTAGAGTACAATAGCCGAAGTGGCCATTTTCTCCAGGGGAACTGATCTCTATCAGCTGGAGATCCGTTGTAATAGCAGGAGATCTCCAGCTAGTACCTGGAGGTTGGCAACCCTAAATTGGACTCTATGGCGTTGAAGTCCCTCCCCTCCCCAAACCCCACCCCCAAAACCTCCCACCAGTGGCAAAAAGGGACCTGGCAACCCTATCCATACCAGGCAAAGTTCTTGTGCCTTGTTTTGCCCAGGCTGCCCCCACAGTAATTCTCACCACTGGCCAGCCCTTCCTCCTTTGGGGCCGTCGCCAGGGAGGGAGCGAGGCCATTTCCTCAGATTGTTTAGCCTTCCCAGTCTGCCCTGGCTGATATCCACTCATTTAGGGCTGCCAACTCCAGTATGGGAAATTCCTGGAGATTGGGAATCAGAGCCTGGGGGAAGGTGTGGTTTGGGGAGGGAGTTCACCAGAATATAATGTAGGGTTGCCAGCTCCAGGTTGGGAAATACCTGGAGATTTTGGGGGTAGAGCCTGAGGAGGGTACGGTTTGGGATATAATGCCATAGAGTCTGTTGCCTGGATATCAGTTGCAATCCCAGGAGATCTCTAGCCTCCACCTTAGGTTTGCCAGCTCCGGGTTGGGAAATACCTGGAGATTTTGGGGGTTGAGTGTGAGGGTGAGGTTTGTAGAGGGGAGGGACTTCAATCTTTAATTATGTCCGGAAAAATTCTGGCATTATAGGATCATGATGATGGTGAATCCCAGTCAAAGCCCCAAGCTGCTGCATTTTGTACTACTAAAAATTTCTAGGATGTCTTCAATGGCAACCCCATGCAAGGTTTGTTACAGTAGCCTAACCTGGGTGTTACCAAGACTTTCTTCCCTCATGTTGTTTGTCTAAGGGAGATTGTAAAGCCATTGGATAGAGGCAGTGTGACAGCTCCTTGGAGCATCTTTAGCAGTTAATACAAACTGGCCCTAAATTGCAATAAAAATAAAGATGACCAGACTTCCCTGGGGTGAACTGTGTCATCCATGGAAAGCCTGGCCAGCGGTATCATCCTGCCAAGAGGTAACATGTATTTTAGCATAGATCAGCTGCAGTTGTGAGGTAAACCGCATGTCACTCCCACATGGCCAGAAGAGAATAAATGCTACCCGAGCATCACGGGATGGCATCGGTCACCAGTCAGTCAGGCCACATCTCTGCTTGTGAGAGAGTGACTTAAGGGTCTGAGCTATAGCTCAAGAAACCCCGGGTTCAGTTCTCCCCTATGTGAAACACTTTGTATTTTTTTTTTTAAAAAAAATGTATCTTCACACTATTATATTCTCCAGACTAGCAAGGATCTGCAATTGACACTTAAAAGTGTGGCGTGCCACTTGATTCGATGGACAGACGAACCGAGGGAGGCACCCATGTTTCATACAAGATGGCGCCCTGTTTTACTCCCTGCCTCCTGTCAGCGTTGCCTACTCTCAGGTTGTTCTCTCGCCTTGGCTAGAACACAGATTGTTGGGTTTTTTTCCCTGACAGCTGTCCCCACCAGCAGACAACTTCATTAAACCTCATTAAGATGTCATTTCGCGGTCTTATTTCCCACCTCTCCACTCTAATTAAAACCATCCCTTGCTATCTTCCCGGCAGCCCTAATCATTTTCTCTGGGTACCTCCTGCAAGCTTCCTTCCCTTTACGAGCTCAGCATGGAAAACTGGGCCTCTTAAATATGGTTTATGCCGTCTCCCCGCTCCTCTTTAGAGACGTCAGA
The DNA here is from genome assembly GCF_029931775.1 of Euleptes europaea. Lineage (NCBI taxonomy): Eukaryota > Metazoa > Chordata > Lepidosauria > Squamata > Sphaerodactylidae > Euleptes > Euleptes europaea. The sequence continues at coordinate 51,356,731 of NC_079325.1, read as the reverse complement.
CCCAAGAAGCCTTCTGGGAAGGAGGCGAGAGAAGCAGAAAGGTCACCAGGGATTCCAACATTTCGAGCAAATTCTCATGCCTTATTCTTGCTGGGGTGGAGATGGCACATGAACCCAAGAAGCTGCCTTATATTGAATCAGACCCTTGGTCCATCAAAGTCAGTATTGTCTACTCAGACCGGCAGCGGATCTCCAGGATCTCAGGCAGAGGTCTTTCAAATCATGTTACTTGCCTAGTCCCTTTAACTGGAGATGGCGGGGATTGAACCTGGGACCTTCTGCATGCCGAGCAGATACTCTGTCACTGGGCCACGGCCCTCCCCTCAAGCACTCTGGGCAAGCACTCTGGGTTTTGAAGGAAACCCATTTAGGGCTTGGGTGTCAATATGTATTCTGTTTTGACCTAGGTTTGCCAGCTCTGGCTTGGGAAACAATTTGAGGTCTGTGGGTGGAGCCTGAGGAAGGCGGGGTTTGGTGAGGGACTTCAACGCCATAAAGTCCAATGGCCAAGGCGACCATTTTCTCCAGGTGAAACAATATCGGCTGGAGATCAGTTGTAACAGCAGGAGATCGCCAGCTCGTACACAGAGGTTGGCAACTCTAGTTTTGACCCCACCCTTCTTCCAAGGACCTCTGGACACGATAAACTGGCTCAGGGTCCCCCAGAGGATATTATGGCAAGAAGGGATTTGAATTTGGGCCAGCGTGGTGTGGTGGTTAAGAGCAGGGCTTTGGAGTGGTGGACTCTGATCTGGAGAACCAGGTTTGATTCCCCACTCCTCCAAATGAGGACCTGGCAACCCTAGTGCCCATGGGCACATCGATGCCTGCTGACATTGTTCTGGGGATGAAGAGGGCACACAGCGATTCCATTTCCTTATTCAAATCTTATTTGCAATACAAGCTTCCTGGAGGCAACCCAAACAGAAGCTCGCGGTGCCAGAACCATTAATTGGACTGGGCACCAGTTAGGGTTGCCAGCCTCCAGGTAACTAGCTGGAGATCTCCTGCTATTACAACTGATCTCCAGCCGATAGAGATCAGATCACCTGGGGAAAACGGACGCTTTGGCAATTGGACTCCATGGCATTGAAGTCCCTCCCCTCCCCAAACCCCGCCCTCTTCAGGCTCCGCCCCAAAAACCTCCTGCCGGTGGCGAAGAGGGACCTGGCAACCCTAGGAGTAAACCAAGCAAAGGATAGGGAAAGCCGAAAACGTAAACCGTCCAAAACACCTCAGAAAGAAAAGACAAGTCAATCAACCACAAGACCCCAACATTTAACAAAAAAAACTTTAAACAACTGTTAACTTTAACAAATCTCAACCAGAAATGAAAAATAAAAACAACCAAAGTTAAACTAAAAGCAATTGAAGGGCCTTTAGACCTCTAGGCTTTGGCACTCTCTGCTGAAGTCCCCTCTAAAATCTGGGACTGGCCCTACCGGCAGCTGACCTAGTCTGCAGCTTGGTGGAATGTATATCTGACATCTGCCCTTCAGTAAGCACCCTCTGGCTTGCACTGACTATGAAGAATCTGGGGAAGGGCCACAGCTCAGTGTTAAAGCGTCTGCTTGGCATGCAGAAGGTCCCAGGTTCAATCACTGGCATCTCCAGTTAAAGGGACTAGGCAAGTAGGTGATGTGAAAGACCTCTCCCTGAGACCCTGGAGAGCTGCTGCCGGTCTGAGTCATCTTCCCTTTACCCCCAGCAAGCTGGGTACTCATTTGACCGACCTCAGAAGGATGGAAGGCTGAGTCAACCTTGAGCCCGCTACCCGAAACCGACTTCCATCGGTACTGTTGTGGTACTTATCTTAAAATAAAAAATATGAATTGTCAGTTGCATTTTTTTCAAGAAACTAATTGGTTTAAAACTGTGCTGCTCAGGCCAGTTCTGCACCCCTCTGAGGTCTGTGCCCTAGGCGACCGCCTAGTTCGCCTAATGGTAGCACCGGCCCTGCCTGGAGGTTGGCAACCCTATCTGAAGCACAGACTGATTTCTAAGCACTACAGGGGAGAGGCTGTGGCTCAGTGGTAGAGCCTCTGCTTGGCATGCAGAAGGTCCCAGGTTTAATCCCCGGCATCTCCAGTTAAAGGGACCAGGCAAGTAGGTGATGTGAAAGACCTCAGCATGAGACCCTGGAGAGCTGGTGGCCGGTCTGAGTAGACAATACTGACTGGGATGGATCGAGGGTCTGATTCAGTATAAGGCAGCTTCATGTGTTCATGTGTGCTCAGCCCACTCTTGAAGTATTGCGCCTGCCTCTGTTGCTAGATGGCCCGTCGGAAGCACGGCCCTGCCATTTCCAAACCATCCCCGAGCCCTGCTGTTTTTCTTGCCTACTGTTCTGCTTTGGGCATGTGTTCCCGCCCCCTCCCATTTCATTACACCCCCTTGCACAGTAAAAACTCCTCATCAGCCTCCCATTACTATTATTATACCTGATTTACGGGCACTTGCCGAGCAGAGAGAGCGCAGCGGCAAGACCCGTCCTCCTTCCCACCCCCCCGCCTCCCCACCTCCGCGACAGCTTGAAATCAAGCCTCTCATTTGCATTTACATGATCTCGCTGCGTGGCTTACGAGATGGAGAGATTTATTTGCTACTTAGCTTGATGTTTGATTACACTCGGGGAAGGCGAGCAAGATACAAAGCACAAGGGGTGCGCGGGACGTGTGCTGCTGAGCGCTCCTGTGGGAACTGTAACGCTGCGCATCAGGCAGCGGCGGACGAGGCAGGGAGAGGTGCTGGCTTTGCAGGGGGCCATTGTTTGGTCAGATGTGCGTGCTTAAAGAGGGGACACCCTTGGAGGCGCATACCGGATTGCCATGTGGTGCACTGCCTTGCATGCCAGTTGACGTGGGAAGAACCTGTGCAACGTCGGCCTGACTTCTGATCCTGGGATGCACCCTGGAAAGGCCTTTCTGTCTCACCTCCAGCTGATTGCCAGGATTTGCCCCTCAAAGTAGGGTTGCCAGCTCCAGGTTGGAAAATACCTGGAGATTTTGAAGGCGGAGCCTGAGGAGGGGCTGTGGCTTTGGGGAGGGGCTGTGGCTCAGTGGTAGAGCCTCTGCTTGGCATGCAGAAAGTCCCAGGTTCAATCCCCGGCATCTCCAGTTAAAGGGACTAGGGAAGTAGGTGACGTCAAAGACCTCTGCCTGAGACCCTGGAGAGCTGCTGCCGGTTTGAGTAGACAATACTGACTTTGATTAATCAAGGGTCTGGTTCAGTGCCACAGAGTCCAATTGCCAAAATGGCCATTTCCTCCAGGGGAACTGATCTCTATCAGCCGGAGATCAGTTGTAACGGCAGGAGATCTCCAGCCACCACCTAGAGGTTGGCCTCCCAAGCCACAGCTTTAGATGAGCAAGGATAGCCAAATGGCCTGGGCAGGTAGGATTGCCAGTCACCAGGTGGGGCCTGGGGATCTCCAGTCAACAGAGATCAGTTCCCCTGGAAAAAATGGCTGCTTTGTAGGCTGGACTCTGGCACTATATTCCACTGAGATACCACCCCTCCCCAAGCCGCATCCTCTCCAACCTCCGGCTCCAAAATCTCCAGGAATTTCCCAACCTAGAGTTTGCAATCCTAGGGCTGGCCATGCCATACGGTTCACTCGGCTCGGACGGGGCAATAAGGTTGCCAGGTCCCCCCTCTCCACCAGTGGGAGGTTTTTTGGGGTGGGTTGGCTGGCCGTGCATGATGTGCTTATGTCACTGCCGGGTTTAGTCCCGGAAGGACTGCATCACGAAGGGGCCCTTTACCACTCAACCCCCCATTGCGGCGCTTCTGGGACTAAACCCGGCAGTGATGTACATACGTTGTCGCACGCAGCCGCTGCTCCGAACAGGCTGCTGGATTGGTTCCACAACCTGGCAACCCTACGCGGCAACAATGATAATTTATGCATGGGAATTTTACCTGAGGTTCATTGCTTGGTGGACCCACACATTCCTGTTGGGAATCTATGCACCAGCAGTCTCCAAGCTCAAATCAAGGCCCCGCCCCTTTAAATGCTGCTTTGTAACTGTAGTGCTTACAGTGGCCTCCAAAGCTGCCCTGTCCTCCAGAGGAAGCGATCTCTGTAGTCCAGAGGTCAGTTGAAATTCTGGGGCGCTCCAGCTCCCACCTTGTGGTTAGTAACCCTACCAGTTTTCCCCCATCCTGAGTTCCAAATGAATCTTTCACACTTGCAAACGCTTTGGGAACCCTGCATGGAATTGCAATGGTGACGAGGAAAGGTGTTCAAACCTCTTGATCATTCTAGCTGCCCTTTTCTCGACATCTTTCTCTGCCTGCCCCCAATTCCACCCTAGAGACGTCTGACATCATATTACCAAGAATGATTAAAAGAACAAAATCATGGGAGAAAAACATCAGATGGGAGATTTTTGAGATCCAGATAGCTTACAGAACTACAGAGAATAATCATCACCCGGATTTGACAGTGTCAGGGGGAAATTGTTTGAATTTAGCTTGGGGGGCCCATCAGATTACCCAAAGATCTGCCATTGTAACAAAGTGAAATTCCTGAAAACACTTACTCCAGAGTAGTCTTACTGGTGTCAGCAGCTCAATTACAGGTGGACGTGGCTTAAGGATCGCAGATGTAATTGGGAAGGGCTTAGGAATGAAAGCACGCTATTATGGCTGAAAACACTTTAGACTATTCTTAAAGTGGAAAGACTTCTGGGGAGGGGGAATTAGTTTTCCCCCCTCTCATCTGCAGAAAACTAGGTATGCTGAGCCAGACTCTTGAAGGTGAAGTGAACACTTTGACTGGTCTAGGCCAGACAATAATTACTAAAAAGTGAGGGTGGGGGGGAGAAGAAAAAAAAGAACAGCGGGTTTTTCTAATGAATGACAAGCTACTGGATGGAAATCTAATTTGGTCTAATTAAGCAGCCTTTGTGAGGATTTGTCTTCAGATGAGAAGAAGGAGCCAAAGAGATCTAAATGCAAATGAACCCCTTACCATTTGGGTTTTAAAGGGCCAGGGAGATGGAAAACACTTAGGCACAGAGTGAGAGAGGGGTGGGGGACCATTGACAGCCCTTTTAGTTGCCAGTTCCAAATAGGGTGTCCTTAAGCAGAGATAACTTTTCAAAACTTGGCTTGGCTAGAAACTGAGCTGGGTTGTGTGGTCATCCCTGTGTCTGAACCAAGAGCACCGGCTCTGATTTCAGCGCAGGTTAGGGTTGCCAACTGGAAAAAGAAGCTGCGGGGGGGGGGGGATAGCCCTGTCCCTTTAGCAGAGGCTTAATAGGATGTTATTTACCCCCCTGCCCTGAGAAGCTACAGCTGCCCATTTTCACACATTAAGCCTCTGTTAAAGGGACAGGGCATTTCCCCCTCCCCTCCAGGCCTGTTGTCAACCATATGTGTGATTCTCAGCAAGGTTCAATGTCCTCTTTGAGATGAAATTGTGAGCAGAAGTTGTATCTGGAAATGTAAGAAATAAGGGTTTCAACTCCAGGTTGGGATATTCGTGGAGATTTTGGGGTGGAGCCCAGAAAAAGCAGGGCTTAGGGATGGGAGAGACCTCAGCAAATGGACTGGTGCTTTTAATCTGCATGGGGCTCAGTGGTAGAGCATCTGCTCGACATGCAGAACTTTCCAGGCTCATCCCCAGCATCTCCAGTTAAGGGTCAGGTAGCAGGGGATGCAAAAGACCTCTGATGAAACCCTGGAGAGCTGCCGCCAGCCTGAGTAGACAAGACTGCCCTTGATGGACCAAGGGTCTGATTCAGTATAATGCACCTTCATGTGTCTATAGGGTTGTCAGGTCTGGGGTGGGAAATACCTGGAGATTTTGGCGGTGGAGGAGGGTTGCCAACCTCCAGGTAGTAGCTGGAGATCTCCTGCTATTACAACTGATCTCCAGCCGACAGAGATCAGTTCACCTGGAGAAAAGGGCCGCTTTGGCAATTGGACTCTATGGCATTGAAGTCCCTCCCCTCCCCAAACCCCGCCTTTCTCAGGCTCTGCCCCAAAAACCTCCCGCCGGTGGCAAAGATGGACCTGGCAACCCTAGGGTGGAGCCTGAGGAGGGCGGGGTTTGGGGAGGGGAGGGACTTCAATGTTATAGAGTCCAATTTCCAAAGTGGCCATTTTCTCCAGGTGAACTGATCTCTGTCACCTGGAGATTAGTTGTAATAGCGGGAGATCTCCAGCTACTACTGGGAGTTGGCGACCCTATATGTCCATGTGTACAGAGGTGCATTGCATTGTTGTGGTTGCTCTGTGTCTAGAAAATAGTAAGCTACTGAGGAATACTCACCTGAGGTCTAAAACTGCTGTATGTAGGGGGGCAGTGAGTGATGTCCTCCTGTTCAAATTAAGGGGCACTCTCTTTTTTTAAGGACCCTTTATTGGGCAGAGATCTGGCTTTGCATTAGAGTTGCCAGCCTCCAGGTGGGGCGTGGCATTCTCCCAGAATTACACTTGATCTCCATACTGCAGAGATCAGTTCCCCTGGAGCAATTTTGGAGTGCGGGCATGACATCTGCATTGAGCTCCCTCCCCTCTCTAAACTCTGCCCTCCCCGGGCACAACTCCCAAATCCCCAGGAATTTCCAAAACTGGAGCCGGCAACCCTGCTTTGCACGCAGGATGTCCTGGGCTCAGCCCGTGCTCTCTCCAGTTAAATGTGTTGGGAGAGACTCCTCTCTGCCTCAGATCCGAGAGAGCTGCTTAAGGTTGCCAACAAGCTTGGAGAAAAACATGATGTTTCTTTACCAGGGGAAAGTAGGGCTGCCAACCTCCAGGGGGTTGGCTAAATCTCCTGTTATCAAACAGTATTCCAACACGCAGCCACAACTCTTCATCATCATCATCATCAGTAGGCCTTCGCTTATGACCAACAGCAGCCACTTGCTGGTTTAAGACATCCTGCTTGCTTGTTTAAGAAATCCACTTTCCTTGCTGAAATTCCTCCTAATGGCAGCTCAGTAGTTAAGCCCCTACCGAAGCTCCCTCAGGCTCTCGTTGGGAACCTCTCTGGTCTGGAATCCTGCTAGGTGCTGCTAGATATCAAGCTGGAAGCCCAGACTCCTAGCAGGCAGCTTGGGGGTGGCACGAATCCAGAGGCAGGTAGCGCAGGCACATCTAAGGACAGCGGAGACACACGGCCCTTTGGCGGTACTTAGGCCATTAAGTGGCTGACTTGCTTGACTTCCTGGTGCTATTGGAGAAAAAACGTACATGCACACATACAGTATTTGGGGGGTACATAGAGGCATGACTATCCTGTTTCCAGGATGGAAGTGTTACCATAGACAGGTCTGACCCTGGTGCTGTTGAGCCAATAACCACACCATGGGGGTGAAAGGAAAAAATCACACAAATAGGTGCCCCTCCTCTCTAACTCCAAAGGCCAAGAGAGAAGCACTCCGTTACACACAATGGCAAACTATATAAAGCATCTCATTTCCTCCTTCCGTTATCCATATTTGGAAATCAAGCTGCTAATTGGTACATCCGCTAATTATTATTCAAGCATGCATACACCTTACTATCTTATATAAGTAAACTCCTACTGCGATTGCGCAGCTCTTCTTGAAGGAGGACCACTTCCTAACAAGAGGTGTGTTTTGGCCACATTTACATCACTGAGTAACTCTCGGTCACTTACAAGGTCGACCTGAGCTTGTTGTGATCTTAGCAGTGTTGAAGAACCTCCAGATGTTCCTCTTGTTATCTCTAATTCCCCACCAGAGCTGTGACCGCTAGACACGTCTAAATGTTACTACAGTCAGGCCTTTTTGCTCTACACTTTTGAGCGTAATGAAATCTTCATCCAGTATCAGGGTCTGAACCTTTATTTAGGGCCTGGGTCTTTCAGGCCTGAGTATCATTTCTCCCCTTTGGACCTTAGGCCAGACTTTGGACTAAGAGTCCACCTTGGGGCTGCCAACCTCATGGTGGTGGCAGGATATCTCCTGCTACTACAGCAGATCTCCAGCTGATAGAGATCAGATCACCTGGAGAACATGGCCACTTTGGCAGCTGGACTCTATGGCATTGAAGTCCCACCCCTCCCCAAACCCCACCCTCCTCAGGCTGAGCCCCAAAACCTCCTGCCAGCGGTGAAGAGGGCCGGGCAACCCTAGTCCAACTTCACCAGCTCTCATTCCAGCATTTGTTGGTACTTATCAAGAGCGTGTTTTGCTCTTGAAGGAGAAAAAGAGTCAGGCCGTAAAGTCTTGTGCAACTAGTTCTCTCTTCCCCGGGGTGGGGTGGGGGGCTCAAACAGTGTCTCCCCTCCATGCCAGAGAGCAAACTGCTTCTGAAACTCCTGTGCAGTCTCACAGACATGCATAAAGTAGCACTTTGGATCCTGGCGGTAGCATTTCGGTAACATAATAAGACTGCCAAAGGAGGGACTGCCTTGACTAGAGTGTACCCCAGAATTCCCATAAGAAATCAAATGTAATCCTATTTAAGAAGCTTTAAATAATTTTGAGCTTTCATATTGACTTATTAAAATGCAGCTTAAAATGTGCCTCACTTTCAATCCCTTTACAAGAACAAGGGATATTAAAAAAAAAAAAAAACCCCTGAAGGAAATATTATTAGGAAGATCAGCTGGAAAAGAAAGAGAGGCACCAGATATGAATTTTGCTATTTTAAAGGGTGCGTCTCCCTGGAGGAGACGGCAGAGTTAAAATAGCCCCTTCCAAGGGCTGTTGCACGAAGTCTTGGCTCCACAGATTCTTTTTGGGGGTTTCTTGGAGTCTGCAAGGTGCTTCCCACCCTCCAGCGATAAATAAGACTTGGGCTGGAACCAGAAGGCCAGCCGGGAGAAGGTATTGCTCTGTTGACAGTGCCAGGAGAGAATACCAGGCTCCTCCCAACGGAAGCTGGTTTCAGGTAGCCGGCTCAAGTTTGACTCAGCCTTCCATCCTTCCGAGGTTGGTAAAATGAGTACCCAGCTTGCTTGGGGTAAAGGGAAGGTGACTGGGGAAGGCACTGGCAAACCACCCTGTAAACAAAAGTCTGCCTAGTAAATGTCGGGATGTGACGTCAACCCGTGGGTCAGGATTGACCCGGTGCTTGCACAGGGGACCTTTACCTTTTTAAAATTTGTATCAGGCCTGGCAAGTCCAGAGGATTCATACCAAGGGTGAGCAGAAGTAGCCATGTTTGGGGTGGGGCTGGTATCGGATGGTGCCATTGATTTGGGCTTGCCTGATTTCTTTTGCTGTCGTTAGACGGCCAGCGTGGTGTAGGGGTTAGGCAGGGGTGTCAAACTCAATTGTTACAAGGGCCGGATATAACATAAATGTCACTTGGTCGGGCCAGGCCAGGCCATGCCTCGCCAGCCCAGATCGGGAGTGGGGTGGTGGTGGCTGGCTCTGCTGGCTCATGGGCCAGATAAGAGCTCTCAAGGGGCCGGATCCAGGCCATGGCCTTTTGTTTGACACCCCTGGGTTAAGACTTGGAAGACCCAAGGCTGAACCAGTGGGAGGTGGACAGGGTGGGGACATGTAAATAGGTGGGGTTAAAATGCCTTGATGTCACTTCTGGTGCCCCTAGAGGTGACATAATTGCATCACTGCAATGCTCTAGGATTCCCCCAAAAAACATTTTGGATTTACCATAAAGTTTTTGGGGAGTCTTAGAGCATTAAGCTGATCTGATGACATCATGGTCACTAGGGGTGTAGAGGGGGGAGGTAGTTGTGAATTACCTGCATTGTGCAGGGGGTTGGACTTGATGGCCCTGGTGGTCCCTTCTAACTCTATGATTCTAAGTAATGTCATAGCATCGAAACCCATGTATTTCTCCCTCCTACAATCTACAGCTGATAGAGATCAGTTCCCCTGGAGAAAATGGTTGCTTCGGCCGTTGGACTCAACAGCATTGAAGTCCCTCCCCTCCCCAAACCCTGTCCTCCTCAGGCTCTACCCCAAAAACCTCCCGCCGGTGGCGAAGAGGGACCTGGCAACTCTATTCGCCGTGTTCTTGTGAGAATAAAATCAAAGAGGGGGGAATGATTTTGGAAGCTGCATTGTGTCCCTGTTGGGAAGCAACAGGGACACAGGTATAAATATCAAAATTAAAAATAGCCTTTTGTTTATTTTTATGCCATCTTAATGAACACACCATTTTAATTGCCATTTTTGTTCAATGGATGCAAAAAGAACATTGAAAAACACATTCCTTTAGGTGGAACAAAACATAGTGTGAAGAAACTGAAATTCATACAAAAATAAAGATTCTCACGTCTGTTCGTTACAAGGGAGAAACACAATCACATGAACACATGAAGCTGCCTTATACTGAATCAGACCCTTGGTCCATCAAAGTCAGTATTGTCTACTCAGACCAGCAGCGGCTCTCCAGGGTCTCAGGCAGAGGTCTTTCACATCACCTACTTGCCTTTAACTGGAGACGCTGGGGATTGAATCTGGGACCTTCTGTATGCCAAGCAGATGCTCAACCACTGAGCCACAGCCCCAACTGAGGATATTCAAACTGAACCTAAGAACTGCTCCGATTTGGTCTCATCCTTCATTCATGCTGACTGGCAGCCACAGAGACCAGTTCAGTACAGCCTAGTGCACAGTCAAGGTCAGTATTGTCTACTCAGACTGGCAGCTGCTCTCCAGGGTCTTGGGCAAAGGCCTTTCACACTACCTGACCTTTCTAACTGGCGAGGCTGCCAGGAACTGAAACTGAGAACTTCTGCACTCCAAGCAGATACTCTCCCACTGAGCCACAATTAGGGTTGCGAAACTGGGAAACTCCTGGAGATTTGGGGGCGGGGCCTGGGAAGGCGGATTATAATACCATAGAGTCCACCGTCCAAAGCTGCCATTTTCTGCAGGGGAACTGGTCTCTGTAGTCTGGAGATGAGTTGTAATTCCAGGGGATCCCTGGATCCCACCTGGATGTTGGCAATAAGTTGCTGCAATACCCTAGTTACTGAAAAGACAATATACTAAAGGAAATCAGAAGCAACAAAAAGAACTTATATTAGTCCAGTATGTAGAAATGTCTCTATGTGACTGGCATATTTTACTAAGAGAAAGTAGGAAATTGTTCTTGGCCTGGCCAAAGTTCCTTCATATTTGATCTTCAGAAGACTCCTTTGTCCACTGCAGAAGATCTTCAGAAGACTCCTCGTCCACTGCAAATGTGTTTGGTTTCTACAAGTCTTCAAATCATGTCAAAAACTACACATCTTAGCCACAATTTCATCCCTGTTCCTTTCTTACTTGGTGTGGAGTCTGAGACTAGGGTTGCCAGCTCTGGGCTGGGAAATACTTGGAGATTTTTGCCCCACCTCAAGGTATGCGGATAGGGTTACCAGTTCCTCTTCGCCACCAGTGGGAGGTTTTGGGGGCAGAGCCTGGGGAGGGCGGGGTTTGGAGAGGGGAGGGAATTCAATGCCATAGAATCCAATTGCCAAAGCGGCCATTTTCTCCAGGGCAACCGATTTATATCGCCTGGAGATCAGTTGTAATGGCAGCAGATCTCCAGCCACCACCTGCAGGTTGGCAACCCTATCTGAGACCTGAGTGTGTAATCCCAGGCAATTCTTCCAGCCTCAGCCCCAAAGATTCCTAGTTCATGCCCCAGGGCACTTTCACACATGCCGAATAATGTACTTTCAATCCACTTTCAATGTACTTTGAAGCTGGATTTTACCGTGCAAAATCCACTTGCAAACAATAGTGAAAGTGCATTGAAAGTGGATTGAAAGTGCATTATTTGGCACGTGCGAAAGTGCCAGAACTGGATCCTTTGAGCTGCCCCAGGAAAGCAACCACCCCTATGTGCTATTGTGCTAGGCCTTGCGCTGGAGCCGGCCACAAGTTTGGGCATTGGTATGCGCGTCCCAACAGCCAATTTGTCTGCCGACTAATGATCCATTGGAATCCTACCATTGGGATGCCAGGGTTTATTATTATTTTTTTCTTAATTGACTCCCTGATACGAACAACCCAGTGCAAATTTGCTACCACTTAAAATTTAGCCCAAGGTTTAATACTGATGTCCTCACAGGAGTTTGCTCGGGTCTTTCATCCGCCAGCCTTGCTCAGAGGTCCCGCTGTGTCAAAATCACGGATATGTTTTTTTTTAAGCCTGAAAATAGTCACAACCTCTATGACAGCCGGGACCAAAGTCCAGCCCTTAGGCTTGAGTAAAAAGTTATTAGTTGCATTACTTCCCAGAGAAGCGGGTTTGACATATTAGAATGTCACGGTAACTACAGGGGTTGTAATAAGACGGGTGGGCACCGGCGCTCGCCAGGGTTTGGCTCGGAAATGTCAGCATGACCCGATGCGTTATTGTGGGGTACGGATTGCGAACGTTGGGGAACAAGATTCTGCATTTCCAACAGATGTGGGTCTCTACTGAAAAGCTATGGGTCACCGGCAAAACAATTGTGGGCATCCTTGTGGAATTTATAGCTGACAGAAGGTACGAGTCCCTGGCAAATGAGGGAGGTTATAGCTCAATGGACATTCTGAAGAAGTGAGCTGTGGCTCAGGAAACTCATACCCTGCCAGAATTGTTTTTAGTTTTTAGTGGTGTAGTGGTTAAGAGCAGTGGTTAGGAGCAGCGGACTCTGATCTGGAGAACTGGGTTGGATTCCCCACTCCTCCACATGAGCGGCAGGTGCTAATCTGGTGAACTGGATTTGTTTCCCCACTCCTACACATGAAGCCAGCTGGGTGACCTTGGGCCAGTCACACCCTCTCAGCCTCACCTACCTCACAGGGTGTCTGTTGTGGGGAGGGGAAGGGAAGGCGATTGTAAGCTGGTTTGATTTTTCCTTAAGTGGTAGAGAAAGTCGGTTTATAAAAACCAACTTGTTGTCGTCTTCCTCTTCCTCTTCTTCTTGAGCCAGCGTGGTATAGTGGTTAAGAGCAGTGGTTTGGAGCGGTGGACTCCGATCTGGAAAACCAGGTTGGATTCCCCACTCCTCCACATGAGTGGCGCATGCTAATCTGGTGGACTTAGAAGGCTGGAACTGTGCTTAGTATTGCACAAGAAAGGGCCTGATGATGTTGCTCAATACAAGTCCAACCTCCAGTGCTGCCATTTTCTCCATCATCTGGAAATCAGTTGTAATTCCTGGGGGCCCCCAGGCTCCACCTGAAGGTTGGCAACCCTAATTCCAGTCCACAACCACCGGATACTTTCAGCATCCACCAGCTGCCAGATTTTCCCTCTTGAAAAACAGATTGGTCATAATACTTTATATTCGAAGACAGCTTCACCCAAAGCGATCCATGTCCCTAATTGATACTAACTCCGTGACCCACGCAGTGATCCTGTGAGGTAGGCCAGTATCATTCTCTGTACAGAGGGTAGGGTTGCCAGCCTCCAGGTACTATAGGGTTGCCAAGTCCCTCTTCTCAACCGGTGGGAGATTTTGGGGGCGGAGCCTGAAGAGGGTGGGGTTTGGGGAGGGGAGGGACTTCAATGCCATAGAGTTCAATTGCCAAAGCAGCCATTTTTCTCCAGGTGATCTGATCTCTTTCTGCTGGAGATCAGTTGAATTAGCAGGAGATCTGCTACTACTACCTGGCAGTTGGTAATCCTAAAGTACAAGCTGGAGATCTCCTGCTATTACAACTGATCTCCAGAGGACAGAGATCAGTTCCCCTGGAGAAAATGGCCGCTTTGCCAATTGGACTCTATGGCAATGAAGTCCCTCCCCTCCCCAAACTGCGCCCTCCTCAGGCTCCACCCCAAAAACCTCCCGCCGGTGGCGAAGAGGGACCTGGCAACCCTAACAGAGGAGGAGAGAGCAGTTTGCCAAAGGCCACCTGGCTGAGATTTGAACTGGAGGCTTCCTGGTTCAGCCTCTGGTAGCCCAGCAGATTGTTAACAAGTCGAGGTGTAAGCAAATATTTGCACACGCTTTGCATGATTTATTCCAGTTGCAGCGCCTGGCTTTCCTCGGTGCAGGATGCCGGGTTTTGGATGGGGCCTTCGTTGCCATCACCGTGGCAACCTGACATTCCCCATGGTAAAGCCTTAAGGTAGTCATCTTCCACCCCCCACCCACCCCCCACCCCCGTGCAAAACCTTGTTCAGCTGGCATGGTATTTTCCTTCATTATGCCGGCACCTCAGACCGTAAACCTCTCTAATTTCCTACATCACAGCTATTTATTTAAATGCTAACTCGCATTATGAAGTGATAATCCACCGGCGCAAGAGATAATTTATGAAGCATTTAAATTAAGAGAAGCAACTAATTGGGAGCATGTGTCTTATAAGCCTTGCTAACACCAGAAAACTACAAATTAGGGAGGAAATGGAAGATGATATTTTTTCTCCCTTTATTTATTTATTTCGTAAAGGCACTAAGGACAAATAGATATATCTATAATTGTACCTGGCATAAGAGAAAGTATGCTGTGTCTAGGGTTGCCAGCTCCGGGTTGGGAAATTCCTGGGGATTTGGGGGTGGAGTCTGTGAGGGTGTGGTGTGGGGAGGGGCTTAATTAGGTTGGGGAATTCTTGGAGATTTGGGCTGGAGCCTAGGGAAGGTGGGGTTTGGGGAGGGGAAGAGCTCAGTGGGGTATAAGGCCACCCTCCAAAGCAGCTGTTTTCTCCAGAGGAAGTGTTTTCTGTACTCTGGAGATCAGTTGTAATTAGGATTGCCAGACCCTCTTTGCCACCAGCGGGAGGTTTCTGGGGCGGAGCCTGAGGAGGGCGGGGTTTGGGGAGGGGAGGGACTTCAATGCCATAGTGTCCAATTGCCAAAGCAGCCATTTTCTCCAGGGGAACTGATCTGTACCGGCTGGAGATCAGTTGTAATAGCAGGAGATCTCTAGCAGATAGAGATCAGTTCACCTGGAGAAAATGGCCACTTTGGCAATTGGACTCTATGGCGAAGAAGGAGGAGGAGGAGGAGGAAGAGGAGAAGTAGGAGTTGGTCTTTATATGCCGACTTTCTCTACCACTTAAGGGAGAATCAAACCGGCTTACAATCACCTTCCCTTCCCCTCCCCACAACAGACACCCTGTGAGGTAGGTGGGGCTGAGAGAGCTGCGACTAGCCCAAGGTCAGCCAGCTGGCTTCATGTGGAGGAGTTCTCCATATCAGAGCCCACCGCGCCGAACCTCTGCTCTTAACCACTACACCACGCTGGCTCTCTCCCTCCCCTCCCCAAACCCCGCCCTTCTCAGGCTCCACCCCAAAAACCTCCCACGGATGTCGAAGAGGGACCTGGCGACCCTACTCCTGAATGGCTGCCTACACAGAAATATGGATGGCCCCGGCTAGCCTGATCTTGTCAGATCTTGGAAGCGAAGCAGGGTTGGCCCTGGTTAGTACTTGGAAGTCCAGGGTTGCTATGCAGAGGCAAGCAATGGCAAACCACCTCTGAAAGTCTTTTGCTTGGAAAACCCTATGGAGTTGCCGTTGAGTCACCTGTGACTCAATGGCACTTTCCACAACCACCACCAGGTGGTAGGTGCTGTATATCCTTTTCTTTCCTTTTATCCCTTAGAAGCTCCTTGATCAATTGATCTTGAGCAGCATATATCTAGTGTTGGAGGGATATAAGGACTGAAACAAATCTTGCCACTGACAATGTAGCCTTGGGGTCCCTATCACTTAGTAAAAAAGGCATTACGTCAGTCACAGAGGCATTGGATTTGTATATTAAAAGGGGGGAAATATAGTGCGATCGAAGTTCCTTGTAAAAGCTGCATTCCTAAAGGGCATGGGCTAATGAGTCAATAGAGCCAGAAGAGCAAGGGCAGGTCCTGTCTGAATATGGTATATTCATAATTCTGCCCTGCATTACCATAGAAGGGTTAGCATTCAATCTAGCCAAGCAAAAAGCTCTACAGAGATGAGGAGTTGTTAGATAATATGTATAGGCAGGCAGACCACGTGGAGGGGGTATTCCGAAGAACTGGGATGAACAGACGCGACGAGCACGGAAAGTAGTGCTGTTATAATCGAGCTCTTTAATGCGCTTTTTAATTTTGGCAAAAGCTTCAGTTTTCCCAAGATCTGATAACATATACTGCGAGAAGGTGCTGTATATCACAAATGTACCTGCCCGTCGCACACCATTAAACCGCAGTGGGCTTTAGCTCTATGCAGGCTAGATGACAGCTAATACGATACCTCTGCTGGGAGTTAGTCACATAAGCCCTGTTCACATAGGCGTAAACTATGGGGGGGATGAGGCGCTCGAGCCCCCCAAAAAACCTGGTCGGGGGGGGTGCTTGTTGGAATATACAGCCTTTTGCGGTGTCACTTAACTGGAGATCCAGAGGGGGTCTCACCATAGAGTTAGATGGATAGCTAAGACAGGAGAGGGCGGAAGGGCTATTTGATCTCTATCTCTCCCTCATTTCCTGTACTTTGATGTTTTAGACTGATATATCTCAGGGACTTTCGATTTCTCTCTCACATTCTCCCTTCTCTTCTCTCCTCAGCATCCCTCGATGCTGGAAAGCTAGAACCGCACGCTGGCTGCGTGCAGGTCTTTCCGCACCCACACAACGGGGTGGAAAGCACAGACACCTTTTTATACTTTGAAACCTAGAAAGTTAGATTAGCCTAGGGGACTTGTTGGTCTCTTTCCTATCACAAGGGTATTTCAACAATAAATGAGTTTTTAGTTTGATTAGAACAAACACCTGATGCTTTCTTTTCTTCTTACACGCACCCACACGGAATCTCCCGCTGTTGCTTTAGCCTTTGCGCACTCTGCGTACTAAATCGGAAATATCAGGTCCAAAAGACAAAGCTGAGACCCACCCACCCACCCACCGAGAACCAGTGCCCACATGAGGGGCTCAGTTACAATGGCAGCTGAAGCATAGTCCTGTCCTACTTTCCTTTTGCATCATATTATTTTCCCCCATTAATCTTTGGGGCTTTGTTCTTGTTTCCTAGTATGTATTTGTGTGTATATTGAGAAAGGCACTGCTGACAATTTTAGCATCAGTAAGGTACCTTGCCTGTCAGGGCATTGAACTGTGCAGTGGGGAGGGGCTGTGGCTCAGTGGTAGAGCATCTGCTTGGCATGCAGAAGGTCCCAGGTTCAATCCCAGGCATCTCCAGTTAAAGGGACCAGGCAAGTGTGTGTGTGTAAAGTGCCTTCAAGTCGCAGCTGACTTATGGCGACCCCTTTTTTGGGGTTTTCATGGCAAGAGACTAACAGAGGTGGTTTGCCAGCGCCTTCCTCTGCACAGCAACCCTGGTCTTCCTTGGTGGTCTCCCATCCAAATACTAACCAGGGCTGACCCTGCTTAGCTTCTGAGATCTGACGAGATCAGGCTAGCCTGGGCCATCCAGGTCAGGGCACTAGGCAAGTAGGTGATGTGAAAGACCTCTGCCCGAAACCCTGGAGAGCCGCTGCCAGTCTGAGTAGACAATACTGACTCTGATGGACGAAGGGTCTGATTCAGTATAATGCAGCCTCATGTGTTCGTGTGCACAGGCTCTTGTAAAGCATGAGGAGCCAAGAACACTATACGTTCATTGTTTTGCACATGTTGTGAATAGGGTCGTGCAAAAAAAAAAAAAAGAGAAAGGTAAATATTGGGTTCGGGTTTATTGGGCCAAAAGTGTTAAAACATTTTCAGCAGGCAGAGGACTTTTGCCCCACTAGGTGGATGTTAGAGAAGCTTCCTTACAGTCAGTGGATTCAAATTATAGGGAGTTGATTCAGTTCTTTGAGAATGTATCATAAAAAAAGAACATAAGAAAAGCCAGCATGGCCGTTCTTATGTGTCATTTAAGTTCAGAGTATTTTGAATTGCTACATCTTAACAAGTGGGTTGTACCTAGATGACGCAATCTGTATAGGTTTACCATTAATTATACCAACACATTCCAACTATTGGAGTGGGGAGGTGAAGGGAAATTGGGAAGGATAGGTGGAATATGGCAGGAGAGGATGCTTGTGGGAGCAGCAGAAGGTGTAATAGGGGATCAGGAGAAAATTTGATTGTACTGTAATTTTAAAAATGTAAATAAAGAAACAGTTTGCATTGTTAATTAAAAGTTAAAGTTGTATTTCAGCTGTCTGAAGATCATTTGTTGAAGCCTCCCTAAATTTCTGGGAAGCCCCTCTAAATTTCTGAGAAGCCCCTCCCTAAATCCCCCATGGCCCTGCCTCCATAGATAGTGGCAAAGGAAGCCCCTCCCTGTGATGTCACTGGCCCCTCTCTATGATGTCATAGCAATGCCTCTGGCCCAGGCCAACCCCGCCCCCCCCCGGAAATTGGAAAGTCTACCCCCCTGCCTGTTCAAGTGTTACAATGTTGGCACTTCAACCTTGTGTAACAGGAGACTACACAAGCACTATCCACAATCTTCCTGATAAACACAATTTCCGTTGTGTGTGAACAGGGCAAATGCATATTTTTCTAGCTTTAGTGTGTGTGTGTGTGTGTGTGTTTAGTGCCGTCAAGTCGCTTCCGACTCATGGCGACCCTATGAAGCACTGCCTTCAAAACGTCATATCTTTAACAGCCTTGCTCAGATCTTGCAAATTGAGGGCTGTGGCTGCCTTTATAGAGTCCACCCATCTCTTGTTGGGTCTTCCTCTTTTCCTGCTGCCCTCAGCTTTTCCTATCATGACTGTCTTTTCCAGTGACTTGTCTTCTCACAATGTGACCAAAGTACGATAGCCTCAGTTTAGTCATTTTAGCTTCTAGGGTCAGTTCAGGCTTCCAGGATATCCATAACCCTCTCCTCCAACACCACATTTCAAAGGAATCTACTTTCTTCCTATCAGCTTTCTTCAATGTCCAGCTTTCACACCCATACATAGTAATAGGGAATATGATGGCATGAATTAATCTAGTCTTGGTGGCCAGAGTCACATCCTTACACTTCAGGATCTTTTCTAGCTCCTTCATGGCTGCCCTTCCCAGTCTCAATCTCCTTCTGATTTCTTGGCTGCAGTCTCCCTTTTGGTTGACGATGGAGCCAAGGAACAGAAAGTCTTCAACAATTTGTTTCCTCATTGTCAACCGTAAAGTTGCGTAATTCTCCTGTACTCATTACTGTTGTCTTCTTTTTGTCTTCTAGCGTTGGTACGCCTGGATATATACCCTCAAAAATCCAGTTTTTGTCCCATATTTATCCACCCTGCTGAAACTTGCCCATTTTTCAATTGCACAAGCAACCCAGGGGGAGCCCAAGACATTTTGCCATTTGAAGTGCCAAATCCAACTGGCATCCCTTCTCCATTGGTTGCCAACCTCCAGGTGAGGCCTGGTGATCTCCAAGAATTACAACTGATCTCCAGACTGCAGAGAGCAGTTCTGCTGAAGAAAATGGTTGCTTTGGAGGGTGGACTCTGTGGCATTATAGCCTACTGAGGTCCCTCCCCAAACCCCACCCTCCCCAGGCTCCTCCCCCAAATCTCTAGGAATTTCCCTACCTGGAGTTGGCATCCCTATTTCCAGACCCCACCTGGAGGATGGCAACCCAACTTTTCCCTCATATGAACCGATGTGCTGAAAATTGGGCAATTTTGCCCTATGGACCTGGGGCAGAAGCAGCCTGTATGGGTGGGTGGGGAGGGTTAGGCTTCCCCCTGGAGCAGGGCCAGTTCCAGATTTTGGGGGGGCCCTGGGCAGAGAATGACCAGGGCCCCCACCCCCTCTACCAACGCCTCCACCTTTGCCTCCCTGTGCACTAGGGTTCCCAGCTCTGGGCTGGGAAATTATTCCTGGCGTTTTTTGGGATGGAGTCTGGGGAGGGTGGGGAGGAACTTCGGCATGGTATAGTGCCATACAGCCCACCTTCCAAAGCAGCCATTTTCTCCAGGTGAACTGATGTAACCCCGGGAGATCTCCAGCCACTGCCTGGAGGTTGGCAACCTTACTCTGTACCCACCAATCCACATGTCCGCGCATGCCCTTTTACTGCCCATGTTCACAAATGCCTGTACCACCTACATGCTTTCCCCCTGACGATGTAAGGCTTGGAGCATGCGTGAAGGAGAGCTTGCAAGCAAGCAGGTGAGAGAAGAGCATGCAAGACAGAACCGGTGGGGCCCCGCCAGAGGCCCTGGGTGCCAGCAACTGCCCCACGTCAGGGTATGCTGATAGGGTTACTAGGACCCTCTTCACCACTGGTGGGAAGTTTTTGGGGCACAGCCTGAGGAGGGTGGGATTTGGGGAGGGGAGGGACTTCATTGCCATAGAGTCCAATTGGCAAAGTGGCCATTTTCTCCAGGTGAACTGATCTATGTCGACTGGAGATCAGTTGTAACGGCAGGAGATCTCAAGCTAGTACCTGGAGGTTGGCAACCCTAGCTGACACCAACCCTGCCTTGAAGGATCTCCCTGTAGCCTCCCTGTCACCCCTGCTGTGTGACCACCCTGACCAGTGGCTCGTATTGCATCTTCAAATGAGACAGTCCTGAGCAAAACCCCTTCCGTCTGTGCATCCGAGGGAAGGCATCAATCTAGGGTTTCCAGGTCCCTCTTCACCGCCAGCGGGAGATTTTTGGGGTGGAGCCTGGGGAGGGAGAGGCTTGGGGAGAGGGACTTTAATGCCATAAAGTCCAATTGCCAAAGGTGGCCATTTTCTCCAGGTGAACTGATCTCTATTGGCTGGAGATAAATTGTAATAGCAGGAGATCTCCAGCTATTATAGGGTTGCCAAGTCCCTCTTCACAACCGGTGGGAGGTTTTTGGGGTGGAGCCTGAGGAGGGCGGGGTTTGGGGAGGGGAGGGACTTCAACGCCATAGAGTCCAATTGCCAAACGCGGCCATTTCCTCCAGGGAAACTGATCTCAATCGGCTGGAGATCAGTTGTAATAGCGGGAGACCTGTTAGTATCTGGAGGCTGGCAACCTTAAGCTAGTACCTGGAGGTTGGCAACCCTACATCAACCCCCAACTTCAGTCATGGCTTTATGCCCGTTCAGCAAACAGAAGCGGAGGATTTATTCAACATAGGCCAGCAAAGAGGGAACTACGGGGGGGGGGGGGTGTTATTGCAGGAATTGTTGGTTTAGCTAAGCCACAACGGCTCCCCTGGGCCTCTCTGGGGAGCAGCTGATGCGTGTTCAGGCCATCGACAATAACAAGGCAATTACAAGGAACAGGAAGATGGACAGATGGGGTGGTGGTGGCAGCGCAGGGTGCGTCTCTCTGTGTGTATGTGCATGTGCACAGGCCGTCAGGGAAACGCTGCTTGTGCTCTGTTAGAGCCTGGTAAGTTTCAAGCCTGGCGGCGCCCAAAGTAAGAGGTTTTGTGCCACCTGATACTTACCTTCAGTATTTCTTAGAGGACTCTAAGGATGCAGCCGGCATTTTCCCCCAAAAGGCTCATCTTTCCAGCCTTCCCTTAAAGGCTGGACGTGACAGAGGAGCACAGCGCCCTGGAAAGAGAGGGAGACGCCAGCTGCAAACGGACCTTTCCCCTTTTCTCACAACAAAGCCCCGGCTAACGAAAAGAAGCTCTGGCAATGCTAGACGTAGAGTTCCGACCCAAAGCCCTTCTAATCCATAGGGTTGCCAACCTCCAGGCACTAGCTGGAGATCTCCTGCTATTACAACTAATCTCCAGCCGATAGAGATCAGCTCCCCTGGAGAAAATGGGCGCTGTGGAATTGGACCGTATGGCATTGAAGCCCCTCCCCTCCCCAAACCCCACCCTCCTCAGGCTCCGCCCCAAAAACTTCCCGCTGGTGGCGAACAGGGACCTGGCAATCCTAAGGCTCGTACTGGGGAGAAAGGTGGGATATAAATAAAGTATATAAATTAACAGCTAATACTATACAAAGTGAATTCAGTCGAAGTATGTTCCCCAGAGGACTTTACAGTCATCTAATACCTGGCCCATGCCAGCCTGATCTCTTCAGATCTCAGAAGCTAAGCAGGGTCAGCCCTGGTTAGTGTTTGCATGGGAGACCACCAAGGAAGTTCAGGGTTGCTGTGCAGAGGAAGGCGCTGGCAAACCACTTCTGTTAGTCCCTTGCCATGAAAACCCCAAAAGGGGTCGCCCTAAGTCGACTGCAACTTGAAGGCACTTTACACACACACAATACCTACTCACTGGTGGACCCTGGCCCAAAGAGTTGTCCGGCTGGCCTTGACTAGGGCCAGGGCCTTCTCTGCCCTGGCCCCTGCCTGTAGGGTTGCCAACCTCTAGGTACTAGCTCCTGCTATTACGACTGATCTCCAGCTGACGGAGATCAGCTCCCCTGGAGAAAAGGGCCCCTTTGACAACTGGACTCGATGGCATTGAAGACCCTTGGCAGCCCTACTGATGGATCACAAGCGGACGGAGGGAGGCGAAAGAGAAGGGGGGGAGAGTAAAAAGCAACATTTCTCTTCCCGGCCTGCCGCAGATTTGACCTTAAAAATCCCATCAATGTGCTTGCTGGAGCTGAGGCTCCCCCCCCCCCGGAAGATTTCGGATTTCTCCCCTGTTTATTGCTATTGATTTAACATGAAATAAAAGGGGGTGGGTGGGCAGGCGCCTCTCCTCTTCCCCTGCCAGGTTTATTTAGTGCCCGGCCCAGTTTTCTGATAATTGCTCGTGAGTAAGGGGGCCAAAGCAGGACTGCAGCTGAACATCAAGAAGACAAAAGTAATGACTACAGGAGAATTACTCAACTTTAAGGTGGACAATGAGGAAATTGAAATTGTTCACTACTACAACCCCTTGGCTCCATCATCAACCAAAAGGGAGACTGCAGCCAAGAAATCAGAAGGAGATTGAGACTGGCAAGGGCAGCCATGAAGGAGCTAGAAATGATTCTGAAGTGTAAGGATGTGTCACTGGCTACCAAGATTAAGTTAATTCATACCATCGTATTCCCTATTACTATGTATGGGTGTGAAAGCTGGACAATGAAGAAAGCTGACAGGAAGAAAGTAGACTCCTGGTGTTGGAGGAGAGAGTTGTGGATATCCTGGACTGCCCAAAACAACAACAAATCAGTGGGTTCTAGATCAAATCAAGCCTGAACTGACCCTAGAAGCTAAAATGACTAAACTGAGGCTATCGTATTTTCATCACATTACGAGAAGGCAAGAGTCACTAGAAAAGACAGTCATGCTAGGAAAAGTTGAGGGCAGCAGGAAAAGAAGAACAGCCAACAAGAGATGGATTGACTCAATAAAGGAAGCCACGGCCCTCAATTTGCAAGCCCTGAGCAAGGCTGTCAAAAATAGGACATTATGGAGGACTTTCATTCATAGGGTCACCATGAGTCGGAAGCGACTTGACGGCTCTTAACACACACACACGCAACGGGGCTGGAACCGCTTGCTTGGGAAGAGACCTCCGTAGATGGCAGAGAAATGTTCTGAGTGTGCCTCTCCGCTGTTCCCTGCAGAGATTTTATTGCCCTCAGTATTGGTGGTTGGATTCAGGAACTGGGAGATGCGCGTAAGGAGCTGGGAACTAGAAGAAGAAGAAGAGTCGGCTTTTATGTGCCAACTTTCTCTGCCACTTAAGGAAGAATCAAACCGGATTACAATCTCCTTGAGAGCCAGCATGGTGTTGTGGTTAAGAGTGGTGGTCTGGAACGGTGGAGAACCAGGTTGGTTTCCCCACTCCTCCACATAAAGCCAGCTGGGTGACCTTGGGCTAGTCACAGCTCTTAGAGCTCTCTCAGCCCCACCTACTTCACAGGGTGTCTGTTGCCAGGAGGGGAAGGGAAGGTGATTGTAAGCCGGTTTGATTCTTCCTTAAGTGGTGGAGAAAGTTGGGTTGGAGCAGAGGGGTCTAATCTGGAGAACCAGGTTTGATTCCCCACTCCTACCCAAGAAGCCTTGGGCTAGTCACATTCTCTCAGCCCCACCTACCTCACAGGGCGTCTGTTGTGGGGAGGGGAAGGGGATTGTAAACCAGTTTGATTCTTCCTTAAGTGGTAGAGAAAGTCAGCATATAAAAACCAACTCTTCTTCTTCCATTCAATTTGAATATCCTCCGTTGGGGCTGTGGCTCAGTGGTAGAGCATCTGCTTGGCATACAGAAGTTCCCAGGTTCAATCCCGGCGTCTCCAGTTAAAGGGACTAGGCAGGTAGGTGATGTGAGAGACCTCTGCCTGAGACCCTGGAGAGCCGCTGCCGGTCTGAGTAGACTATCTGACTTTGATGGACCAAGGGTCTGATTCAGTAGAAGGCAGCTTCATGTGTTCATGTAAATCCACCACTCCAAACCACTGCTCTTAACCACTACACCACACCATGTTTTGATGATTTGTGTGTCTCTCTCTCTGTGTGTGTGTTGAAGACCAAGCTTTGCAGAAAAGGGTGGGTTCTGCGGAGGGATTTCGAAGGAGAGCGAAAGGAGAGAGTCAGATAGCACTTTTCTTCTCTCCTTGGCCTCCTTTGGTTCGTTTCCCTGCAGTCGTTTCCCTGTTCTTTTGTATAACAACAACAAAAATATATAGTCAAAGATAGATATAGGGGTATTTGAAGCTGGGGCCTTCCAGGTGGCTGTATGTTATGGGACGGGACAGAGGAACCTTCTGTTCCGTGGAGCTGCAATAAATAAATCGGCGGCAGGAGAGAACCATTCCAGCAAAATAAAGGCAGGAGCGCTCTCTTTCCACAAGGCTAGCAATCCATTTTGCAAAAAACAAAAACAGAAAAACCAACGCCAGGGATTTCCCCCTGTGGCTTAATTTATTGTTTTCCCAGTCGTTAAATGCCGAAACAATAAAGCAAAATCTATGGTTCGCTTTAAGAGGCAGGCAATTTGCATATGGGTGGCAACAGACTGGCGAGAGCTACCTTCATTTAAACGCGGTAAGCCAGGGTACCTTCCTCCCCCCTCCCCCGCCGCCGGCGGTAAATTATGGCTTATTTTACATTTAATACACTGCACTGTTCTAACATAATGCTGTTAAGAGGCTGACTTCACGGCGTAATTGCCTGCTGCTCTGGAAGGCCGGGGCGAGCAGACAGAGGTTCGAGTTCCAGGGAGAGAGAAATGCCAGGCGTACGTGGCAGGGGGCAGAAAGTGTGCCATTCTGCACAGCGTGGCGCTACGTTCCGCAAGCAATCTGAACGGTTGTGAGGCTGAGCTGTGTACGATCTATCTCGGCTAGGGCCGCAAACCTCCAGGCGGGGCCTGGAGATCTCCGGGGATTTCAACCGAGCTCCAGAGTGCGGAGATCAGTTCCCCTGGAGGAAATGGCAGCTTCGGAGGGTGGACTGTGCGGCGGTATACCCCTGAGATGTCCCTCACCAGGCTGTCATCCCCCCCACCCCCAAATCTTCAGGAACTTCCCAACCCAGACTTGGCAACCCTAACTTCAGCCATGAATCTGCTAAATGTCCCTTACAGGGCAATCCTAAGGAGAATTACTCCACTCTAAACCCATTCATTTCAATGGGCTTAGTTAGAGTAGAACAACTCTTCGTAGGATTGCACTGTTAGCCTCCATTTTGCAGAAGAGCCCAGGAGTGACCAGACTTGGATGATGATGATGATGATGATTACTATTATTAGTTGGTTGTTATATGTTGACTTTCTCTATCACTTAAGGCAGAATCAAACCGGCTTACAATCACCTTTCCTTCCCTCCCCACAACAGACACCCTGTGAGGAAGGTGGGGCTGAGAGAGCTGTGACTTGCCCAAAGTCATCCAGCTGGCTTCATGTCTAAGAATGGGGAAACAAATCCAGTTCACCAGATTAGCCTCCACCGCCCATGTGGAGGAGCGGGGAATCAAACCGGGTTCTCCAGATCAAAGTCCACTGCTCCAAACCACTGCTCTTAACCACTACACCACGCTGGCTCTATTACTACTACTATGACTACTGCTATATTTATAACCCGCTCTCCTCCCAGCTAAGACCGGGCTCAGAGCAGCTAACAATTCTTGGTCAGTCAACATCATTACATGAAATTTCAATAGGACATAACTCAGTTAAAAACCAATAAAATTTAACAATAAACCAATAAAACCGTCCATTTCACACATTCACTGCCAGTCGTGTGTGCATGGTGGAGAAGAAGAGGTGTACAATACTCAGCTCGGATGGCCTGGGCTATCAGGGATTCCAGGCCGTTCTTAAATGCAGAGGCTAAGTTATCTGGAGTTGTGGGAGTTCGTGCCTTAAAGCTCTCGCTTCAGGCCTAGCAGGGAATACTGCTAGGAACGGTGCGCTCTGCCAACTTAATCCTGAGCTCTGACAGCTGGCCCAAACAAGGTTAGTCTTTGGGCACTTCCCAAAGGCGCGCTCAGCTATGGGCTTCGGTGAGACGTCAGTAGAAGTTGCGCAAAGAGGAGGTTGCCGTCAAAAGGTCGCTTCCTTTAATGTGCCCTTCCTGTCTGAATCTGCCGCGCAGGTGGCGTCTCGCTAGATCCCAGAGATTCCAATGGGCCAAATTGGAAGACAAAGCATCAAAGCAAATCGGCTGTGACTCAGTGGAAAGAGCCTCTGCTTTGCATGCAGAAGGTCCCGGGTTCAATCCCCGGCATCTCTATTTGAGGATCCGGTAGTACGCGATGTGAAAGACCTCCATGTGAAACCTTGGAGAGCCCCTGCCAGTCTGAGTAGACAAGACTGACCTTGAGACAGCCTGTGTGGCGTAGTGGTTCAGAGCAGTGGACTCTAATCTGGAGAACCGGGTATGAAGAAGAAGAGTTGGTTTTTATACGCTGACTTTCTCTACCACTTAAGGGAGACTCAAACCGGCTTACAATCACCTTCCCCTCCCCACAACAGACACCCTGTGAGGTAGGTGGGGCTGAGAGAGCTGTGACTAGCCCAAGGTCACCCAGCTCGCTTCACGTGTAGGGGTGGGGAAAACAACCCGGTTCACCAGATTAGCTTCGGCCACTCATGTGGAGGAGCGGGGAATCAAACCTGATTCTCCATATTAGAGACCCCCCCACTCCAAGCCACTGCTCTTTACCAGTAATCATCATTAATCATCTGCCTGTCACTCCCTCTTTTGGCCAGAACTTGGTGATGGTGCTTCCCATCATGCATTCCTGCCACTCGCCAGTTCAAGTTGCAACACATGGCACCACCTGGCCAAGTAGGGTTGCCAACCTCCAGGTGATGACTGGAGATGTCCTGCTATTCTAATTGATCTCCAGCCAAGAGAGATCAGTTCACCTGGAGAAAATGGCCACTTTGGCAATTGGACTCCATAGCATTTAAGTCCCTCCCCTCCCCAAACTCCACCCTCCTCAGGCTCCACCCCAAAAACTTCCTGCTGGTTGCGAAGAGGGACCTGGCAACCCTTTGGCCAACGTATATTGGGTTTAAGCTGTGATGTGGAATTGAATGCCTAGCTAGGTACTGCTATCTCCAGGAATTGGGAGGGGGGGTAGAAAGGGGTAAAAATCCCACCCTGTGCTTCGTGGCTTAGCTGAGGAATACGCTGAGAGAGAGAGTTTATGGCTCGCAAAACACAGCTGCACTGCCTCAAATTGGACAGGGAAATGAAAGCTGGTAATTTATTATGCTCCTAAATTTGCAAGATTGTATCCATAAATTATTTCCCCCCTTCCTTTCTGAAGTTGGGGAAAGGAAAGGGGAGCACCCGCAGCCTGGGTTGTTTGCGACGCACTTATTAGTTTCATAATTTATGATTATTATGCCCTGCTGCAAACACACAAGCAAATAAAACCCCAAATCTATTAAAACAACTGTGCCGCTTTCTCTGAGCCACTGAGGGACAGCATGGCGAAGGAGGTGGGGATAAATTACTAAAGCCCATATACCTGTCTGTCATTAGAGAATGGTAGTTAGTATGCACATGAGCTTTAAAAATATTTTTTTAAAGTAACAAGCAGACACACAGGTAGGTTAAATCCAGGGTTTGCTAGAGAAAGGCCAATTGGATGGACTATGAAATTTTCATTAAAATATCTAGCTCCTTTGCCCTGATCCTGTAAGGCGGATGGGTTCTTTGTCTCATTTCTTGATCCTACACTGGACCTCAGGTCAGAATAGAACTGCTGGATCAATCCATCGATCCAAGTGTTGACTATCCATCAGCTAGATGCCTCTGGGAAGCCTACAATAGCAAATGAAACCAACAGCCCTCCCCTGGTCTTTGTTCCCAGAGCCTGGTATTCAGAGGTACACTGCCCCTGAGCATGGAGGTTCCATTTAACAACCAAGGCTGTTATCTGTCACCAGACCTGTTCTTCATGAATCAGTCTCATCCCTAAGAAAAGCCATCTGAGCCAAATCTCATGGCAGTGAGATATCCATCTACGAGAAGGGCTTCAGGAGAGCATATGTATAGCCCTCCCTTTTAATCCTCACAACAACCCTGTGAGATAGGCCTGGGCCCATCATCACCTGATGAGCTCCGGGGCTGAATGGGGATTTGAACCCCACACTACCCACTCCTAATCCCCACATCCCTGCCCTGGCTCTCTGCAAAATCTGCAAGCTAATTATGTGTCGTGCGAAAATTTCTGCCTTTGGTTAGTGGCCAGTGGTAGAGCACAGAAGATCTCTGGTTCAATCCCCGACACCTCCAGTAAGGACCAGGCTATAGGTGATGTGGAAGATCTCTACAAGAGAACATGGAGAGCCACCGCCAGTCTGAGGAGACAATACTGACTTTGACAGATCAGTAGTTTGATTCAGAAGAAGGTCTGATTTGAGTGTTTGTATGCCTTTGGTTGGGAGGGAAGGCAGCATGGTATAGCCCAATCTCGTCAGATGTCGGAAGCTAAGAAGGGTCAGCCCTGGTTAGTATTTGGATGGGAGACCACCAAGGAACACCAGGGTTGCTATGCTGAGGAAGGCACTGGCAAACTACCTCTGTTAGTCTCTTGCCTTGAAAACCCCATAAGGGGTCTCTGTAAGTCAGCTGCGACTTGACAGCACTTTACACAAACACACACACACACACACACACACACACACACACACCTCTCTTTGGTATCCTGTCCCTGCTGCCAGTCAACTTCATTGAGCGATCCTAAATGCCAGTGTCACAACAGAGGAAGAAAAATGTTCTCGGGAGCCAA
Organism: Euleptes europaea; assembly: GCF_029931775.1. Classification (NCBI taxonomy): domain Eukaryota; kingdom Metazoa; phylum Chordata; class Lepidosauria; order Squamata; family Sphaerodactylidae; genus Euleptes; species Euleptes europaea. The sequence goes on along the minus strand of NC_079325.1, from coordinate 51,327,804 downwards.
TTTTTACATGCCTGAGGCTGGCTGTTTTGTTTGTTGTGTTATTTATAGTCTGCCTTTCTCACTTGAACTCAAGGCAGATCACACAGAGTCAATACAATCGACAAGATGGGACATTTAATGAACAATGCAATAGGATAAGGGTTGTAGAACCAACCAGAAGCCTAAAAACGGAACTGAAGCTAACTATTAACATGACACACAAATAATGCAAAAATTACACAGTGGGATCCTAGTTTCAGCAATCTATACACAGTAGTTTAGACCACAGTCCCTAATAATATATCCAAGTCGCTTGGTGAAACATTTAGTATCGTGCAACTCCATTGCCTGTGTAGAAAAGCCCTTTTGAATAATTCAGTTTTGCATAGTTTGTGAAAAGCTAGGAGAGTGGGAGCCTTCCTGACCTCCTCAGGCAGGCTATTCCATTAGGTGGGGGTCACAACAGAGGCTATCCCACAAATGACACACATCCTCTTTGCTATCGAATGTCTGCAAGGACATGCTGCTCTGAGTAAGCAGTGTCTGATGTGGTTCGACAGTGGTCATTTATGCGTGGGTACTTTCACTCATCCCCCCCCCCATCTTTCTTAGTTGTTCTTTGGAGTTATGCAAGAGTTTTCCATCCATTAGAGAAGACCTCGCTCCCAGCCATCACAAATCCTGGGACTATCCCATCCCTCTATTAAACTGATTCTTCCCTCTCCTATGAGCTCAGCCCACTGGAAATCCCCATGCATAGGGCAAAGTATGGGACACAGAAGCTTGGTTTCTATCACAGCAAGCAGCCAATTACAAAGCAGCATGTCAAAGGGCAGGGATTCAAATACTTCCTGCTTCCTTGAAGTTCTTTCTGAGCAGAAGGCTTTTTAAAATGAGGCTTAGGTTTCCTTCCCCTTCCTTTCAAATATCTCTGTTTTTGTTCTTGTTCTTCAAATGCTCTTCAAATGCTTTTTTATGCAGTAATTGGGTTTCAGGGGGGACCTTTCTCTCACTACAGCCAGTTATGAAGCAGCATTTCAAGGGGAGGGGGTTCAAATACTTCCTGATTTGAGCTTGGAGCCTGCTGGTGCATAGACTCCCAACAGGAAAGTGTGGGTCCAGCCACCAACGAACTTCAGGTAAAACTCCCACGCATAAAGGACCAGTGTGGAAAGCTTGCTGCTTCCGAGTGATAGTTCACCAGTGTTCTGTGAGTTAAAAGGGATGGGGGGCTGCCAAGAGTATATGAATTTACAAGCTCTGCATCTGTTATTTTGGGGCGGTTAAACCCCCAGTGTAATTTTTTAAGATTACAGATTTTCCTGCAAACTTGGAATATTTTTTGAGGTTTGAAGAAAGATCTGTCTTGTTTGTTCATGGCCCCAGTCTCTGGATTTAAGTATCCACAGATTTGGCTATACTGAGAATTGGAGATATTGATGATGCTGGGAATTGGCTCCTGTCAGTGTGCCTGCATAGGCCATTGGTCTGGAAGTTACTTCCTCCATGTGTTTGCTTCGTGAGATAGAGGGGGTCTGGAATCAAGATTTTGGCAAAGGAATAGACTTTGACCAATCAGTAAATGGCTGAGAATCACCTGCTAATGACTTCTGCCACATCTTTCAACCATCCCTATTCAGTCCTTTCAGAGTCAGAAGAAGGCACATGCAATGCTTTGGAAGACAAAGGTATAACAAGAGGGTTAGAAGTTTGAGACAAGAGTCTGGAGGGGGCTGTGGTACAGTTGGTACGGCATCTTTGATTTTGATTTTTTTTTAAGATTTGTAGTATTATCAGCCAGTAAATAGAGTTTGCACATCAGCTCCCCTGCCCCTTTGGAACAAAAAAAGGGGGTGGAATAGATATTTCCATGCACAATAATTCATTCTTTATGCGGTTGGCGAAATATTTCAAGGAAAACAGCACTGATCCATGAGTGACAAGGTATCTCTTGGTCGCGCAGGGTGCGGGGAAATTGCAGGGCACCTGACAGATTGTTAACGTAGGATTGCTATTTCCCTGAAATACTGCACGTTGGTCGGTTTTGAAAAGTATAACACGGCCTGTTTATGAGCTGTGAATCAAACAGATATTGCGTGGAAGACAGCAACGAGAGCAAGAAGAGAAGTTACTCCCAGATAGCAAAGTTGTTTTCCTTCTGGAGGGGGACTCCTCCCCCCACATGCATTTGCAAAGCAATTGCAAAAAGAAAGAAAAAAAAGCATTAAAAAAATTCTGGTCTATGGTGAGGAGCAAGGCTTGTGATTAATTCTGTAAATGTTGGGATTTGGGGTTAGATGTAACTGAGATTATTCTCTCTGGCTGCCCTCGCTTCAGAGAGTGGATTTACTGGAAAACGTACAGGTAGGTTGCTGCTAGGCAGAATGGCAGGGGGCTATGTGGCCCAGACAGAGTTGCCAGCTGCAGGTTGGGACATTTCTAGAGATTTGGGGATGGAGCCTGAGAAGGGAAATCAGTGGGGTATGATGCCATAGACTCCACCCTCCAAAACTGCCATCTTCTCCAGGGGAGCTGATCTCTGGAGAGCAGTTGTAATTCCGGGAGATCTCCAGGCCCCGCCTGGAGGCTGGCAACCCTAGCCCCAGATCCATCATTTGGTAGTGATAGGATTGCCAGGTCCCCCCGGCCGCCCACAGGGGATGGGGGGGGGTTAGGGTTGTCAGATCCAGGTTGGGAAACTCCTGGAGATTTGGGGGTGAAGCCTGGGGAGGACAGGGACCTCAGTGGGGTACAGTGCCATAGAATCCACCCCCCAAAGCATCCATTTTCTCTGTAGTCTGGAGATGAGTGGTAATTCTGGGGGATCTGCAGATCCCACCTGGAGGCTGGCATCCCTAGATAGTGACTAAACAGCAACCAAGGGCATACCTGGCACCTCAGCTCAGAGCTGGCCAGCAGTAGCATTGAGGAGGCACTAGGCAATCCCCCACATATTAGATGTTGTCGCAGTGGCCCAGCCTGCTTAGCGTGGCTCACTGCTGAGTTGTTTTAACTTCCCAGCCTGCCCCTGCAGTGTTGTAGAGTGGCTGGAATCAGCCTTGGCCTGAGGAGACTGGATTCACATCCCACATGAAACTCAGGCCGTTAATGCATGGCTCGGTTCTCATTTGTTTTGTCTCTGTTCACTCTCACGTTTTGGGATCCCGCATTCGAAAAACCTAATGCATGGTTCGAAGGAGCGCCGGTAGGAGCCGCTGCCGCTCTTCGCTCCTCCACCCCATCATCCCCCCAGTGGAGGCGAGGGGAAGCCAGTGGCGGGTGGAGGCCGCTCCGCCTCTTACGGGTGGAGGTGTGGGAGTGGGGGGGGGGGAGAGAAGGGCACGGGGTCTGAGGGGGCAGAAAGGTGCAGCTGCTACTGCTGGGGCCGGGCAGTCTCCCGGCGTGGAGTTGACCCGGGCGCTGAAACGCACCGGTAAGCACTTGGAACTGCCACAAACCTTAATTGTAAATCGGGACAACACAGGAATTGGAAAACCTGGGGAAGTTCCGGAAGGAGGTGAGTTGATCATGCTGGCGGGAGACGACCATGCATGTAGACTGCAGAGGTTCGCTACGTTCGCGGGAGAATCGCAGGACAAGCGGCGATGTGTTAATGCCCTCACTGTGTAACCTTGGGTGGGTCATGTCACTCTCTCTTAGCCTAACCTACCTCACTGGGTCGTGAGGATCTTGTGAAGATGAAACACGACAGCTCCCACTCTAAGCTCCTTCGAGTAAAGGAAGGAGACAACTACAGTAAATAATATTTTGCTGCTGTGGTATATTTTACTGCTGTGGTATATTGGGGTCGTCTCTCAGCAGCCCATTTGGGGGTCGTCCTGGATAGGGCCCTAGAATCACTGCCTCTCCACAGCTACCACTGGAAGCCTGAGCCCCAGGTGGGGCAGGTGTGAGTGGCAGCAGGTGCCTGCTCTTCTTCTTTCTCCCCTCTTTTTGGGGGGAACAGGGCAGGGGCAGTCAGAGCCTCCCAGGCATGAGGCCCAGGGCAGCGGCCCTTGTTGCCCATCGGCTGACCATCCCTGAGTCCTCTGAGCACGAGATGGAAGGAAGTAAGGAGACTTTCTCTACCATTTACGGAAGAATCAAACCGGCTTACAGTCACCTTCCCTCCCCCTCCCCACAACAGGTACCCTGTGAGGTAGGTGGGGCTGAGAGAGCTGTGACTAGCCCAAGGTCACCCAGCTGGCTTCGTGTGTAGGAGTGGGGAAACCAACACGGTTCAGCAGATTAGCGTCCGCCACTCATGTGGAGGAGCGGGGAATCAAACTCGGTTCTCCCGATCAGAGTCCACCGCTCCAAACCACCGCTCTTAACCACTACACCACACTGGCTCTTAGAGATCATGAAGCTTGTGGTTTTAAGTAACCTATCCTTTCCCTTCCTTTTTCCTAGCTAAGATGGCGCACTTACTCTGCCGTACCACTATGGGATGTTGTTTCCCAAGGTCTGAGTGGAGAGGCTTTGTAGGAAAGATGAAACACTTGCCAGCTCTTTTTCTTCTTATTAAGTTTGTTTATGGTGTGGGACCACCTTGGCTTGGCTGGATTTTCAGTCTCATGAACTTTGCTGTGAGAATACCCAGCGTTCATTAAAAAAAAAAAGAAAGCACCACTGCCGAAAAACCTCCCTGCTCTGGAAAAGCAAAAGATGAATTTTGTATTGCAAACAAAGCAAAAAACAAGAATCCCCTTGAAGGCAAAACACAGGGACGAAACGTAAGGCAGCATCTGAGGATGTATCAGGCAGACTTTCATTCAAAGGGATGGTTATATCCCCCACATCTACAGCCACACAACATTGGCCCTGGGTTCAGAAGGTCAGCTGTCAGACTACCTCTTGAACCTGAGCAGTAAAGCACAGAGGGCTTTAAAAAAGCACCATACACCCTTCTTCCTCCCTGTCCTCTAGGGGAGTGTTTGGGGGAAGAGGTAGTTGAAGTTTGGGAGAGAAATGGGCAATGCTCCTTCCATGGCAAGCATCCCTCAACTTTAATCTTGGCCCCTGTTCCAAGAGAGTATAAGCCATTAGGGGCTTTGCCTGCTTCACAGTCTAAAAAGTGCTTTGGTGACAGGGGTGCAAAGAAGAGGAGGAGGAGGAAGAAGAAGAGGAGGAGTAGTCGTTGGTTTTTATGTACTGGCAGGGGTGAGCCAGCATGGTGTAGTGGTTAAGAGCGGTGGTTTGGAGAGGTGGACTCTGATCTGGAGAACTGGATTTGATCCCCCACTCCTCCACATGAGCGGCTGAGGCTAATCTGGTCAACTGGGTTGGTTTCCCCACTCCTACACACGAAGCCAGCTGGGTGACCTTGGGCTAAATGGCTTCTCTGGGAGGGGTTGGATGAGGGAGGGACACGCAAAAATGGGTGGGGAAAGAGAAACCCGAAGTTAAGACTATTCACAGAAATGGCCTCGATTAGCTTCTCTTTGGGATTGAGGAAAAATTTAAATTCGTGATAAAACAGGTTCCTGATAACACGGGACAAGTGTGCAGCAGCTGCGAAGTGACTTCTTAAGGTCGGAAAAATCATGAATAATCCAAACGAAGCCCTGAAGCAGTCTCTCAGCCTCACCTACCTCACAGGGTGTCTGTTGGGAGGGGAAGGCGATTGTAAGCCGGTTTGATTCTCCCTTAAGTGGTGGAGAAAGTTGGTTCTAAATACCCACAGCGATCCAGTTTGAATTTGCCTGATTGATCAGTTTAAAGCCTGTAGCACTAAGTAAAACCTTTCTAAATGGCTGTTTTCAAAGACAAGAACTTAGAAAAGGATGCTTGCAGCCGTGGTGTTATTACCGCCCCCCAATTAACTCTGTATCTTTCCCATTAGCTGTTGTGGAGAAGAGAAGGATAATTTTAATCAGCAGCTGGGCAAAGCTTAGTTTAGGCCACCTATCCCTCCTGCTGGTCTCCGGATTACCCTGTTGGTTTATAAATACAATATCTAATCATTGGAGCAAAAAGCACCCCACAAAGAGGCCAGGAAGAAAGTGGATCTACTATGGTCAGATCATAATTCTCAATTAGGGTTCTCTGAGCAGCATCCTTTATCCTCATTCAGGGGCATAATTCAAGCATAATAGTGAGTTGGTCAAACGACTGTGCCTCGAATCAAAGGGTGGCTCTTTGGGCTCTCTTTTACGCCCTGTTCTCAGCGCTCCGGCAAAAACAGAGCCATGCTGGAGACGACATGTGCATTAGACCGCTTGGCTCCTTTATCTTCGCAAGACCCACCTTATTAGAGGCCAGCGATTCTATATTTCCAATGCCGCAGAGATGGCTGCCCACAACCCAGCCTGGCTCTGACAAGGAGGGGTAATGTAGGGTGGGCAACCTCAAGGTGAGGCCTGGAGATCTCCCAGACTACAGAGATCAGCTCCCCTGCAGAAAGTGGACTCTATGAGCGCTTTTACACATACCGAATAATACACGTTCAATCCACTTTCAATGCACTTTGCAGCTGGATTTTACTGTGTGAAACAGCAACATCCACTTGCAGATGATCATTAAAGTGCATTGAAAGTGGAATGAAAGTGCATTATTCAGCATGTGTTTAAGTGCCCATGCCATTATGTCTGCTGAGAAAGGATTTAAAAAGGAGTCAGGTTGTTTCTTAGAAACAAACAGAGACCTGCAAGAGTTATGAGGGGGACTCCCTGCAGAGCCAGCGTAGTGTAGTGGTTAAGAGCGGTGCACTCTAATCTGGAGAACCGGGTTTGATTCCCTGCTGCTCCACGAGTGGTGGACTCTAATCTGGGGAACCAGGTTGGTTTCCCCACCGCGATCCCGGCAGGACTGCTTCAGGGCTTCGTTTGGATTATTCATGATTTTTCTGACCTTAAGAAGTCACTTCGCAGCTGCTGCACACTTGTCCCGTGTTATCAGGAACCTGTTTTATCACGAATTTAATTTTTTCCTCAATCCCAAAGAGAAGCTAATCGAGGCCATTTCTGTGAATAGTCTTAACTTCGGGTTTCTCTTTCCCCACCCATTTTTGTGTGTCCCTCCTTCATCCAATCCCTCCCAGAGAAGCCATTTAGGTCACTTTTGGCAAGGAGTCAGTGTAAAGATCTCAGGAACGGAGCTTGCTGTCCCCCCTACCACACACCTCATAGGCTTCCTCTCTGGTCTCTCTGGTCATTTTCAGCAGCAAGTGTAAAGATCTCAGAATGGAGGGGCTGTCCCCCCCTCCCCACGCCTCATAGGCTTCCTCTCTGGTCAGTTTTCCATTAACTACTTTAGTTTTTTGCTAAAATAACTCTTTAAAACAAAAAAAATGGGGCAAAAAGCCCCCATTATTACAGTTTTGAGAATTCGGATCAGGGCACTGTGTGTCTGCAGAGCTGCAAACCCAGTGCAAATTTCTCCTGCATAAATGGCCACAGCTGGCCAGTGGTGAGTATCAGCTCATCATGACAGCAGCACTGCAGGGGGGTAGCAGGCAAGCTAGCACCCTTTGTTGGCAACGCTTGCTGGTTCTGAGCCCTGCAGCCCCTGTGTCACTGGCAGAGCTATGGAGGCTTGGCTAAGCTTGTTTTTGGTTGCTCTTGGTTCTCCAGGGTAGCAGCCCAACAGGAACTTTCCCCGCAAGATAAATGGCCACTCTTCTCTGTACAAGGTTGAAGATATGTTTGAATAAATGAAAAATGCAGGTCTAGGAATGGCCTTGCTGAGTCCTCCCAGTAGGGTTGCCAGCTCCCGGTTGGGAAATACCTGGAGGTTTTTGGGGCAGAGCCTGAGGAGGGCGGGGTTTGGGGAGGGGAGGGACTTCAATGCCATAGACTCCAATTGCCAAAGCGGCCATTTTCTCCAGATGAACTGACCTCTATCGGCTGGAGATCAGTTGTAACAGCAGGAGATCTCTAGCTAGTACCTGGAGGTTGGCAACCCTACCTCCCAGTCTAGCAGCCTGCTTCCAGCAGTGGCCAGCCAGATTTTTCTGGGAAGCGTACAAGCTGTGCATGCAAGCAGCTAACCTCCTCTGCAATTGGTGTTCAGGAAACACTGCTTCTGATGCTGCAGGTTCCAGCTTTGCACCAGTTTGTTGGAGAAAAGCAGACTAAACATGTTGTTAATAAACAATCAGCAGCAGATACTTTCTGAGATCTTTCCTAGGTTTGCTACTGGGACGCCTTTAGAAAGAGGAACACTGAGAATCAAACCTGCGATCTTCTGCTTGCACACTCCTACTGAGTTATGGCCTATCCTTGCTGTATACACCATATCTTGTGTGTGTGTGTGTGTGTGTGTGTGTAAGAGAACAGTCAGCCAACTCTCACAAAGCTGACGAAACCCCATTTTCATAAACAATGGTGGTGGATAGAAAGTGCCATCAATAGGGTTGCCAACCTCCAGGTATTAGCTGGAGATCTCCAGCCAACAGAGATCAGTTCCTCTGGAGAAAATGGCCATTTTGGCCATTGGACTCTATGGGATTGAAGTCCCTCCCCTCCCCAAACCCCACCCTTCTCAGGCTCTGCCCCAAAAATCTCCTGCCAGTGGCCAAGAGGGACCTGGCAACCCTAGCCATCAAGTCACAGCTGACTTATGGCAACTCAGTAGGGTTTTCAAGGCAACAGACAAAAAGATGAGGTTTGCCATTCCCTGCCTCTGCGTATCAACCCTGGACGTCCTTTGGGGTCTCCCATCCAAATACTAACCAGGGCTGACTCCGCCGAGCTTTCAGGAAGATCAGGCTAGCCTGGGCCATCCAGGTCAGGGCTCACAAACAAATTCTGTGAACCGATTACTAAACCTTATCAGTTTGGTTGAAAGAGGTACTGAGGTTCATCTGTTTTTTGAAAACACCAAAATGTTAAAATGGCTCCTGAAATCCAGATGAGTGAAGTTGCTGCGTGATATTCTAAACCAGAGGAGTTGCCCGGTCACTAGGAGCAGCAGCTGTTTACATAAAATATAATTAATCTGTTCCAATCTCACCCCCCCTTTTTTAATGTAACCATATGCTGATTTGCTTTATGATGACTCTCCGCCATCTTGGCTATTAACTCTCTTTCCGAAAAGCAACGCAGACCATATTTTCCGACCGTGCTAATAATCACTGTTATCACCTCATTAGTTTATTTAGATGGTGTAATTTTCAGAAATGAATGTTGAGGGCGGCCTGGTCCTTCCTCTCCCCCCCACCCGCCGCCCGCCTTTCGGAGTTAAGTGATATCTGACAAACCCAATTAATTGCAAACCCAGCCTTGGTAATGGGCGCCACCGCACGCGGCCTTAATGGAGTTTTAATTTCCCCACGGCAAGTCAATATTGACTTAAAGTGAGAAAACGGCCGGCGGGAGGGAAGGAGAGCCTCCGAATGGATGTGATGAATGCAAGGCTAAGGGAACAGTGCTCACAAATACCCCCCATATGAATAGCACAGGGGCTCACATGGCTCACTGTACTGGGGTGGGGGGAGCAGAGGAATCCCACACAACCAAAAATTTGGTTTCCAGCCGCATGGAAGGTTATCCCCCCCCCAAAACCAAATGCCAAAACAACGGTCACAAATGACATGCTTGGTGAAGAACGAAGCCATGTTGTGTGGCCTTTACGAGCCTATACTCTGGCCATATGCTACATACATAGGGTTGCCAACCTCCAGGTGGTTAAGCAAAAATCAAGCACAGATACCTTTAGACAAGCTGGATAAAGATAATGGTATCAAGCTCAAAATGGTATGCAAAAGTGATATATTATTTACAAGTGCAGATGTTATACAGAAATGCAAATATGTAGCATAAAGCATGTATGTAGCATAAAGCTACATATTCTGTATAACATCTGCACTTGTAAATAATATATCACTTTTGCATACCATTTTGAGCTTGATACCATTATCTTTATCCAACCTCCAGATAGCAGCTGGAGATCCCCTGCTATAGCAACTGATCTCCAGCCGATAGGGATCAGTTCGCCTGGAGAAAACGGCCGCTTTGGCCATTGGACTCTATGGCATTGAAGTCCCTCCCCTCCCCAAACCCCTCCCTCCTCAGGCTCCGCCCCAAAAACCTCCCGCCGGTGGTGAAGAGGGACCTGGCAACCCTACATACGTTACACACAGCTCCTTCTTCTGCCAGCCATCAAGCAGTGGGGAGATTTTTTTATCTCACTTCCTGGGGTTTCTGAGATGAATACAGGCCACTTAGCAACTGCTCTCTTAGTGAGCGTACAACCAGTCGGTTAGCTGGTCTGCCAAGTATTTACCACTCCAGCGTAGGATTGCATTTAACATTGTTTGTGCACCAGTAAATGAGCACTAACACACACATATATATGAATATATTTTAAAAGCTGCTAAGCAGTGTTGCAAAGAAGGAAGCACGGCATCCTGGAAGGACCCTATGCTAAATTATAATATATGTAAATAAGTGGACGACTAAACTGAGAGGTTAAATACCAAGTGTTATTGGAGAAGGTAGAAGCTGAAACATTATTCGTGTAGGCATAAATGATATATATTTTATGTATAAATGCCACACCGTTCGCGTTCATAATCCCAGCAGATCTCTCAAACCAACAGCAAAATGTTGAGCGACAAAACCATTGCTAAAAATATAAACGCAGTAAGAGATGAAACAGAGGACAATCGCTTGTCCCTACTACTTGGTCAATTGTCTGTATTCACCTGATATTTCCCTCAACATATGCCAGAAGACCAAATGCTAGTCGAGGCCTGTGTCCAATTTGTCACCACAAATCATTTTTTAAACCAAAGATTGAAGTGTACTTGATGGACAGAGGAAGAAAGATTGTAATGATCACATTATATTAGAACCTTGTCTCTGTTTTACAAAATGATGACCTTAAAAAATATCTACATGTTTTATAAGCGTGGTATTTCCAAGACTATCTGAGGAGCCATTCTCTCTCCTCCTCGGTTTTTCCAATCCTTCCTCTCGTAATAAGTCTGTCCAAAAGTGATGTTGCTCATTCTATTGAAAGATGGTTTCATTTTCTACTCAAAATTGCTATGGAGGGAGAGAGAGAGAAAAAAAATTCACCTTGTTGAATGAATGTTGGGTACAAAATGTGACAGATCCTCTCTCCTGGCAGAAATAAAAGATAAGATTTGGATTGCTGCACCTAAAACAGATTTAACAAGGCAGCGGAGAGAGAAGGAAACAAAATTAATGTTCCCTTTCCATTGATAAGAAGGGCAGGATGTGACTGATTCATTCAAAAATGTTATGGACCGCCTTTCGGTTAGCCCAAAGCAGCTTACAGTCATGACCACAAGGCCAGGAAAATCACATTTAAAAACATCACCCCTCACCTGGTTCACAAGAGGGCCGTCTTGTGGGTAGGGTTGCCAATCTCCAAGTAGTGGAAGAAAAAATACGACACCTCTGTACAATTATCTGAAGGATAAGGAAATCAGTACAGGAGCGAATACTTTTGAAAAATAGCAAAATATATTACAACTACATACAATTTTACAATAGCGGTCTCATTGACCTACAACATACAAAATGCAGTGTGTGTCCAATGCAAAAAGTTACATAATGAAATAAGGTGAGTACACTTCAGTTAACAGTCTTTCTTTTCTTTTTTTGTCTGTTGGCATCCTTTCGTCCATGCATACCTGCTTCTTTGAAAAAAGAAAAAAGAAAGACTGTTAACTGAAGTGTACTCACCTTATTTCATTATATAACTTTTTGCGTCGGACGCACACTGCATTTTGTATGTTGTAGGTCAATGAGACCGCTATTGTAAAATTGTATGTAGTTGTCATATATTTTGCTATTTTTCAAAAGTATTCGCTCCTGTACTGATTTCCTAATCTCCAAGTAGTGGCTGAAGATCTCCCACTATTACAACTGAGCTCCAGGCGACAGAGATCAGTTCACCTGGAGAAAATGGCTGCTTTGGAAGGTGAACTCTATGGCATTATACCCCATTGAAGTCCTTCCCCTCCCCAAACCTCATCCTCTTCGGACCCAACCCACAAAATCTCCAGGTATTTCCAACCTGGAGCTGGCAACCCTACGGTTATGGGCCTTAGAAAAGGCTATAAAAAATGGGGCCTTGCTAAAAGACAATTCCATTAGTACCAGATCAGCAACCCTGAATGCGCCTCATGGGAGGAATTGATGCGAGACAGATGGGATTGTCCCTGACATGGATGGCCCAGGCTAGCCTGAGCTCATCAGATCTCAGAAGCTAAGCAAGGTTGGCCCTAGTTAGTACTTGGATGGAAGCCCACCAAAGAAGTCCAGGGTCGCTACACAGAGGCAGGCAAACCACCTCTCAATGTATTTTGCCTTAAAAACCCTACAGCATCACCATAAATTAGCTGTGATTTGACGGCACTTTCCATCACCACATGGGACTGAGTGATTAACCAGAGCATTGTGCATGCTGTGGAGTTAGGGTTGCCAGGTCCCTCTTCGCCACCGGCAGGAGCTTTTTAGGGTGGAGCCTGAGGAGGGCGGGGTTTGGGGAGGGGAGGGACTTCAATGCCATAGAGTCCAATTGCCAAAGCGGCCATTTTCTCCAGGTGAACTGATCTCTATCGGACGGAGATCAGTTGTAATACTAGATCTCCAGCTAGTACCTGGAGGTTGGCAACCCTATGCGGAGTCCTGGTCCAGTTGAAGATTAGAGTGGACTTCATAACTTGGGTAAGGGGCATATGTTTGTGTAAGAGAGATATGGAAATGGCAACCTCGGTCTATTAGAAATGCAAAAAAGTCACAGTATGGACACAGAAGTATTTGCTGATCTATGCTGCTGAAATGCTACAAGGCTCTAATTTTGAGCATGACTGAAGGGTAATCCTGTAGGATCATCTTTCTGGAACATACCAAGACCCAGCTTGTCCAGCATTCTGTTTCTAACAATAGTTATATGGACACCCTCTTTTCCCTTCAGATATTCAGAGGTAAAATGCCTCTAAACATGGAGGTTACATTTAGCTGTCACAACCGTTGCTAGAGCTATTGACTGTGCATTTGTCTAAATCCCTGTAGCCATCAGAACACCTTGTGGCAGTGAAGTCCATAACTGCATTTTACGAAGAATTGTTTAGATTTTTTGTCTCTCCTGCAGAGTAACTTCATGGGCTGATTCCCTTATTTACAGTCTTGGGAGAAAGGATGGGGGCACACATACCTCCATTCATCCTCTATAAACCATACATAAGGTTATAAACCTCTTCCCTTACACATCTGTTTTTCCCCTAAACTGAAAAGCCCTAAATTCTTTGCCCTTTCATAAAGGGAAGGGGATCCAGCCCCTTGATCTTTTCAGCGGCTATCTTAAGACCTTTTCCAGCTGTTTGACCTGCTTTTTGAGAAGGGGTAATAGGGACAGTGCACACAATTCTAAAAGGGAACAACCCCTCAAAGCCTTTTATTATATACACACATGAACACACATGAAGCTGCTTTGTACTGAATCAGACCCTTGGTCCATCATAGTCAGTATTGTCTACTCAGACGGGCAGCGGCTCTCCAGGGTCTCGGGCTGAGGTCTTTCACATCACCTACTTGCCTAGTCCCTTTAACTGGAGATGCCGGGGATTGAACCTGGGACCCTCTGCATGCCAAGCAGATGCTCTACCACTGAGCCACTGCCCCTCCCCACTGCACAGTACAATGCCCTGACAGGCAGGGTACCTTACCGATGCTAAAATTGTCAGCAGTGCCTTTCTCAATATACACACAAATACATACTAGGAAACAAGAACAAAGCCCCAAAGAATCATGGGGGGAAATAATATGATGCAAAAGGAAGGTAGGACAGGACTATGCTTCATCTGCCATTGTAACTGAGCCCCTCATGTGGGCACTGGTTCTTGGGGGGTGGGGGGCTCAGCCCTGTTGGAAATATCTTTTGGACCTGATATTTCCGATTTAGTAAGCCGAGTGCGCAAAGGCTAAAGCAACAGCGGGAGATTCCGTGTGGGTGCATGTACCACTGAACCACAGCCTATCCCCTATAAATAATGGCATTATGATAACAGTTGTTTTATTTCTATTCCCTGGTCCTTACAACTTCTAGAAACAGCTAACTAGTGTCCTCTAGGCTTGTGCAAAGCTGTATTAGCCTTTCGCATGGCAGGGAAACCCTGTGGCTCTTCCTTCTCCTTGCTGTTGCTTAAGGTTGCAGCCTTCAGGTGGGGTCCGGAGATCCCCTGGAATTGCAACGGATTTCCAGAAGACAGAGATCACGTCCCCTGGAGAAAACAGCTGCTTTGATTAAACAGGAAATATCCCTAAAATATTGGAGAGGATGTTGTTTAGTATGATTAAATTTATGTTATACTGGCTGCAATCTTATGCAGCCAAATGGAAAGGGACAAAGGTCTCAGAATAAAGGGATTAAATCATTTAAATGTTAGAACTGGTGGAGTTGGAGAAACTGGGGAAAAGGGGAGAATTGAAGGAATCATTGTGATAATGTATAAGATCTGGGGGAAATGGAAGGTTACTTTTTACTCTGATCCAGAATGTAAAATTTTATATAACATGAAACTTTAGAATGAGATTAATACTAGGATCAGAATATGTTAACGAAGGATAATAACACTTCATTAAGAGGTAGATGGAGGTGATGGGGAAGTTGATTTATTTTTTATGTTTAATGGTAATCAAGACAACAATTAATGTAATTGTGATTGTGATATTATTTTTACATTGTTGTTAAAATTATGAAGAATTTATAGTTTTAAAAAACCAATAAAATTTATAAAAAACAAAAGAGAAAACAGCTGCTTTGGAAGGGGGCCTCTATGGCATTATATCCCAACTGAGATCCCTCCCCTCTCCAAACCCTGCCCACCCCAGGCTCCACCCCCAAATTTCTAGGAACTTCCCAACTCAGAATTGGCAATGGTACTGTGCCATCGGGCTACCTGATGTGCAAGAAAGGGGCAGTGAGATTGATAGGGTTGTCAGGTCCCTCTTCGCCCCTTCCTCCACTGCATAGAAGGTTGTTCTCTGCCTGATATTACGTTGTATGCTGTCACTCCACAACAGTCTGACCTGTATCGGACCCCAAAACGTGGAATTCATAACCAGATAGCAGCACATTTTTAAAACAAAGCAAATCCTGCAATAGATCTGGCTGTCCTTGTTCCCAATTAGGTGCAATGCAAACGCAGTGAGCGACATTAATTATCTGGATAAGGGGTTTGGGTGGAAGGCTGGCAGGGAGGCAGCGGGCTAGCCTGCGGGTGCACTCGCATTCTTTTCCATGCACACAGACTGGTCGAGATACGCCTGCTCGGAGGCTTACTTCCTAGAGACCCAAATGGAGACCTGAACTTTAGTGTGCATGTGACCACACTTTAAGTCTGAACTTCAGCGCATATACGAATACACTGCAGACATTTTAAAAAGGTGTCCCCATCTACTCAAACTGCAAAACGGGGACAAAACAGAGACGGCCGTTCAACAAGGAGAGGGACCAGAAAACAGGGGCCTTTGCGGCTAAACAGGGACAGGAGGAAGTGAATACCTAGAGTCCAATGGCCTAAGTGGCCATTTTCTCCAGGTGAACTGATCTCTATCGGCTGGAGAGCAGCTGTAGTAGCAGGAGATCTCCAGCTAGTACCTGGAAGTTGGCAACCCTACTCCTAACCCTTAAGTGAAGTCATAGCTTAAGCATTTTCTTGTTGTTTGGCAACTGAATGGGTGTAAGCAAGGTCTCTACTTTCTAAAAGTTTTCCACAACAGAGAGCTGTTTGCCCTCATGTTGTTCGGCATCGTAGGAAAAAATTACTCAAAGGCATGTTTAAATATAACTGCGGTAAATAACAGCAGTTTCATTATATTGCTAGGCACACCATATAAGTGACTTCTTTTCCTATTAAAATTGTTGATTGAAGGCCGTTAGCTGTTTATCAGCTCCAAATTACATTTTCTTCTCTCTTAGGGCCCGCGTCCATCGGAAAAAGAAAAAAAAATCTCAACAGCCTTAGTTAGCGACAAGAAAAGCTTCCTAAAACTGCATTTTCAGGGAGGGGCGGCAGAGAGGATACACAAACACAGCTTGTACCTTCAAATCTCCCCTGGGCATCACGCTTCTTTGTTCTGCTAAGAAAAATTAACCTCAATCTCGGCTCAAGGTCCCCGGATTGATTATCATAGTCATTTAAATACTGTAATCTCATTTTCAGCATCAGGGAAAGGGAGCGAAAAGGGAGAAGAATTAGAAGGAAAAAAAAGAGAAAGAGAGAAAAGAGCGAGAGGGGAGAAAGGAGAAAACGGAATAAATTATCTGACAAAAGGGGAGGCTTTTGGCTTTCGGCTGGCGGAGCCTATTTCAAGATCCTTCCACTTGATTGGAAAAGTTGATGAAGTTTAAATGAAGCAGAATTAGGAGCTCCGGCAGCTGAGTATTGACGGAGGCCCAGCCGAAGAATGTACAATTCAATAGGGCCGAATGGGGATTTTTTTTTTTGGTTGGGTTTTTTTCCCCCCCTTTCCAGTGGCAAACAGGGGGAAAGGCCTAAATGGTATAATCTTCAATCAAATCTAACATTGAGGATGACAAGGCAGGGTAATGAGAAGGGGCCAAGCCAGGCATGTTGGTTAAAGAAATTAATCCCTCTTGCTGAGCACAAGAGTTGGGCTTTGATGTCTATTGTACGGCCCCCGTTCCATCCTATCTAAATGCTAACTAACTAGGAATGCGATCCGGGACTGTGCTTTCATTGCTGGGGCTAATCTGATAATAACTATTTTATCCTCTTCATTCATACGCTCCAACTGTCCCTCTTTCCCAGACGCTGGCCCGGTCTTCTTCTGCCTGTCCTTGCGAAATCACCGTTCCTGTTTCATCCCTAAATCTGTCTCTTTTTTGGGGGGGTGGAGGGTGGGGGGATTGCCGTTCCCAAAACGTTGTTACTTAGGGGTGCCAACCTCCAGGTAGTAGCTGGAGATCTCCTGCTATTACTACTGATCTCCAGCTGATAGATAGGGTTGCCAGGTCCCCCCTCTCCTCCGGCGGGAGGTTTTTGGGGCGGAGGTGAGGGAGAGATTGCGCACGCGGCCGCACCGACGCAATTGCATCACTCCGGTTTACACCCGGAAGTGCCGCATAGCAAGGGGCCTTTACCATTCAAACTGGGTGGTACCACTCAAACTGGCCTTTACCACTCAAAGGCCCATTGCAAAACGGCGCTTCCGGGTGTAAACCGGTAGTGATGTGGTGCGGCGGGCAAGCGTGTGTGCTGGTAGGCAGGCAGCCAGGTGGATTGGCGGGGGTTTGCCCACCACCACCTGGCACTTGACAACCCTACTGATAGAGATCAGTTCACCTGGAGAAAATGGCATTGAAGTCCCTTCCCTCCCCAAACCCTGCCCTCCTGGCGAAGAGGGACCTAGCAACACTACTGTTACTGGAGCAGGCTTGCAAATAGGGACTTGCCTGGTCACCTGTGGAAAGGAAGGCATGGCCCTGGGTGACCAAGTGTTGTTGTTGGTTGGTTTTTTTTATAAGCTGACTTTCTCCACCACTTAAGGAAGACTCAAACCGGCTTACAATCACCTTCCCTTCCCCTCCCCACAACAGGCACCCTGTGAGTTAGATGGGGCTGAGAGAGTGTGACTAGCCCAAGGTCACCCAGCTGGCTTCATGTGAAGGAGTGGGGAAACAATTCCAGTTCACCGGAGTAGCCTCCGACGCTCATGTGGAGGAGTGGGGAATCAAACCCGGTTCTCCAGATCAGAGTCCACCGCTCCAAACCACCACTCTTAACCACTACAAGTGGAGAAACTTTACAATGGTTGGCTTCCTTTTAAACCATAGCTGAGGGTCAAATGGGCCAAATCAGCTACAGACCAATTTGTTTAAGCCCAGGTTCGCCTCAAATCACTTATGAAGCTGGGAGTGGGGGTAGGGTTGCCAGCTCCAGGTTGGGAAATACTAAAAGATTTTGGGGGTAGGGCCTGAGGAGGCTGGGGTATAGGGAGGGGAGGGACTTCAATGAGTTGTAATGCCATAGACTCCACCTCCCAAACTGGCCATTTTCTCCAGGTGAATTGATCTCTGTCGCCTGGAGATCAGCTGTAATAGAAGGAGATCTCCAGCTACCACCTGGAGGTTGGCAACCCTAATGGGGGTGATGTGAAACCAAAATAGGCATAAGTTTGGGGGAACGTGGGTTTTTGCAGCGTGTATGATTGTGAATAGTGTGTACCTCTACAACACATGTATGCATTTCCTAGCTTTGTTGCCTACAGTCATGTTCCATGATGTTTAGAAGACTCTGGCCTTTTATGCAGGGACATCTCCCCGCGGTCATCCCCGCCCACTCCTTTGGGGCTTCCTTTTGATTATGCATGTAAACGTCAGTAAATGGTGATGTATGGAAGGCTTGCCTTAAGATGAGTGCAGCAGAACTGGCTAGAGCAGAGGAGTTCGGTAGAGACTCCTAGACGCAGAGTAGGACTTCTAGCCACGTGTGTCAGTGTAAGCACATGAAGCTGCGCTACACTGAATCAGACCCTTGATCATCAAAGTCAGTATTGTCTACTCAGACTGGCAGAGGCTCTCCAGGGTCTCAGGAAGAGGACTTTCACATCACCGGCTACCTGGTCCTTTTACCTGGAGATGCTGGGGATTGAACCTGGGACTTTCTGTGTGCCAAGCAGATGCTCTACCACTGAGCTATGGCTCCCGATCAGCAGGAGGTCTTAGGGGCGGGGCTGTGGGTGTTAAATCGGGCATGGCGATGCGCCGCTTCTGGAAGTAAAACCAGAAGTGACGTCACCGCATACGCGCCTGCACACGCAGCCGCTACTCCAGAGCAGTTGGGTGGATTGGCGGGCAATTGCCATTTGGCCTGCAGATTTGGCCATTTGGCCTGCAGATTCAGGTTCTGGGTCTTGTAGTTTCGATACAGGCTTTAAAGCAGGGGTCCCCAACCTTTTTGAGCCTGCGGGCACATTTGGGATTCTGACGTGGCACAGAGGGCACAGCAACAAAATGGCTGCGACAGCCTAACTTCAGTAACACAGTGCAGATCTACACAACCAATCAAAGCTCCAATAGTCAGTTAGGAGTCTTGCTGGGCAAAAGCCCTACCTGGCCCCACCCACTTCCTAAAAGCACTTAGCTGGCACCAGAAAAGGTGTCAGCGGGAGCCATGGCACCATGTTGGGGACCCCCTGCTTGAAAGTGTCATTAGATGGGTTTTTAGCGTGCTCCTATCTGGATGCGTTTGTTAATTATTTGGTATATTTAAGAGGATTTGGTATACTGAAGAAGACTGAGACTGGGAAGGGCAGCCATGAAGGAGCTAGAAAAGATTCTGAAGTGTAAGGATGTGTCACTGGCAATCAACATCAAGTTGATTCATGCCATCGTATTCCCTATTACTATGTATGGGGGTGGAAGCTGTACAATGAAGAAAGCTGTCAGGAAGAAAGTAGACTCCTTTGAAATGTGGTGTTGGAGGAGAGTGTTACAGATAGCCTGGACTGCCGAAACAACCAAATCAGTGGGTTATAGATCAAATGCCCTGACCTGGATGGCCCAGGCTAGCCTGATCTCGTCAGATCTCAGAAGCTAAGCAGGGTCAGCCCTGGTTACCACCAAGGAATACCAAGGTTGCTGTGCAGAGGAAGGCACTGGCAAACCACCTCTGTTAGTCTCTTGCCATGAAAACCCCCCAAAAAGGGGTCGCCATAAGTCGGCTGCGACTTGACGGCACTTTACACACACACATAGATCAAATCAAGCCTGAACTGACCCTAGAAGCATATTTTGGTCACATGAGAAGGCAAGAGTCACTAGAAAAGACCATCATGCTAGGAAAAATTGAAGGCAGCAGGAAAAGAGGAAGACCCAACAAGAGATGGATTGACTCTATAAAAGAAGCCACAGCCCTCAATTTGCAAGATCTGAGCAAGGCTCAGGACTTTGATTCATAGGGTCGCCATGAGTCAGAAGCCACTTGACGGCACTTAACACACACATTGTAGGCCACTCTGTCACACTTAAGCACAGAGCACCCTAAGGCCTGGGGTTTTGTGCTGTACGAGGCCCCAGGCACAACCCAGTCAAAAGGCTCAGGTAGGAGGTGACCTGAAGGACTTCTGCTTGAGACCCTGGGGAGCTGCTAGGGTTGCCAACCTCCAGTCGGGGCCTGGAGATCTCCCAGAAGTACAGTTAAGCTCCAAATGAGATATATCAATTCCCCTGGAGACACTGGCTGTTTTGGAGGGTGGACTCTATGACATTATACCCCGCTGAGATCCCACCTGTCCCCAAACCCCACCCTCCTAAGAGTCCACCCCCAAATCTCCAGGAATTTCCCAATCTGGAGGTGGCAGCTTTAGCTGCTGCTCATCTGAGTAGACAAGACTGACCTGGAGAGACCAAGGGTCTGGTTTCTTATAAGGCAGCTTCATTTGTTCAGGGATGCGTGTTCAAGGTGCAATAGGTTGGGGGCAGTATTTCTAACACCAGTTACAAATATGAGCTTCTTTCTAAGTGGATGAAAATGAACACACTTGAAGCTGCCTTAGACTGAATCAGACCCTTGGTCCATCAGTATTGTCTATTCCACGGCTTCTTAACTTTTTCCACTTGCAACCCCTTTTCACCCGATAAATTTTTACACGACCCCAAGTGTGTGTGTGTGTGTGTGTGTGTGTAAATGTTTGATTTGTATACCTATTTTATATTGCCAAATTTTTCGCGACCCCCACATTCAGCTATGCGACCCCATATTGGGTCACGACCCACAGTTTAAGAAGCTTTGGCCTACTCAAACTGGGGGCAGCTCTTCAGGGTCTCAAGCAGAGGTCTTTCACATCACCTTCTGCCTGATCCTTTTACCTGGAGATGCTGGGGATTGAACCTGGGACCTTCTGCATGCCAAGCAGAAGCTCTTCCACTGAGCCACCAACCCTCCCCTCCAAATGCCATGATATAGCTCCATTGGGTGTTAATAGTCAAGGGATCCTGTAACATTTCGGGGTCAGGGTGTGCTTTTTTGTTTTGTTTCTGTAGAAATAATGTACTTTCCCTCTGAACTGTCAACATTTCTAGACATTCTTCACCTCTAGGTAAGACTGCTCTGCTATTCCTGGTACAAGTTACAAAGCAGATTTTCCTTAGCAAGCGCTTAAAATTGGGTTCATTTGGAAGGAAGCTTAAAGAAGTTAACAGAATAAGATTTTTGAGTACAACACGGGAAGAAAGGAATCACATCACTAAAAATGTAATCTTTGGGTGTGTAGCAAAAGGCTTTAGGGGGAAGGATGCCACTGGGATGAGAAGGTTGGCTGCATTTTCGGGTTTCCAAGGGCTGGGCTAGGGCAGCCGACTCTGGGTTGGGAAATTCCTGGAGATTTGGGGGTGGAACCATGGGAAGGAGGCATGCTGGACTAGGTTAGGGTTGCCAGCCTCCAGGCGGGGCCTGGCTATCTCCCAGCATTACAACTGACCTGCAGACAACAGAGATCAGCTCCCTTGGAGAAAATGGCTGCTTTGGAGGGTGGACTCAATGGCATTATAAGAAGAAGAGGAGTTAGTTTTTATATGCCAACTTTTTCTACCACTTAAGGAAGAATCAAACCAGCTTACCGTACAATCACCTTCCCTCCCTCTCCCCACAACAGGCACCCTGTGAGGTAGGTGGGGCTGAGAGCTGTGAGTAGCCCAAGGTCGCCCAGCTGGCTTCATGTGGAGGAGTGGGGAAACCAACCCGGTTCACCAGATTAGTGTCCGCCACTCATGTGGAGGAGTGGGGAATCTCCTGAGACCCTGGAGAGCCGCTGCTGGTCTGAGTAGACAATACTGACATTAATGGACCGAGGGTCTGATTCAGTATAAGGCAGCTTCATGTGTTCAAACCCGGTTCTCCAGATCGCAGCCCTCTGCTCCAAACCACCGCTCTTAACCACTACACCACGCTGACTCTCTGAGGTCCCTTCCCTCCTCAACACCTGCCCTTCCCGGGCTGAACTCCCAAATCTCCAGGAATTTCCCAACCCAGAGTTGGCAACCTTAGACTAGGTGGACCAGTCTGCTTCATAAAGGCAGTTTTTGTGTTGTCATTTAATTTGGGTTGCCAACCTCCAGGTACTAGCTGGAGATCTTCTGCTATCACAACTGATCTCAGCCAACAGAGATCAGTTCCCCTGGAGAAAATGGCCACTTTGTCCATTGGACTCTATGGCATTGAAGTCCCTCCCCTCCTCAAACCCCACCCTCCTCAGGCTCTGAGGGACCTGGCAACCCTACACATAATGCACATTAGTTTGGCCTCAACTGGTAAGAGATCTATTGCAAGCACTTTGGCTTTGGGACTGTAAATAACATTGGTGGAACAATGGGATTCTGGTACAGAAACATAGTACACCATGCAAGGCTGGTCAGCCCACCCCGTAGCCTCCGCTTTCCACACTCCCAAGGCAGTGGGGCCTTCTTTAGGGGAGGGTGACATCCAATTCCCCCCCCCAAGCACCACCCCCAAATCTCCAGGAATTTCTCAGGCCAGAATTGGCAACCCTACCATGGCAGTCTGTTACAGAAAAGAACCAAAAAAGTAGTCCTGTTGTACCGTAAGGATGACCACATTTTTATTCTGGCATAAGCTTTTTTGGGCCAGGGCTAGGGTTGCCAACCTCCGGGTACTAGCTGGAGATCTGCTATTACAACTGATCTCCAGCCAATAGAGATCAGTTCCCCTGGAGAAATGGCCCCTTTTGCAATTGGGCTCTATGGCATTGAAGTCTCTCCCCTCCTCAAACCCCGCCCTCCTTAGGCTCCACCCAAAAAAACTCCTGTCGGTGGCGAAGAGGGACCTGGCAACCCTAGCCCAGGGCCCACCTGAAATGAACCCTCAGTCAATGGAATTATATATGAGAGCCAGCGTTGTGTAGTGGTTATAGTATCAGACTAGGATCTAGGACAGGGGTGGGGAACGTTAGGCCCAGAAGCCATATAAGGCCCCCAAAATCATTTGGTCTGGCCCTTCGTGGGTCCTGGCAAATCTCTAGCTCAGAAGGATCTAAGACTGGCGATCCGCCCCCTCCAGCGGACAGGAATAGCCTCTATTCAAGGCAGGTGTGAGTTTGTTTTGCCAAGAAAAGGAAACTTTTTTTCCTCTTGCAGAAGAGTCATTAGCTATGGAGCTGCTAGGACCACCCAAGAAACTGTGTTAACCCTTTCCCACCTGGGCCGTGGAGAAACACATTCCCTCTGTACTACAAGAGGGCTGGCGGGGGGAAGTGGTGACAATGGAGGGGTTAAAGGGGGGCAGGGCCAGAATGTGCGGGGGGGGGGAGTTCTTAGCCAGGGTGCCCTCATTTCATCCCTGCAGGCGGAGGTAGCAGGAGCCAGCTGTAGAATCCAGCCCCGACCATGCGGAGCAGGAGCAACTCCGGCGTGCAGCTGGACGGCTACACCTGGCTGGTGCAACAGACCATCCTGTGCCACCAGGTGGGCGAGTGCGCACCGTTTGGATGCCTGCCTGCTTGGCGCATGGGGGGGTCATCTGGGGCAGCTGCCTGCTTGGGACTTGGTCGGCTAATTTTTAAGTTGATAATTCTGTATGGCCCGCGAATGATGTTATAAATATCCAAATCGCCCTTGGCGGAAAAAAGGTCCCCCCCACAACCGATCTAGGAGAATACTCTCAGCCTAATATCTTACAGGCTTGTTGTGAGGATAAAATGGAGGAGAGAAGAATGATGTAAGCTGCTTTGGGCCACCATTGGAAAGAAAGGCAGGCTATAAATGAAATCAGTAAATAAATATATACTGCAAGGTATGTTTTTGGGGAGGGAATGCTGACCAACAGTTAAAAGGCTGGATGTTCAGCTTGTGACGGGTCTATGCAGAACGCACAAGCAGGCAAGGTAAAGCCAGTGACCACCGACAATATCTGTCGCTTGCAATAGACAGACTGTTTAGTTAAGGAAATTCAAAAGGAGAGTCTCTAATGAGAAACCGCTGAAATAGAATGAATCAATAGGTTTGATTGCATTAGCCAGGAGCTCACAACACATCTGACACTTCTCTTAGCTTCTGTGGGTGTTGAACAGCTCAGAATCTTAACTCAGAATTTTAATACCTTGTTGTCTTTTGTGTTTGAATGTTCAGCGATTATGATTGCCTAATGTACAAATCTACTTTTATCTATCGCATAAGATGCCTACAGTTTTAATATTCTGGCATCGTTAAATGCTTTGTTTTGCTACCCTTTGCAGATGACTATAGCTAATAGCAAACTTGCTGGCCTCTGTGTAGGGTTGCCAACCTCTAGGTGGTGTGGAAATCAAGAAAGTAGCACAAGACAATTCTTTCTATAATAAGAAGACCAAACTATAGCAATTAGTGCTATTAAGAATATGTATTGGAAACATACAAAGAACAAAATTCTGGAGCAAAAAAGTATCACATAGGTAATTAAGACCCCAACTTTCAATAAGGGCTTTACAATACAAATATGAGCCCAAATTCTCAATCCTTATTCAGTCTACATAAATAATTTCATAAAGTGCATGAGTGAACCACGGGAACAATACTCAGTCCTTATAGAGTCCGCATGAATAATTTCATAAAGTGCATCAGTAGGTCGCAAAAGCAAGATGAAGGGCAATGGAAATCCGGTATAATTCCATTTCGTGCAGTCTTTTTCAAGCCTTCAATCTTTTTGTGCACTATTCAGTCAATGCACATAGGAGTGTACCCTTTCCTTGTATCTGGACGGCAAAGTAAGACGTCTCTTACCTCTAGGTGGTGGCTGGAGATCTCCTGCTATTACAACTGATCTCCAGGCAACAGAGATCCGTTCCCCTGGAGAAAATGTCGGCTTTGGCAATCAGACTCTATGGCATTGAAGTCCCTCCCCTCTCTAAACCCCGGCCTCCTCAGGCTCCACCCCCAAAATCTCCAGGTATTTCCCAACTGGGAGCTGGCAACCCTACCTCTGTGTGGAGGACAAAAATAAAGGCCACCCGTAGATGAGGGTGGAAAGACACTCCAGCGCCCCCACTATGCAGACAAATATGAGTTTCTGAAGTAATAGACAGGAAAAAGCCCTGCTGAACACTAAAAATGCTCCGGGAGGGACAATAAGCTTGATGCCCAGTTAGGATTGCCAGCCCCAAGCTGGGTTGCCAGGTCCTTCTTCGCCACCAGCGGGAGGTTTTTGGGGTGGAGCCTGACGAGGGTGGGGTTTGGGGAGGGACTTCAGTGCCATAGAGTCCAATTGCCAAAGTGGCCATTTTCTCTTGGTGAACTGATCTCTATCGGCTGGAGATCAGTTGTAATACCAGGAGATCTCCAGTTAGTACCTTGAGATTGGCAACCCTACCTGGAGATCTCCCAGAATTACAATGGATCTCCAGACTATAAACATAAGTTCCCCTGGGGGAAACAGCAGCTTAAGAGGGGAGACTGTGATATATATTAGATTTTAGGTGAAATCTCTCCCCAAATTTCCCCCTTCATTGGTAGGGTTGCCAACCTCCAGGTACTAGCTGGAAATCTCCTGTTATTACAACTGACCTCCAGCTGATAGAGGAAATGGCCGCTTTGGCAATTGGACTCTATGGCATTGAAGTCCCTCCCCTCCTCAAATCCCGCCCTCCTCAGGTTCCGCCCCAAAAAACTCCCGCCGGTGTCGAAGAGGGACCTGGCAACCATATTCATTGGCCCCGCACCCAAATCTCCAGGAATTTCCCAGGCTGAAATTGGTAACCTTTGCAATGTTCTGGTGGGGCCTGGAGACCTCCAGGTTTTGAGACTTCTAGCTGTAACAAAAAAAATAAAAAACAAGTTGTGAATAGGGTTGCCAACCTCCAGGTAGTAGCTGGAGATCTTCTATTACAACTGATCTCCAGCCAATAGAGGTCAGTTCATCTGGAGGAAATGGCAGCTTTGGCAATTGGACTCTATGGCATTGAAGTCCCTCCCCTCCCCAAACCCCACCCTCCTCAGGCTCCGCCCCCAAAACCTCCCGCTGGTGGTGAAGGGGGACCTGGCAATTCTAATGTGAAACTTATCAAATGCCAAAAAATTAGCATATGTCTACATATGAGGCCCCCTTGAAGCCGAGGCCAAATGGCCCTCCTGCTCCGCCCCCAAATGACCCTCGCCATGTTGGAGGAAATGACCCCAACTTTTTCAGAACAAATTTGGTGGGCAATTGAAATATATGCAATGCTTACTTTCATATCAAACCAACACTTACTTTTCTGCTTTAAAACATAGAGCACATAATTTACGAAAGTAAAAATGCCTGCGTTTTCTGCAAGCAAAATTGCAAACATACCCTATACGAGAGCAGGAGAGCTGCAAACTCACTTTGTGCTACTTTAGAAACGACAGGGGCCCCATGCCCCCGGCTGCGGCAGGAGGCCTCTCACCAGCCACCTTCGATGCCCACTGCTGCTCCTAGCAGTGGCAGGAAAACATTTCTTAAGAACCCACCGGTAGCGCATGCACCATGACATCATTTTCTGTTTTCCCCAGAAGGGATGTCATGACACATGTGACTCTGGTATCTCCCCATGCCCCCGCTCCCAAAGCTCCTGCCAGTTGCCAGGCAGAGCCTGGCAAACCTACGGCATGTCTTAATTTCTGCCATCTGAGAGGTAGGGAGAAAAAATAGAAGCTGGATGTTGAAAACACAGATTTTATAGTGAAGAAAGAGAGCACGTTTGAATAGAAGCAGTCTCATACAATTAAATCAATTTTAATTAAAATCAATTAAATCAAATATGCTAAAAGCATATTTGAATAACAAGCTAAAACTTGAACTTTTCAGTAGTGTATCATCATTATATGTGTGTGTGTGTGGTGTGGTGTGTGTAAAGTGCCATCAAGTCACCGCCAACTTATGACGACCCCTTATGGGGTTTTCAAGGCAAGTGGCTAACAGAGGTGGTTTGCCATTGCCTTCTTCTGCATAGCAATCCTGGTATTCCTGGGTGGTCTCCCATCCCAATACTAACCAGGGCTGACCCTGCTTAGCTTCTGAGATTTGACAAGATCAGGCTAGCCTGGGCCACCCAGGTCAGGGCGTCATCACTATATACATTATAGCATATTAACTGCGGACAAAATTAGTCACTTTAAACCAATGAATGTATCTTTGAAAATACATTATGTATATCTACTAGGTGCCTTGACCTGGACGAGCTGGCCCGATCTTGTCACAGCCAGAAGCTAAGCAGGGTTGGGCCTGTTTGGCTCTTGGACAGGAGACCCCCAAGGAAGTCCAAGATTGCTATGCAGAGGCAGGCAATGGCAAGCCCACCTCTGTTCCTTGAAAACCCTACTGTATACACAGGAATTCTCATTCTCTAATGATGTGGGATGGCTTACATAAAACTCTTCGCCTTATGCAACACCTTATATTAAAAGAATTTCACTCATTCTGAAAGAGAAAATATTTCATAGGAATTTTTCCCTAGCGTTCCTCAAAATTTCCAATTTTGTTGAAACATTTCAACACCAGAAACATTTGGGGGAAAACACTCAGTGCTGTTTAAAAAGAAAAAGGAAGGGGGAAACTGGCCTGCTGAGGCCCCCTGGGAGATTGGAGATTTGTAGGGCATAGTGGGGCTTCCAAATTGTCCTCCCCCCGCCATGATTCCTTGCAAGACCGCAGCTTGTAAATAGGCATTTTAGTATTATATGATAAACGGAAGCATCGTTAAATGCCTAGAGGTTAGCGGAGCATGGAGGAGGGGATAGAGCTTATGGGTAGAAGATGTGACTGCGTACATAAAGCCCCAGGTTAAGCCCCCCGCCCCATCTCCAATTAAAAGGATCACAGGTGGCCGGGTTGGGAAAGGGTCTCTGCCAGTCCATGTGTACAGTGCAGAACCTGTTCTGTAGGGCTGATCACAAGGCAGCTTCTTCTTTTTTTTAATAATTTTTTTAAAAAAAAATATTAAACACATATTACAACATATACTAATAATCATCACAAGGCAGCTTCACGTGTTGGCAGCTGGGAGAGACGCTTCCGAAAGGTCTCAGCCAGCCTCGTTAACTGACGTTGGACAGGGGGCCTTGTCCTTTCTTAGGGTTGGCAGCTCCGTGTTGGGAAGTACCTAGAGATTTGGGAGTGGGGAGGGACTGGGGAGGGACTTCAGTGTAGGGTTGCCAGCCTTCAGGTAATAGCAGATCTCCCGCTATTACAACTGATCTCCAGCCGATAGAGATTAGTTCACCTGGAGAAAGTGGCCGCTTTGGCAATTGGACTCTATGGCATTGAAGTCCCTCCCCAAACCCCATCCTCCTCAGGCTCCGCCCCAAAAACCTCCCGCTGGTGGCGAAAAGGGACCTGGCAACCCTACTTCAGTGGGGTATGATGCCATAGAATCCACCCTCTGGAGGAGGAGGAGGAGGAGGAGGAGGAGGAAGAAGAAGAGTTGGTTTTTATATGCCCACTTTCTCTACCTTTTAAGGAGGATCAAACTGGCTTACAATCTCCTTCCCTTCCTCTCCCCACAACAGGCATCTTGTGAGGTAGGTGAGGCTGAGAGAGTTCGGAGAGAACAGTGACTAGCCCAAGGTCACCCAGCTGGCTTCATGTATAGGAGTGGGGAAACCACCCCGGTTCACCAGATTAGAGTCTGCCGCTCATGTGGAGGAGTGGGGAATCAAACCTGGTTCTCCAGATTAGCGTCCATCACTCCTAACCACACCACCATGCTGGCTCTCCAGAGCAGCCATTTTCTCCAGAGGAACTGATCTGGATCATCCAGAGATGTGTTATAATTCTAGGAGATCTCCAGGGGCCACCTGGAGACTGGCAACCCTGTCATTGTGGTGCTACCTACTTATATAATAGAAAAATCAGGTTTGGTAGAGGAGTAACCACAAGCTGCCAACCTCCTCCTTTCACACGGAGTGGAAACCCTCCAGGGGATTCTGTTGCCAGGCTAGGGTTGCCAGGTCCCTCTCTGCCACCAGCAGGAGGTTTTTGGGGCGGAGCCTGAGGAGGGTGGGGTTTGGGGAGGGACTTCCATGCCATAGAGTCCAGTTGCCAAAGCTGTCATGTTCTCCAGGTGAACTGATCTCTATCGGCTGGAGACCAGTTGTAATAGCAGGAGATCTCCAGCTAGTACCTGGGGGTTGGCAACTCTTTGCCAGGACCTGTTTTTACAACCAGCCTTCAATGAAGGGTGCACCATTATCTGCAACAAGCCAACGTGCGTGGCTTTAAATTATACAGAGACGCAAACATTGAATAATGTGTATTGCAGACTGGATCCTACATGTGGGACTGCAGCGTGAATGCAAAATTGCTCCTTTTGTTCCCATCATCAGAAAAGGGGCATGGGTGCGACGTTGCTCAGTTCGCCCTCTTCATTGCATGGTATTGCCAACTCTGGGTTGGGAAATTGCTGGAAGACCATAGGGAAAATTGTTGAGGAGGGGCAGGACCTCAGCAGGGTATAATGCCACAGAGTCTATGCTGCAAAGCAGCCATTTCCTCCAGGACAACGGATCTCTGTAGTCTGGAGCTCAGTTGTCACTCCAGGAGATCTCCAGCCTCCACCTGGAGATTGGCAACTGTAATTCCCTATGCTCCATGGCATTTTCTCTATGAGGCTTCTACAACTCAGCTTTTTAGAGGTCTTGGGGTTCTGGGGAAATGACAGAGGTCCACTAAGTAGACCTAGGTGATTGTCTAGGGTGCCAGA
The DNA here is from genome assembly GCF_029931775.1 of Euleptes europaea. Classification (NCBI taxonomy): domain Eukaryota; kingdom Metazoa; phylum Chordata; class Lepidosauria; order Squamata; family Sphaerodactylidae; genus Euleptes; species Euleptes europaea. Next base: position 51,298,174 of record NC_079325.1, on the reverse strand, counting down.
GAGCCAGTGTGGTATAGTGGTTAAGAGCGGTGGACTCTAATCTGGAGAACTGGGTTTGATTCCTCACTCCTCCACATGAACGGTGGACTCTAATCTGGTGAATTGGGTTGGTTTTCCCACTCCTACACATGAAGCCAGCTGGGTGACCTTGGGCTAGTCACAGTTCTCTTCGACCTCTCACAGTCCCATCTACCTCACAAGGTGTTTTTGCAATAATAACTATAGTAACAATAACAATAGCCAGCATGGTGTAGTGGTTAAGATCAGTGGTTTGGAGCGGTGGACTCTGATCTGGAGAATCGGGCTTGATTCCCCACTCCTCCACATAAGGGGCGGAGGCTTATCTGGTGAACTGGGTTGGTTTCCCCACTCCTACACATGAAGCCAGCTGGGTGACCTTGGGCTAGTCACAGCTCTCTCAGCTCCACCTACCTCACAGGGTATCTGTTGTGGGGAGGGGAAGGGAAGGCGATTGTAAGCTGGTTTGATTCTTCCTTAAATGGCAGAGAAAGTTGGCGTATAAAAACTAACTCTAACAACAACAACAACAATGCTGTTACCATCTGAGAACCCTTGGAAGATGTGCTGTTCGGGAACAGGGGCACATTGGCATATGGGCAAATCAGGGGTATTTTTGTGACAATACAATTTCTTCGTTTTATGGTGAAGCAATAACCGGGAAGAACGTAAGTATCGCAGGGAACAAAAATATCACAGGGAGGGGCTGTGACTCTGTGGTACAGCCTCTGCTTGGCAGGCAAAAGGTCCCAGGTTCAGTCCCCGACACCTGCAGGTAAAGGCTAGTGAAAGGCCTCTGCCTGAAATCACCCTAGAGAGCCTCTGCCAGTCTGAGCAGATGCTACTGACCTCAATGTACCGATGGTCTGATTCAATGTAAGGCAGATTCATGTGTTCATTCCTTTCCAAGCCTGTTCTACTATTGGGTAACCACTGTCTGGAGAAGCTAAGGAGAGACTGCCTTCTAGAGGACAAACATTGCAGGAGAAAGTCTATTGACATAGGGACGGAGGGCAAGCCCGGCAGTACAGAAGAATCTGTTCAACGTCCTCTTTCCGCCTGCAGATAGTCAGATACCTCCAGGAAGCTCACAGCCAGACCCTGAAGATGTTCATTCAGTCCCAGCATCTAGTATACTGCCTGTATACCTAAATACGCATGAACACATGAAACTGCCATATACTGAATCAGACCCTTGGTCCATCAAAGACAGTATTGTCTACTCAGACCGGCAGCAGCTCTCCAGGGTCTCAGGCAGGGGTCTTTCACATCACCTGTCAGGAGCAGGCCATGAGGATGGTATGTGGTAGTGTTGTTGTGCTGCTTCCAGGTGCTGTTGTGCTATTCTGTCCAAGGCCAGTCTAAGCCCCGTGTTTAGTCTTCATAGATTCCCATACTGTGGGAATCACCAAGTGCTCCTTCCTGCCTGTTGGAGGGGGGAGGGGTTTGCCTGGGTAACCGGTTATCTCCTTTTGCTCTCCCATATATGCTATGTGCCTTGCCTTTGACCCTTACTAGTGTCCTTTTGAATATGGCTTCTGAAACCTGTCGATTCTAACCAATAAAACTGCTTTCGTGGATTTCCCGTCTGCTGAAATCTGTTTATGGGTTTGCCGCAGGGCTAGAGCTTACATCACCTACCTGCCTAGTCCCTTTAACTGGAGATGCCGGGGATTGAACCTGGGACCTTCTAGATGCCAAGCAGATACTTTACTACTGAGCCACAGCCCCTCCCCAAAGCTCTCCAGGGTATCGGGCAGAGGTCTCTCACATCACTGACTTGCCTGGTCCCTTTAACTGGAGATGCCGGGGATTGAACCTTGGACCTTCTGCCTGCCAAGCAGAGGCTCTACCACTGAGCCACGGCCCCTCCCCATTTAGCTATTCTTGCTAATAGTGGACGGCCCGGGTAGCCTGACCCTGTCAGACCGCAGAAGCTAAGGCAGATCAGCCCTGGTTAGTATTTGGAGGGGAGACTACCAGGGAAGTCCAGGGTTGCTACGCAAAAGCAGGCAATGGCAAACCAGCTCTTGCCTTGAAAACCCTGCAGGGTCACCATAAGTCATCTGAGATTTGACAGCACCTTCCACCCCTACATAGCCCCATCTCCCGTTAATCTATTTAATCCTTTCCCAAAAAGCTATATAAACAAATGGCCATCACCCTACCTGGTGTTAATGAATTCCATAAATGAACAATGTGTTGAAGCGGCTCTCCAGGGTCTCAGGCAAAGGTCTCTCACATCACCTACTTGCCTTGCCCCTTTAACTGGAGATGCCAGGGATTGAACCTTGTACCTTCTGCATGCCAAGCAGATACTCTACCACTGAGCCACAGCCCCTCCCCAGGTCTTCCCTGGATCTGCCTCAAGGATTTTTTATTAGACTATCCTTGGTCTGAGAGGCAGTGTGGTGTAGTGGTTAAGAGCGGCAGTTTGGAGCGGTGGACTCTGATCTGGGGAACTGGGTTTGATTCTCCTCTCCTCCACATGAGCAGCAGAGGCTAATCTGGTGAACTGGATTTGTTTCCCCACTCCTACACATGAAGCCAGCTGGGTGACCTTGGGCAAGTCACAGCTCTGTTAGGGTCTCTCAGCCTCACCTACCTCACAGGGTGTCTGTGGTGGGGAGGGGAAGGGAAGGTGACTGTAAGCTGGTTTGAGTCTCCCTTAAGTGGTAGAGAAAGTCGGCATATAAAAACCAACTCTTCTTCTTCTATACCTTGTGACTTCTGTGGTCAGAACTCAGTTCCCAGGCATGCTGGGCCCCAATTCAAACTGGGAAAGTGACACAGGCAGAGAGGGACCTTTCCTTCCTGATTTCATGACCTGAAATGGCCCTGGGGGGATGGGGTTACTGTTTGCTCTGGTGGGAAAACTCTCATGTATCCCTCAGTATAGGTAAGTTTTGCCAGCGAGCCAAATAGCATCCCCCCTGCCATTTCAGGATAGGAAAGTGCCATGGGGAGACACCCCCCACCCTCTCAGGAGAAAGCTCACAGGGCAAGTCTGATTAAAAGGTAATATAAAGTATAGTTAAAGGTAAAGGTCCCCTGTGCAAGCACCGGTTCATTCCTGACCCATGGGGTGACATCACATCCCGACGTTTCCTAGGCAGACTTTATTTATGGGGTGGTTTGCAAGTGCCTTCCCCAGTCATCTTAGGAAGCCCTAAATGCTTCTTCGTGGGGAAAGTTGATCGATTTAAAACATTTTAGTGCCACCTTTCCACCCATATTTATGCAGTCTTTCCACCCTTTCCACCCTTCAGGGTCCCAAGGTAGCAAAGAGTGAAAATCCTTAAGCTTTTTTAAAATATATATATTTATCAAAACAATTAAAAACAACAATTAAAGAAAACACATAAACCATTAAACCATTACATAAATAGGAAGGAAATTCAGTGAGGGAATGCCAAATGAAAAGTCTTCACCTGCTGATGGAAGATAGTGATCTAAGGGGTCAGACAGATGACTCTCCCTAGGGAGGGGATTCCATAATGTTGGTGCCTGCTTGTACCTGATGGTTAGGGTCACCAACTGGCCTGGAGGAAACTCTCCTGTCCCTTTAACAGATGCTTAACTTGTGGAGATGAGCAGTTGAAGCTTTTCAGGGCATGGAGAGCAATGACATAACCTGGTAAACAAAATCCCATTAAGCCTTTGCTAATGCTGAGTAGGGTTGCCAGAGATGAGCCTGCCCAAGATGAGCTCCAGTGCTTGGTGAGTGAGCTGGTAGGGAGAAACTCGATAGGGTTGCCAGTTCTAGGTTGGGAAATACCTGGAGGTTTTTGGGGTGGAGCCTGAGGAGTGCGGGGTTAGGGAAGGGGAGGGACTTCAATGCCGTAGAGTCCAACTGCCAAAGCGCCCATTTTTTCCAGCTGAACTGATCACTATCGGCTGGAAATCAGTTGTAATACTGGAGATTTCCAGCTAATACCTGGTTGCTGGCCACCCTCTTACTAATGGACAGGAATTTTTTCTCCTGACCAGTTGGCAACCCTACTGATGGTTCAGAACCCTGATGGACATGGCTGCAAAGCTGGTCTCACAAAGTTTTCTGAAGCCAAATGAACTACAGGCAACACACACACCCTCCTCACCCTGAAATTTCAGTCGTTTTCCTGGAGACTTTGAGAAGGGGGAGGCGGTGCATCCCTTGAAACATTTATTTTTCATTTTGTTAAATTTATAGCCTGCCCTCATTCCCAGCCAGGCCGGGCTCTGGGGCAAAACATGAGGGCTAATCAACCACTAGGGTTGCCAGCTCCTGGAGGTTGTAATCAAACAAACGGCTTACAAGTGCTTACAGGAGCATGGAATTCAAAATATGGCACCAAATAAATGTTTCCAATATAGGAAAGAGACAAAGCAATACTTGCAATTAGAAGAATATAATGAGAATATTGAAAACAGGTACACTTCTAAAGCAACAAATATACAACAATGGGTGAAGTCCCAAAACAAACACAGTTGTGAAAATATGCCGGCGTAAACGCTCAGTTCATATCAGTTCGTTGTCTATAATGTTCATAAATATATCACATAGCAACGGAAACCAGACGTAAAGCAATGGAGATCCGGTAAGCTTCCATTTCGTGTAGACTTTCTCAAGCCTTCAATCTTTCCGTGCAAAATTCATTCAAAATTTAAAGGAATGTACCTTTCCTGTATCTTGGGACAGCAAAAGTAAGACCTCAAAAAAAAAAAAAATGAGGGCTAATCAACCACTAGGGTTGCCAGCTCCTGGAGTTTGGCAACCCTACAAATCACACTGGCTCACATCTCAACACCTGGCAAGAGTTGGGCTCCGAGCGGAAAGTCAACCCAGCCAGAAAATGATTGCAGCAGCCACGACTGCCCTCTTGTGTTCAGTGTGGCATCTGCAGGCAGCTCCTGATCAGTGCCGCCGGTAACTCTAAAATCCTATGTAAACTGTGAGGGATGCATGCTGACCTGACATCTTTTTCATTTGATGGGATTGATGCCTGGTGACCTTTTGGCTTCAATACTCCCCACCATCTGAAAAACACGGTGACTTCTGGGTTATTTCCCCTCTCTGTTTTCTGGCACCAAGAAGACTGACTGTTCGTTAGGGCTGCCAAGACCGTCTTGGAGATCAGCTGGAGATCACTTGTAATAGCAGGAAATCTCCAGCTAGTACCTGGAGGTTGGCAACCCTAGTGATTATCATATGAGGTCTCAGCACATGGATGCATTTGGATTCTTCGCAGGGTTGCCAGGTCCCTCTGCCACCAGCAGGAGGTTTTAGGGGCGGAGCCTAGGAGGGCAGGATTTGGGAGAGGAAGGACTTCTATGCCATAGAGTCCAATTGCCAAAGCGGCCATTTTCTCCAGGTGAACTGATCTCAATCAGCTGATGATCAGTTGTAATAGCAGAGATCTCCAGCTAGTGCCTGGAGGTTGGCAACCCTACTATTCATTCTTGGCAAAACTCGAGGCTTAAAGGGCCCGGTTGTCACAAGATGCCACCAAAAAAATGAGATCAGCTTCTTCAGCGAAGACTGTGTATGATACAGGGTGGATTTGGGGTGAGAGGAGAACCTGGACTTGAAGGGAAAGAGACTTGGGTTGGCACTCAGAACTATATTTGGATTCACGTTCTTGTAAATAAACAATTTAAACCCAAACGCTTTTACTGTCAGAACACACATTCAGAATGGACTGGGACTCCTCCTCCTTGTGAGGTTTAAGCAGAATCAGCCAAGGTAGCGGGGCTTCCTTAGCCTCAGTCTTTTACTTCAACTGGTTTGCCCCTCCTCAGAAGGGTGACGTGAGACAGCCCATCCATTTTTCCATTCTGTACTCAAGGTCATTAGAGCGTTGCTCGATCTCCCACAATTACAACTGATCTCCAGCCGATAGAGATCAGTTCCCCTGGAGAAAATGGCTGCTTTGGCAATTGGGCTCTATGGCATTGGAGTCCCTCCCCTCTCCAAACCCCACCCTCCTCAGGCTCTGCCCCAAAAATCTCCAGGTATTTCCCAACCTAGAACTGGCAACCCTATCGAGTTTCTCCCTACCAGCTCACTCGCCAAGCACTAGAGCTCATCTTGGGCAGGCGTGTCATACTCATACATCCTCTGTTTGGACACATGAACACATGAAGCTGCCTTCTACTGAATCAGACCCCTGGTCCATCAAAGTCGGTATCATCTACACAGACTGGCAGCGGCTCTCCAGGGTCTCAGGCAGAGGTCTTTCACAGCACCTACTTCCCTAGTCCCTTTAACTGGAGATGCTGGGGATTGAACCTGGGACCTTCTGCACACCAAGCAGATGCTCTCCCACTGAGCCACGGCCCCTCCTCCCTCTCAGCCAGTACTTATGTCTCTGGGCTTGTAAACCTCTCCATGTGGCTATGCAGAGAGCAAACCCCCCCTTTTTATTGGAACGCAACACCAAACAGCATTTCCCCCCAAAAGCAAACAGCCAACCTTGGCTTCTCTCCTTGGGGCCTGGGGCATCCTCCTTGTGGCTGAAGTGGGCGCTCATTCAGAAGGGTTGTAGGAAGACACTTTGGCTTGGAACCGCCCTGTCTTTTGTGACGGACTCTGCCCCATGGCAGTCATTTCATGATGGCACTCACTGTCTTCTCTCAAAAGTCAGGTTGGGGATCCCTGTCTAACCACTATATCATACCAGCCCAAAAGCCTGTACATAAGCTGCTGATTTTTAAAAACTCTTCTGTTTCACAAAAAAACCCATAGCAAAATTTTAGCTCCCTGTATGCCAACCTTTGCCACCCTAAAGTAATAGTTCTGGTTTTCACTGGAGGAGTGAACGGTAATGAAGAGGTAGGAAAGGAGGTCTCTACGAAGAATGCCAATGCAAAGAGTCACAGATGACCGGCTCGCCTGTAGCTCAGTTTTCTAGCAGCAGCTACAAATTCATGCAGAGTTTTTGGTCACGAGAATGTCCAAAACCAAACGTCAAGGCAGACACATTCATGCACAACTTGCGGCCCACAGGATGAGACACATTTTTTTTTGGTCCTTCCCTAGAGATGAAAGCTAAAATCCCCTTGCAAATGTCAGCAATGCACTATGAACCCATAAGAGGACTTCGATTGTGGCACGGCTGACACCAAACGTTTCCGGATCCGGGTGGGCTAGCCACAAGGACATTTTGTCGGCCAGTTTCCCAATGGCAGAAAGCAAAGTCCGCGGAAAGGGAGAAGCGAGGAATTGGTGTGCAGGCGTGCGGGAAGGGAATCGGCAGTTAGATATGAGTTGACTTATAGAAATGATGGGGGGGCTCAGAAGGGGTATGGGGCAAGTCTTCCCACCCCCTCCCTCCTCCCCCTGTACTCACCTTACTGATGAGATGATTTTGAAGCATACTTTCACGCACCACCCCCAGTCGCTCATTCTCGTTGCCTGGGTAAATCTCCGCCAGGGTCATCGGCCGCCGTGGCGGGGGACAGATCTGGCTGACACTGCGCCGCCGAGGCAAGGGCTCCTTGGCAAGGGTCTTCTGGGTGGTGGCAGCTGCGGCCATGGCAGTTGGGGAGGGGGCCGGAGGGCACACTCCGCAGTGCCAGCTGCCTCGGCCTGCAGGGATGGTGGCAGGTTGCTCAACTCCCTTCGGCTGTGCCGCTTGGGGGAGATGGAGGCGGCCGAGAAAGCCAGGGAAGGAGAGGAGGGCTTCCTCCACTTCGAGCCTCCCTCCGCACTGGAAGAGCAAAAAAATAATAATTCGCCAGCCTTCACAATGGGGTGGGTAGTTGGCCGTCTGGCCTGGAAAGAGCTTCCCTTGCAGGAAAGAATCTCCCCTTTCAGGGAATGGTGAGGCTGGTTCTCATGGCAACGCAGGACGCTAACAGTCTTTGCAGAGCAACATTGGACACCAGGAAAGGGAAGGAACCGGTTTCGGGTCTAAGACAGCTGCAGGGCATCAGGTTGCCAACCAACAGGGGTGGGGAGAGAGAGAGAGAGACCGGTCAGACTGCTTTGCTTGGGAGCCGATTGCCTGAAGAGCAAGAGGGCAGCCCCCCCCCCCCCGCCCATGCAATGCACCTTAAGTGAATAAAGAATCAACCCGGTGCTAGGCTCCACCAATAAGCCTTCTTAGAGAGCCAGCGTGGTGTAGTGGTTAAGAGCGGTGGTTTGGAGCAGTGGACTCTAATCCGGAGAACCAGGTTTGATTCCCCACTCCTCCCCATGAAGAAGAGTTGGTTTTTATATGCCGACTTTCTCTGCCACTTAAGGAAGAATCAAACCGGCTTACAATGACCTTCCCTCCCCCCCCCCCATCAGACACCCTGTGAGGTAGGTGGGGCTGAGAGAGTGTGACTAGCCCAAGGTCACTCAGCTGGCTTCATGGGTAGGAGTGGGGAAACCAACCCAGTTCACCAGCTTAGAGTCTGCTGCTCATGTGGAGGAGTGGGGAATCAAACCCGGTTCTCCAGATCAGAGTCCACCTCTTAACCACTACACCACGCTGGCTCAGTGGACGCTAATCTGGTGAACCAGGTTGGTTTCTTCACTCCTACACATGAAATCAGCTGGGTGACCTTGGGCTAGCCACACTCCCTCAGAGCTCTCTCAGCCCCACCTACCTCACAGGGTGTCTTTTGTGGGGAGGGGAGGATGATTGTAAGCCAGGTTAATTCTTCCTTAAGTGGTAGAGCAAGTCGGCAAATAAACCCAACTCATCATCTTCTTCTTCCCTTTCTCCCCCCCCATATTTACATTGCGTTTAAAAATGTTTTGTATATATTTTAAAAGACAGACAGCGTGGTGCAGCGGTTAAAGGTGTCAGACTAGGACCTGGGAAACCCAGGTTCGAATCCCCACTCACGCCATGGAAGCTTGCTGGGTGACCTTGGGCCAGTCACACACTCTCAGCCCTGACCCCGGCAAGTGTTTGGATGGGAGACCTCCAAGGAATACCAGGGTTATGACGTGGAGCCAGGCAATGGCAAACCATCTCTTGCCTGGAAAACTTCCACAGGGGTTACCATACGTCAGCAAAAATGGTATTTTAAAGCTTTTTAACTGTTGCAATTATGCGAGTTTCGGGGGGCGTTGATTTCAATGGCTTTAAAATGTGATTATATTGTGCAGGTTTTTAAAGCTTTAGCCATCTTGGTAAGGGCAGAAAGGCAGGATACCAATCTTGTAAAGCAATGAGTTAATTAAATAAATTTCCCCACCATGCCTGGGCGCTGCGAGCTTAGACAGGAAGGTCAACTATCCATCCCCACTGAATACAACAGTCCAAGTTCTGGCCTTCTGCACAAACCTGCCTCCTCATGGAGATCGTGGACAGCAGCTCTTCCCTCAATCCACGTCAGGATCCAGGTCGCTGGTCAGCCGTCCCTTCCCTCATCCGCAGTTTGTAGTTTTTAAAAGGAACGCAGGATGGTGTGGGGCTGGCTTCATGAGACCGCTGCCCACGAGGGGCTCTTCCCACATGTCCTTAAAGCATGTCCCTTTTGTACTGGACATCCAGCCCGAAGAAAAGTGCTGGGGAGCTCTGAAGCCCGCTCACTGGGTTATCAGGCTTGGTCCTGCTGCAAAGGTATGGGGGTACAGCTCCCTACTATCTTGGGTGAATTGCGGAGGGAGACTGAAAGTTGACATCCAAGACAAGGATTCTTCATTTGGACAAAGGTTATCTTCAAGTGGGAGTTTGCTAAGAGGAGCCGCCTACCCTCCAGTCACCAGATAACCATTACCCAATTTGTTATTTCCAAAGAAAACGTGTACGCCCAATATGCATTCTATTTCTGCCAACTGAGAGCATGCATCCGAACAAGTGGGCTTTAGAGCGGCGGACTCTAATCTGGAGAACCGGGAAGGTAAGCAGCTTTGAGTCTCCTTTAAGAGAAAATAGGAGTATAAAAACCAACTCTTCTCCCCAAAGAAACATCGCACATGTATCTGTGGATCTTTATTACCGGAGGACATTTTTCATTCTGTGCTATCATGTCCGTTGTATAGTGAGCCTAGAGCCAAATTCTTGGATGGAATTTTGAAGGGAGTAAATTTTTGTTCTGAAATTGATAAATTGTTGTTTTTTACTCTCTGATTCTGACTCGCATGTCACCTTCAGAATGTCTCAATTCGCTATAGCGGCCAGGAAGATTGGAGCTCTTGAAGCTATTAAGAAAATTTTTGTATAGGGAAGCAAATGAGTGCGATCATTGTTTTAATAGATTTTGTATGAAAATTTTTTATCCAGGCAATGTATATTGATGCAATTTTATCCCCAAAATAAGGATATTTTGTAATGGCCTATGGCTAAACAAATAAATGAATTCTCTCTCTTTATAATTCTTCTTCACAAAAGCTTCTGCCAGCAGAAGCTTTAAGGTGCCACAAGATTCCTGTTTGGGCTGCAACAGACCTCCCGACAGGAATTCATAAGTGTGCCAAAAACCCTGTGAGGCAAATGACCCACTCAAACGCAGCTGCTGTCCACTCTGGAAAGCTCAGAGAAAGAAAGCAACGGCCACCCGTGCAGGCCTTTGGGGAGCAGCCTTCCAAAGCTGAAGGCGGGTAGGAGTTTTGGGGCTCTCTGGCAGCACAGCCCTTTTGTACCAAGTGTGTGCAAGAAGAAGGGCGCCCTAACAGATCCAGGGATCCAAAAGCTGTGCTCAAGGCAGCCCGCGCAGATGGCCACAACTCCACCTTCCCCACAAGCAAGCAAGGAGAGTAGCACGCAAGGAGAGTCTATGGCCAGAGAGGGTAGGCATCTCACAGGGGTTTTGTGGAGGATACAACCCTGGGATGTGAGGCAAAAGAGGAACCGGTAGAAGACCAGCAAGTACAAAACGGCCAAGGACTTCACAACTTCATTGGTCAGGTTTTTTGTTTATTTTAAAATCCAACAGGCTATATATCTGCAGTAAAAAAAATCCTGCATTTCCCCCCCTTTTTTCTCTTAAGTTTTTTTATTCATACAGAAATATCATTTTTCATACAGAAAGATCATACATGCTGGGGGAAGCCAACACACTTTAACCTGAGGATAAGGAGTCCAGGTGACAACGCAACAAATCGTATACTGAGCCATCGATCCCCAGGGCAATGATTCTGAACCTTGTTCAATTCCTGACTCACTGAACTGGTTTAATTAAAAATAGGGGAAATCAGAGCACTTCTATACTTGACTGGCCCTGTTTGGTTCTAGAAGCAGTTCGCTTCTGAATCCTGTGCCAGAAAGGAATGCTGGTTTGTGCAGAACTCCAACCTTCCACAGCCCAGGTGGGAAGTAAGGCCCGATCAGGCCCAAACTCGTGTTTGTGCCCAAGACTTCCAGACGGAGAGCGGATTTTTGGAGGGCAGGCAGGCTCAGTAATCTCCTCTCTCACACTGAGACCAACCAGGGCTTGATCAAGTCCGTTCATCCAAAAAGGTTGCACAAGTTAGGAATGTCTCAAGAAAGGGCAGGAAGAGATCCTCGGGCGCCCCTAAAATCACAGGCATTCAGAGCCAATAGGAGAGCAAATTTAAAATTTCGTTTTTCCTAAAAATAAGCTTTACAGTCCAATCCTTGGCCTGTCTGCTTGGAAACAAGCCCCACTGCTCTCAGTACACCCCCCAATTAACAGAGATCTGCAGCCTTAGTTCGACGGCAGCAACCCTCCCCTGCTCCGTGTTCAAGCAGAAAAAGATGCCACGCATGGACACACATTAAGATGCAGCTGGTTGCTGGGGGGAAGGCAGACCAGGCCGACCTGCGTGTCTGGAATCTGCTCTGCCAATCTGCAGAAAGTTCCTTCATCAGCTAGCAGCAGTAGGATCCTGCCCAGGTGTCTGCTCGTAAAAGGATCTCTCTCCAGCAAAGCTGGATCCTACAGAGTTTTGCACTGGAAGGACTCTTCTGTAATCATAACTTCCTTATCATCTACAGCAAAGGACTGCTGGATCAGGTGCCAATGCCTAGGTAGCCCTGCCCACTTTCTCCTGAAAAGGTGGGGGGAAGAGCAGGCAGTGGCCAGACCCACCATGCTGGGCTCCACCCCCTCCTTCTGGCTTTGGTAGGGAGGCCTGGGATGCAGCGACTCGCCCAGCTTCCTTTTCCTGCCCCTCCCCTGCAAAAGAGGGAGGAAGAGCAGGTGGCAGCCCGTTGCACTGTGCACCCCCCCCCCCCAGCTTTGGGACTTGGAGAGTGCTTAGGTGGGCTTTGTGTGTGCCCGTGCACACACCGCTAGTGGCCAGCCTGTGGTGCCAAATTGCCCTGTCAGCCCTGAATGTTGCCAGTGCCCCCTTTGTACAAATACGGGAAGTACTGATCACAAACAGGGTTGCATAACTGTAGAGGGAGTCTACAAGCAGAGGATCGAGACGGTGGCTGTTGGACTGGGGGGGGGGCTGCCCTCCCCTTCTATACCGCCTACCTGAGGCTGCTTTGAAATATTTAGTCAGGAATCCAATTATAAACACCATAAAAATAAAGCTCTATTTACTCTTTCTCTGTTGCAACATTAGTTTTGCCCCTTCTTGCTTCCGGTCAGGAGCTCTCCGCGCAATCCGCGCCACTTCCAGCGTTCAGCTCCTCCTCAGAGTCTTCAGAGTCTTCAATCAGCTCATCACTGCTCTCCCGAAAGATGTCCTGGAACCGAAACACCTTCCTCTGCTCCTTAACTGGAGCGGGCTGCGCTTTGGCTACCTTTTTTGCCTCTTTCCGTTTCAGCTTCGCTTTTAGTTTCGGAAGAGTCACTTCGTAAAGGTGATCGATAATTTCTTGGGGGGGGAACAAGAGCAAAAGAAAAAACTTCAGTGAGGCTGCGTGCTCATGGGAAGGGAGGGCAGCGCAAGCACCCCGGAGCTTTGCAAGAGGTTTACAGCTTGGCTAAATGCAAAACATTTCATTTTCTTCTAAGAAAAGATGACAGGACACACGTGAATGGGAGACTGTGCCTTTAAGAGTATCTCTCTTTTTGGAATGAGGCAGAGTTCAAGAGGATTGGCCATCAAAAGGCTTGGGTAAGGAGAGAGATGGCCCTGACCTGGATGGACCAGGCTAGCCTGATCTCGTCAGATCTGGCCCAGGCTAGCCCGATCTCGTCAAATCTCAGAAGCTAAGCAGGGTCAGCCCTGGTTAGTATTTGGATGGGAGACCACCAAGGAATACCAGAGTTGCTGTGCAGAGGAAGGCACTGGCAAACCACCTCTGTTAGTCTCTTGCCATGAAAACCCCAAAAAGGGGTAGCCATAAGTCGGCTGCGACTTGACGGCACTTTACACACACACAAGGAGAGAGATGAGTGCTAGCATGGTGTAGTGGTTAAGAGCAGTGGACTCTAATCCGGAGAACCGGGTTTAGTTCCCCACTCCTCCAGATGAAGCCTCCTGGGTGACCTTGGGCCAGTCAGTTCTCTCCCAACTCTCTCAGGCAATGGCAAACCACCTCTGAATGTCTCTCTTGGCTTGAAAACCCTACGGGGTCGCCATAAATCAGCTGCGACTTGATGGCACACAGGCAGAGAAACAACTTCTGCAACTGGCTCGTGATAATAGTTTCAGAAGGTAGCCATGTTAGTCTGCGGTAGAACAGCTGGATTCAAGTCCATAAGCACCTTAGGGGCCAACAAGATTTTCGGGGTATAAGCTTTCAAAGTCAAAGCTCCCTTCATCAGATACAAGTTGGAATGGAGATATAAGGACTCAGGGACGCTTCCAACTTGTATCTGATTGACTCTCAAAAGCTCACAGCCCGAAAACTTTTATTTATTTATTAAGAGAAAATGAGAATATAACGATAAAAGAAAATGGAAAAATAACATTACTAAAATACTCATAATACAAATTCTTGAAAATAAACTAAAACCGTGTTGCTGATATAACTAAAGTTTCCATAACGGTGAACCAAGCAATACTCTATTTATCTAAAATCCACATGATTATTACAGCACTCCCTCTCTGCGATTTACATGTTGGAGTGTTTTTTCCATCCTTGAAATGGTTAAATTCCAGTGCACATCCAGTTCTTCCATATTTTTGTCATTGTTATGATAAGTAACTGAATAGGTTTCTTTAACCTTATCAAGCCAATTATTTAAATCAGGAAATTTATTGCTTTTCCAATATCTCGAAAATCTTGCTGGTCTCCAAGGTCCTACCTGACCCGAATCTAGCTCTTAATAAATATAACAATAATAAATACAATTATTAAAATATAATAATTTAAAAAATCCTGGTTATCATCAGACTTGTGGCTGCCTCTTTCCTAAAGAGACAACACACAGAGCACACAGGCTATGATCCAATTCACTTTTATCAAGCTTTGGCCTGGACCCTTTCCTCCGCTCAAATGAGCCTCCTGGTGTGTGTGTGGGGGGGCAGGGTTGGACAGATGGACTTTGCACTCAGCTGATCAGACCAGTAGGACCCCATCCTTTATTACTACTTTGGGGGCAATCTTGTGATTTTCTCCCTGTCAAAACATTTGGGCATGTATGTTTGTAAGCTGCCTTGGTTTTGATTAAAATAAAGGTAGAAGAGGGGAAAAACCCCAGACAGCACAAGTCGGAAGAAAAGCCTCACCGGGAAAAGTCTTCTGGTTCCAAGAGGGGACCTGAGTAGACTTGAGCTTGTAAAATCTACTTTGGATGTAATCTGGCGGGACATCTCTGAGGGGAGGGAAACAGACAACTATTAATTGTGTGACAATATGGAACCGCCCCCCGCCCCCCGAAAAGGCACAACCTGTGAAACATCACGCGTGTTATGAATATGAAACAGACCGGCACCGAGGAACACCTGCACAGTAATAAACCAGTTACTATCCAGAAGGCTCATGGAAATTTGCCTCCTTATGGCTGCTTTGAACATGGGGTCCCAAACGCTCCCCGGCAGTGTTTGAACTCTGACCTGGCAGAAACTGCCTTCATTGGATTCATTCCCTCACCCCTGTGCCCTTTCATAGGGCATACATCATGCGCCTAAGGGTGAAATATTACAAAAAGCTGCAATCAATCATAAAGATTCCAGGGGGGTCGGGGGAGAGGAGTGCCTCAGATCGCCGAGGATCCACAGCCTGTATTAGCCACTGGAGTCTATGCAGAGTGGATCCTGGAGTGGATCCACAGATGAGCCTGTCTGAACCTAAGGCCTCCCCTACAACTGCACAGAAAAAGCGTTGGGTAACTACAGGACTGTCTTCTCCTGTGCGTTCTTGCCTGGGCATTTAGATTGCAGGGAGAGGCTCTTCTGACGGTCTCCCCAATCAAAGAAGCTCGTCTGGTGGGAACACAAGAGAGGGTCTTTTTGGTGGGAGCCCCACGATTATGGAACACGCTCCCCAGGGAGATGCACCTGGCCCCCTCACTTTCGAACTTCAGGAGGCAGCCGAAGACAGTTTTATTTAGGGCTGCATTTGACTTCATTTAGTTTTTATTTACCAGCAGTCCAAAGTGAGATTTTAAACACGTCTTTTATGGGTTTTATAACCCTTGTTTTATTCATATGGTGAGCAGCTTTGAGTGCTGCAAGGTAGAAAGGCAGCTAATAAATGGTTTAAATAAATAAAAACAATAAAATAGCTTTCAAGAAGGGGAGCAGATAATGCCCTCTAGAAGGACAGTGGAACATACTGCCACTCTAAAAGAAGCAGGAGAAGAAGAAGTGTTGGTTTTTTGGTTGGGAGCTGAAGCCAGCGTGGTGTAGTTGGTTAATAGTGGTGGTTTGGAGCGGTGGACTCTGATCTGGAGAACTGGGTTCGATTCCCCACTCTTCCATATGGGCGGCGGATGCTAATCTGGTGAACCGGGTTGGTTTCCCCACTCCTACACATGAAGCCAGCTGGGTGACCTTGGGCTAGTCACAGTTCTATTAAGAGCTGTTTCAGCCCCACCTACCACACAGGGTGTCTGATATGGGGAGGGGAAGGGAAAGTGATTGTAAGCCAGTTTGATTCTGCCTTAAGTGGTAGAGAAAGTCAGCATATAAAAACCAAATCTTCTTCTTCTCCTCAGTTTCTAACCCCCAGCAAGACCAACTCTAGAGGTTTCCTTTCAGGCTTTTGGCCCAGATCCTGGCTTGAAGTCAATTGGCATCCCTAACTGCCTCTTTACTCACTTAGTTTCCTTGAACTGGGCCTGGCTCAGAACTCTGTGTTCTTTTTCATAAGCTGAAGATGGAAACATGACAGCCACCTGCGCTTCGAGGTGGGGAGGAATGATCAGCAGGTGGTTGACAGTGGGATCAAGCATGGACTTGATGCTTATTTCCCGAAGTGACTGCAACTGCGCAGAGTTAAGTGCAAACCCTAAATCAAGCCCGCGTAAATTCCATTAAATAGTTTGGCATCAGAGTTACACAGAAATCCTACTAGTTCACCGGCGAGGCAGAGAGTTGTGTACACACTCCCACATTCAAATTATGGGTTTTTACCCTATAACACTGGAGAGAACTTCCCAATCGACTTCATTTGCATCCTCGATGTTCAGCTCATACAACCTGGAATATAGAAACAATTGAGGCTTGCTTGTTTTTTTAAACTCAAAAATTCCGCAATTATCAATTGCCTGCAGAAATAAACAATTCCTCGTTTTTCATTCACACCTCTTGCAACTTGGGTCATATAACTTGTGCACATGTATAGCAGCCACAAAACAGACTTGTGCTGTAATAGGAAAGCATCTACAAAACACAACAGCATGCTGGCTAATCTCTAATAAAGGTAATCATAGCAAACTTAAACAAGGTAACTGAACTGTGTATGTGTATGTGGCGGCCTACATTTCCTGTTGCTAATTGTGGATTTTGGACATGTGTTGACGAGAGAGAGAGATGTTTATTCTTACAGCTGTAGGCCAAAATAAAATACACAGTACAATACAATTACAGCTACAAAGAGGTTAGACAGGGTATTAGTACATGTTTCAATATCATTTGCAAATTACTTGGTCTAACCATGAACCTAATCGCTGAGTATTATTCAGAGAGCCGTGGTTAAAATTTCTGTCAAAGAGAAGTTATACACAATTCTGTTGGTTTTAAGGCTATCGGACTCCTTTCTAATTACTATGTGGCAGAATTTTGCAACATGTGTTGATGTAATTTACCTATTCAGGGCTCTTAGAGCTAGTTATTGTCATTGTTATGTTGTTATAGTTATGTTTTCAGTTACCTTGTTTAAGATTGTTATCATTACATTTATTAAAGATTAGCCAGTGTGCTGTTGGGTTTTGTAGAGGCGTATATAGCAGACAGCAGCTGTCTCTCTTCTCTCCTTTTGTTCTTGTCATGTGCACCGTGGAAATTTAGATTGTAAGCTCCTCGGGTACAGGGACTTTTCTTTGTGACATTCTGTTACATGCCAGTTGCTGCGACCATGCTACGTAACTAGAAACAGAAGAATAAAAGGGGAGGTATTTTATTCTCCGCCCTGACCTGGATGGCCCAGGCTAGCCTGATCTCATCAGATCTCAGAAGCTCAGCAGGGTCAGCCCTGGTTAGTATTTGGATGGGAGACCACCAAGGAATACCAGGGTTGCTGTGCAGAGGAAGGCACTGGCAAACCAACTCTGAATGTCTCTTGCCATGAAAACCCCAAAGAAGGGGTCGCCATAAGTCAGCTGCGACTTAACGGCACTTTACACTTTATACACACACACACTTTATTCTCCACCCCCACCCCACAACTGCCAACCAGGGGGCTCGTTTCTCCATCCTGTCCCCATGAGGGGCAGCAAAATGCCCAATGCTCTTCTGGCATGGGGCATGCTCAGGAAACATCCAAGGATTGCCCCAGATGGGGTACCCCCAGCATGGCACTAGCATGGATCACGGCGGGAGGGGGAGGAGTCATCTAATGGGCATATCCCATGTATACAAAATGCTGGGGGTACGACTATTTGAATACTAGCTCGTTCTTTTGAGACTGAGCCAATTACTGTAGCTCCTCACTACTTAATGAATGTGACCCCTGAAAAACTGATTCTGGGGTCTTGCTGGGGGGGGGGGACTGGGCAAGATTGCCACCTCCCCTTACGCCAACAGAACCACAGCTGAATCCAATGCCTCATTTTACCAGCTACATATACCAAAATAGAACCTCTATGCTAACACTCACAATAGCACAAAACAAAACAGCACAAGGGCATCAAAAACTAAGTATCTCAGAGTCAATAAACACATTATTACTCATACACTCAAATTACAGAATTTAATAACATAAATAGAAAATAATCTACACTCTAAATACTCTGAGCTCCAAAGTTCATGAGTATGATTCATTGTGCGGTGGAACACAGGCAGGATGGTGCTGCTGCAGTCGTCTTGTTTGTGGGCTTCCTAGAGGCACCTGGTTGGCCGCTGTGTGAACAGACTGCTGGACTTGATGGGCCTTGGTCTGATCCAGCAGGGCCTTTCTTATGTTCTTAAGAGTGTCTAACTGAACCCCCTGTGGTCTATCTACTTTGAAACTGCACACCATTTTTGCATGCGGGCTGAGGAAGCAATGGTTCGAAACGAGAAAGAAAACATCCGGAATTGTTGCACTTCGGGGCAAGCTCACAACCCTGAATTGTTCTTCTGAGAAAGCTACAACAGCATCTACAACCGCAGATTTGGGCAGGTTTCAGCTGCTCTAGTTTTGTTTCAGCGTGTTGTGATGCATACTCATGAACGTAGGAGCTCAGAGTATTTAGAGCAGTGGTTCCCAAAATGGGCAGTACCACCCCCTGGAGGGCAGTGGGATTACCTAGGGGGGCACTAAGAGGCAAGGGGGAAGCAGGGGGGTGCTAGAGGTGGGCCCCTTCCACTGTGTTGTTCACTAATTTACAATAGATCACGCTGGCAAATTTGGTGGAAGCTATCAATTTTTTTCCAGACTTTGAAGAGCTGGTACCACTGGCTCATGTTTATCAGTTTTGTTAAATAAATTTCAACTAAAAAGTTTTAATTGGATTTTTGAAAATTTATTGTTATTATCTTCTTTAGTGCGTCAAGCAAACCCCTATTTTGAATAATGCTTTTTATACGATAGGGTAGGGGGCGCTGGGGTTGAGTTTGTGGAACCAAGGGGGTGGGGGTGGCCTGAAATGTTTGGGAACCACTGCTTTAGAATGTAGACTGTCTTCTACTTATGTTATTAAATTCTGTAATTAGAGTGTATGAGTAATAATACGTTTATTGATTCTGAGATACTTAGTCGTTGATGCCATCGTGCTGTTTTGTTTTGTACCATTTTACCAGCTATCATACCTGTGGGAGGTTTGCCGAGGAAGAGAGCATTTCCTTGCCCTCTCTCTGTCTTATTACTTCTTGAACACGCCACGGCCGTGTTGTTCACAAAGGCTAGTAAATTTGGTCTTGCTCCCCCATCCCTGCTTGTTCAGCTCTGTCCTCGTTAAGAGCTCGCCGGATCCCAGGATTCATTGTCCAGGACCTCTGCGTAGCTGCACAGCGGACTCGTTACCGCCAATCTTTACTGTCAGCTGGGCAGCAGGCAGGGAAGAGGGGCCGCTATGTACTCCGTAAGGATTCCTCCTTTTCCAGGGGGATGGAAGAAAATTCTTCAAATGCAGCCCACTTCCCACCGGTGCTTCAGAACCCAGTGAAACCGGCCATGGCCATTGTGCCACCTTCTTTGCAAATGGCGTTTAGAGACTGGGCTGATAACGGTCTGTATCAGATCAAATAAAATACCTTTATTGGGGGGGAAGAAGAAGTAGGAGAAAGAGGAGAAGAGCTGGTTTTTATATGCCAACTTTCTCTACCACTTAAGGAAGAATCAAATTGGCTTACAATCACTTTCACTTCCCCTCCCCACAACAGACACCCTGTGAGGTGGGTGGGGCTGAGAGAGCTGTGACTAGCCCAAGGTCACCCAGCTGGCTTCATGTGGAGTGGGGAAACAAATCCAGTTCATCAGATTAGTGTCCACTTATTATGTGGAGGAGTGGGGAATCAAACTTGGTTCTTCAGATCAGACTCCAGCACTCCAAACCGCCGCTCTTAACCACACCACCATGCTGGCTCTCATTTATCACACAGTTACTCACTTATTTCCCTAATTGTTATTTTGCTTTAAATCAACAAATAGATGATCGTGGTGGGATTTTAAATTGTTCTTGTAAGCAACGCTATGGGTCTACGGCCAAAAAACTACCCTCTAAATCCAATCATCATCGTTCTGCCCTGGGATAATTAGCCAATAGTCAGAAATTTCAATAGGAGAAGTTGGTTCAACCAGCTGCAGTGTTGAATTTGTCCCTGGAACAAGTCTGAAGTTACTCAGGGGCTCTCTCACATAGGCGGCCTTCAGAGGTACACAGTAGTATCAGGGAGGGGGCCAGGGAGATAAACTGCTTAGCTGCCAGGGTCGATGCCCTCTGCCTTACAGCAAAATCACAGCGCACCAAAAGGAACGTCTCCTAGCCAAAATGAAGCGCACCAAAAGCGGCAGTTAAACAGTTCAAACTAAAGAGGCAGAGAATCGTCTGCGAGATGCTTTCTAGCATGGCTGAACGGACATTATTAGGCTTAACTAACGGCTTGACTAACGGGAGAAGTCCCTCCCTTCTGAATTCAATGGGCTTACAAGGGAGTAACTCTACTTAGGAGGCCCCTGGCAGCCTGTCAAGAAATACATTCCTTTTTTTCTCTTTAAGTTTTTAAAAAATATTTTTTTCAGAAAGAAAGAAGGAAAAGAGAGAGAAAAGGCGAGAAGGCGAGAGGGAAAGTGAGAGAGAGAGAAAGAGAACATAAGAAAAGCCCTGCTGGATCACACCAAGGCCCATCAGGTCCAGCAGTCTTTTCAAACAGCGGTCAACCAGGTGCCTCTAGGAAGCCCACAAACAAGACGATTGCAGCAGCTTTATCCTGCCTGTGCTCCACAGCACCTAATATAATAGGCATGCTCCTCTGATCCTGGAGAGAATAGGTCTGCATCATGACTAGTATCCATTTTTACTAGTAGCCATGGATAGCCCTCTCCTCCATGAACATGTCTACTCCCCACTTAAAGCTTTCCAAGTTGGCAACCATCACCACATCCTGGGGCAGGGAGTTCCACAATTTAATATGCGTTGTATGAAGAACTTCTTCCTTTTGTCTGTTTTGAACATAAGAAAAACCAAGCTGGATCAGACCAAGGTCCATCAAGTCCAGCAGTCTGTTCATACAGTGCCCAACCAGGTGCCTCTAGGAAGCCCACAAACCAGACAACTGCAGCAGCATTATCCTGCCTGTGTTCCACAGCACCCAATATATTAGGCATGCCCCTCTGATCCTGGAGAGAATAGGCATGCATCATAACTAGTATCTATTTTGACTAGTAGCCATGGATAGCCCTCTCTTCCATGAATGTCCACTCCCCCCTTAGGGCCTTCCAAGTTGGCAGCCATTACTACATCCTGGGGCAAGGAGTTCCCCAGAGAGAGAAAGAGAAAGAAAGAAAAAGAGGGGAAAACTCAAAATCCAGTAACTATTTTTTTAAAAAAGGAAAAAAAACCCACATCTATATAAAGTGGAAATAAAAATATAACATTGGAGGCAGATCTAAGCATAAACCTCTATAAAATATTTCCAAACGTCTAAAAATACATCCACACGCAATTCTTTTCTATATGCCATACAATCAAATACTTATAAAGTCCTAAGGTCCTTGATGGGAAAGAAGACAGCATGGTACAGCCCGATCTCATCAGATCTCAGAAGCTAAGCAGGGTGCGAACTTGGAAGGGAGACCTCCAACCCCCTTCTGACTATATATTACTCTTCCTACACAACTGACACTGAGAGACACTGTCCTTCAGTGTTACTCCTCTGAAGATGCCTGCCACAGCTGTGGGCGAAACATCAGGAAAGAAAATACAAAGACCACGGTTACACAGCCCGGATAACCTACAAGAACCACTGGAAGGGAGACCTCCAAGGAAAGCTCTGCAGAGGAAGGCAACGGCACACCACCTCGGCTTCACACTTGTCTTGAAAGCCCTTTGCTGGGGTCGCCAGAAGTCGGCCGCGACTTGATCGCACAATACACACACAAGGTCCTTGAACCATTGACTTACAGGAGGAGAGCATCCGTCTCTCAAGAAACATGTTCCCAAAAATTCTACAAGTTTAAAACTGGAAAGAGAGCAAATACCTTTTAATCAGGTTGATCTTGAAATGCAAATTCTGGGACCCCGACGCCATCACCCGCCCGCTGGACATCCTCTTCGTTACAATTAAAAGCCTAATGTTAAAAAAAAGAAGTCCAGAAAAATCAACGGTTTGTTAAGCCCCCAATATAATTTCTGTTCCTTAAGACAGATTTAATATTTGTTAACTCAATGCAACCTTGTGAGAGCCAGCGTAGTGTTGTGGTTAAGAGCGGTGGACTCTGATATGTAGAACCAAGATTCCCCACTCCTTCACATGAGTGGCGGACGCTAATCTGAAGAACTGCATTTGTTTCCCTACTCCTACCCATGAAGCCAGCTGGGTGACCTTGGGCTAGTCACACTCTCTCAGCCTCACCTACCTCACAGGGTGTCTGTTGTGGGGAGGGGAAGGTGATTGTTTTTTTTTTAAAATAAATTTTATTGGTTTTTTAAAATATAAATTTCCCATCATTTTAACATTTTAAAGAGTAATATCAAAGTCACAATCATATCAAATGTTGTTTTAATTGTAAATAAATGTAAAGAATAATTTGGCTTCCCCACCACCTCCGTCTACCTCTTAATAAAGTGATTATAATCCTTCGTTAATATGTTCTGACCCTAATATCAATCTCATTTCAAAACTTCACATCATATAAACTATTACATTCAGAATCAGAGTAAAGAGTAACCTTCCATTTTTCCCAAACCTAATTCATAATCACAGTAGTTCATCCAAGCCTCCCATTCACCCATAAATTGTTCATTGTCTCTTTGGTTTAAAGTAGCTGTTAATTTCGCCATCTCCACCAGCTCTAACATTTTAAGAATCCAGTCCTTTTTTTCTGGAACATCCGTCCCTTTCCATTTGGCTGCAAATAACAGTCTTGCAGCCGTTGTAGCATAGGTTAAAAATGTCCTTTGAATTAAAATATCATTCAGGATCATACTAAGTAGCATCATCTCCGGTGTTTTAGGGATATTTTTCTGTATAATCAGTCTTATCTCATTATAAATCATATCCCAGGGAGGGGAAGGTGATTGTAAGCTAGTTTGAGTCTCCCTTAAGTTGTAGAGAAAGTCGGCATATAACAACCAACACTACTACTTCTTCTAGTGGTTAAGAGTGGTGGACCCTGATCTGGAGAACCAGGTTTGATTCTCCACTCTTCTACATGAGTGGTGGACGCTAATCTGGTGAACCAAGTTGGTTCCTTCACTCACTCCTCCACATGAAGCCATCTGAGTGACCTTGGGCTAGTCTCAGCTCTCTAAGAGCTTTCTCAGCCCTACGTACCTCACAGGGTGTCTGTTGTGAGTAGGGGAAGGGAAGGTTTGATTCTTCCTTAAGTGGTAGAGAAAGTCGGCATATAAAAGCCAATTCTTTTACATGGGAGACCGTGATTCCAAGCCTTTTTAAACCTATGAGCTAAACGGGCAGCTTCCCCAGATCACGACTTTCTCTGGACGCAGGTGAGCGTCTATAAAACAGCTGTACCAGCAACCTACTTCACAGGAGGTTTTTTGGTTGTAAGGGTAACAGCAGGTGACGGTGAAGCATCTGGCGAATTAAAATGCAATGCAGAAATACAAAATAAAGCCCCCTGATGCTTTACATAAAGGGTAATATATAGCATGTTCAAAGTGCTTCACATATAGGATTTTAAATCCTTACGACACCCTGGTTAGGCAGGTTTTATTCTAGTCCTGCTGGTGAAAGCCTAAGAGGGAAAGGGACCTGCCGAAGACCAACTAGCAAAAGAAGTCTGAAGGTGAACAGGATTGCACTCTAGAAACACTTGAAGGGCAGTCCTTTTTCCTTCTCAAGCTCCCATGACCCAAAGGTCTTGAGCCGAAAATGGTGGGCCTTTATTTTTTTAAGGAAAATATGGTGGAGAGATACTTGGCCACCGCCAACGTTGCTCTTTGATCTGTATCCACCCGCAAAAGGGTACTATTTTATCTTTTGTTACAGTGGCAGGTAATTTGATTAAAATAGGGGTAATCCATTGATCGCCCTGACCTGGATGGCACAGGCTAGCCTGATCTCGTCAGAACTCAGAAGCTAAACAGGGTTAGCCCTGGTTAGTATTTGGATGGGAGACCACCAAGGAATACCAGGGTTGCTGTGCAGAGGAAGGCACTGGCAAACCACCTCTTAGTCTCTTGCCATGAAAACCCCAAAAGGGGTCGCCATAAGTCGGCTGCGACTTGAAGGCACTTTACACACACACACAATCCATTGATCGAGGTAAGACTTGAAGGGCTGTCATATGGAAGAGGGCAAAGACTCTTTTCTCTGCTGCTCCAGAGGGCAGGACTCCATCAACCAAAGATTTATGATGGTCATGGACCAGCAGAGTAAAACATACATTAGTACAGAATGATTAGTTGGTTGGGTTTTTTTTAATACCCTGATTTTCTCTACCTTTTAAATGAGACTCAAACCAGCTTACAACCGCCTTCTCTTCCTCTCCCCACAACAGACACCTTGTGAGGTAGGTGGGGCTGAGAGAGTTCTGAGAGAACTGTGACTAACCCAGAGTCACCCAGCTGGCTTTATGTGCATGTGTGGGGAAACCAACCCGATTCTCCAGATTGGAGTCTGCCACTCATGTGGGGAAACCAACCAGGTTCTCCAGATTAGAGCCCACAGCTCTTAACCACTACACCAAGTTAACTCTAGTGAAATTTAGTGCAGGACTGGATCTCATGGGCTTGAGGTACAGGAGGTTAGATTTCAGGCAAACATTTGGAGAAACTTCTTGGTGGGAAGAGTAGCTTGGCACAGGTCACAAGAGACAGGAGAAGCTGGGCAAGTCACCTCCCAGCAGAGAATTCAGACCTACCCACCTGTCGTCCCCCCAAACCTACCAGCCTTACCACTTCTGCTTGCACTGCCTCCAGTGTCGGGTGCCCACCGCGGCTTCAACTTTCACCCACGAGATGCCCTTGTAGAGATCCTCCCGCACCACCGAGAGTGCTTTGCCTTCCTCCTCCTCCAGAGCCGAGCCCAACTCTTTGCTGTTCGCCTGCAGCGTCTCTCCGACGGCCTGAATGAGCCTCTTGGTCTCCTCTTTGCTCCAAGGGCCGGACTCGGGCTCTGAAGTCACAAAGGGAGAAAGAGACGCCTTTAAGGAGTGGGACAGGACATGGGGGGGGGCATGAGCAGAAAGGCACGAGCAGATGACAACCAGTGGCACCCGAAAGCCGGACCCAACAGCCCTGCGTCCGACACAGTTACTTCTAATTTAGTATACCAGGAACATGTTTGTTACTCCTGCTCTCGAGAAGCTATTAAGCATTACTTTGGCATGTACATGACACTTTCACAAGGAATAATAATCATTTCCCTGGAAAACCCTACAGAAGGGGTGTCAGACTCATTTGTTAGAAGGGTGGGATATAACATAAATGTCACTTAGTCGGGCCGACTATGTGCAACAAATAAATAACTAAACACCATAAAATGTAACACCAGGTACTGGAGATACGAACTTTATAGAAGACACAGGCGAAGTTAATTAATAATATTGGTTTTTTTTACTTAAAGCACAAACAAGTTTACAACAATAACATCCTTACAGTGTTTTCTTTTATTTAACAGTCTTTTTGATATTGTTTTAAGTATGTTTGTATTTTAAGTAAAAAAAACTGAGTAAAAAATAATATCATTAACTGGCTTTGCATGCGTCTTCTATGAAGTTAGTATCTCTAGTCCCTCACATTAATTTTTACTCTTACATTTTAAACTGGGGGGGTGTGTGGCTGCCTTGGCTGGTGAGCCCACAGCTGACTCGCCAGCCCAGATCTGGACGGGGGTGGGGCTGTCTTGGCTGGTGAGCCTGCAGGCCGCACATTTGACACCCCTGCCCTACAGGGTTGCCACATGTCAGCTGTGACTTGGTGGCACTTTCCACCAATCCAAGCAGGAAACTGTAGCAAGCACCTTACAGTCATGGGAACCAGGTGAGGGGTTTTCTAGCACCCTTTCCTACTCTGACCTTCCCAAAATGCCAGTCCTCCGGATGAGTGACCCTCCAGAGCACCACATAAAGCTGCAGCTACTACTGGGGGATTGTCTCATCATAATGGGGTGTTGGAGGAGAGCGTTATGGATACCATGGACTGCCAAACAAACAAATCAGTGGGTTCTCGATCAAATCAAGCCTGAACTGACTCTAGAAGCTAAAATGACTAAACTGAGGCTATCGTATTTTGGTCACATTACGAGAAGACAGGAGTCACTGGAAAAGACAGTCATGCTAGGAAAAGTTGAGGGCAGCAGGAAAAGAGGAAGACCCAGCAAGAGATGGACTGACTCAATAAAGGAAGCCACAGACCTCAATTTGCAAGATCTGAGCAAGGCTGTTCAAAGATAGGTCATTTTGGAGGACTTTGATTCATAGGGTAGCCATGAGTCGGAAGCGACTTGACGGCACTTAACACACATACACACACACGCTACTGGGGGGGAGGTTCTTCTCTTTGTGCAAAGGGTACTTTTTGATCCAAAGCAAGCTTGCTACACTGAGGGATAGTTTCAGAGGGTAGCAGTGCCAGTCTGCAGCGGGAGAGCTAGCTTCGAGTCCACTGGCATCTTAAGAGATCAACGAGGTTTTCAGGGATGAGCTTCCAAGAGTCAAAGGTTCCTTCATCAGATACAAGCCGGAATGGAGATATAAGGACTCAGGGATTTCTATTCCAACTTGTATCTGTCGAAGGGAGCTTTGACTCTTGAAAGCTCATACCCCGAAAATCTTGTTGATCTCTAAAGTGTTGCTGGACTCAAACCTAGGTGTTACACTGAGGGAGACAACCGAGAGCAGGGGAAGGTTCAGGCCCAGATAACAAGGGATGAATCCCAGGAAGACACCCATGCTGCCACCATGCAGATGCCAAGGATGTCTGGGCCTGGCCAGTACTTGCATGGGAGACCTCCTGGAAACCCCCTGTGTATACGTCTTGATTTCCAGAGTAGAAGAAAGATCTATGAATGGAAGAAGGAAGGAGATCACAGACTCTTTTGGAGAGCATGTACCCCTCCATTTGACATGGCAGGCCAGATCAAGTGAAGGATTGCAGTTTTAGTTTTTTTTTAAGTTAAGAAGAGTTGGTTTTTATACCCCGCTTTTCTCTACCTTTAAGGAGTCTCAAAGTGGCTTGCAATCACAATCCCTTCTCCCCCTCCCCCACATCAGGCACCTTGTGAGGTAGGTGGGGCTGAGAGAGTTCGGAGAGAACTGTGACTGACCCAAGGTCACCCAGCTGGCTTTGTGTGGAGGAGTGGGGAATCAAACCTGGTTCTCCAGATTAGCGTCTGCTGCTCTTAACCACTACGCCACGCTGGTTAATTCACAGGTTAATTCACATAAATATGCTAAATCTGGCACAAGCTCACGCAAGGCGATATAAACACTATAAAAACTATGTACAGATGGATCTCCACTACAGTAATGAAAACCATGATGCATTGTTATGACACAAATGTTCATAGTAAAGTTTAACTACCTAGAGAAAAAAAAACTATGGTGTTGCATGCATTATTTTTAAATAGTAGGTTCAAGGCTTTGTTTTCAAAACAACGTTTAAATCAGAGCATAGCAAATATCAGATCAAGTTATGTATTGCCATTTTAAACAGTAAGCAGGTGCTCCATCTTCCACTTTGGGAAGGCCGTACGAGACCAGGAGAGGTAAACTAGCTTGAGAGCCAGCGTGGTGTAGTGGTTAAAAATGGTGGTTTGGGAGCGGTTGATTCTGATCTGGAGAACCAGGTTTGATTCCCCACTCCTCCACATGAGTGGCAGAGGCTAACCTGGTGAACCGGGTTGGTTTCCCGACTCCTCCACGTGAAGCCAGCTGGGTGACCTTGGGATAGTCGCAGCTCTCTTAGAGTTCTCTCAGCCCCACCTCCCTCACAGGGTGTCTGTTGTGGGGAGGGGAAGGGACGGTGATTGTAAGTTGGTTTGAGTCTTCCTTAAGTGGTAGAGAAAGTCGGCATATAAAAACCAACTCTTCTTCTTGAAATGCCCCTCCAGCTCTATCCCACCTGTAAGGGCTGGTGGTAGAAGACCATCTATCCCCATCTGCAGCATATTAGAACAAACTGGGGAACCTTATTGGGAGGGACATTTGTGAGCCCAGGCCGATTTCTATGCCACCAGGGGGTGAGATGCTCAACAGTTTTTTGAGTTTAACCGAAAATGAAAATTTCAGAGACAGGGCAGACTTCCAAGGCCGATTCTACTGCCTCGTTATTGTTTATACACGCAGCACATATTTATTAAAATGCCGCTAACCCATATTTCAAAAGTATGGGAAGCTCCGTTTGTATACAACACTTTATAGTTCCAAAGTCCATCACAAGCGCTAATTAGGCACACAGAGAAGAAGATGCTATAAAATAACACCATCTGTTTCTTGGAACAACAGCTGGCAGGATAAAAGTGAATCTTTTTAAAAAAGAGAAGATAATTTCAGCATTGTTCCCCTTTAACTTGCACAGGGGAGCCGTGGGCCAACTCTGGTCCAGCACTGGGCAAAGTTCAACAGCACAGACTCTGGTGCGTTAATTTCCACCTGATTTTTGCAATGTTGCGGGTTAAAAAAATCAGAGAACAAAGCACTGCCTGGATTATATAGCCACAGAATCCTGGAAGGTGAGAGTGTAAGGAATTCCAAACAATTCCTCTCCCTCCCGCCCCCAGTCCCCTGGGGATTCCCAGTTGGTAGATTATAATGTCATCTGCATATTTGGACGGCAGGTACAAAGTTCAAAAGTATTCCCAATGGGTCACGGTCAAAGACATACATCCAGTGATGTAGCTCACAGCACACAACATGGCCTTTTCGCTGGGGTCCCCAACATGGTGTTTGTTAGTGCCATGGCACCCACCAAGTGTTTCTAGAAAGTGCGTGAGAAAGTGCGTGCGGCCACTGTCTCTATTCAGGCCTAGAGACTGAATACAGCAAAGGTCCCCAACCTTTTTGAGCCTGAGGACATCTTTGGAATTCTGACATGGGGCGATGGGTGCAGCCACAAAACGGCTGCTGCAGAAGGTGGAGCCAGCCACAAAATGGCTGCCATAGCTTACCTTCAGTCACCCAGTGAAGATCGTTGTGCCATGGTGGCAGCTTTTGCCAGAGCAAGTGGGTGTGGCCAGGTGGGGCTTGGCTATGCAGATTTTTAAAATATGTAGCTTTGGCAACAGCTGCCACCACAGCACAAGGATGTTCACGGTTTTGACTGAAGGCAAGCTGCAGCCAGGGCCATCTTAACGCATGGGAATGCTGGGCAGTTGTGTGGCATGGGGCCCCATGCTAATCTGTGTGTGTTGTGACTGTCAATGAATAAATACTATAAAAGGTAAAGGTGCAAGCACCGGGTCATTACTGACCCATGGGGTGACGTAGTCTGCCTAGTAAACGTCGGGATGTGACGTTTATGGGGTGGTTTGCCAGTGCCTTCCCCAGTCATCTTCCCTTTACCCCCAGCAAGCTGGGTACTCATTTTACCGACCTCGGAAGGATGGAAGGCTGAGTCAACCTTGAACCGGCTACCTGAAACAGGAACCTGGCCTGACAGCAGGATGCTAATGCAAGAGGAATCCCCAACTGAAAAAGCTTTTGATGGGTTCTTTGTATGTAAAAAAAAAGGGGGGGTAAAGGTAGCCCCCTGTGCAACATTGGGTCATTCCTGACCCATGGGATGACATCACATCCCATTTCCTAGGCAGACTATGTTTACAGGATGGTTTGCCGTTGCCTTCCCCATTCATCTACACTTTACCCCCAGCAGCAAGCTGGGTCCTCATTTTACCGACTTTGGAAGGATGGAAGGCTGAGTCAACCTTGAGCCGGCTACCTGAAACCAACTTCAGTCGGGATTGAACTCATGTTGTGAGCAGAGCTTTTGACGACAGTACTGCAGCTTACCACTCTGCGCCACGGGGCTCTTCAAATAAATACTATACTATACTAAACTATATTATAAACCATAAATATCACGTTATATTGTGCGAACATTTGTGTAATTAGTCTTTGCTGTACAGCATGTTTTTTAATGTTTAAACACGGATTTTGTTGGAAGTACCAAGAAATAGATCTTTAATTTTATCGACCATTTACATTTTTATTCCTGTGAGTGATTGTGTAGGTAGGGGCCCCAGTGCCCTGCTTTGCCCGGGGGCCTATAATGCTGTTAAGACGGCCCTGGCTGCAGCAGCCATTTTCTGGCTCGTCCCGCCTCTTGCGGCAGCCATTCTGTGGCTGCACCCACCGTACTGTGTCAAAATTCCTAAGATGCCTGCAGGCTCAAAAAGGTCAGGGACCCCAGCTGTAAGGTACATATTGCACATAAAGAAAGATCAAGGAGCACCGCTAGGTGAATGGGCTTTGGAAAGTTGTGCTACCTACTGCCTAATTTGGGAACAGCTTAGTCCGTAGATAAAAGGCACACACACACCTGCAATCCAGGCCTACACACAGAACTGTGACGGATACACGCTGGTGACTCGGGACCTTTGGATCTGATCGTTCCTGTGATTTCTAAGTTATTTTCTCTCTCTCTCAAGAAGCAAATTCTGTTTTGGCTGTTGATTCTTGGCAGAGAGTCGAGGCTAAGGGTCCAGTTGTTACAAGATGCCACCAGAAAATTGAGAAAAGCTTCCTCAGCAAAGATTGCGTGTAAGGCAAGGTGGATTTTGAATGTGAGGAAACATGGACTTGAAGACGGATTAGTTTAGCTCCTGTTGAACTTTTGGGAGGGACTTCTGTTTTGAGATGGTTTCCAGAAAAGACACTGAATTATATGCTAACTGTAAACTATCGTATCTATTTTGCTCTGTGTATGTAATTTCAAAAACTTAGCTCTTCCTTTCACAGAATCTGGATTGCACTGGGGGGCAGGAAAGGGAGACAGGATCTTGCCTTTTTTTTTTTTTAGCATGGATTATACACAGCCCTGGTTTTGAGGAAGGGTTTGGGAAAAGGGAGAGGGGACAGAGGATAACTTACTAGACTTTATCTGAGAGTACTTCAGCGAGACCGAGTGGCTACTTCGCGACATCAGTTCGGAAATCTTTTTCCAGTCATTGCCATTCATGGCCTGGTATTTTATCAGTTTCCTCTTCTCTTTCTTGGAATACCTAAAGAGGGTTGGGGAGGCAGTGGGGACAAAGACGAGCAGAAAGAGGGAACGTTTCAATCTTGAGAACGGCGGAAGAAAACTGTTTTGCACGAGATGGAAGACATTCAAAATAAAATCTGCAGGACCTTTGACCAAGCCTGCTGAAGGTACCGCTCTGAAGAAGGCGAAGTTCAGCTGCTGCCTGTACCTGAGCAACCTGTGGTGGCCCCACCTTGTGGAATGGCCTGCCTGAAGAGGTCAATGAGGCCCCCACACTTCCATCATTCCTCCAAATGCATACTCAAAGAACAGAACTGTTCAGGGGGGCATTCAGGATGGTGGCTTATGGCACTGTTTTCGTATGCATCTCTTGTTTTAACTGGGTTTTCTAATGTATGTAATCCAGTTTTTGTACTTCTTATATCATATCATACAGTATTTATTGCGTAGCTTACTAACTTTGTAGTTCAGTTTTATTATGGTGTTTATTCTATGACTTATACCGTTCCTATTGCATTGTTAAATTTTTAAACCTCCTCCAGTCTTCACAAAAAAGGTGGACTACAAATAAATAAGTTAAAAATCTGTATGGATTTTTAAAGTGCAACGCTCCATTGATTGTAAGCTGCCTTTAGGGTTTTTTTGGG
Source organism: Euleptes europaea (assembly GCF_029931775.1). Taxonomy (NCBI): domain Eukaryota; kingdom Metazoa; phylum Chordata; class Lepidosauria; order Squamata; family Sphaerodactylidae; genus Euleptes; species Euleptes europaea. Next base: position 51,266,312 of record NC_079325.1, on the reverse strand, counting down.
GAGGGGATAAAAATAGATAAATGTAAATAGTACATAAAAACAACTGAGATACATTATGTACAGTTGTAAAGTTTGGTCAGTTCAAACAATTGGTTAAACTAATAGATCATCACAACACACTGCATTTATTAAGATACCTGCTCCAAGAGTCCATGGTTTGTATTTGACAGTTCAGAACAAAGAGGAGGAGAAAAGGAAGCAACGGGCGGCATCTTGGACAATACACTTCCCATCGAGCAAATGGCTGAGACTGACAACTGCCTGTACAAAGGCATTCACTGTGGTGACCCCCACCCTCATTCTATACACATGTCAAGACTCGGGCTGGGTCCTGGGCTTGCATGTCTCAGTCCCCACCCCAAAATATTTACTTGAGCTCGGAGATGGCTAATTTGTTTGGATACAATGGATAACTTAAGTTTTCATTGTGGGTCTTGAATAACAAAAACCCCTACTTCTGAAATCTGAACCACTCAGAATTCTGGCAGGCACAAGATGTAGAATGGGTCCAGCGTAATAAGCAGGCCCCTGGAGACCTTTGTCAAGATATTTCCACAGTACTATCTGCTGCAACTGAAGGCTGGAATCCTTCCATGGGTAGCCCTGAAGTATCTTGGTAGTGTTTCTTACCTTCCGCTATAGTTCCTGGGGTCAAAGATCTTCCTTGCTCTGTCATATACATATCTCCAGGGTCGTGGAATTCCTTCTGCTGCAAGAAAATGAAACCATGCCTCAGTTAACGGGCACTCTGCTGACGCCAACAATTCACTACAGGCTACTGGGGGTTGGTGGGGCCTGCGTTCTAATCCACAAGTCCTCTTGATTCAGTCAGACGGTGGCTAATTATGCGGCTGGATGAGAATCCAGCTTGAAGACCTGGTGTCTACATTAAGCTGAAGCGGGCTCTGGTGCTCACAAGATTTTTAAACAAGGAGGGGAACAAACCCTGGTGCTACTGGAAGGGAAAGAAGTAGCTGGAGGCGCAGGAGCACTTGATGCCTCCCCCCAGTCCCCAACTGTGCCATGATGTCATTTCCTCCAGGAATCAAAGTGCTGGAGAGAGAGCAGCTGTCTCCAACAGCCCCTGCCTGCCCAGAAGAGGAGGGGGAACACATTTAAAGCTGACCCTTGCGCTCCCCTCCCCAATTGAAAGGGATCCTGCAAGTAAAAAACTGAAACCGTTCTTCCCCCTTTTTTCCCTGCCTCTGCTTTCTTTCCCCTAAGGGCAGTGCACAATTCAGCAAAGTTAAGCACTTTAGAAGAATTGGTTTTTATACCCCCCACCTTTTCTCTTCCTTTTAAGGAGTCTCGTATAATCGCCTTCCTTTCCCCTCCCCACAACGGACACCTTGTGAGGTAGGTGGGGCTGAGAGACTTCAGAGAGAACTGTTACTAGCACAAGGTCACCCAGCAGGCTTCATGTGTAGGAATGGGGAAACCAACCCGGTTTACCAGATTAGAGTCCACTGCTTGGAACCACTATACCACACTGGCTCTTTAAAAAAGAACCAGACGAGATTGGGAAGGTTAGACACAGGGGTCACTCCCTCCAGTCACAGTCAAGGGTGTTTCAAAATGCGATGCTTTGGCTGGATCACACCAGTGGGCTCCGGCCTTTTCTCTACCGAAAACAAAGCCATAACAGAACCCTCACCAATCCTGATGCCAAACAAATGCTTAGCTTTCAGCTTGTGGATGGCTACTCTCTCTTCCGGAAAGCGGTGGGGGAACAGGAGCTTTTCTGCACTTTCTATCTTGCTCTCCTGCAAGAAGGCTTCCATGTTCTTTCTCAGCTGGTTGTTCTCCTGGTTGGTAAACTTGCCAAACTTCACTGCAATACCTGGAATAAGGAAGGAGCAAGAAAGTCATGCATCAAAACATGCTGCAGAATACGAGGATGCCCACCAGAGGCAGCTGTGTCAGTCTGTTGCAGCCAATACAAGAGAGAGGAAAAACAAGATGCAGGCCAAGATCCGAAGCTAAGATCTGAAGCTACTTTGGGAAGGGCGGTGCTTGAACACCACCCTTGTCCAGACACTCTGAAGGGCTGCTCCAGTGCATCAAGAGCATGCAAACTGAGCTGAACAGGCTAGGCGTCTTGACTTCATACGAGGCCGTTCTTTCATATTGGTGGTAGAAAGTGCTGTCAAGTTGTAGCCATCTTATGGTGACCCTGTGGGGCAGAGGTGCCACAGTGGGCTTGCCAGCCAAGACAGCCACTCCCCGGACCCGATCTGAGCTGGCGAGGCATAGCCCAACCCAACTAAGTGACATTTATGTCATATCCAACCCTCGTAACAAATGAGTTCAACACTCCTGTTGTAGGGTTTTAAACTCAAGACACAAACAGAGGTGGTTTACCATTGCCTTCCTCTGCATAGAAACCCTGGACTACCTTGATACTCTCCCATCCAAGTACTAACCAGGGATGACCCTTGTTTGGCTTCTGAGGTCTAAGATCAGACTAGCCTGGCCCATCCAGGTCGGGGATATTTCATATGACTTGTACATATTATATTCATGCATACATATCCATATACCCACACACGACAGGTGAGACCACAAGCCTGGGCATGACTAGTGGAATTTGGAAGTTTGTCCTTGAACAGCAGACCATTCCCACTCTTCTCTAACAAATCCGGCATTGGTTGGAAGGAGAAATCCTCGCCCCATATCAGGTTTCCCAGAAATGAAAAGCACAGAGCAGCCTGAATTAGAGACTATCCCAATTTCCCCAAGCAAGGCCTTATTTCTCTCTTTAGAAGCAAGAAAACTTTTTAAACAGTTACTGCTGTACTTTTCTACATTTTTCACCAACCAAAATTATGCATGGTAAGAATAGAGTGGACAGGGAGAAGCTTTTCTCCCGCTCTCATAATACTAAAACGTGAGGTCATCTGCTGAAGCTGGAGGGGGAGAGATTCGAAACAGATAAAAGGAAGTGTTTCTTCACACAACGCAGAGTTAAATTGTGGAACTCCCTGCCCCAGGATGTGGTGATGGCTGCCAGCTTGGAGGGCTTTAAGAGGGGAGTGGACATGTTCAAGGAGGAGAGGGCTATCCATGACTACTAGTCAAAAACACAGGCAGGATAATGCTGCTGCAGTTATCTGGTCTGAGGGCTTTCTAGAGGCGCCTGGTTGGCCACTGTGTGAATAGACTGCTGGACTTGATGGACCTTAGTCTGATCCAGCAGGGCTTTTCTTATGCTCTTATGGAGGATGGGGCCATCCATGGCTACTAGTAAAAAGGGATACTAGTCATGATGCATACCGATTCTCTCCAAGATCAGAGGAGCATGCCTATTATAATAGGTGCTGTGGAACACAAGCAGGACAATGCTGCTGCAGTGGTCTTGTCTGTGGGCTTCCTAGAGGCACCTGGTTGGCCACTGTGTGAACAGACTGATGGACTTGACGGGCCTTGGCCTGATCCAGGAGAACCACTGCTCTTAGATCCTTGGCCAAGTGCATTTTCTTCATTAACCCCACTCAATGGATGCACCTCTTGCTTTTCAATTAGTGCCATTTTGTGCAGCGTGCTTCATTGTGGAGACATGGACTGCCGAGGGTGCACCTGGCGTTCTGCTTGATTTGGCGCTCCTATTCTGTACCCTGTGCTTTGGCTTTCTGCAATCCAAGTAGCACTGAAATGGTTGACAGTGAAGCTGCATTCTCCATGCACCAGTCTGGCAACCCTACCCTGACTGGAGAAATTGGGACTCCTCAGCGCACAATTCTGGGGATCGTTTGACTTCAGGCTGGCTTCTTGGAGAGCAGTGGGCTTAGGATACAGTTGATTAGCCGTAAGTAGGTTTAGATTAGGTTCAGAGACAATGCAATCCTAAACTGAGGAGGAAACAGAAGAGTTGGTTTTTATAAGCCAACTTTCCCTACCACTTAAGGAAGAATCAAACCGGCTAACAATCACCTTCCCTTCCCCTCCCCACAACAGGCACCCTGTGAGGTAGGTGGGCCTGAGAGAGCTCTAAGAGAGCTGTGACTAGCCCAAGGTCACCCAGCTGGCTTCATGTGGAGGAGTGGGGAAACCAACCCAGTTCTCTGGATTAGAGTCCACCGCACCAGACCACTGCTCTTAACCAATACACCATGCTGGTGATTCCATGCTACCTAACATGGTGGCCTTCAAAAAAAAAAAAAAAAGACACGCACCTTTTTGCTTGAACTTTTTAAACCGGATCAGGTCTCGGCTGGCCATCTGTTTGATGACTGAAGCAGAGAGATTCCTCACGTGAGGAATGAACTCCTCCAGCTCCCGGGTGGCCACATCCAGATCGGGCACAACAAGCTTAGAGAAGTCCTGAAACTCATCGTCCGCTACGGAAAATGACTGAGAAGCAGGATGCTCTGTGGGAGACAATTTCCCCACATCCTTGGGGGTCTTTGGTAACCTGCCGAGGAGCAAAATACAACATGTCACTGGGCAGGATTGTACATCCTTTCTTTAAAGAACATCTGCTTCTCTGGGGCTCTTACGCCCCAAGGGTGGAGAACATCTAGAGTGTTATGCCCCAAGAGTGGAGAACAGCAACAGCATTGCAAAGTCCCAGATTCGAATCACTCCTTCCTCTCTTGCAGTTAAGGGTGTCTTAAGGTCGTTCTGACACTGGCAGATCAGTGAGTTAAAAGACTAACAACATTTATTTCAATAGGCATTCTTGTGACCCTAAAAGTTCTGTGGCACCTGAAAGGGGGGGGGGAGACACACCTCACCCATTGCCAAACATTCCCCCCCACATTTCCATCTAGCACATTTTTATTCCAACCTTCTTCCCAGGAGCTCGGGACAGAGTTCTCCTTTCCCGTTTTATCCTCACTGCCAATCTGAAAAAGAGAGTGACTTAAGGTCACCCAGCGAGCATTGTAACAAAATGAGGATTTGAACCCAGATCTCACACTTCCTAGCCTGGCACTCGCAAACTCCCTCCCTCCTTCCCCTTGCTGCTGGCAGTCTGTCCCCCAGTCGCGCTTTTTCTTCAGCCTCACTCCAAAGCCGAGAAAAAGACCTTGGGAGAGGTTATGAGAAGGGGTCCGTCATGGCCAAGCATTCCGAAATCCTCATCGTGTATCCTTTTTGCTCTTAAAATCACCCTCTTCCCTTTTCTATGCGCAAATCTGAGTTTAAACAAACAGACTGGCCACCACTGTCTCTAATCAGGCCTAGAGACTGTATGCAGCAGAGGCCCCCAACCTTTTTGAGCCCGAGGACACCTTTGGAATTCTGACATGGGGTGATGGGCGCAGCCACAAAATAGCTGCTGCAGAAGGTGGAGCCAGCCACAAAATGGCGGCCATAGCTTACTTTCAGTCACCCAGTGAAGATGCTTGTGCCATGGTGGCAGCTTTTGCCAAAGCACAGTCAATCAAATCTCCACCGGCCAATCCAAAGCCTTGCTGGGCAAAAGGCTAACCAGGCCCCACCCATTTTCTAAAAACACTTGGTGGGTGCCAGGAAAGGTGTCAGTGGGTACCATGGCACTCATGGGCACCACATAGGGGAGCCCTGGTACACAGAGTGCTGTGAATCCTGGAAATGGAATCCTTGAAATGAAGTGCTTTCATTTTCTTGAACCATCCCCTGAAGGGTACTTACTCATTGTTGTCTTCCAAAGGGAAAGGTTCGGCCTGTGATTCATTTCCCCCCCGGTCATGATTGGTAACAGACTTTACAGTCTCTTCCATTTCAAAACCTATGTCTGTAGTATCAGAGTCTACCACGCCAGAAGATTTTTTATGCTTGCGTGGCTTCCTTGTTGCAATGTCAGTCCTATGAGGGTCTTCCTCGCTAGAAGACTTTTTATGCTTGTGTGGCTTCTTTGGTGTAACATCAGTGCTATCAGGCTCTTCCACGGCAGAAGCCTTTTTATGCTTGCGTGGCTCCCTTGGTGTAACATTAGTTCCATCAGGGTCTTCGTCGCCAGAAGATTTTTTATGCTTGCGTGGCTCTTTTGGGGTAACATCGGTCCTATCAGGGTCTTCCACGCCAGAAGCCTTTTTATGCTTGCGTGGCTCCCTTGATGTAACGTCGGTCCTATCAGGGTCTTCGTCGCCAGAAGATTTTTTATGCTTGCGTGGCTTCTTTGGTGTAACGTCGGTCCTATCAGGATCTTCGTTGCCAGAAGATTTTTTAAGCTTACACGGCTCCCTTGTTGCAATGTCAGTTCCATCAGGGTCCTCCACGCCAGAACACTTTTTATGCTTACGTGGCTCCCTTGGTGTAACATCAGTGCTATCAGGGTCTTCCACGCCAGAAGACTTTTTATGCTTGCGTGGCTCCCTTGATGTAACGTCGGTCCTATCAGGGTCTTCCACGCCAGAAGACTTTTTATGCTTGCGTGGCTCCCTTGGTGTAACATCAGTGCTATCAGGGTCTTCCACGCCAGAAGACTTTTTATGCTTGCATGGCCCCCTTGGTGTAACATCAGTGCTATCAGAGTCTTCCACGCCAGAAGCCTTTTTATGCTTGCGTGGCTCCCTTGATGTAACGTCGGTCCTATCAGGGTCTTCGTCTCCAGAAGGTTTTTTATGCTTGCGTGGCTTCTTTGGTGTAACATCGGTCCTATCAGGGTCTTCATCGCCAAAAGATTTTTTAAGCTTACACGGCTCCCTTGTTGCAATGTCAGTTCCATCAGGGTCCTCCACGCCAGAAGACTTTTTATGTTTACGTGGCTCCCTTGGTGTAACATCAGTGCTATCAGGGTCTTCCACGCCAGAAGACTTTTTAAGCTTGTGTGGCTCCCTTGTTGCAATGTCAGTTCTATCAGGGTCTTCCATGCTGGAAGACTTTTTATGCTTGTGTGGCTCCCTTGATGTAACATCGGTCATATCAGGGTATTCCTCGCCAGAAGATTTTTTATGCTTGCTTGGCTTCTTTGGTGTAACGTCGGTCCTATCAGGGTCTTCGTCGCCAGAAGATTTTTTAAGCTTACACGGCTCCCTTGTTGCAACGTCAGTTCCATCAGGGTCTTCCCTGATGGACTTTTTATGCTTGCGTGACTTTTTATGATTGTGTGGCTCCCTTGGTGTAACATCAGTGCTATCAAGGTCTTCCACACCAGAAGACTTTTTAAGCTTGTGTGGCTCCCTTGATGTAACGTTGGTCCTATCAGGGTCTTCGTCGCCAGAAGATTTTTTATGCTTACACGGCTCCCTTGTTGCAATGTCAGTTCCATCAGGGTCTTCCACGCCAGAAGACTTTTTATGCTTGCGTGGCTCCCTTGGTGTAACATCAGTGCTATCAGGGTCTTCCACGCCAGAAGACTTTTTAAGCTTGTGTGGTTCTCTTGTTGCAATGTCAGTTCCATCAGGGTCTTCCATGCCGGAAGACTTTTTATGCTTGCGTGGCTCCCTTGATGTAACGTCGGTCCTATCGGGGTCTTCCTCGCCAGAACATTTTTTATGCTTGCATGGCTTCTTTGGTGTAACATCAGTCCTATCAGGGTCTTCCATGTCAGACGATGCTTTATGCTTACGTGGCTCCCTTGGTGTAACGGCGGTGCTATCATAGCCTTCCGCGCCAGAAGATTTTTTGTGCTTGTGTGGCTTCCTTGGTGCAACGGGGCTACCCTGTTCCATAGGAGTGGCCAACCTGGTTGCTGCTTTCTCCTGAGAGAGACTTGAATGCTGCGTTTTACACGGCGAGAAGGTGAAGAGCTCTGCTTCTGTGTCCTCTGCAGTACTATGGCCAGCCTCCTCACGCTTGTCTGAACTTGCGGAGTCGGTCCTATTTTTCATGGGTCCGGCACACACTTTACTAGTTTCATCCTGCTCAGCTATGAAGGCCTTGGCTATCTTCTTTTTGACAGATATGCCTCTGTCACTACAATACCCATTTCCAAAGCGATTTGCTTTGAGTTGACTGCCAGCCTTTCCTTGACTCAGAGGGAGATGGAGCTGGTCGCCGTCATTTTGCTCGTTAGGGATGAGTTTCCTCTTCTTTTTCTTCTTGGGCCTGCACACTCCCGTTGCAGCCTCGCTGGTCAGTTCACTCTCGGTTGTGATGCAAGAATAATCTAACTGGGAATCAGACTTCTCTTGCCTGGCTTTCTGCTTCGATTTCTTTTGAGAAGCCTGGGTATCCTCAGAGGTCTGATCATCAAAGCGCCAGGAAAAAAAGGAGGAATTATCAGATAACAACAATGGTGAAAAAAAGCCAGCGCCCGCATGCTGCCCATGCGTTTCTCTGCCAAGTCTCCTTTTCTTCTTTTTCACAGAGTCCAAAATCTGAAAACCATCTGTATGTGATTCCTCAGCCGTATTTGTCATGTCCTTTAAAATAAGAGGGGGAGAGGTTTAAAAGTTACACAGGCAGAGCACCAAATCTTTAAGTCTTTCCTCATAGGAAAGGTGCACCGACCCCTTAATCATCTTTGTTGCCCTCTTCTGCATTTTTTCCACTACTACAAAATCCGTTTTCAGATATGGCAACCAGAATCTTACACCGTATTCCAAACTCAGATGCACCACAGACTCCTATAGTTATAAAGGTGGCTTTTATTTCCAGTTCTGGCAAGAAGTTTACCTTTTTAAAAAACGATGCCACGCATTGAATTGCCACTTTCACCAAGCAATCCACTACAAGCCAAACATCTCTCAGTCTCCACCAGTTCAGACCACATCAAAATATATTTAAGTTCCTCCCCCGCCAACGTGCATTACCTTCCCTTACTGACATTGAATTTCATTTTCCACATTGTTGCTCACTCGCTTGGGAAACACCAATAAACTTATATGCCAGTTTTATTAGCCCTTAGAAAATAGAAGTGAAGTGTGTCAGATACATGCAGTGATTATCTGTTAAGGGCCAGGCCAGCCATCTTAAGATCTCATCTTTAACATCGCATGTTCTAACTGTAAACAGCACTGGTTTTAAGCATGTCAATGTTTTTTCAGCCTACTGGTCTGAAACATAGGGATATTTAAATACATCCTTATCCCGCCCTCCTGGAGCTCCAGGAGTACACCAGAGGTTTCCAGGTGTTCCATCTAGCTTCAGCCAGGTGGCTGCATCATCTGTGTTCCAAACATTTCATGGGATAATAATACAAAGCCAAGAACTGCTGAGACAGTGTACACTTTGAGCTATAGTACAAAAGTGGAGAACATTTGATGTACTAAATATTGTCGAAGGCTTTCACGGTCAGAGTTCATTGGTTCTTGTAGGTTACCCGGCTGTGTGACCGTGGTCTTGGTATTTTCTTTCCTGATATTTTGCCAGCAGCTGTGGCAGGCATCTTCAGAAGAGTAACACTGAAGGACAGTGTCACTGTATTTGATGTACTGATAACCCATCATTCCACTAATTATTTCCCAATGTTAACCCACTCCTGACAGATCCTGGAGATCCCATGGTCAGCATATTCTAGGCTTAGCCATGATGAACAAAACTGATCTTGTTCAGTGGAAAAGAGGTTGACGCTAAATAGGCTTGTGGGTTTAGAGTTGCTATGAAAAGCAGCTGAGAGCTGTTTGTTTGGGAACCTGGCTTATAGGGAAGACAAGATGAAATTCCCTTGTCAATGTAGCTGGTGGCACAGCCAAAACAAAGCTAAAGAGCAAGGCTAAGAGACTGGCCTATTACCATGGCAATTCTAGGAACCAATATGGCTGTATGCACAGGACAACCGTTCAAGAGAAGGGATATAATAAGGACTCTGACCTAGATGGCCCAGGCTAACCCGATCTCATTATATCTCGGACACTAAGCATGGTCAGCTTTGGTTAGTATTTGTATTGAAGACCACCAAGGAAACCCAGGGTTGCTATGCAGAGGCAGGCAATGGCAAACCACCTCTGAATGTCTCTTAATTTTAAAACCCTAGGGGGTGACCATAAATTGGCTGTGCCTCGATGGAATTTTCCACCACACACACCACATATGATAAGGAGAATCACATGAACACATATGTTATGGTAAAAGAATGTGGCTAAACTGCAGGGAAAAAAAACATGGAGAAATTTGCCTACAGCTCAGCTCCTCCAAGAGTGGAATTCCATGACTAATGAATGAAAATGGCATAAAAGGTTCAAAACAGGGGATGTTGAACAATCTCTTATCCTTTCTCCCCTTCACAGCCTTGCTCCATTTTCCTCTTAGCTCCTCTCTACAAGTCAAGTAGCAATCCAGGCTGCTGAGCTTATAGGCGGAACAGATTACTGGACACTCACTTTGAAATACAGACTGCCTTCTGAAGACTTTTATGCCCCCCACGATCTCTTCCTCATTTCTTTTTTAATTTTTTTAAATTTTCTTATATAATTCCATACATTTAATTAACATTGTCATTTAATCCCTTCTAAACTTTTGTTTTAATCTACAATATATAATACTACTACATAACTCCTCTCTGACTTCCCCCTCTTCCCTCTTCTATCACTAACTTATCTCAGTAATCCTCTTTGCAATTATCTTCTAATTCATTATATAATATTCTACAATTATTTTAAAATACTTAATTTCCTCTTTCATTTAGTAATACGATATAGCTACTGTAAACAATTGAATTAGGCTAAATCATAACCTTTAGCATTCTTCATATTAAGCTCATTATCACAGTATAAAATCCATGCCTCCCATTCCCTCATAAATTCATCATTTTCCTTTTGATTTACTAACGCAGTCAATTTCGCCATTTCTGCTAGCTCGATCTCTTCCTCATTTCCACCAACCCTTTCCACCAAGCTCACAGATAAGTGCTTGCCTCCCCTCGTTTTTATGTTCACAACATCCCTGTGAGGTAGACCAGACTGACTAGCTCAAGATCCTCCAGTGAGGTTCATGCCAGGACTTGTACCAGGATTTCCTCACTCCTAATAGTTCCTATTCGACATTGGGATTACTACCACTATTGCTATCTTTATTGTTGTGGAGGTTAAAATCTGAACTGCGATGAATCTGGCCGTTCAGGTTCCCTCCTGAGCAATTCCGCCTCCCCACTCACCTACAACACAAACACGCGCCTCCCTCGTGCTCCCCTTCCAACTTCCGTGTTTCACTTTCTCCGGAAAAAGGAGGAGAGAAAAGGGGGCGACGCCCGCGCGCTCTTCACACGTACTTCCGGTCTCCAGCCAAGGCCTTCCCTAGCGGGGGAAGGAAATCACCACAGAGAAGCTGAAGGACAGAGCGACACCACGCCGGGCCTCAACCCGCCCCGATAGCCTACGGCGGGGGGTTTTTAAACCGGAAATTTGGACCTGGAGTCTGTCCCTATAGCCTCTTTCCGTAGCGAGCGATACCGGAAGCGAGCGAGCCCAGCGCGAGCTTAAGGAAGGATGAGGAGGCTGTTGTGCCGCCCTAGTCTTTCCTCTCGATGGTCGGAGCTGGAGGCTTGCCGGAACAGAGAGGGCAAGTGGGAGCGCTGCGCCTCTGGGGAAGGGGCGGGGCTCATGAGCCTACCGGAAGTGGCGCCGGCGAGAGGGAACCGACGCGAGCGGCGGCCGGCCTGAGAGAAGGCGAAGCCGGCGGGTGGGCCCATGGCCTGGTCCCGGAGGCTGCCGCTGGGAGAAGGAGGTGAGGGGGGGGGAAGAAGTGGGGAAGGGGAGGCCTCGCCGGCCCCGCCTCAGTAACGGCGGGGAGGGGTCAGTAACGGCGGGTGGGGGGTCAGTAACGGCCCACCCTCATGCAGGCCCCGCCCCCGACTCTCGCACCGCCTCGAAAATCCCTACCCCCCCCCTCTTCTTGGGGCTTCTGCCACGCAGAGATCTCCTCTGTCAGCTCGGCCGTGAACCGGCCCCTTGTTCTTGCCGGACTTGGCCCTCTTTGCCCCCCCCCCCGCAGTCTCCCCGGGAGCAGCTGCCCCCTCCCCCAATGCTTCCCCCCCCCCTGCCGTGGAAACACCGCCGCGCATTTTGTCTTTATAAGTGCGACTATGCGGACTGAGCATAAAGCATGCATTCCCAATACATTTTCCATAGCATATAATGGTTTCAGGCATTTTGTTGATATGCCTGTATTATTGTATTAATTTCCAATGACAGCAACGCAGTAGGAGGTTGAGAGTCCAAAGCAGTTTGTTCGTTAGGCCCAGTGTACGCACCGGGTGAGAACTGCCCCAAATGCGCAGGACAGTTCGCACACCAGGATTGCAGCAACGTGTATAACTTTGGGTCAGGTGTGTTACCGTTATGTCGATTTACTGCACATTGGTTGTCTACTTCACTCTAATTAGCATAGCGTGTTCGATATTGGCCGAAGCTGTCTCTAAGCAAGCACTGGGTCTAGAAACACATTCCTAAGGGTGTAGGTAAGATGCTGTTTTTCTCTACTGGTGAACGGGCCATACCAGGCAAGCAATGTAGTCTTTCATTCTGGCAGCTCATAATGGCGTCTGCCAGACTCATGCTAACTTAAATGTTTACACATTAGGGCATCTATTTCAAGCATCAATACTTTACCCCTTATACCTGGGGCTGCATGTCAATTGCATACATGTGCTCTCACATGGTATTGTGCTAGATGCTAACCCTTATATCCTGGGCTTAGCGTCTTTATAAGTGTGACTATGCAGACTGAGCATAAAGCATACATTTCCAATACATTTCCCATAGCATATAATGATTTCAGGCATTTTGTTGATATGCCTGTATTATTGTACTAATTCCCAATGACAGCAACACAGTAGGAGGTTGAGAGTCCAAAGAAGTTTGTTTGTAGGCCCAATGTATGCACCGGGTGAGAACTGCCCCAAATGCGCAGGACAGTTCACACACCAGGATTGCAGCAACGTTTATAACTTTGGGTCAGGGGTGTTACCGTTACGTCGATTTACTGCACATTGGTTGTCTACTTCACTCTAATTAGCATAGCGTATTCGATATTGGCCGAAGCTGTCTCTAAGCAAGCACTGGGTCTAGAAACACATTCCTAAGGGTGTAGGTAAGATGCTGTTTTTCTCTACTGGTGAACGGCCGTACCAGGCAAGCAATGTAGTCTTTCATTCTGGCAGCTCATAATGGCGTCTGCCAGACTCATGCTAACTTAAATGTTTACACATTAGGGCATCTGTTTCAAGCATCAATACTTTACCCCTTATACCTGGGGCTGCATGTCAATTGCATACATGTGCTCTCACATGGTATTGTACTAGATGCTAACCCTTATATCCTGGGCTTAGTGTCTTTATAAGTGTGACTATGCAGACTGAGCATAAAGCATACATTTCCAATACATTTCCCATAGCATATAATGATTTCAGGCATTACACCGTTGTGTTGAGGACTCTCCCGTCGCCACAGAGGCTTGCAAAAGTAGGACCATCTGTCAAGGAGAGGAGCTTATGACATTTATAATAATTCCAATACTTGCAATTTAAAAAAATAATTCGTGAAGCTGAAAATATGATAGGAGCCATTGAGGAGTTGCGAAGGGGAAATCAATAAAAGGAGCCGCTGCAGTTTAAAAGTGGAGAAGAGTGAGAGTTAACAGAGCTAGCAAAACCACTATGGTATTATGTAATAATATATCCGTCTCCTTCCGTCTCAAATGCACTCTCCTGCATTCATCGTGCACATTGTAACATGTTCTATTTAGCCTAGCTTGGAGATGGCCGGATCTCTCTCCCTCCCAGTCTTGGAAGCGAGTAGTATTATTAATATATTGCGTATTTACAGCCAAAACTGGTTTCCAAAGCAACATAACAATATGAGTAAAAAAGGTATACTATTAAACGTACACGGGGATCTGGTGATAGAGAGCCTGTGGTGCAGCGCATGGTTTACATGCCCAAGGCCTAATTCCTCCCCTCTCCAGTTAACTGGATGTGAAAGACATCTTCTGCCTGAGCTGCCACCGCCAATTATAATACGCGGTAGATGACTGGAGGGATCAGTGCCTTGACCTAGTATTGACAGCTTTGCGTGTGCGAGCAGGTCTGTAGGGAGGGACCGTTTGTAGCTTACAAGGCCTAGGAGGTGTTTTTGTTATCTGCCTTTTATGGTCTGGTTCTTCATCTGGTGCATTGTTGTTGTTTGTTAAAGCCCTGTGCCAGGCACTTATAAAATATGCAGTCAGAATGCTGATTTATATTCTGATCAATATGTTTATTTGTTATCTGCCACCCTTCTTCCTTTTACCTTTCAGGTGGTTTGCAATTTAAAAAATGTGCATACAATATCATAAAGCAGAATGCTTTTTTGAATTTTTCAATTTCATATTTAAAATCTAGTTTGTGGAGTTTAGATTACTAGGAGGTTTTTCCCCTGAGAACTCTTGGAGGTTCTACAAATTTTGTTTGCACGTTGTATATTGGTTACAATAATGTTTTGTTTAGTTTCATTAAAGGTATGGTTACGCAAATTTCATTTAAAAAATCTTTGTGGAGGTAGTAGTGGAATTCAGCATTTCGCACAACTTCCCTTCTGTGAGCCAGTGTGGTGCAGTGGTTAAGAGCAGCGGGCTTTAATCTGAAGAACTGGGTTAGATTCCCCACTCCCCCACATGAAGCCTACTGGGTGATCCTTGGCTAGTCACAGTTCTCTCTGAACTCTCTCAGCCCCACCTAATTCACAAGGTGTCTGTTGTGGGGAAGGGAAGGTGACTGTAAGCCGGTTTGAGACTCCTTAAGGCAGAGAAAAGTGGGGTGTAAAAACCAACTCCTCGTTTTCTGCATTGAACCAGGATTTGGGATTTTTATCTAGTTTATCTGTAACTTGAGACTGTGCATTAGGGATGTTAACTAGCTTAGCAAAGTTAGTGAGGGGTTTGTTCATTGTTCCTGATCAGATTTGAATTTTTGCATAATTGCATTTTGCTGTGTACTACTTCCATTTTGTGGCCCTTTGACCTTGCTGTTCCCCCCCCCCAAAAAAAAACCTCTGTAAAATGAATGCAAAGTGAGGTTACGCTCATAGCATGAGAAGAAGTGGGCTCTAGTCCATTAAAACTTATGCTTTAAAATTTGTTAATGTTTTAAGGTGTGACAAGCCTTTGCTTATTCTGGAAAGAATTGTCTTCGTCCTCTTTCATTTGTAGGTTCCTGCATTGCTACGCAGCCCCTTCCATATCTCTTAAGATGTTCTTGCTTCCTTGTCTTAGTGTTATGAGGATTTTTTTAAAAAATCTGATGAAATATTGTTCCCTGGAGTGAATGAGCTCTTCCCCTGGGTCTGTGAACTGTGCAGGATTGTCAACAATTCTGTGTTTTCCCACCAAGGCTATGCCTTCCTCCTTCATGGGCTGGAAACTGAGACTCCCACAGGGAGGCAATCTGCATCCATGGAGAAGTGGTAGGCAGTTAAGCGTCTCTTACTTGAACCAGATAAGATTTAAAGTGGAAACACACTGCAAGCGTTGTCGGCATCTTAGAAGGTGAATGGCTGTCTGTGTGCAACTGTTGAGATGTTTCAGAATAGCTAGGGCTCATTCCCAGCAGCTACAATGGGCTCTTGCACTCTTCCAAAAGCAGATTGCAGAGAAGATTTGTATCAGGATTTAGGTGAGTCCAGCCCTTGAACACAACCACGGTAGACCACAGCATCTTATCTTTCATAAACAAAATTCTTCCAGGTTCAAGAGCAATTTGTGATCATGACTGATGACAGTCTCCTTCCATTTGGGTCAAGTTCAGGGAAGCTGGCCTCTGTTGGAGAAGCAGAGAGGTTCATCTGGGTGGGGAAGAAGATTCTCTTCGTGAGAGTGGGCAAACAAATGGAACTCAGAATGCACTGGCAGAGTGGCTGAAGAGATGCCAAGTAAATGAGGAATGGAAGCTGCATTCAAGCATATGTGTATGTATATATGTACACACACACACATATCTATACATATACCTATATATACTCAAACATATATATTTTTAAAAATATCAAATCCTACGAAAACCACCAGTGGTTCTCTTTATATCACCTCTGAATGCGCAATTTCCCAAATTCATCTCTTGTGGTCATTACTTGGGGGTGGAACAGATAAATGCTGTCCAAATGAAATGACCTCCGAAGCTGCTGTACTCATTTCCTCTATGGCAATCCCTGCACTGATCAAGAAAACCAGGAGGGAGCAGGTGGGAGAGTCTGTGTTGTTCTTCATTGCCCAAGGAGACGTGGCTGTTGGGCCTCATGGAATTGTTCAACCACCATGCAAGATGCCCGGGTTTGTGGACCTGTTGATCCAGTTTTCCACGGAGTTCTTGCAGATCTCTCAGTGGTATCTTGGAGTTTATTAGTGGAGGTTTCTCCCTCAAGGAATTGAGATCATTTGTTAATTATCTCAAGATCTTTTCTGGGGTGGAATTTGGTATAACATCTGGAGATAATTTATAGCCATCCCATCCCCACTTATTATCCTGGGTCCAATTCTTGTCCTTTTGAAAATCTGTGTTTAATCAAAATGAGACTAGTCAGAAGTAAACAAGACTCTCCAGTGACTTGAACTACAAGCACTAGAATTTGTAAAAAAGCTAAGTCATGAGAGGTATGAAAGGGATGACTTGACTTGGGTGGGACTGATTTGGAAAAGGTGTCAATATGCACTAAGTTTGCATCTAGTCCCTGGTCTCTTCGTGGGTAAGCCTGAAGCTTTGGTCAGCTGTGCTGACATAACGAGGCTTGTAGGATTTCAATAGAGGTGTGTGTGTCTTACACAGTGATAGTCTTCTTCCATGTAGAGTATTCTCTTAAGGATTGTTATCTATCTTGGAAATCTGATCATAGAATTGAAGGGGCCGTACAGGCCATATAGTCCAATCCCCTGCTCGATGCAGGATCAGCCGAAGCATCCTTGACAGTGTTTGTCCAGCCACTGCTTGAAGACTGTCAGTGAGGGGGAGCTCACCACCTCCCTAGGCAGCCCATTCCACTGCTGAACTACTCTTACTGTAAACAAAAATTTCCTAGTTTAAACCCATTATTGCAAGTCCTATCCTTTGCTGCCAATCTGGTTTGCTTTAAAAAATTTCTTATTCGAACATGGTTGGGAAATGCTAGGAGGTTTGATGTTATTACCACTTGTTTTTGCAGTTGCTGAGGGTTAATTTTCACATGCTTGCATTTTTGAGTGTTTTGCCTAATAAAGAATTATTTCTTTATTCAATAAAAGATAGTAACTGTGAAGGTTTTCTGCCTGGGGCTAAATAGTTTAAAAGTCCAGATTCTCTAATTGGATGTAATAAGTTATGATAACAGAATACATAAATAGAAAAAAAAACTTCAAATGTCTGGGACCCACAGTTTGGGAAACGGTGTTCTAAACTAAACAAACACCAGGAACCAAAACTATGTAATTAGAAGTGAAATAAGAACAAGTCAAAGCATCAAACAAGAGAGCTGAGGATAAATCTTCAGAGGACATGGCTACATTAAGGCCCACAATAAAGGAACAAGGATGAGCTAAAGAAAAATGTGTTATAAACTACCTAGGATGGGGAACTAGCTAGGTTTAGTTTGTTGCTTTCCCCTTGTTTTGTTTACCCTGAATGATTTTTCTGTAAGCATCCCATGCCTAAATTCCATTCCACTTTATTTGGTAATTGTTGGCTGGATAATAAAAAAAACCCTATAAGTTTAAGAAAGGGCTGTTGAATGGAGACAACCCAAAAAGGGGAGAGACTTGGTTCTGGTGAAAGTGGAAAAGGCCATGAGAGGGGAGGAGCCAAAGGGGGGGTATTGAAGTTATTTTGGCTCACTTTTCCTCCCTCTCACGGAGTAGGCTAACATCCAAACCATAACATTAAGAGCCTCCACCAAGTAATTGTTGGCTTCACCCAGTTACCTGAGTAGGGGACATGATTTTGAGTATTATGGGCTGTGATGGACTGTTAAACCAATGAAGCCTGTAACTGTTGGAATGGAATTGGATTTGTTAAGGAAGTGTTTATGTAAGAAATTTTAGAGCATTTGATAATAATTCCTATGTATAGTAAAGTAGTCCCCTGTGCAAGCACCGGGTCATTACTGACCCATGGGGTGACGTCACAAAGTTTACTAGGCAGAGTGTTTACGTGGTGGTTTGCCATTGCCTTCCCCAGTCATCTGCACTTTACCCCCAGCAAGCTGGGTACTAATTTTACTGTCCTCGGAAGGATGGCAGGCTGAGTCAATCTTGAGCTGGCTACCTGAAACTGACTTCCATTGGGATCGAACTCAGGTTGTGAGCAGAACTTTGACTGCAGTACTGCAGTTTATCACTCTGTGCCATGGGACTCCTTATGTATACTGTAGACATACACAAAATTTCAAGGTTTTTTAAAATTAAGGGTGAATAATTTTGGCAACAATATTTTAAATTGTGTTTAATGAGACTACATTATTAAAGTTCAGTGTTTGCAATGTTAGAAAGTGTTCTTAATATCTACAAGTTCTGGTAATCCTATCCCTTGTGATTATATGAGTTTGTAACTAAATAATACTCTTTTGCTTACTACAGTATTTGTTTTCTACTTTCAACGTTTGTTTTTCCCACCTCTCAGATGGCAGAAATTTAAGATACAAGTGCTAGGGGAGCATAGGATGCAGCATTTTGCAATTCTCTCTCAAGTATTGGGTATACTTGCAATTTACTTTAAAGAAAATGAAGACTATATACTTTTTAATTCCATAAAGAAACCAAATTGTACATTATTACATGCTAATCTCTAACCAAGACTAGATTAATTCATGCCATCGTATTCCCTATTACTATGTATGGGTGTGAAAGCTGGACAATGAAGAAAGCTGATAGGAAGAAAATAGACACCCTTGAAATGTGGTGTTGGAGGAGAGTGTTACGGATTCTGTGGACTGCCAAAAACCAAATCCGTGGGTTATAGATCAAATCAAGCCTGAACTGACCCTAGAAGCTAAAATGACTAAACTGAGGCTATCGTATTTTGGTCACGTCATGAGACAAGAGTCACTGGAAAAGACAGTCATGCCAGGAAAAGTTGAGGGCAGCAGGAAAAGAGGAAGACCCAACAAGAGATGGATTGACTCAATAAAGGAAGCCACAGCCTTCAGTTTGCAAGATCTGAGCAAGGCTGTCAAAGATAGGACATTTTGGAGGACTTTCATGCATAGGGTCACCATGAGTCGGAAGCAACTTGACGGCACTTAACACACACACAATCTCTAAGTGATGCATTTATGTTGTTAAATCAGTCAAAGAAGTTTAGGTTTGATAGGAAGAGAAGTATTGCATATATTTCAATCCCCCCCCCCCCAAATTCTGTGTGTTTCCAAAAAGATGGGGGGGGGGCATTCCCTGTGGATTCAAAATTTCTGGAAATTTTTAGTATTCTATGCTACAACACAGACTTCAAGGACATTTCTGCCAAGGCTCCTTGAATCTCCCAGAGTATTCTTGAGGCCACTGGGATCCATTACTCTCCATCTAAACTGACCAGGAAAGTAGGAAAGAACAGAAGCAGAATCAATGGGTGAATCCTGATTACGGTTTCTGTAAATGTGGAATTCTGCACACAGATTTCTGCACACAATATTCTTGCTTTCTCGCCCCCCCCCCCAGCCTCCCAAAGTGCCCCCATCCTGTTTTGTGGGAGGGTTTCCCTCCCTCCCTAGAACAGGATTTTAGAATTTTTGGAGAATTAGACAGACTTGTCTCCTTGCCTAAATTGGGCAGAAATCTTGCACTTCTGGAAACATCTACTCTGAACCCAAGCAAATAGTTAGAAAACTGCTCCTTAGAGCCAGTTCACTGGCTATTTACTTATATCCGGTTGGAAAAGAACTCTCTAGGTGGCTAGCCATTACAGACATCCCAATAGAATACAAATAAATAGTCAGTCATTTATCAAAAAACAAAGCAGCAAGGCCTTGACAGGGCTCTGCTCCTTTTAGTTACTCTTTGGGCTTCGACCCCAAGGCTTTTTGGATCTAGATGTAACTAAGGCATGGATCACTGCAACTAGATCTGATTGAGCAAAGAATGGGCACAGCTAGTGCACCAGCTGAAGCTGGGGGAGCGCACTGCACCACAGCAGCCGCCTGATTTTCTAAGGTGTGTTGAGTGTGGTGAGAATTTTCATATTAAAAATTAGTTTGGCTTAAGAAGAACCATCTTTATACCTTAATATTATAACCTGTAGCTTAGAAGCCACATGAAGGCCTGACTATGGCTTTCAAGGGGGCAGGCCTCTAGCTGACCCTAGCTTCAACTAGGCCCCTAACCTTAAAGGGTACAGGAGGTTGCATTGCTAGGAGTTAGTCAACCAAAACACATTAGGTGCCCCAAATTATGTTTAGGGATAGCAAGGTCATTTAGACAGGCAGCAAGTTGTCTGCTTACGCATGGGGGAAATTGTTTGTGTACACGGGCTGACAGACGAACAAATAGTTGTCAGGGACCCTGCATCTGGGAAACTTATTTTGGAACAGGATGATTTGTGAAACCCATCTCCTGAAGAATTTGAAAGGAGGTGTCCGGTTGGGACCCCCTTCTCACGGTTTAGCCTATAAAAGGCTAGTCAAGCTGCCCAGTCCTTTGTCCTTCTAAGGGAGAGACCAAGGCTCCATAATTTGTGGTTGCCATCTCTGTCTTTTCCTTGGAATGACCCAGAGTACTCTGCTAGCTGTTTGTTTGTGTGTCAACTTGTGTGTGGGTTTGTTAAATTCTGCCATATATATTTAGCCAAGTATTGCTTCTATCGTTGCCTTATATTCTCTTGTAAGTCCAATAAAACTGCATGGTTTACTGTTATACGTTTGATGTGCTGTTTAAGAGTATCTTGTGTGCAAGGTCTATCTTTCTTATCAAATTCTCTGGGCTCTGCTTTTGGTAAGTGAGCAGGCAGAGAAATCCAATCACAAAGAACCGGGAGGTGGGAACAAGAATTTCCACAACATTGAGCAGCACTCCCAATCTGTCAACCTGAATTTTCAAGAGGAGTGTAATCCCATCTAGGATGGGAGATCTGAAGTCCCTGGTCTGCCTTTCTTCTAACTCAGAGCACCTCTGTCTTGTCAGCGTTAAGTTTTAGCTTGTTCACCTTCATCCAGCCCATGACTGACTTCAGTTTAGAATTTCAACAGCTTCCTTGGATTGGGTGGAAGAGAAAGGTAGAGCTGGGTGGTATCTGCATATTGGCAACGCCACAGCCCAAACCTCCTGATGACTTCTCTCAGCAGAGATGTTAGGAGATTAAATAGCATTTCCCCAGAACTCGGAGGCCTCCCAGCTGAGAGGGGGCAGGCACAGTCTGACATAGCCATTCCCCAACTTCAGATTCTTTCTCATTATATAATCCATCTTGAGTCTCAGTGAGAAAGGTGGACTATAAATAAAAATATACAGGAGTATGCACACTCGAAAATAAAACAAGAATTTCCCCTGTGGTAACTTGCCACCGGGAAGTCTGCATATTTCTGCATTACAGCTTCAGATGTTTTCCCTTCCTTTTTTTTATGCAGAATGAGTACGTGTTGTTGGTGTACCCCTGGTGGTCAAGATGCCATCCGGCTGCTACAAAGTTATGCTTCTAAGGCTTTGTCCCCCAATGAACTTGCTGCCGCCAATGATGACCTCTGCTACTGCGTGGAGTGTGTGGATGAGTACCACAAAGCAAGGGATAAGTTACCATCACTGCAAACGGTAATTTGTTTTCTTCTGTAGCTCATGTTACCCTGAAGGCATCAGGGCTAGAAGTCTCTAGGCACAGCTGTGGTAGAGTCAGGCAAACAGAAGTCTGGTTGTCATAGTGGATCGTTTGGGGGAGGCAAAGCAGGCAAGCAAGATGGAACAGGGAATTTGGTTGTGGTTTGCTCTTTCACACGAGAGAGGAGCTGGTCAGTTGAGGAATTGTGCCCGTTGGTCCCATTTGCCAGTTGCTCTTTCATTCAAGAGTTGATCAGTTGAGGAACTGTGCCCATTTGTCACTTGTCAGCTGCTAAGTTGGTGAATTCAGTGCTTCCTTTCGGCCAGATGCTTTTGTGCTGTGTATAAAGGTGACTCATAAGAGAGCATAATAAAATATTGTTAGAAGTAGAAGTGAAGGAAGTGAAACTGCATGTAGTTTGAACATGGCAGGCTTCTGAACAATTGTGTAGGAAATAGAACACTAGCAGTCAGGAGGATGTCTGTCAAGCCTGTCTTTAGTCCTGGGGATAGTAGCACATATTCCTCTTGTAAATAAAAACATTTTAACCAGGGCTCTCTGCCTTACTGTATTGTCTTCTCCACCATGAGATAAGAGTCAAGACTATCCAGGAAATTTAAAAAAACAATATGGGTCTGTCTGATGAAATTCATACTCAGCGACTTTTGGAAGATAGTAACCCATTAATCTCGAGACGTGTGGCTGAACTTTGTGCCGCTATATATAAGGCACGGAAAGATGAAAGTCATAAATAGTAAATGTTATTAGATAAACCTTTTAGAAGTTAGAATATGGTCCATTTCAGAAATGGGATTTTATTAGGATCTTGTCAATAACTTTTTATCTATGGATTTGTTGAATAATTAATATTGTTTTATGGTGATCATATGTTATTTTGATTTGGTCAAATGATTGTAAATTAAAGATTGGTTGATTTGCTCTCTGTTCAGGATTTCTTTTTGGTGGTTGTTGAGTTACACCTCCCACTCTGTGGTTTTTGTGTGTGTTTGGGTCCAGGAAGCTCTTAGATGAAGTAGTTAAATTAACTGAGATCTGTTGCAGAAGTGCTTGAAGAAGTAGGCATCCTCGACCTAGGTTTCTTGCTCGAAGAGTACTCCTCTTACAGCTTACACAGGTTTAAACGAGACACCTCTTCAGCAATATTTCAGTTTTGCATCTCTGTTATAGGTTTCAGCAATTTCCTTTTCCTCAGCAATTACCTTTTCCTCAGCATTTCAGGAGAAATAAATATCTTGAGATTCTTGGATGATTGAACCCTTGACAGGAAGGGATCCTCAAGTTCTCTGATAATTGCTTTTTTGCTATGGTGGTCTAGGGCTTTGGCGGTGAAGTCACTAGGCCTAGTTTTATTGCTCTGTCATACAGGGCCAACTCTGCTCTTTCTCAATGCCGGGGATGATGCCATCGCCTAATTGCATCAATTAAGACAGCTATCTTGTTTAAAAAAAACCCTCTATATTAGGTTCATGAGAAACCACAAAAGTGAAGATTACTCTATCGACTGCAGTTTGCAAAGGTTTTATCTTCAGTTGCGGCTCAGACTCAGATTTTTGGGGCTATTTCATTTCCTGTTGGTGGGTAAGGCCTAGCTGCATTACTGTATCAGCTGTGGTTTCAGTTTTTGTGAGAGCCATAGTAAGTAATTTCCTTAATTTAAATGGCCGGGGGATCTATAAAGGGGTTTTATATATGTAAAAAAGTGGATCTTGGGATACCTTTATTCCAGCTGTGAGATTCTTCATATCATCTTCAATAGCTAGGTCTATAGTTACAACTTGATTTCCCCCCCTCTCTTCCTGCTGGTGTTTGTGTGACCTCAGTAAAATAACCAGTCCAGAGAAATAACCAGTCCAGAGAAAAGGTTTTAGGCTGTTTTGTGGAGTTACTGTTTCTCCCTGCTGCTTTCTTTTCTTTCCTTTTTCTTTTTGCTATACCTGATCTGTGGTGCTCATTTTTATTGCTTTAAGTAGCATTGGGGAAGAATCTCTGGTTCTGGGCATCTGGAATCAACAGGTAATATCACTTTCATCCCTGAAGACACTGTTTTTAGTGCTACTCTGCTCTCCATAAAGATGAACAGCATTGTCATCTTCAATCTACATCTTTCTGTGTTTGATTCCCAGATACTCCTCTATTATGTGTTTTCTAGAAATATGACATCAGCAAGTCTTTGACTCTATATCAATGGGCATTGCTAATAGTTACAAAATTGCCCAAATTAAGAAAAGTTGGTATGTGTTTTGGTCACATATGTAGCTTCCATCCTGATCTGGAACTGAAATTGGGCCAGATGGGGGTATCCCAGTGGCTTTAAAGACTAAATTTTTGGGGTTGACAAGAAGCTTCCATTCCCGTCATGTGTAAGTCTTCTGGAGAACCGGATTTGATTCCCCACTCCTCCACGTGAGCAGAGGAGGCTAATCTGGTGAACTGGATTCATTTCCCCATTCCTACACACGAAGCCAGCTGGGTGACCTTGGACAAGTTACAGCTCTGTTAGAGCTCTCAGCCCCACCTACCTCACAGGGTGTCTGTTGTGGGGAGGGGAAGGGAAGGTGATTGTAAGCTAGTTTGAGTCTCCTTTAAGTGGTGGAGAAAGTCGGCATATAAAAACCAACTCTTCTTCTTCATCATCCTGTTAATCAGACTAGTGTTTCTAAATGATCCAGGCCAACTCTGCCAGGATATCATTATTATTATAATTGTGTACAAGGTCTATTCTTTAAGAAGGTCCCTTTTTACATACAAAGAACCAATCGAAAGCTTTTTCAATTGGGGGTTCCTCTTGCATTAGCATCCTGCTGTCAGGCCATGTTCCTGTTTTATTGGCAGGTGGCTGAGGCTAGGGAGAGCCTTTAAGAGAGCATCATTTGACCCAGGCAGGTCTGTTGGTGTGGGGAGGTCTCCTTGAGTGGTACGACTGATGGCCTTGCAGTTCTCTCCGTGGGGCAGGGATAGAGGGTGGCCTTCTGTTCTTTCCTGTTCAGTGTTTTCAAATGTCTTTTATTTGAATTGTTTTATATTTTAACTTACAGCTTCAGTCTTCTCTTGTGTGGGTTAATGTGGTAGAAGTATTTGGCTGTGGCAGGTTTCTTTCCTCCTTGTGGCCATCGGAGGCCGTAATTATTACTTTATAATGCCTGTGTTCAAATTCCAGGTCCTGTGGCAACTGGAAACTACACGCCTTATCGACCACTTAGAGAAAACCATGCACAAGACAAATGAACCTCCTGATTTATATATTGTGGAAGGAGACAAAGAAACACCATGCTATGGTTATACCAGTTCTGACTTGGAGAGAGACCTCAGTATTCCTTTGCTTGAAATACTGAAATACCCATACCTGCTGCTTAATGAGCGTCTCAGTGAGTATCCAGTAGTGTATATTCTGTGAATATAGCTGGAATTGATAAATTTTGTGATATTTAAAAAAGAGGTTGATAAGAGAAGGATCAGTTTTTCACTCTGTCCACTGAGGGCAGAACATGAAGCAAATGAGAATATACAGCAGAAAGGTAATTTAAGGTCAAATGACGTGGAAAACAAGGTTCTGTAATAGGAGCTTAATGAGGAATAAGGAGGCATGGGGGGCGGAATCTTCTCCATGGGATGTTCAGGGAAAAAAAGCTGGAGAAACATCTATCAGCTGCTTTAGGTATACACAAGTGAGTGCCCACAAAACATGTGGGGGGTATCCCATCTCCTGCCCCCACGCACCTTCAAGTCCAACTGCAGCAGGGCTCTGCCACCACCATAGACAGACCTGCCAGTGCCTTCTGGGCCCTGCCGTGGACAGGCCCAGAGTGGCTTCTAGATGCTGATCCTGTGAATGGGTCTATCAGCACCCCCCGGGCTCTGCCACCACCGTGAACGGGCTTTGCCACCACAGCGGCGTGGCGGCTATGCATCCAGCTGGAGTAGTGGGGATCTGAGGCAGGCGCTTCGTGCTCTGCTGGGCCAGTGGAAAATGGAGGCAGCCGCAAAAGATAGGTGTGTTCTCTATGTGTGCACAGAGAACACTTTTTTGTTGGGGGGGGGATTTAAACCCACTTTTAAAAAAAGTTTTCAGATTTTTCAGCAAAACTTGGGAAGTACTCCAGGTTTGAAGTCACATCTGTTTGGGGTAAGCGTGCCCCCCATCTGCCGATTTAAATATCCGCAGATAGGGGCCATAGTTGGGAATTAGATGTATAGATGATCTCTCCCACTATTAGATGGTGCTCTGAGCCCAGATGACCCAGGGAGTCTTTTCCTGTTTTATGATTATTTGATCGTGAACTCTTCTCTCATGCAAATACACCCTTTTTATTTAACATTTATATTGACACACTTATCAAACAGTTGTTGAGCTCAGATATTCACGCTCCAAAATTAGTAGAAAAAAGGCTACCAATACTTCTGTACACCGATGATGTGGTGATTCTTTCGCAAACTAGGGTAGGACTAAAAAAGCCTTGGGTATTTTGGCAGTGCACTTCCAGGAGGAACATTTCATTATAAACTATGCAAAAACTAAAATTATGTGTTTTAATAATAGGGTCAAAAACTACTTGGGTTATTGATGAGCATCATATAGAGCAGGTTAAATGTTTCAGATACCTCGTGCAAATAAGTTTTCCTTCATTCAATGACTATTTGATTTTAACTTTCATTCTCTCTCTTTGGATTGCAGGTGACTTGTGCGTTGAAGCTCTTTTTGAAGTGGAGAAAATCAACTACAGCTATGAGGTTACTGGCAAACACCCAGGGATTTATCTGCTTGTGGTTCACCCCAATGAACATGTGAGCTGTTTTATGCTACTCTGCATTCTTGTATAAAGCATGTTGACGAAACGTTAGACTCTGCTTACTAATATTGGCTGCAGTCAGTCTTGGTGGTTCCACGTTATGTTAGGGTCAGTCTGGGGAAAGCTGCTGAGGGTGTGTTTTCATTATCAGTTTCCTCCTGTGATGTGCAGTAGTCTAAACTCTTATTTACTCAGACTTCTACTGGTTAAGGGTTTTGTTGCTTACAGTTTTAGAGATCCATTGCAGTGTTTAGTTCGAGAGTCAGACTAGGACTGGGAAGATCCCTAAGTATCTTTGAGACAGTTGTTCTCTTTCTGGCTAACCTGCCTCATAAAATTGTGAGCATAAAATCAGGAAGCCTCCTTAACATAAGAAAGTCCATGCTGGATCAGACCAAGGTCCATCAAGTCCAGCAGACTGTTCACACAGTGGCCAACCAGGTGCCTCTAGGAAGCCCACAAGCAAAACGACTGCAGCAACATTGTCCTGCCTGTATTCCAAAGCGCTTAATATAATAGGCATGCTCATCTGATCCTGGAGAGAATCCGTGTGCAAAATGAGTAATATCCATTTTTACTAGTAGCCTTGAATATCCCTCTCCTCCATGAACATGTCCACTCCCCTCTTAAAGCCTTCCAAGTTGGCAGCCATCACCACATCCTGGGGCAGGGAGTTCCACAATTTCGTTATGCGTTGTGTGAAAAAATACTTTTATCTGTTTTGAATCTCTCACCCTCCAGCTTCAGCAGATGACCCCACGTTCTAGTATTATATGAGAGGGAGAAAAGGGGGAGCTGCTTGGAGGAAGGATGGGATAAAATGTTAACTTAAAAATTTGGTTAACATTTGGTTAAGTGATTTCTGTTTTATTCTTGTATACCTTGCTTTTTGGAGTGTTGATCGTTGAAAAGTTAGTTGGAAACTTGCTAAATAAAGAGCTGAATTCTGAAATGCATTTGGTGATGTCATTCTAGGTAAATTGTATGAAGTTGTTTTCAACTAGTTCCATGGCCTGTGCAGACATTTGAGATATGTCAACTTATTCTCAGGCGAGGACCATGAACCTCCCCTGCTTCCTGGTCCTGAGAAGAAAGGGATGTTTTGTCCAGGATTAGGAAGCGCCACATTTCTGTGAATACAGTATTTCTCTAGTCTTTTTTAAGTCTCCCTTATTTTCCTGCACTGAACACCTTTGTAATGATCATTTTATCAGAATGTCTAGTAGCTGAGCCAGTATTTCTTGCAGCTTTCTGACCCCGTGCAGATGGGGAGACAACATGTGTTTCCTGCTCAGCCATTGAAGAGCTATAAATATTGGGACTTTCAAAGAGATCCAGCTCAGTGGCTTTGAACAAATTAATCAGCAAGTAGCAGTAAAATTAGCCACACATCAAAGCAAGGAGGCAGCTCTAGTCCCCCACTCCCACCCCAGCTATTAGCAATGTGTGGTTATTTTGTTTTTTAAAAAATGTTTAATCCATTCAGGTTCTTCTTCACTGCTCTCAATAAAACTTTTTTGTTTGTTTTCCATCCTAAATAGATGAAACTTTCAGGTACTATTCTGCTCATCCAAGGGATCGCGTCTACTGCACTTCAGACAGGCACCATTATTGGCTTTTTAAATTGAAACCTGTGCCAGAAATAAAGATCTGTTTTATTTTTACTGAAAACTGCTTGTTCACACGAGAATTCCTTTTGAAAAATGAGTTTTCTGCATTTTTATGCTAATTGAATAGATAGCTGTCTAGATGCAGTAACACCCCCTTTTTCCTTTTCTCTCTTTTAAGAGTTACAGGTCTTTATTTTAATGGCCTCTAGTGTTTGGTTTGTTCCTGACCTGTATGGCCCAGCCTAGCCTGATCTTGTCAGATCTTGGAAGCTAATAATCCTAAAGGGGAATGAAGGTACTAAAATGTCCAGTAAGCAAACCTCTGTCAAGTAGTACCCTCTGTCTAGAAGTATTTCTTGTTAATGATTTCTAATACATATCTCTTTAAATGAAATTACCCATATTCAGGTTGCTAATTCACCAGGAAAAGTTCCAAATCATATACAACTTAGACGTCAACTGTTTACATTTGTAATTGAAACAGAAATCTTAAAAATGACACAAACAAATATACAAAAAGCTAATTAAAGAGGTAGTGTTCTGTGTTACCCAAAGTGTTCTGTGTTGTATACACTCAAACCACAGGTCAAATAATATATTTCAAAAAATATTCCAAATATAATCTACAGTCTTATCACAGTCAGTTCAGATTTCCAATTATACAAATTTAACCAATACTAAGTGGTGAGCTTATGCAGGCTGTAGTATCCAGGCAGAGGGTACTACTTGACAGAGATCTCGGAAGCTAAGCAGGGTTGGCCCTGGTTAGTATTTGGATTGGAGACACCAAGGAATTCCGGGATCGCTATGCAGAGGAAGGCAACGGCAAACCCCCTCTGAACATCTCTTGCCTTGAAAACCCTACGGGGTCGCCATCCATCGGCTGAGATTTGATCGCACTCTTACACACACGCAATGTTTGGTTTCTCTCTTTCTCATCTCCCTAAAATTTGTCAGGGACGAAAGGTTACAGCACCTGAAAATTTCATTCCTGTTGGGTGGAAAACATTTACAGCTGGAAATGTTTCCCATTGAAACCCGTGGCAACGATCATTCATTTTGATTCTCATTATTTTTCAGTTTCAAAATGAGTAGAGCTTTTTTGGCTTGTCTCTTTCCTTTATTTTGAAAGGAATGCCCATTGCTACTGACTTTCCCTAGACGAGAAGAGGGGGTAGGCACCACATTCAAATAAGTCTTTTTACTCTGTGATAGAGAACCTTTGACTTAGCAAAAACTGTTCACAGCGGATTGTACTTAGTGCTGTTGACTTTTTTCAAGGGGTGGATTCTAACCCTGTTTTTCTCTGCCGAAAGATTCTCCCTCCAGCAGAAAAAGGGATGTTTGATTTTTTTGCCAGTTTGTTGTTTTGGGATAAAGGGTATGGGGGGGGGCAGCTGTTCCCCAGTGCATGATTTTGGAGGGCATAGCAGGCAGCTGTGGGAAGGGGGAGAAAGCGTGCTTCCCACTCACGGTAGATGAGGTCCACCATAGTGAGTGTTGTGTAACTTCTTCCAATAATAATTTCTAGTCTCTCTTCAAACCCACAGATCCGTCGGTGGGCCATCCAAACAGCCACGAATCTGGGGGAAGTGGACAGGGATGACTACTATGACATACAGGAAGTGTTCACTTGCTTGCTCAAAGTGATTGAGCTGGGCTTGTTTGAAAATCCCAGTATTTATAATTCTGTGGTGGTAGAGGAAGGAAAACTCGTCCTATTGCCCCGCCATCTCTATGATACCAGCAACTACAAAAGCTACTGGCTCGGTGAGCAGGGGTTTTATCATGGGAGCTTATTTGGTCAGATTCCTAGAGTGTCCCGTTCCCAGAGTGCACGGTAAGCTCGCAATGTTAAAATCAAAATATGATGCAATTCATGAACAAAACCCTTAAATGATGAAACAGAACATTATTTTAGTTTGATTTGTGTTGATTTATTGATCATTTAAGTCATACAGTTTAACCCCAGTTTTTAAAAGCCAGCTTAAGCCAAAGTGTTTGCAGTGTTGAAGGTAATAGGAACACCTGATTCATTTCGTGAAGAAAGGGCTCTTGGGCAACTGTTCAGCTATTGTGGAATACCCAGTTTCAATGAAATGAATTAAACATTTTATTAAATTAGAAAGAAAAAATAAAAAAGCAAATGACAGACACAGGAGAAATAAACTGAATACACAGCAGACAAAGCAACTGAAAACCCAAATAATAAGATGAAGCAGCAAATTGTTATATGGTTGCGGAGTTGAATAAAGCCTACATCATTGTTTATTTATTTAATTCATTCATTTGTACCCTGCCTGTCTCCTCAGTGGGGACCCAAAGCAGCTTAACAGCGTTTTTCTCTCCATTTTATCTTCAGAACCCTGCGAGGTAGGCTAGGCTGAGTGTGACTGGCCCAAGCACACCCAGTGAGCATCTTGCCTTTAGGCCTCCCTAATAATAAGCACCTTTCTGCCCCTATTCTCATGTAAATCTGAGTGCCATAAATTATAAAGCTTCGCTGCCTATGAGAATTTCAGGGCTGCAGATGACTCAAGGGAACTTGGCACCCTCCCAGCCAGGCTTGACCAGAGGTGGGCACAGATGCCCAGATGGTACTTTTTATTTAACTCCCACTCTCTTTCCCAAGGGGACAAAAACCATGTTCTCACAACATTACCTGATGGTGCCCAAAACATTGCCCTGATATCAATGGATTTAGCTTCTCAAGGTTGTTACCCTTATCTGACTTCCTTGCTTCCCATGGTTGCTTGTGGCAGCTTGATACCTAGCCTCTTTGGTGTGCTTTTGCCATGTTCAGCACCCCCTGTTGATTCTGGGACCTGTTTCCATTCAGGCATCTTTAGGGTGCCTTTCTTTTGAACACCCATTGCTGAGGTATATCTCTAGCATTTCTCTCACAGACTGCATAAGAACATAAGAAAAGCCATGCTGGATCAGACCAAGGCCCATCAAGTCCAGCAGTCTGTTCACACAGTGGCCAACCAGGTACCTCTAGGAAGCCCACAGACAAGACGCCACCAGCTTCAGCAGATAACCCCGCGTTTTGGTATTATAATCTAGCTCCAGGTAGCATTTTAACACTGATAATAGCAGTCTGTTTGGTCTTGTCTCCAACTTCAAGCTTCCACTGAATTCCATCACTCTTGCTTCAGGAAGCATTCTCTCAGCTTACTGAGATGCTTACTGAGATGCTGAGAGCCAGCATGGCGTAATGGTTAAGAGCAGCGGACTCTACTGTGGAGAACCGGGATTGATTCCCCACTCCTCCACATGAAGCCTGCTGGGTGACTTTGGGCTAGTCGTAGTTATATCAAGACTCTCTCAGCTCTACCTACCTCACAAGGTTGTGGGGAGAGGAAGGGAAGGCAATTGTAAGTCGCTTTGAGACTCCTTAAAGGTAGAGAAAAGTGGGGTATAAAAACCAACTCTTCTTCTTAAACCTCCTGGTCTTGAAAATCGTAATTCCAAAATATTTGGGTTGTGAAATCATTTGGAATGTTCCTGAAAATCCAGTGAATTGCATTTCTTTGTTGAACAAAAATCCAGTGGGTTTATAATATATTTTTAATTTTTTCCCCTTTCAACCCTGATTTTGGTGCAAGTTGGCTTCCAGAAAATAGCATTCCAGGATTTGGAGCAAATCCCATGGGCTTTGTTTACCTTAGCCTGCAAATAAAACAGTCGGCTTAATTTATCTCAGTACCGAGAAGTGCAAAGCTTGAACGATCTCCCCAATGTGCTACTCCAGCAGCGAAGGCCTTGAATGGATTCCCCAGCATTAGATGGCATTGGAGGAGCACTGTGTGCAGAAACACATGTTGGGGTTGAAAAGCACCTGTGAGCATTAGCGTTGTTTTGCTGGCCACTATTTTATACAAATTAGTGGTTTCTAGATCAAATCAAGCCTAAACTCTCTCTAGAGGCTAAGATGACTAAACTGAGGCTATTGTACTTTGGTTATATCACAAGAAGTCAAGAGTAGTTGGTAAAGACAATAATGATAGGAAAAGAGGAAGACTCAAGATGGATTGACTCTATAAAGGATGCCTCAGTTTTCAAGACTTGAGTAACAGTAAGGCTGTTAAGGATAGGATGTTTTGGAGGACGTTAATTTGCAAGTAGGCTGGCAGATTCTCAGTAGCAGGAGACTGATTTTCTCAAAACTTCAAATTTATACTTGACTACATAAGCCAGAACTTCCCCCCAGAATCCAGCTGTAGAATAACTTGCTTCTAAATAATTAACCAAAAATACATGGTTCTTCCTTACATAGACAAACATTCAATATTTTCAGTTTAGCCTGGCTTCCTTTGAAAGAGGTGTTTTTTATTTTTAAGGGATTATTAAATTATTTTTTCATATTGAATACAAAGAAAATGTACAGAAAAAGTGAAGTAACAGAAAACAAAGATATATACTCTTATTTCACAAAACTCATGGATCGGATCTTCAGACCTCTGAAAAATTAATGCCTATTGCTATTTCAAGGTTAAGCATGACTTCCTGAGGAAGTGGTTTTAACGTGCACTGTATAGCTCCCTTTACATCTTTTGATGGCTGACTTTGCAGTCTCCAACTGTTCTCTGTCTTGTTGTGGTTTAAGTAGTGCCATCAATGTAGGTGGCACTTCAAAGAAATGTAAGCAACCAAGACAGGTCCTTACACCCAGGAGCTTACAATCTAAAAGTGAATCATGCAAAGGAATGCAAGCTCACTTGTACCTGTTTTGGGGGTTCACCCAAAGACTGACTGCAAATTGTAAAGTTGTGTTATTTTCATTGTAGGCATCTGCATGTTGCTTACGGTATTGGAAGAACAAGCTATGGATTCATTATTACTTGGCCCAGAAAAGCAGAATGACTTCATGCAATCCATACTGTCCACAATGGATAAACACACAGATGGTAATTAGCATTCATTCTGTGCAATGATAAAACATTCATTTCATTGACTTTCGGATGGGTGTGTATGTGAAATCCTTGCCTTTACCTTAATATTACATTAACTTTCCTCCAGGCCAGGTTGGCCAGAGATCCTGGAGTTTTTTTGCCTTCCTCTGGGCATAGAGCTGGGTCACTGATGGAGTGGGGTGGGGAGTTCGTTGGGAATTTCCTGCGTTGTGCAGTGGGTTGGACTAGATGACCGTTTATGTCCCTTCCAGCTCTGCGCTTCGATGTTTCTACACTGTTTCCTGTTTAAAGTAATTTATTCAGAACACAGTATACTGTATAAGATGGGACTGTATAAAGTAAAGGTAGTATACTGGGCCAGGTGTGTGCGCATGGCAGTTTTTTCCTTATCGCCTGTTTTTGAGGCAAACAGAGAACCATTCAGCAATACTATTCAGTCATAAATGCCTGACGGGGAGAGACTGCGGCTCAGTGGTAGAGCATCTGCTTGGCATGCAGAAGGTCCCAGGTTCAACCCCCAGCATCCCCAGTTAAAGGATCTAGTGGTAGGTGATGTGAAGGACTTAAGTCTCTCCAGCTCAAGTAAACTAGCTTTCCCGTCACAAAAAATGGGATCCCTGTACATTGCTGATTGTCCATTCCTAACTCTACAACTTGTCTTGGTGGTATGGGACTCCTTGTTTTTTGCACAAGGCAGTTAAACATATGTGATTGTCATCTTGTTGTTAAGTGTAGGATATTCCCATATGAGAATGCTTTGGGTTCTCTTTTTCAGACGAAAAACAGGATCCTTTCTGGCCAGCGCTGCAGTGTTTCATGGTGATTTTGAATCGGCTCGGGGCCAAAGTGTGGGGTCAGCTGATGGACCCAATCCAGGCATTTCAAACCATTATCAACAGTTCAAGTTACAAGAATAAAATCAGTCGCATTCGCCAAAGTTGCAGGAGGTTTGCTCTTTCGAATATAACGCTTTTAAAACAGCTGCTCTTTAAAATCACATTTTTCATAGCCATTATAGCTGTGTAGTGTGTAGGAGTCCAGGTGGGGGCCTGAATGGTGCAGTGGAGAGAGCAATGAGGAGAATGTGGAGGAAATTTTTATTGAACTAAAACAAATGGGTTTATCATAGAGGCCAAGTTGACTACATTAAAGCGGTCACGACATGACTAGTAGATAAATTATAGCCGGTTAAAATTGCAAGCATCAATAAATAAACCCTGCATGTTTGAACCAGAGGAAGAGGCAGTAGCCTTTTGTGTAGGAAACGTTTAACAGCATCTGTCTGCAATCGGCACTAGTCCAAAGCAAAATGCAAAACCAAAAAGCACAGCCAATGCCATGTGCATAAAACCAGATCGCTTCTTACCGTTCCGGCATCTTGACCTGGTTCCTCGGCTTTGTTACGACTGTGCCACAGGCTTGATTTGGCAAAGCAATGTCAGCTTCATCTCTTTATCATCCAGGTTCCTAGTTGGACGACTCTCGGCCATTTCTGTAGCACTTCTGAACAACCAAGCTCAGACTATTTCCACTTAACATGGGCTCTTTTGAATCTGTGACACGCCAACCCTAGGGGCTTTTTAGGGCATGTGAAGCAGTAATCACTGAGCTACTGTAAACTGGGCTGGATCCTGTAGATGCAGCCCCACCACTTCATCTGTATTGCCTCAGTTGTTGTTCACACAAGTCCAGTGATCTTCAACCCATGGATTGGGACCCTCAAGTGGGTCATGGAATCCTTCCTATTGGCTCAAAATAACAACCAGTCAGTTAGACCAAAACTAAGACTAAACGCGTTTCGGCCGTATGGCCTTCTTCAGTGGTTTAAATCCATTAAAACCCTCAATGCAATTATACCATTACACAGATATACAAGCCTGAGAGGTATTGTGGTTTGTAACTTAGAAATATATACTATTTAACTTAGTCAGACTTGATGATGTCTTCATGACTGGGATACCTTGATCAGTGCACCATAGTAGGCAAGAAATCCAACATCTCCCCATTTAAGAGGGTTTTATAAAAGAAATTAAATTTTCAGATTTATTGAAACCTAAAATTGAAAAGGAAAATCTGGATGGTATTTATAAGTAAACTGTATATTTTATAAACACCACTTTTACTCAGTCATATTGTTATACTAGCATATATTTGTATATCTGTATAATGGTATAATTGCATTCTGGATTTTAATGGATTTAGACCACTGAAGAAGGCCATATGGCCGAAATGCGTTTGGTCTTAGTTTTGGTCTGTCTGATGGTTATTTTGTGTCTATTTGTGTTCTGTGTCTATATTTATAATAGAAAAATAGAGGCTGTAGCAGGGCTGTATACAAGTTATTGATTTTTATTTTTGTCTGTAATAAATTCAGGATATACATTTGCAGAAGATCATTTGCACATAGTATTAATTTTGGCCCTTATGTATGTTTGTCCTTGACCTAAGGGTACTTCTGGAGTTTTTTCCCCTTTGTTGGCACTCTTCCTACTGGGTCACAAACCCCTATAGAACTGTTCCCCACCCCTTTTGCTGCCTTTTGGAAGGACCTGCTGTGTAGAGACTGCCCCTTTTTGTGTACACGCTGAGAAGAGCAGCTGAACAGTGAGGTTCAGTGATGAAGAGGATTCCTTCATAATTCTGATCATTGGCTTGTTTCTCTCTGTGGTACACCCACCGGTGCTTGGCATGTGTTTCCTATCCCCATGTTTGTTGCGGTGCCACTCAAAAGTGGCACCGCTCCTAGCTCTTCCTGTCGTGTGACTCTAATGCTACCTGCCTTCCTGCCACATTCTTGCAGCTTACATGAGTCCTGGCTCTGCAGAGGTTGAAGACAACTACCTACATGACAGCATGATAACATAATCAAACACTTCGTTATATGGTGAACAGACCTCACTCAGTGATACAATACATTAAATGAAATGGTGGCTGCTAGAATGTTGGAGGCTGGCTTTTAGAAATATAAACAAGGCTCTCTGGGAAATGGGTTGATTTTGTTTTTTTCCAGAGTGTTTTTAATGGACTCAGTTGTACTTGGCATCTGGTATCAGTCAATGATAATCTATGGAAACAAATTACAAATTGCACTCTAAAACATAGTGATATGGGCTAGCTTTTTTCACTCCCAGGGTTAAGTTGGAAAGAGATAGGGGACATTTCCATGAATTTAGTTGTAGTTTATTCCATTCTTCTGATACTGGTCTCCTACTTTCAGGATAGGGCATGTTCTAGATCAGGGGTGTCGAACTCAGTTGTTACAAGGGCCGTATATGACATAAATGTAACTTGGTCATGCTGGGTCATGCCTTACCAGGCCAGATTGAGAGTAGGGGTGGCTGGCTCATGGGCTGGATAAGATCTCTCAAGGGGCCAGATCCGGCCTTATGTTTGACACCCCTGTTCTAGATTAAATAGGGGTATACGTACTAGTCATGGTTTAAAACTTGCCTGTGTTTTTTTTTTCTTTAAAGGACTAAAACTGAGCCATTCTCTGACTGTGGAAATGAGATGATAACCTCCAGCCAGATTGTATATAACTATTACACAGAAAAGCCCCAAAAGGTAACTTCTGGCAGATCCCAAACTAGCTTATTGTTTCCCCTGGCAGTCTTTATAAATGCATTCCTGTAGTAGAGTGGAACAGAAGAACTTGACCACTTCATTCCTGCCAGAATAGAAATAGTGGAGCAGGGTATAATTTTCAAAGATGACATCCTCCTTATTAATTCCCCATGAGGCAGGTTGTTACTGGATACACAGTTCAGTTCCCCCTCTCC
This sequence comes from Euleptes europaea, assembly GCF_029931775.1. Classification (NCBI taxonomy): domain Eukaryota; kingdom Metazoa; phylum Chordata; class Lepidosauria; order Squamata; family Sphaerodactylidae; genus Euleptes; species Euleptes europaea. Next base: position 51,229,661 of record NC_079325.1, on the reverse strand, counting down.
CATATCATGCCCTTCAGCTGCTTTAACCTGCAGGTTTCCAGTCCCCGTCACTGCAAAGATAGGCTTGTAAGTTGGCTGAGGCAATCTCTGAAGCAAGCACGAGTGCTCACGATGATTTGAAAGCGGGGGAATGGTATATGCTTAGCAGTAATTTTCTGGAATGTGTTTATTTCAGGAAGCTGGGTGGAAGGCGGCTGTTTGGCCAAATTACTTCCGCAACTTCCATGAGGATACGCAGGCTTTAGCCAGCATGCTTCAGTCCGACGCCGACCAAGAGGAGCAGTGGCACAGCAGCACGTTTCTGTGGTTCATCCCTTTTGTTCATTCCCTCATGGACCTGAGCGAAGGAATCCCCTACATCATGAAGGTCATCTGCCACTTGTGTGGCGAAATCAATAAGGTCTTCAACGAAGCCGTCCAGTATTGTGACAAGGTGTCCGAAAGCTTCATCCTGATCCTGGTGTCGGTGGTCCAGCTCCATTTGGCAAAAGGGTGCCTGCACTTGTTGTGGGTCAGCTCGCAGTTCTGGGTGGATGCCGTGGTGAAGTGCGCCAAGCTTCCGAGCATGGCGGTTGTGCATAGCGGCGAGGGGGCTCTCCGGAACTTCCCGAGGGCCGCAGGGGGGGCGGTCTCGTCGCAGGGGCCTTGTTCCGTGCAGCTCATCTGCATGAAGCTGATACGGAGCCTCCTGAAGGAAGCCTACCAGCAAGGGCAGCACAGCAGCTGCAAGGTCTTCCTGGACAAGCTCAATTTACTTCTGCGCAACAATGACATCTCTCAGGGCTGGCAGCTCAGCACCGTTGACACCAATGAATTGCAAGGGTGCCTACTGAAGTTCATTCAAAGTATCGACGGCAAGAACTTAACTACCGCCTCCCTTGGGGAGAATGCTGCAGCTTGTATTTCCCCACCCACTTTTTCAATAAAGCAAGAAAAAGAAACGGGTGACAGGCGTCCAGCAAACGCATCTGGCGAGCAGACACCTCATCCGCCGTTAAGGAGGGATGACTTCTGCCAGGAAGGCCCGTCCACCGGGAGAGTCTCTAGTTTGGAGGAGGAGTACAGGGAAGTCTCTTGTAGAGACCAAAACCTGCGGAAGACCTCAGGATGCCCTATGCCCAATATAAAACAAAAGCCAGAAGAGAGATCAGTACTGGAAGGTGATAACTTGGCCTGCTCCAAGTTAGCAAGTGGACCCAAGAACGCCCAGAACAAAGGATACCGTCCCCAAGACCTGGGAAATGAGAGAAAGAGCGATTCCTCTTGCAAAAGTTACTTTGAGCAAGGTTTCCAGAGCCTAGGGACCAGTGATAGCAGTGGAAAAGAGGGAAGGTCTAGAACTTCCAAATGTTTGCCTGTTCCTGAAAAGGATCATGATGGTAGGAATGGCAGCAGTGGTTCAGAGGTAAAGATGGGTCTGGATAATCTCGCAAACATCAAAACCATTTTGGAGAAATCCAGCTTTACCTCCAAATTAAAGCAGCTTATTGAAAATAAGAGAGGAACTACCACACCTGAACCAACCGCAGAAAAGCAGCAGTCCCTCAAAGATGTGAGCAGAGGTCAGGAGGAGCGGTTGAGTGAAATTAGTGGGGCTGGTTACAGCTTATCAAATGCGCGCAAACCAGAGTTGAGCTCAGTTGATGCTTCCGAAGACAAGCTGCTGTGCCCCCCAAAGAAATCTGGAAACTGGCCGGCAGAATTTAGCGGTGTCCCAAAAACAGAGTGTGATTTGGGAGACAGTAGCAGTGATGATGAAATTCCATATTCACAGATTAGGAAGGAGCTGAAAAAAAGTAAATTGGCTGCTGTGGCCACACCACTGGCGGATTCTCAGATTGACAGAGACCTCAGTAGACTGTCCCTAGAAGCATATGCCAAAGGCATCAATTTTCCTGTTGATTCGAGCCAAGAAAGCCCCACACATGAGCAGAGCTGTATTCAGAGGAAAGTTGGAGGTGCCGTTAGATCGTGTTCTGGCAGGCAGAGCAACCAGTCGTCACCAGGCACTGATGATCTCTGCAATCAAATCATTGTTATTTCTGATTCTTCTTCGGATGAGGATAAAAACAAAGGGAATGTGGTATGCAAGCAAGAGGGAGAGAAAGTAGGCACAAGTCTTCAAAAGCAATCCAGCAGTGCGTTTGAAAGTGCCAGAGGCCAAGAGTTCCTTGCTGCCTCCAGTTCCCCTCAGCCAGCTGACGAATGTGAATCGCAGTGTTTTGAGTTCGAAACTGAGGAGGAGATCTACTCAGCCTGGCAGGACAGCCAGAGGGACGAGGAGGTGGCAGACGGCCCGGAGGGACGAGGCCTTCTGATAAAACCAGGAAGCAGCCGTGCACAATGTGACTTGGAGATGGGAAGGCAAGCTAATGACCAAGATTATGATACCGACTATCTCGGGGAAGAGGTCACTGAAAAAGCAGCAGAAGCTTTTGAGCAACAGGTAAACTCAAAGAGGAAAGATGGTAAAGCTGAAACGCCTGATGATCAAGCAGCTGTCAGCAAAGGGAACACGAAGTCTTTCCCAGAGATACGTGCCGATGATGGAGAATATTCCAGGCCTGAAAACCGCCCACCAGCATCAGCTGGTCCTTCAGCACCAATATCCGTTGATGAAAAATTGAATATAAGGCCAGCCAAACGTCCAGCAACATCCCAGCTGCTTAAAAACACTAATAAGAGAGCCGAGAAAGGAAATCTCAAGCTAAATGCTCACAACAAAAAATTACCACAGATCAAATCTTCCAGGTCCGCCCCTGCTGTGGTCCCGCCAAAGAAAGTTCACGAGTATCCTCAGCCGACATTGACTGTGGAAAAACTCGGCTTGAAAAAAGCTCCCCGCCGGGCAGCTGACCTCTCTCAACGCTCGCTAGACTGCCTTGCCGAATTGCGCAGCCATGGCAAAACGGCCGGGGAGTTGAGTCTTGCACAGCAAAGAAAGTCGAAATTAATTCCACCTCGCAGTCTGGCTGATAAAAACAGGAAAATGTTAGCTTGCCAAGATCTGCAGTTCTACAGACAATCGAGACCCAACCTAAAAGAGGGAGGTCACCGTGGTCATGGAAGAAATCCTGAGACGAAACCCCCCAAAATAGCCAAAAAGGCAGCTCCAAAGCCAAGTGTTCCACAAGTTGCAAGTGGGGCTGCTGATGAAAATCAGAAAGAGAGAGCTGAGCGCTTAAGTAACTCCTCAGACAGTGAAAGCAAACCGTTGTGCCAGCGTTCACTGGAGAGGGAGGAAGTTCAGTCCACAGCGATCTCTCCAGCGAACAAGGAATTTTCATTGACCGGTCAGTCTACCAATTTTGATATGAATATTGAAGAAATCACAGCAGCTGTCACACCTTTTCTAGGCAATTTAGGTTCCACTGAAACCGGCGGTACTAAAATAGACCACGTAGTCTCTTCATTTTCCTTCTCTGGCCGTTGCGATAAAGCCGTCTCAAAAGAGACAGAGTCTAAATTAAACAAGGGCGAGGACGAGGATAATGACCTGTTCTTAACACAGAGAACCCCAGAGGATATGGAGATATGTTCACAAGTGGGAAATGGCATAATTGTGACAGAAAATGTTCCCGAAAGACCCTTTCAAGGCCAGGCCTTAAAAACAGACACATGCAAGCACCCTGGGTGTACTGAAAAGGTTAATAAAGCAGGGGCATACTGCTTAAATCATGCTGCTCTGGACCATGTCTTTGCCAAGCCTCTTCTGCCCAAACCGTCCACAGCAAAAATTTTCAGCACCAGTTCTTCAAGGAGCGCTAACCTCACCAAGGACCTGGAGAACATTCATAAGCCCTCCCTGGCTGTGAAGAGCAAATCGGCCTTGAAGATGGATGGAATCAAGCGCCTGTCGTTCGCAAACGTTCTCGGGCCTCGGAATTCAAACAACCACCCTCAGTTACCAAACATGCAAAGCAACCATAGTATGGAAATTGCCAAGGCTCAGCGCACCTATGGAGTTCGTGCTGGGCAAGGGATGCGTCCGCACTTCCCGCAAGGAAACCACATTAGCACCCAGAAGAGAGACTACAGCGTTTTCAACAAAGAGGTCCTAAAGTGGAACTATGACATGTTTGCAAGATTCAGCCAGTTTGGGGTGCCGGAAAGCCTCCTTCAGTCAATCGTGGCCACTGTTCCGGTCAAATTTCAGGGCTACGATGACTACTTCGATACATTCTTCCCCTTAATGATGCTCAATGCTTTTGAAACGGTAAGCACTTCCTTGAGCACTTTGCGATTCGTTTGCTACTTTGTCAGTCCGTTGCCATAGCTCCCTCTGTGCCGAGGGCTGAAGCTGGTTCCCAGCGATTAGCCTTAAATTAGGCCCTTTTTAAAAAGGTGTCCATATCAAATACATATCAATATTTTGCCTAGTTAGCCATGCACAGTGTAATTGGCATATTTGGATTGCTCGGGGCACTCCTTTGTGGCAACCAGGACCGCTTTACAAGGGAGCCAGGGTTTCATGTGAGCTTGAAAGCTCGTGCCTTGCAACAAAAGCAAACTTTGAGCTGGTGTGGATGGGTGATAAGCTTGGGTTCATGATTGAATTGAGGGCTTAAGCAGGTGAGACTGGAGCTCGTTGTTCCATCCGTAAAATGCAAATTGTGGTCTCTTACCGCTTCAGTTTGCCTTAGAGTTGTGCAAGGGAGAGCGATGGGGGCGGGTTTACTGGTTAAGAGCAGTGGTTTGGAGCAGTGAACTCTGATCTGGAGAACCGGGTTTGATTCCGCACTCCTCCACATGAGCGGCAGAGGATAATCTGGTGAACTGGATTTGTTTCCCACTCCTCCACATGAAGCCAGCTGGGTGACCTTCGGCTAGCCACACTCTCTCAGCCCCACCTATCTCACAGGGTGTCTGTTGTGGAGAGGGGAAGGGAGGGTGATTGTAAGCCGGTTTGAGTCTTCCTGAAGTGGTAGAGAAAGTTGGCATATAAAAACCAACTCTTCTTATCTCTTCAACTTTCACTCATTGTCACTTTTTGAAACCAGGCATCCTGCTTTATTAGCATGCATGTTTTTTAGCATGCATGTTTTTAAAGCACCAATTTTCCTTTTGAATTGCTAATACAGCAGGGAGGCCAATTTTGAATCTGGGGAAGGTTAATCCCCATCTTCCTTCCCTGCAGAGCCCCAAGACTGCACAAGCAGGCAGTTTGCATATTATAGGCAGAATGCATCTGGTATTTGGATGGGAGACCTCCAAGGAATACCAGGGTCGTGACGCAGAGGCAGGCAATGGCAACCTACCTTTGAATGTCTCTTGCCTTCAAAACCCCACCAGGGGTCGCCATAAGTCAGCTGCAACTTGACTGCACAAACAGGTATAATAAATCCGCATGATTTATACTAGCAGCAGGACTTTGATTTTTCCCTTTCCCCTTTTTAAGGGCAGCCTATGTTCCTCCTTGCCCAGCCCTGGATAGCCCAGTCTCATCAGATCTCAGACGCTAAGCAAGATTGGCTCTGGTCAGTATTTGGATGGGAGACCTCCAAGGAATACCAGGGGTGTGACGCGGAGGCAGGCAGCGGCAAACCACCTCTGAATGTCTCTTGCCTCGAAAACCCCACCAGGGGTCACCATAAGTCAGTTGTGACTTGATGGCAAAAAAATCCGCATAATCCATTCAAAAGATGCCCTCTGCATGCTGGTCTCTTCAAATAATGCTCCCTGTTTCATGCAGGTGGCCCAAGAGTGGCTGGAGAATCAGAAATTGAAACAGACGAAGGAATTCCTCTTGAAATTATTGAGCCTCAGCGCAGACTCAAATGGAGCAGATTTTACAGGTGAGAATTCCACCAGGAAGTGGGGTGGGCGGCAAAATCAAACCGTACTTTAAACAGTGGCTAAACTAGAGCTATTGGAGCCCTGTGGGGCAGAGTGATAAGGTGCAGTACTGCAGTCCAAGCTCTGCTCATGACCTGAGTTCGATCCTGACGGAAGTTGGTTTCAAGTAGCCAACTCAAGGTTGACTCAGCCTTCCATCCTTCCGAGGTCGGTAAAATGGGTACCCAGCTTGCTGGGGGTAAAGGGAAGATGACTGGGGAAGGCACTGGCAAACCACCCCATAAACAAAGTCTGCCTAGTAAACGTTGGGAGGTGACGTCACCCCATGGGTCAGGAATGACCCGGTGCTTGCACAGGGGACCTTTACCTTTTTAAAATAGATTGATAGAGGAATGCTCACATTCAGGCCAGACAGCTGCGGTGTTGCGCAGTTTTCTGCTCCCTGGTTTTATTTGCTACTCCTTCCCTCACATGAAAAGCCTACTTATGTGAGCAGTGTAACATGTTTTTTCATTTTTATTATTTTTTAATGTTATTTATAGTCTGCCTTTCTCGCAGGGACAGAAGACAGATTACACATAGCGAGCAAGTACAATCTTGAATACACCATATCAAGAAAAATTTTATTATAAAGCAAAAATAAAAATAAATCAAACTAGAGTATCCAGCACTCACTAATAACAGATTAACATAGAGGTATTACTGTACAGATTGGCAGTTACAAACATATGAAGCTGCCTTCTACCTTTGTTGTCAGCGTTTTCGCCTTTGGTAGAGGCTGTTCAGGTTTCAAGCAAAGAAAGGTCTTTCCCATCACCCGAGATCCTCTGACTGGAGATATAGGGACTCGAGGACCTACCAATGAGTAGGCCATTCCCAGCTGGAGCTCCTGGGATTGGGGGTGGGCCCACAGAAATGCACGGATCTCCTGGGCCATGGGTATTCCCATCGCCTCCTGGTAATGGTGGCTGTTGCTGTCGTTGTGGGTTTTCCTGTACCTCACCTGGGCTGAGCATTAAGCCTCCCTGCAGAGAGTTACGAGGCTGCAGCAAGGGAAGCGTAAGTCCACAAGGGAGCTGAAGATACCTTTTCCCGTGCTGCTTTAGTGAGCCATGCAAGAGGCTTGTTCCTGAGGTCAAGGACACCTGCAGAAACAGAAAGAGGGTTGGTTAGAGGGAGGAGAAGGGTTAGCAGCAGCCAAGGGCTTCTGTTCTCTGGTCTGGATTGGCTGCTGACCTGGCTAAGTTACTGGCCTATTGATGTGCATTAGAAGAAGCTGTTTGGTGCTCTTAAATGACCTCAGATGGCCCGATTCTCCCCTGCAAAAAGCTCTTTGGCTTAGTAAAATAAGCAGCCCTGGAAAGCTCTTTTCATGTATCTTCACACACCCTTGAAGTACTTTTCTAGAGTGAACTTCTCAAATCTAGAAAAAAGTCAGCTAAGGGGAGGCATGATTTTTGTTTTGCCGTCAAACCACAGCTGACTTATGGCAACCCTGTAGGGTTATCAAGGCAAGTGATGTTCCAAGATGGTTTGCCACTGCCCGTCTTTGCATCACAACCCCTGTATTCCTTGGATGTCTCCCATCCAAATACTAGCCAGGGCTGGGGCTGAGAGTGTGTGGCTGGCCCAAGGTCACCCAGCAAGCTGCCATGGCGCAAGTGGAGATTTGAACCTGGGTCTCCCAGGTCCTACTCCAAAACCTTAACCACTATACCACGCTGGCTCTCAAGGCATGATAGAGGCTTCTAAAAGTATGTGTGGGGTGGAGAAAGTGGATAGAAAGAGCTATTTCTCCCCCTCCCATAATTCTAATAATTGGGGGAACCCAGTGAAGTTGTTGGTAAATAGGTTCACGGCAGACAAAAGGAGATACTTCTTTACCCAAAGAGTAAGGCTGTGTGGCAAACCACCTCTGCTTGTTTCTTGCCTTGAAAACCCCCTGTTCCTGGGGTCGCCATGAGTCAGTTGCGACTAGACAGCAAGCAAAATCATTAATTAATTAAACTGGAATTTACTACCAGGAGAGGTAGGGGTGGCCTTGAGCATTTATGGCTTTAAAAGGCCAGTGTGGTGTAGTGATTAAGGTGTTGGACTAGGAACTGGAAAACCCAGGTTCAAATCCCCACTCGCACCATAGTAGCTTGCTGGGTGAGCCCTTGGGCCAGTCACACACACTCCGCCTCAACCCTGGCTAGTATTTGGATGGGAGACTTCCAAGGAATACCAGGATCATGTCGTGGAAGCAGGCAATGGCAAACCACCTCTGCACGTCTTGTGCCATGAAAACCCTATTGGGTCGCTTTAAGCCAGCTGTGATTGACGGCCAAAACAAAACCATTCAAGGAGAGTATGTCCATCAATGGCTACTAGATGTGGTGACTAAAGAGAAACTCCATATTTAGAGGCAGCAAACCTCTGCTAGGAGGCAGGCTCAGGGGAAAGCCTCTGTGCCCTGTTTGTTTGGCCTTCCAGAGCAGCTGTGTGAAACAGGATGCTGGACAAGATGGGCCACTCGTCTGATCTAGCAACAATTATATTCTATGTTCTTAATCTTGTTGCTACGTGCTCACATTTCTTCATTCTGGTTTTAAATCATTTCTTCAGCTGACATTCAGGAAAGTGATCTGGAGAGTCAGATGCATCCCAGGGAAAGCGACTTGGTCTTCTTAATGGTGTCCAAAAGGCAAAACCCTTATAGCGAAGAAAGTGGGACAGAACTAATGCATCACGTTGGCCTAGTGACGCATTTTTCCCAGCCGTCAGTCCGCGAAGCCAGTAAGTTGAAAAACTGACCATCTGCCACATCAAAGGCAACTGGGGTCATGGTCCGAGGAACTGAGGAACTGGTTCTATGTGCCCATGGGTGCTTTGGGTTTCCATTTCCCAAATAGCAGCCTCCGCGTATCCAAGGCCACCTTGTAAACTGTGTTTGGAATAGAAGGGGTTGATGCGTCATGAGAGCCTGCTGTTCAAAGGAAACAAAAAAATTACACCGGGCAAAAGCAAGACTTTGGGTTCAGCAACCCAACCTGCTCAGGAACCACTGGTGGAGAGCACGAGGTACAAATGTCTTAAATAATGAACAAAAACTCCAGGTTACACCCTAAGCCTTAGTTACCGCTGAAATCAATAGGAACACATGGGTAATCCTGTTCAGTTTACTGGCTTAGGCACCAATCCAGGTGATACCGGGCTACCATGTGTGGTTTTCTTTCTCTGTGTCTGGGCTCATTTCAGATCAGGACCACAGCATGATGGAAGGGGTGGGGGTTAAGCCTACCCCGTTGCCATTTTCTTGTGCTGAAAAGCCCCATAGAGTTGCTATTTGCCTCATTGAGACAAGCATTTCCACATTAGTGCTTCAGTGTTCTCCAGTGAAACAAATACCAATTTTGCTGAATATTTTCTTTGGGGGGGGGGACAGAAGATTGGTGCGAGGGAAGAGGCTGCCCCAACCCTTGTGCCATGGTACTGATCCAGATTGGACTTGCAAAAGTTCTGGGAGCTCCAGGCACAGAACTCTCAGAATCCCATCTGCTTTGGCCTTGGTGGCGGGGGGATGGGTGGTCACCAAGAAAACTCTTAACTGTGCCCTTTATTCCAGACATCTGGAGTGCATCCTCCTTCTCAAGGGATAAGATCTTTCAAAACTGAACATCCATTCCCAACAGCTTCATCCTTCCCCCCCTCCCCAGTGAAAAGGTGGTTTTCAGCTGCCTTGGATAAAACAGACTTCTAAACGAGGGTGAGACTCCGATTGTCGTGAGCCGCTGTGCTTGAGTGAATGTTTAAAATTTGTAAAATCTTATCCCCTGAGAAAGCATTGCTCTGGAAATTTAGTGGGACTACAAAGGTGTCTTGGAATACTTCCTTGGCATTGATTTGCATGTGCCATTCTTACTCGATTTAGACAGCCAAGCTTAACTATGGCTTGTTATGATGCCTGAATTAAGAACATCATAGGTTTACAACAAACCAGCTGACTGGAATTGGAAACCGTGGTTTGAAGGCTATTTGCAAATGACGTTTCCTGCTCATTATAGGCCATGATGTCTGGCTTGACAAACTAACCTTATAGCTGTTGCTCCACAGCTGGAGGCTCCTGCACCAGACAAAAAGGGGTACAGAGCAAATGGGAAAACAAACAGCACTAAACCCTAGATGGCCGGTACATGTGGAACCACATACGTGGTTTGCTTTCAGTACTGTGGCTAGTATAAATTGCAGTTTGGTGTGAGGTCCGAACTGAGCCTCTGTTTTTCTCTTGCAAGCAGAGAAGAAAGAACAGCTGGTTGTCTGTCGCTTGTCTATCCAGACACAAGGCAGTTTGTCCTTCATCAGTAAGGAAGCGAAATGTGTGGTGGTGAGCTCCCTGGTGACAACGCAGCGCAGGTTCAAGGCGCTGCTTCTGCTGAGCCGAAGCCCTCTGGCCTCGCCCATCTACAGCGCAAGTTATGGCAACTTCTGCCCCAAGGATTTACATGTGGAGTCCATGAATGCTGTAAGAACAAAATGTCGTGTCTTAGCTGGAACATGTTTTCTTTTGTTGTTTTAGGTGGGCTACAAACCTAAGGTGGGCTGGGTGGTAGCACTGCCGTCCCAGAGCCTTGTGGTATAAGGTCTCGGCTTCCCGTTAACACTCATCACGTGAAAGGCAGTCACAGATAAGCATGCATAGCGGCAGGCCAACCGCTGTACGGTAACACAACCAAGCTCACCTGGGTTTGGCTCAGTAAACTCATACCGTGAAACATGGAGGGGTCTCAGGGTTGACTTAAAATTAAATCTCCCGCTGCACCAATTGTTTCTTGTTTTTTTTGCTCCCTGCTTGATGCGTCCCTCCTTTACTTGGTGCATACGGCTTTGCAAACCGCATCCCCAAACTGGGATGGTACCCCCCTGCCCAGAGACAAGTGGAAATATATGGACAGAAACATACGGTCAAGATAAGACCGTATCCTTACTTGGATATCAAGTTACGCTTTAAACATTGAAAGCACTTGCCTGAACGCATGTGGCTTCCTTAGTTTGAATCAGGCCCCTGGGTCCATCATGGTCAGTATTGTCAACTCAGTACTGGCTGTGGCTCTCCAGGGTCTTGGTGTTCTTTCACACCACCTTCTACCTGACCCTTTAAATTGGAATTGAGTCAGAATTGTGAATTTCTCAAGTATCAAGGCCAGGATAGCAAACCAAGAGACCCAGGGACAGGATATGCACCATATGCATTGGGAGAAAGAAGCCAAGGATCGGAACCCTGTAGTGAGTGCAGAGGAAGGCAGAAAGCATAACACCATCATTTTCAGGGAGTGCATGACACACCAGAGGGGCCTGATCCATGCACGGAAGACTGCTGCTTTACAGCAGCCATATAAGGTAGGGGGTGGGTTCATATCATTGTGTTGTGCCTGGGGGAAGCTGAGGCAAAGAATGGCTTGCCTGAGGCCATCAAGGGAGTTCCTCACTGGGCTAGTATTAGGGTTGCCAGGTCCGGGTTGGGAAATACCTTGAGATTTTAGGGGCAGAGTCTGAGGGGGCGGGGTTTGGGGAGGGGTGGGACTTCAGTGCTATAGAGTCCAATTGCCAAAGCGGCCATTTTCTCCAGGGGGACTGATCTCTATTGGCTGGAGATCAGTGTAATAGCAGGAGATCTCCAGCTAATACGTGGAGGTTGGCAACCCTAGCCAGGATGCAGCCCAGGGTCTCTGTGGTTCATAGCTCCATCTCTTAGGTCAGTGATGGCGAACCTTTTAGAGACTGAGTGCCCAAACTGCAACCCAAAACCCTCTTATATATCGCAAAGTGCCAACACGGCAACTTAACCTGAAGAATCCCCCTGAAGGAACCATGCAAAATAACAGCGGCGGGTTAGCTATGCACATGCTAATGGCTATGCAAACAGGAACAAAGGAGCAGGCGAGTGGGAGGGGTGGAATTTCTCCTTTTGCTTCGAGACCGTGAATAGGCAGTTTTAAATTTGCATTTTAAAAAAGAGCTTTTAGCGAACATCAAAACTGACCATGCATAAATGGCCAGGGTATCTGTTGTGGGGAGGGGAAGGTGATTGAAAGCCGGTTTGATTCTTCCTTAAGTGGTAGAGAAAGTCAGCATATAAAAACCAACTCTTCTTCAAAGTGAAACTTGACATTTGTAACTGAACCATCAGGAAAAGAGGTAAATGATTGGGGGAGAGACACCTGGCAACCCTAAGGCAAATATATGAAGCAAAACCTGCTCTATATTCAGAGGGTTCCGTCTGAAAAAAAAACTCTGCAGGGGGGCTTATTGTTGAGTTCTGAGGATCTGGATGGGGAAAATGTGCATCTGAATGGCAAATCCAATGCAAAACCTCCCATTCATAAATGGCCAATAACCCCCCATGCAGAGTTTTGAATCAAACATTGCTTCCCCCCCCCCGAGCCCCGACCTCCTCCTCGCCGCCCGCCTTGGCGCTGCCGGCCCTCGAGCGCGCATTCAAAACCCGGCCGCGCTGTGAGGGGAGGGGGAGGGTGGCGCTTTACCTCACACACCACCTCTCTTGTGTGTGTGGGAGGGCCTGCGCCAGTCAGAGGACTTGGCTGGGGGCGTGGGGAGGAGGGCAGGATGTTTCAGCCCAAATAAGGTCTTGGGGGCGGGACTAGAGGGAGGGCTGAAACATCCTGCCCTCCTCCCCACGCCCCCAGCCAAGTCCTCTGACTGGCGCAGGCGCGACCGGGCGGAGGGGCTACAGCTGGGCTGCGCTCCGTCTTCTGTCGGCTTGCCGGTTCCTCACCCCGTCCGTCGGGAAGCGGGCTGGCTCTCTCTCCACCTCTTCCATCCGTCGCTGCCTCGCCCGTCTGGACTTTCGGTCCCGTCCCGAGCCACTTAACCGCATGCCGGCAGAGAGGGCTACGCGTGCCAGGTCGGGCACGCGTGCCATAGGTTCGCCAACACGGTCTTAGGTCATAGAATCATGGAGTTGGGAGGGACCACCAGGGTCATCTAGTCCAACCCCCTGCACAACAGGTCCTTTATGCATGGTCGCTGTAACCTTTATTCCCTGTTTCAGCCAGGATCTAACTTTTCAGTTTGCATGATATCCCATTCCTTGGTAGCTCAATGCTGTTTCGATGCAAAACCAATACCCGGGTCCTCCCATTCCTCTGTTAATCCAACTTTTCCCTCTCCCCTGAGCTCAGCCTGGCTCAATGCAGCATCCAGATGACTAAACAGGGGGAAACACAGAAGATTGGTTTCTCTCACAGTCAATCATGAAGCAGTGTGTAAAGAGGCGGGGATTCAAGTGCTTCCAGCTTCCTGCTACCTCAGAGCTCTTTCTGAGCAAAAGAGAGGCTTTTTAAAAATGAGGCTTGGATTTCTCCCCCCCCCCCTTTTTAGATTGCTCCATTTTTGTTTTTAAAATGCTTTATTATGCGGCAGTTGGGTTTGGGAGGAAGGAAATCTTCTCTCACGGTGAGCACTGCGAAGTAAACCAATTACAGAGCAGCATTTAAAGAGGTGGGACGTAATTTGAGCTTGAGACTGCTTTTCTGTATTCATGGCTTGATTAGCACACAGTTTCGTCCCTGATCATTCAAGCCAATGCATACAGTTTTCCCCAAATCGGGTTACATTAATGTGCAATGAACCCAAGTCCAACCAGGGAGATCCAACCCATGAATAAAAGGCCTTAGCCATTATGCTGCACTGGCAGCAGATTTTGGGGATTGCATTGATAGCTCCAGTGACTGAAGTTGTGTCGTGTCAGCCCGAGCAGGTTTCTGACTTAAAGGAATACAATGAAGACCAAAAGAGGGCCATTGAGACCGCTTATGCCATGGTGACGAAGCCGTTGCTGCCCCAAATTTGCCTGATCCACGGGCCGCCTGGAACAGGGAAGTCGAAAACGATCATTGGACTTCTGTACCGCATCCTGGCTGAGGTGGGTGAGGCAGATGCTGTTCCGGGTTAGCTTACACTGATGCTAGAGACAGATGGATAAAGCCTTTTATCTGGGAATCTGTGAATTGGATAATTTGAGGGTTCTTTTAACAGGGGTGGATTTTTATACTCCATTGGCAGTTGCCAAGTTTTTATCTCAGTCAAAAATTTTGGTGTGACATTGTTCACGGCCGAACTGGCCGTATGAACAGTATCATTAAAGTAAGTTAAAGCTGATGATGAATTTGGCGAAAGCATGCTCAAGAGCCCCTCTGCTTTAGCAGGACCTACCTAAATTAGATACCATTGCTGGCTTTTTTGTGCAGCCTTTGTGCCTTTCACATGCAGGAATGAAGCAGTTCACATTTTTTCCTGGTTGGGGGTGTTGCAGTAGGGGAAGCTTCACCCCCTAAATTTCCATGTGTTGGGTTGCTTTTAAACCTATGGCAGCAGGTCAATTTTTTAAAAAGTGACAACTCTTAATTTGCAGACTATATCATTTGTCTCCAGAATTACGAACAAGCCAGTTAGCAATGTGTGTTTCTCTCTTTAAAAAAATGCAGAGACCTGGAAAGGAGAATCCTGCCCACAGCCTGAATGCCAAGATTAAGCGGAACCGAGTGCTGGTTTGCGCACCGTCCAATGCTGCTGTTGATGACCTGATGAAAAAAATCATTCTTTTCTTCAAGGAGAAGTGCCAAGACAGAGCAAATCCTTTAGGTAGACATTTTTGCTTAATTCTCATCTGTGGAATTGCCTATCTAGAGGGAGAGATTTCTTTCAAGTTAGAAAGTGTGCGGTGTTAAATAATTTCTACGCCCTTGTGTAGTTCATCATAGGTAGATTTCGCCCTTCTTTCCACCAAATCTTCACAAGACCTTTTTGGGCTGGGGTTGTGATTCCGTGGTGGGGAGTGTGTGTGGAGGCCTGGGTAGCAAGACCCTTCTCTGCCTCAGACCTGAAGGAGCTCCTGTGAGTCGGAAGAGACATCTCTGAACTTGGCAGCTCAATGGCCTGACTCTCTAAGGCAGTGTCAGGTATTTAAGTGAGACCCTGTGGCCACATGAGACTCTTGTGTTCGTGGCCTCAGAAGAAATAAGAAAGGGGAAATGAAATGCTGGTGTCCCATATGCTGCTTAGTGCATGAAAATGATATTGGCCAAATGCTTTTCTTAAAACACACACACACTCAAAGATTCAACAAGGCCTCTGATTGTGCGCCTCGTGTCCAGGAAACTGTGGTGACATCAACTTGGTGAGGCTGGGGCAAGAAAGGTCTATCAGCAAAGAGGTCCGAAAATTCAGCCTGAACGACCAAATCAAGTACCGGATGAGTGAGTAATTGATTAACTTTTGGGGGAGGGGTTGTGGCTTAAGGGGAGGGGGGCATGGCTCAGTGGTAGAGCATCTGCCTGGCACACAGCAGGTCCCAGGTTCAATCCTATGACATCGCCACTTGAAAGGATCTGGTAGTAGGTGACGAGAAAGACCTCCAGCTGAGACGCTGGAGAATTGCTGCCACTCTGAATAGACAGTACTGACCTGGATGGACCAGTGGTCTGATTCAGTATGACAGTTTTATATGATTAACGTTTGTTACAGGTTGAGTATCCCTTATCCAGGTTGGCCTCCACTGAGGGTAAAGGCAGGATATAAATGAAGTCAATGAATAAATAAAAAATGTCCATGAGTGGATTGATCGCTCTTGAATCCTGAGCATCTTTATATGTCATTGTTTTCAAGGTTCACAATTTCACGTTTTTAGCATTCAAGCCTTGAAAACCAAGCTGAAATCCAGGGTGTAAATGATTAAACTAGAATCCTTTTGTTTGGTTGGGTAGATCGAGGGAAGGTTGGCAATGACCAAGATCTCCACAAGAGGAAGGAGGAGCTGGACCAACGGTTGGATATGCTTTCTCGCCAGCGTGCGATGGAGAGGAAGACTCAGGAGAAGGTAGCTCTTCGTGAAGCGAGGTTTCTTTGGGTGCCTCCGAGGAATCTGCTGAACTCAAGGGGGATCCATAAAACAAGGGACCACCTTAGGAGTGTCTATCTGTACAGGCAGACCTCTTTCTGTTGCACATCGCTGTATTCCGCTTCACAGATATTGCTTTTTTGAGCAAATCTGTCGGCACCATTATTGCACCAGCATATGCTCACTTCATGTGTGGCAGATTTTGGTAATTCTCACAATATTTTAAACTTGTTCATTATTATTATAGTACATTTTTAGACATAATGCTATTGCACACTTAATAGTCTACAGTATAGTATAAACATAACTTTTATATGCACTGGGAAACCAAAAAAGTTGTGTGACTCATTTTATTGTGATATTTGCAACCAAACCCACAATATCTCTGTACAGGCAAAAACATCTTTTCCCACATGATGGGTGATGACCAGTTGGTCTGTATGACTTTCTTCATTTTTTAAGTATATTTTGTTCTTTTGGTTTTGTTTCTATTGGGTTTCAATGGGAAACATATTTCTCTTTCCCTCACACCTCGGCCAGTCCATTTGAGATGACACTCCTATAGGTAGTGCCTCTCCCACTGAAGGGGCCATCCCTGCCAGAGAGGTCAGGAAAAGAATCTGTTTATTGGAGGGTAGGCAGAGGCACCAACCCAGCAAAGCAGGAAGCGCTGTAGAGCAGACACATCTGCAGGGTGCTGCCGGCTCTGCTCATGGCATCAAGGGATTTGGCTAAGACAGTTGGAAGACCCACCCCTCCCTAACCAAGGCCACTCCCCTGACCAAAGTCCACTCCTCTGACCTGATGTATAAGTTTTCCTAGTTCCCCTTACTGGTCAGTTTAAGGACAGAGTCCTGTGGGCCACGATCCATCTTTGTAACCAGCTGTTTAAAAATGCATGTGGGGGCTGTAATTTCAAGGAGACCAGCTTTGCAGGAGAGGGACCGTCATCCCACTGACAATTGAGCAGCTTCTGTCCACCCTGAGAAAACCCGGTCTTCTTCTCTGTCTCTGCGCAGTGTGTTGCTGAGAAGATACTGTTCAGAGCCAAATTGGTTGCATGAGCAGTATTATTAAAGTGAAGATACTGGAGGGAAGGGGAGAGCAGTATAGCGCTTGCCTTTTGTTCAGGGCCGGCAAGTGGAATGTTTGTGCCCACGCCTAACAAGCAGCCTCAGAGAACAAACTGGGTTAAGCAGATAGGAACCATTCTCTAGATAGAGTTGAAGTCCAGCAAGGCACCAACCCAACTGGGATAAACACTTCAGTGTCTCTTCACAATTGGCAGACGGTAAGATCTGTGCAACTGGGGTGAGAAGAAAGCTTCTTATTAACTACATTATCCATTAACTCCTTCCCCTCCCTTGACTTCTCTAAACTCTAGACAGCTGGGTACTAGGCTAAAGGATAATGCTGAAGGTGACCAATTTTTTTTAAAAAATGCAGTATAACAACATTAATGCATTTGTTGCATTTGTTTCATTAGTCAACATCTAAATGCATATCCCTAATACTAAGCAAAATTACAGACTGGGCAGATGGTGGACAGAGGGGTTGAGCAGAGTTTGCAGCCCTGTAAATCTTTTGTAAAGCACAATCTGGGAACACGATTACAAGCCATGTAAGCTTGGGAGATGTCTAGGCAAGGGCCTGTATGGAAACAAAGGACCTTTAGCAAGGTTGCACTGTTGGTGATTCTTGTCACAAATGCTTCACGGTTGCTTTTTCTTCTTTCAGAGGCAGCAACTAGACGAGGAGATCTGCAGACTTTCGAAGGAGAGAGAGTGGCTGGCTCGCCAGCTGAAGGAGGTAGGAGTTTGTTCTCTCCGCTCCTCTTACAGGCTCACTCAAGGTAGAGCCGTCATGTGAGTCCCTTGGCCTCCCACCATCTTAGTGGATTGAGTTGAGTCTGTTCACCCAGTCCGTTACCGACTCTAGAGAGATTCCAAATGGACTCACCGTTGCCCTGGCTCTGACTTAAAGAAGAAACAGAACTGAGGGTCATCTCCATATTGGTGGTGGCTCACTTTGACTCCAGGAGGCCTCTGCCAGAAGTTGCACGCAACTCTTAGATGAATAAATTGGAACCCTGTGGGTGCACACAGCACCACTGCTGCAAGGTTTAATCTTCTGAAGTCTGCCTTTAATGCAGGAGAAGTGCTCCAGCCTCCAATGTCTGCTGGTGATCCAGAAGGATACCATGACTGCTGTTGAACGTGGCTGAGGGGTCCAGAATCTGAGGAGGCAGTGCAGAGGCGGGCACTTGAAGAGAGCCACTTCCAACAACTGAACCCCCTGAAATCTGTGTTTGCCTCTGCAGCACTTGCCTGCCTCTCCCAGCTCCACGTGTAGATGTTGGCCCAGCCCTGACATCTGGCCTAGGCGAGGCTGGAGGAGCTGGTGTGGTGTGGTGGTTAAGAGTGTCAGATTAGTGTTTGGGAGACACAGGTTCGAATCCCCACTACTGCCATGGAAGCTTACTGGGTGACCTTGGGCCAGTCACACCCTCTTAGCCTAACCTACCTCACAAGGTTGTGGAGATGAAAAAGCAGGGAAGAGGAGAATGATGTAAGCTGCTTTGGGTCCCCATTGAGGAGAAAGGCAGGGTATAAATGAATATAATAATATAATAATAATAATAATAGAAGATTGAACTAGATTCTGATTTATTTATTTTATTATTTACATTTATATCCCGCCCTCATTCCTGGCAAGCCAGGCTCAGGGCGGCTCACAGCGCAATATAAAACATCAATTAAAAATCTATATTAAAACATCTCTATTAAAACATCCCTTAAAATTCATACCACATATTTTAAAAGACAAGATGGCATAATTTCAGCTGCTGGACAGTCTTGGCCAGCCAGTAAACCCCATAACCAGTTGGGGGAGGATGGGGAGGCCAGCATGGTGAGGAGCGTGATAAGGAGAGCCAGCGTGGTGTAATGAGTAAGAGCAGTGGTTAAGAGCGGTGAACTCTAATCTGGAGAACTGGGTTTGATTCCCCACTCCTCCACATGAGCAGCTGAGGCTAATCTGGATAACCAGGTTGGTTCTACACTCCTACACATGGAGCCTGCTGGGTAACCTTGGGCTAGTCACAACTCTCTTAGAGCTCTCTCAGCCCCACCTACCTCACAGGGTGTCTGTTGTGGGGAGGGGAAGGGAAGGTGATTGTAAGCTGATTTGATTCTCCCTGAAGGGGTAGAACGTTCTCTGATCAAAAGGGCATTTAGGACTGCTTTGCTTGTTGCTCTTGCAGTCGTTTCCTGGTTGCCATTTGTGGTCTGTTTAAAAGGTGTATTTCACTCTTCAGTCCATCGTTTTTTAATTAAGAATTGGGTTATCTGTCATCAGTGCTAGTTTTTCTAAAAGCAGCTGACTTCCTTGTCATCGTGGATGGGTTCTGCAGGATCCAGCCCCAATGCATTGTTTACATCATTGGTATAAAACAGAATAAACAAACATAAGTATTGTGCTAGGACCATTTTGGCTCCTTATACCAAGTGTATATAGTTTTAGCGAGCGGTGTAAAACCCAAACGGATGACTGAACGCAAGTTGGAATTCATCAGAAGTAGGTGCTGAATAAAAATGTCCCCTGCTCTCTCATTGCAAGGTGCGGGGATGGTCTCAGGAACTGAAAACCAACATAATCCTGGAGTCTCATGTCATCTGCTGTACGCTTAGCACAAGTGGTGGGGTGCTTCTGGAATCAGCGTTCCGGAAGAAGTCCTACAACTCGCTCAGCTGCGTCATTGTGGATGAGGTCAGTGGGATGTCATGGTGTCATGGGGAGGGAGACCTGTATTTGGTCAAGAAACAGGCCTGCTTCTTCACACTTTGGCCAGCTTGCTTATAGGCCTTGGCTTGCATACCTGGGTGGGGTTGGAGGGGAGAGGACCTTGTAGTTTTAGAGGGAGATGGGATTTGCAGTATTCCAGGAATCTGCAGGGTTGCTGCTTAGAAACCAAAGAGCAGTTGCTTCTTAGGATCGGCGGGAAAGTTCTGGTTTCAGCTGGGAGCCGGTTCTGTTCAGAGCTAGAGCAGCAGATACGAGAATGAGCTGGAGAAGCCCCTGGTTCGAATCTCCCCTCAGCCATGCAATCGCAGAGCAGGTCTTCCATTCTCAACCAGTCCCCATTTCCAAAACGTGGGTGATAGTCTTGATCTTACAGGACTGATTGTTGAAAGAGAAGTAATGTACGCAACGCCATTTGCACACTTGGACTACATTGAGACTTCATGAGAATCTGTGGGTTGTCTGACAAACTCTGATTCTTCTGTCAGAACTAAGTAAGAAATCCTAGTTTGCTTCCTGCACCCTTCCGGGAGTGGACTTGCTCACTGTACCGACTGAGGGCCACCAGGGGCAGTGGTCTTCCCCAAGCACTGGTTTGTGAAATCAGGCAATTTGTATAAACTTTGGCTAACCAGTTACAAACCTGAGCTTGAAATCCTGGTTTGGTGCTAACCACCATACATAAGAACATAAGAAAAAGCCATGCTGGATCAGACCAAGGCCCATCCAGTCCAGCAGTCTGTTCACACAGTGGCCAACCAGGTGCCTCTAGGAAGCCCACAAACAAGACGACTGCAGCAGCGTTGTCCTGCCTGTGTTCCACAGCCCCAAATATAATAGGCATGCTCATAACAACATAAGAAAAAGCCATGCTGGATCAGACCAAGGCCCATCAAGTCCAGCAGTCTGTTCACACAGTGGCCTCTAGGAAGCCCACAAACAAGATGACTGCAGCAGCATTGTCCTGCCTGTGTTCCACAGCACCTAATATAATAGGCATGCCCCTCTGATCCTGGAGAGAATGGGTATGCATCATGACTAGTATCCATTTTGACTAGTAGCCATGAATAGCCCTCTCCTCCATGAACATGTCCACTCCCCTCTTAAAGCCTTCCAAGTTGGCAGCTTGGTACCTTGCATTCAGACATCAGACATACTTGTATACTTGCATTCAGACATCAGAACTAACCGGAATCTGATCAAACTGCAGTTTATCATGATGTGCAAATGCAGCAGCCTTAGGAAAAACACTATGTAGAATGTATCATCCCAGCCAAGCAGCCTAGGCCCCGGGCAAGCTCTGAGCATGTCCACGGGAAAGGGCTGTGGCTCAGTGGCGGAGCAGCTGCTTGGCATGCAGAAAGTCCCAGGTTCAATTCCCAACATCTCCCAGGGTAAAGTATCAGTTAGGAGGTGATGTGAAAGACCTCTATGTGAAACCCTGGAGAGCCGCTGCCAGTCTGAGTAGACAAAACTGACCCTGATGGACCAATGGTCCGATTCAGCATAAGGCCACTATGTGTCCACCACAGATTGGCCGGCCCAATCCCACAATCACCTGCTAAGTCCCGTGTCTGGACTTTGCCCCAAAGAAGATCCTCCAGAAAGCCCCAACTGGCAGTGCCCTGAAGATGCTGGTGCATTGGGTTCAGGCAGCTCCCTGATTGTGACTTGAAGCTCCCCTTCTGAAAACGAGGAGCGGTCCTTTCACCACTTGGGCGTCCAGAGCAGCATCCTTCTTCTCCAGACCCTTCCCAGCAGATGCTTAAACACGGCCGTTTATCTGCACAGAGTTCGTGCTCTGCCTCAGCACTCCATTAGTATCCCTCTGAGAGGAAAGAGAGCAGTATTAATGGCCGCCTGCTTCTTGAACAGCTTCTCTTGCCTGACAGCCCCCACCCCCGGCCTGGATTTATTAACCCAGCTACAAATGCAAGCAATCATTTGAAGGCCGGTGGGTTGGTCACAGGCTAAGCAGGCTGCCCTGTTTGCTCCATTTAACAAGATCTGACACATTCCCCTACCTGAAGAGGCGAGAACAATTTTAACAGCACTTTAGCTTCGTCATGCACTATGAATTAAAGCTGCAGGGAGTGGGAGGCGAGCTCCACCAGGTGATGTAGAGGGAAGCATCCCCATTGAGAGCCAGCGTGGTGTAGTGGTTAAGAGCGACGGACGCTAATCTGGAGAACCGGGTTTGATTCCCCACTCCTCCACATGATCAGCGGACTCTAATCTGGTGAACTGGGTTGGTTTCCCCACTCCCTCACATGAAGCCAGCTGGGTGACCTGGATGACATCTCTCAGCCCCACCTACCTCGCAAGGTTCCTGTTATGGAGAAGGGAAGGTGATTGTAAGCCGCTTTGAGACTCCTTTCGGTAGGGAACAGCAGGGTATAAAAACCCCAACGTCTTCTTCATTGTTGGGAGGGCCAGGGGTGATTACTTTTGGGGGATCGATGTGTGCTTTTCACTCTCCTGCCTCTCTGCCTTGATTGGGCCGTGAGGCAGAGGACCCACCCTCTTTGTCCCTCACAGGCATCCATACAGCATAGCGTACAATACATCTGTTGTTTTGTGGGTTGGATAAAATGGGGACTCAGCCCTTTGCAGACATTCTTTGTGGGCCCGTGTGAACATTTCAAGTGGCCTGAT
Source organism: Euleptes europaea (assembly GCF_029931775.1). Taxonomy (NCBI): domain Eukaryota; kingdom Metazoa; phylum Chordata; class Lepidosauria; order Squamata; family Sphaerodactylidae; genus Euleptes; species Euleptes europaea. Next base: position 51,207,511 of record NC_079325.1, on the reverse strand, counting down.
ACTGAGCCCAACCATTGGTCTATCTAGGTAAATATTCTCTGCTTTGACTGGCACTGTCTGTCTGAGGTCTTTCATATCTCAGGAACCGGCATACTGTGGCTTGTATCCAAAGATCCCACTTCTTGGGCAGGAGGCCTTTTTGCTTACGTGGTCGTGTGCTGCTGATTTGCTTCCCTCCCCTCCGCCATCTGCTGTACTCGGCATCCCCAAAGCTAGCCGGAAAGGATCAGGGGCCCCTCCAGAGTATCTTGGGGGGCATACGGAGGCCTCAAATGCAGGAGAGGGCGGGGGCAGTCGGTGATGTGTACCTTCCGTGCAGAAGCAGAAACAACTTTCCTGGATCCAAGCATGTTGTTTCCCTGCCCTTGCCCAGAATACATGTAGCCTGCCTGTAATAATAATAATGATAAAGTTTATTTGTGGCTGTTATGCTAGATAAATCAGAAACTGACCTTACAAGGAATAGATTTACAAACCAAGGCTACCAAAATTAAGAACCACCTGATTGTATGTTTTCACGATGAGATCGAGGAGATTGCCTGCCTGGTAATTTTGTCTTCCCATGTTTGTGCTCCCTTGTTAAAAGGCAGGGCAGGCTTGTGAGGTTGAAACTCTCATCCCGCTCATTCACGGCTGCCGAAAGCTTGTCCTGGTTGGCGATCCCAAGCAGCTCCCTCCTACTGTGATCTCTGCGGTGAGTACAGCGCTGAGGACTTTATCATGTGGAGACACAGGGGACACAGCCCAGAGCTGACCCAGAGCTGTTTATAACGGAATAACAACTCTGCTTTGGTAGAATAAAGAGGAACATTTTCATCAGGTGCTCACGACACCTGGGACCATCGTACCTTTCCTGGTATGCCCCCGAAAAAGCTTTTCGCTCTACTAACAGCAATCTGCTGGTGGTCCCCGGCCCAAAGAATGTGCAGCTGTCCTCAACAAGGGCCAGGGCTTTTTCGGCCCCGGCCTGGTGGAATACCGTATATACTCGAGTATAAGCCAAGTTTTTTAGCCATGATTTTTGGCTTTAAAAACTCACCTCGGCTTATACTCGGGTCAATACGGTAATTCGCCTGCCAGGCCCTCTCCCAGCGTGCTCCCACCGGCCAGCTGATGGGCAGGCTGTCCCGCCTTCTCCCCCCACCCCACCTGATTGCGCCTTCTGCGTGGCGGTGGTGGCGGCTTCTTCCCCCCCCACACCCGATAGCGCCTTCTGCACGGTGGCGGCGGCTGCGGTTTCTTCCCCCCACCCCACCCAATCATGCCTTTTGCACGATCGTGCCTTCTGTGCGGTGGCGGCGGTTTCTTCACCCCCCCACCCCACCCCGCCTTCTGCTGGGCGGCGGCAATTTCTCCCACCCACCCCCCACATCACCCGGGCCGGTCCTCCCGCTTGCCAGCTGACCCTGCGGGGCCTCCTGCGCGCAGGGAGTGGGCCGCCGCCCCCGCCTGCCTGCGCGCCTGGAGCCCGGTCAGGTAAGCCTGCGGGGGGGGGGGTGTATTTCCCCCTCAGCTTATACGTGGGTGCCTAATTTCCCCCCATTTTGGGGGTGAAATTAGGCACCTCAGCTTATACTCAGGTCGGCTTATACCCGAGTATATACGGTAGTCTTCCTGGTGCCATCAGGGACCTGCAGGATCTTAAGGAGTTCTCCAAGGCCTGTAAAATGGAGCTATTCCGCCAGGCCTATAATTGAGGACAGCTGTGAGAGGATCCATCATTACTGGCCTCCCCATCCTTCCCCCTGACTCTTGACATCTGTGGGATGTTGATCCGCTAATATTTTGTTACATGGTGGCACCTGTGGAAATTTAAGGCCACTTGTTTTATGAGTCTGTTATGATGTTTTATTGATGTCTTATTGAGGTTGTTGATGTTTTAATGATACCTGATGATTTTATGTATTTTAACGGTTGTTAGCTGCCCTGAGCCTGGCTTGCTGGGGATGAGGGCGGGCTATAAATTTGAAAAAATAAAGAAAAGAAAAACACAGGAGCTGCCTGCCACAGCGATTTCGGTCGGATTACTTGCCTGATTAAATTGGTTGCATGGGCTCTGCGTGTGTGTGTGTTGTTGTTGTTTTTTGCAAAGCCATCCCAAGTTATCGGCAAATTCCCAGAGCGCAGCTCTGAACGGCAGATGAGATTGCATACAGGGTTCACGCAAAGAATTAATGGGGGGATTTATGGACACCCAAGGATGGGGGAAATTGTAGGAGCCTTTCCAGGTTAGATGAAGAGGCTCTTGAACTATTCTTGTGATATTTCAGACATGACAGAACGAGAGCCAGCGTGGTGTAGTAGTTAAGAGCGGTGGATTCTGATCTGGAGAACCGGGTTTGATTCCCCACTCCTCCACACGAGCAGCGGAGGCTAATCTGGTGAACTGGATTTGTTTCCCTACTCCTACATATAAAAACCAACTCTTCTTCTGGTCTCATAGGGTGCTAACCTGAACCTAAGCTTGATGGCTCTGAGGCCTTGAAACAAACACGACTGTGTTCACCATGAGCAAAGAGGAACAGTATTATTCTGAAAGGTTTATGCAGGATTAACTACTATTTTTGGTACTGTTTACGTGCTTTTACGTGAGAGGATCAGATGGATTAATCACAAATCCTCTTCTCCAAACCTCTTGCTGAGATCTCACTGAAAGCACTCCATGGAGGGCGCAGTCCCCACCCCCACCAGCCTTGGGAAGGGAGTTGAGTTCCCAGCAGGTAGTTTTCTCATGAATAGAACCAACCAGAAGTAGGGGTTAGGGAGGGTTTTGCAAATCCATTCCCCAGTGGCGACTGCCGTGCCCTGAAACTCAGCCCAAAGATCCTCTCCGCTCGCCTGAATCCTGTGCAACTTCCAGATAATAGGGTTGGGTTGAGAGAGGATCCTGGTTATACACGAGGCGTCAGTGGAAGAGGGAAGCTACTGCTTCTCCTCCAAAGCCTAATGCAAAGGGAAATTTCTCTGCCTCTAAGGCCGCACCAGCCTTTGTGGATCCTTTTTTGGTTCTGTGTTCCTTTTTGGACAGAGGAAAAATATATTCCTGTATTCTTGGGGCGGGGGGACGGGACGCAGTTACATACCAGATGGTGAATGCTTCTTTTCCATTGCCCAAACGGAACCATCATAAAATCAGCAGCCCACTTTGTTACGGCTGCATCTCCTAGGGCCTGGCCAGGTTTCATGTTGTGGGTGGGTGGGCACAGGACCTGGCAACTGTGCTGAAGCACATCAACCTGGGTCTGGTTAGTGCTGGGATGGCCCTAACCAGAGAGCCAGCTTGGTGTAGTGGTTGGAGCGATGGTTTGGAGTGGTGGAGTCTAATCTGGAGAACCAGGTTCGATTCCCCACTCCTCCACATGAGCGGCGGACTCTAATCTGGAAAAACGGGTTTGATTCCCCACTCATCCATATGAAGCCAGCTGGGTGACCTTTGGCTAGTCACAGCTCTCCTAGAGCTCTCTTGGCCCCACCTACCTCACAGGGTATCTGTTGTGAGTAGGGGAAGAGAAGGTGATTGTAAGCCAGTTTGAGTCTTCCTTAAGTGGGAGAGAAAGTTGGTATATAAAAACCAGCTCTTCTTCTTCTTCTGCCTGGCAGCCCCGTGTGAGTTCTGTGATGGAAGAAAGGCAGGATAGAAATGTGGCAAATTCAAGTTTTAAAATAAAAGCTCAGCATTTAGCACTCCATGCTTTAGCCACTGCCATGCCATAAAACAGCATGTCCTCATTGCATGCTTCTCTCCCAGAGAGCAGAACAGCAGAGAGAGAAGCATAAAGAGCAGGCACAGGGATGGAAAAGTAAGACTGACAGTGGTGTCCTAAGAGTCCTGGGTGTAAGCCCCATTTGAGTACAGTAGGATTCCAAGTACACCTGCTTACAATGGTGCCGGGAGCCAGAAAGTCCCAGCTGGAATCTGTCATCTGCTATAAACTCAGCGGCTTTAAACAAACCACGTTGATCCTATCGTGCTCCATTGGCAGAGTATAATCACGACCAGGGAAATGAGGGTCAAATCCCCTCTGAGCCACCAAGCTCTTTGGGTGAGCTCCTGCTCAGAAGGGTTGTGAGGATAAAATGGAGACGGGGACACACAGGAGGCTGCCTTATGCTATATCAGACCCTCAGTCCATTGAAGTATTGTCTAATCCAGCGGTTCTTAAACTGTGCTCCACGGAGCACTTGGTGCTCCGCGAAATGTCTCCTAGTGCTCCATGAAGAGACTGGAAAGAAAAATACTACTGTCTTCCGGTTTAGTTAGGTGCTAGGTGAAAATTAATGCTCCGTGACTAATTTCTCTCCTGAAAAGGGCTCCATGACTCAAAGTGTGGGAACCACTGTCTAATCAGAGTGGCATTGGCTCTCCAAGGTCCCAGGCAGAAGTCTGTCAAATCCCCTACTGCCGGATCCTCTCTTTACCTGGAGATGCCAGGGATTGAACCTGGGACCCTTCAGCGTGCCAAGCAGATGCTCTACCACTGAGCCATGGCCCCTGCCCATATGTTCCACGCAGCGCCTGCACGGAAGGGTGAGAGGAAAATGGCACAGATTTGCAAGATGGGTGACCGTACTGAACCGCAGGGTGGGCGTAAGGATTATAAAGAAGTTTTAGAAGCAAATGGTAATTGGTTATAATGAACTTTCATCTGTTTATTTTAATTATGAATTGCTGCTTGCGACTGCCCTTCTCATCCCCTCCCTCCCTCCCTCCCTCCCTTTCCTGCATCGGCAGAAAGCTCAGGATTACAATTATGACCAGTCTCTGATGGGCCGCCTGTGCACTCACCTGGAGGAGCAAGTGCAGCAGAACATGATCAAGGACTTCCCGGTCCTGCAGCTGACCACGCAGTATCGGATGCACCCGGACATCTGCCTCTTTCCCTCCAATTACATCTATGGCCGGGCCCTGAAAACCGACAGGTGTGTCTCGCGCCTTTGGAAGAGGCCGACTTACTGTGCACCTGCCTCGTTTTCCCCTTGCTCTCTGATTTTCAAAGCCGTTTCCTTCCATTGTGAGCGGGGGCAGGGAGTGCGTCACGACTTCAAAAATTATCCAAAATTGGTGCTAGGAAAAGCCGGTTTCTGGGCTGTGTAGTTTATGCATCTGAATTATAGATTTTTTTGCATAACTTGTTCTGCCTGGAGGGGAAGGGTACTGCCTTTGGTTTTCTAGACACGGGAGGGGCCAAGGCTCTGAACTCCTACTCCCCAAATCCCCTTTATTCAGCCACCCCCCCACCCCAGTTTCTGAGATTTCTGCAGAGCCAGTATGGTGGAGTGGATCATGCCAGTCGAGCATCTGGGAGCCTTGGGTTCAAATCCCTACTCTGCTATGGCAGCTTGCAAGGTGAGGTTGAGCCAGTCGCACACTCTCAGTTTGACCTCCCTCATAGGGTTGTTGTGAGGATAAAATAAAGAAGAGAAGAGCTTTCCTCCCTCTCTCATAATACTAGAACGCGGGGTCATCTGCTGAAGCTAGAGGGAGAGAGATTCCAAACAGATAAAAGGAAGTATTTCTTCACACAACGCATAGTTATATTGTGGAACTCCCTGTCCCAGGATGTGGTGATGGCTGCCAACTTGGAAGGCTTTAAGAATGGAGTGGACATGTTCATAGAGGAGATGGGTATTCATGGCTACTAGTCAAAATGAATACTAGTCATGATGCATACCTATTCTCTCCAGGATCAGAGGAGCATTAGGTGTTGTGGAACACAGGCAGGATGGTGCTGCTGCAGTCGTCTTGCTTGTGGGCTTCCTAGAAGCCCCTGGTTGGCCACTGTGTGAACAGACTTCTGGACTTGATGGACCTTGGTCTGATCCAGCAGGGCCTTTCTTATGTTCTTATGTCGTAGGCTACTTTGGGTCCCCACTGGGATGGAAGACGGGGCACAACTGAAGTAAATAAAATAACTTTCAGCATGCACTTGTAAAAACATGCTTTAAAACTCAGAAGGGCTGGAAACTTTCTCTTAAAAAAATTAAAGTTCTTCCCCCCCTTTTAACTGATGGTTAAAAGTGGTCCATATGTGCAGTGAAGTGAAAGGGCTGAGTACTGAGGCAGTAGATAGGACTGGACCACTTCCAGGTACAGGTGCAAGAGAGAACATTTTTAATGAGCGCCTTGCAAGTAGAAAACTAGTGTGTAGAGAGTGGGCAGGGCTCAACTTTTTCTCACTAATTCACTAGGAAGTTTATTTTTTCCTGGCAGGGATTTTGTATTTATTTATTGATTTTTACACAGAGGAACCTTATAAAGCAGCATCCTTCCCTCCACCCCCACAGTACAGTGGTACAATTCATTCTTCTTCAGGATTTTGCCACCTCTTTTCCTTAACGAATATACCTGTCATACAGGTAGGTTGAAATAGTAGAATTCTGGACTGTGCCACTTTTTCTGTGGGAGGGGCACACATTTGCATGGTGTCATATATTTGAATGTGCCCCAATTTTTAAAAATCCTTTCTTTTTTGTGCGTAGAAAGCCTGCATCTCAGGGAGATGGCTAGGCTACTTTCTCCCTGATGTATAAGTTTCCTACTGCAGGGAATTTTGTACACTTGAGAGCAATCAGAGGTGTGAAAGAACTCGTATTCCCAAAGTGTCCCAGTTGAGAATTGTGCTACATTAGTTCACATAATGAATAATATCCCGGAATTTGGCAAGTGCGCCATTCAACTTTTGGAGCACTTTGTATGTAGCTGCTGTCTTGTTCTCATGACTTCCCAGGAAAACGGAAGAGAATCGCTGCTCTAAGCAATGGCCGTTCCAGTCGTATTTGTTGTTTGATGTGCGAGATGGCCAGGAGCAACGGGAGAGTGAGTAAGTTCTTTCTTTGTCTGTTGACAGTCTAGGTTCATGTCAGTGGTTTATACTGGAGAGAGCCAGCGTGGTGGTGTGGTTAAGAGCTGTGGTTTGGAGCAGTGGACTCTGATCTGGAGAACTGGGTTTCATTCCCCACTCCTCCACATGAGTGGTGGAGGCTAATCTGGGGAACTGGATTTGTTTCCCCACTCCTTCACATGAAGCCAGCTGGGTGACCTTGGGCAAGTCACTCTCTCTCAGCCTCACCTACCTCACAGGGTGTCTGTTGTGGGGAGGGGAAGGGAAGGGGATTGTAAGCTGGTTTGATTCTTCCTTAAGTGGTAGAGAACGTCGGTGTATAAAAGCCAACTCCTTTCCTTTATTGGCATAAAAACACAATACAGAAGGGTACAAAAGGAATGGAAATATTAAAAAGTGCCCTTTATAGAATAGTTAAATGACAGTTACATCGAATAGCGCTGTTTGTTGATATTGCCATCTAATTAACTGTTTGGCGGGCTTTTAAAACAAACTTTAAAAACTGCCACCGTCTCCATTATTTGGGGCGAACGATTGTTCAATAAATAGGAAACGTTAAAAGAATCTGAGACATTCTGTCTATTAACCAACAGGGGGCTTAAAGGTTTGTTACAAGATTCTGTATAGAAGCTACAATAAGATAAGACATGAGCAGCCGTTTCAGTACAATTGTTGCCGCAAGGGCAAAGCCTGTCAGACAGAGGGATTTTCTGAAATCTGCCTTTGAGTAGCTAAAAACCAACTCCTACTTCTCCTCCTACTTCTCGTCCTCCTCCTCTCCCCACAGAACGTGCACATGCTCTGCTGTATTCAATCCGAGTGATTGCCTAGCCCCAAATTCTCTTTCCAGCAGTGACTAGCCGGTGCTTTTGGGAAGCAAAAGCTCTAGCAAGGCTTGTGAGCACCCCCGTCTTGTCTGTGTATGCAGGAGTGTGTGGCCAGATGTACCTGTTCCTTGCTTGCTGGCTTGATAAACAAAAGTTGAACCATAAGAGGAAGAGCTGGTGGACCACTGCAGCTGGCCAGTGATTTTGAGTAAAGGCCATTCCCATATTCAGCTGCAGGGCATCCAGGGGGGCTCCTGCACCCGTTGATGGTTCTTGGGGGTTAATCCCACGCACATAAAAACATCAGAAGAGCCCTGCTGGATCAGACCAGCGATCCATCTAGATCAGCTTCCCATCTCACACACAGCAGCCAGCCAGTTACTGTGGAGGTCCAGCAACAGGCCTTGCTCTGCTGCTGCCTCCCACCACTGGTATTCAGAGGTTTGCTGCCTCAGTGTGGAGGTTCCCTTTAGTCACCATGGCTAGTAGCCGCTGATACACCTGTCCTCCATCAAGCTGTCTAATCCTCTTTTGAAGCCATCTGCACTTGTTGCCTTCACTATATTCTCTGACAGCGAGTTCCACATTTTAATCATGCTGTGTAAAGAAGTATTTCCTTTTGTCCATCCTAAATCTATTGCCCATCAGCTTCATTGGATGCCCCCAGTTCTAGTATTTTGGGAGAGGGAGAAAAAGTTCTCTTTGTCAACTCTCTCTGCATTGTACATAATTTTATAAACCTCTACCATGTCCCCCCCCCCTTTGTTGTCTCTTTCCTAAACTGAAAAGTCCCAGACTCTTCAGCCTTTCCTCATAGGAAAGGTGCTCCACTCCCCCGCCCAAATGCATAACTGTTCTGACACTTCTCTCGAAGATGGAAGTTGTTATGACCACTTGAATACAGCCTCGGCAAGTTCATTGTGCACGCGAGGCCTGGTTCACACATGCAGAGGAACGAGGTGGTAGTGAAGAGGCAGAAATGTAAGATGGAAGGAGCTGTACCACTTCAGGCTGCAGGTGGAGGGGTTACCTTTTGGAATGCAGCTCTGTGTGAAGTACTCCCAGCAGACAGAGAACCCGCAGGACAAGCACAGGGAGAAGGTCAGCCCTTTCTCCTTACTGTTCTAGGTTGCTATATTTGCATGGTTTTTTAATGCCCAAAAAAGTCCAAAGCAGTCTGAAGGGGCAGACATCCATTCTTCAGCATTCTTCTGCCTGTGTGAAGCAGGCCCCAGCCCCACTTTTTACACCCTTCTTAAGGGCTGCTCCTTGAAAGGGCCACTGCTCTTAGCTGTCCTGTGGCCCTCTCCTAGGAGCACAGCCTCACTGCGTTCAGTTTTTGTGAAGAGTGAGAGTTGTGATTCTGTTGTACTTTTTGTATTTCTTGTAAGCAGCCCTGCCTGCTGCTTGGCAGGAAAGCAAGATTAGAATATATAGCCAAAGTTTTAGAATGATCTCAGAGCCAGCTGTCGTACTTTTGGGGGAGGGTTTTTGGCTGGATGTCACCATGCTCCTGGGGCCACAACTTTAACAAGCTGCAGAAGACACAGTTACACTTTTAGTCATGATGCATAGCTATTCTCTCTAGTATCAGAGGAGCATGCCCATTATATTAGGTGCTGTGGAACACAGGCAGGATAATGCTGCGGTCATCTTGTATGTGGACTTCCTAGAGGCACCTGGTTGGCCAATGTGTGAACACACTGCTGTACTTAGGGGGCTTTAGTCTGATCCAGCATGGCTTTTCCTATGTTCTTATGAGCACGCCTATTATATTAAGTGGTTTGGAACCCAGGCAGGACAATGCAGCTGCAGTCGTCTTGTTTGTGGGCTTCCTAGAAGCACCTGATTGACCACTGTGTGAACAGACTGCTGGACTTGATGGGCCTTGGTCTGATCCAGTGCAAAGGTTTAAGAAACCCTTTTCTGTACAGTTCCACATGTTCCAAGGGTTAAACTTGTTTTTCCTCCACAACCAGGCATTTTCTCCTCCCCACACCCCACCCTGAGTTTTGCTCCTCAAGCTCTTCCTACTCTGCTGCCAGGAAAGTTTTGCTTGCAAGATGTGAATATGAGATTCTTAAGTCATCCAGGCCAATTGAAAATGGAGAGAACTCTTTTCTGTCAGCATAGCTCCTACCACTTATAAGAACTTTGGCTCAAATTGAGTGAGAGAGAAGAAAAATGTTTTATTCTACGAGAAGAGTGGGGAGAAGACAAAATAAAAGAGACTAAGGAAAAAGGAAGGTCACAGTTGTGTACCGTCATCGCACTGCTGCAGGGAATTGTCTGCATGGCTTTTCTTATGTAATTTGTGCGAAACTCTGACTTGTTCTAACCTGCTTTGGCAACACATCTGCCCTAAGGCTGATGCAATCCGGGTTGGGAAAAATCGTGAATTGGTCTTAGGTTTGAGGAGATACCCGAGCAAGAATAAACAGAATCTTTCTTAACCAGTTCCTCCTTGGGTGCTGGGCAAATGAATATCCCAACAAATCCGTGAAGCAGGGAGCAGAACTGGAATGCAACTTCCTTCCCCCACCCCTTAATTCTTCTTTTTTTTCCCAGTTCCTTTGCAAATCTCCAGGAAGTCAAGCTGGTGATTGAATTAATGAAGTTGATTAAGCAAGAAAAGAAGCAACTTGACTTCCGCCACATTGGAATCATCACCCCGTACAACGCACAAAAAAGGAGAATCCTGAAAGAGCTGGATAAAACCTTTGGAGAAAACAGGTAAAAAGCCGGCAAGCCTGGAATAGGATGAGATCCAGTTAATTTGGCTCTTTTATATCTCCTTGGCACGGAAAGCGTCAAATTAGCAGCTGCAAACTCTCAGGCTGAACACTGACCTCTTAACACAGATTAGTTGCCTGTTAACCAGTCTTCTGTGCATGCAGTTAAGATGGTACAGGGGTATATTTTTTCCTTGCCCATTCGGGGGTGGGGGGAGTGCTTTGTTCAGCATTAAGTAATGCATGAGAGCCAGCATGGTGTAGTGGTTAAGAATAGTGGTTTGGAGTCTAATCTGGAGAACCAGGTTTGATTCCCCACTCCTCTATAAGAGCGGCCGACGCTAGTCTGGTGAACTGGGTTGGTTTTCCCCACTCCTATACATGAAGCCAGCTGGGTGACCTTGGGCCAGTCACAGCTGTCTTAGAGCTCTCTCAGCCCCATCTACCTCACAGGGTGTCTGTTGTGGGGAGGGGAAGGGAAGGTGATTGTAAGTCGGTTTGATTTTTCCTTAAGTGGTAGAGAAAGTCGCCACATAATAACCAACACTACTACTACTCCTTCTCCTCCTAATTGTGCACGCAGAAGCAAAAGGCGACAGTGATCTAAACAGACTGAGATTCAACTATGGTGCTCGAGTGTAAAAATCCAGATCCTGTTGCCTTGATCTTGGAATAGGTCCTCCCAAGGGATACTGCCTTCAGCTTCCTGGTGGTCTCCTGCTGTTTTGATGGACATCTGGCTTTTTCTTGTATTCCCTCATGCCTGCAATCCCTCTGCGGGACCCCTCCTTCTGTCTCTTTGTCTCTCCCACTTCAAACCATAGCTCAAAATCTGCTTTCAGGAGGCCCTTGCCCCCCCCCCAAACACACCAAACCAAAACTCTTGAAGGACTGTAACTTCCTCACTGTGGCCCCAACTCCCTTTCTCCTTCCTCTGTCTCCTTTGCAGTTGAGCTGTGCAGATTTTGAGTGCTCGGGTCAGGAGCTTGTCCTCTGCCGGCGGCACGCTCTTAAGTACTGTGGACGTGGAAGGCGCTGGCATTTTAAAAAGGCTTATTTGCTTTCACAACAACTATGTAAAATACATCAGACCTTTATTCCTATTTTGTAGCAAAAGGGCTGCAACTGGGAAATAGAAGCCCACCTGATGTCTGTCTGTCTCTCCCCCCAATTTCAAGGAGAGATTGGGGAAGGGTTATGGCTCAGAGGCAGAGAATCTGCTTGGTGTGTAGAAGGTCCCTGGTTCAACCCCCAGCATCTCCAGCTACAAGAAGAAAAACACATGAAGCTGCCTTATACTGAATCAGACCTTTGGTCCATCAAGGTCAGTATTGACTACTCAGACCGGCAGCGGCTCTCCTGGGTCTCTGGTAGGGGTCTTTCACATCTCCTACTTGCCTATTCCCTTTAACTGGAGATGCCGGGGATTGAACCTGGGACTTTTCTGCGTGCCAAGCAGATGCTCTACCACTGAGCCACAGCCCCTCCCGTTCCAAAGAAGAAGAGTTGGTTTTTATATGCCAACTTTCTCTACCACTTAAGGGAGACAAATTGGCTTACAATCACCCTGTGAGGTAGGTGGGAGAGAGAGAGAGCTCTAACAGAGCTGTAACTTGCCCAAAGTCACCCAGCTGGCTTCGTGTGGAGGAGTGGGGAAACAAATCCAGTTCACCAGGTTATCCTCCGCTGTTCATGTGGAGGAGTGGGGAATCAAACCCGGTTCTCCAGATCAGAATCCACTGCTCCAAACCACCGCTCTTAACCACTACACCACGCTGGATCAGGTAGTTAAGGGATGGGATAGACCCCGAGACCCTGGGCAACCTCTGCAGGTCAGAGTAGACAGTTCAGACCTTGGTAAACTGACAGTCTGATTCTGTAGAAGGCAGCTTAATGTCTCCCCCATGTGCACACTCCTGTCATCGGAGCCAAGAGTGGAATGCCACCATTCTCCCCAATCTCCCTGACGTTTCTGTGCTGTTTTGTGTTCCAAACAGAATTGCCTAGGAGCGTTGCTGGTTAACTTCTCAATAAGGGGTCCGCCTCCCTGGGGTGTTCTGTGCAAGAAAAAGGAAACAGGTGTAAAAGCCACCTTCTTCCTTTTCAGAGCCAGCGAAGTGGACACCGTGGATGGGTTCCAGGGCCGCGAGAAAGACTGCATCATCGTGACCTGCGTCCGAGCAAACAGCACCCAAGGCTCCATCGGGTAGGGCAAGCCAACCACCCGGAAGGGGCTTTGACCTGCCATTTCTGACAAGAACCAATGGGTTGAAATTAAATCAAAAGAGCTTTCGGCTAAACATTAGGAAGAATTTCCTGAGGGAGCAGATCCTCAGTGGAACAGGCTTCCTCGGGAGGTGGTGGGCTCTCCTTCTTTGGAGGTTTTTAAGTGGAGTCTAGATGGCCATCTGACAGCAGTGCTGATTCTGTGAACTTGGGCATTTCATGAGAGGGAGGGCAGGAAGGGTTGTGTCAGTGTTTGGCTGTCGCCCTTTCTGACATGCCCAGGGTACTGCCAATTGCCATTTCGGGTTCAGGAAGGAATTTCTGTCCAGACCAGTTCGGCCAAGGATCCTGAAGGTTTTTTGCCTTCCTCTGGGGGTAGTTGTGAATTTCCTGTTGTTCAGGGGGTTGGACTAGATGACCCCTGAGGTCCCTTCAAGCTCTATGTTTCTGTGGAAGTTAGAGGGAACCAGGTTTGTGGGGCAGCAATTGAGAGGTGGAGACCCAGTGTTTCCCCCAACCCCTTTCAGTCACCTGTTGTGGCGGAGGGAATCCCAAGACAACAGCATCTGTGAGGTCATTGGGAACTGGGTCTGCCCAGTCACTGTAATGAATTTCAGCTTGCTCACCTGATGGGCGGTGGAGTCTGGAGCGGCAGAGGGCCCTGTGTGTGTGTGTGGGGGTGTTGGTTGTACCTCCTTGGTGATCCCGCCTAGAAGTGAGCATGCCTAGCTGAGAGGCAGTCTGGCTGAAGGTGTGTTGAGCCGAGGAAGGAGAGACGCTAGAAGAGACCGGCCAACAAACAGAGATGCCTGGGACGAGATTATGGAAGCTGCCCAGGACAAGGTCCAGGTCAGGAAGCCTTTCTACCCAGCCTGTGCTACAGCAGCCCTCTGCAAGGGGCATCAGTCCCCAAGGCCCTCGGTTCCAACCTCGGCTTCTCCCAGAGCTTGTGAACAGTGAGGAGGGGACCCCTGCATGCTTCACACTTCTCACCTCTGCTCTGTTACCCAGACAGAAGTAGGGTAGGCAGGATTTAAATTGTGGAACTGCCACAGCTGTGGGTTAAATGATAATTGTGGAGCTCCCTGCCCCAAGATGGCTGCCAACATGGAAGGCTTTAAGAGGGGGGTGGACATGTTCATGGAGAATAGGGCTATCTATGGCCACTAGTCAAAATGAATACCAGTCATGATACAGACCTATTCTCTCCAGCATCAGAGGAGCATGCCTATTATATTAGGAGCTGTGGAACACAGGCAGGATAATGCTGCTGCAGTCGTCTTGTTTGTGGGCTTCTAGAGGCACCTGGTTGGCCACTGTGTGAACAGACTGCTGGACTAGATGGGCCTTGGTCTGATCCAGCGTGGATTTTCTTACATGCTTAGGGCTTTAAAAAAAGGAGTGTTTCCTGGGTTTGGGTTCTTTTTAAGAAGGGGGAAAGGTCACAGTGGCACTTCTGGTACTTCTCTGTTTTGCACGTCACCTTTGAAATGAATAAAACATTCAGACGCAGTTCTGAAATATTAAAGAGAGTTTTCGCATGAATTACAACAAATATTATTAATCCGCTAAGGGGGTTGTGCCAGAAAGGCATCCCAAGGTCTCAGCACATGAAATGCTGATTTCTCTCAAACAACCATTTAACCTGCGTAAAATATCTAGGTTGGATGAATAAATGTTTAAAGCAATACAGAGCAGAGGGACCTTGCATTTCCTGGAACCAGCGGGGCAGAGCTCCATATCTGCTCTTGGAGGCTGGCCGGCAGCCTCTGGGGGCCACTAGATATAGTCCCTGCTTCTCCCTGTAGTACTGTGTGAAAGAGCTGGGGGGCAGAGGTGCTTTCTTCAAGGGAGAGGGGCATCACAGGATACTTTAGAGCAGCATCGCTTAATTGCATGGTTGGGCAGCCTTGGCCAGAATGATGGGGGGTTGGGGGAAGGTAATATTACCTGATCTGGATTTCGGTGTGGGGGAATGCTGGCACCCCAGCCCGCCTGCACTTGTGCAAACGACAAGCAGAACTAGGAGTCAGAAGAGAACCAGTTGAGGGGGTTGGTGACCGGCAGGGAAGAAACCCAACAGACCTGGTAGCCAGGCGAAGCAAAACTGAACGGTGTCGGGTTTAATTGAAACCACGTAGGTGGCTGTCAGCTCAGCCCTTAGTGACTTTTTTTATCTTTCTAGGTTTTTAAAAAGCCTCCAGCGCCTGAACGTCACAATTACGCGAGCCAAGTACAGCCTCTTCATCCTTGGACAACTGAAAACGCTTGTGGTAAGTGGAGGGCCCTAAGAGCCAAGGTCCATTGAGTCCAGCACAAGACAGCTCCAGGAAGCCCACTGCGCTCTCAGGCCCAGCATTGCTAAAAACGGAACCTGGAGCGGCTGGGGCTAGGAGGCCATCAGGCTCAGAAGTGTCTGGAGCTCCGTGGAAGAGCAGCAAGGCAGGTGTGTGATAAGTGTCCCCACTTGGAGGGATCAGTTCCTCTGATTCTGGTTGTCAGGAGCGGTCCAATCAGGCCCTGCCTGGGAGTGCCCAGTGGATCCTGGCTGCTCTCTGTTGGAACCAGCAGGCTGCTCTTGAAGCTTGGGAAAGGTCAGTACAGAGTCCTGTGTGCAGTGCCAGAGGCCTCACTTCAAAAAGGATGTGGACAGAATGGAGCGGGTGCAGAGGAGAGCGACGAGGATGATCAGGGGCCTGGAGACCAAGCCCTATGAAGAAAGGCTGAGGGAGCTGGGAACGTTCAGTATGGAGAAGAGGAGGTTGAGGGGGGACGTGATTGCTCTCTTTAAGTATTGGGAGGGCTGTCACTTAGAGGAGGGCAGGGAGCTGTTCCTTCTGGCAGCAGAGGGTAGGACTTGCAATAATAAGTTTAAATTGTGGGCGGAGAGGTACTGGCTGGATTTTAGGGGGGGAAATTTTTTCGTAAGAGTTATTCAACAGTGGAATTAGCTACCTAGGGAGGTGGTGAGCTCCCTCTCACTGGCAGTCTTTAAGCAGAGGCTGGACAAGCACTTGTCAGGGATGCTCTAGGCCTGTGTTGGCGAACCTATGGCACGTGTGCCCACTTCGGCACTCGTAGCCCTCTCTGCCGGCACGCACGGGTAAGTGGCTCGCCCGCCCCCTCCCGAGCCTCCTGTCCTGCACTTCAAAAGGCCTCCCGGATCGTCTGGGCCCCTCCCTCTCTCAGCTGAGCTGCGGCCGGCTCAGCTGTTCCTCCAACCCACTGGCCTTTCCGGCTCTGCCCCGCCCATCTCTACCTCGGGTTACCCGCGTGCCTCGTGGTTCCTGCCTCGTGGTTCCTGCACTGCATGTGGCTGGCCAGGGACGAAGGTGTTGAACTTGGACTGCTGGTGACGGGAGGCCGCCTGGGGCTGCCGGCAGGAAGGTTGAGTGCCGCACCGGGAGAGGGGCTACTGCTCTCTGGCCCCCTCGATCCCCCCTTGCTTCTTCCCTTCCTTTGCATCAGGGGGCCCGCCTTCTCTGGAGAGAGGAGCCTTCCAGCCTGTCTGCTTCCCCCCCTCCCCGGGGGTTCCCTCCATTGCAGGGTTTCTCTGGGGCTTCTTCTTGGACATTTATACATGGGGGGGGTTCCCCCTTGGAAGAAGAAGCTCCTTGTTTCTTTCTGGGCGAAAACGCACGGGAGGTTTTGCCTTGGATTTGCCGCTCTCTAGGTGCACATTTTGCCCCATCTGAATTCTCAAAACTGCACGGGGGCTTATTGTTGAGTTCTGAGAATTTGGCTGGAGCAAATGTGCATCTAGAAAGCGGCAAATCCCAAGGCAAAACCTCCCATAAATGGCCTTTCCTTTTCTTCTCGCCCTCTCTCTTGCTCCCTCTCCACCCCCCTTCCTGGCTCTAACCAAGCTGCTGGCAATTTTGCATTGTTCCCCCACATCCCTTCTTTGCAACACCCCTCCCCACCTTCCGACTGGGATAGAGGGGCTCGGGGTCTCCGCTCCTGCTTGTATCTGAGGAAGGCACCTCTGGCTCTCCAAAGAGAGAGGCTCTTTCTTGCCCAGGAAGTTTTGCCTTGGATATGCCGCTCTCTAGGTGCACATTTCCCCCGTCTGAATTCTCAAAACTACATGGAAGCTTATTGTTGAGTTTTGAGAATTCGGATGGGGAAATGTGCATCTAGAGAGCGGCAAATCCAAGCCAAAACCTCCCATGCATAAATGGCTAGATCTCTCCCACCCCCACCCCTCGCAAATCTTTTTGGTCTCTAAGGTGCTGCAGGACTTGAACCAAACTATGCATGACTCCAAATGTGCGGGAATGCCTAAACTAAAACCTCAGTATTTAGGTTAAATTGCCGCATTGGCACTCGGCGATAAATAAGTGGTTTTTGGGTTGCAGTTTGGGCACTCAGTCTCTAAAAGGTTCGCCATCACTGCTCTAGGCTGATCCTGCATTAAGCAGGGGGTTGGGCTAGATGGCCTGTATGGCCCCTTCCAACTCTGCAATTCTGTAAGGCTTGCATCTGAACCATGCTAAGGCAGCTTTGATCTGTCAGTGGATATGTTATTCAGTTCCCGATTAAAAGGAAATATTTGTCTGTTTCTGTAGTAACATTAGAGGTATCAGTTGGCAGTTCTGACAGTCATAAGCATCAAGTATTGAAATTACAGCTGAACATCAAGAAGACAAAATTCATTACTACTGAGGAATTACAGTTCTTTAAGGTTGACGATGAACAAATCAAAATTGTTTTAGATTTTCTATTCCCTGGTTCAATCATCAACCAAATGGGAAACTGCAACCAAGAAATCAAAAAGAGGTTGAGACTGGGAAGGGCAACCATGAAGGAGTTAGAAAAGATCCTTCAGTCTAAGGATGTGTTACTGGCAACCAAGATCAAGCTAATTCATGCTATAGGATTCCCCTTTCCTATGTCTGGGTGTGAAAGTTGGGCGATGAAGAAAGCTGATTCATTTGAAATGTGGTTTTGGAGGAAAGTTTTACAGATACTGTGGGCTGCCAAAAAGACACGTGGGTTGTAGATCAAATCAAGCCTGAACTCTCCCTAGAAGCTAAAATGGCTAAACTAAGGGTATGATATTCTGGTCAGATTATGGGAAGACCCAACATGCGATGGATTGCCTCAGTAAAGGAAGCTGCAGCCTTCAGTGTGCAAGAGCTGAGTGAGGCTGTTAACGATAGGACATGGATGAGGCTGTTAATTTAGAGGGTCTCCATAAGTTGGGAGTGACGTGACAGCAGATAACACACACATGCACACTGAAAATCGCAGCCGCATAGTCCAGGCTGTAACGCATGCCCCGAGACTGTCGGGTGTGTCTTATAAGGCTTGGGCATAGCCCTTGGGTGTGAGCCCTTTGGCACCAGCTGACAGGCAAGGGCTTATCCAGTCACTCACTGCTTGTCTTCAGGTGAGCGGGCTGCATAGTCAAACTGCAGCGCATGCCCTGAGACTGTCAGGTGTGTCATATAAGGCTTGGGCATAGCCCTTGGGTGTGAGCCCTTTGGCACCAGCTGACAGGCAAGAGCCACAGCCCTTTCGGTGTTTAGCCAGTCGCTCACTGCTTGTCTTCAGGTGAGCAGGCTGAGGAGTCCTGCAGCTACATCCAGTGCAGCTCCTTCTTTAATTGCTTGTCTAGTGGTTGATTTATATGGTATTATAAGCCGCTTTGGGTGCCTCCAGGAAGAAAAGCAGGGTATAAATAAAATAAAGCTATGGCAAGTGATTAGTCCCAGAGGAAACTGCTCCAGGTAGGTCAGAGCAGTTGCAAATCTAAGCAGAGCTCTGCTGGATCAGACGGAGTCTTCTAGGTCCACAGAACTCTCGCCCTGGTGTTTGTCCCCAAGATCTGTTATTTGCAAGGACACTGAGAAGACGTCTGACTCCATACAGACATACTCTCTCCTTAAAAAGCAAACTCATTCTAGGCCTCAGTGTAATGAATGGACATGAAGACGTGAGCAGATCCCATCTGCCAAGTACTTTTTTCTTGGGAAATCCTATATCGAGTGGTCATCATAGACTCCACCCAACACCCTCTCTTTTTGGGCAATCCCTGGTTCCACACTGGCTCATCATAATCAAAACAGATTATTCCAACAGAGCGGTTCCTCAGTGGAACAGGCTTCCTCTGGAGGTGGTGAGCTCTTATTCCCTGGAGGTTTATAAGCAGAGGCTAGATGGCCATCTGTCAGCAAAGCTGATTCTATGACCTTAGGCAGATCATGAGAGGGAGGGCATCTTGGCCATCTTCTTGGCATGGAGTAGGGTTCACTGGGGGTGTGCGGGGGGAGGTAGTTGTGAATTTCCTGTATTGTGCAGGGGGTTGGACTAGATGATCCCGCGGTCCCTTCCAGCTGTAGGATTCATCTAAACGTGAAGGCAGCTAATCTGTGCATTCTACCACAGGCTGCCTCCAGATAGACAAGAGGAGCAGGGCATCACATGGAGAAGGAGGGGGCCACCCCCTTACCAAAGCCACCTCCCTGCTGGTGCAGAAAGCATGGGAAGGAAGGGACAGGTCAGATTGAGCTGCTGTTGTGTGCTTAGATCCTCCGCGTCTCCTGCATTTGGGGGTTTTCCCAGCAATGAACCGCAGCTGCATTTCCACTAGAGGGCCCCCTGCCCGTACTGGAGACGGGTCTAGCGATTATGTAGCTGAGGCCATCAGCACTGATTCCGTGCGTGTCACTGATAGCCCCGCACAGTGTAGAGCTGTGATGGACTGCTGTGCATTAATAAAATGGGACTCACGTTAATTCTTTGGCGATTCTGCAGCTCCGCTGAACTTGGTTTTCCTGCAAAGGGGCGCATGGAAAGATCCTGTGTTCCATACCAGCGGCTGTAATAATCCGGAAAAGGTTTGGGGTTCTTAATTCCCCCACCCCACCCCCAATACAAGCTTGTGGCACCCCTAACGTTCTCTGGATTAAGCCCACTGCTGGCATTCCACAACAATGAAACCTGGCGAGCAAAACTGGTGCTGGGCACAAGAGGGTCTCATCCGAGATGTCAGAGTAAATTGTAAAATTTGTACAACTGTTTGAAAATCATAGGCCCCTGCTTCAGTCGAGACTTTTTTTGTTTCTTTTCCTCCCTCTCTCTCTTTGTAGGAGAACAAAGACTGGAATGAGTTGATTCAAGATGCTCAAAGACGGGGCACGATCGTCAAGACCAGCCACGACACCTATAAAAAAAATGCCATGAAAATCCTGAAGCTCAAGCTGGCACCCCAGAGGTCACGCTCCTTGCCCGGCGTTGCCACGCCCGAGAGGACTCCACCAGTGCCAGCAGGCACAGTCACCAGCGAGCAGAAAGGAGCTTCTTGCCAAAAAGACGGCCATTCCCGGCAGCTCTCAGCCAGTGTCGGCACTTTGGCAGAAGTAAGCCCTCTGTTCCCATGCCTCTCTGGCTCTCACGCCGCCCCCAAGAAGCCATCCCTTCCTCACCCCATGAAATCTGCCCAAGAGAGGCCACAAGACCCACGACTGGCTCGGAGGGCCCCAGCAGAGCGGGCCCCCACGGACAACGGGCACTCTGCCCCAGGTGGCTCAGGAGTGGCATTGCCGCCATCCCTCGACACTGCTTCGGGGCAAAGACATTGTAGCAATAGCATGCAGGCAGCAGCCTCTAAGACAGAAACGTCTGGGAAACCTGTCACTGCCAAAGAGGCAAAAGGACTGGGCACGGGGGACCAGCGTCACCAGTCGGAGTGGAAGAAGGGCCGGGACTCCCTCTCCAGGAGCAGAAAGGCTTCCGAAGAGGCCCTGGAGAGCTCAAGTCCAGTGGCTGCCAAGAGGCGGAAGACCACCTACTAGCCGCGTGACCCCTCCTCTGCAAGATCCCTTGTAATTATGCAGCCGGGGGAGATACTGTCCCCCACTTCTTCCACAATCGCCGCTCCTATCTGTAAGATAAGACCTTTGGCTAATTTTTATGCAGGGAAGATAGGTAGATGCTCCTGATGGGAAAGGTAGCCATACGTTTGAAATCCCGCACTGTAAATGTTTGAAGCAATGTATATTTGTATAGCAGACAGAAATGATTTGGGGGCTGGGATGAGCAGGGTGGTGGCAACAGCTGAAGCTCTTGCCTGCTTGGACCCCTTTGTGACCTTTGGAGCACCTGCGCAAGTGTGGGCCCTGGCTCTAGCTTTGGCTGCCATCTCGCCTGCTTTTCAGCCCTGAGAACTCACCTCTTTGAGTGTGGGGCATGTTTCTTTGCCCACCTTTTGATGCTTTTTGATATTGAAGACATAGGCTTCCCAGAAGACGTAACGGTATCTTTAAATTTAAAAAAGGACCAACACAAGCATGTGCTCAGTAGGTTTTGCAACAGGGAACTTTCAGCAAGTGCCTCTCTTTTTTCGTTGTTGTTGAAGTCCAAATAATTGGTGGGTACCTTGTGGAAAACTCCAAACGGCAATGAATGTTGAGCAGAAAAGGGCATTCTGCTGGCTGGCTACACTTTACAGCTCTCTTTTGTTGTGTTAGGGGGCGTACATATCTGCAGATTACCAAAGGCAGGCCTTAGCGCTGACCGTGGCTGTGTCATTTCTCGCTGTTGCAAACATCAGGGTGCTCAACCCAGATCCCTACCCAACCCACGATGAGGGGACCGAAGCGCCACCCCTGGGCGCCTCTTGCTCCACGTCCGACACCACTCTCTGCCCCTCGCTGGGCTGTAAGGGCCAGCCTCCGGTTGCCTAGTCCCCCCCACCCCTCCAAGACCCGGTTTTCACTTTGGCGTGACATCTGATAACTGGACCGGATTTTAAAAGACTAGTTCCAAATAAATACCGGCTTCCTCTTCGCAGACTACATGGAGACAAAAAGGCCATGTCATTAGCAATGTTGGAGAGCTGTTACATTTGCTGTGTAGTAACCTCTGTGTAAATAAACTGCAATCGCATTTTTTTAAGAGACCCAAGCAACCAAAATACATGAATACAACAGAAGCCCTCCCCCTTTTCACTTGTGTTGCTGTGTCTTGATTATTGTTGGAGGATGGGGGCGGGGGAGTGTCCCATGCATGGCATCTCGATGTGCTCCTTAGAGAAGACTTCTGGGTCAGGTAGCTGGGCATTGAACTCTCATTTGCTCTTGCACCGTGAGTCAATTCAAGGCCCACAGTGCTTGAAGACTGGTCTTTGTTGGACGTAGCCTGTCTGTGCCTCATAGATGTGTGTAGAGGGCGCTTTCATACCAGGGTGGCTTATTCAGCTGTGAAACTCTTTAAATGTATTTGTAGCAGTGGAGGCCTGAAGGAATAGCACAGCAGTGGTTTTAAATGTTGCCTAAACATGCTGGTCGGTTCAGACGTGTTCAGATAGCCGGTTCAAGGTTGACTCAGCCTTTCATCCTTCCGAGGTCGGTAAAATGAGCACCCAGCTTGCTGCTGGGGGTAAAGTGTAGATTACTAGGGAAGGCAATGGCAAACCACCCCTTAAAACAGTCTGCCTAGTAAATATCGGAATGACATCACCCCATGGGTCAGGAATGACCCGGTGCTTGCACAGGGGACTACCTTTAACATGCTGGTCACCCTTATGCTGTAATGAAGAAGTCTTGGTTTATTTTTTAATGGATCTATTGGGATCATCTTGCTCCAGGGCACTGGCCCCTCTTAGGCCTGATTGAAATGTGATGCTGGCAGGACAGATGAACAGATCTGAGTGACTTTGCACATGCCTCGAAAATAAGATACAGAGAGAGTGATGGGTGTCATGTTGGCATACCAGTGCAACACCGGCCTGATCTTTGGCAAGCAAGCACACATTGCCTGAGCAGCAGCCCCGTTTAAAGGCCGCCCTGGGCATGCGCAAGCTCACGTGGCTCCATTGTTCTGCCCAACCACACCAGTGTCATGTTTGCATGAGACCTGAGCATAAGTTGTCCAGGAGTCTTTGGCTTTCCTGAGTGGAGACATGGGACAGCTGGAGAGCTAATGTGGGCCCTGGAATGTTACACTGGTCAGTTTCACAAAGTGTGCAGAATCTTGCTTTCATTTCATGGAACGTTTGAAAAACATTACAGAGGGAACAGTCCTAGTAAGAGAGCCGAATGCTGGTAATCCTGGGTGTTGGGGGTGGGGGAGCAGAGATGCTGTGGAACATTTTCCTGCCCCCGGATCCTGGGGGTAAAGTTCCCCAGTTGGCGATGTTAATGCTCTGTGTTTTTGCAAGAACTGTCACTTGGAGGGGGAAGAGAAGTTGTGTGAAGTAGGCCTTCAAGTTTGCTGGAGTGTACTTTTCAGCTGTCCCTTGTTTAGAAGTGTTAATTCTCTTTTCCTGAGCTGTGGCTTTTATACTCTGAAGGTTATAGGCAAGGGATATAAATGCCCAGTGCTATACTCTTCCGTTTTTGCAGCTCCTCAACAGCTTTGAAAATGCATTCACTTTTCGCCTGGGTTTAACACAATTTAGAGAGTCCCTGACCTTGAACCAGAGCTGCAAGACCCTGAATCTACCAGTCATGCTGTGCTGTTTCTACCCTGGACCATTGAGTACCAAGTGTTCTGACTGGCATGGATGCTTCAAGGTCAGGCAGAGGTATTTTCTAGCCTGGATACCCAAGATCCTTCAACTAGAAATCTCAGTTACTGGGCTTTCTACAGTGTATTGTCGAAGGCTTTCACGGTCAGAGTTCATTGGTTCTTGTAGGTTATCCGGGCTGTGTAACCGTGGTCTTGGAATTTTCTTTCCTGACGTTTCGCCAGCAACTGTGGCAGGCATCTTCAGAGTAGTAACACTGAAGGACAGTGTCCTTCAGTGTTACTACTCTGAAGATGCCTGCCACAGTTGCTGGCGAAACGTCAGGAAAGAAAATTCCAAGACCACGGTTACACAGCCCGGATAACCTACAAGAACCAATTTCTACAGTGTGTTTAGTGGTTAAGAGAGGCGACCTCTAGTCTGGAGAACCGGATTCGATTCCCAACTCCTCCTCCACATGAAGCCTGCTGGGTGACCTTGGGCCAGTCTCAGTTCTCTCAGAACTCTCTCAGCCCATGTGGAGGCAGGCGATGGCAAACCACCTCCCAACATCTCTTGCCTTGAAAACCCTACGGGGTCACCATAAGTTGGCTGCAACGTGATGGAATATGCACACACAACGCCATAGTTCAGAGGTACATTCTGAGATAATGTTGGCCTCCAGAGGAGAGTTTTGGAGTGATATTTGTGTATGCATATGTGTAAAATCTGTATGACGGTTGCAAGATCCATCCGGAATCTGCCATTCTTGTACCTCTTGAGCGAATGTTTCTGTGGAGGGAGAATTAATGGTAGAGTGGTCTTTCGATCTGTATGGAATGCTGCTCTCCCCCCCCCCTTCCCCGCATGCTGTCCTACAGGGAGACCCATATTTGTGCATGCCATTGCATGTTTGTTCATAATCCAAAAGTGATTGTACAAATTGTGCTGTCATCCCTACATGACAAAGCTTGTCCTGGAATAAAGTGTTGTAAGTAGGTATGTGCCCGCTTGGTTAGAAAGAGCGCGTGCTCGCTTTGCATATTATGGACTACACTGTGGGTTCTGTTAGCCTCTTGCCTTGAAAACCCTACTAGGCTGCCACAAATCAGCTCTGACTTGACGGCACTTTAACACGCACACACACACACACTTTATACTGAGTCAGACCCTTGCAGGTCCATCAAGGTCAGTCTTGTCCACTCAGACTGGCAGCTGCTCTCCAGGGTCTCAGGTAGAGGCCTTTCACATCACCTACTGCCTGATCTTTTTTAAAAGCAGAGTTGCCAGGGATTGAACCTGGGACATTCTGCACATCAAGCAGATACTGGGCCATGGCCCCACCCGTACAGGCAGGGAACTCTTGCCTATGAGGATTTTTCTCTGGTGTCTTGTTAGTAAGTGTACAGCTATTCTTCCCTGGGCCTAAGCACTGGAGTAGCAACAGCAGAGGCTTGCCAGGTTAGGTGTCAGCCTCCAGCTCTGTCTCAGTTTCCTGCGTGTAGCACGGGGAGAATACTACTGGCCTACTCTGCAGGGCTGTTGCAAGGATCACTGCCTTAATGTAGGCAAAGCCCTTTGAGCACTGCAAGCATAAGAACATAAGAAAGGCCATGCTGCAACAGACCAAGGTCCAGCAGTCTGTTCACACAGTGGCCAACCAGGTGCCTCTAGGAAGCCCACAAACCAGACGACTGCAGCAGCATTGTCCTGCCTGTATTCCAAAGCACCTAATATAATAGGCATGCTAATCTGATCCTTGAGAGAATAGGTATGCATCGTGACTACTAATGGATTTTACTAGTAGCCATGAATAGCCCTCTCCTCCATGAACATGTCCACTCCCCTCTTAAAGCCTTTCAAGTTGGCAGTCATCACCACATCCTGGGGCAAGGAGTTCTACCATTTAACTATGTGTTGTGTGAAGCAATATTAAAATGTTCAGGACTATTCTTCTTCCTCTATTTTAACCACTGAAAAGTACTGGAACCTCACATCGTTCCCCCTGCTGAATAAGTTCGTTATCTGTGCCTCTGCGGGGCCACCAGTATAAAAACAAGAAAGCGGGAAAGATAATTTTTTCCTGGAAGAACCTCTACCAGTAAATTAATGGAGGATGCAAAGGTGGGGGGGGGGGACAAACGGAGGAACAGCAGCAATTAATAATTTGCTTTACTGTAGTAGGATTATTACACCATAGTGCTTATGGCAAAATGTCTCTCTAGAGGCTGTGATTTTTAATCTTTTTTTTTCTTTAGAACATTTATAATCCAAACAAAAATAATTCTCTACAAAAAAAGTGTCTGAACCGTAAACTATACGGCAAAGCCTGGGTAACACGTTACATGTCGGCGCGATACAAAGCCTCCTTTCCTCCGGTCCCAAGGGCAAGAAACGGAAAACGGAACTCTTGCAACCAAAGGATAAAAAGTATAAAACTTAACAAATTCAGCAACGGGATTTGTAGGCAACAACATAGTCGACGTCTGGGCTGTGGCTGGAGTGGGCCGGAGCGGCCAGGTGGGAAAGAGTTTTGCGAGATCCCCTGGCTTCCTCAGCTGCCAGATTCTCTTAGGGGTGCTAACAGACTGACGGAGGAAAGGAAAAGAGGGGACGGGGGAATTGCAGAGACCCCTAAGCACCCGGTCTGTTGTGGCGTGTGTGTTGTTGTTGTTTTTGGCAGACTTCCTCACACCCTGTGCAAAAGTGGAGAGACGGAACGGCCACCCACTTGAAAGAAACAGGAAGCAGCACGAGTTCTCTGCATCCCCAACGTGGGGTCGGTTGCTCCGTCCCCGACGGTCTGTTGAGCGTGGTCCTTGCAGCGCAGAAGTCTCATCCCAATGGGGTCCTCAGCAACTTGGGCTGAAGAAGACTCGGCCACTTGTTTCCATTTTGCTGTTTTCTGTGAGCTGGGAGAAGGGGCGGGGGGGCAGAGCCAGCAGCAACAGGGGGGCCCTCCAGCGTGTTCCCCCTCTCCTGTCCCTCTGGGGGGGCACTTCATTCCTCTCAGGCTCTCCTGCTGGTGGGTTTCAAAGGTCCCCCCAGTGTCGCAGCTGCAGGGCCAGAGAGCTGAGGAGGAAGGCAGCCGGGCTGAGGAGGGCGCTGGAGGCCCCATCGCAGTCCTTGTGCTCCCCTTCGCATTTGGGTTGCTCGCAGAGGACCCCTTTGAAGCCCGGCGGGCAGAGGCAGCGCTGGTTCTCGTAGCAGGTGCCCCCGTTCTGGCACAGCAGGAGTTCGTCGTCGCACACGTTCGCTGGGGAAGGGGAAAAGAGGAAAGCGGTTGGTGCCGGTACGCCAGGCTGAGTTCCCTCCGCTGAGAGCCAGCGTGGTGTCGTGGCTAAGAGCAGTGGTTTGGAGCGGTGGACTCTGATCTGGAGAACCGGGTTTGATCCTCCACATGAGCAGCGGAGGCTAATCTGGTGAACTGGGTTGGTTTACCCGCTCCTATACATGAAGCCAGCTGGGTGACCTTGGACTAGTCACAGCACTCTCAGAGGTCTCTCAGCCCCACCTACCTCACAGGGTGTCTGTTATGGGGAAGGGAAGGTGATTGTAAGCCGGTTTGAGTCTCCCTTAAGTGGTAGAGAAAGTCAGCATATAAAAGCCAACTCTTCTTTAGAGCCCCACCACTGGTGGCACACGGTGTCCTCATAGTGGAGGTGGGGGGGGCAGCCTATGCCAAGGGCAAGAAGAAAAACAGTTTTCAATGTGTTATTCACTGGGGGGGAGCTGGAGACAGGGTCTGTTGCACTAAAATACTTGCAACGAGGGCATGTGTTACTTGCATGTGGTTCTGAAACTCTTCAGCCCCCTATTCTATTTTTTCCGTTGGCTGGTGGATTTTTACCCTGCCCTTCCCAACCGAAGTCAGGCTCAGGGAGGCTAACAAAAGATAAAACAATATGCAATTAAAATAAATACGCTGTTCAAATATGTAGAGTAAAACATTTGAAAAGCATCATTAAGATTAAATTTCAGGTGGCACCCCTATAATAGTAATCGCAGGGAGAATTGAGGGAGGGGGAAGAAAAAGGGGATGGGGAGGAGGGGATGAGGAGGAGAGCAAGGGAGGGGAAAGGGCAGGGAAGCCAGCTAGCATGGAAAGCTGTCGCTGTCCGCAACCATTGGCCTGGCGGCACATCTCGCTCTTGCAGGGCCTGGGTCTCATTTGATAGAATTCCACCAGAGCTGAAAAGGCTCTGGCCAAGCACAACTGGATACTTTTTGGGGGCCCGGGACCACCGGTCAGTTGTTACCAGCTGAGCATAATGCTCTTTGGGGGGGGGGTTATGGGAAGAGGTCATCCTACAGATACCATTTTACACTACTGCTTTCCCCGACTCTCTCTCTGAAACGCGGCGCCAACAGCCTGGCCCAGCCACTTTTGGCCTCCATCCCGTGGCCAGGCTCTCGATTGTCGTTAAGCTCCCAGATTGACCGTCCTGCTCTGACCTCTTGGCTCAAGCAGGTGCTGATTTTTACTCGGGCTGGAGGGAGTTGGGTGACCCTGGAGGATTGCTGTGCGGGCTGGCCCAGTGGGTGGCCTTAGCAGAAGGCAGCTTCATATGAAACATCTTTAGGAAGACCCCACACACACACTGTCCTTGATGAAGTCACAGTTTCCACAAACCGTTTTTCCCCTGGGTTGAAATGGAAAGCAGCCAGTCACAGCTGACTTAAGGTGACCCCTCATGGGGTTTCCAAGGCAAGAGACGTTCAGAAGTGGTTTGCCATTGCCTGCCTCTGTGTAGCAACCCTGGACTTCCTGGGTGGTTCCCCATCCAAGTACTGACCATGGCTGACCCTGCTTAGATTCAGAGTTCTGATGAGACCAAGACAATTAGCCTCCTCTTGGCATGCCAAGCTCCTCTTGCCTGGCAGGTGTCCTAAGAACATAAGGAAAGCCCTGCTGGATCAGGCCAAGGTCAATCAAGTCCAGCAGTCTGTTCACACAGTGGCCAACCAGGTGCCTCTAGGAAGCCCTGTCCTAGCCTTGGCCCGATCACGCTGGGAGGGGACTAGACCCTTTTTAGACAATGGTGGTGCTGATGAGCTTGAGATGCTTCTAGCTAGAGACCCCTTCAACAGCACAATGCCACTGGCCATATTAGGGGCATGGACGGGGTGGAAACTGACTGCTTCATGCAACCTCCCTGTTCCCATAGTCACAAAGCAGCTGCAGCAACCAGCGTGGTGACTTAATTGCCATAGGGCTGGTTCAACTCCTCTCCGATGTCCCAGCTCACTGGTTGGACAATTCTGCTTTATGGAGACCCCCCATAAGCACACAGGGTAGAGGGTAGGTCGGCAATCCTGGCCCGGCATTTCAGCTTTGCTGTCCTATTGCCCAGCTACGAGACACTATGGTCCCAATTCCTGCAATGCAGGATAGGCAGACAGTTGAGAGCCACAGAGGATGCCAGTATGGTAGCCTTAAGAAGAAGAGTTGGTTTTTATATGATGACTTTCTCTACCACTGAAGAAAGAATCAAACTGGCTTACAATCTCCTTCACTTCCCCTCCCCACAACAGACACCCTGTAAGGTAGGTGAGGCTGAAAGAGCTTTGACTAGCCCAAGGTCACCCAGCTGGCTTCATGTGGAGGAGTGGGGAAACCAACCCTGTTCACCAGATTAGCCTCCGCCGCTCATGTGGAGGAGTGGGGAATCAAACCTGGTTCTCCAGATCAGAATCCACTGCTCTTAACCACTATGCCACGCTGGCTCTCAATGGCTCTAAGCTCATGGCTGCCATTTGCAACCCATGAACCATCTGACTTTTGCTGCTTTGCCTGGGCGGTCGCCAGACAGACAGTGTAGTGGTTAGAAGGGTGAGCAGCCCAGGAAGAGAGGCATGCCAGCCTCCTGTTGCCGTCTAACCAACCCGGGTTTGCTGTGAAAGAGGAATTGAGCATGCCCTCGCCAGCCTCTGCCGGTGCTGCTTCTGCTCCTTCCCCCAAGGAAGCCGGCCTTCCTCCCCTCTCTGCCACACGCGCCAAGGGGCGGGCAGTACTTACGGTAGCAGCCCTGTCTCCAGTAGTAGCTGGGCAGGCAGTCGTCGCACTTGGGCCCCGTGACGCCTTCCTTGCAGTCGCAGTAGCCGGTGTCGTTGCATCGGTTGGCCACCGATCCGATCCGGTTGCAGCTGCAGTCTGCCCAAACACATAGCTGGTGAGTCACAGCTGAGACTGATGAAGGGTTGGCGCTCTCAAGGTAGGGCCTGGAATTTGCCCAGAATTTCAACTGATCACCAACCTAGAGAGATCAACTCCCCTGGAGGACACGGCTGCTTTGGCGGGGAGAGGGGACTCTAAGGCACTGCTTCCCTCCTTAGCTCCTTCCCCAAACTTCACCCTCCTGGCACCCCCCCCCAAATCTCCAGGACTTTCCCAAGCCAGAGTTGGCAACCCTGGAGGCCTAGATGGGTGTGTCCGCTGCACTCTTGGTCGTCCCTTTTCCAACGTGGTGGGATGTTTTCAACGGCTCCCAGGAAGCTACAGAGGAGACATGAATGCCTTTCCGAGCCCTTCTTGGGAACATCTTCACTAACTCCGCAGTTTCCAACTGCATTCCAAAGACCCGGCAGATCCCCTGGAAGTTTCTTGGGGGTTCCTCAAGAAGAGGGCAGGTAACACTGGGACAGTTATCCTGAAAGAACAGCCGTCTTGCCACCAGCTATCTTGCAGTGGACAACTTGGCAAGGGGGAGTCTTAGGCATGTTCTAGAGACGGCTGGCAGTTCATAGAGCGGGTCCAGTTCTCGCTCTCCCCCCACCCATGAATTCACAACTGGAACCAGATGAGGCTTCTTTTTCCTTTCAGTGTATCAAAGTTAGAAGAAGAAAAATTGGTTTTCATATGCTGACTTTCTCTACCACTTAAGGGAGAATCAAACCAGCTTACAATCACAGACACCCTGTGAGGTAGGTGGGGCTGAGAGCTCTAAGAGAGCTGTGACTAGCCCAAGGTCACCCAGCAGGCTTTATGTGTAGGAGTGGGGAAATCATCCCAGTTCACCAGATTAGCATCTGCCGCTCGTGTGGAGGAGTGGGGAATCAAACCCGGTTCTCCAGATTAGAGCCCACTGCTCCAAACCACTGCTTTTAACCACTACACCATGCTGGTGGTGTAGCTTTTCCCCTGTGGGAAGCAGCTTTTGTGGTTCCAAGCCTCACAATGCTTGTTTGACCAGCAAAGACAAAGGGACAATGGGTGGCAGTGGGACTTCACCCCAGGGGGAATCCCAATGCTGCCCCCCCCCCCAGGCCATGCTTCAGGAATGTTTGCAACATGCTGGGGTTCTGGGGCAGAAATTCCTCAGCAGATCGGGAAAGGGCTCCCTGAAGAGAGGGCATAGGGAATGGCTGCAGTCCACCAACAAAAGGGAGCGATGGTTCTGCAGGGCTATATAGTGCAAGTTGTATTTAAAAACGCAAGGCCTAAAATACAGATGTTCTAAAAAGCACATGGACTATTTTAACATGAAGCCAGACAGAATAAAAGGCTGTTATATATTTTTACCTTGTACAACGTTTGTGTATATGGCAGGATGTGTATTGCAAAATTGTGTATGCATGAAATTGTGTATGCCACACTGTCACCCATTGGGAAAGGCCTGTATAAGGCCAAAACACATCTGGTCAGATTTTGGTCATTTTATGTACTAACATCAACTGTTATGTGTTGGTAATATTTGTAGCTATGTTTGTGCTCTTTAGGACACCTGTATTTTAGGCCCTGTGTTTTTAAATACAGTTGTGCACATAATAAAAATAATAATAATAATAGATTTAATAAATAATAAAAATAGATTTATTGGTTGTTATATTAGATAATTGTCCCGCTCAACCCCTTTGGTTTCCCCTTCCTCTTGCTTCAAGTCAAACTGTGGCCGAACACACAACGTCCATCGTCTCATCTGGCCTCTGAGCTTCGGCCTCTGTGAGGCTCACGTTTGCAACTGGCTGCGGAATGTCATTTCTTGAACATGCGTCAATCTGTTTATAAGACAACTGTGGCTTACCCAGAAACTGGGGAAGGGTTTGGAAAGCGTTTGGTGGTGGAAAGTACCATCAAGTCGCAGGCGACTTATCGTGACACTTCATGGGTTTTTTCAAGGTAAGAGAGAAACACGTGGGTTGCCATTACCTGCCTCTGTGGAGCCTTCTCCCCTGGTGGTCTCCCGTCCAACTACTAACCAGGGTCGACCCTGACGAGATCGGGCTAGCCTGGGCTATCCAGGGTCTAATTTTTTGGGATGCTGCCACTGAGGTAGGAGGAAAGGGTACAGAAGGATATTCCATCCTTCCACCCTGAATTCTAAGATTTTCTTTTTAAAACACAAAAAGGAAGGCTTGGGTCGCATTTACGTAGGCAGACAGAAGGACAAGAATCCAGGCAACATTCCACCCAATTGCTCATTAAGGAAGCGACCGGCTGCGTCCCGGTTTTTAAAGTTCCAGTCAAGAGTGCAAAGCCACAACAAGCACCTGGCATTTTTAAATAATGCAAACTTTTAATATTGTGTGTGTGTGTATGGGGGGGTTGCTACACTGTATTGCTGTTATAGTCCTATTCCAGCGTGGTGTACTGGTTAAGAGCGGTGGTTTGGAGCAGTGGACTCTAATCTGGAGAACCGGGTTTGATTCCCCACGCCTCCACAGGAGCAGCGGAGGCTAATTTGGTGAACTGGATTTGTTTCCCCACTCCTCCACATGAAGCCAGCTGGGTGACCTTGGGCTAGTCACACTCTCTCAGCCTCACCTACCTCACAGGGAGGGGAGGGGAAGGGAAGGTGATTGTAAGCTGGTTTGATTCTTCCGTTAGCGGTAGAGAAAGTCAGCCTATAAAAACCAACTCTTCTTCTATTCCCCCTTCTCATGTTATGCTCTACCACAACAGATGTCTGATCTGGCTCATGACAGAGGTTGGCCAGGTGAGACTCCTGTTGGGGTTTAGAGAGACATGGATGCCCCCTGACCTAACAGTGCTGCCATTTCAGCTCAGGAGGGAAAGGGCGGTGTTCTCTCTTCTGCCTTCTGAATACCTCCCTTCCTTCCCCCCAGCCCATTAACTCCTCTGCAAGGTGCAAAAGGGGTAGGAGAGAAAGAGGAGTCTTGAGAAAAAAAAGAGTGGGTGAAATTGGCAGTGAGCATCCAAGTGCTCCATCAACTTGCTCCCCCACCCCAGCCTTCCCTGGGCCTCTTGTTGGTTAAAGGGGTAGCCAATGGGTCTTTCTTTCTCCAGGGCTTTCAAAATGTTGGTGCAGACCTTGACTGACTCTCAGACCAGGTAGCAATGTTCATGCCAGCAAAAGAGAAACCTCAGCACAGACTGGGGAAGGGAAGGTTCAGAAGGAGAATCCCCCACCCCCCAGCAGCTGTTCAGCATGGGGCTTCCCTCTGGCAAAGCCCCCCTCCACAGCCAGAATGCAGAAGAATAGAGAAGAGTCCAGTAGCACCTTAAAGACTAAAAAACTTCTGGCGGGGTATAAGCTTTTGTGAGCCACAGCTCACTTTTCAGCTAGCTGTATCTGAAGAAGTGAGCGATGGCTCACAAAAGCTCATACCCAGCTGTGGCTCACAAAAACTCATACCCTGCCACAAGCTTTGTTAGTCTTTAAGGTGCTCCTGGACTCTTGGTCTTTTCTACTGCTATTGGCAGACTAATACGGCTACCTATAGTCACCGACACCAATAGTTTCAGAGGGCAGCCGTGCCGGTCTGCAGTAGAACTGCTAGATTCGAGTCCAGGTGCATCTTAAGAGACCAACAGGATTCTCGGAGTATGAGTTTTCGAGAGTTAAAGATCTCTTCGTCAGATACAAAGCGCTGGCTCTAGACAGTTCATACCCTCAAAATCTTGTTGGTCACTAAGGTGCCCCTGGACTTGAATCCAGCTGTTCTACTGCAGACAGACACGGCTACCCTCTGCAATTGTCTTCACGGCAGGCGCCCCATTCATCCCCCGGGAGAGGAAGGTGCCCCATTCAGCCCCATGGAGAGGAAATCTCAACCTCACCTATGCAGACATTCTCATCGTCAAGTTCCGCAGAGCTGTTCCGGTAGTAGCCCAGCCGGCAATGCTGGCAATGCTGGCCCCGTGTGTTGTGTTTGCAGCTGATGCAGGTCACCAGATTCAGGAAGTCGATGAAGCTACAGCGGGTGGAGTGGCCGTAACATTCACAGTCTGCAGAGAGCAAAGGGAGTGGGGTGGGGAGAGAATGAGGCATTGCTGGGGCTTGGTTTCTCCTTGCTAGTCTGGCCCTGGACTAGAGAGGACAGTACACTCTCAGACATGGCCATGGGGAAGAGCGAATGGATGCCATGGGAGAGGTGTCAAAGCGACCTACCTGGAGGAGGTAACAGAAATGAGGGACATGCATACTGGATGGGGGATACACTTCTGGGCAGCAGTGTGTGTGAACAGGATCTTGGGGTATGGGTGGACCATAAGTTAAATATGAGCAGGCAGTGTGATGCAGCTAATGAGATCTTGGGGTGAATCAACAGAGGCATAACATCCAAATCTGGGGAGGCTGCGCTCTCTCTTTCTGTGCCCTGCATAAGCAAAGAGACCCAGAACCTCAATCAGGGATGCGGAAAGAGGACTTCATGGCCATAGCCTCCCATATCACCCCTCTGTCTGTGCGCGTGATTGCATACTTGTCCAAGTTCTTCTGGGTGGCATATCAGCTCCCTTACAAAGAGTAAAGCAAAAGGAAACATCTTTTAAAAGAAAAAGAACTACAGAAGCAAATGCTCCCAGCAGAAGCAGTTGGGCATATCCTGAGCCAGTAGCTTTTTAAGATCTTCCTTAAAGGGGGCTTCAAGAGGGGGCATCTGGGTTAGGTTGGAGGCTGAGTTCTTGCAAGTTCATTTCCTCCACCAGGAGTGCAGAACCCAGTGTGGAAACCGACCCCAAACTATTCTTGGGGCCAAGGACTCATGCACTTTGACAGGAAGCTCCCCTTGACTCTGAATGCAATGAATAAGACAGCATGCAGACGCCACAAGCCAACAGGGATGGGGGAGACAGGCATGCAACAGGTTTCATGAGACAAGCAATCCAAAGCAGGGAAGGGGCCGGCCTTTCCCCACCACCACATTTCACAGCTTCCTTCAGAGTAAATATGGACCTTGAAGGATCATGTTAGGCCAGAGCTGTCTCACTATGCCTTGCCACTTTTTTAAATGATACTTTTCACAGCAGCCTGGCACAGAGGAGGCAGCAGATGCAACATTCCCCAACATGTTAGGAAAGGCTTCACCCACTAAATTTGGCCCAGACAGCTGCTTTTAAAGGCCCAGGGGGAAAAAAGGCAATTACCCTCTTGAATGGTCCCCTTTATCTGCTCGTCTCTTGAAGAAATACCCATTTACGGTGTTCGTGAGGACGAGCAAGTACTCATTCTGTGTTGTTCTGGTTCTTCCAGGGGTCAGAGAACGTTGTACATTAGGCTTGATTCTCATTGAGGTGGTAAAACCATGACAGGACTGTACCACTTCAGACTGTGGGTGAGACTTGTACGACTGACTGCTCTCTTGTGCAAAATAAATAAAATCCCTGCACGTAGAAAACAAGCATGACTGGGAAAAAGCTAGGCTGGATCTCATCTTGTCGACAGCTCATTTTCTATATGGAAGGGCATTCAGCGAGGTAACCTGAAGCCCAGATGCAGGTCAACCACCTCTAGGCTGCTGACAGACAGGGCTACTTGTACGGTTCAGACTCTCCCAGGATTCTTGAGCCTTTCTGT
Organism: Euleptes europaea; assembly: GCF_029931775.1. Taxonomy (NCBI): domain Eukaryota; kingdom Metazoa; phylum Chordata; class Lepidosauria; order Squamata; family Sphaerodactylidae; genus Euleptes; species Euleptes europaea. The sequence goes on along the minus strand of NC_079325.1, from coordinate 51,172,672 downwards.
GCCTGCGTTCTCACCCCCTCCTCCTCTTACCTTTAAATCTTTCAATGGGTGCCAGTGGGATCGAGCTGGACTTGAACTGGATGAGTTTGGAAACCTTGGAAGAGGCTTGGGAAGATTAAAGACACCACTGGTTTGTCGTTGCCGCTCCACACACAAGACACGCCTCCTACAAGCAGGTCGAGCACTACACAGACCAAAGCAAAGCGCCCCGCTGCCACTGCCCAAAATCTCCTTCGGCATAGCATCCTAGAGCTTTGTCAGTTTTCTGCCCCCCAACCGCCCACCTTCAGGGGCACCTTCAGGGCAGGCTCACAACATGTGCCCGTGGGTGCGCACGTGCACGCACTCACACACATTCGGGTAGGTGCCATGGATCCAGGCTATACCCAGAGTCTCTGTCCCAGCACTAATGATGATTGCCTAAGACCTACACAGTGATGTTTGCACAGACAGCTGAAGAATCTTCCCTGGATCAGAACGATGGCCCATCGAGCACAGCATCCCATCTCCTGAAAGAGCCCACCAGCTGCTTCCAGGAAGCCCACAAGCTGGGCTGGAGGTACCAGCCTGCCCCCCAGTGTTGTACGTAATAGCAACACACAACCACTGTGTGATAAAGAGGCCCATGCAAAATAATTAACTTGCCAGTTTAACAAGCTTTTTGCTGTAAGCCATAGAATAAGAATTGATTTATTTGTTTAGCCATAGGCTGTTACAAAATATCCTTACATCCTGTAAGCTTTAGTATCCATAATACTCATCAATATATCATCCAAAGCAATTGTTGTGAATTCCAAAAATTCCAGAGGAACAAAGTACCATATGCATTTAACAATCTTATCCTGTTAAGTTCATATGATACACTGTTATATTGATAACTATTATAGTTATATTGATAACTATTGTGGATGCTATAGCTTACAGCAAAAAGCTTGTTAAACTGGCAAGTTAACCACCTAACATATGCCTCTTTATCACACGGCAATTGTGCATTACTATTACATATGGTTTTCTCTGTGTAACTCCCTTCTTATGTTAGTACTCCCCAGAAGAGAGCATTCAGAGCTACGCTCTCTCTGTACACAGGAGCTTCGATAGCCTTTAATAGACCTTTTTCTTCATGGATCTGTCTAAGGCTTTTTAAAAGTTGCTTGCGATGCTACATCTTTGCATTCATTCCTTCTGACCACACCTGCCCCTCCTCCTCCTGTCATCTCTCCTCGATCATCACCTTTTAGGTTGTAGCCTCTCTTAATTTTTGCGACGTTGCTCCCTAAAGCGCCACGTGCCTAGATAGGCCATCAAGATCATCACCACCAACTCTGCCCTGGCACAGGCTCTTGCTGGGACAGTCCTGGTCTGCTAGCACACCTTGAGGGGTGACCCTCCCACCCCCCACAACAGAGAGTCTGTGTTCACACACACGGCAGGGCCGGCCCTTGGCTGACCAGCAGCAAAACTAGCAGGCAAGCACGACAGAGGCACAAACTGGCCCCGTTAAGCGGCCACAGCGGCAGCCGGGCTTTGCGGGAGCCCAGGGAATACCTGCTTCCTTGGCATGCTTCCGGCCAGGGCTGTGTCCGGCTTTGCTCTTGGGAGGGGCTGCGTTGGAGATGGGGGGAAAAATCAGCACACGAGAACACACCTGAGTCAACACAGAAGGAAAGGGTGGGCGCCCAGCTTGTGCTCCACCGCTGGGCCCATGCAAGGTATTTTTGTGGCTGTCAGTCTCTCCCTCCTGCGTAGGGTTGCCAGCTCCAGGCTGGGAAATTCCCGGAGATCTGAGGGTGGAGCCTGGGGAGGGGATAGGGTTGCCAGCTCCGGGTTGGGAAATACCTGGAGGTTTTTGGGGACGGAGCCTGAGGAGGGCTGGGTTTGGGGAAGGGACTTCAGTGCCATAGAGTCCAATTGCCAAAGCAGCCCTTTTCTCCAGGTGAACTGATCTCTTGTCGGCTGGCGATCACTTGTAATAGCGGGAAATCTCCAGCGACTGCCTGGAGGTTATTCAAAGAAAAAAGTCGGGCCAAAATACAAACGTTACAGAAAAAGACCGCACTATGACTAAATGGAAGAACCCACAAGATAATGTGGATACGATATGGAAAATTATTATACAAAACCTACGTGAATGTAATAATAATTAAAGATACAAGTGTCTCAAAATACAATCATTGACAATGCAAATCGCAGGCTAGTAAAGGGGAATTCTGCTGTATATAATGTGGTGATTGCTGGAATAGACAGCAGAATTCCACTTCACTAGTACTGTCCTGCTTGTCATTGTACACGCAGCCGAATGGGTCTATGTACCATTGACAAATGTTTTTGAGCTTCATTTTCGCTGATTGTATTGCATATAGAGCCAGGTATTTGCATGGTCAATTATTGTGTTTGGAGACACTTGTGTCTTTTAATTATTATTACTTGCCCGTAGACTTTGTATAATAATTTTCTATATCGTACCCACATTATCGTGTGGGTTCTTCCATTTAGTCACAGTGCTGCCTCTTTCAGTAAGTACCTGGAGGCTGGCAACCCTAGGAGGAGAGGAACCTCCGTGGGGTATAAAACCCTACAGTCCAACCTCCAAAAGCGCTGTTTTCTCCAGGGGAACTGACCGCTGTAGCGTGGAGGTCAGCTGTAATTCTCGGAGGCCTGGTTGCTGAGGGCAGCAGACGCCAGCAGCCAGCTAATTTGGCTGAGCGGGCCCAGGCCTCTGTGGCCTGGCTGTGTGGCTGCTCGCTTGCTCCCTTCATGTGCCCACCCGAGACTCCGGGATCTTCCAGGTAGACCTGCCACAATGAGCCAAAGCCCACCTCCCCGCCGGGCCATCCCACGAGCACAGACCCTGGCAGAAGACCCCAACAGGTCTCTGAGGCCGTTTCGACATGGCAGCCATGGAAGCCCCGGTGTTGCTGCAGGTGCAGCGCAGTAGCTCTGGGACCCCCAGAAGGAAACGTTGGGTGTTGGGATAGCCAGGGTGGCTATCCCAACACCCTGTTTTCAAGGAAGGCCGACCAGATGCCTCTAGAAGCACGCAAGCAAGGCATAAAGCTGTTGTCTGGCCTCAGCACCCGGTACTCAAAGGTACGCTGTCTTTGCACATGGGGTTTCCATTTAGCTACTGTGACCAATAGCTGTTGATGTGACCTGTGTGCCATGAATTGCTCTCATTCGTTTTTAAAGCCATCTAAACAGAAGGAGGAGGAGGTTTTTATATGCCGACCTTCTCTGCTACTTAAGGGAGAATCAAACCGGCTTACAATCACCTTCCTTCCCCCTCCCCACAACAGACATCCTGTGAGGTAAGGTGGGGCTGAGAGAGCTGTGACTAGCCCAAGGTCACCCAGCTGGCTTCGTGTGCAGGAGTGGGGAAACCAACCCAGTTCACCAGATTAGCGTTCGCCGCTCGTGTGGAGGAGCGGGGAATCGAACCCGGTTCTCCAGATCAGAGTCCACCGCTCCAGACCACCGCTCTTAACCACTACCCAACGGCACAATGCTGGCCAATGACCACTACACCACCAAACAGTAACAATCCCAGAGCGGAAAACATTCGCTTTGAAATTCGACTCATAGTTCCTAAGACTGAAGAAAAGTAGAACAATTGGAACGGCTGAATCTGAAGAGGCCTCATCTTCAAAATGTACGGCCTTCGTTGATCATCGCTGCCTTTCCTATACAAGGGCATCGCAGAAGTCTTCCAGGGCTGGGTCTGCAAATTGAATCTGATCGACCGGGCACTTCTGGCAGTGCAAGCCCCCTCGCATTCGAACGCGTGGCGTCTGGGTCTGTGCGACAGATGGCACTCCAAAATTAAAGCACCTCTTGACAAAGCCGCTTAGGAGCTCTTCTGCCAGCCCCTCTGTTGGCATTTGCCAGTTCTCTGCAAAGCTTTTGAGTGCAAGGCCTTCTGCGCGAGGCTGAATTCCCTCTTCCTTTTCTTCTTACGGGGAACTGTCAGCCAGCCAAAAAGATCTAGGGTGTGTGTGTGTGTGTGTGTGTGTGTGTGTGTGTGTGTGTGTGTGTGTATGTGTATGTATATATATATATATATATATATATATATATATATATATATATATATATATATATATATATATATATATATATAAAACTCAAAAATCCAGAAAGTGGGTTCCCAGTGGGAACAGAAAGAATACTAGCAAAAAATTTCCCTCCACTTTTCTGACAGCGAGTGTGAGCCACGGAAGCCCCCCAAAACATTTTTTTAAGTATGCCCTACCCATCCCCTCTCACCCCCCCTTTCTTCAGTGTTCATCCTTTTGAGAGCCAGCGTGGTGTAGTGGTTAAGAGCGGTGGTTTGGGGCGGTGGACTCTGATCTGGAGAACCGGGTTTGATTCCCCACTCCTCCACATGAGTGGTGGACACTTAATCTGGTGAACTGGGTTGGTTTCCCCCCACTCCTACACATGAAGCCAGCTGGGTGACCTTGGGCTAGTCACAGTTCTCTTTGAGCTCTCTCAGCCCCACCTACCTCACAGGGTGTCTGTTGTGGGGAGGGGAAGGGAGGGTGATTTTAAACCGGTTTGATTCTTAAGTGGTAGAGAAAGTCGGCATATAAAAACCAGCTCTTCTTCTTCTTCTTGCTGGAAGATGACAGTTTCACAGCTACAGACGCTGAACCTCATTCCAAAGTCGAATCCTGAAACAAAAGCCACGTCACGACTTTTATTAGGACCAGCCAAAATAACCCAAAAGACTACGGAGTCGTTCTAGTTCTCCAGAATTCTTCACCAAGGTGGATTTTGTTAAGGGAGGGGGGAACAGATGTCTCTTAAGGCCTTGTCTGCACCAGGGAAAAATGCTGAGCAGGACTCCAGACATGAAACGGTGCTGACGTCAGGCTACAATTCAGCCTTCTGGGAAGCAGAAACAAAAAATAGAGGCGTCCCTTTGAAAATACAAAGCCAGCAGTTAGTCAAATGTCTCTCTACTCCCAGATGGAAAACAGAGATCCCTTAGGAGGCTGAGAGCAGAGGAAGAAGGTGGAATTTCTTGTATTAACAGTAGTCTTAGTTGATGTGTGTGTTAAGTGCCGTCAAGTCGCTTACCACTCATGGCGACCCTATGAATGAAAGTCCTCCAAAATGTCCTATCTTTGACAGCCCTGCTCAGATCCTGCAGATTGAAGGCCGTGGCTTCCTTTATTGAGTCAATCCATCTCTTGTTGGGTCTTCCTCTTTTCCTGCTGTTTTAGTTGATATGCATGGTTAAACAGTTGATGGAAGCCAAATTGGCTAGTATCGCCTTAGGTGGGAGTACGCATGTCTCTTCCGAGGTTCATTTCCCTCCAGTTGAAAATTCCCTCCTTTTATTGGTTGAATCCAGTTATTCCCGAAACAGAAAGAAGTTGCAGGTAGCCATGTTGGTTCAAATCCAAATCCAAAAAAAGAAAAGCCAGGCAATAGGTTTTCTTACATCTGTAGCTTTCACATCATGCTGGTGTCTGGCTGTGTCCTCGGCCTTCAGTGAGAGAAAAGCACTGTTGCTATGATTAGCAGGCAGCTTTCACAGGGCTCTGGGTGTCCCATCAGGCAGTAGAGAGACATTTGATCAACGGCTGGTTGATCACACAGGTCCCTGACCCTAAGGAGCTTACAATATAAGAGAGACAAGTGGAAAGAAAAGGAAGAGAGAAAGGCAAGCCAATGCAGGTATGTGTGTTTAAATCTGGTAGCAGCTGTGGTGCATAGTGGTAAGCTGGAGTTCTGCAGTCAAAAACTCTGCTCACAACCTGAGTTCGATCTCGACGGAAGTTGGTTTCAGGGAGCCGGCTCAAGGTCGACTCCGCCTTCCATCCTTCCGAGGTCGGTAAAATGAGCACCCAGCTTGCTGGAGGTGAAGTGTAGATGACTGGGGAAGGCACTGGCAAACCACCCCATAAACAAAGTCTGCTTAGTAAACGTCATGATGTGACGTCACCCTATGGGTCAGTAATGACTCGGTGCTTGCACAGGGGACTACCTTTACCTTTTACCTAGCTGCTGAAAACAAGGATTAAGGAGTAATGCCAGAGATATTATGGGACACACTTTTTACCTTAACCCTCCCTCTTTCTTGGACCCTCTATCCAGGCATCTCACTTAAATCTTTCTTCTTCTCTCTGCAAGCACTTCTGATGCAACCCAATATAGGTGGAGGCATAACTTCGTTCCTAGATGCAACCCCCCCCTCCAAAAAAAAACCTCTAATCTTTTAAATTGCTCTTTGGAAGAATGGGGCAGGTCCAATCTCTCCACCTCTTCTCACGTGTGGTTATAAAGTGGTAAGGGGCAACTCAGTTCCTTTAAGGGATCTTGGTGCCAGCGTGGTGTAGTGGTTAAGAGCGGTGGTTTGGAGCAGTGGACTCTGATCTAGAGAACCAGGTTTGAGTCCCCACTCCTCCACATGAGCGGCGGAGGCTAATCTGGTGAACTGGGTTGGTTTCCCCACTCCTCCACATGAAGCCATTTGGGTGGCCTTGGGCCAGTCACGCTCTCACAGCCCCACCCACCTCACAGGGTGTCTGTTGTGGGGAGGGGAAGGGAATGTAAGCTGGTTTGATTCTTCCTTAAGTGGTAAAGAAAGTCAGCATATAAAAATCAACTCTTCTTCTTCTGAACAACCTTGCTCAGGTGCCCATGCAGAGAGGAGCGTCGGAAGGAGAAGCCAAGGCCCAGTGCTCCAGCCACTTCAGAATGAAAAGCAGCTGGCCAAGTGGCCCCCGGGAGAGCTACTTAGCAAGACGAAAAGGAGTCAGCAGAGCGGCACACCTGCTCCACCCTGGCGATTGTCAGCTAAAAGGGCTGCGTGTTTCCCTTTATCTCCGCCAGCCGCCTCCCTGGAGATGCTTGCGTTGACAGCAGGCCTGGGCTCGTGCCAGAATGTTAGGGGTGAAGGTTCTCCCTTAAGCCGGACGGAAGGACTCTAATGTTTGAAGAGGAGTCTCGCTGGGGCTCTTTGCAGTTTTGTGTTTTCCAGTCGCAAGCTCCGAAGAGGCATCGCTGTCCTTTTTCCAGACCTTGGCGAATCTGCCCAAGAAAACAGGAGAAGGCAGAGAGGGAAAATGAACAAACAAATGGACAAGGACGTCCTCGGTTCGCAGATCCAGCGCTGGCAAAAGTGAGAAGCCCTTGGGAAAAATTCAGCCAGCCCAGGTGAATCCATTGAGACGGACAGAAATTGAGGTTTTTGCGGGTTGCACGCCACTGTTGTTAGGTTCGGAAGCACCTCATCTGAAGGCACATCTCATTCCTGTTCTGAACTCATGAACCCATGAAGCTGCTTTATACTGAATCAGACCCTTGGTCCATCAAAGTCAGTATTGTCTACTCAGACTGGCAGCGGCTCTTCAGGGTCTCAGGCAGGGGTATTTCACATCACCTACTAGCCTAGTCCCTTTAACTGGAGATGCCGGCGATTGAACCAGGGTCCTCCTGCATGCCAAGCAGATGCTCTACCACTGAGCCACGGCCCCTCCCCTTCTGCTTCTGGGTAAATGGGACACAGGTGAGTCTCTCCATCCAGGAATTCCGGGAATGTGCAACGAAGCTGTGTGACGGGAGATGGATTAGGGCCAGGCTCTCTTTCTCTCCTCAGCTCTGTTGCATCCTTCTGAACAGCACTTTCAAGGGCTCCTGAATCTTCAGTGGGTGGGCTGCAACTGAGGGGTGACTTTACTAAGTAGATCGCAAAAGGGGAGAAAAAGAGCAAACGAGAAAGAAGGCACGCCGATCAACAGCTTCTCAGCACATCAGTTAATGGTACGTCTGCGCTCAGAGTCCGTGTCCCACTGAAGGGCCAACTGCAGAAGCAGGGTGCTGCCTTCTTTCCCTGCTTGTGGGCATCTGGCTGGCTACTGTGGGAAACAGGATGGTGGACAGAGGGGCCCACCTTGGTCTGATCCAGCAGAAATCTTCTGGTGAAGTAGCGGTTAAGAGCAGTGGTTTTGAGCGGTGGACTCTAATCTGGAGAACAGGGTTTGATTCCCCACTCCTACACATGAGCAGCGGAGGCTAATCTAGTGAACTGGGTTAGTTTCCCCACTCCTACACATGAAGCCAGCTGGGTGACCTTGGGCTAGTCACACTCTCTCAGCCTCACCTACCTCTCAGGGTGTCTGTTGTGGGAAGGGGAAGGGAAGGTGATTATAAGCTAGTTTGATTCTTCCTTAAGTGGTAGAGAAAGTTGGCATATAAAAAACACTAATACTACTACTACTACTTCTTCCTCCTCTGCCTCCCCACCCCCCAAGATAGGGCCAGTGGCTCAGGCTGTTGCAAGCAGTTCTTTGGAGTCCATTCTCTTTTCCCTGCCCTCTGAAAACGTCCGAGCATCCAAGCAAGCCTGACGTGACAACAGGACAAAATCTTTGGGCATCTGCTGCCTTCCGAGCATGGAACGAAGCCACCCGCGGTTCCTCTTTGTGTCTTCCAGGTGCGTCGCTTTCTAGGCCTGGCCACTGAATGCCAAGAGCCCGGAGTCCTGTTCTCATTTCAAATGGCCTCCCAGATCAGAGGAAATTAAACCGGCAGGGAGCACAAGCGGCCGATGTCCCTCTGGCCCTCCACGGCTCTGGAACAGGTGGACCAAGCAGCGTCCTCTGAGCCAAGTGGCTCTCTCCTGGAGGAGGAGAAAGAGAGCCTTGCTGCCCAGGCGTTGGCATAGTAACTGGCCCACCAGTCACCCCCCTATGCCTTCTTTTTGATCGTCAATTGATCAGAGCCTGTCAGGCCTCTGTCTGTTGCTGGACCTCACAAAAAGCTGGGGTGGAGAGAAGAGGCCATTCCGGCACATCAAACACGACTCTGGGTTCCCCCACGGTGATGCTGACTGCAGCCCCTGCCTTACTAAGCCCAACAGGGAGGTGAGCTGCCAGGTGCCCCAATAATGCATCAAGGGCCTCTTGAGACGCCGACCCTTCTCCTCTGCCCAATCTCTATGGCTCAGACAGGCAACAAGCCTTTCGGAAAAGGGGTCAGCCCAGGCCACAAGATCCAGCAGGGATGGAGTGTGTGTGTGTATGGGGGGGGTGTCCAAGCGTGGTGTAGTGGTTAAGAGCAGTGGTTTGGAGTGGTGGACTAATCTCCACATGAGTGGCAGATGCTACTCTGGTGAACCGGGTTGGTTTCCCCACTCCTCCACATGAAGCCAGCTGGGTGACCTTGAGCAAGTCACAGCTCTCAACAGCTACCCCTTTGAAACAATCAGCCACAGGGTTGATAAGTGCCGCAACTGCTGGAATTAGCTCCAGCTACGCTCCACCCCACCCTCGCCCCTGTTTTGTGCTCGGGACCGTAAGGCAGCCTTTTCTCTTCTCTTCAAAGCAAAACTCTTTCCGCTCTGCAGATCTGCAAGGCAAAGGCCAGGCTAGGGGCTGTTCGCTGGCTTAGCCACCCAAAAGGAAGTGGGGGGCGCTGTTAGGAAGCAAAGGCTCAGCTAATTAGGTTTAGCTATGTTAAACCAGGATGGCCCATTAGCCTAATTATCCTCGCCCCCTGACTGGCCTGTGGCAGGGGCATGCTCCCGAAGTCCCCAGGTGAAATCCCCTCTATTTAAAGCATTTCCATTCGGAGCTTTGTGCAGCCGGCTGAACCGCCCTGGAGCTCCCACAGCTGCAGAGTTCTGAGCTCCCTTTCTTCTCCAGCATTGGTACAGGGTTGCCAACTTCCTGGTGGGGCCTGGAGAACCTGGAATTACAATTGATCACCAGACAACAGAGGTCTGTTCCCCTGGAGAAAATGGCAGCTTTGGAGGATGGACTGTACGGCATTTTACCCTGCTGAGATCTCTGCTCTCCCCAGCTCCACCCCCCTATCTCCAGGAATTTCCCAACTTGGAGCTGGCAACCCTAGGAACGCGTTCTCTGAAACTGGTCAAGTGTTCTGAAGATGTGGTGCAACCTCTCCTTCTCCTGCCGTTCGGAGTAATTTGTTTGTTGGATTTTTATCTCGCCCTCATCCCTGGCCATAGCCAGGCTCAGGGCAACTACCAACATATACAAATACAATAAAACCATAAATACAAAATCCAATAAATATACATTTGACAATTCTAAAAGCAACAATCAAAAATTCCAAAGATGGCACTCGTCTCTAGAGAGCAGCCGCCACCGTATAGCAAACCAAGACAGTCAGGGTGTCCCCCCCCCCGCCACCCAATAGAGAGTTGGTAACCAACAATAAAAGAAGGGTAGGGAGGCCAGCACTGATGGAAACCATGGCCATCCTCAACTATAGACAGGGAGCTTTCTTCAGATAAAGAGTATCAACAGGGCTTGGGGGTCAATAGTTTCCTGAGAGAAACAGGTTGACGAGGATTTGGGCTCCGTTGTCGGTTGCACGCCCAGGGCATGCTGGCCTGGCACTCCTGACCAGTGTCTTGCGCAAAGTGTGAATGTCCCCTCCAGTACCCTCTCCTGCAGCTTCGCATTATCAAAGGGCACCAAAGAGGGAGGGGTGGGCAAACTGTCTTTCAGGGCACCTTGGTCGACTTTTCTGGTCCCTGCTGAGTGACTGAGATATCCCCTGGAATATCGTCCGACGATCCCTACACTAGACTTTGGCTACCACCCCCCATGAGTTGCCAATAGGAAGGAATTCTGACAGTTCTCCAAGCTGAGTCACATCATCTGCCTAAGCGTGCAGAGTTGAAGGCAAAAGCCAGAGCCTCCAGTTTTTCAAGATCCTCGTCCTGGAGATTTTTCTCATCAAATACGCCTAGTAACAAAGGCAGTAACACCTAAAATGCCTGATTGACAGCATGCCCTCAGCTGGATGGCCCAGGCTAGCCCAATCTCATCAGATCTCGGAAGCTAAGCAAGGTCGGCCCTGGCAGGTACTTGGATAGGAGACCACCAAGGAAGTCCAGGGTCGCCAGGCAGAGGTTGGCAATGCCAATCTACCTGTTTGTCTCTTGACTTGAAAACACTACAGTGTCGCCATAAGTCAGCTGCAACTTGACGGCACTTCACACACGCATTGGGGAGGGCACACAAGCAGCTGGCCACAAACGGCCCTTCCGCAATGCACAGGACTTTGAAGTGGCTGCTATGGCGATCCAAAGGCTGTGCTTTGGCTACAATTCTGGATCCGTTTTAACCTAGTATTGCAACAAACAATGCGACTAAGACTGCAAACTTGGCCACAGTTGAAATGCACATGCACACAGATTGCTGCTGGGATAGTGCACATGCCTCCCTCCTCCCTTCTTGCTCAGAGCACAAAGAAGGCAATCCGGGTCAGAATGCCAAATACCTCTGGCACACAAAGGCAGGTGCACAGGTCACCTGGAGTTAGCTCTTCCCTCCCCCACCAACTAAGCCTGGATTAAACTCTTAGGACCACATCAGTTGCTGGGGGAGAAAACAAATGCTGGTTACTCCACACGCCCTGCACTCCTGGAACACGGGGAGCAGGAGATGGTTTCTAACCAGGATTCCGTCAGCATCAGGTTTTGTGCAAGAAGGATGTAGACAAGCCGGAACGTGTCCAGAGGAGGGCAACAAAGATGGTGAGGGGTCTGGAGACCAAGTCCTATGAGGAAAGGTTGAAGGAGCTGGGTATGTTTTGCATGGCGAGGCGAAAACTGAGAGGTGATATGATAACCATCTTCAAGTACTTGAAGGGCTGTCATATAGAGGAGGGTGCTGAGTTGTTTTCTGTTGCCCCAGAAGGTCGGACCAGAACCAACGGGTTGAAATTAAATCAAAAGAGTTACTATCTAGACATTAGGAAGAATTTTTTAATTGTTAGAGCTGTTCCTCAGTGGAACAGGCCTCCTCGGGAGGTGGTGAGCGCTCCTTCCCTGGAGGTTTTTAAGCAGAGGCTAGATGGCCATCTGTCAACAATGCTGATTCTATGACCTTAGGCAGATGATGAGAGGGAGGGCATCTTGGCCATCTTCTGAGCATGGAGCAGGGGTCACTGGGGTGGGGAGGTAGTTGTAAATTTCCTGCATTGTGAAGGGTTGGACTAGATGACCCTGGTGGTACCTTCCAACTCTATGATTCTATGAAGGGAGGGGGAAGGAATGAGGTGCACGCAGCCCCACAGCTAGGCGGGTGTCCGCTCATTTTAGCTATGGTTAAGCGTGTCATTTGAATGCAACCTTACCAAAACATGCCCAAACGTTTACCCAATGTTTTCCAATGATACTCTCACAAATGGCACCAAGGTTACCTGCTGCTCCCCCTCCCTGAGTTTCACAGACAGCAAACTCTTGATGCAGCAATCCAATGCTAACGCGTTTCGTAGATCGCTTCAAAAAGACATCCCGTGAGCGCCCAACGTGAGGCCTGAAGGACTCTTTCATTGTTTTGGAAGGCATCAGCCTCAGAGCCATTGCTGTGCTCAGCTCTTCAGTTCGTTTCCAGCAGCAACAAGTTTGTGCTGATCGGATCTTCGAAAGGCCTCTGAAGTACCTCTTTCACGATGCGCGGGGCTGTCTAAACGGATCCCCTGACAAAGCCAATGAATAACCTAATCCCAAACCATCACAATACCCAGTGTGATTTATTATGCAGTGAAGATGAAAGAGTTGCCTTGGCTTCCACCTCCATGTCCCAGGGTTTGAGAAGGCACCCCTACTCTTGAGCTGGCTATGAACCTCTTCCCTTACCTCGGATGTTTTCAGGAGGGTCTTGTGACACGTGCTTAGGATCCACCACGGATGGTCTCGGTATGCTCCCAGCAGCTTGGAGGTGCAGCAGGCAGAAAGAACATTTGTTTTATGGGTACTACTTTTAGGTTGCTACGAAGGATCCCCAAAGAGAACTGGCAGCTTCGCTCAAACCAACTAGAGTGGGTTAAAAAACATGATAACTTGTTCACACCTCCCCATTCCTAAAGCCCTCAAGAAACTAGTTAGGGCTTTCTTTCTTTTAGTGCCTGTCTGGGGCTCTTTGCCCAGGTTTTGGCTGCAAGAGGGCTTGTCCTGTCTCAGATTAGCTGCAACAAGCAAGCCCGGGTCTATGTCCTCCGACAAGATATACTCGTCGTTGAGGATCTCCGTCATTTTGTTTGGGCAGGAAAAAATTCTTTTTCTTCACCTAGCCTAAGCTTAAGGCGAAAGGAGCCAAAGGACGTACAAGGGAGTCGATATAGTACAAAAACACGAGACCACACAAAACTATTCTAAACACCTAGCTAGTTTCCTAAGACCTAAAAAACAGCAGAGCACTGAAAAAGGCAGGAAACAAACTGGAGCTCAGGAGGAAGGAGGGATCATTTCCCCCAGGAGACCGGAAGACTGACTTTCTTTGTTCCTGCCTCCTGCAATGGAAGGAAATAACCTGAGCTGAAGATGCCCTCCTCCCTCAGAGCAAGAACTAGGAAAACTGGTCCCATGTTCCTTCTCGCATTACTCTCTGCACATTGTGCATGTGGCAGAACCCCAATAGATGGAATACACGAAAAGGGGAAAAAACTCAACCTTAGCAAGACAGGCAGAGAACCTAAAAGTTGAACTGCAAATTTATACAAAATACTGATATTGTTTATTATACAGTGGTCATACATACATTTCCATATTTTAGAAACACATCCTGAAATACATATAAAGGTATGCTGAAAAGTAGTTGTCTTCTATATTGTGTGGCCTGTTGTCACTTATTGGTGCAAGGCCTGGAATAGTCACCATTTAAGTTGGCTCACACTGAGGTTTTGTAATGTATTTCCTATTTCGTCAGGATGAGTCTATCGTCAATCAATGATAAAGCATACTGGCTAAGAATACCTTTATATGTATTTCAGGATGTGTTTCTAAAATAGGGAAATGTATGTATGACAACTGAAGCCGAAATGTATGTATGACCCAATAGGCCAAAACGCGTTTGGTTGTCTATCGATCATTTACATATATTTATGATCATCAACCATGTTTGTAAATTAGCAGTTATCTTTTTAGAGTCTTTTAATTGATAGCCTAATTTTGGGGCCTAGTGTTTTTAATTGGGCGTACACTATATAACAATACCGGTATTTTGTATATATTTGCAGCTCAACGTTTAGGTTCTCTGTCAGAAGCCCAGTAGATTACAGACGTTCCAAACATCTAGCAGCAACCCAACTCTGGGACAACACCCTCCGCAGGTGTACAACCAGTAACCACTGCTTAGATTCTGCTGCCTCCCTCCAGGGCAGATGGCTGATTCATGTCTTAATATGCAGTCAAACACATCTCTAACTGTATGCATCTGTTGCTTAGAGACAGCCCCGAGATTTTAAGATTTTAAATGCCTTGGCCCTTCAGTAGCACCTTGGAGGAGGGAGGACCTAATCTGTCCTCGAGAACTTTCCATCTGCTACCCCCAACATAGCCCTTTATCTCAAGGGCCTCCACTTTCTTTAACCTCAGCTCCTAGGTTGAGACCCAGACAAAGGGCACTTCAGATTCTTTGTTCTGGGAGGAAGAGAGCATGGTTCACAGCTACAGCTGCTCTCTCCCAGACGTGACTCAGCAGGAGGGGGAGAACTTGTCCAGAACTACTCTTGCCGTTCACTCTGGGGAAGACAAGGTTAAACAAGTTAACTGTGAGGGGCCGTGGCTCAGTGGTAGAGCATCTGCTTGGCATGCAGAAGGTCCCAGGTTCAATCCCTGGCATCTCCAGTAAGGACCAGGTAGTAGGACCTCTGCCTGACACCCTGGAGAGCCGCTGCCAGTCGGAGTAGACAATACTGACTTTGATGGACCAAGGGTCTGGTCAGTATAAGGCAGCTTCATGTGTTCAAGTTCTGTGACTTAGCCTTGCATCATGAAGAGGCTGAACTAGGGTTGCCATCCTTCGGGAGGGCCTGGAGATCTCCCAGAATTACAACTGATCTCCAGCCTACAGAGTCCCTGGAGAAAATGGCAGCTTTGGAGGATAGACTCCAGGGCACCACAGCCCTGCTGAGCTCGCTCCCCAAACCCCAAACCTCTCCAGGCTCTGCGCTCAAATCTCCAGGAATTTTCCAACCCAGAGTTGGCAACCCCGGGTTGAACAAATGTTCCTGGCCCCAAGAGTCAGCCCTCTTCAAAACCCAGAAACCTTGAGTCCAACTGCTTTAAAAAAGCATTTCCACTCTACGACTCAGGATATTTATGAGACCCTGTCTACTACTCCGTCACTTCCCACCTAAGCTTTGTGCAAGAGCCGCAGCTTTAGGGCATCAGAATAATACCTATTTCAAATAGCACCCATATACAGGACGATCTAAGGACACAAGTTTACGAAATGTCACAGACTGCATCAGAACACGGATCTGGACAACCAACCATCCCCCATGGCATCTTTCATGGTCTAGGCGCACCCTATACCAACGTCAGTCACACACAGAACAAGCAAAAAGCAAAACACAGACTGGTCACCACAGCGGGAAGCACCTCTATGCTCTAAACCATGCCTCCCCTACATATCACCACGGTGTCCTTTCTACAAACACGATACAAGCTCTCTGGGGAACCACATGCTTTCCGCGACTCTCTCTCGTGTCACCCCAGCAGAGTGCCAGGAACAATCTCTTTTGCCATTTATCATCGCCCGCTTTGAAGTATCTGACGAAACCCCGAGGCTCAATCCAGCCTTTCCAGATTATGCCAGCTGTGCGTACAGGGCACAGACTGAACTCAGACAAAGAACAAAGCCCTTCCCTTTGAGGGCCGGGGAAGCGAGAGTGACACGTGGAAAGCAAAGCAGTTCTTCTAGCCGTTAAAGCAACTCCTAAACATCACCTGCGTTCAGCCGATGCTGCAACTGAACTATCTCGGCAGCCTGTTTCCTACCTTTAGTCCCAGCCTCAGTCTTGGCATTCACTTGCAAAGAGGCAACATCAGAAGAGCCGGCCGTTTCTTGCAGAAGCAACACAGAAGAGTCACGTTATGCTCGGAAAAGTCAGCTATTGGTCATGCACGTTGCTGGAGCTATGTTGCACCAGGGGCTTCTGGTGATGCGAATCCACACTGGCTCCGCTACACTCCACACTCCCCGGCCCTAGGAGTGTGCGGCCGTCCTTGACTAGGGCCCGGGCCTTTTTGGCCCTGGCTCCGGCATGATGGTAGGCTCTGCCTAGTAACATCAGGGCCCTGTGGGACCTGAAAGAGTTCCTCAGGACCTGTAAGAAAGAGCTATTCCACCAGGCCTATGGTTGAGGACGGCCGCAGGTGAGATCAATACTGGCCTTCCTACCCCCTACCCCTCACCCTTTTATTTTACAATCGATTTACTGGGGGTGGATAGCCGACCCAGTTTTGAGCTGATCAGTCTTGGGTCTGGCATCTTTTGCTGCAGTAGGCATTATATACAATAATTGAGGGATGGTTTTAAGTTTTAAAGTTGTTACCCACCCTGAGCCCCTGGCCAGGGGAGGGCGGGTTAGAAGTATGAAAAATAAATAAATGTCTCTTCCCCTGCAGTGGGACTGGACTTTTCCAACCTCTGTTCATACCCAAAGCTGTATTCAGACAAAGATGGACAGAACCACTGGGTTCCTCTCTAAGCAACACTTCAGTGGGACAGGACACGTTTCATCTGAATTCTACCAAACTTCCAGAGACAAACATCTGGACTCTGGCTTGGATTCCAGTGGTCCAGTTGTGCCTCTGAAGTTGCTGGGCTCCCAACAGATTCCAATGGATCGTTGAGGCAGTGGGGGCTTTTTTGACTGGGTGGTTTACGTTCATCCAGGCCTAAGGCTGCCAACTCTGAACTGGGAAATTCCTGCAGATTTGGGGTGAATCTTGGGAAGGGCATGATTTGGACAGGGAAAGGAACACAGCAGGGTATCATTTCATACAGACCACCCTCCGAAGAAGTAATTTTTTCCAGGGGAAACTGATCTCTGTCATCTGGAGATTACCGGTAGCTGAAATTCTGGGAGATAGCCAGGCCCCACCTGGAGGTTGGCAACCCTACACAGGCCTCATAAGAGGCTATAGTGCAATAATGCTATTGAACAATGTCAGCTCTGTGCATGCACCACCTAGCCTGTAACACTGAAGAAGACTTTGGGCCCGTGGCAGAATCACGCTGGAACCCAGCTATTTCCTTTTTCCTTTCCTTTTATCCCTTAGAAGCTCCTTGATCAATTGATCTTGAGCAGCATCTATCTAGCGTTGGAGGGATATAAGGACTGAAACGAATCTTGCCACTGACAATGAAGCCTAGGGGTCCCTATCGCTTAATTAAAAAGGCATTATGTCAGTCACAGAGGCATTGGATTTGTATGTTAAAAGGGGGAAAATATAGTGCAATCGAAGTTCCTCGTAAAAGCGGCATTCCCCCAGCTATTTCAGGAATGTGGCGCCAACCTTCTTTCGGTACCAGTTTGCCCATGCAACCTCAGCGGCCACACGGGCAAGTGAGTGGCAGCCAATCCCAACTCTCTGGCATGCATCTGCCAGTTGCCCCCAGCTGTGCTGGGATGTACCTCTCCCTTCACCCTCTGGCAAATCCCAGCACCGATGTACCGAGACGATTGCGTAAAGGGTGAAGCGACCCTAAATCACGTGGCAGAAAAACTGTTGTTGTTTACCATCTGAAACAGGACGAGACATTAGGGTCGACTTAATCCAACACCTGCCTCCGAATAAAAACAAAATGGGAGTCTTGCAGCGGTTTAAAGATTAACAGTGTATTATAGCATAAGCGCCTGTGGACTAGAGACCATTTTATCAGATGCATGAAGACAGTTCTCTTATTTGACAGATATGGGGAGGGGGGAACCGTCTGGGCATAGAGGGGGGAAAGTGTAAAGCAGCGGGGTCAAAAGGCATTTCTAGGCATAGTTCAAAACTGCATACAAGCACCACGACTATTCACAACCAGCAGTAATCAGAGACTGCAGAATCTCGACAGTTTGGGTTTAATACCTGTTGGGTGGGAGGACCCTGTCGCCAAGATTAATCCCTAACTGGACAGAGTCAAGTGTCTGCAAATTCAAATCCAGCAATTTCACACTGGAATCTTCCTTTGACGTTCTTCTGGCGAGTAATGGGTATCAGATTTTGTGCCCGACTGCTGGTTTGCCTAGAGCAGAGGTCCCCAACGGGGTGCCTGTGGGTGCCATGGTACCCAGGGACCCCTTCCCTGGTGTCCACGAAGTGTTTTCGGAAAGCGGGTGGGGCCAGATTGGGCTTTTGCCCAGCATGGCTTCTGTCGGGCCATTGAGATCCAATTGGCTGCGCAGGTTAAAATAACACTGCTTCGACAGCAGCTGCATCCACAGTGATGCTATAACCAGGCAAGTGTTAAAAGCTATGACTCTAAGTTATGAGTGGCTGCGGTTTTTGATGGTTAAATGTTAGATAATTTTGATTGTAAACAATGTCTTATGCTCAGTACGTCTATACGTTTCAGCGATTTAGTGATTCCCCCCCTTTCTTTCTGTTTTAATTTGGTACTAAAATGTAAATATAAATGTATATGTTATCAAAGATTGTTAATGATTTTATAGTGATTTTAGTCCAATTTTTGTAATGGCCTTTGGCCAAACGCAATTAACCTGAATTTGAGTGATGTTAGGAAGTAAGAACATAAGAAAAGCCATGCTGGATCAGGCCAAGGTCCATCAAGTCCAGCAGTCTGTTCACACAGTGGCCAGCCAGGGGCCTCTAGGAAGGCCACAAGCAAGACGACTGCAGCAGCAGCAGCCTGCCTGTGTTTCACAGCACCCATTATATTAGGCATGCTCCTCTGATCCTGGAGAGAATAGGTCTGCATCATGACTAGTATCCATTTTGACTAGCAGCCATGGATAGCCCTCTCCTCCATGAACATGTCTACTCCCTTCCGAGCCTTCCAAGTTGGCAGCCATCACCACATCCTGGGGCAGGGAGTTCCACAATTTAAGTAGAGATCAAAAAAACTGATTCAGGGGAGAAACCCGAAAAGATAGAAACGTCCTTCTCCAGCCGCTATTTGTGGATCATAAAGAATTTAGAGGGTTTACTTTTTTAGAAAATGCACGCTCTCGCACACATCCTTTCAAGGTGTGCAACAGACACTGTCCTGTTGAACTGGGAAACAGAAGCCAGCTGATGTTAATAGGGCATTCAGTTAGAATACTGAACCAGGCCCCATGCAAATTGGCAAGGGCTTAATTAGAGGCACAATAAAAATGCTGCCCTGGAGGCATTTTGCTTTCTAGTCATTCCCACCCCCCCTCCACTGGCTCAGCGTTCCAGAACAGGGGGAATTATTCATCCCCATTATCCCGAGACGTTCAGCCTTGTATCTCAGTGACATTTGTGGATGGTTTCACATCGCAAGAGAGCAAGAGGGAGGAACAGGCGGCAGTCGGGTGCTTCTCCTCCGGCCTGGGCTCTGCCAGGAGGTGGGAGTGACTGGCAGGGTTGCCAACCTCCCGGTGGGGGCTGGAGATCTCCTGGAATTACAACCAGCTGACAGAGATCACTTCCCCTGGAGAAAATGGCTGCTTTGGAGGGTGGACTCTATGGCATTTTACCCAGATGAGGACCCTCCTCGGGCTCCACCCTGAATCACCAGGAATTTTACATCCACCCATCCCTGTTACTTAGGATCGCCAACTTCCAGATGGGGCCTGGAAATCTCCCAGAGTTTCAACTGACTACAGAGATCAGTTCCCTTGGAGAACATGGTTGCTCTGGAGGGTGGGTTCTGCAGCATTATACTCCACTGGGGTCCCTCGCCTTCCCAAACCTCACCCTCCTCAGGGCCCGCCCTCAAATCTCCAGGTATTTCCCAAGCAGGAGTTGGCAACCCTAGTGGCTGGGGTGTCTCCAATCAAACTGGGGGTTGGCAACCCTAGTGGAAAGCCAGTGTGGCGTGGTGGTTAGGATGTTGGACTACAACAGGTTCAAATCCACACTTGCCATGAAACTTACTGGGTGACCTTTGGCTAGTCATTCTGTCAGCCTAACCTACCTTACAAGGTTGTTGTGCGAATACAATGGAAGAAGTGAGATTTAAGCGTGCTGTCCTGAGTGTCTTGGATAGGGTTGCCAACTCCAGGTTGGAAAATTCCTGGGGATTTGGGGGTGGACCCTGGGGAGGGGAGGGCCATCAGTGAGATATAATGCCACAGAGTCCACCTTCCAAAGCAGTCATTTTCTCCAGGGGATCTCTGTATTCTGGAGATCAGTTGTAATTCCAGGAGGTTGGGAACCCTACCTGAGCTCCTTGGGGGCAGGCTGGTAACAAACACCCACAGTCTGACCTCCCTGCCTGTGTTGCCGGCAGGCACTTCTCCCAGCCTGGCTCCAATACAGAACCAAGCCGGAGGGGAAAGGACTTGAAGCCGTGGGAAGCAGGGAGGAGAGGTAAGGAAATGGTTTGATGTTAGGGTTGCCAGGTCCCTCTTCGCCACCAGCGGGAGGTTTTTGGGGCGTTTGGGGAGATACTTCAATGCCATAGAGTCCAATGGCCAAAGTGGCCATTTTCTCCAGGGGAACTGTTCTCTATCGGCTGGAGATCAGTTGCATAAAGCAGCAGATCTCCAGCTAATACCTGGAGGCTGGCAACCCTATTTGATGTGAAAAACAGGCCTCGTTCATTGTAGCCGTGCCACCTGAACTAACAGACGGGGCTGCCGAAATCATCCCTTGCCTGACCTGCAGGCAGCCTTCACACCCTGGCAAGGGTGAGCTGGATTTTTCTAGATTCCCTAAACCTGGATTCCCTGCCACAGTCCAGGGTAGAGATCATTCTCCCACCCCACCCCACCCACATGCACCTCCAGGTTTTTTTTTTCCAATTTTATTTTATTTTAAATCAGCAATTGAATATTGTTACAACATTCTAGCGGTCTAAGAATCTGTGCATCAGGTTCTATGAATTCCCAGCTTTCATTTAAAAAAGGTTTCTAGGCTCTTTCATTGCAGAGATATACCTTTCCCCTTATATCACTGCAATGAAAGTGTCTAGAAACCTTTTTTTTTAATGAAAGCTGGGAATTCAGAGCACCTGGTATGCAGATTGTTAGATTGTTATAACACTATAAAAATATTCAATTTTAACTTTTTAAAAAGTGCCCCCTTTGGCATGGTGTGTGTGAGAGAAAATAGCTAGCATAGTGATAGGGGAAGGGGAAATGGCTGCCATGTGTGCAGGGCCAGGAAAACTGAACTTCCCCATGGACAGGTAGCCATCCAGCCTTTGCTGAGATCCTTCACTGCAAATCCATTTTCCAAACGATCAGAGAAAAGCTGGGGAAATCTTCACGAATGCATCATGATGCTCTGGGGAAGCAGGAAAACCCCCATTTCCCAACAGCACCAACCCCAGAGCAGAAATGGAGCCTGTGGATAAGACAAGAGACCACGTTTTTGGCTTGAGCCATGCAGTTAAAGGGTAGACACTTGGCAGATTTGTGCAACCATAGCCCGTGTAGTCTGCCTTTGCTTCTTAATTACAGCTTTGGGATAGTTATATAGAAAAGCAAGCACAAGGTGGGAAAATAGAAACGGAAGTCTGCCTTAAAAATACCTGTTTTCCCAGAAGCAGGAAGTTCGTGCGGCTGCCCAGCACCGGCTGCTCAGAAGGCGCAAAAGAACCACATGCGCACACGTTAAAAGACAGTCAAGAGCTTCTCAGCAGAATCTGAAACATTTTCCTAGGGAAATCCTACCTGCCCACTTCAGAGGAGATTTGAAGCACGATAGCTGGTTGCTTGAGGTCTCATGTTATCAGTAGGATTGCAAGCTCAGATTGCTGGGCCCAAGTATAGGGCTCCAAATGCCTGGCGGGGGGATGTCCTGGCCCCTTTAGTGGAGGATTAATGGGATGTTATTTACCAGGGTGATATTATTTACCGGGTCGCCATAAGTCGGCTGCGACTTGACCGCACTTTACACACACACACATGCCATGGAAAGCTTCAGCGGCCCATTTCTACACATAAAGCCTAAAAGGGTCAGGATACGTGTCTCCAGGCATGTTGGGAACCCTAGTTGATCAACCAAATTTAACTATTTAGCTGAAGAAGTCAGCTATGGCTCATGAAAGTTCATAACCTGCCAGAAATTTTGTTAGTCTTTAAGGTGCTACTGGACTCTTGTTCTTTTCTACAAATTTAACTAGTAGGGCTTAAGGGCACCTAGTTTTAGTTTTTGGTTGTGATGTGTTACTGTCACAGAGAATGAAAAATAAGATATTAAACCCAGCTTTCCATGCTATCATAGTGCATGATCCAGACAAAGTTACTCACTTTCTACCTTTCATTAGTTTCAGAGGCCTTCTATGCAGGGACATTTCCCCACGGTCATCCCTGCCAACTACTTCCTTTTGATTATGCACGCCTTATCCGCCTGTCAGAGGTTGCCTTGCTCTCCCCACACATTTTGCCCTCATTTTCCAGATTCTGGCTAAAACAGCATCCGGGAAAACATGGGCAAAAACGCAGGGGGAGAGCGAGGCGACCTCTGACGGGCGGATAAGGCATGCATAATCAAAAGGAAGCCCCGAAGCAGGGGTCACCGTGGGAGGGGGGAAGTCCCTGCATAAAAGGCCAATGCAGAAGGTAAGCATTTGGTTTGAATCTCTCCCACTGCAACCAATGGGGCCCAAACGTGCTTGCATTTAAATGAATTATGCATGCTTGATTGGAACTAAACACCACAGGGTCCCATCAGGCTTACTCCCAAGTAAATGGGCATAAGAATACAACCTCAGTTTATTAAACTGAAAATAACCCCCCATTTCCATGAGTATCTCAGAATGGCTTGGGTAATACCTACCCTTTATTTAAATGACCAATAAGTAGGCTAAAAGACATGCAGTTAA
This sequence comes from Euleptes europaea, assembly GCF_029931775.1. Lineage (NCBI taxonomy): Eukaryota > Metazoa > Chordata > Lepidosauria > Squamata > Sphaerodactylidae > Euleptes > Euleptes europaea. The sequence goes on along the minus strand of NC_079325.1, from coordinate 51,149,930 downwards.
CAAAAAGTTTTCACCAGGGGATCTCCTACTAAGACATCACAACAAAAGGTCTCTCTCACAAGTAGCGTGTTCAGATCCTATCCTAGAAACCAGCTAACTATGGCCCATGGAAAGCCAAGGAGTAAACTGAAGCACCAGCATCTGCAAGGATGGGTGGATCTTACTGAGAAAATGCCCAGATTTACACACAGGAGGGAGAAGTAGGTGAAAAGTGGGGGCGGGGCATTATTTGTGTTCACCAACTATTACCCCCATTTAAAAGCTTCTAGTTGCCCCCCTAACACTCACAGAAAGCAGAACTGTGATTCACTAACTCTGCCAGCGAGGCACATGCGTAAAAGCATTATGGCTGCGCATTCCAGACCTTGAGCAGCAAAACCGATTTTTGCAAGACTCAAACATGGATAGAAATCACATCAGCCTTGGAGTGCACCCCAAGCATAGAATCCATGCTTCAGTGTTACCGAAAACCCTAGCCAGAAATAGAAATGCCTGCCGTGGACATGATGGGAATATATATTTCAGGACAGAAGGATAAATTTGTCAAATTTCCACTTGGTGAACAGCAAATCTGAGTTGCTTGAGGCTAGGCAGGAGCACAACCGCAATCAGGCCACGGGCTGGCTAACCCAACTTAAGACCCGCTACCCGTAACCCTGTGATTTGCCAGGTGTTTGATAACCACTCTGTTTCTTGCAATCCAAGGCAGGCTGGTGGCCTGCATTCAGCTCGGTGTCTCTCATCTTATGCACACCTGACCAAAGATAGTGTGTGTCCGGACATAATGCGTCATGGTTTTTACCCTCTCCTTTGTCTGGTTTCCACATTGATGTGCAACTGGGCCCACAAAGTGAGGAGGAGGAGGTCCTTAATTCTGAATACGGAGGCTTGAACAGCGTGGTGTAGTGGTTAAGAGCGGTGGTTTGGAGCGGAGGACTCTGATCTGGAGAACCGGGTTTGATTCCCCACTCCTCCACACGAGCGGAGGAGGCTAATCTGGTGAACCGGGTGGGTTTCCCCACTCCTACATATGAGGCCAGCTGGGTGACCTTGGGCTAGTCACAGCTCTCTCTGAACGCTCTCAGCCCCACCTACCTCGCAGGGTGTCTGTTGTGGGGAGGGGAAGGTGATTGTACGCCGGTTTGATGCTTCCTTAAGTGGTAGAGAAAGTCGGCATATAAAAACCAACTTTTCTTCTTCTACTACTGCAAATGGCTAAGGGTATAAGCTGTGAGCCTGTGAGCTCTTGGTTCAAATACCACTCATGAGACAGTGCTAGTCTGTAGGCCCTCAGGCTCAATCCCCCACGAGCTAACCTCACAGAGCTCTTGAAAGGTTAGAGAGATCATGAACTCCTTCTTTTGCAGCGACCGGGCAGCTGTGCGACTGCTTTCTCCAGAGGAACCGATCTTTGTTGTCTGGCGATCAGCTGTAATTGTGGGAGATCTCCAGGCCCCACCTGGAGGCAGGCAACTCTACCCCTGGGCCTGTCCCACTGATGACTGGCTCCACACTACGTCCTGCACTAAAGCTTGGCTTGAATCTGGCCAGTGACAGCGCAGGAGGGGATGCTGGATGTCTTCCTTGTCGCTAACAGCTAGAAGCCAGCAAAGGCTCTGTTGTCCTCACCGGCCCCTGCCCTGCAGCCCCTTGGATGGCTTGACCAGGGAAATGTCCCTGCAGTCTGCACAGAGCATCGGTTGGGCTTCTTCTTGCAAACTCACAAGAACACAAGAAAGGCCATGATGGATCAGGCCAAAGTCCATCAAGTCCAGCAGTCTGTTCACACAGTGGCCAACCAAGTGCCTCTTGGAAGCTCACAAACAAGACGACTGCAGCAGCACCATCCTGCCTGAGTTCCACCTAATAGGCATACTCCTCTGATCCTAGAGAGAATAGGCCTGCATCATGACTAGTATCCATTTTGACTAGTAGCCATGAATATCCCTCTCCTCCATGAACATGTCTGCTCCCCTCTTAAAGCCTTCCAAGTCGGCAGCCATCACCACATCCTGGGGCAGGGAGTTTCACAATTTAACTATGTGTGGTGTGAAGAAATATTTCCTTTTATCTGTTTTGAATCTCTCATCCTCCAGCTTCAGCAGATGACACCACGTTCTAGTCTTATGAGAGAGGGAGAAAAGCTACTCCTTGTCCACTCTCTCCATACCATGCATCATTTTATAGACCTCTATCATGTCTCCCCTTATCGGCCTTCTTTCCAAGCTAAACAGCCCTAAGCATTTTAACAGCTCCCTTGGCAAACTAAGAACACATCCCAGAATGCAGAGGCAGCCCTCCCTGGAGGTGCCCACTGCTGCCAGGAGAAGCAGGCAGAGGTGGGCAAGCCATCTTTCAGGGCATGCAGCCTACCACGACTGCTCTTCTCTGGAGAGCACCTGAAGCGCCACAGGGTTCCTTAGGACGCATACAGAAAGGCTGAGATTGTGTTCGATGCTCTTGAAGTATTCGGAGTATTCTTGTGGGGTGGGTCTTGTGGGGTCAGCCAGTGTGGCATAGTGATTAAAAGAAGTGGTTTGGAGTTGTGGACTCTAATTTGGAGAACCGGGTCTGATTCCCCACTTCTCCACATGAGTGGCGAACGCTAATCTGGTGAACCAGGTTGGTTTCCCCACTCCTCCAGATGAAGCCAGCTGGGTGACCTTGGGCTAGTCACAGTCCTCTTAGAGCTCTCTCAGCCCCACATACCTCACAGGGTGCCTGTTGTGGAGAGGGGAAAGGAAGGCAATTGTAAGCCAGTTTGATTCTTCCTTAGGTGGAGGAGAAAGTCGGCATATAAAAACCAACTCTTCTTCCATGGTCCCCTCCTCCACATTGCACTAACAATATCAGAGCATCCTCTCCTTAAAAAGACTGTCATCCCCCACCCCAAAAAAACAAAGTTCCTGCAGCTGCTGCCTTGAAGGAAAGGAGCAGTGCATTATTAATGCATTCTGTCCCAATGCCCTTCTCTGAATTAATTAGGTCTGGGAACAAACAAAGATACTTGCTGACGAAAGGGAGGATCGGGGCCTAAGCCGTGATTTTTATCCATGTCCCCAATCCGCTCCTCCAAGACAGGTCGAGAGGCAAGTCGGAGTTTTCCTTCTAGGAGATGACTGCTGCTACTGAACGGACCACAGCGGGACGCAAAAGCTACTGGGGCAGGGGAAGGGAACTCTGCCAGCAAGACCGGCTCTAACGGAGCTAACAGCATAAGTAAGGGGATCGTGCCTTGTGGACTACGGCTTGGCACCCACCTGGCTGCCGAGTTCTGGCCAATGTGGCGGCTCTGTTGATAAGGGAAGGGGCGGTGGTGGCGGTGGTTCTAGTGGTATGGGGCATTGTAGTGGCTTTTGTGGTAGTGATTCGCTTGGGTCGCTCATAGGCTAACAAGAAACAAGCAAAAACAAATGAATAAATACAAATAAAGGCAGGTTAAAGGAAAGGAGCTGCTGGACGTGGTCCTTGGGAGCTGCTCCCACATTTACTGACTTAAAAAGGTAAAGGTCCCCTGTGCAAGCACCGGGTCATTCCTGACCCATGGGGTGACGTCACATCCCGACATTTACTAGGCAGACTGTGTTTACGGGGTGGTTTGCCAGTGCCTTCCCCAGTCGACTTCCCTTTACCCCCAGCAAGCTGGGTACTCGTTTGACCGACCTGGGAAGGATGGAAGGCTGAGTCGACCTTGCGCCGGCTACCTGAAACCGACTCCCGTCGGGATCGAACTCAGGTCGTGAGCAGAGCTGGGATTGCAGTACTGCAGCTTACCACTCTGCGCCACGGGGCTCATATTTACTTACTTAGTTAATCCTTTATTGCTTAGGACCATTGGTCAGGCCACAGTTCAGGCCAGACTCTGGATTATCACTTTCACGTTCTGGCTTAAAGTTGTTAAACCAAAAAAAAAAGGAGGGGGGGCTGACATCCATGATATTAACAGACTCTTTTTTTGAACCCTGGCAATTAGCTCTCAATAAAAAAACTGGGCTGCTATGGGCTCCCGTCAGTTCCTCCTATCAATGACGTATGACTCAGCCAAAGAACTCATTAAGACCAGAGTCTTTGAGGCAGAGAGGCAGCATGACTGGAATAAGATTCAGGATCCCCTTTTTAGAAGGGACCTGCTTATTAGGAACATCATCATGCCTCATCTGTCAGACAATACAAACCATGAATATCACAGGGCTTTTATGCTCCTTCGATATAAAGCTCTTCCCTCTAAGTTTCTCGACGGGATATATAATAAGTGGCCAATGGATGCACAGAAATGTATATGCAATCAGGACGCACTAGAAACTACTGAACACGTTCTTTTTGAGTGCATGATCATTAAAGCACAGGCCCTCTGATTCCACTGCTAGTGGATTGCCCCAAACCTCTCAGAAAACATCGCTTAGTGCTCCTTTTGTCAGGTACAATACCAAATTTATCTGTTAGTATGGCCAGATTTGCCTGTCTGGCAACCAAAATAAAGCAAAACGTGCTTAAGGCTTTGGAATAAGCAATCTGTGATCAGAATCTGTATTGTTTGTATACTTTCCTAATTTCCATTAAAAAAATTATATTATTATTCCATATCTATTTATGTATGTATTCAATTTTTAACTTTGTAGGATACTTGATGGTCTATGACTGCGAATAAAGTATGTATGTATGACCATTGGTCACGACGAAATGTAATGCAAACCGAAACAGAGATCCTTCCAGGGAAGAAGAGGATATTGCTTGTATTTCTAAGCTAATTGGTCAGCCGCTCTGTGTACCGTGTTCAGGGGAGACATTCACTACACATCTTTCTGGCTGCAACAGGAAATCATGTCGCTCTCTGTGTAACGAACAGATCCGTGTGTGGGCAATAAAACGCAGATTATGGATTGATCAGACCAACCCCTGTAAGGGCAAGCAATGAAGCAATGAGACAACTCTCTCTCTCTCTCTCTCTCTGGGGCCATTACAAAGGGGTCAGTATAAAATGAAGTGTTCAAATGTTCAATACCCTCCACCGCACCAGTAGAAGCCCTGCAGCAACCCTCTGGTATGCGAGAGCACAAAGATACTACAAATTTAAACGAGGTTTAACAATAATTCCATCTCCCAATCTGGAGAACGACAGGAATCTCTTACAAAGGATTCTCAACACATTGCCAAACTATAATCCCCACAATTATTTGGGCGGGGTGGGAGTGGGGGGGGGGAGGTAGCTATGACAGTTCAGTATTTCCAAGCTGCTATACGTTTGTGATAAATGTTTAAAAACACTTAAGACAGCCTGAAAGGTGACACGAAACAAATGTTTGCTGCATGCACAAACTCCCCTTTCAATACCCAAGTTATCACACCAGTTGAGCAGCAGTTACAGTCCCGCTCTGCAAGGAAGTGGGCAAAATCTGGCATGTGCTTTGAGGAACCCTCAGACTCATGTCCTTTGCGAACGCAGCCCACGGTGACGCAACAGAGCTGCGTGCTTTGTCACCAACCTGGGACTGCAACAGCTGTCTACGGAGCAAATCCCCCGTTTTGCACCCTGATCTCGCCTAGAGGGCCCATTCACATGCAAAAACTAACAAACCGGTTCTTGGCACGGGACTGTATCGAGAAGCCTGTGCAAACTGGAGCACCGGCTGACCACTGCAGCTTCTTTGAATCCGAATCCTCACCCAATCTAAGCACCCAGTTCGTGCAGGGCAGACAACTGCTGAGAATAACTGACTAAATATGGTGGTCGAGGGGTGCAGGAGGAACAATAAGGACCCTAAGGCAGGGGTGCTGAACTTGTTTGTTAGGAGGGCCGGATAAGACATAAATGTGTCACTTGGTTGCGCTGGGCCATGCCTCGCCAGCCCAGATCGAGAGCGGGGAAGGAGCTGGATGCCTTGGCTGGTGAACCTGCAGCAGACCTGCAGCAACCCAGATCAAGAGTGGGGGGGGGATGGCTGTCTCGGCTGGCTTGCAGGACGAATAAGAGCTCTCAAGAGGCCAGATCCAAGCCCCCAGGCTGTGCATTTGACACCCCTGTCCTAAGGGTTACTTTCCTCTTTTCACTTAGAATGATTCACTTTCATTTTATTCCCTTGGCACGCTGGCGCTGGCTCAGATATCCCCACCTTTAAAGTAATTGTTAAAACTTCAAGGAAACTTTGTGAAATACCAGGGAAAAGGCGGGGATTGAGAAAGTCAGGAAATTAGCCATGAGTCATGAGAGATCAGAGACACAAAGTCAGCCGAGGCCGTTTGTTTCGGAAGCTCCAAGGAAGCCGGCTGCCTCCTCCTCACCGCTATATATACCTTTGAACTTGCTCAAAAGCAGGGACAAAACTCCATCCCACTCCCGACAAACTACTGTGCGATGACTTGCCTCCTTAGATCCCAGCCATGTCTCCGTTTTTCTCGAATATGTCAAGCACACGAGGACAGCAAAATCCTCGCAGATACTGTCAGCGCCTCGGCTGAGTTTCTAACGAGGGGACCTAATTAATGCCGCTTAATGAACTGCACGGGTTTTTTCTGTTCTGTTTTTGCAACAGCAGCAGAAACAGAACAAGACCGCTCCGCGAAACCCTCACGGCATCCCAGCAAAATATTCCACCCGCTCGCAACACCAAATGCCTCCTCCACATTGGAAGGCGCATTCGAAAATGGCTGTGCAAACTGTGGAGGGGTGTTATTTTCCCCAGTGGCCTCCTGTGGCAGGAAGCCCACTTCCGCCAGGGCACTTGGTTCATTGTAATGCTTCATTCAGGCCCCCTCTGGTCCTCTTTGGAGAATGAATGAGGACCTCCCCCCCCCCCACCATGTGTGAGCCCCAATGCAAAAATCCAACGGGCGGCCTCAGTTTCCCTGGTGGAGCCATCCATCAAGAAATTCTCCCCCGGCAGCCTTGTTTGAACAGGGCCCGTCGCGGGCAGGAGTGCTTTCCCGTGGATTGGGCCCAGGGGGTCAGCTCTGCCTCCTGAGCAGGGCTCATGGCAGAGCTGCCCCTGCGCCCACTCACTAGGCAGCACCTCTGAGGTTTTTGAGATGCAGCCCTTCTTCTCCGCTTCGTTTCCCCCCCAGGAATGGTCTCAGGCTGCGTTTGCACCAACGGCACCCTCAGCACCAGCAGAGACTAGATCTCCCGACAATGGTGAGGGGATGTGGCTCAGTGGTGGAGCGTCTGCTTGGTGTCAGGCTTTTGCCTTCTAGCGGGAGCAAAGGCTCTTGACATGAGCTAGGCCAGGTTCTGGCTGCGAGTCATGTCCTTGGTCCTCATGCCTCTGAACGTCTGTGTGCAGTTTCGCTCATCCTGTTTTCTGCAGCTGGGATAATGTTTCGTCTGCCTTTCCTGGGAACTGCTTATCTCGGGGTTGCTTAGCAATGTTTACTTTTTCCAGTCCATAGTGTCTTAAGCATGTAACCTGTCGGTATTCCCCATTACTGGCCTCACCTGTGTGGTAGGCAGTCAGTTCTTTAATCTGTCTTTTTGCTCCTAATAAAGTATTACTGCTTCAGAGCTACCTGCCTGGATGCGTTTGCTTTTGGGATGCTAGGGACAGACGCCTGATCCTGACACTTGGCATGCAGAAGGTCCCAGGCTCAGTCCCTGGCGTCTCCAGTTAAAGGGACTAGGCAAGTAGATGATGTGAAAGACCTCTACCTGAGACCCCGGAGAGCTGCTGCCGGTCTGAGTAGACAATACTGACTTTGATGAACCAGGGGTCTGATTCAGTATAAGAAAGCTTCATGTGTGTTCATGTGTGGTGCCTCTTACGTTAAAGCAGTCTTTTGAGTGGAAACTGGGGTGGGTGGCCCATATGGAGCCTTCCAAGGCTGCCTTGAAGGACAGATTAAAACATCGGAGGTTTTTCCCCACACAGGGTTGCAGGGTTCAGCACCCAACTTCACTTCTGCCCCACCAATGCTGTGAGTAGACTGAGCTGACAGTAGGGCCGGTGGCACAAGCGATGGAGGGCAAAGTTGCTGCTGGAGCCACCTCCTTTTGGTGAGAGTGTCTCCTGGTCCACTCCCACTGTTGTGGTTGTGTGGACTACAGCATGGTGTAGTGATTAAGAGAAGTGGTTTGGAGCGGCAAATGCTAATCTGGAGAGCCGGGTTTGATTCCCCACTCCTCCACATGAGCGCTAATCTGGTGAACCGGGTTGGTTTCCCCACTCCTCCGCATGAAGCCACCTGGGTGACCTTGGGCTAGTCACAGTTCTCTCTGAACTCTCTCAGCCCCACCTACCTCACAGGGTGCCTGTTGTGGGGAGGGAAGGTGGTTGTACGCCAGTATGATTCTTCCTTTAGTGGTAGAGAAAGTCGGAATATAAAAAACCAACTCTTCTTCTACCACAAGGCAAAAGAGGGCAGGCAAACTGGGGACTGCTCCACCTATGCTGACTCTAGGACCCACCCACACCCCACACCCCACAAGACTGTCTCAGGGCTATTACTTGTTCTAGAAGAGGTTTCTGGGCAACTGGGAATGAGCAGCAGGGAACTGCACTGCAAGTTGTGGTTGAGCGACAGGGCACACATCAGAGAGGAAAGGACACGGGAGTGCTTGCAACAGCAAAACCCTGTAGTTGCCTAATCCCAGTCACATGCTGAGAAAATGCAAATTCTGCAACCCATTTAAATCACGCAGCTCTGCACAAATCCTGCAAGTCTGAAACTTTTTTTCTCATGCTGCATGCCTTACTTTGTGAATTTTACACTTTTGTGTCATTTATTCCAGTTTAGCTATGGAAGGAGAGGGCCCAGAGAACCAGAGCCCAACTCCAACCAATAAAAATGTTATTGAGTCACCCACCTAAGATTTTACAAAACACTCTGAACTCATAAGGGCCAGAAACTTGCCTTTTAAAAACAAAAAAAGAGACTGTCTGAAAGCCAGATCCTGCGGCCAGTGCCACATTCTGTGCAGTTCTTGTGGAATTATAGCACCCACGCAGCCCTGGTAGACTGATGAACCCTCTTATCTGAAGCCCCATGAAGCCCCATTTGTGTGGTTCAGTGGTTAAAAGTGTCCGACTAGTAACTGGGAGACCCAGGTTCGAATCCCCGCTCGTGCCATGGAAGCTCACTGGGTCACCTGGGGCCAGTCACACTCTCTCAGCCTAACCTACCTCATAGGGTTGTTGTGAGGATAAAACGGAGGAATGGTGTAAGCCACTTTGGGAGAAAGGCGGGGTATAAACAAACTAATTAAATAAAAAACAGTGGTTTTGCTAATAAATGCTCAGCAGAAATGTCCCCCAAACCGATTGTTCGTATTTATTTTTAAACGTCACTCCCGCCTAACGAAAGTAACAGGGGCTAAACCTCGCAGCTGAGAAATCCAAAACTTTCTGCTCCCAACGAGGGTTTAATCTGCTGTCTGTGATGCTGGGGTGGTGGTGGTAAAAGTTCATAGTATTCATTGGCGTTTTTGAAGAGACTTTTATTTCCTTTCCCGCTGCCTTTCTAACAAACCTCATCGGGGGGGAAAAGCCAAGCCAGAGCAACAGAGACAATGAGGTTGCTGAAGTCAAAGACAGTTCTTTGACGGGACGGAAAATGAGGTACAATTAGAGGAGCGGAGTTATGGCCTGGAAGATGCTAATGAACAGAGAAAACAGCCATTCTTTTCCCCATCAAGGAACGTGTGCAGGGTTCATGCACCGAACATGTCAAATATCAGCGTTTCAAGTTACATTTTTACTTACTGCCGAAGTTCGGAGCTGCACCTGGAAGGAAAGGAGAAAAGGGGGGGGGGGATAAGAGGGTCAGCAAATACAAAGAAGGGTATTGTGCTAATTAACAGGAAGTCGGCAGATGTCAAAACAGCCAGCGGGGGACAACGCAAAGAGGTGGGCAGGGCGCCCTGGCTTTTGCGTCCGATTCACCTGCTACGACCTGCACAGGTCACCCCGCTGGTGACCTAACTTATTAGTGTTCTCTTACCTGGCCCCGTGTCTCAGCAGGGTCAAATACCTCTGGCGGCTCCGGCACGACACCTTAATAAGCCACACTTCTAGTACACAATGAAATGCAGCACAACTCTTGAGTAGCGCGGAGCCATAATTAGATTGGGACAGGCTCGGGGAAAACGCCATCACAGTCAGAAGCGACCCCGCCCCATATCCGCGGACCCTTTGGGAATCGTTCTGAAAGGGCAGCAAAGCTATTCGTTTCTTAGCGTTATCCCTGATCGGTTAGGATTCCCTATGCGAGCAGCATAAGGAGCATTGCTTTCACTCTAATGGGCTTCATTTATTTGTCCTTAGCACACAGCTAAATCTGATTATCTAACAGCATTGGGATGTCATCCTGTCTAGCACCAAATCCCTGATTGGCTGAGATTCCTCGGGGTGGAAGGGACCGGTGGAAATAGCCACCATGGCATTGGCAGAGGGGATGGAAACTAGTGGGATTAAGGGCTTGGGGGAGGGGGGAGATGCCCCTCATCACTCCTGGAGGACATTCAACAAAGCACTAACACTTACTCATATGTGCTCAGAACCACCCTGGCTGCTAGTCCAGTAATGTCCTGGGGCTATGAAACTACTAAGGGTCCAAAACTCAAACTGCGACGCCAACAACCAGCCCTGAACACGGGTCTCTGGGTCTAGCTTTAACAAGCTAACTCCTGTATTTCCCTCAATGTCGCCAAATTGTTGGAAATGTAAGAAAGAAATTGGTTCCTTTCATCATATTTGGTGGACTTGTGAAAAAGCCAAGATATTTTGGGAAACGATATATGAGGAAATAAGGTTAATTTTACAACAAAATATACTTAAAACACCTGAAATGATGCTATTGAGTATGATACTGGACACTATTTTGACTCATAGAAATTTTTTAATTTATGCCACCACAGCTGCACTGTTGATATATGCAGCAAAATGGAAGACTGATGAGATACTGGAAAAAAAGGACTGGATATATAAGATGATGGAATTGATGGAGATGGCGAAACTTACTGCTTATATTAATCAGACCGATAATGTACAATTTTTGGGGGTGTGGGAGGTGTGGAGAACTTATTGTGAAAAATATTTTTCAATGGGTCATTTTAAAGGATACTCTTTGATTTAATCCCTCACATTTATTTGGTATAGTGAAAATATTAGGATGATTACAGGTATATTAATTAGATTAAGTAAGATACTTATAAAGTAACTGAGCAGGGGGGTTATACTGTTAAAGGTAAAGGTAGTCCCCTGTGCAAGCACCGGGTCATTCCTGACCCATGGGGTGACGTCACATCCCGACGTTTACTAGGCAGACTTTGTTTGCGGGTTGGTTTGCCAGTGCCTTCCCCAGTCATCTTCCCTTTACCCCCAGCGAGCTGGGTACTCTTTTTACCGACCTCGGAAGGATGGAAGGCTGAGTCAACCTTGGGCCGGCTACCTGAACCTGACTTCTGTTACCAAAAGTATATACAATTTAATTATGGACAGAAGAGAGTGAAGGGGAAGTCAATTATGTTTTATTATTTCTTAGATTAGAAATTTTTATAGATTCAACTTTATATTGTTAAGTATTAATGGAAAATGATTTATGATGTATAAAATGAGAAAACAATAAAAACATTTAAAAAAAAAACAAGCTAACTCCTGGACTCTCTTGACTAGGGTTCCCCAGCGTGGTGCCTGAGAGCGCCATGGTGCCCATCAGTACTTCCTTTGGCACCCACCGAGCTTTACAGAAAGTGGGCAGGCCCCTGGGATGAGTAAGCCCCTGGGATTTTCTTAGTCAGTGAGTAGTTCCATTCCCTCTTGAGGTATTCCTTCTTTCCAGAAAGAGGGAGGTATTCCTTTTTTGGCTCCACTTCCTGTACAAGCCATTTTGGGTTTGTCTCCGTCTCCTGCAGCAGCCACTTTGGGGTGGCGCTCACCACCCCTCCCAAAACTCCAAGCGTGCCCGCATGCTCAATAAGGTTGGGGACCCCTGCTTTTTTGCCTTTAAAGAAACGATGGTCCCTCTTCCCTCCCTGCCATCCTCAAAAATGTATTCACAAATGTCTTGTGTTCAGGCTGAGAAGAGAGTCTCCTAGGTTGGGACAGAATTTAGGCAATCGGTAACCCACAGCTGCTCAACAGGAAGGTGCTGAGGCCCCCATACAAAGGAGCTTTCTTGTAAGGCGCATTGGTTTTCAAACGGTGTTTTCGGGGGCACCTGGGTTCCTTTGGAAAGGATCAGAGTTTGCTCATGTAACGGCACACTAGACATCTCGCCTGCCACAGCTGATCTTCCCCGGCCGTGTCCAAGAGATCAAAAAAGATGCAACTCATTCTTCTACATAAGTATTCAAACGACAGGCGCGTCGTCCTCCTCCAGGGCTTTCTAGCCACTTTGAGCTGCAGAGCCCGGCTCTGCCCAGAGCATTTGGGCCTGATACTACGAGTGCAAGATGCAAATGTCACGGAAAAGGAGGTGAGCCAGCGAACAGCATGTTGCTGCGGCTGTCAAAACCAAAAGGCCCTCGATGACGCCTTTGAAGGATCGCAGGCACCCAGTGGTAGCTGACAATCCCGCTCCTTTTCAAAGAGCCAGCTTGTCTCCCATTCTTGGCAAAGACAAAACATTCCTGTCATGGCCTTTGGAGCCTGGATTTCAGCTTTGATCGGCCCTGAAGCGCATAAATCTTTCAAACGGAGGGACAGAAAGAGTGGGGGAGAAAGAGTGTCTTCAGGGGACGCTTAAGGCAGTCACTTTGAAGGCTGGAGCCCTGTTTTGGCTGTTCCATCCCATTCAACCTGTCCCCAAAAAGCTACAGTGGGCAGGGGCCCCCTCACCAAGCGTCTTTAACTTCCATGGGGTAGAGGTGTCCCCACCACCAAAACTGGGAAGCAACAAAACGGAGTCTTGAGGCCCCCTTAACGGCAAACAAATTTATTGCGGCCGAAACCTTTTGTGGACACTGGCCAGCTTCACCAGAGGCAAGCTCTAACTTGTGTAAGTTTCTATCGCAATAAATCTATTAGCCTTTAAAGGCACCACCAGACTTTCCTTTTCACTCTAATATGTTTACACCTCTGGATTTTGTCCAGGAGTATGAGAAAAAGTTTAAAAGCCTGCTGAAAACTAGCAAAAAACTTGCTAAAATGGCTGGCATGGGAGGGCAGGGAGTTGTTTTGCCCAGGAAAGTTGGAAGATCAATCTTCCAGTCAGGATGCTATATTATCCCAGATGTGAAGACCATTCTCTGAACATCTGGGGAGTGTCTCGGACCATCTTTGAAAAAGAGCTGGTGTATCCAAGTGAGAGTTCTGGGCTGCTATTGCCTGAGATTCAGCCGACATGTAATACAGGGATTATAATACTGGCCTACCTTACAAGATTTACTTAGAACGTACATGAAGCTCTTTGAATACTTGAAATGTGCCATAAAAATGTGAACTGTTATTCTTATTATCATCGGTAATAAGCAGGATTTAATTGACATTTTCCACACATACACACACAAAAGAAAGGGGGGGCAATGGTTCAGTGGTAGAGCCCTGATTTGCTTGCAGAAGGTCCCAGGTTCAATCTCCGGTATCTCCAGTGAAAAGGACCAAGTAGTAGGTGATATGAAAAGACCTCTGCCTGAAACCCGGTAGAGCTGCTTCCGGTCTGAGTAGACAGAACGGATCCTGATGGACCAATGGTCTAATTCAGCATTAAAAAGACATGTAAAAAGTTCATAACTTTGAAAATTATTATTAATAAAAGGAAAAGTATCAGAAGCCTTTCTGGTTTTTAACGTGTATCATAAACTGCTGTCTCTTAAGCTTGGTACGTACTGCCCTGGATGGCCCAGGCTAGACGAGTCTTGGTAGATCTCAGATGCTAAGAAGGGTCAGCCCTGGTTAGTATTGGGATGAGATAGAAGACCATCAAGGAAGTCCAGAGTTGCTATGCAGAGCCACGCAATGGCAAACCACCTTTGTTCGTCTCTTGCCTTGAAAAGCCCTACATCGACTTCACGGCAGTTTACACACACACGCTTGGTTGCCATTTGGGGTCTGTTTTCCTCTTCGGGACATCCAGCGTGGTGTAGTGGTTAAGAGCGGTGGATGCTAATCTGGAGAACCGGGTTTGATTCCCCGCTCCTCCACATGAAGACAGCTGGGTGACCTTAGGATAGTTCTCTCCAAACTCTCTCAGCCCCACCTATCACAATAGGAATTATAGGATCACTTAATCTGTTGATCCAAACTGCATGGTTGTAGTGGTTAAGAGTGGTGGACTCTAATCTGGAGAACTGGGTTTGATTCCCCCTTGATTAGAGTGGTGGACTCTAATCAGGGGTTGGTTTCCCCACTCCTCCACATGAAGCCTGCTGGGTGACCTTGAGCTAATCACAGTTCTCTCAGAACTCTCACAGCCCCACTTATCTCAAAAGATGTCTGTTGTGGGGAGAGGAAGGGAGACTCCTTAAAGGTAGAGAAAAGAGGGGTATAAAAACCAACTCTTACTCTTCCTCGTCCCAAAAAGTTTGGAAAACTGCTCAGTTTGCTATGGAGCACTTTGTCCAAGTGTCAAACTAGCGCTCTCCCAGCCAAGGCCCCCTTTTCAAGGAGCATGCTACTCTTCCTCACTGTTGGCAGTCTGCCAAGCATCCCTCCTACCCACCTCTTGGGATCATTAATTCTGCCACATGCTCCGCTAGCTTTTAACGTTCCATTGTGAAACCCACTTGTTCGCCCAGCCTCTGCATCAATTGCAGGCGGGTCTCTGTGCTCAAGTGTGGGTCAGGCCCACGCTTCCTTTGGGGCAGGAGGGGCATAAGAGGAAAGCAGCAGCTTGTGATGGCAACTTACACACATTAGGAGAGCCGTTGGGGAGGGGGAGGTAGGAGCCGGCCCGCCACGACTTGCTGCGGAAGTTCTTCTTGCACCTGCCGCAGTCCGGCCCGGTGGTGTTGTGCTCGCACTCGCACTGCAGACTGCCCTCCTTGAAGGTACACAGGCTGGCGTGAAGGTTGCATTTACACCTGCAAGAGAATCCAAGCAAGGCAACTGAGAGATTCATTCGTTCATCCACTGGAAAATTTCTAGCCTGCTGCGTGACCACATCCTTCATAATGGTTCACAACTTCATACAATCACAAATTCACAAAAGGGGAATCCATTAGGACCGCACAAGTGAGTGGAAATAATAGGCATGCTCCAGGATCAGAGGAGCATGCCTATTATATTAGATGCAGTGGAACACAGGCAGGACTATGCTGCTGCAGTCGTCTTGCTTGTGGGCTTCCTAGAAGCACCTGGTTGGCTGCTGTGTGAACAGACTGCTGGACTTGATGGGCCTGGGTCTGATCCAGCAGGGCTTTTCTTATGTTCTTATCCTTCCCATTGTGTGTGCTGAGGTTGCCAATTCTAGGTTTGGAAATTCCTGGAGAAATTCCTGGAGAGGGTGGGGTTTGGGGAGGGAGGGACTTCATCGGGGCATAATGCAATGGAGTCTACCCTTCAAAGCAGCCATTTTCTCCACGGAAACTGATCTCTGTAGTCTAGAGATCAGTTGTAACTCTGGGAGCTCTCCAGGCCCTACCTGGAGACTGGCAACCCAAGTACTGACTGTAATACATGAAGAATAAGGAGGAGGAGGAGGAGGAGTTGGTTTTTATATGCTGACTTTCACTACCACTTAAGGAAGAATCAACCCAGCTTACAATCACCTTCCCCTCCCAACAGACCCCCTGTGAGGATGGTGGGGCTGAGAGTGTGTGACTAGCCCAACGTCACCCTGCTGGCTTCATGTGTAGGAGTGGGAAACCAACCCGGTTCACCAGATTAGAATCTGCCGCTCATGTGGAAGAGTGGGGAAAGCAAACCCAGTTCTCCAGATCAGAGTCCACCGCTCCAAACCACCACTCTTAGCCACTACACCACGCTGGCTCTCCGTACCTTACCTGATATTAAGGAATTTTGATTCTCACTAACGTCACTTTTTATCATCTTTGGGTGAACTCTCAGCTCACTTTATTAATAAACTTGAGATTAACTCTTAGTCAGAGGAGATTCTCTAAAAAGGGGTAGAGGGTAAGGTCGGACCCTTCGACGGCAGAAAGAATGCCATTTGGAGGGAAGGGCTCAACAAGGCATAGGGCAGGGAGTCACAGCCGAGCAACAGGAGAGATTGGAAACTGAAGCCTGCTGCTTCAGAAACAGTTGGGGGAGCAAAGACACCTCAGAAGGCCCCCAATTTCAAGGGCTACTAACACACGCTTCGCTTCTCCTCTGCCAGCGCTCAAACGTTGCAGGAGTAGGAGTTGCTCATGAGTCTCTTCGCCAGATCCACCAAGCCCGCCTCGGCGTGCATGTCATCTGTGCATCACTGGCAGGTTTGCTGGCTTTCCAACAAAATCACGGGAACTATTTTTGATCCCTTTGCTCTTTTCGGCAACCAACTGTTTACACACAGGCCAGGAAGCGGATGGGCGGGCGCGCGCCCCCACTCCCACCTCTCGTTCACCAGATGACGCTTTGCTCCTCTCGCTCTGATTCCAAATGGGCGCCAGAGACAGATTTGAGCTCTGGAGCACCCGGCTGCCAAATGCAGCAAACGAGGTTTGGAAAGCGCTAAGGCCGTTCAAAGCGGAAAGAGCGCAAAACCATCAGGCTTAAATGCTCGAAGAGTGCCGAGGGAAGACAGAAGAACTGTCTCTCTCTGGGTACCCAAAGGTTGGATGGAAAAAGACTCAATTATGTAAAGAGCTGTATTTATTTTAAGGTGCTAGTATCGATATTAAAAACATTAAAATATTATATAAAGC
The DNA here is from genome assembly GCF_029931775.1 of Euleptes europaea. Lineage (NCBI taxonomy): Eukaryota > Metazoa > Chordata > Lepidosauria > Squamata > Sphaerodactylidae > Euleptes > Euleptes europaea. Next base: position 51,133,198 of record NC_079325.1, on the reverse strand, counting down.
ACAATGGCAACTAATACAGGTTGATAAACTAAAACCGTAATCCGAACATGTTTCAGCCCCCTGGCCTTCATCCGTGGTTTAATGTTACTTATAATGCCCACCAATACATAATACAACATGTATAACAGGATTAAAGCAGAATTATAACAACCCAGGTATGTATGTAGGGATGTATTCCAATTTGATTCTGTGCCCAATATATTATATAAAATTAATAAAATTAAAGAGCCCACTGCTGCGGAATAGAAGAAGAAGAGCTGGTTTTTATATGCTGACTTTCTTTACCACTTAAGGAAGAATCAAACCAGTTTACAATCACCTTCCCTTCCCCTCCCCACAACAGACACCCTGTGAGGTAGGTGAGGCTGAGAGAGCATGACTTGCCCAAGGTCACCCAGCTGGCTTCACGTGGAGGAGTGGGGAAACTAATCCAGTTCATCAGATTAGCCTCCGCCTCTCATGTGGAGAAGTGGGGAATCAAACCCGGTTCTCCAGATCAGAGTCCACTGCTCCAAACCACTGCTCTTAACCACTACATCATGCTTGTTCTTCTCTGGGATGTGTTAGCCTTCCATACAAGGTGTGTATAGCAGTACCAACCAAATAAATTTTATATAATATATTGGGCACAGAGTCAAATTGGAAAACATCCCTACATACATACCTGGGTTGTTATAATTCTGCCTTAATACTGTTATACATGTTGTATTAAGTATTGGTGTGCATTATAAGTGATGTTATTAGACCACTGATGAAGTCCAGGGAGCCGAAATCCATTTGGGTTGTGGTTTTAGTTTATCAACCTGTATTAATTGCCATTGTGCTTTCTTTTAATATAATATTTTAATGTTTTTAATATTAATAATACTGCCTTAAAATAAATATATTTCTTTACATAGCTGAGTCTTTTTCGACCCAACCTTTCGGTACCCAGCTTTGGTTTAAGGTCGGGCCTTTTCTTCCCCCTTTTCTTTTTTGTGAGCTGTCTCTCTCTGCCAGATTACACAAATCAAGGCTGCCCTGTGCCGGATGCTGACGGCTCCCTCTGTCCGCCCCTGCGGAGAGAAGTGTCTGCACAGCCGTCCTCGGCCTTTTGCATAGGCAATGACCGGCGTGCAGGTGCCACCGTGCCCGACTCTCTGAATTATTGAACGCCCAAGGAACACTGGCTTCCTCTCTTGCTGCAATTTCTTTTTTTAACAGGGAAAGTAAAGTAGTAGGTCGTGGCAGGTCACAGCCTTATCACCGTGGTGCAGGGCCCAGGACAGGAGTACCAACCCCCGGAAGCAGGCACAGATCTGACCTGGGAGAGACAGAAACCTGCCTAACAAGGAGTCAGAACAGCAGTCCATCTAGCCCAGGAGGTAACCTTCTGCTGCACTGGGCAGAGATGCTACCTTTACATGGAGATGCTAAGGACTGAGCCTGGGACCTTCTGCATGCAAAGCAAGAAGGTCCTAAAAAGATGTAGGGCTGTATCCAGGTACTCGCTCTTTGTGTCCACTTCAGGGCATCTTCTATGATCTAACACACATGAACACATGAAGCTGCCTTATACCGAATCAAACCCTTGGTCCATCAAAGTCGGTATTGTCTACTCAGACTGGCAGCAGCTCTCCAGGGTCTCAGGCTGAGGTCTTTAACATCACCTACTTGCCTGGTCCCTTTAACGGGAGATGCCGGGGATTGAACCTGGAACCTCCTGCATGCCAAGCAGAGGCTCTACCACTGAGCCACACCCCCTGGAGTGCTCTGTTTAGAAGACAAGTGCCAGGCTTCAATGGTTGCCTGACAGCCATGACACCTAGATCTGGTTTCGCTGCTCTCTAACTGCTTCCACAAAAGAATTGATCCCCAGGTGGGCATGAGTAAATACTGCAGTAAATACTACTTACTTAATGTCACTGCAGGCACAGCATCCCTCTTTAGTAACCAAAGGGCACTCTGCAGGTGGTCAGAGATTATCTGTCCCCCAGATAATAAGCAATCTCTGCTACTGATAAGGGGGAAGCAATATATAGCGTGCACATCTCTCCAATTCATATTAAGAAATGTGTTTTAATAGCAAAAACACGAAGAAAACATGCTTTAAGGCAGAACAGATTAAACTGGTTGCAGTCCTTTGGATTAAGTCATCTTTATTAAATGGCAGCTGATATTCTCGGAAGGATGGAAGTCTGAGTCAACCTCAAGCTGGCTACCTGAAACCGATGGTTTTAGGTAGCCGGCTCAAGGTTGACTCAGCCTTCCATCCTTCCAAGGTCGGTAAAATGAGTACCCAGCTTGCTGAGGGTCAAGTGTAGACAACTGTAAAACATAAGTCTGCCTAGTAAACTTCGTGATGCGACATCACCCCATAGGTCAGAGGAGGAGGAGGAGGAGGAGAAGTAGTAGTAGTAGTAGTAGTAGTAGTAGTTTTTCTGTGCCAACTTTCTCTACCACTGAAGGAAGAATCAAACCGGCTTACAATTACCTTCCCTTCCCCTCCCCACAATAGGGACCCTGTGAGGTAGGTGGGGCTGAGAGAGGTCTAAGAGAACTGTGAGTAGCCCAAGGTCCCCCAGCTGGCCTTATGCACAGGAGTGGGGAAACCAACCCGGTTCACCAGATTAGAGTCCGCCGCTCATGTGGAGGAGTGGGGAATCAAACCCAGTTCTCCAGATCAGAGTCCATCACTCCAAACCACCACTCTTAACCACTACACCACGCTGGCTCCCTGTGCTTACCTAATATTCTCCAAGGCTTACGTAGCTCAGGGCACTAAGGTCTTGCAAGGAATTCTGTATGGGGGAGCACGTAGAGCAGAGCTACCTCTACATTTTGCAGCAGCCATGAAATGCCCCTGAAATAACAAGGTACCCCTTTATCCTACCCTCAGCTTTCCCAGATCAGCCATTTCTCACTGTTGGGACCCATCTGCGGGGCAAAAAATAAACCCATTTTTTCTCATCCAAAGGATCAATTCTGCGAGAGAATTGCTTTCTGAAGTCAACCTTTGAGAATCATCAATCTAATCGCAAAACGATAACCTGTGCAACCCGACCCCCCAACGCAGCACTTTTCAGACCAATCAATCAGAATGCATTATTTAATAGTGAACGGCGGAACAGCTCCAAGCAGCCAAGGCGGAGGGTCCCTCCTTGTGCAGCGGCTGAGGCTCCCTGGAGTAAAGGCATCCTGGCCCCACTCCCTCCCTAAGCCCCCCTGGCACTGTTTTGACTTGGATTCCGTTCTGCAGTCGCCTGACCGTGAGGCCAAGGACACAGATGCCACTTGGAAGTGGACAATGGAGCGTCTTATCTAATCCGGCTGTCCTCGACCACGGCCAGAGCCTTTTCGGTTCTGGCCCCGGCCTGGTGGAACTCTCTCTCTCTAACGAGGCCACAACCCTGCGGGATCTGATGCAATTCCACAGGGCCTGCAAGACTGAGATGCTCCACCAAGCCTATGGTTGAGGGCAGCAACGATTTCCATCCATAACGCAAGATGTCATCGTTCCGCTGTACGCTGCATTGGTCAGGCCGCACCGGGAGTTTTATGTGCAGTTCTGGAGGCCTCGCTTCAAAAAGGATGTGGACAGACTGGAGCGGGTGCAGAGGAGAGCAACGAAGATGATCAGGGACCTGGAGTCCAAGCCCTACGAGGAAAGGCTGAGGGAGTCGGGAATGTTGAGGGGGGACCTGAATGCTCTACATGACATCGTGGTGTAGTGGTTAAGAGCGGTGGTTTGGAGCGGTGGGCTCTGATCTGGAGAACCGGGGTTTGATTCCCCACTCCTCCGCATGAAGTCAGCTGGGTGACCTTGGGCAAGTCACTCTTTCTCAGCCCCATCAATCTCACAGGGTGTCTGTTGTGGGGAGGGGAAGGGAAGGCGATTGTAAGCCGGTTTGAATCTCCCTTAAGTCGTAGAGAAAGCCGGCATATAAAAACCAACTCTTCTTCTTCTCTCTTGAAGTATTTGAAGGACTATCGCTCAGAGGAGGGCAGGGAGCTGTTCATGTTGGCGGCAGAGGTAGGACTCGCAATAATGGGTTTAAATAGCGGGCAGAAAGGTACCAGCTGGATATTAGGGAAAAATTTTTTACAGCAAGAGTTGTTCAATAGTGGAATCAGCTACCTAGGGAGGTGGAGAGCTCCCCCTCACTGGCAGTCTTTAAGCAGAGGCTGGACAAGCACTTGTCAGGGATGCTCTAGGCTGATCCTGCATTGTGCAGGGGGTTGGACTAGATGGCCTCTATGGACCCTTCCAACTCTATGATTCTCTGTGCTTCATCTTAGCTGGCTCCCTCCCCTTTCCCCTTCCTCTTCCTCCTATTGCTTCTTAGTTATATTATCAATCATGTTTACCCTAGTTTTGACCCCTCTTTGCTGGGATTGTTTCTACTCTGACTCAGCTGGCACTCGCCACTGTAATGATTAGGGTGCCACTAGGAATTTATAATGATGTTGGGATTTTTAACCAGCAATGTATGTTTTAGTGTTGTTGTGAACCGCCACGAGCCCGGCATTGCCAGGAAGGGGCGGGATATAAATCAAATAAACAAATAAATAACCAGATGAAGAGCAGAGCAAATACTTTCAGTCTGGTCCCAGTGGCTGAGAAGGAATACAATCCCTGCCCCACTTTCTTGTTCATCTTGAATGGACGCCCAGTTGAAGATCTAAATGGTGTTAGAATAGGGTTGCCAGGTACCTCTTCACCACCAGGTTTTGGGGGTGGAGCCTGAGGAGGGCGGGGTTTGGGGAGGGGAGGGACATCAATGCTGTAGAGTCCAATTGCCAAAGCAGCCATTTTCTCCAGGTCTCTATTGGCTGGAGATCAGTTGTAATAGCAAGAGCTCTCCAGCTACTACCTGGAGGTTGGCAACCCTATGTTAGAAGCAGAGGGACAATTGGGTGCATTAGTGACTATACACCTGTTTTCCCAAGTAGGGTGTCGTCAGCGGGTGGCTGCTACTACTGCTCTGAAAAAACTTACAGGAAGCTACTACTGGTACTACTATTGACAGGCATTCAGTGCCCACAGTGAGTTTGGTACTATACACAGTATAAAAGTTACATCAAATTAATATTTTAATGAGCCATCTTGGCTCCCCCTTTGGGGGGAAAGGCTGGATAAAAATATTTTAATAAAGAACCCCTGTTGAGGGGACTTGCAATTCATAAGTCAGACACAGTGGGATTCTCCTCCTCTCATGGAGGAGAAGGGTATTCATGGCTACTAGTAAAAATAGATACTAGTCATGATGAATACCTATTCTCTCCAGGATTAGAGGAGCATGCCTGTTATATTAGCTGCTGTGGAACACAGGCAGGATGCTGCTGCTGCAGTCGTCTTGCTTGTGGGCTTCCTAGAGGCACCTGGTTTGCTACTGTGTGAACAGACTGCTGGGCTTGATGGACCTTGGTCTGATCCAGCGTGGCCGTTCTTATGTTCTTATGATATAATGTCATAAGAGTCCACCCTCCAAAACACCCCTTTTCTCCAGGGAAACATCTCTGTCACCTGGAGATCAGTTTTAACAGAGAAGGAAGAGGAGGAGGAGAAGAGTTGGTTTTAATACGCCGACTTTCTCTACCACTTAAGGAAGAATCAGATCAGCTTACAATCACCTTCCCTTCCCGTCCCCACAACAGACACCCTGTCAGGTAGGTGGGGCTGAGAGCTCTAAGAGAGCTGTGACTGGCCCAAGGTCACCCAACTGGCTTTTTGTGTAGGAGTGGGGAAACAAATCCAGTTCCCCAGATTAGTCTCCACCGCTCATGTGGAGGAGTGGGGGATTGAACCCGGTTCTCCAGATCACCTGGAGGTTGGCAACCCTAGGAACTTGCCATGGGAAAGAAAACAGTGCCAGCGTGGCGGGATGAAAATTCCCCTGACTTCCCCCCTCTGAGCCATGATGGAATATAATCAAATGGAATTCTCCAGTGTTTTATCCTAATATGGTGTAAGTTGTGAATTTCCTGCATTGTGTAGGTGGTTGGACTAGATGACCCTGGGAATCCCTTCCAACTGTATGATTCTAAGTTGGAACAGCACTGTGGTAGATAGCTAAGGCCACAAGAGCATTGCTTGTTTATGTATTTTTAAATATAAGTCCTTTCGCTTTCCCCTTCCTTTGAGAAATGAATCAGCGAGGCATCGGAAGCCACCAAGCGGACACGCAAAGCTCTGAGCTGAGCATGCAAGGAGAGCTGATGCAGGACACTGGGGAAAGTTTGCGGCAATAAGGGCACTGTCATCTCGCCACCACACACTGCATCGATTTCCATGAGTCAGCGTTTTGGAGGCTGGGCACAGAGGCAGACAGCTACCAAGGCAGCAATAGGCATGCAGGGAAGCAGAGTTGTCGTTTCTAGAACAGGAAGCAAAAGGCCTCAGTCTCCCATCTCATCAACAGTTGCCCATGCCTACTGTGAAAATACGCACAAGAAGAAGAAGAGGTTGGTTTTTATATGCCGACTTTTTCTACCACTTAAGGGAGAATCAAACCTGCTTACAATCACCTTCCCTTCCCCTCCCAACAACAGACACCCTGTTAGGTAGGTGGGGCAGAGAGAGCTCTAAGAAAGCTGTGACTAGCCCAAGGTCACCCAGCTAGCTTCACGCAGAGGAGTGGGGAAACCAACCCGATTCACCAGATTAGAGTCAGCCACTCATGTGGAGTGGGGAATCAAACCCGGTTCTCCAGATTAGAGTCCACCGCTCCAAACCACCACTCTTACCCACTACATAGAGGCACCTGGGAGCCTCAAGAATTACATTTAAACCACTGACAGTTGCCCGACCTGAAAGGAAGGAGACACCTGGATTGCATACAGTGGAAGACTTTCCGCTGTGCTCCCGTGGCTCCAGGCAAAGAACATCTATACTTAGTTTTTGGTACCACGTGAATGGGAACTGGAAACAGCAGAAAAGTAAGTGGGTGAATGCATTTTTCAGCATGGAACTCAATTCTAGGACTAATTACTGTACTGACTCAAATGCAAGACTAGGTTTTTTTCTGGCCAGGTATAGTACTAAAAAAAGGGGGGGACATCTTAAATTCACATGCAGCTTACAGTGATGCCAATAATAAAAAAACCTTTTGTGCATGAACTTTTTTAAGGGAGTCTTTTACATTCAGGATTGTCTTCCTTTCAAGTAGTCAGTATTACTGCAATACAAGGTATAGGTGAATGCACCAAGAGGAACCCAACAATTCCACCAATGGTAATGTGGGAACAAACCTCTGGCTCTTCCATGGAATCACGCTAAGGACTGGTAACTCCAGGTTGGGAAATTGCTGGAGAGTTGGGGATAGAGACTGGGGAAGGGGGGGTTGGGGAGGGACTTCAGCGGGATATGGTGCTGTTTTCACGCACACTGGATAATGCTCTTCCAATGAACTTTAGCAATCATTTTGTAACTGGATTTTCCTGTGTGATGCAGGAAAATCCACTTGAAAACGTTTGCTGAAATGCATTATCCAGCGTGCGCGAAAGCAGCCATAGAGTCCACCTTCCAAAGCCGCCATTTTCTCCAAGGAAACGGATTTCTGTAGTCCGGAGACTAGTTGTAATTCCAGGCAATCACCAGGCCACACCTGGAGGTTAGCAACCCTTTAGGTTGCCCTTGCTCTCATTGTCTGCCAACAGGAGACTGGTTGCAGAAGTGGGAAACCTGCTCATGGCTTCAGTCCAGAGATGGGATTTTGATGGCAGCTCTGCATGGAACTGTTTTCTCTCACTATAATTGATGGGCCTTTAATGAGCCCCGTGGGGCCAGGCAGTTGAAGGGAGCTCTTTCCTCCTGGTCTCCAGAGAAAGTCCCTTTTTTTCATCTGATCTTAGTTCTTCGAGAAACATGAATAAATATCGGCCGAACCACCACCTCTCAGTCCTGTGCCCTTCATTCTTTTCTGCAACCTATGCACAAAACACAACCCCTTCGGCAACTCTTTCTTCATGATTAACACCATTTTGACATGATTCTCTGCAGAGGTTTTGGCAAGATTGAAATGCATGAACCATGCTTTTATTAACATTGAAAGCTAGCCTGCCAGATGTGTGAGAGGTGTTTTCTTGAAAAAAAAATAACAGTGCGATAAAACGTATATAAATAATAAATAACAATAGGCATGGTGAATAATAGCCTGGGAGAGAGCTTAAAACAATTTGTCGTTTCAGTGTGTGGGGACGCATAAAGGGGAGACAATGTAAAGCAGGTTCCTTATGATGACAAAGGTTCTACAGCATTTTCAGGGCAAACATTTATTTCTGATCCCCTTCACATCTGGCCTCATAATGCTTAAGAGAGAGGCTTGTATGAGAATGTCGCAAATACTGATCCTTATTTAGGAAAAGGGGGAGGAATAGTGTTTAGCATTTGTATAGTAGCCTGAACAAAGGACCCCATGGCGCAGAGCGGTAAGCTGCAGTACTGCAGTCAAAAGCTCTGCTCACGACCTGAGTTCAACGGTAGCATGCTTGAGGTTGACTCAGCCTTCCATCTTTCCAAGGTTGGTAAAATGAATACCCAGCTTGCTGGGGGTAAAGTGTAGATGACTAAGGAAGGCAATGGCAAACCACCTCGTAAACACAGACTGCCTAGTAAACGTCAGGATGTGACGTCACCCCATGGGTCAGGAATGACCCGGTGCTTGCACAGAGGACTACCTTTACCTTTACAGTAGCCTGATCTCGTCAGATCTCATAAGCTAAGCAGGGTCGACCGTGGCTAGTATTTGGATGGGAGACCTCTAAGTAATACCAGGGTTGTGACGTGGAGGAGGCTATGGCAACCCACCTCTGGACGTCTCTTGCCTTCAAAACCCCACCAGGGGTCACCATAAGTCAGCTGCAACTTGATGGCGGAGAAAAAATTAGTGTGTTTTAAGAGTTCAAAGCAATTCACATAGAATCACAGAGTTGGAAGGGCCCATAAAGGCCATCTAGGGCAACCCCCTGATCAATGCAGGATCAGCATAAAGCATCCCTGCGTTCGTCCAATCGCTGCTTGGACTGCCACAGTGAGGGGGAGCTCACCACCTCCCTTGGCAGACGATTCCACTGCTGAACAACTCTTACTGTAAAAACCTTTTCCCTAATATCCAGCCGGTACCTTTCCGCCCGCTATTTAAACTCATTATTGCGAGTCTTATCCTCTGCTGCCAACAGGAACAGCTCCCTTCCCTCCCTCCAGCCCTTCAAATACTTAAAGACAGCAATCATGTCCCTCCTCATACTTCATCTTCATCAATTCCCACAACAGGCCTGAACAGTAGGCCAGTATTAGTAACCCCATCTTTATTTTCTTTCGTTAGGATATTGACATTAGCCTTTCCATGATTCAATATGCATGTAATACAGTCTTATCCTGAATCAGACCATGGTCTTCTCTGATGGGCAACACTTCTCCCAGGACTTTCCTCCGATTGGAAATGCAGAGATGGAACATGAGAATCACTGAGCTGTGTTAGAAAGGAGGGGAAAGAATGAGTCACATTGTCTTGCTTAAAGCCACAGTGTGAATCTGTGGGCCAGGCAGGAGTTCTTGGCTCAGCAGTCAAAATATTTTGTTCTAAACACCAGCCTGCGTGGTGTAGTGGCTAACAGCGGTGGTTTGGAGTGGTGGACTCTGATCTGGAGAGCCGGGTTTGATTCCCCACTCCTCCACATGAGCGGCCGAGCCAATCTGGTAAACTGGATTTGTTTCCCCACTCCTCTACATGAAGCCAGCTGGGTGACCTTGGGCTAGTCACACACTCTCAGCCCCACCTACCTCACAGGGTGTCTGTTGTGGGGAGGGGGAGGGAAGGTTATAGTAAGCCGGTTTGATTCTTCCCTAAGTGGTAAGAGAAATCAGCATATAAAAACCAACTCTTCTTCTTCTTAAGCAAAGAGACCATGACGCACCATTCTCAAGGAATTTGCCAACATAGTTCTCAGCACTTTCTGTCTCGAGGTGACCTGAAGTTACATGGGATACCCATGTCTGTTCAGAGCTACCAGGGAGTAAAGGATCAGCCTAAAGCATCCCTGACAAGTGTTGGTCCAGCCTCTGCTTAAAGACTGCTGGTGAGGAGGAGCTCACCACCTCCCTAGGTAGCTGATGCCACAGATGAACAACTCTTCAGCATGTTTAGAGTTTCATCTCTAATTATTTTGGCCTTTTGCATGAACGTTTTCAAGCTTACCCCTGTGTTCCTGAAGGCTAGAATCTTTTTTTTTTTTGTAATGCTGAAATTCTTTGGAATGAAAACTTTGCACCAGATTGCACACATATGGCACAGTGGTACCTGCACAGCCCTGATTATGGGCAGGCAGGTTTGGCTTGGGAAACAAGAATTCTCTTCGGCTTACTCTAAACTCCCAACCAATAGAGGAGCAGACAAAGATTGTCAGTGCAATCCTAAAGAGAGTTACTCCAAGTCTAAGCCCATTCATTTCAATGGGAATAGGCTGGAGTAACTCTCTTTAGGATTGTGCTGCAAGATGCCTATGTGTTTTTCCCTGGGCGTGTACCAATTAATTTTAAATAAGTTATCATCCATCAGTCAGTGTTATTTGCATTAAAGAAGTTTTTTTAACAAGACGTTTACACAGATGCTTCCCAAGAAATGGATTGTAGGACATGGGAGATTTGAAGGACAGGGAGACGCTAGGCACTGAGACATCAGTGTAAATATCTGCAGCAGAGATGTGTACAAATGCTCTCTGGCCTTGATCCTGGAATGCAATAAGGCCTGTAATTGTGTTCATTGGCCATACTCAATTTGGGCTTTTGTAAAAGTCTCTTTGTATTAAGTGCTTTAACATACATCACTTCCCCAGTCTATTGATGAAATTGTATTAGGCATTGAAGGGTCAGGACAAAAACTCAAAGGATCTCTCCAGAACAAAGTCAGAGGCAGGTAACCGGACCTTGGCCATCCATCTCCCAATATTGGCAAAATGTCACTGGCACTTGGCAAAGGAATGTGCTTCCAGACACTTCTCAACGTTTTCTCCTCTTAGCCATTAAGATCTGCAAGGTCTTTCCTCCATTCTGCCGCCTTTGCAAAGTGATGCTAAGCAGGTTTACTTGGATGTAAAGTTCCGTTTCATTCAAGGCAGATGCCACAAGAATCCAAAGAAGCTGACCAACTTTAAATAACAAAATAAATAAAATAAAATAAAACAAAAGCAGAGAGCCAGCGTAGTGTAGTGGTTAAGAGCAGTGGTTTGGAGTGGTGGACTCTGATCTGGAGAACCGGGTTTGATTCCCCACTCCTCCACATGAGCGGCGGAGGCTAATCTGATGAACTGGATTTGTTTCCCCACTCCTCCACATGAAGCCAGCTGGGTGACCTTGGGCTAGTCACAGCTCTCTCAGCCCCACCTACCTCACAGGGTGTCTGTTGTGGGGAGGGGGAGGGAAGGTGATTGTAAACCAGTTTGATTCTCCCTTAAGTGGCAGAGAACGTCAGCTTAATAAAAACCAACTCCTCCTCCTTCTCTTCTTCTTCTTCATCTTGTTTTAATGAACAGGAGTCTCATGGAAAGACACCTGACCAAGGCTGGCACTAGACAGTCTAGCCCAGGGGTGCCGAACTGAATTGTTCCGTGGGACGGATATGACATAAATGTCACTTGGTTGGGCCGGGCCAGCCCAGGTCGGGACTGGGGGGGGGGGTGTTGGCTGCCTTGGCTGGCTCGTGGGCTGGATCTGGCCCATAGGCCTTATGTTTGACACCTCTGTTCTAGACAATGTAGGCTGCTGCAGAAAACAGCTTAATGTGGCCTCTAGGAAGACTCAACATGCCATAGTTTCAGAGGGTAGTCTGGTTGGTCTGCAGCTGAACAGCTAGCTTCAAATCCTGTAGCCCCTTAGAGACCAACAAGATTTTCAGGGAATGAGCTTTCAAGAGTCAAAGCTCCCTTCGTCAGATATCAGGAATCTGATGAAGAGAGCTTTGACTCTCAAAAGCTCATCTCTCAAAACTCTTTCTGGTCTCTAAGGGGCTACTGGATCTGAATCTGGCTTCTCAACAGGCCATGTTTTTATGCATAGATTCGACACACAGCCAGCGAAGTAGAATGTGGGGCAGTTTAACTCATAATGCAAAGACATCCTGACATGATGAGGGGAAGAGCGGAGGAGGAGACACAGGGTTGCCATTTTCTGTGGCAGCTCCATGTACGCTGTAAAATCTAGGTCCCACCACCTAAGGGCTGCTTTTCACATTAGGCAGCCACAAATCCAAGGGACTGTACACTCAACAAGAAAGCTGCAGCCAATCCTGTCTCTCCAGAGGGAATACCTTTATGCTACATGTTTTACAAATAGTTGTGTGTGGCATCAACATTTTTAGGAATTCACACTTTTTAAAGTCTTGGCTCTACGTAAGACCTGCTTCGTACAACCAGCAGATTTAGACAAACACTCCATCCCTGTGTTTCCAACCTGTGTTGGGCAATAAGATATGAAGTTAAGAAACAATTTGCTGAATAATTGATGTAATTAATCCTTGGCCTGATAAAAGCTGGGGGGGGGGGGCAGGACATAACGGCAGCCGCCGCAGTGAGAACAACCACTACTGTCCTCATCGTTCCCCAAGCCTGTACCTGCTAAGCATTTTGTAGTTAATAAACATCACCAACTTGCTATTCCCATGGGGTCACTGAACTGGGGGGTTGTTTTTATTTTAAAAAAATTAAAGAAAGAGGGAGAAGCAGAAAGAGACAAAGAGAAGGTACCAAACAGGCTTTGGAGTGGCAGGAAGAGAAATCTTAATAGCCTGTAACCGACTTGCTCCTCTCAAATCAGATTCCTCATCACCGGAGCCCGGTGTCCCTCGTCCACCCCATTAACTTCAATTATCCCTGATTAATTCTTGCATGACTTTGCACTGTGCCCAAGCAAACTGAAGTTCCACCTGGCGTTAAACGGGAGAAATTTATACTTGACTGGGAGTCAACACTTGGCCTTTTGCATGCGATTTGCTGATTAATCATTATGCAATGCAAGAGGGAAGGGAGTTGGGGGGGGGCTTCCTTTGCCCCATCTCGGAAGGTTAACAGCAGGAGGACTCTCTGCGGAGGGAAAAGTCTTTCCGCTTCCCTCTCCCCAGTTTCCTCTCCTCTGGTCTGACGCACTCAAGCCTGCTAACGGAGGGCTTTCTCGTTTCTATTCCTGTCCCAGGTTCTGTGCGTCTCCAGTTACCCACTGGATCGATAGGGACAGGATGGAGGAAAAAGGAGGAGAAGAAAAAAGAATGTTATAGAAAGGAGAGAGGGCAGGAGGCATAAAAATAAACTGCCCTCCGCCAAGCCCAGAAAGAGAGCCAAGCTGAACCAACGCAGATCCCTTTTGCAGGGCACAAGTTGGAAGGCAGGCAATGGTCCTGCTGGCTCTAGTTAGGGTTGCCCACTCCGGTCAGGAAATTCTTGGCGATTCAGGGATGGAGCCAGGGGAGGGCAGGGTTTGGGGGAGAAGGGACTTCAGCAGTGTGTAATGGCATAACATCCACCCTCTGAAGCTGCAGTTTTCACCAGGGAACTGGTCTCTGTAGTCTGGAGATCAGTTGTTATTCTGGGGTTCTACCAGGCCCCATCTGGAAGTTGGCAACCCTAGCTCTAGTGCAGTCACTGGAGGTGCCAGGTATCATCTTTGCTGGCCTCCCAACTCCCCCATCTTTCCATTTTACTTTATGTTAATCGAGGGGGCAACCTGCCGCTTATCTCGGGCAACATGAGTGAATTTAGGCGCCATTTGGAGCTTCTGAGGTTCTAGTTGGAATTTTATTGTTTTAAATTTAGAGTTTATGCTTAAATTTAGAGTTTTTACTATTGATGTATTTTAAATGATGTTACCTGCTCTGAGCCTGGCTTCAGCCGGGGGGGGGGGGGCACAAATCAAAACAAACAAACAAACAAACAAACAAACTGGGTTCCAATCTCAACAAAGGTAGCCACGCACCACCCAATGCTACTAACTGCCACTGTGGCTGTTTCAAATTATTCCTCAGCCACAAAGCACACTTTGCAAGTCTCTCTCTCTCTGATTACAGAGAGACTTTACAGGGGTATTTTGAGGATAAAGGAAGCATGAAGTGAAAAGTCCATTGCTTCTGAAAGGATGCCATAGAAATGGCTGGAGAGATGGAAATAAGCCATATGACTGACAAAAGGAATCTCTCGCCATGTGAGCTATATAAATGCTTATAGACTGTAAGATATTTTATAATATTTACCCTGGGCTGCTTCTCACCTGCGATACCGATCTCCTGCTGCAGATATCTGCCGGAAGATGTGCTTGCTTCCTCTAATGAATTATCCCCAGTCACTGCTTAGTAGAAGATCCATCAGTTACCTTCTGATAAACCAGCAAGCTCCGTTGCCAGTACAAGAAGTAGCTGTAGGGGAGTCCCTGTACTTTGGCAAGCCTTGCTTAGCTTGTCCTGCCAATGAAGCATCACTGACCTGATCTGACTTAAGCAGATGAAGCGCTACCTCTCAAAAAGGACTTCCGCTTTTGAGCTAGGCAAGCCGGTACTAGTGATATCTGTTATGGTGATGTTATTTTAGTTTCATTTTCTGCCATCAAGTCACAGGTGACTTATGGCGACCCTGTAGGGTTTTTCAAGACAAGAGGTGGTTTATCATTGCTTGCCTCTGGGTCATGACCCTGGTATTCCTTGGAGGTCTCCCATCCAAATACTTGACAAGGTCAAGGCTGAGAGTGTGTGACTGGCCCAAGGTCACTCAGTAAGCTTCCATGGCGTGAGTAGGGATTCGAACCTGGGTTTCCCCAGTCCTAGTCCAACACCTTAACCAATACACCATGCTGGCTCTGTTTTCTTAGACATAAAATCAGTAGCTTGTTTTGGTGGGCATAAAGGACAAGCCTCCAAGTTTCATGGGATGTATCAAACCTTGTGTGAAGCACGGTGCTCTTGGGTCTCCTGTCGCCTTTTTCTCTCTCTTGAACACACATGAAGCTGCCTTATACTGAATCAGACCCCTAGTCCATCAAAGTCAGTATTGTCTACTCAGACCGGCAGCGGCTCTACAGGGTCTCAGGTAGAGGTCTTTCACATCACCTACTTGCTTAGTCCCTTTAACTGGAGATGCCAGGGATTGAACGGGGGACCTTCTGTATGCCAAGCAGATGCTCTACCACTGAGCCACAGCCCCTCCCCTAGGGATCAAGATCTTATGCATGCATGTGCTCTACCGGTGACTACAACTCCTTCCCATGTGTTTCACATAAAATGCCTTTGCACATCACTCTGTGTACAAAAAACCTTCCATGGTTCTTTATTATATAGTATACAGATTTTAAGCACCTAACTGAAGAATCTGCATAGCACCATGGACAATAATAGCATTAATTCTTCGGTTGCCCATACGTTAGCTAGCCTAAAAGTATTATCTGTTTTATTATGCAGTCATCTGATCCTGATTCACCCTTCCCCTACGCTATTATTAAAAACCTAACCGGCCCAAATGAATCGATAGACCATCTACAATCACGCCTGCCACTTTAGCTGTGTAGACAGTACTTAACTGTGTCTGTCAATTGATTACCTGTGGCTTAGTCACAGCTACAGGGCAAGGCCTAGCACATCCTATGCTGGGTGAACCCAAAAGCAGGCTTCAGAAAGGAGGAGCAACCAGTTGGGGAAAGCAAGAAAGTAAGAACTTGGACAGGGCCACCCTGTGGGAAGGGATGTTTTGGAGAAAACGTCCTGCTGCAAAGTGCACCCGCCTTTTCATCAATCATTCCTGAGGGGCCCAAAAGTTTTATCCTTGCTCTGCATTAACTTAATTTGGTGTTGGGGACATCCAGATGCAGACAAATCTCCCTGGCTAAATCTCAGAAGCTAAGCAGGGTCAGCCCTGGTCAGCACTTGGATGGGAGACCACCAAGGAAGTTCAGGGTTGCTGCAAGGAAAAAAAGATGTTGAATTTGAATCCTTGCCAAGTCCTGCATACTGGGCTTCAGGAATTTGTTGGATTGTGGTTCAATGGTAGAACACATGAAGAAAGTCCCAGGTTTGGTCCATTTAAAGGATACTAGGTGGAGGTGCTGGGAAACTTCTTTCTCTGACTGAGATTCTGAAGACCCAGAGAGCCAGAGCTGAAGTTGAGCTGTGTATGTTATGTGCTGTCCAGTCGCTTCCGACCCTATGAATTAATGACCTCCAAAACGTCCCATTATTAACAGCCTTGCTCAGGTCTTGCAAACTGAGGGCTTCCATTATTGAATCCATCTATCTCATGTTGTAATAGATGGACCCTATCATCCTTTGCACGCAGAGCTTCCAAAATTCAATATCTGGCATCTCCCATTAAAAATCTCACACAATAAATAAGAACATAAGAAAAGCTATGCTGGATCAGACCAAGGCCCATCAAGTCCAGCAGCCTGTTCACACAGTGGCCAACCAGGTCTCTCTAGAAGCCCACAAGCAAGATGACTGCAGCAGCTTTCTCCTGCCTGTGTTTCACAGCACCTCATATAATAGGCATGTTCCTCTGATCCTGGAGAGAATAGGTATGCATCATGACTATTATCCACTTTGACTCTGTGTGTGTGTGTGTGTGTGTGTGTTAAGTGCCGTCAAGTCGCTTCCGACTCATGGCGGCCCTATGAATGAAAGTCCTCCAAAATGTCCTATCTTTGACAGCCTTGCTCAGGTCTTGCAAATTGAGGGCTGTGGCTTCCTTTATTGAGTCAGTCCATCTCTTGTTGGGTCTTCCTCTTTTCCTGCTGCCCTCAACTTTTCCTAGCATGACTGTCTTTTCCAGTGACTCTTGTTGTCTCATGATGTGACCAAAATACGATAGCCTCCACTTTGACTAGTAGCCACGAATAGTACTTTGATAGCCTCCACTTTGACTAGTAGCCCTCTCCTCCATGAACATGTCCACTCCCCTCTTAAAGCCTTCCAGGTGGGCAGCCATCACCACATCCTGGGGCAGGGAGTTCCACATTTTAACTAAGTGTTGTGTGAAGAAATACTTCCTTTTATCTGTTTTGAATTTCTCCCCCTCCAGCTTCAGCAGATGACCCCGCGTTCTAGAACCGGTATTATGAGAGAGGGAGAAAAGCTTCTCCCTGTCCACTCTCTCCATACCACACATAATTTTATAGACCTCTATCATGTCTCCCTTTAACCACCTTCTTTCCAAGCTAAACTAAATGTTGGAAAAGATCTTTCTCTATCCCAGACTTTGGAGAGCTGCTCCCAGTCAGAGCACACAACACGGAAATTATTGGGTCTTACTACGTCCAAAAGGGTTGTGGGCAGATTAACTCCTCCCTGCTGCATTTTAATCCTGGATTGGAAGCACAGCCATGCTTCTCCCCCTAATACTAATGTAGGCAGTATTGCAGGGGAGGAGTACTACCCCTCATGCTAATGTTGTAGGGTTGGCAACTCCAGGTTGGGAAATTCTTGGAGATTTGGAGGTAGTGCCTGAGGAGAGAAGGGTTTGTGGAGGGGAGGGGCCGCCACAGTATATGATGCCATAGAGTTCACCCTCCAAAGCAGCCATTATCTCCAGGGGAACTGATCTGTGTAGTCTGAAGCTCAGCTGTAATCCTCAGAGGTCTCCAGGTCCCTTGAGGCTGGCAATCCATAATGCTCCCAGGCCATTTTTCCATCCATTGCCTCCCAGGATACATAAACCTTTTAACTAAATAGTTTCAGACAGGAAATAAGACAGGCTGAGGGGAAAAAACCAGTCCAGTTGGGGACATTTGTAGGTAGGCAAAAATCAGGTGGTGGGAAGTGGGAGAGCATGAAGCACCCCACCCTTCCCATTCTGCAAATGCCACCTGCCCTCCAGTTGCAGAATTGTGGCAAGTGCAAGTGTGAGAAGATTAATTGACTGAAGCAATTTCTAGTTCCACCTTTGGAAACAAAAACCTCTGAAAACGCAACCAGATGCTCCTCTGTCATATGGTAACTGGAAAAATCCTAGCTGACCCAGGTGGGAGGGATTCCCTCCCTTCTCTCCACATTTCTATTTCTCCACCCCCACCAAAGTCTCACAAAAATGCCATCTCAGCATTTTTCCACCTTATTTTGCTTTTTTGGTTGAGGTCGTAACACACCATATGTTATGGAACAGATAAATGAAAAAAATTAAGACAAGATTAGAAGGGGGAGGGGGAGCTGCCCAGGGAGACTCCATTTCCCCAGCGCCCTCTGAGTAGGTGGCGAGTTCTCTGAGACAACCCCGGCCTTAACGTATATTTTCAGGAACGGTGGGTAGCGGTGTCAGCCTACACCAAAATCCAAACGCCATGTAATACATTTCATTAAAAATAAAATATACCCCACAAAGACATACAAAAATGTGTGCTTTCAAGGTATCACATATATCAAACCTTGTGTGAAGCACAGTGCTCTTGGGTCTCCTGTCCGTTGCCTTTTCTCTCTCTCTTGAACACACATGAAGCATTCTTATACTGAATCAGACCATTGGTCATTCACAGTCAGTATTGTCTACTCAGACCGGCAGCAGCTCTCCAGGGTCTCAGGTAGAGGTCTTTCACATCACCTACTTGCCTAGTCCCTTTAACTGGAGATGCCAGGAATTGAACTGGGGACCTTCTGTATGCCAAGCAGATGCTCTACCACTGAGCCACAGCCCCTCCCCTAGGGATCAAGATCAATATTAAGCCACAGCAATGTCCACAGGTTCCCAGGGAACCTGTGGACATTGCTGTGGCTTAATATTGATCCTTTATGGACTTTGCTAGGCTTTGGAATTACCATTATATGGATGTAAGTATATGATTTTATATAATGAATACTAATGGAAATATGGATACGAAACCATTTTAATGTAAATATTTATATGTAGGAGATAATGTGGGGCTGAAGAAACCAAGGTGAAACGGCCGTCCCCCATCTTTTGGATTTATATTTATTGGATTTATACCTATTGGATTTACACCTGATACATTCTTATGCCATTGGAACGGATCATCTTTGACATATTTAAGAAGAGGACTTTTTTGCTTGCAAAATGGATAATTTTTTGTATATACTGTATATTGTTTAGTCACAGTTGTTAGGTATACTTGTTCACACCGTTTGTCTCTCTTTGTTAGCACTTATTAGTACCTGAAGGTTGGCAACCCTACTCCACAGTGTAGACATGGTCTTCCACCTCCCACATTCTTACCAAAGAGAACTTGGAAAGTTCGTCCATATTTAGAAATTTTTGAAAGACTATGCGTGCCTGACTTTCAGTCCAGGTAGGAAGCTTCTACTTGGCAAAATCAACAACTGCCCATACACGTGCTTACTCCATTATGACCCCCACCCAATGGAATGGCCTGCCTGAGGAGGTCAGGAACGCTCCCACTTTCCTGGGTTTCTACAAACTGTGCAAAACTGAATCATTAAAGAGGGCTTTTCTTCTCAGCTAGATCAACTCAAGCCTGAACTGTCCCTAGAAGCTAGCATGACTAAACTGAGGCTATCGTACGTTGGTCACATTATAAGAGAAAACTCACTGGAAAAGACAATAACGCTAGGAAAAGTGGAAGGCAGCAGGAAAAGAGGAAGACCCAACATGAGATGGATTGACTCTATAAAGGAAGCCACGGCCCTCAGTTTGAAAGACCTGGGCGAGGCTGTTAACCATAGGACGTTTGGGAGGCCATGGATTCACAGGGTTGCCATGAGTTGGAAGCAACTTGACAGCATTTAACACACAATAGGGTTGCATTGTACAAAATAACTCACAAAGTTACGCAGATAAAAGATTAAGGACTGTGGGCTATAGAACTGTGTTTAGCTTGCTGATACTAGCATCCTACTATGCAATTTTGCATCATTTAATGTGTTATGTTAATAGGCTTTGCTTCAGTTAGTTTTTTAGATTGGGTCTACAACCCTAATCCTATCTTACCATTTACTGAATGTCCCATCCTGCTGATTGTATTGACTCACTCTGTGTAAGCCGCCTTGAGCCCCAGTGAGAAAGACAGATTATAAATAACATAAATTTAAAAATTTAAATTCCATCTGCATCTTCGGAGGAAGGGGGAGGCAGCTAGAAAAAGAAGAGCACTTTTTTTTATCAGTGCCTATATATTAGCGTTCCAGATGCATCGGCTACATGGAAAATGTCATAATTTGACTTTCATGGGAAATTCTGACTTTGCATCCCAATTTTCAGGATGAAAAATGCAGAGTTAAAATGAAGCAATCTCTCTTGGGAGAGTACCGGTAATTTGATTCAGGAATTGTCTCTTGTGACTATAGCCTCCAGCTGTACCCAAGAACAACTATGCAGGCGTTATTGTGTGTGTGTGTGTGTGCGAGCGCGCGCACATCATGCGATGGAAGAGGAACAGCTCTAGGAAGACTGTAGGAAGAGGCTTAACTGACATTGACTTAATATGCAGACGTTTCTTCTATCAAGGATACAGAAAGGGAGGCCCTCTTGGTATAAGTACTGCCTTGGATTCTTATCCCTCTGGCTATATCGAAGAGGCTCTTATTCACGCACACTGATAGAGTTCCTATGACAATGGAGAAAAGTGGTTTTGGGGAGTCGGGGTGGAGGACATGAATGTGGGGAGGAATGGACAAATGTACAGTATGTACTGATCTTTCCAATCAAAACCTAGTTTGCTGCTTTCAGCAACATAACATGCTACATTCACACCTTGGTAAGCATGTACAATTTTATTAACTGCCATATTTATAAATGCTAGTTTTCTACAAGCAAAACTGTCAATACACCCAGTACTGAAGGGAGAGAAAGCTGCAAACGGCTGCACCCCAGACCAGCGGTTCCCAAGCTTTGTGAGTCATGGAGCACTTTTCCGGAGAGAAATTAGTCACGGAGCACTAATTTTCTTCTAGCCTGTATATACTAAACCGAATCACAGTAGTATTTTTCTTTCCAATCTCTTCACGGAGCACTAGGAGATGTTTCGCGGAGCACCAAGTGCTCCATGGAGCCCAGTTTGGGAACCACTGCCCTAGACTATCTTAGCACACTGCACTCAATCCAACAGGAAAAACAACTATTCAGGTTTTTTTCAGTGCTCCTCAAAATTTCTGGGGTTTTTTTTCAATTGGAAAAACTGAAGAAAGTCCTCAGACTTTTTCACGTTATACATTTCAACTGTTGTTATAACTGCATTTCTCATTCACTTTGTTTCTACATTATATATACTTCCCCCCCCTTTTTATAAGTTACTGGACTTTGAGAAACCCCCTTCTTGTTCTTTTCCCCCGTTTTTTTCTTAAAGAAAAGTTTTGAGTAAAATCAGCCATCTTTTCCTCCGCCAAGTTCGGTGAAGTAAAGCAGACCCAGTGTTCTGGACGGGAGGCTTCCCACTGGTGGAGAAATAGGGCGTCAGTTTTGCATGGCGCGGACCCTTGTCTCCCGTCAGACTGAGAGTTGGTGAACCGTGAGGGTTCGGAACCGCGCCCTCCCTTACGAAAGGAATTACGGTAGGGGTTCCATTGATTTCTATGTTGGTCCAGCCTGTACTTGGGCTGGTAGGAGCGAAATGAATTCTGTGGGGGGGAAACGTCTAGACCCTCTTCGAAGGTTTTTAGGAAGTGCTTTCTTTTTATCTTTGGTTTCCACCAAAATCTCATCCAGTTTATCTCCAAATAGCTTTTTGCCGTGGAAGGGAAATCCCATTAGAACCGACTTGGATCTGTGTTCCACGGGCCAGGGACGCAACCAAAGGGAGCTTCTAGTGGCAATGCTAGTGGCCGTGGCTCTGGCCGCAAAGGACCTAGTGTCCAGGGTAGAGTCCGCCAGAAATGACACCGCCTTAAGGATTCTGGAGACCCCCTCTAGGGCGTTCCTGTCCTCCTCCGGAACAAGCTGGGCTAGTTTTCAAGTCCAAAGTATAGCCGCCCTGGAGACCAAGGCCGATGTAATAGAGGAATTAATGGCCCAGGCAACAGACTTCATGGGTCTTTTGCATGCCAGGTCGGCCTTCCTGTCCACTGGATCCTTGATCATGTTAGACCCCTTCTCGGTGACTAGATCCGAAGGGTGTAGGGCAGAAATGGGGCTTTCTACTGATGGAATCTTAAGGAGTTCCGCTGTGCTGTCAGCAAGACTGTAGCAAGACTGTAAAACCTTCTTGCTAAGGCGGGGGCCTGGCGAGACGCCATGGGTTCATCCCACTCAGCTTTAATCAAGGTTAAAAAATAATGGGGTACTGTATTACCCTGTTTATGGAAAATACTCTTTTGACCCAAGTTGTTTCTCTTTGGGCTGAGAGTCTGGTTCCCCGACAAGGTCAAGAGCAGCTAAGGTCTTGCCCATAAGGGACTGATTGTCTTCCGGGCTGAAAGCCGAAGTTGCTGCTCTTCTATTATGAGTTCCTCAGAATCCAAAAATGTTCCCCCCCTCCTTCTCCTCGTCTGAGAAAGTGGGGGGGGATGTGATCTAATTGTTCCCTTAGAGGGCCTTTGCGCGCCGCTCTGGTGGGCCACGGAGCCCCCTCCCCAGCATGGCGAAAGGAGGCGCTAGTCCCTTTTCCAGGGTCGTCACCATGGGGCGCGGAGCTCGTGCCACTGACGGAGGGAGACGGGGAGGTCAATTGGATAGCCCTTAACCATCTGACAACGTGTCCTTAATGAGAGTGGCTAGGTCCGTCTTAGTTGGGCCAAACCTCCCACCTCTATAGAGGATGCGGGAGCAGCTGCCTCAATCACCCGTGGGGCTGAAGGTACTTGACCCTCTGGAGCCATTATTGCCGTCTGTGTCTGAGACGCAGGAGGGGGGGCGGCAGCTGCCGTGGATTCCAGCGCGCTGTGTCGGGGCTGAGACCCAGCCTCCTCGGTGACTTCGGGCGCGTTGGGGAGGGACTGTGATCCGGCCTCCGCGGCGACAGCAAAATTGCTTGGAGCAGCAGGCGCAAAGTATGTGCCGGCGTCCTGAGCCGAGACGGCTCGCACGGCAACCGCGCTCTTTTTACTGGTGCCTCGAGCCGAACCGGCTCACTTCCTTTTAAGGCAGTGGTTCCCAACCTTTTTTTGACCAGGGACCACTAGGACTTTTTTGTTCGGTGCAGGGACCCCAAGGTTCAAAATAAAAATTCAGAGAATTTGAAAATAAACTTTAATCATAACTGTTAGTTAAACATTAAACTTAGAATAATATTTGAATATATATATTTATAATAGAGAACTTTTAATTGACAATATTAATTTATTATGGGTTTATAAGTTTGTTTCGCGGACCTTAATTTAGTTCTCGCGGACCCCTGGGGGACCACGGACCCCTGGTTGGGAACCAGTGTTTTAAGGGAAGCTGCTCCTGCTTTATTGCCCTTCCCTTTAGAGCCACCGGAGTGGCTGCCAGGAGGCTTTTTCTTCCCCTTAGAGCCACCGGAGTGACTGCCAGGGGGCTTTTTTCTCTATCTTTTTTCTGGTTCTGGGTCTTTTTCTGGTTCTGTGAAGAGGAGATGAGGAGACCTGGGTCTAAATCTCCCGGGACCAGAAAATTGTCCGGCCCGTCCGCCATTTTGTCTTGGCGGGAACTATTCCCTTACTAAACTAAGAAGGGGAAAAGGCAGGACAGAGACAGAAAATAGTCCAGAGAATAGTTAGTTCTAATTAGATAGGTAATAGAAGATAACAGAAAATGAAATAAAGATCCTTTCCTAAAGTGACAGCAGAGAGCTGTAAATACACTGCTTCTCCCAGGTGAGGCAGGAAAGAACTGAAAGAGGAAGGGTGTTTCCTCCAATGGACAGGAGGTTCTTTTGACCTGCCTCCCAGAGTAGCAGAGGACGGAAACATCCATTATAACATGACCTCCTTCCCCAGAGAGAGAATGAGAAGAACGATCCTCTAGGGAGGGGGAAGTGTTAATGGTATCCCTTTCACTTGGGCAGTTTCCACACTGGGGATTTGCCACTAGGAAGTGGGTTTTTCCCTGCTTTCGCAATGCACTGTAGTTCTTCTGAGCACTTCCCTGGTTTTGCTTGACTTTTCTGCAATCTTTCCCAAACCTGCTTTGCTGTGATGGTTTGGCTGATGTGTGAACTGAAAAGTCTGGATTTTCCCTGCCCCGTGGCAGCCACCCCCCCATGTTTGCCAGCTGGGACCATTTGGGGGGAAGAGACAGGGGAATTGGTGTCACATGACGCTTTAGGAACTCCCCCATGAACAATAGCCCCATTGGGGAAAAGGGAGCCATAAACTAACCGGTATATATTCTGCTCAAGAAAAAAGCCCTACACAACTTATGCCCCCAAATACTGCATAATGCATTACATTGCCATTTTTCAGGGGAAGGAAAATGTACAAGAACATAACAACGGCCATGCTGGATCAGACCAAGGCCCATCAAGTCCAATAGTCTGTTCACACAGTGGCCAACCAGGTGCCTCTAGGAAGCCCACAAGCAAGACGACTGCAGCAGCATTGTCCTGCCTGTGTACCACAGCACCAAATATAATAGGCATGCTCCTCTGATCACGGAGAGAATAGGCATGCATCATGACTAGTATCCATTTTGACTAGTAGCCGTGAATACCCTCTCCTCCATGAACATATCCACTCCCCTCTTAAAGCCTTCCAAGTTGGCAGCCATCACCACATCCTGGGACAGGGAGTCCCACAATTTAACTATGCATTGTGCAAAGAAATACTTCCTTTTATCTGTTTTGAATCTCTCACTGTCCAGCTTCAGCAGATGACCCAGCGTTCTACTATTATAAGAGGGGGGGGGGAAAGCTCTCCATACCATGCATAATTTTATAGAATATCAAGTCTCCTCTTAACCACCTTCTTTTTAAACTAAACAGCCCTAAGATTTTAACAGCTCCTCATAGGGAAGTTGCTCTAGTTCCCTGACCATTTTGTCATACAGGTTATCTCAGAGATGCCAGAGGAAACAGTGACTTTAATCCTATCCTCCTCCTCTGTAACATCTCAACAATGTCAAGTGTTTCTGTGGATCGTCGGCTGCCACTGGTGGAAGCAGGGAAATACACAACATCACAATGCTGGGACATGGGGCACGGTGTCCGAAAAATCACAAAAAGAGGAAACAGTTGGCATTATTTTGCAGCAGCCAAACATTTCAGTTATTTATTTTGATATTTATACCCTTTCTCCCCAGTGGGGACCCAAAGCAGCTTACAACATCGTTCTCCTTATTACAAGAAAACTGTGAAGTCAGTTACGATGAAAGAATGTGATGGTCCCAAGGTCACCAAGAAAGCTTCCATGGCAGAGTGGGGATTTGAACCTGAGCCTTCAGATCCTAGACTGACACTCCAGCCACTACATCACAAGGGGTCTTCAATTTACTTATTTAATGTAGTGCAATGTTTAATTCACTCTGACCTGGAGTGCCCAAGATGGCCTGATCTCGTCAGATTTTGGAAGCTAAGTAGGGTTGGAACTGGCACCGACCCTACTTGGATGGGAGACCACCAAGGAAGTCCAGGGTCACTATGCAGAGGCAGGCAACAGCAAACCACCTCTGAACGTCTCTTGCCTTGAAAATCTCGTGCGGGGTCACCCTGTGCAGGGACGCCGTAAGTCGGCTGCGACATGACCGCTCTTTACACACACACACAATGTTTAATTCTGTCCTTAATAATCTTTGAAGAACCTCATAAGGTAGGATAATATTGTGTGTGTGTGTGTGTGTGTGTGTGTGTGTGTGTGCGCGCGCGTGTGTGTAAAGTGCCCTCAAGTCACAGCCGACTTATGGCCACCCCTTTTGGGGTTTTCATGGCAAGAGACTAACAGAGGTGGTTTGCCAGTGCCTTCCTCTGCACAGCAACCCTGGTAGTCCTTGGTGGTCTCCCATCCAAATACTAACCAGGGCTGACCCTGCTTAGCTTCTGGGATCTGACGAGATCAGGCTAGCCTGGGCCATCCAAGTCAGGGCAAGATAATATTAGCATCCTCAAATTGCAAAGAGAAGGCTGAGGCAGAGACAGAATGTCTTACCTAAGGCCACATGGTCAGATCACGATGGAGGTAAGGGTATCAAGTGGTGATTTTGAGGGTGATAGCAACTACATTGCACAGGCTACCACATACCAGAAATGCTGTAACAAAGCAGGGGTACAAAATATAAGGCGGGGGGGGGGAGGATCTTACTGTTCCGCAGGAAAGACTGAAATGAGATTGAATCAAACAAGTCCATAGGGGCAGCGCCACAAAACAGGGAAAGCGATCTAGCAGGCACAGGGAATGCATTTGTTAATACAGATGACTACCAGGGTGACCGAAGCACAATTACACCCTTCTAAGTCTATATTAAGTCAATGGTTTAGAAGGGTGTAACTCTGTCTAGGATTGCGCTGTATAAATCCCACCCATGTTTGGAGCGACGAGCTCTTCATTTTCTTGTTTTTATGTCAGTCTCCTGATGAACACATGAACATATGAAGCTGCCTTATACTGAATCAGACCCTTGGTCCATCCAAGTCAGTATTGTCTACTCAGACAGCTCTCCAGGGTCTCAGGCAGAGGTCTTTCACATCACCTACTTGCCTAGCCCCCTTATCTGGAGATGTCGGGGATTGAACCTGGGACTTTCTGCTTGCCAAGCAGATGCTCTACCATTGAGCCACAGCCCTTCCCCAAATGATGAAGAGGCATTTGTTTTTGTTCAAAAACACACATATCAGTATGAATAAATGTATCTCTTGCACCTGTCGGATATTTGCCTTTTTCCTGATATAGGGCTAGAGAGCCAGTGTGGTGCAGTGGTTAAGGTGTCGGACTAGGACCTGGGAAACCCAGGTTCGAATCCCCACTCACGCTACAGAAGGGTGCTGGGTGTCCTCGGGCCAGTCACACACACTCAACCCTGACCCTGGCTTGTATTTGGATAGGAGACCTCCAAGGAATACCAGGGTCGTGATCCAGAAACAGGCAATGGTAAACCACCTTGGAACCTCTCTTGCCTTGAAAACCCTGGGGTTGCCAAAAGTCAGCTGTGACTTGACAGCAAAAATAAACTAATTAATTAATTAAAGGCTGGACCACTACCCATTCAACTTCCCACCACCGATCCCCTATGTTGCGCTACTTCCCAAGCCAGCCTTCCTCCAAGGCAGCGTGTGGACAAAAAACAGAGTGGAGGTTACCTGCCGGTGACTTCGATGTTGGAAACCGCATAGAAGTATTTGTACAAGTTCTCCCTCTGCACATAGGTGCCCCCGAGCGCTGGTCTCAAGAGCCTCAGCCGCAAGTCTGTTACAGTGAAGAACTCCTTCAGACCCTTGGCACTTTCCAGCCTCGTATACAGGTTGTCCATGTTTCTGAGATCCGGCCCGGCAAAAATGGCAAAACGGTCCCTCACCTCGAAGCGGACGTTCTTCTCCTTCTTGGAGCCCGCCCAGCGGGAATATTCCTCCGTGCAGATGATCCTGTTGGCGCTGGTGGCGGAGAGTTCCCTGACCCGCCGTGCCTGCATGCCAAAGGCTTCCATGCAGTCGTCCGCATAGTACTGATAGGGGTGCCAAGTCCTGCCATTGTCCAAGGACTTCTCCAGCATCATGACGGTGGGGCGGCCGTACTCAAAAGTCACCACAATGTCGTCTGTCAGCTCGATGCTCTTGTTCCAAGACAGTGTGATGTTGGCCAACAAGGGCTCCGGGTAGCGACTCCACGTCACGCTCTGCCAGTAGGTTGCCAGGCCTTCGTCTTCTCTGTCGAACATCAGCTTTGGCGGGTGGGCCAGGTCAGGGTTGGATGCGTCACACTCGTCGCTGCACAGGTACGGGTTCTCCTGTAAGAAGAACAACAGTAACGAGAGAAGGGACCAAGGAGAGCCAGAGCGGACAAGTGACACATTCCGGTGCGTCCACAGGGGTAAGAGGAGAGCACAGAAAGGCTAAATAAAACCAGGATGCAGATTTTCTATTCCTTGGCTCAGTTATCAACCAAAAGGAAGACTGCAACCAAGAAATTAGAAGGAGATTGAGACTTGGAAGGGCAGCCAGGGAGGAGCTAGAAAAGATCATTCAGTGTAAGGATGTGTCACTGGAACCAAGATCAAGATAATTCATGCCGTAGCATTCCCCACTACTACGGATGGGTGTGGAAATTGGAGAATAAAGGAAGCTGACAGGAAGAAAATTGATTCATATGAAATGTGGTGTTGGAGAAGAGAGTTACGGATACCGTGGACTGCCAAAAAACAAATCAGTGGGTTCTAGATCAAATCAAGCCTGAACTCTCCCTAGAAGCTAAAATGACCACTGAGGGTATCGTACTTTGGCCACATTATAAGAAGGCTCAATGGAAAACACAATAATGCGAGGAAAAGTTGAAAGTAGCAGGAAAAGAGGAATATTCCATAGAAAACTAACATGTCACAAAGCCTAGAACCCTTCTCACTGATGGGCCAGTTTACTATGTGCACGGAAGCTTTTTCTGTGTTTGCACGACACCATAGGATGTTCCTCTTTTCCATTCCCATCCCCTATACTGAGTCAGCCTACGGGTCCTCTTAGTCCAGTCAGGGGTGGTCTTAGCCAATGGGAAACAGAGCCAGCCGCCCCGGGGCCCTGTGCTTGGTGAGGGGAAACTGCCCACAGCCCCACCCACTCAAAGGAGGGGGAAATAAAAGAAGACCTGGGGCTCAGGCAGCTAGCTTCCGGCAGCGGTGATGGCTTCCATCCACCTCACAAGGGGCGAGTGGCAAGGGGCCACTCCTTGTTTGGCTCCGGTGGGGTTGGGGTGAAGTGGTGGCAGTAATTCTGGAGCCCCATCCTGAACTTCTGCCCCAGAATTACTAAGACCGCCCCTGAGGCCAGTCCTGACTCCTTGGATCGGCTGCAGATCTCCAGAGGTCTCCTCCCAACAGCTGCTTCCTGCAGTGTCAATGACTGAACCTTACGCATACAAAGCATGCACTCGACCTCCGAGCAAAAGCACGTGAATGACTGCCAATTGAAGGAAGCAAACATAGAGCTAAAAGATTGGGGTGGGGATGGATTTATGAACAATGTGAGTCGTGAGGGAAGCCTCTCACTCCATATGTCCTTAAACACTGCCTCATATGATATATGACACTAAACCACTTCCCACGTCACCAAACAAGTCATAAATGCCAAGTCCATATAATTTGCTTTCCAGATTTCCCCTGCAGTGGGGTTTAATGTTCTTTTGAGATGTCACTCAGTGTTGTACTCTCCACGCAAATACTCGGTGATTTTCCAAATGGTAGGATGACCTAGGTACAATGAGAGAACGTCTCAGAAGCAGGAGAACATCTTTAGGATGTTCTAAGTCCGGAGTCTTTTGGATCTTCCATCCATACACTCCCAAAGGGCCTTCATTCTCAAGACAGAGAAGGCACTCCATTCCAAGGGCACTCCACATGGCACTCCACTCCAAGGGATGTCCTCCTGAGAGTGGACAAGGGATGTCCACTCTCAAGAGGACATCCCTTGCTAAGCCAAATGCCCTTCTCTGTCTTGAGAATCAAGGCCCTTTGTTTGATCATGTGGGAAGTGGTTTAGTGTCATATATCATGTGAGGCATGTAGGCCATGATGACTACAGAGAATTTCCTCTGAATCCCAGTGCTAGGAGGCAGCATCAGGGAAAGGCCTGCTTACTGGCCCTGCTTACTGGCCCTCCAGGGCAACTGGGTTGGCCAGTGTGAAATACAGGACAGTGGAATAGAGGTGATAGGGTTGCCAACTCCAGATTGGGGAATTCTTGGAGATTTGGGGAGTGGTGCCTGGAGAAAGAGGGGAGAGACCTAAGCAGGGTATATAATGCCATGGAGTCCACCCTCCAAAGCTGCCATTTTCTCCAGAGGAACTAATTCTTTGTCACCTGGAGAGCAACCGTAATTTCAGGAGACCTCCAGATACCATGGCTGGCAATCCTACTAGATGGACCTCTGCTCTGATCCAGCAGGGCTCGACTTATGTTTTTACCTTGAGTTTCATGACAGAAGAAACACAAGATATAAATGTAACAAATAACATGTTCTTGTAAGGCAGACAGCAGACATAAGGACTTTCATGTTTTTCTTTACATTAACAAAGGTGGAAATTAACTTTATGTGATTCACCAGGTAAAAAGTCAATAGAAGCCAAAATCTACAGATACATTCAAAAATGGAGCCTTGATACTAAGCAAGAGATTGTAGTTAAGCTACTAGCAGATATTGATTCAAACGAGTCCTTGGCAGTTGTAAAATTTAATGGTATTATCTTTTTAAATTATAACCTATATTTTTAGTTATTTAAAATATGAAAACTGAAATAAATGTTATATATGATCTTAGATATTTTGTTATTTTATATGTATTTTATTCTTTTTGCTTGTGACCTGTTGGTCTTTGAGCAGTAAATAAATGGCATGGAATAGAAGACAAATGGGAAAGGTTTATGTAGTGGTTAGAAGGAAGGTTTCCTTTATCATTAACTTAACAGCTTGGCTATACTCAGAAAAGGAGTTATTCTACGCCTGAAGAAAAATCTTAGTTTTGACAGCTTGCAGTACTTTGAAACAATGAGTTGATTTGATATCTGTTCTATATTTCTGTGTCTAAATGGCACGAGACAATCACAGATCTGCCAGTTTGTGTGAGGATGCAACCTGCAGTGTATAAATGCAAGATACTTTAGCTGAGCTGTTATGCTAACTGGAGGCGGAAAGCATGCAAGCATCAAGCACAACACAAAACAAGGTGATTCTTTTATAAAGTCCTCTTCTCTGCCAGGATCTGCTCTGGCACTCTTCAAAGCCAACAGAAGCATTGCCCTCAATTCAATAACACCAGGACAGGGTCCTTAATGGACAAGGTAAGTTTACTCTTTTGCAAGCTGATCAAAGAGTTTTTGTAGCTCAATTCACCACCACCCCATGTATTTTAAGTGAAATTACGTTATTAATGGCAAAGCTGCTGATTATTTTAAAGACAGCAGACATCTGTTCTGAACAGCAAAAGCTGCAAAGACTATTTTTTAAAATCAATCCTCAATTTATTATGCTTGCCTGAAAAAAAATTGCATACAATGGCAACCTTGTTTAAAAAACACTCTCCGGTGTCCCATCTGGGGTGGGGTGGGGGCAAGAGAGCCAGCATGGTGTGGTGGTTAGGAGCAGTGTACACTAATTTGGAGAACCAGGTTTGATTTCCCACTCCTCCACATGAAGCCAGCTGGGTGACCTTGGGCTAGTCATAGTTCTCTTAGAGCTCTTTCAGCCCCACCTACCTCACAAGGTGCCTGCTGTGGGGAGAGGAAGGGAAGGAGATTGTAAATTGGTTTGATTCTCCTTAAAAGGTCGAGAAAATCGGCATATAAAAACCAACTCTTCTGCTTCTGGTGAACTGGAATTGTTTCCCCATTCCTACACATGAAGGCAGCTGGGTGACCTTGGGCTAGTCACACTCTCTCAGCTCCACCTACCTCACAGGGTATCTGTTGTGGGGAGGGAAAGGTGATTGTAAGCCGGTTTGATTCTTCCTTAAGTGGTAGAGAAAGACCGCATATAAAAACCAACTCTTCTTCTCTTCTTTTACCAGGTGAACAAGCAGCTAGGGGAATGTGCATTGCTCCACTCCAATCCCCACCCTGTGAGAATGAAATCTGTGGGCGACTGGTAGGGTTGCCAGCTCCGGGTTGGGAAATTTCTGGAGATTTCGGGCTGGAGCCTGTGGACAGCAGGGTTTGGAGAGGGGAGGGATCTCAGCAGGGTTGAATGCCATAGACTCCACCTTCCAAAGCAGCCATTTTCTCCAGGGGAACTGAGCTCTGTATTCAGGAGATCAGTTGTAATGCCAGGAGATCTCCAGGCCCACCTGGAGTCTGGCAACCCTAATGCCTGGTGCTCGGTTTCAGACCGCCAGTCACCTGCCAGCGCTGGGCCATCTGGAGGTGCCTCGGCTGGATCTGATCCCCTACCCAGACTAGAGCCATCTGTCCCCCTGTCTCTCTTGCGCATCAGGAGTCCTACAGACCTTGCAGCACCCTTGAGAGCTCCTTATGCGTCAGCCTGGGTGTTCTAAGACCATGCTGTCGGCCTCCGGCTTGAAGATTACCCGATTAGCTTACAAAGCCCCTGTTGTGCTGAGGACAGCAGCAAAGCGCTTACCCGGACCCTGCAAGATGCCCCAGAAAGGAACTGCATCACCCTTTTGTCCCTCGGCCCCTAAGACGATGGCCCTATTCTGTTCCAGTGAAGGAGAGAAGGAGCAGCAGAAAGTGTAGGAGATGTATTAAACCGTGGCTCCGATCAGTGATGGGCGCTTTCCGGTTTCTGTATTCCCCCCCCCCCCATCCTCCAGCCTGATCCACGAATAAATCTGTCCATCACGGCAGGGACTGACAGTCAGCAGACGTGGGAGAGGCGTCAAGCTCTAACCTGGCTGTCCCCCACCCTGCCCCCACCCCAGTTTTGACCCGACCTGTAGAGCCAGAAGCGGAGTCCCAGCTTGGAGGAGCAGATGGTCCAGAGAGCTAATGAATCGGCCCGAGCCGGCTCCTGCTGTGGAGAGGTTTTTAATAAACGGCAGCCATGATAAATAAACCCTTTGACTGATCTGAGCGCTCCGCTTTTCTCTCTGTCTCCCTCATGCCCACAGACTCATGTGCACAGCAGGGTCCTGAAATTATGCTAACTGCTGTCCTGCTACAGTGATTTTGTTTTCGGTTTTGAGGAAACAGCCTACTGGGTTGTGTTTCGTAGAGCGCATGGGCGCCACAAGCCAGAATCCTCTTTCCGAGGCATTTGATCCCCCCCCTTATACTCCTTTATATAGATCAATTCTCCAAATTAATCCTAACACTAGAGCAAGTCCCAACTCCAATGCTACACTGCCTCTCTTCTTCTCAACAGCAGATCACATTGCATGGGGGGTATTCTGCAAGAATATCAGCCTTTTTAAATTCTAAAGTTAGCCACCTCTTTTCAAGAGCAGAGGAGAAGGAGAAGAAGAGTTGGTTTTTATTTGCCAACTTTCTCTACCACTTAAGAATCAAACCGGTTTACAATCACCTTCCCTTCCCCTCCCCACAACAAATACCCTGTGAGGTAGGTGGGGCTGAGAGAGCTCTAAGAGCTGTGACTAGCCCAAGGCCACCCAGCTGGCTTCATGCGTAGGAGTGGGGAAACAAAGCCAGTTCACCAGATTAGCGCCTGCCGCTCATGTGGACGAGTGGGGAATCAAACCCGGTTCTCCAGATTAGAGTCCATAAGAAAAACTGGTTTAACTGGGTGAGGTATGAATCCAAAGAGCCCTGGGAGCTACCTCCATTGAACACACTGGGATTTATTTTTGAGTAAAGAAGCTTGGATAGCCCAGCCTAGCCCAATCTTGTCAGATCTTAGAAGCTAAGCAGGGTCGGCCCCCGTTAGTATGTGGATGCGAGACCTCCAAGGAAGTCTAGGGTTTGCTGAGCAGAGGCAGGCAATGCCACTAAACATCTCCTGCCTTGAAAACCTTACAGGGTGACCGTAAGCCAGTGGTTCCCAAAGTGGGCAGTACCACCCCCTGGGGGGCAGTGGGTTTACCTGGGGGGGCACTACAAGGCAAGGGGGCAGCAGGGGAATGCTAGAGGTGGGCCCCTTCAACTGTGTTGTTGGATAGGGTAGGGGGCGCTGGGGTTGAGTTTGTGGAACCAAGGGGGCGGTGGCCCGAAAAGTTTGGGAACCGCTGCTGTAAGCCAACTGTGACTCAATGGTATTTTCCACCACCAAATCACTGCAAGATCAGATTGTGAGGCTGTATCCTAAGCATACTTTTCCTGGAAATAAACTGCACCAAAATTAACAGAGCTGACTTCCAGATAAATGGGACAGCCCAACTGAAGTTAGTCATGACTATGCTTACAACAATCTCATGCACCGCACTGACTCAGCATTGACTTCCATATGCCACTAGAATTAGCTGTGCTTAACTTCACAGCTTTCATAGGTGGTCTGGGGCAGTGGGCGCTAATCTGGAGAACTGGGTTCGATTCCCCACTCCTCCACATGAGCGGCGGATGCTAATCTGGTGAACTGGATTTGTTTCCCCACTCCTACACACAAAGCCAGCTGGGTGACCTTGGGCTAGTCACAGCTCTCTCAGCCCCACCTACCTCACAGGGTGTCCATTGTGGGGAGGGGAAGGGAATTGTAAGCCGGTTTGATTCTTCCTTATGTGGTAGAGAAGGTCAGCATATAAAAACCAACTCTTCTTCTTCAACAGGGCTTACTCACTATTCATCTTATTGTGGTGGGATATTAGCCCTTTCCTTTTCCAAGCCATGTGCTGAACGTTGAACACATTCAACAGCTGAAACACAGCAAGCCTGCCTCCATCTCTTGGTCTAATAGGAAGGAGATAATTCAGTGAGCAAAAGCCAGAGTGGTGTAGTGGTTAAGATGTCGGACCAGGATCTGGGAAACCCAGGTTTGAATCCCCACTCACGCTACAGAAGGGTGCTGGGTGACCTCGGGCCAGTCACACACCCGGGCAAGTATATGGACGGGAGACGTCCAAGGAACACCAGGGTTGTGATGTGGAGGCAGGCAATGGCAAACTACCTCTCTTGCTTTGAAAGCCCTACAGGGTCACCATAAGTCGGCTGCGACAGCAGAAAGGCAGGCTCAAAAAATGACAGGCTGGCAGTCCAATCCTAAAAAGGTAAAGGTGGTCCCGTGTGCAAGTACTAGGTCATTAACTGACCCATGGGGTGATGCCACATCCCAACATTTACTAGGCAGACTATGTTCACAGGGTGGTTTGCCATTGCCTTCCCCAGTCGCCTACACTTGACCCCCAGCAAGCTGGGTACACATTTCACCGACCTCGGAAGGATGGAAGGCTAAGTCGACCTTGAGCCGGCTACCTGAAACCGACTTCCGTCGGGATCGAACTCAGGTCGTGAGCAAAGCTTTTGACTGCAGTACTGCAGCTTACCACTCTGCGCCATGGGGCTCTTACACACTTGTGTGTGTGTAAAGTGCCTTCACTCCCTTCTAAGTGAAATCAAATTAATACAAGGGTGGAACTCTGCTTAATATTCCACTGTTAAAAGCATGCCAACAGTAGGACAATTTGGCAGGTAGCATTCTGGATGGACAAAGAGCGGAACCTCTTGTTTCTACTCAAAACTTTGCTCAGCTATGGAAATCCCCCCCTCCCAATTCCTTAAAAGGTACTCTCACAATGAGGCTTCACCTGCCTTTGAAGTCTCTCTCAGGCTTTTCATGTTAATGTCTGGTTTTATTAATATGGAAAAGAATGAAGAGGAAGTGGCAGACAGGCATTTGTAATGCTAATGAGCCCTCTCAAACCCATTCAGGATTTCCCCACCCCCACCTCTCTTAAATTGGCATAAAAGCCTACAGGGCTACTAATGTAGCATATCAGTTTTGAAACAAACAATATGTTCTTATTACAAACTGTCGGAGCTGTTTTAGGTCTAATAGTAAAGTGGCCTACCTCACAAGAGCATTGTGAGAGTAAACCTAACCCAGGGTTTTGAAAATGTAGTGCTGGATAAATGAGGATTGGTTGTTGTGTGGGGGGAGAGCCATAAGGAGGAAAGTGCTACTGCTTTGATCTGGTTTTGATAAAGACTAGAGAATGTAGATTTGGATTTCTTTTAAAATAACTGGTGGATTAAAAAGAAAATTGCAAAAGGCTTTCATCACAGTATAAAATAGTAGGACTGTTATTATTATTTTTTAAATTCATGCTATGTTTTTCTTTAAAAGTCAAAAATTATGTTGTAGAGTTTGGAAAAGGGCAGGGTGGTTTCAGGAACCAAAAATAACCATCTGTAGGTAATTAAATTTCACGCTGCAGGGCACAAATTGATAACCTGACAGAGATCAGGGCGGAATTCCCATTGAACTGGAGATAGTCACGACAATTAATTTTCGCTCCATTCACAGATTTAGGGAAAGGGACCAGCCATAATTAATTTAGAGTGATTACTGCTAATAGCTGGTAAGTGCTAAAACATGCACACAGAGACTATCAAACAGCAGGGAGAGAAATCTTGTGCAAACATACACGAGTTTTGCAAATGTTGAAAAGGAAAGGTGGGGGGGAAGGATGCTGCGTCTCTCCTTCCTCTTCCATCACACAGATTAAATGTTCCCCTTGCTGTTTATTTCATCAGATCTTCTAATAGGGGACCTGACTGCTTCCCCGGGCCGCCCCGTGTCTCGGTAAACGAGCGCCATTGGATTTGATGAAGAGAAGAAGAAGAGTTGGTTTTTATATGTCAATTTTCTCTACCTTTTTAAAGGAGAATCAAACTGGCTTACATTCTCCTTCCCTTCCTCTCCCCACAACTGACACCTTGTGAGGTAGGGGTGGCTCAGAGAGCTCGAAGAGAACTGTGACTAGCCCAAGGTCACCCAGCAGGCTTCATGTGAACGAGGGGGGAAACCAACCCAGTTCACCAGCTTGGAGTCTGCTGCTCATGTGGAGGAGTGGGGAATCAAACCCGGTTCTCCAGATTAGAGTCCACCGCTCTTAACCACGACACCACGCTGGCTCTGGCTTAATTTAGAGACGCTGTTTTTTAGCTGGGGTATTTTGTATATTTTTATTGTCTTTTATGGTGTTTTTATCTGATGCTCACCACCCTGAGCCCAGCTTCGGCCGGGAGAAAGGGCGGGAAACAGACAGACAGACAGACAGATAGATAGATAAAAAGCCAAGCTCATTATTGGCAAAAATCTATATGCAATATTGACCTGTCAAGCAATGCACCCCTAGCCATCCCACTCAAGCATCAGCAATTGACTCAGCTTTTGCTGGATGCAAGGGTACCAGAATGAACCATTTAGTGCTCCTGTCTGGAATGGCAGATCCAGTGTTCTGTGGTCTAATAGCAGGAGCTACAAGATGCGTTCCCATATCAGCTGTTCCCTCTGCGCACTCCGGTGTTGAAAAACATATGGTATATATATCATTTATACGTTACAGTCAGCATCGGAAATTTGGCGAATGCTGACATTTAGCGATAACTCTGAAGGTGGTAGGCGGCTCAGTGGGAAATTTCAGGCCCAGAAGTTGCACCAGTATTTGGCTGGAGAGGGAGAGGGACAAGAGGAGGAAAGTTGTGACCTTATGCGCATTCTCGAGATGTCTTTTCAGCCCTCCATCCCCTCCCCCTCTATGTGGGCAGTGCCGGAGGAGCTCAGAGAAAGGAAAGGGGGAAACAATCTGCCCACCAAAAAGCCATTTCCTGTTTCTTGGTATAAAATGTCAGGCGTGCAATGAATAATTCACGCTGCGGAAATGGGGTCCTGTCAGACCACTAGGGTTGTGATTCTGGCGCACCCTCCTGCCTTTCCATTTCGCTCCCCACTCTGTGGTTTGGATGGGCATATCGATTCCTCTTTTTTTTTTTCTCCTCCTCCCACAAAAAGGTCCTCTGAGTCCAGGGTCACTTCCTAGCAAAGAGGTGGTCAGAGAAGAATTTTGTCTGGATGCTCCTTTCTGGGTGCCATGAGTCAGCAGAGAAAGACACCGCTGTCTGAACAGAATAGCCCTTAGTCATCACATCTATACAGAAATATTTGGAAAGGCTCTCTTCCCCCCCCCCCATCACCACCACCTTGGTGTTCTTTTTAAATATATATATATTATTCCCCCTCCCCCTTGGGCTCCAAGCAGATTTTCTTCTCTGAACAGCACGCAGTTCATCTGAGACTCATGCGCTCCCCTGGGCCTGGCTTAGCCTGGATAGAAATAGAGACACAGCTGATGTTTCCCCTCCCTCCTCTAATTCTCCAGGTTTCCCCCACCCCTCTCCTTATTAATACCAAAAGAATTTTTATAGTACTGATTCTCGGCTGTTGGTATTAGCAGCATGAGTAATGATAGTGCTAAGCAATTCTACCGAGATTTCAGGATTAAGAACTTGTTAATGAACTGAAGTTTGTGTTTTATAAACACACACCTGAGTAGGAGGGAATCTATTTCGCATTTTAGAGGCAGCAGAAGTGGGGAGAGGATTATGCTCACACGGCCAAATGTTAAAATGCCATTTATGATATTTTTAAAAACTGCGCCTAAAGAGATGTGTCAAGGAAATGGTAATCCAGGGATTCTCCTGCTGCTTTAAACCCCCCCCGTCATTAACCCCTTTAAAATGCAAACAGAAACCCCTCCCCTGCTCCACTTATGCCTCAGGCTCTTCTTGTTTGAAACTGGGGGTTCCTACTAGATGTGTGTGTGTGTGTTATGTGCCGCCAAGTCGCTGTCAACTCATGGCGACCCTATGGATCAATGTCCTCCAAAACGGCCTATCCTGAACAGCCTTGCTCAGGTCTTGCAAACTGAGGTCCGTGGCTTCCTTTGTAGAGTCAATCCATCTCTTGTTGAGTCTTTCTCTTTTCATGCTACCTTCAACTTTTCCTAGCATGACTGTCTTTTCCAGTGACTCTTGTCTTCTCATAATGCAACTAAAGTACGATAGCCTCAGTTTAGTCATTTTAGCTTCTAGGGTCAGTTCAGGCTTGATTTAATCTATAACCCACTGATTTGTTTTTTTGGCAGTCCACGGTATCCGTAACACTCCTCCAATACCACATTTCAAAGTAATCTACTTTCTTCCTATCAGCTTTCTTCATTGTCCAGCTTTTACATCCATACACAGTAATAGGGAATACAATGGCATGAATTAACCTGATCTTGGTTGCCAGTGACACATCCTTACACTTAAGAATATTTTCTAGCTCCTTCATAGCTGCCCTTCCCAGTCTCAATCTCCTTCTGATTTCTTGGCTGCAGTCTCCCTTTTGGTTGATGATGGAGCCAAGGAATAGAAAGTCTTGAACAATTTCAATTTCCTCATAGTCAACCTTACAGCTGAGTAATTCTCCAGTAGTCATTACTTTTGCCTTCTTGATGTCTTCTTTTGCCTGTCCTACTAGATTGAAGTTATAAATATGGCCGACAACCTCCCAGTTGGAGGGGGTGCCTTGAAATCTCCCAGAATCACAACTCTTCTCCAGTCTAGAGAGATCAGTTCCCTTGGAGAAAATGGAAGCTTCAGAGGGTGGACTCTATGGACTGATACCTCACCGAGGTCCCTCTCCTCCCCAAGCTCCACTCTCTCCAAGCTCCACCCCAAAATCTCCAGGAATTTCCCACGCCGGAGTGAGCAACCCTCACAAAATCCCACTTGACAATCAAAGCAAAGCCTTTGGGTGGACTGCAGGCAGCTCTTTGGAGCCTTAGCCTGTGTCATGATTTGCATACATTGCTCCCCTTTCCTCTGTTATCCCCACACTTGTCATAAAACAGACTATAAACTCCTCAGGCAAATACCTGACTTACTGTGCTATCCTAAGCACCTTTCTAATGCCACTGACGTCAAGGGGTGTGATTCTGCTGGGGATGGCACTGCATTACCCTGAAATGTGCCACAAACATAGACAAGCTCACGATGCCGACACTTCCCTCTGCCCATTGGTGCTATATGTAGGGTTGCTAACCTCCAGGTACTAGCTGTGGAGATCTCCTGCTATTACAACTGATCTCCAGCCGATAAAGATCAGTTCACCTGGAGAAAATGGCCGCTTTGGAAGTTGGACTCCATGGCATCGAAGTCCCTCCCCTCCCCAAACCCCACCCACCTCAGGCTCCACCCCAAAATCCTCCCATCAGTGGCAAAGAGGGACCTGGCACTTTCAGCTGGTAATGGAGATCCCCACCCCAGTCTGGAATCAGGGTTGCCCTTACCTGTAACTGTTGTTCGTCAAGTGGTGTTCTGTGCAGTCCCACAAGGGAACTGTGGGACAGCACAGAAGCCACAAAGATGAACTGAAGATTATTCAGGGGGATCCCCAATTCAAACCCAAATGTTCCTTATTGTCCAGATGTTTGCATCATCATAACCAAGACCCCAAAATAGAATCCAGTTAAGACAGGGGTCCATTAGCAGAGCCCTCCTTGCTTTCCCCTCTTAACCCATCCCAGTTACAGCCTTCATCCCAAATACTACTCCCATGGAAATGACCAGGCGCTGACCATAGCTGGGGCTTTCTCAGTGGTGGTGTCCTGTCCGTGGAATCCCTCCCCCTTGAAACTCTCCTGCATCAGAGTGGTGTAGTGGTTAAGAGTGGTGGTTTGGAGCGGTGGACTCTGATCTGGGGAACCCGGTTTGTTTCCCCACTCCTCCACACTAAGCCTGCTGGGTGACCTTGGGCTAGTCACAGCTCTCTTAGAGCTCTCTCAGCCCCACCTACCTCACAGGGTGTCTGTTGTGGGGAGGGGAAGAGAAGGTGATTGTAAACCGGTTTGATTCTTCCTTAAGTGGTAGAGAAAGTTGGCATATAAAAACCAACTCCTTCTTCTTCTTCACCACTCTTGAGACTTCCTTTTAGCTTCTAGACTCTCTCACCCTATCTCTGTGTGTGTGTGTGTGTGTGTGTGTGTGTGTATGACATCAGCCCCTAGAAGACCTGCATGAGTGGACAACAATATGGCAAATGAATGTTACTAAGAGATCAGTGTGGTAAGTGTAAGGTGGTGCACACCGGAACAAACAATCCCAACTTAAAGTACATATGCTAATGGGGTCTGAACTTGCTGAGACTGAGAGGGGAAAAGATCTCGGGGTCATAGTAGATAGCTCAATAAAAGTGTCGATCCAGTGTGCTGCAGCAGAGAAAAGAGCAAACTTTTGGAAAGGGGTTGGAAATATGTTGGAAAGGGGTTGAAAATAAAACGGCCAATATTATAATACCCTTGTACAGTATAGATCTATGGTGCGGCCTCACTTGGAATACTGTGTGCAGTTCTGGTCTCCATATCTCAAAAAGGGTATCACAGAGCTTTTCTGTTTAGAAAAGAGAAAACTAAGGGGGGGGGGACACATGATAGATGTTTATAAAATTATGTACAGCATGGAGAGAGTTGACAAAGAGAACTTTTTTCTCCCTCTCCCAAAATACTAGAACTCAAGGGATATCCAATGAAGCTGTTGGGCAGTAAATTCAGGGCGAACAAAAGGAAATATTTCTCTACACAACAAGCGATTAAAATGTGGAATTCTCTGCCAGGGGATGTCGTGATGGCCACAGGCACAGGCAGCTTTAAAGGGGGTTAGAGAGATTCATGGAGGATAGGCCTATCAGTGGCTACTAGTGACTAAAGGGAACCTCCACATTCAGAGGCAATCAACGTCTGAATCCCAGTGCCAGGAGGCAACATCAGGGAAGGCCTCGGTTGCTATGCCCTGTTGTCGGCCTTTCAGAGGAACTGGTTGGCCACTGTGTGAGACAAGATGCTGGACTAGATGGACCAGCGGGGCTCTTCTTGTGTCCTGAGTCTGTATTTGGCCCATGGGTCTCCTGTTACCTTCCCCACCCCGATCTTTATACAAGCCTTGTAATAAACAGTGGTGCTTTGGAACACAGGCAGGACGATGTTGGTGCAGTCATCTTGCTTGTGGGTTTCCTAGAGGCCTCTGGTTGGCCACTGTGTGAACAGACTGATGGACTTGATGGACCTTGGTCTGATCCAGCAAGGCCTCTCTTATGTTCTTATATGATTGGGGCTAGGTGGCCAGTCCAAACAGCAACGGAGAGGCTGCCCACAACTGACTGAATCAATGCCCTCATGTTAAAAAGCACTTAGGGGTGCCCCATGATGGCCCGCTGAAGCCCTGTGAAAATACTCAGCGAGATTCCAGTAAGAGCTCTTTCAGACAAACTTCAATTGTTCTTTTCCATTCACTTTGTAAGTGCCGTTCACCTGGGGAGGGCTCCCATGAGACCGAGCGACACCAGAAAATTTAACCTAACACTAGCAAACCCATCACTAGATTACTGGACAAACACAGCAGCATGCCCAACGGTGGGAATAACCCGTGACGTTCATCTCCCAGACCGCTGAGGAAAATCCATAATCCTTTTCAAACCATCTCTGTAATTGGATGGCCTCATTCTGAGCTCCTGATGCACGGCACACCAAATCTCATCCTTTCACTCCCTTCCTTCCACAACGACTGTGACAATAGTTAATTGTTTTAAAGCACCACACAAAATGAACCTTGCTGCAACTGTGTGTATAATCACATCAAAATAAACACAATTTCGCAGTGTGTCGGCAATGGAAATATCCATGGATTGGAGAAGTGAAAGCTGAGGCAAATTTCAAGTGTGTGGCACTCAGTACACAATTGGAATTTTTTTGAAAACAGAAGACTGGATAACTCCAATCTGGACACGAGACCACCAAGTGGGGAGAAAATTGGATTAGCAAGACCTCAAGTTGCCAACCTCCAGGTAGAAGAAGAAGAGTTGGTTTTTATATGCCAACTTTCTCTACCACTTAAAGAAGAATCAATCCGGCTTACCATCTCCTTCCCTTCCCCTCCCCATAACAGGCACCCTGTGAGGTAGGTGGGGCTGAGAGAGTGTGACTAGCCCAAGGTCACCCAGCTGGCTTCATGAGGAAGAGTGGGGAATCAAACCCGGTTCTCCAAATCACAGTCCACCACTCCAAACCACCGCTCCTAACCACTACACCACGCTGGGACTTGAAGTTCTCCCAGATCTCCAGACTATAGGGATCTGTTCATCTACAGAAAACAGCAGCATTGGAGGGTGGACTTTACAGCATCCCAACCCTGCTGACACCCCGCCGCAACACCCACCCTCCCCAGGCTCTGCTCCCAAATCTCCAGGAAATGTCCCAACCCCCAGTGGGCAACCCCACTTCAGAAGCATACTTATCCATGAACTTGTGACAGAACATTATCTCCCATACTGTTCAAGGAAGCAGAAAGGCACACAGGGTCATAAAGCCCACGTGAGAGTTCCTATCAG
This sequence comes from Euleptes europaea, assembly GCF_029931775.1. Lineage (NCBI taxonomy): Eukaryota > Metazoa > Chordata > Lepidosauria > Squamata > Sphaerodactylidae > Euleptes > Euleptes europaea. Next base: position 51,090,438 of record NC_079325.1, on the reverse strand, counting down.
CCACCCACTTTAAAGAGGACGCTTGGCTATTTTCACTTTTCATTACATTGTTGCTCCCAGGTTCACCACTTTAGAATTTCCCCAAGAAATGAGTGGTTGCCTTTCAGTTGTAAGTTGTAGCTATTATTGCTCCGTGTGCATCAATTTAGCATAGCTTTATAACGTATATTTATTATCAATCTAGCAATTTTTAACCTAGTATTTTCTTTTATTATGGTATTGTTGCAGTATTGTTGACACGCTTGTAATGGCCTAAGGCTATATGCAAATAAAACCATTTATTCATCCAGTTGTAAGGTTTCCATGAGGGAAGCATGACGTCTATCAGAGAAGGATGCTAAGCTTGGCACAACTCCTTCTATTTGACCTCTAGGGGCTGTGGCTCAGTGGTATGCAGAAGGTCCCAGGTTCAACCCCCGGCATCTCCAGTTAAAGGAACCAGGCAAGTAGTCTGATGCGAAAGACCTCAGCCTGAGACCCTGGCGAGCAGCTGCCGGTCTGAGTAGACAATACTGACTTTGATGGACCAAGGGTCTGATTCAGTATAAGAAGAGTTGGTTTTTATATGCCAACTTTCTCTACCACCTAAGGCAGAATCAAACCGGCTTACAATCACCTTCCCTTCCCCTCCTCACAACAGACACCCTGTGAGGTAGGTGGGGCTGAGAGAGCTGTGACTAGCCCAAGATCACCCAGCTGGCTTCGTGTGTAGGAGTGGGGAAACAAATCTAGTTCACCAGATTAGCCTCCGCCGCTCATGTGGAGGAGTGGGGAATCAAACCCGGTTCTCCAGATCAGACTCCACCGCTCCAACGCAGTTTCATATGTTCGTATGACCATGGCCCTTTTCTCCATGTGTTCTCATCATATATTTATTGTACCTATATTGGCATTTGCTTCTCCAGCACTTCTGCACAAAGAAGAAAAGGCAGTGGACTTGAAGAACGTGGCAAGGGAAAGGACAATTTTGCAATGGAGAATGTTACAGAGAAGTCCTGTGATCAGGCTCTGCTTTGATTATAGGACAAAGAAGTCTTCAGAATAATAAGGAGGTGGTGATCTATTTAGCCCCAGGCTAGCCTGATCTCAGATCTCCAAAGCTAAGCAGGGTTAACCCTGGCTAGTATTTGGATGGGCAACCTCCAAGGAACACCAGTGTTGTGATGCAGAGGCAGGCAATGGCAACCCATCTCTGAACCTCTCCTGCCTTGAAAATGCTACAGGGCCCCCATAAGTCAGCTGTGACTTGATGGCAAAAATAAGAGCAAATGCAGATCTCTTCCTAACAGCAACTCAGAACCTTATAGTCAAGTTAAAATTCCAGAATGCAACATATAACATAAGAATATTTAACTGGCAAAGCCCATTGCTCCCCTAAAAAGGGCAAAGTAATTCAACCCTGGATGGAGAGGCGTGAACCTAAGGGGAAACCACCCCAGTGATGAGAACGGGTCTCGATGGTTCAGACATCTAGTACTGACACAAGAATGATCATCTGCCCCGACTAAAGAACAGTGTCAAGACACCACAACATGCAGTCTGTGAGAGGGGTATTCAATCAAGGGCCTCTTATGCATGGCTGTTTCCCTGGTGGTTCTCCCCCCTACAACTACTTCGGGGCTTTGTTTGGATATTGCAGGCATTTCCCGACCTTCAGAGGTCACCTCGCCTTCCAAGGTTGCAAAACGCATGCATAAGTAGTCGGGGGTGACGGCAAGGGAAACAGCCATGCATAAAAGGCCAAGAATAAGCAGACAGCCATGGAAACGGATTGTCTGCAATCATACAGTAGTAGATAGGGCAGCTAAGGTAAATTCTTAGCCCCTCTCTGCAAAGCCCCAATCCTTTCACTTAGGCCTAATTCTCACTGAGATGTGGCAAGCCTATGTCTGGGCTGTACCTAGGGTTGCCGATTGCCCAGTGGTGGCGAGTAAACTACCGCCCATCCACCGGGCCGACGGGCACTGTGGGCACATGCGTGCAGACATGGCGCACATGTCCCGGAAGAGACGTAGGCACGCACGTGCATCGTGCGCTAACGCCGCAGCCCCGCAAAGCTCCCGCCGGTGGAGCTGCGGGGCCTGGCAAGCCTAGCTGTATCACTTCAGACATCCCCGGGGATACAATACGGCCAAATGTTCCTTCATACAAAACAATTCCATCCACATAGAAAACTAGCCTGGATAGTTTTCCTTATGGAGAGAATGTTCTTGCTTTGTGGATGAGCGTCCTAGCATGTGACACAGGTGCAAATGAGGCTTCGGCCATGTGACGAAGACAAGGAATGTGGAGAACTGACAATTATGGGCATTTTCCAGTTTAACAGGAATTCAGAGGCTGGGTCAATGCAACACCATTTGGCTAAATATTCTTCCGCCAGCTAACATCATGCTCAACTTTGCACCCTTCCACGGTGGAAAACAATGCCACTTTCCCGACTGCCTTTCTTTTCTTCCTTCTCAACAAATACCACTAGATATGTATTTATTAGGGTATTCTATTATGAGAGGATGACAAAGGGGAAAGAGAAAACAGGGACAAATATATTTAGAGCCCTTCCCCTGCATCACAAAGGCTCGGTGTAGGAGTCAGCAGCTGGTAGCCTTCGAATGTACCATCTGCCCCACTCCAACTGCCAATCCTGGGGCCGGGGGGAGGAATGGGATGAAAAAACATATGTGGGACTAGGAATTCAGGCTGTGGAGATCACGGGGCGGCTTTGATCTGCACGCCCCTCCCAGACATATTTCCGACAAAGCTGACCAGTTTTAGTACTTGAAAATATACTGAACTGTGCCTTCATGTTATATTGCCTCGTTCGAAGTATATTTTTTGTAGGAAATGCCCTTTTATTCTTGTGTTCGTTGTTTTTTTAAAAAGTCAGCCGGTTAAGGTTATATTAGTATGCCATCTTCTGTCCCTACAAAGCTTTAGGGCCTGCTACTTAGCCTATTCAAGTGAAAGGGTTTAATACCCAAAGATGCTGGGAAATATCTTACTAGGCTTTCTTTCTTTACTTTTTAAAAAAACTATACCCTTTTCTCCCACAGAGGTGCGCCAAGAAATGAATGTTGCCAGTGCGCGGAAAGGGTGCCTGCCGTAGCTAGAACATAAAGAAGCTGTGATTTACACGAGGGGAAAATGTCATTGTGATAAATGCTCAACCTTACTGGGCAATTTACATTTTAAATTTTATCTTCCTAATGAAAAAAATGGCCAGAAGTATCAGGAGTGGCATTTCTCCCCAGCATCCAAAGCCCCTGCAGAGATGCAAATTACTCGATGGAAGGGCAGGAGTTAACGGCGTTCTGGGATGAAAATTGTGTTCCTAAGAAGCTTATCTCCCCCTTTGCATGGCATTGGGGCTGTACGGGCACTATGCAAGCCACAGATTCCACATAATAATTTTTGAGCATCTCCTTCATACCAAAGTGGTAATCCAATTTGGCTTTAGCTGCCCCCCCCCAGCAACCTCCCGTTACCTTTCTGCTTACCTCAGACACTCCTGATTCTCTTAGGGCGTGCATGAAAATAAAAGGGATGCAGTAGCCACTTGTTAGTGTTGACAGAGTATTATAAAGCCTGATCCTGTCCATGCGTCTGGAGAAGTAACTCCCACTTTCAATGGAACTTGGCTTCCAAGCAAGTGTGCAGCTTCAGCACACTAAAATGCACCAACAGCAGAAGAGTCGATTTTTATACGCCGACTTTCTCTACCATGTAAGGAAGAATCAAACCGGCTTTCAATCACCTTCCCTTCCCCACAACAGACACCCTGTGAGGTAGGTGGGGCTGAGAGAGAGAACCGTGACTAGCCCAAGGTCACCCAGCTGGCTTCATGTGGAGGAGCAGGGAAACCAACCTGGTTCACCAGATTAGCATCCAACGCTCATGAGGAGGAGAGAGGAATCAAACCCAGTTCTCCAGATCAGTGTCCACCACACTTAACCTCTACGAAACGCTGATGGACTCCTAGAGCAACACTAGAAACTGACTTATGTGCTCCAGGTCTAGCTGACCAAATGTGGCTTTCTTGGGTAGTTCAGGAAAGGTAACAGCAATAACAGAAATGCTTTGGGGGCGCAGGTGCCTGGCAGCTTGAGAACCATGACTACCCTTCTAGCTATGTGACAGGGCTGAACACCAATCCAGAACGCAGCCTGGCGTATTCAGAACATAGGTCAAGAATTCCTCTGCAGAGGGCTGAACGGCAAAAGCTTACACACATGGTGAAGCAATGCCAAGCTACTCCATGTGCCAAATGTTTTCAAAATGGTAATTTTGGCAAATTGAGGAAGACAGCTGAAATAGTATAATGAATAAGGCTTAGTTCTCAGGGGGGGGGTAAATCTGTGTCTGGGGCTCAGTGGTAGAGCATCTGCTTGGCATGCAGAAGGTCCCAGGTTCAACCACCGGCATCTCCAGTTAAAGGGACCAGGCAGTAGGTGATGTGAAAGTCCTCAGTCTGAGATCCTGGACAGCTGCTGCCAATCTGAGTAGACAATTTTGACTTTGATGGGCCAAGGGTCTGATTCAGTATAAGGCAGCTTCATGTGTTCACTAAAGAGTGCAGCTGGGCATCCCACAGCTGAATATTTTTCCATACCAAAAAAAATATGTTGCTGATAGAAAACTAATGTCAGGGACATGAGTTCTGGTCTAGCCATCTCCCTGACATGCTTTTTTTCTATGCGCAGGGAACTGAGCATTCAATCATGGCAGTCCCCTCTCACAGTATGAAGCATTACAGCACTGATACAAGCTGGCCACCTCATTGGAACCAGGAGTCTTGGCACTCAAATCCTACAACGGCCACAAAGTCAATTGGCGGCTCCAAGTTCAGAAGGCAGATGTTATCAGAGCACGAGGACCCATGGCCAGATCGTGCTTCCCAACATGAGACAGCTGATGTACCAGCTGAAGCTGGTCATGGCACAGAGGTGACCTGCACCGCCCTCTGGAAGCATGGCTCTAATGTCACCCCTAAGCTATCAGCCTATGTATTCAAAGGAAGTGCAAAGCAGCCATTTTCTCCAGGGAACTGATCTCCATAGTTTGGAGATTAGTTGTAATTCCAGCTCTTCGGCCCTACGTGGAGGTTGGCAACACTACTTTCATGTGATGCTCAACTCTGGGCATTTTGTGCCTCTTTACCCACCCGCAGCCCTTATCCTACTGTTTTAATTCCCCCTTTCTTTTTCAGTTTACACAGTAATACTTTTCCAACTGGGGAGACCCCTACGAAGAAAAAGCCACTGCCTCCCTGCTTTTCATCCCCTTAGATTTCCTGACAGGCAGGCATTCAACCGTCAGGAAGAGTGGCAATGAGACCAGGCAGCCACCTGCCCCCCTCTCCATTATCACACCCTCTATTCTCACAGCTTTTTCAAAGTTGCATTGCCAGGGTTTGGCCTACCTCCCACCCGCCTGTGTGGCCTCCCCCTAGCTGCTCGCAAGCCCTCCCACCGCTGCCAATACTCACACACCCCTGCACTGCCTGAGTCCCTTTCCCCAGGGGCACCAGCAATGCAAGCATCTGTGAGCAACTTATGCAATATTTGAGTTGTCTATGGGTTTTTCCAATGTACCAAAAATGTTAATTAGTATTATGTATTAATTTATGATATAGTGGTCCCTGAAGAAGGCGTCAATCGCCGAAACAGAAAGATCACCGGGCTTCTGTTGAGAATTACTGTACTACTGAATTACTACTCTCAAGAAGCATATCTGTGGAAGAAAGGGAGGTTGGCACCCCCTTTCATGGACTTACAACTTACCTATAATGTTGTTATTTGATTGTAACAAGGCATAGTCCTCTTTTCGGAGTTACTTTAAAGGCAATAATTAACAACACATGTTTTTGCCTACATACTATCAGTGGTGGATATGTTATTAAATACCACTACTATATAATCATTGTGTCTAGCTTCGTGAAGTGCTGTTTTCAGTTTGCTGAGTATCCTACAGCACGCTAACCTTTGTTTACCACAGTATCTGGGAGTTGGCAACCCTATGCCTAGCAGCTCCTCAGGAGATGGATCACGATGGGTAGCCGTTTTAGCCTGTCTGCAGCAGTAGAAAAGAGCAAGAGTCCAGGAGAACCTTAAATACTAAGTTCCTCCTGCTGCTTCACAGAAGTGAGGGAGGGGGTAAGCTCTCCTTCCTTGGAGGTTTTTAAGCGGAGGCTAGATGGCCATCTGTCAGCAATGTTGATTCTATGACCTTAAGCAGATGATGCGAGGGAGGGCATCTTGGCCATCTTCTGGGCATGTAGGGGTCACTGGGGGTGGGGAGGGGGAGGTAGTTGTGAATTTCCTGCATTGTGCAGGGGTTGGACTAGATGACCCTGGTGGTCCCAACTCTATGATTCTAGGGCATCCAAGAGTTTAAGCTCCTTGGCTCAGTCTCTCCTTTTGCTGACCTTTGGGGACCTGAAAAGAATCACCCACATTCCCATGCATACTTACACATGAGCAGGCGGACAGTACTAGAAGGGAATGAGCAGCAGCTAGCCCATATGCTGTGTGGAGTAAAGTGTATTATTGATCCAGATCTACGAAAATGCTTAGGATGCGGGAAAAGTGTCCTGCTCTTTAAAAGCCTGTGCGCTTTGCAAGCTCAATAGTTGTAGGCCTTGCAGAAAGGACTCCTGATGCTGACATAAATATTTTATCATGTAAAAAAGGGCCAGGATAATTTGAGCTGGGGGGGGGGGCTGGCTAGGGGGAAGAAGAGGAGAGTGGACGAAGCTGTTCCTGAAAAGGGTGGCAGGGATTCTGTCCAGGAAAACACACACGCGAGCGCGCGCACACACACACACAGAGGAATTTCAGTCTGGACCTGAGAGATGTGCAGTCTGCTCCTCCAGTTCCTAGCCCTCACCCAAAAAACTTGGAGGGACTTAAGGTAGCTCACTGGCATAGCACGGGGCCTGCATTTATAAGGCCACATGAAAGTCAGCGCGTGTCTGGAGAGTCCAGAGTGGTTTATAGGAGCCCGGAAATTAGCTGTGCATATGTACACATAACGGGAGGTGCAACTGGGTGGCCCCAGATTGTCCTTGCAATATACCTCCCAGAAGGGAAAGATGATATAAGTCATATAAAGGTTGAAAGCATGCAACTGAAAACTGCAAGTCGCTTGACTTTGACTCAGCAACTATCTGGTTCCCCAAATGCAGCTTCTGGCTGGTCTGAGTTAGCAGTAAGGTTGCCAGGTCCCTCTTTGCCACTGGCATGAGGTTTTTGGGGCGGAGCTTGAGGAGGGCGGGGTTTGGGGAGGGGAGGGACTTCAGTGCCATAGAGTCCAATTGCCAAAGCAGTCATTTCCTCCAGGTGAACTGATCTCTATCGGCTGGAGGTCAGTTGTAATAGCAGGAGATCTCCAGCTACTACCTGAAGGTTGGCAACCCTAGTTAGCAGTCATTCCCTTCTGGTGGGCATAGCATGTAGACAGGTGGTACCTGTTTGAGAGAAGGGTTTGAGACCTGCGGAAGCTGGCAGCTAAAGATGCCAACTTCAATCAGAAGAATCTTTTATAGGGAACAGTGCAGGAAGAATTCTCACCAGAGAAAGCTGTTTGCACCTGTCCTACTGTAGTAGGAATACACTGTGGGTGTCTCCAAGCCGAACATGATTTAAGAACGGAATCAGAGAAGTCTGAAGACTAAGCATAATAGCTTTAATAAAGAAGCAATGCATTTTCAGGAAAGATATTACAGATAACATTCAAAGCGCACATATAACACACTCCTATAGGTTGGGGAGATGAAGGACTAGATCCCAAGTGGGTCTGAAACCAATTCCCTCATCTCCTACTCCTGTTTATCCGCCTTTTATAGGAGCGGATAAAAAACATTCCATTTACTACATAACTCTTGACTTTCTCCCAAAGTTCTGGCCAGTGCTGCTAAGCACATTTCCCATAAATGGATATTCACATTCTTTCCAGTAACAATCCTTATAAGACTAGAATCTTAGAGGCGTTCGTGAATATACTTTGGTTCACACAAAGCATTCTGGGAAAAAGCAGATACTGGAATATGGGGATAGATTAGACCTTAATATTAGACTTCTTCATCACTACAGACCACATTGAGAGAAGGGATGCTCAATTAGTAGTGGTGTAGAGCCAGAATGGTGTAGTGGTTAAGAGCTGTGGACTCTTATGTGGAGAACTGGGTTTGATTCCCCTCTTCTCTACATGAGCGGCAGACTCTCATCTGGTGAACCAGGTTGGTTTCCCCACCTCGACACATGAAGCCAGCTGGGTGACCTTGGGCTAGACACAGCTCTCTTAGAGCTCTCTTAGCCTCACCTACCTCACAAGGTGTCTATTGTGGAGAGAGGAAGGGAAGGAGATTGTAAGCCGGATTGATTCTCCTTAAAAGGTAGAGAAAGTTGGCATATAAAAACCAACTCTTCTTCTTCTAGCTCCTATCCTTTTTGGTGTGGTGACCCACAAGTCTATATTTACTTGTTATGGTGACCCCCTTTTGTTTTTAAAACAAACAAAAAACAAGCATGCACAAATTAATAAAACTGAAAGCGTGACACTTACTTTCACAGGCTTTAACAATGGATTGGGACCCATGAGTTAAGAAACCTGACTGGCCACTCTCCTTTACAATGAGCATATTGTTTAAAAATGTTTCCTGAAAACAAAAACCTACCTGGTCCTGCCCACTTTCTAAAAACACTTGGCTGGTGCCAGGAAAAGTATTGGCAGGTGTCTTGGCACCTGCTAGGATTGCCAGCCTCTAGGTGGCGAAGAGGGACCTGGCAATCCTAGCTGCCGACCTCCAGGTGGTGGTTAGAGACCCCCCAGAATCAGAACTGGTCTCCAGACAACAGAGATCAGTTCACCTGGAGGAAACGGCTGCCTCTGTAGGTGGACTCTATGGCATTATACCTCTCTGAGGTCCCTCCCCAAACCTGCCCCTCCCAAAGCTGCACCCCCAAAACCTCCCAGAATTTCCCAACCCAGAGTTGGAAACCCTTTCCTTGCCTACAGCACATCTATATCCTGGTAAAACTGATCATTCTTATTGTCACATTACCAATGGGAAACTGAGGCTGAGACAGTGATTTGAACACATCTGCCCAGCAAATCCAGGCTGAAACTGGGCTCCCTAGCTCCAGCATAGTAACCTTGGCTGCCAATAAGATAGCTGAGAGAAACCAAATTTGCTGGAATCTCCCCTCTCAGCTGCTTGAGGGTTGCAAACCACCAAACTGCATCGCTTTGAGCCACCACCAAAGGAGGGGGAGGGACAGGTTTAGACCAATACAGGTGAGTCCACAGGGGCTCTCCGGCTAATGAATTTCTGAGCTGACCTGGATCCCAAAACCAGTCATGCACAGACAGCAGTAACTTAGCAGATCGATCACCCTGGTCGTGCATGGGGGACTGGCAGGGGGAGAAGGGCGAATCTTCATAGCCAGTTGATGCTTTGCACTCCTTTTAAAACAACTTCTCTCAATACATTTCTTTCCACGTTCATCCTGCATTACCGGTATGCCGGTCCAATCCATCAACATACCAGTTTCTTGCTTGCCGTCAAATACTTGTTGGCACAACGTGCTTCTGAGAAAGCTGGAATGCTCCCGTTTCCCACTCGCCCCTTCCTACACTCCCTCCCTCCCCTTAATGTAAAGAGGGCCTTGCAGGGCAGAAAACAGGCTGAGTTTGCAGAAGCATCATAGAGAACATCCCCTGGGCTATAGCTGCAAAAATCTGTACATGCAGCAAAATGACGTGGTAGAGTCCCGTTGCTGGAGACTGGACTCACCACTTCATAGTACATTTTGAATGTTTACACAAAACTCTCCCTGCAAGGAGAGAACTGTAATACTGGGGGGCAGGGGAGTTCCAGCTCAGGCCTGTCTCTGCTGTGCTAATTTTTTTTACTGGCATGGGACTGAAGCAGGAAAACATTAAAAATGTGATTCTACCTCTTTAGAGCTGTTCCATTCCCCTGAATATATAGATATAGAATATATCTATCAGAGAGCCAGTGTGATGTAGTGGTTAAGAGTGGTGGACTCTCTCAGCCCCACCTACCTCACAGAGTGTCTGTTGTGGGGAGAGGAAGGTGATTGTAAACCTGTTTGATTCTTTCTTAAGTGGTAGAGAAAGTCGGCATATAAAAACCAATTCTTCTTCTTTCTGCCTTCCTTTCTGCCTTGTTTGTTTGCACAGAACCCTGAAGTCAGTTTTGGTGTTTTCTTAATCTATGCAATGTCGGCACTGGCTTTGGTATTCAGCCCATTCATAGCCACCACTTGAAAATATCATACACAGTACAAAGAAAGTTTCAGAGCCTTATTGGTCTGCAGTAGAACAGTTACATTTGAGTCAAGTAGTACCTTAGAGACCAACAAGAGTTTCAGGGTATAAGCTTTTGAGAGTCAAAGCTCCCTTTCTCAGACGTGAGTAGGAATGGAGATCTACATCTTTTTATCCCAGGCAGAAGGTTGGAGGGGTGTTATAAAGAATGCTTGTAAAGGATGCAAAGGTACCATGCATATTGCAATTAGCTTGATCAGAGGAGAGAGGAAATGCTTGGGAGTATGGTGTAGTGGTTAAGGTGTCAGACTAGGATCTGGGCAAACCAGGTTGGAATCCCCACTCCGGCATGGAAACTTGCTGGGTGAACTTGGGCCAGTCACAAACTCTCAGCCTCCACCCTGGCAAGTATTTGGATAGGAGACCTCCAAGGAATACCAGGGGTGTGACACGAAGACAAGCAATGGAAGAACCCCTCTGAGCCCCTCTTGCCTTGAAAACCCTATGGGGTTGCCATAAGACAGCTGTGACTTGGTTGGAGGGGGGAGAAAAAGAAAAATAGCATCTGTGGTGAGATTAAAAAATATATATTTGTCCCTCTCCAGCACTGGGAGGTCCACTTTCTGAATTTAGGAATGAACTCAAGTTCAGCAATCTTGGGTTGCGATTTTCCCTTGAAGTCCCAGATCACAACAAAGAACAAAGCTACACTGGGCTATGCCAAACACATTCCCATTTCAATTTTCAGATGGAAAATGGGGAGTGGGGGAAGTAAGAGTTGTGTGGTTTTTCAAATCCTATTCACTTCCAACTTGTTGGTGCTTTGGAGATTCCCCCCCAATTCTATTTACTGATTCATTCTTTTCGTCAGATTACTCACACAGGCAAGCCATCCAACTGGGGAGAGTGCAATGAACACTATCGTGTCACAGCATGAGGCAACCAATCAGATTTGACTGTTGTGTGATGTCATTGAGTCAAATGTTGGCAACTGAGAATGAGGGCAGTGGTTCCTAGATCAGTCCACAAGGTGGGCTCTCCTGATCATGGACCACATAGTGAACATGATGACTTCACAACACTATGTACCCAATCACATTTGGCTGTGTCAGATGACATCACTGAGGGAAAAGAAAGCCAAATGAAAGAGACAGCAGGAGGACAATGTGAATTAACGAAAAAATATTTTCACAGGGATTGCAAAAAAGAAGAAGAAGAAGGGTAGAGTGTTTTTCAGTGCAGTCAAAATGTTCATGAAATTGTAGCTTTAGGCTGTTTAGAGTAGTTTTGGCTAAGCTCAATATAAAAGCTGTCCTGGATGTTATAGGGTAAAAAGTGGCAAACTGGAAGATCACACAACACAGGAGATGGAAGACAATGGCTAAAGTTGTTATGGGCACTAAAATCCATGGAAGCAAAGAGGAGGAGGAAGGAGCCCCACCACCTCACAATCTAAGAGACCACAATTGTTTTGCAATTAGCTTTCCAGACCACGTCTCCAATTCATCTTGCCATCTGGTAAACATCCAGGGAAGGTTTTTGTCAAATTTTAGTCATGGGTCAGAAAAATACTACATTAGGAGCAATCCATGTGAACAAAGCAACAGAACCAGCTTTTGTTGAGGCACAGCTATTCTTCACCTCTAGCCTGAGGACGCATCGATGCCACCTGAAAGCCTGCAACAGGAAAGAGCATGAGTCCAGTACCACCTTAAAGATTAACCAGATTTCTGGCAGGGTATGAGCTTGTGGCTCATGAAAGCTTATACCCTGCCAGAAATTTAAAATGGGGAATCAAACCCGGTTCTCCAAATCAGACTCCACTGCTCCAAACCACCGCTCTTAACCACTACACCATGCTGGCTATCTCTTTTTTCCTTAATGCTGGTCACAAAAGTTAAAGCTTTTTTTCAAATTTCTGTTCTCAAAAAGTTATCCAATTCCTTCACTAATATCATTTTTGCCTTCGCCAGTCTCACTAAACACAACGTGCTTCAGTAAGGTTCGTGCAGCTGCTGTTCAGTTCACAGTAGATAAATATGCAGCAGGGAGGCAGGAAGCTATACATTTACTGCAGATTTGTATTGCCATTTGGAAAACTGAGACGGAAAGGTTAACAACGTTGCCCAGAGCTACAGAGTTAGCAAGCTGCAGAGGTGGCCTTGAAACACAAGTACTCTTCGCATTGGTAAAAACCAACTGCAATTGTAAAAACTTTTGCAGTGCGGGCGCCTATCAATTACTTAACTGTAAAAGAAATATTCCAAGAATTCCAATTTAAAAAATTTACCTAGTTCCGTAACAATTTATCGTCTCTGGAGTCTTTGTTTATTCTGCCTTATGGTGAATGCTGTATCACCGGCATCAAATGAGTTGCCAAGATACTATTGAGTTTATTCCATACTTTAAGCATGCCAATTACACTCTGTACTTCCGAAATGTTCAGCTTATTATAAATACCGTCAACCGCAACAAGTCCCTTACAGGCATAGGTCAGCCTGCACAGGGCCATAAGGTTATATTTTCCGTTGCAGAAATGGAACTTTTATTCACTAGGGAGCTAGGCATCTTCTGTTTCTGCTTTTTTTTGGGGGGGGGGGAACCTATATACAACTATTATGGATTAGTTCAAATAAGATTCTATTCTAAGTAGGATTGCCAACTCCAGGTTGGGAAATACCTGGATATTTGGGGGGCAGATCCTGGGGAGGGAGAGGTTTGGGGTAGGGAGGAACCTCAGTAGGGTATAATGCCATACAGTCCACCCTCCAAAGCAGCCATTTTCTCCAGGGGAGCTGATCTGGAGATCAACTGTAATAGCGGGAGATCTCCAGGTGCTTCCTGGAGGTTGGCAGCCCTAACTCTAGGCAAGGCTTAAATTTTATTTATTTATTTATTTATTGCAACATTTATATCCCGCCTTTCCTTTTGCTTCAAGGTGGTCTACATTAACAGTTAAAATATCCCCAACTAAAACAACACAATAGCCATCCTCAAATCTCTCCCCTCCCCCATCTTAAAAGATCCCTACGATTCAAGCACCCTCAACAGCCCTGGCAAACTGGCAGGCCTTGCAGCACCTCCTGAAGATCTCCAGGGATATCCAGCCCTTCTCACCTCTTCAGGGAGCCCATTCCACCAAGCTGGAGCCACGATGGAGAAGGCCCTGGTCGATGCCAGATGGGATGGGATGGGATGGCTAACGGATGGCTCTGCCTGAGGACCATAGTTGCAGCACAGGGATATAAGGGAGGAGAATTGTTCAGTGGCTTTGCTCAGGCCCAGATCATGTAACATAACATTGAAGGCAGTGCCCCTGAACATGTGCAGAGAACTTTGTGTTCTTAACCAGAGACAGCTCCAACAGATGTGGGATTACGGAGCAGGGCTTGAGGATCTGAGGAATCTCTCTTTTGAGAAAACTCCCCGGGAGCGTTGCCAGATTTAAACATTCACATCACATTCTGCCTCCCCAGGTGAGCAGAGAATAAGTCATCTTGCTAGGAATCAGGATTCATATCGCCACGTTTGAGAGATGGTATAACATGGGACGCTCTCAGTTAATCAAACCTCACCGCTGCCATTAACTCACCAGTTTGCACCAGGTCTTATTTAATTTATTTGTACCCCCCTGTTCATCCAAAAGGGCTTATAATTACAATCCATCTCAAGGTGCAACATGTCAGAGTACAAACAGCTTGCTTACCTGCAGCTGCTGTTCTTTTGAGTGGTCTACTGTGAGACTCCAGCACCTCGTTGCGTTTCTCTCATAAGGAACTTTACTCCAGACATAATCGCGAGTTTAAAAGTTTTATTTAAGAAAGCCAGCGAGTTCAGTGGGTCCGTTGAGACATAAGGCTAGAATGCAGACATGGGGAAACACCAGTACATTTAAAGGATTCATACAATAGGATTGATTAGTTTCAGGACACAATACAAAAGGGCCGAGTTGGGGCAGAGTTGCCTTGATGGTTTAGGTATAAGGAAACAATACAGAAGGTAACAGCCGGTAACTATTCACAGGAAAAACCATACATGAAACTAATGTGTGAAATAGCTAGGTGATTGCCAGGGCTCCCAGGCATTGTTCAGCGGGATCTGGTAACTCAGTAACGATTAGCCGGGCAGGTCTCCATTGAGGTGTAGATGCCGGGGAGGGGGGGGATGGGCAGAGGCCGAAAGCCAGGAAGCCTTAGCTGACATTTCGCCTCCCCAAAGACCCCTCCCCCGGATCTCTCGGTCTGGTGGGGTAATTACGGTGGAATTCAACTATCAGGGTGGGGGCATTCACGTGTACAGCGGACACCCATTCGTCATGGCTAGAGTTCAGGTGTTTCCAGTGTACCAGGTATTCCAGCTGGCCCCTCCATGCCCTGGAATCTAAGACCTTGGAGATTTTGAAATGCTGTTCCCCTTGAACCATGATTGGGGTTGCCGCAGCGAGTTCGGGGTGCCACTCGGGGGCCGACACAAAGGGTTTCAACAAACTCACGTGGAACACTGGGTGTACCCCCTGTAAGGTTTTAGGAAGGGCCAACTCTACGGTGACCTCATTGATAACCCGGGAGATTGGGAACGGTCCCACATACTTTTGACACAGTTTCTTACACGGATGTAAGGACCTGAGATTTTTCGTGGAGAGATAAACCTTTTCCCCGACCCTAAGGTCCCATTGGGGTATTCTGTGTTTATCCGCCTACGCTTTGTACCTTTCCTTCGCCTGTTCCAACTGCTTCACTAACTGGGGCCAAGTATTCCTTACTGTGTTAGGCCACGCAGCCACTTCTGTGGGTTCCCCCCCCCCCGGCGGGGGATCAACTGCACCCAAGGGATCGAATTCCATAAACTGCCTTGAACGGACTCACACCTGTAGCTGAGTATACCGAATTGTTGTACGCATACTCAGCCAGCGGTAGTAGGTCAACCCAATTGTCTTGGTGGTAATTCACAAAACAAAGTAAGTAGCATTCCACCACCACGTTCACCCTTTTCATCTGACCATCAGTCTGCGGGTGATAGGCCGACGATAAACGCTGTTGTACTCCAACCAATCCTAGGAACGCTTTCCAAAATTTAGACATGAACACTGACCCCCTGTCGCTCACGACCTTCTGTGGAAACCCATGTGGACGGAAGATCTGGTGAACAAATAGGCGAGCCAACTTGTGGACTGAGGGAATCCCCTCGCATGGTATGAAGTGGACTTGCTTAGAGAAGAGGTTCGTGACTACCCAAAGAACCGGCTTCCCCTGACTAAGCGGGAGGTCGGTAATGAAGTCCATTCCGATCACCCACCAGGGCACCCCCGGAGTCTCTAGGGGCTTTAACAATCTGGGGGACTTCCCCATCAGGCGTTTATTAGTAGCACACACCGGGCAAGATTTGATGAATTTATCAATGTCCTGGCGCATCCCCGGCCACCAGAAACATCGTCTCACCAGGTGCAAAGTCTTTACGAACCCAAAATGGCCCCCCGTCTTGGAGCTGTGGCTCCATTCCAACACATCACGCCGCAGTTTCTGGGGAACATAGGTCTTATCTTTAAGGGGTCCTTCGTCCTCTCCCACCTGGGAAGGGAGGGATTCATTCCCCCGCTCCTCTTGAAGAGCCCCAACCCACCTTCCTTGTACCGCTTCGGGAAGATTCCCCGGGACTGCCAGGGATCTGGGGGCAAGGTTCACGTCGTCCTATGAGGGGACCGGGTCCGGCAGAGTCGCCGCCACCCGGGCTTGGGCTCTGGTCAGCACCCCTGCGCTTGCCCCTCCCAGGACCAAGCCTAGGTGCTCCAGAATAAAGAGGGATCCTATCAGCCACTCAACCTTGCAGTCGTACTGCGGCATCCGGGACAGCCCATCCGCCAGACTATTTTCCCTCCCCGGTACATGTTTGATTGTAAAGCGGAACTTGGCGAAGAGGTCCACCCAGCGGAGCTGTTTGGCTGACAGTTTCCTCTGCCCCAAAATCGCCTCCAGATTCCCGTGGTCTGTCCAGACCTCAAAAGGTTCAGCTGCCCCCTCCAGGAACTGGTGCCAGATCGTGAGGGCATGCTTGATCGCCATGGCCTCTTTATCCCCAATGGGCCAGTTAAGTTCGGGGCCCGAGAACTTCTTGGAAAAATAGGTGCAGGATCGGAGCACCCCTTGAGCATCCCCCTGAAGGAGCGTGCCCCCCATGGCCTTTTCCGAGGCATCCACCTGGAGGGTGAATGGACGCGAACAGTCAGGGTGGGCGAGAACGGGTTCGGAGGTAAAGCGCCCTTTCAGAACCTTGAATGCCGCCTGGCAATGATCATCCCAAGGCACTTGATAATGAGCAGCGGTAGCCACCTGCCCCTTGCCTTTCGTCTTAAGCAGGTCATTAATGGGCAGGGCAACCTTGGCAAAGTCCGGGATGAAATTGCGGTAAAAATTAGTGAACCCCAAGAACTGCTGGACCTGCTTGTGAGTCCTGGGGGCTTCCCATTCTTGGACCGCCCGAACCTTCTCGGGGTCCATGATCAAACCTTCGGGGGATACGACATACCCGAGAAAAGACAGTTGGTTCTGGTTGAAAGCACACTTCGAAAGTTTAGCATACAAATGGTGCTCTCGTAAGTGGGGCAAGACTTCCCAGTAGATTAAGATATCGTCTAAGTAAACGATCACCCCCCTAAACAGTAGATCATGTAAAATCTCATTAATTAATTGTATGAAGCACGATGGAGCTCCAGACAACCCGAACGGCATGACCATAAACTCAAACAAACCATAACACCATGAAAAAGCCGTCTTCACCTCATCCCCCTCCTTTATCCGGACCCGGTAGTAGGCTTCCGCCAGGTCAAGTTTAGAGAACACCCTGCCTTCCTGGAGTTGACTTAGAAGGTCAGGGATGAGGGGGATAGGGTAAGCGTTAGTTTCAGTACCAGCATTAAGTCCCCTATAGTCCACACACAATCTGAGATCCGAGGTATTCACAAAGAAGCAGGGCGACGAAAATGCAGCCTTGGACGACAGTATGAATCCCTGGGCTAAGTTCTTGTCGAGGAACTCCAGCAGGACAACCTTCTCCTGTGGGCTAATAGGATAGACCCGGGCTTTGGACAGCTTAATGTCCTTTGTCAGTTCGATAGCACAGTCCGTTGTGTGGTGAGGGGGCAGCAAATCACAGTCCTTCCCCTCGAATACGTCCACAAAGTCACTATACTCGGGGGGCAGCGTTGTCGCCTCAACCGTCGCGGCGTCCCCCCTCCCCTCTGGGTAAGCTCTCCCTGCAGTGTCTTTTGCATTGGGCAGCTCCAAACACCACCCGTCTCAATTTCCAGTCGATGCTAGGGTTGTGCCCCGCCAACCAGTTGCTACCCAGAACTACTGGATAAGAAACCTTAGGCACCACCGTAAAGTGGATCTGTTCCCAGTGGTCTACCACCCCCAACCACACCTTGCGGGAGCGCAAATGTATGGGACCCCCCTGCAGTTCACTTCCATCCATTTGATGGAAATGTAAGGGTTGTTCCAGTTCTCTAGTCCCGACCTTCAGGCGGTCTATTACCTCCTGAGCTATCAAAGTCCAGGAGTAACCAGAGTCCAGGATTGCGACAACAGCAATCGGCTCCCCTCCCCGGGGGTTCCGTAACACAACGGGCAGTAAAAGGGTGTCTCCCTGGTCACTCACCCTGTCCAGGACCGGATTGGAGTCATTAGAGGTAGCCTTCCGTGCCGGTACTTTCACAGAAGGCTCTCCTCATTTTTGGCCGGCGACGAGTCCCTGGACAAACAGCGCTGATTGTGGTCACACAAAGTAGGCGCTGGGTCTGTGTGTAAGGCAGTCGCCCCGCGTCGGCGGGTCATCCCCTCTGTACTCCTCTGCTCCGGGATCCGAGCAGGGGTAGATCCACATCCTTGGCGCGTTCTGGTCCCGGGCGAGTCCGTTGATCCGTTGGGGCAACTCGCTATGAAGTGGCCCATCTTGCAGCACTTTAAACAGGCTCCCTCCTTAAAGCAGTGTGCTTTCTCCTCGGAGAATCCCCCACGGCTCTTCCTCTCTCACCGAGGTTCAGCCGTGGTGGCTTGGGAGGACTCTTTTGCCAAGCGATCTTTAGAGAACTGGAGCGTCTATGGGTCTCCACCTGGGCCGCCAGTCTGATCCACTCGTCGATCGTCTCCAGGTCTCCCAGGGTTAAACAGCCGTCCAACACTTCTCAACGCAGTCATTCGCGGAAGTGTTGAACCTTGGTGGCTTTGCTTCACTCTCGGATTTTGCAGGAGAGGGACTGGAACTCCTGGGCATATTCCATGACAGTGTGGGCCCCCTGCCTCAGCCTACGCAAGGCAATCTTGGCCTTCTCCCCCCTGTGAGGATCTTCAAAACGGCGTTGCAAAGCCGACATAAATGCATCCAATGATTTCAGGATTCCGGGCTCGGTCTCCGTCGCCGTCACCACCCATTCCACCAGCTCCTTCTCCAGCAAGCTGATCACGTACCGAACCCGGGCTTTTTCTGAAGGGAAAGTCTCTCCTTGATCCTTCATGAAGCTGGACAGCAGGAGTACGAAGTGGGGCAGCTGGGCGCAGCACCCGTCAAAAGACACCTTCAGGTCCCGGGCTGCAGGTCGCCTGGGTGGGATGGGTGGTGGTGATCTTGCGCTGACGGGCATTTGGAGGTCTCTCAGCGCTCCCAACACTGCTGCCATGTCTCTCTGGAGAGCTCGCAGTTGCGCCTGAAGATCCCGGTTCTTCAGGGTCAGTGCCTGGTTCTGTCCACGCAGCAGGGCTTCCTCTTCCCTGGTACCGAGGGCTGGGCTACCCGGAGCGTGGATGGTCGAGGGGCCATCCCACCGGTCGGTCGTCAGCCATTCTCGGCTCCACTCCTCTCCTCTCCGTATAGGGCGGTAAGTGGTCCTCGATGAAAACTGCCGAGGTCGGGTGCCGTCGCCGGCCGTTGGTCACCCCCCATCCTGTCTCGCAGCTCTGTCTGGGTAGGCAAGGAGCTCCACTCCGGAGTTTCGGGGAAACTAGCGAACTCGACTGGGTGCCGTCCCGGAGTTGCTTCTCCCCGGTTCTCCCCATACCAGTACTTCTGATAGAGGTCTTCATCCATTAAGAATGGGTTAGTGGATCGTCCGGACATCCTTTACTAGTACAAAAATAATAAAGAAGAGGGATTCTAGCCTACTGTGAGACTCCAGCACCTCGTTGCGTTTCTCTCATAAGGAACTTTACTCCAGACATAATTGCGAGTTTAAAAGTTTTATTTAAGAAAGCCAGCGAGTTCAGTGGGTCCGTTGAGACATAAGGCTAGAATGCAGACATGGGGAAACACCAGTACAATTAAAGGATTCATACAATAGGATTGATTAGTTTCAGGACACAATACAAAAGGGCCGAGTTGAGGCAGAGTTGCCTTGATGGTTTAGGTATAAGGAAACAATACAGAAGGTAACAGCCGGTAACTATTCACAGGAAAAACCATACATGAAACTAATGTGTGAAATAGCTAGGTGATTGCCAGGGCTCCCAGGCATTGTTCCGCGGGATCTGGTAACTCAATAACGATTAGCCGGGCAGGTCTCCATTGAGGTGTAGATGCTGGGGGGGGGGATGGGCAAAGGCCAAAAGCCAGGAAGCCTTAGCTGACATCTACTGTGCACTCGCACCAATGGGATTTTGCATTTTGCGCACAGCTAGGATTTGGAAACTCCTACAGCTAGTTTGTAGGTGCGGACGTCTCCTCTCCCCAGGGCCACAGCTTGGCCTGAGCATGCCAGACCACAGCCCATCCAGACTACAGAGATTCCCTGGTCCAGGTACCACCAGTAGGCAGATAATACAGTAACATGAGACCTGGAGACAGGAAAGCCCTGAGGTAGGGTTGCCAGGTCCCTCTTTGCCACTAGCGGGAGGTTTTTGGGGCAGAGCCTGAAAAGGGCGGGGTTTGGGGGTAGGGTCTTCAATGCAATAGAGTCCAATTGCCAAAGCGGCCATTTTCTCCAGGGGAACTGATCTCTATTGGCTGGAGATCAGTTGTAATAGGAGATCTCCAGCTAGTTCCTGGAGGTCGGCAACCGTACCCTGAGGGATATATGTGAGGTAGCCTGGTTCAGCCTTGGGACATGGACAATACCAATGAAGAGGACAGTGTTTCTAGGCATGTACAAGCTGACTTTCCCTCACAATTTAGCAGCTACATTAGAAAGAGGGACATCCAAGTGAAAGAGACTGCCTTTAGGGTCGACGAGTGGGAAACCTCAAGGAAACAATCCAGTGAATCCAGAATAATCTTGGAAGGGTCAGTTATGAGATTAAAGTTACCAGTTTTGACTCTCAGACCATTCTGAATGTTAGGAAAGCATCAGCCTCAAAGGACAACACTTTTTTTCCCTGCTTGCTTTTGCAGCTGAATGCATGATTCAGTCAGAAGAGAGATATTATGTCCCACTGACTCACTATGAGTAGACGTGTGTGTTACACACGTCTGCTAATGTGTTGTTCAAGGGCTGACTGTACTAACTGGCATACACAATTTCATATTCTGAAAACTGCAGCTTTTCACTTTAATTTAAAAAGTTTCTAAGCTGTTGCGGTTTCAGATAAAACTAGTAAACATATAAGCGGATGCCTGGGCAAAGCTTCTAGCAATCGGTGAAATGGGACCTTAATGTCACAGAATATTCTCTGATCTTCTATTCAGTTGCTTGTCAAAAAAGTCTCCCGTTAAAAGCCGGATTTTGGAAGAAGAATAAATTACATTTAATAGGGTTTTAAATGACTTTGTTGCCTCAGTGTCTTCAGAGAGGAGCAAACGGTATTTGCTGTCTACATTCTGAGAAGGTTTCACTGTTCAGAGAGATGCTATTCTCTGATAGACCAAGACCTGCTTCAGGCAGTATAAAATAGATCATTGAACTGTTTTAACTAAAGCTTGTGTGGGGGAAACTCAATATACACAGCAAATTCTAATTTAAGACCGAGACCCGCACTTCCTTTTAGATTCTTTTGTACTCAGATTCTCAGATTCAAATCCCAGGGTGGCCAGGAACAATCTTTGGGGGGACGAGAGAAAAACCTTTGCTGCCAGAGATGGAAACATTTCATAAATATCAGGATCCGACAGCCAGCAAGGAGCCATTGACCCAAATTTCAAATGTAGCAATAAATGGCAGTCATATTGGCAGTGGGAAGGGAGACAATTAGGTACCAACCCCTACTATTGAGGCCAAAACACTATCTCCTCTTGCATCTTCAAACAACGATGACCAATGGATAGAATCCGCTCATTCAAAACAATTCCTTTCCCCCCTGTCCCATCGCTTGATTAACCATATTCATAATGCCTTTCTTCTTCTCTAGCTACATTTCCCAGTAGCTCCGAAACTCTGCACCCTTTGAGGCCCCAGTGCATTCATTCTGTCAGTTCTCCTAAAGACAACTCCATCAGCATCTTACACCCCAATCTGAAATGCATCTGCCCAATTTTGATTAGCAAGATAGTGAGTATAATTCACTTCCCGTGGAAGCCAGAGTCAGAAACGCCACTTGTTTCAATATGGGTAATCAGTAAAACATTGGTTTATGTTCATATTTAATAATCACAATGGGAGAGCTGGCGGCTCTGACCAATTATCAATTTTGGCACTCCGTGAAAAAAAGACTTCCCCAGTGCCCATTCGTATTGGCTGATTTGTTCAAGATACATACTTCTTGAACAGCTTCTTCAGTTCAATAGACTCTTAAGAAGCTTTACCTACTCAGTGAAAGGAGAGATAAAAGAGAAAAGGAGCTCTCACCTCTACTCCTGAGCCCTTGCTCATAAAACCTTTGCTAGGGCCTGTTCATTCTTTCCCAGAGTACCCTTTTTCAGTTTCCATCTTGACACATGCCTAGGAATAGGGTTGCCAGCTCCGGGTTGGGATATACCTAGAGATTTTTGGGGCAGAGCCTGTGGAGGGCGGGTTTTGGGGAGGGGAGGGACTTCAGTGCCATAGAGTCCAATGGCCAAAGCAGCCATTTTCTCCAGGTGAACTGATGTCTATTGGCTGGAGATTGGTTGTAATAGCAGGAGGTCTCCAGCTAGTACCTGGAGGTGGCAACCCCACCTAGGAAGCCACTATCTATGAACACCTCTATAATATATGCTAATAGCAGTTTAAAAGTCATTCCAACATAAGAATAACTCTGCCGGATCAGACCAGTGGTCCATCCAGTCCAGCATCCTGTTTCACAAAGCAACCAAAACAATAGCCCTGGAGGGACAACTAACATGGCATAGAGGTCGAGGCCTTCCCCTGATGCTGTCTTCTAGCACTGAGATTCAGAGGCTTTCTGTTTGTGAATGTGGAGGTTTCTTTCAGTCATCATGGTTGGCAGCCAGTGATGGACCTCTGCTCCATTGATCTGTCTAACCCTCTTTTAAAGCCATCCATGCTGGTGGCCATCACTATGTGAACTGGCAGAGAATTCCACTAATTACTAGGGTTGCCAACCTCCAGCTACTAGCTGGATATCTCCTGCCATTACAACTGATCTTCAGCTGATAAGAGATCAGTTCCCCTGGAGAAAATGGCCGCTTTGGCAATTGGACTCTATGGTGGTGAAGACCCTCCCCAAATCCTGCCCACTTCAGGCTCTGCCTCAAAACCCTCTCCCCAGTTACGAAAAGGGACCTGGCAACCCAATCAATTACGGTACTCAATGAGTAAAGTATTATTTTCCTTTGTCCCTCCTGAACCTATTGCCCATCAACTTTATCAGGTGCCCTATGTTCTGTTTTGGGGAGAGGGAGAAAAAGTCCTGTCTATCCACTTCCTCTGCCCCATACATAATATTATAAGCCTCTATCATACCCCATTATTTGCCATTTTTTTCCTAAACTGAAAAATCCTAGAACCTTCATCCTTTCCTCACAGAAAAACTGCTCTAGTTCCTTAGCCATGAACTTGGTTGTCCGCTATTGTACTTTTTCCAACTCTGCAATATCCGTTTTTGATAACTCTAGTTTTGCAGTGACAGGAAGTAGGAATCTCTAGTAGGAAATTTATACATCCCCGCCAAATGGCATTTCCCAAAATTCTGTTAGAGAAGCCATGACTGTTATACTGATATGAAACACTCACTGTAACGTTTCCTACTTATGTAATACTCTTTTCTGCATTGCTTAGCATATCATGTCTATGCTTTGTTTCAGATTTCTGTAGACCTAGTCCTATTTGCCCCAGGCTAGCCTGATCTTGTCAGATCTCTGACGCTAAGCAGGGTCGGTCCTAGTTAGAACCTGGATGGGCGACCTTCAAGGAATACCAGGGTCATGACATGGAGGCTGGCAATGGCAAACCACCTCTGAAAGTCTCTTGCTTTGAAAACCCTATGGGGCCGCCCTAAGTCAGATGTGATTTGACAGCACACACACACTCCTGTTACATTGCTTATCAGATATTTCATCTGACTGATCACATTGATCAACACTGGGTAATCTGCCTCGAGTCCCTGTGAGAAAGGAAGATTATAAATAAAGCAAATAAACGAAAAAACGTAGACAATTCCTATGAACTTATGAATTGGTGAAGGAAAATCTAACAGAGATGACCTCATAATTCCACATGCTCTGTGTTATAGTGCAATCCTAAACAGAATTATGCCCCTCTAAAACCATCAATTTCAGTGGACGTAGATGCAACTCTACTCAGGATTGCATGGCTAGCTGCAGAAAAAATAAACGGGAGTCTTGTGCATCTGACGAAGCAGGCTCTAGTCCACGAATGTTTATGCTGGTATTGAAGCCTGTTAGTCTTTCAAGGTGTCACAAGACTTCTAGCGGAGAAGAACTCTGAAATACCCCAAATAACTTCACTGAAGCTCTGACCCTCATTGTGGGGACAAAATCAGGGCTATCCTAAACAAGATATAAGGAACAGAGAAGAAGAAGAGTTGGTTTTTATATGCCAACTTTGTCTACCTTTTAAGGAGAATCAAACTGGCTTAAAATCTCCTTCCCTTCCTCTCCCCACAATAGACACCTTGTGGGCTAGGTGGGCCTGAGAGAGCTCTAAGAGAACTGTGACCAGCCAAAGGTCACCCAGCTGGCTTCATGTGTAGGAGTGGGGAAACCAATCTGGTTCACCAGATTAGAGTCCACTGCTCTTAGCCACAATACCACGCTGGCTCACTATACCACCGCTCTTAACCACTATACCATCGTATTATGTGCAAAAAAAAGCACATAATACGATGCGCTCTGTACTCTCCCACTTCAGACTTCGTGCACTCGAACTAGGACAGTCCCCGTTTTCTGACAAATGACTGTTTCTATTTTGCTTTAAGGGATATGCCTTTTTAGGGTTGCCAGGTCCCTCTTCTCAACCGGCGGGAGATTTTGGGGGCGGAGCCTGAAGAGGGCAGGGTTTGGGGAGGGACTTCAATGCCATAGAGTTCAATTGCCAAAGTGGCCATTTTTCTCCAGGTGATCTGATCTCTATCGGCTGGAGATCAGTTGAATTAGCAGGACATCTCCTGCTACTACCTGGCAATTCGCAACCCTAATGTATGCACATATGTGGACACAGATCTTCAACATCCTGCCCCCGGCTCCCATTCCCCATGAGTTAAATGTCTGTGAGATAGAAGTGAACCATGAGCCCAGTGTACAGGCAGATACACACAAGCACATGGACACAACCCCACAGCACTGCCCGCCTTCCACTGCCTCCTTCCAAATACACAAAGCGTTAAGTAGCAAAGGTGGTTGGAATCACACACAAAAAAGTTGTGTAATGCCTTGGTTAGGACCAAGAGAATTATAAAACAGTGAACAAGCTTAGGGTTCCTCAGAACTTTCATAGGGCTGGACATTAAGTGCAAAACAGACCACCACCACCCCAAAAAAAGTGGGGGAGAAGAAAAAGATGTCTTCGGGCATGTTGAAGACCCCTGGTTTTGCCACCTGAAGCAACATTAAATGGGATATAGTTACAAGTACTTACTACTTAGGTTTTGTTTGGTCCAGGGACAAGAGCTGACAGGTTAAGCCAAAAGCTTTGTAAAGAGGTGGGTTTTGCATGTGAGAGGAGCCCACTCTAGGGTTGCCAACCTCCAGGAACTAGCTGTGTTTGGGACCTGTATGAATCTTATCTGTAGCCCTTCTAATGGTTTCACGGCTTTTGGTTGCAAAGATCTACTTAGCGCATTCCTCTCTATCAGATGCATTCAGTGTGTTTTCTTTCTCTGCCTCTCCCTCCCTCCCATCTTCTGTGAAATTTACAATTCATTTTTAAGGTGTCCCTGCCTGAAGGGCATTGACAGGAACAAGAAGAAGTTCAAGAACTGTGAAAATAAAACCCTCGACATTAATAAGCGGCAAGAATGAGCTGTGGAGTGGAAAGAGCAGCCAGATGTGAAGAGAACTGGCTTCAGACCCTAGAAGGGATGGGGCTCGGTGGAATTTTTCCCCAACTGCTTTGACATTGGCAGTAGCTCCTCCTTCTGAGTCCAGGTTGCAAATCCCACCCAGCGGCACAGGGATTTTGGGGTTCTGGTTCTGCAAGGTTTTCTTAGAGTAATAATGAGAACACTCATTAACTCACAAGGGTCACCTTGAAGACTGGAATCTGATGTGTTTAAGGATAAAAAAAGAGAAGATGCTAGAAAATCTAGGAAGAAGAGTTGGTTTTTATATGCCGACTTTCTGTACCACTTAAGGAAGAATCAAACCGGCTTACAAGCACCTTCCCTTCCCCTCCCCACAACAGACACCCTGTGAGGTAGGTGGGGCTGAGAGAGCTCTAAGAGAGCTGCAACTGGCCCAAGGTCACCCAGCTGGCTTCATGTGGAGGAGTGGAGGAACAAATCAGGTTCACCAGATTAGCCTCCGCCGCTCATGTGGAGGAGTGGGGAATCAAACCCGGTTCTCCAGATCAGAGTCCACCACTCCCAACCACTGCTCTTAACCACTACATCATCCTGAAAGACAAGACGCTGGAAGATCTAGGAACAGAACACCAGCACATTTTCTACTGCTAAATAATAAATAGCAGCCAAGTGGCCCTGGAGGTTGGCAGCCCTACATCGAGGGCAACCACAAACGCTTCCGAGCAATTAAGAATTCCAGAAATCTGTTCCGAAAACGTCCAAATGACTCGTGTCTTCTCTGACTCAAATATTCCGCTGCACTCCAATCTGAACAAGAAATGGATGGGCTTACCCTGATGGGCCACGAGGCACTCAGAGAGTGGCTGGCTCAGTCCTCAGTGGATCCCCCCGAATTCTACTAAGTAGAGCTGCGCCAGACCACAGGACCATCTAAGTTGTGTGCTGTCTCCTTTTGATTGACAGCGGCTCCCTGGCGTCTCAGGCAAGGGAAGGTGGGTGATATATGCAGTGGAGTCGCTGCCAACTGTATCAAAGCAAACACTTCAAAAAACATGTTTCAACACAATGCATTTTTATCTTCAGTGTAGTATCGTCTATCATTGCCTCAGAGGGCAAATTTTTAAAACATCAAGGGGGTTGTATAGGGAAAGACCCTACCTTCTGCACCAGATTGCAAGTGAGGGAGTACTGCTATAGTCAACCCCAGTCTTGTTTACACACAGAGACTATATTGCTGTAGTAAACCTATAAATATATATATAGCAAATAAATATATTGCTGTAGTATACCTTGTTTACTAGATGTGCATGCCAAAGGCACAAATCCCTTTGCTTAGTACAAGATGACTGTTTGACAAACACTGTTTAACACGGCTAACACATGAAGCTGACTTATACTGAATCAGACCCTTGGTCCATCAAAGTCAGTATTGTCTACTTAGACCGGCCACCAGCTCTCCAGGTTCTCAGGTAGAAGTCCTTCACATCACCTACCTGCCTGGTCCCTTTAACTGGAGATGCCAGGGACTGAACCTGGGACTTTCTGCATGCCAAGCAGATGCTCTACCACTGAGCTACAGCCCCTCCCCTGGGACGTTTAAAAAGAAACCAGAACAAGTGTTCTTACAACACACTGCCTTTAAAAAACAATTAATCTTGAACATATCTAAGAATATATTCTTCAACATACCATTTAAATCGTACTGACAATCTTGTTCCTGTGTCTGAAATCTGAACGAGTACCTCTGAACTTAAGGCCCATGGTAGCTCGATCTTGCCAGATCTCAGAAGTTAAGCAAGGTCAACCGTGGTCGGTACCAGGATGAGAGACCACCAAGGAAGTCCAGGGTTCTTATGCAGAGGCAGGTAATGGCAAACCATCCCTGAACGTCTCTTGCCATGAAAACTCTACAGGGTTGCCATAAGTTGGCTGCAACTGGATGGCACTTTAAGCACACACACCCCTGAACCTAATGACTCAATCATACTGTGAGTTGACATATTTTTGCAAAAACAGGGCAGATGTTCCCCTTGGTGCTGTAGGGTAGCACTGCTTCCGTGCACCCCCAACTTACTCCTAAGCCAAAACAGAATCAAGCTAAAGAAACAGGGAAGGAACAATCTTGTCAGTATCATGGCTCACAGATTCCTCTGCCCACTCCTAGCCATGTCAGGATTTCAAACCCTGGTACTCCAGCTAAGCTATGGCAAGGCCTTCCTAAAGACCATAAGATTGTCATCTAATGACCCACCACAAAGTTGTGGCTAAAGGATGGAACTGCAGGGGAACAATTAAAGAAGCCTCCTGACAGCAATAGGCCAGAGCAGATCAGGCAATGTTCCCAAACCCCTGTAAAACTTTTCAATCGAGTTTGTTTGCAGGTCTAAGCAAAGGAGACTTCGGTGCTTCTGGTGATGGACCCCCTTCCCCATCTAACAGTCAAATTATTATCTTTGCAGAAATGTGGTGAGTGACAACCCATTGGAGGATGTCACATGAACGAACGAAGCAGCCTTATACTGAATCAAACCCTTGGTCCATCAAAGTCAGTACTGTCTACTCAAACCAGCAGCGGCTCTCCAGAGTCTCAGGCAGAGGTCTTTCACATGACCTACTTGCCTAGTCCCTTTAACTGGAGATGTCAGGGATTGAACCTGGGGCCTTATGGATGTCAAGCAAATGCTCTACCACTGAGCCACTGCTCAGGTCCCTGCATATATTAAAGAAGCATGTCAGGGAGATGGCTAGACTATAACTCTTATCCCTGACATTAGTTTTCTATCAGCAACATTTTTTTTGTATGGAGGAATATTCAGCCATGGGATGCCCGGCTGCATTCTTTAGTGAACACATGAACACATGAAGTTGCCTTATACTGAATCAGACCATTGGTCCATCAAAGTCAGTACTGTCTACTCAGACCAACAGCGGCACTCCAGGGTCTCAGGCAAAGGTCTTTCACATCACCTACTTGCCTAGTCCCTTTAACTGGAGATGCTGGGGATTGAACCTGGGACCAGCTGCATGCCAAGCAGATGCTCTACCACTGAGCCACAGTCCCTCCCCTTTTCAAGTCTTAGCTCTACCCCTCAATAAGGCCTGGTAGAGGTTCACCTAGACTCCCAGATCAGTTGCTCTGTTCGTGTCAAGTACTTAACTTCTAAAGTAAGACTGGCCCGTTTGTGCCAGCTCAACAAATTCCAGAAGCATGAGGGAAGACACCAGGTATGGGGATTATGGGATGAAAGAATTATACTCTGCAAGTACTCAGAGACGCTCCCTATTTTATTCTTGTTCCAAAGCTCAACTGTAGCATTAAAAACAGACTCGAGAGCTGAAATATGGTGAGTCCTGGACCACATAAAACCCTGCTCTCCTCCCCAATTGTGTCCAATAAGCATCATCCACCTCAAACACTCGTTCTTAATGCTCAGCAATCAAGTCACAGTGCTGCTCTTCCGCAATAGACATCCTCTTTTAAAAAAAAAAATAAGAAAAATCCTGCCCTTAATGCTGCTCTCTATCAATTATTCAACAACTCCATGCTGATAATGAGATCTAAGAACAACCTTCAGGTTTTCGTGAGTTTCACCTTTGATCTAGGGGCTATCATTATCTTTGTGCCCTAAGTCATGCAAGGGAGTTCACTCCCTCTCTCCCATACCATTCGGCTAAGACTGTACCATATATTTCATTCTTGTAAAGCGCCTGTGAGAATGGGAGCGAAGCCAGACCTAGACATTGTGGTGCCTGAAACAGAAAATCCAAATGATGTTTCTCCCCCCCCCCACAGCAATTAATAAATATGGGACTCAATCTG
The DNA here is from genome assembly GCF_029931775.1 of Euleptes europaea. NCBI lineage: Eukaryota > Metazoa > Chordata > Lepidosauria > Squamata > Sphaerodactylidae > Euleptes > Euleptes europaea. Next base: position 51,060,993 of record NC_079325.1, on the reverse strand, counting down.
AGGTGGGACCCTCCTATGCCAGCCCCATGAAAATTAATTCCACAAGAGAATTTCACCATAGATTGTCACACTGGTTAGTAGGGTTGCCATCCTCCAGACGGGGCCCAGGATTACAACTGATCTTACAACAGAGATCAGTTCCCCTGGAAGAAATGGCAGCTTTAGAGGATGGACTCTATAGTATTATACCCCACTGAGGTCCCTCACCACCCTAAACCCCACCCTCCCCAGGCTCCACCCAAAAAAACTCCAAGAATTTTCCAACCCAGAGTTAACTTCCCTTATTCATTGCATCTGTTACAGACCAATCTTATGCATGATTACTCAGAAGTAAGTCCAGTTGTGGCTTACCCCCAAGTAATCGTTATTAGAATGAGAGACAAAGGATGAATGACCCACCCTTCTTGACACCCAACACCTAATGCCTTATAGGATAATGCACATGCATCAATGGTATAGAAAGCATGATATGTTGAATGACAAGCTTATAATGAATGACCACCCAGAGGGCTTCCTGGAGAGATCTGTAGCTCTATCGGACTAAGAAGGGAACGTTTCATAAACTGGAAGAGATTACTGTCTTTTTTAAAGCCACCAGTACGCCATACATAAGTCACGCAGGTATGAGAGGGCTAGTATAAATTCTGTGGGCTAGCAACTTTTTTTTTTTTAATATAAACGGATACAGAAAAAGGATATAGGGAAAAACAAGAATATCCACATTTCTATGCCCAAGCCACCATATCATAATACATTTTTATCCCCGTCACCAACTTTAGACTTTAATTAATATACTCTAACCTTTATCAGTTGGGCAGGTGACTTTTGTGGTCCGATTTGCAAGGTTGCAGTATTAATCTAATGCACTGCTAACAATGCTTCTCAAAAGATATTTTATGAAACAGTCGTTTATTAGTTATGTCTTTACCGACCTGCTCCACCATAATTATTGACCTTCCCATTTCACAGATGGGGAAAGCGAAGAAAGGAGATGACTTTTGCATATACATTGCATACATATTGATTCTGCTTCTGTAAGTGTTCCGTCACTCACAGTATGATGAAATGGAAGAAACGTCAGGAGTTTCCCCACAGACACTGCATTACTATATAATTTGGTCCATGCTGAAATAAATGACACTGATTTGCCATTTACATCCCACCTTTCTGTCACTGAACTTAAAGCAGCGCACATTGGGTTGCCAGGCAGACTCCTACACAGGCACTAACTCACTTCTGCAAGGTTAATGCATCCTGTATCTTGAAGCCATGCCCTGGAACTAAACAACCACATTTGGCCTGATTCATACAACTTTATTCTACATTCAGAAGTTAATCTGAACTGGCTCTGCAGTGGACTGGCACATTGGTTTTGCAAAATCAAGGTACTCAGTTCATGACCCAACACACGCTAGTTCAATGTACTTTGTAGAGATTTTCAGGGATGTAGCAAGTTCTGATCTGTACCGCTCAGGAGTATTTATAAGATTGGCTAACCACCTGAAAATCTGCTGGGAAAGTCAATTTGCATTGACCTGAACGTGTGTGTTTGGGGGGGGAGAGAGAGAATGACAAGAATGCGCTGTGTGCATTAAATAAGCATGTACAAAACACTTATGATTGTGTTTAATGAGATAAAACCCAAAACAAACCAGGACCATGTTACGGAGCAGATGGGAACATTTATCTACCTCATCTTACCTTCCATTATCACTCAATGCCTTTCCCAAATTCAGGCAATGTTATCAACTATATTTGCCCTTGACTACTCTTTTCAAGGTCCCTCAGGATGGGGAGGCAAGGAAGAGAACGCAGACATTCAGACGTGGCCATGAGGGAAAGACCATAAAAACTCAAAATGAACACTTCGACTTCTATTTGCCTCATCGCACTATTTTATTAGTCTCATTTTGAGTGCCTTTTCGTAGATTTGTCTCATCCAGACAGCATTCAGTCTGCTACTGAGCTGTTTGCTCCAGATCCCCCACTGCCCCTCTAGAAAAGAAATAACATCTACTTACATGAGTGCAAAACCTCTCTGGGGGGTTCCCACAGGTGATCTCCAAGGGGTCCACTTTCACGGTCATGTAGTCCTTCATCTGTATCGCCTTAGGTTGGCAGGCGTAGAACTCCCACATGGGCCCATCGTCTGTGGTCACCCAGGATTTGCAGATGTCATACTGTCCCATGATCAGCGGGAGGCAGTGCAACAGGAAAGCCGTGTGGTGCAGCATGGTAGCTGGGGCCAGGCGCCGAATTCCTGGGCGAGGGGAAGAGTCTTGAGCAAGGCAGACACCAGCTGAGGGGGGGCTCTCTGGATCAGCATGGACTCTCCACGTCTAACATAAAGCAATGGAAGCTAACAGTCCAGGTAGCGCCAATAATGTCCCAGCTTCATATGGGTATTTAGGCGAGGAAAAAGCCTTTGTTAGGGGGATTCAGTTCAGAGAGTGCGGAACAAGCGTTCCAAGTTTGCTGATCAGCTGTCAAAAGTCTTCCTTAACTTCATTTTTCTTTTCCTTTCTTGCTTCTGGGGAAAGGGGGTGTCTAAAGGATCCTCCAAATCAGTGTATCTAGAGGTGACTCTCCTCAGTCAAATCGATAGAGCTATCAAGTTCTGATTCCGTGATGAAATTTGACCAGTGGAAGAGGTGGAGGTGGAACCGGAGATGCTCCGCAGTTGGGGCTAGATCAAGTTTTCTTCAACCTTTTTCATCTGCTACAAAGGGAATCTTTCTAAAGTGATTGCCACTGCAGAATGCTTTGATTTTTTTTAAAAAGGGGGGGAAACTTTATGTTAAAAAAATAGCATAGAAGCATGACATGGAGCTTTGAAAGTGCATAAATAAAATCTTTGGGAATATACTTTCCAGGAAAATAATTGTACTTCTTTTTTAAAGCAGAAATTTGACTTAGCAATCTTCTCTATTTTCTATTGAAACAACACTATAGGCATCTTATTTAGAAATAGGCTTGTGGAGTTTTTCTTTTTAGCTTTCCTTCAAAACAGTTGAGGCACTCATCGATAACAGTTGATGGTTGATGCCACCTTTTGCCAACTTCCTGTGAAGCATCCAAAGCTTTCAGCTACAGATGAGGCATTTTCCTGAGATCCTGCAATACCACCTGCAATAAAAGGGGGGGGGAGTCAAATTAACTGGAAAAAAATCAACGACAAAGCATTTACAAAAGCATTTAAAACAGAGCTTTAAAACTTCCCCAAAGGTGACTGCCACATTACCATGGTTTAAGGAGTGCTTTGAATAGCAGCGCCTCTGTTATTATCCAGAGCAATGACCATTCCAATAACCTAAAGGAGAAAAGGATCTATATAGCCAGACACAGGAAAGGAAACTGGGTATATCTTAAACCTGACCAGTCTTCAAAAGCCTTGCCAGATAAATAACACAGCCAGACAACCAGAGACGCAGTCCAGCTTCCACTCTGAGGATTTATTTGAACAATGAAATTTAATAAAAAACAATTTGAAAGACTAATCACATTTCAGGCTCTCCTAATACACAAAGAGCAGTGACCTCTCCTAACATTCATGGGAATTTAATCCAACATCTCTGCAATCTTGCGCACTCCCACTCCAATAGAGCTATTACGGGGGGGGGGCTCACTCACAAATCAAAATGAGTAAGAACAACACAGGCATGCACACACTCACACTGTAAAGCCAGCGCTTTCACTGAGAGGGGGTGGGGAGAGAGAGAATGAGAATATCCCGGAGCAGATCCTAGAGGGCTTGTTTTTTGGAACAACCTCTTGAGCACAGGATCAGTCTCTTTATCCCACAACTTCCATGCCATTAAATGATTGCTCAAATAGGATGCACAGTATTTCTTTCACGATCGCTCAGTCTCTGTGTGGTATTCTAGCTTACATCTTCAGGCACACACAGAAGGGAGAGGATTATGCATCGATACCGCCAGTGTCTCTCTTCTCTCCCACTTTAAGGGAAAAAAAGAGTCTAAAAGCTAACCCGATTAAGATGCTTCGTTTCCAAAAACAAGAGCCCCTCTTTCATGCTTCATTGTCGAGCTGTTTACAGAGCTGCCTTGGCCCAGAATAAACTCCCAAAGCCAGAAAAGTCTGGTTGCTATTTTTGAAGTCATGAGTGAATAAATGGGGGTTGAAGGGGGGGGGGGAAGAATGAAGCGGAGTGACACAAAAATTTCTCCGTAAGCTCCCACTGACATCAGGTTTGTCTTTTCAATGCTAAATATCACTTCCTTATCACCGCAAATTTGTCATCAGCTTTTATGAGGTTCACAATGATAACAGACGTAAAGACACTGTCATGCAAACCCACAGGGTTTTTGCTGGGGGAGGGGGTGTTGTTGTTTTTTTGCTAATGGGAGAAACATTATGTCAGTCTGACAAGGCTACTGTCATAACCATAGAGAAATTACATTTTGCACCGGAGTACTACGATGAAGAAAGTTGAGCTGCAAAGAACCAATAATATCAGCTGCAATGTTGATACATGCTGGCAATAAAAACTGTTTTCAGACGTCTTCACAGAGAGCCAGATATGCTAGTTGCTAATTGCTGTTCTAGCAGTTGAACATCACAGGTGTTTCAGAAGAAGCAGTTGACCAGCGTTGCCCTCCAAGAATTTGGTATAAGTCATATTTTTAAAAAAAGGGCTTAGCTGATGATTTCCTTTCTGTACTGCAAAAATAAATCTTCACCTGATATTATTAAGGAATTGCACTTCTTGGAACAAGTGGAATCAATGGCTTTATTTTCTTTTAAGAGTACACGACAGTCACAAGGGACTGATAGCCAACCCCACAAAATTAGATTTTATCCAGGTAGCTGGACTTTGTTCTTTTCAACTTTATTGGATTAACATGCTTTTGAAATAAAGAGGCAACACAGGGTTACAGCACCCTGTTGGGGAATTAAATGCAGAAAGTAAACTTAATGGCTCACTTTGCAATTAAACGCAGTCTTTCCCAGAAAGGGATTTTAAAAAAAAAGAAGAAGAAGCCTGAACATAAAACAGATTGCAAAAGAAATCATTTTCCAAAGCTCTTCTGGTCACCCCTCCCCCTTTAAACGGATCATGTTATTTTGATTCATTAACCAAATTTAGAAAAGAGACCCTAAATATATTACCTAGGAGACCTGCAGACGCCGCACAGACAAATACTGGAACAGACCAGAGCCCTGATCCTCTCACTCACAGGTACCTGCCATCTTCAGCATAGGTTTCTAGTCTCAGGCAGCTTAAGCTCTTCCCTCAACTCTGTTTCTAAGGGATCTGTTACACAGAGACATTTAAAGGGCTATGGATAGAAAACAGGAAACGGTGGCTGTGTAATCTGATGGTCTCTCGCTTCTCACCAACTTATTTTTGGGGTCTTGAAAATCAATGAGGTGGTGACATCACTTTCCTGGCACGAGAAGGCAAGATGAACCACCGAGAGAGAGCGGCACGACCAGGATTGTTTGTGCCACTCACCTGAAAACTGGGGGCGGGGGGGGGGGGGTTGCGGCTGTGCGAAGAGGCAGATGGGGTTGTTTGCAAATTAAAAGTCCGCTAACAAGATACAGGGCAGATCAAGTCCTCGCACCTGTGCCAGGATGCCAAAACTGTAGGCAAGACAAACTGCAGGAGAGCGGCTAATTTCAGAAAGTTTGGGCAAACAGTCACTAACAGGATGAGGGTTGTTTTTTTTAAATTGTCTAGAGAAGTTTAGGCTTGGGATCTTGAGTCTCTCCCCATCCTTGTGATTTTGCAATAAGTTCCCCAGCCGGAGAGCTTTACCGGTATGCCCTCTTCTCTTAGAACAAGCATGAGCAAAATGAATACTCTAGCATCCAGTCCTGATGTGCCCCGAGAAAGTAATTCAATGAATACCTTTTCCTCTCTCTCTCATACACTTCGGAAAGAATGCAATATGCTCTTGGAGGGGGCAAACCTCAGTTTCTTCTTCATCCCTTGCGAGGGATTCGCCTTTTCTAGCAGCGACACCCCTCCCCCGGCTGCACCCCCAGAGGGAAATTTTAACACCATTAAAACCTTAAGACTTTTAAGAGCATTCAGATTTTAATACTGTTAAAACCGGACCGAACACCGTGACAACGCTGAGCGTTAGAGGCAAAGAAGGGGAAAGAGGCAGGCAGAAGTTTCCCAAGGCAGGGGCGGGCGGTTGCAAGAACCCGAAATCGCTTTGCTACCCGGGGGGCTTTTCCGGAAGGGGGGGGGAAAGAAAGTTCCCCTCTGCGAGGATGTCGTTGCAGCAAGCCAAAATCGGGGTTGCGTTTTGCAGCCGGAGGGGCAGAAGGGTTCCCGGCAGAGGGGGGCTTCCCGCCCCGGGGACGTTGAACACACCAAGCTGCCCTCCCACGGAATCGGACACTGGCTCCCATCCGAGTCAGCGCGGTCGGCTCTACTCCGTTGCAAGCGAAGGCTTGCAAACCATTTATTCATGGCAGGTTTTGCCTTGGATTTGCCACTCTCTAGATGCACGTTTTCCCCCTCCGAAGTCTCAAAACTCTGCACGGCGGCTTATGGTTGAGTTTGGAGAATATGGGGGGGGGGAAGTGCCTCTAAAGAGTGGCAACTCCAAGGCAAAACCTCCCACGAATCAATGGCCTTATGCACGGGAGGTTTTGCCTTGGATTTGCTGCTCTCTAGATGCACCTTTTCCCCATCCGAACCCTCAAAACTCTGCATGGGGGGGGGCTTATGGTTGAGTTTGGAGAATAGGGATGGGGGGAAAGTGCCTCTAAAGAGTGGCAAATCCAAGGCAAAACCTCCCACGAATCAATGGCCAAAGGCACATCTGCCAAGAGGCGGCCTCGCCCGGCTGCAGCCTCGCCTCCTTCCCCGCGGCTCCCCAAGAGCGGCTGGCTTCGGCCGCCGGGCCGCCTCCCCTCCCGCCTCGCCCCGCTGCCCTTACCCGGATCGGCCGCTGGCTGGCTGGCGGGCTGGCTGGCTCCTCCAAGGCGGCGCAGGAGCCCGGCGGGGAGACTCGCACTCCCCCCCCCCCCACACACACACTCCTTCTCCTTGCCTCGGCTGCTCGGAGGGGCGGCTGCAAAAGTTGAGCTAGAAGCCAAGCGGGGACGACGACGCCGGGGGGAGAGCAGAGGGGCGCCTCCCGTCCCCTGGGGCGGGCTTCCCCGGGGTGGGGGGGTCCCGCGAAGAGCGAGCCCAAGTGCAACTTTTTTCTCGCGGAAAGAAAGCGCCCCGCAAGAGCGCCCGGCTCCCCTCCACCCCCCCCCGCCCCGCCTGCTTAAAAATATTAGCAATAATAATAATAATAATAATTAATAATATTCCCTGCAGCCTGTGCCCCCGGCGGCCGGCCGGGCTCCCTCCGGGGGAGCTCAAGGGCAGCCGGCCGGCAGGGAGGGCGAGGGAGCCCGCGCGCCCCGGCCAGGAGACCCGCCGCCGCCCTCCTCCCCCTCGGCCGCCCGGGCAAGTCCAGCGGCAGCCCGCCGGCCGCTTGCCATCACTTTCCAGCGGCCGCGGAGCTTTTTATCTCCCTGCCCGCTCCGGGCTGCGTAACTTCCTCCGTGCCGCTTCCCCACCGGCGGGTAAGAGGGGGCTCTTAAAGGGGCAGGGAGGAAATGCGGTCCGGGGAGGGGAGGGGAGGGGGGCTGGGTGGGGCTGCGTGCCAGGCGGGCGGGCACCGCCGGGGAAGCGACGGGGAAGGCGCAAGGCGATGCCCCCTGGCCTGCTGCAGAGCGGCGCTGGCCTCGCCGCCCGGATGCCGGGATGCCGGAGCGGCTGAAGCATCCTCTGCCCGAGCCCCAGGGACCCGTTCCTCCCCCCCCCGCAGCCCTTCTCCCCCCCCCCCGCTTCCCCCGTCTCTCCTACGGAGAACCCATTGAATAATGCACAGGATTCAGGCTGGTGCGGCGCGATGACTACTGCAGGCTGGGGGGATCCAGGCCACGCTCGGCTGCCGGAGCCCGAAGAGGGCGAGCTGTGCCTGCCCTAGAGGAAATCTGCTTCGGAGGCCGAAGAGGGCCGGCTTTGGCCCAGGGGCCCGTCCCTGGGTCCCCTGGAGGCCCCGCAGAAAGCACTTTTGCAGCGGTTGACTGCCACACGGCAACGGTGGTGGGTTCCCGGTTGCCAATGCGGCTGCCAGGGCCAGGGGGCTTCCACGTGGTGGGTTTCCCTGCATTTTCCGTGCCCTGGTCCCCTGCAGTACCCACCTCTCCCCCCCCCCACCACCACCAGAAGAGCTTTCGTTTTTCAAAACGTCACTGATCTGCATAGCAATATAATGTTAGATCTATATATTATATAGTTCACGTATGGGTCGGGAGGGGGGGTGGCCATGGGAGTCACATGACACTGCCTTATACTGAATCGGACCCCTGGTCCATCACAGTCAGTACTGTCTACTCAGAGCGGCAGCGGCTCTCCAGGGTCTCAGGAAGGGGTCTTTCACATCACCTACTTGCTTAGTCCCTTTAACTGGAGATGCTGGGGATTTAACCTGGGACCTTCTGCATGCCGAGCGGAGGCTCTACCACTGAGCCACAGCCTTTCCCCAAAGGGACCAAGGCAGGGAAATTAGTGGGACTGGGAAAGAGCTGGTTTTTTCCATCCATAGGGTAGCCGCTCCAGCTCTGCTTTGGAAAGAATGCAGTAAAGCCCAGGCACAGCTGGGAAATGGGCAGAAGCACTGTGATGCTATGAGAAGTGGGGGATGTGATGCCCAACAGCTCCCAAGTTGGGGCAAACAACTCGTGCGGAAATCACCTTAGTCTGCTAGAAAAATGCTCTCCTCCCCAGTCTAGGCGGAGTGTCTTGTAAGCAGCTATCACTGTTGTAAATGGCCCTTGTGCTTTTCTTGGCATCTGAGCTTTGTGTGGAAATGTCGAAGACTTCTCTTGCATCGATGAAGTGGGCCTTAGTCCATGACCACACTGGCCAGAGTAAATCTGATCATCTTTAAGGCACCGCAAGACTCTTTTGAGGATAGTTTCAGGTGGGTAACTGTGTTGGTATGCAGTAGAAGAGCGAGAATCGAGTCCAGTAGCATCTTAGAGACCAACAAGATTTTGGAGGTACGAGCTTCGTCAGATACTGGCCTTGTTTTCTTTACCAGGACGACTCACTCGCTTAACAAGTCCTCCAAGTCTTTCTTCCTCCAGCTCTTCCTTCCCCTCCTAAGAGACTTCTTTTTACAAGAGACAAGACATCAAGGCTGCCCAGCTCTATGTGTATTTACTCAGAAGTAAACCCTGTGTTTGCAACCTGACTCCATTGGGACTTTACTTCCAAGGACAGCAGGGGTCAGAATTGGGTGTTAGACAGCTGGCTTTCCAACCTGTCCTGGTTTCTGCATGACATCCTCATGCCTTTGTCCACCTCCTACTTCCCCACCCCCACAGTTGTATTTCCCCCAAACCTGCTTTGGTAGATCATTCTGGAAAGTTTATAGTCTAGCAACACAATCCTAAACAGAGGTACTCCAGTCTAAGCCCATTGATTTCAATGGGTTTAGGCTGGAGTAACTCTATTTAGGATTATACTGTAAGTGGGTCTGGTCACCATGGGAATGGGAAGGTACAGATTTTCAGACCTCTTTCCCCAAATTGGCACCCTTCCGCTTACATCCCCTTGTAACAACCACTGCCACTGCCATTTTATTTGCCACCTTTCAAAAAATCAATATAGCGATATAACTACTACTGTTTTTTTTTTTTAAGCCAGCAAAAGTCTGCCAGTGGGGAGGGGGTAGGAGTAGTGGGCAGATGGGGATATGGAGGGGAAACGGAAGAATTCTCTTGTGTGGATGCTCTGCTGTGAGCAGCTGTCAGTGCACAACAGGGAATCACCCACCCTGCGGAAGCAACCTCATTATTGTGTATGAAAACACACAAAAAGTTCCATTAGCTAGAACTTTGGTCTTCAAATCATGGGTGGATTATAAGAAGAACATAAGAACACAAAAAGAGCCCTGCTGGATCAGAACAGTGGTCCATCTAGTCCAGCATCCTGCCTCACTCAGTGGGCAACCAGTTCCTCTGGAGGTCCAACAACAGGGCATAAAAGACAAGGCCTTACTCTAAACTTGCCTCCTGGTACTGGTGTTCAGAGGTTTACAGCCTCTGAATGTAGAGGTTCCCTTTAGGTGCCATAGCTAGTAGCCTCTGAGGGACCATGAATGTATCTAGTTCTCTTTTAAAGCCATCTATGCTTATGGCCATCACTACATCCTCCAGCAGTGAACACCATATTTTAATCAGTCCTTGAAAAAAGAAGTACTTCCTTTTATCCATCCTGAAGAAGTGATGCCTGGCCAAAGGTGGATCACTTGAGCAGAAGTCTCACTGCCACGATTTTCCTTACCTTTTTAATGGTTTGTTTATAAGGGGAAAGAAAGAGATGGGATAAGAAAAATGGGGGGGGGGAGAAAGTCAGAGAGATGGGGTGGCTCCAACTATCCTCCAAGTAGCCTTCTTCAGCCTTCCTCCAACAGAAGAGCCACTTAAGTTGGAGGAAGACCCCTCAGATTGGAGATAGGCATCAACTTTGAGCCAAAAGGAAAGGTGGGGTATAAATGCTTTGCTCAGTAGAGTGGTAGGATAAGGGTAGGATCCACCTCAGTGAAAACGAGTGTAGGAGAAATTATTTGAACGTAAACCACATATCAATAGTAAATATTGTACCAGAAAAATAAAACTGTCGCCATCATCATAGGCTACAATGGAAAACATTTTGTGCTTGGCTCCACCTCCCATGGCAGCCATATTGTAGTGGCGCCTGCCACCCTACTTCAACATTCCAAAGGTGCCCACCGACTCAAAAGGTTTGGGGATGCCTGGTTTAGACTATGACGCTTACGCACTCTGTTAATACAAGACAGGAAGGAAAATAGCCCAATTTACCTTGAGCATCAGTGTACAGATGCTGGGGTAAGATTGCTTTTCGGCTAGTAAAATACATAGTGTACATCTGCAGTCCAGCACTGGTCAGGCGCACTGCGAATTTCCTGTTAAGAAGGAAAACGGGAAAAGGAGGTCAGTACTCACAATGGAAAGCCACATGAGCTTTATTAAGACTACCAAAGGTCTGTGAGAAGAAGGCAGGAGTTTTCACACATCCCTTACCTGGAAAGTAGAAAAGGGCCAGAGTCCAGTAGCACCTTAAAGACTAACAAAAATATTTTCTGGTAGGGTAGGAGCTTTCATGAGCCACAGCTCACTTCAGATACCTGGGAAGGTGTGTCAGAACTCCTGTTTGCAGTGTGTCTCCTAGAGATGACCAGTGGGGTTTCAGCCAGCGAGATTCAGCCTGTGCACCGTCACCCAGCTCTGGCCAAAGGAGGGAACTGCAGGGATCAGGAAGCCAGCCACAAAATCTCCCTAGTAGCAATAAGCTGGAGCAGATCAGGTAAGACTCCCTGACCCTTATAAAACCTTCTGTGTCTCATTTGCAAACTGGTCTGAGTTAATAGCAGACCTGCTTTGGGTGGAGTCGGGCCTAACAGAAGGCCTGATGTGACAGATCAAGAAAAAATATACATATGTGAATGCTGTGTGTGGATTAGGTGGGAAACAAGAATCCTATCCAAGCATCAGTGACCTACCAATGGAAAACTACAGCTTTTATTTGTAAATCTTTTCCATCTTTCAAATTAAACGCATTCTCCCATCCAAAGCAAACACTGAGATTTCCTAGAGAGGAAACATATAGCACACTCCTTTTACGTTTATGTTATAATTTATTAATTCTATTAGCACATGGTTTTAACTTTGGTCCAAAATTCTGAGAATCCTTGTTGGGGACATTCCTTATTCAGAAAGTCCATAAACGTTAGCAAAAAGGCCTTCTTCCTTCCCCCCTCCCACAGAAGGCTGGAATGGATGGAATTTGTAGAAATTACCCTGGAGAGAGGGTATCCAATACTGCTTATGGAGCAGCCTTGGTGGAAGGGGGGTGGCGGCTTATGGATAGATTGAGGCCAAGTCAATGCGCCAACTCAGAATTCTCAAACATGACCTTCCCTCTCATTCGGACAGAATGCTAAGCAGGCGGACATGTACCAATTGCACACGCCAGGGCAATTCCAGCTCCGGCCCTCCGATGAAGCTGCAATTACTATATTCAGTTGCCTGCATAGAGCTGTTTATTGGGAGGTTAAATTTAAGTGTAATATCCCTGCAGGTCAATTTTATGCTCCGAATTGATCATTAACTCTTCCAAAGTAGCCTTTCCTTTACTACGTTTGTTATAAAGCTAAAATGCATCTCTGATGCCTGGATCTTCCTAGAGGGGAGGGACGGTGGGGATTTTCGGCATACGGGACCCAAGCCAGGGGTCCCGGACCTAGCCGTCCCCCACACCGATATTTAAAGTTTCAATTAAATGAACCGTTTAGGGAGAACATGGAAGACTTCCAATTTTGTAGGAGGGGGAGAAATAAACCATACAAACATGTACCCTCATGAAGGCAAACCAAGTCAAGAAGGCAAATCGAGTTACACAGCCAGTCACACCGAATCATGAAAGGTGTAGCAACAGTCTCAAATTCACGGGAAGTGCCTAGGGTTGCCAGCCTACAAGTGGACCTGGAGATCTCCTGGAATTACAACCAATCTCCAGATGACAGAGATCAGTTCCCCTAGAGAAAATGGCTGCTTTGGAGAGTGGACTTTATGCATTATACCTTGCTGAGGTCCCTCCCCAACCATGCCTTTCCCAGGCTCCACCCCAAATCTCCAGGAAATTCTCAAACTGGAGTTGGCAACCCTAGTAGAGCTTGGGTCCCCTCCTCGCCCCAAGATGATCACTACCACTGCACTCTCTATATCCTCCCTCGAAATCCATTTAAAATTCTTCTGAGCTGGCTGAAAAAATTATGGGGGTCAAGGGTGAAGGACAGATGCTTAAGAGAAAGAGGGACAGAGAAAGGTAGGGAGGAAGAAGAGTAAGTTTTTATATGTCAACTTTCTCTACCACTTAAGGAAGAATCAAAGCGGCTCACAATCACCTTCCCTTCCCCTCCCCACCACAGACACCCTGTGAGGTAGGTGGGGCTGAGAGAGCTATGACTAGCCCAAGGTCACCCAGCTGGCTTCATGTGGAGGAGTGGGGAAACAAATCCAGTTCACCAGATTACCCTCCACTGCTCATATGGAAGAGTTGGGAATCAAACCCGGTTCTCCAGATCAGAGTCCACTGCTCCGAACCACCGCTCTTAACCACTACACCACGCTGTGTAATGGTTAAGGAAGGGATGTCAAAGGTGACAAAGGAAAGAGCAGAAAAGGAGTGAGTGTGAATGGGATGAAAAAGGGTCAGAGAACAAGGGAACTTGAAAAAGGACTATGAAGGAGTGTGGAAAGGGTGAGGAAATAGGCCAGCAATCAAGGGTCAGGATACCCATCAGAGGGTAGCATGTACACCTGTGCAGGGAAACAGACATTATGGAGTCAGGGCTTCTTGACCAGATAAATGGGAAGTCAATATCCTGCTACAATGATAAGATTTTCCAGTCATTTTTTTGCAAGAGGAATGACAAAAGACAAGGCAAAGCCAGAATTCACTGCCCCTTTCTGGAAAACTTTGATTCATACAACGTTATTAAGGCACATGAAGTATGGGCAAGCCCAGCCTGGGATAATGGGATGTGCTTCACATTGACATCAGGAAAATATGTTGCTTTCCCTCTTCCAGTCTTGAGTTTTATAGATCATATTACAAAATCACCCAGCCAGCTTGGGAAATGTTTGAAGATCTAGTTGATTTTTATGGGAAGCGAATTTTCCGCATCTTTATCAGCACAAGATAAACGAGGCAATCATAAATCCGGGGGAGCTTTTAGATGGGGAATCTATAATTAGAAGCCCCATTCAGTGGGGAATTTTCCCTTCTGCTTAGTTGTTTTGAGAGCGTATCTTTTTTGCTCGAGGGCCATCTTGGCATCCTGATGGAGCCTTGAAGATTATTCTATTCCCATAGCTTTTCTGCCCAACCAACATTTCAAAAAAATTTCTCTAACCAGAGCCAGGTTATTCTGGTACCTGTGGTAGATAATCAAAACAGAATTCCACCCTCCTGCTCATACAACTTAACATGGAGCGCCATTCAGATGTTTGGAGGGGCTGTGGCTTAGTGGTAGAGCATCTGCTTGCCATGCAGAAGGTCTTAATATCTTCAGCAAAAATGGTCAGACATTAGGTGATGTAAAACCTCTGAGACCCTGGAGAGCCACTGCCAGTATAAGTAGACAAGCTGGAATGTGTCCAGAGGAGGGCAACGAAGATGGTGAGAGTTCTGGAGACCAAGTCCTATGAGGAAAGGATGAAGGAGCTGGGTATGTTTAGCCAGAAGAGGAGAAAGCTGAGAGGTGATATGATAACCATCTTCAAGTACCTGAAGGGCTATCATATAGAGGATGGTGCCAAATTGTTTTCTGTTGCCCCAGAAGGTCAGACCAGAACCAACAGGTTGAAATTAAATCAAAAGAGTGTCCGTCTAAACATTAGGAAGAACTTTCTAACAATTAGAGCGGTTCCTCAGTGGAACAGGCTTCTTCAGGAGGTGGTAAGCTCTCCTTCCCTGGAGGTTTCTAAGCAGAGGCTAGGTGGTCATCTGTCAGCAATGCTGATTCTATTACCTTAGGCAGATTATGAGAGGGAGGGCATCTTGGCCATCTTCTGGGTCACTGGGGGTGTGGGGGGGGGAGGTAGTTGTGAATTTCCTGCATTGTGCAGGGGGTTGGACTAGATGACCCTGGTGGTCCCTTCCAACTCTATGATTCTATGATTCTAATACTGACTTTGATGGACCAATGGTCTAATTCAGTGCAAGACAGCTTCATGTGTCCTCACGTTCCTCAATTTTATCTTTACTGAAATTAAACAAATGGAGCAACCTTTGAGCCAGACCATAGGTCTTTCACACTTTGTACTAAAACAAAATTGGTTTGGTGGGTCATGAATTGTACTGGTCTACGATCGGGTGTGTCCTGCCTCAGATGGCTCAGGCTTGTCTGATCTCATCAGATGCTGGAAGCTAAGCAGGGTCGGCTCAGGTTAGTACTTGGATGGAAGACCACCAAGGAAGTCCAGGGTAGCTACGCAGAGGCAGGCAACAGCAAACCACCTCTGAATGCAACTTGATGGTACTTTCCACCACCACCACCACAATTGGTTATATAGCCAATCATTATCCAGAGACAGGCCCTTTTCCGAGGTCGCGGCTCCATTTTTGTCAGAAGTATCAACTGCTGATTTCAGTCCTGGGAAACAATGAACTTAAATTTACACTCAGATGTCCATGTGTATGGACTCCCACCAATATTATCCCCGCCCCCACCAAAAAGCCTCTACAGGTTTTGCAGCCAGGTATACATCAGTTCTAATGGAGACGTCAGGAATGAGAAGGATTTTCTAGGTTGGTAGCTGAAGAACATACTTATAATGAGGGAAGTAATTGAATAAACGCTGACAATTTGATGTGGAAAATGCATAATCAGCTAGCTCTAGAAGACGTTGTTTTCTCTCTCTCTCTCTCGCTCGCTCGCTCGCTCTCTCCTTTTTACATAGAATAAACATTTATTCTCGACCGAGCAAGTGATCCGCTCAGCAATAAGCAGGAGGGAAAGCAGACATGGATATTTATGCACACACATGCTCGCACACACACATCCAACCAGGCATGTACTGATTCCCAAATAATTGACCCACTTATGAAAATATTCCGTACACACTGTGGGAGCATAAAAAATACATACAAAGAAAAACCCCACTCCTTCTTGACGTTCTGTCTTCGTTCTGGGTAAAACCTAGCAAGTGGACTGCCCTGTGAGTATCTTATGAGGAGAGCCAGTGTCGTTTGGAGGAAAGTTATTGCCAGGAACGCATCGACTTGCTGAGGCCTGACAGTACCAAGGAGTCCACTGGCTGAAGAGGGCAGGGGCACAGCCGGTCTGAAAAAGGGATCCTTAGCAGATGGCCCAGCAAAACCACTGAAAGGGGGCAATAAAATCTTGAATGCATAAAGATTCTACATAACTTTGGATTAACCAGAGAAGCCAGATAGGAAAGGGGTGGGGGGGCTACAACGGTGCTAAGGCTTCAAAAGACTGGGGAATGCTGCATTAACAATATATTGAGGACTGGCTCAGTCATTAGTGCATTGCTCCTCACAGAGACTCCCAGAGGACACTGTCGCAAGGAGGAACCGTTCATACATCGATACTGTTGCTGCTTTCCTGCTGAAAATTTATGCAGGTGTGGCAGCTAAAAAAAAAAGCGCTGGGAAGTGTCTACCATTCCATGGGCGGGCTGGGACCCTTTGCTTGCTCTGGGTGTCTGCGTCCCCATGCAGAGCAATTTACAAACAGCTGAATTGACACTGCAATCCAAAGCAGAGTTAACAGCCTTCTAAGCCCTCTGCCTCCAAAAGAAAAAATGTAACTCTGCTTAGGATTGCGCTATCAGGCGCCAGCACTCTATCGGTTGAGACCAATTCACTGAAAACCCTTGGGACAATTTAATTGCTCACCAGATTTTAGATTTAATGATTAAGCAATCAATCTATTAAACCTCATATAATTCTTTATTTGGGTGACAGCTCCAATACTAGGTGTTCATTTTATACATATCTCAAGCCACACAGAGGCGGATCTACTGGGAAAGTAATGCTTGAGCCTCAGGGCCCCTAATCCCAGAGGGGCCCCCTGAAGCAACTTTTTTTTTTAATTAGTGAATTTCTCAACAAAATCGATGGGGTTTTTCAGTGATAGAATCATAAGCCAATGGATTGAAGTAGTTAATATTGACTTTAGAATATGCTCTAATACCCATTTCATATGGCCTCAAAATGTCCCTGTAATTGGTCAGATATCAAAATCTTCTCAGGGGCTTGCAGCACTCGAACCCCCAGCTGTAAGGGCTCTCTGAGCTTGCCAGAATCTATTCATAGCCTACATTTTGGCAGCTGGATCCTCAAATCCTTTGTTGGTGCACGGCTTAATAGTTCTATAGTTTTATTTCGTCACTGTATGGCCCATTTTCAAGGACTCCACCCCACCACCCTGTTCTCCACCATTTGGGCCTCAAGGTCCTTGCAAGGGCAGCAAGGCCCTTTGGACCTTGTTGGATGTTGCCCTATTGTTGCTGGTTGCGAAGGACACCCCCCCCCCATTAACAGTTCAAGCTTCAGGGCCCCAAAAATGTAGGTCTGCCACTGAAGCCACATATAAAAAGCTTAGTCTCACAGTAACTTCAAGAGCCCCGTGGCGCAGAGTGGTAAGCTGCAGTACTGCAGTCAAAAGCTCTGCTCACGACCTGAGTTTGATCCCAATGGAAGTGGGTTTCAGGTAGCCGGCTCAAGGTCGACTCAGCCTTCCGTCCTTCCGAGGTCGGTAAAATGAGCATCCAGCTTGCTGGGGGGTAAGGTGCAGACGAATGGGGAAGGCACTGGCAAACCGCTCCATAAACATAGTCTGCCTAGTGAACGGCAGGATGTGACGTCACCCCTTGGGTCAGGAACGCTTGCACAGGGGACTACCTTTTTTACTTTTCCACAGCAAACAATTACGCTGATTCACTCCTTAGATGTTTTAAAAATGCACTTCTAAAACCGTTATGGAAAGTCGAAGAGAGTTTGGAAACTGCGGCTAGTGCAGGATGTTGTGGCGAGATTGTTGGTTGGGGCCAGCTACCCGCAGCGCATGACCCCAATGCTCCAGCAATTACACTGGCTACTGATCCACTCCTGAGCACCTTTCAAGGTATGGTTTTGTCCTTTAAAGCCCTACATAGCTTTGGACCAGGGTATCTGAAGGGCCATCTTCTCCCGTATGTTCCTGCCCAGGAATTAAGATCACAGGGAGAGGCCCTCCTGATGGGTCCCGCCAATCAAAGATGCTCATCTGATGGGCACATGAGAGAAGGCCTTTTCAGTGGCAGCCCCACAGTTATGGAACAACCTCCCCAGGGAGCTGTGCCTGGCCCCCTCCATTTCGATCTTTAGGAGGCAGCTGAAGATGGTTTTATTTAGGACTGCATTTGACTAATTTAGTTTTTATTTATTGGCCGCCCTCACCAAGTTTTTAAAGTGTGGTCTTTTATGTATTTTCTATAACTGTTGTTTTATTTACATTGTAAGAAGAAGAAGAAAAGTAGGTTTTTATACCCCGCTTTACTCAACCGAAAGGAGACTCAAAGCTGCTTACAATCACCTTCCTTTCCCCTCCCCACAACAAGCACCTTGTGAGGTAGGTGGGGCTGAGAGAGTTTGGAGAGAACGGCGACTGGCACAAGGTCACCCAGCAGGCTTCATGAGGAGGAGGGGAGAATCGAACCCGGTTCTCCAGATTAGAGTCTGCTGCTCTTAATCACTACACCACGCTGGAGTTCCACAAGGTAGAAGAGTTGTTAAAATATTTAAAATAAATACAATTATGTGTGAATGAGACAAGATTTAATGTATTTGGAAACGTGTTTCATACAGGTACACGAGAGAGCTAAGACTGGCTGCAGCTCCCTTCCAGGGGGGTGAGAGGTGACAGAATACCAGCTTTGCATGCAGAAGATCACGAGTTCAATCCCTGGCATCTCCAGTTAAAATGCAGTAGGTTAAAAAAAAAAACTCTTCTGCTGCTGCTGCAAAACCACTGCTGCTCAGAGTAGACAATACTGAGTGAGGGTCACTTGGTTTGAGGTAGTTTTGCATGTTTAGATGGATGTGTGTGTGTAAAGTGCTGTCAAGGCACAGCTGACTTAGGGCAACCCAGTAGGGTTTTCAAGGCAAGAGAGGTTCAGAGATGGTTTGCCATTGTCTGCCTCTGCATAATGGTCCTGTGGTATTCCTTGGTGGTCTCCCATCCAAATACTAACCAGGGCAGACCATGCTTCGTTTCTCAGATCTGACAAGATCAGGCTAGCCTGGGCCATTTAGGTCAGATGGATGTGTGTGTTGTGTTAAGTGCCGTCAAGTCGTTTCCGACTCATGGCGACCCTATGAATCAAAGTCCTCCAAAGTGACCTATCCTTAACAGCCTTGCTCAGATCTTGCAAACTGAAGGCCGTGGCTTCCTTTCTAGAGTCAATCCATCTCTTGTTGGGACTTCCTCTTTTCCTGCTGCCCTCAACTTTTCCTAGCATGATTGTCTTTTCCAGTGACTCTTGTCTTCTCATAGTATGTCCAAAGCACGACAGCCTCAGTTTAGTCATTTTAGTTTCTAGGGTCAGTTCAGGCTTGATTTGATCTAAAACCCACTTATTTTTTTTTTTGGCAGTCCAGGGTATCCGTAACACTCTCCTCCAACACCACATTTCAAAGGAATCTACTTTCTTCCTATCCACTTTCTTCATTGTCCAGCAGACCTGGTGAAAAATCTGTGTTGCTATGGAATGTGTAGAAAGAGACTTGTCATTATTTGAAGCATTTGCACCATTTCAGGATACTGACGGGGTGGGAGAGCAAGCCTAAACCAATATGCCTTGAGAGTCAAGTCCAAAGTTTATTGGGACATCGATTGTCACAAACAATCCTGCGTGTTTCCGTAGTACATTTTGGCACACAGAATACATTGCTTAAGAAATGTGTACAAGAATCCAGTACTGAGGTTTACCAAATATATCTAGTGGAACATACCTCTGGATCTGCAGCTCAGAGATCCGAAGACTCCAGAACTAGTGAATTTGTGCTTCTGAAAGTATTGCCTCAGTTGTGCATTATTTCTGAAATCCGGACCATGCTTACCGTGAAGGGAATATGCTTCGTTGTTCCTGGGGAGGGGTTGGAGAATAAAAGAGTTATTTGTATCAGAAAAGTATTAGGCAGGGCTTGTGTTTTAGTGACTCAATTCCATTCTTTGACAATGACTGCGGCATTAATTTCCAGATCAGCTACAAGGGGCGAGGGCCTGATGGATGTGAAATACAAATAAAAGAAGAACTGTGAGATATGTTTCCTTCTCTTGTAACTCGTGGTTGCTCTGTGTACGAGAGTGTATTGCATGGCAACTGCATTCACACTTTCTCTATAATAAAAGATCCGAGCAGATGGGCCCACTATTAAAGTCTTTCCCCATATTTGCATATTTATTATTCATGCCAAGATGGCACTAAGCGCGCCCGGTAGGAACCGAGCTGAGGCAAACACAATAGTTGAGATTAATGAAGAGGCAAAGGGGGTGCTAACCTTGCAGTCCCAAACTATTAGCTTAACAGTCGTTTATAGCAGCAATAAGAGACAAGTAGGACTCTCTCTTCTATACTGGGAGGGTTCTTTGCCCATGCCTGAACTCAAAGAGTTTGCGGCAGGATCCCTTTCCAAGTGGTATCTGAGTGTGGTGAGGTTAGTTCCAAAGGGGAAGGGGAAGGAGGCAAAAGGAGAAGAAGCACACAATGCATAGTTAAATTGTGGGACTCCCTGCCTCAGGATGTGGTGATGGCTGCCAACTTGAAAGGCTTTAAGAGGTGAGTGGACATGTTCATGGAGGAGAAGGCTACTCATGGCTACTAGTCAAAATGGATACAAGTCATAATGCAGACCTATTCTCTCCAGGATCAGAGGAGCATGCCTATTATATTAGGTGCTGTGGAACACAGGCAGGAGGAGGATGCTACAGTCGTCTTGTCTGAGGACTTCCTAGAGGCACCTGGTTGGCCACTGTGTGAACAGACTACTGGACTTGATGGGCCTTAATCTGATCCAGCATGGCCTTTCTTATGTAAGCAGCCATAGTAAGACTGGCAGAGCCAACAAGGACCTAGGAAAGGTCATTGAGTGAGGCAGTAAGAGGCAGGGGCAGAGCCAGAAACTGCGTCTGGGAGCCACATACCACAGGTGCGTCACTGCACAAGCAAAATCTACTAAGAGGAAGTGGGCAGTGACAGATAGGGTTGCCAACTCTGGGTTGGAAAATTTCTGGAGATTTGAGGTTGGAGCATGGGGAAGGTGGAATTTGGGGAGGGGAGTGACCTCACCAGGGATGCGATGAAAAGTAATACAAAAGACTGCTTAGGAGGGTGTCCCTTAAACCTTTCAAGGCCTTACCGGTACTCATGGCAACTGGTAGGATGGAGCTAGATAGATCCAGATGCTGAGCTGCAGCTAAATAGATCCACTAACCCCACCTCACTTTTATTTCTTGCATCATCCTTGGAATTATTCTTACTCTTATTATGCTTAGTTATTCCAATTATTCTAATTATCCTGATTCTCTGAGGGTTAGCTTCTGGAATTTTCCCTTATGGATTTTCTATACTGGCACACCATTTCCACCCAAATATCCCCCAAGACCTCTTATAGAGAGAATATGTTACATCAGAATCAGCACTTAGGCCTCCTCCTGGTTTGTAAGCACTAGTAGTAGATAGAAGAGTGGAAAGTGTTTTGAATAAACATATTTACAACTGCAAAAATTAAACGAAGGCAATGTCAAGTACACAAGATCTCTGAAAAGAAAATGCCTCATTTCCTCTTACGCGTTTGCTTGCGTATCCAGCAGAAAAAAAATCAAAATGAACTGAGGGTATCTTAACCTTGTGTAATTTGCACTTCTTCTGGCCTCCTGCTCAGTGTTTTCCTTAGTCTAGTTTCAACTTGCAAATCAAATTTATGCTTTGTACAAATATATATTAATGACATCAGGTCCCTTCTGATAATAAATAGTATAGCACCTTTTACCAGTTAAGAAGGCAGAAAGAGAATCATTTACTTGTTAAAACATTATTGTAGTCAGGCCAGAAACAGCAAAGAAACAAGATATCCACGATGCATTATACCCTGTGCTCAAACTTTGAGATACGTGTCTGCTGGAGATCTCCTGCTATTACAATTGATCCCCAGCCGATAGAGATCAGTTCCCCTGGAGAAACCGGCCGCTTTGGCAATTGGACTCTATGGCATTGAAGTCCCTCCCCTCCCCAAACCCCCGCCCTCCTCAGGCTCCGCCCCAAAAACCTCCTGCCGGTGTAATGCCTATAATCTTCATTATTATTGGAAATGTATGCTTTTGTACTCAGTCCGCATACTCACACTTATAAAGATGCTAAGCCCGGGGTATAAGGGTTAGCATCTAGCACAATACCCTGCACACATATATAATGGCAATACCCCATGTATAAGGGGTCAAGTATTATTCTTTGGTTCCTATTCACTCCTGTGTGATCACTGAAGTTAGCATAAACTGGCATACACTACGAATCAGGTGCCAGTGAGATCATCCTTGCAGGCCTGGTACAGCGAGCCGCCCTAATGAGGCCCAAGGCAGTGATTGAGGGGTGTCAGATAGGAATGTTAAGTTTCGTTTCTCCATTACAGATCATGTAAGCCACCTAAATCCACGCCTAAAAACCACACTGATAGGCCTATGCTAATCCAAATGTGTCCATTATTGGGTCTTTGTGTATCTACGTACTATATGACATATTTGTAACCCCCCTGACCAGAAGTTATAAACTTTGTTGCAATCCTTTGTTCAGGTGTGTGAATTGTCCTGCGCATTTGGGTCAATTCTTATCCGGTATGTATATTGGGCCTAATAAACAACTGCTTTGAACCATCAACCTCCTACTGTGTTATTGTCATTGGAAATTAATACAATAATACAGGCATATCACCATGGTGGCCATATCACTTGGTGGCCAAGAGGGACCTGGCAACCCTGCTCAGGCTCCACTCCCAAAATCTCCCGGCATTTCCCAATCCGGAGATGGCAACCCTACATGTAATTTGTTTAGAGGCGTCATGATCCTGGGCCTAAGGCTGAGGGATGAGTGACCTGTAGGCCTCAAGGAAGCCTCCGCCCACTGGGAGGCCTGAGGCGTTGCTGGCATTTCCCCTCTGGGCCTACATTTCCCAGGCACCCTCTGAGCCTTGTGATTGGACTGGGGTGACATGGGCAGGAAAGGGAAGGCCAATCACTTCCAAGAAGGCTGGGCCAGGAGGAGGGTCGCTAGCACCAGGTTGGGAAATACCTGGAGATTGGGGGGGTGGAGCCTAAGGAGGGAGGGGTTTGCAGAGGGAAGGGACTTCAATGCCATAGAGTCCAACAGCGGAGGTGGCCATTTTCTCCAGGGGAACTGATCTCTGTTGCCTGGGGATCAGTTGTAATAGCGGGAGATCTCCAGCCACCACCTGGAGATTGCATTTTTATTGGTATTTTTACATTGCATTTTTATTGGTATTTTTACATTGCATTTTTATTGGTATTTTTACAGTAAACTTTGTATCAATATTGATGGCATAACTTATTGCTGTTCCAGGTCAATATTGTAGTAAATAATATTGTATTTGATATAGATAAATATTTTTATAATGGCATGAATTTATGATAATAAAATGCAATTTTAAATTTTTTGTATAATAATAATAATATTTATTGTACATAGAAATTGATCAGCTGATGAAGCCTTAGCGAAACGTGAATAACGATCTAGACAACACGTCCATCTTCATCTTTTCCAGCTGTTCTAGTTGTTCATATGTCCTCAAAACTTTTGGACAATTGCACTTACCTGGAAGTTTGAACTCTGTAAAAGAAATTGTCAAGTCATTGATAAGCAACAACATTTAGTACTTACCTTATCTTTTTGATCCTTTGTATTTTGTGTACTGTTTGTTATATGTGTTTTCACTGTACACCTTTTTGCACTTAATATATTTAATTGCATTGGAAATTTGTGCTGTTTTTGTCTTCTTCATACCACCTGGAGGCTGGCAACCCTAGCCAGGAGGAGATAAATAATATAACCCCCCCCCACTGCCACCAAAGAGGGCAGGTGTTCCTCTCCTAAGAGGTGAGTGGCAGAGAAGTGAATATCAACAGGAGAGGATCCCTCACCCAAGGAGGATGGGTTGGACCCGGAAAGGGGTTGGTATGGTAGGGATCAAGTGAGGCAGCCATGTCAGGAAGCTTTGTTATTTTCTTGCTGGCTCTTTTATGAGTCAATTTTGCCCTGTTGGCAGAAAGCATATTCCCTGTTAAAGTGGTTGCTTCCAAGTAGGGTTGCCAACTCTGGGTTGGGAAATTCCTGGAGATTTGGGAGTGGAGCCTGGGGACTTCAGCAGGTATAATGCCACAGAGTCTACCCTCCAAAGCAGCCATTTTCCCAGGGGAACTGATCTCTGTCATCTGTAGATCCGCTGAAATGCTGGGTGATTTCCCGGCCCCACCGGGAGGATGGCAACCCTACCCCCAAGTGTTTTCCCCGCCATCTGTTAGAAACCCAGTTTGTTCAACAAAACAATTTGTTTTAATTTGCCTTAAGAAGAAGAAGAGTTAGTTTTTATATGCCAACTTTCTCCACTGCTTAAGGAAGAATCACACCAGCTTACAATCACCTTCCCTTCCCCTCCCCACAACAGACACCCTGTAAGATAGGTGGGGCTGAGAGAGTATGACTAGCCCAAGTTCACCCAGCTGGCTTCATGTGTAGGAGTGGGGAAACCAACCCAGTTCACCAGATTAACGTTCGCCGCTCATGTGGAGGAGTGGGGAATCAAACCCAGTTCTCCAGATCAGAGTCCACTACTCCAAACCACTACTCTTAACCACTACACCACACTGGCTCTCTCATGTTTGACTGTTCACCTGCCGATGCCCTGACTAGTAGAAGGGTGCTGTTTGGGTGAAGAAACTCAGGGGTCATTTATGCATGGTCGCTTTAACCTCCTTTATTCCCCATTTCAGCCAGGATCAAAGTAACCCGGGTTGGGGGAAACTATGCATTGGCTGGAATGATCAGGGACGAAACTGTGTGCTAATGGAGGCATGAATACAGAAAAGCAGTCTCCCAAGTTCAAATCAAGTCCCACCACTTTAAATGCTGCTCTGTAATTGGCTTACCTCGGCAGAGAATATTTCCTTCCCCCCAAACCCAACTGCCGCATAAAAAAGCATTTTAAGAACAAAAACCAGAGCAATCGGAAAGAAGGGCGGGGGGGGGGGAATCAAAGCCTTGGTTTTTAAAAGCCTTTCTTTTGCTCAGAAAGAGCTCCAAGGTAGCAGGAAGCACTTGAATCCCTGCCTCTTTACACACTGCTTCGTGACTGGCTGTGAGTGAAGCCGATCTTCTGTGCTTCCCCTGTTTGGCTATCAGCATGCTGCCTTGAAGAGGGGTTTGGAAAAGGTTGTGGCGAAGCTCTACCTGAGAAAGTTGTACGCTCGCTCAGTGATTCCAGAATGAGCCAGGATCCAAGGTTTAATTCAGGCAAGAAGAGGAATGGGGAAAGCCAGGTTCGTCTTGCGTTGAAGCAGCGTTGAGCTTCAAAGGAATTAGGTAACGTGAATACCCAAAAATTTGATCCTGGCTGAAACAGGGAATAAAGGAAGGTTAAGCGACCATGCATAAAACACCAGGGACTCTCTGGTTTGAACCCCCAGTACAAAGTGATGGCACCTAGCCTTTGCCTATTCCAGGGCTGAAGGGGAAAGGAGGGGGTGTGGGGCTAGAGGGTTCCTGGGAGGGGCTGCCCATTATAGGCAAGCCCTCACCTGACCCGCTTGGACTCATGACAAGGTTTTTTTTTTCCAAAAGAAGCCATATCACAATGTCAAGTGCCTGAGGCACCACTCTGAGCATTGATACCCTCCAGAATCCATCTGTCTGTATCCCGCCCCCAAGGGCTGTAACTAGGGGGGGCGAGGAGGGCAGCCGCCACCCCTGTGGCATGCAGAGAGGGTGGCAGAACTGCCTCTTCTACTTGGCACAGAGGCGCCTACAGGAAAGGCAGTTCTGCCACCTTCTCTGCATGCCACAGGGGCGGCAGCTGCCCTCCTCGCCCCCCCCCAGTTATGGCCCTGCCCCCCCCTTCAAGGAGGTAGGGCTGCGAGCTCGGGGTTGGGAAATACCTGGAGATTTTGGGGGGGGGGAGCCTGAGGAGGGCAGGGTTTGGGGAAGGGAGGGGACTTCAACGCCATAGAGTCCAATCGCCAAAGCAGCCATTTTCTCCAGGGGAACTGATCTCTGTCACCTGGAGATCAGCTGTAATAGCAGGAAATCTCCAGCCACCACCTGGAGGTTAGCAACCCTACATGGAGGGCAAAGGTCAAACAAGGACGTGGTAGGCCCCACCTCTCCGAGCAGCTCATCATCCGAAAGTCATCCAACAAAACTTGACCAGACTCTGCTTTTGAAGCCTCCTGGGATGTACATGTGGAATTGGGTTCTACACTATGATTAGCGCAAATTATGGCTTGATACAATGTCTGAATTGACCAACAGCTGAGATGCATAAGGAAAAGCCTCCGACAAAGCCCCCATTGCTGTCTAGACCGGGAAGGAGACAGTTAAAGCAGGTATCTTGGCTCCTTTGAGAAAAAAAATTGCTGATAGGTAATAAGGAGAGGTATCCTCTGAACTGGGGCTGTGGGGCCATAGGGGAATCCTCTGGGGTGGGCAGGTTGAGCATTTTGCCTCTCAGCAGACGACCCTTATTCTAAAATGTTATAGATATTTAAACCTAGACCAGTATTGCACTGTTTGATAATTCTAAATAATTGTATTATTGTGGCGAAGCTTAGCTCATGCTGTTGCTGACCTGGAGTTATCTCTTGGCATTTATTATGAAAAATTATAAGGATGTGCATTGGTAAAACACACTCCATTTGTCTCATGATCTTCTATTACTTTACGCTCCTGTGGTCTTTGCTTAATTTGGGTATTTCCCATAACCACAGCTGACAATCCATAGCACATTGTACTAGCAACAGCATCACATTATTTAGCATGCCGTGCCAGTCCCAAGAAAATTCAATTCAGCTGATGATTTTTCGCTACAAGTCGGTTCTGATTTGGGAATAAACTTGCTGAGGCTCATAGAATAACTTTCACTAGCTTGGTGAAAGCTGTGGTCAGATTTCTGCCCAGAACAGACTTCATTTCAGAATAATGGCACAAAAGTGATGTTTACACAATATGCAGAGCAGAATCTGTTGTCCCATTTTGTTGCTGCGAATCTGTGGTTTATGTACAGATATGAGGTACTCATGGAGGACAGGGCCCAAACACCTCTATTGCATTACATTTTGACATAGCCTCTTTGTATTTCTGTCATACAGACCAAGCCTACATTTTTCTGAGAAGTAATCAGTTCAAATGCCAGGACCAGGCTGGGAACTATGATCAGCGTTTGTCCCTTGATGCATCCAAAGCAGGTGTGCAGAGGTAAAGGCCTAGACTAGAGTCTCTGGTTCTCCCTTTGTTTTCCTAGATCTGCTGTAGCCTATGATAGTCATTTCCCTTTGTATCATGCTCTAATTTGTTAAGCTGTAGTAAAATAAAAGATCAAGTTAATTCATGCCATAATATTCCCTATTACTGTGTATGGGTGTGAAAGCTGGACAATGAAGAAAGCTGATAGGAAGAAAGTAGATTCCTTTGAAATGTGGTGTTGGAGGAGAGGGTTACGGATACCCTGGACTGCCAAAAAAACGAACCAGTGGGTTCTAGATCAAATCAAGCCTGAACTGACCCTGTCGCAGGCCCCAACGTATGACCAGGATTTGGTATGAAAGCATGTCCCATTAGGCTTCATAAAGACGGAAATGTGTTACAAAGATGATGTCACTTCATAAACTGGAACACCTGTGACAGTATCAAGCCCAAGGCTAGTAACTTGCTATGCTGTAGAAGCAACCCAAGGTTCTGCTACTGTAATCATTTAATACTACTGTCCCAGCTGAAGGTCACAGCTGCAGGAGTGCTCAGCTGATTAAGCAAAACATACAGCTGGACAAGGAATGATAGATAAGGTCATATCCACTAACCACTGCAGATGGCAGTCAAGTGTACTGTAATCATTGCAGCTTGTAGTTGAATAACTGATTGAACTACTGACTGACCAAGTTATGGTTTATTTATAGAATGCTTTAGTCAAAGGATGCTGGAACCATAGTTGACTGGACCAGCACATCTATAAGATAAATGGCTCTGATAAGGGCTCTGAAAAGATATAAATAGAGACCTTTCTCTGACTACAGGTTAGAGAGGTTCCTGATGGTCTAAACCTACTGACCTATGGACTTCATCTACCAAAGATGTAAAACCTTGGCAGCCTAATTCTTGTGTGAATTAGGAACCTGATTCTTGCGTGAATTAGGAACAATCATTTATTCTTGTCTCTAAATCTGGAGAACTCTCACAGAGAGAGGTATTATGCCACACAGTCTGTCTCTCTGAAGACTGATTGTCTGGGATAACTGTCTGTACAATGCTTCATCCTGAATATGTGATGAAGGCCCTTATACTCTAAGGATTATAAGGGTATGGATCTTACCATGTTTGATTATGGTGACATTGAGAGCTCATTTGTTCTAACAAGACTAATGTATTCTCATAAGGTCTATGCTTTATACAGACTTCCTAGTTCTGACAGACAAGATGTAAATGCAGCTTCTCTAAGAAGCCCACTACCAGAGCATATTCCAGGGGTTTCTCTACACAAGGAGGAAGCACTGAATATACTCTGCAGTCAGTTCTAAGTCTCACACAGAACTGTCTGACATACACATGCATACATAAACATGCATTACAGCCAACAATGGCTAACACATAGAATTACTCCAATTGGAATACATATAATTGGAATACATGGATGGAGATCCATGGAGCCTTAAACTCTTAAACTGAACTATACCCAGTACTCTCTAAAGATTGGCACTGTCAGAGAGATTGCCAAATAGAGTTTATACTCTACACATAATGTTAAGTTTTACACATAGCTTCAAATACTGATTAATTACAGTATAGCAAAACCATCAAGGTGGCTCTTAGCTATACAGCAATGCTTACAGCAATGCATACTCAAAGATGGCTTTCACATAGTCTTTTCTAATCTGAACATGGGCTTCAGACCCATAAACCTCAAACATATAGAGACTCTATGGTCTCATGCCTTCAGTCACAAACAGACTGCTGGAAGAGCTATAGTATCAGCTCTAACATGAAACTATGGAACCAAAAAGATCTCTCCTACCTTTACAACTACTAAAGGCATTGAAATAACAGAGTAATACTTAGAAAATACCTGAAGGAAATTTAACTATTCTAAGTGAACTTATAGAATCCTTACAGAAACTCTGCAATGGCATGACTGGGTAAAGTATGTCTTATATTTAAATAAATTGAATTAGGATACTTATGCAATGCACTAACCATTATTTTACAAGATTTCTGTAAACTGTATTATTTCCTGAATGAAATATATACTTGGGAAACTCTTATATAGAGTCATAGAGATTGTTGATATTGCTAATATT
The DNA here is from genome assembly GCF_029931775.1 of Euleptes europaea. Taxonomy (NCBI): domain Eukaryota; kingdom Metazoa; phylum Chordata; class Lepidosauria; order Squamata; family Sphaerodactylidae; genus Euleptes; species Euleptes europaea. Next base: position 51,031,780 of record NC_079325.1, on the reverse strand, counting down.
GCTTGCATACATAAAATGACATTTTGTTCCTGTTGAACTAATATAGTTTTTATTTCTGTAACCATTTACATGCATATATTTTATGTGAAATAAATAGTATTTTTATTCATATATTCTTTCTTTTCATATTTTTACTGGAACAATTCAATAGAAAGTCTATCTCGCGAGAGATGGAAAGTGTTGATCCCTGCTTAGTGGGTAACGGGCTGAATAGATACAGATCCGTTTTCAGGAAGGGGTCAATTCTAGGAGCTGGGTTGCTTTAACGGCACGGACGAAGCTAAAATGACTAAACTGAGGCTATCGTACTTTGGTCACATTATGAGAAGACAAAAGTCACTGGAAAAGCTAATTATGCTAGGAAAAGCTGAGGGCAGCAGGAAAAGAGGAAGACCCAACAAGAGATGGATATAACTCTATAAAGGAAGCCACAGCCTTCCTTTTGTAAGACCTGAGCAAGGCTGTTAAGGGTAGGATGTTTTGGAGGACATCATTCCTGTTTAAGGGTTCAGACTGTGTTCAAATCCCTCCCCGCGTGCCAACCTGATCGCAGCACAGAGAGAGAGGGGTGTGGGAGTTTGGAACTCTGCCCTCTGCACATGCTCAGAGACAGTCTTTTGCTGGTGATCCCAGACCACCAGAAAACGTATGAGGTTATATTCAGATTGGTGTGGTGAGTTCCATAATACAGCTCATTTCATGCACTACTCATACATCAAACTTGCTTTGTGAGGTGAGAGTCAAACTGAAAATCCTCGAACAGATACATAAACAATAATCCCATTTTTACACCCCCAGCATATACTTAATAGAAAGCTTCAGCCAAACGACAGCCCCCTGATGCTTTGCGCATACCCACCTGCGCTGATATACATGTTTGTAAACACATGTTTATTGCATTCGCTCTACAGTCAGCCCCCGGGCTCTACAGCTGAAAATTGCATTTTTATTTGCTAGGGATGCTTGAATATCTATTTTTGCTGCTGTGCTTACACAGTAGCAGCCTTTTAAATATAATATAGCAGATCATTAGGATCAGGGTTGCAATGGTTTTATTACACTTATTGATGTTTTAGTAATTTTTCCTGACATTTTTAGTAACTGAGTTGATTTTCTTTTTCCTGTGTTTTTCAAACTAAACTTTGATTTGATATGCAGTCATATTAAAACAAATGTATACCAAAACGATTACATGTATAAAGAGATCTTTCTCCTTTGACAAACGAGCATAGGATTGCAGATTTGGCACAAAAGATACTTGGATCTGTTGTGATCTCTGTCACATTGTGGGCAAGACTAGCCACTGTTTTGCCCTCCCCTTTTCTGGTCGCTGCCACCACTTTGGGTAAAATCCAGCCTCCCTCCTTCTAATGTGGTTGCCTAAAGCCACCTTGCAGGGATATTGCACAGCAGCACACTGAGGAGCCAGGCAGGTGGGTAAAGACTTATGCAGACTCTCTCATAAGAACATAAGAAAGGCCATGCTGGATCAGACCAAGACCCAACAAGTCCAGCAGTCTGTTCACACAGTGGCCAACCAGGTGCCTCTAGGAAGCCCACAAACAAGACTACTGCAGCAGCAACATCCTGCCTGTGTTCCACAGCAAAGAATGTAATAGGCATGCTCCTCTGATCCTGGAGGGAATAAGTATGCATCATGTCTAGCATCCATTTTTACTAATAGCCATGAATAGCCCTCTCATCTATGAACACGCCCACTCTCCTCTTAAAGCTTTCCAAGTTGGCAGCCATCACTACATCCTGGAGCATGGATTTCCACTATTTAACTATGCAAATTAACTCTCAAATTAAACAAGACTTTAGTTCTTCAAGGCACAAATTCAGGGTATTGCCAAGGTCAGGATCTAGGCCCACTAAGGAAAATAAACAAAAAGACAAGTACTAAGTACTTAAAACCGATGTTGCATCTGATCTGGGGAGATGCACGATGCATCTGCATCTCCCTCCATCCTTCATGGCAAAAACCACATGCGCCCCAAAGTTCCCAACCAAGAGGGAACAAAAAAGGTAGGTTCCAAGAGGGAAGCCCCAAACAAAGGAACTGCTCCCACTTTCAGACCCCACCCCCACATGTGCTCTGGGGTCTTCAGTCAATCTGGGTTCCAAGCCTTGGGAATCTCCTGCCTGTCAAACCAGCACCCTCCAATCAAGAGTATTAACACATCAAAGGGCTGGTGGGTTATCTCTCCCGGCTGGAAAGGATGCCCCGTTCCAGCAAAGAGCATCTTTTCCTCTTCTTCCTAGCCATGAAGACACCTGGACCTTTTTCCATCATCATAATTGTCAAGGCATCTCCCTCCCCCCTTTCATCTCACTACAGGCTCCTATTAAACATCAAGCTATTTTCTTCTATGCATGGTCTCAGCATTGTATGAGAAGAACACCTATTTTCACATGAACACATGGAGCTGCCTTATACTGAATCAGACCCTTGGTCCATCAAAGTCAGTATTGTCTCCTTAGACTGGCAGCAGCTCTCCAGGGTCTTTCACATCACCTACTTGCCTAGTCCCTTTAACTGGAGATGTCGGGGACTGAACCATAGAATCATATAATAGAATCATAGAGTTGGAAGGGACCACCAGGGCCATCAAGTCCAACCCCCTGCACAATGCAGGAAATTCTCAACTACCTCCACACCCCTAGTGACCAGAAGATGGCCAAGATGCCCTCCCTCTCATCATCTGCCTAAGGTCACAGAATCAGCATTGCTGACAGATGGCCATCTAACCTCTTTTTCAAAACCTCCAGGGAAGGAGAGCTCACCACCTCCCGAGGAAGCCTGTTCCACTGAGGAACCACTCTAACTGTTAGAAAATTCTTCCTAATGTCTAGACGGAAACTCTTTCGATTGAATTTCAACCCGTTGGTTCTGGTCCGACCTTCTTGAGCAACAGAAAACAACTCAGCACCTCCTCTATATGACAGCCCTTCAAGTACTTGAACATGGTTATCATATCCCCTCTCAGTCTTCTCCTCTTCAGGCTAAACATACCCAGCTCCTTCAACCTTTCCCCATAGGACTTGGTCTCCAGACCCCTCACCAACTTTGTTGCCCTTCTCTGGACATGTTCCAGCTTGTCTACATCTTTCTTAAATTGTGGTGCCCAAAACTGAACACAGTACTCTAGTTGAGGTCTAACCAGAGCAGAGTAAAGCGATACCATCACTTCTCATGATCTGGACACTATACTTCTGTTGATGCAGCCCAAGACTGCGTTTGCCTTTTTAGTTACAGCATCACACTCCTGACTCATGTTCAGTGTTTGGTCTACTAAGACCCCAAGATCCTTTTCACACACACTACTGCTCAAAGAAGTCTCCCCCATCCTATAATTATGCATTTGATTTTTCCTACCTAAATGCAGAACTTTACATTTGTCTTTGTTGAAGTGCATGTTATTAGTTCTAGCCCATTTCTCCAGCCTGACAAGATCATCCTGCATCTTGGCTCTGTCTTCTACTGTATTTGCTACCCCTCCCAATTTAGTATCATCTGCAAATTTAATAAGCATCCCCTGGGACCTTGTGCATGCCAAGGAGATGCTCTGCCACTGAGCCACAGCCCTTCCCCTATTTTGGGGAACGCAAGCCCCAGCCAACAGGCTCCCAATTGGGATGGCAAACCAGAGTAGAGCTAGTGCTCTGCTTCACACACTGAAGACCCTATGGTGCACATGAGCACATGAAGCTGCCTTATTCTGAACCACACCCTTGCTCCACCAAAGTCAGTATTGTCTACTCTGACTGGCAGCGGCTCTCCAGGGTCTCAAGCAGAGGTCTTTCATATCACTTACTGCCAGATCTTTTCACTGGAGATGCCAGGGATTGAACCTGGGACCTTCCGCATGTTAACAGATGCCCTTCCACTGAGCTGTGGCCCTTCAGCTGGTGGACCCAGCTGGATATGGAAGCTGAATATGGAAGGCACTCCATACAGGCTGGCAGAGTGAATCTGATGCATTCCCACATATGTAAGGTTCTGCACATGTGGAGGGGCTGTTGCTCAGTGGGAGAGCATCTGCTTGGCATGCAGAAGGTCCCAGGTTCAATCCCTGGCATCTCCAGTTAAAGGGACTAGGCAAGTAGGTCATGTGAAAGACCTCTACCTGAGACCCTAGAGAGCTGCTGCTGGTCTGAGTAGACAATACTGACTTTGATGGACCAAGGGTCTGATTCAGTATAAGACAGCTTCACGTGTTCACCCACAAAAATGACTAGAATGCCAATGCACTGACGCAAATATCAAATAACCATGCATGGTACCAGCCATGCTCACTGCCCTTTTGCACATGGCTGTCTCAGGATCCTACACAGTATCTGTCTGTGTCAGAGGCTGAGCACAGACTTTGTGCGATCTGGAATAGTATGGTGAAACTGGTATAATTTCTTTCAGTACTAAACTTGGTTGGAAAATGGTATCTAGAATTATTTCCCCCTCTGGATGTCCTCCAGAAGGAAAGTGGAAAGCATTTTCAGTTGGGCTGGTTTGCATATTCCACTGGTATTTATTTCTTGCAATAATCATGTATAATTCATACAATGAATAACTGATCTGAGGAAGCCTCCCAATAGATAAACCCTTTGGCAGCATAAAAAACCCCAACCTAATTTTATAAAGTTACATATTATCTAGTAAGGAGATGCTACACATAGTGTCCCTTATGGTTATGTGTGACTCCGTTTCCTGTTGGGAACCTAAGGAACTATACTAGGGTTGCCAGCTCCGGGTTGGGAAATATCTGGAGATTTTGGGGGTGGAGCCTGAGGAGGGCAGGGTTTGGGGAGGGGCATCATTGCGATATAATGCCATAGAGTCCACTTTCCTAAGTGGCCATTTTCTCCAGGGGAACTGATCTTTGTCGCCTGGAGATCATTTGTAATAGAGGGAAATCTCCAGCTAGCACCTGGAGGTTGGTAAACAAAAGTTAGTGTGCTGTGAAGTTAGTTTGTAAATAAGAACAGCAACAATTGCAATTAGTTACAGTAAATAGTGTTATTGAAACTTCATAACCACGATATTAATATTTGGTTCAATGTACGACCATAAACACAAAAATATATATATTAAAGAAAAAGTCATAGGTTCAAAAGTCCTTTGTGACTCAAGTCATAGGTTCAAAGTCCTTTTTGACTGTCTTGTATATCTTGTAGTCCAAGAGGTGTGAGAGGTGATGTTTTCCTTTTAACAGAAGTCCGGTAACCTTTCTGTTTCGGCTTCTACAAAGCCTTCCTCAGCGACCACTATATAGACATAAATAACAATGTATACAATGCAATACGGCTTTTGATTCCATTGTTTATGCCGTATTGCATTGTATTCATTGCAGAACCTTATTTGGTCATCAAACAATGTATTAAGAGGTTTCATACCTGAATAACACAACGTGGGCAATTTCCCACAAAGAATTCAGATAAATATCCAAAAAGAAAGCCAACTTACTGATGAAGCACATGAAACGAGCACCAACCTAGGGTGTCGTTGAGTTGGACTTTACGTTGTTCTATTTTGTGGTGTTCTTGACCAGGAGAACTCCGGTATGACTTTTTGTTTTGAACTTTGATGCTCACAAGCCATACAGAATCCCTGACTTTTGGCTGCAGGAAGGCAGCCACAGCGTGATTTACACCTTGGTTTGACTTTTGGCTGCAAGAAGACAGCTACAGCATGATTTATACCTTGGTTTGTTTTTGAATTTCATTTGGACTCTCTAGCAGCTTACACTTGAGTAACGGACTCTTTTACAGCTTACACTTGAGTAACTGATTCTGAAATTGAATGGTGCGACTGAACACTTTGTATTATCTTGTTTAAATGTTAATTTTGATTTCAATGTATATAGTGTTACTTAAATAAGGGAAACTTGCAACTGGCAATTGGTGAATATAATCTTATGTTTAAAAGCAGAGCCCTTGTGCTGATTTTTTGGTATAACCTCCAGGTGGTGGCTGGAGATCTCCCTCTATTTTACAACTGATCTCCAGGCGACAGAGATCAGTTCCCCTGGAGAAAACAGCTGCTTTGGCAATTGGACTCTATGGCATTGAAGTACCTCCTCTCTCCAAACCCAGCCTCCTCAGGCTCCACCCCCAAAATCTCCAGGTATTTCTTAACCTGGAGCTGGCAACCCTATTCATGAGGCCACACAAATGCAGTGTTAACGATAAGAAGATATCTCCCAGTTGTAATCTCCCACTATTACAACTGATCTCCAGGTAGGGTTGCCAACTGCCAGGTAGTGTGGTAATAACAACAATACTTATGCTGTGTTAACTAAGTTGTATCAGAAAATCAGCACGAAGGCTCTTATTAATAATAAACTATAAAATAAACTATAGAATGACTCACAATACGTTGGTGTCCCTTTACTAATATAATTCCAAAAGCATATGCAAAAAGTGTTGCTTCACACAATATAAACGCTTCCAAGTCAGTTATTCATATAAACAAAGAATATCCAAAACGGTAAAAGGAAAGTCCATAAAGACAGTCGCACCGTGACCACCTTTCACAGTCTGAGTCCGGGATTACACAACACGCTGCGGGACGAGGTGCAAGAAAAATAAACAAAGAATCCCCCTAGCCGGGGCTGCCGGGTGAGACAGTCGCTGGAGGAACCACATCTCCCGGAGGACCGGGAGGTCCCGGAGTTCTCCCGGTGGGGAACACAACAATCCACGAAAATAAGTGAAGAACAGCAACTAGACGTCCAACTTAAACGTCCCCCCAGGTTGGTGTTCGTTTTGAAACTTCGTCAGTAGGTTGGTCTTCCTTTTTTGTAATATTTTAATTTGACTTCTAAGTGGGAAACTGCCCACGTAGCTTTAGTTGGGTATGTAACCTCTGTAACAAAAACATATATGCATACTTAACATTCTTTTCTAACAATGGTGTTCCACTCGGTTAAGAAAATAATTTTAGATAGATTACATTATACAGAATATAGTTCCACACATACCTTAATACAATGCTCATCGACCTGACACGGTTCCAACAGTGTATTAGTCTCAAAATCTCCTACAACTAAATAGTATCTAACTGCTAGCCGAAATAGATTGCAGCTGTTCGCAATCATTACATTGACTTAAAGGTACAGTGATATTTTATACAGGAATAGAAAAAAAGATTAGACAACTATATATGATGTCAAAGATCTCCACATAATTTACACGTGTTCATAGAAAACAAGAAAGATCAAATTCTGTGTTAAGACCTGTAGGAATTAGGGTTTTAAAGAGATGTATAAAGTACATTTCTTTTCTAAGCAATATCTTTTTTACATCTTGGGAAGTGAAAGGTTTGGGATGGTACTGCCATATAACAAAGAAAAATAAATCAGTGTCTGAATGGCCCTTGCTAAGGAAATGTGACACAAGTGGCGCATCCTTTACTTTCGCGTGAATCCTTGCTCTATTTTCACCTATGCGTAATTTAACAGGGCGTGACGAGGACCCCACGTACATCAAAGAACAGGGACACAAAATTCCATAAATAACATTTTGGGACATGCAATGACTGAATCCTTTTAAGTTGGACGCGAGGGAGCTTATCTCTTTGATGGGTAGACTGAAAGCACATGAGGAACATGAACTGCATTTAAAATGCCCGCGTATGTCGATGGTAGAATTCTTAGGTGGCAAGAGGTCAGTTTTGACCAGTCTGTTTTTAAGAGAAGTTGTTTTCCTTAGCCCCAAAACGGGAAACTTCCCACAGTCTGGTATGTCCCGAAGGACATGCCAATGTCTATTTATGATTCTACGTATATCATATGATAGTTGATTAAATTCAAGTGAGGTGAATATGCGTTTGTCTTTTGGTATCGTTTTTCTTGTGTTGTCCAACAAAGGATTCCTATCTTTACCCAAAGCCCTTCCCATGGCATCTTGTAAAATGTTGTCCGGGTATCCTCTGTTCCTGAAGGTCGCTGTCATCTCTGTTGCCGCTTGTAAGAAATCTTCCTCGCGAGTAGCGTTTCGTTTTAACCTGAGCAGATTGCTAAAAGGAAGATTTTTTCGGAGGTGTAAAGGGTGGTGGGAAGAAAAATGTAACCCCGCAACCCTATCGGTGTGTTTTTTAAAGGGTTTTACTGCCACTGTGTTACATTCTGTTTTATAAACCATAACATCCAAGAAAGATATGTGTTCATGGTTATGGTTTTCTGTAAATTTCAAATGCTCTGAAAGAGTGTAGATCCAAAAAATCCACGAAGTGTTCCTCAGTGTCAAAAATGAAAACAAGATAATCAATAAACTGGCGATAAAATAAAATATGAGATGAGAAAAATTCATATTTAAACAAAAATTCTTTTTCAAAAATAATCAAAAATAAATTGGCCACGGCAGGTGCACAGGCTGCACCCATTGCACCCCCTTCTGTTGCAGGAACAGCTGATCCCTGTATCTAAAAAAATGATTATTTTTGGCAATTGAACTCTAAGTCACTCCCCTCCCCAAACCTCGCCCTTTTCAGGCTCCGCCCCCAAAATCTCCCGCCGGTTGAGAAGAGGGACCTGGCAACCCTATCTCCAGGCCACAGAAATCAGTTCCCCTGGAGAAAATGGCTGCTTTGGCATTTGGTCTCTATGGCATTGAAGTCCCTTCTCTCTCCAAACCCCGCCCACCCCCCAAATCGCCAGGTATGTCCCAACCCGGAGCTGGCAACCCTATGGCCATCCCTCTTGCTTGTCTTCAGCATTTGGTAAGTGAAATTATATTGCCTCAGAACATGGAGGCTCCACTTTTGGCTGCGTTCCAAAGACCACTGTGAAAAAGTAGAAAGCCTCTCCATTTTCCAGGCAGGATATGGGTTGCCAAAGGGCGGAGAGGCGGGAGAGAGGCACCATTCAATTTTAAGTGGACCTCACTGAAAACCCCCTCCCTGTTTTTTATGATATAGTCATTTTTAGTCTGTTGTAATTGAGATTTGTAGTGTTTTTTTGTGATTGTAAGCTGCCTTGGGACCAATTTTTGGCTAAAAAATGCTGCCTTCGGTATTTGTTTTTCAGAAGGCATGACGGTTAATCATTTATAGAAAATGGTATGGGTCATCTTGAGTAATAACATTCTGTTTAGATTTAATATTTCTGGGGGCATTGCCTTTCCAAAAAACTCTCATAAATGGCTTTTTTTCCTGTGAAAAACACATTTCATAGCACTAAAACAGCATGTTCCAATTGTGTCCCTGAATTCTTAGCATGCTTTATTCTCTGTGTTGGTCCTCCTAACAACAGCTTTTAAGTTCTCACAGTAAACCACTTTTGTTTGTAAAACATGTCTTTAAATTTTAATGGTAAAACTTTCGATTTTAAATGTTGTTCTTGCTCTACCGATCTCCATTTCACCCAGTTTGAAATAAATATCAATGGGATGCCAAGCTCACCTACATTAAATGTAGGCTGAACTCTCACCAGGAGGTATAGTGGAACAGCTACTTCAGGAAACAACTTTTGAGTGTCTTGATAAAGGGTGACAGAATGGAAGGCAAATAGATCTGACGCATGGGACACAAAACCCTGGGATGTTCTCCTGCGCCAACTATAGCCACAGAAATAAGACACAATAGGGCCTTGTAATCTATATGATCTACATGAAGCTGCCATATACTTAGGGTTGCCAACCTCCAGGTACTCCACAACAATATAGGCTCAGTGCTGTAAGGATGATTGGGTTAACCCAAAACAGCACTATAATAAACTCAAATACAAATAAGAAGACTAAGTGAATTTTATAAAAGTGAAGAAGTGCAAAAATGAAACATTAGATACAAAATACGCAAGAATAGTACAAAATAGAAGTACAACAAGATACAATATTTACAATATGCAATACAGCTGAAATAGACCAATAGAAGGATATCTCAAATCCTAATAAGCAGGTAAGTAATTTTTATAATCCACTGGTGTATATTTTTGAGGTAAAGTCTAAAGCAATTTCAAAGTTTTTGTTTTCAGGTTCCAAAAGGCTGAATATAATGCATTAGGAGCAAAGCCACGAAGGGAAGATGACCAGACGTGTCGTCTAGATCGGGACCACGTTTCGCTTATGGCTTCATCAGCTACCCGTATCAATGACAAATATGAATACCCTAATAGATAATGTCTCGTCAGGACCGCAAGAAGTTTGTATGTAGGTCTCAAAAGGTCAGAAACCTCAAAAATATACACCAGTGGATTATAAAAATTACTTACCTGCTTATTAGGATTTCAGATATCCTTCTAATGGTCTATTTCAGCTGGATTGCATATTGTAAATATTGTATCTTGTACTTCTATTTTGTACTATTCTTGTGCATTTTGTATATAATGTTTCATTTTTGCACTTCTTCACTTTTATAAAATTCACTTAGTCTTCTTATTTGTATTTGAATTTATTATAGTGCTGTTTTGGGTTAACCCAACCTCCAGGTACTAGCTGGAGATCTCCTGCTATTACAACTGATCTCCAGCCGATAGAGATCAGTTCCCCTGGAGAAAATGGCCACTTTGACAATTGGACTCTATGGCATTGAAGTCCCTCCCCTCCCCAAACCCTGCCATCCTCAGGCTCCGCCCCCAGAAACCTCCCATGGTGTCAAAGAGGGACCTGGCAACCCTAATACTAAATCAAACCATGGTCCATCTAGGTCAGTACTGTCTGGCAGTGGCTGTCTAGGGTCTCAGATTGAGGTGTTTCACATCATCTGCTACTAGGGTTGCCAACCGTCAGGTGGTGATTGGAGATCTCCCGCTATTGCAACTGATCTCCCAGCAACAGAGATCAGTTCCCCTGGAGAAAATGGCCGCTTTGGCAATTGGACCCTATGGCGTTGAAGTCCCTCCCTTCTCCAAATCCTGCCCTCCTCAGGCTCCACCCCCAAAATCTCCAGGCATTTCCCAACCTGGAGCTGGCAACCCTACATGCTACCCAATCCTTTTAAGCAGAGTTGCCAAGGACTGAACCTGGGACCTTCTACATGCAAAGCAGAGGCTCTTCCAGAGAGTCACAGCCCCTCCCCAACTGTATTAAAATTAACAGCAGTGGAACAGAACTGGAGTCTTCCTCGGTGCAGCTGGTGGGGTGGGGAGCAGAAAGACTAACAGAAGAATATGGCATGAGAAACTATGTCACCATCTCTTACAGCCTCATAACTTTTGAAGTCTGAGTTACTGCCTGACAATCCTAGGGTGAAATTGGGTTCTTTATGGGAGATGGTTGGGATTTTTTGAAACAGACTATCACATTTCAGAAAATTTAAATCAGAGTCCAGTAGCACCGTAAAGACTAACCACATATATTTCAGCATGAGCGTTTGTGAGTCAGAGCTCACTTCCTCAGGTGAAAAAGATAGTTTTAAAGGGTAGCCATGTTGGTCTGTAGTAGAACAGCTAGATTTGAGTCTAGAAGCATCATAGAGTTCAACAAGATTTTCGGGGTATAAGTTTTCAGGAGTCAGTGCTGATGAAAGGAGCACTGACTCTTGAAAGCTTATACCCCCAAAATTTTGTGGTGTCTAGAGCTCTAAAAGGTAAAGGTAGTCCCCTGTGCAAGCACCAGGTCATTCCTGACCCATGGGGTGTCGTCACATCCCGACATTTACTAGGCAGACTATGGTTACGGGATGGTTTGCCGTTGCCTTCCCCATTCATCTGCACTTTACCCCCAGCAAGCTGGGTACTCATTATACCGACCTTGGAAGGATGGAAGGCTGAGTCAACCTTGAGCCAGTGTGGTATAGTGGTTAAAAACAGTGGTTTGGAGTAGTGGACTTCGATCTGGAGAACCAGGTTTGATTCCCCACTCCTCCACATGAGCGGTGGAGGCTAATCTGGTGAATTGGATTGTTTCCCCACTCCTCCACTTGAAGCCAGCTGGGTGACCTTGGGCTAGTCACAGCTCTCTTAGAGCTCTCTCAGCCCCACCTAACTCATCACTCTGCAGCACGAGGCTCTTTTGTCTAGAGTTCTACTGGACCTGAATCTGACTGTTCAAGTGAACAAGAGCGTACATCCATTATATCCAGCAGAGGTGTTACAAGCAGAGGTGTTACAAAGAACGGTTGGTGTAAAACGAGATCTAATCAAAAGAGAAGCCTGTTCACCCAGAGTAGGCGTGATACACTCCCAAATGACAACAGCAGAGTAGAATTAACATCAAATCTAATGGAACAAATTAATATCTGTAAGGGGTGGAATATGTGAGATGTTAGCATTTATATTGTGAATCCAAGGCCCCTGTTAAGTAGGGCTGCCAACTTCCAGGTGAGGTTTGGAAATCCTTTGGAATTACAACGGATCTCCAGCCTACAGTGATCCCCGGGAGAAAATGGCTGTTTTGGAAGGTGGACTCTATAGCATTATACCCCTCTGAGGTTTTTCCTCCCCTCCCCAGGCTCCACCCACAAATCTCCAAGAATTTCCCAACACAGAGTTGGCAACCTTACTGTTAAGCCACGGGGGGGGGGGGGGTACATTGTCTTGAATTTGTGAATTAATTCTACTTTGGCACTTTTGAGTTAGACCATATCTGTGAAGTTCTTTTGAAGGCCTCTTTCTGTACCATTCCCCCTCCCCCTGAAATGCCTAGTAGTCTTATAGAGTCCAATGAAGACAACTAGGAGGAGGTTAAAGGAACAGTTCTTTATTTAGCTAAACAGAGACCCTGGGGTGAAATAACCCACAAATAAGATGCAGAGTTACTCACCCCCGAAACAAAGGAAAGTCAGTATCATTTATGCATTCGCATGGGGCAAGCCCATGGCTGCTGACAAGCAGATTGATACACAAAAGCACCAATGCACATCAAGTGTCCACCCCACTCCAACCAGCACAACCTATAGACATTGGCTGAAGACGTAACTTAGTGAGTGCCTGATCTTGTGAGCTTGGTAAGCAGAAACCACATTCCTGAAGATGAACGTAACCCAGTGCTCTCTGCTGGTGCAAGGCGGTACCAGACACAGAGAGCATGATTTGTTGGTTCATGGCTCCCAGATGCCAACTTCCCAAAGCTTCCATGTGTGTGCGTATAAATACATAGTGTTCTAAATAAGCCCTTATATTTGGGCATTACACCCCCTTTTGACATGTATTTGACCATGCCTCATGGATAAATGTCTGCAATCCAAGGAAGTGAGTTCTGACTAGGGTTGCCAACCAACAGGTAGTCGCTGGAGATCTCCCGCTATTACAACTGATCTCGAGCTGATAGAGATCAGTTCATCTGGAGAAAACGGCCGCTTTGGCAATTGGATTCTATGGCACTGAAGTCCCTCCCCTCCCCAAACCGCGCCCTCCTCAGGCTCCGCCCCCAAAATCTCCAGGTATTTCCCAACCTGGAGCTGGCAAGCCTAGTTCTGACTCACAAAAGCTTGAACTGTGATAAATTTGGCTAGTCTTTAAGGGGCTGCTGGACATTAAGTTTTATTTTGTTGAAACAGACAAACAAGGCCAACCCTCTAGAATAAAAAAAAAACAAATCTTCTGAATTACAAGTACATGGCCACATGGACAGATTTTCCAAAAATTGCTCTAAATAAACACATGTCTAACTACAGCAATGAAAATGTATTCCTGACCACCTGTGGAAAGGAAATATTAGCATAAATCCAAACCAGAGGTCCTATAGAGGTCCATTTGTTTCAGTTCACTGGCATGAAAAATTCCACATTTGCCTTCACCACTGATTTATATAGTGATATGCATTTTCTATCATCTGTTATTTTAAATGTTTGTCTTTATGGTTCCATCCCAGTTATTAATTTTATACTTGGCTTTTTGACTGTAATGTTCAGCAATCTGTTTCATGTTTTATATTAGTTCCAGCACACTGGAATCTGGAGCTGTTCCAGCCCAGGCCTGCCAAGCCTCCACTGGGGGTGGGGAATCTAGTGGGAGGGGGGGACGCCAGGTTTGACATGGCAGCAATATTGCTGCCAGCGCAGTGATGTCCCTTCCTGCCCACACCAGAAGTGACATTGTCACATCACCGGCGATGCAGGACACTCTAGCATTTGGGCGGAAACTCTACAGTAAGAACTGCTTCTACCATAGAGTTTTTGCTAAAATGCCAGCGTTTCCCTCATTGCCAGTGGCACGATAGCATCCCTTCCATGCATCCCAAAAGGGACATCGCTGCATCGTCAGTAACATCACTGCAATGCCTGGCTAGGCCTTCCTCCACACCCGGTAAGTCCCCCCCCCCTTCAATAATATGCAGAACATCCCTTTTAATCAATATACAGTAACTTTATTCAGGAGACAAAAAGGGCAAGAGTCCAGTAGCACCTTAAAGACTAACAAAAATATTTTCTGGTAGGGTATGAGCTTTCGTGAGCCACAGCTCACTTCTTCAGATACAGCTAGAATGTGAATCCATCGGTCTTTAAGTAGAGGAACAGTATGTAAATGTGAATAGCAGGCTTGATGGGATTAGGTGTGATATGCAGAAGAGTCTGTGATGTCCAGGGGAGAGATGGGTGTGGAGAAATCAGCATTGGTAATGGGCCATGAATGCAAGGTCTTTATTCAGCCCAGGTAAATGCATTGACTTTAGTTTGAATATCAACTGTAATTCAGCAGTTTCTCTCATACCCTACCAGAAAATATTTTTGCTAGTCTTTAAGGTGCTACTGGACTCTTGCCCTTTTTGACTACTGCAAACAGACTAACACGGCTACCCACTGTGAATTTATTCAGGAGAAACAAGGAAAGGAGGGTTTCCAGGTCCCTACTATTGGCAATTGGATTCTATGGCATTCAAGTCCCTCCCCTCCCCAAACCCCGCCCTCCTCAGGCTCTGCCCCAAAAACCTCCTGCCGGTGGCAAAGAGGGACTTGGCAACCCCAGCCTGATAGCCTTCTGGACTCAAGTTCAGGACAGAACAGCAATTTAAAACAGTGCACATTGTTGGTGGGTGGATTCACAGCTACTTCGGCATGATATGGGATCCAGGCAGTGTTTGCATTCTGTCCTGCTTAAGTGCGCACATTCAGGTGGATCCAGTCTCCAAAAGCATTCAACTACAGTGAGATCTGAGTCAGTAGAATTGTTGACGCAGTCTGCTGTATAGCTGCAATTTCTCCCTGCCTCCTCAGCTGCGAAAAGTGTTTTTCACACTTGCCAGGGTGTTAGAACAGCTGTGAAAAGTAGGTGCACTTACCATTAGGTGTCGAGAGCATTATGAGGCTAGGCATATGCCTTCTAAGGCCCGTACAATCTGCAACTCTAAACCAAACCTAGTTTTAAAATGGTTTAGTATAGGTATTGTGGATTTTCCTGCTTGATCTTTCCATTGTTGGCAGTTATTTTGAGCATTCTTTAAATAGAAAGTTAGGGTAGACATACTCTAAATAAAATAAATAAAAACAGAAGCTAGTTTTCCAGGAATGGCAGACCAAATTGCCTGAGCTTCATGCATGAAAGGGTAAGCAGAACCGGCCTAATGGGATCTCAGAACATTCCAAAGAGTTGTTGCCTCCCCTGCCCACTCCCCTTTCCCCAGGCCAATTTCTCATGCATGCCTGGATTGCATCTCCCAGTTACTCTAATTCAAGAGGTTTTGTGGCCATTTTCATGAGTGGCTCAAGTACATTTTTTTTTACTTCCTACATCCATCATTTAAATGTAAAATCTGTCTGTCCGTCTGTCTGTCTGTCTGTCTGTCTGTCTGTCTGTCTGTCTGTCTGTCTGTCTGTCTATCTATCTATCTATCTATCTATCTATCTATCTATCTATCTATCTATCTATCTATCTATCTAAAATAAATTTAATTTACATTCTGCCTTTTAGTCTGTAGGTAGATTCACAAAGGTAACTTCCAACATAGTAAAACATAATTTAAAAAATCTTTTACAAGCTAATAAAACATAACCGGGTTTGATTCCCCACTCCTTCACATGAGGGGCGGACGCTAATCTGGTGAACCAGGTTGGTTTCCCCACTCCTACACATGAAGCCAGCTGGGTGGCCTTGGGCTAGTCACAGCTCTCTCAGCCCCACCTACCTCACAGGGTGTCTGTTGTGGGGAGGGGAAGGGAAGGTGATTGTAAGCTGGTTTGATTCTTCCTGAAGTGATAGAGAAAGTTGGCACATAAAAACCAGCTCTTCTTCTTCTTCTTCTTCTCCTCCTCCTCTTCCTCCTCCTCCTCACATCAAAAACAGTTGGGACACAAGAAGTATAGGAACCAGCAATATACAACCAGAATGACCAACCTAAAATGCTAGCTTACCCAAATGTCTTTCCAAATAAAACTGGATGGCCCAGGATAGCCTGATCTCATCAGATCTCGGAAGCTAAGCAGGGTCAGCCCTGGTTAGTACTTTGATGGGAAGCCACCAAGGAAGTCTAGGGTTGCTATGCAGAGGCAGGCGATAGCGAAACCTGAAAACCCCATGCGGAGTCACTGTAAGTCGACTGTGACTTAATGGCACTTTCTAACACCAAGGTAGTCTTTGATAGTAAGAATCTTGCTGATTCCCGAGTGAGCAGATATTTGCATATTGAAGAGACCTGGTTCTTTTCAGACTATGACGACAATGAAGCTTTTGGGTATTTGTGTACCACAAAAGGCTATGAAAGTTAGGCTACTGTTTCTTGGGCAAATAGATTATTTTCAGGACTGTTGGCTCTTGAGGAATAAAACAGAAGGAGTTTGTCAAGCATTCCTGGGAAGAGGGTTTCATACAATGACTTAAGAATATGGGGAAACTCATATATAGGGTTGCCAACCTCCAGGTACTAGCTGGAGATCTTCTGCTATTACAACTGATCTCCAGCCGATAGAGATCAGTTCACCTGGAGAAAATGGCTGCCTTGGCAATTGGACTCTGTGGCATTGGATTCCCCTTCCCAAACCCCAGCCTCCTTAGGCTCCACCCCCAAAACCTCCCACCGGTGGTGAAAAGGGACCTGGAGACCCTACTCGTATAGTGGAAGATATTTTCTAATAAGGTGCCCAGGGACCACATGTGCATGCAGAGCTCCTACCTATATGAGCTAGGCTTCTCTGTTCGCTTCAGTTCTAGGGTGTGCAATCGAGATCTGTTGCAGTAGAACTGCTCAGTTTTAAACCAGGGACAGCCATCTCCTCTCTTGTTGGGGTAGAGAACCTCTCTGTGTTTCAGATTCTAGTCCGCAGGCCAGGACAACTCGACCTTCTCATGGACTGTAAACGTCTGCAATAAAAGTGGCAATATCAACCACAGGGGGGCTAGTAGCAATGTACAGACCTATCAAATCTGCCTAACCTCCATCTAACCTTTTAAAGCTCCTTTTAAAGCGCTCTTAACCACTACACCACGATGGTGTGGTGGTTAAGAGTGGTGGACTCTAATCTCGAGAACCAGGTTTGATTCCCCACTCCTCCACATGAAGCCTGCTGGGTGACCTTGGGCTAGTCACAGCTCTCTTAGAGCTCTCTCAGTCCCATCTAGCTCACATGGTGTCTGTTGTAGGGAGTGGAAGGGAAGGAGATTGTAAGCCAGTTTGATTCTCCTTAAAAGGTAGAGAAAGTCGGCATATAAAAACCAACTCTTCTTCTGGCTTCCTGAAAGCATCCGGTTGACCTCTGTGGGGGACAGAGTGCTGGACTGGGTGTATCTTTGCTCTGGTCCAGCTGATCATTTCTAACGTTCTTCCATCTGAGCACCTGCTGTTACGTGCCTCTGCTTCATATACATCAGAATCAGAAGCATGTCTCGACTCCTTTTCACACCGTTGTCTTATCTTCATTGCACATAGAGCTGGTTTCATCTCTGGGAGGTTAAACTGAATTCCCTGCGGTTCCCTTCCTCGCTTTCAAGATTATCAGCCTGGTTCCATTGGTAGAATTTTGATTATTGACAATGAAGGAAGGCAAAAAGAATTAAACACAGCATCCTGATCTGATAAAGAACTGGTAAGCGACAAGTGTGCAGCTAGGGACTGTCCACTCAAGCCTAACACCTCTGGATAAGTTGAGCATTGAGGTATTCAGTATCTGGGGGGGGGGGATAAAAATGTAAGGCAGAATGCATTTCAGGCTGATACTGCACATTAAAGGATTTTAAAGAAGAAAATGGCAAGGATGTGAGATCGATCCTTCTTCCACTGCTCATCAGTATTACTATGCTCCCTTTTGGCTGTGTTGCTTTCTGTGTGTGTGCCGTCAAGTCACAGCTGACTTATGGCGACCCTGTAGGGTTTTCAAGGCAAGAGATGTTGCCTGCCTCTGCGTGGACGGAGAGAGTTCACAGAGAACTGTGATGGTCCCAAGGTCACCCAGCAGGTTTCATCTGAAGGAGTGGGGAATCGAACCTAGTTCTCCAGATTAGAGTTCACAATGGCAGGATGTGGTTAGACTAGGTAGGGGAGACCTTGGTTCAAATCCCTAGTCTCTCACAAACCTTGCTGGACAACTAGATTTGAGTCTAGTAGCCCTTAAGTTAAGAGACAAAGAAAATTTTCGGGGTGTAAGCCTTCAACAGTCCAAGCTCCCTTTGTCACCTGACAAAGGGAGGTTTAACTCTCAAAAGCTTATACCCTGAAAATCTTCTTGGTATCTAAGGTGCTGTGTGTGTGTGTGTATAGGGTTTTCAAGGCAAGAGACGTTTGGGGGTGGCTTGCCATTGCCTGCCTTTGCGTGGACTGAGAGAACTGTGACTGGCCCAAGGTCACCCAGCAGGATTCATGTGAAGGAGAGGGAAATCGAACCTGGTTCTCCAGATTGGACTTTGCCACTCTTAGCCACTGCACCACACTCTTACACCTTATCAAACCACAAGAGTAGTTAAACCTTTCAGCTAGGAGATATTTTACCATATCAGGGAACTGACAAATGTCCCCTCCCAGAAACACCTCTCCTTTCCACTTGTGTTGTTTCCATTGCCTTAATTGGTCAGATGCTGCCTGATTTCAGTGAGAGGCTTTTAAAGTCCTACTATTAGTATTGATTTTGCTTCGTCCTCTTAATGGGATCTCTCTCCACCCCTCAAAGCGAGGACAGGTCACACACTGGCTCTCTTCAGGTCAGGATTCCATGTTTTTGTTTCAATCCTTGAAGCAGAATCCAGCTGTGTCGCAACTTCAGTAGAGACTCAGGCGCACATTGCAAAAAAAAAAAAAATCAGAGTTCGATATTTGAGTGACGGAGCTGTGCAAGACGTGTACCCTCAGCTGTATTAAGCATCAAGCAATTTGGCCTTGAGATGACTGTTGGAAAAGGCAAAAGGAACAAAACCAATAGATCCTGGCAAAGTGCGTGCGATAAACCTGGGGCTGGAAGTTCTCAGAGTACTGTCCTATGGAGCATCAGCGAATTAAAGCAAAAGTGTTGAGACAGATTGCGATAAATTGCGATCTTGTGGATCATAAATCACACACACACACACATTCAAGACACGTTGCTTTCAAATTCCTACCATAGAGATAAATCCCTACCATAGAGACCTGGAGGGATAAATCTTATGAATATATAACAATGGCACATCTGACTGAATCTCTACAAACGAACAATCAAAAACAAACCAGAGACAAATGGAAACCTTTCTATGATTATATGGTAACTAAAAAATAATAACAAGACTCTAAGCACCACAATAGATTCAAGGTGGAGTTTAAATCCACCCTATTAGAAAATAGCAATATTAATAAAAGATTCAAGGGGGTAGTACAATGCGTTACACCGCTAATCACTATTTGTATAATTTGTTGCTTGTTTTTTTCTTGTTTGTTTTATCCTCACCACTCCTTTTTTCCTTTCTGTACCCCATTTATTGTTAAAAATCAATAAAAATATTTTTTAAAAAAAGACACGTTGCTTTCCTTCACAAAACTAATCAAAAGAGGGTAAACTTGGAATATATCTTAATAACTACAATTCGTTTCCTAAACTCTTGTCAGCACGTGGCTAACAGGCTCTAAGGCTTAAAACACAGTAAAGAAACAGTCAGGGCGAAAACGCACGGGAGGTTTTGCCTTGGATTTGCCGCTCTCTAGGTGCACATTTTCCCTGTCCGAATTCTCAAAACTCTGCATGGGGGCTTATTGTTGAGTTCTGAGAATTTGGCTGGGGGAAACGTGCATTTAGAGAGCGGCAAATCCAAGGCAAAACCTCCCGTGCGTTTTCGCCCTCAGCCTCATCTTAACCAAAACGGCAGTTCAACAGAAGCTTCTAAGATCGTGCCCGAAGTGGCTAGCACCATCCCCTTTAGTCAATGCAAACAGAAACCCAAACATTTAACTCTTCCTGTAATCCTGGCAGAGACAGAACGTGCGGACTAATTCCCAACAAAAAGCCACCACAACTGGACAAACCAAAGCCACATCACTGTGTGTCACGGTTGTTTCCTTCACACGTTTCTTTTCAAAGAAACACAAAGGTGGCTAGTTGGGCTGGGGAAAGCACTGGAAGCTCGGGTGGCCAACACGTTTCGTTGTCAGGCATACAGCTATTTTAATCTCTGGTTGGTTAAACTGAATTCCTTCCCGCTCCATTCCTCGCTTTCCAGATTGGATCGTTACTCGACGAATAATTAAACCATGGGATTCATTGCCAAGGGAGGTAGTGATGGCCACGAGCATGTATGTATGTGTGTGTACCATCAAGTCACAGTTGATTTATGGTGACCCCGTAGGGTTTTCAAGGCAAGAGACATTCAGAGGTGGTTTGCCATTGCCTGGGCTGAGAGAGTTCTGAGAGAACTGTGACTGGCCCAAGGTCACCCAGCAGGCTTCAAGGGGAGGAGTGGGGAATCATTCACTCTAATCTGGTTCTCCATGTTGGTCTGCAGTAGAACAGCTAGATTCGAGTCCAGTAGCGCTAGGGTTGCCAGGTCACTCTTTGCCACCAGTGGGAGGTTTTTGGGGGGAGCCTGAGGATGGCAGGGTTTGGGGAGGGACTTCAATGCCATAGAGTCCAATTGCCAAAGCGGCCATTTTATCCAGGGGAACTGATCTCTATTGGCTGGAGATCAGTTGTAATAGCAGGAAATCTCCCGCTAGTACCTGGAGGTTGGCAACCCTAAGTAGCACCTTAGAGACCAACCAGATTTTCAGGGTATGTGTTTTTGAGAGTCAACACTCCCTTCATCAGATACCTGACAAAAGGAGCGTTGACTCTCGAAAGCTTATATCTCAAAAATCTGGTTGGTCTCTAAGGTGCTACTGGACTTGAATCTATCTGCTTAATATGATTGGTGATGGAGAAAAAGTTCCATCTACTTTATTTAAACCAGGCATAATTTTATAAAATCTCTATCACATGTTACCCCCCAAAATGGTCTCATCTAAATAAATAAACAAATCTACTAAATTTGTTTAGTAAACTAAATAAACAAATCTACTTCAATGATCGGAAAATACAGTTCAGTTGCCCCAGTAGTTTATTTTCCCCACCAAATCTGTCTGCAGTCTTAATTGTTATATGTTATACATCCATTTATCTCATTCAGCAGCAGCCCCCCAAATTTTAATTGGTTTATTAGGCAACCAAATATTCAGTTCATTAATCTATTGGAAACAATTTTAATAGGCAGAGGTGAGAGTTAAAAGCATGCAGGTTCATTTATTTTGCTTCTGGACCTTTATTGCAAGAGAGAAAGGTGGGTGGGAAAGAAAATGGTAGAAACAGCTTTTCCTTCAGAAAATTCGCTTCTGTTTAGTAAATTGTAAGCTATTTTATGCTTCCTTCCATACCTTAAAAATCTTCTATACTGAGGACTTGGTAGAATGCAGATCTATTTACATGTATACCATTAAAAGGCAGATGATTAATCAACTAGAAATTGTTTTAATTGGTTGACTGCTCCATCTAGTAATGAGGGAAAGTGCTGGATTGGGTACATAGCCAACTTCGCAGAACAGGTAAACAGAATAATGCCGCAAAAGGTTTCCGTGCCCCATAGACGCACAGACACGCACACATATTCTGCTCCATGCACACCCCTCTCCTGTGACTCACCCAAGCGTGAGAGGTTTGCTCAGTTCACAGAATCAGTCCTTGGTCTCCTTTCCCTGTAACAGCTGGGGGAAAAGGCAGCGCCGGCTACTTTTCTGACAAAATAAGGCACCACACGTAACAGGGAAGAAAGAAACCGTTTTCGGCAGGAGCTCTGGGACCTTTGCAGGCTTGTTAATATTCAGCAGACATATTGTCAAAACGTCAGGGCACAGTTTAAAATATAGCACTGCAAACTGGCGATTCTTGAGATGCTGGTGTTGGGTCGGATCCCACGCCGATGTGTTCTGCTAATAGCAGCATCTTCTGTTGGCACCTTGGCCAGAAGAAGGTGCTGCCATTAGCAAAAGAAATCCCTGTAGGTATAACGAAGGGCAAGGAGCGACTTGGGGACTAGAAACTTTCTTTTAGTGAGCTGAACCACAGAGGATGCCAAATGCAATATTAGCTGATAAATGCACAGTGTGCATTTAGTACTGAAATGCAGATGTCTCGAGGAAGGAGTCTGCTTTCTCTTGACCACTGTCTCCAGCATACTAATTGTTGTGCCTCTTTTTATTGCTGTATTGGCTCCAGTGTCCTTTTTGGCATGGCTATATAAACAACAGTGGCTATTTTGCAACAGAACATTACCAGTTAAAAGAGGAACAATATGGGAGGGACTGAATAACCAGATGCCAGAGTTACTGCTTTTTTTTTTTTTTTAGAATGTAGAAAATTTATATGCCCCCCTCTCCGGTGATCGGCTGGAGGCAGCTTACAACTAAAACAATAAAGTAAAACCATTCAAACATAGCTGTCAAAACACAAGACAGCCATTAACACCAGCTACTAAAAACAAGATGAAGCCCCTAAAACAAACCACTAAAAGAACAAGACAGAGCATAACAGCAGCATAAAGCATCCATTAAGCATCCTACAATAATGTATATAAAACAATCTTCGGGCCAGACCATAAAACAACTAAAATAAATAAATAAAAACCTTTGGCCATTTATGCAGGTCAATTTTGATGCTCAATTTTGAAGCTGTTTTTTTAAATGCAACCTTTAAAATGCTTACTGTCCCCACGCAAAAGGAGAAATAGCTAATGCGCGGCTGTGACTTTTGCATGCTTCTTTGAGGGGATTCTTCACGGCCAGGGCGGAGCAAACACAAAAGGTCGCGTTGAAGGGGCTCTTAAGAAATGCGAAGTAGGTGTGCGCCGACTTTACAGTCACTTCCTGAATGACAGTTCAGCGTGCAAAACTCAAAAAAAGCTGCCGGGCACTTCAGCCTGGAATGCGCTGCTAATTACCGAGCATAAATGGCCTTAGTTAAAAGTCTGGGTAAAAAGAAATGTTTTACCCTGCCACCCAAAGGAATGTTAGGTAGGTGCCAGATGACCCTCACGAGGGGAGGGCATTCTAAAGGTGAGGCACCACCACTGATAAAGCCTTATCTCTAGTCACCTCGCTTCTGAAGGCAGGGGCACAGAGACCAGGGCTTCAGAGAATAGGACCTTAATTGGTAGGCTGGACAATATGGGTGGAGGCAGTCCTTCAAATCGCCCCATCCAAGTAGGATTGCCAACCTCCAGGTACTGTTGGAGAAGGCAAACCCACCCTCCTTAATCTCCGCCCCAGATACCTCCCGATGGTAGCGAAGAGGGACCTGGCAACCCTAAGCCCAAGCCATTTAGGGCTTTGAAGGTAAGAACAGCACTTTGAATTGTACTGGAAACAGATGGGCAGCCAGTGCAAATACCACTGTGTTGATACAGTCCCTGGATCCAGACCTGACAGTAGGGTTGCCAGCTCCAGATTGGGAAATACCTGGAGATTTTGGGGGTGGAGCCTGAGGAGGGTAGAGTTTAGTGAAGGGAGGGACTTCAGTGGGGTATAATGCCATCGAGTCCACATGCTGAGGTAGCCATTTTCTCCAGGTGAACTGATCTCTGTCTCCTGGAGATCAGTTGTAATAGCGGGAGATCTCCAGCCACGGCCTGGAGGTTGGTAATCCTGCTGCTACGTTTTGGACCAGCTGCTACGTTTTGGACCAACTGAAGATTCCAAACAGTTGTCAAAGGCAGCCCCACATAAAGTGCATTACGGTAATCTATAGGGTTGTCAACTTCCAAAAGAAGAAAAAGAGTTAGTTTTTATATGCCGACTTTCTCTCCCACTTAAGGAAGAATCAAACTAGCTTACAATCACCTTCCCTTCCCACAACTGACACCCTGTGAGGTAGGTGGGGCTGAGAGAGTGTGACTATCCCAAGGTCATCCAGTTGGCTTCATGTGTAGGAGTGAGGAAACAAATCCAGTCCACCAGATTAGCCTCCGCCGCTCATGTGGAGGAGTGGGGAATCAAACCCGGTTCTCCAAATCAGAGTCCACCATTCCAAACCACTGCTCTTAACCACTACACCATGCTGGCTCTCTCCAGGTAGTAGCTGGAGATCTCCTGGGAATTGGGTTTAATTCCCCACTCCTCCACCTGAGCAGCGGACACTCCTCTACATGAGCGGGACACTGATATGGTGAATTGGGTTGGTTTCCCCACTCCTACACATGACGTCAACTGGGTGACCTTGGGCTAGTCACAGCTCTCTTAGTGCTGTCTCGGCCCCACCTACCTCACAAGGTGCCTGTTGTGGGGAGAGGAAGGGAATGTGATTGTAAGCCACTTTGAGACTCCTTAAGGTAGAGAAAAAGTGGGGTATAAAAATCAACTCTTCTTCAGTGTAACCTACCTCACAGAGTTGTGGGGATAAAATGAAGAAGGGAGAACTGTGTGTCCTGCTCTGAGCTCCTTGGAAGAAAGGTGGAATAAAAAATGTACTAGGTAGATAGTTAATTTAAATAAACTAAACGAATAACATCTGATAACTTTTCTAATTTTTATTCTTAGATTATCCTGCACTTCAGTTATCCCTCGTTACCAGGGCAGGCCATATTTTCTGGCACCTGCCCACGCAAATCACTCACTCTTTTTTTCTCTTTTGGGGAGATTTTGAAGATACTTTTTGAAGAAATGTTAGTATACACATACATGCACACTAGCTTTTTCCCCATTACTCCGTCATAACGATCTATGCAAATAGTAAATGTTGCCAAATATATTGGAGCATCAAGTATTCTATAAGTACAACCAGATCCATTGTGAGATTAAACATTCAAGGAAGGAAGGAAGGAAGGAAGGAAGGAAGGAAGGAAGGAAGGAAGGAAGGAAGGAAGGAAGGAAGAAAGAAAGAAAGAAAGAAAGAAAGAAAGAAAGAAAGAAAGAAAGAAAGAAAGAAAGAAAGAAAGAAAGAAAGAAAGAAAGTTATTAATCCATGGCAGAATAGGCCTTTACAAAATCAATGACAGGCAGGAGTGTGGAGTGGCACTTAAGTAGTGATCAGCAGTATAAGAACCAAGGTGGGTTTTTAGTACACTAATGTATCCCTGTCTTTATCTGTGAAATACTGGGTGGTATGGAAGTATTCAGCAATAGAAAGACTTTGAGCTTACACTGTCTTAAATGTAAAACTTTTAGTATTTGGCAGAAGACATAAATAAATAAAGTGATAAGCTAGCCCAACCTAACAATAAACAAAAACATACCTCAAAGGTAATATACATTTCCGTCCATTAGTGAATACCAGATTTATAGCAAATATCAATTGACTAATTTATTTGCCTGGACTTGTCTATACAATCTTTTCTATACAACACTTGTATTACAATTTTTATCTGTTTGTTTGTTCCATTTATGTCCTGCTTTCTCAACAGCTCTCTCTTATACCAATAAAGAGAGCCATGTGTCACAAACCTATATATTATATACATTATCGTTTAAAAATTAATTAGCACTTGAAAAAATAGCATCCAATAAAGGTATGGGCCTTGGTGTACCGCAACTTCCCTTATATAAATCATAGATTATGTTGAGGAAGATTAAAATCTCCCCTTCCCCATTTCTGAATGTTAAAGCCAGACTTGTGTTCATTGATTCTGTTTGACCAGTGTAGCTAGTAGAAGGATATTGTTTGCAGATGATGGTACAGGTTCATCCCTTATCCGGAGTATCCCTTATCCGGAAATCCGATATCCAAAATGATCCAAAATGTTTTGTGCACCCACAAAGGGTAATAAAATGTGTGCTGGCTGGTTGCGCCAACAGCAGGTTCCCCCTGATGCCCCACATGCACAAAATTATTTAACATATTGTATAAAATTACCTTCAGGCTATGTGTATAAGGTGTATATAAAACATACATGAATTTCATGTTTAGACTTGGGTCCCATCCCCAAGATATCTCATTATGTATATGCAAATATTCCAAAATATGGTCAGATCTGAAATATGGAACACTTCTGGTCCCAAGCATTTTGAGGGATACTCAGCCTGTACATACAAATAGATAGTGAGCAAGTAGATGATGAAACGGTGCAGCTGATGTTATTAGTTCCCACAATAGTTATTGCCTGAATGTACATGGGGATAAAGCTGGTATCTAGGTCTGGTTCCCGGTTTGTGTCTCTGTTTGGAGATCCATCGTTCTTGGTGGGAGACTGTTGAAGGGCTGTCTGTAAGTGAGGAAACTTCTGGCACCCAAGGACTGTGAAACAGAAACACCAGGTAGTGTAGTGGTTAAGAGTGGTGGTTTGGAGCAGTGGACTCTGATCTGGAGAACCAGGTTTGATTCCCCACTCCTCCACATGAGCTGCGGAGGCTAATCTGGTGAACTGGATTTGTTTCCCCACTCCTACACATGAAGCCAGCTGAGTGCCCTTGGGCTAGTCACACTCTCTCAGCCTCAACTACCTCACAGGGTGTCTGTTGTGGGGAGGGGAAGGGAAGGTGATTGTAAGCCGGTTTAAGTTTTCCTGAAGTGGCAGAGAAAGTTGGCATATAAAAACCACCTCTTCTTCTTCTGCTGTAGGTTGTTGATAATGTGCTGAATTAGCTTAAGTTGTGAGCTGTAGGTGACAATCAGCGGTGTTCTCTTGTTACCTCCTTTGGATCTGTCTTGTAGCAGACTCTATGAACAAGCCTGGAACATGAATCAAACTCATATGCTTCCTCCTCTTCCCACGTGCTGAGATCCTGTCCCACCCTTCTCGGTTTGTGGCAAACCAGCAAACTACAGGTTGTGCTTGCCTGGCAAACCAGAATTTCAGCCCATGGCTTAATTGTATAGTTTGCTGGGTACCCGAGGTTGGGTAAAAGGGGAAAATATATATATACTGTAAATTTATACTGTAAATATAATTCATTGGAAGTGCTATGTAAAGGTTAAAAAGGTTAAAAATATTTTTAAAAACACAATGGCATATCCTAAGGTTGACATTTGTAACCACAACCAAATGCGTTCTGGCCTATTGGGCCTTCATCAGTGGTTAATTAAAACCCATGTTAGCCTGCACACATTTACAGAAATAAATAAATAAATGCATACATACATATACAAACAGTTCAAACCCAACCAGGCATGTGTATAGGTTGTAAAATCTATTACCAATTACTCAAACATCTGGTCAGATTGGTTCTAATTGTAATACTGGTTAGTATATCTCTCTCATATACTATGTGTGCAGGTATCAACCTAGTAGAGCAGGGTTAGGGTTAGGGGTTTTCATGGCAAGAGACTAACAGAGGTGGTTTGCCAGTGCCTTCCTCTGCACAGCAACCCTGGTATTCCTTGGTGGTCTCCCATCCAAATACTACCCAGGGCTGACCCTGCTTAGCTTCTGAGATCTGACCAGAGCAGGCTAGCCAGGGCCATCCAGGTCAGGGCACACAATGACATACACCATGAAAAAAAAGATAAAACAGTATGCTATCTCCCACTATTTGGGAGTTACAACAGAAGAGAACAAATGTCTTGAGTTGCAACTTGGCAAAGGAACAAAAGAGCAAAATTCAAATTTGGTGTGGACACAGAGAAGGCATTTCAAAGGATTTTTTTAATAGTGTTATTTATAGCAATTGTGGTTTCAGTCACTGGGAGGGGAAGGATTTTTGCAAAATAAACAAGACCGCAGTCACAAATGAAAAAGAGGGTAGCGTCCCCCCTAATTGCTAATTAAATTCATTGCAGGTAGAATGCATAGAGGAAGGCGATATGGGACTTCCTTATTGGGAAAAATTATTGATTGTGACGAATCAATAGCATTAAAAGAGCATGTCTTAAGCACCAGTCTTTGAAGGACTCTACGCATTTTTCTTTCTCCCCCCTCCCCACTTCTAGAACTAGCAAGTTCAGAGATTTACCTGTGCTTAATACAGATTTTTCTTCTAATGACTGTTAAGCAAAGATCTTACTTAACTTGCAGTTGGAAAATACACTCCCTCCAAACTGCATCTTCTCTGGTCAGACCCAAATGGAACTTCCCTGAGGAAATAAGTCATAGTTTAATGAGGAGGGTTTCTCTTTGGTGGGTTGCAGTAAATAATGGACTACTAATAGGCTTCAAAAGTCTTTGTAGTTCTACGGAGAGGTGAAGGGAAAATGTGGCCATTTTCTGGTTACTTTGGGAGGGAGAAGTAAGGGACTAACCTCTCTGAAGCATTTCATAGACCATTTTTATATAATCAGTACAGTATTTTGAACATTTTCGTGTCCATAGATTTTGTTTACAAGTTGTTTTTGTTTGGTGGCTGCTGTTTGCCGCTTTTTTCTTTCAGATTAACAGACCAAGAACAATTGGATCAATATCTCGCAGGGGAATGAGTTAGCAAAATCTGGGTTCAAATGGTTTATTCTGAAGGAAAGCCTACAGCACTTGTATGGCAGGGAGTGTGCGTTCATCTCCAAAGTAGAGAAAAATGTTCCAAGAAAAGCCCCATTCGTTACATTTGGTGAATAATGGAAACAAAAGTGAATAGCAACAGATGAACACGGGCATTAGGGTAATTTATTTCATTCATTTCTCAGGTAGCTGTCACCCTGATTTAGAGGGTTCGAGGACATCAGAGGGGGAGAATCAGGAGCAATCAGGAGATGTGAAACTGACTGCCAAAGGAGTCTTGTTAAGCCATTCAAGGAGGTCAGAAGGAGAAAGAGAAGGAGTTAGGAGAGGTGAAAATGACACGGAATCATCCCAATAGTCAAAGTCAAATAGATCTGGCAACACAACATAATTTGGATTGTGCATATATTAATGAGAGCCAGCATGGTGTAGTGGTTAAGAGCAGTGGACTCTAATCTGGAGAACTGGGTTCGATTCCCCACTCTTCCACAGCACAGTTCTCAGAACTCTCTCAGCCCATGTGGAGGCAGGCAGTGGCAAACCACCTCCCAACATCTCTTGCCTTGAAAACCCTATGGAGTCTCTATTAGTCAGCTGTGACTTGACAGCACTTTGCACCACCATATATTAATAGCAAAATCAGTGGAAACAAAACAGATAAAGAAAATAAACATGTATAACAAACATACCGTATTTTTCGCTCCATAGGACGCACCTGACCATAAGACGCACCTAGTTTTTAGAGGAGGAAAACAAGATTTGTTCTTGTTTTCCTCCTCTAAAAACTTGTCTTATGGAGTGAATGCTGGCTGGGCGCGTGCGTGTTGGGACGGTGCGAGCCAGCGTTCCCCGCCCCGCCGGCCAGCTGGGAGGCTGGCGGGGCTGCACAGAACCGGCTGGGTGTGTGCGCGTCGGGACGGCGCAAGCCGGCGTACGCGCCCAGCCGGCTCTGTGCGGCCCCGCCCGCCTCCCAGCTGGCCGTCGGGGCGGGAAACGATGGCTCGCGCCGTCCCGATGCGCACGCGCCCAGCCGGCATTCACTCCATAAGACGCACAGACATTTCCCCTCACTTTTGAGGAGGAAAATAGTGCGTCGTATGGAGCGAAAAATACGGTAATATGATTTTTATAAGTTGCCTATCTGTACTGTACAGCAGTTTCACAAGAAAGGGGTTATTGCACTGTTTCCCACCCTAACCTTAAACTATTGTCGAAGGCTTCGAACTCTAACCTTAAACGTTTGCCCCAAATATCGTTCTGCGACATCTTTGTAATAATGCTCTTTTTACACTCGCATTTTAAACTCATGCATTCTGGTGATGAGCTAACATTGCTGTTAGGCAGCTACAATTCGGTTGGTGCTCACTGTTTCACTTTGAATGTGTCTGTTAGTGGTTTACAGTGGATTTGGGAAACCTAAAGCACAGAGGACAATGCTTAGAGTGACAGTGGAAGGAAAACCTGGGCCAAGTCTGGCCAAATGCACGTTGGGAATCTATTCTATGATAGTGATGGCAAGGAAGAGAGAATACTTTGCTACCCCTGCATCTGTGAAAAGCCATCCAGCTATACCATTTAGAGGCCAAATGACACTTTGGCACCTGGAAGCAAATAATGAAAGCCTCTACATCAGGGGTGTCAAACATACAGCCCGGGGGCCAGATCCGGCCCCTTGAGAGCTCTTATCCAGCCTGCGAGCCAGCGGAGGCAGGCCCACATACAGGCACACACTCTCGAACTGGGCTGGCAAGGCATGGCACGGCCCGACCAAGTGAAATTTATGTCATATCTGGCCCTAGTAACAAATTAGTTTGACACCCCTGCTCTACAGCTCACTGAGGCCATTGCTAGGCACTATGTAGATAAAATTGCTTGCATCAATTTGGACTTAAGACTCCACATTAACAACAGCTGTACTTAGGGTTGCCAACCTCCAGGTAACAGCTGGAGATCTCCTGCTATTACAGTTGATCTCTAGCCAGTAGAGATCAATGGCCGCTTTGGAAATTAGACTCTATGGCATTGAAGTCCCTCCCCTCCCTACTCAGGCACCACCCCAAAAACCTCCCGCCAGTGGCAAAGAGGGACCTGGTGACCCTAGTTGTACTTAGGGTTCCCAGGTCCCTCCTGGCCCCCAGCGGGGGATGAGGGGGTAGGGTTGCCAGATCCAGGTTGGGAAACTTCTGGAGATTTGGGGGTAGAGCCTGGGGAGGACAGGGACCTCAATAGGGTAGAATGCCACTCTGGAGGGTGGACTCTGGAGTCTACCCTCCAGAGCATCCATTTTCTCCAGGGGAACCGATCTCTGGAGATGAGCTGAAATTCCAGGGGATTCCCAGGTCCCACCTGGAGGCTGGCAACCCTAGTTGTACTGAATGTTCCTGAGGCATCTACTGGTCTGATTCATATGGATACCTTTCAATTAATTCAACCTGAAGATCTGGAAAAGTGAGGCTTACCACTTTCCCATTGGATCCAGATCCCTTATGGCCTGTAAAATCTGCTGAGGGATTTGTGATCGGTGGTCACAGCATATTTTCAGCCACATTACAGGAAGGATAGTGCCATCAGTACTTAAGGAGGCTATAGCTAGACCACTATTAAAGAAAATATCTTTAAATAGCATAGCTCTAACAGACTGGTATCCGATTCTTCCTTTGGAGAAGGTGGCGGCTAAGTGATGACACAGCTGGGGGAAGGTAGATGTTTCGTAAGATATCATGTATTGTTTAATCTTTTTGGTTATCCTGTTTTTTAAATGGTAGTGTAAACTCAACTGTACTGAAAATTGACTTGGGGAATCATTTTTGCTTGCAAGACAGCAAATTAGTTTATTAAATAAATAAATGCATGCATTTGGTTGGTAACATTTCTCAGGCTAGCAGGGTTCTCCATAACGATGCAGGTGTAGAGTTCCTCCCCCTATCTACATCACAGTCCTTTCATCTAAATGATGGATTTCCAATGGGAAAGTAGGGCTGTGAATACTCTAGCCTTTTCTTCATTCTACGACCCATCCGAGCATTTTTATGTAGGTCACCAGACATGAATACCTCTGCATGTGTTTCCTTTTCCTGCATTGAGAAGATTGCAGTTCCCCAATCTGTGTCCTCACGGCAAAATAAACATGTACATACTTTGCGCAGGTGCTTTTTTGAATCAGATTACAGAGAAAATGTCACAACTGAAGCAGGCCTCGGGACCTGGCTTGTTGGGTAAATAATATTCCGCGTCTGATGAAACAGACACAAGTCATCTGTTAGTTTTTGGACTCCTTGTTGTTTGCTGTAATAGACCAACAGAGCAATCCTGTGCATTTTTACTCAAAAATAAATCCCGTGTTATGCACTTTGGGCGAAAACGCATGGTCGCTTTAGCCTCCTTTATTCCCTGTTTCAGCCAGGATTTAGCCAGGATTGAATGCACGTTCGGTGAAACGCATGCATTCAATCCTGGCTGAAACAGAGAATAAAGGAGGCTAAAGCGACCAGGCGTTTTCGCCCTTTGAAAAGTGTTTGGTTCAGAATGTTTCCACCTGGCTATTTATGGGCGAGGCCATGTAAAGCATTTCTAGTTAGCTCCTAATTGGTTTCTGGGCCCAAGTCAAAGTGCTGGTTTGACCGGGGCAGCCCATTCCGGAGGGGAGGGCTGAGCTGGTGACTGGTGGTGGGGCTGCTGCGCCACCCCCAAAGGAGGATTCACCCCCCCGAATCCAAAATGCTGCCCTTACCTGCAAGCTCCATAGGGTTCCATGGGGATACACCACCTAAAAAGGTGGCGTGACTCCAGGTAAGGGCAAAGGGGGCATTCCCTGGCCTGAAGGGGATTCCACCTCCGGAACACCCCCTGGCGCGACAGTGCAGAAGCCTGTGGGAGGCTGAGCCGGCAGCGCAGGGAGATTGGCTTGAGTGCCCCAACGCTACCGTCTGTGCCACTCTTGACGGCGCAAGTGGCCTGGGCTCCGGTGCAAGTGGCCCAGACGCCAGCCCGGGCCCTTGTGTGCCTCCTGTGGGCTTTCGCACTCAGAGCTCAGGAATGGGCTGTTAAAACCCTAAACAGCCGGGTCCAGTGTACACTTTTCATATAGATACCTACCCATATTCTTAGGTCATCTACAAAACTCTGTGTGCCTATACGATTAGAAGGTTAGTGGGCACCTATATGAGGCTGATCCTTTTCACTTGAGCACCTTTTTCCTAGGGAGACCCATTTGGCCATCCCCACTCCTCCACATGAGTGGTGGAGGCTAATCTGGTGAACTGGATTTGTTTCCCCACTCCTACACATGAAGCCAGCGGGGTGACCTTGGGCAAGTCATTGTCTCTCAGCCTCACTCACCTCACAGAGTATCTGTTGTGGGGAGGGGAAGGGATGGTGATTGTAAGCCGGTTTGAGTCTCCCTTAAGTGGTAGAGAAAGTCAGCATATAAAAACCAACTCTCCTCCTCCTCCTCCTCTATGCATTTACCTAGCAGGCAAAACATGCTTGGTTTTTGAGGGCTGAGGTGTCAACTGATCTGTATAGCTAGCATTTGCACTTTGAATTTGGGTCCTTTTATTCCTTATCGGCTAGTTAGGTTGTTGTAACTTGCTCTATGATCTAGGGTTGCCAACCTCCAGGTACTAGCTGGAGATCTCCTGCTATTACAATGGATCTCCAGCCGATAGAGATCAGTTCACCTGGAGAGAATGGCTGCTTTGGCAATTGGACTCTATGGCAATAAAGTCCCTCCCCGCCCCAAGCCCCACCCTCCTCAGGCTCCGTCCTTAAAACCTCCTGCCGGTTGCCAAGAGGGACCTGGCAACCCTACTATGATCACTGATGCTTCCTTTCATATTACATTGTTGTTTTATGGTTTAAACTTGCTGAAAGCTCCTTTATACAATCATATAGGTTTAAAAGCATTACAGGTTGAGTATCCCTTATCCGGATATCCAAAATACGGAAAGATCTGAAATACGGGTATTTTGAGCCAACATGCAGGCATTACTCACACGCCAAGCTACTTTCTGATGGTTCAATGTACACAAAATTATTAAAAACATGGTTTAAAATTACATTCAGGCTATGTGTATAATATATATATAACATATATAAAACATAAATGAATTTTGTGTTTAGACTTGGGTCCCATCCCCAAGATGTCTCATTATGTATATGCACAAAGGACAGAAAGATTCAAAATATGGAACACTTCTGGTCCCGAGCATTCCAGGTAAGGGATACTCAATCTGCATAAGAATCCTATAAGGGTACATAAGTAGAGTTGCCAACC
Organism: Euleptes europaea; assembly: GCF_029931775.1. Classification (NCBI taxonomy): domain Eukaryota; kingdom Metazoa; phylum Chordata; class Lepidosauria; order Squamata; family Sphaerodactylidae; genus Euleptes; species Euleptes europaea. The sequence goes on along the minus strand of NC_079325.1, from coordinate 50,997,856 downwards.
TCCAGGTGGTGGCTGGAGATCTCCCACTATTACAACTGATCTCCAGGTGACAGAGGTCAGTTCCCCTGGAGAAAATGTCCGCTTTGGCAATTGGACTCCATGGCATTGAAATCCCTCCCCTCTCCAAACCCCACCCTCCTTAGGCTCTGCCCCCAAAATCTCCAGTTATTTCCCAACCTGGAGCTGGCAACCTTATACATCGGTATTACGATCCTTATATTAAGAAAGGGAAGCTAAAGGTGAGAAGCGAGTGGCTTGTGAAAACACACTTGGTGCATTTGTGGCTGAGGCGCGCATTGAGTGTGGGACTTCTCAGCTCATATTTTGTGACAGTGCTACACTAATCACCTCTTTGCTGTAGTAAGAGCTAATATTTTATTTTTAAATGAGGGGTGAAATTAGTTAATCCTTGCCATTTCTTCCCCTTTGTGTGTTTTTCCCCCCACACCATCTGATTGTTCTTTCTCCTAAGTGCCATCTGTGAGAGGTTCCGTTGTTCTTTTCTTGTGTTTTCAGCAGCTCGGCTGTTGCTGTTTTCAGATGCTTGTCCAGTTGGTATTCTTCCATGAATTCAGGACAGCCCTGGTATATATATATTTTTTGCGGGGAGGGTATATGAAATGAAAGGGGACTTAGAGTTGCAGGCATTATTATAAAATGAAACGTTGAAGCGTGAGGTGTAGCAAGACTCATGCACTATTATTAAGAGTTTTATTTCCATCCAAATTAAAATGAAGCCTGGTTTCCAACAGAGAGATAAAATCTGGATCTTGCAAGGGGAGCAGTTGCTGGTTTATTAAATTTGGATCTCATCATCTGTTTAGGGCAGACTTCCAAGAAAAATAAGTAGGAATGGATCAGGGCAGGTTATATATATATCTATATATTTTTTAAATTGATGTTATTTTAAGAGGCAATATCCATGTCTGAAAGGATAACATTTGAGGTAAATACTGAGCTGTGGACACAGAGTGGAAATTATTTCTTCATATTTTGAAAAGCAGAGGTTGTAATTTTCCTTACATAAGAAGAAAGTTTGGAGCGGATTAAAAATCTGACCAGGAAAATGAGAAAAGGGGGGTAAATTATGACAATTAAGGGCATCGATCTTTTGAAAGCAGGTTGTAAAAATTATGTCAATTGGGTTGAGGAAACAAATTCCTTTTAAGCCAGAAACATTACTGTTGAAGTATCTTCCCGAAATTCCGAGTGACCAACGGGATAGGAGCTTTACACATGTTAACTGCAGCTAGAATGGTCTTTGCTAGGCAGTGGAAGCAGAAAACCTCTCCTAAGATACATGATTGGTTGTCAAAAATAAAAGAGGTGTATATTTTAGTGAAGCTAACCGCTTACCAAAAAATAATGATATTAATAGTATAGACCTGTTATGGACAAGAACCATTCAAAGAATGGAAATGTCCATTTTATAATAAGATATAGTTTTGGTTAAGCAAGAAGGGCTACAGATGCAGGGTTGTAAAGGATTTTCTGTGACTTTATGTATGTGACTATTTGTTTTTAGTTTATGTGTATATTTGTTGTTGACTGCATTTTTATTAATAAAATTTTAAAAAAGAAGAAGATGACTGGGCGTTTGCAAAACAGAGTGCATAGAGCAGGGGATAAGAAATAAGAGTGTTAAGATCAGTGGCTTCCACAATGTGTTCCAGGCAGCTTTACTATCCTGGAGTCCTACAACAAGATCAATAATACTCGGCAACACTGCAGAAAGGGCTCAGCTTGCTTACATGACTGGCTTCACCCACCACACAACAAATGCTGAGTGTGTTCCTGGATACAGCTCATGCACAGCGTGAAGGCCACATGTGCACACTAGTTGGTCTGGCCAGCAACTCACCCCTGCATGACTTTAAAAGATATATTCTGAGCAACTGTACTGCTTTTGCGCATGTGTGGCCGGCGTTTCTCAAACTAGGCAGCTAAGGTCACTGTTGATTACTTTACCCAGCAATCCTAAGCAAGTCAACTCAAAATCCTACTCAGGTCTGTTCAATTGGGTTTACTCCCAGGAAAGTACTCTTAAGCCTCTTGTCAATGTATTTGTGGAGCCGCAGTTCCAGAGGACCTAATGCATTACCCTTTATTCTGTCCTCTTTATACAGAACTCAGATCTAAATTTCTCGCAGCGTTTCTAAAGGGCCTAAATCTTTTTTCAGATCCAGAGAAGCTGGTCTTTCCCCTCTCAGATGCCGATCCAGTTGTTTCCTATAAAGTGTCAATCTTTGCCTTAGCAGCTAAGAAAATCTGGGCTAAATAGGATTGCCAGCTACGAGCTGGGAAATACCTGGAGATTTTTGGGGTGGTGCCCGAGTAGGGTGGGGTTTAGTGAGGGGAGGGACTGCCACAGAGTCCTACTGCCAAAGTGGCCATTTCCTCCAGGTGAGCTGATCTCTATTGGTGGAGATCCGTTGTAATAGTGGGAGATCTCCAGCTACTAACTGGAGGTTGGCAATCCTAGGGCTAAAGCTGTTTTTAATCAGGGTGTTTAATGTATTTAATTACTAGCTTTTGGGGGGGGCAGACTGTTTCAATGTTATTATTTATGAATGGGTTTTGTATGACAGATTATGACGGCCTTTGGCCACAAACAATAAACTTTTATCGTACTTATTGTATTCTTAGGCTAGCACTGTCAGAGCATGATTGCTCCGTTCATCTTGGTAAAACAGCCTTTGATTGCTGAAATTGACATGAGCTTTTTTGTAAATGGGAATGTAACAGATCAGCAGGATACCTGCACCTGCCATTACCACCACCCCCAACCACTTTTCCTCCTCCTCCACAAGGGAATCCAAGGAAGCAGGCAATCATGAACCAAGGCATCTTGACACGTCATTTACATGGAAGAAAAAGAAGCCCTGCGCTGTTGCCCAATTGCTGAAGCCCTCATTGTCTTCCTCCACATCTCATTGCCTTCCTCCTAGGGTTGCCAGGTCCCTCTTCACCACCGGCGGGAGGTTTTTGGGGTGGAGCCTGAGGGGGGCAGTATTTGGGGAGGGGAGGGACTTCAATGCCATAGAGTCCAATTGCCAAAGCGGCCATTTTCTCCAGGTGAACTGATCTCCACCAGCTGGAGATCAGTTGTAATAGCAGGAGATCTCCAGCTGGTACCTGGAGGTTTTTGCAATCAAACTGAGACTAGTGCCCCAAATGCAGCCCATGGAAATCACAGGCACTTATGGCAAAAAATGCAGACTCAATATGCTGTTACAAGAAATGTAATGTGAACATAACATCAACACATACAAACAAAAACATCCGGTTAATACATTCCGGTTGAAACTATAAACATGATAATACATGTATAAAATCCATCTGGAATAGCAGAAACAGTCCTTTCAGCTTAGAATCCTGAAAGCTGGAGGTTGGCAATCCCAGCTGCTGGGGTGGGGTAGGTGCATGAGTAGGGTTGCCAGCTCCAGGTTGGGAAAATACCCAGAGATTTTGGGGGTGGAGCCTGAGCGAGTGGAGTTTGGAGAGGGGAGGGACTTCAATGCCCTTATTGTAGGTTGTCCAAGGGAGAGAAGTGATACCCTAATTCTAGGTAAAATCACACCATACATTAAAATGTGGATAGGGGACTGAGTTGGGGGCCCATACACATGGGGGGGGCATGTGGCTGTGGGTGACAAGTGCTTCCCCCCACCACATATTTCCCTGGTAATGTTTGGTAAAAGAAGCATGTGTTTCACTGCCTTTCCTCCAGTACATTGGCTGCAGCTGTAAGGTTAGGGTTGCCAACCTCCAGGTGGAGCCTGGCGATCTCCTGGAATTATAATTGGTCTCTAGATTATAGAGACCCATTCCCTTGAAGAAAATGGCTGCTTTGGAGGGTGGACTTTATGACATTAGACCTCACTGAGGTCCCTCCACTCCCCAAACCCTGCCCTCCCAAGGCTCCACCCCTACAATCACTAAGTATTTCCCAATACAGAGTTGGCAACCCTATGTAAGGTGGTTGGAAACCATGATGACATCATGTCCCATGCTTGGGTAAGTGTCTGAAGCCACTACACACATTAGGGTTGCCAACCTCCAGGTAGTAGCTGGAGATCTCCTGCAATTACAACTGATCTCAAGCCGATAGAGATCAGTTCACCTGGAGAAAATGGCCTCTTTAGCAACTGGACTCTATGGTATTGAAGTCCCTCCCCTCCCCAAACCCCGCCCTCCTCAGGCTCCACCCCAACAACCTCCCGCTGGTGGCGAAGAGGGACTTTGTAACCCTAACACATGTAGCGAGGCCCTTTTGACTTCCTTAAAGAGAATCCCTTCACACTGGAGAATGATTTGCCTTAACCAGTATGGTATAGTCATTAGACTGTTGGACTATCGTCAGGGAGACTTAAGGTTCAAATTCCTGCTTGCCATTAAACTTATTGGGTGACCTCGGGCCAGTCATTCTCTATCTAGCCTACCTCACAGGGTTGTTGTAATGATGAAGCAAAGGAAGGGAAGAGCCATGCACGCTGCCATGAGTTCCTTGGAGAAAAAGTGGAATAAATAATGTGCCAGGCAGATAACCACGCACTAAACATTGCACTAAAAACCAATATATATCAGCCAATCCTATGCTTTCATATCTGAGAAAACTGTGAATATTTCAATGAGGGGAGGGGCTGTGGCTCAGTGGTAGAGCATCTGCTTGGCATGCAGAAGGTCCCAGGTTCAATCCCCGGCATCCCCAGTTAAAGGGGCTAGGCAAGAAGGTCATGTGAAAGACCTCTGCCTGAAACCCTGGAGAGCTGCTGCCAGTCAGAGTAGACGATACTGACTTTGATGGACCAAGGGTCTGATTCAGTATATGGCAGCTTCATATGTACATTCAAGACTACAATGTAGATCAGGGGTGTTGAACTCAATTATTATGAGGGTCGGATATGACATCAATGTCACTTGGTCAGGCTTCACCAGCCCAGATGTGGGTGGGGGGGTTGGCTGCTTTGGCTGACTCATGGGCCGGATAAGAACTCTGAAGGGGCCAAATCTGGCCCATGGGTCTTATGTTTGACACCCCTGATGTAGATGAAAATGCAAAGCCAGACTAGTCTTCTACAATTAAGGTTATAATCTAAAATATTACTTAAGGAAAGATAATCAGTCTGGCTCCTTAACGGGTCACTTAGGAAGCAGTCGTAAATAACAGAGAATACTTCAGTTTGCTTTGGAGTAGCCAGTGAGAATGTGCTCCAATGATCTCATGCTCATAACTTATACAAGACTGGATAAATGTGTTGCCGCTTGTTGCCGTGCTAGAGAGGAGGAGGAGAGTGGGTAGTTTTCTGGGGAAGCTCCAAGAAGATCCAATTCAGCTACCGGCTGCAATTAAAGTTGAGCATTTGCTGCTAAGACAAACAGTATTTTAAATTCTAGGCCAGGTGGGGCAGTGGGGAGAAGCTCTAAAAGGAAAACATATTATAAAATATATCCTTCTCCTCCTGTAGTTGCTACATATTGGTCTGTTGGACATATCACACCCCATCACAACTTGGATAGGTGCCCTGTAGGTACCTTTCAGCATGGAAGGTCATAGAATCATAGTGTTGGAAAGGACCAGCAGAGTCATGTAGTCCAACCCCCTGCACAATGCAGGAAATTCACAACTACCTCCCCCCTACACCCCCAGTGACCCCTACACCATGTCCAGAAGATGGCAAAAAAAAAAAAAAAAACCCTCCAGAATCCCTGGCCAATGTGGCCTGGAGGAAAGTTACCTCCTGACCCCAAAAGTGATGATCGGCAATACCCTGGGCATGCAAGAAAGGGCCACAAGAGCCGAACACTGATGCATACCTTCCTGCTTTCTCTCTCATGATCTGCCTAAGGTTATAGAATCAGCATTGCTGACAGATGGCCATCTAGCCTCTGCTTAAAAACCTCCAGGTCATTGTGAGAGAGGGCTTAATGAGAAAATGGGGCAGCCGAGCAAAATTTGTGGGGTTCTGTACATGATAACATGCTTTCTACGATTCAAATATCAAAACAGGAATGCATTTGTAACATCCCTATTTTTATACCAAGGGCCTGTGCCAAGATCTCCCACACCATTACTACACGCTGCTGACAACTCTCTTCGGCAATAATCTGTTTTCCGCTGATTTACAAGGAAAGAGCTTGTGTAAGGGTTAAAGGAGTCGTAGAAGAAGTATTAGTCCTAAAATCCATTGCAGTTTGAGTATCCCTTATCCAGATATCTGATATCCGGACTGACCCAAAAACCAGACTATTTGAGCCGGCATCCAAGCAGATCTGCACTGCCCAAAACAGGGAGCAGAGGAGACAGGAAGGAGGATGGGAAAGGGTGGGGGGGGGGGAAATAAAGGGAAGCCAGCTTTCCTTCAGGGAAGAAGGAGACTACCATTGGCACGCCTGCTAGAAGCTGTTTCACTCTCTCTGCCCCAGGCTGGGGACCAGATATTCCAAAATACTCCAAAACACTGAGAGATCTCCAGCTACTACCTGGAGGTTGGCAACCCTACTCTTAAGATAATTCAGTCTACATCAGTGTGGTGCAGTGGTGTAGTGGTTAAGAGTGGTGAACTCTAATTTGGAGAACTAGGTTTGATTCCCCACTCTGCCACATGAGCTGCGGACTGTAATCTGGTGAAGCAAGTTGTTTCCCCCACTCCTGCACATGAAGCCAGCTGGGGGACCTTGGGCTAGTCACAGCTCTCTTAGTGCTCTCCTAGCCTCACCTACCTCACAGGGTGTATGTTGTGGGGAGAGGAAGAGAAGGCAATTGTAAGCCGGTTTGATTCTCCTTATAAGGTAGAGGAAATAGGCCTATAAAAAACCAACTCTCCTTTCCTTCAATATGGACTGAAGCAATGCAGCCAAAGAAAGAGTTGCCTTTAATAGACGAGAAACAAATGTGAAATATCATGACAGAAGGTGGCAGTAGCCCTGTCCAAATTTGGAGCCAGGGTGGACTCACCCTACGTTTTGGTAGGCAACTTGCTGGCAGCAGCTCACACCAGAGGTATGGTTGTTTGGTTGGAAATAAATGAAAACATTTTTTAAAATGAGCCATTGTCTGATTTTTTTAACATTTCAAAATAATTCATAAATAAATAAAAATATCCGGGCAGAAAAACTTGGCAAGTGCCTTAAGGTATCTATTGATGAAAGGAGTTTACCTAAGCCAGGGACCTTGGCTGTAGGGCCAGGAGAACAGGGAGCATGCTTCATTGGTCCTAAGCTCTGCCCTAGTAAATGCTATTCAGCATGGGAGGATGTCGGTGGGGCTCAGCAGCACCCTTTAGCACAATTCTATGCTAAGCCTTAAAGGTCTGAGACCGACCCATCTTAAGTGTGCCTCTCAATGAACCCATCTTAAGTGTGCCTCATCAAGTATAATTTTTTTTAAAGGAGCCTGTTGTAGATTTTAGCCCCCCAAACCAGCTTCTTCCAATACCATCTTCTTGTAAATAAACACCATGCAACAATCTAATAAATTTCAGATAGCCAACATCTTTTTTAAAAACCTGGATAAAGCCAGGTGCTTTGGGGACAGAATGATTGCTGCAGTAGCATTCTGAAGTAAGGGTATATTCTTTTTCAAATTACAAGGTTTATAATATAGTATAAATATAGTGATATAATATAAGTATAATCTAATATAGTTATAGTATTTGAAGCTAATTTTAATGCTTCAAAATCATTCTTTTAAAAGGATGAGGCAACAGGTTAGCACACCTGTTGTCACCTCCCATGCCCGGTGCTGCTGCTGCTGCTAGTGGTCCAAGATAGGATTCAGAGGCGCCTTCTTTACCTTGTAAAAATAAAGACACCCAACCCCCCGCAACAGAAGGTGGTAACCATATTTTAAAGGAGAAAGAGCAAGCATTCCGAATCTTGGCTTTTGTGATACAACAACACAATCCTGGCTAAAATACAAACGAGTGCTGAAAATATGCTATGCAAACTTAGACATTTTTGGGGATCTGCAAATCTAAATCTAAAACTTTAATCTGGATCTTTCATGGTAAATTGTTCCTAAATCTTGAAAACAGTGAAATAATTTCTCCCTCCCTCTCACAAAAGGACAGAAATTCTGTCAAAGGGCAGAAATTCCAGGAGATGTAGTATGAATAATTACATACCTTAGGAGAGGTATACCTACCACATAGGGTTGCCAACAATCTGGAGAGAGGAAATGTCCCTCCTCCTTAACAGTGTCTTAACGGGACATCATCTACCAGGTGATGTTATTTACCTCTGTGTCATGAAAACCTTCATCTGCCCATTTCCACACATTAAGCTTCTGTTAAAGGAGCAACACTTTCCCCCCATGTTGCTGGCACCCCTACCGCCACAGGATATTGATATATAGGTGCCAGAAACCTGAGCTGCCTTCAGGGAAGAGATATCTTCTGGGAACCATTGAAAGCAGTTATGGCATAGCAGTTAGTGTTAGATTAGAACTGGTGAGGCCCACATTCAAATAGCTTCTGGGCCATGAAGATCACTGGGTGACCATCATAATCTTCTCAGCCTAACCTACTTTGTAAGACTGTACTGGGGATCAATGGAGGATGCAAAAAAATTTGCATGTTTTCCCAAGCTTTTTATAGGAAGGCAGACATTGACACTGGCTTGTCTGCCAAGTTTTAGGCTGACACTGCATTGAGCAGGGGGCTGGACTAGATGGCCTCATGTGTTGCAGAGAATTCTGGGACACATTCTGGGATGCACAGTCAGTGCATGCCTAATGGAGCTTATCATTTCCTCATGTGAACCCCCAACATTTTCCTGCAAACAGACATTACTCTGAAAACCTCCTTTGCACCCAGTACCATCTAATCCATGGGTATCAAACATATGGCCTGGGGGCTGGATTCGGCCCCTTGAGAGCTTTTATCTGGCCCCCAAAGCAGCCAACACCCCCCATCCCAAGGTGTCAATTATCAAAGACTATTAAATAAAATACTGTAAGAGTGTTATTATTATTATTATTATTATTATTTTTAAAAGGTAAAGGTCCCCTGTGCAAGCACCTGGTCATTCCTGACCCATGGGGTGACATCATACCCCGACGTTTACTAGGCAGCCTTTGTTTACGAGGTGGTTTGCCAGTGCCTTCCCCAGTCATCTTCCCTTTACCCCCAGCAAGATGGGTCCTCATTTGACCGACCTCGGAAGGATGGAAGGTTGAGTCAACCTTGAGCCGGCTACCTGAAACCGTTGGGATCGAACTCAGGTCTTGAGCAGAGTTTGGACTGCAGTATACTGCAGCTTACCACTCTGCGCCACGGGGCATTATTTCAAGCACGATTGTATTTTAAGTAACAAATAATATCATTAATTGTCTTCGATAAAGTTTGTATCTCCGGCCCGACCAAGTGACATTTATGTCATATCCAGCCCTCGTAACAAGTGAGTTCAACACCCCTGATCTAATCCAATGAAATCTGCAATGCATTCGGCATTCCATTTTAAGACCCTGTCCAAGAGCAGCAGTGAATGAGGTTTTTTTTCAACATCCCATTCCCCTCCTTTATACTTTACTCACAGGTAACGCTTCATGTTCAGTGTAGTCAGGCGCTTGCAAACAACACAGCCAGATACACGATCAATACAAGGAAAGATAAATCTGCTGCAACTGACTACAAACTCTACTGTCACTAATGCGACAATGAAAAATGCCCACTACTTGAATACACTACATGGTGATCTTTAAATCTTTCGACAGATGAAACATCAATATCACAATGCTAAATAATCTCTAGACAGTAGGAAAAATTCCCCCGACTTCCCTCCATAGAAGATGGATGCATCCTTTTCATTTTTAAAAAAGTCTTAGAAAAAAGGAATTCTTCCCACAACTCCTTCAAGGGAATCAGATACCTTACGTGCAACAAGGGTCAATATAAACGCTAGTATGTCCTGTAATGATATCCTGTAATCATTACAATGCCTTGACCTGGATGGCCCAGGCTAGCCTGATCTCATCTGAAGCTAAGCAGGGTCGCCTTATTCAGTACTTGGATGGGAGATCACCCCAGAAGTCCAGGGTCGCTGCGCAGAGGCAGGCAATGGCAAACTACCTCTGTTCGTCTCTTGCCTTGAAAACCTCATAAAGGGTTGCCATAAGTCAACTGTCAAAGTATCAAAGAATCAAAGATAGTTTAATACGGTCCAAGACCAGCATAAAAACATACCAGATATACATACATAACACATATAAAAGTGCATCAAGTGTGAGCCCCTAAAACATCTTACAATCTCTCACTCATAAAAGCCGTTAAGCGCTTAATTAAAAATATTACATGTTTGGAATTAGTATAAATATAAATATAAAATCGCTCAACCATTAAGTTCGACCCATGCATTCCTGGTCCTCATTGCTTGCCACCCAAATTTGGCCACTTTAAAAGTTATCTCCATATCTTTGTCTGAGAGCAAGTTAGAAAGACTAAAGGCTTTGGATCGCCCTGGGAGGTCCGATAATACAGAAAGAATGGCTTCTCGTATCTTGTTGTAGATTTTGCATTCAAACACAACGTGCTCGAGGGTCTCAGTACTCCCATCAGAGCAGGGGCATAATCGTCCTGCATATGGTATCTTTTTGTATCTCCCTTCCAAGACGGCTGAAGGGAGTGCGTTACAACGCATCAGGGTGAGTCAACTGTCACTTGATGGCACTTTCCACCACCAATCATTGCACCAGTGAGGTCCAACCTCCGCTTTACAGAGATATCAGGACCATTCCACTAAACTAAACTGAACGGCTTGAGGGAAACTGAGAGGAGGTCATGATGCAACACTAGTGAAGCACACAAAAACATTAGTTCCTCTGTGGCTAATGCATCTTCTTGAATTGGGCACCGACACCTAAGACAGACTTTCTGAGTTTGTGAAACAGCCTTAACCTTTCTCAGGAACAGGCAGAGGGCTACGACTAACAACTAAGCAAATGTCCATGACTATGAAACAGAACCTTCCCAATCCCGTTTCCTGCTGGGAAACTTCTCCCTGGTGGAGAAGTTCAGACAAAATGTTGCAGTGTGTTTTACACAAGAAGGCACCCGGCACCCTCTCCATCGGGATCCCATTCGTGGAAGCTGGGTCACCCTGTGGCCATAGTGCTGGGTAGATTTACCTTTTGCAGAAGCATTGTTCTCACGTTCTCTTCTTACCCATGGGAGTGTCTGGCAGTTGTCAATTTATATGAGATAAATAAAAGGGTTGCTTTCAGGATAGGGTTGCCACCTCCAGGTTAGGAAACACGTGGAGATTTTAGGGGTGGAGCCTGAGGAGGCAGGGTTTGGGGAGGGGAGGGACCAGTTTGGTATAATGCCATAGACTCACTCCACCTTTCAAAGCGGCCACCTTCTCCAGGGCAACTGATCTCTGTCACCTGGAGCTCAGTTGTAATCCCAGGAGAACTCCAGCCATCACCTGGAGGTTGACAAGTCTACTTCAGGAAGACCATGGGGGAAGAGACTAAATCTGCCTCCTGCCTCTTTGGGAAAATCTGTTACTTGTATTGATGGCACCTGTGGAGATTATAACCTATTTTAAGTAAAAGGTAAAGGTCCCCTGTATAAGCACCGGGTCATTCCTGACTCATGGGGTGACATCACATCCCAACTACTTTGTTTATGGGGTGGTTTGCCAGTGCCTTCCCCAGTCATCTCCCCTTTACCCCCAGCAAGCTGGGTACTCATTTGACCAACCTCAGAAGGATGGAAGACAGAGTCAGCGTTGAGCCGGCTACCTGAAACCGACTTCTGTTGGGATCGAACTCAAGTCATGAGCAGAACCTTTGACTGCAGTACTGCAGCTTAACACTCTGCTCTACGGGGCTCCTATTTTACAAGACCTATTTTACAAGGCCAAAAAAGAAAACAAGTTGACAGAAAACCCATGGATTATGTACTGTATAATAGCAGCTAGGGTTGCCAACATCCAGTTGGTACCTGAAGATGTCCCAGAATTACAACTGATTTCCAAGCTACAGAGATCAGTTCCCCTGAATAAAATGGCTGCTTTAGTAAGTGCACTGAGGTCCCTTCCCCCCCAAAAAAAACCCTGCTGTTCCCAAGGTCCACTTCCAAAATCTCTAGATATTTCCCAACCCAGACATGGCAACCCTAAATTAGCCACACAGGATCACCATGTCCAAATACCCACACGGGGTTTGAGAGTCACAGGTCACATTCTCAGAAAGAACTAGAAGAAGCTCTGACCATATATACATGTATGAAACCTTTGATATTAAAACTCTCTGATCTGTTTTGGACTTAGTAAATAACCAAGATCTGGAGATATTTCTATGAATTCTAGCATACAGACCCACAACTATGCACACATGTTGCATGCATACAGGGCCAGATCCAGTCTTTGTTGTCTTGCGGTTAAAGAGCAACAGCATTTTCAATCAAGGGATTGGGAAGGATTTGTTTTCGAAACCCTAGAGAGCCCCTATAATGTTATAGTTTGCAATACTAGTTTGCAATTGGCCTGACTCCGTGTAGGCAGGTAAAAACATAAGTAGAACCTGAAGAGTGGACCTTCAAAAACACACACACCTACTCGTCCATACAGTATGCAAACAGGCTTGGATTGCAATCTTTCAGAAAAGACCATTTTGGAATGATTAGAGGGTAGCAACGGAAAACCTGGAAAGTGGATGGTTGGGCAGATATTCCCAAAGTACCCCTGCTCCACTCTGGATGCCAAACAAGAAAAAAACCTCACTGTGGAAGTAACCTTTTTTTTTAAAAAAAAAGTGTTTAATGTTATTAAGATTTTTAATTATTTTTATATATTTTATTTGTGTTTAACTTGTGCTATGTTAGTGTTGCCTGATCTATGATCATAATAAATGAATTATGATGATGTAACCTCTTTTTTTTAACCAGGGTTTTTTTTTTTACCAGAAATAGAACATTCTCAGCAGTAGCATCGCTATTAACAATTCCCTCCCAAGAGAGATCTGTCGTTCCACTGGAAATGGAGGCAAATGGAAAAATAGTCACTATACTATTATGTAATTTTTGAGCTCATATTTTATTCCTGTGTTGTTGCTGTTAGCTTTTGATTTATCATTATGAAGAACTGTATGACATTTATATTTTTTTAATTGGTTTCTATTGTTTTAAAGTCACTTTGAGGGCCTTCGATGGCACAAAAACAGCATGTACATTTAAATAAATAAGGGTGCCAGCACTCTGTTTCCAAAAATGGCCAGCCAGATTTTTCTAGAAGGTTCACAGTTAGGGCATGTAGGCAATACAATAGCCATCCTCTGCTTTATGTTCTCTGCATTCTTCTGGTATTCAGAGCTATGCTGCCTCTGTGCAGAGAGGTTCTGTTTAGCTGTCATGGCTTATTACCATTGGCAGACAGGGCATGTTGCAATCCCAAATGTCTTATTCTCACACAATTTTTTCTTCTCCAATCTGATCTAACCTACTCATGACAGCTGTCCCTTTGAAAATGTGCAAGAAAAGAAAAATCCACCCAACTTCGCAAAATGTAAATACATATTTTTATATATTTTAAAAATAAACACATTGGTGCAGGATTTTCAAAGCTCCTTGTCTGAATGTGGGGAGAGGCAGAACATGACTCAGAGGCACAACTCAGTTTAAAGAAAGGAGCACATATGTTTTGGAGCAGGCAACAACATTCGGATTGAAGGGAGAGAGAAAAGCAGAAGCATTTAAAAAAAAAAGATGTTAAGTGGACTGACTGCAGTTTGGATTTATTTCCAAACCATCTGTGAATTCTGGTGGGGGTTTTTTTTTTGTTTTTTTTTGCAAATATCTTCGCAGCTCTATTTTCAAGCAATTATTCAGACTCTAAAATAACAATATATTCCTTCCATTTGGATCTGCACAAGATTATCTGATTGATCTCAGAGATTTATGGATTAAAAAACACCCTCTAATGTAGTTGGTCCTATTGCTTTGCAGGCTACGTACGAAATAGTGCAGCAGACAATTATTTCTGTAGATAAAAATGGACACATCTTTGGGGACAGAGTGTTGTACACATAAATAACAAAGCAAGTATTTCTTGGAAAGGCTTTTCTTCTATATTTTTAACTTATCATTTTTCATGTGAATGCAGTACTGTACTGGTTCTAAGACGCAAGGCTGACACCAATACAGGCCGAACGAGTCCTTTATTTGGGTACGGAGTAAATACAGCTGCAGAAATCAAGCTCTCTACTTAAATATGACCTAGAAAAAAAAGGGGGGCAGATCTCCAAATCCCCAAATATGGGTCACTCTTAGACGCCTAGTGCAGCCCCATGAAGAGTTACTAGGGTTGCCAACTCCAGCTTGGGAAATTCCTGGAGATTTGGAGGGTATTGCCAGGGGAGGGTGGGACTTGGAGAGGGAAGGGAGCTCATAGGGGAAGTGATGCCATAGAGTCCATCCTTCCAAGATGCCATTTTCCTCCCAGGGAATGGATCGCTATAGTCTGGATATGTTTTTATGTATGTATGTATTTATTATTCAGTCTTATACCCTGCCCTCGTCCCTGGCCGAAGCCAGGCTCAGGGCAGCTCACAATCAACCACAATAATATAGTAATATGTAGGGTTGCCAGCCTCCAGGTACTAGCTGGAGATCTCCTGCTATTACAACTGATCTCCAGCCGATAGAGATCAGTTCACCTGGAGAAAATGGCCGCTTTGGCAATTGGACTCTATGGCATTGAAGTCCCTCCCCTCCCCAAACCCCGCTCTTCTCAGGCTCTGCCCCAAAAACCTTCTATCGGTGGTGAAGAGGGACCTGGCAACCCTACTCAGCAGGTCTAATTGGTGCCTGTCTGGATGGGATACCTCTGTCCTGGGAATCCTACGTACAGTACTTTTAGTTTCATGACATAAGAAAGATGGAATATAAATACGGTTGTCATATCTGGGTTGGGAATACCTGGAGATTTTGGGGGTGTAGCCTGGGGCAGACAGGGTTTAGGGAGGGGAGGGACTGGGTACAATGCCATAGAGGCCACCCTCCAAAGCAGCCGTTTTCTCCAGGGAAACTGAACTCTGTAGTCTGGAGATCAGTTGTAATAGCGGGAGATCTCCAGGTGCCACCTGGAGGCTGGCAACCCTACATATAAATGTAATAAATAAACAGATGGGACCTGGGGGACTTATTCACATCTCTGCCCATTTATTTGGAAAGTAGAAGAAAGCAGGCTTTATTTTTCAAAAGAGAGAAGCTACGCTCTAGCCACTCCACACCTCAGTGCGCTTCATTGTTTAAGCCATTTTTCTTCCAGCTTGGCTCCTATGCTGTGAGACAGCAAGGTAGACTTCCCCTGACTGTGGAGAATCCACTGATTTAGCAATTTGTAATAATCTCTTTTCCTTTCTGTAAATGTATTGAAATGTATTAGGACAGCAAGGGAATGGCTTGTTGCTGTGCGCTAAGTAATTGGGGCAAGAGTCATGGAGGGTTACAGTGAACCATAATAAAGAACTGGGTGAAGCTGCTACTGTCCTGCCGCCTCTCGGTCTGTATTATAATCAGATATACCCTGAACGTTGATGGGTTGTCATATCTTGAATTTGGATAAATATCCCTTCGTCAGTATGATCGGGGCTCAGAGATTTTTACTCGGTAGAGTGCTCTGGGTCAGCAGCTGCCAAAACAAATAACTGTTTCTTGAAACAATGGTCTTGGGTCTCTCTACCCCCGCCCCGAACCCCCTGTTTGTCACAACAGCTGGAAGGAGGGTTGCTAACCTCCAGGTGGGACCTGGGGATCTCCCGGAATTACAGCTGATCTCCAGACCACAGAGCTCAGTTCCCCTGGAAAAACTGGCTGCTTTAAAGGGTGAACTCTATGCCATTATGCCCTGTTGAGGTCCCTCCCCTCCTGAAAACCTCCCCTCCCCAGACTCCACTCCCAAGTCCTCGGGAATTTTCCAACCTGGAACTGGCAACCCTAGTTGGAAGTGAGTCAAGAGTGAAAGAAAAATGCTTCAAGCAACAGACACCAGCCAAACAAGTAAGGGGAGGGGGCTTGGTTTAGCTCTGCTCGTTTTTATGCAAATTTTATGTATATAAAAATAGATTGTGTGCCAATATTCTCAACATGAATAGGCAGACACATGAATAAATGTAAGTGGATCCCCCTAAAGCAAAGAAGTAGGATGGGGCTGTCTGTGCAGAACTGCTGATTTAGGACCTGAGATCTTTCCCTATCTGTAATTTCATGTAAAAGCACCAAGCAGCCATATCTTTTCCCCAACAGAAATTGCCCCTCTAGCCACAGTAAGCCACAGTAGAGGAAATGACAGGTAAGCCTTCTCATTCATGCATAAAGTACACAAAAGTGGGCTGAAACCTTGCCAGGGTCTAAACCCTACCAGTGTGGTGTAGTGGTTAAGAGCGGTGGACTCTAATCTGGTGAACCGGGTTGATTTCCCCACTCCTACACATGAATCCTGCTGGGTGACCTTGGGCTAGTCGCAGTTCTCTCTGAACTCTCTCAGCCCCACCTATCGGGTTGCCTCCCGCTATTACAACCTTCAGTCCTAGGGTACAGCAAGAAGATTGGCATTAAATATTTCACCATTAAGTTGGTTAACAGTTTGCTGGCATGCTATGAGCTTACAAAGAACAAGCCTTTCCTTGCATTTAAAACTCTGCTATCCAATGTCCTACCTTATGCTTCTTAATTTCTAGTAATGAGACCACATTGCACAAGTATTTCAATTTTGCTTCTCCTTTGTTAGAAACAAGCCAATGTCTTTATTTTTGCACTATTTTCTGTTTCCTTGCACCCCAAAAAACGTATACATTTTCCAGTGTTATTTGTGTGTCAGTTTTCATAAGCTTGTTGGGTCCATTTAAATATCTCCATTTCATAGTTAAAAATGCCATAAAACAAACACAAGAATCATCAATGACATCAATGAAAAAGAGGTGGACCTGCAATTACAATGACAACTCATCAGTATATCTGATTCTCGATAAGAGCACAATTGTTAGCAGTCAGATCCCTTCTCCCATTAACGGTTTCTTGGAGCCAAGGGAGCCTCTGGGTCTGGCATCAGAGCAGGGCACTGCTCCCCAAAATGGATTCCCCTCAAAGACTGGGAATCATTTTGTTCCAAGTCTGAGCAGGAAGGGGTTGGCAGCTGACCTCCCCCCTCCCTGTAGCCTAGAGGTGTGCCTGGCTTAACAGTGGGACCAGCTAGACCCCATTGTGTCACCTTAAGGTGATTTAATCTGCACTCTGAGAAGACCATTACTCACCCTATCTGCACCCATCCCTCAAAGCAATCAGCACTTAAGTAAATAGGTCCACTTAAGTAAATAGGAAATTGAAATTGTTCAAGACTTTCTATTCCTTGGCTCCACCAAAAAACCAAAAGGGAGACTGCAGCCAAGAAATCAGAAGGAGATTGAGACTGGGAAGGGCAGCCATGAAGGAACTAGAAAATATTTTGAAGTGTAAGGATGTGTCACTGGCCACCAAGACTAGATTAATTCATGCCATCGTATTCCCTATTACTATATATGGGTGTGAAAGATGTACAGTGAAGAAAGCTGATAGGAAGAAAATAGATTCCTTTGAAATGTGGTGTTGGAGGAGAGTGTTATGGATTCCGTGGACTGCCAAAAAAACAAATCAGTGGGTTATAGATCAAATCGAGCCTGAACTGACCCTAGAAGCTAAAATGACTAAACTGAGGCTATCGTATTTTGGTCACATCATGAGACAACAAGAGTCACTGGAAAAGACAGTCATGCTAGGAAATGTTGAGGGCAGCAGAAAAAGAGGAAGACCCAACAAGAGATGGATTGACTCAGTAAAGGAAGCCACAGCCTTCAGTTTGCAAGATCTGAGCAAGGCTGTCAAAGATCGGACATTTTGGAGGACTTTCATTCATAGGGTCGCCATGAGTCGGAAGCGACTTGACGGCACTTAACACACACACAAATAGGTCCAGGCATTCTCTTGGGACCACACCCTATCAGCCGAACGGCTAACAACCCATTAAGCGTCTCCAAGTAATAAATTCTTTGTTTTCTGGCTTTTCTGGCAGAATATCTCATACCACCTCAGGGCCCATTTTAGGGTATAAATACAGGCCCCTTGGCCCCATTATGTATGTGTGTTCTTGGATCCATCATACACCATCACTCTGTTCTGTGGGCTTCCCTTCACTTCCAGAAACGCGAGTCATTTCTCTCTTCAGCTCTCCTTTCATGGACGTCATCTTCAGGACTGGTAAATACCACCCCATCTCCTAAAGCTATTCTCGCTCTTTCATATTACCTTACTTAGCTCTTGTATGCCTTTATGTGTGTTTGCCACTCTGACCATCTTTCTCTCCAATAAAGTTCCTTTGCTTCCAGTTGAACAACAGCCTGGTTTATTTGGAGAGTTTTACTGGGACAATCTCTGTGAATGTTGGTCTTTTGGTCTCGGTCATCCCCTCACACTATCTCTTGCTCAGTCTCCAAGCTAACTTCCCTCAACTCTCAAAGAGACTGCCTACTTAGTATCCCTATCTGTGGAAACTTAAATCTGTGGATCAGGGCCATGTAGAGAGAAAGGAGCTCTTTCTACAAGGTTGAGGAAACCCCAGGTTTGCAGAAAATTCTGAAAAATTAAAAATGGGGATTAAATCTCCCCCCCCCCACCCAAACAGAGGAGCATGGTCTGCCCAGCACCTCCATCAGCCCAGCCTTTCCCATCATCCTCATGGTGGAGGCAACATCTGTCAGATACTGCCACAGGCATGCAGGAAGACAAGTGGAAAATTCCACTGCCCCCCACCACCATGTGAGCTGTTGAGGAGGCAGTGATACAGGAGGGGGGGAAGGAGCAGGAGCTGCAGCTGTTGTCCCCCTTGCCGCTGCATGACCCACGGTGGCAGCAGTGGGAGAGGAGTAGGGTTGCCAGGTCCCTCATCGCAACCGGCGGGTGTTTTTTTGGGTGGAGCCTGAGGAGGGCGTGGTTTGGGGGAATGGCAGGGACTTCAATGCCAAAGAGTCCAATTGCCATAGTGGCCATTTTCTTCAGGGGAACTGATCTTTATCTGCTGGAGATCAGTTGTAATAGCAGGAGATCTCCAGCTGGTACCTGGAGGTTGGCAACCCTAGAGAGGAGCGGGAGATGCCACCACATGAGCTGTGGAAGGGCAGCAATTCAAGCAATCGTGCAGGGGAGGAGGGGGAGACTCCCTGGCTACCCCCCCCCACACACACACACACTGCCACATGAACTTCAAAGACAGTGGCAAGGCAGCTGGGTGTGTGTGTGGGGGAGAAGCAAAAACTGGCTAGTGCGCAGATCGGCAACCCGCTCGAGTCTGGCAGGTTCCTTTCTTGTTCTTACCAATTACCTATTTTATTTTGGCTGATGACCTTTCTCCTTTTACTTTACCACACACGTAGTCCAATTCTGTCCATGTATACCCAAAAATTCCACTGTAAATGTGCAAAGGATTGCAACCTTAGTATCCCCGAATTCTCCTGCTCTCTAAATGACTCAGCCAATTCTCTCTCACTGCACTCTAAGATTGGGATCTCCCGCCCTGAACAGGACGCTACCACGCTCTCCCTTGAAAGCCCTCCTCAAAATAATATTTTTAATGAAGCTTTTGGCGTAACCCTCATCTGCAATTATGTATAAATGCATTTGCTCACATTCCTGTCATGTTACTCTTTTTCCTCCCTCCCTTCATTGTCCCTACTGCTGTTGAAATTTTGGCTGTAAATTTTCTTCAGATAGTTTCCTAAGTTCAATGCATACGTTAGTGCTATATAAACAATAAATAATTGTATCAACATGATTTTTGCTGCAGTGGCTAGTACTAAGGCCAACGAAACATATATGTTCAAACCATGTTTACTTAATAAAAGAGGAAGGGCAGACTGTCATTTATTCCCTTTTGTCAAAAAATACCAAATTCTCTTTTGGATTTAAAAAAAAATCCACTTCTAGTTGGCAATTTCACGAATACATAAAAATTTTAAGCATCCTAAGTCTAGATTATTTCGCTTTGGTATTTCTAGAATGTACAATTATGACTAAGCACAAACATTCTGGAAGAGTATAAAATAAATAAATAAAAGGAACAGAAGAGCAACTTCCCATGTCCACTCATGGCTAGTATTTGGATGGGAGACCTCCAAGGAATACCAGGGTTGTGACATGGAGGCAGGCAATGGCAAACCACCTCTGAACGTCTCTTGCCTTGAAAACCTTACAGGGTCGCCATCAATCAGCTGTGACTTGACGGGGGGGGGGAGCTAGCGGACAGGTCCTTGTAAGTATGGAGCATATGCAGCATGGGTGAAATCATGAGGTCCCGTGTTAATTTTACATCCCATCAGCAAACAAATCAAAACAAAAAACAAACCAACAAACTAGAATGGAAATATTTGATTAGCAACAATTTGAACAACAAGAAGAAAAGTTGGTTTTTATATGCCGACTTTCTCTACCACTTAAGGGAGAATCAAAGCGGCTTACAGTCACCTTCCCCTGCCCACAACAGACACCCTGTGATGTAGGTGGGGCTGAGAGAGCTCTAAAAGAGCTGTGACTAGCCCAAGGTCACCCAGCTGGCTTCATGTGTAGGAGTGGGGAAACCAACCCGGTTCACCAGATTAGCATTTGCTGCCCATGTGGAGGAGTGGGGAATCAAACCCGGTTCTCCAGATTAGAGTCCACCACACCAAACCACCGCTCTTAACCACTACATCATGCTGGCTCTCAAGTGTGCCAAATCAAAGTGTGGTTTGAATGCTATATTCAAATACATTCAAAGCTTTATATGGAAATTAATTTTAGATGACTAATAATTGTAAAAGACAATATAGCATGCACTTCCTCTACATTGTTTTAATGTAAGGGGAGGGGAAAAAAGCACTGAAAACAGTCGACCTGATTTATTTATTTAATTACACTTTTACCCCACCCTCCGCGGCCCAAAGGCCAGGCTCATTTTAGTACACCTAAAAGAACTGCACAATACGCCATGGATAGGGATATCCTCTCAACCACTTCAACAGAATTTAACTGTCATCCTTGAAGATTACTGGGACACCTCATTACTTGCGTTTCTTAATATTTCCATATCAGAGTGGTGATTACAATATCCCTTCCACAATGTGACAAGAAATATCTAAATAATTATTTTAGCTTTAATTTTGATTTGACCTGCATAGCTGTTCAGGGGAAATTATAACTTCTTTTTTTCTTTGGATTATTATATGTATTTGTGGTTTGTGGTTTTACCCCTCCACTCCCAGTTTACCAGTCAATAAAACATAGATGTACTCTCTCACTCAATTCCTAGGGCTGATTCACCTGAAAAACCATTAATTACAACATTGAAAATGCCAAGTTTGCTTAATATTGTATTGACAATGGCATCAATTCATTATTATTACTGTTATGAAATAATGTTTAGAAATGGAAACATTTCCGTGGAAAAATAAAGCATTGGCATTCCCCCCCATCCCGCATCTCTGAGCAAAGCCAGCATGCCCCACCCCGCAAAATAATTTTGCCTAATATGCTGTCACTTTTCAGGTGGAATGAGCCAAAGCAACAGGTGAATCTGCTAAGACAAATCAGTTCAACCATCACAATTATTGTGGCCTTACCTGCACACCTGCAGAGTTTATTTAATGTTATGCCCTCCCCAAATTGTTGTACCCTGAACTGAATCCTGCAGAGACAGCCTACACCAATTCGCAACCCCGGTGTATCTTTGATTTCTACATGTGAAAAGCTCTACAACAAAAGACAACAGATGGAATAAAAACAGCCTGGTTCCCAGAGGTATTAGGTAAAACAGATGATGAGTGTCAGCACTTTATATCCACACAATTTTTTCTGTTGAGGAGCGTAGAAGAAAGGAGTATGAAGCCATTCCCTTAGAAAAAAGGTGGTTTAAAAATAAACAATGCAGAGAAGTAATGTGGACAAAATTAGCTCATTCTAAGGATAGACTATATCTATCTACAAATTTGTTTACTGGTCAGACATGGGTGTGATTTGCTGGAGCACTCAGAATATCTAGCTCTGTCATGGAGAACATGAAGTTGGTGCAAGCTACAGGGACCTGTGCACCATGGATGCTAGGTGGATGCATAACAAAAGCACATAAGAAAAACTCTGCTGGATCAGACCAAGACCCATCCAGTCCAGCAGTCTGTTCACACAGTGGCCAACCAGGTGCCTCTAGGAAGCCCACAAACAAGACGCCAATGTATGTTGTCTGGAAAGAACCACCCTCACTTGAAAAGTAGTCATTCGGGAGTTATAACGGTATAGGCAGGTGAGAGAGAGGCATATGGGGACCTTGGTAGGTTTTTTCAAAGGAAAAAGAGGCTGCAACACCATTAAGTATCAGTAGAGAGAAGAAGAATAGTTGGTTTTTCTATGCTGACTTCTCTACCACTTAAGGGAGAATCAAACCGGCTTACAAATCTTCTCTTCCCCTCCCCACATCAGACACCCTGTGAGGTAGGTGGGGCTGAGAGAGTGTGACTAGCCCAAGGTGACCCAGCTGGCGTCATGTGTAGGAGTGTGGAAACAAATTCAATTCACCAGATTAGCATCCGCTGCTCATCTATAGGAGTGGGGAATCAAACCCGGTTCTCCAGATCAGAGTTCACTGCTCCAAACCACCGCTCTTAACCACTACACCACACTGGTTAACTACACCATAAAGAGCAATTATGAAACACGGTGGAATGTTCAGGGCTGCTAATGGGATATCATCTTTGCAGAAGTGAAAAGCGAAGTCAGTAACTCATACATACCTAGGGATATTTCCCTGCATGGATCACAGCAGGCCTCTGCATTTTAGGGAGCTTCCATACACTATTATGCTCTTTCCAAGCGAAAACGCATGGTCGCTTTAGCCTCCTTTATTCCCTGTTTCAGCCAGGATCGAACACATGTGTTTCGCCGAACATGCTTTCTATCCTAGCTGAATCCTGGCTGGAACAGGGAATAAAGGAGGCTAAAGCGACCATGCGTTTTCGCCCCACTTGATGTCCTGTTTGCAACCAGAGACCCAAGGCAGGCAGAAGTCATATCGAGGCAAGCAGGAGCCAAGGCAAGACAAGGATAGCAAGCACTACTGGAGCTGTTAATTCCACAACTGCCAGAGCTGAACTGATGTTATTCTTAGGAGTGAGTACCTGTAGTGGCTGCAGAGCTGTAGCAGTGACCTGGAGTCCGCAGGCACTCATAGATGGACATTGTCCAGCAAGGTGTTATGGTGGACCTACGTCTCCAGAAGCTTCATGCTCGGTGGAGAGGCGACGTCTAGTTGCGCACTCTGCTGTCTGAGCAGTTCTTATGACTGGGCCTTCTGATTTCTCTTCCACCAGAGTCCTGGGGGCAATTGTGGGGTCCTTGGCAATCGGCTGCTTTCCTTCATGGGTCCCTCAACAATCCCAGGTTCTGCTGGCGGCTCCTGCTCCTGAGCCTCCTGGACTTTGGGTCCAGTTAGGGTTGCCGAACTCCAGCTGGTGGCTGGAGATCTCCAGCTATTACAACTGGTCTCCAGGCGACAGAGACCAGTTCAACTGGAGAAAATGGCTGCTTTGGCAATTGGACTCTATGGCACTCAAGTCCCTCCCCTCTCCAAACCCTCCCCTCATCAGGCTCCACCCCCAAAATCTCCAGCTATTTCCCAACCCAGAACTGGCAACTCTAGGTCCAGCAGCCACAGCTGGCTGCAAGTTCCCTGGCAGCCCCTGGGGAGATCAGAGGGCCCGGGCACCTCAGGGTGGGTCATGGTTTTGTCCTCCATGGGATCTATGACAATGGAGTCCTCATCCTTTTGTGAGGAACTGTCAGGCCTGTGGCATTCTTCCTTGAGAAAAACCTTCTTAGCTGTGACTCAAAGGAAGAAGTGGGGAGGTGTAGATGGATGTGGACATCCACAGCCAGTCTGGGGATCCCCCTGGTCTGCAACCCTTTGACCAACTATCCCCCAGAGTTAGCAGCTGAACTGCAATGTCCCTTTAACTATAGCTCAACTGTGGAAAGGGAAAGGGGCAGCTTGCTGAGCTGAGGGGCACCAGGAGTGGGGACAGTGGCAAGCAGTCTGGGGATGGGCATGCAAGCTCTACATAGGGTTGCCAACCTCCAGGTGGTATAGAATTCAAAATATGGCACAAGACAAATATTTCCAATGTAGGAAAATAACAATGCAAATCTTGCTTTTAGAAGAATATATTGAGAACAAATTACATACAGTCACACTTCTAGAGCAACAAAATATGTGACAGTGGGTCAAAGAATGATCCCAAAATTAACACAAAATATAAGAATATACAGGCGCAAAGGCTCAGTTCATATCAAATTCGTTGTCAATAGAGTTCATAGATATTGCATCACATGAGCAACGGAAACAAGACGTGGTACAATGGAAATCCGGTATAATTCCAATTTGTGTGAACTTTCTCAAGCCTTCAGTCTTTCCGTGCACAATTCTGTGGGGAAATGCATAACTCTATAATATGCCATCCGTTGTAAAGTACTGATAAATAGAATAAATATATAAATAGATAGATAATTAAAACAACATACCATTCAACGCATAAAGGAGTGTACCTTTCCTATGCCTTTGGACGGCAAAAGTAAGACGTCTAATTCACTCAGCGAGCCACGTCATTAAGAAGGGTCTCAGAGCAAGCAAGCTCATTACTGTAATACCACTAAATGTGGTGCCCTGCCTTTTTTAAGTGCCACGTGTATTAAAGTGAAAGCTGCATAGTACTGTTATAAATAACTGGATAGGTCCATGAATGTATTGAGCCCATTAGGTATTAAATAATTAAACATAAATATAAATCGGGACTCTTGTTGGGACATCAGACGGTCTATGTCAGTGGTGGAAAAAGACCTGCCCTTATACTGCCATACAACAAAGAATTGCATTTCAAAATCTTGATGCCTCTTTTCTAGGTAGTGGGCGGTTAATGGCGCCTCCAAATTGCTGTTCTGTATACGGGACCTATGTTCTTGAATTCGGACTTTGTTAGCTCTCTTGGTCTTACCCACGTAGGGAAAACCACACGGGCATCTGACGACATAAATAACATATTTACTGTTGCAATTGGTAAAATACCGCAATGTGAACTTGAAACCTGTTTTTGCATCCCAAAATTCTTTTACTTGCAGCGCCTGCGCACAAGCGCTTCAGTCGCCGCATTTGAAATGGCCGACAGTGTGGGCAGAGGGCTGTGTGATAGTGCAATCAGAAATGGTTAGTTTGTCTCTTAAAGAGCCCATTCTACGTAGCCCAAAACGCGGAGGTAGGGAGCAACCTGGAATATCCCTAACTAAATGCCAGTGCTTATTTATGATTTTTTGTATTTCCCTGGTTTTATGGCTATATTGCAATGCTGCAGTAATTCCTGTTCCTTTATTTTTATTAATTTCCGGCTTATGTGTAAGTAATTTTTTCCATCTACATTGTCCGCACGGATTTTGCATTGTTGTAAAATAGAATTTGGAAAATTCCTCTGTAATAAAGTGTTGTTTAAACCATTAGCTGCATCCTGGTAATCATTATTGTTTGTGGCATTGCATTTGAGACGTAACAATTGTCCATATGGTGGCTGGAGGTCTCCTGCTATTATAACTGATCTCCAGGTGACAGAAATCAGTTCCCCTGGAGAAAATAGCCCCTTTGGCAATTGGACTCTATGGCATTGAAATCCCTCCCTTCTCCAAACCCTGCCATCCTCAGACTCCACCCCAATATCTCCAGGTATTTCCCAACCCAGAGCTGGCAACCCTACTCACTCAGCCTGCCTCCACTCCACTCACTACTGCTTCCCCATTGGATGTGGCTTTTCTAGATGCTTTCTGGAAGCAGCCATAGGAGGTATCCAGGTGGACCACTAGAGTTGCCAGGTCCCTCTTCACCACTGGCAAGAGGTTTTTGGAACGGAGCTTGAGGAGGGCTGGGTTTGGGGGAGGGGAGGGACTTCAATGCCATAGAGTCCAATTGCGAAAGAGGCCAATTTCTCCAGGTGAACTGATCTCTATCGGCTGGAGATCACTTGTAATAGGAGATCTCCACCTAGTACCTGGAGGTTGGTAACCCTATGGACTACTTTAACTGAAGCAGCTTATGTAATACAAAATGGCAACAGCTCAAATATTAAGAATTGTTCCTGTGTGTAGAGAAGATGGTTGCCACCCTTTCTTTCAGCAAAACTCCTCTCTGTTTACAAACAGTACTTATGTACCTTCAAGAGCAGGAACATCCTGCCTCCCATCCTTCCCCTAACCACTCAGATACAGAGTTCATTAGTTTTCTTTATCAAATGTTCCTCTGTGCATAAGAGTTTCCCACAGTAGAACAAAATTTCCCTCTGGATTGATATTGAAGTTAACAGGATTTCTTTTTCTTTTAAGGGAGATGAAAGAGCCATCATAAATGCAGGCCGGATTGAACAGTGATCAAATGCCAAAGAAGACCTAGGCGAGTACAAAAAAAAGTTTTAATTGGTGCCTGGAAGGAAAAAAAAGTATGTGCTTGACATATATTCTGGAGGTTGTATTTCACAGTCTGGAGGGCCCACAGAAAAGGCCCTGCCTCTGCCCACTTTACTTCCAAAAGTGAGAAAATGTTTGATGTGCTAAAAACATAGGATAAGACACAATAAATCAGCCTCTCAACGACCGCTGTAGGTCATCAAATATGGCCGCAAATGTTTCCTTGCTTATTTGGGAGTAACTTTCATTGAAAGATCTACGCTGGATGCCCATCTGTTTCCAAGCATAATTCAGAGTAATGGTAAAGGTAGTCCCCTGTGCAAGCACTGGGTCATTACTGATCCATGGGGTGATAGCACATCCCAACGTTTACTAGGCAGACTTTGTTTACAAGGTGGTTTGCCGTTGCCTTCCTCAGTCATCTTCCCTTTACCCCCAGCAAGCTGGGTACTCATTTTACCGACCTTGGAAGGATGGAAGGCTCAATCAACCTTGAGCCGGCTACCTGAAACCGACTTCCATCGGGATCGAACTCAGGTCGTGAGCAGAGCTTGGACTGCAGTACTGCAGCTTACCACTCTGTGCCACGGGGCTCTTTTATACCTTTGCAGAGCTTTATTACTGTTTTTACAATTTTATTATTATCTTATTTTGTGAGCCACCTCAAGCAGGTCTGTGCAGAGGCAGTGCATACACTTTTAAAGTATATAATAATAAAAATTAAAGTCAGTTCCACGCACTGTGAGTAAAGATGTGTATGGCTTTAAAGGGGCAGCCCATTCCTGAAGGGGGGCAGTTAGGCAGCAGCCGGGAGCAGCTCAGCCACACCGCCCCCACAGAGGCTTCCTGGTTGCCACAAAGAAAATAAAGGCATTTAAAGAATAAAAACAATAAAATGAGTAAATTGAGTAAAGGGAGGCTACGCTACCAAAATACCTGGCGTAGTAATGCCGCAGGTTGAGGGGGCATTTACAGGGTGAAAGGGGTTTGGAACTAAAGGCAGCTCTGACCCCAGGAATGCCCCGGGAATGCCTCTCAGGATGCTGGCATGGGGACTTGTGCCACTGGAATGCTGCCGGGCTGGCGTGAATGCCACCCGTGACAGCGTAAGTGCCCCTTGACCTGGGTTAAATGGGCACTTACGCTGGCGTGGGGTCATGCCAGCTCCTAAGGAGCTTCATCCCCCTTCAGGATTGCACGCTTCCTGCAGAGGTGATACTCAGTGGCTTGCGAGCTGCATGTGAAAACTGTTCTTCTGAAAACTTTTCCCCAGAGGGTGAGATTGTGGTTGGCAGGTGGTTTCCACCCTGAAACGTCCACACTCAGAGGAATGGCTAAGCTTTGAGCCGCCCTGAGGTGCAGGCCTCATGCCAAGGATAGAAGTAAATGTGGGTCTCTGGGTTGATTGTAATTGTGAATGCGGCTCTTAGTAAGGTGTGGAGTGAGAACTACTGTGTTGCCAGGTCACCACTTACCTTGGGCAGGAGCTTCTTATGGGCAGGGCTGGGTGGAGGGATTGGCGCATGCTTCCGATACCAATTCTGGTTTCCTACTCCAGCTGTGTACACACTCTGTAGAGTCAGAGCACACACACAACAGGGCTAGGAGGGAAGCTCTTGCCTCCGTCTCCAAGCTGCAAGCCAGATTGGGACCGATCTGGCATGCAGTTTGGAAACGGAGGCTGGAGCGTCCCCAGGAGTGTGTGCGTGTGTGGGGGGGATCGCTCCCCCTTTCTGCTTCCGCCCGCTGACCAGCTGATGGTCAGCGGGCAGCCCGGTTGATTGGCGGGCAATTGCCAGCCACAACCGGGCAATTGGGAAGCCTAGTGTTAGTGCATCTGTTGTCTAAGGTGAGCAGTGCTTTAAAGCCATCAGTGCAGGTGTTGCATAGGTTTTTAAGAGGACAGTGCTGAGGAGCTGTGATCGAAGGGCCTTAATGGCAGGCACCGAGAGGCCAAGCCAGAGGCCAAGAACAATTTCTCTCCTGCCCCAAAGGTAATAAGGCTAGAGGGTATTAATGAGTTTATAACCTTTTCCTGATGGATAATCAGATAGTCTAAATAATTCAGCAGAACTTGTAGTGGACCGGTAGGGATTCTAGAACTGGTGATCAGTTCTAGTGTTCTGAGAAACATATTATAAAATGGGGGAGGATAAACTGGGAAATGGCTTTTCCGTGTGGTGAAAGATTAATATTTTCATTTTCTTCCTTTTTTTTCTGTAGTTCAACAGGCAGAGCAATCCTGGGGGTGGGGTGGGTTGGTTTTGGAGCCAGCATGACTCCTGCGTAAGGTTGCCAACCTCCAGGTACTCAGCCAAAAAAAGCTAGCCTGCTGTCTAGTGAAGCGCAACAAAATAACAGCAGTAGAGAAAATGTGCAAAACACAGAATTTTTGAAAATGGACGAACTAGTCTTCATCAGGATTCAACATGGACTGCTACATGAACTTTTGAGTTCCAGTCAGCATGTGAACAGGCTACTTAGCAGTCCTTGTTGAATTCTGATGAAGACTCTGTCGAAACAGGGTTATACCTGGATCCCTGTCTAGTTTGTATGAAGGATTCATGGTGATTACCGTACGGATCCTATTAGGATTTATCGATACCATATCTCCACTACATGTTCATTGCACCTTGCCTGGGAGTCCAGCATCAATTTTTCTACTCTGGGGAGATCAACCTTCATGGACGTTGGTCTCAAGGAGTCTTATGGCACTGCTTGACTTTCCTTTACATGTAGTGTACTGATATATGCAACGTGTTTAATATATTCTATAAGCATTTCCAAAAATTCTGTGTTTTGCACATTTTCTCTACTGCTGTTATTTTGTTGAACCTCCTGTCTTGGGGGGTTGAGGGTTGCAACCTCCAGGTACTGCCTGGAGATCTCCCGCTATTACAACTGATCTCAACAAGTTCACCTGGAAAAAATGGCCGCTTTGGCAATTGGACTTTATGGCACTGAAGTCCCTCCCCAAGCCCTGCCCTCCTCAGGCTCTGCCCCACAAACCTCCCACCGGAAATAGCGGGAGATCTCCAGCTAGTACCTGGAGGTTGCACGTGGCTCAAAAAATAAATGAATTAGAACTCCAAAATAGGATGTCACAGTAACAATATATTAGTAATATTAGTTACAATTAGTTGTAACTAATATATTGTTACTGTGACATCCTATTTTGGAGTTCTAATTCATTTATTTTTTGAGCCACGGGCTGCCTTTATATATAGTTGTCACTAAGTTCAGCATAGGTTTCTCTTCTCTTTAGTACCTGGAGGCTGGCAACCCTCAACCCCCCAAGACAGTATATTTTCATTGCCGTTGGTTTTGGTATGACCTGCTTTGCAGGACCTTTTTAAATTCCTCCTCTGTTTTAGCTATGTTGCAATACATTAATTTATGATCAAACGAACGGGAAGGAAAGCTCCTCTTAATAATGCTGGGCTGCTCTTTGTTTTCGCAAAAACTCGCAACTCCTGGGCTTTTATCAACATTGTCCTCCGCTGATGGGAAGCTGCAGTTCGCCTCCAGTTAGATCCCGTTGTTCTTTGCATATCGCGCCACAACTAACTACAACAGTTCCTTTCACACGACAAGCACCACGTTAACGGGCTTTCCCGCCTTTTCCCCCTTCTTCCCTCACCCATTTCCCCGAGCCCTCTCTTCCAAGTGAGAGATTTTTTCCCTTAGGTACTACAACCCCTTGGCTCCACCATCAACCAAAAGGGAGACTGCAGCCAAGAAATCAGAAGGAGATTGAGACTGGGAAGGCAGCCATGAAGGAACTAGAAAAGATTTTGAAGTGTAAGGATGTGTCACTGGCCACCAGGATTAGGTTAAATCATGGCATCATATTCCCTATTACTATATATGGGTGTGAAAGCTGGACAGTGAAGAAAGCTGATAGGAAGAAAGTAGATTCCTTTGAAATGTGGTGTTGGAGGAGAGTGTTACGGATACCGTGGACTGCCAAAAAAACAAATCAGTGGGTTATAGATCAAATCAAGCCTGAACTGACCCTAGAAGCTAAAATGACTAAACTGAGGCTATCGTCAAAGGCTTTCACGGTCAGAGTTCATTGGTTCTTGTAGGTTATCCGGGCTGTGTAACCGTGGTCTTGGTATTTTCTTTCCTGACGTTTCGCCAGCAGCTGTGGCAGGCGTCTTCAGAGGAGTAACACTGAAGGACAGTGTCTCTCAGTGTCAAGTGTGTAGGAAGAGTAATATATAGTCAATGATTCAGCTCAACCCAACCCCTTTCTGACTCCTCTGAAGATGACTGCCACAGCTGCTGGCGAAACGCCAGGAAAGAAAATACCAAGACCACGGTCACACAGCCCGGATAACCTACAAGAACCAACGAGGCTATCGTATTTTGGTCACATCATGAGAAGACAATAATATAAGATAAATAAGATAAATATAATGTAAATCTACAAATGAGGATTACATGTTGGCAAAAGTATATACAAATTAAATGCTAGACAGACTAGAATGAAGGGGAAGTCCCCTTTTTTTGTAATAGAGAATTGTCTTTGTTTTCTACTCTGTTTAAATTTATAAGAATTATATGATGAAAACTGATTTAGTTTGTAATAAATGAGAAAATAATTAAAAAATATTAGAAAAAAAACATCATGAGAAGACAAGAGTCACTAGAAAAGACAGCCATGTTAGGAAAAGTGGAGGGCAGCAGGAAAAGAGGAAGACCCAACAAGAGATGGACGGACTCTATCAAGGAAGCCACAGCCTTCAGTTTGCAAGATCTGAGCAAGCCTGTCAAGGATAGGACAAAAAGGGCAAGAGTCCAGTAGCACCTTACAGACTAACAAAGACTTTTGTTAGTCTGTAAGGTGCTACTGGACTCTTGCCCTTTTTGACTACTGCAAACAGACTAACACGGCGACCCACTGTGAATTATCTTTCATTTCATTTCATTTCATTAACCTTTATTGGCATACCAAAGAGAGATAGAAAAAACAACAACAAAATACCTCCAAAGGGCAATACATATAAGTTACAGTCGGGTTAATAAAACTTTTCTCGTTCTTTAAGAACTCCTGTAAGAAATTCAGCCACGGTAGCAGTAATTTTGGGATCATGGTCACTCAAAAAGAAATTTGCATTTCACTTCATTACTCCTGTATGTCTTGTACTGGAGCAAAGTAGATAGCAGTTTATCCCGCAGAGTCACATAGAAGGGGCAATCTAAAAGGATGTGGCCAATTGTATCTAACAAGTTCAAACCGCATGTGCATAGGCGTTCCTGTCTAGGGATCTGGAGGCATCGGCCTAAGAGCATCCTAGATGGGAATGCGTTAACCCTAGCTAATAGAAAGTGTGAATTATCTTAAGGATAGGACATTTGGGAGGACTTTCATTCATAGGGCCGCCATGAGTCGGAAGCGACTTGATGGCAATTAACACACACACACTCACTCACTCACTCACTCTACAACCCCCAAGCTGCTTTGCGGTAGGAGGCTCCTCCCCCTCCTCCTCCTCCTCCCCCCCCTACTTTTGCGTTCTCTTCCGATAGCCTCCCATACCCCGCGCACTACATTTCCCACACCGCCTTGCGGCAAAAGCGCGTCGGCGTTTGTACTACGTTTCCCAGGCTGCTCTGCGGCCGCCTCCCGGCGAGCGGCGCGGCCGCGGCTCTGAGGCGGCGGCGGCGGGTTCGGGGCCGAGATGGCGGACGCGGTGCTGAGCGCCGGCGTCAACCTGGAGGCCTTCGCCCAGGCCATCGCGGCCATCCAGGCCCTGCGGTCCAGCGTCACCCGCGTCTTCGACTGCCTGAAGGATGGCCGGCGCAACAAGGAGACGCTGGAGGGCCGCGAGAAGGGCTTCGCCGCCGCCTTCCAGGAGAGCCTCCACTCCGTCAGCCGGGACCTGGGGTGAGGAGGACCCCCGCGGAGGGAGGGAGGCCGGCGGGCGGGCAGGGTGGGTGGTTTCTCTGTTGCATTGGTGGCGGTTAGAGGAGGAGAGGTCTGAATAAGTCTGCAGGCTGGAATGTCTCTTTAACGCCCCCCCCCCAAAAAATGGAACCTCCATGTGCAGAGGCAGTGTACCCGCGCATGGCGGGGACAGAGAAGGCAAGGAGATGGCTGGGTTCAAATAAGCAGGGGTCCAGTGGTTTTGTTCCAGTGGGCGTTTGGGTGTCCTAGAAACCACTTCTTCAGGTGCAGTGAGTGGGGTCCTTAAAATAGGCAGATTTTTTTTATGGAGGAGGTATGGAGAAGTTGAGGTGTGCTAGGAAAAGTGGAGGGCAGCAGGGAAAGAGGAAGACCCAACAAGAGGTGGATTGACTCTTTTTTCTTTTGTTTGTCTTATTATAAAGATAATAAAAATTTATATTAAAAAAAAAAAAAGAGATGGATTGACTCAATAAAGGAAGCCGCAGCCTTCAATTTGCAAGATCTGAGCAAGGCTGTCAAAGATAGGACATTTTGGAGGATGTTGATTCATAGGGTCGCCATGAGTCGGAAGCGACTTGACGGCACTTAACTCACACATGGAAAAAATAATGGTAGTACAGAGAGGTGCATGGAGGACAAAAGTGACCAGGGTCTGCCAATGGGTGGTTTAAAGCATGGGACCTCCATGTTCAGGTGCAGTGTACCCATGAATGTCGTGTGCTGGGGATAACCAGGGCTGAATGGAGCTCCCACATTCAGTGGTACTATACTTTTGAATGGCGCATTTGGGGGACAAAAGTTGTTAGGTCTTTGCTTAAACACAACCATCATGTTACAAAGAACTATGGTCCAGTGCGTAAAGGATGTGTTTGAGGCGTGTCTGTGTGCTGTAATACCTGGGACAAAGTGGAATCTTCGAAGTTAGATGTAGGGTGCATGTGAACGTCGCATTTTTGTTATCTCTGCCTTCAGACGCAGTAAAGTAGGGCCTCACTAGGAGTTCAGTTTTGCTTAAATGGTTTCCCCCTCCATTTTATCCTCACAACAATCCTGTGAGGGAGCCTAGCCTGAGAATGGTGTGATTGGAGAGTGGCGATTTGAACCTGGGTCTTCCCTGCTCTAATCCAACACACAACCACTACACTACATTGGCTCTTAAAAAAAGAAAAGGCCACTCTCCATATTTATGTAGCTGTGAACATCATTCTGAGGATAAAAAAGGCAGATATTTTACTAAATGGGACCTCAGAGTACTGGCAGGTGACTGTTGGAAACAGAATGTTAGATTTTTGTTTTGAGTCGTCCCGCAAAGCAATTTTTATTTTATTTTGCAGAGCTTGTGGGGCAACCTGAGCTTTATTCATTTTATTTATTAAAACATACCCCGCCTTTCCTAATGGTTCAAGGTGGTTTACAATAATAATTTTAAAAACATTTGCAGTTAGAAGCCAAAATAAAATAACACACCCCAAGTCTCTCCCTTCCTTCCCCCCTTAAGAGATGCCAGCCATTCAACCCCCTGAAAAACCCTAGCAAACAAGCAGACCTTGTAGCACCTGGTGAGTATCTCTCCTCACCTTTTCAGGGGCCCCATTCCACAGAACCGGAGCCACGATGGAAAAGGCCCGGGTTCTGGTCAATGCCAGTTGGGCAGATGGC
Source organism: Euleptes europaea (assembly GCF_029931775.1). NCBI lineage: Eukaryota > Metazoa > Chordata > Lepidosauria > Squamata > Sphaerodactylidae > Euleptes > Euleptes europaea. The sequence goes on along the minus strand of NC_079325.1, from coordinate 50,963,791 downwards.
TGCCTGATGACTGTAGTTGGCAAACAAGGATATATGGAAGGAGATGGTCCTTCAAATATGTGGGTCTTCGGTCATGAAGATCTTTAAAGTTAATAATCAGCGCACTGAATTGAACTCAGAAACAGACTGGCAGCCAGAGAGCCAGCGTGGTTTGGAGCAGTGGACTCTGATCTGGAGAATCAGGTTTGATTCCCCACTCCTCCACATGAGCGGCGGAGGCTAATCTGGTGAACCAGGTTGGTTTCCCCACTCCTACACATGACATTAGCTGGGTGACCTTCGGCTAGTCACAGCTGTCTTAGAGCTCTCTCAGCCCCACCTACCTCACAGGGTATCTGTTATGGGGAAGGGAAGGTGATTGTAAGCTGGTTTGATTCTTCCTTAAGTAGTAGAGAAAGGGCATATAAAAATCAACTCTTCTTCTTCAGTGTAGCTGTTTCAAAATGGGCAACATGTCTTCCCCTCGCTAGCCCGTCAATAGTCAGGCTGCCGCTTTCTGGACCAGTTGTAGTTTCCAGGTTGTCTTCGAAGGCAGTCCAACGTAGAGTGTGTTGCAATAATCTGACTGAATTTACAGAAGCATAGATCAGTGTGGCCAGATTGCCAGCTCTCTTGTTCCTTACACTCAGTCAAATCAGATGCAGCTGATAGAAGGCACTCGTGGCCACAATGCCAACTTCCTTTGAAAGAGCAAAGCAGGGCCCATGAGCAACCCAGAAATTTTCACTGCTCTGAAAAAGCCAATGTCACCTCATCTAAGTGGATTCAGTCCCTCTAGAACGGGTAGGGAACCTTTTTTCCGCCAAGGGCCATTTGAATATTTATAATATCATTTGCAAGCCATACAAAATTAACAACTTAAAAATTAGCCAACCAAGCCCCAAGCAGGCAGCTGCCCCCCTCCCTGCGCGTTCAAGCAGGCAGGCATCTAACCAGTGGCGCACTCGCCCACCTGGTGGCACAGGATGGTCTGTGGCACCAGCCGGGCGTAGCTGTCCAGCTGCACGCTGGAGTTGCTCCTGCTCCGCATGGTCGGGGCCGGATTCTACAGCCAGCTCCTGCTACCTCCGCCTGCAGGGATGAAATGAGGACACACTGGCTAAGAACACCCCCGCGCGCGCATTCTGGCCCTGCCCTCTTTAACCCCTCCATTGTCGCCACTTCCACCCCCCTCCCTCTTGTAGTACAGAGAGAATACGTTTCTCCACTGCCCGGGTGGGAAAGGGTTAACACAATTTCTTGGGTGGTCCTAGCAGCTCCATAGCTAATGACTCTTCTGCAAGGGGTAAAGAAGGTTCTCAGCAAAACAAACTCACATCTGCCTTGAATAGAGGCTATTCCTGTCCACTGGAGGGGGCGGATCACCAGTGTTAGATCCTTCTGAGCTAGAGATCTGCCAGGACCCACGAAGGGCCAGACCAAATGATTTTGCAGGCCTTAAACGGTCCCTGGGCCTGACGTTCCCCACCCCTGCTCTAGAATATCAGCCTGCCTGACCAGCATTACCTCTGTATTGTCTGGATTCAGTTTTTTCTGCCTTAGCCACCTGACCACAGCTTCAGAGCATCAGTTCAGAACCAAGGTGGATGCATCTGAGGCTTGGATAATGAAATGTAGAGCTGGGTTGACATCTATACTGTTGACACCCAAGCCCAAAGCTCCAGGCAATCTTAATTCTCTCTGTGTGTATTAAGGAGCATGGGTGAGAGGATTGACTCCTGTGGCACTCCATGAGACAAATTCCACCCAGTTAATTCTGCACCTCTAGTGGAATGTCTTTGTGGAATGTCAGAGAGAAAAGAGTGAAATCTCCAAAGAGATGTCAAACTCATATGTTAACAAGGGCCAGATATGATGCAAATGTCACTTAGTTGGGCTGGGTCGTGTGTACCATAAAAGTTAATGTCAGGTATCGGAGATACAAACTTTGTCGAAGACCTAGACAAAGCCAAATAATGATGTTATTTTTACTTTATTTTTTACTTAAATAAAAACATGCTTAATTCAATAACGCTCGTACAGTATCTTCTTTTATTTAACAGTCTTTAATCATTGATACCTCAGGAATGGGGGAGGGTGGCTGTCTCGGCTGGCTTGTGGGATTGAGAAGCGCTCTCAAGGGGCTGGATCCATCCCTGGGCCTTTTGTTTGATGCCCCTGGGCTATGCGAATACCAACTCCATATGGATAAGAACAAAGTGGTCAACTGTGTCAAAGTCCGTTGAGAGGTCTAACAGTATCAACAGGGAAGTTTGTCCCCTGTCCATCTTTAAATGAAGATTGTCCACCAGTGCAACTAAAGCCATCTTGGTAATAAATCCAGGTCTGAAACCAGATTGGAATGGGTCAAGGGTAGAATATCCTTTGAGTGGGCCATACAGATAGATTAGCTTTCAATATGGTTTTAATGTATTGTACATCTGTTTTTATTCACCTTGGGTCCTAAACTGCGTGGGGGAAGGGTATGCAAAAATATTTTAAATAATTGTACAGTATATCTTACGAGTACAAGCATATGTTGAATTTATGAGGTGGGTTTAGAGTTTTAACCTGAAAATTTTTTCAGCACCCATCCTTCAGTGGGGTATGATAAATAGGATGTTGGGATCACATAAGGAAACCTAGATACAGACAATCCACTAATATTGAATGGTTGTTGCATTTCCAAATTATCTTACTCATTAGGTCACAGACATCTTAGTAACAGGAGTACCTTCCTCCCAATAGATCCTGTTCTTGTTTCCTTTGATGCAGTAAACTTGTAATTTGTTCACAAGCTAACAGTAAAAGAAAATAGAGATGTGAGGCAGGTAAGATGTAAGAGGGTTAGTTAAAGTACTTTGATCTGGATTCAAATATTAGCCATGAAATTCACTGAGTGGTCTTGAGCAAGTTATTAGGTCTCAGCTAAATTTACCTGACAAGGTTGTTGCGAACGGGAAAAAAAGGGATGTAGGTCATTCTGAGCCTTTTGAGAAAAAGGTTAAATAGCAATGTAATAAATCCCCAAAACATTTGGATATGAGACTGTTAAGAGCGTTTATAACTTGCCTCTCTACCAATACTGGTACCTATTACGAAACCATATATAATCTGAACATTATTGTTATTATTCGTAAAAATAATAATAAATTTGATGAATGTGATTTGGCTGTTAAGGAATTGGAATGTTTTCGTTGCTGTCATTGTTTCTAAATCTTGCATGGGTTTCCTAATATATTTTCAGATTTTCTCTGCAACTGTAAGAGCTAGAAACTATTATTAAAATGAAGCTCGTGATTTCAAGATGCTTATTGGGGTCTGCTACTGTTTGAAATGCTGGACTATAGTAAATGTATTTCTTTTGGTACCCTGGAGTGGTTGACGAAATGCTGTATTTAAATAACAGCATTAAATAGCGATATTTTTTCTTCTTAGAGAACTGGAGCGTCTGAGCAATCTCGTCGGCAAGCCCTCTGAGAACCATCCTCTCCACAACAGTGGATTGTTGAGTCTCGATCCGGTGCAAGACAAAACTCCCCTCTATAGTCAACTACTTCAGGCCTACAAATGGTCGAACAAGGTAAAAAAAATTAAGTGAATCATTGCTAATAATCACAGTTCTAGGAGGTTGAATGTTTTACCTCTGCCTCACCTGGTGAGTGGTCCAAAGTTAAGGCATAGATGTTCTGCTTGAGAGGGTGAGCTGTTTCTCCAAGTGGTGACCCATACTGTGTAATCCTGAAGGGGGGAAGGAGGTGCATAGGAGCCAGCATGACCCTTGCGCCAGCGTCCATGCCACTTGTGCCAGCACAAGTGGCATGGACACCGGCGCAGGGTGACTGACCCCAGCTCTGGGAAGCGATGCGGAGTGGGAGCTTTGTGTGAGTGTTTCCAAAGCCCTTTTGCCCCAGGAACGCACCATTTTGCAGTCGTCGAGTTACACCTGCAAAATAGGTGGCGTAGCCCTGTGAAACTCAATGGAGGAGTTTCACAGTGATTTTTTAAAAGTGGAGTTTTAAATTTTATTTATGGCCTAGGAAGCCTTTCAAGAGGCGGAGCACTGTGCTGTCCTTGGCCATCAACTAACCCCCACCCCTTAGGATTGAGCTAGTACCCTGCATTGGTCAGGCTGCACCTAGAGTATTGTGTGCAGTTCTGGAGGCCTCAATTCAAAAAAGATGTGGAAAGAATCAAGCTGGTGCAGAGAAAAGCGACGAGGATGATCAGGTGCCTGGAGACAAAGCCATGAGGAAAGGCTGGGAATGTTTACTCTGGTGAAGAGGAGGTTGAAGGGGGACATGATTGCTCTCTTTAAGTATTCAAAGGTCTGTCAGAGGAGGGCAGGGAGCTGTTCCTGTTGGCAGCAGAGGATAGGACTCACAATAATGGGTTTAAATTGAGGGCAGAAAGGTACCGGCTGGATATTAGGAAAACATTTTTTACAGTAAGAGTTGTTTGACAATGGAACCAGCTTCCTAGGGAGGCAGTGAGCTCCCCCTCACTGGCAGTCTTTAAGCAGAGGCTGGGCAAATACTTGTCAGGGATGTTCTAGGCTGATCCTGCATTAGCAGAAGGTTGGAGCAGAAGATGACCTGTTTGGCCCCTTCCAATTCTATGATTCTAGTCCTGCTGTGCTCCGTCAGCTGCCCGTCAAAGCCTAGAGAAGCAGCCCAGATACCCTCATTGTGCTACTCTGCAGAAAAAAGGCACAATGGTTTCTGTCTGAGAGTTCTTCTTCCTCACTTTGAGGGGCTCCTGACAGAAGACGGAAGGGAAGGCATTCAGCAAAAAGGTCCCCCAATATCCAATTTGTGGGTATTCAAAGGCTCTTTCATTACTCATCTGCGTGGAGATGCTTTTTCAATCGCTGATAAGAGAGCTGGTGGAAACTGTTTTTGAAATGTAGTGGGTTTTTAATTACTGAAAATTAAGGAATTTACTGAAAATTAAATAAAATGCATGAATTGAGTAACAAAAAAAAGCCCTCGATTTCAAAAGGGCTTGGCGGAAGTGTGAATTATGTGGGGCTTTTTTTGTTGCTAGTATGAATTAAAAGGTAAAGGTAGTCCCCTGTGCAAGCACCGGGTCATTACTGACCTATGGGGTGATGTCACATCCTGTGAGGTAGGTGGGGCAGGCTATGCTTATGGGGTGGTTTGCCATTGTCTTCCCCAGTCGTCTACACTTGACCCCCAGCAAGCCAGGTACTAATTTTACTGACCTCAGATGGATGGAAGGCTGAGGCAACCTTGAGCCGGCTACCTGAAACCAACTTAATGAATTAACAGATTATTATTGTTTAAGGAAGTGGGGAAACGTGTAGTATTTTCTGCAGGCATGTGTTTGTGTACAATAATTCAACGGCGACTATCTGAAAACAACTTTGTATTCTATCTACATCTGTGAAACTGGAATGGGAGTTGGAACTTTAAGTTGTTGGGCATTCAAACTTAATAAAATTTTGATTATTGCCTACATGATGGCTCTTCTACAAGACTGCTCTGCTCTAATGTGTGTTATCTAATGGTTGTATTAATGGCTGAGGTTAACTTGTTTATAGTTACATGAATGCTGTGTTGAATGTTTTCTGTTATGTAAACGGTTAGGTCTCTTGATCTGTTCCATGAATGGTGGGGCTTTCCTCTGGCACAAGGAGCTGTCTGCTGATGCTAGAGCACGTGTTGGTTTTTTAACCTGTTTTAAACTGTTGATAGACTTTCCAACAAGGAGAAGGGAACATGCTTTCGAAACAAATCTAAGTACAATAATGCCTTTGTCATTAGGACGGCCCAGTTTAAGGCAGCATGAGTTGTATGTGTGATTTTCTGCAGTCTACTTTTAGTCACTGATGAATACACCTGTCTGGCATTGAAGAAATGAGCAACAGAGCTCACTTTGTATGGTTTTGCTGATCAGTTTTTTTTTGGTTGTTCTGCTGTATTTTTGTCACTGATGAATACACCTGTCTGGCATTGAAGAAATGAGCAACAGAGCTCACTTTGTATGGTTTTGCTGATCAGTTTTTTTTTGGTTGTTCTGCTGTATTTTTGATTTCCCTTTTTATTGTTGTTTTTACTGGTGTTGTATGGGTACTTGCACTGCTCTGTTGTTTTGTGCTGGCCAATGGCCGTAACAATAAATGTAGGTATGTATGGTTTTGCGTATCATTTAAGTTGAGGTGGTGGTTGATCAGCCATCTTTAATCTTGAGAAACATTCCATGAAGCTACAGATGCCCTTTTATAGGTGAGGGTATAGGTACTGGCCTTTCTAATAGCCTCTTGTTGTAGTCAGGGGTCTCAGACATGGTGCCCGTGGGTGCCATAGCGCCTGCCGACACCTTTTCCGGTGCCCGCCAAGTGTTTTTAGGAAGTGAGTGGGACCAGGTAGGGCTTTTGCCTAGCAAGGCTTCTTATTTACTGTTGGAGATTTGATCGGCTGTGCAGATTTTTTTTTTTTAAATGTTGCTTTGGCAGCAGCTGCCACCACAACACAAGAATCTACACTGTGTCACTAAAGTTAAGCTGTGGCAATAATTTTGTGGCTGGCTCCACATCCTGCAGCAGCCATTTTGTGGCAGCCATTTTGTTGCTGCGCCCACCTTGCTGTGTCAGAATTCTAAATGTACCCACAGGCTCGAAAAGGTTAGGGTCCCCTGGGGTAATCATAACCATAACCATAATCATAATAAACCTTTAATGGCATATAATCCCTGGGGTAATCTTATGCAGGGAAAGCTGGGGTCTTTTACTCTCCAGCATGAGTTGGGGTGGGGAGGGGTGCTGCATGCCTGCCTGCCTCTCTTCGTTTCAGGCAGACTCATCCAGCCCTGTATACTGACAACTGCTCTTAAACTAATTTTGTCTTTTGTTGCTGTGTGGGTTAGATTTGTGTTCCGTTTAAGCCAAATGTGTAACCGAATTATCTCTGTGGTTCCAAATAAAAGCCAGGAAGAACATTTTGATCTCCAGAATGTCGTTGACATTTATATTTGCATAACATCGTTATCTATGAAATATGAAATTAATTTGTGACGGTTGTTTAGAGTTTAATGTCTTTGTTTCATAACAGCTGACAAACTTGGGTTTTTTGTGTGATCATTGTTGAAATCTGGCTAAATTAGACGTTCTAAGTAAATTAATACTTTCAGTAGTGACCATAATTTAACTGATGACCTGTCAGAGAACCAGGTGGACTGATTTGGAGATTATCTAAAACTGTTGTTAGATTAGATATTATCGTTTACCATTTACATTTTAAGCTGGTTAGGTGAGAAGACAGGAAGTTACTCTCAGAACACAATTTCAGGGTCAGAGGAGCATGCCTATTAGGTTCTTTGGAACACAGGCAGGACAATGCTGCTGCAGTTGTCTTGTTTGTGGGCTTCCTAGTGGCACCTGGTTGGCCACTGTGTGAACGGACTGCTGGACTTGAGGCACCTTGGTCTGATCCAGCATGGCCTTTCTTACGTTCTTATGTTTCATATGTAGAATAACAAATACTAAAAACCTGTCATGTTCAGGAAAAAGTGGGAATTTTGAATGTAAGCTACTTGTATTAATGCCAAGGAATTCCAGTTGTGTGTGTTTCTTTGCTGTTGCCGGTACCAGTTTCAGAAGATATATGGTTTACAGTAGGGAGGGGCTGTGGCTCAGTGGTAGAGCATCTGCTTGGCATGCAGAAGGTCCCAGGTTCAATCCCTGGCTTCTCCAGTTAAAAGGGACTAGGCAGGTAGGTGATCTGAAAGACCTCTGCTTGAGACCCTGGAGAGTCGCTGCCAGTCTGAGCAGACAATACTGACTTTGATGAACCAAGGGTCTGATTCAATATAAGGCAGCTTCACGTGTTCACTAAATGTCTTTGCCTTTTGCTTTTGACGAGGGACTATTGTGTGATCAGTTGATTCTGTAGCACTTAATTGTTCAGCAGACAATCGGTGTCCATTTATCGCTACCTTCAGAATTTTGCAGTCTGTTTGCTTCCTCCTTTGTCATGGCTGGTGCCGACGCACGAACTGTCAGGGTGCTAACAGGGGGCTGGTCGCTTGTAATTGTGCCAGGGAAAAAACTCTGCCTATACACTCTTACAGCCTGAGGTGATGGTCAGAGCGGCTTTCATGATGCAGCGCTTTTTTCTTTTGCTGGCTACATGTGTGCAGACTGAATCTGCCTGTTTCGTTTTATTCCTTTTCTCAACAGCTGTTTTGAACAAGAGTGTCTGGACTAAATGGGCCATTTTTATACGACTTTCTTCGCAGTAGCTCATCAGTATTTGGCAGAGGTTCAGTTGCAGTGATGTGTGGAAATGCTTTCTATATTTAATATTTAATTTTTGACCCCTTGGTGGCCGGCATGTTGTATTTTTGATGAGCTGAGGCAGGACATCTCCCTATTCCCCTCTGTGTGGGTTCCTCATGCGTTAACTGTGTCTCGGTAGAGCTTAGGCAGGATAAAATGTAGGTCTAGATGGAAAAAGGGATTTGTAAGGAGCAGGTATCCACTAAGATTTTAGTATCTAAGTTAGCTCAGTAGAGTAGGGCTTTGCTTACTTGGGCCAGAATTGTGATTTGCATATAATCTGAGTCCAAGGTAAAATGTTCTAAAATACATCGAGAGCAAGAAGCTTTTTTCTTATCTAACACTGCATTGTCTTGGCTATTATGTGCCCTTAAACAGTAGTCCTAATACATAAGTGAGCCAAAGAGAAAAATAAGATGGGCCAACTTGCAGGGTAAAACCCCTCTAGGATGGGGCTTGAAATAAGGAGCAGAATTGGACAAGAATGAGTGGGGAAAAAATTACTGGATCCAACCTAACATAGTTGGACTAGAAAACAATGGTACGTGTTTTTCCTATGCATTGTTGGTATCTCGGGGGGTGGGGGAGCGGGAGAGAGAATATGAATGTGAAATAGGGTGAAATAATATTTTCATTCTGCCATTGTTCTGGGGAGTTCAGGGTAGCTAAAAATGGGGGAAGAGGAGGCCCATGTAATCCTCACAACAATCCTGTCGAGTAAATTGGTCTGAGAGAGTCTGAGAGAGAATGAGTGGCCTACAGTAATCCAGTGAGGTTGTGGAGGGGGGGGGGAGATTTGAACCCAGGTTTCCACATCCTAGTCTGATGCTAATCATTGCCACACTGGCTGTCCAGTGCCACTATAGTACACTTGGTTGTTAGATAATCAGTTTTACTTTAGCAGAAGGATACCTGGCAGTTGCAGGAGAAGCCAGAGATCAGTGTTCTGAAGACGTGCTTTGCCTGCAGGAAGTCCTAGGACCAATCCCTGGCACATCCAATTTAAAATAATCTTGGGTGAACACTAGGCTAGACGAGCAAAAGGGACAATTTTGTAAAATTCTGTGAAAATTTGAAGCTACGGGTTAAGTTTTTTGGGGGAGTGGGAGGGAGGAATGCAGATATTTGGGCAAACTGCAATATATGCAATAGCTACTTTCTTATCAAACCTACTTTTACTGATTTAACAATATAAATGCTTTGTTTCTACTTATATTAAATTGTACTATTTGGCATATTTATGGAATTTAACAGTATAAATTTCTTCACTTTCTATAAAGAACATTGCAAATATACCCATACTTAAGAGCTGCAAACAGCACATGTATCTTCATTTTTGCCATCTGTTAGGTAGAAAGAAATAAAATATTTGGATATTATGTTAACGTTGGATATTATGTAATATTGAAAACACTGAATTCTTTAGTAATATATTAAACACATTATAGTATACTGTTACCTGAATTGTTTACCTTTAAACAGAAAAGTTATTGAAAATGTTATATAGGTCTACATTATACCTAGGAGTTATCATTATCTTATGTTTACAATAAGTAATGAGTAGAACATTGCATTTTTCAGTGTTCCTCAACATTTTTCAGTCTTTTGCTTGGAAAATCATGCTATGTATTTTTGAGGGGGGGGGGAAACCCTAACTTTAAGGAACATTTCAGTTATTCTCTCAATTTATTTCATGTTTTTTTCCATGCTCCTCCAAACGTGATTATTTTCCCATTGGTAAAATTGAAAAACGTTATCTGAAAGAAGAGGAATCCCTTCCCTCCCCAATATTCCATTTTTTTCTAGGCCTTCAGATCTCTAGGCTCAGTTGAAGATCTGAAGGAGGCAGATTTCCCATGGTGGTTGCGGGGCAACATGCACCCTACTCAGCTTATATGAGGTTCTGTTTTACTAGAGGCGCACAAACGATGAAGGCCTAGGCTTGCTGTTACCTAATTTGAGAACAAGGCCTCCCAAAATTTTGGCTTGTATTGCTACCCAGTGTTCTATTTTTGCCAATTCTGCCAATATATGAAGCAGAATACTTGAGGGATTGTGTAATGTGTGTAAAAATGGGCTTTCAAACAAATATAAAAAGGAGGGAGAAAGGTGTTTAAGCATATGGCTTTTGGTTTGTGTTACTTAATAGTTTTGTGTATCATGAGTAAAGTGGGCTAATTGCTTGTCATAGAGCATATGGAAATGTGAAATATGTTTTTCCCCCCAACAGGTTTTTTTGTAAAAACAGAGAAAGTGAAGTTAATTTCAGCAAAAATGCTAACTCTGCCCCCTCCCCATGTTCTATGCATGCTCTAATTTAGTAAAGATGTATTAGTTAACAGATAAACAGGCTAATGTCATTCTTTTGCTCAATTTTTTTTAATTAAGACAGTGCTTGTATTTACAATTCCCTCGAGCTAGGAGATGACTTTTATTGTTGGATTGGCTAGTGTTTTCAGGGGGGTGGGAAGCAAACGCCCATAAAGGAATAATAGGGCATCTGTTTACTTTGATGCAAAGTAGATTTTCTTAACTTATTATAAAAAAGATGCAGTTGTATTATGTTTCATCGGGCTTAACGCTAATAAAATTGTTTTTAATTTTTTTCTTTGAAACTGATTTGGTGCCTATAATGTTGCCTTTTGTGGTGGTGGAATAGATGAACAAAAAAAAAACCCTCTGCTATTACTTCTGTAACCGAACACTTGAATATCAGTCACAGCATTTATTAGAACGAAACAGTCTGAGGGTGTGGGTAGATGAGGTACTTCATCCCACTGCAGTTCATTAAGTAGACTGAGATGGTATGCCTTTGACCTGGTAGGTGAAGTTCATACCAGGTTTTTGTTTTGCAAGGTGAACATCACCTCCTCCTTATCAGCTGCCCTGTTGTTGCACGTTGAGTGGAGAGGCCCAGAACCACAGTGGCACCACCGTGGGCAGATCCCCAGGGAGCTTTAGCCATGTCTCAAAAGCAGAGTGGCAGATCTGATAAACATAAAGAAACACAATTAGTGTGGCAAAGTTACGAAGAGTTGGTGAATGTCATTTTATATTGCATCTGCTTCATCTCTCTTGGGTTTGGATTAAATATTTTTTTCTTACCTGGTGCTGCTTGCAACGATTTCTTGTCTTCTATATGTTCATCTAAAGAATTGAGTTAACCAAGTGGCTGATGATCAGTTGGGTTTCCTAATTATAAACCGTGAATTCTATCTGGCATTCTCTTATTGCCCAGGACTAAAATCTTATTGGGCCTGAGATCTCACTTTTTTGGGTTTCCCTTAGAGTCAGTTTTTGGCTTGAGTAGTTTTGTTGTTTATGTTAGATAAGCCAAGATAACTCTGAAGGGTAAACATTTAATAATGTGTTATGTGCTGTATTTTAATAGGATCCGGAGGGTTAGAGAAATATACACTTAAAGCATTTAATTTGTTACTAAAATGTAAATTTGTTCATGATTGTCATCCGGTTTTGTGGTGTTTTTTTTTTTTTATTATTATGTCTTGTAACGACCGATGGCCATATGCAATAAAAACTGAACTGGAATTCATCTGCTGAGAGCCTGCATGGTGTAGTGGTTAAGAGCGGTGGTTTGGAACGATGGAGTCTGATCTGGAGAACCACTCCTCCACATGAGCGGCGGAGGCTAATCTGGTGAACTGGGTTGGTTTCCCCACTCCTACACACGAAGCCAGCTGGGTGACCTTGGGCCAGTCACACTCTCTCAGCCCCACCTACCTCACAGGGTGTCTGTTGTGGGGAGGCAAAGGGAAGGTGATTGTAAGCCGGTTTGATTCTTAAGTCGTAGATAAAGTTGGCATATAAAAACCAACTCTTCTTCTTCTAGCTCAAGTGCTTGCACTGAAGGAAAGCTGCCATTAGTATATGGATTTGCAGGATCCAGTCCCTGATTTAAAACTAAAAGTATGATTAAAATTAATATTTGTTAAAGCATCGTCTTTATATGAGGTTCTGTTTTACTAGAGGCACACAAATGATAACGGCCTAGGCTCACTGTTACCTAATTTGAAAATCAGCCCTCCCAAACTTTTGGGTTGTATTACTAGCCCGTGTTCTATTTTTGCCAATACTGCAGTTGTAATACTTTGCCCATTTACCTGTAAGGAACAGGATCCAGGTCAAAGTTGCTGAAATAGCCATGGAGCTGTCCAGCTAGGGTCATTTATGCATGGGAGTTTTACCTGAGGTTGTTGCTCGCTGGACCCACACTTTCCTGTTGGGAATCTATGCACCAGCAGTCTCCAAGCTCAAATCAAGTCCCTGCCCCTTTAAAGAAGAAAAAACAAAAAACTGAGCAATCTGAAGAGGGGGTGGGGAGAAATCTAAGCCTGGCTTTTAAAAAGCCTACTCAGAAAGAGCTCAGAGGAAGCAGGAAGTATTTGAATCCCCACCTCTGGACATCCTGCTTTGTAATTGGCTGTGAGCGAAATCAAGCTTGTGTGTCCCACACTTTGCCTTATGAACAGAGGTTTCAGCAGGGCTGAGCTCAGGGGAGAGGGAAGAATCAGGTTAACAGAGGAATGAGAACGTCCGGGATTTGTGAGAGCTGGCACCGAGGTAATCTCTAATGGACAGAAAACTCATACATAACTCCAAGGAACAACCAAGACAGACCGGGGCAAACATGAGTGAAAGTACCCATGCATAAACGACCTAGGTAGATCAAGAATGAAACAGAATAAAAGGAGGTGTAGTGAATTCTTGTCAGAGCCCAGGCTCCCTACCTCTGGGCTAGAAGGGGTGGAGTGGGGCATGGCCTTAAGGGGGGCAACAGTCCCATGGCAGAGGTGGGAGGAGAGCCAGGTAGAATGGCAACAGCAAGGGCGGAGCAGTTAGAAGGAAGGCCCACTACTAGTAGTTCTCTAGAAGCAAAGGACTCTCTGGTGTAAAGGCCTCCTTGAGAGAAAGGGCTTGTTCAGGAGCGTGTGTGTGTGCCGTCAAGTCACAGCTGACTTATGGCAACCCTGTAGGGTTGTCAAGCCAAGAGACGTTTGGAAGTGGTTTGCCATTGCCTGTCTCCACATGGGCTGAGAGAGTTCTGAGAGAACTGTGACTAGCCCAGGGTCACTCAGCAGGTTTCATATAGAGGAGTGGGGAATCGAACCTGGTTCTTCAGACAAGAGTCCACTGCTCTTAACCACTATACCATGCTGGCTCTCCTGTTCAGGAATAAGAGCAGGGAAACAGGACTTCTCTTAGGTAAAAGCCTCCTTGAGAGGAAGGGTTTGCTTGAGGTGGTGAGGGTTCCCAGTTGCCCATGGCCACCCCTGTTGAAGGAAGTGCTAAACCAGGAGGTGGCTGCTGTGAGAGAGCTGGGTGCCATTGAGGAGTTGCACAGCCCCTAGGGGAGTCAGCCAGTACCGGTCCCCAAACCAGACAGGAACATACGCTTCTGCATAGATTTCTGCAAGTAACTGACGTCTTCAGATTGGATGTCTACTCCATGCTGCAGGTGGAGCTACTGCTGGAAAAGCTGGGCTCTGCTCGGTTCCTGTCCACCCTTGATCTTATGAAGGGTAGTTGGCAAAGTCCTTTGACTGCCAGTGCATGGGAGAAGACAGCCTTTGCACTATCCTGGGGGCTCTTTCAGTTTGTGCCACTTGGGCTGCATGGGGCAGCAGTCACATTTCAGAAAATGATGGACCAGGTCCTCTAATAGTTGGAAGACTGTGCAGTGAAATACATAGATGACATTGTTGTCTTTAGCCATATCTGGGAGCAGCATCCAGAACATCTCACCCAGGTGTACCAGACCCTCTGTTCTTTACCCCCACACACATAAAAAAGCAGGGATGCACTTTTTCTACATGGAGCAAGAAGTAAGAGGGCTAAGCCTCACTGCCTGTTCAAAGCAATAGCTGACTACCATGCCCTGCCAAAATGGTATAGTCTTCTGACTGCTTCATCACTAACTGTGCAATCCTGAAGGGGAAGGCCGAATGCCCATAGGAGCTAGCGTGACCCCTACGCTGACGTTCATACAACATGTGCCATGCAGACTGGCACGGATGATGGCGTAGGGCGACTTGCACCGGCCTTATATTCTGCTGCAGCAGTGTGGCTCTTGGATGCCGGTGCGGCTTCTCGCCAGCATTTCCCTGATGTATCTCCCTGCACTGGTGTCCTGGGAGGCGTTCCTGGAGGTGGAGCTGTGTGGTGTGGTGGTTAGGAGCAGCAGACTCTAATCTGGAGAACTGGGTTTGATTCTCTACTTCTCATGAAGCCAACTTAGGTGACCGTGGGCTAGTCATGGCTCTCTCCGAACTCTCTCAGCCCCGCCTACCTCACAAGGTGTCTGTTGTGGGGAGAGGAAGGGAAGGAGATTGTAAGCCGATTTGATTCTCCTTAAAAGGTAGAGAAAATCAGCATATAAAAACCAACTCTTCTTCTTTGGCAGCTTCCTAACCCCTTTCAGCCAGGGAATGCTCCCTCATCCCATGGCGTTGCTACGAGAGCTATTTTGCTGGCGTTGCCTCGATAAAGTGAATGGGGTTTTTTCCCAGAGTTTTCTTCTTAAGAGCATTTATTTTTCTTTTTTCTGGCCAAGAAGCCTCTGTGGAAGCAGCATGGCTGCGCATTGCCGAACCCCCCCCCCCTTCAGGAATGGGCTGTATTTTACACTAGCTTTCAAACTATTAGTCATTCTTGCTGTAAATCTGAAAATAAGGAGGTTATAATGTCATAAGGTACCTTTTAGATGTATAATCTTTTCCTCTTTTTAAAAAGTGGGTTAATTAGTAATAATGAGTTACAACGATTTGCTGTCACTGAAGCCAAGGGAACATTACATGTTTCTTGCCCATGTTTATTAAATTATCTCTTTCATTCTAAATTATGTGGGTAGACCGTCTTGTTGCAGGCCTGAATCAATAAGTGCTGTATAAGAATTGTTCAGACTTGTTAAGCAGCCTTGGTAAGTTGGTATAGTATTGATTAGATATAAATACTGAGTTTAGCAGCAATCAACCATCCTTAATTGTTAATCATAATAGTCCAGTTAATAGCATTGAGGTAAAACATGTTTATTTTGAAAAATGCAGTGTCAAGTTAATGCTATTTTCTGGATATGCTCAGACATTTTAAATTTAATGCGCTTTGCTTTGGCATGGGAAGTGACATTGAACCGGATTGCTGATTCTGTGGAAGCTGTCTTACTGCCAAAAGAATTGGCACACAAGGTGCAGCCCACAGCTCCCTCCGATGAGGTTGGTGAGGGAAGCACCAGCACAGTGGCATTCCAACCATCTTCTTTCCCCCTGGGCACTTCTTGGCTCTGGGTCACAATGAGAAGTTTCCCATGTTGGGGGAAAGGGCTTAGAATGCTACCTCTCAGTCCTGAGAAGGGCAGAGAAACAGCATTCTGATACACACACACACACACACACACACACTCGGAGTTATGGGCCATAAAGGAATCAGGTGACTTCACTAGGTTGCCTGTTTAGCTCTTCAGATAATCAAAGCGCTGGAAGGGACCACCAGGGTCCTCTAGTCCAACCCCCTGCACAATGCAGGAGATTCACAAGTACCTCCCCTCACACCCCCAGTGACCCCTACTCCATGCCCAGAAGATGGCCAAGATGCCCTCCCTCTCATGAGCTGCCTAAGGTCATAGAATCAGCATTGCTGACAGATGGCCATCTAGCCTCTGCTTAAAAACCTCCAGGGAAGGAGAGCTCACCACCTCCTGAGGAAGCCTGTTCCACTGAGGAACCATTCTAACTGTTAGAAAATTCTTCCTAATGTCTAGACGGAAACTTTCGGTTTAATTTCAACCCGTTGGTTCTGGTCTGATCTTCTGGGGCAACAGAAAACAACTTGGCACCATCCTCTATATGACAGCCCTTCAAGTACTGTCAGTTTCCATGATGGCCCAGGTAACCACTTGAGTTGTGCACTCTGGGCCAAGGTCATAGTACCTTAGAGATTCATTTTATCGAATTTCAGCATAGTTTTGTTTTAATCATTCTCCAGTAGATCCAGTTTTTAGTACCTGTAGAGAACCCTCTTGAGAATTAGGAGTCTAAAGAAAGGTCTTTCAAAAGAGACTTGACTTCTGTTGTTTTCAGAGTAGGGATCGCTGTTGCAGCGAGGGCCTGGATTATAACTTTGTTTGGGGTAATTCAGTGAGACTCTTTTTTTTTTTACTCCGGCCATGTGTCAAAGTCAACTGCCCCTATTGTGTGGATCTGGTCTGGCAACTTGGGAGAAGTTTACCCTTTTTTTGGAACTAATAACTAGATAGCTGGAAGGGAGGAATGGGACAGCAGCCCACTTATTTTTCTAAGCATCCCACCAAGAGAACTGTTTGAGATCCTATTCACCTAATTTTTCCCCCTCTGCTAACGCTGCTGTCTTGATGGGTTAAAAAAAGTTCAGTTCACTTTTTACCTGAAACGATATTAAGTATTAAATTAATACTACTGACCTGTTTTACACAGCGGATGTAAGGATGCTGCAACATGTAAAGCTCATAGAGCACGATTAAGAGCAGTAAAAAGTGTTAAGTGACTGGCACACCATTAATTTATGTGGTGTTAATGACAGGTTAGATCTTTCAAAATTGCATAAGAAAAGCCATGCTGGGTCAGACCAAGGTCCATCAAGTCTAGTAGTCTTTTCACACAGTGGCCAACCAGGTGCGTCTAGGAAGCCCACAAACAAGACGAATGGAGCAGCACCGTCTTTCCTGTGTTCTACAGCACCTAATATAATAGGCATGCTCCTCTGATCCTGGAGAGAATAGGTATGCATCATGACTAGTATCCATTTTGACTAGTAGCCATGAATAGCCCTCTCTCTTCTATGAACATGTCCACTCCCCTCTTAAAGCCTTCCAGGTTGGCAGCCATCACCACATCCTAGGGTAGGGAGTTACACAATTTAACTATGTGTGAAGAAATACTGCCTTTGATCAGTTTTGAATCTGTCACCGTCCAGCTTCAGCAGATGACCCCGCGTTCTAGTATTATGAGAGAGGGAGAAAAGCTTGGTAAAGGTCCCCGGTGCAAGCACCGGGTCATTCCTGACCCATGGGGTGACGTCCCATCCCGACGTTTCCTAGGCAGACTTTGTTTACGGGGTGGTTTGCCAGTGTCTTCCCCAGTCATCTTCCCTTTACCCCCAGCAAGCTGGGTACTCATTTAACCGACCTCAGAAGGATGGAAGGCTGAGTCAACCTTGAGCCGGCTACCTGAAGCTGACTTCCGTTGGGATCGAACTCAGGTCGTGAGCAGAGCTTGGACTGCAGTACTGCAGCTTACCACTCTGTGCCATGGGGCTCCTAAAAGCTTCATACAATGCATAATTTTATAGACCTCCATCATGTCTCCCCTTAACCGCCTTCTTTCCAAGCTAAACAGACCTAAGCGTTTCAACCGCTCCTTATAGGGCAGTTGCTTTAGTCCCCTGATCATTTTGGTTGCTGTTTTCTGCACCTTCTCAAGCTCTGCAATATCCTTTTTTAGGTGTGGTGACCAGAACTGTGCACAGTATTCCAAGTGTGGTCTCACCATAGATGTGTACAAGGGCACTATGACAGCAGCAGTTTTATTTTCTATTCCTTGTCTAATTATGGCCAGCGTGGAATTTGCCTTTTTCACAGCAGCTGCACACTGGGTTGACGTCTTCATCGAGCTATCCACCACCACCCCAAGATTCCTTTCTTGGTCTGTTGCTGCCAGCACAGATCCCATCAGTGTATATATGAACTTGGGATTTTTTGCCCCAACATGTATCACTTTACACTTGTTCACATTGACTCTCATTTGCCATTTTAATGCCCATTCCTACAGTTTGAAGATATCCTTTTGGAGCTCTTCACAGTCCATTTTTTTTAACCACCCTAAATAATTTGGTGTAATCTACAAACTTGGCCATCTCACTTATTCACCCCCAACTCCAGGTCATTGATGAACACGCTGAAAAGCACCGGTCCCAACACAGATCCTTTAGGGACCCAACTGCTCACATCCCTCCACTGTGAGAACTGACCTAGTCCTATTCTCGGCTTCCTATTTTATAGCCAGCTCTCAATCCATAAGAGGACTTCTCCTCTTATCCCGTGACTATGAAGTTTGCTTAGCAGTCTTTAGTGGGGGACTTTGTCGAAACCCTTTTGGAAATCCAAACACACAGTCCACAGGCATCTTTGCAAATTTAATCTGATAGGAATACTATGTGGACCAATGGAGGTTTTTTTGTTTATATATTTTCACATTGTGTATGGTATTTTGCTAATGATTAAAAATGAGATTAAAGTTGGTCCTCAAAATGTATGTGTTGATTCTGTCTGTTTTAAGATGCATAAAACTTTAGCCTTGACAAATCCCAGATGCCAGGTTGCTGTGGTACCTTGAAATTTAATTATGCCTAGTATTTTCAACAGTATTTTTTATTGTAGAGTCTCTCAGCAGTTTTCAGTGGAAGTATGAAGGGTTGGATGATCCAACCAGTTTTTCCACTGGTGATGAGGGAAGGATCTGGGTCACCTTTGACCACCAAAAGGGCTATGATTGAAATCATGGGACCTCCATGGACAAAGTCCATGTGGAATGGAGCTGTAATAAGGAGGGGAATTGGCAGAGATTGAGCAAAAAAGCTGACTGGATCCAACCCAACGTTTAATTAGCATTTTGCATCAGAATGTTTTTGTTGTATGACATAAAAATAAACGGGCAGGCAGTTATTGTCATTGCTTCTTGGTATATAAACTTTGCACCAGTGATACTCAGTGTCTAGGTGGTCCCTGGCCCTAAGAGCGTCTGGCTGTCCTCAACCTGGTGGAATGCTCTGTCTGGTGACATCAGGGCCCTGCGGGACCTTAAAAAGTCCCTGCGGGACCTGCAAGACAAAGCTATTCCACCAGGCCAATGGTTGAGGGCAGCCATGGGTATTAGATCTGCTGGCCCCCTCGTACCCTCCCTCCTTTCCAGGCTATATACTATATCAACTGAGGGGGTGGCCTGCTGCCTATCTCGGTCAATATGACTGATTGGAATTTAGGCACCATCTGAGATTTTTGGGGTTTATTTTAAATTAGGATTTTGCTGTTTTAAATTCAGAAATCAACTTTTAATCTTACCATTTTAATATTGTTGATATGTTTTTAAATGATGTTACCCGCCCTGAGCCTGGCTTTGGCTGGGGAGGGTGGGCCACAAATCGCAAAAATAAATAAATGAATAAAATAGGGAGCCTCATGCAGCTTTTCGACATGCCACCTGTGGCTCATCTGAGCACCATTCCTCAGTGTGGCGCCTGCCTCAGATTTTAGGAAAGTAGGCAAGGCCTTTGCCCGAGGGGCCTTGTGGGTCCCACCCTGAAAGAGCCCCTGCCAGAGGAATGGCTGAGCTGTGAACCTCCCTGAGGGGCAGGCCTCACGCCAAAGATAAAAGCGAATGTGGGTCTTTTGGTGGACGATAATAGCAAATGTGGCTCTCTGCAAGCTGCTGAGTGAGTACCGCAGTTTTACGCCATTCCACGGTGGTAGATTAATTAATTTCTTAACCTGTTGCCTTCTGTACTGGCTCCAATGTTTAGTTAAATGGCGCTTTTGAAAGCAGTAATGGAATTATGAAACCTTTGGAAGAGGTTAGGCTAGGGTTAGCGATTAGCTTTTAGTTGTCATGATGACAGCCAGGGCTGCTACTAAATTTTTTTTTTTTATACTACAGTACTTCTATCATAATGTTATAATAAACTATGAAGAGTTTAGGATTAGGTTTTGGAGTAGAAGTAATTAGAAAATATGGTCATTAATACACAATCTTGAAGGATGAAAAATGAGTGCTCTTTAAAGATTTGGACTGGCTTCTATAGCCAAAGAAAATTTGTCAAGGCCTGCTGTATGTTATGTTCAGAGTCTATTTTCGAAGGTATAGTTTCCTTGTACATTTATTTATACACATGGGCATATGGTGATTAAAAAAACACATGAAAAATACTGAAGGAGAGCAGTTGTAACAATTGCATGTTGATATGAAAATATTTATATTATGTGCACATTAATTGTCCTTGTTTTGGTATTTTGGATTGGGCAGCCTTGCTCCTTGCTTGCTACTTGAGAATCACTGAAATAGAATGTTTTTCAATAATCAATGCGTCAGTTGGTTGGCTCTTTGGATCACGCAGTTATCCTAGAAATGGTAAACAACATTAGGTTAAATTACTCAGATGTGTTAGAGGTGATTTCTAACACAATATTCATAAATGATGAATACAATCCAACCAGTTCAAATTGTACATCCTCAGGTGAAACTTAAAGATGAAGAGGAGAGTTCATCAGATGAGCTGATTTTATAATTGGCATTCACAGATTTGCCTCCGCTTGTCTCCCATGCCTCTTGCGTTCCCGCTTCTCTTCTCTTTGTGGTTTGCAGTCACAGATCTCTGCACAGATGCTTGTAGCCAGCCGGCTAAGCAATCTGAAATAGTCCTTGCCTGGAAAATGGGAAACAAAAAGCGAGAGGATGAAGGGTAAAGGAAACCTCTGAACATGCAGAGGCTGAGATGTGTGATAGGCATTGCAGGAAATGGCACTGATATGGTGCCTGTAGGGTCCCGCTCAGCGGGGTAGCCCATTAGAATTGAGCTTTCCAGCAGGAGGCTACAGACACAATGGCAAAAACCCTTAACGGAGGCTCATGTTTCTGGGCAGCAGAACAAAGAATGCTGCGGCTCTGGTTGGTAACTGCCAAAAACCTCAGCTTAATTGGGATGGTGTGGATGGCTGTATAAACATTTCGGGGTGCGCTTCAACTTTTATAAGAGAAGTAAGCAATAAGCATGTGGATGCTTATTGTTCAACGAGTATTTTGAGGTCTGGTGGAGCAGCCACCTGCCTGGCACTGTTTAGGAACAAAGTGAGTGGGTTAATGGCAGCCAAAACACATACAAATATCTCACCTTCCTTGAAGCCCATTTTAACACGAATGGTTTCACACTGTCTTTCAACAAATTTAATATATTCTGGGCTTTGAAGACCATTGTTGCAGCTCAGTAGACGCCTCTGTGTCCTGCAGATTGGATGCTTTTGTGAAACAAGAATCCTGGTGTTTTTCCTAGGCATGCAGGAGCCAGCTGGTTTGTCTCTTCTGGCTCATGAGGTTCTGTCTCCAAAGTAGAAGAAGAAGAGTTGGTTTTTATATGCCGACTTCCTCTACCACTTGAGGAAGAATCAAACTGGCTTATAATCACCTTCCCTTCCTCTCCCCACAACAGACACCCTGTGAGGTGGGGGGGGGGCTGAGAGAGCTCTAAGAGAGCAAGGTCACCCAGCTGGCTTCATGTGGAGGAGTGGGGAAACTAACCCGGTTCACCATATTAGCATCCAAACCTTCTGTGGAGGAGTGGGGAATCAAACCCTGTTCTCCAGATTAGAGTCTACCGCTTCAAACCACCACTCTTAACCACTACACCACGCAGGCCCTCTGATGATGGGGTGGCCTCAGTAATAGTATTCAGTGGCTGCAGCTTACCAGCGAGCTTATTCTTTGATAAATTTAACTTCTCTCATCTAATTGCCCTGAGGATTTCAACCAGAATTACCTTTTTAAAAACTTGGCAGGAGTTCCTCACAATTAAGAACAGTGTTGTTCTTGGAAGAAGTTTGGCTCGCTGTGTGTGTGTTGCAGATGCATTGTTGAGCAAAGATGTATAGAGTCTGATCTGTCCTGTCCCCACTTTTGTGAAGATGCAGATGTGAAAACAGGGGACATTGTGGTGTCCTAGAATGGTATTGGATTTGCAGCAGGAATCTTGCAGATTTGCGAAAGACTATGAAAGCCAGAACAGAAGGGAAGAGCTAGAGACTAGGGAGGAGTTGTGTTTCAGCTATGTTTGTTTTGTTTCATACTGTGTGAAAAAAAACTTGGGGTGTTCAAAGCACTTTGCATAGGTTCTTAGTATCTTGATTGTAACTCTGTAAGGCATGACAGTGTTTTTATTCTTATAGTGTAATGGGAAGGCTAAAGCCAAACCTGCCAAAGGCTGCTGAGGAAATTAATAGCAGATGCAAAAAACATGGATGGCCATTCTAGAGTTGTAAAATGCCAGGAAATTTTGAAGCCATGGGGGTGGGGGAATCAAAATGGAATGCAATACTTTCTATCAAATCTACTTCTGCTGCTTTCATATAATGAAATACATAATTTATAACATACAACTTATAAAATTGTATTAATTGGCACAGTTATGGAAATCACAAATATAAAAATGTCTTAGTTTCCTAAAAAAAAAAAAAATTGCAAATATATCCAGTGCTTGACACAGAGGACTGCAAGTAGCGGCACCTTTTTCTACCTTAGCACATTTTGTTTTAAAAAGCATTTTAGGCACCCCAAAAGGAAAAAATAGGGATTTCCCCCAATATTTCCCCAGGTTTCCCAGTTTTTCCATTATGTTGTCCTTCAGGCTTGGGTGGTGGGTATTTTCTCCTACATTTTCCAGTGTTTTCCTGGGCCTTTGCATCTTGTCTGTTATGAAATGCCGTAGTTGTTCATGTCATTTCCCTGTCCTTGCCTCCATTGAAGACCTCTGCTTTTATAGCTGTATTCAGTGCTCGATGGTCCTCAAATTGCCCTGGCCATGCTGATCCAGTCTTTACGTTGTCTTGTCTTGTAAAGCATGCTCGATTACGGAACATAAAGCATGATTTAGAATGCTTTTTCCATTAGAGGAAGAAATGAGAAAAATATTGCAGCTGTTGTGTTGGTGTGTTGGACTAAAATCTGGGTTCGAATCCCCACTCTGCCAAGTGGCTGTTTGGGTGACTCACAATCTCAATTTAGCTTACATCACAGGGTGGTTGTGAGGATAAAATGGAAGAGAGGGGAATACTGTTTACCATTCCAGGCTCCTTGGAGGAAGGGCATAATAAAAATGCATAAACAAACAAATCTCCACATATGCCTTATGAGTATCAGGCTCTGGGAAGCTGGGGGAGAGGTTAGGAGGAGAGGAAAGGAAAGCAGTAAAAAGCAATGCGGAGAAAGAAAGGAGTAGAAGAAAATCAATCACAGTCTGCTTGATAACATTTAGAACCATGTTTCTTATTGGAGACAAAATGGAACGCCTATCAGAAAATAAAGGTATCTTGAAACACTCAATAATCACTAACAGCTGACAAGTTGTTAGTGATTTATAATGCACATTGGGTATATTAGTGTGCCATTTTGTCTAATTAAGGGAAGTGAGAACTGGCATTATTCAAATTGGAACCGTGCCAGATTTTACTGCATTTCAGAAAGAAGCCGTCACAATTGATTAACAATCATGTGAAAACCTAAGGCAGTTTTCACATGTTGGCAATGTGGGGCCGGGCGAAGAAGATGACACCGTGCTCCCTACTGGTCCTTTTCTAGTGTGAACTCCCCTGCTGACTTCAGTAAATCCCGATTAAGAGAAAACACTGGATGATTTCAGGCAATCAATATGTCATGTGGGAAAATATGGTGAAGTATATTGACATTTAGATGTGTACTAAAGAGATGCAAGACCATTAGGTGGTTTGGTAGTATTCCATGGCTACTAGTGTTCTTCTCTAGTTATTTACTCACTCAGTTGCTATGGAGTGATAACGGGAGTTTTGCCAATACTATTGCCACTGTTTCCATGGTCCGTCCTTCCTTCCTTCCTTCCTTCCTTCCTTCCTTCCTTCCTTCCTTCCTTCCTTCCTTCCTTCCTTCCTTCCTTCCTTCCTTCCTTCCTTCCTTCCTTCCTTCCTTCCTTCCTTCCTTCCTTCCTTCCTTCCTTCCTTCCTTCCTTCCTTCCTCTTCCAGAGCATGTAGTCCATAGTAGGGTCTGTAGCAGTCAGAACCCCCCCAATAGATTATAATAAATCTGAGTAGAAACATGGGAGGGAAGGTAGGGAGACCAGCACAGATGGAAAAAACCGTAGCTGACCTCAACCAATGTAGATGGTTGGATGGGAGGCGACCAAGCAGCCCCATGGTGAACTGGTTGTCTTCATTCATCTATGAGCTGGTGTTAACCATGTGTGAGAAGGGGCTGGAAGGCACATCCCTTGGCCTTGCCGCCGACAAGACCACTGACAAGAGCATCTTCTGTCCCAACCACCGTGACTCACAAGGAGGCACCTCCAACGATGATGGGATGAGAAAAGAGTGAGAGAGAGCTGCCCAGGGACTCCAGACAGTCCCGGGAGGACAAAGGTGAGGAGGTGCATCCGTCTGGCTCCCTCCTGGTGGCGTTGACACTGCAGGGGCCAGGTGACAGATTCCGGACTACTCCTGCCAGTCCAGGAGGATAAACAGGCAGGCATGAGGAGGCGGACAGAGGGCAGGGGTGGAGGCCAACGTCAACATGAGGAAGTCGGAGAGGAGAAAAAACCCTGGGCAGGAGGAGCCTCAGCGATGGTGGAGCAGGCAGGAGAAGATCAATGGCAGCTGGAAGAGGCAGCAGGGAAACAGGAAGCAGGGTTTAAAGGACCATTGTCCAAAGATCGGCAAGGAATGCCAGGAGCCTGGGTCAGCAAACAGCTCATAGGAAACCTTAAGGCAAGAGGTGGTGGATGCCCTAATTAAGGAGTATTTGGGCTGGCAGCAGGGCTGAAAGAATTATGGCTGCCAGTGACTGGGAAGGGTTTTCTGTGAGACAATGGAAGACCCTACAAAGAAAGAACATTGCTTGTGCTAAACGTACCTGAAGAGGTTTGGAGGACATTTGCAGTGAAACTTACCTGGAATAAGTGTGAGACGTATCATGCAGTTTCTTCTTTCCTAGAGTAAAGTTTATTGTTGTCTGGTACTTGCCTGTTGGTGTCCATCTGTCCATCCGTTCTCCTAGAACCCTCATGCTGTGGTTGACATTTGAGCTAATCTCATGTATAACTGCGTGGCTAAGAAATCTGTAGAATCAGAGGAACCAACGTTAGCGCTGTTAATCACATTCTTGCTCAACCAGCTTCAAATCCAAGAGGGGGCCTTGGTTAGCTTTCACTGGAGTTAATGTTGGTACTTAACTGTGGTGGAGACAACTGGGAAACTGACATGATTTTAGTTGGGTGTTGATTTAGGGGTTCTGTAAACTGCTTTGGCCGTGACTTGGATAGTCCAGGCTAGCCCGATTTTGTCAGATCTTGGAAGCAGGCTTGGCCTTGGTCAGTATTTGGATGGGAGACCACCAAGGAATACCAGGGTTGCAACGTGGAGGCAGGCAATGGTAAACCACTTCTGGACATCTCTTGCCTTGAAAACCCTACCGGGGTCGCCATAAGTTGGCTGCAACTTGACAGCAAAAGAAAAGGAAAGAGAAATCTGCTTTGAATCCTGGTTTGCATGAGAAAAGCAGGACAAACATTTAAAATAAATAAATAATTGGGGGTGGTACTAGGAGGAATGTGATAGGTCTCCTCCTCCCAATCTCTTCACTATGGCTATGAGCAACAGTGTAGAGCAGAAAGTTTTTTTTTATTATGGTGCTATATTCAATTTCTAAAAATTGTCTAGGGGAGGGGCTGTGGCTCAATGGTAGAGCATCTGCTTGGCATGCAGAAGGTCCCAGGTTCAATCCCTGGCATCTCCAGTTAAAGGGACTAGGCAGGTAGGTGATGTGAAAGACCTCTGCCTGAGACCCTGGAGAGCTGCTGCCAGTCTGAATAGACAATACTGACTTTGATGGACCAAGGGTCTGATTCAGTATAAGGCAGCTTCATGTGTTCATGTGTGTCATGAAATTAACAACATACTGATGGATAAATGCCAGTTAAATCGAGCCATTTTCAAGATGTAAGTCACTTTTTTCAGATCCTTGGGAAGTATGTGTATGTATTATACATTTGCAAAATTTAAATCATATTAAATATAATTCTCCTTCCCCAAATATATTTTAGCTTAGCTGTTTGGGGGCCATTGAGGGGTGCAAACATTGGAGGTATTTATACAGTGTGTAAAATTAATATGACATATTACTTTTTGATTTTGTTTAGTTAAATAGAAATCCAATAAACATGCAAAACCCTATCCCAGGTGATTTGGAGCATTGAAGAAATTACCAGTTTGGAATTGGCCAGAAAACACACATCACTGTTGTAGGAAGAAATGCACGATCCTGCTAAGCCATATAACAACAGAAGGAAATAACAACAACAAGGGTTGTCATATACAGGATAGTGCCTCAGAAGATCGGACCAGAACCAATGAGTTGAAATTAAATCAAAAGAGTTTCCGTCTAAACATGTGGAGGAACTTTCTAACAGTTAGAGCAGTTCCTCAGTGGAACAGGCTTCCTCGGGAGGTGGTGAAACCTCCTTCCCTGGAGGTTTTTAAGCAGAGGCTAGATGGCCATCTGTCAGCAATGCTGATTCTATGACCTTAGGCAGACTATGAGAGGGAGGGCATCATGGCCATCTTTTGGGCATGGAGTAGGGGTCACTGGGTGTGTGTGGGGGAGGTAGTTGTGAATTTCCTGCATTGTGCAGGGGGTTGGACTAGATGATCCCTGGTGGTCCCTTCCAACTCTGTGATTCTATGAAAAGGAGCTTTGATGAAATACTGTAAGCACAGTTGTGTTTTACAAGTTCAAAAGCTGACTATTTAAAAAATATTCATGTAAAGGAAAGCAAGCCGCACTGCTAGTGTCATAATATCTGTAAAAATTCTCTTAATGGATAAATAGCAGCCATTTCAAATAGAATTAGGCTAAAACGGAATAGCAGCCATCAAGCTCAGACTAGATGTTATAGACAAAAGAAATCTACTTTATTCAGCAGTTTTTATTGTAATGGTCAGCCAGAAAAACAAATGAAGCAACAATGTCACATTTCAGAAACTGACAGCATCGACTTCAGTATTTTTCAAAGGATATTTATTGGCTTCAGGTTGAGGCTGAGGAGTCTGTTCTGTTGTTTTTAGGCTTACATAGGAAAGATAAAGAGCCCCTTATTGGCAATTACCTTCCACGTTCAGCCTCAGACTGAAACGGTTCAGGAGCTGTGATGGAGAAAACTTACTTCAGAGAGCAAGACTGATGGGTGATCTGTTGCAAATTTGCTGCAATTCTTACATTGAAGCCAATTTATAGGATTTTAAGCAGAAACTGCTGCTATGCTCCAAAGGTAAATAAATGCAACAACTGGAGCATTTCTCTGTGTTTAAGTACATATGTTTGAGTCTTAACGATTCACTGAGAAAAGCTTGAAACAACATTGTCCTCATCTCTAGAATATGGCCCACCCTTCTCAAAGAACAAACCTCTGATGCTATTCTTGCTTTGTTTATTGGTGTGCTTTGTGCAGGTGACTTACTTATAAGGATGTATGCAAATATAATATTCCCAATTTTCCAGGAAATTTTTAATTGAAATTTTCTGATGGCTTTGAATTGTTTGGGATCTTGTTTTACAAAAACAGACCACATTGATTTTAAGTATTGCATAAATATCTTCAGTTTTTCCTTTAGCCAAAAATAGCATTTGATCTTGGGAGTGGCAGTGAGGAGAATCGATGGAATGTGTTTATTTTGGTTTAACTAAACAAATTCAAAGCTTTAATTGGAAATGCATTTTACTGGAATATTTTAAGGCTTAACAGCTCAGTAGGGTACAGTTTCCTTCCATAGTTTGAAGGAAAAATGGTTAAGGTGCTAAAAACTTAGCATCCTAACTTTAGCACATCCAAAGAGCATTCTCGTTGAAAAGATCAGTATTTTTCCCTCATCGATCTCTTCTGCTCTTGGGATGGAACCTGGCCCTGTGGTTTACCATGGAGCTGGGTGACCTGAAGAGGGGCAATGGACAGCCCAATCCTAAAGGGGGGGCAGATCCCCCATTGCTTACAATGGGACTGCACCACTGAAAAAGGAGATGCAGCCCTGCCGTTGCTCAAGGGGGTATTCCCTAGGCAAAAGGGCTGTGGAAGCTGCCTAAATGCAGCTCCACCCCCAGGAATGCCCTGGGAACAACCCCTTCCATGCCAGCGTGGGCTTTCCCTTTTGGGAAAGCCGTGCTGGCATGGCTGTGCTGGCAGTGGGGGCCAGCGGTGCCAGGACGCCAGCGTGTTTGCCCCCTTGCTGGCTTAGGTGCCACCTTATTCCATGATAAGGTGGCACCTGTGCCAGTGCAGGGTCACACCAGCTTCTAAGGAGCTTCTCCCCCCCCTTTAGGAATGGGCTCTTAGAGTAGTGATATAAAATTTCTGAAAATGTTGAAGCCACAGGAAAAAAAATCTTTCCCCCCGAAATATATGCAGTATGTACTTTTTGTATGTAACCTAAGCTAATTTTACTGCTTTAACAGCATAAAACACATCATTTATAACTTAGCATATAAAATTGCAATATTTGACTATATATGGAATTCAAAAGTTATAAATGCCTCAGTATTCTGCAAGCAAAATTGCAAATATACCTGATACTTTAAATACTTGAGAGAAAACTACAAGCTGATTTATTTATTTATTTGATTTATATCCCACCCTTTCCCAATGAAATTAGCGTCAGGGCGGTGAACAACAATATATCCAACATATATATGTACAATCTTAAAAACTAATATATGACCCTATAAATTAAACCAGCTACTTAGAACTTAAAACTTAAAAATGGCGCTCTAATAATAAGAATTCCCCTTGCATTTTTTGGTCTCCTAGGGGGAATCACCTCCTATGGGTGGAGGAGGTGCCAACAGCAGAAGAGGCACTCCAGTAGGGTCTAGCAGGGGAGGCGAGTTGATTTAAAACAGTTGCTGCTTTCAACCATAGGCCTGGTGTGACATCTCTGTCTTACAGGCCTTCTGTGGAAGCCAAATCCCACAGGGCCTGGTTTTTGTTTGATAGTGAGTTCCACCAGGCTGGAAAAGGTCCTGGCTCTGGTCGAAGACAGCCAGATGCTTCTTGGGCCAGGGACCACCAGTACAATCTATCTTTTGCTGCCTTAGCACATGTACCTTAATTTTTGCTATCTGAAAAGTAGAGTGTGCTATAGAGCTCATTGGAAGACCTGTGAAGCAATAGTGATAGCAACAAAGAAACGTTATTTCTGTGACATCATTGCTTCATCTAGTTCATGACCATCCCAACTGTTTAAGATATCTTTGCATCCCCTGACTCATAAATCTGAACACCCTGATGTCTCAATAACAGGAAATCAGTTGTGATTCTTTTGCAAAGTTTTTTTTGCAGATAAAATCTCTCGAATATGTTCTGAATTGTATGCAGATTGTAACCATAGCTCAGACAGAAGACATGTCCAATACCTTGCCTGGCCTGGTCCATTTATGGACCATTTTGACCCAATTACCAAGAATCTTGGGATCTATGAAATCCACTACTTGTGCTCTAGATCCGTGCCCATCCTGGCTGCCGAAATCATGTAAGGATTACATTAACGAGGCCTTGGGGGGGTCCATTTAAATTAGTCGCAGTATCTTCCCTTGACAACTCAAAGAGACAGTTATCTGCTCACTATTTAAAAAACCATCACTACAGAAAAATGATGTGGCCAATAATCATCCTGTCTGTAATTTGCCCTTTCTGACCAAAGGGATTAAGGGAGCAGCATTAGACCAACTCCAAGGTCATTTATGCAGGGGAAATTTGCGTTTGGTTTGCTGCACAGTGAATCACGGAGCTTCTGTGTCCCTCCCCCTTAAAACGCAGCCTTGTTGCACTTTACTTGGAGAGGGCAGGTCAGCTCTTAAAGGGACTGTGTATGCTTTTGTTGGGTATTTCTCCCCACCTTTCTTCAACAGCTCCCTGCCGGGAGCTGCCTTCCAACTTTTGCAGCCTCTCTTCGGAGTCTTCCTATACATTTCATGAAGGTTTAATTCCCTCTTTTGTGCTTTGCTTTGAGGGAAGGGGTTGGATGGGAGGGACAGACATGTGGGAGGGAGAAGCCAAAATGGGTGTGGGGAGAGAAACCCAAAGTTAAGAGCTATGCATGGAATTGGGGGGAATTTGCATTGCTCTTGCCTCGAAGCAGTATTTACATTCGTTCTAAAACAGGATCCTAGAACTGCGGGGGAAGAATGAGGCCAGAGTGAAGTCACATCTGAAGGTAAAATCGTGAATAATGCAAAGGAAGCCTCAAAGCAGTCCAGCAGGGACTACGAACTAAATACCCCTGCATAAATGGCCCAAGTCTTTTTGGATAACTCATCTACTCTGGATCCTTTTCAGGCTGGGGTATAGAATGGAGACGGTGCTGGTAGCCTTAGTTGATGTCTGTCTGAATCTGCACATATTCTCCTGTTGTTGTTTCATTGTTTTCTACTGATCTAATACCATTTTTCTTCCTTATATCGGCACTCTGAATCATGCCCAATATGTTGTGTTCATTCAGATTTCGGTAATCCTAGTTCTAGTACATTGCTCATTGCATGTCTCTTCGTATTGATTGTATCGACCTACACTGTGATTATTAGATATCTTTTCGTATGGACTGTTACAGACTTACACTGTTTATTCTGCTTTGAGTCTCAGTAAGAAAGGAGGACTATAAATACAGTAAATTTTTAAAAAAACCACTATGCTCAAGAGCATGAATGATAGTTGCTACTGTTCACTAATATACTTGAACCGAACTTTCATTGACAGTATCTTCTCTTTGCTGAGAGAGAAGACACTTACGTTGCTACTTAGTTCCAGCACAAAGTGAAGCAAATTTGATTTGGAGCCTTGTTCTCTCGATTATACTGGCACTGAATGTATGGGAAACCTATCACGATTCATCTCTTCACTGGCTGTGCTTACAACCAATAATATGGGGTGGCAAGCTTTTTGTAGAAAAACTATGTAGTAGAAAAACATGTGTGTGGGACCCCCCCCCCCAACATACTGCATGCTGATAAGTCTTTGTTGCTCCTTTTTTAGGAATTTCCCCACTTTTGCGTTAGTTGCAATAAAATCTAACGTCATTTGCCCTCTCCATATGCTTTCAGTTGGGTTCTATTTAGAATTTTCAACGCCGTTGTCAAGTTGAGATTTAAAACGTGTGATTTTGGCCTGCCTTGTGGCTCTGGGTTTTTTAATTATTTAGTTTAACAGTAAGCCTTGTATTCCTAGAATTTCAGAGAATGTGCAATGAAGTTTTTGCTTGTGCCATTTGGGATTAGTTGGCATGAATACATGGTGTGAATTTAAAAAAAAAAGAAGTGTAGCACTTTTGTGTCTCGTAGAGCAAATCATTTGAAAGATCTCCTGAGGCTGTTTGCCAAAGTAGATGAGATTGCAGCAGTTCTGTGTTTAAACATGGAACTGGCCCAGTTAGATAGAAAGTGGTGTGTATGGGGGTGGGGTGGGGGTTGCCTTCCAAGAACACCTGGGAAGGTTCAGATGATTCCAGGCAATTGTTGTGTGTGTGGGGGGGGGCACAGTTCTAGGTCCTGCGCTTGATTCACAGGGAATGCTAGTTAGGCTCACTGGGACTCTGCGTTGCTTCACCTGAGTGGAAATGCCATAGAAAACACCCTGAAATTCTCAGCTGGTCTATGCTGTAGGGGAAGATGGCTAGTGGAAGGCCGGTTGCTGTTCAGGAAATCCTGCCAGTTGTACTCCTCTCCACATGGACGGGGAGAGATCCAAAACAGATAAAAGGAAGTATTTCTTCACAAAACAAATAGTTAAATTGTGGAACTCCCTGCCCCAGGATGTGGTGATGGCTGACAACTTGGAAGACTTTAAGAGGGAGTGGACATGTTCATGGAGGAGATGGCTATTCACGGCTTCTAGTAAAAATGGGTACTAGTCATGATGCATACCTATTCTCAGATACCACTAGCCCTCCTCTTTTCACAGAACTACCATTAAATCAATTTGCTTGGCTGGAATTCATATATAGATATATATATGCCAGAGGAAGAAGCGTCAGAGCCTTTTTTGCCCATCTGCCATCAAACGCTTGGGGAAATGTTTTGACAATGATAATTCTTTTTTAAATATTCATTGTCAAAAGCTCGGGAATGCTTCACTATATAGCAGTGCATACATTTTGCAAATCAACATCCTATTATACACTGTCCTGCTCTAGCAGATTCCTGCACAATTCTTGTTTTTATGCACTCAACGTCTTCCGATTACCCTTAACTGTCATGCTGCACCACCATCCATTTACAGAAGGTAATTCTAGTCTTTACCTGGTCAATTCTAGTCAATATCAACAGTGATACCTCAGATGTCAAATGGCTGCACCAGAAATTAAGAGGCAATACAAAGGGAATGCTTTAGACAGCTATTGGCAGCTGCTTCTCTCGTTTCCATGAAACATCTCAAATACGAATTTCTGTCAGTTTAATGACTCCTTCCAAGCACCTCACGCTCATCTTCAGATTGGGCAAGTTCAGCTACCAAGCCCTCAGGGGAAAGGGCGTGTTCATCAAATCTCGTTAAATACAAAGAAATGGAGCCCTTGCGATGGAAAAATATTCTAGTCCTGCAAACAGCGTCAGAACAATTGTTGAAAGCCAGGGATATTCACACCCTTGGAATCCAATGATACATTTAGGACCAATTCCGATGATCTTCTTCCCTACCTATGTCCTTGTAACTCTGGACAAAATCCAGGAAAAGTTGCAGTGCAATCCTATGCAGACTTTGTGCAGCTGATTTCAACTGGCTTAGGGTGGAGTCAGTCAGCATAAGACTGCATGAAAGCCAATGGATTTCAGTGTGGGAAGTAACGCACGGGTTTAGCATTCATAATGAAATAAAAGGTATTTTAGAGTGCTTAAATGGGCTGCATCATTCCTCCAGAAAGACAAATAATTAAAACTGTCTTTAGCAGCAGTTTCCAAATTGTCCTGGGAAATCCAGGATTCCTTCAGGACATAAGGAAGGCCATGCTGGATCAGACCAAGGCCCATCAAGTCCAGCAGTCTGTTCACACAGTGGCCAACCAGGGGCCTCTAGGAAGCCCACAAACAAGACAACTGCAGCAGCATTCTCCTGCCTGTGTTCCACAGCAGCTAATTTAAAGGCGTGCTCCTCTGATCCTGGAGAGAAAGCTCTCAGCACTATGGTTACGTCCTGGCTTGTTTTCATGGCGTTGGTCTGTTTTTTATTGTCTGTTTTATTGTCTTGGCTGGAAGCCGCCTCAAGCAGGTTTCTAAAAAGGCAGCACACAGTGGTTTTTTGTTTTTTAAAAATAAATAACACTTTACCGCACTAGGCTTCTTTGGCAAATGCCATAAGGCGAAAGTGCTATTGTACGAAATAAATATATCACTCCTTGGATAAAACAGCTAATGGCACTTTCTGAGAAACGGATACTGCTTTAACTGCGATCAAGTAGATTGGTGACTTGTGTGAGAGATGTGGCAACTTCTCTCTTTATAGTGTCAAGAAAAAAGTTAATCTTCATCCCCCCCTTTTTAAAGTATGAAATGGCAGATGATTAGCCAATGATAGTTAAATCTAGAGGAAAGGGTATTTTGTTTTTAAAAACTGCTATAAAACAAATAGAGGTTTGTTGTATGAATATGCCTTTCTCAAGTATTGGTAACAGATATATTAGCATGCAAAAAACTTCATGAATCTACCCAACTTACCTTACTTGGATGACTTGAATGGGGTGGGAGGAGAGAAATATCTCAAACTACGTTCTGGTTTTGAAAAGCATTCCTTTCCTCTGCAGGTGGTTCTTCCCACCAGCGACCAATTGAGTGGCTCTTGTCAGACATATTTTATATGGCCTTGTTCTGGTTGTAAACGGCGGGATATTACTGTCCAGTGTTTTGCCAAGTTAATGATTTAACAATGTTTTTTCCCTCCTATGCTTTTTCCCACATTCTAAAAAGCCTGACTTGGTGCAGCTCTAGGATTAAGTGAGATTATGAGCATCTTCTCTCCATTCCTCTCGTGTACCTTGTATGAAAACATCCTAATAAGTATTGATACAGCATTCATCCTGCAAGAGGCTGACCTTTCAGTATCTGCTGATGCTGCAAGTTTGAGGTGGTGGTTTTCTTGCAAGTAAAATCAATGGAGACAAATCTTGGTAACTTCTTCAGCAAAATAAAGTGATTTAGCCTTGGCAGCCATTTAAAGTTTTTACTTGTACAGGCCCAGGTTCTGTATCACATGTGTATTTCTTTTCCTTAGCAGAATTGATTAGTTGATCTGTTGAGTTTAAAGGGCAAACTTGCATTTCAGGACAACTGAAGACTGTATGAGACTGCTGCTCTGCCATATTTGGCAGTACACCTTGCTTTTGGCAGTGGATTATCAATGTACCATTTTTAATTTACATATTGTGTTGGTGCCTTAAAGGGCAAGGGTAAACATTTTCCCTCTTACAGATGAGGAGGCCAACTGGCATCTAAGAAGCAGTGCACCCAGCATCTAATGAATTCCATAAGGTGCGTGAGAGATTTTTGCAAGTCTGCTCAAAAATGAAAGCAGTAATCCCGTCTTGTTCACAGGGAAAGAAAAAGGAGATGGCGCACAGAGTGTTCTTGTGAGATCTTTAATTCAGTTCTGAAATTGGCAAAGCATGATTGCTCCATCTTGCAAAGTATGGTAGCTACCAAACATATATAGAGGGAGATGTTCAGTGGGCAAGAAAACTCTTCTGGGAAGCAAGTAAGTTTCAGTCAGCACGGCCCAGGAGTGCAAATGTATGTAAGACCTGTATCTCAGTAAATACATGCTTTGCACGTATAAGGTCCCAGGTTAGATCTTTACATGTAGTCTGATGGTCTAAGGAAAAGCTTCTTAAACCCCATATGGGATCACGTAACTTAATGTAGGGGTTGCGGAAAATTTGGCAACAGTAAATTATATGTATACCAAAGCATTGTTTTAAAATAAATTTCTTTATGTTTATTACCAGTAAATGTTTGATTTGTATACCTATTTTATATACCTATATACCCAGGGTCGCATAAAAATTTATCGGGCGAAAAGGGGTCTCGAGTGGAAAAGGTTTAAGAAGCACTGGTCTAAGGCAGCGTCATATGATTAGGGGACCTTCTTGGCAGATGGAGGCTTCTGAGCAAATTATTATAAACGAACAGCTAAATCTCTGCAGATGCAGCAGACAATCTACGCACTCCACTCAGGAAAACAACCCTTTCCCACCCTCCATGCTGCACAGTTATTTTCCCACCAAGCATGTTTACTGATATTTTTCCCCTGCCTCAAATATGACAATTGGTTGGATCATGCAATCCAACCAAACTCCACTAGTTGCGTTCAGAGATAATTTTCATAGCCTTTTTCTGCAAGCCCCCCCACCCCAGAATTTAATTTAAAGTCCTAGCAGTTTTTCCTTAGCGAAGCAAAAGGGAAATAATTCCCTGTTTGGGAGAGGAGATGATTTTTGAACCCTTCATTAAGATCCCAGGCAGTCTCTTTCAAATAGAGCAAGCTCTGTTTTGGGACTACTGCAGGATGTTACATTTGGTGAGGTACCACCTTCTCAATTCATTAATGGACAACAGCAATCCCACACGTACACAGACTTCTAAATAAATATGCAGAAGATTGCAGCCTTGGCATACTTTCAGTTTAAAGGAGAAATGTTTCTGTTCTCTACAGATTGTAGCAAGACCACCCCCTTATTTTTTATAGAGGAAAAGCACTCATAACTAACATTAAAAATGTCTGCTCCTATATTTGCTCTTGTTGCTGCTCAGTCCTCTTGAGCGTGGCCAAAATGGGACACTGTATTTCAGACTCATCCTCACCCATGTCCAGCCCAGAGCTGGACTAAACTTACAAGAGCCAAGTTGAACTGAACCAAGAATTACTTTGAGGGAAGAAGAGTTTAGAGCTCTGTCCAGCTTTCCAGTTTAGTGAAAACCAATAAAATTATACTATGTTTATTTAAATATTGTCATAAGTAAATTCCCTATGATGAAAAGAATTTTTAAAGCTCTGTGGAAGCAGCAAAGGCAAGAGATTGCTATTCAGTGATTACCCACCCTGCATCTTACGATATTCATAGCGGCGTCAAATGGAGGAATACAATGACAAAGGTTTTTAATTCAATGGAGAAGGGAGAACATTTCCAAAATAGATTTTTAAATGAGAAGAGTGGGCAGTATGACTTAATCGAAAGCAGACTGTGCCTCACCAACTTCTCGTTGTGTATGAATAGGTGGTGCAAGATGAAGTGCACATTTTCCTCTGGCTTTTTCACTGGTAGCAGTGACCCACTTTTATGGGTGGTGTTCCACAGATGAAGCGTGTGCTTGAGCGAGCATATGGAGAGGAAAGCAGGTTTTCCAAACAAGTCTTTCTGTTACTTTGGAGGCCTTCAAAGTTTGTATGTGTGTGTGTGTGGATGGGCACACGTTGCTGTGTCAGCTGCAGTGTAAGAGCTGGGAGATGGATGTCTGCCTCACTTTGCAACAAATGTGGACTTTCACAGAGATTAATCATGGACAACACAAGGCTGGCTTGTGTTGGCCAAGCGGTGTGCGGTCTCGTCAGTATCCTCTGAACAGTCTCAATTCTGCCAGTACTTAAAAAAAAAAAATTCCTCGGTTTAGAGCAGGGGTGTTGAACTTATTTGTTACAAGGGCCAGATAATGACACAAATGTTACTTTGTTGGGCTGGGCCATGTGTGCCATAACATTTAATGCCAGGTACCTGAGATAAATACTTTATAGAAGACACAGGCAAAGCCCATTCATGCTATTATTTTTACTTTATTTTTTACTTAAAATACAAATGCTTATAACACCCTTATAGTATTTTCTTTTATTCAATAGTTTTTTTTAAAGAATAAACATTCTGATCCAAATCAAGCAGACAACATTGCTTTACATTTCAGTATTTGGGCGGGTTGTACAAATAACATAACCAATAACTGATCACTGTCTATGTCTAGTTAATATATTAACAAACCAAATAATTATCTCAATATAAAATTAAAGTTGCATTATAGTACTGCTAAATATTATCTGATTTCTAGCTTGCTATTTGAACATATTTGATCATTGATACCTTGAGAGTGGAAAGTTGGCTACCTTGGCTGACGAGCTTGCAGTGGGCTCACCAGCCCAGATTGAGAGTGGCGGGGGTGGCTGCCTCAGCTGGCTCGTGGGCCGGTTAAGAGCTATCAAAGGGGCCGGATCTAGCCCGCGGACCTTATGTTTGACACCCCTGGTTTAGAGGGATTTGGGATTTGTGTTTTTTTGGCACTATGCCAACCCTTTTAAACCAGGAAATAAAACTTCTTGTTTGAAAAAAGAGCTGCCCTTTAATGGAATTAGCAATAATATTAGAAGCATGGATGCTGTCATCTATTAATACAAAAGTTGCAGCTATTTGTAATAACTAGGAAGCTAACTCATACAATATATCACTGGACTTCGTAGACTTCTGTTCTTATCCTTGCTTTATTTCCAGCATTGCTTGTGGTCTGAGTTTTGGAACATACATCACTTTTAAATTAATGATTCTGTAACTTTCTGCTGAATTTTTTAAAAGAGGTAGACAGGTGAAGGAGCACAGTGCAGAAATATCGGTCTGTAACTTGAGGCTTGGTCATTTTCTATCCCGTTCCTTCCGTTTCTCAAGGCTGGAGCATGACTCCTTTCTTGAACTTGGGAATCCGAACAACAGATGGTGCTGTTTCAAATTAAAATAATTTAAAGCAAGATCCATCAGCTGCCAACATGAAACACCTTTTTTTCTGAAGGGAAGGAGCTCATTATCAAGAGTATTTAAGCAAAGTAGGTATTTAATCTTTCTTAATCATTTGCATTCTTGAGAAGAAGGATACTAGTGGCAGCTGTCATGGCAGGCCAAGCCCTGTGAATATGCTTGCTCTTAATTACTTCACAGAATCTATTTTAATTCTGTTCACACCGAGCGCAATCAAAACCGAAGCAGAAAGTGAGAAATGTTCTTACAAGCATCTTGTTTATAATTAATTTGATATCTTTTCTATCTTTCCTGCCATTAAGGAAGGGCCGACTGCCTTATGGGAGGCAGGTATAAGGTAGTTTGGTGAATGGCTGAAAAGGAGAGAATGAGGCAAGGAAAGGGGAGAGGATATGGGGGTTGCTAGGAGGAGGGAAAAGGGAAATGATGTGGGGAGAGATACAGGGGAAAGTAGTGTGCCCCCAGAAGTCCTTGAGGGTTCCCTACCATGCAGTTGGGCCTGGGCAAGTGTTTGGCATAACTGGGCCATAGTTTTCCTAGGTAGAGGCTGATGGAAGGGGGAGATGAAGGCAGAGGAGAAGATAAAAATAGGTTGGCTGTTGGGTGGGAAGGAGAGAAAGGAGCTGGAGAGTTTCTGGGGGCTTTCAAGGAAGGGAAAGAGGAAATAGTGGGGAGGGAAAATGACATGCTC
Source organism: Euleptes europaea (assembly GCF_029931775.1). Classification (NCBI taxonomy): domain Eukaryota; kingdom Metazoa; phylum Chordata; class Lepidosauria; order Squamata; family Sphaerodactylidae; genus Euleptes; species Euleptes europaea. The sequence continues at coordinate 50,925,234 of NC_079325.1, read as the reverse complement.
CCCCTCCACAAGTCCTTGTGGGTTCCCACTTGTACTGTTTAAGGGGGAATAGTGATCACCAGTGGTGAAATGAAGACATTTCCATTTTAGAGAACGATCTTTGTTTTCAAAACAAGACCAAACTTTGTATCATTGTAAATGTATTGTCTCATCAAACCCTGAGTATCTATTTGGGCAGAAAGTTGGCCTCGTCGTAGATATTAAAACCATCAATACAGCTATTAAAGTAATTACCAAAGGGCAGAGAACCAAAGGTTCCTCCAGCTGCGCTTAAACAATATATAATAGATCAAGAATCTATTTATCCAGATCCATAGTATGACACTGATTTACAGTTTCCCCTTGCCTCAACACATGCAGCGTAAAGTGGAGGGCAAATGTGGAAAGGAAACATTTTATATATTCTGTACTAACTACAAGTGGTATTTACTAGAATTAGAACAAACAACACAGAAAGTGGCCAGTGCACCCCTTAAATCTAGAAAATGACTGTAAAATTAGGGGTGAACAGATTATGGTAGGCAGGATCAACGTGCCTTTAATACATGCGTAAGTTTGCATTAAATTCTGTGTGCACTTGGAGGGGGGCAAGGAGGAACCTGTGTCCTTCTGGGCTCACGTGTGAATTGGCCTCCAGTTGTGGTGCCTCTTATTTGGGGTGAAGTTGGGTGGAGGACATCTCTCAGATCTACTATGGTACCTAAATTATAGTTAAATAATTCCTGATTGCCTCTTCATCTATTTCTGAACGCTGTTTGCTCATTTTTGCCTGTTTGCAAGAACATCTTTCAATAAATAATAAAATTAGCCCAACCTTCCCGATCATTTGCTGGACTGGACATGTGTTCAAATGTTTTGTGAGTTCACTGGGTGGCCCCGTGCATCCTATTAGGCACTCATACTCCGAAGTGCTCCTTTCCATCTGAAGCTAGCCAACTGCTTGTCATCTCTAGGATGCTGTTGGAAACTTTCCCTAGCAAATGGTGTTTGTGTTTCACCCAATTAAATAGTCTGCCAGAATTAAAAACAGAAATTAATTCTAAATGGTTTAGAGCCTCTTCTGTGCAGAGTGTGGACATTTCTTCTAGAGCTGAGCTAATAGCTTTATTAAATTGCTGGTGTAAGTTTTGGCACCCCCCACCTCCCCCCAAAACCCCCCACCCTCATATTCTTTTCCATGTTAAATAAAAAAAAACACAAATCGTTTTCGGCACTTTTTGTAAACGTACTTGGATTGTTTTGTTCTTTTTTTTTCTGTGTCCCTTTATTTTTATTCTTCTTTGCCTTTATAATACTTAGCCCCATTTATCCGCTACTGTCACTTAATCCTGTTGGTTCTTTTGTTATACTGGTCAAAGACCACAATAAATTATATATATATAATCCTGTTGGTTGTAACCGCTCATGTGACTTTTGCTGATGCCCTCAGGTCTCTGACATGATGACCTCATACACATTACAAAAAAAAAATCATGTTGGTTGCTATGGGCAGTTGGATTCAGCAGCATTGTGGGTAAATGAGCCCCATGTCTATAAACTAAGGAAGAGAAAAATAGAGGAATAAAACGGTGCTGAACAGCAGCCAAATAACATGTGTGATTGTGTGTCAGAAAATTCTGTAATCTGTTTGCTATATTTGAAGCAACCGGTGAAGCAGGACTTTTGATGCAGCTCTAATAAGTTACAGAATGTCACAGAACCTACATGGGAAAGCTTGAAGGCATAGCATGTAAATTTACCTAAGCAAGATGGTAAAGGGGGGACCAAATTGTACCCCCTCACATGGGTGAACTCTGTTTATGATGAAAAATTTAAGCAATGCGTGCATGGAAAGTAACCAGTACCTCTCATTGGCCACCTGCTACGGTAACATTAAGAGGCACACAAGTTGTGGGTTTGCTCTGCTGTTGCTCCTGTGCATTTACTGCATCCTGGAAGCGCACTTCTGCTTTTGTATTGGCTCCTCCATAGTAGATGAAGCAATATATGAATCAGACGTGCGCTTGGATTCTGTTTTGCTCACCTGTTTGAGGGTTGTGTTTCTGACCCCTATAGACCAGCCTTGTAATTTGTTGATCAAATAGTGATTATCTCAAGTAAGCGTTGGAGTGGCAAACTACAGATCACCGTCCCCTAGTTTTAAATCCACCTGAGGCAGAAAAACAAGCGGTGTGTTTTAGTAAGCCAAGCATTGCCCTGTTGCTCTTACAGAGCAGTGCTTAGACTCCAAAGGCTCGAGAGTAGGCTTGCCAACAGGCCTGAAGACAAATGGCTTGTCCCTTTAAAAGAGGCTTAATGTGTAGAAATTGAAAGCTTGAGCTTTTCATGGCATGGAGATAAACAACATCACCTGGTAAATAACACCCCATTAAGCCTGTTAAAGGGGACAAAGTCTTTTTCTTCATGCAGTCGGCATCCCTGCTGCTGAGTAAATTTGGCATTTGTGGGGATAAGAGCACGGCTCCTCTCTTAGATCAGTATCTGGTTAAGCAACAGGAAGCAGAGGGTAGAAGTCAATGAACAGTGTGGAAATGTTACGCAGTGGCATTAAAAGGGTAAAGGTCCCCTGTGCAAGCACCAGGTCATTCCTGACCCATGGGGTGACGTCACATTCCGACGTTTCCTAGGCAGACTTTGTTTACGGGGTGGTTTGCCAGTGCCTTCCCCAGTCATCTTCCCTTTACCCCCAGCAAGCTGGGTACTCATTTTACCGACCTCGGAAGGATGGAAGGCTGAGTCGACCTTGAGCCGGCTACCTGAAACCGACTTCCATCAGGATCAAACTCAGGTCGTGAGCAGAGTTTGGACTGCACTACTGCAGCTTACTGCTCTGCACCACGGGGCTCCTATATGCAGTGGAGTTACATAAAGATTATTATAGGACGTGGTGCTGTTCATGAATGATCTAGAATCAAGGGTCAACAATATAGTGATCAAGCTTGCAAGCGACCTGAATGTATTCAGGATGGCAAAACCAAATGGATTGGAAGGAGTTTTTAAAGAATCTCTCCAAACTGGGTGAGTCAGCAACAAGCTAGGAAATGACCAGAGCAAGTGTAAAGTGATGCACATCGAGGCAAAAAATCTGAACAGCACATATTCACTGATTGGGTCTCAACTTGTGGTAACTAACCAGGAAAGTGCTCTCGGGGTTCTGGTGTATAGTTCAATGAAAATGTTGGTTTTATATGTGTCAGCAATAGAAAAAGGCAACTTCTATGCTAGGAATTCCCAGGAAAGGGGTTGAGAATAAACTGCCATTCTCCTCTGAGGCAAGGGCATCTTGAGCAGTGGGTTGTTTTCCTTGCTCCATCCGGGGAAGGCAGGACTAAAATCAAACTTCCTGGCGTGAAAACAGCCTATGGAATCCCAGGTTCCTTCTGCCTTCGAAGGGGAAGCAGGTTCTGTAGCACAGCTCCGTGCTTTAGATTACAGTAGGATAATTATTCCCTTTGTCTTATTGTTCTGTCTAGTCTATTCCTTTCTATTTAGCATCTTGTATCCTGTGTCCTCTAAATTCCCTCCCACCCCTCCCTTTGTGGTTTTTCATCCCTGACAAGTGCTTGTCCAGCCTCTGCTTAAAGACCGCCAATGAGGGGGAGCTCACCACCTCCCTAGGTAGCTGGTTCCACTGTCGAACAACTCTTACTGTAAATTTCCCCCCCTAATATCCAGCCAGTACCTTTCTGCCCACAGTTTAAAGCCATTATTGCAAGTCCTATCCTCTGCTGCCAAGAGGAACACCTCCCTGCCCTCCTCTAAGTGACAGCCCTTCAAATACTTAAGGAGAGCAATCATGTCCCCAGGAGTAAGATGACCACAAGAAACAAAGTCCGAACACGGAATTTGCCGACTTGTCCCTAATTTTCAAAACCTCAAAAGTAATGTAAAGAGTAATGTCCTTTTGCGTTTAATTGCTTTGTCTCTCCAAGTCTTGAAATCAAAGTACATGAAATAATAATGTACATTACAAAGAAATCTCATTCCAATTTTGCTCGTCAGGCTGCAGCAGTCACTTTCAATTGTCCTCGGGAGTTGGCGCACAATGAGAATTGAGAAGCAGGAACCTTAGGCTGTGCTCTATTGGTTGGGTTTGACGTGGTGTGCAGTTGTGCCAACCTTGATGTAACAGAACGGGCAGGTCAGTGTTCCTCCAGATGAAAGGGAGGGGGAATGCTAGTGTGGGGAATGTTGGGTAGGTTTGGTTTTGAGATGTGTCTATGTATATGGGTTTGTTTTTAATTGTAGAGTTTTCTGCTTTCCCTACATTTAACAGCCACTGGCTATCCATCAACCATTTCACACTTTAAAAAGGGGAAATGAAATTTAATTTTTCCTTGACACTAGAGAAAAGTTGCCACATCTCTTATGCAATTGACCAATCTATTTGACAGCAGATAATGCAGTATCCACTTCTCAGAAAGTGTCTTGTTGAATTTTGGTTGGTTTGTTTTTAAATGTAAGCCCTCTTGGATGCCTTATGAGGGGTCAACAATAAACTGATCAAGCTTGCAAACAACCCAGAAGTATTCAGGGTGGCAAAAATCAAATGAATTGGAAGGAGTTTTTAGAGGATCTCTCCAAACTGGATGAATCAGCAACAAGCTAGGAAATGACCAGAGCAAGTGTAAATTGATGCACATCGAGGCACAAAATCCAAACAGCACATATTCACTGATTGGGTCTCAGGTTTTAATAGATTTTCTCTTTGATTCCTAACCTACCCTCACCCAGACCCCAGAGCTGTGGTGTCAAACATAAGGCCCAGGGGCTGGATCCGGCCCCTTGAAAGCTCTTATGCGGCCCATGAGGAAGCTGAGGTAGCCACCTTCCTCACTCTTGATCAGGGATGGAGAGGCATGGCCAGCCTGACCAAGTGACATATCATATCTGGCTTTCGTAACAATTGAATTCGACGCCCCTGCCCTAGAGGATTGGCAATAGCACATTGAAAACCAACCCAATAAAAACTCTCTATACCCCCCCCCCCCGTTTCATCATATCAGCTGAACCATGACTCAACCAGGAGCTTTCTAATGGTACTTTAAAAAATACTCTGTTACATTCTTGTATTTATGCGGAAGGGAGCTTTGTAGCTTCAGGACATCCACCAAGAATTCCTCTTTGCTGTGTACAGATTTTAACGTCATATTGATGGAATAACCAGTTCTTCCTGGAATGAGATGTAAAGTTAGAAGTAGCCCCTGTACATAGGTGGTGCATCCAGCCCGAACTCTAGGGGTTTAAGGTCTGAAGATAGTATGTTGAACTGTGTCCAGAAGACAATACAGATCCCAAAGCCAAAGATTGCTGAGTGCATTTCCGTAACGAAACCCCACCCATCTCACAAAGTACCTCTTGTGATCTGCACCAGCTGAATCTTCTGAACAATAATCTCAGGCAACCCCATGTAGAATGTGTTACCGTATTCTAGTGTCAATGTTGCAAATGTCAGGAATGATAGTCTGAAGCGTGCCAAAATGGTTTGCCCCATCTTTACTAGGAAGTGGTAAAAGGAGAAACAGTGAAATACCCATGTGCAAGCATCAGAGAGCCCCAGGTGAATTAGCATATCATAGTGCAGCATATCATAGTCATCATATTTGCCTAAATAATTGCAGACTTGCCCTCGTTAAAAACTGTAATCTTAGTGGTTAATTATATGTCTCGCTGATCTTGAAGGGAAGCCTCCTCACATAAATGGTACTTAGAGCCGTGGCCAGTGATCAACCCCAAAGATCTTCCACTTGTGGTTGCAGTCTACTGTGTACGGGTAGAGCACTTCTCCTTGGCGGTTGACATGTATGAGGAAGGTGAAGCCAGCTCAACAGTCCTTGTTGGGCACATTTGTGCCCCTGTGGGTGACTAAGAAAAAAAATGGCCATTGCCTTACCGTGCGTCACGGTTATGAACTGTTCTTCTTGCACAGTGGTAGAGCATCTGCCTGGCATGCAGAAGGTCCCAGGTTCAATCCCCGGCATTAAAGGCATGCAGAAGGTCCCAGGTTCAATCCCCGGACTGGGCAAGTAGGTGATGTTACAGACCTCTGCCTGAGACCCTGGAGATCCGCTGCCAGTCTGAGTAGACAATACTGACATTGATAGACCAAGGGTCTGATTCAGTATAAGGCAGCTTCATGTGTTGGGGAACTGCATGAGAACACTAGTACTACTACTACTACTACTAATGATAATGATAATGATAATTTATTACTACGGTCACTGACCAGCAGAAAAGACAACAACAGCAACAAATGTCCTAAACCTAAAAATTGCATGTTACATGTATAAATAAAATTTATATACACATCACATAACTTGGCATATATTACAGTTACTCTTATCCTACCAGGGAACAGCGTAGTTTTGTGTGGGGTTAGGATCTGGGAGACCCTGGTTTGAATCACCACTTGGCAATAGAAGTTCGCTGGGTGACCAGTTACACACTATCAGCTGAACCAATGTTACAGAATGGTTATTGTGAGGATAAAATGGAAGGGAAGAGAACAAGGTTGTAAGCTGTCCTGGGCCCTCATTTGGGGAGAAAAGCAGAGTATAAACATCTAAAATAAACTGCATGGTATTCTTTTTTCTTCTTTTTTTGGCCCATTAGACAGCATGTATGTAGAACCCCTGTGATTATGCCTTTTCGGGTTACTGGCATAATTGTGAGGAAGTTAGTCCTTGTGATTTTCCTTCTGGTAAACATGCCAAAATAACCCTTTGTGGACAGCCATATTAATTTAATTGAATTTTCGATCTTGCACTAGTTGCTGCAGAAATCTGAAACGAAAGATGAATGTTCATTACTTTTTAGCTCATGAATAATGAAGTATAGAAGGGAACTAGAACAATCTTTGCTTGCTCAGTATCTTAGCCTGACACACTGATGAATCTGTGCTCCCCCCCTTTCAGAGTGACGGATAGCATTTGTTAGATACATAATGTGGGGGAAGGCAGGTTCATGTTTTCATTGAGCTGAGATAGGTCCTACGGAAGACCATTGACTGATAATTGGGCTACTCAAAAGTGCCGGAAGTTTCTGGCTACTGCCAGTCAGCTCATTTAAAGAAAATGCAAAGATATATTGATAACATTTAAAATCTTGGTTAAAAGAAATTCTAGTTGCCAGTGCCATGCTCTTTCCCTAGTTACTTAAAGCTCCATACCCACAGTTTCTTGGAACGGTTTGAGGTGAGTGTGTAAATCTGGTATATTTTGGAGCCCTGGATTGGCACAGTTACGCTTCCATCTTTAAACAAAATGGATTTCAGCCCCTGATGTTTGCCATTGGAAATTGGGGCTGTTGCTGAGACTGCAGCAATGCAGCACTGGATGATTGGTGCGCATTCCATGAGGAACATCTAGCCACAAGTAGTTATAAGCATTGGGAGAACACCTCTTAATATTGACAGAAAACTTTTGTTTATGGGGTAGCTTGTCTAAAAGCTTGTCCAAATGAATTTTTACAACTGAAGATCCCTCCCACCAGAAACCTCAATGTTTTTGACCCTGCATGATTTATGGGGTGAGGTTCAGAAACATTGCTGGATTTCTGACCTTATTTTGTGTGATTGTTCCAATCATGGGCTTTGGGAGAATCTGCGGATTTAGCTGAAGAAGCCCAGAAACTGGTGTGTCGACTGGGATAGTAACTCTGCCAACTGAGACAAGATAAGCAGCTGCTGAGATACCATGAAAAACAGATTGCACAGGATTGGCTTCCACACATAAAGGGGAACAGACTCCTCTCATATTGTTTGCACACACAGTCATACTAAACAGGAGTACTTTTCCTTGAACCCAGCTCCTCATTGGAAGTCTCCTTTATGCCCTGCTGTTTGCTGAGAAAGCAAAAAGTCCCCAGGACCCAAGTGCATGTCTGCAACTCTGACAAATAAGAAGACCAGTCTCATAATTGATAAGAAGTTTTGGAATATTGAAAAGATGTTACAGGTTTCACTGTCCTCTGGGTGCCAAAATAAATAATGAATGAGGGGAAAATCCTGTAACTCTTGTCTTCACCTCTGGGGAGTGGGGTGGTACCACAGTAAGAACCCAAGAAAGGCCATGCTGGATCAGACCAAGTTACATCAAGTCCAGCAGTCTGTTCACACAGTGGCCAACCAGGTGCCTCTGGAAAGCCCACAAACAAGACAACTGCAGCAGCATTATCCTGCCTGTGTTACAAAGCACCTAATATAAAAGGCGTGCTCCTCTGATCCTGGAGAGAATAAGTATGCATCATGACCAGTAACAATTTTTACCAGTAGCCATGGATAGCCCTCTCCATGAACACGTCCACTCCCCTCTTAAAGCCTTCCAAGTTGGCAGCCATCACCACATCCTAGGGCAGGGAGTTCCACAATTTAACTGTGCATTGTGTGAGGGAATTCTTCTTTTCATCTGTTTTGAATCTCTCACCGTCCAGCTTCAGCAGATGACTCCACATTCTATTATTATGAGAGAGAGAGAGAAAAGCTTCTCCCTGTCCACTCTCTCCATACCATGCACACCTTCCCAATGGAAATGTAGAAAAGTCCAGGAAGACGGCAGGCTAGGGAGCCTTTTCATTTTAGGCTTATAGTAACCTTTTCGGTTTAGAATCTCTGCCTGCTTTCAGGATGCTGTGAGGTCTTCAAAGGCCTATCCTTGGCCTGCCCTTCTCAAAATTCTCAGGGGTCTGGGGGTTGAAAGGCCCACAAGCCTGTGAGGATCTTGTATCTTTAGCCTTCCTGGATCCTTGCATAGGTAACTCAGTTTCAGTCACCTTTATTGGCATGATAAAAGTAATAATAGTAACAGGAATACATAAAACGCCGTACTCGCTCAAAAGAGTCACATGTACAACAATATAGCCAAAACTTAACCATCAATTTAAAACTCTTCAGTTTTAAATGCTGTATTAATACATTCTCCCAAACGACAAATGAGAACCAGGACCTGCATAGGTAACTATGAAACTGCATTAGCCCAGTTGCTTGGAAACAGAAGTATAACTTAGAAGAGCAGGAGAGTGATGGTAACGGTTTAACGTTTATGCTAGGTAACATGCTTTCAGTTTGTTCTCATGTCTGCCACCTTTTGTTTCAAGTGTGTTTACAATGTCTGGTGGAAGAAAAGAGCAAGAGTCTAGTAGCACCTTAAAGGCTAACAAAATTTCTGGCAGGGTGTGAGATTTCGTGAGTCACAGCTGACTTCTTCAGATACCTAGTCAAGTGGTATATGGTTAATCTCTTTACTACCTAGTTACTGGAGAATTGGTTTAGAACTGCTTATGCGCTGCCTGTTCATGTATCCCATATTATGTGCTGTAGCCATATGCATCGTTCTGTTGGTTTTGTATCCCTGCCTTTTCATATGCATATTGCAACTGATTCAGTTTGCAATTTGCCTTTGCAGTGTGCTATGCAACGGTGCCTTCCAATAAACTGCTTAATTCATATCAGTAACACTTTGGAGTCTGTCTTCTTGCTGATAGTCGCAAACCCACTGGGGTTATAAGAAGACGTATGAACAGAGGGCTCCTGCTGAAGAGAATTAACACTTTGTGGCTCCTGACCAGAGACTGCATTCATAGTCCATGTGTTCTTTATTCTGTCCTCTGTAGAATAGAACTTTGGAAGTCACTGCTAGTGAGAGATGCTGGCATGGGAGAGGACCGTTCGAGAACTTCTTAGCAGAGGTGCCCAGTGTGAAGTTTCAAGATGAATTTGGAGGGTTCTACTTAGGTGGAACATCTGGGAAAGTTGGAGGGCACCAAAAAAGAGTCTCAATAAAACCAGGAATGTTTCTCTGTAGGGATTTTTTATGCATATACCATGGAGTTTTGCTCAAAGGGAAACTTGGAGGCCAACTTGGAGGTTGCTGCTTGGGCAGAACAACTGAGAGGAACCTCCAGGGAAGAAAAGAGTGTTTGTAAATCTAGCAGAATTTCTCAGGAGAGTTTAATGCACCCCTAAGTCTTCGCTTTTTTATAGGGTCAAACCTCTTTTTGTTTGTTTGTTTTGCGCTAGTGCACAACCGTTCTACCATAAGGCTCAGATCCTGCCAAAAATTACTCTCCAGTGGAATGTGACTTTCTCACCTTCCCCTCCCACTACAGCTCAAAATATCCCCTGAAATGTTGTTTTTGGGAGATGGGAGAAGAAGAGAAGAAGAGTTGGTTTCTTTACCCTGCTTTTCTCTACCTTTAAAGAGTCTCAAAGCTGCCTTCCCTTCCCCTCCCCACAACAGACACCTTGTATGGTATGTGGGGCTGAGAGAGTTCAGAGAGAACTGTGACAAAGCCAAGGTCACCCAGCAGGCTCCATATGGAGGAGCAAGGAGCCAAACTAGATTCTCCATGCTCTTAATCAATACACCATGCTGGCTCCCAGGAATTGATGGGGGTGTCTGAGGGCTGCAGTGGGGAGTGGGACTTTATGAAAGTCACTCCTCTTCTATTAGCTGAAATGTTAGGCAGGATCCAGCTTAAATTTTCTGCTCATAGTTAATTTATTTATATTATGTGCTTATATCTTTCCCCAGAGTATTAGAGTTCTAATTAGAAACAAACATCTGAAAGGATCCATACTGTCAATTGGTCAAGGGCCAAAAGACCCAAGAGCCTTGTCTGCGCTCACCACCACATAAGAAAGGCCATGCTGGATCAGACCAAGGTCCATCAGGTCCAGCAGTCTGCTCACACAGTGGCCAACCAGGTGCCTCTAGGAAGCCCACAAACAAGACGACTGCAGCAGCATTGTCCTGCCTGTGTTCCACAGCGCTTAATATAATAGGCATGCTCCTCGGTTCTGGAAAATAAGTATGCATCATGACTAGATAAAGCCAAAGAGCAGGGCTCTTCATCTTCTCTCTTCCAATGGGAACAGCAAGACTTTTCCTGCCCTGTTTACTAGTTTGTGGGCAGGTGATGGCTGTTCCTGTTCGCCTCATGTGCTGGGCGCCTTCTCACGAGCATTAGACAGGAAGCTGGGGCTCCCAAACTTCAGAACTTTCTAGAAGGTATTTCCCGTATGTGGAATTGCACAGGTATCCGCTTGAAGAATAGCAGTTTCAGGTAAGCAACTCTGTCTCCTGTTGCAGATGTCCCCTGATTTTTATGAAGGTTTTGCAAAAGTGAATGTAGTGAGTAGTTTTGTGATGTTCACTTCAGTGCAAAAGTAATTTTGAAGTTAGTGACCATCATTGAGAAGAAGAAGAGTTGATTTTTATATGCCGATTTTCTCTACCTTTAAGGCAGTGGTTCTCCACCTCTTTCGAGTCGCGACCCCCTTTTACAATTGCCAAGTAACCTGTGACCCTCGTCACATTTGCATAAATTTGCATAAATGACATTTTCAATAGGATAAAGAAAACACATTTGGTTTTTTTGGCAGTCCAGGGTATCCATATATATAATTACTTTAAATTTTAAAGTTTAAAACAAACAAGCAAACGGTACTACCACCTGTTGCGCAGCGGCTGTGACTGTGTGGCGCGGCAACCTTTCCTGGCACGGAGGAAAGAGTGCCTCTGAGCATGCACTGCGTTCCTTGCCCTCCCCTCTCTCCCCAAAAACTCTTCCAAGCAGGCCGGGGCTCTCGTGAGGAAACCCCCTCTCTTGTGACTGGGACACTGCTTGTGCAGTTATCCCTCAAAGCGGAGCTCCGTTTAATCACCTCACGAGAGCGAAGGGCCAGGAAAGAGCCAAGGGCCGCTTATCCCGCTCAGACTTTTCGTGCCTTTTTCTCCCCTCCGCCAGTCACCGTTCCTTCTGCGCCTCACTGAACCTGCACGCTCGAGGGGGAAATCCCGAACTGCGCATGCACTTCGACTCTCTCCCCCTTGGCCTTGCCGGAGTGGAACTGATGACTCAGGGCAGAAAAGCGAAGCCACACTACAGACATGCGCACTTGGATTCTAGGCTGAAGCTCCCGCCCCACCCGAGCACAGCTAAAAGTAAAAACAAAGTGGCTGTAGCGGCTTCAAGGGGGACCGCCCTCTTCTCCTCCGAGACCTGAACTGGCTGAGCCAGGGGAGCTTCCTCGGCCTCCCACACATCCTGCCGCATCATCCGCCCGGCGCAGGTGCGACCACGCCCAGGGCTGGCCCGCCCGCCTCTCAGCTGGGCAGCGGGGTTACAGCTGGTGTGGGGCGGCACGCCGCCACGTCTCTGCAGCCCGGCTCCTTCTGGCTGTCAGTCGGCAAGTTTCTCACCTCTCTGCTTGGGGTCTTCCCTGCCCTCGCGGACGGATCAGGGTTACAGGGCGTCGGGGTTAGTCCTGGACAGCCCGGAATGGGGGCTGTCCAAGGACAGTGGCGGCGACCCCCCAGAAAACACTTCGCGACCCCCTTGGGGGTCCCGACCCGCAGGTTGAGAACCACTGCTTTAAGGAGTCTCAAACCGGTTTACAATTGCCTTCCCTTCCTCTCCATACAACAGGCACCTTGTGGGGCTGAGAGAGTTGGGAGAGAACTGTGACTAGCCCAAGGTCACCCAGCAGGCTTCATGTGTAGGAGTGGGGAAACCAACCTGGTTCTCCAGATTAGAGTCCACCGCTCTAAACCACTACATCACGCTGGCTCTCACTGATACGTGTACATTTGAATGCACATCTGTGTGCATCTGAATCTAGTAAATGGGAAGAATCTTGTGATCCTGGTTTAGAGAAGGTGATGATAGTTTTGTTTTGTTTTTAAGAGATGACAAGGTCACATGCTTGCAGGGCAAAAAAATGAGATTTAAATCAGACTTTTCTGGTGTTAGGATCTTCTTTGCTCCTCATATGGTACAGGTTTTGGTGATATATACCATTTCATTTCCATTCATGTAGGCTTGCCTGTGTTAATGTTACTTTGCTGCTTCTGAGATTGGTTCTGTTTTATTATTAATATAGCTGGTTGTGCTATGAGTCTTGCAATTTAGTGCAAAAGATAAGAAGGTTCAGTTGTATGAAAATCTCAAATTGAAACTGAGTATGATATAAAAGTTTAACGGCACGTGGCTAGCTAGAACATTCTGCCATCTGAAAATAGTTTTGCCTGTGTTACTATCTAGACTATTTAAGGCAGTAAAAATTTAAATGTCAAGACTATTCAATTTATTTTTGGCTTGCTTGCCCAACTGAGATGTATGTAAATAGTAAGTAATACTTTTTTCTAATCAGTGAAATTCCAGAAGGTGATCCATGCTGTTTTGTTACAGCAGAAATTAAGTTCTAGCATGTAATTTGGCGGGAGGCAAGAAATCGTTTATCCGTGGTTATAGATTGAGAGTAGGCCATGGAAGCACATGTTCCCTGCTACTATTTTCTTCCCTAGTGCCAGTTCCACCCTTCTTCCACTTGCTTTAACTGCAGTAAAGGCTAGCCAGGTTTCATTTAACCAGGGTTTCCTGATCAATTGGAAACATTGGTTTTGTTTCTTGATGAGAAGGGATTCTTGGTTTACTTTGGCCGTAGTTCATGTAAGTGTTGAAGTTCCGCACAGGAAGACTAAAAGAGGTGTGTGTGGGGGGGGGGAGTTTGTGCTGTGGGAGGAAATGGGCGAGGGAGTGCTTCAATCCAGTTTCTTACACATGGCCTCTGCTACATCTTCCTTGGTCCAGAATGTCCTTTGCTACTTGAACACCTGGCACATTTGTTGTGGACAAGTTGTTTCAGCCATGTTGGTCCAGTAGTAAGATCCAGAGAGCCAAGAACACAGCCCGTGTAATACCTTTAATTAGGTCCAACCCAACGACAGTGTGCAAGCTTTTGAGTTCTCTGTCATTTACTGTGACCAAGCATGAAGCGGTCAGTCACCTTTCCGAGCTGTTTCCTACTAGGAGCAGCAACAAAATTATATAACACTTCTTAAACAAAATAAAAACAGTTAAGCAGCCAACTCATATTGAACAAGAGCATTTCGAATGCTTGGCAGAACAGGAACTATTAGCACATTTCTTAAAAACTGCACTGAAGCAGACCTGGGAAGGGAATACTGCAACTGGAGACCTCAATAAAAAAGCGCTGTTTCTAGTAGATGTGAATGTACGAAACGTGCATCTGATGAAGCAGGCTGCAATCTAGCCCACGAATGAATCCATTATTCTTCACTGAGCCAGAGGGTTCTCTGTTGCCCTCCTAACAAGGGGAACTGAGGAAGGAGCTGGCGCCCTGCCTCCATCATGTGGCCATTTGGGTGGGAAGGCAACCTGCTCCCGGCTCGGGATGGCGGAAGGGGGGAGTGCACCAGCAATGCTGAAACTTCTAGAAGCTAGGGGAGTCTAATCTCCGTGGCTGGCATGTGCAGTCCCATGCATTCCCTGCACAGAAGACGCTCGATGAACAACAGTTGCAGGTAAGTGCAACTTTGTTTTCCCCACGCTAGAGGAATTTTGACTCTGCTGAGGATTGCTATTAGAACCCTTGGCCTTTCCACAAATTCATATCACAATTCTAACACTTACAGGACATGGAAAGTTAAATGCCTCAATGCATGCTGTGGTTGGTCTAGCCACTTGTTAACATGGTATCTTTCCTGCACCCGCTTTGTGGTGGACTCTTTGAATTTAATATAGAAGAAACTAGTTATTCATTTACTTTTTTTTTGGCTGACAAATCACAGCTGACTTATGGCAGCCCCGTACGGCTTTCAAGGCAAGAGACGTTCAGAGGTGGCTTGCCATTGCCTGCCTCTGGTAGCCACCCTGGACTTGCTTGGTGGTCTCCCATCCAAGTGCTAACCAGGGCCAAATCTGCTTAGCTTCTGAGATCTGTCAAGATTGGGCTAGTCTAGGCCATCCAGGTCAGGGCATTAATTTACTTAGTAAACTTTATATTTCAGCAGTTAACTGGAATTATTTGTTGAGGTTTTAGAGGAGGGATTCAAAATCCACACACTTTTCATACTATTCCAGATCCATTGAGCCCCTTGAGGTACAGCCAGGGGCTTGGCTGTGCCTGCTTGGTTTTTAAAAATACCCCCCCTTTCATGATCTCCTGCTGTTTCACAAGCTGCTTTTGAAATGCCCCGAGTGTTAAAAAGCTTCTTTGCTAAGTAGCATTTATACCCTTGGACTTGCAGAGCTCCTTGTACGGTTCTCTGGATCCTTTGCTGCATGTTAAAAATAATATACCAAATAAAAGATGAGCAAAATTTAATAAAAAACAGTGGTGCAGAAGGCAACAGGGAAGCCGTGATCCCTAGATTAGGTCTTCCAGAATTTGGGCATGTTTGGGTCTTACTGATGGTTCTGTGCTGGCCCAACCTGTAGCCAGAGAGTCTCAGGTTACCTAAGGCTTGGGGCGAGGGGGGGGGGCTCAACAGCAGGCTGAATGCAGTCACCAGGAATGTACCGCAGGAGTCCAGCGGGAGTTTTGCCGGGAGCTTGGAACAGGAGTCAAAGTCGGCACACTGGAGTAAGGTCAGTAGTCCGGTCCAGAGGGTCAGAATTCCATTGAGTTGTGTCTGGGAAGTGTCAGCAGCAAAAATCTTGGTTCTTTTGCAGAGTTGTGTCCGCAAGGCTGGCTTGTTGAAGCCAGCCTTTATACTGGCTTTCTTTTCCTCAGCTGTCATCCCCTGAAGACTCACAGTTCTCCATGCGAAGCCTCTGAGCTTCCAATCTGGTGCTGCGCCTTTTAGTGTGCAGTTCTACCCTGCAACACTGTGTGCATTGCTAAACTAGTTCAGGTGAGCTAGGTGGGCTGATAATCTGAGGAGTTGCAGCTGGAGCTGGATCAACAGAGTCAGGCATCTCAGAAATCATTCTGGAATCCCCAGCAGTGCTGGTCTGTGATTCATATTCCTTTTGATATACCTTGTTCTCTCCCTGCTGTGGGTCAGATTGCAATGAGCTCTCAGCCAGCTGAAGGTCAAGGAAGGCTGGTTCCTCTTGGCATAGCTCTTCCCCTGAGGAGTCCTTGCTTGCCCCTGAGGAGTCCTCACTTGCTGGGGTCTGAGCCCCAACAGGTCCCTCCCTGTCCCCCAAAAGGGGGTGTATAGGTGATGATAAGACTCCAAAGAAGTATGGGATCTGACGGACTTGGAAGCTCAGTGGGGGTCCTGTCAAGGCATTGATAACATGAACTGGTACTTCTACACGTTCCTGAGAAAGAGGGTCGGGAAGCTGTGCGTGTTTCTGTGTGTGTAGGCTTCCTTTGGAGGTTGCTGTTGAAACAACTGACAGCTCAGGGTGATCTGCCTGGGCATTCCCTTCCTGAAGGGAGGGGGTAGATCCACGGCAGCTGGGAGCAGTGCAGCTGCACCACCTCCTCAGAGGCTTCCCAGTCACCAAAAATAACAAACAGTTTAAAAGAAAATAAAAAGAATATGCCCCCATTGCAATCAACGGGGCTGCACCACCTAAAAAGGTGGTGCAGCAACACAGCAGCATGAGGAGGCATTCCCGGGATGAGTTGGGAAGCTGCCTAAAGGAATGCCCCAGAAATGCCCCCCCCCACGCCGGCATGGACTTTCCTTTCCGGGACTTCACTGTTGGCATGGCTGCGTTGACGGTGGGGGCTGGCACAGCTCCGCAGCCACCCAGCGCCGGCGCATTTGCCCCCGGGACGGTAGAAGTGCTTGTTATTCCGGGTTAAATGGGCACTTACGCTGGCACGAGGTCATGCCAGCTCCTAAGGAGCTTCAGCTCCCCCTTCAGGATTGCAGCCTTCATTGCAATCCTGCCACCACCCATATGTGTACCAGTAGGGCACTAGTGTGGGGACAGCCAGGTGTCTGACCATAAAAAATTCTTGCTGTCACTCACTTTTTCTGTCTTTCATGGGCTCTAGCTTCCACTGCAGTTTTATATATAAATGTTAATTTTCTGATTTACTGTGGCACTGGTTTAATTCAGCTATGGAAAAATAGTTCGGTGGCCATAGTTGATATATTGAGCCTGCTGTTCTGTTTTCAAGCTTTTTTTTTTTTACAAAAACCCATGTGAAATGTTTTTGTCATATTGTTGCCACGATTTTTGATTTAATTCAGGATCAGGGAAGACAGATGAACTGCAGAAAAACCTTTGGCATTTAAATCCGAGCAGTAATGAAAGCAACACTTTTTCATTGCGGCATATCGTATGAATAAGAACAGAGTTTGGAGAAGCAATGAGAAAATGACACGGAATGAGTACATCCCAGTCAGCACGAGCTAAAAATATTCTGTTTTGTCTTGTAAGGAAATAAGTGTATCAGGAAGTGACCTTAGAAATCAATGCACATTGTAAATAGCATGACTAACATTGTTCTCAAATAACGCACAGAGAACCCCGTCGTTCAGAAATGATGCTTGTGGGTTTCACTAAAGATTCAGGAGAACCTGATTTGTCACCTTCAGATTCAGAGTTCTGATGGCATTTTGGTGCCTGGATTGGTACAGTAAAATGAGTACCCAGCTTGCTGGGGGTAAAGTGTAGACGACTGGGGAAGGCAATGGCAAACATAGTCTGCCTAGTAAACGTCAGGATGTGATGTCACCCCATGGGTCAGTAATGACCTTGTGCTTGCACAGGGGACTACCTTTACCTATTTGTACAGTACAATTTCAGAAATTCTAGGCTAGCAGTGTGAAAATAGACTGGTTGTATGAAATAACTTCTGTGTGCTCAAGGTTCTGTATATTTTGAAGCTGGACTGTTTTTGTGCTGTTGGGATAGGGACTGGGCTGGAGGTCAAAATGATCTGTGACTGGGGAAAGGTGCAGTTGAAAGATCAGATTAAATTAGCCCCTTGGGGCTTGGTTAGCAAGAGTTTGCCACAGGCAGTACCTGGTGAAATCTAGAGGTATCGGTGAATAAATTTCCCAGTGGTCAAGGGAAAGGGCTTCAATATCCTACATAAGTTCTTGCATTTCCCCATATCAAGCAGAAGCCCATAATCTGCACAAAATAGTTAAAGGAATAAACAATGTTGTGATGGGGTTGGTGGGTCCTGACACTGTACATGCCACACAGAAATCTGACAAATTTTCCCAACATGCATAAATGCAAAATTCAGTTTTTTGGTGCACAGTTTGGATTACTTGGCCAAGTTTTTTTTTTTTTAGCACTGACAAACAGATCTCAACCTCCAGGCAATTATTGCTCCATTTTGTGTGTGTGTGGGTTGGGGGTGTGTGTCTGTTGAATGGTAGAGTGCCTTCATTGCACGCAGAAGGTCCCATATCCAATCCTTGTTACCTCCAGTTATAAATGATCTCAGGAAGCAGGCTTGGGAAAGGTAGGCCTGCCGGTCAATCAGCCAGTGCTGAATTAGACGGAACAGTGGTCTAGATCAGTATAAGGTGTCTTCCATACTTTTTGACATTGTAGTTCCTGAACCTTCATATTGATAACGATATAACAGGTAAAGGTAGTCCCCTGTGCAAGCACCAGGTCACTACTGACCCATGGGGTGATGTCACATCCCGATGTTTACTAGGCAGACTTGGTTTACAGGGGTGGTTTGCCATTGCCTTCCCCAGTCGTCTACACTTTACCCCCAGCAAGCTGGGTACTCATTTTACCAACCTCGGAAGGCTGAGTCAACCTTGAGCCAGCTACCTGAAACCGAATTCTGTCGGGATCGAACTCGGGCTTGCCTTTAAATAGGCAATGCTTTGGTTAGGGTACTTCGTGTTTGTGCACACTCTCTGCCCTGGACAACGCAAAACCTCAGGTGCTAAGAGGCCCTTGCAAAGCGCATGGAAGCAAACACCTGTGTACAGGAAGACTGCGCTCACCTTTTGGGTCTGGGCCAGGAGGCTAAGTGTGCTTAATTGGTCAACTGCTAACAGCGCACACCAGGTTGCGTGAGACGGGATCTTTCCTTTGGTGTGGATCTAGCAGCAATGTGCATTTTAGCACCTCGCCTACAGCATCCACCTCCTAATCGCAGAGCTTGCCAATAGCAAAGCGTTCAGCGCTTCATTATTTCTGTAACCTGAGTGCATTTGCAAATTAATTGATGTGTGGGAGGAAAGGCATCTGCTATTGTAAAAAAATGTTTTAATTATTGCAGTAAAACTAGAAATAAAATTGGTCGAGTATAGTAAACTGACAACAGTTCCACGTGGAAAAGGCATTCAGATCAATGCCATCGTTCAGTGTCTTTTCTTGACTCCCCTATTCACTTGAGCGCTCTTTTTCTCCTCTGAGGCTGCGGCGTCTTGAGCTGTGGGTTATTTTCCTCCATCTTCAGGGTAGGCAGGACCAATATCTTTAAACTTTTTCTAACTTCCTGTCTACCCTTGGCGGGAAAATAGCCTGCAGACCCCAGTTCCGTCCTGCCTCTAGGGGTAGCAGGTCGCAAAGGAGAGAGCTCCGTGCTTCTTCATTACTGTTAGGATTTTTCTGTCTGTCGTGTGGTCAGTAAGTCTTTGTCTGTGCTTGCATTCCGCCCCGCTCCTTTTACCCCTCCTAGTCCTGCGTGCTTTGTCCTTTGTGGTGTTTATTTGTTCCTTTCTCCCGGAGATCTCTCCGGAGGAATTTTGCCCAAAATGGCGGACGCCATTGTGGAGAGGGAGGACGATCTCCTGTCTGAACAGGATTATCAGCGGGGGCTGGTCGCATCCGCCCCGAGGGAACTCGCTCACCCCAACGACCGCGATTGCGAGTCATTAGGGGCAGAGCAGCAGCAAAGTTCCCCTCAGGGCGAGAGAAAGGAGCCGGCCGCGCCGAAGACAAAAAAGGCGCGAAAAGCCGCACCGCCGCTTCTTTCCACTAAGAGGCGAAAGCGCAGCCCAAGAACTGGAGCAGGGACGAGAGCCGGAAAGAAAGCTTCCGCCTCCTCGCCAAAGGATCGCAGGACCCTGCAGACGGCCCCCGCGGTACCATCCGTGGAGTCTACCTCGTCTCTCCCGGCGGGAGTTGGTAACTACCCCCCCCTTCTCAGGCGCTAGGCGGGAGGTTGTTAACGCAGGAGGAGGCTGATAGCTGGGTTAACCTAGCCCTCCAGCGTCAGTGGCAGGCTTTTCAAGCCTTCCAAATGAGAATCCCTCCTTTCCCCTGGGCTGGCCCCATTGAACCCCCCCCCCCCATCTTTCTCGATCCATTCTAATTCTACTGAAGTGGGTGAGGGTTCCCCTGTAGTCCAGAGACCCCCTGCTGTTATCCAGGGACCTTCTACTTCTGGACAATGGCCTACTAAAGCCGCCTTAAAGGGGAAGGTGGGGGAATCAGTGCAGAATGAATCACAGGGATCCCTTGAGTCCACCTTGGGCTCTGATGAAGAGTTAGAGGAAGGCGAGTTTGAATCAGACGATGAGGCACCACCCCCTGAAGAGCCCCAGAGCCGCCTGTTTAGTGGGGAAGATTATCAAGGACTCCTAGCTAAAGCTATTCTGGCCCTTGATCTGAATGAGGAGGAGAGTGATCCCTCTGATGCTCCTGCCCCTAAACTCAAACAAGGGGTGGCAGAGTGTTTTCCCAGGAGGCAGGCTCACAATCACCTGGTTCCTTTCCCAGAATTTTTCCTCAGAGCAGTTCATGAGGAATGGGACAACCCGGCCTCCAATAGGCAGTTGCCCCCTAGTGTCAAAAAATTGTACAATTTAGCCCCTCATTCTATGTCTCTTCTCAAAATACCACTGGTGGACGCTCCTGTGGTGGATATACAGTCCCCGGGCCTGGTCCCTGAGGATGGGAAAGGATCCCTGAGGGATCAATTAGATCGAAAATGCGAGGCATTAACTAGAAAGGCGCATGAGGCTTCAGCACTTGCCATTCAGGCTAGTGCAACCACATCAATATTTGCTAGGGCTTCTTACTTATGGCTAAAAAAGCTTATCCAGTTAGTGCCTCCAGAGAACCGTAGAGTGGCAGGAGGCCTGGAAAGAGTTCTCAGCGCTGTCACCTTAATGGCGGACGCCTCTCTTGATACAATGTCTCTAGTCGCTAGATCCATGGCATCCGTTACGTCTGTAAGGAGAGCCTTATGGCTTAGAGCGTGGCCTGCTGACTTTAGGGAAAAAACCACGTTGATGTCCTATCCTATACAGGAAAGCAGGCTCTTCGGCGACAAATTGGACAAAATTCTTATCGAAACCAAAGATAAGAAGCAGGCCCTGCCCAAACAGTTAAAGAAAGACACCAGACCCTCTTCGTACCAGTCCTTTTGGACGTCAAGAACCCCATTCAGATACCGATCTGAGTACAGAAGGGGCTCCTGGAATTCTTCCCCTCGGCCCTTTCGGAGGGGAGGGGGAGGTAGATTTCAAAGATCCAACCAGCAATCCCGCCCCGACAAAGGGGACAAGTTCCCCAAAAATACCGCACAATGACAGCAACACACTAGAAGTGGGGGGAAGACTTCAATACTTTCAGGAAAGTTGGGTTTCCTCCTGCCAGGACCAGTGGGTTCTGACAATAATTTTGCAGGGTTACCTACTGGAGTTTTCGTCTCAACCAAGAGACAGATTTATCCAATCCCCCACTCCCTTCAAACTGGAAAACAAAACAGAACACGCACTGCCATTCAACACCTCCTACAAATCAGGGCCATAGAGTCCGTTCCCAATTCGAAAAGGCATCAGGGAACCTACTCTATATTCTTCACGGTCCCCAAAAAGAATGGGGACTGGAGGGCCATCCTCAATTTGAAATTCCTAAACAGAAGGATGGTCCTCAAGCGTTTCCGCATGGAAACGGTCAAGTCCATTGTGGAGTCCCTCCGCCCCAGCACATTCATGATGGCGGTGGATTTGACGGAGGCTTATCTCCATGTGCCGATCAATCCATCTCACAGGCGTTTTCTTCGCTTCGCATATGGCCATTCACATTTCCAGTTCAGGGCCCTCCCCTTCGGATTGAAGACAGCTCCGAGGGTGTTCACCAAAATCCTTGTGTCAGTCATTGTGTCACTCAGACAGGAAGGCATCCAGGTACACCCGTACCTGGACGACATTCTGATCTGTGCAAAATCCCAACATCAGTCCAAGTTGCACACAACACGGGTGATACAAGTCCTTCAGGAACACGGCTTTTTGATCAATTACAGCAAAAGCAGTTTTACTCCTTCACAATCCCTGATCCACCTGGGGGTCAAGATAGATTCAAGACACAACTGTATATCCCTTCCTTCGGAATGCATACAAAAGATCATAGGCTTAGCATCGATTATAGCCAGATCACGAACTTCCAGACTCATGAAGTTGGCCAGACTACTCGGGCTCATGATATCATGCATTGCAGTAGTGCCCTGGGCTCGTTTCCACTCCAGACCACTTCAGTGGCAACTCCGACCCTTTCAAAAGGACATAGCAAAGAAGAGGGACAGGTTGATTTCACTTTCCCTCGAGACCAGGAGGAGTCTGCACTGGTGGTCTCTACAGACAAACCTTTCCAAAACTACTCAGTACATTCATCAGGAACCAATGCAAATTTTCACGGACGCCAGTCTGGAAGGATGGGGGGGCCTCGCTCAACTCACACACCACACAGGGTCGTTGGTCAGAACAGGAATCCTTCCTGCATATCAACATATTAGAATTGAGAGCGGTCAAGCTTGCCCTGCGGGCTTTCGCTCCTCTGATCCGGAACATGCACATCATTGTGAGAACAGACAATATTTCCACGAAGGCTCACATAAACAAACAGGGAGGGTCCAGATCATCGACCCTCCACCGCGAGTCGGAGCAGATCTTCCTCTGGGCTCTGGTGAACCTGAGGTCCATCCGGGCCGAACATATCAAAGGGGTCCTCAACATCCAAGCAGACCAACTAAGCCGCCACTTCGTAGACGAAGGGGAATGGTCCTTGGATCAGGAAGTCTTTCAAAAAATTTCCATCAAATTTGGCAATCCCGTAGTAGATTTGTTCGCATCCGCCGAAAACTTCAAGGTGCCAAGGTTCTTCTCCAGATATCACCATCACGCAGCGGAGGACATAGATGCACTTCTGAGCCCTTGGCCAACGGGTCTATGGTATGCGTTTCCTCCCCTGCCCATTATTCCAAAAGTCCTTCGAAAGATCCAGACGGAAGGGGCCAATGTCATCCTAGTAGCACCTTTCTGGCCACGTCGACCATGGTTTGCGACTCTGCGCCAGATGTCTTGTCGAGAACCTTGGAGAATTCCTTCCCAATGGGGGACTCTCCGTCAAGGTCACATGGTCCACGCAGACCCTCAATGGTTCTGTTTGACCGTTTGGCACTTGAGAGGGGATCTTTATTAGACAGGGGTTACTCAGACAAGGTAGCTGACACCATTCTAGAGGCCCGTAGGCCTGCTACCAAGAGGATTTATAATTCCTCTTGGAAGGCCTTCGTTCGCTGGGCAAGAAGGAAGAAGGTCGACCCTCTGAAGCCTGGGGTGCATCAACTTCTTGATTTTCTGCAGGAAGGGGTTCATATGAAGCTTACCGCTTCTACCTTACGTAGACAGGTCGCAGCAATCTCAACGGTTGTTCCCTCAGTTGAAGGGGTTTCCCCTGCTAGGCACCATCACATCATTGCCTTTTTAAAAGGGGTGAAGCAAAGCCAACCACCTATCAAGCATCGCTTTCCGTCCTGGAATCTGTCCTTAGTACTCAAGGCCCTTACAAAACCACCATTTGAGCCTCTCCGATCGGTCTCCCTAAAATTCCTTCGCATGAAGGTCCTCTTTCTAGTTGCCATCACATCAGCCAGAAGGGTTTCCGAGCTGAGAGCTCTGTCCATACGTGCAGGCCTTTGCGTGTTCCATAAGGACAAGGTGGTACTCACTCCTGACCCCTCATTTACCCCAAAAGTAAATTCTCCTTTCCACAGATCACAAGAAATCAACCTTCCATCCTTCTGCCCAAAGCCTTCATGTCCCAGGGAACGAGCCTGGCACTCTTTAGATTTGCGCAGGGCTCTGCGCATTTTCATTAAAAGGACAAATGATATAAGAAGAACAGATTTCATGTTCATTGGAATTTCTAACCCCGGCAAAGGGGAGAGAATGTTGATTTCATCAATTAGTTATACCATCAGGGCCTGAATCACTGAGGCTTATAAGGCCTCAGCGGTTCCGATCCCACAGGGTATTATAGCTCATTCACTGCGTAGCGCAACAGCCACTGCAGCTTTCGATAAGCAGGCTCCGTTGGAGGAAATTTGTCGGGCTGCAACCTGGGCTTCGACTTCGACCTTCATAAAGCATTACAGAATAAATACTTGGTCGTCGGCCCAAGCGGCCTTTGGTCGCAGGGTGTTGCAGCAAGTGGCGGAGGAAAGTTCATAACCCACCCATCAGGGGAGCTCTTGTAGGTCCCATAGCTCAAGACGCCGCAGCCTCAGAGGAGAATGGAGCCTTGATTACTTACCGTGAGGGCTCCTTCTCTTCTGAGGCGTAGGCGTCTTGCCTGCCCGGGTCTGAACCTTTCCCTTTCTTTTCTTCCCTTGTTTTGGGAAAACCATAGTTTTTCGCATTTTCACTGCTTGTTCACCTTTCAGATTGTTATAGCTTTTTTGCCATGGGGCACCTTTGCTACTAAGGTCAATCGGATGAACCCTTTAGGTTCAAAGGGTATGGTTCTGTTGTTGATGTTATCAATGTTTATTCCCTTACCTGTCTTTGTATGAGATAATTCTTCACTCCTGTCATAATAGCTAGGCAAGACTGTAACTGAGGTCTGCAGGCTATTTTCCCGCCAAGGGTAGACAGGAAGTTAGAAAAAGTTTAAAGATATTGGTCCTGCCTACCCTGAAGATGGAGGAAAATAACCCACAGCTCAAGACGCCTACGCCTCAGAAGAGAAGGAGCCCTCACGGTAAGTAATCAAGGCTCCATTCTTTCTCCCCACCCCAAATACTGCAGCCTTTGTTTGATGCACGCAATTCTTGTTTCAGTTCTCACCTTGAAAACCAGAAAAGCCATTATGTCTTGTTTTCATGTCTGTTACTTACTCCTAAAGACTATTTTACTCTTGTCTCAGTGTTGTAGATAAGCCCCACGAGTGATTCTCAGAAGCCTACAGAATCCTTGGAACTTGTTACTCTTTTCTCTCTCCCGCCCGCTCCCCCCCCATACTGTGGTAAAATGAAATATGCGTTGTGAAAGAAGTGTTTCTTCAAAGCATATGGTTCGAGTACATTAGTTTAGGCTACTGCACTTTTTTGGAGTTGGTTGTAAAATATCTCTGTGCTTTCTGCACTCTCGTCTGTGCTTTGACAGATGGGGCAGCTGAACTCTTCTTCAATCTTTGCCTTTTCTTTCCAGAAAGAGGGAGGATTTGGATAAGTTAAACTCACTGATGCTAGTGAAGGATTGTCGGCATAAATAGCTCATTGGGTGCTCTGATCTGTTACAGCAAAGTATGGATAATGGACGCACTGTGCAAAAGAGCTCCAGTGCTTAACTTACTCTTTCTGACGCTCTCTTTGTGAATACATTTAAAATTCAATAAAGTATCCTTTTCATCCAGTATTCAGAATAAAAAACAACAACCCTTCATTCCGGCAGTCAGGTGGTTGTTTTTGCTCCTGGAAATAAGTTATCTTGTGTGTTTATAGCAGCTGACCTTCCAGGATCATTCTTATTAAACATCTTTAATAAACTCAGTGAGGAACGGTTTCCAAACTTAATTAACCCTGGTTTGGGTGCTGCTGGACCTGCCTTTTTCATGTATTCATCTTTCATGGCCACATTTTTGTTTCATGTTGAGAATATTATGGATTCTGTAAATAGTTTTGAAATGCCAGTTTGTGATATATGGGCCTCTGTAACAGTTCGTTGATTTATGTGCACTACGGTGAAAAAAAAGCAAAGGAAGCAAATTATAGTGAGGGAAATGTTGCCAATCTTCACTTTTTTAGGCTTAGTTAAAAATTGTACTTTTATCAATCAAATCTGATATATTTTCTGTTTCTGCCTTTTTTAAAAAAAATAAAAACAATCCCTGTTTAACTCTTTGAGGAATATATGGGCCATTAAAAATATTACTACTACTACTACTGGGTTTGATTCCTCAGATTCACAGTTGCCAAACTTAGACACCTTAACTGTACATAAGTAGGATTCTAATGACTCTAGGTGGTGTTTGGCCATGAAAAACTGTGATGTAATCAATGTGTCTGAACTGTAAAACGACATAGAGCTTTATTATGCTGAAGAAAATATGTTTAGGAAATTATATTGTAAATCGATCCAAATGGGTATTTTGATTTCAATGTGCCCAATTAGTAAGTGGACTTCTTTGCAAGTGGGCCAGATTCTTAATTTGCTCAAAGAAGTGGTTTTAAAAGACTTCTTGTACATTATTTTTGTTGACTTCTTTCCAGGCAGTGGCCCTCAAAGTCTTCATAGAATCATAGAGTTGGAAGGCGCCATATGGGACATCTAGTCCAACCCCCTGCTCAATGCAGGATCAGCCTAGAGCAATGGTTCCCAAACATTTTGGACCACCACCCCCTTGGTTCCACAAACTCAACCCCAGTGCCCCCTACCCTATCCAACAACACAGTTGAAGAGACCCACCTCTAGCACCCCCCTGCTGCACCCTTGCCTCTTAGGCCCCCCTAAGTAATCCCACCGCCCCCCAGGGGGTGGTACTGCCCACTTTGGGAACCACTGGCCTAGAGCATCCCTGACAAGTGCTTGTCCAGCCTCTGCTTAAAGACTGCCAGTGAGTCTACACGTGTACTGTTGATTCCACGTGGTCCTGAACTGGACACTTGGATTTACATTAAACAGCCCTGGGGCATTTGTTTAAACATCTTCAGGTTCATTTGGTACTTTCATCTGTAGTAGAGGAGGTGCAAGATGCAAATGTTCATAGGTATTTATCTCAAGAACCTGAATTCTGCAACCAGTGCTATATTCTGTGCCTTTTGCGGAAATTGTGGAGTAGGATTGTTTGAGACTCCTTAAAGGTAGAAAAAATCGGGGTATAAAAACCAACTCTCCTTCTTATTTGTTCAGTGTCAAGGAAAGATATCCCAGCAGAAAGAAACCTGCCCCCCCCCCAAAGAGGGGAACTACTAGTAGTAAATCTGCTTGTTTGACCCCATAGTACGTTTCAGTGTGGATTCACTTGTATGGTGGGGTAGAGACCAGCCTGCCAATTTCTCCATATCATGTCAGGTGACTGTGATGCCATGTGACTTTCTGTCACATGGTGCTACCTGACAGTTAAAACTGGGTCCTGGGTCTGGAATGGTTGACGGACCTCGCAGCCAAGTCATTGTGAAAAATGTTCCCTGAAGACACAAAGTACCAGCAACACAGAGTTTGGTTATAGATGACCTAATGAAGAGCCCCGTGGCGCAGAGTGGTAAGCTGCAGTACTGCAGTCCAAGCTGTGATCATGACCTGAGTTCGATCCCAACGGAAGTCAGTTTCAGGTAGCCGGCTTAAGGTTGACTCAGCCTTCCCTCCTTCCGAGGTCGGTAAAATGAGTACCCAGATGATTGGGGAAGGCACTGGCAAGCCACCCCGTAAACAAAGTCTGCCTAGGAAACGTCAGGATGTGACGTCACCCCATGGGTCAGGAATGACTCGGTGCTTGCACAGGGGACCTTTACCTTTTTTAAAATGAAGGGATATTAGGGTCATTTGGGAGAGTTAAAAAATTGTTGTAAGCCAGTAACTTTGGTGTACTGGTATGCAAGTTTCTTCACAAGATTCCCCCCATCTCAAGAGGACAAGAAAGTCTTAATTATCTTAACTGTTAAATTTTTCATTCAGAAATTGAGGATGGAATTGGATTTATGACCACCTTAGATGGCGTTAGGCACGATAGTCGCATCAGACTTCCAAAATTGATGCCTCTGTCTGCTCTTCGGCTTTGTATGTTTAAAATTATATATGCATAGTAACGGCCTAAGGCAGTGGTCGGCAAACTCATTAGTCAACAGAGCCAAATATCAACAGTACAACGATTGAGATTTCTTTTGAGAGCCACCTAACTGTAGATGCCAGGGATTGAACCTGGGACCTTCTGCATGCCAAGCAGATGCTCCACCACTGACCCACAGCCCCTCCCAAACGGTGCAAGTACAGACTTCCCCCCCTCCCGGTTCCCAAGCCCCCCCCCCAAATAAAAAGGCAACCGAGGCTGGCTGCCCAACCCTTGGAGGCCCCCCCGCTGCTGCCTCCCCCAGGAACGGGGCTCTTCTTCGCCCGCCCCCCCGCCCCCCAGCGCTGGGCATTGGCTTGAAAGGTCCAATGAGAGGAGAGATTCGGGGACCCCCCAATTGCACCGGGAGGGATTCCCCTCCCGTGCCCCACTGCCACCGCCCCGGGTCACCGACGCCCCGCCGTCGCCTTCCCTCAGCGGGCGGCCGTCGTCGAGCAGCAGCAGCGGCTGCAGAGCGCGGCAGGGGCGAGGCGGTCGCTGGTGGCTGTGGCGTGCTGCTGAGGAGACCTCTCCTCTGCCCCCGGTGGCGCTGCCCCCGCCCCTCCGAGTGCTCCCACCGCCCCTCCGGGCGCTCCTTTTCACGAGGGTCGTCGCCGGGCTCCACCGCTTGGACCCCGACGGGCCCCGAGCTCCTCAGCCCTCCCTCAGCGCCAGGCACGTGCCGGCCTCCTTGCGAAGGGCGCGCACCAGGAAAAGTTCTTTGTGGCGCGCTTTTGGGCAGGCCACCACCCAGCACAGCCGTCCCAGGTTTCTGCCCCCCCCCCACCAGCAGGCGCCAGAAGGAGAACTATCACGGGGGGGGGGAATCAGCCGTAATCGGCTTTGGAGACTGATTGAAAAGGGCAAAGTCGCTGCGGTGGCCGCTGTCAAGGCGCACTCGCCTGCCCACGGAATGCGCTCCGGCTTTCTCCACCCCCTTTGCTTTGCCGCCTCCGGGGGATTTATCTCCAGCCAGGCGAGCCGGCCGAAGGGAGCGTGAAAAGGAAGCCCGCTCCGGCCCAGCGCGAGGTGGGGCCTGCCTCTCCCCCCACTTGCAGCAGCAGCCTGGGCGGCCGGCCGCCTCCTCTCCCCGCCGCCTCTGATCCCTCCCCGCCGGAGACAGAGAGAGAGAGAGAAGGGGAGACCGGGGGAGGGGGGCGCCGCCTCCCGCTTGCCTGCTGGCTCCTCCCGCCTGGGGCACGCTGGAGCCCAGCGGGAGCGCAGCGCCTCTGCCTGGCTGGGCGCGGGGATGCGGAGAGCTGCACTCAAGGGGCCAAAGAGCCACTTGCGACTCACGAGCCGCGGTTTGCCGACCATTGGGAAACAGGACATTGAGATGACGATTGTATCAGTTAAGCTGAATGAGTGAAATGTAGAGGGTGATTCCTTTTTTTGGCATAATTTCTGTAACACTGTCACTTGAATCTGGCAAAGGAAGATAGAGCATGTGAGAAGAAGGGGTAGGAGGGGAAGAAGAAGAAAGCATTTTGCAGCAGAGGGAGGGTCTGCTGAAAGAGCTTCTATAGTGTTGACTGGATGATGTAGTATAGGTTGCTTTTCCTGGCTGAAGAGAAATTACAGGTCAATCATGTGATCTGTATGCTGACAAGATTTATCAAAAGGATTATATTCCCTGACTAAGATAGGGGCAGTCAATTTTTGTAATGGTTTGCCTGTTATCAAGGATCAAAATTGATAGAGCGTGATGTCCACTCACTGACCGTAATGATGTTGGACATCTTTATGAATATTTCTGATTTACATTTGTCATCCCAGTATTTTGAATAATATTTCCTCCATTCTGTGGCTGTGATACTCTACCTGTAGGCCTTGACCAATTTTCTTCGGCTGTAGAAGACAGGCCCACAATTTAAGAGCCAGACTCATGTTTCAACATTCTCAGTTATGTATTACCATATTTTCTAATGATTGTTATCACAAAAAAATACAAGGTGCCACAATGAAATTTCTAGGTGCCATGGCAGCCTGGTGCCTGGGATTTGTCAAACCTTGACTTAAAGGTCCAACGAGGCTGTCAGTTCTTTATGTGGTTTGCTGCAGATGTGTTCATGGGGAGGAGTGCAGCGTGCCACAACCTACCAGAATGCCTCTCTATAATATTTTTATTTTCATTCCCTATTTAATTCACAAAAATAGTCTCGAACAGGAATGTCCTGAACTTGTAGCCTCACTGATCACAATTTTCTTCTGTGATGAATCAACAATCATTTTAGATTCTGATGTGTGGACTGCTATTTGATATTGTAATTTTTTGAATTGGAAACCATGTTGAACTAACTGACAGGAGAAGCACTATAAAATATTATAAATAACTCTAGTTCATATAAGTTTTATGTGTTCTGTTCAAAGCTAGTTTCGTAGAATCATAGAGTGGGAAGGGACCACCAGGGTCACCTAGTCCAACCCCCTGCACAATGCAGGAAATTCACAACTACCTCCCCCACACACCATCAGTGACCCCTACTCCATGCCCTGAAGATGGCCAAGATGCCCTCCCTCTCATGATCTGCGTAAGGTCATAGAATCAGCATTGCTGACAGATGGTCATCTAGCCTCTGCTTAAAAACTTCAAGGGAAGGAGCGCTCACCACCTGCCGAGGAAGCCTGTAGAAAATTCTTCCTAATGTTTAGACAGAAACTGTTTTGAATTACTGTATATACTCGGGTATAAGCCGACCCGAGTATAAGCCGAGGTGCCTAATTTCACCCCAAAAATGGGGAAAAATTAGGCACCCACGTATAAGCCGCCGGGGAAATGCACCACCCCCCCTGCAGGCTTACCTGACTTGGCTCCAGGCGCGCAGGCAGGCGGTGGCGGCGGCCCCTTCCCTGCGCGCAGGAGGCCCCGCAGGGTCAGCCGGCAAGCGGGAGGACCGGCCCAGGTGAGGTGGGGGGGGAGGTGGGGGGGAGAAACCGCTGCCGCCCAGCAGAAGGCGGAGTGGGGTGGGGGGTGAAGAAACCACCGCCGCCGCGCAGAAGGTGCGATCGGGTGGGGTGGGGGGGAGAAGGCGGGACAGCCCGCCCATCAGCTGGCCGGCGGGAGCGCTCTGGGAGAGGGCCCGGCAGGCGAATTACCGTATTGACCCGAGTATAAGCCGAGGTGAGTTTTTTAAGCCAAAAATCATGGCTAAAAAACTCGGCTTATACTCGAGTATATACGGTAATTAAGTTTCCCAACATATTTTATTTATTTACATTATTTATAGTCTGCCTTTCTCACTGAGACTCAAAGCAGATTACACAGTGTAAGTCAGCACAATCAACAGGGTGGGGCATCCAATAATAATGCAATAAGATTTGGACTGCAGAAATCTGAACAGAGGTGAAACAAAGAATAAACATTAACATCGCATGTTAAACGATGCAAAATTACATACCGGTAGTTAGGATCCTGCTCTCAGCAACAGACAGTACAGTACGAGCTGTACACAATAGCATAGTCCAGAGGCCCTAATGCTTTCCCGAAGTATCTTTTTGAACTATTTTGTTACAGTACAGCCCTATTTACCTGTGTTATAACCTTTATAAACCCAGCTTTCTCCCAGATAACTGGAACCCAGTGAGGGTAGTAGCAATAAAATTAGTACAGGATAACATAACATTCAACATGCTTAAACTTTCTAAGTGCATGAATTATATGAGCAAAATGTTTGTTTGACCTTGTACGACCTTCATGGAAACGTTATTTTTAAATGTTATTAAAACTGCCACAATAGACAAAATACAGTCCTATGACCTGCATATGAAGCAGTTTTGAAAGTAGTTCTGATGACATGTTTCTACTGAATGGGGAGATATAGTTTGAGGACAAGTTGAGCACACAATTATTCAGGGAAGAGCTTGTGGGGACGATATCATCAGTATACATGACGCTTCAGTGAAACAAGCAGAAAGTCAGATACCTGCTCCAAGGATCTTACAATATAAAATTTTGATACAAGGGAACGGGAAACAAGATTGAAGACAGGGCAAGCATTGGAAGAATGTGCATTTGATTCAGTGACATGTATTTAGGCTTAATTTGGGTCAATTATGCATAGATTTAGGGTGAGTACTATAGGCTTTTGCCAAATGCTTCACAGAAAAAAATAGGTATTGACGGGTTTGAAAGAAGAGGAGCAATCTTCTTGGATGCAGTTTCAGGCATGCAGGGCTGCAAGAGAGAAAAGGTTAATTTAAGAAAGCAAAAGTTCTTTGGAGAACCCCTGATGGTGAAGCTGGAGGAATGAAGGTCACTGGCAGCAATATGGGAGAGTGCAAAGCCATGGAGTGATTTGGAGTGGCGGACGCTAATTTGGTGAACTGGATTTGTTTCCCCACTCCTACACACAAAGCCAGCTGGGTGACCTTGGGCTAGTCACAGCTCTGTTAGAGGTCTCTCAGCCCCACCTACCTCACAGGGTGTCTGTTGTGGGGAGGGGAAGGTGATTGTAAGCCGGTTTGATTCTTCCTTAAGTGGAAGAATCTTCTTCTTCATGATCAGGAATTGGTGCTGGTTATAGAAATGGATACTAGCCTGAGCTTGGAAACTAAGCAAAGTTGGCCATGGTTAGTACTTGGATGAGAGACCACCAGGGAAGACCAGGGTTGCTGTGCAGAGGAAGGCAATGGCAAACCACCTCTGCTCATCTGTTGCCTTGCCATAAGTCAATTGCAATTTGGCGCACTTAATCATTATTATAGAGGTGGATAGGAAGCTGAGATGTTGCATGAATGGAGTTGTGAAAGCACAAGTCGGATAGCAAAGTTCTGGAAGCAGGTCAGAGCAGTAAGGTAGAATGGTAGCAATCTTCAGAAGAGAAGGCTGCAGTGGTCAAGGTGAGAGGTGAACATTTTGCCATTGCAGCTAAAAGGAAGGTCTGTCTGTCACAGTGCTGAACATTTGACATTGTGTCCATGCTGACTGGCAGCAGTTCTCTATGGCCTCAGGCAGAAAAAGCTCTTTCCCCATATCTGCCTCTTGAAATCCTGTAACTGCAAACCTGGATTGAACCTGAGACTTTCTGCTTGCAAACCCTGTGCTCTGCCACTGAACCACAGCCCTTCCCTGAAGGTGTGGCCCCCCTTTTTCCAGTGACATGAGCTTGTCCAGAATGTTGACAAGCAAGTAAGGACTTGGTAACTGAGTACGGATGTGGAGCTCATACAAGGTGAGAAAAGTTGTGTCCTTTCTGCCTTTACTAGTATCTAATAGGCTTTTTTAGGAGCACCATAGAGAACATGAAGCTGCAGTTTCTGGCTTAGAGGCACAGAAAAGGGCATTAAGGAAGAGACTGCAAGGTGAAGGTGCTGAGTTGAAACTGGTATA
Source organism: Euleptes europaea (assembly GCF_029931775.1). Lineage (NCBI taxonomy): Eukaryota > Metazoa > Chordata > Lepidosauria > Squamata > Sphaerodactylidae > Euleptes > Euleptes europaea. The sequence continues at coordinate 50,892,161 of NC_079325.1, read as the reverse complement.
TGGGCCTGACAGTGTCAGACCCAGTAAAAGACTGGAAATAGCTAGCTCGCTACAGAAAGTAATTGTCCCTCTGTATGGGTTATGGTTCTTTGCCAGATCAATACCAGTTGGGAGCGGTCCACACCTGTAGTTGGACAGTTTTCTCTTTTGACTTGCTCTTGTTTCCTCTGTGCTTAAAAAAAACAACAACCTGGGATCCTTAGGAAGGTGAATGATGTACCCTTCCTATTTTAGTAAATTTATATTCCTGCCTTCCTCCAAAGAGCTCAAGGCGGTACATGCTATGCTTCCTCAATTTTATCCTCACAACAACTCTGTAGGCTGGGCTGTGAAGTAGGCTGGGCTGAGTGATTGGCCCAAGGTTACCCAGAAGAGTAGGGATTTAAATTGAGGTCTTCCAGATCCTTGTCTGTCATGGAACTCCTAGTCCTGCACAATATTGAACACATGAACACATGAAGCTGCCTTATACTGAATTAGACCCTTAGTCCATCCAAGTCAGTATTGTCTATTCAGACCAGCTGTGGCTCTCTAGGGTCTCAGGCAGAGGCCTTTCACATAACCTACTTTCCTAGTCCCTTTAACTGGAGATGCCGGGGATTGAACCTGAGGCCTTCTGCATGCCAAGCAGATGCTCTACCACTGAGCCACAGCCCCTCCCCTAAGCTCTCCAGGGTCTCAGGCAGTAGTCTTTCACATCACCTACTTGACTAGTCCCTTTAACTGGAGATGCCGGGAATTGAACCTGGGGCCTTTGGTATGCCAAGCAGATGCTCCACCACTGAGCCACAACCCCCTCCCCTAATATTCTCTGATTTTGCTAGGAAAAAGTAGGCCACTGCTAGGGGATATTTAATCTGCGTTCTCTCTAGAACATAGAATAAGGACTTTCACTCTTGCTCAGTGCAATGAATGTATACCCTGCTTCCTTCTACTAGATTGTATATTTGGGGAGGGGTGTTGTCACTGCCTGATATCTATTTTTTAGCAAGGTTTTACCTTCTTTGGGGCTTTGCCCCCCAGGTACCTTGGAACACGCTGTGGATCAATGTTATGTCCCTCCCTTTGCCTTCTGGGTTGTATTAATGGCACTGTGGTAGTTTTTTTGCCTTAGGGAGATGCGGTGAGTGAAGTGTTGAGCATCCCTGAAGACCTCCGCAATATGTTAAAAAATTCCCCAGGGCAGATGAGTCTGCAAGATTACTGCAGAATGGCCAGCTGATGGTTGGTTAGCTGTTTTTTTTTTTTAGTTACTTATTTTAGTAATAGTGGAAGCCACATTGGGACACCAGAGCCACAGTGGAGAGGTTAACAGGTGCTTAGAATTCACCAAAGTAGAAAGTTGTGCAGAAATCTGCTTTCACAGTGTTTCCAGATCTTGGGAAATCCAGTTTGCTGGTGCTGATTTAGAATGACAGCCTTCAGGTGCGGCAAGTATAAGACAGGTTTTAATCTGAGAGCTCTTATACTATTTAGCATTTTGCGAGCAAAATGGAATAGGTTCTCGACAGCACCTCAAAAGAGACAACAGCAGTGTGACAGCGCAAGTGTAGAAAGATAGGATGACATCTGGGTCAGTTTTCCTAGGAAGAAATATGACTAAGGACAACTCTTAAATTGCTCCCATCTTCTGTTTTCATGTAAGCCCTTCACACTTGGCTCCTGTCTTCTGGTCTGTTAGAGATGAGCTGGTAGAATGGAGAATTGGCTTGGCTTCTGCTGGGGGAAGGGGATAAAATGTTCGGGGGGCAGCAAAGGAAGAGGGGAGTGCAGCAGTCTGAATTAGGGGTACACAGGCCAGGAGCCAAGGGCAGCTTCCCTGGCTGAGAATGCAGGCAGGGAGCCAAGAATGACTGGCACATCTTCTAACTGCTACATTAATTGAGGTACAGTAGAAAATATGGCAGGTAAAAATTATGAGATAACTGAGCCTCCTAAGAAAGGAAGACCTCCTTTTAGCTGATCTGGGTGGGGCTGATGTGCAGAATACCCCATTTTCTGTGCATTGTTGTGTTCTTTTGCATATAGAAGAAGAAGAGTTGGTTTCACACCCTGCTTTTCTCTACCTTTAAGGAGTCTCAAAGCAGCTTACAATCAGCTTCCCTTCCCCTCCCCACAACAGACACCTTGTGAGTTTGGGGGGCTGAGAGAGTTCTGAGAGAACTGCGACTGGCCCAGGGTCACCCAGCAGGCTTCATGTGGAGGAGTGGAGAATCAAACCCAGTTCTCCAGTTTAGAATCCGCCGCACATATGGGGGAATGGGGAATCAAACCTGGTTTTTCGGATTAGAGTCCATTGATCTCAACCACTACGCTCTTAACCACTACCTTTGTAAGGGGGAAATAAAGTGTTTTTTTGAGTAAGTTGACATGTTTTGGTATGTGTGATTTTTATTAGTCATGGTGCACTTCTTACCATTCTTGAACACAAGATCTCTTATACTTAATCAGAGTATTGGCCCATCATGGTCAGTACTGTCTACTGAGGCTGGCAGCAGCTCTCCAAGATCTCAGGCTGAATTCTTTGAAACTACTCAGTACCTGATCCTTTCAGCTGGAGATGCCAGTGATTGAACCTGGGACCCTATTTAATCATGGTTTCTGTATAGGATCCTAATGAAATTCTTGAGATTTTTTTTAACACTGAATTAAACAAATACCATGAATAAAGCAAAAAAACTAGCATGGGTTTATAAATAGCCTCTTATCTGTCTAAAGATGTGAGGGCCCTGGAAAAAAAACTGGAAAATTTATTCTTTTTCTCCTCCCCCCCCCCCAGTTTTTCCAACATAAAAACTGGAATATTTGGCAGAGCACTGAAAAGAAACTCCTGTGAAATATTTTATCTTTTTGAATGAGTTAAATGCTTCTTAAGGCAAGGTTTTTCATATTTAAAATGTACAGCATCTAAACATCTCAGAGGACTTTTTAAAAAATCCAATGGCAATTTCCCCAATTTTTCCAATGAAAAAATCGGGAAATTTGGGGTAGCACTGAAAAAAAAAAAAACACTCTCCTATTAAACATTTTTATCTTTTTGAGTGAGAAATTCCTTGTCTTACCAAGTATTTCAAACCAAATGTGCAGTATGAAAAAAAAGTCTACGGACTTTCTTGGGTTTCCAAGGGAAATTTTGGGAAACATTAAGGAGGGGGGGGGAGAACTCTTTCACAGTGTAGATATAGGCCATTTATGCAGGGTTTCATTTTGATTTTGCATGCCTTTTCCTTTCTGCAGAACTTTCTACAGTGGTCGTCACCTTTCTCTCCTCACGCATTTTGCCTGTGTTTTCCGGATGAATCCGGAAAATGCGGGCAAAACGCCCAGAAACGCATGGGGAGAGCAAGGCGACCTCTGACGGTCGGGAAAGGCATGCATAATCAAAACGAAGCATCGGAGCAGTCAGCAGGAGTGACAGCAGAAAAACAGCCCTGCATGAATGGCCATATGCAGCATTTTAAAGGTTTTTTGTTTGTTTAAATGTAAATAATGTCGGCAATAATTAAAATGCCATAATGGTTTTAATGATAGCATGTTATTAAGTAATTTATTGTTTTCAATGTTATAAAGTTTCGCTTAATATCCAAACATGCTGATAGCCTGACCTACTGTGACTCTGAGAGACTTCTGTCTAAATAATTACACTTTCTTTTGTTTACTACAGAATTTGCATTCTGCCGTCACTTTTTATTTTTTGCTACTTCTCTGATGGCAAAAATTAAAGATGACCTGTGTAATGGTAGCATAGAGTGCAGCAGTTGTAACCCTCAACTGTGGGGTATACTTGCAGGTTTTTCTTACAGAAGATTTGGATGTTTATACTTTTAAGTTCCATAAATATGCCAAATACAATTTTATATGCTGACTAAGTTATAAATAATGAAGTTCATTTTGTTAAATCGGTAAAAGAAGCTTTAATTTGAAAGGAAAATAACTGTTGCATTTAATTCAATGTTTTTTTAAAAAAATAATAATTGGGGGAAGCCCCCCCTCGTGGTTTTAATCTTTTGTAAAGTAGAACTCAGCTGGATCTTTTCAGATCTCAGAAGCTAAACAGGGTCGGTCCTGGCTAGTATTTGGATAGGAGCCCTCCAAGGAATACCAGAGTTGTGAAGCAGAGGCAGGCAATGGCAAGCCACCTCTCAGCATCTTTTGCCTTGAAAGCCCTATGGCAGGGGTGTCAAACTCATTTGTTACGAGGACTAGATATGATATAAATGTCACTTGGTCGGGCCGGGCTTGTGTACCATAAAATTTAATGCCAGGTACTGAAGATACAAAAAGAGCCCCGTGGCGCAGAGTGGTAAGCTGCAGTACTGCAGTCCAAGCTCTGCTCATGACCTGAGTTCGATCCCAACGGAAGTTGGTTTCAGGTAGCTGGCTCAAGGTTGACTCAACCTTCCATCCTTCCAAGGTCGGTAAAATGAGTACCCAGCTTGCTGGGGGTAAAGGGAAGATGACTGGGGAAGGCACTGGAAAACCACCCCGCAAACAAAGTGCCTAGGAAATGTCGGGATGTGATGTCACCCCAAGAGTCAGTAATGATCCAGTGCTTGCACAGGGGACCTTTACCTTACCTACTGAAGATACAAATGTTATAGGAAGACTAAGGCCAATTAATGATATTATTTTTTTACTTTAATTTTTACTTAAAATACAACCATGCTTAAAACAATAACACTCTTTCAGTATTTTATTTAACCATCTTTGATAATTGACACCTTGGGACTGGGGGTTCCCTTGGCTGGTAAGCCCGCAGCACACTAGCCAGCCCAGATCAGGAGTGGGGGGGTGTCTGCCTCTTCTGGCTTGAGGGCTGGATAAGAGCTCTCATAGGGCTGAATCCGACCTGCGGGTATGTTTGACACCCATGCCCTATGGGGTCACCGTAACTCAGCTGTGAATTGATGGCAAAAAAGAAACAACTCAGTGGGCTTTCTTTCTTTGGCCACAAGGGACTAATGTAGTAGGCAACAGCGTGAGAGAACTGCTGCCTTGCTGTTCTACTTGTGGGTTTCCCGTAAGCACCTCCAGCTAGTGCTTATCTTTTAACTGGTATTTTTTTCTTATTCAAAACCTTATTATCGGAGAAGCTCCAAATTTAGGTGTCCGCTATCTTCAGGGTAGAAGAAGAGTTGATTTTTTATATGCCGATTTTCTCTACCACTTAAGGGAAACAAAAAAACGGCTTACAGTCACTTATTTTTCCCTGATGGTGGCTGTGTCTCTCACCTAATGGTTCCTTGAAACACTGGATCAGTTCATACAACATGCCAAACCATGGCTTACCCTAAACATAGTTTAGAAACCTAGCTATGGTCTGAGCTTTCTAAATCACAGGGTAGAGTTTCTCTTCTGCATTATTTCTGTCAGCTCAGTTCTCCACTCTCTAGGCACAGTGGTTAGAACTGGGGTTTCTGAGTTCAGACATTGCCCCCCCCCACATGTGTCTAGCACAAACTATGGCTTGCAAACCCACTAACAACTATGATTTCTTATTCCAGTTTGCTGGCTGACTGGAAAACCATTGTGTGTTAAATTACACATGGTTCAAAGCTGTGGTTAAAAAGTCTTCATTATGGCTGTGTTTGAGGCATCACAACAAATCCTGATGAGGTTTCTTTAGATAAGGCTTTGGGTGATGTCTTAATTGAGCCATAGGAGTCCCACAATTAAATATGAAATATTAATACTGAGAAAATAGCCTTTTGCTACTGGATTGTTGTCATGGAGATCTTTAAAAGTTAGATGTAGCCTAACCTATATATACCACTCTATTCACTCCTACATCTGTAGACCTTATCTTCTGAATTGGCTGTAGTCTTTTGGACTCTTTTAAACCCAAAGGCTAAGAAAATGTTTTCCATTGAAAAGAGTGGGAACTTGTTCTGTGAAATATAGTGTATCACTCTTAAATAATGTATAAATCAAGTTGGACAGTAGCTGCCTATCAGTTTTATTAACTTTGACCTTTTCTCCCATTATAAAGATGGTTTGGTAAATATTTAATGGGCCCATATAGATCTTGACAGTTGGATCTTTGTTCCTGGAAGCACAAGCAGAAGATACATAGACGGATGCCTGTGACTGTATTATATGTCGTTAACAAAAATAGTTTAGTTAGAAAGAGTCGGCCATCAAGGGCAAAACTTGTGTTCTGACGTTAAAATAAATAAATCCCGGTGCTATTGTTGGCTATGCCCTCAAAGTAGAAATTCTACCAGGATGTTTCAACACGGAATTGCGATTTTCGTTGGTACAGTTCAAAATTCAGCTCTGATTAGCAGAGATGCCTGTCTTTGCCATTGTGCTAGTTTTCTAAATTGGGCATAGTAGCCCCCATTGCCACCACTGTGTATCTAACAATCCTCTCTCTCTCCCAGAGTGGTGTCCATGGGGGTCTAAATGGCTGAGCTTGCACTGGTTTTAATAAGATGCCATGAAAAGCTGGGTAGGGAAACCGCCTGGTCTCTGCCAAGCAAGCGGTGCCTTTAATTCCATAAACATTGGTGCATATTGCTCTCATTGCAAATTCTAGTGTTGAGGATCGAAAACTGAGCAGCTGACATTTTGAAACATTGTCTTTCAAACTTGTACTGTCCCTTGCAGTCATTGATTTCCCATTTAAGGGATCTGCAAGAGAAAAACAAATTTGAGCGAAATTCATTGGCCTCAGATGAAAGTGCTGGAGTGAAATGATGCCTCAACCCGTTCCCTCTCTTTCTGTAGCGGAGAGTAACTCTACTTTTATTAAGAATGCTATACATCTTTGTGCTCCTGTCTAGATCACATGGTAAATTGGCTAAGTAAATCAGAACGTTGTTAAGAACCTGTACAGGGATGCTCTAAACACTGACATTCAGTCTCTTAGTTGTATGGCTTCATGAATTTTTACAGCATTTTCCAAGAAAAATAATTTAGTTAGTTTTTCTCCCTCATTTTCAGTTCACTGTTTTCTGTGTTTCATTTCCCAGATCTTTAGAAGATTTATAATCTGAAGAGAAACCAGAGTATATAATATGGACAGGATTTTTCTGGGAGAGTATCAACCTTTGATGGTCATAACCAGTGGATTAACTTTTGTCAAGTTGAAAAACAAGTATAATTTTTAAAACGCTGATTTTTCTTTAGTTGTATTTATTTCCTTAAAGGCTTGTGTTGAAAGAGATGATAAATATTAAAAGATACCTATGAGGGAAATATATTTTATAATAATTTACTATTAGGTCTATGACCGCAGTCTTGGACCAAGGGAGAAGGAAAAGAAGGGAGGAGAAGACGAGGGAGGATAGGAAGCATAATACATAGTAAACATAATAAGGATAATACAATCTTAAGTTAACAATGTTAAAAATATAGTTGTGAAATATAGTTGTACGCACGCACTTATGTATTTTTCATCTAGTCTAAACTCCAGCCTTCCCTAGAGTTTAGGGTGGGTGGTGGTTTTGTTAAGGCTTAGCAAATTAAAATACCAATTAAAAATATAAATAGTTACTCATGGCCATGATCTAAAGAGTCGCACAATTCATTCACTGTGCCAAAGAGTTCTTTTGAGACCTCTTCTCACTTCATCCCTTCTGTGCCATATGGCAAACCGTGTTTGAAACTTTCAAAAATAGTTAGCAAATTTCCAAAGCACGGAAAGGTGTGGGAGGTCTACTGTTGACAGAAAAGCCAGAATCACAATTACCCCTTCCACCCCATGGTTGTGCAGACCTCAAGTAGCTCTTTGAATCCAGGCCTGGATAAAGAGGTTAATGCTGAATCCATTCATTTGAGTTTAGGATCTCTCCTTTAGATGGAGTTGTAGCTGGAAAATTCCTTTCAGGATTAGCAAAAGCCGTCATTTATTGTAAGGCCAGAGGGACAGTTCTTCTTTGGCCTGGCTGCAATGAAATCTTGTGTTAGAGAGCCAAGAAGTTGTTACGAACAAACACATTTATCCCCACTTAGAACGCTAATAGCTCCCTCTGCAGAGGAAGAGTTTATAAGCAGTTCAACCGGGATGAGGAAGTTGACTATCAAAGCAAAAAATTCACTTCCCAGTAAAAGAAGTAGCTCTTTACTGTGTATTTTTGTAAAAACAGAAATGTGATCACTCTGGCCATCATGATGCCATTTAGGAATTATTTTTCCACTTGAAATATTTTAAAACACAAAACAGTTATTTCACCATTCTCTCTGCATGTATATGTATGTGAAAAATTATTTTCAATGGTTATATTGGGAGTTTGGCCCCTAGCCTTTGGGGATTTTCCCAGGCATCATTTTTAGTTCTCCTAGTAAGCTTTGCCATAAGGTAGCCTTCCCAGACTGCCAGACAAGTGGTACTTATATCTTCTTTTCCTGAACACATGAAAACATGAAGCTGTCTTATACTGAATCAGATCCTTGGCCCATCAAAGTCAGCACTGTCTACTCAGACTGGCAGCAGCTCTCCAGGGTCTCAGGCAGAGGTCTTTCACATCACCTACCACCTTGTCCTTTTAACTGGAGACACCAGGGATTGAACCTGGATCTTCTGTGTGCAAAAGCAGAGGCTCTTCCACTGAGCTACAGCCCCTCCCCCTCTTCACTCAGTTGACTTGTGGAATTCATGGTGACAAAAGTGTTGTGGCAGCTCTTGGGTTAGAGACCTTTGTGAAGTTTCGTTGTTACCAGAACCATTAGCCGGGATGGCTACATGAAGCCATATGTTGGGGTCCAACAGCAGGGAAAGGGCTTTTGTGTTCTGCTTTCCAGAGGCATCTGTTGCCACCCAAATGCTAGACACCGATGGCCTGTTGGCCTGACCCAGCAGGGCCCCTCCTTGGTTAGGTTCTGTCTTGTGATTCAACAGCTCCTACCCCCCGCCCCGTCTCTGTTGGGCCAGATTGTATTGCTGGAATTATTTTGTGTCAACTCATATTGACATAAAGACTATTGAGAGACTTTCTTTTATTGCCTCTACTTCATTTTTTAGACTTAATTATTCCCTTTCTCCCTCCCCTGAATAACTGTTTCTAAGACATGTATGCATATTACTAAAAATATATCAGTTTAGTTAATGTGGACATTTTATTTTATTGTAAATGTCTCTTATAAATTATCATAATTCATGGAGGGTATTTTTTTGTACTGCATAAAATGTTTTGAAACTTGACCAGTGAATTGATTTTCTTTGGAGTGGACATTACCCGGCCCTAATTCCCTTATATTGAGTGCCGTAGGAGGGGAAATGTGCATTGATAGGCAGAAAGTAGACTTCGAATTGGCTTGGCTTTCCCAACACTGCGACTAGAAGACCTTTAAGATGTCCCATTCCACTAAGCTTTTTGCATAGAGCAGCACAAGGAAGGGATCGGTTCCATTGTCTCCTGGCAACGAAAATACTTACTGAAAGGATGTTGGTCACTTTGATGTGATAATGGCAGCAGAGATGCAGTACATTTTCTCTGATTAGTTTGTACCTTTAGCTTATTGGGAACACAATAATTCAGTATTTTGGAAGTCCCAGAGAAGCTGCTCTAGGTGTTCCTTTTCCGTTGTTCCCACCCTCCCTCTTTAATTTACATTAGGTTGGCACCTGCAGATCCGTTCTGCCGACGGTGGCATTTTCCTTTGGCGCAAGGAGTCTTCCATCGATACAAGAGTCAGCAGAAGCTCCTGTGCCAGTGGAAGGCTCTGCCGTTAGTGGAGTGGATGGTTGGGATCCAACTTGGTACAGTATTATCCAACACTTGATTATCCAGAATGTTCCATTAACTGGCGTCACCCTGAGGGCAAGCCATCCCCCGCTACCCGCAACCACTCCCACCTCTCCAGCTGGCTAGCTTGATGCTTCTGACAGTTGCTGGCATTCTGACAGCTGGTGCTGCCTGATGACATCATCTTCCGATGCCTGCCTCGAGCTGTGGGGGACCAGCTCTGCCAGTGGGCTCCCAGGTAGCCGGCTCACTTATCTGCTAGCTGTGTTGGATGGTTCTGTGGTGATGGAAGATGGGGAAGTGTCCCAGCAGACATGGGGCCTGTCGCCATGGGGCTTCCAATGGGGGGCGGTGGGTTGCTATGGATTCCTCTGGGTACGGGCTGGTGCAGGTCAATAAGCTTGACTGTCCTGCACATTTGATTAAGCAGCAACCCCATTCCCCAGGAGTACTAGATTGTATGTATCTACAAGGAATTGGAGCTAATAGACCACATCCAGTAAATTCAAACTACCTGTGTAGTTGCAAAATTCTAACACGTTTATTTGATGGGTGGGGGGAGACGGTTATGGCGTAAGCTAAAACATGTTTTCGTTTCTAGCATTTAGAGTTTCTTTAAAGAATAATTCATCCATTGTGATTCTCTGTTTAGCAAGTGGTGGTATGGCTATTTGTTTAATAAAAGAATTGTCCTTCACCAAGCTTCCCTTGTACAACAGAGCGCTGCTTCGCTGCTTCTTCTACTAAAAATCTCTCCAGAATGTGTTCAGATAAGGATTACCAAAATGCTAAATAAGCATCTCCTTGGTTGATAGCTGGTGTCTCAGGCACAAATGCATCTATTATGAAAATCCTATAACTTCTGGAAAGGTGTCTTACTTTTGCGGGGGGAGGGTTGCTAAAAGACTCCAAAATATTGTATATTAAATTATTGCTATTCACCCAAGGCCATAGAGGAGAATGCTTGGCCCAGGACTAGGTGTGTTCCTGTTAAAAGAAACTTTTTGTTTGGGGTTCAGTCATGTTGCTAAGGGATAAAAAGGAAAGAACGTTGCCTTTTGATGGTTTCCTGATTCTCCCCCCCCCCCCATGTTTTTTCCCTAGTTGCAGTATCATGCAGGATTGGCATCTGGCCTGCTGAATCAGCAATCCTTGAAACGGTCTGCAAACCAGATGGGAATGTCTGCCAAACGAAGGCCGAAAGCCCAGCCTACCACCCTCGTGCTCCCTCCTCAGTAAGTAGGAAAGGTTTTTTTTATAATTAGTTTTTAACTATGCTTTTAGTGGTGGGGGGCATTCGAGCACTGGAGTTAACTACTGGTTTGGGACTTCTCACTTATGGACTATTCACTCTTGGTGTTCTGCCAAAGTGCACTGATAATGATCTGCAGAAGGAGGAGGGAGGAATCTTCTGGCCAAGATCCACAGAATCACCCAGCATACCTTCACGTGCCCAAGGAAACTCTGGGCTTCAGTTTGTCAGGCAGCCGTCCCAGATGCCCGGTGGGAAGCCGCTTTTGAGGGGACATTCTAAAGACAGAAGAAAATTCTGCTTGGCATACACAAGCTCCTAAATGCTTGGCATACACAAGCTGGAGAGCCAGCGTGTTGTAGTGGTTAAGAGCGGTGGACTCTGATCTGGAGAACTGGATTTGATTCTCCACTCCTCCACATGAGCGGTAGTGGCTAATCTGGTGAACCGGGTTGGTTTCTCCCCTCCTACAGCCAGCTGGGTAACCTTGGGCTAGTCACACACTCTCAGCCCCACCTACCCCTACTGTCTGTTGTGGGGAGGGGAAGGGAACATGATTGTAAGATGGTTTGATTCTTCCTTAAGTGGTAGAGAAAGTCGGCATATAAAAACAACTCTTTTTCTTCATCTTCTTCTTCTTCATCATCATCATTCTTTGGGTCATAAATTCTGGCTTTATTGGAGGGGGTTGCTTTGGAAGCCTGCCCCCCTCCTTCGCTAATCTGAGATGAGAAAACCAGAGCTGAACGTTTGACTGTATTCTTTCAGGACTATGTATTCCCCACCCCCACCCCAAACATAAAAAAGAGTCTACCTGTTCACCTTATGGAAGTTTTTTTGTATGAGGTTAAAGACACTCTTTTTACAGGTTGCAAGCAATTATGCAGGCACCCGCGCCCTGACCTGATGGCCCAGGCTAGCCTGATCTCGTCAGATCTCAGAAGCTAAGCAGGGTCAGCCCTGGTTAGTATTTGGATGGGAGACCACCAAGGAATACCAGGGTTGCTGTGCAGAGGAAGGCACTGGCAAACCACCTCTGTTAGTCTCTTGCCTTGAAAACCCCAGAAGGGGTCGCCATAAGTCGGCTGCGACTTGAAGGCACTTCACACACACGCACACACAAGGGCACCAGCAATCAGCAGTTTAGATGGTCCGGTGTTGATGCCAAAAAAACTACACACACACACACACATAAAACACCAGAAGCCCACACAATGAACCTTATAAATTAATAAATATCCTGAAATATTTAGTAACATATATAAGGGAATTATTACAGCAAAAAATGAAACCTAAGGCATTAACATGGTGCTCTGAACACCCTTGTTTCTGAAACATACTGTTTTGTAGCACTAGGTTGATTGAGGTATTACTCAATGTTAACTGGCATGGGTTTCCTGTAATCAGCATCCTCCTTTTGTACAGCACCACTAACTCTAAGCTCCTTTTGGGGAGGGAAAAGGTGAATGCCACTGGCCTTTCCTCTTTCTCCAGTAACTCATAAAGGTCTACTTATACAGCAGTTCATGAGTTTTTGAATCTTTCTTTCCAATATATCTATGCAGCTGAAATTCTTGAATAATACAAGCCCTTCCAAATTTAAGAAGATAATGCAGTGCATTCGTTAATGCTCCTGTTCTCCTTGTCACTGTGGTAGAAGGGAAAGGAAGGGGGAAAAATTGCATGGGAGGGGAGAGATTCCTGACACTGTGTCGTGCTACTGTGTCTCCCTCTCTCATAATAACAGAACAGGGGGTCATCTGCTGAAGCTGGAGGATGAAAGATTCAAAACATAAAAGGAAGTATTTCTTCACACAGTGCAGAAACTCCTTATGGTGATGGCTGCCAACTTGGAAGATTTTAAGAGGGGAGTGGACATGTTCAGGGAGGAGAGGGCTATCCATGGCTACTAGTCAAAATGGATCCTAGTCATGATGCATACTTATCCTCTCCAGAATCAGAGGAGCATGCCTATTATATTAGGTGCTGTGGAACACAGGCAGGATGCTGTTGCAGTCATCTTATTTGTGGGCTTCCTAGAGGCACCTGGTTGGCCACTGTGTGAACAGACTGCTGGACTTGATGTGCCTTGGTCTGATCCAGCATGGCCTTTCTATGTTCTTATGGCCTCATTCCCTCCTACAGCTTGCTTTAAACATGGTGTTGTCTGGCATCTGTATTGGTACTAAACAGGACTCATCATGACCAGGGTTTGAAACCAACATTTTGAAGTGAGATTCAAATGATTTCAAAGGCAATACTGGCTAACCAGGGGTAGTGTTGATGCTGCAGGCACAAGACTACACTGTGTTAAAGCAAACTTAAGAGATCAGGAACAAGGTTTTCACAATGGAGTTGTCGGAGTTTAATAAGCAACAATGTGAAATGAGCACCTTTGAGCAAATTATGAAATTTTGTTTTGTAATGATTTCATTGTTTGGGTTGCTCGTAGGACACCCTGAGGGTAGGATTATAAAATTTTAAATTACAGCCTGAAGGGGTTCTTGCTCTGCTGACTCTCCCATTGAAGAAGCTTGTTTGGTGGGTACACAAGAGAGGGCCTTTTTGGTGGCAACCCCATATTATGGAACAACCTCTCCAAAGATGTGTGCCTGGCCCCCTCACTCTCAATCTTTAGGAGGCAGCTGGAGTCAATTTATTTAAGTCAGCATGTGATTAAAGCAAGTCCTAAATTGTGAGTTCAAAATTTTGGTTCCACATACTTTTGTGCACTCTATTTTATGTATTTTATTAATGTTATAAGCTGCCTCGAGCTCTGTAAAAAAGAAAGATGGCTAATAAATGTTTTAAATGAATAAATGAAGTAAATACGGCAGTTTGTAACTCAAAGCAGGGCAAGGTAGTGTCTTGATTTGTTAGCCTTGGAAATACTGATTTCTTGGCTCAGAGGGATAAAGGGCATCTTCAAGATGGGTGTTTCCTTTTCCTCTTAGCTCAGGAGGCAGAATTTAATATTTAAATTTTTCCTGGCTTCTGAGGGTAAACGCCCCCTATAGCCAGTTCTATTTCCTGCCTTGATCGGGAGAGCAGCCTTTCGCAGCTCTCAGCTACATGGATTCCTAATCAATTACAAAAAGAGCAAATTGATCCCCTCTCAACGGCTGACACATTTAGGGGCAGAAATAGACACACACCAGAACACACTATTTCTCACAAGAGAAAAAATCAATCTCATTTCGTCTCTAGCAAAAAAGACTTATGTTGCCAGGTCATCAAAACTCATGTCCCTTGCCAAATTACAGGGTCACATGGTAGCCTGCATTCCCACTATTCAATGGGCTCGACTCCATGCGAGACCGTTACAATGGCTTCTCAGACCCTACCAAAAGGACATACAAAGGAAAAAGGACCTCAACATCCTCCTTTCCAAGGAAGCCAAGAACAGCCTGCTATGGTGGCCACACCAAAACAACCTATCAAATGGCCTCAGATTCATCTACCCTGTTCCGGAGCAGATCTACACAGATGCTTACACGACAGGGTGGGGGGCAACATTCCACACACACATAGCCCAGTGCACCTGGACCCCCCAGGAGCAGAAATTACACATAAACTCTCTAGAGATCAGAGCGATTTACAGAGCCTTGCAGAGCTTCAAACAACAAGTTCAAGGCAAGGACATACTGATCAGGACAGACAATGTGGCCGCCAAGGCACATTTAAACAATCTAACATCACTCTCTGCAGAACACATACAGGGAGTTACCAATGTGCAGGCAGATTGGCTCAGCAGGGAGACACTCAGCGAGACGGAATGGTCTCTACATCCAGACATATTCCACCTTATCACACAGAGATTCGGAACACCAATAGTAGACCTATTTGCAAACAGTACGAACCACCGGCTTCCACGCTACTATTCCAGATACACGCAAGTAGGGGCGGAACAGAGGGATGCACTGACGGCACCCTGGCCCAAGGGAATGTTATATGCCTTTCCACCCCTTCCACTCATTCCAAGAGTGCTAAGGAGGATACAAACATTGAAGGCACACGTCTTGTTCATAGCCCCGTATTGGCCCAGACGCCCATGGTTCCCCACATTAATACAGATGTCACACAACAACTCTGGAGGCTTCCAGACAGACCGGACCTACTGATACAGGGCCCAGTTTGCCATCCCGACCCAGGATGGTACAAAATGACCGTTTGGGTATTGAAAGGGGGAGATTGTACAGATTAGGTTACACCGAGGACATAGTTAACACTATTCAGGCTGCACGCAGACCTTCAACACAGAGAATTTATAATTCAACCTGGAGGGCATTCACCAGATGGGGCAGGCGCAAAAACATCAACCCACTCAAACCTCGAACCCTAGGCATTCTCTCCTTTTTACAAGAGGGTCACAGAATCGGCTTAGCCACCTCCACACTGAAAAGACAGCTAGCGCCAATAGCCACTATCGTTCCACAAGTGGCAGGGTATAAAGTGACCAAACATCCCCACATAAAATCATTCCTTAGGGGCATGACTCTTATCGCTCCTCCTGTAAGACACAGGTTTCCCACCTGGAGCCTACATACCGTACTGACTGCACTCACAAAACCACCATTCGAACCTCTTACAAAGGTCAGTTTAAAATGGTTAAGGATGAAAGTCCTATTTCTCACTGCTGTAACGTCGGCACGCAGAGTTTCGGAGATAGGAGCTCTATCTATTCGGCCAGGACTAATCACATTCCACAAGGACAAGGTGGTACTTAGTCACGACCACTCATTCATCCCAAAGTGCAACACAAAATTTCATAGAGAGCAGGACATAATACTGCCATCATTCTGTCCCAATCCAAAAACACCTATGGAAAAGACATGGCACTTACTAGATCTCCGAAGAGCTTTACATATATACATGTCCAGAACAGAGAGCATCAGAACATCTGAATCACTATTCATCAATATTTCACAACCAAAAAAGGGTAAACCCATGTCAAAGGCATCTATCAGTCGCACCATTGCCTTATGTATAAAGACGGCCTATAAAGAAAGCAAATTACCCATACCCGGAGGCATAACTGCCCACTCGGTTTGAAGTGCGGCCACCTCAGTGGCCTTCGACAGACAGGCTCCCATTGAGGAAATTTGCAAGGCGGCCACATGGTTGTCTGTGTCTACCTTTGTAAGACACTACAAATTAAACCTTTACTCGTCTGCAGATGCCGCATTTGGCAGACAAGTATTGCAAAGCATATTACAGGACGTCTAACCCTCCCAGGGCGGGGACAGCTCTTGTATGTCCCATCTTGAAGATGCCCTTTGTCCCTCTGAGCCGAGAAAGAGCCTTGGCTACTTACCGTGAAGGCTTCTTCTGCTCAGAGGGACGAAGGGCATCTTGCCCTCCCAGACGTCCGTCACTAGTTGAGTTATAGTCTTACAGTTAGTTGAAGTTCAAGGTTGTATACTTAACATTACAGTTCATGAAAATACTAATTACAGTACAATAACAAATTACATGTTTCTTAGCTTTTTCTAATAATCTTCTAAGGCTTGGAAAGTTTTGTAACTGGCTATAGGGGGCGTTTACCCTCAGAAGCCAGTAAAAATTTAAATATTAAATCCTGCCTCCCAAGCTAAGAGGAAAAGGAAACACCCATCTTGAAGATGCCCTTCGTCCCTCTGAGCAGAAGAAGCCTTCACAGTAAGTAGCCAAGGCTCTATCCCATGGCTGCCTAGGAGGACACCTGACTTTTTTTGAACAGTGCATATTGCTGATCACTCAGGGAGTCATAGCAGACATGGCGATGGCTGTAGTACCAGTTCCCAAGAGATTTTACAGAACACTAAAACATAAAATACTCTGTTCCCTCTAACACTGATCACAGATCATATAAATAACACCTGCATTGTGCAACTCTGGATGATCTAAAGTTGATTTGACAAGGGATCATTGTTAATTCTCTACATTTATTTATCAACATTATTTGGGGGGACTGTTTTTATTGGAATGTTTCATTGTGTCTTTTGTGGTGGGTTGTAATATTAACAGAATAAAATGCCCAACTAAAATAAAGCTTATAAAGCACCTATTCCTGGTAAAAAATTGGCCTTCCAAGGCAAAAGGGCTGTCAGGGAGCAGCTTTCCTGGATAAAGGAGTTGCATAGTTGTGGCAACGCAGTAAATGAGATTTAAAGTCCACCTATTGATGAGGTAAGTCATAAAATGGGTGGCATTTATTTTTGACTGCATCATGGTTCAGAAGAGTGTTTTATTTGTTTTGTTTCAGAAACTAGATACCAGAGTGTTGAACATACAACTCTGGAATGTTGAAGGCATTGGTTTGTGGCTTTAATATTTCGATTCTGATGAAGAAACGTGCATTTTTGACTGAACCTGCAAACTTTCTGGTT
The DNA here is from genome assembly GCF_029931775.1 of Euleptes europaea. NCBI lineage: Eukaryota > Metazoa > Chordata > Lepidosauria > Squamata > Sphaerodactylidae > Euleptes > Euleptes europaea. Next base: position 50,874,852 of record NC_079325.1, on the reverse strand, counting down.
CCATTACAGCAACTGGATGTGATGTGCTTTTTACCTTCAGCTCTTCCTGGGTTTGAGAACTGGGAGTATTTTTCAGTAGAGGGAGGAAGGCATTCTGGATCCTTCAAGAGGCAGCAAGGTTACCTTGCAAGTCAGTCTCACAGGGGGATATGCATTGGAGTTTCTGTATGGCCGGGTTTTCCAGGCAGTGGTTAGGCACTTGGAACAGCTGTTGAAAACATCAGAAAACACACATGTGAGGAGGTTCACAGATGATGGAGTATACCATAGAACATGCCTCGCCACCAAGCTGCCTCTGTGCCTTTCCATTCCTCAGCCTGACCCCACTGGTCCTAAGGAAAATCAGGCAGATGAGGGCAGATGTAATCCTCAAAATGCCTCGCTGGCCCAGTAGGCCATGGTTCCCAGATGTGGTGGCAATGTCAGTGGAAGATCACTGGGACCTGCCAGAGAGGATCTGTTATCACAGGAGCCAGTTCTACAGCCACTAAAATTCCAACTAGCCATTAGAAGGCTAAGAAACAATGGTTCGAGAAAATGAGGCTACGTGAAATCTGTGATGAATATGCTGTTGGTGCCCCAGTGTTTCTCCGTAAAGTAGAAGTCTGGGGCTGCTTGAAAGGTCTTCCTGAACTGGTATGGCTTATGAGGGAAACCTGCAGTATGTCCACCTGGGTCTGGGTTCTCAGATCACCAGTGCTATACCATGTGTCCATTGGATGCTCACAGCCTTAATGGGGCCACCAGTCAAGTCTTTGGTCAGGATTGGATGCTCACAGCCTTAATGGGGCCACCAATCAAGTCTTTGGGCAGGATTTCCTTGGAGGAGCTAATCCTCAAAATGCTTGATGTTAGAAAGCTGGAAGTGCTCCTTGTAGCATTTGGGGGCCTATCTTGTAGACAACTGTGTGTGTGTGTGTGTGTGTGTGTGAAGTGCCGTCGAGGGCCGTGGCTTCCTTGATAGAGTCAATCCATCTCTTGTTGGGTCTTCCTCTTTTCCTGCTGCCCTCAACTTTTCCTAGCATGATTGTCTTTTCCAGTGACTCTTGTTTTCTCATGATGTGACCAAAGTACGATAGCTTCAGTTTAGTCATTTTCACTTCTAGGGTCAGTTCAGGCTTGATATGATCTGTAACTCACTGATTTGTTTTTTTGGCAGTCCATGGTATCCATAACACTCTCCTCCAACACCACATTTCAAAGAAATCTACTTTCTTCCTATCAGCTTTCTTCATTGTCCAGCTTTCACAGTATCTAAGGCCATGCAAAAGCCATGAATTCAAATCTGCTTCAAGCTGTAATTTCTGGTTCTGCTTTGCTGTCCTATTGCAAACAATGGCCTGTGAATTCAAATATCTCATTAAACTATGGTTAAGGTTCCTCATCTAGGACCTGACTTGGTATTTGAACCAAGTCATTGGGATGCTGTTGTGAGCAGTTGAAGAACTGTCCGCTTCTGTTGCTGGTTTGTCAGTAACCATTTATCTGCTTGAATTTCTTCCGTAAAGGGAAGCTTTAGCGCCCCCCCCCCAATAGGTGATTATCACAGGTGTTTTTGTGAGCAGGTAGGCTAGTAACACTGGTTATACTTGTCACTTTATTGACTTAATTTGCAAGTCTGGCTTTTAAGTACAGAATTCTGTTCTCAGTTAAAGTTCAAACTATAGTTCAAATCCTATAGGAGTTAGAGAGTGGAAGCAATTTATTTAATATAAAGCACGACTCCATTCTCTAAGCCCTCTTAAAAAGGTCACAGTAGTCCCCTGTGCAATTACCAGGTCATTCCTGACCCATGGGGTGACGTCACATCACAAGGTTTACTAGGCAAACTATGTTTACAGGGTGGTTTGCCATTGCCTTCCCCAGTCATCTGCACTTTACCCCCAGCAAGCTGGATACTCATTTTATCGACCTAGGAAGGTTGGAATTCTGAGTCGACCTTGAGCTGGCTACCTTAAACCGACTTCCGTCAGGATCGAACTCAGGTCGTGAGCAGAGCTTTTGACTACAGTACTGCAGCTTACCACTCTGTGCCATGGGGCTCCTTAAAGGCCATTAATACTGTTCTCAAGAACATCATTTCTTTGACTGGTGTTTGTCCTTGTTTTCTCCAGTCAATTGGAATCAGATTTCCCTGCAGATGATAGGTTAATACTACCTTGAGTATTATGATGTAGCTTGGGTGTTCAGTTCAAAGATATGTAGTATTTGGGGGCTTCTCTTACCTGGTCAAGCATGCCCCATGCTGTTGTGTCTGTAAGGTGCTATCAAATCACAGCTGACACATGGCAACCCCATAGGGTTTTCAAGGCAAGAGACGTTCAGAGGTGGTTTGCCATTGCCTGCCTCTGCGAGGGCTTAGAGAGTTCTGAGAGAACTGTGACTGGCTCAAGGTCACCCGGCAGGCTTCATGTGGAGGAGTGGGGAATCAAACCCGGTTCTCCAGATTAGAGTCTGCCACTCTTAATCACTATTTTTATCAACTTGTATGGCATATTTCCCCCTAGGAAGTATTGGTCCATTCTTGTTTTAGGATTAAAAAACCCCAAAACAAAAACTCTCTACATGTGTGGGGACTGTGTTTTTAAACTTTTAGCTCCCTCTTCCTGATGGATAGATGTGGTTCATTTAGTTGCTTTTCCCAAGCTGCTGACTTGATACATTGCCTTAAATCTATTTTAATACATTATCTGTGGAAGAAAAATCATTTGGAAATGGAACTTGGCTTTGCTTTCACATCTCCAGGTTCATTCAAGGACTTCTGCTGCAACCTGAGAACAAAATTTTGGGGGGAAGCCATTTGTATACACATTTCCTGGCTATGTCACCCCTTAAATGGAAGGTTCTGATCTCTTAATTGGGGAGAAAAGCACAGGGCTCACGTGCCAAATTATCCCATCGCAAAGCTCTTTGTTCGCAGCCTTTTCAAAACTGACTTTCTTTGTGCTGGAATGACTCAACCCTTCTTTTTAATTAGGGGAAGGAAATGTGACGGCATGCACACATAACAAACCATGGTTTGTCATGATAAAAATGAGCTCTGGAAATCTCAGGCTTCCCCATGGTCTTTCTCCCATTTCTTCTGTCCTGTCCTCACGTGCAAACCAGAAATTAATGTCTCCCACAGTTACAAAAAGCCATAGTTTGTTTTTGTTTTTCTGAATAACACACTTGTCCTCTTGCAATCGAACCAGGACTTGGATCTTATGCCTTTGCTCCATGCGCGCTTCTCCAGGTGTTGCAGAGCTGCTTCTCAGCTGCAAAGGGCACTTCCTCTGGCACTGTGCGCTTCTGCTTTTACCCAACCAACATTTTTCAAGGACCCATAAAGTGACCATTGAGATAGGAATGCACCCCGACAGTAGAGGATGAATATAAAAGTGATTAATATCCGAGCTACGAGAGCGGGGAGGAGATAGGGAGAGAGAATGGGATCTTAAGGGTTTCCAAGGCTTGTTCTTATCCCAAGAATATGTGGCTGCTTGTTTACGTGCATTCACAGACTGTATGTGTACCAGACATCCTTTTCCAGTTGTTGTTTTTTCTCTAGAAAGTGGGAGCAAATGACCTCCATTGCAGAGCGTATCTGTAGTCTTGTTAGAGTTGTGTACATGACGGACCCCCCTCCTGCAGAAGTTGCACAAGAGGACCCAGGATGTAGTGATGTTCATGGAGAAGAGAGTTCTTCATGACTACTAGTAAAAATGGATACTAGTCATGATGCACACCTATCCTCTCCAGGATCAGAGGAGCATGCCTATTATATTCGGTGCTGTGGAACACAGGCAGGACAATGCTGCTGCAGTGGTCTTGTTTGTGGGCTTCCTAGAGGCACCTGGTTGGCCACTGTGTGAACAGACTGCTGGACTTGATGGACCTTGGTCTGATCCAGCATGGGCTTTCTTATGTTCCTATGAGAGTCCTTGTTCTCAGAGTTCTAGATGCCACCTGACTTGTGTCTCAAGATGAGCTCCTGGGGACGTGTTGCATTGCTATGTTATTGATGTATATATAGATGGAGGAAGTGTGGGGGATCTCCAGGTTTAACCGAGCTGGATGTAAGAATGGAAGAGATATTTTGAAATCACGATATATAGTTTAATATGAAAACAATATTTGTAGATAAGAAATACATCTGCACAGAGGGGTCACCACTGAAGTCTCTCTCGGCTCGTTAGTAGGCAACTTAACAATTGTATAGGCATATGTAAACAACATTCCATTTCTCAGAAATTGTAACAAAATCTCAAAGCTAAACCAGAAACATTCATGTTCTCCCAGTGGCACAATTCCAGTTGACCAAAGGCAAAAATGTCAAGTTGACCTCTTGGCAGTACCATTACTGTTCAAGGGGGAAAGTTCACTTCCTCACAACTGTATCCAGCTGTTGTTTATTCATACAAGGACGTTGCTACAGAGCTAATAAGTGTTATAAGTTTCATGAGCGTATTGATGCTTCTAACTACTTTGGTTCATGCAGAGCATTCTGGGTAAGCTAGGCCTCAGTGGCATAATTCCCCTTCAGGAGCAGCTGAAAATACTGGAGCGTGGCACAGGCAGCTGGAACGGCGATGGGAGAATCATTGGTTTGTCTTGCTTCCATTTAGCTGCAAGCGTTCAGGGAGGATGGGGGTTACCATTAACGGGAATGTTCTGGAGTCCCGGCTGAAGCGTCGGCGCAGTGGGTCACGTAACTCTGTTAGTGGTTTCTCTGTATCTCCAATTTGCTCATTATTTTCTATCAGGATGACAAGAAAAATGGAACAAGAGGTAAAATAAAATAATTGCTTGAAAATGGGGATGAGCTTCTCATTTCTTTGGGCTTTCTGTGGTGGGATAATAGATTTTTCAGTTGGTCAGAATTCTCCAGTTGGTGACTTGATGACTTAAGGGGTGGCCTAAATAAATTTTTGGGGAGAGGTTGTTGCAAGAACTTGCTGCATAAGTTCCAGTATTATTCTGTGCACGTGTGTGTGTTACCACTTCCGTTGGTCTGCAGTTTGGCAATCCTGTGCTCTCAAAGTAACAGCCTGACCTGTGGAAGTGACAAAAAGTGACGTATGCCAGGGAAGTGATTGGCATGACAACCTCCTGGTGCAGAACCAGTGTTAGAATGACCCCCCCCCCCAATGATTACATCTTCAGTCATTACAGATTTAAATAATTTAGCGGTAAGTGCATGAAGATGGGCTTTACATGGAGTCAGGCCTGTAAGCTGTCCCAATACTGTCATCCTTAACTGACAGCGGGTCTTGAATCTGGTTCTCTGGAGGGATGCTTTCGCTCTCTTGCTGTCGACGAGTCATTGTAGTTGAAACCTCCAGCATCAGAAACATCTATTTACTTTCTGCAAATATCGAGCCTCTTCTTGCAAAGCGTGTGATACACAAGAGGAAGCTGCGGAGTTCTTCCAGGCAGATCTGTCTCTCGAGGAGCTCTGATGGTCTGAGCTCCCTGGGCGGTTTCCTCTTTTGCCTTTCTCATGCCTCAGCTGGACATTCTCACCATGTTCTCTCTTTTACGGATATTATTTCCTTATCCAAATGCAACGCTAAATCTAGCTTAGACTTCTGAGAACTAAGACCTTCATCACTAAAGGAAAGCAAAAAAAATCCTTTGTTTTGATCCCAGCATTCCCAAAAGAGACCCAGAAAAGCCCACAATAAATACCCACAAGGTGCCCCCCCCAAAAAAAACCCTCAGTATATGTAAAGCACACTAAACATAAAAGATTACAGTGAACAGTGGCAGCAAAGTATCCACAGTTAATGATCAAACTATTGTGCTTTATTTCCTAAAATTAATTTAAAATTTAATTCCTGAAAAGCAGGCTGAGCAGGTTCTTTGGACAGACAACATAGAAATATTTGAAGTAAATAAATAAATCATTCCGTAGAATAAGCCACACAATTTCCCCTTGAGTAGTGTTTTAATTTGGCTGGTATTGATAGGGTTGCCGACCTCCAGGTGGTACCTGGAGATCTTTCACTATTATACCTGATCTCCAGATGACCAGAATCAGTTTCCCTGAAGAAAATGGTTGCTTCGCAGGGTGGACTCTATGACATTATACCCTATGAGGTCCTTCCCCAGTTACAGAAGTGAACAGTGCTTTGACCCTCACTGTCCTGCCAGAATGTAAGAGGTTAATTCTTAGGAAAGTAAAACTTTTCCAGAGAGTGAGAAGCTAAATCTGTAGCGATAACTTCCAAATTTCCTTTGAATTACACAGAATTTGGCTGTTGCCCCTGCTGGCAAGTGCTGTATTAAGTTACAATATTCATTAAATACCATAGAGATGATATGCAATAAAGAAATAATCCTGAGACCCGGGCTAGTGCTTCTCCCTTGAAGTGTTAATATAATTAAAGATTAAAATACTATGTGCGTTCTCAAACATGGAGATACATTTTTGTACATGATGGGAATTGCATTAATAAGGAAGAGATCATTTTCCAATAACTTTCAATACGAGAGGCTTGCTCCGGATCCTCGTTCGTTCTGATTTATCACAGTATTGCTTTAGTATTACTTTTTGCAAGGTGCTAAAGCAGCGAGTGTAAAAACTGGCACGGCTCCAAAGGCGCGATGGAAGCTAAAAGTGTATCTTTCCAGCGTTTAGTCTTGTGATGTGGTTACAAGGCTTTAACGCCAACTTTGATTTGATTCGTGCGTGCTCCTGTAAAAGCAAAGAATCACGAAAAGTTATGAGAACAGGGTAGGCTGTGGAATGGAGAGGGAGGCAGCGGCGTCGGTGGGGCCTGATACGATCCCCGGTAAAGGCCCTGTTCCCAACACATTCCACAGTCCCCATTTCCAATCAGGGCTGTAATAATTACTATCTGCTGATTGTGCTGTGAATGAATCAAAGGTAGGGTTGCCAGCCTCCAGGTGGTTAGAACTCAAAATAAAGACTAGTGCCAAATAGAAACTGGTTATAGAAAAAGATAGCACTTATGGCCATAGAAAAAAGATAGCTTTAGAAACAGATAGCACTTATGGCCATAAGTGCTATCTTTTTCTATAACCAGCCTCCAGGTGGTGGCAGGAGATCTCTTGCTATTACAGCTGATCTCCAGGCAACAGAGATCAGTACCCCTGGAGAAAATGGCTGCTTTGGCAATTGGACTCTATTCCATTGAAGTCCCTCCCCTCCCCAAACCCCATCTTCCTCAGGCTCCGCCCAAAAAACCTCCCACCAGTGGCAAAGAGGGACCTGGCAACCCTAATCAAAGGTGAGTCCACTGGTAAGACTTTGTGGAGCTGGTTTTTATGCAGTACAGCTGCCGAGACTGAGATGCCATCCCAAGTTGTGGCCGATGGGCCGCTAGAGTGCCTCAACTTTGGTAGCTCAGTGAGGTGAAAAACTGTGCGCGCACCAGGGCTTGGTTGTGCTGTTCTTTCCGCTGCGGCTTTCAAGAAGGAAGTTGACTAGAATTTGAGAGAGGGTGGTCGTCAGCATTTACTTGGTGTAGCTAGTGTAGATTTCAACCACCAAAGATCACTTCTTTAATTTGAAGAGAGAGAGCAAGAGGAAGAGAAACTGTGTCAGCGGTCACATCAGCACTATTTCAAGGAACGGAAGTTCACTTTCTGCAGACTCCACAGAGGACAGCCCCACCCACTTTCTATAAACACTTGGTGGGCACCAGATAAGATGTCAGCAGCATGCATAGAGATGTGAAGGCCTGGAAAAAAACTGGAAACAATCGGGGGGGATTTTTTCTCCCCCCCCCCTCCGGTTTCCCCCTTGCCCACTTTTCTGTTTAACTCCTAAATTTTCTAGCAAAAAATAAGGTACATGTGCAAAGGTATCATAGGGTGAATTACTTGGCAGTTTTCTCTCACGTACTAGGTATATTTGCAGTTTTGCTTGTAGAAAACTAAGGTGTTTATAACTTTTAAATTCAGTAAAAATGTGAAATTCTGCAACTTTATATGCTAAGTAAATTATAAATTATGGATTGTATGTTGTTAAAGCAGTTTCAATATGATAGGCGTATTGCATATATTTCAGTCCCCCCCCCCCCAAATTTCCATTTTTCCCTGAAAGAAAAAAAATCTAGGGAAATGGTTTTCCCCACGTGGCTTCAAAATTTCAAGAAAATGTACATCTCTAAGCATGCAGCAGTCCCATGCCTAACAGGGGCAGTAGGGAGGGAATAACAGTGGTAGTGCTTTCTGCAGCTTGAATTAAGTTCTGTTCATTGAACTGCCTTTGCACTGTAATCAAGTAATATATGTGTGTGTATGTGTGTGTGTGCTGATTTATGGCGACTGTATGAATTAATGTCCTCCAAAACATCCTGTCGTTAACAGCCTTGCTCAGGTCTTGCAAACTGAGGGCTGTGTCTTCCTTGATTGAGTCAATCCATTTTATAATGGGTCTTCCTCTTTTTCTGTTGCCTTCCACTTTTCCTAGCATTATTGTCTTTTCCAGTGACTCTTGTCTTCTCATAATGTAACCAAAGTATGATTCAGGCTTGACTTGGTCTGGAACCCACTTATTTGTCTTTTTGGCGGCCTACTGTACCCGTAAAACTCTCCTCCAACACCACATTTCAAATTAACCAACTTTCTTCCTGTCAGTTTTCTTCATTGTCCAACTTTCATACCCAGACATAGTAATCGGGAATAGTGTGGCATGAATTAACTTGATCTTGGTTGCCAGCGACACAATCAAGTAATATACTAAGAAATTAAAAATACAAACCTTGACAATCCAGAATGCCTATGGGTTTGCCATCTTTAGTGCGGTTTCCTAAACGTTTCATTAACTATTGGTGGTCCCTGATGCAGAGGCTGTCCTGCCACAAGCCTTCAAGAACTCGTTAGCAATTATATCTTTGAAGGTACGGGCCATCTCCACTCTGTTCTTCCACTCAGCTCTGAATCCTTCTGAAGCCAACATGGCTGTTAGATCCCGCATCTGTGGATGGAGATTCAGATCTCAGATGCACCAAGTGTGAATGAATGAATAAATGTATTTTGTACAGGGCCATAGGCCATTACAAAACACCATAATCAAATATAACACATTATAACATAAATATACATCATAAAAGTCAGGCTATAAAACTGGAATTACAATAATATAAACGGCCTTAAAATAATTAATTCTGATAAAATGATACACACAACAACCGCAGACAAAGTCAGTTTTACGTAACTGCTCTTGAAGAGATAGCCTTGGTCCTTATTTTCTTTGCTGCCAGGGCGTACAGTGCCGTTCTGTAAGATATATGATTATCAACATCTGATAGCAGAAATATTATTTTCTCTTTGTCAGAATAAAGGCTTAAACTAGCTAATATGTCAGCGAGAAATTGGCTCCTGGGTTGTACATATATTGGGCAATCAAGTATATAGTACGCTAAATCCTCCAGTGCTGGCATACAAATACATAAGCGTTAGTTCCTTGCCTTTTGTTTATAACATCTGTCCAAGGCATAGTTTCAAAGTGCAGCGATGTGAAAGCTGCTCTGAGGTTATGATTTGAGATCTTAACTAGATAAACCATGATGCAGACTGTGATTTCAAAATTAACGATTTATCTATCAAGGCATCACACTTATATACCCAGTCTCTAAGTTGAGAATTATCTACTGAAGGGCTAAAAAAATTATCTGGGATGGAATATCATGACAATAAACTATTAAGCAAACCAGATCGTGCTGGATCTTTAGAAAGTATGGAAACAAACAATAATTGACTAAATGAAATTGATTTATCCTTTCTAGTTTCCCCCCATAATTTTAGAACAGCAAGATGAAGACAAGCCCTGAAAGAAGGTAGACCAGGTTCTGCTCTTATCAGGGCATCATGTAACATACCTTTGCCCAACTTTGGCTGGTACAGCAACTGTGGTGTTTTCCTCTAGAAGAAGAAGAAGAAGAGTTGGTTTTTATATGCCGACTTTCTCTACCACTTAAGGAAGAATCAAACCAGCTTACATTCACCTTCCCCTCCCCTCCCCACAACAGACACCCTGTGGGGTAGCTGGGGCTGAGAGAGCTCTAAGAACTGTGACTAGCCCAAGGTCACCCAGCTGGCTTTATGTGTAGGAGTGCAGAAACCAACCTGGTTCACCAGATTAGCATCCACCGCTCATGTGGAGGAGTGGGGAATCAGACCCAGTTCCCCAGATTAGAGTCCACTGCTCCAAACCACCGCTCTTAACCACGACTACACCATGCTGGCTCTCTTTAGAGGCAGGATTTGTCCATGGATGTATCGTTGCCTTGACCACGCCCAGATTGGTCAACTGCAGTGCCCTTTGAGAGAGTCAACTTTTGAAAATGGTTTAGAAGCTTCAGTTGGTGCAGAACATAAGGGCAGCTGGCTGCTAAAGGGAGCCATTTACCATTGATCACAGCTTATAAGTTTTAAAAGAGCTTCACAGGTTGCCTGTCTACTTCCAGGTTCAGTCCATAGTGCTGAGCTGTGCTCTTGAATGCCCTAAATGGCCTGGGGCCATTTACTGGGTACTTACAGGGGCTGCTTGCTCCCATGTAAACCTGCCAGAGTTCTAAACTCTTTGACCGAGGCAAGAGGTAAGGTGGGTGGCTATCCATGACAAGGCATTTTCTGCAGTAGCACTCCAGCTGTGGAGCTTGCTCCTTACAGATGTTCGCCTGGTCTGTCCAGTTTTCAGTGCTCAGCTGAAACTTTTCACTCAAACCTCTGGTTAATTTTGCTGTGTTATTTCCCCCCTCTATGTAGGGTGATGTTGGTTTCATGGGAATGTAGCTGATGATAGTTATATTGACCTTTATTGAATTATTTGGATGTGTGATTTTATGTGGGCTGTTTTTGGATGCTGTTATGCAAACCTTTGGTTGAAGATCAGGGTGGGAGTCTGTTAAATGTATTCCTGCTACCTACACTCTTTCTCATTTTATATGTTTCCTGCCTTTCTCCCAAGGAGTTCAGGACTGTGTACATAAACTCTGTTTACTTCCCCTACCCCATTTTACCTTCACAACAATTCTGTGAGGTAGGTTGAGTTGCAACTCAGTGACTGGCCACAGGCTGTGTTGTGTTTTACCCCCTCTTACTTCAGGCCCCTGCAAAAAAAGTAACTCTCTTCCCCCATCACAGTGCATAGCAAAGACAGATGAAGTTATACAGGTCATGCTTGCATGATTTTATTCTAGTTGCAGACTTGAAGAAGAGTTGGTTTTTTATACCCTACTTTTCTCTACCATAAGGAGTCTCAAAGCGGCTTACAATCGCCTTCCCTTCCCCTCCCCACAACAGACACCTTGTGAGGTAGATGGGGCTGAGAGAATTCGGAGAGAACTGTGACTGGCCCAAGATCACTCAGCAGGCTTAATGTGGAGGAGTGGGGAAATCAACCTGGTTCACCAGATTAGAGTCCACCACTCATACATACCCCCCCAACAGGCACCTTGTGAAAAAGGTGGGGCTGAGAAGGTTTTGAGAGAACTGTGACTGGTCCAAGGTCACCCAGCAGGCTCTTCATGTGGAGGAGCAGGGAAGCAGACCTAGTTTTCCCGATGAGAGTCCACCACTCTTAACCACTATACCACGCTGGGAGGGTGCCGGGCTGTTCAACCACTGCTTTTGGAACCGCCCTTCTGTTTGTTCCACTAGCAGCTTTCTAATGTTTTGTTGCTCCACATGCCAGCTGTGTGTGCTTTTATTACTTTGCTAGATTCAGTGACTTATTTATGTTATTTAGGCTGCAATTAATCTCCTTAGGAAAAGTCCAAGGTGTTGTTTTTTTGAAGCCAGATATTCTTCTAATCTTTTCCTTGTTTCAGAATAATAACTGATTTGTTTTCTTCAGCTATCCTCGGATTTCATTTTTATACTTCTCTTCATGTACTGCACTGCCACATATATTTTTTTTTACAAAGGAATTTTAAGGGGCCACAGTTGATCAATCCAGATTAAAGGAAGAGGAGTTTGCGACAAGCCATCCAAGTTTACAGCCATCACTAACAAATGAGACGCTTGGGATTGTCCAGACTTTAAATTCTTTTTTTTTTAATCTACAGGCTGAAAGTTCATTTCCAGTAAATGACAGTTTTGATTTTATTTTTACAGTTCTCAAATAAAGCTAATGCATATTTGTGCTGTGGACTTTAAACAGGAAACTAGAACTTGTTCCCATACAGTAGAATAAGGAACAGAAGATGTCTGGAAACAAGAAGAGAACTGAAGGTAGAGGGGTAGAGAAGGCTAATGTTGATGGAAGAATCTAAATAGAACTTATGGAAATAGGAAGGCTGGCTGGGAACAATAAATATCCCACTTGTAGAAGCAGATGAGACAAGTGCAATGAAAACAAATCTGTAGGTGAGCAAAATTCATGGTGTTTGAGGTGCCACATAATTTACTCTTTCCGACCTTTGGAAATCTCTGTACAGCATTTTCTATGGAGATGTGTCTCTTTTTGCACAATCACTGGTGAAGAACTCTTTGCCAATTTAGGAGACTACTGGGATGAAGAGAGGGATGCAGCATTGGGGAGGGGCTGTGGCTCAGTGGTAGATCATCTGCTTGGCATGCAGAAGGTCCCAGGTTTAATCCCCAGCATCTCCAGCTGAAAGGACTAGGCAAGTAGGTGATGTGAAAGACCTCAGCCCGAGACCCTGGAGAGCTGCTGCCGGTCTGAGTAGACAATACTGATTTTGATGGACCAAGGTTCTGATTCAGTATAAGGCAGCTTCATGTATTCATGCGTACAAAGAGAGGAGAGGGAATCTCATTCATGCCTTCCCCACACCTTGGCTTCCTTAGCAGGCAGTGCCAAACTGAGAAATGCTGGCGCTGAAGCACAGCTGGTAACCATAGTATGTCCATTGGGAACCCTCCTTTCAGTGAGAGGCTGGCTGCCGGTCATGAGGACTCAGTGCTCATGCTCCCAGCCCCTCGGGAGCACCTGGATAGGAAGAGGTTTGGGAGCTGAGCCCTTGAAAGCCTTCACTCAGATTAAGGAGGAGGGAATGTGTGAACGATAAGGGAAGTGGAAAAGGCTAAAAACTGCTGTGGGAAGAGGATATTCAGTGACGGTTAGGAGGGTGGGAAAAGAATGGGGTTTGGGTCCAAGAAAGATGTGCGCAAGAGAGCCAAAATAAGTGTGGACCAGGGAAAGGATGGGAACCTGGAGACAGAGGAAGCAACAGCCTGGAGAAGAGTGTGGGGGGAAAGATGCCTGGCTCAGAAAGGGATAGAAATATAATCGGAGAGAGGAGTGAATCACCAATAGAGAGGCCAGGGAAAAGAATGAGGCAGACAGAGAGAAGAGTGACATTCTTCAGTGCGTGAGGAGGAGGCCATTTAAAATCCTCCGTCGGTATCTCAGGGCTGGTTAACGTTAGTTAGGCCTTAGGCGCTTGCTTCCCAAGTAAAAGAAAAACGATTTTCTCTTCAGATCCAATCGACAGAACTCTTTAATATGTAACACCAACTAGATAACAACAGAAAAAATGCAGAACTGTCCTTGTTCTGTATTTTCATTCAAACGCATAATCTGAGGCTTCTCTGCCAGCGTTCTCATGGGGAAGAAAATCTCCGCCTCCCTGGACTTCAAAGGATCAGCTCCCTTCATGGACTGCCTTGAGACTGGCTCCTGGGGCTTAGCTCTCTGCCAGCTATTCAGCCCTCCGTGCTCTACAGCTTCCTCAGCTCTCAGGCTCCTTCCACCTCCTGGGGGAATTCTCTGCTGCAGGGATCTGGAAACCAGCTCTGTCCCTGTCTTCTGAAGTCCTTCAGAACTCTTCCTCTGTAATCAAGACAACAATTAATCGTGACTTTGACATTATTTTTAAATTGTTGTTAAAATTATGAAGAATTTATAGTTTTAAAAAAACCAATAAAATTTATTAAAAAATAATAACAACTCTTCCTCTGTGTCTCCTTCTGGCTGACGAAGATCGTTCCACTTATAGTTTGAAGGGGGATTGGAAACTCTTACCGCAGTTTGCTGAAAGGGCCAATAAGAGGGCTCCTTTCTCCCTGCGGCCTGATTGGTTCTTTTCTTACCCGGATAAGAGACCAATACACGGTCTGGGACCCTTGTATGTTTGGGACCTCCTTTTCTGGTACACCCCCCCCAAAGGACATTACGTTCTACGGATAGTAACTTACTGGTGGTCCCTGACTAGGGTTGCCAACCTCCAGATACTAGCTGGAGATCTCCTGCTATTACAACTGATGGAGAAAAGGGCTGTTTTGGCAATTGGACTCTATGGCATTGAAGTCCCCTCCCTCCCCAACCCCCCCCTCCTCAGGCTCCGCCCCCAAAACCACCTGCCGGTGGCAAAGAGGGACCTGGCAACCCTATCCCCGGCCCTAGGAGTGTGCGGCTGTACTCAGCAAGAGCCAGGGCCTTTTTGGCCCTGGCTCCGGCCTGGGGGAACTCCCTCCCTAGCAACATCAGAGCCCTGCGGGACCTTAAAGAGTTTTGCAGGGCTTGTAAAATGGAGTTATTCCCCCGGGCTTACGACTGAGGACAGCCGTGGATGTCGTCTGTGCTGGCCTCCCTACCTTCCCCTCCCATCTTTGTTCTAGCTAAGTTTATGATCTATGGGGGAAATGCCTGGCTGCAGTACTTCTCAGCGGTAACTACTTTCCGTTGCGCCATCTGTTGTTTTAGTATGATTATTTATGATTGATTTTATTGTTTTAATGAATATGTATTATTAATGTGTCTGTAAGCTGCTTTTAATGTTGTTACCCGCCCTGAGCCTGACATCGGTTGGGGAGGGCGGGATAGAAATTTAAGATAATAAATAAACAAATAAACAGCTCTATTTTCCTTCCTGCTTCTCTAATAGGTTAGCTTTACAAACCCTGATTTACATGATTGCTCAGCTTTCTGCTGCACATAAAGATCTTAATTCATTCTAATACATATACATTTCTGTTTACAAGTATAAATACACAAATATGTACATGGCTTTAAAAAAATGTCCTCTCATCCTCCTTTTAAAACTTCCCTGTTTTAATGGAGGTTTATGGGGATTAGTCAGAGTGGAGGGACAGAAGTGGTAGAAGAGAAAATTTTCCATATCCGAAGGAGGTTTTTTGGGGGGCGTCAGGGAAAATAGAGCAGTGAGGTAACCAGTCCGAGGTCTAAAGCAGGAGCCATGATAAATTGCACCAGTCCTTCCCATATAATGCCAAATCCTAGTTGCATTTCCCAGTCCTTGGTAGACTGGTTTTTATTTTATTTTTTGTCATATCACAACTGATTTATGGCAATCCCTGGTGGGGTTTTCAAGGCAAGACACGTTTGGAGGTGGTTTGCCATTTCCTGCCTCCACATCATGACCCTGGTATTCCTTGGAGGTCTCCCATCCAAATACTTGCCAGAGTCGACCCTGCTTAGCTTCCCAGATCTGACGAGATCAGGCTAGCCTGGGGCTATCCAGGTCAGGGTGGCAGCCTGATTAGGGCAGCCAGCCACTTCTGAGGCTTCCAGCTGTGGTAACAAGCTGGTTTTTATACGGCGACTTTCTCTACCACTTAATAAATAAATAAATACATTTATTTACAGCAAAAGCCAGAATAAAAGTGCAACTACAACCTGTGAGACTCTACCACTTAAGGGAGAATCAAACCTGCTTACAATCACCTTCCCTTCCCCTCCCCACAACAGACTCCCTGTGACATAGCTGGGGCTGAGAGAGCTGTGACTAGCCCAAGGTCACCCAGCTGGCCTTATGTGTAGGAGTGGGAAAACCAACCCAGTTCACCAGATTAGCGTCTGCGTCTCGTGGAGGAGTGGGGAATCAAACCTGGTTCTCCAGATTAGAGTCCGCTGCTCCAAACCGCCACTCTTAACCACTACACCATGCTGGCTGGTAAGGGAGAAAGGGGAGGCGGTGGCTCCTAGGTGGCCCCAGTTTCTGCCAATACCGGGGCAAGCCCTCCCCTGCTCAGATGCAGTGAGCACTGTACACCAGTCCACACAGACTTGCAGGTGGGTTGGATAAGAAAGCAAGCCAGGAACCAAGAGAAGGCAACGAGGGCTAGGTGGTCCAGAAGCAGCCCAACAGGAGGAGGAGGAGGGGAAACCTTCTGGTTTTTAGATAAAATAAAGCATACGTCCAATGGCACCTTAAACACCCAACACCACTTATTTCAATACTCGCTTTCGTGTGTCACAGCCGTTAGCAGCTGGGCACCTGGTCTTTGCACATAAGAGGTTTTCTTTACAAATGCCAGGGAAGCTAGAATGCTCTTGTATCCGTGGCAGCCCTTCCCTCATCATAGTGTGGCTCTTTGGTGGTTGGGCCAGGGTGCAGCAGATCTGAAATACCAGCTGGGGAAGGGGAGTTCGCAGAGAGGCCACACCAAAACACCTTTCTCTTGTTGAAATACCAAACAGGCCTTTTAGTACAGTTCATGTGATTTGACCACGAGTTTTTCAAGAAGGCAAGTGTAGGTGTTTTGTTGGCTGGTGGTTTTGTTCTACAGATTAATTTTGGAAATTGGATCTCTTGCTCTCGTATGCAGTAGCCGGTGACTGCGAGCAGAGTGTTCTGATTGAAGGATTGTTACTAAAGGATGTTTTAAATTGTAAAGGCACACAAATGTGGAATGCAGTCTGAATATTTCTTTCTGGTCTGTCCTTACATACAAGGTGTGCATAACAGTATCAACCAAACAGCGTTCATTTGGAACACATCCTTAAATACATACCTGGGCTGTTACAAAATTGTTTTTCTGTTGATTAATGTGTTAAGATGCTTTATTAGACCACTGATGAAGGCCTGAGGGCCAAAACACATTCAGCATTTGGTTTTAGACTATCAACCTTGTATATGTTGCCATATAGGATTATTTTTAATATCTGCATGAGCGCTTAATAATAAATATACCGTATTTCATAGTATAATTGAGTTCTTTCCCACCCAATCTTTGGGTACCCAGCTTTGTCTTAAGGTTGGCTCCCACCCATTTTGTCTCTATGCAGGTATGCACAAATGTTCTTTACCTTTGGAACCTTTAGAGCTACAGTGTGCTCTCACTTTCAGAAGTTTACTAGACTCTCTTCGTCTCATTTCTTCACCTTCATCTCTGTCTTTCTGACCTTCCCAGTCAGATTCCTTCCTCACCAGCTGCTGCTGGATTCCAGCTTCTTAAATGTGAGTTCCTAGCCTAGATTCTGTGCTAGCAACAAACTTGAACACTTTCCTAAGGTTTTTTTTGCAGTCCACACAGTTTTGGAATAGAGGAAACATGATATAAATAATTAACTCATGTAAAAAGAGAATTTGTAATATACTCATAACAAGAAGGGAAATGGAGAAGGGGAGAGAATTGCTTTGCTGCGTGCTTCCCATAGTCAACATTAAAAATAACTCTTATTACTATTTTATTTTACTGCAGGGCATTCTTTGGGCATTCGTGTGTTTACAGTGAACCCTGTGGGTGGGTTAGATCAAAAAAGCTTGGCAAAGCAAATTCTGCTCAATGAGTTGATGTGAATTTTCGTTTAATTGCCCTCCTTAGAAGATCACTTGTAGCAGTTTAAAACATTTTATAACCAAATGTTCCTTACTACCACCCACCCACAGATAACCACACAACCTCAAGCAAAATATATTAAAAGCGACTCTCTGTTCTTAAGTGTACGCCGAGGAATGTTTCCAGTGGGATATCAGCTGATTCAGAGTGGTGTGACTGAGAGTGGCTCGGCCCGCCCAGCGAATGTGCAGCATTGGGCTGGTCCCATTGGCTTGTCTTGTTCAAATGGGATCTTCAGGAGGAAATCCCATATTTCTGTGCATTAGGATAAGGGGCAGCTTCACACTTTGGTGTAGTTGCTGTGCACTGAAATTTCAAAGGAGTGCTCCATATCCTTGGAGACTTCCTCATGAATCTTGTCAAAAGAGTTCCAAGTGGAGATTCCAGCGTAAAATTGCTGAATTAGAATTTCTCAAGAAATATGTTTGTATTTTCCAGAGGCCAGGCTGTTCTCGCCCAATACAGGTGTTAATCCACTTAGCAAAATTGTCTTATCAATTATTAAATTTGGACTTTTCATCAGTGCATTTGACCTTTATATAGGAACGTCACAACCTTTACATCTTGCATTTTCTGTCTTCGGATCTTTTGTTTTCAATGTTTGTTCTCTGCAAGATCATGCTTATGTCTGCCAGTTGAGGATACGCTTCATGTATCTGATCAGATTCTAGTCCTCATAAGCTTCTTCCCCAATAAATCTCTTAATATTTCAGGTGGTACAAAACTCTGTTTGGTGTTTGTACAATTAAGTGTTAAACAGAAGTCAAGTGGCCCTCGCATGACTGAATACTGTCCTCCTCCTCCATTCAAACTTTAATTTACTGTTCTCAAGGGAGAACTATCACTAATCAGCTGCCTTGTAGATTTAATATGAATCTGGTCTGTTGATTTTTTGTGGCTGCACTTTCTTAACACCCTTTTATATGAGAGGCGCTGAATTTATTAAAAGAAATGTGAAAGGCATCTTAAAGCCAGAATCTTGCCAAATGAAATAAAGAACACAGATGAAATTACAAGTTGCTACATTTCAGGTATTTCCCTCTGAAGACAGCATATGCTCTTGTGGAGTATGAAATGAACTCTCATATTCTGACTGGTTCCCAGATCTGTCCAGCTGTGGAAGTACTGTGGTCTGTGTTTTCACACAGATAGCTTGACCATATTTATTTATTTAGCTTATTTATAACCTGCCTTTTTCACTGGGCCTTGGGCCTTTTATGCAGGGACGTTTCCCCACTGTCACCCCCACCGACTGCTTCAGGGCTTCCTTTTGATTATGCATGCCTTATCCACCCATCAGAGGTTGTCTTGCTCTCCCACACGCGTTTTGCCCGCAATTTCCAGATTCTGGCTAAAACAGCATCTGGAAAACACTGGCAAAACAAGCAGGGAGAGCGAGGCGACCTCTGACGGGCGGAAAAGGCATGCATAATCAAAAGGAAGCCCCAAAGCAGTTGGCGGGGGTGACTGCAGGGTAACGTCCCTGCATAAAAGGCCTTGAGGTGGATTATAGAATAAAGGAGAGAAAAAATGTAAGCATGCCGCATAAAATGTCCAATTAGTGTTGTACCGAATGCATGGTTCAGGCCTAATTGGGCTCTGTGCATGCAAACATAGCATCCAATATTTTGCTGGGGGGGGGCAGCATAGCCCAAAGCTCAAAAATTAGCATAGAATATGAGATAACATAGAACACCAAGTATAAAAATAACAGTCTATTCATGAATGACATCTGGGTTCCACTCTTCTCCCCCACGTCTCCCGGGAATGAAGGTTGGCATTTCGGTACTTGTGCAATTTTATTAGATGAGGGCTGAAAGAGTCTCAGGGATTTGAATTTGAGGTCACCCCAGGGCAAGTCCACTGTGCTGGCATCTGGACTGTTGCACCCGCAGTTCCCAAGAGAGGGCTCCAGCCACGGCCACTCGCGCATTTGATATGGAATGCTGCCTAGGTCAGCCACGAAGCCAGATCGTTCCTCAGATTAGGGGATCAGTGTATTGGGGCTCATAGCCAGGAAACATTCAAAATTCATAGCACATTAGCGACATGTAAGAAGCAGTCGGCTCTCTCGTCTTTACTTCTAGCTCTTTATTAAGAAGGTTATCTACCCGCTGTCAGGTCCCTTCCTGATAAGTGAGCCGTGATGTATTATTTTGTATCCCTTGCCTTTTTGCCCTTAGGTACGATTTCAGTAACAGAAAGACAAAGTGCAGACGAAATCCTTACACAGCAAGCTCGGCTGGAGCCTTTCGGTCTGTGTCAAACTCCCCCCCCCCCCAGTCTCTTAATCATGGAGCTCTTCCGCTGAGCTTTACATCCAGCGTTTGGTGTTTAAAATCAAGCGAGCTATAAAAGGTGTGTGGGCCCAACTGTGGGGGGGGGGGGAGGTGAACGCTGGTGCTTGAAATTTTTCAAAATAGAATATTGCCTCTTGCAAAAACGGTCCTGTAAAACTTAAAGCCAAAGGCGAGAACTGTCTTCTCAATTCCCTACCCGCCCTGGCTTGATTTTTAGATGCTTGCCTTTCTTTTCCAGCAGCTCAGAACAGCAAACGTTTGGTGACAATTTTGTACGTGGTTTACAGACTCTAGAGACGTAATAAAAAAAATATTACTGGAGGATTTGAAATGTAATCGTTGTTCTTGGCTCGGGGGCTAATGCCATTTAGAACAAATGGAAACGATCCAACTTTGAAAAATCACACTCGTCTGATACTGTTTGGGGCATTCCGGAGCAACTCCCGTTGGCCATAATGCTATGTGTGAACTCATGGGCCTCCCCGTGAGCCTTGCTCTGAAAATGTTTGTGGCATGTCATCAACAAGTTTAACTTGGAAGAGTTGCAGGGGATAAGCACTGCAGTGTGCGTTTTCCCCCTTTATCACTTAACACAACTAATTAGGCTTCTTCACACATTACAGTTTCCTATCTAGACTGATTTTCTTCTCCCTGTATTCAACAAACACATACTTAACTGTTCTGTTCTTAGGGCTGTCTGTTTTTCATAGGAATGCTCTTAGGATGCACTTGTATTCCTCTTTATTCAACTATTTTTGTCTCAGAAAAGATTATTACAGAAGCTTTTATTTATTTGGGGAGGAGGAACAGGTCTTTGAATTATTACCTATAAAATTGTTTGGCTGGCAGCTCTTGCAGGATCAGCAATTTCACCAGAGCAAAATAACTCATCTGGATGTCAAACTTTTATTCCCCCCACCCCCGCCGCTTTCCCTTAATCAGTCTTCAGAGGTGCAGATGTCCTAAGACTTCTTGCAAGATGAGCTATGAAAGAATACTGTAAGAACATAAGGACAGCCCTGCTGGATCAGACCGGCAGTCCATCTAGTCCAGCATCCCATCTCACACACCGGCTAACCAGTTCCTCTGAAGATCCAACAACAGGGCAAGAGGCCAAGGCCTTCCCCTGCTGCAGCCTCCCAGCACTGGTATTCAGTGGGTTGCTGCCTCTGAATGTGGAGGTTCCCTTTAATTGCAGTAGCTAGTAGCGCTCCTCCATGAATCTGTCTAATCCCCCTTTAAAGCCATCTGTGCCTGTGGCCGTCACCACACCCTCTGCCAGCGAATTCCACCTTTTAATAGCTTGCTGTGTAAAGAAGTATTTCCTTTCGACTGCCCTGAATCTACTGCCTATCAGCTTTTGTGGCGGAACGGGCCTGCTCCGATTCTCAGGCCCTATTTCACTCCTGCCCTCTCCCAGGGATTCTCAACCTCTCCTGGAAGGGGTTGCCTTTTTCTCCTTTCCAGTAACCGCTGCCACTACCTGACCGTTGTAGGACTTGCCTACTGGGGTGGGGGTCAGGATCCCCCCCAGCATCTCTCTCAAACCCTGAGGCCTTACCTCGGTGTCTCCCGCTTGCCCCACTTCTGGGCACCACGGAGACAAGATACTGCCCGGGGTTGCCACTGGAGAAATAGCTGCTTGCCAACTGCCAGCCTCCCTTCCTCCTAGGGCCCCCCTGTTTTCCAATAGGGTGTTCCATGCTGGTGGAGGACTATGTGGTACAGAGAACTATGGTCAGCATTCAAAGTTTAAAAGTATTTATTAAAAGTAAAGCATTTCCAAGGATACTGCTAGCACAGCAACAGATTGAGCAAGGGATTCAAAACAACTGGGAGAAACGCAATTCCTCTGTCCTTTTCTCTATACATGCCCTATCAGATGTTGGAATATAGGACAGGCTCTTAAGCTTAGGGTACTGTAAGGCTCCATCTGGATTCCATTACCTGGAAGTCTTCATAAGAACATAAGAAAGGCCCTGCTGGATCAGACCAAGGCCCATCAAGTCCAGCAGTCTGTTCACACAGTGGCCAACCAGGGGCCTCTAGGAAGCCCACAGACAAGACAACTGCAGCAGCATTGTCCACAGCTCCTAATATCATAAGCATGCTCATCTGATCCTGGAGAGAATAGGAATACATCATGACTAGTATTCATAAGAACATAAGAAAAGCCCTGCTGGATCAGACCAAGGCCCATCAAGTCCAGCAGTCTGTTCACACAGTGGCCAACCAGGTGCCTCCAGGAAGCCACAAACAAGACGACTGCAGCAGCACCATCCTGCCTGTGTTCCACCGCACCCAAAATAATAGGCATGCTCCTCTGATACTAGAGAGAACAGGTATGCATCATTAGTATCCATTCTAACTAATAGCCATGAATACCCCTCTCCTCCATGAATATGTCCACTCCCCTCTTAAAGCCCTCCAAGCTGGCAGCCATCACCACATCCTGGGGCAGGGAGTTCCACAATTTAACTATCCGTTGTGTGAAAAAATACTTCCTTTTATCTGAATGCATCAGCATTCTTGGGCCAGCACATTGTCAAAAATGGCTGCCTCCTCCAGGCCTCAGAGGAGCTCTGTCTTCCCTGAGTGTCCCAGTATCCAAACTCAGAACCCAGGTCAGCGTGAAAAGAGCTCGGGGAAGACTGGCTAATTTTTGTAAAGCTGAAGCGGTAGAGAAAGTCAGCATATAAAAAACCAACTCTTCTTCTTCTAAATAAATACTCATCTCTTGAATTTTATCAATTAACATTTCTTCTTAAAAAAAAATAAGTTAAGCGTGTGACAGAATTAATGTCCTTGTAATCCATCACTGTTTTCATCAAATAATTCTTATTGTGTTTTCGCTTAGAGTGAATACCAATGCTTTGCAGCTGCTGGTAGAATTCTGACCTGGTACTTTCAGCTTTCCTTGGGTTTTGGGGGAGCTGCATCATGAAATAACTCTCGACAAGATTGAAACAAGAAAAGGGGAACACGTTTCTTTAAATGTGTTTAGTAAAAAGTTTTTTATGTGATTCTGGAGTGAACAGAATGAAAGTTTCAAGCAACCCTTAGTGATGTCTGCTATGTGTGAATTGTTTAATTGCATTTTAACAGCAAACAGACAGGAAAGTCACACCTGGAGGGGAAGGAGGTTGTTTAGGATGCCACAATTCCCTTCCTATTTGAATGGTCTGAACCAAGCCTCTGTTTCTGGATGAAATATGGGTAATTGAATCTTCAGCATTGAAGAGGAATGTAAAGACAGGATTCCTTTCTCTCTTTCTCTAATCTTGGTTTCATAGAAGAGAGAAACTAGCCATAAAAGAGCCATTTCTCTGGCAATCATTTTGCAGCCAATAATTGGGGTCCCAAGTATTTAAACAGCTGACTTTTTATGTTCTTTTATATTAATGATTCTTGCAAAAAACTTTTTCTAGGTTAAGGGTCTGTTAGCAGTTCATTTGTAGGTTATATTGTTAAGGGAAGTGTAGCTGTTTCTGCTAACTTCGGTCTTGCTTAACAGATGGTTGGCAAGGGTTTGGCAAAATTTTAGGTCAGACCAAGGTATCTCCTCGAACTCTGTCATTTAGAAGACCTTTTAAATTTAAATTTGTAAATGAAAAATGAATGGTGGTCATCCCTAATCAAGTCAAGGAACAAGGCTGCTGTGTGCCACTTCAAAAGTTCAGCTTGTTCAGTTCTGTTTACTGTATTTCTGTTTTAAAGGTAGTGTATTTCTTTTGTATAAGCAAGTTCTAGTACCTTGCCACTGACAGAAAGTGTGCTGCTTATAATATGTGCATAGGAGAACTGGAAGTTTTTCCGGCTGTGCCAAGATGGTGCTGACCTGGCCATTGCTCCACCTGTGATCCTGTGTAACATTACTGCTTTGGCTTCGTGACACTTGGGTGAGACTTGGAGTCCAGAATGGGTGTACTTGTACCAGTCCCACCCAGACTACCACATATCTCTGCTGCCTGTTCAGCCTTAATGCATGCAAAAGGTTGGGTTTTGATATTTCAGGACACAGATAAGTACATAAATGAATGCCTTTTGGCTAGTCCATTCTTATCATCTTCTCCAGTGTGACTCAGGGTTTGGCAAGTTTTGCGGCCGTGAAGACTTCCAGATGTATTCGGTGAGGACTTGTAGATCGAGGCCCAGGAACAAGCCTGTACATATACCGTCCTTGGCATCTCAAATTAGCAAGCGTAAGACCAGCGTAAGAACTAGGCCATGTATAGTGGTGGGGCCGTGACTCAATGGTAGAGCATCTGCTTGGCATGCAGAAGGTCCCAGGTTCAATCCCCGGCATCTCCATTTAAAGGGACTAGGCAAGTAGGTGATGGGAAAGAACTCTACCTGAGACCCTGGAGAGCCGCTGCCGGTCTGAGTAGACAATACTGACTTTGATGGACCAAGGGTCTGATTCAGTATAAGGCAGCTTCATGTGTTCATAGTTATTAGCTAACAGGTAAGTCTCTCTCCAGATCTTCTCTGCTCCCATCTTCCTCAATTGGTGCCTAGAAAATGAAGACTAGAGAAAAAGGAAGGTTGGTTGAATGACTGATAGAGGTCTATAAAATTATGCATGGTATGGAGAGAGTGGACAGGGAGAAGCTTTTCTCCCTCTCTCATAATACTAGAATGTGGGGTCTTCTGCTGAAGCTGGAGGGTGGGAGATTCAAAACAGATAAAAGGAAGTATTTCTTCACACAGTGCATAGTTAAATTGTGGAACTCCCTTCCCCAGGATGCGATGATGGCTGCCACTTGGAAGGCTTTAAGAGTGGAGTGGACATGTTAATGGAGGAGAGGGATATTCATGGCTACTAGTAAAAATGAATACTAGTCATGACGCATACCTATTCTCTCCAGGATCAGAGGAGCATGCCTATTATATTAAGTGCTGTGGAACACAGGCAGGATGATGCTACTGCGGTTGTCTTGTTCATGGGCTTCCTAGAGGCACCTGGTTAGCTGGACTTGATGGTCCTTGGTCTGATCCAGCAGGGCTTTTCTTATGTTCTTATGACTGTGCGGGGGGGAGGAGATAAGGCGATCTGCAGTGAGCCCTGTGTTGCCCACCCCTGGCCCAGGCAATCTTGATAGAGGCGATTCCTGTGGCACAGAGGCAGCAACTGAGCAAGCAGCTTCACACCTTTCATTTTGGCCGCTGTACAGAGGGGAGCTCCCAGGGCCTCTGTGCACTTGGGTGGCTGCCGTTATGGGACCAAGCAGCCAAAAGCTGGACTTGTGTCCAAGTAATGGAGAAAGTCCATCTGTCCTACCTTATTTGTGCCTTCCAGTTCCAATAGCATTTAAGGACAGGGTGTTCTTCATCTGCATCCTTCTTCCCTATTATATTTAGCTGTTGTTGCTGCTTAGCCACAGAAGAGCCCCTCGCTCGTTCTTCTGAGGTTGGCTTTCTGACCTTTCATTCCAATTAAAAATTGTAGGAAAGTTCTGGAACAGAATGTGCCTTGCGCACTTTTATTTCCTTGTAACGAAAACTTCCTTGATCGCCACTGTTCAAAAGCTGCTCTGGGCATAGTAGGGCATTTCTTCCGTTGCCCTTCTGCCGCTGTTTAACTTGAGCAGAGCAGCCACATGGGACACTGTAGACTGTCAGAAGAGGGAAGGCTCCTTCATTCCAGCAAGGGGACCATCGGTTTTTAATTCCGCCACGTAGGTGTCGCGAGAATTTTCAGTATTGATCATTAGTTTATATTAAAAAATATTAGTAATCTATATTAAAAGAGTTTGGGTTGAAATTGACCACATACATTATCACCTATAGACCTGACTTTTAGCTGACATCCGCTCTAATTAGGCTCTTGACCCTAAAGGGCACAGGAGCTAGTCAACCAAAGCACATTGCGTGCTCCAAATCAAGGCCGTTCAAGCAGGCGGCAAATTGTCTGCCCACTCTAGGAGGAGATTGTTTTGGAACATTGATGGCAAACACAATCAGATATCAAAACTGACATTGAAAGAATTATTATGGAACAAGATATTTCTAAACAATTAAGTCATGATTTGCAGAAAACTCATTTCCTAAGAATGTGACAGGGAGGGGTCATATGGGACCCCCTCTCCTCTCTATAAAGGAACAACCCAAAACCCCAGTTCTTTGTCCTTCCACTGAGAGACCACAGACCCTTTGAATGGTTGCCATCTCTGTCTCTCTCTCTGGAAGTGACCCAGGGGGCTCTGTTTCGTCTGTCAAAATGGACGTTTGTTAAGTACTGTCATATATATGTTAAATATTGTTTTCTCCTTTGCTTCATATTCTTTTTGTAAGTTCAATAAAACTGTTTACTACTTATATTGCTTGAATGCTGTTTGGGAATGACTGTGGAAGAATGCTTCTCTGTATGCAAGGTCCTTTTATATCCAGATCTCTCTGGGTTGCTTTTTGGTAAGTGAAGCAGGCAGAGAGGGCCATGCACAACGAACTAGAAGGTGGGGAGCACCAAAGATTCCCCCCACAGTAGGCCCTTGCCTTCCATTGTATTAAAGCAACGGCTGGTTAAATGTAGCACATAGACACATTCAGAGTGGAAGCAGCGCTCTATGGTTTCAGATGGCAGTGTGCTACAGTCCTGCTACCTGAGGTCCTTTCGATGATGATTTTGGGGGGGGGGGTGAACGGAAGACATGGAGCCATAGTTTGTAAGTTATTTAGTGGTGAGCTGTTTGCTGTTTTGGCTGGTGGATAACCCCCATGCACGCCTCCTCAAAATGGCCTGCTGGCATGTTCAGAAGGTCAGTGAAAGGTTCGTGAAATGTCACCAGTAGATTAAGGGAGGCAGCAGGCTCCAGCCCTCCAGCCAGCGTGGTGTGGTGGTTAGGAGTGGTAGACTCTGATCTGGAGAACCAGGTTTGATTCCCCACTCCTCTACATGAGCGGTGGAGGCTAATCTGGTGAACCGGATTGGTTTCCCACTCCTACACATGAAGCCAGCTGGGTGACCTTGGGCTTGTCACAGTTCTCTCAGCCCCACCTAACTCACAGGGTGTCTGTTGTGGGGAGGGGAAGGGAAGGGAAGGTGATTATAAGCCAGTTTGGTTCTTCCTTAAGTGGTAGAGAAAGTCGGCATATAAAAACCAACTCTTCTTCTTATTGTCATTCTCTGGCAATTGCTTTGTCCCATCCCACTTCCTGAAGCATCTGAGTTCCGTCCTAATTTGCCACCCTGGTTTCTTCCTTCCTTGCTTCATCAGACTGAGTCTGATCTGGAGAAGTGGTCAGGCCCATACTCACCTCAACTTGCCAAGGTGAAAATCATAACCTGGTGGAGGTAAGAACTGCCATGCTCTCTGCACACATTGTGGGGCCGGGTTTGTGTGGTGGCAGTTTTATTTATTTAAAATAAATGTCCTGTCCTTTCTCCCTCAAGGGGATTCAAAGCGGCAGACTCTTTGCATTCTCTCTCTGAGTGACTGAGAAAATGTTAGAAATTTAACAAGATTGTTTTATGTTACCGGCATCATGGACAGTGTCTGAAAGCTTTCCTTGAACTAATTTTAATATAACATTCTCAGTTTGGCTCAGTGGCCAGCAAAACCCCTTTCCCTCTTTCCCACTTCCACTAAGGCAGCGTTCTCTCTCAGCTTCATTCATGACTTCCTGAGATGGATCAGAGCAATTTTTTCCAAGTTATGATACAAGCAAATCTTCTTCTTCCACTTCTGGATCCTGGTCAGGAGCACAAGTATTTCAAGGTTCATTATGTGCCATTAACTGTGTCTTTAATAACAGCAGTAAGACACCAGATATATTCCAGCTGCCAACCCTTAAAGATCTTGAAGCCAGGATCGAGAACTCTGCAAAGTACGCTTGATTGATGAAAGCCTTTACAAAATCAGCCTCTCCTTTCTTGTTCCTCCTGTTTCCTCCTGAGATATCTTCCTGGGATGTTTTCTCCACTGCACAGAGTCATCCAATTAGTTATACTCTGCTTGTAATAATCATATCATTTGTCACGCTAATCGTATCCTTCATAAAACAACTATTAATGACCCTTCGCCTGCTCATTAACACTAATGCAATCAGTTCTGATTTTGCACACTGGAATGATTCTGTTCTACCATTATCTTTGATAATATTGATCTCTACTTTGCAAATACCAGCAAGCCGGGGTCCACAAATGTAACTGAAAGCAGTGTTTGTAAATATTTCATGTGATTACCACTTCCTGGATGCTCCATACTAAGGGAGAGATCACTCCTAGGTTCTCTCTGCTTTGCAGAGAAATTGTTGGGGGTAGGCGACCCAGAGTCCTCTGACATAGTGGAAGGTTGACTTCACTGATTCCCCACTCCTCTATATGACCCAGAAGACATTGGGGCAGGGAGGGATCAATGGCGACCACGAGCTGCCAAGGCCTGTCAAGGCCATTAGTTAAATTGTGGAACTCCCTGTCACAGGATGTGAAGATGCCTGCCAACTTGGAAGGCTTTAAGAGGGGAGTGGACATGTTCATGGAGGAAAGGGCTATCCCTGGCTTCTAGTCAAAATGGATCCTAGTCATGGCACACACCTATTCTCGCTAGCATCAGAGGAGCATGCTTATTATATTCAGTGCTGTGGAACACAGGCAGGATAATGCTGCTGCAGTCATCTTGCTTGTGGTCTTCCTAGAGGCACCTGATTGGCCACTGTGTAAACAGACTGCTGGACTTCATGGGCCTTGGTCTGATCCAGCATTGCTTTTCTTATGTTCTTATGTTCTTAAATATGTGGATCCCTGCCCAGCACTGTTATGCCATCCTCATCAAGGGAACTATGACCATCTTCTGTGCTGTACTTTGTGATGTGACTTGTTAAAGAGATGGAGATGCCAGAGGACTAATACTGAAGGCCTTGAGTCTATTACTGTGAATAATTTTTGTCCACTCTTGGGTCTTCTCTGCCTAGTGCTAGCTACCTAAAATGTAGCCTGAAAAATAACTGTGCGGCTTCATACATTCATTTAAATTGCAAATGTGACCTATCTCAAAGGGTTCATGGCAGATGATGGTGCTTCGAACGAGCATTTATAAAACACAGGATACCTGATGAATATTAAAACTCAATCTTTAACTAATTTTGACCTTGGCAATCAAAATATAATGCTCTTGTCTCCTAACCATGGTTAGGGGTCATTTTTCCCACACACCCCTAAGCAAATTCTCACTTCCTATGGCTTTATTTAGTCATGGTATAGCATTCTATATATACACAAGTGGGGTACCTACAAGAAGATATTTCATTTCCCCTCCCCCAGTATTTCCTCGTTCCCTTCTTTAAACCCCTGTAACCTCTCCCTTTTCCTGCTTCATTCTCTTTTTCCCACTCACCAGCCAGCTTACCTTTATGTGCTCCCCTGTCTTCACCTTTCCCGCCTTCCCTCTCCCTGGCAGCCTCTACCTGGGAAACAATGGCCTAGTTGCATGGTGCTGGCCTGGGACCAGTTCTGTGGTGGAGAACCCACAAGGAATTCCAGGGATCGCCTTATTTCTCCTTGTATTCCCTTCCCCACAACATTTCATCTTTCTTTCCTCCTGGCAACCCCCATACCCCCTCACTTTCACCGGCTTCCTCTTTCCTTCCTATTCACCAACCTACCTTTTATCTGCCCCTTCATCTTCAGCTGTATTTATTATTTATGCCTCACCTTTCTCCACAATGGGGACCCAAAGCAGCTGACATCATTTTCCTCTTCTCCATTTTATGCTCACAATAACCATGGGAGGTAAGTTAAGCTGAGAATGTGTAACTGGCCCAAGGTCACTCAGCAAGCTTCCATGGCCCAGGTCCCAATACACCACAGTGGCTTTTGTGGAGTGGCTAATATTTAACAGTAGCAAGCAGCTTGGCATGGGTAAGTCATGCAAGTCACATGGTAGCTAGTTGCCTGGTGGTTGCTGCTGGCCTCAAAGGCCAAAATGGCCCTGGAAAGGGCGTTGTCCCCTCTCCCCACACACACTGCATTTTACTGACAGAAACCAAGATGTGAAGGCTGCCAATACTGTTGTGGTTGTTTAGCAATAGCCACTGGCAGCATTTGTTTCTTAAAGCTATAGCTGCTGCTTTTATTATATGGGGAAGGAGTTTAATCCCCATGTAGTTTTTTTATTTTTATGTATATTTTATTTATTTATTTATTTGCAAGCCTGGAGCATTTTTCAGGTTTATTGAAAGATCTATTTTGTTTGTCCATGGCTACAGTCTCTGGATTTAGGTATCCACAGATTTGGCCAAGCTGTTAATTGATGTATAGTATAGACACTAACCATTATCACCCTTGTAATCTATGTTTTGAAATGAAGATATTAATTCATTTTGCCAATCCTGGTTACAAGGGGAGGGGGTGGTCTAGTTAGTAGGTTTGTTAATATTGATACAAATATAATACCTGGTTGAAGCAAACCCAGGGGAAAAGGACAGGGGACTCAAGGGACAGGAGAGGGGCAAGCCCACAGCACATTCCTGATTTGCTAATCATGCTTAGGATATGTGGTGTGTGTGTGTTACACTGCAATCAAACCCCAAAATACAAAAGCATGTGGCTAAGAGATAATACTCATAGATTTAATTATGTACCAACATTATAACTACCTATATATACTGACTGAAATAATTCTACAATAATTCTACTGGCATAGAATCAAGAGTCCATTTACAATCCTTGAGCTTGTTTTTCCATATGTTGTGGATATCTCTTCAACAGAATGAGGAGTTTGTCAGATTATGTATAATTTTGGACAAATAAGATTGATGTGAAGTTCTGATGAAGATCTTTACGAAATGGGATCAGGAGCCGGCAACCCCTCTAGTATTGAAGATATTATTTATAGCTATTTTTCTACTGATACTGAAGAGAAGATTTATAACTTTATATTTTAACTGATCTACTGGTATTGCATCATTGAAGAGATATCCACAACATATGGAAGAACAAGCTCAAGGATTGTAAATGGACTCTTGATTCTATGCCAGTAGAATTATTGTGCATTGTTATTTTGGATGTATTTCATTCAATAAATATAGGTAGTGGTAATCTTGGTACATAATTAAATCTATGAGTATTGTCCCTTAGCCACATGCTTTTCTATTTTGGGGTTTGATTGCAGTGTTGGTGTGGCGTGGCTACTATTTTTTCTTGATGGGGTGCTACACCATACTTCACTTCCCCTGAAAATTATCAGACTGATAAGTAAAAGAAAATACTGTAAGAGTGTTATTGTTTTAAGCATGTTTGTATTTTAAGTTAAAAAAAACCATTAATTGGCTTTGCCTGCATCTTCTATAAAGTTTGTATCTCTGGTTACCTGGTGGCTGCCTCGGCTGGTGAGCTCACAGCAGGCTTGCCAGCCCACATCGGGAGTTGGGGGAGGAGGGCTTCCTTGGCTGGCTCATGGGGGCTGGACAAGAGCCCTCAAGGGGCCGTATCCGGCCTCTGGGCATTATGTTTGACACCCATGATCTAGTCCCCGAGGTTGCCTCTCTTCATTGGAAACCCACATTGATTGGTAAGAAGTTGTTTTGTGTTAGGTGGCTGTAAGAGAGGGAAGACCTCTAACAGGCAACTATCACCCAGGAAGGGCTGTAGATCATTAATGATACACTGAAAAGTTTTCAGCTGGGAGCTGTAAGTGAACATCTGTGATGTTCTGTTATCTTTCAGATTTGTCTTTTAGGCTTTTTCGGGGTACCAGTTTGAGTTTCTCGCTCTCTTTTAAAACTTCATTCGGTAGGTATTGTATTCCTAAAAATGTCTGTGTCAGATCCGTCAGGTGTGAATCTCTGTCTAACAAACTGGCTGCGCACAAGAAGATGAAAGCATAGAAATCCATGGGTCCTCCAGGACATGTTTTGTTGTCTTGTATGAATCAAACCCTTCTTTAAAGTGTTCATTTCTTCAATAGAGGGCTCAGTTTTTCATCCTCCATTTTGTTTGCTCCCCCTCTATTTGGTTTAAATAAAAGGGCATTGGAATGAATTAGATCCTAATTATAGTGGTGTGTGTGTCAATATGACCCCTTCATGGTGAAAACTCTCAACTCACAAGGTATTTTCCTTTTGGTGATGTAGCAGTTAAGCTAAGGAGATGCTAACAGTTTTTTATTCATACTTCAAGGAGGAATTGAACTGAATAAACATGCATGGTTAACTGCATTGTTTTCCAACATGTGTTAATATTCTGAAGTCAGGTTTTGGTTCATTGGGGTACTTCTCATAATCAGATTGCTGCAATTTGTAGTGAAGCTGAAGAAAATGTATTAAAGATTTTCATGGTGGAAAAATCTGTCTAAAGCGCCAATGTACAAATGTTTGCTCATTACCACCTTCAAGGTAAACATTCACATTTCTGCTGTGTTCAGTTCTATAAAAAGGAAATCGCTCAAATATTGGTTTATTGAATTTTTAAAGTTTTTGCTTAAGGTTACATAAATAACAGCTGCCAAAACTTATTGCTAACTGTGAAAGGTCTCCTTTGAAGAGCAGATAGTTCAGTACACAATGAATTTTCTTATGGAAGTATGTGTTCGTATAATCCTATTACCGTACCATTTATAGTAACAATCTAGGATAGGGTGGTTTTCCCACTATGGCTGTCTCTCCAAAGGAACTAATGACAGTTTTCAGTAAACACATAGAAAATGATTACAAGCTCAGACAAGTTTTCTGTAATGACTGTAAAACAGAGTCATTTTTTGGGGCATTCTCATATTCACGCCTTTATTAGTAGTAGTAGTAATATTTGTATTATTAGTAGCAGTTGTATTATTGCTATGGAATTAAGGTATTCGAGAAGAGAAGTTCATGATGGATGGAGAAGAATTTAAGTGTTCCAAGTTGCAACATGAATTATTACGCTCTGTATCTGTCAGTTCAAAGCATACCTCATTTATATGATGCCATATATAGCTTGAGACCTATGATAAGGTGATGTGTACTTCAGCGGTTGTGATTTTTGTAACTCATTGCTGGATTAATCTGTGTTGAACTTTCGCATTTGAATTTTTAAAATCTGACAGCCATGATGTTGTCATTGTGGAACAGTACTATTATCCCTTCTTTTACTTTGCTGTAGAATATGACATATAGTAACACTGGGGTCTTTTCCTAGCACTTTCATTGAGTCATGGGTGATGCTTCTGATTGTAGCTGGTTTCAGAATAGCAGCCCATTCCTGACCAAAGCAGCGGCTGAGGACGGCATGGCTGAGGTGCTGCCGCGCGACTCCAATGAAGTTTTGCAACCACGGCAAGGCTAAAAAAGTAATTTAAAAAATAAAAATTTGAAAAAGTGGGGGGAAGCCCCATTGAAAACAGTGATGCTGCGCCAACAAAAAGGTGGTGCGGCACCACCGTTACTTCAGGGGGGTGTTACCTGGCCGAAAGGGGTTTGCAGGCTTCCTAAAGGCAGCTCCACCCCAAGGATGCCTCCCGGAACATTGGCGCAGGGACTTGGCGCTGCCACCGCGGACCAGGGGGCCGGCGCAAGTGGTACTACACCAGCGGCTATGCCAGTTGGCATGGCGCAAGTAGCACAGCTGTCAGCGTAGGGATCACGTTGCCTCCTAAGGCGATTTGGCCCCCAGCCTCACAAATGGGCTGTAAGTCACCAAACTACTTAGCCTTTTGGGTTTGTTGGTTTTTTCCATGTGACACTGAAGGCGTATAATATGTTCAGAAACTGTAAATCAGGTCAGTTGTTCTTAAGCAAACTATCCTGCATTGTTGCCTGCAAGGTGATCTCTGTTATATTTTATGAGTTTTATTTATTTATGTCATTTATACCCTACCTTTCTCCTCATGGGGACTCAAAGAGGCATGCCTTGTTCCCACTTCGGTTTTATTGTCGCAACAACCCTATGTGGTAGGCTAGGCTGATTCTGTGTGACAGGCCCAGTGTCATTCAGCAAGGTTCCATGCCAGAGTGGGGATTTGAACCTGGGTCTTTTGGAGCCTAGCCCAACATTCTAACCATTGCACCATGTTAGCTTTCTGGGATTTGGCTTGATTTTTAAGGATTTCATCAAGCTGCTGTTGTTTGGGAACAACTGTCTTTTAACATCGTGATTGGAGTTAATGTGTACATTTCTGCATAGAGGTCAAACTTCAAAAGCTTCCAGCAAATGGCTTTATGCTATCTCTGCTATTTAACACCTGGAAAAGAGTATATTTTCAAACAAGTTCCTCTGATTATCTCTGGTAGCTATTCCATGCAATAAACTGTTAGTAAGATTAGAATTCTTTGCTCCTCGGTACCAACAAAGAAGAAATATTGCCAGTCCCATTTATTGGCTATTTTGGTCTTTATTTTCTTGATGACAATTATGTTGAGTTAGATTTATTAACACCACTTTTTGACATAATCCTATTTCATATCTGGAGGGATTAGATCAGCTCTTTCCTCTATTTGTCCTCTTGACTTGCTTAATGAGAGAGTTCATGCTTATTTCCAGGAAGTGAGTGGTTAGAGATCAGAAACTGGCAGGATGGTGACTTGATGCCCCTAACGGGATATTTCCCCCATAATAGCATCCTACTGTTCTTTAACCCCATCGGCGGTAGTGGTTAAGAGCGCTGGTTTGGAGCGGCGGAGGCTAATCTGGTGAACTGGATTTGTTTCCCCACTCCTACAGACGAAGCCAGCTGGGTGACCTTGGGCAAGTTACATCTCTGTTAGAGCTCTCTCAGCCCCACCTACCTCACAGGGTGTCTGTTGTGGGGAGGGGAAGGGAAAGTGATTATAAGCCGGTTTGAGTCTCCCTTGTGGTAGAGAAAGTCTAGGCTAGGTGCCTATCTAATCTGGTTTCCAAAGTGACTTGCTGTGATGTTGGGGTGAAGACTCTTCTCTTGAGAAGGTGTAAGGGCTTTCAGAAGTGCTCAAGTGAAATCATGTCTGCTGAGGTCATTTTTTTAGGAGCCAGCATGGTGTAGCGGTTAAGAGTGGCAGACTCTGATCTGGAGAACTGGTTTGATTCCCCACTCCTCCACATGAAGCCTGCTGGGCGACCTTGGGCCAGTCACAGTTCTCTCAGAACTCTCTCCGCCCACATGGAGGCAAGCAATGGTGAACCACCTCTGAATGTCTCTTGCCTTTCAAGCCCTATGGAGTCACCATGAGTCAGCTGTGATTTGATGGCTCTTTCCACCACCAAGGTCCTTTTTAGTGGAGAGATACTGGGGATTGAATCCCAGACATTCTTGCATGTGAAATAACGGAAGATTTCGGAAAATCCCTCTCAGATAGACTTTGCCCTTGTGGTAACAATTGTGTTGAATCAATTGTACATGTTCTTTTCTGTTGCACATTCTATGTAGAAATTCGCAGTAAAGATTTAAGTCCTGTTTTGACAAATAAGTTAAATTCTTCTGATGCTCTTAATATTCTTTTTCTATTGAACAGTCGCTCGCCTGATATACTGGAGAGTATGAGAGTTGCTATGAAAGTTTGATATCAATATAACTAGATGGTTTTATTAACTTGAGCATTTCTTTATTTATTGCTGATTTAACCTTCTTATTATGCTTAATTGCAATAATTTTATGTTATTATGTAGTCACTCCATGTATCGATTTTATGCCAATAAAGGTGACTGTCACTGACTGACTGCATGTAAAATGTGTGTTCTACCACTGTGGAGAAATTCTATTTTAAAAGGCACAATTGAGGATGGGGCTCCAGATACAAGTAAACTGGAAGTTACAGCTGACATAGACATTTTCATCTTCTGCATGAACATTTCTCACTCAGAGCAGCCGAGAGATGCTGGAAAATTTGCCATAGAGCTGAATGTACAACACGCTTGGGCTTGCTTAAGAGGCACTGTTTGAATGAAATTACTTATTTTCACCCTAGGATTAATAAATCTTGTCTTGCGTTTTAAAACCAGTGGTGGTTCTGTTTACAGTCTGTTCTTTTTATTATTATTATTATTATTCTAAAGTGTAGTAGACACCATTGCCAACATCATTCATCCTCTTTCATGGAAGTGGCGCCCGCTAACCAAAATTTGTCATGTAAACATTTTTCTTGGTTGAAATATGTACATGTTCAAACCAGGAATGCTTCTGTGTTAAAGGTCAGCAGTTGGAGGCCCCTGAGCCAAAACCATCTCCCCCGCCTGTTGCCTGCTTAAAAGAAAAAGGCCGTTGGACAAAATGATAGTTGCAGCAACACTTTTGGGGCCTGGAGGGTGGGTGGGTGGGTAGCATTGTCCCACCATCTCTTATCTCAGAAGAGACCTCCATGAAAACTGGAAGAAGAGTTGGTTTTTAGACCCCACTTTTCTCTACCGAAAGGAGTCTCAAAGCGGCTTACAATCGCCTCCCCTTCCCCTCCCCCCACAACAGGCACCTTGTGAGGTAGGTGAGGCTGAGACAGTTCTTAGAGAACTGTGACTAACTCAAAGTCACCCAGCAGGCTTCATGTGGAGAAGTGGGGAATTGAACCAGGTTCTCCAGATTAGACTCCGCCTTTCTTGAGGAGGTGTGGGGAATCAAACCTGGTTCTCCAGATTAGACTCCGCTGCTCTTAACCATTACACCATGCTGGCTCACTATACCACACGGGAGGCAAGGACTCTGCTTGGTGTTCTAAAAAATTACATCTTAATAACCGAATTCAAGCATATATTTAGTTTTTTATATTTATACCTGTATATCTGATATCTGATAATGCTAATAATAATAATAATAATATTATAATAATATTAATATTGTCTGCCCTGACCTGGATTGCCCAGGTTAGCCTGAACTCGTCAGATCTCGGAAGCTAAGCAGGGTCAGCCCTGGTTAGTATTTGGATGGGAGACCACCAAGGAATACCTGGGTTCCTATGCAGAGGAAGGCACTGGCAAATCACCTCTGTTAGTCTCTTGCCTTGAAAACCCCATAAGGGGTCACCATAAATCAGCTGCGACTCGACGGAACATTACACACACAATATTGTCTAGTCTCCCACCACAAATAGTGCTGCAATGCTCTTCCTCCATTACGAAGACAGGCATAATTCAGTGTACCTGGGTTCTCATATGAGAGATGGTCGCGACCAAAAAGCACAGTAAGATCCATCCCGAGGCTGTGCCTCTCTTTCCTTCCATGCCTTTAGACTTTTGTCTCCCGCACTGGTGAAATGTTAACAGCAAGCTCCTTGGGACCTGTTCACCTGTAAAGTCTCGGGTGTGTTGAGGGCACTTTAGTGGCCTTTCGAAGATCTCCATCTTGTCGCTGTTGTCTGTCAGGGGCTTTATGGAGCACCTTATCCAATAGAAAAGGAAAGATCTGAAATAGGGTACATTTCCTTCTCGTTCAGATGCCAGCTAGTTGAACTGTAAAATAGTTGGGGGGTTTTCGGAGGGGGGGGATGTTCCATGACAACCACAAAGAGGGTGCTTTTCAGCCTATAAAATATTGTTCGTAAATTGTATTTGAATAACATTGTTTGTTATTACATGTTGGTTTTAGTTGTTCAGCAGCTTTATAAAAGGGTCATACTGAAGAATAAAGCCATTATGACTACGTAAAACTGAAAGGCATTTAGTAGTGAAGCTATTTTATTGTGAGTCCTGGTGTGTGTGTGCGCGCGTTTGTATACACTCCGGTCGTATGAGTGTGTGTCTATCAGTGCTGCCCTTACAACGATGGCTTCTGAAACTACTGTCTAATTTGATCTTTCTGTGCAAAACCCAAATCCCAACCTTCTGCAAAATGAAAGTGGTATATTTTGGACATGGCCTTATGCATGACTTCAGAAGCATTTTCTGTCTCTCCCTCCTCTTCTAGGCATTGTTTTTTTCATAAAAGTGAAGGTTTTTTTATCGGCTTCTTTCCAACGCTGTGGGTGGTTGTTGCAAAACCTTTCTTCGCCTTGCTGTGACTGATTTTTTTTTATTTTTTAATAAGATTAAAAAATCCAAGTGCCGCTTGTAACACTAAGAACTAATCTTGAGACCCTTTAGGTTTCTGAAGGAAGCTATCTGGCTGCCTGGCTGCCTTCCCGTGAATTTATGATTAATAGAGTGTTGTGATAGCAGGATAAACTCCTCAGCCCTTCAAATGAACACTAAAATTACGACCAGCAAGTGTGTGTTTTTCTTGGCACGGCATTTCAGGAGGATTACACTCCAGGCAAAACATATCCTCAAGCTTCATCCATTCCGCATTTACTTCTAGGAGGTAGACATTCGATAATCAAGCAGATGCCAAAATTTCCTGCAGCTGAGATGTTCGGTGTGTATCTTGTAAATCCATGTGACAAGACATAACTTCTGGCATGTGGCTGTCATCCAGCACGGCTATTGCCACCCCATTGCAGAGATCCATAGATCCATTTCTGTTTAAAAGGTTGGCCGGAGGTCCAGATCAAATGTTATGGTCCCTCTGTGTGATGGTGGAAAGTGTCATTCAGTCACAGCTGACTTACGATGACCCTGTAGTAGGGTTTTCAAGGCAAGAGACATTCGGAGGTGGTTTGCCATTGCCCGCCTCCGCATGGGCTGAAAGAGTTCTGAGAGAACTGTGAGTGGCCCAAGGTCACCCAGCAGGCTTCACGTAAGGGAGTGGGGAATCGAACCTGGTTCTCCAGATCAGAGCCCGCCGCTCTTAACCACTGTACCACGCTGGCTCCCTCTGTGTAGGCCAACAAAGATTCCTTCTCTGAGTTGGTGATTCTTGTAATGCTGGCTGTAGAGCTTAGAAAGACGATTTCCATACAGCCTGACTGGTGAATCTGTACAGTGCCACACAGTTATGGCTGGAAGTAGTTTGGCCTAACTGCAGGCTGTTGTGGTTGTCACTTTCAGAGAGGTCCCTGCTGAGCGCTGCTGTGACTTTTGATGGTCTCTGTCTGGGGAGCAGAACACATGAGGCAGCCAAAGTAGGACACAAATGTTGAGAAGGTAAAGGCAGGTGGTAGTGCACAATGGGGTAAGGAGAAAAGATGAAAGAATGACATAAAGCACCCACTTACAGTTTCTCTAAGCTGTGAAGAAATACTGTTAAAAAGCTATTGAGAGAACTGGAAGGAGGAGCAAGTCAAGAATTTGTAGAACTACATTTAAACAAGAAAAGTGTGTTGGCCCTGTACTGAGTGAGCAAATATCTCTATGGTTGCCACAGGCGCAATTTGCTTTCCTGTTGAAGCAGACAACCAGGACTCTTTCGCTGCTAGCCTAACGTGGCCAACACGTGGTTGGGTGTTGTTGAAGATAATTTTTTCTCATATTGTTGCAAATATGCACCTCATATTTAGAACTGAACAAATGAAAAGGAAATATCCACATGGACTGGCTAACATTTTGCACTGGTAAAGCTTCACTGTTCTGTAGGCCAGGTAGGAGGAACACATGCTTTAGAACAGTTTTTTCTCAAGTGTTTTTGAGCAATAGATTCTGTAATTTGGTGACGGAATAGGAGAGTCTACTTTTATTATTACCTTTTATGATATCTCTCCCCCCGACCCCATTGATTGCAGTTCTTGTGTCTGTTTTGCAGGTATGTTGATGATGTGATCAGCCGTATTGATAGGATGTTTCCTGAAATGTCTATTCACTTATCCAGGCCAAATGGGACCTCTGCGATGTTGATGGTAGGTTCAAGTTTGTGTATTCTGGGTTTTGGGGCCGTGTTTCAACAATCATAGTTCTACTGCCTGCCAAGATAGGCTAGATGTGTAAAAACTTTTTTTTTTAATGTATACTCCCTGGTCATTTAAATAACTACAAGGTAGTTTGCAATACTGTAAAAATCATGGAACAGTGAAACATCACAATAACTGTCATCAAAACCAATTTCAAACAGTGTCAAATTTAAAAATGAGAACATTTTTTGTAAAGCGGAGACTGGGATGCCTTAAACTAGGAGGGCTGCTGATAAAACTCCACGAGGAAGGAGGGACTAACAATGCAATCCTGAGTGCGGAGGGCAGTTGGGTTGGAGCTGGGGACTGCGCAGCCACGCCACCTCCAGAGCGGCTTCCCAGCCCGAAACAACAAGGAAAAAAGGAATTTTACAAAACTTGCATAGGGTTTCACAGGGCTATCTATGCCTGCCTTTTTGCTGGCACAAGTTCGCACCAGCTAAAGGGGTCGTTCCTGGGGCAAAAGGGCTTTGGGATCTGACTAAAGTCAGCTCTGCCGACGGGAACATCCTCTTTGACAATGATGCAAGCCCTTGTGCCAGGGAAACACTGCCGCAGTGGTAGCAGTGGCACCCGAGCAAAGCGCTGCTGCCCTGGCACCAGCGTAAGTGGCCCTGCGCCGTCGTCTTTCCAGTTTCACCGGCTCAGCCCCCCCATTCAGAATTGCTCTGCTCAAGTCTTAAGAAAATTTAAAATGTCTTCACCTGGCACCTAAAGATTGTAACTCCAGCACAAGACCAGCTTGTGGAGGGAGGGAGTTCCACCACCCAGGTGTTGCTATTGGGAAGACCCTGCCTCAAGTGTTCACCCATCTAACCTCTAAAGTGGGTACATCTTTTTAGGTGATAATCAGCACTTTGAATTGGGCCTGGAGGCTGACCAGTAGCCAGTGTTTGTTTGTTTTTTAACTCTTTCCCTGCAAGTAGCCATCTTCAAAAGTCAAACAGCAAATAACTTTTCTGGTGCTGGTTAGAGGAAGCTGGCACAAGCCTAGGATGTCACTAGCCACATAGCTTTTTAGGCTCATACAAGGTTTAGAGGAGGAACCCAAGGGCATTTTTGAGGGGGGCCCTGCCTCATTTTTTTGAACAGCTGACTTCTGTGCAGTATTACAAACTGCTAGTGGTTCTGCATTTCTGCCTTCCATTTCAAAAGCAGCTTGCCATACATGGTGGGGGGGGGGACTTTTAAAATGCCAACACATCTAAATCCTGTCTGATCTCATTGTTCTCTGAATCCTGACCGGTATAAACCGTAAGATTTCACTGTCATAGCTTGTTGGTAAGATCATTTTAGTCCATGTATCTTGTTTTATCTGGCTAAGGGCCACAAATAAACTTTGTCTGTCTGTCTGTCTGTCTATCTATCTATCTATCTATCTATCTATCTATCTATCTATCTATCTATCTATCTATCTATCTATCTATCTATCATCATAGTCAGTCTGGTATTGCGGCTAGAGTGTTGAACTAGGAGCTGGAATACCTGGGTTTGAATCCCAACTTTATCATGGAAGCTCACTGGGCCAACTGAAGAAAAGGGGGAACAAAGAAACCCAACCTAAAAGTCAAGGGAAACCAAAGGAGTTGAGCTACCGTAACCACTATCTAATAGAGCAACCAGTAAATCTATTTTTATTATATACTGTGCACTCTTGTATTTAAAAACACAGGGCCTAATCTACAGGCTTCCTAAAAAGCACAAACATAGTTACAAATATTACCAACACATAACAGTTGATGTTAGTACATAACATGACCAATATCTGATGCATTTCGGCCTTTTACAGGCCTTCCTCAGCGGTCATACATACACAGTTTTATAATACGCATCCTGACATATATGTTGCACAAGGTAAAAATATATA
This sequence comes from Euleptes europaea, assembly GCF_029931775.1. Lineage (NCBI taxonomy): Eukaryota > Metazoa > Chordata > Lepidosauria > Squamata > Sphaerodactylidae > Euleptes > Euleptes europaea. The sequence goes on along the minus strand of NC_079325.1, from coordinate 50,833,548 downwards.
AAAGCCTTTTATCCTGTGTGTCTTCATGTTAAAATAGTTCGTTCAACGTGCCTTAAAACATGGCTCACACCTTTTATAGGGTGTCCCGCATTTCAGGATGTGTATAACATCAACAGATGTGAAGAAAATAATTAGACCCTGTGTTTTTAAATACAATTGTGTACAATATATAAAAAAATAGATTTATTGGTTGCTATATTAGATAGTGTTTAGCTCACTGGGCCAGCCACACACACTCAGCCTAACCTACCTCACAGGGTTGTTGTGAGGATAAAATGGAAGAGAAAGACCCAAGCCACTTTGAGTCCCCACCAGGGAGGAAGGTGGGGTGTAAATAAAACAAATAGACTCAAATTATTAAACTTAAGTATGATTGCAGGAGAAAACTGTTTTCCTGTCTTTTAATTCATTCTTACTATTCGTAGCAAAAGGATTGGTTTTTAATATTTTGCTCATTCCTCTGGGTGCCCTTGTATGGTGGCAGAGTGGTGTTTATTTTAAAATATGCCTTTTTAAAAAATGCATATAAATGTGAAACCTATTGGTTTCAAAGAACAAAAAGCATCTCTTCATGGGGTGATGAACTGTTGGCTAACCAAATGCAAAAGGCCTCCTGAGCATTGTAGGCTCTGTCCTGGATTAAATACAAGGAGGTAGAAAAAATATTTTGATGTCACATTGTGCTATAAATGAAGTATTGTAAGACATTTCATTGTATTATTAGCTTCCATGCTGTTCAGGTTCTAATAGCTCCAACTGTGGCTTTGAAATTCTTGATATGAACAGATTCTCAGTACAATCCTTGCAAACCCCATTACCCATAATAAAGCTCATTGTTGTGCTTGGTTTTGGATAGTCAACTGCTAATTATCCTGCTTTTAATTTTCTTTGAACAGGCAAAACATTGTTCAAGGATTAACTGAATCAGATCTTTTTTTAAAAAAAATCTTGTATTCACTGTCATCTGTATTAATTTGTAATTTCACGATTCACCTAGTGGAACAATATATTTTGTATAATAAATTGCTCCTTCCATGGCCTCTTACAAATGCATTCATTTTTAGCTGGCATTATATTCCTCTAATTGCTTGTAGGTCTTCTGTGATTCTCACACTGCTTTCACCAGGAACCCAAATTTAAAATCACCTTTATTTAATAGCAGGGCCAAATTCTGCCGGGTACTGAGCGCTTCCAGTGAGCAGGAGTTGATAGCATAACGTTTGCAGGGCTGTGTGTCTGTTTTCAGTTTTAATAGTTATATGGCTAAAAATTAGTGCTAATTTAATAAATAATAATTACTATACAGGAGGATTGCTATGGAAGTGAGCACTAGAGTTCACTAACAAGGAATTCCAGGGCCCTTGTGTCTTGGATTAGAGATGCCATCCAGGTTTGCACAGAGGCTTTTGAATCATAGAACCATAGAGTTGGAAGGGACCACCAGGGTCATCTAGTCCAACCCCCTGTGTAATGCAGGAAATTCACAACTACCTCCCCCCCACACCCCCAGTCACACCTACTCCATTCCTAGAAGATGGTCAAGATGCCCTCCCTCTTATGATCTGCCTGAGGTCATAGAATCAGCATTCCTGACAGATGGCCATCTAGCCTCTGCTTAAAAACCTCCAGGAAAGGAGAGCTTACCACCTCCCGAGGAAGCCTGTTCCACTGAGGAACTGCTCTAACTGTTAGAAAGTTCTTCCTAATGTTTAGACAGAAACTCTTTTGATTTAATTTCAACCTGTTGGTTCTGGTCCGACCTTCTGGGGCAACAGAAAACAACTCGGCACCATCTTCCATATGACAGCTCTTCAAATACTTAAAAATAGTTATCATATCACCCCTCAGTCTTCTCTCCGGGCTAAACAAACCCAGCTCCTTCAACCTTTCCTTATAGGTCTTGATCGCCAGACCCCTCACCATCTTTGTTGCCCTCCTCGGGACACGTTCCAGCTTGTCTACATCCTTCTTAAATTGCGGTGCCCAAAACAAAACACAATACGCTAGGTGAGGTCTAACCAGAGCAGAGTAAAGCGATACCATCACTTCGCGTGATCTGGACACTATACATCTGTTGATACAGCCCAGCATTGCATTTGCCTTTCCGCTTTGTCTAGCACTATCTTATATTATTTTGTAGCATGCATGGCAGGCTCACTAACCAAAGCTCCCTCCTTGTAAAATGGTGGCTTCTTGTCACGGCTAAAAAGAATTGACAGGGCAGCTGTCTGAACCGCAGACAGCTTCTGACTCCTCTGCACGCTGCTTTGGCCCCAAGGTCACCCAGTGAATGGAGATTTCAGTGCATTAAAGTGAATGGCCAGGGTTTGAACCTAGGTCTTCCCATCCTATTTCAGTACACTAATAACTATATCACACCAGTGTGGTGCACTGGTTAAGAGCAGTGGTTTAGAGCGGTGGACTCTGATCTGGAGAACTGGGTTTGATTCCCCACACCTCCACATAACCAGTGCAGTCTGATTTGGTGAACCGGATTGGTTTCCCCACTCCTACTCGTGAAGCCTGCTGGGTGACCTTGGGCTACTCACAGCTCTTAGAGCTCTCTCAGCCCCACCTACTTCACAGGGTGTCTGTTGTGGGGAGGGGAAGTGGATTGTAAGCCGCTTTGATGATCCCTTATGTGGTTGAGAAAGTTGGCAAATAAAAACCAACTCTTCTTCTACTACTAGATCCGTGGAAGAGAAGATTGACTTCAAGCGTGGCTGTATTGTAAACTGTTGAAATGCCACGTTAGGAGGTTTTCATTGGCAAATGATGAAGTATGTCGGCTTAAAAACTTTCCCCTTTCAACTTCAAGCAGTGTTTGTTAAAAACCTTTGACTACCAGGGGATGCCCCTTGGATGGAGTACAAGCTGCAGCTGGAAAGCAAGGATAACAAGCTGATTCCTAAGGGCACACCTGTGGGCTCTGAGCAGCTGCAAAGATTCTGCCCTGTGTGACTGGGTGTCCTCTGGACAATCCGCTCTTTCTGCATTTCTGACTTAACACACAGCAATTGTGCCTCATTAGGCTGGATTTATACTACATGGTCCAAGCCTATAAATAATTGAAACCCTTTTCCAGAGCAGTCTGAAGCCCTCAGCTGATTTTTAAAGCAGCTTATTGTGTTGGTTTTGGATAGCAGTTTAATCCCAGTGTACTCCATTGATTTGTCAGTTAATCTTTTAATTGCATCCACATATGAAAGATGGAAGACATTCCACTATATTTGCCCTAATGAAGGAAGGGTCTGTGCAAAATACATTCTCTTTGTGTCCAGGGTGCTTTTTCTTAAACTCTGTTCCATTGTTCCCAGTTTTAGAACTGGTACAATAAATGAGGATATCCTTTTGAGATAGTAACTATAATAATGAAAAATGCTGAGGTTTATGAATCTTTAATGCAAACAATAATCTAGTAGGGAGCAAGAGACATTGAACACAAATGTCTGATTTGTGCATACCCATGTTTGGCCTTCTGAACTTGTTCAGTAACTCATTTTTCCCCTCTGTTAAAAGATGTATCAAGGGTCTAACTATTTATATACTATTTTCTCCTCCAAAATATGTGGTTCTGTTCATTGTATACTTTCGCTTATGATCCAAACCCAGCTTCCAGTTTCAACGAATTTGACTTGCCTTAACAGAATTCATTGCAAACCCCTTTTCAGCCTGAGTTTGCTGCACAGTAGTTTACATATAAGCATATAATTTTTCCGCCAGTTTTCCTTACTCCGGGAAGTCCCAAGGATTGATCTTGGTGTCAGGCAGCTCAATCCTGAGCTTTGCAGTGGCCAGGGACAGCATAGCCGAGGTGGTGCTGCGGCACCTCCAAGAGGTTCCCCGACCGCCAAAAGGCTAAGAAAAGCCTTTTTAAATTTAAAATTTCAAAAATGGGGCATTTCTCCCCATAGAGAACAGCGAGGCTGCACCAGGAAAATCCTGGAGCAGCACCGCTGTTTCAGAGGGGGGCGTTCCTAAGCTGGAAGGGGTCAGGAGGCAGCCTACCAGCAGCCCCGCCCCCAGGAACGCCCCGGAAACGCCTCCCAGGACACTGGTGCGAACATTTGCGCCAGCAGGATGCCAGCAAGAGGCCAAGCAAGAGGTCCATGGGCCGCGCTGCCACGCCAGTCTTGGGGCGTCCACTGTGCTGGCGTCCATGCCATTTTGCGAGGTGCAAGTGGCACAGACGCTGGCAAAGGGGGCTGGTTGCCTCCTAAGCCCATTCAGCCCCCAGGCTCAGGAATGAGCTCGTATGCATGCAAAGCTGGCACATATCAACTCTTAATGTGTGTGGGGAGGAAACCTTATTGGCCCATGCAAAATCCAGAACAAGAAACAAAATCTATGTAATACCTTTTATTATGGCCAACCAGAATGATACAAAATATTGTACAAGCTTCCAAGCTCTTCAGAACTCTTTGTCAGGCTAGATGCTGCAAAAATTAAAAAGATGAAGGAGGAGAAGAGCAAGTTTCCCAGGTCAAGATCTTAACACCCTGCCTTGTCAGTCTTTGGTGTTAGATGCTGACAGGCTCACCATTAGATTGCTGTAGTAGGTGTTTGATTCCAGCGCTTGCATGCTGGGAAGAAGAAGCAGGCAACGGAGGGTCATCTCATTTGGGGGGAAAAAGTCCAGCAAGTTCAATTGTAACTCTTGCCGTCCCTTCTACCACATCACTGAACTTAACCTTGCCTTCCTCTGGAATCAGGCAAGAGGGATGCTGAGCATCTGCACGGGGTTTGGGGCGCAGATCCTTTGTCCCGGCTGTTCATCTGGATGAAAAGCTCTGCAAACTAATGCTGAGCCAAAGCTGGAGGTGCACTAAACCTTTTTTGCCTTCCACATTCCCTTTTTGAAGATGGGTGCCAACAGGGAGGAAAATTCACCCTCTCTAAAGTGGCAGTTAACAGACAGCATGAACTTTGTCCTACCCCTCACTTTAGGAGTGGGGTGGGTGGGCATTGCGCTGTGCATTCGGTATAAGGATGGTTGTTGTTTTTTTTGCAGAGAGGATTCCTTGTAATTCAGTGGGAGACTGTCTCTCCCCACCTCCACAACAGCTGCTTTTGCCCGAAACAATTAAATCCCACAAAAACTCAGCACAGCCAACATGGTGTAGTGGTTAAGAGCGCTGGTTTGGAGCGGTGGACTCTGATCTGGAGAACTGGGTTTGATTCCCCACTCCTCCACATGAGCGGCGGAGGCTAATCTGGAGAACTGGATTTGTTTCCCCACTCCTCCACATGAAGCCAGCTGGGTGACCTTGGGCTAGTCACACTCTCTCGGCCACACCTACCTCACAGGGTGCCTGTTGTGGGGAGGGGAAGGGAAGGTGATTGTAAATCGCTATGATTCTTCCTTAAGTGGTAGAGAAAGTCAGCATACAACAACCAACTTTTTTTCTTCTTTTTCTTAATGTAAATGTGTCATCTCACAGAGATACTGGCCAGCCACTGGTGCTGCAGTCCACCCTAAAACTACTCAACCTCTGAAGGAATGAGCTGTGGCTCACGAAAGCTCATACCCGGCCAGAAATTGTGTTTAAGGTGCTACTGGACTCTGGCTCTTTTCTTTTAGTTCCTGGCAGTTACTCACCGCTTATTGGTTGCTTATTCTTGTCCATAAAATTACATTAAGTTCAAAAGTGGTAGTCTGGCAAGAGACTTTTATTGCTACACTTAATCTCTGGGCATGTCAGAATGGGCACGGTTTTATTAATAATAGCTGTAAAAGATAGTTGGTCTTCTGGTTGATTGGAATGGGAATCCTTCGGGGTTTGTAAGTCCCTTCTGTTGTTCCGCTCTGACCTAATCAATGGCTCAGTTAATTTAGGCTGTCATTGTTCAGCTCTATGATATAATTAGGACTGTGGCTGAATTTTTTCACCTCTTTACTCCTTTCTCCAACTAATTTTGTGATTTCTTGTAAGTGCAGGCAGCTGTGCAGCTCGAGAATTAGTCTGAAAACCACATCTGTATCTCAGAGTTCCCTTAGTATATATAATGGGTGTCCGTTATATTATAAAACCACCATGTTGGTGATGGTTATTCAAACAATAAGAGTTGCCCTATCAATGTAGTATTTCCACTCTATGGAGCAAGCCTGATGCTGTACATTTGTTTATTCATATATGAGGCGGCTTACAACATAAGAAATAAAACCCATAAAACATAAAATATTTAAAATTGACAACCATTAAAAACCAGTGTGCAAAAGCAGCTGAAATTACCCTCGTAACAGTCCTCGGGCTAGAAGCAAGTTGTAAAAGCAAACAGATCGACTCCCTAGTAAAAAGCCTACCTAAAAAGAAATGTTTTGGCCTGGTGCCTAAAGGAGAGCAGGGTAGGTGCCAGGTGAGACTCAAGGGGGAGGGGCATCCCACAGGTGAGGTGCTGCTGTTAAAAAAATCCTTCCAGTTGTTCCCTCTGCTCTGATCTTACCTCTGCAGATTGGGGCACAGAGAATAGGGCTTGGGTGGAGGAGGTAGTTTTGGATGCCATGAGGTTAAAGAGGTCTTACACCGTAAATAAATGAATGTCTCAGATTACTTTTTACACAGGTGCTTGCGCATAGCATGGAATTAGCTGAAGTTTGCATCTTGGTGGACAGAATCGGCTGTTTAGGCAGTGGGCCCCTGCCCTATCACCGGATAGGAGTCTTGCCCCATGTTTATTGACTTAATTCATGCCATTCAACCTTCTACTGTTTTGAGTATAATACCTAACACCTCTCTCCTTTGTATTGTCATGGCCATTTAAACCTATGGAGAGACTGCAGCCATCGCTGTATTGTGCATGTGAGGGTTGGCTTGGTGATCATATGCCTGGCCAAATAATGTCAATTGACCAAATCCTTTTTGACCCATCAAATGATTAACCCTTATTTTGACCAACCCTAACCCATGCACTGAATTTGCTTAGCAGAGAAATATTGAGCATTTCTTAGTAGCTGCTCCACAGTTATAGAATTCTCTTATTCTACCAGGCCATCATAGAAACATAGAGCTGGAAGGGACCTCAGGGGTCCTCTAGTCCAACCCCCTGCACAACACAGGAAATTCATGACTAACCCCCCCCCCACTCCTCCAGTGACCCCAGCTCTATGCCCAGAGGAAGGCAAAAAACCTCCACGATCACCAATCAGAGTTGAACCATTCCTCTTTAGGCTTGTGTTGAATGGCTGCACTTAAGCAAATGGGTTTACTTTCATTATAGATTCTTAAATTATTGTATCTTTCTTGTTTTCTTTTAAACGGTTGTTACCTACCACAGTCCTTTAGGAAAGGGGCAAGATGAAATGGTAATAAATACCATTAATTCAAGGCCAGCTGGTTTTAGAGGCAGCAGGCATGTAGACTCAACTATTTCCACTCATCAGAATCCGTGGAAGTCATCTGCAAATCGCTTGATGCTGCATGGCGTCCATAGACATAGGCAGCTCTTGTTCAGGAGCCCAGCTGAGACAAATGCAGGTCACTCAGCGTCCACGTTGGGTTTCTTGGTGGTGGGTCCCTAACCTGTAGGATTCCCTCCCTTTTGAGGTCAAGTGGTCACACTCCCTTTCAGAAGGTTCAGCGTTTTGTCATGTTTTTGTAATCACTTGCTGTAGTTTAAAACTGAATATTCTAACTGGCAGCAGTTGAAAACGATTGTTTTAATTGAACAACGCTGGTTGACAAAATGGAGTGCAAATATTATAAATTAATGCATTGCAGTCATTAGGTCTTTCTTGCCAGAAATTTGGGGCTGGGAATAGAAGCCAGTGTTAATTTTGGATAGTGTTCAAAAAGGTTATGACAGGCACTTTGCTTCTAAAAATATTACAAAATTGGGTGAACAAAGAAATTCGGCAAGTCGTCATTTCAAGCAGAGCCTTAAAATAATTTGTATAATTTTGGAAAATATATTCCACTCTGGAAAACAGTATATTTTAAGGGCTGCGTTTTTTATACTGCTTTTATAAAGCAAATCTTTTTTCATAATATATTAATTGTATATATTTTATGCCTCTAGGATTCTTTACCTAAGCTTTTCCTTCTTCCACACTAAAATAAGCCATTTTCCCTCCCAGTAGCCTCCGTTCAGTCTCAGTAAAAATAGTTCAGTTGTATTTTAACTTTCGAAATCTTGCTCCAGCTATTCTAAGCAGTCTGACAGTACAGAAGTGGGCTGCATACAAATTTCAGGAGAAACTAGACATCTGTGGTAATAATGCTATAGGCTCAGGTTTAGTCGGAGTATTAAATATATTGTACGTTCAGTAATTTAGTTAAGAATGTAATCTCTTTCTAATTTGATTGTAGCCTCCAGTATGCTTGTTCTGTGGCCTTTAATTCCAGAGTAGTTGTGATCACATTTTTGATTGACTGTAGCAACTTAATTTTGGACAATATATATCAAACATCTGTACTTTGTTGGGGGGGGGATACAAATACCATTTGTTTCCCAAACAGTAGTCAATGTAGTGGCTCACTGTTCAAGTCTGTACAAATCCTCTCTTGACACAAACTATCTCAGAGCATGCTGCAGCTCAGATCAGCTCTCCTCTTTTCTCAGATTCCTCCTTCCACTTCCTATTCCCCCCCCCATCATAGTTTGTTTCGCCATCAAGTCGCAGCCATGGGGTTTTCAAGCAAGAGACATTCAGAGATGGTTTATCATTGCCTATCTCTGCGTAGCAGCAGCAGCAGAGTAGGTTTTTATATGGCAACTTTCTCTACCCCTTAAGGAAGAATCAAACTGGCTTACAATCACCTTCCCTTCCCCTCCCCACAACAGGCACCCTGTGACGTAGGTGGGCTGAGAGAGTGTGACTAGCCCAAGGTCACCCAGCTGGCTTCATGTGTATGAGTGGGGAAACAAATCCAGTTCACCAGATTAGCCTCTGCCGCTCATGTGGAGGAGTGGAGAATCAAACCCAGTTCTCCAGATGAGAGTCCACCGCTCCTAACCACCGTTTTTAACCACTACACCACGCTGGCTGGAGGGCTGGAGCCTGCTGCCTCCCTTAATCTACTGGTGACATTTCATGAACCTTTCATTGACCTTCTGAACATGCCAGCAGGCCCTACTATGCTCTGCTATGCCCAGAGCAGCTTTTGAACAGCAGCGATCAAATTTTGTTACAAGGAGTCCACCACTCCAAACCACTGCTCTTAACCACTACACCACACTGGCTTTCCCCAGACTTCCTTGGTGATTTTCCATCCGAGTACTAACCAGGGCCGACCCTGCATAGTTCCGTAATCTGGCAAGTTTGGGCTAACCTAGGCTATTCAAGTCAGGGCAATTAGAGCCTGCCTAACATTTCCACGTATTCAAGGAGGTTCTCCCCTTCTGCACAGACCTCAGATTCCCCCCAGCTATTCCTAGGGGGTCTCCTGTCCTCTAGGAGCAGTCTTTGGGGGATATTTTAAACTGCAGAAGCAGGAAGGAGACAAGGAAGTCATGCTTCTGTGAACATAAATCTTTCCATCCACAGAAATTTTAGGCAGAATCCAAACCACAGTTTTTTTCTGCGATGGCTGATCTGGCAAACTATGGCTAGAGCCCTGCCCCCAAACCATCATTTGAAACCACTTCCTCGGGTGGTGGTAAGCTCTCCTTCACTGGAGGTTTTTAAGCAGAGGATAGATGGCCATCTGTCAGCAATGCTGATTCTATGACCTTAGGCAGATCATGAGAAGGAAGGCATCTTGGCCATCTTCTGGGCATGGAGTAGGGGTCACTGGGGGTGTGGGAGGGAAGTAGTTTGGAATTTCCTGCATTGTGCAGGGGGTTGGACTAGGTGACCCTGGTAGTCCCTTCCAACTCTAGGGTTCTATTATTCTATTCTATGATTCTAAATCTGTTGCTTCTGCATTTCCCCCATCCAATCCACGAGTTGGTCAGCTGAAGCTTCTTATGGCATGGAGACAAGTAACGAGTAACCTGGTAAATAACATCCTATTAAGCTTCTATTCCTTGACTCCATCCTCAACCAAAAGGGAAACTGCAACCAAGAAATCAGAAGGAGATTGAAACTGAGAAGGGCAGCCATGAAGGAGCTAGAAAAGATTCTTAAGTGTAAGGATGTGTCCCTGTCAACCAAAATCAAGTTAATTCATGCCATAGTATTCCCTATTACTGTGTATGGGTGTGAAAGCTGGACAATGAAGAAAGGTGACATGAAGAAAGTAGATTCCTTCGGAATGTGGTGTTGTAAGAGTGTGTTATGGATATCTTGGTCCGCCAAAAAAACAAATCAGTGGGTTCTAGATCAAATCAAGCCTGAACTGGCCCTAGAAGCTACAATGACTAAACTGAGGCTGTCACACTTTGATCACATTATGAGAAGACAAGAGTCACTGGAAAAGACAATCATGCTAGGAAAAGTGGAAGGCAGCAGGAAAAGAGGAAGACCCAACAAGAGATGGATTGATTCTATCTAGGAAGCCACGGCCCTCCGTTTGCAAGACCTGAGCAAGGCTGTTAACAATAGGACGCTTTGGAGGACATTGATTCATAGTGTTGCTTTGAGTTGGAAGCAACTTGATGGCACTTAACATTCACACAAGCCTCTGTTAAAGGGACAGGACATCCCCCCCCCCAAGGCAGTTGTCAACCGTAACATAGCAGCTTAACTGCTGGATGTTCAGACTTCTCAGGTATTATGGTATTTCCAGATATTGCCTTAGCTAGCAGAGGACTGTTGCAATTTGTAAGTCCACAGTCATGAGGGATAAGCCAGTTTAGCCAAACCCTGGTATTTTGGATTTGCTTCCAATAAAGTATATTGAGCAGAGACCACCAAAGGCCATAAATGGAGGTGTGCCCAGGGCCTCATCTATGGTATACTTCTGGTGGCAACAGAGATGTTGAAGTGTGGCCCTGTATCTGCTTGTGAAGGAAGGAAGACATTTTTTAGAGTATGGAAACTCTGCATATAGGACTTGAAATCATTTCAGCTTCTTCTGAGCACACATAGCTTCTGGGGTTCTGTCACATTATAGAACATCTCAGATGCATGAAATAGTGATGGAAATCATACAATTACAGAACATCTCAGATGCATGAAATAGTGATGGAAACCCAGTAATATTCTATTAATAGCAGCAGTTAAAGAAATTCTTATTGGGGTAGAGGTAATTATATCATAAATAGGTCTAACCCATTATGAAATAACCTCCTAGCCTTTTATGTAATATTGCTTGCTAGTTTATCCTCCCAGTTTAGCCTCTTTATTAAAGGGCTGTCGTTCGTTACCAAGGGACAAAAGAGTCACCTGCTCATCTTTAATATTGGAGAATCATTTAAAGCCCTTAATTTATGTCGACTTTTTAACGTGCACTATTGCAATTAAGTTAGATTAATGAAAGGTAAATTCCACCTCTCCATGAAAAAAAAATCCTTGCAAAGAGCCTAATTAGCATGTTTGTTTATTTAGCCTCCAATGGCTTAATTGCATCCCATCTTGCTATTTACAAATAGGCATCATTAAAGAAGAAAGAGCAGGAGAAGCGAAGTGTAGCATTCATACCAGCAGTGGAAGGTGGAGGGGTAAGGAACTGAAGGCAATGCAGAGCAGAATAACTAGCACAAACGTCTGTAGCTTTTCCAGTTCCTTTTATTGTTCCAAGCACATATGCACCGTGGTTCTCCACCGTTAGGCTGATTAACAAGGTGAATGAAGGAGAGAAGTTGGCCTGCTTTCACAGGATGGGAATGGCTGGACTCCTTCCTGGTGCTTTGGCCAAAATTGATTAGCACTCTCTTAAAAATGTTTCTCAATAGGCTCCTAAGGTAGCCCGTATCCATTTTAATGGCCACACACAATCCTGGTGACATTAGCAGAAAAGGTAATTGGAAATTATCTTTTAATCCCACCTTTTAAAAATTCCACCCTGCAGGTAAGTTTCATTTAAAGCATTGTAGGGTGCCTCTCTGCATCCCCGGGCACTCTGGAACTTGGGGGTAATTTTTCTGCATATTACTGAAGTTTTATAACATCATTATCCACCTGTCTAATGGGAGACCACCAGGGAAGTTCAGGGTTGCTATGCAGAGGCTGGCAATGGCAAACCACCTCTGAACATCTCTTGCTTTGAAAACTCTATAGGGTCACCATAAGTTGGCTGCAACTTGACGGCACTTTCCACCACCGATAGAGCATTTTAAAATATAGTCTACAGTTGGGGATGTCTGTTGTGATATTTAATACTTCCCATAAAAAAAAGGTAGAGGTCCCCTGTGCAAGCACCGGGTCATTCCTGACCCATGGGGTGACGTCACATCCCGATGTTTCCTAGGCAGACTTTTGTTTGTTTTATAACATTTTTATTGTTTTTTATAGTACAGTAATTTCCATCATTCATTAACATAATTATATGATATAAACAATATTTCTCTATTCTATATAACTAGTTAATTCAAATAATTACATTGACTTCCCCTCTCTCCTCCTCTATCTTATTGATAACTTTATTGTCACCTTTGCATTTAATTACTTATTCAATACAATACTTCATATATAAATCTGGTACTATTCTTAAAATCTAAATCTTTAATCTTAATAATATTTCTACCTTGATCAGTTGAATTAGAACAAAACATAACCTTCAATACTTCCCAATTTAAATTCATTTTGACAATATATTGTCCATGCCTCCCATTCTCCCACAAATTCTGTATTCTCCTTTTGATTTACTAATGCCGTACGTTTAGCCATTTCTGCTAGTTCCAACATTTTATTTATTCAGTCCGTCTTATCCGGTATCTCTGAAAGTTTCCATTTTGCTGCATAAACCAATCTTGCAGCTGTAGTGGCATATATCAAAAAAGATCTCTGAGTTAATATTGTTTCCGGTATAATACTTAGTAACTCACTTCCAGCGTTTTAGGGATATTCTGTTGCATAATCAGTCTCAATTCGTTATAGATCATATCCCAAAAGTTCTTAGCTTTTTTACAAAGCCACCATATATGATGAAAGGAACCAACTTCTTCTTGAAATTTCCAACAGTTTGGTGACATTGTTGTATTCATTTTGGCTAACCCTTTTGGTGTCAAATAGGCAGACTTTTGTTTACGGGGTGGTTTGCCAGTGCCTTCCCCAGTCATCTTCCCTTTACCCCCAGCAAGCTGGGTACTCATTTTACCGACCTTGGAAGGATGGAAGGCTCAATCAACCCTGAGCCGGCTACCTGAAACCAACTTCCGTTGGGATCGAACTCTGGTCGTGAGCAGAGCTTGGGCTGCAATACTGCAGCTTACCACTCTGCGCCAGGGGCCATTAGTGTGCTTTTAATGCAGCAATGCTACCGGGGTGGGGGGTTTCACGCAGAGTCATCTCTTGAGTGGTGGTTTTATCGCTGTCTTCCCTGAGATGGCGTGTTGACTTGTCTTCCCCCTCAGCCCCCGTGTACTGCAAAAGGCATAAAATACAAACCCGAGACCACTGTTAGTCAGTTGAGAGGTTCAGAAGCTACATGTGGCTCTTTGACATGGAACCTGTGGCTCTTCTCACCATCATTCCCCAAAGTGGCACCTGTCCCATGTTTCAGGAAATAGGGCAAGGCTCTTGGCAGGGGTGAACTCTGATTGGCTGGTAGCTCCCACTTAGCACAGAGAGAGGTTCCAATCCCCTTGTCTCTTGAAACACCTGGAAGGATACTGTTGATATAAGGGAGCATTGATCTTTTAACGTCCAGCTTAATAAAGAATTCTGGAGGAGTCGAAAGCTTGCACACTGTTTTGCGTCCTAAGCCTGACTCGCAAGCCCTTCCCCTCACTTCAGATTCACAAGTGCTGGCTAAGGTTCAGCAGTGGTAAAGAGAGACCCACCCTTCATGCTCAGAGGTGATACTTATTTAATAGTGATCCTTATATCTGACTGTGTGTCTGTTTGGTGGGGCGGCACATGGGCATAAAGTACTCTTTTGGTCAGCGGTAGCTGCAAATGTGTCTCTCCGTGAGCCACGGAGTGAGTAGCACTACTCAAAACCCTTGTTGCTGCTCCACTTGAACAGTATGTATGTGCAACACCCAACTTGGTGCTCACCTACTGGTATGTTTACACTGGCCAGGCGAGTTGACTCTTACTCAGCTTCTCCGTTTGCAAACCACCGCTTTTGAAATTGGGCAGTTTTGAAATAAGGCACTAGTGCAGAGGGCAGCTCAGTGTGCTCTCTGCAGCCAGACTTGTGACCCCCCCCCCAATTGCTGAGCAAGCTGCCCCAGGAAATCCATAGACGTTTCGTAGAGAGCCTCTGACGCAGAGCAGGGAATTGTAAACAGTAGATTCTAGTGTGAATCTAGTGTGAATCTACAGCCCCTTGCCACATACATTGAACATGCTCTGTGCATTTATTCAGGCCGCTTGGGTTGTGTTTTGCTATTAATTTGATGCTTGTCCACATCCTTATGTGTCCGTTCGTTACTTTCTTAAGAAAGTAAGAGTGACCAAATTCAATGAGGAGGTTTGCATGCAGATTCAATCAATCAGTCTTTATTTTTACAGTCAAAGACCAGCATACATACAAAATTACAATCAGACACGCAGATTTGTTTTACAAACATGGGAAAAATGTTGTAGGGGGTCAGAATCTTTCTCAGAGGTGCATGACCTAACCAGTGCTTAGAAATGGGATCTTGTTACCTAGGAATTTAATACTTTTGTAGCTCTGTGCAGTAGTAGTCCCTAAATATTTGATTCTGGCTCTTAAAAATTTGATGCTGGTGTCTAGGAATTTAAATTATATTTCCAGACCTGTCTGTGTTCTTATTTCTGTACTAATCTCCCATACACCAAGTGTTTTACAATTCATATCTCATTATCTCAAATAAAATTGCTAATTATTGGAGATCAGGTGTGTGTGTTTTTTAAGTCCAGGATTTCTTGAGGGACTTTTGCTGGGCCCAAAGATTGAAGGATAATGCAAAATTTATCATATTCTGTCCTTTACAACAGCCAGAGGCTTTCCATCTCAGTAGTCAGAAGTAGCAGGGTTTTAGTATTTAAAAACAAGTTTGGAATGTGGTCGTATTAAGGACAGGCTCCAAACAGGATTGCATGCATGTTTAACCTGCAGCTGTTCCATTTTCTGCTCCCGACTGTAGGGCATATTTTTCCCATTCATATTAATTGAATTTTAAAGTGACCTTGTACACGTATTGATTTGAATTAAAATTTTCTACATCAAGGTCGACTTGGCACATATCCTACAGGCAAAATATTAAAAAGCCAAGTACTGTGTCTATCAGGGTATCGACAGAAGAAGCTGGAATTTAATAGGGGAAGCTTGCTTCAGATGGCAAAAAAATAATGTTGTCTTTGTAATACAATTTAGGAATGTGCCAGCCTGTGTTTAGTACCTCTCTTTCATAAGGTGGGGAGCTATTGATGAGTGTCTAAACTCCATTTTTGAAATTGGTAGGCGGCAGCTCTTGGAAGCGAGCCTGCGTTTTAGCCATGCAAAATGTTTTGTAGTATTACATCGTATGTCACCAATCCTGAGGCAATGCTTCGTCTCTCTCTGGATGGACTGCAGGGCAAGTGACGTTTCAGTCAGTGCTTTCTCCATCCCTGCCACCTCTTCCAACCTCCCCTCGTTCCTCTTCCTCACTCAGTTTGTTAAAGCGGGGGTAACTGTGAGTGGTACTTGAGGCTTCAGTTTTGCGTATGGTGAAGTCCACAGAAAGGAGCAGCTGTAATGCCCGCAGTTCCTGTGTTTGAAAGCCCCTTCGGAGGTGCTTCCATTGATAAAGCACCTGAGGCGATTCCTTTCACATTCACATCTGAGAGCACAACATGCTGATCATGGTGGAAAGTGCCTTCAAGTCACTGCTGACATATGGCAACCCCCCCCCCTTGGGGTTTTCAAAGCAAGGGATGTTTGAAGATGGTTTGCCATTGCCTGCCTCCGCGTGGGCTGAGAGAGCTCTGAGAGAACTGCGACTGGCCCAAAAATTAAATTGTAAGTAAGGTATCCATAAAATTAAATCCATAAAATTAAATGACTGACAAACACTTAATGTGAACAATGGCCTTGCATCTCCCCGTTTATCAAGTTGGTTTAGTCGTTTCCCCCAAACCTTTGAAGCTTGGCTAAATAGTTCTAAATAGTTCTGACCTCTTTTTCGTCACTCCTGAGCTTTATGGTGCTTGCCACTTGTTGCGCCAGAAGATTTTGCTTTTCACTTTTGACAACCTGTTTGTATTGCTTTGGCGGAATCCCTTTTCGTGCACGATTTTATTGCACCTTCTTAGGGCTTTCTCTAGCTTTTATCAGTGAGAGCTTCTGTTCCCCGATGCTGCCAGTTGAAGAAGAAGAAGAGTTGGTTTTTATATGCCGACTTTCTCTACCACTTAAGGGAGACTCAAACCGGCTTACAATCTCCTTCCCCTCCCCACAACAGACACCCTGTGAGGTAGGTGGGGCTGAAAGAGCTCTAAGTGAGCTGTGACTAGCCCAAGGTCACCCAGCTGGCTTCGTGTGGAGGAGTGGGGAAACAAATCCAGTTCACCAGATTAGCCTTCGCCGCTCATGTGGAGGAGTTGGTTAAAACACTGCCCCAAAAGTGGCTTAATTGTTTGGGAAGCAAAGGGTAAAGCCAAATGGTCAAAACTCTTTTGGCTAATAACACCATATTTTACGCTAGGAACAATATCAGCGAGACTTTTCTAAGCCCCAGAGGATCCCTCACTTCAGACTTAGTTTTTTGAAGCCGTGTCTGTATGACTCGTATGACTCTTGATGATATTAATCGCAGCGCTTTAGCATTCTAACCTTTTCCAGATCTCTCCAGATTTATTCCCTCCTGTCACCTGCCTTTTGGAAGGGGCATCTCTAGTCCCTCAGGACTGCTGCTTATTTCCAAAACCGTCCTCATTTTCTGAAACACCCTGCTTTGGCTCCTCTAGTTGGCCTACCAGCTGCTGGGATTCCCGTGTCAATAAACCATTGGCACCAGCTAATTAAGCTATTAATATTGCCGCAGCTGCTGGTTGTGAGAAATTTAAACAACAAAGGTAGAGCGACGATAGCGCTTGAGCATTAAGCAGAACTTTCATTGCAGGTTGGATTGTTTTCCCTTTATTCACCCATGAGTATAGAGGTCAGAAATGAAATGCTGCATATCAGAAGTACTGGAAGTTCTAACCAGCTTTGCTTGGTAAAAATTGAATTTTGCAAAGGTGTTTATTTCAACCATTTAGACACACACACCCCCTCCAAATTCTTAGCGTGCTGCTCTCCAGGTGGTTTCCAACATGAAAACTGAAACAAATAATGAACTAGAAATGTGCTGCTAACCCTGTTATGTTTTATGGATACCGCCAAAAAGACAAACCAGTGGGTTCTAGATCATATCAAGCCTGAACTGACCCTAGAAGCTAAAATGACTAAAGTGAGGCTATTGTACTTTGGTCACATTATGAGAAGACAAGAGTCACTGAAAAAGACGACAAAGCTGGGGAAGGCAGCAGTTAAGGAGGAAGACCCAACATAAAATGAATAGATTTAATAAAGGAGGCCACGGCCCTCCGTTTGTAAGACCTGAGCAAGGCTGTTAACAATAGGACATTTTGGAGGTCATTAATTCATAGGGTCGCCACGAGTCGGAAGCAACTTGATGTCACTTAACACACACACAACCTTATTATGACTGTCATTAAACTTCATTTTCTGTCCAAATAACACGCTTCCTTTTCTTACAGTGAAGTTTGTGTTTTCTGTTTTCAACTATGCTGGCTGCCTGCTCATTTCCAAGCTCAATTCACAGTGCTGGTTATAACCTTTTTAACCTTTGAGAGCCAGTGTGGTGTAGTGGTTAAGAGCAGTGGTTTGGAACAGTGGACTTTGATCTGGAGAACCAGATTTGATTTTCCACTCCTCTACATGAACGGCAGACGTTAATCTGGTGAACCGGTTTGGTTTCCCCACTCCTACACATGATGCCAGCTGGGTGACCTTGGGCTAGTCACACTCTCTCAGCACCACCTACCTCACAGGGTGTCTGATGTGGAGAGGGGAAGGGAAGGAGATTGTAAGCCGGTTTGATTCTTCCTTAAGTGGTAGAGAAAGTTGGCATATAAAAACCAACTCTTCTTCTTTGCCCTTTGGGGTCTAGGACCCACATATCTGGACTGTTTCTCCCCATATATGCCCCCACGTGCCAGTTATGATCACATAGCTGCCACCTACTGGTGGCTCCCTGCTTAAGTTTGCCAGCTCAGCATCTCCTAGAACATGCTCATTTTTAACAGAAGCTCCCACCTTGTAGAACAGGCTTGGAGGAGGGGGCTTCAAGGCTATTTTATTTGCTAAGGCTTTTAATGGAGTTCAAACTACAGGTATTTGGGAGGGGAGGATTAATAGGGTTTTACTATATTGTGTGGGGTCTTAATTTGAAAATGTAAGCCATCTTGAAGAAAAACATTGTAGAAAACTAAAGCATTTACACTTCGGAATTCCAAGACTGTGGCAACTAATAAATTTGTATTATTTATTTACATTATTTATAGTTCCTTTAGTACCCTAATATGCAATTCATCCTGTGTTATATCTTCTATGTTAAATGGCTGGTCACTGTGTGACATTTTTGTAAACCTTTTCTAAATTGGTTTCTATTTGACTTAAGTAGTTGATTAGTAAAAAGCGTTTTGCAAGCATAGCAGAGTTAAAATGGAAGGTAGATTTCTGGCTCTAAATTGCTTGCAGTCTGGCTAGTTTGTGTGAATTGGTCCTCTCTGTTTGTTCCCAGGATCTCAATTCCACCATAAACTTGCCATGACTAGGGTTGCCAGGTCCCTCTTTGCCACTGGCGGGAGGTTTTTGGAGTGGAGCCTGAGGAGGGTGGAATTAGGGGAGGGGAGGGACTTCAATGCCATAGAGTCCAATTGCCAGTGGCCATTTTCTCCAGGGGAACGGATCTCTATTAGCTGGAGATCAGTTGTAATAGCAGGAGATCTCTGGCTAGTACCTGGAGATTGGCAACCCTAGCCATGCCCTTTGACGTTGTGGTAGATCCCAGGGAGCCTGAGCAGATATAGGATTAGCAGATCTCACAATGGACAGAATTAGGTTAAGCTAAAGTAAAGGTAGTCCCCTGTGCAAGCACCGGGTCATTACTGACCCATGGGGTGACGTCACAACACGACGTTTACTAGGCAGACTATGTTTAGGGTGTGGTTTGCCATTGCCTTCCCCAGTCGTCTACACTATCCCCCCAGCAAGCTGGGTACTCATTTGACCGACCTCGGAAGGATGAAAGGCTGAGTCAACCTCGAGCTGGCTACCTGAAACCAACTTCTGTCGGGATCGAACTCAGGTCATGAGCAGAGCTTTTGACTAGTTGTCATGCCCCCCTCTGTGGCTGAGTCCAAGGCCTCAGATGCAGAACTGGAGCAGTTGGCCGTCCCATCAGCAGCTGACCCTCCTGGGAATGCAGCTGATGAGACTTCTGAGCCAGATGCTGAATTAAAGGGGCCGTCAGACGCTTCCAAGTCTAGCCAGGCTGAGGAATTCCAGTCCCCGTTGGAGGCCCGACTGTCAGAGCCAGCCAGAGACTCACAAGAGTCCTCCCCCATGACTCACTGGCAGCAGAGACTCCAGACCCTGCTATATGAAAGGAGACAATTGGCCTGGCTGCAAAGCTGGAGAGGCATTCCAGCTGTGGAGAATGAGAGTGAGTGATGACAGGACCAACCTCACTCTGATAGCTGGCCAGATTTAAAGAATGGCGAAAGTCAGCCTAGGCGTGGAAGCAACATACTGAATTCCGGTTTCAGTTGAGCTCCACTCCGTTTGCTGTCTTGCCTGAGAACGACCTTGGACTGTTTGAAGACCACGCCTACCCTACCGCCTTGCCTGTGACCCAGACCTGCTTAACGACCACTACCCTTGCTGCCTAGCCTGTGATATGTAAGAGACCCCGGCCTGACTTCTTGGACTGCTTCCTAGACTTTGCCTTACCACTGTTGACACCACTGTTTCTGTGCAGTCGCCCAGGCTGCAGAAGCCTTGGCTTCTGTACCCTACCCCGCTTCCTGCCACGGCCGCTCTCAGCTCCCTCTGCACCGTGCTGCAGTAGCAGCCCTCGCCAGCCTGCCCAGCCAGTACAGCAGTACTGCAGCTTACCACTCTGCGCCACGGGGCTCCTATAGGTTAAGTAGGAAGCCTGTTTTTAATGTGCCATGTTCTGTATCTTTTTTTTGATGTTACCTGCTCTGAGCCTCCAGGGCTAGGGAGGCCATAAGCTTAGACCCAGATCTTGGTAAGCTTAGAAAAAAAAGGGGTGGTGGTGGTTCTGCTCCACTTTCCTCATCTCCTTTTTGTTTGCGCATCCAAAAGCCCCACCTTTACCACTGTGCCATTCCTTCCTAGCCACTGTTTGCCTCATGCCTGCTGTCCCCCCAAATTACTAATCCCATCTACCTCTTCCAACATCTATTTGCGCTCACTGGTGTGCTGTAGGAGAAGAGATGAAGATATCATCTTCCGTGCAATATCCCCAGGCAGAATCAGAAGGGGGAACTGTGCATAAGCCTTCTTGAAACCCTTCATTGGATTTGTCTTTTCTTATTTCTTACATGTCTTTTTCCTTCTTGAATGGGTGGCCTTCGAGCCATCTGGTCGTTCTGATGTTTCCTTTTAGCTTTCTTCTGTTTTTATTAAGCTATTCTGTAACGACGTTAATAGCTGTTTCTAAGAGCTTCCTACTGCAAAACTTTGGACATAAATTGTGTGAATTGGTATTCCTTCAGAGGCTAGCTGTTATGGAGCTCAGTTTTCACTTTGGAGCCCACGAGAGTGTTTACCAGTGGCACATTTCTGCCAGAATGGGAGAAGACTTTGAATGAATCCTTTCTGCTCCAGCATGCTCCTTCCAAAATTCCCATCACCTTTGTAAGACATTAAGATATGCTGGGCAAGGCAGACATTCAGCCATGGAGTTCTACACCAATGTTTCTTAGGGTATACAGGAACCAGCCACTGGCTGTTCACAGTGCACTTTCAGGTGTCCCCAGAGACCATGATGAAAGTAGATGGGTGTCATCCAGTTAAAGCAGGGGTGGGGAACCTTTTTTCCACCAAGGGTCATTTGGATATTTATAATATCATTTGTGGACCATTCAAAATTATCAACTTAAAAATTAGCCGACCAAGCCCCAAGCAGGCAGCTGCCCCAGATGACCCCGCCCCGTGCATGGGCTAGCAGGCAGGCATCCAATTGGTGGTGCACTCGCCCACCTGGTGGCACAGGATGGTCTGTTGCACCAGCTGGGCGTAGTTGTCCAGCTGCACGCTGGAGTTGCTCCTGCTCTGTATGGTTGGGGCTGGATTCTACAGCTGGCTCCTGCTACCTCCGCCTGCAGGGATGAAATGAGGACACACTGGCTAAGAACTCCTCCCCCCGCACATTCTGGCCCTGCCCCCTTTAACCCCTCCATTGTCGTCACTTCCGCCCCCAGCCCTCTTGTAGTACACAGGGAATACGTTTCTCCATGGCCCGGGTGGGAAAGGGTTAACACAGTTTCTTGGGCGGTCCTAGCAGCTCCATAGCTAACGACTCTTCTGCAAGGGGGGAAAAGGTTCCTTTTCTTGGCAAAACAAACTCACCTTGAATAGGGGCTATTCCTGTCTGAGGGAGGGGGCGGATCACCAGTCTTAGGTCCTTCTGAGCTCGAGATCTGCCAGGACCCACGAAGGGCCAGACCAAATGATTTTGCGGGCCTTAAAAGGCCCCCGGGCCTGACCCCCACCCCTGAGTTAAAGTAATTAATAGTCTTCATATGAATTGTATGTTTAATAAAACAATACTGACAAAACAAGCATACTTATCAGATGAAGTGCACACACATTACAGCAGGTGCCATTTTAGAAGAGGCATTTACTCCACATGAGAAGAAAAAAGAACTGCTTCTTCTACATCTAGCATTCTTCAATAAGATCTCCATCTGTGGAAGCAAAGAACTAGATCGGCAAAGCCAGAGGGGTGCCCAAGAGTTGCTTCTGTAGGACAGCTGAGAAGGAAAGAGACCTTCTCTCTGCTGGTCATCACCTGCAGCTCCCAGCTAAAACTTCCCCAGCATATCCTCCAAGATGTACAGCTTGCTCTGGATAATAATATCCTTCTTCCCCCGACCTTGGGAAGGCTTGTCCTCGATTAAAAACACAATTCACCCCCAATCCCAAGCCGTGGACTAGATACCTATTGATTCTCCCCACCACTTTTACAAAATCAGGCTTGGATAGCTAAGGTATACCCCAAGGTATGCCCCAAGCTCCACGTGATTCCAAACTCCCTTGCTCATTCCTCTTTTTCTTTGCCTTGTGCTGGTGGCTCTGGCTGGTGGCAGCTGACCATCTGCTGGGCAGGAAGGGAATCATGCTGTTTCTGTGGTGCATCAAGAGCATGTAGTGGGAAATGTAATGCCCAGGCACATTTCCCAGAAACCCTGCACATGCCATAGGCACTGCTGAAGCACCATCCAAGGGTTAGCATAGGGAGGACAGAATGGGAAGAGAAGAGGAACAGTCTCCCATTCCATCAGTGGCTGGCTGGCCAGGGCATCAGATGCCACAACAAAGTGAGAATGAAGAAAGAAGGAAGACAGTGATTATTTTGGTCAGATCTGCAGTCTGTGCCAGAGAAGAATTCCCAGCTGTAGAAACTGCAAAAACTCCAAACCCAGAGGCAACATGAGATGAACTGAAGAAACAACCCAGGATCTTGCCTCCTTGGTGGCCAGCTCTGTCCTTATATCTAGTTGAGCAACATTGTCGGGAGACCCATCTATCAAGGGCGTATATGTGCAGTCAAAGGACTAATGTGATATATGCTGTTGTGTAACACCAAAGTCGTAACTGGTGGGGAGGGGTCCATGCCCACGCTGGATCTTTTACTCCGTTGACAACACCTTAAAGATTAGCCAGTGTATTGTAACATAAGTTTTTGTGAACCAAAACCCATTGTATCCTATGCATACTGCTACCTCCCTTTTAATGGGCCAAAATGAGCTCTGCCTGCATCAGCTGCAACATTTGGGCTAGTCTTCCAGGAGTCACAAGGGTCTCTGAGCTGCAACAAACTAAGAGCCAAACTGCAAGTGACAGCAAGCACTTGTCCATCCCATGGCCACCGATGCCATTTTAGAAGCATTTGTAGTTCTTTAAAGATTACTGTGATGCCCCAATCCGGATCAGGCATGCTGCGGTGTGGCCCCAGGAGCTCTTGTTCTCTCCCCCCCCCCTTGCACATTTTCAGGTGCAGAAACAATGGAAGTTGGTTTCAGGTAGCCGGCTCAAAATCGACTCAGCTTTCCATCCTTCCAAGGTCGGTGACATGAGTACCGAGCTGGCTGGGGGTTATGTGTAGACAACTGGGGAAGGCAATGGCAAACCACCCCGTCAACATAGTCTGCCTAGTAAACGTCATGATGGGATGTCACCCCATGGGTCAGTAAGCACATTAATGGTTTTAATGTCTTAAGGTTTACCCATTAAAATGGACTGTAGATCAGAGAAGGTGGAAGTCTTAGAAGATCCTTTTAAATAAGCAGATGGATCGGTTGGTTCTACATCAGAGCTACTTGAATGCTGAGATTGAAACAGTGATTTGCTTACTTAACTTTACCTTTACAAATGCTTCAAAAATGATGTTGGTGTCCCATGCCCACCATCAGTTGTAGTTTGGCTCTCAGGTGGTGATCTGACTAGAATTTTTTTCCTCTTTGGCTGTAAAATGTCTAGGCACTTGGAGGCCGTGAAAAAATCCCCCCCCCCAAAAAAAACACAGATTTTTTTTGTAGAAAATTGAACTATATATAATATTTACTTTATTTTCAAACCTAAGCTTATATTACTGTTCTTACGTAATAAAATGCATCGTTTATAGTTTAGCATATAAAACTTCTATTTGACATATTTATGACATTTAAAAGTAAATGTAAAAATATAATCTTCTACAAGGAGAATTGTCGGTGCAGTAGTAAACAAGAAGCAAATTATAGGCACAGAAATACCGTATATGCTCGCGTATAAGCCGACCCGCGTATAAGCCAAAATGCCTAATTTCACCCCCAAAATAGGGAAAAATTAGGCACCCGCGTATAAGCCGAGGGTCGGCTTATACAACCCCCAGGTCGCCCTCCCTCCTGGCCTCCCGGGCCCTCCAGACCCACCCCAACCCCAGCGCCACCCTAGGGGGGAGGGGGAAGAGCCCCTGAACCCCCTACTTACCGGGAGAGGCGGTGATCAGCTGGCGGCGGCGGCAGGCCCCCCCCCCCCCCGGCGCACAGGAGGCCCAGCAGGCAGCTCCTGGCCCGGGGGAAGGTGCGCTGAAGGCGGCGCCCCCCCCCCCCCCGGCGCACAGGAGGCCCAACAGGCCACTCCTGGCCCGAAGGAAGGCGCGCTGGAGGCGGCGGCCGCGGCGGCGGTAAGTCCCCCCCCCCTCCACCTACCGTATTGACCCGCGTATAGGCCGAGTTGGGATTTTTCAGCCCTTTTTGGGGGCTGAAAAACTCGGCCTATACGCGAGTATATACGGTACGTTGTGCCTGTGTCTACAGAATATACAGAAAATATATATCTAATTCTGAACTGGACCATAGGGTGTGGATCAAAGAATCCATACAATGGATGGAGGGACAGGTGGGAGGATTTCTCTGTAAAACTGAGGGAAGCTCTAGGTTTGCAGAAAAATGAGAAATCTAACAAATAAACAAACAAATAGGGGATTCAGGCGACTCCAGATAATAGAAACATATTGCGTTCTAAGAAATTAATGGCCACTAAGCTCTCTCAAGATCTTCTGAGATCTCAGTGGCCATTTTGGGGCAGCTGCAGCAATATGCGGAGTATTCCAAGCCTTGGTTTCCTTAAATAAAATTCCGGATGGGGAGCAGGAGTAGTCAGAAGCCAAAAGAATCCATGGAAAGGGCTCCCTCCCTCCCCTGTGACATCCCCTGGTAGAGGGAGGACTCACTGGGGCCGCCATGCAACTTGGTTGGGTGACTTGCCACTGCACAACTTACACAGCATGGCCAGGTCCAGGTGTTTTGCAACTGTGCAACTTAAATGACTTGGGAAAGCTGAAGATTGGGGGTGGGGGAGGCAAGAAAGCAGGAAAAGGAAAGAGGCTGTTGGGCCTGCCAGGGGGAAAGAAGAACGACAGTAGTGAGGGGGCTTTGGCCTGGCAACGAGTGGGAGACCAGGCAGTGGAGACATGGGGTGGTGGAAGTGGTGTCAGTCCTCTCTAGGAATCACCCAAAAAACAATGGTTTCCCCATTTCCTAGTAAGACATTTTAAAAATTTTATTTTTCTCGCGGTCAGGAAACACCAGGTGGGAGTAGGCAAGTGGGGGAGGGGGGCTTGGCAACCCTTGGGGGTGCTATAGGGGGAAATGAGATGGTGCCCCACAAGTCCTTTCAGGTCCACCCTCCTTGACATTGTGTGATGCTGTAGATCAGGGGTCCCCAACCTTTTTGAGCCTGCAGGCACATTTGGCCATGAATGTACTAGTATGAGTTTGAGCGCTCCTGTTGAGCTCAACTGCCTCCCAGGCCGGCGCACCTCACAACCACAGCACAGCTTAAGATACCAACTCAGGCTGCAGCCAGACGCAGCTCTCCAAGCTCCAGCCATCTCTCTGGCCTCACGCGATGCGCACTGACGAGTGGGGCAGAGGGCCTCGGAGATGGGAAGCCCACAGGCAAGGTGTTTGGCACAAAAAGTCACGAACATTTCCTCCGTTGTGAATCAACGACTTCCTATCTCAGTAGTTTCCAGCAGTGTCTCCCACACGGGGGGGGGGGGGGCTGTGGGCACAGGGTACACATGTGCAGTGGTTTTAATTGGTTTTTAAATGGATGTCTATTCAGTTTTTACTGTTGTTTTTTTTATTTATTAATAGTCAATCAGTTTTTTGAACCTGATGGGCTTTTTGAACCTGTCTGACGAAGGGAGCTTTGACTCACAAAAGTTTGTATCCTGAAAGTCTTTTTTTAAAAAAAGTTTTTATTATTTTTATTTTCAACACAACGCATAACAAAATACACAACACATACTTATTACAACACTATTACAATACTAAGACAAGACCATATTCTACCCATATTTGGGGCAAGTCTACAATCTGCAGTCATCCTAGCTACTAATATTCTTAGAGCTTATTACACGTATAAAGTGTAAAATATAGGTCAGCCAAGCAGAGAGGGGAGGAAAAAACTAAATATATATTTAAGATTATCACTATACAGATTACATTATCTATTGTAGTATAATATCGTGCATATATCATAGGCATTATATTAAAGTGCTATACAAAACTTGGTTATATTCTCTATTATTATTGAGTTGTATTATTTATCTTATAACCTTATTATTATATTTTGTCCAATTGCAATACATATATATTATAACGTTAAACAAATATTGTTAATTTTTCCTGGAAGTCTTGTTAGTCTCTAAGGTGCTACCAGACTCAAATCTAGGTCTTTGGCAGACCGACAGATCTACCCTCTGAAACTTTTTGAACCTTGAAATCAACCCATTTTTTAAAAAAAATGGTTCTCTCTTACTGTTTAAAGAAGAAAAAGAGTTGGTTTTTATATGCCTACTTTCTCTACCGCTTAATTTGATTCTTAAGGAAGAATCAAACCAGCTTACAAGCACCTTCCCCTCCCCACAACAGACACCCTGTGAGGTAGGTGGGGCTGAGAGAGCTGTGACTAGCCCAAGGTCACCCAGCTGGTTTCATGTGGAGGAGTGGGGAAACCAACCCAGTTCACCAGATTAAGTGTCTGCCGCTCATGTGGAGGAGTGGGGAATCAAACCCAGTTCTCCAGATCAGAGTCCACTGCTCCAAACCACCGCTCTTAACTACTACACCATGCTGACTCTTTGCTAGAAGAAGAGAGCATTGCTTGAATGCAGCAGTTTCTGCACATCTTTAGAGTGACTCTTTCAAACACCTGTGTTTGAAATACTGATGATGTATTTCTTTCCTGTAAAGTGTTTTTTAAAAGGATATAGTCTTCGTGTTAACTTTCCCCCCTGGTTTTGTGATTAACATTATGTTTAGTTTTTCTTTTACATTTTCTCAGTTTTGATGCCCTTTTCCTTTGACAGGTGACCTTAGGGAAAGTGTTAAAAGTCATCGTGGTGATGCGGAGCCTCTTCATCGACCGAACGATTGTAAAGGGCTATCATGAAAACGTCTACACTGAAGATGGCAAGGTGGGTGTTGCTTTCTCCCCTCCCTCCATTGCAGTTTTTTTTTGGTATGAGGACATAAGCAGGTAAGACCACATGCCAAACGCGTTTCAGCCTTCAGACCTTCGTCCGTGGTCTAATACAGAGTTTCCCAAACTTTTTGAGTCATGGAGCACTTTTCAGGAAAGAAATTGGTCACGGAGCATTAATTTTCACCTAGTACCTACATACTAAACTGGATGACAGTAGTGTTTTTCTTTCCTATCTCTTCATGGAGCACTAGTTGATGTTCGCAAAGCACCAAGAGCTCCATGGAGCACAATTTGGGAACCTCTGGTCTAATACAACATGTTTTGCACACATAAAATTTCAAATACAAATATAATCATTTAGTGTCAGCCCTGGTATGTATTACAAAATGTCTGGAAAAATGCAGAGAGAATTTAAAAGCATTTTGACTTTTAAAACTTCCGATTCAAAAAGAATACCAATTCAAAAAGAATATTTTGGCTACTTACAAAATATTCTTTTTGAATTTGATTTTTTTAAAAGTCAAAATGTTTTTAACTTCTCTCTGTATCCTTTGTATTTTTCCAGACATCTTGTTATAAATACCTTGGCTGACACTAAATGATTATATTTGTATTTGAAATTGTATGTGTGCAAACTATGTTGTCTTAGACCACTGACGAAGCACTGAGGGCTGAAATGTGTTTGGCACGTAGTTTTAATTATCAACCCTGTATCTGTTGCCATATGGGTTTGTTTTTAATGTATGCATAAGTGCTTTATAATAAATATATTTCATTGTTTTATTTAGCTCTTGTTTCACCCAACCTTTTGGTTACCCAACTTTGTTTTCAGGTTGGGTCTCTCCCCTCGCCCCCCCCCCAGTTTTGTCCGTAAGCAGATAAGAGCAGAAAACCAAGTCTCCGCAACCAATGTGCCGCTCACCCAAGAAGCGATGCTGAGATCATGCAAAGCATTTAACTTTCAATTTAAATAATTTCTCTCCTGGTTTCCCCCCCCCCCTACACCCGTGCATCTGCTAGCTCTCTGAGCCCTCCTGCCCTTGCTTGAATTTCTAATTCCTCACCTTAGACCTCTGTTTGCCTCATTATTAGCATCTTCCGGTGGGAAAGTATTTTCAGAGTGTTTGAGAGCACCAGTAACCCACAGTTCTGCATTCCCCCGCCTTCTCTCTTTTCCCACCCCCACCCTCGGTACCCCCGGGTAACGTTGTACCAGTTGTACAGTCAGCTAGATAAACTCTGTGGAGAGGAATCGGGGGCTAGTCCTAACCTGCGCTGTGTCTGACGGGGGGTGGGGGGTACCGCATTTTCAATGGCAGCTATTAAAGAAAAGCGTAACCTGTTTCCATGAGCGGTTTGCTTTATGAAACACTCACCCTGCTTGAACCCCTAATTTCTCTTGGCTGCACGCACTCCATATGGCTTTCTGCGGAGCGTCAGAGGATGCTAATGGGACCTGACAGCCTTCAACTCAGTTTGTTTCTCTCTTCCGAGTTGAACGGGCTCTTACCGAGGCACCCACCCAGGGCTCACCTTTTCCCAGTAACAAGTACTAAGCGCTTCTGTCTCTTGCAGTCTTCCCCTTGCTCCCAATATCTCTTTCCTTATTATGAATCCCATTAAAATACAAAGTTCATTTTAACCAGGCAAGTACTTGGCACCCATAGGCCATGTTATAATGAGAAGAGAATTATTTTTCAAAAAAGAGAGACTTTTTTTAAATAGCACGCAACATTGTGTTATGCACCGACACCCCCCCCCCATGCTCCTCTGCTATGTTTCTCTCCGTCAGAAAATACAGATTGGCTGCTCTGCCAGAAAGAACATGCCGTTCCATTTTCCAGGTAAAAGAATCTCCTGCTAAGGGCGAGATTTCAGTAGATGTCCAAGATTGCCCTGTCTTGAAACCAGATTGCTTAGTAACATCCAGATGGTGATCAGGACCCAGATCAGAACTGTCTCAAAGATCCAGGAGGCAGGAAGTGTGCCACCCTCCCCCTGACATTGATTGACAGTATGAGCCAAAGAAAGAGTTGTGTGTATCTCCTGGGAACCTTGCCTGGTGGGAGCCGTGTGCATACCACAAATAGATGCATGAGGAGTATGGGTTCTCTGGACTGCTGGAATTAGGTTCTCTCACACCTATTTCAAGAAAGCTGTTTGCATTTTCACAACCAAGGTAAAGCAGGCAAGAGGATGTTGAGTGAATGGAGTTCTCATAGGGTTGGCAGGTCCCCCCGGCCACTGGTGGGGAATGCAGCTTGGGAAACTCCTGGAGATCTGGGGATGGACCTTGGGGTTAGGGACAGGGACCTCAATGGGGTATAATGCCACAGAGTCCACCCTCCAAAGCATCCATTTTCTTCAGGGGGATCTGATCTCTGTGGTATGGAAATGAGCTGCAATTCCAGGGGGTCCCCAGGTCTCACCTGGAGGCTGGCATCCCTAAGTTCTTAACAGCATTCTATCCCAAGCCCCATTTTTACATACAAATGGGAGTCTATTGAATAGAGCTGGGGGCATAATTTCAGTTGTGCCACCAGCCGTACAGGAGCAACCCTTGAGCTTGCGCTTCCCCTCCTCACACACTCACACACACCTCCTTGCTAGTTTGCATGCTACTTCTCCCTGGTGTGTCTTAGACCAGGCTGGAATACTGAGCTGGAAATCCAGCCAGCGTGCTGTAGTGGTTAAGAGAGATGGTTTGGAGCGGTGGACTGTAATCTGAAGAACCAGGTTTGATTCCCCACTCCTCCACATGAGTGGTGGACGCTAATCTGGTGAACCGGGTTGGTTTCCCCACTCCTCCACATGAAGCCAGCTGGGTGACCTTGGGCTAGTCACAGTTCTCTTAGAACTCTCTCAGACCCACCTACCTCACAGGGTGTCTGTTGTGGGGAGGGGAAGGGAAGGTGATTGTAAGCCGGTTTGATTCTCCCTTAAGTGGTAGAGAAAGTCGGCATATAAAAACCAACTCTTCTTCTTCTCCTCTTCTTCCTCCTCCTCTTAGTATTTTTATCCTTCTCTTCTCCCCAGTGGGGACCCAAAGCATCTTGCAAAAAAACACCTTAAACAAATTGATAAACACAGTATAGGAAGCAAAACGTTAACACATCCCCCAGTTTATTCGGACTGACAAGGCCATGGGCTAAGAGGCGCAGGCAAACCCCCATCCATGTAGTTCCTCTTAGTGCTTTGGGAGCATTCATTTGAGCAGTGATTGGCTGCAACTGAAGACCCACTTATCAACTGCAGTGGCCAGCAGAGACAAGAGGTTGGGTTGAACTCTGGCAGTGATGCCATCTCATGGCACCTTCTGGGACGGAGCAATTGAAGTAGCTTGTGTCCTTGCTGGTTTCCTTTCTTCCAAATGGATACCATGGAGGAAGCACTTAAGTGAGGTCGTACAATGTTATTCCGGTTTGTCAACTCCCAGCATCAAGGGATGAAATAGAGAGGAACAGGCAGAAAGGGAAGAGCATATCCGAATAAAAACCCTTCTATGCGTGAATTCTCCCTGTCAAAAATTCAAAGAAAAGATAAGAATAGATGGGAGGTTCTTGGGATGATAGCATGCTTGAAACAAAAACAAAGCCCATCTAGCTTTCCATACCATCACTCTGTGTGACATAGGGTTGCCAACCTCCAGGTACTAGCTGGAGATCTCCTGCTGTTACAACCGATCTCCAGCCGATAGAGATCAGTTCCCCTGGAGAAAATGGCCGCTTTGGCAATTGGACTCCGTGGCATAGAAGTCTCTCCCCAAACCCCACCCTCCTCAGGTTCCGCCCCAAAAACCTCCCGGCTGTTGCGAAAAGGGACCTGGAAACCCTAGTGTGACACTATGCAGAAATAATATAATGAAGCAAGCAAAACAAAATAAAATCAGGCCCCTGCCCACCCCCCCCCCCAAAAAAAATCTGGAAAGTAGACCAGTTTTCCAGTTGAGGAAGACACCACTTCAGTGAGAAGAAGAGAGGCAACTCCAGATACAGACATTTCTTTGGAGTTTAGAGCAACGACTAAAACATTTGTAGGAAATGTGAGTTTTGAGAAGGGTTTTGGAGAGAGGTGTTTTATGTAGGTGTCCTGAGGAAGAGCTCCAGATGCAAGAGGCAACAGAATAGAGTAAGAATTTATTATTCTTGGCAGATTAAAGATAGGCAACGCCTAATGACCTCTGGTGGTGTTTGTATTGTATGGTACATGAACACATGAAGCTGCCTTATAGACCCTTGGTCCATCGAGGTCAGTATTGCCTACTCAGACTGGCAGCGGCTCTTCAGGGTCTCAGGCAGGAGTCTTTCACATCACCTGCCTTGTCCCTTTAACTGGAGATGCCGGGGATTGAACCTGGGACCTTCTACATGCCAAGCAGATGCTCCACCACTGAGCCACAGCCCCTCCCCATGAGGAACGAATGCATCAAAGCTAAAGGACTCCCATGGACACATAAACCTGCCTTATACTGAATCAGACCCTTGGTCTATCAAAGTCAGTATTGTCTACTCAGACCGGCAGCAGCTCTCCAGGGTCTCAGGCGGAGGTCTTTCCCATCACCTACTTGCCTAGTCCCTTTAACTGGAGTTGCCGGGGATTGAACCTGGGACCTTATGGAAAGGCTTATGGTCTATGCTAGATTGCTTGTTGCATGATCCATCTCTCTTCTGGGGAGGGAGGGGTTGCAATTTTTGTAAAACCTAGGGATGCCTGTTTTCCATTTTCAGACAGTTCTAGCTTGGATTCTTCTGCAGTCTCCTCTGGCCTACCACAGGACTGATGCATTTTAATTAGCCATGTAGCAGTTGGTAATTGGTGGCATCGTGCCACCCATAATTTCAGGCATATTCTTTCTGCGGTGCAGTCCAAGTATAGCAGGCTATTACTGCTGGTGATATTCAGGTTCCCAAATAAATAAACCTCTGCAGCTCACCCTTGTGGGACAAACATCAAGCTGAACTATTAGTTGCCTGCCCAGTTCTGCTAATAAAAATCACGACTACATTAGGATTTCTTTGCCAATTCTGGCTTGCTCTGTATAAGTCCTGGAAGCGGGGAAGGGTGATGACAGAGGCTTGGCAATGGGCATCCTGAAGGGCCGCCAGAGCAAACAGCTCAGGTTCGCACCAGGTGGACCCAGGGTCTCGGTTGAATTGCCGCATTAAGCAACCAGGGTTGTGGTAATGCTACGGCTTCATTAATTACCCCATATCAATAAGAGAAGGCAAATTTTTTTGCCTCCCAGCGTAAGTGAGGAGAAGAAATAGTGGTATCAAAGGGAAGCTTCAAAGACCGCCAGAACCGTCTCCCGAGTAATTTCTGATCCCTGCATTCTTTCCACTTCAAAGCAGGGTGTGTGTGTGTTTGGGTAAAGGGGAGGGGGGTTGAATCCGATTTCTCTAATAAGTGTTGGCACCAGCCCTGTTTGATATTAGATGCAGGGAACATTTTGATTTGTTATCGCCTTTGAAATCGTTCAGACGACCTTCAGAAAATGGCCTCTTGTTACTTGCGCCAGGGGTGGGTGGAGGAGCGTGGGGCACTGTGAGAAAGAGAGAGGGAGAAAGAGAGGGGGGGGCAATTTAATTCACATGCAGAGGATGCCTTGAAATTGTGCGTTCAGCAGCTTTTTAGTTACAAATGTGTGTCTTGATTGAAAGTGAAAAGTTGAAGAATAATAGACCTGCAACAATGCATTGTTTAGCACACCCGCCTCATGTGTCTGGTTTTCGTGGTGGAGGGGGGTTGTGTTCCTTGCATATGGTTCTTGTCTTTACTTTCAAAACCTTGAAGGCCGTTGAAAATTGCAAGAATTTAATTACGTTGGGGCTCTTTAGCCCCTGACGCAAAAGAATTATCATTCGGTAGTTATTTGGTTTGCGTCCTGGTATTCTTCTTTTTCAGTGTGAACTAATTTTTGTAAAATGAAAGAACAAAAGGAAAGATTGGGAGACTTAATCTGGTGTAAAGCCTTGCTGCTCAAATTCCAGGTCTGAAGGGGGGAGGGTGCTGGACACACCTGGATTATTTTTATGGACAGATGCATCAATTTCCCCAGCTCAGAGCATCCAGGGGCTCGGGGGTATCTGCACAGATTGGAGCACATTTTTATTTTTCTCTTTGTGTACTCACACCTGAAGAGTCTTTCAAGCATTATTCTCCCGTTTTCCATTTTATCTTCACAACAACTCCGTGAAGTAGGATAGGCTAAGAGATGAGTGACTGGCCCGAGGTCACCCAGCAGTCTTCCATGGCAGAGTCGGGATTTAATACTGGGTCTCCCAGATCCTCTTCTTACACTCTAACCACTATGCTGCATTGGCTGTATTACTTTGGCATAGTTGCCTCCAGAAGGGTTGCATGGCTGCAAACTATAGTCAGGGCTCTCTCCCCATTAAGACCTACGTTGCCAGCCTGTGATCCACGATAGTCATGCATCTAGGAAGACAGGAGCAGGTCACCCAGAGCAGTGTAGAAGCAAACACACCTCTTGAGCCAGCGTGGTGTAGTGGTTAAGAGCAATGGTTTGGAGTGGCGGACTCTAATCTGGAGAGCTGGGTTTGATTCCCCACTCCTCCACATGAGCGGCGGACACTAATCTGGTGAGCCGGCTCAGTTTCCCCACTCCTACATATGAAGCCAGCTGGATGACCTTGAGCTAGTCACAGTTTTCTTAAGAGCTCTCTCAGCCCCACTTACCTCCCAGGGTGTCTGGTGTGGGGAAGGGAAGGTGATTGTAAGCCGGTTTGATTCTGCCTTAAGTGATAGAGAAAGTCGGCATATAAAAAACCAAATCTTTTTCTTTTCATTATTTGGATTAGGATCTGGGAGACCCAAGTTCGAATCCCTGCTCTGCCATGGAAGTTTGCTAGGGGACCTTGGGCCAGCAGTCACACACTCTCAGCCTAACCTACCTCACAGGGTTGTTGTGAGGATAAAATGGAGGAGTTTTGAGTCCCCGTTGGGGGGAAAGATGGGGGATAAATGAACTTAATAAACTTCAAACAATGTGATATTTTAAATTGATAAAGGGTCTGGACAGGAGAGGTAAAACCAGAGCTCATGCATGAGATATTGGAATCAAAAAGGGACAGGCGGTCGGTCAGTCACTGTGATTTTGTGGGGCTGGACCAGCCCTTGTAAGCTGTTGTTGATCAATCCCCAACTTTTTGTAGGAGGCCAACAACAATCCATATATTTTATTACATGTTACTTCAGTGCATTTGCAAATATCTACTCCCTGCCATTTTCTAAAACCTAGTCAAAAGTTTGGTTTCCTGGCCTTTTTAGTGTTGTAGCATGTTGTTCTTTTGGCCGCATTCTTCCTGAAACACAGCAGACATCTGAAATGCAGACAGAACAATACCCTGTGACTTCTGCTTAAAGAAGATCTCCCCGCCACCACCATTTTCCGGAGTTTAAATTCAGTATTCAAGGGGGGGAGGCATTTTGTCTGGTCCTCGGAGGCCAGCTTTCTGGCTTAATTCAGCAAACTGTTTTCTGTGTCGCTTGTCACTGAATTGCTTATTTTGTGGACACGAGAACGGCGCCAAGGAATGCTTTAGGAGAGATGTCCTTGTTTAGACACAGTTCCGAGGCTGTTAAATATTCACATGGATCAGCACAATCTGTTCCAAATGAATTGAAGCGATCTTGCTGCCTGGGAGGAGGTGTGGTAGCCCAAGAGGGCTTGTTTGCATGTTTTTTTATACAGTGACTATACTGAAAAATCTAACTGCAGGATAAACTTTGCTCCAGCAAGGTCCTGGAATGCCCAATTAAAATGAAATACTTTGCTAGTAGACCAGGACGAAGCCGTCTGCCAGGTCTCTGGCTGATTTGGTGCACGTGTATGTTGCTGTTAAGTCACAGCTAACTTATGGCGACCCCATAGGGTTTTCTTGGCTCCACAACCAGTCCTGCCTACTCAGACTGGCAGCAGCTCTCCAGGGTTTCAGGCGGAGGTCTTTCACATCACCTACTGCCAGACTCTTTAAGTGGAGATGCTGGGTATTGAACCTGGGACCTTCTGCATGCCAAGCAGATGTTCTACCACTGAGCCACACCCCCTCCCCATTTTAATTGTGGTGAAAAGATCGAGAACAGGTTATAGGGCTCAACATGGATTCGCCTCCCAACTTCGGTGCAAACTCCCATCAACCTTAACTATAGCAAAGGGTTATATTAACACAGACGCTAATCATGTTTAATTCTAAAGAGGGTTCACCGATGGTTAAAAATCCTGGTTAAGAGCAAAGCCTAGTTAGCATTAGCCATAATTTAATACTGGGACATGTATAATCCTTAACAGTGGTTACGCTTCCTCTCCAAAGTGCAAATCATCTCTCTCTCTCCCCTCCATATTAACTTTCAGCTTCAGAGTCTGTCGTGACTAATACCAAGTAGAGTTTGCTCACCTGCAGTTTTTAACCAGCCCCATGGACTATATTGCATTGCCACCAGCCCCCTACTTAGAATAAAAGTTTGCTAAACTGAATTGAATTGGCCTTAGGTTCTTCGATGCCGGCCACAGCTGCTGGCGAAACGTCAGGAAAGAAAATACCAAGACCACGGTCACACAGCCCAGATAACCTACAAGAACCTATGAACTCTGACCGTGAAAGCCTTCGACAATATTTTGAATTGGCCTTGTTTGTTTTGATGGGCATTAATCATTTTGATCTAAATATTGGTTAAACAGGTGCGATCGGAGGAGCATCAGCAGGAGAAAAATTAGGGAGACTTTTGGCTGGGGTGCATTTGGAGGTTATTTTGGTTGTTGCAAACATTTTTTTGTATGTTATAGCGAGTAGAAAATAACCTGGTTTATGCACTGCTCAGAACCTATTGGTTAAATGGGCAGCATCATTTTAAGTAAGGTTAAACAAAAAGTATACATGAAGCGGAATTTCCAAGAATTGCTCCATGCTAATAAGCGGTTTGCTTTCCCCCTACAGCTTGACATTTGGTCCAAGTCCAACTATCAAGTATTCCAGAAGGCAAGTCTCTCATTCTTACTAACACCTGTGTGTGTGTGTGTGTACGCCTTTTTATATAATATCCAAATAATCAAGGTGCGGAGTGTTTTAGCTGCCGCCTAAATTGTGATGTGAAGCATCAAGAGGAGAGATACTTAAATCTTGTGCTATCAACCTATTGAGAGAGCCCTCAGACTTTTTCATGTTGTACATTTGGAATGATTTAATTGCATCATAAGCAAAGGTTTTTTTCACTCAAAGAAAAATATTAATAGGAGGTTTGTTTCACTGCGTCCCTAAATTCCCGGGGGGGGGGGGGAGGGTTGCTGGAGAAATTGAGAAAGGCCTCAGACTCTTTTGTTCTGTTTTATTTTGAGTGTGAAAAATCTTACCTTAAAGTAGTATTTTACTCATTCTAAAAAATAAAATAAAACTTCATTGGAGTCTTTTCAGTGTTGCAGCAGATTTTCCAATTTTTCTGTTGATAAAATTGTGTGTGTGTGTGTCTTTGGGGGCAAAAAACTTTCCCCCTGAATTTTTCTAGGTTTTTTTTTTTGGGGGGGGGGGGCTTCATATCTCTAACCACAGGGTTGTAAACAGCCACTTGCCTAGTGTCTCTTGTTGGTAAAGGAGAAGGCCAGGGGCTGTGGCTCAGTGGTAGAGCATCTGCTTAGCATGCAGAAGGTCCCAGGTTCAGTCCCCGGCATCTCCAGTTAAAGGGACTAGGCAAGCAGGTGATTGTGAAAGACCTCTGCCTGAGACCCTGGAGAATTGCTGTTGGTCTGAGTAGACAATACTGACTTTGATGGACCAAGGGTTTGATTCAGTAGAAGGCAGCTTCATGTGTGTTCACAAAATGACCATTGTGAGCAAGTGGGCTAGTAAGCTGGTTCTCGATCTCCCTAACTGCTAGGGTTGCCAGGCTGCAGCCAACAAAGGGGCAGGAACTGGTGCGTCAGTGTGCTGGTGTCACTTCCAGTTTGCAAAATGCAATGGCGTGAGCCCTCGTTTCCTCCCATCCTTGCTTCAGGCATCAGCCAGCAGCGAACCAGATTGGTGGGAGGTCTACCACTATAGCAGAAGACTTGGCAACCTACCCTCTCAACACTTAAATAGTTTTTCCCCCAGGAAAAGTTCTGCAATCCTATAAGTCCATCGTTTAAGGAGCATAAAAAGTTTGGGCTACTTTGCTTAATTTCCTTTTCCTGTGCACCTCAGCATTAGTCAGTAATTTACAGATTGTATTACAGAGACTCCAGGGCTTTCTTGAGGTTGTATGGTGGGTTGCATATTGAGAAGAGCAGTAATCGGGGTCAGTCTTCTCTACAAGACAGGCTTCCCCACAATTGCTGATATTCTGTTGCATTCCACAGCTGCAGGGAAGTGTGGTGTATTCTCATAAGAACATAAAGACATGTCATGCTGGATTAAACCAAGGCCCATCAAGTCCAGCAGTCTGTTCACACAGTGGCCAACCAGGTGCCTCTAGGAAGCCCACAAACAAGATGACTGCAGCAGCATTGTCCTGCCTGTGTTGCAAAGCACCTAATATATTAGGCATGCTCATCTGATCCTGGAGAGAATAGGTATGCATCATGACTAGTATCCATTTTTACTAGTAGCCATGAATAGCCGTCTCCTCCATGAACATGTCCACTCCCCTCTTAAAATTGGCAGCCATCACCACATCCTGGGGCAGGGAGTTCCACAATTTAACTATGTGTTGTGTGAAGAAATACTTCCTTTTATCTGTTTTGAATTTCTCACCCTCCAGCTTTAGCAGATGACCCCGCGTTCTAGTATTATGAGAGAGGGAGAAAAGAGAGAGAGGTACAAACTCTTTCTTCCCTCACTTTTGCAGTGCAGAGATTAAAAGCACTTCATCTGTTCCTCCCTCCCAGCTTGGAGTTGGGGGGGGGGAGAAACCAGCTCTTTCTCCTCTCCCTTTTGCAATGCAGGCATTAAAAACATTGCTTTTGTCCTTGCCCAGCTTGGAAGGGAGGGAAGAGAAACATGCTCTTTCTCTTCGTTTTGCAACCCAGAGATCAGCATAGCTTCCGTCTCTGCCCAACTCCCTTTGCAACTTCACTGTTTAGCTATTTTGCTGAGGGGCGATGTGGATAAGAACCTAATCAGCTGGGAGTTGGCCTCTGAGCAACAAGCAGCTGCTTGAGTTGTGCTCGATGCAATACGAACATATACCTGATCAGCTCACAGGCTGATTGTGAGCGTCAAAATATAAGTTCACCTGCTGAATGGGTTTGCTGGGAAATCTCAGCACCCCTTCTCTCTTGGCCTGCCTGACCCCCCACTTGCACACCCAACAGAAAACTTGACCAGTTTTGCTGGAGTTAGCCATATCGGTCTGCAGAGAAACTGCGATGGGCATGAAAGCCAGGGTCTCAACTAGAGGTGTGCCACCGTCATTTCAGTATGAATATCTCTTAGAAGCTTCTATCTCAGGATTCTGTGTTCAGCCCAAAGTACAGAAGTGCAACGTAGGATACCAATTTGCTACAGATCAAAGAGTCGATTTGGGGAAGGGGAGGCAACAGCGTCTGCTCTGAACTAGTTTGAAGGCAGAATAATTCACTAGTTAATCTGTTACTCTAGAGGCAGGTAAGAATTAAGGGATTAGACACCCTTTTCTCTCCCTTCTGAAATATATTCCTCGTGTCAGTTGGAAATGAGCATAATGCAAAGCAACTTAGCACAGAATCGGCTTGGATAATCCTTCATCAATAATGCTTTAAACTAATGATATCCTTGGAACAGCTTTAGTCCTGCCATTAAATGTGTTTTTCTCAGGTCCCTTTTTGCATACTTTTACATTATACAGCATTTTAGGCCACAGGCTTTATTAAGAGCATAAGGACATAAGAAAAGTCATGCTGCATCAGACTAAGGCTCATCCAGTCCAGCATGTTCATACA
This sequence comes from Euleptes europaea, assembly GCF_029931775.1. Lineage (NCBI taxonomy): Eukaryota > Metazoa > Chordata > Lepidosauria > Squamata > Sphaerodactylidae > Euleptes > Euleptes europaea. The sequence goes on along the minus strand of NC_079325.1, from coordinate 50,794,407 downwards.
GTGGCCAACCAGGTGCCTCTAGGAAGCCCAGAAACAAGACAAATGCAGCAGCATTATCCTGCCTGTGCTCCAAAGCACCTAATATAATAGGCATGCTCCTCTGATACTAGAGAGAATAGGTATGCATCATGACCAGTATCCATTTTGACTAGTAGCCATGGATAGCCCCATCCTCCATAAGAACATAAGGAAAGCCCTGCTGGATCAGACCAAGGCCCATCAAGTCCAGCAGGTCTGTTCACACAGTGGCCAACCAGGTGCCTCCAGGAAGCCCACAAACGCAACCACTGCAGCAGCATCCTGCCTGAGTTCCACAGCACCTAACATGCCCCTTTGATACTGCATGCCCCTTTGATACTGGAGAGAATAGATACGCATCATGACTAGCATTCTTTTTGATTAGTAACCATGGGCAACCCTCTCCTCCATGAACATGTCCACTCCCCTCTTAAAGCCTTCCAAGTAGGCAGCCATCTCCACATCCTGGGGCAGGGAGTTCCACCATTTCACTGTGCGTTATGTGAAAAAATACTTCCCTTTATCTGTTTTGAATCTCTTACCCTCTAGCTTCAGCAGATGACCCCACGTTCTGGTATTACGAGAGAGGGAGAAAAGCATCTCCCTGTCCACTCTCTCCATACCGTGCATAATTTTATAGACCTCTATCATGTCTCCCCTTAACTGCCTTCTTTCCAAGCTAAACAGCCCTAAGTGTTTCAATTGCTCCTCATAGGGCAGTTGCTCTGGCCCCTGAATGCCTGCAGCAATGCCTGATGCATTGAGGATATCTTTGTATAACGTATATTTTCTTAGAAGTTTTTGACATGACAAAACAGGGATGAATATTGTTTATGTTTGTATCATTATGCGAGCCATTTTATTGTATAACAAAGTTTCTTTTTTATGCCATTAAAGGTTTTGGTATTGGTATTGGAGAATAGTAATAATGGAACCTAATAATAATGCAAAGGGGTGAATTCCAAGAGTCCTAATAGTATATTGGAAAAGTTCAGACACTTCCAAAGTCATTGTTTTAAAAAATCGTGCTGCTTAATCAACCTGCACGAATGCACAGTCTTCTTGTCCTTGAAACAAAGCTTGCCCTACCATGTTCCATTAGAACATGCAGCTGGAGGGGAGGGCTGGACGTATTCAGAATGGACGCTTGAGTTCGTGGGGCAATGTTCGGAGGCGCAGCAGAATGGGCCAGTTGCCTCCACGAATGCTAAAACAAACAAGGTTTCAAGGACAGACAAGAATCGCCGAAGGTGGTGGTGGAGGAAGTGCCATCAAGTCTCAGCCGTTGCCTGCCTCTGTGTTGCAACCCTGGAGTTCCCTGGTGGTCTCCCATCCAAGTACTAACCAGGGCTGACCCTTCTTAGCTTCCAAGATCTGACTAGATTGGGCTCGCCTGGGCCATTAGCAAGTTTGAAAAACCCTTCTGCGCTCCTTTACAGAATGAATACTTTCCTGTCCTGCAGATTCTTTTTAACAGTTATTACTTCTTCCCATCCGTGCACTGTTCTTTTTAAATTCAGTGAAGTAGCTGAAATAAATAACTTCTATCGAGGAGTCCAGTGAATCCTTTTCTGTGACAGCCCCTCTGTGGGATTGATGTGCTTTGAATGGCAGGTTTTTCAAAGCTGGACTGTGGTTTCGTACCCTCTTCGATGGTGGCAAAGCAGCTTCTGGAGCTCACAAGCTGCCGGCTCATTGAAGCTGCCAAAATGCTAATTTCCCAGACAGCCGCAGCACAGCCCTTTCAGGTTAAAGAGCAGGTACCTCTTTTTCCCCGCGATCCAACCCTGTCATATGGAGCTAAATTCCTCTTGACTTCTTTGTTTGCAAACTCTGGCTGTGTCAGCAAGACTTATGCCTTCCCCTGATTAGGTAGGATCCCCGAGTGTGTTTAATTTGATAGGGAAAGAGTTCCCAGAGGGCCCATTATGACTGAAACGTACAGGTATTTACCGAGGTTCCCCTGGAGACTTACTTTAACTCCATTCTGGGGGTGAATAAGCTTTTATAACCATCCAGCAAGCCAGCAGGGTGAGTTTTAGAGAATAGAGCCCAGAAACAAGGGGAGGAATCTCTGAAAGGGCAGAAACACAAAGAGCCAAGAAAAGGTTGGCGCATCTCCACATTTCCCTGACATTTTAAACTCTGCAGGTGCCGCTCTTCAACCTTTCTGTTAACTCCTCACGTATCTCCATCTAGTAAGCTAAAAGGAAAAGCCAAACTTGCTTCTTTTCATCAAGGTTTTTACTCTTACTCTATTCCACAGGCTCACAGCGGTTAGAAAAACATAAGCATAAATTCTCAAGAATAAAAACGTGCAAAACCCAAATTAGATTGTGAGAATGTGCACTGCAATCATTTCTCCCCCTGTTAATTTTTACCCCCTTGGATGCCAGTTCTGTGGTGTCCAGAAATGGATTTGAGGTTACCCCACCCTCCTGTAGGAGTCTGCTTTGGTTAGGTTCAACAGGGGAGGCTTGGTCAGAGAGAAAGAGATGAGGCATTTAGTAGGGTCTGGGGCATCACTTTTTCAGATATAGTTTGTATTGTGAGTATCCTCCCAGTGAGACCCAGAAATCTAGTGGGATTCAGGTGAAAAGAAAACACCTTCCTTTTCAGGGAAAGCTTTTAATCAATTATAGATGGTTTCTCGGCTTTAGCATTGTGTTACTATTTTAGAGCCTTGCTCTTCTGTTGTTTGGTTATTTTGTTATTTTTTAAAAATTTTTTTGCATCGATCCCATTTGAATTGTAGGGGGAAAGAGAACTAGTAATAACAACTGAGAGGGGATTGTTCCGGCCAGAAATAAGGAAAAGGAGGAGAAGGAGAAGGAGGAGTTGGTTTTTATATGCCGACTTTCTCTACCATTTAAGGGAGAATCAAACTGGCTTACAATTGCCTTCCCTTCCCCTCCCCACAACAGACACCCCATGAGATAGGTGGGGCTGAGAGTGTTTGAGTAGCCCAAGGTCACCCAGTTGGCTTCATGTGGAGGAGTGGGGAATCAAACCCGGTTCTCCAGATCAGAGTCCACCACTCAAAACCACTGCTCTTAACCGCTACACCATGCTAGAATGGGTAAGGAGATGTGGTGAAAACTCAGGAGTGGAAACAGAGGCAGCATTTTTGGTTTTAAAATTTTTATTATTTAATTTTTCAACACAACACAAAAATACAAAACACATAACATACATAATTATGATATACATCTCAGACAAGGCACTTATCTATATCTGGAGTAGGTCTACAATCTTTCTAGCTTCTATTATTCTGGAACAATTAAGTATTATAAAGTCATAATGTATACACACACACTAAGTAAATCTAATATTTTTGCCCATTATGGACTGTAATTCTTATACTGCTTGATCTACTTCAGAGGCAGCATTTTCATGGGAAAGAAGCAATGATTTTAAGGGTGTTCAGATTTGTGAGTTTAACAGCACGGTCCAGAGCCACAGATGAACACCTCCACTGATAGGTTACTCCACTGCTAGAGGCACCTGGTTGGCCACTGTGTGAACAGACTGCTGGACTTGATGTGACTTGGTCTGATCCAGCATGGCTTTTCTTATGATCTTATGTCCTGGCTCCAGAGGTCTGAAAAGCTGGCATATATAGAGGTATTTTTACCATTTGGGTCTCAGTTTCACCACTACTCCATGCATGCATTTTTGTCTGGGCAGAATCCTATGGCCAAAACTGTTTGCTTTATTCAGCTCATAGCCTGTTCCTATCTTGCCTGGTCACTGCACCCCTCGGCAGCCAAAAGCCAATTGAATAAAACCATTTTATGCGGCTTCAAAAAGACACCTTCACTTGAGATTTTTAGTGAATCTTCATTGAACAGGAATTCCAGAATGTTGGAGCACTCACCAAGTTGACAGTTTTGAGTCCTGGCTTGGCTTTTAGGTTTCTGGTTTTGCATCCAGGTCTCTTTCCCCACTGTGCAATCCCAAGGCATGGTTTTCTGCATGCAAGGGCACATAAGCATTGTAATATATGAAGATGAATTCCTGTCATTAATCTTAGAGCAAGAGCGTGGAATGAATGCATGTATGAGTCAGCTATTGAATACTGACAAGACCTGCTCAAGGTCAGTTGATGGGCAGTTCCAGGGTCAGCAGGCTGAACCGGTACCCTGCATGACTGAAGTGTTTGGCTCTGATTTGTGTTGTGGGTTTTTTGGGTTTTTTTGGAAGTTTTATTAGTGAACTGCCTTCCACATCTGCTCACCTGAAGCAGCAGTCATAAATTGTGAACCTGTTTCACTCATATGGTTCAGGGCCACATGGTCACATGAAGCTGCCTTATACTGAATCAGACCCCTGGTCCATCAAAGTCAGTATTGTCTACTCAGACCAGCAGCGGCTATCCAGGGTTTCAAGCCGAGGTCTTTCACATCACCTACTTGCCTAACTGGAGATGCCAAGTATTGAACTTGGGACCTTCTGCATGCCAAGCAGATGCTCTACCACTGAGCCACGGCCCCTCTGAAAATCCCTGGACCCAGGAGCCAGAAGGCAGTGCTGCCACATGCAATATGGATGGCCACATTCATGCAGTAACAATGGTATGCAGCTGAGTGCACATGTATTTCTGAATTGCACGCTACTGTCTCCATGTGAATATGGGCACACACCAGACCAATGTCAAAAAAGAGCATGTAAGGCAGGGGTGGGGAACCTTTTTTCCACCAAGGGCCATTTGGATATTTATAACATCATTGGCGGGCCATACAAAATTATCAACTTAAAAAATTAGCTGACCAAGCCCCAAGCAGACAGCTGCCCCAGATGACCCCCCCCCCGGCATGGGCAAGCAGGCAGGCATCCAACCGGTGGCGCACTCGCCCACCTGGTGACACAGGATGGTCTGTTGCACCAGCTGGGCATAGCCATTCAGTCGTACGCTGGAGTTGCTCCTGCTTTGCATGGTGGGGGCCGGATTCCACAGCTGGCTCCTGCTATCTCCCCCTGCAGGGATGAAATGAGGACACACTGGCTAAGAACTCCCCCCCCCCCCAAGCATTCTGGCCCTGCCTCCTTTAACCCCTCCATTGTCGCCACTTCCGCCCCCAGCCCTCTTGTAGTACAGAGGGAATACGTTTCTCCATGGTCTGGGTGAGAAAGGGTTAACGCAGTTTCTTGGGTTGTCCCAGCAGCTCCACAGCTGACGACTCTTCTGCAAGGGGGGGAAAAGGTTCCTTTTCTGGGCAAAACATACTCACATCTGTCTTGAATAGAGGTTATTCCTGTCCGCAGGAGGGGGCGAATCACGAGTCTTAGATCCTTCTGAGCTAGAGATCTGCCAGGACCTACGAAGGGCCAGACCAAATGAGTTCGCGGGCCTTAAACGGCCCCTGTGCCTGACGTTCCCCACCCCTGATGTAAGGGAACAGGCTAAAAGTAAACTTTTACTTTTCTCTCTTGCCGCAAAGAGAATTTCCTTAGATTTCCCATGACACCTTTATTGCTTCCTTGACTATGAAAGAAGTATAGGTACTCTTAAGAAAATAGCAGAGGAACAGAAAAAAATCATCCCATGTATTCTTTAGCACCCTAGTTTAAGCATGTCTCAGGTACCTCATTAAGAAGCACTTCCCTGCTTTTGTTGTCGTCTTTGTGTTTTGTTGTGGATTCTGCATCTTTGTAACTTTGTTCACAAGTTGTTCACAAGTTGGGAAAGCACCCTGTACCCATTACTCACGTACATAAGTGCCGTCAAGTTGCAATTGACTTATGATGACCCCAGCAAAGGGGTTTCAAGGCAAGTAATTAAGCAGAGGTGGTTTGCCATTGCCTTCCTCTGCTGAGTCTTCCTCGGGGGTCTCAAGTACTGACCCTGCTTAGCTTCCCAGGTCCGACAAGATCAGCCTGTACATGCCACCTTCCTTTCCCCTGTATCCATTAGCATTTTTTTTAAAAATTGGGCTTTCTTTGGGCCTGGCCAGTATTATATTGCTCACAGTGACCAGTCAAATGTCTCCAGGAGACCCCCAGCAAACGACAAAGGCAACAGCCCTCCCCTGGTCTGTGTGTCCAGTAGCAGTATCTTTCCACTCATAATTTAAACCCATTATTGTGAGTCCTACCCTCTTCTGCCAACTGGAACAGCTCCCTGCCTTCCTCTAAGTGACAGCCCTTCAGATACTTAAAGAGGGCAATCGTGTCCCTCCTCAACTTCCTCTTCTCCAGACTAAACATTCCCAACTCCCTCAGCCTTTCCTCATAGGGCTTGGTCTCCAGGCCCCTGATCATCCTCATCGCTCTCCTCTGCACCCGCTCCAGTCTGTCCACATCCTTTTTGAAGTGATATGTGTCCTGAATCTACTACTCTTCAAAGAGTCCCAAGCTGTAGCAAGGAGGGAAATGGTTCCCTTCACTTTCTCTAAATCAGGTATAATGTGTGCATGTAAAATGCTGTCAAGTTGCAGCCTTATAGCAACCCCTGGTGGGGTTTTCAAGGCAAGCGGTTAAGCCGAGGTGGTGTGCCATTGCCTGCCTCTGCAGAGTCTTCCTTGGAGGTCTCCCTTCCAAGTACCGACCCTGCTTAGCTTCCGAGATCTGATTAGATCGGGCTATATTATACCATTCCACATCCCCTGCATGATGCTATACACCTCTTTCTCCCTTGCCTGCCTTCCCCATCCATCTTTTTCTAAACTAAAAAGGCTAAAACACTTGAGCCTTTCCTCATCGACCAGACTGCCCAACCCCTTGATCATTTTGGTTTGCCCTTTTTTAACATCTTTTCTAATTCCACTGAGTCCTTTTAAGGTGAGCATTCAGAACTGTGTGTGGCATTCCAAATAAAGTCACACCAGAGATTTCTGTAAGAATGTTACAACGGTGGCTGTTCTGTTTTCAGTCCACCCTCACATGAAATTGGCACTTTTCACCAGTGCTGTTCACTAAGGTGCTATTCTTTATTATCCACCAAGGTCTTTCCAGACAAGGCATCAACTGTTAAGGCCTATCAGCGCATATCAGAAGCTGGAATATTTTGCTTCAGTGTACAGCTCTTGTGTCAGGCTCAGGTGTTTGTCCTTAGCCTCCTGAAAGCAAAACTCATCAGGCAAGGCTCTGAAGCAGTTTTAGACTTTATTAGGAGCAAGATCTGAGCAAGGCTGTCAAAGATAGGACATTTTGGAGGACTTTCATTCATAGGGTCGCCATGGGTCGGAAGCGACTTGACGGCACTTAACACACACACAGGAGCAAAATAGGACAAAGTCAGAAGCTGGCTGCCTTTGGGCATAGAAGGCTACTAATGAAGAAGCAAGGCAAGGGTACAGGGTTAAAATACAATTCAGACTTTGCAGAAGGATAGAGCATATCCATGATAAGCTTTCTCAGGATAGGTATAGACAGCTGGGGTGAATGTGGTAAACAGGATAGGCATAACACGTAGATTCTGCACACAGGCATGGGAACCTGGATCACATGACCAGGGGCCTGACTCTGAGCCAAACTCTGGCCTGCTTGGGTCAGGAGCCTGGGAGCAGTAGTGTCAGGCTATAGCGTCAGGCCAAGGGCCTGACATCTTGACATTTAATGAATTATTCTCCATTTTGCTGGCCATTTACCTGGTTTGAGGAGATTATCTGTGAAGAACTTCCACAGTCTGCTTTGGTTTTCACTACAGTGGATAGTTTTCTGTCATCCCCAAAATTGTGTACCTCACTGTTCATCTCTGACTCCTAGGGTTGCCAACCTTCAGGTGTTTGCTGGAGATCTCCTGCTATTATAACTGATCTCCAGCCGATAGAGATCAATTCACCTGGAGAAAATGGTCGCTTTGGCGATTGGACTCTATGGCATTGGAGTCCCTCCCCTCCCCCAACCCAGCCTTCCTCATGCTCCTCCCAAAAGATCTCCAGGTATTTCCCAACCCAGAGTGGGCAACCCTACTGACGCCATATACTTTATGATCAATTTAAATGGTATCAGTCCCAATACATATCTTTGGGAAACCCTTCTTCTCCAGCTAGATCCCTGTAGCACCTTAGAGACCAACAAGATTTTAGGGGCATAAGCTTTCCAGTGTCAAAGCTCCCTTCATCAGATCCAGGTTTGAGTGGAGATCCCCAAGTCCTCATATCCCAGGCCTATCCCAGTCTAGCCAATATGCTGCAGGCCAACATGGCTACTCTCTGAAACTACTTTTTTCTTCAGTGGTTCCTAGGGTGCTGAAGTCTAGGCTGTTGGGAGAAGCGCCTCCTCCTCAGGCAGGGTCACGAGCTTTTTCCCGACTCCAGAGTCTTTCTCTCTATCTCCCAGTTCGGCCCTGTCTGGCAAGCAGCTCCACTCCAGTGGAGTGGTTAAGAGCGTTGTAGTGCGGTGTAAGAGCGGTGTAGTGGTTAAGAGCGTTGGACTGTAATCTGAAGAACCAGGTTTGATTCCCCACTCATCCACAGGAGCGGCGGACTCTAATTTGATGAACTGTGTTTGTTTCCCCACTCCTACAAATGCAGCCTGCTGAGTCATCTTGGGTAGAGAAAATCAGGGTTTAAAAACCATCTCCTCCTCCAAGCTTTTTTGTGCATAGTTTTGGTCTTTCCTCCCTCCCTTCCCTAATCTTAGTTGGGCGGGGGAGGCAGCATAACAGCTTCAGAGTTGAATGGCATCAGCCCCAATATTTGGGGAAATGTTCCCCTGTTGAGAGGATTGTCCACTTGCTCCCTCTTTTCCGTTCTAGTCCTTTTATCTGGTGACTGCTGGGTTTATCTTTGATAGATTTTGTCAAAAAGCTTTTTGGAAGTCCTCACATATAATGACTATGAGATTACATGCTTAATTGATGTTTTCATATTAATCCATGTTTCCTGGGCTGCATTCAGCCAATATGAACAAATCTTTCAGTTGGTGACAGGTACGGACTTGGCTTGTTGCTGTTTTCCCTCCTTTCTCTCCCAGCATGGTGTGGTGTAGTGGTTAAGAGCGGTGGACTCTAATCTGGAGAGCCCAGTTTGATTCCCTTGGGCCAGTTACAGTTCTCTCTGAACTCACTCAGCCCCACCTACCTCACCAACAGGTGCCTGTGGGGATGGGGAACAGAAGTTGATTGTAAGCCACTTTGAGACTCCTTAAAGGTAGAGAAAAGCAGGGTATAAAAACCAACTCTTCTTCTAGAGAGCCAGCTTGGTGTAGTGGTTAAGAGCGGTGGTTTGGAGCTGCGGACTCTGATCTGGAGAACCAGGTTTGAGTTCCCACTCCTCCACGAGTGGTGGATGCTAATCTGGTGAACTGGATTTGTTTCCCCACTCCCACACATGAAGCCAGCTGGGTGACCTTTGGTTAGTCACAGCTCTTAGAGCTCTCTCAGCCTTACCTACCTCACAGGGTGTCTGTTATGGGGAGGGGAAGGGAAGGTGATTGTAAGCTGCTTTGATTCTCCCTTAAGTGGTAGAGAAAGTCAGCATATAAAAACCAGCTCTTCTTCCTCCTCCTCCTTCTAGCACAGTTGAAGGTTTTGTGGCTTTGAAAGCCTGGATCAGACCATCTGATGAAGTGAGGTCTGACTCACATAACGTCAGGCTGGAACAAATATTGTTAGTCTTTGAAATGTCACTAAACTCCTGTTTTGCTTTGCTGTTACAGACTCAGCATGGTTCCGCATCTCAAATTATTATCAAGGAAGGCACTTGGGTTTAAACCGCTGCTCAGTTGATTAACAGTGCAGTCCTAAAAAAGATACACCCTTCTAAGCCCATTGATTTCAGTGGACTTAAGAGGGTGCAACTCTGCCTGGGATTGCCCTGTAAGGAAGCATATTGTAAACCCTCTCTGAGGGTTACCATTTTTTGGATCCCAAATAGAAGGGACAGTTAACTAAACCTTCGGTCCCTCATAGTTAGTGTCTTTCTTAAATCATTTCTTTATCAAATCTGGGGATTCAAATTAAGTCCCTGCTGTAGGGCAGCATGAGAATGACCTCAAAAACAAACAGTTCAAATTATGTTGTTGAGGCCGATACTGATTTAAGCATGATGTTGATTTAAGTGGAGCGCTATTGGCTGCCTTTCGAGATACAGGTAGAGCATCCCTTATCCGGACATCCCATCTCTGGACTGATCTGAAAAACGGACCCTTCGAGCCGGCATGCAGGCAGATCCGTGCTGTCTGCTTTCAATGTTTCCTCTCACCTAAAAAAATAAAATACAATGTACACTGCATCGCAGGTGGAGACTGAAAGCCTGCCGTTCTTAGTTGGTTTGTTGTTTGTTGTTGCTCTTGTTTAACAGCAGATACAGGTACTCTGGTGAGATAGTTACGTCTTTGCTTTCTAATGGTTCAATTTTAACAAAATTGTTAAAAATATTGTTTAAAATTACATTCAGGCCGTGTGTATAAAGTGCATATAAAACATAAATAAATTTGGGTCCCATCCCCAAGATATCTCATTCTGTATATGTAAAAATTCCAAAATATTCCAATATACAGAAATATTTGAAGTACCGACCACTTCTGGCCCCAAGCAGTCCAGATAAGGGATGCTCAGCCTGTACTGCTTAATTGAAGCACATAATCAATTTATGGAAATAGTTGCCAAACACACAGTGGTTGACATTAATTTAGATGACTTAGAAACATTCATGGGGCATAGGTGTGCTGGCGACTATTAGCCATGATTCCAAAGAACGACTTCTCTGTGTTCACAGGAGTCTACCTTTGATTACTAGGGGCTAGGAACAGACAATAGGATGGTTATCTGCATCGTGCCCTGATTTTGAATTTCCCAAGAGTTGCTGTCTGACCACAATGGAAAATGCTGTTAGTCCAGCCAGATCTTTGGTCTGATCCAGCTCATTTACGTCCTGAAGGGCAGCAGATGATCCTCCAGGAGTTCCACTGTCTTTGCATTTTGCCAGCCGCATCAATCAGGGTGGGGGTGGAGGACTCCTAATGTGCAATTAAATGTTTAATTCATTCATTGCATTGGTAATCAATTAAAATGTTGAACCGTAATGGACTCCCCGGAAAAGTGGCTGATAGGAGGAAAATCTAAAACGCACAACGTGGAGCAGTGGCAGGTAGAGATCCATTTGCTCGTGCCTCCACTGCTAATTGCACATTTGTTCATATGTAATCAGCTTTGCGGGAGAGAAGGCAGCATGGTATAGCCTGATCTCGTAAGATCTCGGAAGCCTCCGCTACTAATTGCACATTTTTCATATGTAATCAGCTTTGCTGGAGGGAAGGCAACATGGTATAGCCCGATTTCGTCAGATCTCGGAAGCTAAGCAGAGTCAATACTTGGAAGGGAGACCTCCAAGGAAGACTCTGCAGAGGAAGGCAATGGCAAACCACCTCTGCTTCTCGCTTGCCTGGAAAGCCCCTTGCTGGGGTCGCCGTAAGTCGATTTGTGATTTGACAAATACACACATACACAATCAGAGCAGTACAAAATGTTACCCATCCCCTAGAAAATGTAGACATAAGTAGAATGTGATGGCCATCTTTTAAGTGCCCGGTTGTATTTCAAACTCTAACATATACTTAGATGCTGGCCTTGGCTCCATCTCCTTCTTAGCATGGAAAGCTGTGGTGAAATTTAGTTGTTGTTTTTTTCCATATTAGTTCAGGATTTTCTTCCCCTTGGACAAAGATAGTAGACAAAAGACTTTCAAGTTTACAGATTTCCTATCCAAGTTTTCCCTCAGACCTCCCTTTAGTAATGAATAAGATACTCACGGACTTAGAACAAAGGGACCATCGTGAACTATGTGGTGATGTCAGAAGGAAAGGCGCCCCCTCCTTCTGGGGACAAAGCACACCATCTTTTCCAGTGTTCCCAGATTAACTTGAATTCTTAACCATTCCAACTTTTCGCAGACTTTTCTTCTTGGCCAGACATAATGCCTTACCCCTCAACGGATTAACTGGCAGATTTTTGAAAACCCCAATCGAACAGAGAGTCTGCCCATGCAGAGAGGCAAAGACAGAAACACCCATTTTTTATTCAGCTGTGATTTATGTTCTTCTATAAGATCTTCTTCGATTACTCCATTGATTGCACACTTTCCTGTACGTTCTCATGACTACCACTTAATCCATCTGCTGTCTGGTAAGGATAAAGCTGTTACTCTACCAGTAGTTTACTACTTAACAGCTGCTTTGAAGATGTGCCGAAAGTTATAATCAAGTTAACGCCTAAATGCTCATTTGCATACAGGTGCTCATTTTGCACGGGAAGTGGAACTGGATGGCCAGGTATCAAGGGGAGGCCTCCCCAAAGACATTTCTGGCCCGAGCATGGCAGCTATCAAAATCTGTGCACCTTTGGGACTCCCCTGCCCAGGCTAAACATGATTCAGGGAAAGAATTCAGATGACTCTGTAAAATCTTAAAATGAGCAGCAATTGTGAGCATGAAGTGAAGAAGAGGAGGAGGAGGGGGAATTGGTTTTTATATGCCGACTTTCTCTACCACTTAAAGCAGAATCAAACCAGCTTACAATCACCTTCCCCTCCACAACAGACACCCTGTGAGGTAGGTGGGGCTGAGAGAGCTGTGACTAGCCCAAGGTCACCCAGCTGGCTTCATGTATAGAAGTGGGGAAACAAATCCAGTTCACCAGATTAGCATCCGCCGCTCATGTGGAGGAGTGGGGAATCAAACCCAGTTCTCCAGATCAGAGTCCACCGCTCCAAACCACCGCTCTTAACCACTACACCATGCTGGCTCTCCAGCATGAAATGAGGAAGAATTACAAGTTGTCAGTCACAATACCCACCAGATAAAGTCCAACACAACTTGGAAAATTTCCCCAAAGTGTGTGTGTATCTGTTCTGCTTTGGGTGAAATAATAGCCCCGTTAATGAAGCCTGGTAGCCTGATCTTCTATCAGCTTCTTTCCTTTGTTGAAGAGCACATGCGTTCGAAAGAATCTAATTTGGTGCAGAGCTGTCTCCCTACACCACCACCCCAACACCGGTTTTCCCATCTCCTTGCTGTGCTCAACTTCACAATGTTTGTTGCCGCTTCTAGGGGGCATTCCCCTCCCTTCCTCCTCATGTTTGGCATTCCTTTGATCTGTTTCAGAAGCGCTTTTCTCTACCCGCTCTTACTTGTGGTACCAATCGCTTACTTTTTGTTCAGAAAACATTATTAGTGTTCTGGCAGTCCTGGGGATGACTTTCATCTCCCGGTGGAATCTCATTAGCTTTACATCACAATGGGAACAGCATATGTGTTGCTGTGTCCAAAGTAGCCAGTCAATTTGAATTTGTTAATGGCAATACTCCCCCCTCCTTCCGCCACGTCTTCAATGCTAATATATATATTTTAAAGGCATCTTTGTTGTTTGGAAACGTCTTTGAAAAAAGCAAATTCATTGGAGGTTGAACTGCTGGGGAAATGGAACTGTCGTTAACGGTTTGCTCTGTTGTGCAAGTGTGAATCCAAGTACGCTCTGACGTGAAAGAACAAGCCCTTAACAGAAATCTTGTAAGTTAGAACGTGGCTAAGCTAAATTAATTGGTTACATTTTGAGAAAGGTGAATGTAGAATCGTATTCGGACTCAGATTTAGGAATTGGTACCCAACTTGCAGGTTCCTGACTTGAGCAACATACAAATGAGTAAGTTAAGTGAGCCAAGCACTGTCTTAAAATGGCCCAGCATAGTGGTGTTGACAGTAGCCTTGAGAGAACCTTCACTCACGACTTGTATAATTTTTCCTTGCAGCAAACATTGGTGGTCTGTTTGGGCTGCTCTAAAAGTAGTGTTGCCTACTAGTTGTGTGCGTAGACAGGGCCTGATGGATTTACGCTCCAGTGCATCTGAAGAAGTGGGCTCTGATTTCAAGAGAGCCGATGCTCTTAGTCATTAAGGGGCCACTGGACTCCTTTCTTATTTCACTGCTGCGGGCTGCTGGAGTTCAGAAGGCCCTGCAAACTGCTGGTGAGCTCAGTCCGCAGTCTGTGGCTCCTTTTAGCTCAAAGTTGGGTACAAAGAATGCATTTTCTAAAACCTTAGGGGCTCCCATGACTACTAATAACACAGCGTTAATAAGTGCTGCGATGCCTTTTACTGGAACCCACCAAGATAACAGAAAACAGTATGCAAGTTTTCAAGACCACAGCAGCTAAAACAGAATTATCTCATGTCTTTTCCAGGTTTTTCCTCTTTTGCTTCTTGTTCTATTCCCATAGGAGGATGGGGTGAGGGCTAAACTGAGTGTCGTCCAAACAGGATCATTGTGACCCGGCTGTTTGTTTAAGCTCTTTGAGGAGGGGGGCTCTCCTTTTATCGTTGTATGATTCACGCGGCACTTTGAGAAGTCATGTAAGCCCTGATGAGAAAAGTTCCTGCTTAAGGAGCTTCCAATCTGTATTTGAACCAAGGGTGCCAGGATGAACTTGAAGGTAACAGGCACTCAGCTTTCATTTCAGCAGCCAGCGAGGACAAAGAGAACTGTTATACAATGGCTTCTGGCTTCTGCTAGAGCAGTTTCACTGTGATGTCGGGCTTCAGCAATAGCACCCTGAGCTTCTGCTCTCTGTATTACCGACAGCATCAGTGTGAGTCCTTTCTCTCTGTGTGAGCTTTTCTCCATAAAGGGGTGTGGACAAATGCATGGCTCCCTAGAATTCACCCCAATAATTCAACCATTGGTACTGCACTCTGTCTGTGAAATAGAAACTGGTTGCAAGTTCATAGCTGGCAAAAAGCAAAGGTGCCAGGGTATGAGCTGCCAAACCCTAAGCATAGAGCACTCCAGTGCTTACAGATGCAATGTTCTCTGGCTGGAGTGAGACAAAAGGTTGACCATCTACCTACCATCTAACACCTCTACTAGACTGTCACACCTAAAGGGACAGAGACTGGGACAAGTAAAGGGCTAGAGTGTATTTTCTTTGCAGAGCCCAGCAAAGGCCAAGTTTAGCCAAAGTTAACCCAGTTTGATTCCTTGCTGTTTGGATACCTTCCCCCCCAATCTTCCTTTTCAGGGTTTTGTAAATTCTCAAGGGTGTGAGCAGGTTGATTCGCTCCTCCCCTCTTCCCCTTTAAAATGATTCTCACTTGTTCTCAGTATTCCATGCCACCTGGAGCATACATTAGGATGTTTTCTTGTATGTGTGTGTGGGTCTTTTGGTTAATTACATTAATGTGGCCAGGTTGCCCACTGTGGCGGGCATCCTCCATCCTTGGAGCCCCATCCCCCCCTGCCCAGTAGGGCAGGGGAGGAGAAATTGGAGGTGGTGTGAAATGCATTGTGCAATGCAGCAACATTGCTTTTAGCAGGGTACCGAAAGGTGTCGTCACTGCATTGTGCATCCTTCTAGGAATTTCCCCAGTCTCAATGGTTTCTCCCCTAGAATTTCAGGGAAATCTTAGAGTGTTGCAGTGACATCAGTTCTGGGTACACAGCCCGAAGTGGCATTGCAAACTGTTTCTTCAGGTCTCTCCCCCCAACCCCCCAAGGCCTCTAGGGTTTGCCTGCTGCAAGATATAAAGATGATGATATCCACAATCTAGATGAGTAACATTTCCTTGGGTACTTGGATTAAATGAAGACATACGAAGTTGAAGCCTCTTGATTTTGTTGTGCAAGTGCAGAGGGAGGCCAAGGGGATCCGTAATGAAAGAGTAGCCAGCTGCCACTTGGATGACATTTTGAATTGCTATATTAATAGGGGATTTCCCCCTTTTCTTTCCTCCTTCGCTCAGGTAACCGATCATGCCACAACTGCCTTGTTGCATTACCAGTTGCCCCAGATGCCCGACGTGGTGGTCAGGTCCTTTATGGTAAGTTTGCTTCCAGTTCTCCCAACTAGGAGAACCAGTCATTTTGTTCTGTGTGCTGTTTGGACCAGATTATATTGGGGAGGGGGCGTGGCTCAGTGGTAGAGCATCTGCTTGGCATGCAGAAGGTCTCAGGTTCAATCCCCGGCATCTCCAGTTAAAGGGAACAGGCAAGTAGTTGATGTGAAAAACCTCTACCTGAGATCCTGGAGAGCTGCTGCTGGTCTGAGTAGACAATACTGACTTTGATGGAACAAGGGTCTGATTGAGTATAAGGCAGCTTCGTGGGTTCATGTGGAGCTGAAAAGACAGCAGTAACTATTTGACATTAAACTATTACATTGGAATTGGGAGTTTGGCTAAACTTCTCTCGGGGTGGGGTGGGGGTTGGAAATATGAGAACACATGAGATTGGGGCACGTTGAAGAGAGCTGCAGCTGAAGGTGAGGAGACCAGCGTGAGATCTGGTTCATGAATTTATATCCCACCTTCTCCCCACGTTCGAAGCAGCTCCTGACAAATATGTACAGCGAAAAAGTATCACTGAACTAACCATGTGGTCTTCCTTAGCTGTGCTACGTGTGGACAAGGCAAATATGGCCTTTGCTGGGCTCTGCTTGGCCTTAAAGAACCTGCCAGCTGTGAATCGTATTGACAAGCCGATGACAGTCTTGGTGACTGAGCCCCCCCCCCCCAAAAAAAACATGCATACCACACTGCAGTACGTGCCTGAAAATTAATGTGTAGAGACTGGGGGGGGAGACATTTGCCTAAGCCATGAGTTTGTGGTATCGATTCACTAAAACACCACTGATAACTTTTAAGAAAGCCGAGCCAAGGATGTTCATCCCAAGTGCCAATAACTGTAGGCATTTTACATGTCAGGTGCGCAATCCGGTTGACAGGGCGTACTGAAGTCTTAATTATCCAGACAAGAATGAAGGGCTACTTCCCCTTTCTTTTAAACCTCCTTTTTTACTCCTAGAAAACCTTTTAAGCACACAATTTGACTTTATCTACCTCTCCATTTTTTTTAAAGCACAGGCATTCAGATTATGGGGGAGGGGGTGTCTCGGTGATGTTAGCCAAGTCCAGTGAAGCCAAAGTCTTCAGGGGTTGGCCTTTACTGTCCTCTAGCTGTCGGTGCCCACACCCTGGCTTCAGAGCCCGGAGAAGCTCTCCGTTCTTCTTGGGGGAAATTTATCGACAGCCCAAGATTGAGAGAAAAATCAGATGAAGACAGAAGGATTGGTTTCCATAAATACGGCCGACCTCTTCTTCAGAGAACAATTTTCTCTTATCGACATAATTCAATAGGACTTCAGATGACAAGATTCATGAGCATCTTTCACAGCACGAATCTGCTTGTCTTGGAGGTTTTTTAAAAGTTGCAGATCTCCTTGAGCTGGGAATTGAGTTATATAATGTTGCTTCTTACATAGGACAATTCGAATGACCTACTTAAGGGGCAAAACCTTTGCCTTGAAACACCTTGCTTAGCTTTTCTTTTTCATTTCCTCCCCTGCCTGCTGCATCCAAAGGCCGGAGGGCAGAAAACAGACTTTCAATGTAGCTCAGGAATAGAATTACTCTGTAACCCTGCCCCACCTTTCTGCTGGGGCGCAGCTGGATCCGTTTGTTTAGACCTGGGTCTTTCCCTGTCACAGGATGGGAGGAGGATGCTGTTTAGAGGGGAAAGGGGCAAGTGGATGGGAGGTGCAGAAACTTCCTGAGCCTTGGTCTGTCTTCCCCACTAGATACTTTTCTCCTCTGCCAACCTCGAATACTGGAAGTGAGCTTGACTGGGAGAAAAGCACTTGCAAGGAGGAAATGATGGACACACAAAGATACCCTGCTACTCCTTTTCCTCTAGAAATATGACCCTAGAAATTGCTTGATATGTGATTGGGACAGCCTTGGATTTAAGCCAGTGGGCCTTCAGCCATCACACCACATTTGGCCTTCAATGCCTCTTCGCACAGCATTTTTCCTATAAGGTTTTCTCATGGAGGGGAAAAATCACACCACTGATAGCCACCCTTTCTGGCAGGTGTCCCCAAGCCAAGTCCAAAGCATGGTGCCATTCTGGTTCACATAAAAGTACACAGAATCATAGAGTTGGAAAGGACCACCAGGGTCATCTAGTCCAACCCCCTGCACAATGCAGGAAATTCACAACTACCTCCCCCACACACCCCAGTGACCCCTGCTCCATGCCCAGAAGATGGCCAAGATGCCCTCCCTCTCATGATCTGCCTAAGGTCACAGAATCAGCATTGCTGACAGATGGCCATCTAGCCTCTGCTTAAATACCTCCAGGGAAGGAGGTTTCACCACCTCCCGAGGAAGCCTGTTCCACTGAGGAACCGCTCTAACTGTTAGAAAATTCTTCCTAATGTCTAGATGGAACTGTTGATTTAATTTCAACACGTTGGTTCTGGTCTGCCCTTCTGGGGCAACAGAAAGCAACTCAGTACCCTCCTCTATTTGACAGCCCTTCAAGTACTTGAAGATGGTTATCATATCCCCTCTCAGTCTTCTCCTCTCCAGGCTAAACATACATAAGCAGCCTTCCGTGTCCTATGGTGGTTCTGCAGCTAGTTCCTGAGTGAGGGAACGAGACCAAGAGGAGCTCTGGAGGGACAGATCCGAAGGCGCTGTGGCCTTCCAGGTCTTGCCTTTGCCACTTATGGTGAGACTCAAGCAGGGAGACTATAAAAGGGAAGCCCTCGGTGTCATTCTTTCAAGGAATGTCTGGGGCTGGCGCCCATGGAGCACAGTTGCATTGAACTCCCCTTCTGTGTCGTTCTTTAAAAGCTGCTTGAACTGTGCGGGCTCCATCCATGGGCAGGTCGCAACTATGGGCCTTGGGCCTGCAAAGAACCAGCCCTTTTGTTTATTTATTTAGAAAACTTATACCACCTCTCCGGCAGCCTGCCCAAGATTAATAATAAAAGCAAAACGTTAAAAGATAAACCCAGCATTAAAAACCCAGCTCAGCATAAAAATATAGACCATAAAGACCACCAAACAGCCTAAAATACCAGTTTCCAGACTAAAATAGTGTTAACAGATCAACCTCTTAACTAAAAGCCTGGGTGAACAAGAAACGTCAAGGAAAGCAACGTAGGTGCCAGGCGAGCCTCAGGGGGAACGGCATTCCATGAATGAGGGGCCACAACTGAAAAAGCCCTGTCTGTGGCTGCCCTGGGAAGGCATGGGCACAGAGAGCTGGGCCTGGGAGGCAGATCTTAACTGGTGGGCTGAACAATATGGGATGAGGCAGTCCTTCAAGTTTCTTCTCCCAGAAAGAAGATCTTTTATATCCTTAGTATCCAAAATTTCACAATAAACAATTTCTTGTTAGCAAGCATTCGCATGATGAGTGTAGCATGCGTAGCCTGAAGGAAGAAAGGCAATAAACAGTGCATAATTTTACTCAAATATTTTGAATAGTTTCCCACATGATATATGATTCTTTTCATTGAGCAAGAGCTGCATCCTTGTTTTCTAGAGAGCACATGAGAGGCAGTGTTGGGGACACAGGGCTTTAATTTTCTGCAGTGTAAAGCCCCCCGCCCCAGATCTCATACTGGGGTGCTAAATTCAGTCTCCACAGCTGGAATTGGGTCTCTTGGGTCAAAGTAGTAGTCAGCTGGCCCACCTCCAGGATCATAGAAACTGGAATAACTTTCTCACGGCAGGCAACAGCCCTGGAAATTTCCAGGATGCAATCCTGCATTTCTGTCGAACTTGATCCTAGAAACAAGGCTGGGTTTGACTTTGAGCCCTAAATGGTTTGGGTCCTCTGTACTATCATTTGAAGGACAGCCTCCTTCCATATACTTCTACCAAGCAGTGAGATCGATGAATAATGCCTTCCTTGCCTGAAAATCGATTGGTGGGGACTGGTGGAGAGGGCCTTTTCATCTGTTGGACTCCAACATGCAGGGCTGAGAGTGGCCCTTCGTGCATGGGCTCAGGCTGCAATCTGGAGCTTGCTTAGCTGCAAGGAAATCCCCTGGATCTCAATCGGCTGGCTTCTGAGGAAACCCTCAGTGTCAAGCTGGAAGTCCCTAGGAAGTCCCTCCTAGCCAGTGTGGTGTAGTGGTTGAGAGCGGCAGTTTCGAGCTGTGGACTCTGATCTGGAGAACCGGGTTTGATTCCCCACTCCTCCACATGAGCGGCGGAGGCTAATCTGGTGAACCGGGTTGGTTTCCCTGCTCCTACACATGAAACCAGCTGAATGACCTTGGGCTAGTCACACTCTCTCAGCCCCACCTACCTCACAGGGTGTCTATTGTGGGGAGGGGAAGGGAAGGTGATTGTAAGCCGGTTTGATTCTTCCTTAAGTGGTAGAGAAAGTCGGCGTATAAAAATCAACTTCTTCTGTTTCTTCTAGCTGCCTAATACTGAATCAGACTCTTGGCCCATCAAGTTCAGTGTTGTCCTCTCAGAGTGAGGGTGGCTGTCTGAGGTCTCAGGCTGGGGTCTTTCACATCACCTTCTGCCAGACCTTTTAACTTTAGGTGCTGGGGATTGAGCCTGGGACCTTCTGCATGCCAAGCAGAGGCTCTGCCACTGAGCCACAGCCCATTGTGTGTGATGCTGGATGCTGGACTAGATGGATGATCCTGCCCAGCTGCTCTTCCATTCTCCACCGGATGGTTTCTGTGTGGAAGGCAGCAAATGTGTAATGATCTGGTTTTGCTCTCTGTGGACTGTTACGCTAGCCCCCGAGAATTTGTATCAAGGGGGAGCAAGAATCAGGCTTTGGTGTTTGCCCTGAACAGTCTTGATGCTGTGCCTAATATAAGAATCCATCTTTCCAGCATCATTCCTGATTTTAAATGTATGTCTGAAGGAGAAAAAAATAAGCACACTCTTCCCATTGAAATGTGGGAAGAAATTGTATCTCCAACAATAACGACCCTATTATTTGGTTACCAGTTTTCTGGCAGTTTCTTGGACAGAAAAACAATTTATAAGAAATCAAAATAGACTTCCAAAAGTATGCCCATTTATTTTGGTACCTTTTGAATTAAAAAATCACAATATTTTAGAGTTTTGCCATATTTTCAGGACACCACAGGGGCTCCGCAGCTGAAAGGGTTGGGGAAACCCTGTGCTGTGGTATAATGGCACAGCAGTTCCAATTCTCTGCAGGCTGGCTCGTGAATGGATGCTCAACGAGCAGCCTCTACCATCATGTATGGACCAGGCTGCTCTTAGAAATGAACAGTCAAGCTGAGTTGGGGTGGTAGTGGATAGCTCAATGAAGATCACAAAAAAAATCACAAAATCACACAAGGTTGGAAGAGACCACAAGGGCCATCCAGTCCAACCCCCTGCCATGCAGGATCCCACAATCAAAGCACTCCTGACAGATGGCCATCCAACCTCTGCTTAAAGACCTCCAAAGACGGGGACTTCACCCCCACCCCCCGAGGCAGGGCATTCCACCGTCGAACCGCCCTCACCGTCAGAAAGTTCTTCCTAATGTTTAGGTGGAATCGCTTTTCTCTTAGTTTAAATCCATTACTCCGTGTCCTAGTCTCTGAAGCAACCAAAAACAAGCTAGTTCCCTCATTAACATGGCATCCCTTCACATATTTAAACATGGCTATCATGTTACCCCTTAACCTTCTCTTCTCCAGACTAAACAAACCCAGCTCCTTAAGTCTCTCCTCATAGGGCATAGATTCCAGACCTTTGACCATTCTGGTCGCTCTCCTCTGGATGTTAGCTCAGTGTGCGGCTGCTGTGAAAAAGGCAAATTCCATGCTGGCCATAATTAGACAAGGAACAGAGAATAAAACTGCTGCTATCATACTGCCCTTGTACAAATCTATGGTGAGACCACACTTGAAATACTGTTGTGCCGCACCCGGCACTCTGGGCGGAGAGGTCCGCTTGGCCTCTCCGGAGGGGGAAGCAGTAGGGGAGAGAGAACAGGAGCAGGAAGAGAGGGGAGAACTGCAGGAGAGATTAGATGGAGAGGAAGACAAGGGATTGCGAGACAAAGGAAAGATAGCCAATAAAATAGAAGAAGCACAGGCAGGGGGGGGGAAGAGGAAACCAGAGGGTTAATCAGAAGGAGGGGGAGAGGCAAAAGGGAAAGGAGGTCCAAGCAGGTGTGATAAGACAATACCTGAAGGAAGGGAAGAAGGGGAAGCATGTTAATTGGTGGGTGGGGCAGGTCCTGGAGGGAAAAGGTTAAGAGGGGAATTAGTTTTGCTGGCCGAGGAGGAGACGGGCGTAGGAGGCGACCACAAAGGATGTGTGTGGTCAACCTCCAAAGAAGCCACAAGTGCCAAAGAGAGACGAGCGGTCTCTACAACTCGGAAGTCTGAGGCGAAGCAAAACGGGAAGGGGACCGTCAACGGTCTACCAGGGACGAGGAGAGATAAGAGGGAGCAGAAAGGGGGAAAGGGGGAGCGGACGTCACGGAGCAACCTACCGGACAACAGGTGAGCCTTGACAACTGTGTACAGTTCAGGTCACCACACCTAAAAATGGATATTGCAGATCTTGAGAAGGTGCAGAAAAGAGCAACCAAAATGATCAGGGGACTAGAGCAATTGCTCTATGAGGAGCTGTTAAAATGCTTAGGGCTGTTTAGCTTGGAAAGAAGGCAGTTAAGGGGAAACATGATAGAGGTCTATAAAATTATGCATGATGTGGAGAAAGTGGACAGGGAGAAGCTTTTCTTCCTCTCTCATAATATCAGAATGCAGGATCATCTGCTGAAGCTGGAGGGTGAGAGATTCAAAACAGATAAAAGGAAATATTTCTTCACACAAAGCACAGTTAAATTGTGGATCCCCCTGCCCCAGGACGTGGTGATGGCTGCCAACTTGGAAGACGTTAAGAGGGGAGGGCTATCCGTGGCTACTAGTCAAAATGGATACTAGTCATGATGCATACCCATTCTCTCTAGTATCAGAGGAGCATGCCTATTGTATTAGGTGCTGTGGAACACAGGCAGGATAATGCTGCTACAGTGCCTAGAGGCACCTGGTTGGCCATTGTGTGAACAGACTGCTGGACTTGATGGGCCTTGGTCTGATCCAGCAGGGCTTTTCTTTATGTTCTTATAAATTCAAGTTCAGTCCAGCTGCATGGAAGTTTTAGTTGTCCGTGACGACCCTTGAGCTCCATGTTTGCCACTGCAAGGATGTCTATTTATGTAGTTGTCTCCTGAGAGTGTGGGAGAAAGGAGGTCTCCCACAAGAGAGTGGCCCGTCAGCTCTCCGTTGACCTTGTGGTTTTTCTGCACGTTTCTGTTTCTCCCGTCTGTTTCCCTGGGCTTGAGCCAAGGGACGTCCCCCCACCTCGGCACCATTGTGCCTGACGGGAGCCGTGACTTTGAGAATGTTCGGATTTAGTTTCCTCACCTCTGTGCGTGTTTGCTTGTGTGTTTTTTTCCCCTTCTCCTCCTCCTTTAGACCTGGTTAAGGAGTTACATAAAGCTGTTCCAGGCTCCATGCCAGCGCTGCGGAAAGTTTCTGCAGGACGGTCTGCCACCCACCTGGCGGGATTTTCGGACGCTGGAGGCCTTCCATGACACATGTAGACAGTAGGCTCCCCAGAGGCTGATGGGAGCGCACGGAGGGAGCAGATGTAAAGATGGGTCACCGCTCACCAGTCAGGCTTCTTTGCTGCCTTGCTGAGTATCAGCGTTGATGTTGCCTCCTTTACCGACATCTTTCAACAAAGAACCCAGGATCATGGGCCACTCCAAAAGGCTCCGCGGTGCTGATTTAGTTCAGCTGAGCACAGGAAGGCAAAGGGGGCTGGCGGGGTGGTTAAGGTCCTCGATCCTCTTTGGAAACTCCGGACTTCCAACGCAGACGTTTATCCTCTGGGATCAACCCTCATCTCCACTGACCGTAAACACAAGATGCTTTTCAAGAGGATGTACAGTACAGCTTTTGTCAGCGTTTTATTTTTGTAAAATATGAATAAAAATCAAACATTCAACTCAGCCCTTCTCAGGTGTTAACTGTGTGTTTCTTTTTTTCCCTTTCCACCCTCTTGCCTTTATTTATAAAAAATGGTGCTTTGAAATTTAAAATCAACAGTATGTTTTCCTTTTGCAAGTGTGCGCCTCCTTTTCTTCACGGTGTTGGTTATGCCTGAAATTTCACAAGGAATCATAGAACCATAGAGTTGCATGGGACCACCTGGGTCATCTAGTCCAACCCCCTGCACAATGCAGGAAATTCACAACTACTTCCCCACACACACACATCCAGTGACCCAGAAGATGGCCAAGATGCCCTCCCTCTCATAAGGTCATAGAATCAGCATTGCTGACAGATGGCCATCTAGCGTCTGCTTAAAAACTTCCAGGGAGGGAGCGCTCACCACCTCCCGAGGAAGCCTGTTCCACTGAGGAACCGCCCTAACTGCTAGAAAGTTCTTCCTAATGCTTCCTATTATTAATTCAAGGGAGCTCGGCACGGAGGAAGAGGAAATGAAATTTCTTCTATGGGAAGGGGACTCTTTCTGTCTTACTCAAGCAGCCAAATTCTGCGCTGCGGCAATTAAGATCCATTTGGAAATAACTTTAAGAGTGGTATTGGTTAATCTTAACTGGTAAATTTGTAATTTTTTAATCCTTTTAATTTTAAATTTTAATTTTTTTGATATTTCCTAGATAAAGAGTTTATTTTACTTCATTTAGGTTGGTAACATGGCTGAGGTGTTCCGGCTAATGCTGTAAAAATAAATTCATTAATTCTTCCTGATGTTTAGACAGAAACTCTTTTGATCTAATTTCAACCCGTTGGTTCTGGTCCGACCTTCTGTGGCAACAGAAAACAACCCAGCACCATCCTCTCTATGACAGCCCTTCAAGTACTTGAAGATGGTTATCATATCACCTCTCAGTTGTCTCCTCACCAGGCTGAACATACCCAGCTCCTTCAACCTTTCCTCTGGCATCTTGTGGAAGGTGGATTGCACTTCTGTGGCAGGCCCCAGATGGGCCCACTGGCTCCATGCAAGGGCTCCCCTGCCCCCAGAGTAGGAATAGCCCTGCCCACCTAACCAGTAGGGGAAAGAGCTTCAGGCCACCTTCAGCATGCTATTGAATCAGCCAAATAATGAAGGCCTACAAGGCAGGATCTGCCCTGGCCTGGATGGCCCAGGCTAGCCTGATCTCATCCGCTCTTGGAAGCTAAGCAGGGTCAGCCCTGGTTAGTACTTGGATGGGAGACCAGCAAGGAAGTTCAGGATTGTTGGGCAGAGGCAGATAATGGCAAGCCACCTCTAGTAGTCCCTTTCCTTGAAAACCCTAAGGGGTCACCATCAGTCAGCTGCAACTTGATGGCACTTTCCAGCACCACAGGGCAGCATCCACAAAGCACCACCACAAGGCAGACCTGCAGCAGAAAGAACCAGACAGAAGGACAGGGGCACGGTCACTTGATATAAAAGCCAGCCCCTTGTCGCTCTGTCTCAGGCAGGAAGGAAACTCCCCACAAAAGTTCAGTGCTGCTAGTAGGAAAAGTACAGGAGAGGGCAACCAAGATGATTAAGGGCTTAGAACTCCATAGGGTTTTCAACCGTAGGGTTTTCAAGGCGAGAGAAGTTCAGAGGTGGTTTGCCATTGGCTGCCTCCTCGTGGGCCGAGAGAGTTCTGAGAGAACTGTGACTGGCCCAAGGTCACTTAGCAGGCTTCATGTGGAGGAGTGGGGAACCAAACCCGGTTCTCCAGAGTTCGCCACTCATGAGGAGGAGCGGGGAATCAAACCTGGTTCTCCAGATTAGAGTCAGTTGCTCTTAACTACTATGCCGCACTGGCTCTCTTCACGACCACTTCACTATACTACCGTTACGTCAAAAGTGATAGTGGAAATGAAGGCTTTTTTGCTGTCAAGTCCCAGCTGACTTATGGCGGCTCCATAGGGTCTTCAAGGCAAGAGATGTTCTGAGGTGGTTTGTCATTGCCTGCCTCTGCATCACAATCCTGGTATTCCTTGGAGGACACCCATCCAAATTCTAACCAGGGCTGACCCTGCTTAGTTTCTGAGATCTGACAAGATCAGGCTAGCCTGGGGCTATCCAGTCAGAGCACCTTACCTATCAGGAAAGACTGATGAGTCTGGGGCTTTTTGGTTTAGAAAAAAGACTACTAAAGAAAGACATGATAGAAGTTTATAACATTATCAATGGAGTGGAGACAGCGGATGGAGAGAAGAAGTATTTATTTACTCAAGGAGCAATTAAAGAGATATTTATTGTCAGAATATGTGGTTGATTTTAAAGGGGGAATAGACATATTCTTGGAGAATAGGTCCATGAATGGCTACTAGCCACAATGAGTAAAAAGAACCTCTAGAGGCAGTCAGACTTTGAATAGTAATGCTAGGAGGCA
Organism: Euleptes europaea; assembly: GCF_029931775.1. NCBI lineage: Eukaryota > Metazoa > Chordata > Lepidosauria > Squamata > Sphaerodactylidae > Euleptes > Euleptes europaea. The sequence goes on along the minus strand of NC_079325.1, from coordinate 50,768,253 downwards.
GCATCAGGAGAAGGCCTTTGCTTCATTGCCTTGATTGTTGGCCCTTTAGGACAACTGGTTGGCTAGAGAAGATGTTGGATTAGATGGACCACTGATCCAGTAGGGCCCTTCTTGCATTCTGATTTCAAACACTAGTGCTGATCAGGTGGAGGGGAGGGGATGTGGATTTGGACTGAATAATGAGGTTTCTCAGAAACCCGCTTAAATGTTTACAGGAAAGCCTGTTCAGGGTCATGGGTATACTCTGCATACAGGGAAGCACAGGAGCAATGTTCAGCTTCTGTTTTCTTAAAGCAATTTCCTAGCCCTTAACAAGTGTGAATGTATGCATGTGTAGGCAATGTCTGTTAAACCTTCAGAAGCCATAGAGATAGCTCAGTCTGTTCCATTGGTTGGGATGGGGGGGGGGTGCCATGTAGAACTCCTCCCCCCCCCCCCATGACCAGGCAGAATACATTGATCCAAATACAAAAAATTGTGGTAATGGACAAAATCAAGGAAACTCCAGATTTGCATAATTTAAGGGATTTTTGTCATATAATTTAAATCAGTGGTTCCCAAAGTGGTGCCTGTGGTGACGTGGTGCCTGCTGACACCTTTCTGGGTGCCCACTAAGTGTTTCTAGAAAGCAGGCAGGGTCAGCGAGGTGTAGTGGTTAAGAGCGGTGGTTTGGAGCGGTGGGCTCTGATCTGGAGAACCCAGTTTGATTCCCCGCTCCTCCACATGAGTGGCAGAGGCTAATCTGGAGAACCAGGTTGGTTCCCCACTCCTGCACATGAAGCCAGCTGTGTGACCTTGGGCTAGTCACAGCTCTGTTAGAGCTTTCTTAGCCCCACATATTTCACAAGGTGCCTGTGGTGGGGAGAGGAATGGAAGGCGATTGTAAGCCAGTTTGATTCTTCCTTAAGTGGTAGAGAAAGTTGGCATATAAAAACCAACTTTTTGTCTTCTTCTTTTTTCCAGCAGGGCGCTTCTGATTAGCCATTTGTCGATCTTGTAGGCTGTGCAAATTTTTTTACAACTTGCTTCAGCAGCAGCTGCCACCATAGCACAAGTGTCTTTGCCGTTGGATGGTGAAGTGCTAGCAAGTGTGTGGGCAGAGGGTGCCAGCAGCAACGGACCCTGCCAGAGGCCCTGGCAGCTGCCCCACCTACCTCTGGGAATGCTGATGCCAGCCCTGCAAGAGATGGCAACAGAACAATGTGAGGATATTTCAACCATAGTTTGACAAGAAACCACATGTGGGAAAGCGGCCTTAACGCATTGAAAGCAAGCAGAGCCCCGGATTTGTTCAAACATGTGAAAACAACTCTTGCTTCACCTGAGACACTTTTTTCCAAGTCGGAAGCCCTTAGCAGGTATGCAGCTTATGTTGCAATTCCTTCCCTGCTTTGAGCATGAGTGCGCATGTGCTTCCACCCCAAGACAGTTTAATTTTGCTGCTGATATTGGACAGATGTAACAGGCTGGCTTTTTAATTTTCTGCTCCTGGGTTTCCCTTCTCCCCTCATGCATTTTTCATAGTGACTCGCAGCTCCTTCCCTGCATGGCCTGAGCACAATATCGATTGACTGATTAAGCCATCTAGCCATGGCAAACAACTTTTAATTTTCTAACCAAAGGCCTTTCGGTTTCTTCTTTTACCGTTGGTGCCCTTTTGTTTTTTCCCATTTAAATTTTTTTTAAAAAGAGTCTGAAGGCCCATCAAATGCACACATGCCCCACTCGTGCAAATAAAAATATCAGCCATAATGAGCTGGAATGGCTTGGTACTTGATTCTGCATGTTTTGCTGCCTCTTTGGAAAAAAAGAAAGAATGCCTGATACATTAATGTGTGCTGTGGGAACGCCTAGAATTCGTAATATCTCCAGTGTGACATCTGGACACATTGCCCTTGAAGGTTTGTCCCATTGGCTAAATGGTCAGCTGGTCAATCTTACAGTCTAACCTACCTCACAGGATTGTTGTGATAATAAAATGGGGACAAGCTTTGAGAGAGAGAGAGAGTATGCGAGATCAAGGCAATCGCTGCACAGTCCTGACGGTGCAGTCCTAAGCAGAGTACACCCTTCTAAGCCCGTTGACTTCAGTGGATTCAGAAGGATGTGATTCTGCTTAGGATTGGACTGTTAGGGCTGTATCCCGTTCTTCATTTATTTGGCAGATTTCTAAACCATCTTTCCACCCAGTAAGGTCTTTGAGGTGGCTGAACACCAGGGTGACCTCTCCCATTCACATGCTGTCTGTTTTCCAATTGTTGTTTATTATGCACTAGCAAAATGCCTCTTGTCATGGTTGTGTATGTTAGACCTCACCTAGAGTACTGTGTTCAGTTTTGGGCACCACAATTTAAGAAGGATGTAGACAGCATGGAACATGTCCAGAGGAGGGCAACAAAGATGGTGAGGGGTCCAGCTTAGCCTAACCAGAAGACAGCAGTAAATATATGATGAGGGGCACTTGAAAGGGAGAATGAACGTGCATGGAAAGGGTTAGTTCCCCCCTCCCCCCAAAAAAAGATGCTTCCCTGCAAAGCTCTCCTCTCATTGCCAAGCATTTGGAGCCCTATGTGATCAGTACACTCCCTTCAGAACATGCCCTTTTGCACCTTCTCTAAGCTTGCTTCTAATTTGAGCTCTGATTCAAGCAGCTGAATTTCTGGGTTTAGTTGCTGGGTCAATATTAGTCCGCAAACTTCAGTCTTTGCCCCTGGAACTGCTATTATCCGATCATTCATGCTTTGGGTGGAGCTCAACCCCATAAAAAAAAGGGGGCTGCCAACTATGCCTTGGAACAGATGCCGCTTTCAGCGCCATCAGCCCTTCCTCTGGCTTAGGCGTGACACCTTTTTGTCTTCCTCCCCCCCACCCCCAATCCGGGTTAGCTGCAATTTCCTCTGGAAGCTGTTTTAAATTCCCCCAGCAGATGTGCAGCTGGCTGGAGAGGAATCTCTCCCCTTTTTCAGTATTCACCTGGTATCCTTCAGAACAAATGATTCTTCAAAAGGAAATGAAAAAAAAAAGGAGGAGGGAAAGGGAATGTTTTAATTTACCCATTTGCATCACGAAGGTGCATCCAGCCGCTGGGAACAAGCTTGGGGCCACCGGAAAGTCCACCTTATTGCTGCACCAAGGCAGCATCTGAGGGGTCCGAAGCCGCCCCCTTCCCCACCCTCCCCTGTATTCTAGAACAGTTTGGGGTCCAGATAATTATGCTTTGTTTGAATCGGGGTGATAACTTGTTTGTTTCCAACCCCCCTGGGCTTAAAAAAACACACCCTGTGATTAAAACAGAAAAAGCTTGGGGTGTTTTTATAACTCTTTATTTTGAGTTTAGTTTATAATGACAACAACAAAAATAAAAATACAACAGTAGTACGTTAAACATTCTTGTACATTCCAGCCCCGTGGCACAGAGTGGTAAGCTGCAGTACTGCAGTCCAAGCTCTGCTCACCACCTGAGTTCGATCCCAACGGAAGTCGGTTTCAGGTAGCCGGCTCAAGGTCGACTCAGCCTTCCATCCTTCCGAGGTCGGTAAATGAGTACCCAGCTTGCTGGGGGTAAAGGGAAGATGACTGGGGAAGACACTGGCAAACCACCCCGTAAACAAAGTCTGCCTAGGAAACGTCAGGATGTGACGTCACCTCATGGGTCAGGAATGACCCGGTGCTTGCACAGGGGACCTTTACCTTTACCTTTTTTTTACAATCCAGATATGTTTCAATACTTGGTTCCAAAATATGTTCCAATGTTATACTTTGTTCCAGTATTATACATACAGAAATCATACCACTTAGCAGAACTTAATAAATGCAAATCATACGATAGTTTCGTGGACATCGTTGACTTCGTGATGCCCCCTTCTCCACATATTCTAGAAAAGGCAGCCATCTATTTAAAAAGTTTGTGAGTAAGATCAGTTATTTGCTACTTTGAGTTGTGGAGATATCTTATCTGAAATCAAAAGGTTCCACACTTTCTCATACCACTGCCCAGTAGAAGGCATCTTTGCTTTTTTCCAGTACGAGGCAATCAGAAAAAGCTCGTTTTGATGTTTGTGTGAATGTGGGAGAAGGCAACGGGGTTGGGTCCAACCGACTTTTGGGATCCTTTGTAATTGGTCTGTAAAGATAAGGTAGTGTATCTGTAGTGTGTTACTTAACAGCTGCCTTGAAGATATGCCAAAAGTTATAACCAGTTACGCCTAAATGCTCATCGGCATCCAGACGCTCTTTTTGCACAGGAACTGGTTCAATCGGCCTGAAAGCCCCTGGCTATTTTAGGAAGCCACAAGCAACGGAAACAAAGATGCACTCAGATATTTCTCTCTGACCCTCTAATATGTATACACTTGGCCCTTTATGCATGGGAGGTTTTGCCTTGGGTCTGCTGCTCTCTAGGTGCACATTTTGCCCATCCAAATTCTTAAAACTCCAAAATAAGCCCCCATGTAGAGTTTTGAGACTTTGGATGGGGAAAATGTCCATCTAGAGAGCAGCAAATCCAATGCAAAACCTTCCATGCATAAATGGCCACTGACTCTTGAGAAAAAGGGCCTGAAGCTATTGTCTCTATGTATGGGACAAATGAAGTGGCTCCAGATTGGTTTCTTTTTGGGTTTTATAGGTTGTCGTTGTAGGGCTTTTCATTCCACCCGGTTTTCATGATTGGTGTGCCAGATTTCATTTGCTTATTTTATACCATTTTTACATTATGTGCTATTTATATGCAATGGGTGAAAAAAATGTTTTAAATTGCACATATTTAATAGGAAAAATTCAGCCCACAGAAACAGAATATGGTGCTAAAATACATTCCTTTCTTGAAGGAAAAGTTAAAACAAAACTGGGGGGACTTTGAGTCAAAATACTGGAGCTGTGAAATTCAGAAAAGAAGAGTTGGTTTTTACATGCTGACTTTCTCCATCACTTAAGGAAGACTCAAACCGGCTTACAATCACCTTCCCTCCCCCTCCCCACAACAGATACCCTGTGAGGTAGGTGGGGCTGAGAGAGCTCTAAGAGAGCTGTGACTAGCCCAGGGTCACCCAGCTGGCTTCATGTGTAGGAGTGGGGAAACAAATCCAGTCCACCAGATTAGCCTCCGCCGCTCATGTGGAGGAGTGGGGAATCAAACCCGTTTCTCCAGATCAGAGTCCAATGCTCCAAACCACTGCTCTTAACCACTACACCATGCTGGCTCTCATTCAGTTGCCTTCCTAAGAGCATCCTGAGAATAGAGTCCGAACTCACCTGAGACAGTGCAAAATAAGAACATACTCAGCTGGATCAAACCAGTGGTCTATCTAGTCCATCATCTTATTCCACTCAGCAGCCAACCACTTGCCTGGGGGGTCAGCAAGCAGGGCATAGAGGCTGAGACCTTCCCCTCATGTTGCCTCCTGGCATTGGGATTCAGAGGTTTTCTTTCCTGTAGATGGACTTTCCCCTCAGTCACTGTGGCTAGAAGCCATTGATGGACCTCTCCCCCTCCATGAATCTGCGTATCCCCCTTTTAAAACCAACAAAAGGGGAAGGGGGAATTTAAAAGGTAATGGTAAAGGTCCCCTGTGCAAGCATCGGGTCATTCCTGACCCATGGGGTGACGTCACATCCCGATATGTACTAGGCAGACTTTTGTTTTATGGGGTGGTTTGCCAGTGCCTTCCCCAGTCATCTTCCCTTTACCCCCAGCAAGCTGGGTTCTCATTTGACCGACCTCGGAAGGATGGAAGCCTGAGTCAACCTTGAGCCGGCTACCTGAAACCCACTTCCGTTGGGATCAAACTCAGGTCGTGAGCAGAGCTTGGACTACAGTACTGCAGTTTACTACTCTGTGCCACTGGGCTCCTTAGGGGGAAATTAGGAAAAGATAAAAAAAAAATACAATACATTCAAAAATTCTTCTTCTTTTTCCCCCTTTTCTTGGCACCCAGAATATGTTGTGGCAAACCCACTAATACATTAAAAACTGCTTATTAAAAAAAATTCTTGTCCTGTCCTCTTCTCTTCTTATTTTCATTTCTTCTTTTCTTAATGCACAAACTCAGTTAAAACCCAGATTAGGTTGTGATAAACATAACAACACAGTGAGACATACCTATATATGCATAATTTCAAGTGGATATTTACAATATGATTTAAAACTACAAGCTCGAAAATCATTTTAAGATAAACATAATTCAGTCAATAATATTGATAGAACAGCTTCCATCTCTCTTGGAATAAATCCATGAATCTGCGTATCCCCCTTTTAAAGCCCTCTGTGCTCATGGCTACCACTACCTCCCCAGGCAGTGAATTCCATTGGTATTTTTGTAGGGCTTTCACTGCTAGGAGCTCCTTTCCATACCTCACGGGAGCTCCAAGACTGCGCTGCTTCTACTTGCTTAGGATGCATTTGATGTCACTGTGGTTCCCTGGTTAATCCGCCTGGGATCCAGATTCCTAATAACCCCATCTCTTTTACTTTAGGGTGCTCTGGTACCAACCACACCACCCGTGACAGCCAGTGTGGTGTAGTGGTTAGGAGCGGTGGACTCTAATCTGGAGAACGGGGTTTGATTCCCCACTAGTCTACATGAGTGCCGGACTCTGATTTGGTGAACCGGGGTTGGTTTCCCCACTCCTCCACATGAAGCCAGCTGGGTGACCTTGGGCTAGTCACAGTTCTCTCCGAACTCTCTCAGACCCACCTACCTCACAAAGTGTCTGTTGTGGGGAGAGGAAGGGAAGGAGATTGTAAGCCGGTTTGACCCCATGCCCCTCTCTCTCTCCCCCACCCCACTCCCACGTCCTCCTCTGCCTCCCCCCTCTCCGGTCTTCCCAGCACCAGCCGGGGGTTCAACACCCTTCTAGGAGCCTGCATCCCAGCAACATGAGCACTCGCCACCGTCTCCACCTGTCGCAAACTCCCAGCGCCCGCCGCCTCCACCCGTCAGAGGCAGAGTGGCGGCAGATCTGTCAGGCGCCCTTCGGCAGGCTCTCCATCCACCTCTGGGACAGAGAACGGCAAGGTGAAGTGCACATAGCCCTGCCATCGGAGATAGAGCAGCAGCGGCTCTGTCAGGGGCCCCTTTGGCAGGCTCGCCACCCTTCTTCGTCACATCCTGCCTTCAATTTCTTGAATGCAGAATTTAAAAGCGTGCAACAGAACAGGGACAAACAAATGAGAACCTAGCCATGCGTTAACGGCCAAACGTCTTCTCATTCTGCATTGTGAGCCTTACCTGTGGCCTCCACCTGTTGGAGGGAGAGTTTCTCTGGGGCTCTGGGCATGGTTTGACGCGTTTCCTGCCAGGTGTTCAACCCAGCCATCTACCTGTACACATCCCTGCATGGGGATCATAAGTTAAGCAATGATGTTTTCCCATGTTTACTTTTAAAAAATGTTTTGCCTTGTTTGGTTGCTCTTCATTTGTCCTCTCTGCGATTGAGGGTTTTGGTTTCTTAAGGCTAAACCGGTTTAACTTCTATATCGGTAGGGTGCAGGGGTTCTCAGTCAAGGGTAGACAGCCAAAGTCCGTCTCCGTGCAGTTTGCCAAAAGAGGGAGTCCCTGGGGACTTCCGGTGCTGCTTTTGGGTACAAGGGACCAATGGCATTTCATCTTGCCCTATAAACAGCTGAGACTCTTCTGTGCCCTCAGTTCAAGCAGTTTGCCTTCCCAGTAGCAACTAAGAAGCATCCCCTTGCCAACCTGCGTTCTATTTAAATGACAGTCACTCCTTCTCTGATCCCAAAAATAAAGCTGTATCTCAACTGGGGCTATAAGTTTTACGTGAATCGCCTCAGAGGAGAAATCAATAATGCCTCGCCTAAGTTATCAGAAGCACTGAAAATGCTTCTTGTTAAATAAGGGTGAAGTGAACAAAAGGCTACGCCCTTCGCTGCCGGGTAATAGAAAGGTGTTCGGGTTTTTTTTCTTTTCCGGAACGTGGCGGGATATTTTTTTTCCCCCGTGCATTGACGCAAAGTGTTATTTGATGGAGATGTAGCATCAAAAAGGGTGTTTGGCCATGGGAGGGAAAAACCATTTGGGAGGTAAAGTAATTTAAAACTGAATGAAGGAACTATAACTCACAGGCTCCCTTTGAGTCTCCCTGGCCTACCAAAACACAAACGACCCTTCAGTTTCTGCTTTTTAGTAATTGCATCCATTTAGGGTTGTTGTTGTTTTTAAGTTTAGGAAAAAAAGATTAAAGGGGGGCATGATAAATGTTTTATAAAATTAGGAATGGTGTAGAAAGCACAGAGAGAACCGTTTCTCCTTCTCTCAGGGTCAGGCTGCATGCAATTAAGTCTTTTCCTCCAAGAGTGGTTTTTGAAAACAGCAACCACTGAAAAGCTGCCTGGGAAGCCCTGGTCGGGACTTGCAGAGAAGCAAGCTAGGGATGCTGAATCTTCTCCGGGCTTTGCCCTTGCAACTCCTCCTCAGTCTGCTCTTCTTACATAAGGGAAGGGATGCGGGGGAAACAGGTTCAACTCTCTGTGCTCTTCCAGCCCACTGCTTGCAGCCTCCAGGCTGATTTTTCAGTGTAAAAAAAAAATCAAGAGAAAGAAGCACGCGTGGAAAGTGGAGGTTGGCCCTCCTAATCCTAGAGCTCAGCAGCAGATTCAGGAGCAGTGAAGCGAGTTACTTCTGCAAGCAACATTTATTTATTAGTTTGTTCGAGTTTTCTCCCGCCCTTTCCCTACCGGAGTCCAGCTCAGGACTGCTAAGAACAGTTAAAATATACAATTAAAATGAGCCACGTCCCCTCCAATGGGACTATCAATGACCATAGCCATGAGAGCTAAAACGGAACCGCCATGTACAGTGGCAGGATACCTGTGAAAAACAGATCCTGCGGCTAGGAACTAAAAGGGCTGCCTGTGAAAAGCAGAATTTCGAATGTTGGAAGTGGAATGCAGAGATAGGGGGGCTCTGGTATGATTCAGCAAAACTATTCTCCTTTTTCTTTTTTCCCACTCTTTAATTTTAAATCTCTCCCGCTCTGCTGCCTTAAATAGGACCCCAAACGATGCTGTAAAGCGGGGCTTGATCAGCCTTCCCTTCTCTTTCTCAGCATTGAACACTTATCTGCAGATTCATAATTCCTGCCAGTTCACTCTTAAAATGTCATCATCTTAATGTTCCCGAACTGATTTCCTATTAATCTTATACTGAAGGCTCACAGCTTGTTATGGATGATGAAGAAAAAACACACACTTGCTCGGCAGGACGAGACAGATCAACAAAATTACAAAAAGAGAGAGATGATGATTTATTTGTTACTACGCCTTTACACATTTCTTTCTAACGTGTGTCATAATAAATGATTAAGGCTCGAGCTCGGTGTTGGCGCACGAAGACCTCCCCAGCTAGGAAAGGCACATGATGAACATTTAAGTAACTGATCATAATTACGGCTCTCAACCAGGGAAAGTTATTTTTTTGCGTTGATTAGTCATCTGGCTTTTAATTGATGTCATCCATTAAATATAATTCAATTTGCACAAAACTCTTCCACCAAGCCTTAAATCCTGCTGAGAACCTCTCTCCGCTCCCCCCCACCCCCAAAAATAGCATTTTGCATTGTATTACAATTATTGAGAACTGCTTTGAGAGCTTTTTTTGGCTGTAAAGCAGGACAAAAATATATTACCAAAATCCCAGTATGGTTTATTTTTTAAAAAAATACATACAGGCAGAGTATCCCTTATCCAGACATCCCATATCCGGACTGATCCGAAAACCGGACCCTTCGAGCCGGAATGCAGGCAGATTCGTGCTGTCTGCTTTCCATATTTCCTCTCACCTAAAATAAAAATACAGTGCACACTGCATCGCAGGTGGAGACTGAAAGCCTGCCATTCTTAGTTGGTTTGTTATTTGTTGTTGCTCTTGTTTAACAGTAGATACAGGTATGCTGGTGAGATAGTTACATCTTTGCTTTCTAATGGTTCAATGTATGCAAAATCATTTTAAAAATTGTTTAAAATTACATTCAGGCTATATGTATAAAGTGTATATAAAACATAAATGAATTTGGGTCCCATCCCCAAGATATCTCATTATGGTCTACTAATACCCCTAGATGAAAGGATCTAGGGGTATTAGAAGACCAAACACTGAACATGTGTCAGCAGTGTGATGCGGTAGCTAAAAAGGCAAATGTGATCTTAGGCTGTATCAACAGAAGTATAGTGTCCAGATCAAGCGAAGTGATGGTATCACTTTGCTCTGGTTAGACCTCAACCATCTTCAAGTACTTGAAGGGCTGCCATATAGAGGATGATGTGGAGTTGTTTTCTGTTAGCCCCAGAAAGTTGGACCAGAACCAATGGGCTGAAATTAGGTCAAAAGAGTTTCTATCTAAACATTAGGAAGAACTTTCTAACAGATCAGTTTCTCAGTGGAACAGGCTTCCTTGGGAGGTGGTGAGCTCTCCTTCCCTGGAGGTTTTTAAGCAGAGGCTTGATGGCCATCTGTCAGCAATGCTGACTTTGTGACCTTAGGCAGTTTATGAGAGGGAGGGAACCTTGGCCATCTTCTGGGCATGGAGTAGGGGTCACTGGGGGTGTGTGGGGGAGGTAGTTGTGAATTTCCTGCATTGTGGAGGGGGGTTTGACTAGATGGCCCTGGTGGTCCCTTCCAACTCTATGATTCTATGTATATGCAAAAACCAAAATATTCCAATATATGGAAAGATCCAAAATACGGACCACATCTAGTCCCAAGCAGTCCGGATAAGGGATACTCAACCTGTGCTGTCTTTAAATAAGTGGAAGTTGCTGTTAATTCTTTAGGACATTGTTTAACGTTTGTGCACTTCCACCAATCTAGGAATCAGAAACTTCAAACACTCTCTAGTTGCAATGATGCCCCACAGCCACAGGTGGTCACAGAGAATGAGTGTGTTCACACCCCACTAGTGTTGTGAGAGTGTGAGTTTAAAAGGATTTAGGCTGCAATTCTAAAAACACTTTTTGGGGGGTAAGATGCAATGAATAATTACTTGTGAGTGGACCTGCGTAGGCTTGCTCCCACATTGCTCCTTACTTATTTAAAACATTTATCAGCCATCTTTCTCCCTTGTGGAACTCAAGGGTGTCTTACAAAATAAAACACAATAAAAACAACTATTATAAAAACCATAAAAGTCACAATCTAAAAACTCCAATTAGTACTGCCAATAATAAAAAACTACATCAGTCAAATGCAGTCCTAAATAAAACTCTTCAACTGCCTCCTGAGGATCGACAATGAGGGGGCCAAGTGCACCTCCCTGAGGAGGTTGTTCCATAAATGTGGGGCTGCCACGGAAGAGGCCCTGTTTTGGTGTACCCACCAAACAAGCATCTTTCATTGGTGGGACAGTCAGGAGGGCATCTTCCCGCAATCTTACTTCTCTGGCAGGAACATGTGTTCCTCTTGGCTGTGAAGGCCAAGTTATGCTGTGGCCCCAGCAGATTGGTGCAAATCTCAGCACCTGTTCTCTTCCTCCCTGTTCTGCGTATGGAAGATCTTGTACCAGCAGACATCTGTGTACATACATGAATGTGCCCCCTTCCCCGCCAATGCAATCTGGCCAGTCTTTTTGTTTTTTGTGTGTTGTTTTTATTTTGCAGTTAATATGTGAACTGCCTTATCATGAGCTCCAAATCAGACAAGTTCTGAGAATGAGCTGCCGTGGGATGTTTTCCTCTTAAAAAGCACATGTGTGGGTGCCCAATTCAAGTCTCCAGTTTGACGGTGTTTGTGTTGTAGTTTCTTGAGTAAATGCAGTGAAGTTTGTTAAAAGATGTCTGCTCGGAATTTACAGAGGAATTTAAAATGTCCCCAGCAGCCCAGACTAGCCCAATCTGGTCAGAGCTCAGGAACGAAGCAGGGTCGGTACGTGGATTGGAGACCACCAAGGAAGGCTCTGCAGAGGAAGACAACGGGGGGCAAGCTACCTGAGCTCATCTCTTGACTTGAAAACCCCATGAGGCGGGACTTCACGAAGCTGCCACCAGTTGGTTGTGACTTGATGGGAAACTTTGCTTCCTTTAAAATGTTCCAGAGCATTTCACATAGGTACAAGAACTCCGTAAGGTAAGTCAGTATTATCCCATATTGGGGGCTGAGAGAATTAGTAGCTTCCCTAAGGCCCAAATGAGGAAGAAGAAGAGTTGGTTTTTATAAGTCGACTTCCTCTACCACTTAAGGAAGAATCAAAGCAGCTTACAATGACCTTCCCTTCCCCTCCCCACAACAGACACCCTGTGAGGTAGGTGGGGCTGGGAGAGTGTGACTAGCCCAAGGTCACCCAGCTGGCTTCATGTGTAGGAGTGGGGAAACAAGTCCAGTTCACCAGATTAGCCTCCGCCGCTCATGTGGAGGAGTGGGGAATCAAACCAGATTCTCCAGATTAGAGTCCACTGCTCCAAACCACAGCTCTTAACCACTACACCACACTGAGTTCATGGCAGAGGTGGGCAAAGTTGCTGGGCCTTCCCGATTCAAAGCCCGGTCTCCTAGCCACTAGGTCACACTATTCTTGGTGTGTGTCTGTCATCTCCTGCCTGCAACTGACCCTCAACACTTCGATGCCTGCAAGATGGCATCCCAGTTGCCTGGGAGTGCTACAGCACCAGCCTCATTAAAGTGAATGTGAGCAGCAGCATCCAAGAACATGCTTTCTCACTTCAGGAAACCTTCCGGGGGAGGTTTCCGCTCAGGACAGGAGGACTTCCAAGGAGGTTTCTTCCCAGGTCGTTTATGCATGGGTACATTTCACTCACATTTGCCCCCAGTCTGTCTTGGTTGCATGAGTTTTCCGCCCATTAGAGATGAGCTCACTGCCAGCCCTTGCAAATCCCAGGACTTCCTGTTCCTCTGTTAACCCAATTCTTTCCTCTCCCCTGAGCTCAGCCCAGGTGAAATCCCCGTGCATAAGGCAAAGCGTGGGACACATAAGCTTGGTTTCTCTCACAGCCAATAACAAAGCAGCATGTAAAGAGGCGGGGATTCAAAGGTTTCCTGCTTTCTGAGCAGAAGAAAAACTTTTTAAAACTGAGGCTTGGATCTCTTCCCCCTCCCACTCCTTTCAGATTGCTCCATTTTTTGTTCTTAAAATGCTTTTTTATGCGGCCATTGGGTTTGGGGGGGATTTTCTCTCACAGTAAGCTCTACAAAGTAAGCCAATTACAAAGCAGAATTTAAAGGGATGGGAACTTGATTTGAGCTTGGAGACTGGTGGTGCAGAGATTCCCAGCTGGAAAGTGTGGGTCCAGTGAGCAATGAACCTCAGGTAAAACTCCCATGCATAAACAACCTCAGGGGGTCAAATCTGTCCCTCTCGAATTCCGCTACCTATAAGAGTATCCAAAACAATGTCACGTTTTGCATCCCAGAGGGGGCACCTCTGCTTCTAAAAGGAAGAGCTGCATTTACTCCCAGGTTAGCGTACCCCAGATGTCAAAGCCTCTGCCCAGGAAGCGAGGAGCCATAGAATCTCAGTAGGGTTGCCAGGTCCCTCTTTGCCAACGGTGGGAGGTTTTGGGGTGGAGCCTGAGGACGGCTGGGTTTGGGGAGGGGAGGGACTTCAATGTCATAGAGTCCAATTGCCAAAGCGGCCATTTTCTCCAGGTGATCTTTGTCGGTTGGAGGTCAGTTGTAATAGCAGGAGATCACCAGTTATTACCTGGAGGTTGGCAACCCTAAATTTCAGTCTGACATCACTCGGAGTGGAACAAAATGCACTCTGCTCCTGGAGCCAGTCGGTCACTGCTGGAAGAACTTTCTGTTGCGCAGCTGCACTGAGCTCCATTTCCAGTGTGCATTTCACTCGTCGCATTGTGGCATTCCTCAGTGGCCCATTTGGAGCTTCTGTGGCGAGCGAGCACCCGCACTCAGCAGCGTGCAGGGTCACAGTCACCGTGCTCGGTCGCAAGTCACCGAGAAGCCAATGCAGCCAGGAGGAAGAATAGTCGGGCATTCTTTGAAATGTCTCAGAGTCAATAGGTGAGAGCCGGAGGAATGCTTTGGCAGCCAGCAGCCGTCCTTTCACACGGCTGCCTGAAGTTCAGTGTAAAAATAGAGGCTGCCACCCGCCGCCGTCTGATCTTTTCTTCCAATCCTCCTTTTAGTTTAGCTGGCCCTCCGCTTTCAGGCTCGCGCAAAGCCCTCTCGGCCCAGGCAACCCGGCCTCCTTTGGTCCCCCTTTGAACTGGGAAGCGACTGCCTGCCTCTCCACCCAAGCGTGGGGCTAAAAATAACAAGCCCGCCTCAAGAGGAAGCGTTTGCTCCTTTTTTTTCTTTGGCCTCATCAAATGATTCATGCTCCTATAATTAATAATAATCTCTGTATGACCTGCATGGATGGATTTAGAGATTTGCTAGGGGGAGAAAGCAGGCAAAACCCCTGCAAAAAGGGCCCCATTCACTCTGCTGTCACTCCCTTTCCCAAGAGGAAAACCGCCGCTGGCCGATTTCTTTATTGAAACAAATATTATCCTCCTTTCCTGCATGTCGAAGTGGCTGAATAAGGCCCAGGCAACTTCCATCATGCTGTGCTCCTCGTATGGAGATGGGCCATGGCTCAGTGGAACAGCCTCTCTTTCCATGTCGAAGGTCCCAGGTTCAATCCCCGGCATCTTCAGTTAAAGGGATCAAGGTAGTAGGTGGTGTTTAAAGACCTCTGCCTGAGATCCTGGAGAGCCTGCCTCTCGGTTGTAATTCCAGGAGAACTCCAGGCTCCACCTGAAGGTTGGCAACCCTATTCAGAGGTGAGTGATCCAGGAGAGAGTGTCAAGCAAGAGAGGGGCCCCATTGGGAGATGGAGGACTCCCTCTGGCATTGGGGTAGGGTTTCCAACCTCCAGATGGTGGCTGGAGATCTCCCGCTATTAAAACAGATCCCCAGGCAACAGAGATCTGTTCAACTGGAGAAAATGGCGGCTTTGGAAAGGGGACTCCATGCCATTTTACAATGCTGAGGTCCCCCCCCCCCAAAAAAAACCCTGCCCTCAGGCTCCACCCTTAAAATCTCCAGCTGTTTCCCAATCTGGAGCTGGCAACCGTACGTTGGGGGGGGGGACAAACAAACCGGAGCTGATAGAGCGGGAAGGGGTAGGGGAAGTAGCGGGAGCGAAAGAGGGAATGAAGTCCCTGGGAGAATCTGATCCACTGGAAAGTTGTTAAAACGGGTGTTAAGACAGCCCTGGAGCACGATGAGCCAAGGGCCCCCCTCCGGGACTGGCAGTTCTGCTCAGATCTGGGCCATCCCACCCATGCCAATGGGAGGGGCCGTGGCTCAGAGGTAGAGCATCTCCTTGGCATGCAGGAGGTTCCCCGGTTCAATCCCCGGCATCTCCAGTTAAAAGGACTAGGCAAGTAGGTGGTGTGAAAGACCTCATCCTGAGACCCCAGAGAGCTTAGGGGAGGGGCCGTGGCTCAGTGGTAGGGCATCTGCTTGGCATGCAGAAGGTTCCCGGGTTCAATCCCCGACATCTCCAGTTAAAGGGACTAGGGAAGTAGGTGATGTGAAAGACTTCTGCCTGAGACCCTGGAGATCCGCTGCCGGTCTGAGTAGACAGTACTGACTTTGATGGACCCCAGGGGTCTGATTCAGTATAAGGCAGCTTCGTGTGTTCATCTGTGTTCATGGGTGTAGGCTCCCCCACCACCGCAGGCCTCCAGCCAGCACCCCTGGGACAGCTTGGCTCACCCCGCACTTGGCCACCAGTGGCCCTCCAGAGCAGCGGGCCCCAGGGGACCGTCAAGGACAAGCCTGCCGCTTGGAGCAGCAGAGCGGAGCAACACAGCCATAAAGGCAGGTGGAAGAGATCGCGCAGGGTGGAGATCACCACAGGGCAGAGGGAAGAGGCAGGAAGGCCACGCAGAAGCCCTCCTGCTTGGCTGCCAGGAGCAATTTCCCGTTGCACAGGGAAGGTAGAAATGCCAGCCCAGTGGAAACTCATCTATTGATCCTGAGACTCTGGGGGAGGGGGGGACCAAGTTGCCTTTCATCTCCCGGTTTTATAGAGTGACTCCTTTGTCAGTTTCATGTTTGATGAGGTGAGGGTTCTTAATCCAAAGGGATTGGAAATCTTTACGTGATCAAAGAGCTCTGCCGGCCGCAGGACTTCAGAAAGGGACGAGGCGGGAGGGCCCAGGGAAGGGATGCCAGGCTCCCTCCTGGATGTGGAGGCTAGAGCGGTTGGGACACACTCTCCAGGGTTTGCCGTAAGAAAAGGATCCCGAACGGACACGAGAGAGGGGCATGCAACAGCCAGCCTGGCACGTCAAGAAAAAGCTCACCCAGGAAAAGCTGGCTGGCAGGAGGGCAGGTGGCAAAGAATTTCTCTGGGCAACACATTATTAACTTGAAGCGGGGCTGGCCCATCTGTTACGCTGACCTAGGCAATTGCTAGGGTTGCCAGCTCCGGGTTGGGAAATACCTGGAGTTTTGGGTGGTGGAGCCTGAAGAGGGTGGGGTTTGGGGAGGGTCTTCAATGGGGTATAATGCCATAGAGTCCACCTGCCAGTGTGGTGTAGTGGTTAAGAGTGGTGGTTTGGAGCAGTAGACTCTAATCTGGAGAACTGGGTTTGATTCCCCGTTCCTCCACATGAACAGCGGATTCTAATCTGGTGAACCAGGTTGGTTTCCCCACTCCTACACATGAAGCCTGTTGGGTGATCTTGGGCTAGTCACAGTTTTCTCAGAGCTCTCTCAGCCCCACCTACCTCACAGGGTGTGTGTTGTGGGGATGGGAAGGGAAGGTGATTGTAAGCTGGTTTGATTCTTCCTTAAGTGGCAGAGAAAGTCAGCATATAAAAACCAACTCTTCTTCTTCCAAAGTGGCCATTTTCTCCAGATGAACTGGAGTGCAGTTGTTATAGTGGGAGATCTCCAACCATCAGCTGGAGGTCGGCACCCCTAGTAATCACTTAGGGGCCAGAGGTGGAGGTGCCCAAACTAGCCTGGAAAGCAGCAGCCCTGGGTGGTGGCCCCCACCCCAGTGGGTGGCTCGTGGCAAGTCTGCAGCGGAGGGGGCTGGGGGGGGCTTTTCCAGGGCCATTTTTGCCTCCCATTCCACCCCTGCTGGTAGGTATGGCACTACAGAACGCCCCAGTTCCCGTGAGGGCAGCCAGCTTCCCTATGGTGCAGGGAGGAGGATAGGAGGGTGAGCAGCAGTTTCCCTGGAGTGGGGTGGCTCGAGGTGGCAAAGCCATTCAGTTAGGGCACGAAAAGTCCTTGAGCTGGCCTTGACTTGCAGGATTCAATGGGATGCATCCAGACTAAACTGGTGATTTCCTCTGATTCCCCTTCCCTGCTGCAGCGTCCCCTAATCTACTCCCCCAGGAGTGGCATGGTGTGGAGATCAGTGAGGTGCAGTCAGAGGGGGAGGCAGGCAACTCCATCCTGCCACTGGAAAATTGAGTCTGGATCCAACCCAAAGTTTCAAGGGGTAGTGATGGCCGGTATCTTAGATGTTTTGTGTGTGTGTATGCGTGTTAAGGGCTGTCAAGTCGCTTCCGACTCATGGCGACCCTATGAATCAATGTCCTCCAAAATGTCCTATCCTGAACAGCCTTGCTCAGGTCTTGCAGATTGAGGGCAGTGGCTTCCTTTATGGAGTCAATCCATCTCTTGTTGGGTCTTCCTCTTGTTGGGTCTTCCTCTTTTCCTGCTGCCTTCCACTTTTCCTAGCATGACTGTCTTTTCCAGTGACTCTTGTCTTCTCATAATGTGACCAAAGTACAACAGCCTCAGTTTAGTCATTTTAGCTTCTAGGGTCAGTTCAGGCTTGATTTGATCTAGAACCCACTGATTTGTTTTTTTGGCAGTCCACTGTATCCGTAACACTCTCCACCAACACCACATTTCAAAGGAATCCACTTTCTTCCCATCAGCTTTCTTCATCGTCCAACTTTCACACCCATACATAGTAATAGGGAATACGATGGCATGAATGAACTTGATCTTCGATCTTAGATGTTACTTTTAAACAAAGGGAATAGACAAATTCATGCCAATGGCTATTAGCTAAACGGGACCTCCATATTCAGAGGCAATATATCTCCTGGTGTTGGAGACAAAGAAGAACAATCAGCAGACTTAGCACAGGTACACTTGGCCAGATCCAGCAAAGCTATTCTCTGTGTTGGGAAATAGATCTCTCAGGCATAGCCCTCTGTGTCCAGAGACGGGTCAGATGCTTAGGGGTAGACGCGAAAGGAGAGGCATAACTTTCGTTCCCTTCCTGTAATCAGCTGCCAGAATCTGCCTGGCCTGTTCAGAACAGAATGCTGGTCAAGGCGAACCTTTGCAAGGTCTCTCTTCCGTTTCTAAGTATCCCTGCCAGAACGCTGGCTGGGAAACACATGCAGGTAGTGTTCAGGTGAGCCGTATCACAAGCAGCAACCATGAATCATGTGCAGAAAGGGGTGCTAATGATGCCGAGTCGTGCTGTGAGACTGTTACTAGGAAACCTTCCGCCGGTATTTAATTATCTGTCCTGATTGAAGCTCTCTGAACAGAACTCCCCCAACCCAGGGACCAGGCTTTAACTGTAGATTTCTGGGGAGGAAGTCACCCTTTTAGGATAATGCCCCATTCTCCTGCAAAGGTACAGAGGATGTTGATGACATATTCGGACTAGCAAAAGGCCCAGACGTGCAAAATGTGCATCATAACAAGTCAGACCACCAATCCCTCAAGCTCAGCACTATCTACCTGGGCTTGGCAATGCCAACACCTGCTACCCTTTATCTGGAGGCACCAGGGATTCACCCTGGGACTGGTTTCTGCATGCAAAGCAGATACAGGGGCTGTGGTTCAATGGTAGAGCATCTGCTTCCCATGCAGAAGGTCCCAGGTTCAATCCCCAGCATCTCCAGTTAAAGAGACTAAGCAAGTAGGTGATGTGAAAGACCTCTGCCTGAGACCCTGGAGAGCCACTGCCAGTCTGAGTAGATAATACTGACTTTGATGGACCAAGGGTCTGATTCAGTATAAGGCAGCTTCATGTATTCATCCCTGAGCCCGTATGGAGAGAGAGTCTTCACAATGTAAGATGCACAGTGTAGTTCCACCGCCCCCCCCCCCGAAGATCTGGGTCATGAAACAGGCCACCCATTTGGGGGCTTCATTTATTAATTCAAATACTTATAGCCCTGGAGGGAACTATCAAGTATGTTATGATAGTTTTAAGCAACAATGTCATACAATTTAAAACAACGAGGATCTACGCCAATTAAGCAGCAAACGATCCATTTAAATTCACAGCGCTCAAATTCATTTAAAATTGCAGTAATGTTCATATTGGGGAGGGAAGGCAGCGTGGTATAGCCCGATCTCATCAGATCTTGGAAGCTAAGCAGAATTGGTACTTGGATGGGAGATCTCCAAGAAAGGCTTTGCAGAGGCAGGCAATGGCAAGCCACCTCTGCTTAATCACTTGCCCTGAAAGCCCCTTGCCGGGGTCACCATGAGTCAACTGTGACGTGACAACACTTGACATACAAATTGTTCATATTGCAGAGAAAGGAGGGAGGTGGATGAAATTCAAACCAGGCTGTTCTTGGGTTCAAAATAGCGTATTTCCAGCTCTTCTAAATTAAAGCCATAATGGGAAAGACCAGATGTCCCCAGGAAGTGTGCTCAATGCACGTGGCAGCACCACCACATAAAGGGACTCCTCCTCCTCCTCCTCCTCTTCTTCTTCTTCTTCTCCTCCTCCTCCTCCTTCTCCTTCTCCTTCTCCTTCTCCTTCCTTCTTCTTCCTTCTTCTTCCTTCTTCTTCCTTCTTCTTCCTCCTCCTCTTCTTCTTCTTGAGAAACTAATGGGATGCACTGAGTAAAGCCACATGAGCTGAGCTCTAAAACTGGTCCCTATTCCCCAAGGCTTGAGAGTCAAGCCTGCATGGCCCCACCCCCTTCATCTGTACAGCCACCCCCTGGATTCTACTTCCTGGGCGCTGCAAAGTGGTTTAGGCAGAGCGAGCGAGAGAGAATCGGCTGCCGAATCTTCTTGCTCGACCTGCTGATGGAGACGCCTCTTTGTCTAATGTTCACCCACCCCTCCTTGCCCTGGCCTTTCGCCTGCTTTTCAATCACTAGAGGCCGACGTTCAATCGGCAGAACGGTGTGTCAGCAGAAGCAGCGCTGGGCCCTAATCGTTAAGGCACTAGTTTTGATCACTTAATGAGTGTCGATTCCGGGGAATGGGGCAGAACGAGCTCATCTGTTCCCCCAGGCTTCGGAAATACCCATTTACTTGCAGTAGAGACTAACTGCAATAGCTGGAAACCCAGAGGATTGCAAACTATATCGTGAGATGGGCAACGTTCAGAAACAAAAGCCTTGAAATAAGAAGGTTTCTCATTCACAATATTTGTTAGCTTATACCAAAAACAATCAGGGCTCCCTTGCCCACAGACTCATACTCTAGCAGTTGAAACTACGATCTATTCTGAGCATCTGGGTGGTTGCCATGCATCAGCTTGCGGGTACCCAAAGCCAGCAGCCACTGTTTACACATGCACAGAAGCTAGAGGCTTGAACCTCCTCATTCACCCAGAAACTGGCCTTGGTCATTCATGCATGGGAGTTTTACCTGAAGTTCGTTGCTGGCTGGACCCACACTTTCCTGTTGGGAATCTCTGCAACAGCAATCTCCAAACTCAAATCAAGTCCTGCCCCTTTAAATGCTGCCTTGTAATTGGCTTACTTTGCAGGGTTCACTGTGAGAGAAGATCCCCCCCCAAACCCAATTGCCGCATAAAAATTCATTTTAAGAACAAAAAACAAATAACAAAGCAATCTGAAAGAAAGGGGGGGGAAATCCAAGCCTTGGTTTTAAAAAGCCTTTCTTTTGCTCAGAAAGAGCTCCGAGAAAGCTGGAAGTATTTGAATCCCCACATCTTTACACGCTGCTCTGTGATTGGCTGTGAGAGAAACCCAGCTTTTGTTTCCCCTGCTTTGCCTTCTGCACGGAGATTTCAGCTGGGCTGAGCTCAGAAGAGAGGGAAGAGTCGGGTTAACAGAGGAATGAGAAGACCCGGACATTGCGAGGGCTGGCAGCGAGGTCCTTTCTAATGGATGGAAAACTCATGCAGAACTCCAAGGAACAATCGAGTCTGACAGACGGGGCAAACATGAGTCTAAGTACCCATGCATAAATGATGTTGTTTGCTGAAATTAACTAGGACTTCAAAACGGGCATGCAGTTTTACAAAACAAGACCCTTGACAGCAAGGGGTTATTCGGATGTAGTCATTAAGACAGCCAAGATAAGGGCGGACAGACAGGACAGACTTGTTTTATTTAATAATAGGATCAGATCAGAACTGAATCTCATTGCAACACCTTTGCAGTACACACCTTTAACTAAAGGCATTAGGAGGGTCATAATTAAACATTGGCATTTATTAAAAGAAATCCCGGGCTAGGATCGGACTCAGAGAAACATCTTCTCTAAGGGACAGTCTCATACACACTGACATGGCTACTCATAAGTCTACTCAAGAATTTTAGGACAACACAAATGCGGCGGGTGTCAAGCTTGTCCGTTCTTACTTGCATTAATACTGGCTTCACTTTCAAATTGAGAATATTCAGTAATTCCAGATACTTAAATTACTTAATTAGGTGCCCTTGTGGGCTTTTGTACGTGGGCAAAACCAAGCGTCCACTCAAGTATCGTATAGGGGAGCACCGCTCCAGAATACACAACGGGGTCATCGAGGCACCTCTGGTCTCACACTACAGGGACATGAAACATACAGCTGATTACATTCAATTTTTTTTGCCATATGGCAATACTGTAGCTCCTGACTCAAGCAATGGGTTTGGGTGGGAATGACCCAGTTGGGGGGTGGGGGAACCACACATACACACACAGGGCAGGGCATAGTGAACACTGCAAGAACATACATGTGCAACAGCAAACAAACAAATGCGGGACACACAAGCTTAGTTTCTCTCCCAGCCAATTACAAAACAGCATGTAAAGAGGTGAGGATTCAAATGCTTCCTGCTTCCTCTGAGCTTTTTAAAAGCTTTTTTAAATCTGAGGCTTGGATTTCTCCTCCTCCTCCACCACCACCACGTCCTTTCAGATTGCTCCGTTTTTTGTTCTTAAAATGCTTTTTTATGCAGCAATTGGGTTTTTTTTGGGGGGGGGGTTTCTCTCATAGTAAGTTCTACAAAGTAAGCCAATTACAAAGCAGCATTTAAGCAGATTTGAGGTTGGAGACTGCTGGTGCAAAGATTCCCAACAGGAAAGTGTGGATCCAGCGAGCAACAAACCTCAGGAAAAACTCCCTTGCATGAACGGCCTTTTTGGTATTGTACCCCATTGAGGTCCCTTTCCTCCTCAAGCTCCATCTCCAAATCTCCAGGAGTTTCCCAACCTGGATCTGGCAACCCTACCCCCATTCCCCGCTGATGGGCAGGGGGGACCTGGCAACCCTATGCCTAGTCCTAGTTCAATGTTATAACAAACTCCATATTTCGATAGGAAAGGAAGAATGGACATGCTGCCTGTCTATGCTATGATGGAGAGAGATTGCAGACAACATATCCTATCCTCACGGTGGAGAGAGAAGCGGGAAGAGAAAGAAAGGACCCCTGAGAGTGGCATTCTGGGAAAGCAGCAGAGCCGACAAAAGGAAGGATACAGGAAAAAACCTGTCTAGCTTTGTTAGCTCGCTCCCTCTGAAGTAATGGTGTGCTCCAAACAAAGGAAAATTGCACAGTCATGGACTTCAAGCATTATATGCTCCACATTTTGGCAAGAAATTAAAATGTTGGTGATATCCTTCTGGAACATGGTTCAGTTGAGAGAGTAAAACTGCTTTGAGTTCTAAACTAAACTGGGCATTGAGTTCTGCTAAGAAGCAACCTGTTCCATGTTACACCTGAACATTATTTAGAGATTGTACCATAAATCTCTGGGGGGTGGGGGAGAATCTGGGCTTTTAAATCAAGTGTTGGGGTAAGTGACATAACTCTGCTTTAGAAACTTTTTTTCAACTGCACACACGTGCATCATGTTCCCTTCCCAGGAGATGCAACTTAGCTAGGGTTGCCAGCCTCCGTCTGGGGCCTGGCGTTCTTCTAGAATTACGACTGGTCTCCAGCTTCCCCTGGAGACCTGTTACTCTGGAGGAAATGGCGGCTTCAGAGGGTGGACTCTATGGCATCACATCCCTGCTGAGCTTCCTCTCCTTCTGGAACTCTGCCCTATAGGGTTGCCAACCACCAGGTGGTGGCCGGAGATCTCCCACTATTACAACTGATCTTTAGCTGATAGAGATCAGTTCCCCTGAAGAAAATGGGCACTTTGGCAATTGGACTCCATGGCGTTGAAGTCCTTCCCCTCTCCAAACCTTGCCTTCCTCAGGCTCCACCCCCAAATTCTCCAGGTGTTCCCAACCCAGAGCTGGCAACCCTAATCCCCAAGTCTCCAGGAATTTCCCAACCTGGAGTTGGCATCCCTAGCTCACATATTTCTTTCTCTTTATGCTGTGGCTTGCAAAGTAGCTTTCTCTAAATACTTCGATGTACTTCCGTGCTTGTCCCATCCCAGGGGAGTCACTGATAGATTAATTTCCAACAAAGATAGATCAATAATTTATGCCAGGGTTTTCACTCACAACAGAACCCAGACAGACTTGGATACAATTTGACAGGGTCGGGCACACTTCGTTGGTAATTAAAACCTGATGTTGAAAATTAAAAGGTGGGAGAGTTGCCGGGGTGGTGGTGGGGGCAGGGTGTATTACAAGGCTACTGGCAATCGAATCAATCTGTGATCAGCAGTGATGGATTGAATGCAGAAAAGGCTGGGGGATGCTCCGGCGGAGAAAGCCGGGCCTCAGCCGCCCAGTTCCAATGGCCAGATTAACAGGGTACATTAAATGTTACTGTGCTTATTGGCATTTGTGGTGTTGCCCGGCCTTTTGGAAGCAAGCAGTTTGTACGGCTGTGATGAATGGGCTGGCGACGGAAGGAGCACCTGCTGGGCCTTGGCATGGTGTCCCGTCCCGGGAAGAAAGGCTTCCTGCTGAGCGGTGCTCTTCTTGTGACACTTGGGCATGCCGGGTGGATAGGGTTGCCAACCTCCAGGTAGTTAGGAAATGAGCACAGGAGCGACACAACAATGTAGTTACAACAATGTAGTTACAAAATGCAAAAAGATTCTATTGGAAAAGTTACACATAGTAAGCAAAAACAATGGGTCTAACAAAATCCTATATCTATAATAGTAGTCCAATAGTCACTGATGTATGTATTTTCAAGATAGTTCAGCAGAAGAAATATTGTTTTCCAAAGATGACACGGGGATACGGCCGCTTCAAATTTCTTCAATACAATTCTTCATCAGTCCCCAAACATCAAGAAAACTTGATTCATATCATTTTTGATCAGAGCAAGGTCCATCAAGTCCAGCAGTCTGTTCACACAGTGGCCAGCCAGGTGCCTTTAGGAAGCCCACAAACAAGATGACTGCAGCAGTATTATTATCCTGCCTGTGTTCCACAGCACCTAACATAATAGGCATGCTCCTCTGATCCTGGAGAGAATAGGTATGCATCATGACTAGTAGCCATTTTTACTAGTAGCCATGAATAGCCCTCTCCTCCATGGACATGTCCACTCTCCTCTTAAAGCCTTCCAAGTTGGCAGCCACATCCTGGGACAGGGAGTTCCACAATTTATGTGTTGTGTGAAGAAATACTTCCTTTTATCTATTTTGAATCTCTCGCCCTCCAGCTTCAGCAGATGACCCCGCATTCTAGTATTATGAGAGAGGGAGAAAAGCTTCCCCCTGTCCACTCTCTGCATTTCGTGCATAATTTTATAGACCTCTATCATGTCTCCCCTTAACTGCCTTCTTTCCAAACTAAACAGCCCTAAATGTTTTAACCGCTCCTCATAGGGCAGTTGCTCTAGTACCGTGTTGGCGAACCTATGGCACGGGTGCCACTTCCGGCACGCGTAGCCCTCTCTGCCGGCACATGTGGTTCCTCCAAGCCGCTGGCCTTTCCGGCTCTGCCCTGCCCCGGATGGGGGAAAATGTGCATCTGGAGAGTGGCAAATCCAAGGCAAAACCTCCCATGCTTGAGTGGCCTCTTTCTTTCTCCGTCCTTTTCTTTCCCTACTTTTCTTTCTCTCCCTCGCTCCATTTCTTTCTCCCTTTCTCTCTCTTTTTCTTTCTTTCTCTCCCTCCCTCCCTCCCTCCCTTCCCTTTCCCCCTCCCTTCCCTTTCTCCCTCCCTTTCCTTCTTTCCTTCCTTCCTTCTTTCCCTCCAGCGGCTTCTTCGGCGCCCTCTGGGTCAGTGCGGGCGGAGGGGCGTGTAGTCCTTTTCCACCTTTGGAATGCCCACAAGCCATCCTCCAAACACCTTTCCATTTGTCTTGATATGTAGAGAGAAAACACTAAGCAACTAGTTGCCAATCTCCAGGTACTAGCTGGAGATCGCCTACTATTACAAGTGATCTCCAACCAATAGAGATCAGTTCCTCTGGAAAAAAATGCCACTTTGGCAATTGGACTCTATGGCACTGAAGTCCTTCCCCAAACCCTGCCCTTCTCAGGCACCACCCCAAATACCTCCCACTCATGACAAAGAGGAACTTGGCAACCCTAGCCTCTCCCTCTGGGCCCCCTCTGGGGGTGGTATTCAGGTTAAATTGCCACACTGGCACTCGGTGATAAATAAGTGGGTTTTGGGTTGCAGTTTGGGCACTCAGTCTCTGAAAGGTTCGCCATCACTGCTCTAGTAGGTCATAAAGCTGACTTTAGCGAGTGGTTATTCGCATGTCACTATTTTAGTTTGAAACTATCACGTCACCACAGTCATAACTCCTCTGGGTCAAACCAAACTACACATTTCGTATACTATGTTCTCACCATGGGAACTTGCAACCATATTGCAACTCATTACTGGCTCTATCCTCCTAGCCACCGTTTTGTGACTGGCGATTCCCAAGTCTCCTGTAAAAGATTAAGTAGCTCCGGGAAACATCAAGCCTTGTCCTCCCACGGCTGGAGAACTTTAGTGCTGATCTTCTGTCCTGCCGGACCTCAGGAGCACATTGTGTGTATGTTCTTCATTTGTTTCCAGGTGTCCTCTCAGTTCGATGAGGACCGAGAAAGCGAACCCATGGCTTCTTTGACTGAGTGTGGGGCCTCCTCTGAGCCATCTGCAACTGGGCGGTGATCTGTGGCAGCCAAGTTACGGTGGGAATCGTCCCCCAAAGGCAGCAAGTCTGAAAGCCCCACTGATTTAGAAAGTGTTCTAGAAACTCAAGAAGCACCACTGTTGGAGTTACTTCAAATTCAACTAAGTCGCAATGACACAGGGGATATAAAGGACAGCCGTGAGTGACAGGTTTTGGGAGGAGGTATCGCAAGGACATTGTTTTCATCAGTCTGAACAACTCTTAGCTCACTCTTACCTTTCTTCCCCAAGATTGACATCATCAAACCCAGGAGATGCAAATAGGAAACAGACTTTGGGGCAGAACAAAGCCTCCTTTTTCATTAGAGCCGCCACCTTGGTGAAAACAAAGGCCGATTCTGGCTTTGGCATCTGCGTTATTTCCACGAAGGTTCTTTGTGAACAAGGTGACTTTCCACTTTAAAAAAATAATAATAAGGGAGCGTTCTTGACATCAATTATTAATACGGAGAATCTTGGAATAAGCTCGAAAATAGGTGTGTTTGGCGTGTGATATCTTTTCTTTCCCTTTTCTTTGTTTTTAAATTGAAGGGCTTTGGAAGTCTGCTTCCGGCAAAGGCATAGTGTTTAGAGCTGAGGGTGCGCAGGTGGAGAGGCAGTGGGGAGCGGAGCGCATTGTGAGTCTGGGGGCCCAAGGTGCCTCCTGCATTTAAACGGGCATTTCGTCAAGTTGTGTGTGTGGAGAGTTTGAAAGCTGTTTCCTCCAGTGCCTGCCTTGTTCAGTCTTTGATTTCTAACTGACAGCAAGCTGAAGGATTGATCTGAGCAAAGATAAATAATTCATGAACCGTTTTTGTGTGTGTGTGTGTTTTTGAGCAGCTGTGAATGTTGAAAAGCCAAGTTCCGCACGATGCGTGGCCGTTGTTGGCGGTAGGAAAAGATCAGTTGGAGGAGAAAGCTGTATATAGATCAATAGATATTCTGGTTTTGTCTGGGGGCCTAAGTGATCTGTAATCTCTGCCCACGCACCCCACTGAAAGTCAGCTGGTGGCATTCACTGGATCTTTTTTCAGGCAGCGGGGACGAGGTGAAAATCTCGGGCATTGGTATGTGATGGTTCATCTAGAAAGTGAAATGCATCAGAATGTCACAGTGACAAGCCAGCCGCCAAAGTCATGCCGTAGCTCAGTGATGGAGCGCATGCTGTGCATGCAGAAGGTCCCAGGTTTGTTCTCCAGGACTGGGAAAGGCCTTTTGCCCAAAGTCCCAGAGAGCTACTGTTCTGGCCTAGATAGTCCAGAGATATGACTCCGAATATGGCACATACATTATGACACCCTTGTGAATATAATTTGGGTCCGGGGTGCCTGTTTCAATGCTTCCAAAGTCCAGATGCGATGGGAGGTGTGTCAGCCTCCACTGGACTCCCTCCAATTCATGGAGTAATCTGATCCAGCATCTGCTGGGTGTTGTTTGCTGCTGACTCCCTGTTGATGGAGCTGGGGGGGGGGGGAGTCCACGAGTGTGAAAGCGCTTACCTTTCTACAGAACAACTCCTGCACTCCCAGCCGTGTGTTGCAATGAAGCCTGCTAACTTAATTGTTAAAATTAACTGCTAGTGGTGGAAAGTGTTGTCAAGTCGCAGCCGATTTGTGGTGACCCTGTAGGGTTTTCAAGGCAAGAGACGAACAGGGGTGATTTGCCATTGCCTGCCTCTGCATAGCCACCCTGGGTTTCCTTGGTGGTCTCCAAGTACCATCCAAGTACTAACCCTGCTTAGCTTCTGAGATCTGATAAGATTGGGCTAGTCTGGGCCATCCAGGTCAGGGCTAAAATGAACTATTGTGAGGTAACATGTAGAATTTGTTCTGTATATCAATTTTTGGAACGTAGGATCTGCTATAGCCAGACGTTTAAGCCTTTCTTATCCTGGATTACCTACGTCCCCATAATGGCCTCATATCAATTCCTCATCCACTCAGTTCTTCCATGTCCTGTTGCTGCTGTGGCAGCATTCCCACAACCTGACAGAGACTGCTTCCAAACAGAGCAGATGCGTAGCAGAGAGTGCTAGCTGGTATCTGGTAGGAAAGAGTAGGTAAGATGTGGTATCTCTGCAGGACCTTGGACAGCTCTGAGGCAGCACAGATGTTGCTTTGTATGATGAGTTCTTAAATCCTGGTGAAGCCTAATGACTGCTCAAATTCCACCTTCCTCTGAGAACAGGAAGGGTCTTAAAGGGGTAATCTTCAGGTTTGGAGCCTCGCCATTTGGCTGCGCTTAGGAGTTTCTGCCCCAGGCTAGCCTGATCTCGTCAGATCTCGGAGGATAAACAGGGTTGGCCCTGGCAAGTATTTGGAAGGGACACCTCCAAAGAATACCAGGGTCGTGACATGGAGGCAGGCAATGGCAAACCACCTCTGAACGTCTCTTGCCTTGAAAACCCTTTGGGGTCGCCATGAGTCAGCTGTGAATTGATGGCACTTTCCACCAACACCATGGGTTTATAAGTGGTGTAGCCAGTGTGGTGTAGTGGTTAAGAGCAGTGGTTTGGAGCAGTGGAGTCTAATCTGGAGAACCAGGTTTGATTCCCCACTCCTTCACATGAGCAGCGGACACTAATCTGGTGAACTGGATTTGTTTCCCCACTCCTCCACATGAAGCCAGCTGGGTGACCTTGGGCTCGTCACAGCTCTCTTAGAGGTGCTCTCTCAGCCCCACCTATCTCACAGGTGTCTGTTGTGGGGAGGGGAAGGGGAGATGACTGTAAGCCAATTTGATTCTCCCTTAAGTGGTAGAGAATGTCAGCATATAAAAACCAACTTCTTCTCCTCCTCCTTCTCCTTTGTGTTTGTTCTGCTGTCTTAGGCATTGCTTTTAAGGGAACAAAGGACTTTGGACAATAAGCATAGGGACATACCTTCAGAATGATGCCTTCAGACCATTTTCCAGCCCCAGCTCAAAAGGAAGGACCGTTTACTCCAATCCCTTGACATCAATGCAAAGTTTACCCTTGACTTTGTAGGAAATGCAATCTGGATGCTTTCCCCCCACCCTCTGTCTGGCTTGCTTCCCCGCTCCCCTTACTGTGGAATAGTCACGGTTAACTGAGTTTTGAGTGAAACGCAGCGGATGCCTGACCGACTGCAGATCTGAAACTTAAATGAGATTACAACTTCCCATCTTCAAGAAACGAGGCAGATTTCATGGGTTTTTGTTTTTGTTTTTAATTTCCCAACTTCTGTGGCTGAGCTTGAAGTTTTGCGTCTTTTCTTTTTCTCCAGTAGTTGGTCTCTGATGCAGGTTCTATAAAGATCCCTGTCCAAACGAACAACTGCTCATTACTGGCAATTGGGGAGGATGCGGGCTGGGGGTGGGGGAGGATAAAGGCGCGAGTTCTAGCCCTTCAGAACAGAAATGCAGGCTTAGATAAATTGGAGAGGGGAGAGCTGGGGTAGCCTTCTGTTTCCTTTACATCGAGCTCATTAAGGCTGAAATCCTAAGCACACTGCAGGTCGCATTAACTCAGGGGGACTTACTTCTGAGTAAGCAGAACTCTCAGAAGTCTCTCAGCCCACACGGAGGGCAGGCCATGGCAAAACACCTCCGAAAATCTCTTGCCTTGAGAACCCTACAGGGTCGCCATAAGTCAGCTGTGACTTGAGGGCCCGCACAAGAACAGACAAGCATGCATCAGATTGTCCTCCGATGTGGGTTTTTAGGAGGGCTGTCAACCAACTGAAGACCTTTTTTTTAGTGGATTAATCATTTGCCCGCACATATGGACCTGCCTTATACCAAGTCAGACCATTGGCCCATCAAGGCCGATACAGTCTTCTCTGATTGTTAGTAGCTCTTCAGAATCTCAAGAATCCCAGAGATCTTTTACTGGAAATGCCAGCAATTGAACCCGGGACCTTCTAGAAGAAAAAGAAAAAGAGTTGGTTTTTATATGCTGATTTTCTCTACCACTTAAGGAAGAATCAGACCGGCTTGCAATCACCTTCCCTTCCCCTCCTCCCAACAGACACCCTGTGGGGTAGGTGGGGCTGAGAGAGTGTGACTAGCCCAAGGTCACCCAGCTGGCTTCATGCGGAGGAGTGGAGAAACCAACCCGGTTCACCAGATTAGTGTCCGCTGCTCATGTGGAGGAGTGGGGAATCTAACCCGGTTCTCCAGATCAGAATCCACCTCTCCAAACCACCGCTCTTAACCACTGCACCATGCTAACTGCTTCCCCATCAAGGTTTTTATATTCTGGCTCTTTTAATGATGTTGGCTTGTTTGTAGTGGCTTGTTTTAGTGGCGTTGGCTTTGTTTTTAATAGATTTTTGTTTTGCTGTCTTCATTGTAAGCTGCCTCAAGGAGCTTACTGGAGACGTGATGTAAAAATGTTCTGAATATATGTGTGAGACAACGGTCAGTCTAATTATAAACAAAAGCTATCCCTTCTCATAGGAAGGATGAGTTGCAATATTTTGCTGATAGTTTAAAATATTTATGTGCCACTTTTCAGGCTGATCACAGGCGTCCTAGAAGGTTGACAAAAAGAGGAAATTAAAACACAACAAACAGAATCGGATATCATCACAATAAAAAGCAAAGATCTGTAAACAGCCACCATGTCAATGGACTCTCGGCAGTAAGAGCTGTATGAGCCAGGGGTCTAGTAAGGGTGCTTTCACGCATGCTGAATAATGCACTTTCAATCCACTGTCAATCCACTTTAACGTTAGTTTGCAAGTGGATATTGCCATTTCACACAGGCCGTTTATGCTTGGTAATTAGCAGCGTGTTCCAGGCTGAAGTGCCCCGCATATTTTTTATATTTCTTCATGCTGAACCGTCATTCCAGACATCACTGTGGAGCCGGCGCATATCTGCTTTGCATTTCTTAAGAGCCCCTTTAACGCAACCTTTTGTATTTGCTCCGCCCCCTCATCGAAGCATTCACTGAAGGAACCATGAAGAATCACAGCAGCGGCTTAGCTATGCAAACGACCATTGCTAATGGCTGTGCAAACGAAGGAACCAAGGAGCAGGCGAGTGTGTGTGTGGGGGATGGAATTTGTTCGACTTTCTCCTCTTGCATCGAGACCGTGAATAGTCATTTTAAAGGGCGAATTTAAAAAAGCAGCTTTGAGCGAGCATCAAAATCGACCCTGCATAAGTGGCCACAGTAAAATCCACCTTCAAAGTGCATTGCAAGTGCACTATTTGGCATGTGTGCAAGTGCCCCGAGTCACGTCTGACATTCAACATCCCATCTCCCCATCTTTTTTGTTTAATTTTTGGATGGGCTGTTAAAATAACAGAGTGGGGGCTCTAAGTGCATGCTGCTTGCTTTGGGGAAGCTGAGATGGCTTTAATGGTTAAAACTCTTGTTTTTGTGACAGCTGATGTCCCCCCCCCCAACTGTCTGCAGAGAAGGAGGAACAGCTGTACAGCAAGAAGACAACGTTTGGAGCAGGAAAGCTTCAAATACTTTTGCTGCCTTTTAAGAGATTATTTTTTTATGGTTTAGCTTCTTTCCCAAAAAGTTGCAAAGATCACACGCAGAAGTTATTAATGAGAAAAAATATCCTTCTGTGTACAGAAATTATTTCTAAGCAGCTCCAGATCAGGTCTGCGCTGACTTCTTGGGGATAAACAGCAAGAAAGAAAATGCTATGTGCCGAGAAGGGGTTACGCATACTGGGAGTCCAGCCCTAGGCTTTGGCTTTCCCGATAGTTAGGAAAGTACTCTCTGTCCACGCTCCAAGGCGTTCTCTCTCCCTTCAGATGCTTGTGGCCTTATAGACAACTGCTAGGGTCTGTTTCTTCATGTCCATTAAACCTAGATAAAGCTAAGGGTCAGCTGGTGTTTTGTGTACAGAAGATCCTAGTTCAGTCCAGGACACTTCCAGGTAGCGGAGCTGCGGGAAATTCCCAAGAGCTGCTGACAGTCAGAGTAGACCCTATATCCCAGCGCTTGGACTCTATGTGAGGCAGGAACCATGATCAGGAAGCACAGGTTTTGCATGCCCGAGAGCCCAGCTTTTATCCCCCAGCCTCTTCGGCTGCAAGGAGCTCAAATGGCTGAACTGGGAAGGACCCTGTACTTGAGATCCTGATGCCAATCTGAGTAGATGGCACTGGGGCAGACGGATGAATGAGTGGGCTTGTTATAAGGCAGCCTCATGCCATTTTGTTGGGTAGAGCTGTTGCCCAAAGAATGCTCCACATGCTGTTCAGTGCCACTGGTGCCCATAGCTGCTGCTGGATTGGTGCCATCTCTCTCTCTCTCTCTCTCTCTCTCTCTCTCTCTCTCTCTCTCTCTCTCTCACACACACACACACACACACACACACACACACACACACACACACTGGCCTGCCACTTTGGTGATGATTACATCCCTATTCTACATAATGAATCAGATTCAACTATGTGATGCCATTCCTGAAGGAAATAACAGTGAAAGCAAGTGAGGGCAACGTGAATTAACAGGCAAGCGGTTTTAGAAAGCATGGGGGGTGTAGAATTGCCCCTTGTGGAACCCCACACTTAACGACAACCGATTTCCAACTGCAACCCTTTGAGTCCAATCCGTGAGGAATGAATTGGACCAGCTCAACACACATCCCAATGCTTACTTCTGCCTCCAGGCACCTCAACAAAATGGCATGCTCTTCTGCAGGGCTCCCCGATGTGGTACCCGGGGGTGCCATGGCACCTTTCTTGGGGCCTGCCAAGTGTTTTTAGGAAGTGGGTGGAGCCAGGTGGGGCATTTCCCCAGCAAGGTTTCTGATTGCCCATTGGAGATCTGCTTGGCTGTGGAGATTACAATAAAATTTCAGTTGACAGTTGTTACTAGAGTGTTGGTTTTATCCTCTCTCTGACTCCTCTTTCCTGGTGTATTTTTAAAATTTACTTCTCTAGTCCCCTGCACTTCACTTCCTTGGTGTGTGTAGCTGGCTCCACCTCCCACAGTGGCCATTTTGTGGTTGCACCCACCACTCTGTATAGGGTTCCCAGGTCCCTCTTTGCCACCGGCGGGAGGTTTTTAGGGAGGAACCTGAGGAGGGCGGTGTTTGGGGAGGGGAGGTGAAGGAAGTGTAAAATTTCAATTTGTTTGATTTAATCCTAGCATGTTAGTTATTCACAAGATAATGAAATGAGCACCAAAAGTGTTATTCTACTTTATATGGAGAATATGGGAGCAATTAATACTTATAAGCTGTAGTTATCTATATAAGCCAGTAGGGAGCAGTATATCCTAAAAACAAAGTTTACTTCTGCTAAAACTTCTGAACAGGTGTCTATGACGTCAGTGACTGGTACAAGGAGATACTGATAAGCAAGCTGGTGAGCTAACTGGTAAATTGAGCTGATGGGGTGGGCACATCACGGGGCTATACAGACTGTATCATGGTGAAATTTGAGGAGACAAAGACTTCGAAATTGTATAAAAACTGAGATGGAAGGCATGACATTTTGGAAGAGTCTTATTTTCTAGCCATGAGGCTGACTTTTTCCCTGCTAGCAAAATAAATCTACCTCTTGCTTCTAAACCTGAGTTGTCTCCGTTCTTGGTTGAATCTGGCCAAAGAGCGGGGTGGCTTTTTGCATCCATCAGAGGGACTTCAATGCCATAGAGTCCAGTTGCCAACGCGGCCATTTTCTCCAGGGGAACTGATCTCTATCGGCTGGAGATCAGTTGTGATAGCAGGAGATCTCCAGCTAGTACCTGGAGGTTGGCAACCCTAACCCTGTGTCAGAATTCCAAAGGTGCCCAAAGGCTGAAAAAGGCTGGGGACCCCTGATCTACTGTGTCAAAGGCTGCAGGTAAATCCATTAAGAGCAACTAGCGAGGCTGCCCTTCTGGAATTAGCTTGAATGTAGCTGGGGAAGAAACAGAAGCATGTATTTTGCAGTTAAGGGGGAAATGGGAGTTTAGAGACGATCCGAAATGCATGCTATTTGCTGGGTGGGGACTCTTCTTTATGGACCAGCAATGTCCGTCTGTTCCCACCTGCTCAAATTCTATAGTTGCAAACAAATAGATGCCAATAACCCAGCGGTCTCCAGTAATCACGGGGGGAAAGACAGCCTGTTGGAACTGGACCTATGAAGGCAGGCCTCAGTGGTAAGGGGAGGCACAAGGACTGGAGTGCATTCTGCTAACCAGGCTGCCTTGCAGGGCTCCTTGTAATCTCTAGAAAGGGGCTTCATTTTATCCCGTGTTCAGAGGACTCTGGCTCACTCGCTGTGCGCATCCGCTCACCGGGGCCTCAAAGGCTTCCATGTTAAACCGCACGCCAGAGACCCTTAAAACCAACCGTCAGGGAAACAGCATCTCTTGGGGTGCTCGGAGTACTTGCCTTAAGAACTGTGGGAAGCAATAGGGAAAATTGACCTATTTAGGGAGCCGAGGGTGGTCCGCCTTGGAATGAGCAATCGGTGGCTCTCAGAAAGAAACTCGGACAGCAGGAGCTTCCCAGAAATCCTCTTCCTGGCAGCCTGGATTTGTTTCCCCACTCCTACACATTTGTTTCCCTGCTCCTCCACATGAAGCCAGCTAGGTGACCTTGGGCTAGTCACATTCTCTCAGCCCCACCTACCTCACAGGGTGTCTGTTGTGGGGAGGGGAAGGGAAGGCGATTGTAAGCCGGTTTGAGTCTTAAGTGGTGGAGAAAGTCGGCATGTAAAAAGCAGCTCTTCTTCTTCCTGTGGCTCCAACGCATGGTTTTTGCAGCAACTGCCTGCTGGGACAGTCCTGAGAATTATGTCACTTCGGTCATTTTTAAAAAAAGGTTATAGTCCTCATGATCACACAGGTTTATATTGGGGGGAAATATGGTAATTAAAAATGGTAAGAGAAGTGGAAACCGTGAAAGGGACAGAAACATAGCTGAGTTAAAGTCCCCAGTTGTTGCTTTTTAACTGCACTCTGCTCCTGACTCTTGAATTGCTGCCTGAACAGCAACAGGGAAATATTTTCTTCCTGTTTCATCTCCATGCCAGGAAAAATGTCACCTGAGCCAGCATGGTGTAATGGTTAAGAGCGGTGGTTTGGAGCAGTAGACTTTGATCTGGAGAACCAGGTTTGATTCCCCACTCCTCCACATGAGCAGCGGATGCTAATCTGGTGAACTGGGTTGGTTTCCCCATTCCTACACATGAAGCCAGCTGGGTGACCTTGGGCTAGTCACAGCTCTCACAGCCCCACCTACCTCACAGGGTGTCTGTTGTGGGGAGGGGAAGGGAAGGAGATTGTAAGCTGGTTTGATTCTTCCTTAAGTGGTAGAGAAAGTCAGCACACAAAAAACAACTCTTCTTCTTCTTCTTTGGTTGCTGTTAAAGACACAGGAGCCCCTCCTGAATCAAAGTTGGCAAAGTTGGACCAAATTCATTTGTTTCCAGCTTCCCTGATTACTAGGACCATGTAGTAGAGATTGTTTTTGGAGTGGGCTGGGCTGGGAGCACATTTAGTGGTAGCAATTTTACAGAATGCTGTAGATTAAGGGCAGCATCCATTTAGCGAAGTTTGGAAGCTGCCCCGCTCATGGCAATGACTTGCAAATTATGTTAACCACATGCAAATGAAATAAGCAAATTAGCGGCAGCCTTCCAGCTAAGATGTCCTTTGCTGATGAACCAACAGCTCAGCCCCCAAAGTAAAATGGGAACCCTTTATCAAAACTGAGGAATGGAAAGGTTGTTCTGGTCTGCCAGGGAAGGCTTGGCGATCTTTTGTAGAAGCTGGGGTTCACATTTCCTCAATGGAGACTAACAGGTAGGAAGATACCTTTCCTAAATGTGTAATTTACCTGCAAGTGGGTGAGAGAAAAGGAGCAGTTTCACAGTTGCAATACTGCCAGTGGGGAAGGCAAGTCTGATTTTTGCAACTAGCTGAAAAATGGCATCTTATAAAGGCGTGCAAGATTTGGCCCTGTGGCTAGGACTGGCTGCAGCTCACTGGCCTGCCCAAGCTCCACTGGTACATTTGTAAATTAGCAGGCAGTGCAAAAAGACACCCAAAGGCCCACTCATTCCATCGTCTTAGCAGTGGGGGAGCTGCCAAGGACCCAGGGGCCCCAACTTCCAGGTGGGGCCTGGATAGGATTGTGAGCCTCCTGGTACTAGCTGGAAACCTCCTTCTATTACAACTGATCTCCAGCCGATAGAGATCAGATCACCTGGAGAAAATGGCAGCTTTGGCAATTGGACCCCATGGCATTGAAGTCCCTCCCCAAACCCCACCCTCCTCAGGCTCTGCCCCCCAAACCTCCTGCCGGTGGCGAAGAGGGGCCTGGCAACCCAAGGCCTAGAGCTCTCCCAGAATTACAACAGAGTCCCAGATCCCCTAGAGAAAATGGCTGCTTTGGAGGGATGATGGACTCTATGGCATCATACTCTGCTGATGTCCCTCTCCTCCATAAAAACCCACCCTCTCCAGGATCCAGCCCCCAAATTCCAGGAATTCCTCAAACCAGAGTTGGCAACTCTGGATGCCTTGCTACCTCATCGGGTAATGGAAGAAGCCCTGCCCCACACCGGAGGTGCCTGCCCTGTGACTCCTCCCCAACTCAGCGTTAGCCCAGTTTCCAGGGAGCGGATGGGGAGAGGCAGAGCTTGGGCTCTTCTGCCCTGGGGGTGGGGGGAGGCTTTTCCTTTTTCCTGGTGCTCAAGGAAGAAGGGTTGCTGCAGAAACGGAGGCCCTGCCTCCTAGGGATGCCAGCCTCCAGGAGGGACCTGGGGATCCCCTGGCATTACAGCTCATCTTCAGACTACAGAGATCAGTTCCTCTGAAGAAAGTGGATGCTTTGGAGGGTGGACTCTATGGCATTGCACCCCACTGAGGTCCCTGTCCACCCCAGGCTCCATCCCCAAATCTCCAGGAGTTTCCCTGGTGCTGGCAACCCTACCCTCCATCCAGCCACTAGCGGAAGGACCTGCCAACCCTAATGCCTCCTGCAGTTTGGGGAAGAGGGGGTGAGCCTCCCTCATGCAGCCATTCAGAAAAGGAAAAGAGGAGTAAGTGCTGCTTTGCATTTATTTTTCCTTTTAGAGAGAGACAGAGGGAGCTTTTGCTGTAGCCCGTTTGCCACCTTCTAAGTTTGGGTTCTGGATTTGGATAGGAGCCGAACATCTCAGTCTGGCAAGGTCTGCCGTTGAGCAGATGGAAATCCTATATGAGGCTAGTGATTCAGTGTACTAAAAAAGAAAGGGGGAGGGACAGCAACAAACTTGCTAGGCAATGTGCAAAAGGGGCTTCAGACGAGGGGCCATTTCCAATCAGACGTTTCGCGCCGGTGCTGCTAGCTTTAGGTGACCAGGTGTGAAGAAGGCCAGTGGGGGCTGCCAAGCATTCCTTTGTGGTGCGGAGGCAGCACGCCTGGCATATTTCTTTGTGGCAGGTGCAGCAAGCCTTGCCTATGGTGCAAGACCCCCGTCCTCCTTCAAGCCGAGGGTCTCATCGACAGTAGACACCTAAGTGCGTTGCCCTCTCAGGGAGAAGTGAATCGACTCTTCTTTGGCAAACGCTCTCCTCTGCCACCATGGATGGGCAAGGAAGGGCCATGGAACCACCAGAGCCTGGATGTAGATTTGTAGCAGGGTAGGTGATGATGATGAAGAAGAAGAGTTGGTTTTTATATGCCAGTTTCTCTACCACTTAGGGGAGAATCAAACCGGCTTACAATCACCTCCCCCTCCTGACAAACAGACACCCTGTGTGGTGGGTGGGGCTGAGTGTGACTAGCCCAAGGTCACCCAGCTGGCTTCATGCGGAGGAGTGGGGAAACCAACCCGGTCCACCAGATTAGCGTCTGCCGCTCATGTGGAAGGAGTGGGGAATCAAACCCGTTTCTCCAGATCAGAGTCCACCGCTCCAAACCACCGCTCTTAACCACTACACCATGCTGGCACCACCATGCAGATGGCCCTCCAGGCTAGTAGGGTTTTCCGCTGCATGGTTGCTTGGCCATCTTCGTGACTACACATGGGGTCCAAAACTTTTCAGCCGTGCATTCTCATTGGTGATGAATTTTGGAGTTGACTTATTTCCAAGGGTAAGGCTGCTTTCTGTTTTCCACACTGCAAGCTGGTTAACTGTTTTTGTCCTCTGTCTCTCAGCAAAACCTAGATCAGGGGTCCCTTTTCCTGATGCCTGCCAAATATTTTTAGAAAGCGGGTGGAGCCAAGTGGGGCTTTTGCCAGCAAGGCTTCTGGTTGGCCATTGGAGATTTGGTTGGCTGTGCAGATTTTTTAAAATGTTGCTTTAGCAGCAGCTGCCACCACAGCAAAAGAATCTTCTCTGTGTGACTGAAGCTCAGCTACAGCAGCCATTTTTTGGGTGGCTCCGCCTCTGGTGGCAGCCATTTTGTAGCTACACCCACCATCCTGTGACACAGTTCCAAAAGTGTCCTCATGCTTAAAAAGGTTAGGGACCCCTGACCTAGATCAATGTTAACTTTCTATCTGGTGAGCTGTCATAAAGGAGATGATATCTGATCAAGTCCGATCCTGCCGACCAGTAAAGAGGGCTTGTTAAAATGATCCATCAAGGGAAGATGGCCATTTTAAGTCCATCTCTGTGTCCACCTGCTTTCTCCTAGGCTAGCATCAATGCCTGGACTACGGACCTGGGCATTTCCAAAGGCAGTTTAGGTACCAAGTCCTAGTCTGAAGAAGAGGAACCTGTGAACCTTTGGGAGGAAGAGGTCAATGGCAGACCCCAAGGTAGCCAGGCCACCACCTGGGTAGGTAGCCATAGGTCAGTAGGGTGAATGCTGGAGGCCCTGCCCCTCCCACTTGAAATATCAGCAGGTTTGATTGGCCAGTGCCCTTACCTGGACGGTCCAAGCTAGCCTGGTCTTGTCAGATCTTGGAAGCTAAGCAGGGTCGGCCCTGGTTAGTACTTGGATGGGAGACCACCAAGGAAGTCCAGGGTTGCTGTGCAGAGGAAGGCACTGGCAAACCACCTCTGTTAGTCTCTTGCCTTGAAAACCCCGTAAGGGGTCGCCATAAGTCAGCTGCGACTTGACGGCATTTCCCACCACCAGAACCGGCCAGTGCTGCGCGGAGCCCTTTTGGAGCGCCAGATTCAGAGCCCGACAGCTGCTCGAAGTCCATTCTCTTCATTGGTGAGGGCCAGGGCTTTAGGTCCTACACTGAAACATAGGACCACAGTGTCCATTTGATTACGTACGTAGAATCAAGGCCGCCTTTCCCAAAAGTGCTCACACAAATATTAGAACCACCAGCACACATTGCGGAAAAATGCCTCCTGCCCCTGGTCCTGGGGATTTAGCTTCTCACCCCGGCCACAAGCAATGCTGAGTTCTGTAGTTCTCTTTCACTGACGTTCGGCTTTTCTGTGTGCAACTCCTGGGGCCGTCATTTGAAGGAGGGGAGTTGCCCCTTTCCTTGTGCTACCCACTCCATTTTGGACCCACTGGGAAAAGCTGGTGTGTGTCCATATTTTTCCCCAGAGCAGGAAAAAACCATTATGTGTGTGTGTGCACGCGCGTGCGAGTAGGGTGTGT
Source organism: Euleptes europaea (assembly GCF_029931775.1). NCBI lineage: Eukaryota > Metazoa > Chordata > Lepidosauria > Squamata > Sphaerodactylidae > Euleptes > Euleptes europaea. The sequence continues at coordinate 50,728,562 of NC_079325.1, read as the reverse complement.
GTGCTTTTTAGTAGGGAAGCAGAGTGAAGGAGGAAAGTTTAAAAGCCCCTCCTGCTTCCCACTCCCTGGTACAAATCAGCTACAGTTTGTGCTTTTGACAGGGCTGATCTGAAGAATCATGTAATTTGAAGCGTAATGCCACTCCGATTTAGTAAGCCTACATCTGGGTGGACTTCCTCAGATGGGGGGGCTCACATGATGAAAAGCTCTATCATACTTCCCCCATCTCCAATAGAAAACTAGGCTCTAACCTAGCCTTATCCCTTGCATGCTAGTTTTCTACATGCAAATATTCTTTTTCCTGCATGGAGCATTGTATCCCAGAAACTAGCCTAGGCCAGGCCTGGGCTAACAACCTGTCTCTTGTCTCGCCTGCCTGGCCCATAGCATCCTTCTCCATGCACAACCTACCACTTGCTTTCTCTCCTGGCTCCTACCCCTGCTGCATACCAGTGCTCATCCTCTGACCCACAGGGGGTGGGGGGGCACCCACTGTTCCTCCATCACTAGAACAGGATATAGGGTGCTCACATCCATGGGATGCTCAGTTGCACTCCACACCTTTCAGGACCTTCATGGAATTTGATCACTTACTGCAGGAATTGGAGATGGCTTCGCCAAGCATAGCGAGATGCCTTCTAGCCCTGCCATTCAATGCTCCCATGATAACCATCTTCAAGTACTTGAAGGGCTGTCATATAGATGGTGGTGCCGAGTTGTTTTCTGTTGCCCCAGAAGGTCAGACCAGAACCAACTGGTTGAAATCAAAAGAGTTTCCATCTAAACATTAGGAAGAACTTTCTATCAGAGCGGTTCTTCAGTGGAACAGGCTTCCTCGGGAGGTGGTGAGCTCTCCTTCTCTTTTTAAGCAGAGGCCAGATGGCCATCTGTCAGCAATGCTGATTCTATGACCTTAGGCAGATCATGAGAGGGAGGGCATCTTGGTCACCTTCTGGGCACACTCACTGGGGGTGTGGGGGGGGGGAGGTAATTGTGAATTTCCCGCATTGTGCAGGAGGTTGGACTAGTTGACCATGGTGGTCCCTTCCAACTCTATGATTTCTATGTGAGTGCTGACATGTACCAGCCAGAGAAGCGGAGAAAACATCTGCAAGAACCAGAGGAAGCCAGGAAGCCCCAGTTGCCGAGCTCCAGGTCTGCTGATCATCAGCGCTTCTTTAAACCTCAGTGGACTAATGATATGTGCATTATTGATCAGGGCTTGTTCGGGGAACCATCTCCCTCCTTCCTTCCCCCTCTCCCCTTTACTGATTTTTCCATCTCTCTCTGACGCACTGCGCCTTTTAATCCATCCAGGTCACCGCTTCCTCCAGTTGAGCCAGCCACAGGGTCATTGCTAACGATATGCTAATGAGGACAGGCCAATCAATCCCCCCCTTAATCAGGCAATCAATCAACACTGCAGGTGTTTCTGATCTCAGCCCAGGAGGGAACGGAGTGGTGCTTTAATGCACAAGCCGTTCTTTTGAACCCCCGGCTGTCGTCAGCGGAATATGAGGAGGCAGCCTGGGAAAAGAAAGGCAAGAGGAGGGCGTTGGCTCCTGCGCCTCTTTAAAAGCTTATCTCAGGAAGATGGTGTCCTAGCCAAGCCCTTTGATCTTTAATGGCCATGACCCTGAGATATGGACCAGATGAGGTCATCACAGATTTGGGAAGGGCAGGGTTGCCATAGATTGGGGGCCCCAACATGTTGCCTTTGGGACTCACCAAGTATTTTTAGAAAGTCGGTGGATCCAGCTGGGGCTTCTGCCTAGCAAGGCTTCCGATTAGGGTTGCCAGATCCCTCTTCGGCGGTGGGAGGGCTTTGGGGCGGGCCCTGAGGAGGGGAGGGACTTCAATGCCATAGAGTCCAATGGCCAAAGCGGCTGGGAATGCCATTTTCTCCAGGGGAACTGATCACTATCAGCTGGAGATCAGTTGTAATAGCATGAGATCTCCACCTAGTACCTGGAGGTTGGCATTGGGTTGCCAGGTGCTCGCTGGTGGCGGGCAAACCCCCGGCAGTCCACCGCCCTGCCTGCCAACCAGCTGAGGGTCAGCAGGTAAACATGCATGCATGCATACACACCGTGGCATTTCACTTCCTGTTGTGTCATGTCACTCCCAGTTTGAGTGGTAAAAGGCCCTTTGCAATGCGTTTGCACCCAGAAGTGCCGCATCGCATGGGGCCCTTTAGCACTCAAACTGGGAGTTTGAGTGGTATAAGGCCCCTCGCGATGCTGCACTTCCAGAGGTAAACCGGAAGTGATGCGCACGTGCGTCGGTGCTGTCATGCTGTAAGGAAATTATACCCCACACATTTCTTCTTGACTGGAATAAATACCAGGGTTGCCAACCTCCAGGTGGGACCTGGAGATCTCCCAGAATTACATCTGGTCTCCAGACTACAGAGATCAGTTCCCCTGGAGAAAATGTGTGCTTTGGAGGGTGGGCTCTTTGGCATTGTACCCTGCTGAGGTCCCTTCTCTCCCCAAACCCCACCCTCCCCATGCTCCACCCCCCCCCCCAATCTCCAGGTACTTCCCAACCCAGAGCTGGCAACTATAATGGGTGTGGCTTTTCAGAGTGACCATAGTGAGGAGTGGAATATAGCTATGCAGTGGGTCAGATGCACACTTTTTAGCGGAAGAGCACTTAGTGCAAAAGGGGCTTGCTGCAGTTGGCACAGCACACTGCAAGCAAACACCCTGGCATTTTATTTCGCCTTAATTTAGTTCTTCGCGTCTTCTGCCCCCTAAAAATTGGCATATAAATCCTGCCAGGGGAAATCCTTTGTGTTTATAACCAAGGGCTTCTCTCTTTACAGGAGACCAACAAGCAGACAGTCCTCAAGAGGGTGTAGAGCCAGCGTGGTATAGTGGTTAAGGTATTTTATATGGATTTATGATTATGGCATCGTAATTATGCCAATAAAGGTTTGTGTTTGTGTGTGTAGTGGTTAAGAGCAGTGGTTTGGAGTGGTGGAGTCTGATCTGGAGAACCGGGTTTGATTCCCCACTCCTCCACATGAGCGGCGGAGGCTAATCTGGTGAACCGGGTTGGTTTCCCCACTCCTCCACATGAAGCCAGCTGGGTGACCTTGGGCAAGTCACATTCTCTCAGCCCCACCCACCTCACAGGGTGTCTGTTGTGGGGAGGGGACGGGAAGGTGATTGTAAGCCGGTTTGAGTGTCCCTTAAGTGGTAGAGAAAGTTGGCATATAAAAACCAACTCTTCTTCTTCTTCTAGGCAGAGATATCAGATATGACAAAGAAAGCTTGATTGGCTCTAGCCGGCATCTTGCTTCATGCACCATGAAATGTTTCCCAGGTGCCATTTGGCTCCCAAAGAGTAATGTGTCTAAGTGCTCGGTTGCCCTGGGACTGCTTTATTCGTCTGTGCATGCAAGCCCAATGACTCCTGGATTCTGGGATTCTCATTGAGTACTAGACTTTCACTGATTTCAGGTCAGCCATAGATTATGTTGCACAAAAGCCATGTTGCCAACAAGACCATTTGATGCCGTAATAGGAAAAAGCTGATGTTAATTATAGATCTATAAATGACAAAATCTACCTGACGTTCCCCTACAGGGCCACTAGGTGGAGTTGCTTCACACTAATCTGGGTATTAGTACTCACATCTAAAACTTTTGGGCCAGTTTTGTTTTTATCTTGAGTGTGAATTGGACCCGGGATTGCCAACTCCAGTTTAGGGTTGCCAGCTCCGGATTGGGGAATACCTGGAGATTTGGGGGTGGAGCCTGAGGAGGGCGGGGTTTGGAGAGGGGAGGGACTTCAATGTAAGGTTGCCAACCTCCAGGTACTAACTGGAGATCTCCTGCTATTACAACTGATCTCCAGCCGATAGAAATCGGAGCACCTGGAGAAAACAGATGCTTTGGCAATTGGACTCTATGGCATTGAAGTCCCTCCCCTCCCCAAACCCCACCCTCCTTAGACTCCGCCCCCAAAACCTCCCACCGGTGGTGAAGAGACACCTGGCAACCCTACTTGTGCCATAGAGTCCAATTGCCAAAGCAGCCATTTTCTCCAGGGGAACTGATCACTGTCACTTGAAGATCAGTTGTAATAGCAGGAGATCTCCAGCCGCCACCTGGAGGTTGGCAACCCTATCTTAGTCCCACTGCCATCAGACTATAATAGCACAAGCTGCTGTTGTCATTATAGCTTGTCATTATAGCTTGTGGTTTCCCTGTTATGAAAGCTGCGTTACTTTGTAAAGTCTCCCACTTTCTGTAAATGCTGCATACAAGTCTCCAGGCCGCCTGGCCAGTCATGATACCTGATCATTTTAGTCACCTTTAGCTAGATCGCTGCTGCTGTGTCTCTTTTTCGCATGTTTCCCTGGCCGTTCTGGCTAGGGTTGCCAGGTCCCTCTTCGCCACCGGCGGGAGGTTTTTGGGGTAGAGCCTGAAGAAGGCGGGGTTTGGGGAGGGACTTCAATGCTATAGAGTCCAATTGCCAAAGCAGCCATTTTCTCCAGAGGAACTAATCTCTATCGGCTGGAGATCCGTTGTAATAGCAGGAGATCTCCAGCCAGTACCTGGAGGTTGGCAACCCTAATTATGGTACTGATTGTTGACATCAAGACTGCCAGATTGTGTTTTGCTGGGCACAAAATGGGCACTGGTTGAATACAGTCAAGAAGCATCTAGCTATGGGGAAGATGGCTCACTTTTCATAAGCGGCTAAAGGGCTGCAATACAGACATGTGTAGCTATTTGCTCATCTTCTGCGGCCTCTCCTGTTGCTATGGAGTGACGACATTGGTTGTACTAATCCCTCCATGCCTTGATGCAGCATTTTATTTTCTGGGCCTTTACTTAAAAATGCAGATGGGTGGATGGGAGATTAAAACAAGCACACATGGTGGATAATTTAAATTATCCACATGTAGGGAATGCATGTGGATAATTTACTCAAGTGAACTTCGCTTTTTGAAAAGTGCTGCCTCTATCATAAGCACATAAAAAACTGAGGAATTCTTCTCCAAAGCCCAAGTTTGTACATTAAAATTGAAATTGTGCATATCGTGTACACACACTATGACTATGTTCAACACAGCAAATACAACATGCCTTAAGAACTGCCTCCTCCCATATGAACCTGCCCATTCACTCCGGTCCCCTTCAGAAGCCCTGTTTCAGTTGCCCCCACCACCTAGGGTTGCCAACCTCCAGGTGGTACAGATCTCCTGCTGTTACAACTGATCTCCAGCCGATAGAGATCAGTTCCCCTGGAGAAAGTGGACTCTATGGCATTCTAAGTCCCTCCCCTCCCCAAACCCCGCCCTCCTCAGGCTCCGCCCCAAAAACCTCCCACCGGTGGCAAAGAGGGACCTGGCAACCCTACCACCACCTGAGGCTAGACGGGAGGTGACCTGAGAAAGGGTCTTCTCAGTTGTGGCACCAAAACTTTGGAACTCCCTCCCCAGGGAGATGTGTTTGTCTCCCTCTCCGTGTGTTCGGCCTTCCTCCCTGGTTCTGGTTTTGTTTGTGTTTTTATTTAATTATTTTGTAATTTTAAATGGTTTTTTTTTTTTAATTGTTCAACTGTTTGAATGTTTTGATGTGTGTGCCTCCTTGGGAACCCTGATCAGGTGGAAAGGCAGCATAAAAATATTTTAAATAAATAACCTTCAGCTATGCAGTTTTTCAGTAACGGGGGAAATACCCTCAAAACACACAAAACATTCCAACCACACCTGATAAAAACGGCTCTTCTAATCTTTCCAAGTATATAAACAGCACTTGGGGCTGTCCTTTGGGGTGGTGCAGCCGAGGAGAAATTCCTCCCATCTCTCCCCAGCCATGTAAGATTTGCCGGCCCCACGCAGACCCTGCCTCCTTAGAAGAAGAGTTGGTTTGTGGATGCCGGTTTTCTCTACCTTTGAAGGAAGAATCAAACCGGCTTATAATCACCTTCCCTTCCCCTCTCCACCACAGACCCCTTGTGAGGTAGGTGGGGCTGAGAGAGCCCTAAAAGAACTGTAACTAGCCCAAGGTCACCCAGCTGGCTTCATGTGGAGGAGTGGGGAATCAAACTTTGTTCTCCAGATTAGAGTCCACCACTCTTAACCACTACACCACGCTGGCAGTGTAGCTATAAATGGGGCTAGTGAGTGGCAATAGGGGTATAAGTGTATCTGAGGGTCTTTGGGTGGCTTTGCCATGGGATGTGCATGATGTGTCCTTTCAGCTGACCACCTGGCCTGCAGTGGCGGCAGATTTGGGGGATATGGGGCTCTCCAAAGAGCTGTGCCTGGCACGATCCCCCCACAAATCATCCTTTTCTAGGGAACAGCTTTGGCAGCGCTCAACACTGGGAAATCGGGGAAACATGGAGAGAAGACAGGGAAGATAAATATATGCTGGAAAGACTCCAGACTATGCACTTTGGGAAGGATTCTTCCTCTAGAGAACATCCTCAGCCTTGGATTAGTAACAACCATCCACCCATGTGGGAAATATGAAAAACACCACTTGGTAAAAGACCGCACACTAGGTGGGGAACACCTAGGCTTGCATGGCAGAGAAAAAAATGAGAGCTCATTTTTAGAAAAACAAATGAGCTACCTAGGGTTGCCAGCTTCAGGTTGGGAAATACCTGCAGATTTTGGGGGTGCAGCCTGAGGAGGGTGGGGTTTGGAGAGGGGAGGGACTTCAATGCCATTGCCAAATTGGCCATTTTGTCCAGGGGAACTGATCTCTGTCACGTGGAGATCAGTTGTAATAGCGGGAGATCTCCAGCTACCACCTGGAGGCTGGCAACCCTGTGGTGACCCCAGAAAGGGGCTTTCAAGGCAAGAAGAAGGAGGGTTGGTTTTTATATGCCAACTTTCTCTACCACTTAAGGCAGAATCAAACCGGCTTACAATCACCTTCCCTTCCCTCCCCACAACAGACAGGGGCTGAGAAGCTCTAAGAGAGCTGTGACTTGCCCAAGGTCACCCAGCTGGCTTCATGTGGAGGAGGGGGGAAACCAATCCGGTTCTCCAGATCAGAGTCCACCGCTCCAAACCACCACTCTTAACCACTACACCATGCTGGCAAGTGAGAAGCAGAGGTGGTTTGGCATTGCCTTCCTCTGCAGAGTCTTCCTTGGTGGTCTCTCATCCAAGTACCAGTGCTACTTAGCTTCTGAGAGCTGACAAGATCAGGCTATACCATACCATTCCACACACACCCAAGCATTCAAGTGATAAACTGCTTGCTTGGAGTGGGCTCTTTGTCAGCTTTGAAAATGTCCACCACTGTTTCTCCCAAATTTTGATAACCCAAAACTGCGGACCTATAACTGCATGGAAGGGAGGGAGACCTCAGGACCCTTGTCTTCTCCGGGATGTTCCTGGCCCCTTCCCTAAACGTTCCACATATTCTGTTTTTCAAGTACATCTCTAGCCCACTTGCAAAAATTTAAGAGAATAGGTTCTCCTGTGTAAATACCATTCAAAGGAGCAAATGCTTGCCGTATTCTCGCACACATTCATTTAAAAAGACAGGAATGTGGGAGGGGGGCATTTGAATGAATGCGAGGGGCGCAGTTTCCACAATGTCTTGTGCTAGTCCTGGGTCCAGGGCTTGTTGCCAAGGAAAGGTTTGGAGGGAGCATTTAAAAAAAATCTCTTGACTAATGCAGTTGACAGTTGGGGAATGAAAACAGCTCTCAATTCCCATTAGTACTGGCAGTGTTCAGACCCTCTCTTTCCCAGCATCTGGACAGCAGAGATCTGCCAATATCTGTCCTGGTATTCAGCATCTCTTGAATTCAGTGACTGCATCAGGGCTATGCAAACACAAGGAAGTGGGTTGCAATCTAAGAGGTGTGCTCTTCAATACAATACTGGCCTTGATGGAGCTATGGTCTGAGTCAGTATGTAGCAGCTTGATGTGTCCATGTGAATCCTATAAACATTTACGGAGGGGCTGTGGCTCAGTGGTAGAGCATTTGCTTGGCATGCAGACGGTCCCAGGTTTAATCCCTGGCATCTCCAGTTAAAGGGACTAGGCAAGCAGGTGATGTGAAAGACCTCTACCTGAGACCCTGGAGAGCCACTGCCAGTCTGAGTAGATAATACTGACTTTGATGGACCAAAGGTCTGATTCAGTATAAGTCAGCTTCATGTACTTACCCCAGCACATGCTATGCTTTTTTAAGGGACCCAGTTGACAACTAGATGGAAAACTTGTTCCTGGACTGAACCACTTCAGACTGCAGGTATCATGACTAAATACTTTATTCAAAAAATTCCCTGCACATGGACAGCTAACATGCCATGGACAAGGGTTCTTGCCTTTTTCTCTCTGACATGCTAGTTTGGTATGTGCGGGTTTTTTATGTTTAGTGCAGAAATTGATTATTTCACATGCGTGTGCACATGCACACACCTTATCTGTAGTAGTAGATCCCCAACCACAAGTTGCCCCTCAAGCACCACGTACATGGTTCCGTTCCTTGAGCCAGTTATAATGTCCAGCAGTCCTGGGCTGCATTCCCACAACTAAGACAAACAGAGACCCTGGAAAGACTGAGGGCACGCCATGCTTTATATTGTGGTGGTGGAAAGGGCAGTCAAGTCACAGCTGACTTTTGACAACCTTTAGGGTTGCCAGCCTCCAGGTACTAGCTGGAGATCTCCCGCTATTACAACTGATCTCCAGCCAATAGAGATCAGCTCACCTGGAGAAAATGGCCGCTTGGGCAATTGGACTCTATGGCATTGAAGTCCCTCCCCTCCCCAAATCCTGCCCTCCTCAGGCTCCGCCCCAAAAACCTCCTGCCAGTGATGAAGAGGGACCTGGCAACCCTAACAACCTATCATGGAGTTTTCAATGCAAGAGATGTTCAGAGGTGGTTTGCTATTGTCTGCCTCTGCGTTGCAACCCCGGACTTCCTTGGTGGTCTCCCATCCAAGTACTAACCAGAGCTGACCCTGCTTAGCTTCCAAGATCTGATGAGATCGGGCTACCCTGGGCCATCCAGATAAGGGCTTTATATACAGGAGCACGTTCTCTGGGGGTTATTTTCCACAGCGGGGATTATATTCACTCATTTTGCAAGAGGTGGTCCTGGAGTTCTCCAGCCTGTTTATAGATAGGAATTGAGGAGGGGGTTTTTTTGTCTGTGTCCCGCAATTCCACATAAGGGCCAGCTTTTGACACTTAGTGCAGAATTCATGGGTGGCCAGACACAAAGGAGGGCAGCAGCACTTTTGTAGCTATTATTTTGTCTGGTCAGTTGGCAACCCTACTTACAGCGGGTGCTGTTTCACTGACCCTTGCAAGACAGACTGTGCTGGTCCCCATTCCTCTTCTGTGTGGCTCTCTGTCTTCTGACCATAACCCCCCCCCCCTTGTCACCCATGGCCCCTGACCGGTCCTTTTCCTTTGCACCCCTTTTCTTTGTTAGCCCTGTCATTCCCGATGGTCTGCTTTGCTTCCAGGGCACGTCCAAAGGCACTGCTGATTCGATCGGAGAGGTCTTGGTTCCCATCATTAGCTGATTTAATTGTAATGAAGGCCAAGTGTTAATCAGGCTGTGGATAAGGGAGTTCCCTGCTTCTCAGCCTTGGCCAAAAGGCTGAGATGGATATTCCTGGTGGAGACGAATTAAAGGCCAGGTGAGGATTTGGGGTCCTCGTGAAGGAGACCCAGTGGAAGAAAGGCAGGTCTGACCCAAGGGGTACCATCCAGTGGGAATTCGCCTGCGCTGGCCCCATTGAAACGAAGGGGAGCTGAGCGAGGGTCTGAGTTTCCTCCCGTCATGCTGCCATTCAAGGCCCAGAATTTCTGACGGGCACAAAAATGGCGTCTTTGTTTCACAGGGGAGGGGGCTATTGTTTAGATTGCTGTTTTTGTGGCTGCCAACACTGAAGCAAAGTTGAAATCCAAAGGAAAACCCTCAGTACACAGCCACTACACACTAAATGTATACAATTTTAACAATATATTTGTTTGCTTAGCAATACCAGATAACCATCAACATACACAGAAGAACGTGGTAGTTACAATTCTGCATAAATATAGAACTTGTTTAGCAAGATTTGCAATACAAATGTATGCTTTAACAATAGTCCAACATCCATTAATTACTAGAATCCCCCAGGAAAGTGTCTATGTGTCCGTCAGTAACTATAATTGCAACACTGAAGCAAAGGCAGAGGGGTGACTAACAAGGGGGGGGGAAGAAGAAGAAGAAGAAGAAGAAGAAGAAGAAGAAGAAGAAGAAGAAGAAGAAGAAGAAGAAGAAGAAGAAGAAGAAGAAGAAGAAGAAGAAGAAGAAGAAGAAGAAGAAGAAGAAGAAGAAGAAGAAGAAGAAGAAGAAGGAGGAGGAGGAGGAGGAGGAGTTGGTTTTTATATGCCAATTTCTCTACTACTTAAGGCAGAATCAAACCGGCTTACAATCACCTTCCCTTCCCCTCTCCACAACAGACACTCTGTGAGGTAGGTGGGGCTGAGAGAGCTCTAACAGAGCTGTAACTTGCCCAAGGTCACCCAGTTGGCTTAGTGTGTAGGAGTCGGGAAACGAATCTAGTTCACCAGATTAGCCTCCGCCGCTCATGTGGAGGAGTGGGGAATCAAATCCGGTTCTCCAGATCAGACTCCACCGCTCCAAACCACCGCTCTTAGCCACTACACCACGCTGGCTCTCATTATAGAGGGAATGAAGCTGGTGGACTTCCATTTTGTTCAAACCAGGCCAGTTTCTAGTCAGGATGCGTTGCTGAATAGAAAACATAGAACCTACAAGTGGTGGCCATCAACAGCCATCTCACTATATGCAACTGCACTTGATGTGTGGTAAAATTGGATTTGAACCACACGCCTGTACTTGACTTGCGGCCAGATCCTCCTCATTATTGTTTGATAGGATGACATTCTTACTGTGGGATTCACCTTTGGTTTTCTGGGTGAATATGGTCAACTGTTTTCCACAAGGCAACTCACCATTGTGCGGGGTAGGATGACTTTGTAAGCTGGTTGTGATGCTATACCGGGGATCGAATTACCAAGAGGTGAGCCTTCTCAACCAGCAGTGCCTTAGATGTCCCCTCCTCCAGTGGGACACAGAACTTGACCACGTATTCAGTGCCGGAATGGGAAAAGGCAGGGTTAAATGTCACCTGTCGGTATTGTCCTGCCAGATGCCGAGGATAATCTTGCCACTCTTCTCCCAGATTTCTGACCAGGTGCCGATGTGTGGCAAACTGTCTTCAGCAAAATGATACAGATACCACCGCGCTCTGGTAAATGGATGTCTTGATTTACCCTCTGCATTTCATTTTTCCGTGTCAGAAGGAGAATTTCAGCGGTAACTGCCCAGATAAATACTTGACACAGATTGCTGGGGTTATTTACCCCTGCGTGAATCTTTGGGACGGATGAGTGCCAGAGGAATGGAGAATCTCTCTCTCTCTCTCTCTCTCTCTCTCTCTCTCTCTCTCTGTATTACTTCATTTCTGCTTGGTGAGCATTTCCTGGAACCTGGAGGGTCTGCTTGTTTTGAGCACAGAGACTCATCAGAAAGTTTATGGGCAGGAATTAATCATGAGCCCTCAGGACAAATCTGTTGAGCTGTAGCCGGGAGGTGTGGGGTTGGTGGGGGGAGAGGAAGAAGACAGTGGAAAAACCTTCATCTCAGCAACAATCGGCATGGAGGAGTCTGGTGAATACCAATGGGATGAGCTCCAGTTGCTTTTTTGGCTGAGGCAGCTGGAATCCAGGGAGGCAGAAGAGGTGGGAGGGGGGGCGACAGGTGATGCGATACCTTTGGGAAGGGGAGCAAATGGTCTTAAGCGGCAGGGCAGCCAGGCCGTGTCAGCCCGAGGGAAGGCTGCGGACAGCCTCTCTGACTTTCCCGCAGTTGGTATGATGTGTCTTTCCTTAGGTGGAGAGCGAAGCTGCACATCTGGCAGAAATGGTGAGGGAAGGCACTGCTGGTACTGGTGACAGAGGGCATTGAAGTCCCTCCCCTCCTCAAATCCCGCCCTCCCAAGGCTCTGTCCCAAAAACCTCCTGCTGGTCACAACACAGACTTTGCAAAAAAAAGAAGAAAAAGGAGTCGGGTGTCGCCTTTATGAGGAATAAAGTTTGATTCCAGTGTAAGCTTGTGTGGAGCCCAGAGCCCACTTCATCAGGGAGATGTAACACAATGGATTCTATTTCACAAAGTTTAGGCAGGAATGAAGTTCTCTGCGTCGTTAAACTACTCCTCTTAAAAAAAAATTCTGCCATAGATTGGCATGGCTGCAATTGTGAAACAGAAGTGTGGATGCTGAATCATAGTGTTGGAAGGGATCACCAGGGTCATCTAGTCCAACCCCCCTGCACAATGCAGGAAATTCACAACTACCTCCCCCACACACACACCCTCCAATGACCCCTACTCCACGCCCAGAAGATGGCCAAGATGCCCTCCCTCTCATGATCTGCCTAAGGTCATAGAATGAGCATTGCTGACAGATGGCTATCCAGCCTTTGCTTAAAAACCTCCAGGGAAGGAGAGCTCACCACCTCCCGAGGAAGCCTGTTCCACTGAGGAACCTCTCTGTTAGAAAGTTCTTCCTAATGTTTAGCTGGAAACTCTTTTGATTTAATTTCAACCCGTTGGTTCTGGACCGACCTTCCGGGGCAACAGAAAACAACTCGGCACCCTCCTCTATATGACAGCCCTTCAAGTACTTGAAGATGGTTATCATATCACCTCTCAGTCTTCTCCTCTTCAGACTAAACATACCCAGCTCCTTCAACCTTCAAATCATTTTGAAAGTTGTTACACCACACACACACTCACTCGCACTTCCATCATCATATCTGGTCAAACAGGTTTGGCAGATTTTTGAAGTACTTCTAGTTTCCCCCATAAATTTGAAGGCGAGTTGACAAGAGACAATGTTGGCCATAGTGTGAACACTCATCCTGCTATCATCTCTGTTCTTGGTTTTTTCACAGAGGTCGTAGGTTTCAGAAGAGCCCCGTGGCGCAGAGTGGTAAGCTGCACTACTGCAGTCAAAAGCTCTGCTCACGACCTGAGTTCGATCCCGACAGAAGTCGGTTCCAGGTAGCCGGCTCAAGGTTGACTCAGCCTTCCATCCTTCCGAGGTCGGTCAAATGAGTACCCAGCTTGCTGGGGGTAAAGGGAAGATGACTGGGGAAGGCACTGGCAAACCACTCCGCAAACAAAGTCTGCCTTGGAAACGTCGGGATGTGACGTCACCCCATGGGTCAGGAATGACCCGGTGCTTGCTTTACCTTTACCTTTAGTAGGTTTTTAAAAATTTATTTTAATGCATTCATTTGTTTATTCCAGGAGGGCTGTGAGACGGTCATGGTCAATACTGGTCATACAGGAGGGGCCATGGCTCACTGGTGGAACACCTGTTTTGCATGCAGAAGGTCCCAGGTTGAATCCCCGGCATCTCCAGTTTTAAAAAGAATTAGACAGTAGGTAATATGAGGCATTCTGCCTGAGACAGTGGTCAGAGAAGACAAGACTGACCTTAGTAGTCCAGTGGCTTCACTTACTAAGACAGGTTAGCGTGTTCCATTTTCTTTAAAGCTATTCTCTCTTTGTCCAAATGTCAGGGACTGAAGTCCATAGCTGGTTGCCTGGCAAACCTGAGAGCATTTGGGAGTGGGGCATGGGTGGGAGTGTTGGTGATGAAACGTCTGAGTGAAGACCCAGAAACGCTGTCACTGCGTCACATGGCGCTCTAGGAATTCTCCAGATCTCTATGGTAAAGACCACAGAGATTGGGGAAATTCCTACAGCATGTGGATATGGCAACTAGAAGTGATGTCACCATGTCTACTACACCCCCCCCCTCCATTTTCTCCCGCTGCGAAAGCAGGCAGAGCTGAAGAGAGCCAGTGGGAGCGGGAGGGTGCCTATTGTGGCAAGCCTGTTGGGCAGAAGGGAACCATCCAAAGTTGCTGTTGGACTCAGGTTCTGCATCTGAGCTGCTGTGACAAGTTCAGAACACCCTCCCTTAGGAGCTGTCCAGCTCTGCTGAACTCAGTGACAAAATGATAAAGCTGGATCACAGGAACACATGAAGCTGCCTTATACTGAATCAGACCTTTGGTCCATCAAAGTCAGTATTGCCTACTCAGACTGTCAGCGGCTCTCCAGGGTCTCAGGCAGAGGCCTTTCACATCAACTACTTGCCTAGTCCCTTTAACTGGAGATACCGGGGATTGAACCTGGGACCTTCTGCATGCCAAGCAGATGTTCTACCACTGAGCCATGGCCCCTCCCTTACGTGCTTTCCCCCGTGTTTCCATCGTCCCCTAAGGTCACCGGGATGCATGCATGAACTGTTTGGCCCCTGTGAAGTTCTGCTGGAAGTCCATTCCTAAATACCTTCACCAGTGTCAGTAATGCCCCTTGAGGGGCCATGCTCTCCCCTCCTCCAAGCCCCCAAAAGGATACTAGCAGTCTTCCCAATCCCAGGGAACGAACCACGGTTGCTCAGCCATTGTTCTTGTTTCCCTGGCATTGCCTCGTCCCACAGAAATGAGCCGTAAGACAATGTTCCGAACTCTGTCACATCTGCCAGAGGAGAAACCCCAACTCTCGAGTGACTTCATTAGCCCCAGCGCCGCGAGTCAGTTAATGTCGCAGCGCTTCATTACCTGCCGACGGACGGACTTCCTTTGCGCCCTCTTGCAGGCTGAAGTCTCATTAGCCGAGCGCGTTAATGGTTCCATTAACTCTGGCTGTTCAAAGTTGTTTTATCTTTTGCTTTGCCAGAGGTCTCTCCTTTAACCTGATCTGGGTGTGTGTGTGTGTGCGGGGGGGAGTTTGGAAGGAAATGAACTTTTCCTTAATTGTACAAGCTCAATTCGCTATTATGTTATCAAGACCCTTTCCCCCAAAGCTGGAGTTTTTGGCTTGGAATCCACACTGGGATGTCATAGAAGAAGAAGAGTTGGTTTTTATATGCCAACTTTCTCTACCGCTTAAGGGAGGCTCAAACCGGCTTACAATCCCCTCCCCCTCCCCACAACAGACACCCTGTGAGGTAGGTGGGGCTGAGAGAGCTGTGACTAGCCCAAGGTCACCCAGCTGGCTTCGTGTCTAGGAGTGGGGAAACAAATCCAGTTCACCAGATTAGCCTCCGCCGCTCATGTGGAGGAGTGGGGAATCAAACCCGGTTCTCCAGATCTGAGTCCACCGCTCCAGACCACCGCTCTTAACCCCTACACCACGCTAATACATAGAGGGATGTAACTGCAAAATTTCCCACAGAATTCAGGGGTTGTGAGACCACAGATCCTCCTTCCATCCTCTTGCTTTGCCCCCCAAGGCAGTCACAATGCATATGGGGGCTGCGGCAGAGAAGAAGCCCCAGTCTGGAGGAACGCTACCGTGGTTAGGAGCGCTGGCCTTCTGGACCACAGCATTGCTTGGCTCCCGGAAAATTGTTAAGCAGTTCTCGGTAGGGTTACCAGCCTCTACGTGGTGCCGGCAGATTTCCCAGAATCACAATTGATCTCCAGACTACAGAGATCAGTTCCTGTGGAGCAAATGGCCCCTTGGGAGGGTAGACTCTATGGCATCACATCTCCAGAGAGGCCCCTCCCCTCCTCAAACTCCAGGCTCCACGCCCTGAATCTCCAGGAATTTCCCAACCCAGAGTTGGCAACCTCAGGACCAAGTGCCATGAAGGGTAGCAGAATGTGGGAAAGCTACATCCAAGCCCGCTCCTGCAGTGGGCAGAGACTTCAGCAGGCCTCTGGCACCACAGCCTTGTCCAAACTGAAGCACAGGGGAGTCAGAACTGGGGTGCGACAGCTGGTGCAAGACAGGAAGAGCTGGTGTCCAATCAGAGGCCCTCAAAAGACCCAGATGTGGCCAATTCGCACCCCTGGTCTTGGAGTATGATGTGGGAGACCACACTACCATGGAACTCCCTGGGTGGGGCCTGCCAGTGTGGTGTAGTGGTTATGAGCAGTGTTTTGGAGTGATGGACTCTAATCTGGGGAACCGGGTTGGTTTCCCCACTCCTACACATGAAGCCTGCAGGGTGACCTTGGGCTAGTCACAGTTCTTCAGCCTCATCTACCTCTTCTTCTTCTTGTGGTTATGAGCGGTGGACTCTAATCTGGAGAACCGGGTTCGATTCCCCACTCCTCCACATGAAGCCTGCTGGGTGACCTTGGGCTAGTCACGGTTCTCTTTGAGCTCTCTCAGTCCCACCTACCACACAGGGTGTCTGTTCTGGGCAGGGGAAGGTGACTGTAAACTGGTTTGATTCTTCCTTAAGAGGTGGAGAAAGTCGGCATTTAAAAACCAACTCTGCTTCTTTTTCTTCTTCTCGTAGCTTAAGATACCTCACAGGGTTGTTGTGAAGATAAAGTGGCAGGGGGTGCATATGTGTCCCCCTGACCTCCTTGCAAGAAGAGAGGGAGAAAACTGTGATCAATAGATGAGACGGAGAGTGTTCTCTCTGCTCCTTATTCCACACGTTCCCTTTCCTTCTGCAGTATTTTGTTCCTAGCGTTTTTCTCTCCTGCTGAACACAGCTTCACCTTGATCTTTAGCAGAGGTCAGGGGAGAGGACCAGAGTGCTAATAACTCACATTAGCACCTTTGGTGATTCATGGCACACTCTGCCCAGCCAGGCCAGGCCAGGTTCGATCTTGGGCTGGCAACCCAATTGCCTCGATTGAGCTCGAAAGACCTGCAGGTAATCACAGCAACGGCACCACGGCATATTATGCATTCTGGGCCCTACCCTGCCCTTATCACAAAAGATCAGCATGGGTTACAACTATATTTAAAACCACCAGAATCTTAAAATCTCGGCACGTTAACCCCATTAATTCTCACAAAATAAAAATAGCAGCGGAAAAAGAAACACCGGGGGCTTTATGCAACCGTTCCGGCCGCACCATCGATCACACTGAGGAGTCTGCTCCTTCAAGCCAAAATCTTCCTCTCTCTTGGACTGGTATATGGCCATTTGTCTGCCAGACACTCGTTTTACATCCTCCTGAGCTCCTTTCCATCATCATATTCTAGGGGCCTCTTGCAGGTGCCCGGCCCCAGGATGCCTCGGTTAGCTGTCACCAGGGGGGAAGGGCCTTCTTGGTCGTGGCCCCTACCGTGTGGAATGCATTCTCAGATTATACCCGTGGCCTGCTGGACTTGTTTAGGTTCCACCGGGCATGCATGGCTGAATTGTTTAAGTTGGCCTTTGGAGTATAATCCATATTT
The DNA here is from genome assembly GCF_029931775.1 of Euleptes europaea. Classification (NCBI taxonomy): domain Eukaryota; kingdom Metazoa; phylum Chordata; class Lepidosauria; order Squamata; family Sphaerodactylidae; genus Euleptes; species Euleptes europaea. The sequence goes on along the minus strand of NC_079325.1, from coordinate 50,711,319 downwards.
TAATATTTTTGGGGTGTTTTGTTAGTAGGACGGTGCTGGCCAAATATTTTAATAGTTTAATATTTTAATGTTTAAAAAACAAATACAACTATAAAACATTGCATTGTTTTAAACTCATTTATACTGTTTAAATTTTGTAAGTTGCCACAAGACCTTTGGCAACTAAAAAATATCTAATAAATAAATAACGCCCCCTCAGTCTGATCAGCATATTATCAAAACCCCCACTGAACTAGCCCTGGACTCTGACTTGGAAGTCTCCGACATGGACTGGGGGTGGCAGACACATGGACTGGGGGAGAGCAGCAGGAAACTCCAGAAGACCCCTGCAGGGTAGATGTCCCTGGCTTATCTGTTCCAGAACTTGCTCCTGCAGTTGGAACTCCTCCACCAAAACTTTCCTCTGTCCTCCCAGGTCCTGGGGCGACTAAGCACCAGCACAGGACATAAAAACATAAGAAACACCATGCTGAATCAGATCAAGGGCCCTCAAGTCCAGCAGCCTGTTCACACAGTGACCAACCAGGTGCCTCTAGGAAGCCCACAAACCAGATGACTGCAGCAGCATTATCCTGCCACAGTACCTAATATAATGGGCATGCTCCTCTGATACTGGAGAGAATAGGTATGTGTTATTATCCAGAAAGCCCGTCTTCTTGATCTACTTTGAGCCATGGAGCTGTGGAGATTCTTGGATTATTATACTTACCTGGCCCACTTGGCACTTTGCACCTAAGGAGGAAGATATATCACTTGGTTCTTTAAAGATATGGACTTTTTGATTTACCTGTTGAACCTTGTTGACTTACCTGTTGAACTCTTGGGTTTGCCTTTACCTCTGTTGGAAGGCTGGGTTCTGTGCAATTGCATATAGAATACTGTATGAATACTTTAGTTTCTATACATTACTGTCTTGTTTGATAGAAATTCATAGTGAACATAGTACAATAGCCTAGTGTTGTATTTTTTTATATATAGTTATAGTTTGAACAACTCTGATTTTGCTTGTTTTGGTCTACTGTGCCAAGTAAGCTGCAGAGCTGTGTGGTTGGACTGGTCCTGATTTCTTCCTCCTCTGTGTGTCTCTCGGGCAAAAGGGAACATGTTGCCAGAGGAGTCTTGAACCTACCTCTGTGGAGCTCCTTGATGTATGTTCATTCCAAAGATTATGGTCATCGTAACTGGATTGCTGTGTTTCCTCCCTTGTGGTTGTCTGCGTTCCAGGAGTAGGCCTTCCTCGTCCCTGACTGGTGGCTCCTTAAGGTTGCCAACTCCAGATTGGGAAATTCCGGGAGATCTGGGGGTGGAGCTTGGGGAGGGCAGGGATTGGGATGGGGAGAGACCTCAGCAGGATGTAATACCATGGTGTGTGTGTGTGCCGTCAAGTCACAGCTGACTTATGGTGACCCTGTAGGGTTTTCAAGGCAAGAGCCATTCAGATGTTCATTCAGGGACAATCTACACTAGCAATGTGTCTGCTTCTGGGGGAATATGTTAGGAGTGTTAAGAACATAACAAAAGCCCTGCTGAATCAGACCGAGGCCCATCAAGTCCAGCACACACACAGTGGCCAACCAGGTGCCTCTAGGAAGGCCACAAACAAGACAACAGCAGCAGCATTATCCTTCCTGTGTTCCACAGCACCTAATATAACAGGCCTGCTCCTCTGATCCTAGAGAGAATAAGTATGCATCATGACAAGTATCCATTTTTGCTAGTAGCCATGGATAGCCCTCTCCTCCATGAAAATGTCCAAAAAATTTATTTTCTGGTTTGCTGGACATGGGAGGTGCAAGGAGCTAGGAAAACCATTGACGTTCCACTGAAGTTGCTGGAAACCCCCTCTAGATTCTGATATTTCAGCAGTCAATGCCCAAGTATATTTTTTGCACCCATAGGAGCTAGAAACTTGCTTGTTTTAAACAAGATGTGAGGTTAAATCAGACATGATAATGGAATATCAGCCATAAGGTATCCTGATTTGGACCAGGGCTTGCAAGGATGGGGAAGTTTAAAGCTCCTCTCGTTGCTATTTCCATTGGTCCCACCTAGCCAATTTTGTTCTGGGAAGGCACTGTGCATGCACCCATGTGGATCTGTTCATGAATCTTCTGCTGTCTCATCTTATTTTGAGATTTTCAAGGGAATTGAATTCCATACCAAGTACTACATTCTGGGCATTTTCTGCTCTTCCACGGATACAACAGACAGCTCTGATTATAGCCTAGGTAATATTTTTTAAATCATTCTCTGGGGCTGAGTCTAAATGTTCGAAGCCCAATCTGTGCAGAGCTGGGTATCCCCCAAACCCACGAAATTCAGTGGGTTTATGTGCCTAGAGCAATAGGTGCAGGCCCTTGGGGTGGGGGAGACAGACACTCTGCTTTTACCCTCCCCCCTTCCAGCAAGAAGGATAATGTGTGGCAGTCACTTTAAAACCTAGATGACATGCAAATTATTCTCTCTCTTTTGTTTAAAGGGAACTTGAGAAAGTTCCCATCAATAATGGATAATGGTGCATCACTCTTGTCAAGTTTCACCCCGAGGCAGTTTTGATATTTTCTAAAGAACTTGTTAGCCACCTTTACTGCAAAGAGGGGTTAGGTTGGATGGTGAAAGAGGGGCAAAGGGCCGGAGGGAGGGGGGAGGGAAGAACAGAAAGCAACAGGGGCTTCATTAATTTCTAGCCATTTGCATTCCTGGTGTTAAATAATGTATTGATTGCTCCCTCGCTCTTAATGTTTCCTTTGCCTTGCAAGGCGCGTCTTGTGGTCCCTGGTTCTGTGACAGATGGCTTTGTCAGGGAGATCGGACAGGGCACACGCGTTCCCCCGGTGCTGCGATTCCTCAATGTGACCCCGACGGCTACCTCCGCCGGGGCAAGCGTTGATCTTAACACAGAGTGGTCAAGCATTTTTCTGCATCGCTGTGCTGCAAACAGCTGCCAAAAAGATTTCGGTACAGGTGCTGCTGGCTGGCCTGGTTAGGGAGTTCTTCCTTGCCACCACAAAGCGATCACACGCACACATGCTCCAATAGCGGGCCGTAATTGTGGGCTAAGGATGATTTCAAGGGCTAGGGCAGGGGTCCCCAGCCTTTTTTAATCTGTGGCCATTTTTGGAAATCTGACACAGTGTGGTAGGCACAGCCTCAAAACGGCTGCCATAGGAGGTGGAGCCAGCCACAAAATAGTTCCCATAGTTTACCTTCAGTTGCACAGTGAAGATTCTTGTGCTGGAGTGGCAGCTGCTGCCAAAGCAATGGTTTTTTTTTTTTTTTTAATCTGCACAGATTATCAGAACCCCTACCAGGACCACCCCCCTTTTAAAAACACTTAGCAGTAGGGTTGCCAACCTCCAGGTACTAGCTGGAGATCTGCTATTACAACTGATCTCCAGCCGATAGAGAACCATTCACCTGGAGAAAAGGGCTGCTTTGGCAATTGGACTCCATGGCATTGAAGTCCCTCCCCTCCCCAAAACCTGCCCTCCTCCGATGAGGAACGTGGCAACCCTACTTAGCGGTCACCAGGAAAGGTGTTGTTAGGTGCCATGGTGTGATGTTTTGACAACTCTGTTCCTTGAATCCAGGCCAGTGTTTTAGTCTGCCCAATAGGGTTGCCAGGTCCCTGCATCAGATGCATTCTGCCTCTAAACCTGGGGGTCCCATTCTGCTGTCATGAATGACTGCTGGCTCCATACATCTTCCAACCACCTTTTGTGTGTGTGTAAAGTGCCGTCAAGTCGCAGCCGACTTATGGCGACCCCTTTTTGGGGTTTTCAAGGCAAGAGACTAACAGGTGGTTTGCCAGTGCCTTCCTCTGCACAGCAACCCATCCAAATACTAACCAGGGCTGACCCTGCTTAGCTTCTAAGATCTTACGAGATCAGGCTAGCCTGGGCCGTCCAGGTCAGGGCAACCACCTTTTAAATCTGTCTAAACCAGTGGCCATCATACCTTGGGGCAGTGAGTTCCACAAGTCAACCACCCATTGTGGTTTCTTTTCTTTTGCCTGTCTTCAGTCTATTGCCAATTTGATCCCAAGTTCTGGTATTAAGGGAAAGGGAGAAAAGCATCCTCTTTCCTTATACTAGGCATCATTTTGTAGACGTCTCTCATGTTGCCACTGAGTCACCTTTTTCTCTAAACTAAGGTCTTTTATGCATGGCTGTTTCACTCGCCGACACCCCTCTGATGACTTTGGGTCTTTGTTTGGATTGTGCATGCCGAGTCCGACCGTCAGAGGTCGCCTCGCTCTCCCCCTGCCTTTCCCCACGTTTTGCCCGTGTTTTCAGAGACCTGTTTTAACTCAAATTTGAAAATGCGGGCAAAACGTGGGGAAAGGCAGGGGGAGAGCGAGGGGACCTCTGACAGTCGGACTCGGCATGCACAATCCAAACAAAGACTCGAAGTCTTCAGAGGGGTGATGGCGAGGGAAACAGACCTAAATCTGTGGGCTTGGGGGTCTTTTGGCCCTTGAGCATGACCCTATGAAGTGTTTATATGTGCTGAGCTTGGTCTCACATGCTGTGGCTAGGAGGGTCATTTGGAGTGACTCAATGATAATATATTATGGGATCTCAGCAGAATAAGGTAATACAGCAGAGAGCAGGCAGACAAGAACCTTCAGAAATATTTATTAGGACAGGGACCTTCAGGCAGTGATCCCTGGCACGAGCAAAGCAGTGTTACAAGTCCATAGGATGAGTGTCCCCTTTTTAATCTGTTAAATGTTGGAGGGTGTGCTGTAGCCCTCCTAGGGTTGCCAGATCCCTCTTCCGCACCGGCGGGAGGCTTTTGGGATGGAGCCTGAGGAGGGCGGGGTTTGGGGAGGGGAGGGACTTCAATGCCATAGAGTCTAATTGCCAAAGCGGCCGTTTTCTCCAGGGGAACTGATCTCTGTCGGCTGGAAATCATTGTAATAGAAGGAGATCTCCAACTACTAGATGGAGGTTGGCCACCCGAAGCCTTTCCCTGGCCAGCCTTTAAAGGTGGGGGGCGGGCCAGGTGGGCCAGGGATCCCCAATTGGTGCCTGTGGGCGCCATGATGCATGCTGACAAGGGTTTTTTAAAAGTGAACAGAGCCAGGTGTTGGGGCTATTGGCCACTGAGGATCTGATCGGCTGTGCAGATTTTTCAAAATGCTGCTTTGGCAGCTGCTGCCGCCACAGCGCAAGGATGGGCATGGTGCAACTGCAGGTAAGTTGCAGCAGCCACTTTGTGGCGGCACCCCCCACGCGGTATCAGAATTCCAAAGGTGCCCACAGGCTTAAAAAGCTTGGGGACCCCTTAGGTTGGCGACATCTTTTCTTGTAGTACAGCAACCTAACGGGAGGATGCTTTGAATGGCTTCTCAGTTTTAAAAATCCAACTCCTTCTGCAGTCCAGTGCAACTGTGCTGGGTGTTGCCAGGAGTGTGCATGCTCTGGGTCAGTAGGGTTGCCAAACTCCAGGTGGCACCTGGAGATCACTTGCTATTACAGCTGATCCGCAGGAGACAGAAATCAGTTCCCCTGGAGAAAATGGCCGCTACGGAAGGTAGATTCGATGGCATTATACCCTATTGAAGTCTCTCCCCTCCCCAAACCCCGCCCTTCTCAGGCTCCACCTCCAAAATCTCCAGGTATTTCCCAACCCGGAGCTGGCAGCCCTATTCGTCAGTCATGCAGAGCGGATGTGGATGACCCATCCGACCCTGACTCACCTCTAGGGTTGCCAGCTCCGGGTTGGGAAATATCTGGAGATTTTGGGGGGTGGAACATGAGGAGGGCAGAGTTTGCGGAGGGACTTCAATGCCATAGAGTCCAATTGCCAAAGCGGCCATTTTCTCCAGGGGAACTGATTTCTATCACCTGGAGATCAGTTGTAATAGCGGGAGATCTCCAGCCACCACCTGGAGGCTGGCAACCCTACCCGTCTCTCTTCCTGGACGGTTGCTTGGCTGTCAGTGGCCCAAAACAAACATGATGTCCATTTGCGAAAGGGAAATTGTGTGTGTTCTCGACCCTGATTTTGGATCTGGGCTGTGGAGGGAGAGGGAATTTAATCCTTCAACCACCCCCTCCCCCAAATTTGCTCCTTGAAAATGGGTTTCCTGAGTTATTAGCACTTTAAAGGGAAAGATATGTATAAAAATCCCTCTTTTAAAAAAGCTAATAAAAGGGCAGTGTCATCCTGTCCTGGGCTGAGGGTAATTTACTACCCATCAGGTGCTGCTGTATGACAGAACGTTCCTTGCTGTGGGCTCACAGTGTGTGTGTGTGTGTGTGTGTGTGTGTGTGTGTGTGTCTTCTTGACATTTCATATGATTTGGCATAACTCTGTTTAAGCCCCCCCCCCCAACCCCAAGTCATTCCCTCTTGCACTGACTGATGTAAGCAATGGCCTCTTTCTGCTCTTTTCTTCATATTTTTTATTTCCCAATGCTATAATTTAAAGTTGACATGCGATGGGGTTTTTTGATGATACTATTCATTTTTTTTAAATGTATAGAGAGCCAGCATGGTGTAGTGGTTAAGAGCAGTGGTTTGGAGCGGTGGACTCTAATTTGGAGAACTGGGTTTGATTCCCCCCTCCTCCACATGAAGCTGGGTGACCTTGGGCTAGTTGCACTCTCTCAGCTCCACCTATCTCACCGGGTGTCCGTTGTGGGGAGGGGGAGGGAAAACAATTGCAAGCTGGTTTGATTCTTCCTTAAGTGGTAGAGAAAGTCGGCATATAAAAACCAACTCTTCTTCTTCTCCTGCTCCTCCTTCTGTACTCCCATCCTGCCTTGCTCAAGGAAACTCAGGGCAGATTGCACAGTGTAAGTCAGTCAATCTAATTTTTTTTTTAAAAAGATGGGCTGATCTTTCATTTAGCTTTGCAAAACAGCATGGTGTTGCTAAAAGTTTGTAACACTCTTCTGGTGTTCTGCCTGTCCCTATAGGTTGGTCTGGCATGGCACACCTGCTGGGGCGGGACCGCTGTCAGTGTTCCTTAACAGCTGCAGATGTTTCCTTAACAGGGAGCTAATTGTCAGGCGAGGGGCTCCTGCTTTCTTTCCTTCAAGCAGGGACACATCAGAGCTTGGAGAAAGGGTCGCCCCTCCTCCCAGCTGAAGGGAGCAGGGAATAGGTGTGTGAGCGGATGGGAAAACAGCAGGCTTGCAGTGTGGAAGGGAGGGGAATTCCAGATGTGCCTGCAGGCTCAAAAAGGTTGGGGACTACTGCTATAGTAGAACAACGAAAGGGGGGGGGGGAAACCTCAACCAAATTGGTAGACAAAGCTTAAAAGGTTGAGCTACAAACTAAACAATATAACAAAATAATTACATTTATTTCAAGGAATAGACAGGTTGATGTACACACACTCGGAAGCATTGTTTGTTTCGCATCAGATTGTGTGAGCAACTGCCCATGTGGCAAGACCCAAAACCGAGGTTAAGAATTCACATCGACCCACACAAAGTATTAGATAAAAATATTTCATTAGTAGGGTTGCCAGGTCCCTGTTCGCCACCAGCGGGAGGTTTTTGGGGTGGAGCCTGAGGAGGGAGGGGTTTGGGAAGGGGAGGGATTTCAATGCCACAGAGTCCAATGGCCAAAGCAGCCATTTTCTCCAGGTGAACTGATCTATGTCGGCTGGAGATCAGTTGTAATAGCAGGAGAACTCCAGCTAGTACCTGGAGGTTGGCAACCCTATTCATTAGATTTATTTCCCAATGTGTTTCTATAATTTTATTTATGACCACTGAGGGAGGCATGCTCAGGCCAAAACGCGCCTGGTTAAGTATTGGTAACTTACATTGTTATATCAACTGTGTATAGGAATTTCATAACCAATATTTATATATGTAGCCTGTATCCCAGTCCCATGTCTTTAACAATTTGACCACTGCAGTAATGCCTGAAATTGTGGATAGGATTCCAAATTGTGTTGGGAAATTGGGCGCGTGTGTGCTACAAATCTGTTTTAATCACTGAAGGGGAAGATTCCAGAGTTGCAGCCTGTCTGCAGATCTTTCCCTTCAAACTTGAAATGCATTCTTTAATAGCATGTGGGTAGGAGATTGAGACTGGGAAGGGCAGCCATGAAGGAGCTAGAAAAGATTCTGAAGTGTAAGGATGTGTCACTGGCCACCAAGATTAGGTTAATTCATGCCATCGTATTCCCTATGACTATGTATGGGTGTGAAAGCTGGCCAATGAAGAAAGCTGACCGGAAGAAAGTAGACTCCTTTGAAATGTGGTGTTTGTTGGAGGAGAGGGTTACGGATACCGTGGACTGCCAAAAAAACAAATCAGTGGGTTCTAGATCAAATCAAGCCTGAACTGACCCTAGAAGCTAAAATGACTAAAATGAGGCTATCGTATTTTGGTCACATTATGAGAAGACAAGAGTCACTGGAAAAGACAGTCATGCTAGGAAAAGCAGAGGGCAGCAGGAAAAGAGGAAGACCCAACAAGAGATGGACTGACTCAATAAAGGAAGCCACAGCCCTCAATTTGCAAGACCTGAGCAAGGCTGTCAAAGATAGGACATTTTGGAGGACTTTGATTCATAGGGTCGCCGTGAGTTGGAAGCGACTTGACGGCACTTAACACACACGCAGAGATGAGTTTAGTCTAGTGGGAACTCTGTCACTGAAACTGCTGGCATTAAAAGTAGGCCGCGCTCTTTGTGTGCTGAGAGAACTAAGCCAAAAAGTGCCTCCTTACAGAGAAGGTTGCCTGCTGCATCTCTATATAACTCACTGATGAGTCTGCCCCTACTTCTACTCAACCTCCACTGTGGTGCTGTCCCTTATGGCTAGATCATAGCCAGCATGGCCAGAATTCTGAGTGCCTGACACAGAAGTTTCCTTTGTAGCGGCACCTAAGTCTTACTTTCACATGCTGTACAAGAAAACCTTTTCAGATGTAAGAACTGTTGGAAGTAGCAATGTCTAGCTTGCAAAGGAATTGAGAAGAAGACCCAACAAGGAGCGGGCAAGTGGTTAGCAACTTAGGGCTGTAAGGCTAGAGACCTTTCCACCCTTTTCACACCTCTTGTTTGTCCTTAGACTGATATTCTTAGGTCTAATTTCCTGCTTCTTCTCGGAAGTCATTCTACTCTCTCTCTCTCCCTCCTTAGCTAGTTAAACAGCTAGAGGCTCTGTCTCTCAGCTTTCTTATCCTTAATGTGTGTGTGTGTGTTAAGTGCCATCAAGACGCTTCCGACTCATGGCGACCCTATGAATGAAAGTCCTCCAAAATGTCCTAACTTTGACAGCCTTGCTCAGATCTTGCAAACTGAAGGCTGTGGCTTCCTTTATTGAGTCAATCCATCTCTTGTTGGGTCTTCCTCTTTTCCTGCTGCCCTCAACTTTTCCTAGCATGACTGTTTTTTTCCAGTGACTCTTGTCGTCTCATGAAGTGACCAAAATACGATAGCCTCAGTTTAGTCAGTTTAATCCTTAATGTAGTTCCCCAATAATAGGGTTGCCAGGTCCCTCTTTTCCTCCGGTGGGAGGCTTTCGCATTTTAGCGTGTGCGCGCCGACGCATGCGCAGGACTTCCAGTTTAGAACCGGAAGTGCCGCCTTGCAAAGGGCCTTTTCCTCTTTGTTTGAGTGGTAAAGCGGCCCTTTACCAGTCAAACTAAGAGGTAAAGGCCCCTCTAAACCGGAACTGCCGCGCGGTGTGCATGCGTGTGTGCACGTTTGCCCACCGACCCTCAGGTGGTCGGCGGGCAGAGGGGGCAATTGCCGGGGGTTTGCTCGCCACTAGCAGGCACCTGGCAACCCTACCCAATAAAGAGCATCTTTATCTTTAATCAGTGAGTATGACGCTTCTCTGCATACTTAGCAGACTCTGCCAACAAGAACAAAGAGTGCCTCCAACTTTTGGGGCATGGAAGTTTGGGGCATGGAAGCCCCGACCTTTTCAGTCTCTTGTAACCTCTTAGACCACCCGTTTGTGTTGCTTTTGCATGAACGTTTTCCCACTTCTGCAGTATCAGATTTGCAACAGAATATGAATTTGTAATTGGAGGTGAAAATGGATTATCCATTTAGATAACAGCTTCATGCCACTGAAGAGAGTAGGCCTCCAAATTTAGGGGTCAAAACCTGTTCATGTTCTTTAACTTTAGGGGTTAAGAACAAATTATTGACATATGACAGCTTCAGATATTTATTATTAATTACGTTTGTATCTTCCCCTATATCCAAGAAGCTCTGAACATGCCTATTTTAAAAAATCCTTATAACAATAATATATGTGGTTGTAATCTCATGTATGCAAACTTTTCTCAGATTATTTTTATATATTTTGAAGGGTACAGAATAGATATGTGTATGTGTGTGCGCACGCCATCAAGTCACAGCTGACTTACGGCGACCCCATAGGGTTTTCAAGGCAAGAGATGTTTGGAGGTGGTTTATCATTGCCTGCCTCCGCGTTGACTGAGAGAACTGTGACTGGCCCTATGAAGGGTTGCATGGGTTTTTTCGTGAAGGGGAAGGTTTCGGCCCCAGTGGAGGTGGGGGGCGAAACCTCCTTTGGAGGTTCTGTGTTGTTAACCCTACTTTGGCACCTGTAGTAGCAAAACAGCTCATACCAAAGTAATGGGGCCCAGTGGGGATATCTGTTGCTGCTGCTCAGAATTTTAGTGTTTTTTTGTGAATTGGGCTGGGCAAGCGCACCTGCAAAGCTTCCAAGCAAGGACACATGGCCCGTGGAGAAATTTCCCTGTAGTCCTATCAAAACATCTTGGCTTCCTTCACTGGGCGTTGAGTTAAGGCTACTGAACTCACCCTATAGGGTTGCCAGGTGGGTGGTTTTGGCGGGCAATTGCCTGCCAATCCACCAGACTGCTGGGGAGCAGGGGTTGCGCAGGATGCGTGCAACGCAAACACGTCACTTCTGGGTTTACCCTTGGAAGCGCCACATTGCCGTGGCCGCTTTAGCACTCACACCCCCAAAATGCCAACTAAATCAGCTGTAGTGATGTGGGGCTTCCGAGGGTAAACCTAGAAGTGACATGTTTGCATTGCATGTGGTTGCCCCAGCCCCGCCCCCAAAAACCTCCCTCCAATGGAGAAGGGCGACTTGGCAACCCTATCACCCCATGTCCTGAAGCCAATATTGCTGCAGGACTAAAAATCAGAAACAGCTGGACAGCCATATTGGTTTGAGCAAAATCTCTCCAACCAAGAACAAAACCCATGTGATATCTTCTACTGGACCAACCAAATTAGCACACAATACACTGTGCAAACTTTCAATTCCATCAGGATCCTTCATCAGGCTTGATGTTGTGTTTGAGCATTGTTTAGTGTTGCCAACTCAGGCATGGGAAATTGCTGAAGATTCAGAGGTGGGAAGACAGAGTTTGGGGAGGAGAGTGAGCTCAGCAGGGATGTGATACTATAGGATCCACCCTCCAAAGCAGCCATTGCCTCCTGGGAAACTGATCTCCGTAGCTTTGGAGATCAGCTGTAATTCCATAAGAACTCCAAGCTCCACCTGAAGGCTGGAAACTCTAGCAATGTTGCTAGTGATAACATATTGTGAATTTGATTTCATGCTCGAGCCCAATTCTAGAGCATTTGAACTGAACACAGGGCAGGGCCTGACATAGCCAAGTGGCATTTTACAATCCTTAAATGTCAATTTGCCTAGAGGATAACATTTCATTTCTGAAGGATAATATGAAAGGAAGGGATTGAGTACCCGATGACAACCTCTGAGTCAGGACAATGTGAAGGAATCCTATGGCTTCCTCCAGGTAGGGGGTTCTCCAAGAGGACAGTGAGGCATTTGACAGACGGATTAACTTTTCATGGGACTGACGGCAACCCTCGAGGCATCAGCAGGGGAGGGAAAGGAAGAAACTTCTACCATCTCCACATTTCTAGAAACGCCTTGTCCAATCCAGCCCTTGGTTCCTTTGTCCACTGAGGATAGAGATCTGTGTTGACACACGGATGGCATTGAGGGTCCGTCCCCCCTGCTGCTAACTTTGAACGAACAAAAAAAAAAAGAGAGAGAGAGAGATTTAATAAATTCCCAGCAGCAGGAACCAGGAGGTCAGAATTAAAAAAGGAAAAGAGAGAAAACACAAACCCAAACCCATCAAGGCTGGCTTGAAGACGAGACAAAGCGCTTTGGGCTGAGAAATAATGGTTTGACGTTGGTCTCATTATCCAAAGGACGTGCGCCACATTACAGATGCGGCTTAGAGTCTCCTCTGCAAGGCAAGGGTTACTGTGCCATCTAATGGAATTGGCAGGGGATAGAGTTATTCCCTTCTGAAGGAGCCAATCTGAGCTTGGGGACTGGCAAGAGTGTGTTGTCAGACAGCAGATAAAGGGATTGGAGCTTGTAACATGGCTCAGGGCTTGTAACTTGGATGCTCATCATACTTTTTGCTTCTGGTCAGTATCTCTCTTTTTTCCTTCTCTTGGGGTATTTCGGACTGTTTGAAAAACCTGCAAGACCTGCTTGATCACAGACAAGAGCCAGGTCTGCAGGAATGTACGCACACACCATGGAAACCAATGACCTTCCATTAGAGTTGCCAACCTCCAGGTGGGGCCTGGAGATCTCCTGGCATTGCAACCGATCTCCAGACTACAGAGATCAGTTCTCCTTTCTTTTTCTCAGAAAGAGCTCCCAGGAAGCAGGAAGTATTTGAACCCCCACCTCTTTACATGCTTCTTTGTGATGGGCTGTGAGAGAAAGCAAGCTTCTGTGTCCAGTCAGTGCTTTGCCTTCTGCACAGAAATTTCAGCTGGGCTGAGCTCAGGGGAGAGGGGAAAGTCGGGTTAACAGAGGAATGGGAAGACCCGGACATTGCGAGGGCTGGCAGCGAGGTCATTTCTAATGGACGGAAAACTCATGCAGAACTCCAAGGAACAACCTGTCAGGCATTGTTAGGCATGGCCTGGGAATGTTGTGGCTATGCCCAGGTGCCGTGGCCAAGGCCAAGTGCTATCCTGTTTTCAAGATGTTTAGACTATCCCGGCGGGTGCTCCAGGGAGGGGAATTGCCATGGGGACTGGGGTTACCCTGACATTGTTTCTCTACTTAAACTGTGTACTGTTAGTTTGGTTTTCACTAGTATCCTTGACTCTGAGTAAGCCTCTTTCACCTGTTGATTTGTCTCAATAAATCTGCTTTCGTTTGCCTGCTGTCTGCTGAATTCAGTTTATGGGATCATCCCAGGGCGAGGGCTCACACAACCGAGTCAGTCAGAGGACGAACGTGAATCCAAGTACCCATGCATAAATGACCATATTTGGTAAAAAGGTTCCATTTCAGAAAAATCTGGTCCATCCTGCAAACGAGTTAAATCAACAGCTGCTCATTCGCATGCCTTCTCCGTTGTGGCCCCCACCTTGTGCCTGAGGCAGTCAGGAAGGCTCCCTCTCTCCTGGCTTTCCGCAATGGAGTTTCACTGTACTAAATATTTCACAAAGTTACTTGGATAAATTATTAGGGGCTGTGGTCTACATTAACTGTGTTTAGCTTGCTGAAACTGGGATGCTACTATGTAATTTTTGCATCATTTAATGTGTCATGTTAATACTTTGATTCAGTTCTGTTGTTAGTTTTCTGATTGGTTCTACAACCCTGATCCTATTGCATTGTTTATTGAATTTCCCATCCTGTTGATGGTATTGACTCACTCTGTGTATGCAGCCTTGACTCCGTGAGAAAGGCAGACTATAAATAAGGTAATTAAAAAAAAAAAATCACTTGATTCTGTTCCCTTTTGTTTTGCTATTGATTTATTTCTCACTATTCAGTGTGTTCATATAGAATATCTTTTATGTTGCTGTAACTAGAGGTGGAAGATGGTTTTAATACCTGCATTTATAGGTCATCAGTAGGGTTGCCAACCTCCAGGTGGTGGCTGGAGCTCTCCCACTATTACAACTGATCTCCAGGCAACAGAGATCAGTTCCCCTGGAGAAAATGGCCGCTATGGCAATTGGACTCTATGGCATTGAAGTCCCTCCCCTCTCCAAACTCTTCCCTCCTCAGGCTCTATTCCCAAAATCTCCAGGTATTTCCCAACCCGGAGCTAGCAACCCTATCTCCAGGTCCCACCTGGAGGGTGGCATCCCTCCTCCCCTACCACTTTTTTTTTGACTGATGAAGAGTCCTAGAAAACTCAAACGTTTGTGCATTCTGTCATTATTTTGGTTGGTCCTACTCAAAGGCATTACATGGCTTTGGTTTTTGGAGTTTGCATCTGCCCACAGCTTGGATATTGGAGCTATTCCGCCAGGCCTATAACTGTGGACGGCCACGAGAGGATCCATCAGCACTGGCCTCCCCATCCTGCCCCCCACTCTTGAAATCTGTGGGGAGCTGAACTGCTGATATCTTATTACATTGTGACACCTGGGTACATTTATGGCCATCTGCGTGTAAGTGTTGTACTGAGATTCTGGTTTTAATGATGTTGATGTTTTTATGAATCTTATATATTTTATGTTTTTAATCATAGTTACCCGCCCTGAACCTGGTTTGCTGGGGACAAAGGCGGGCTATAAATTTGATAAATAAATAAATATGCTACTGCATAACTCAGTTACCTTAAGAAAAATATATCCTTTATGTACATTATCTATTTGAATTTTCTTCTTCTGCAAGACCCCTGCTCGACACACACTTTTCTCTGTGCTGCTCCAGGTCTGCTTGTCAAGCTCCCAGAACTTTGTGGGGACTTGGCAGTATGGGCGGATGCTGTTTTTGGCTTCCAAACAAACTCTCAGTGCCGGGACTAGCAAGGAGAAAAGAAATTGGAGATCAGAGCTGTCATGCCTCGTAATGTTTCTCCCTGGGTCACCTTTCCTTCCAGAGCATGATTTTTTAGGATTTGACTTTGGCGTATTGATTTTGATTTGCCTTGTTTTGTTTCATGTTAATTTCACTTGTTTTCTGCAAAGCAAGCCCGGAGTCACCTTCAACTCCAGGCTGCTTTTGGTCAGAAGAAAAGACTGCGCCAGCGTGGTGGAGTGGTTAAGAGCGGTGGACTCTAATCTGGAGAACCGGGTTTGATTCCCCACTCCTCCACATGAGCAGCAGAAGCTAATCTGGAGAACCGGGGTTGGTTTCCCCACTCCTCCACATGAAGCCGGCTGGGTGACCTTGGGCTAGTCACAGCTTTCTTAGAGCTCTCTCAGCCCCACCTACCTCACAGGGTGTCTGTTGTGGGGAAGGGAAGGGGATTGGAAGCCGGCTTGATTCTTCCTTAAGTGGTAGAGAAAGTCAGCATAAAAACAACAACTCTTCTTCTTCTTTGAGTCTGATGGCTACGGCCTTGGAAGTAATGGAAATTGGAGATCAGAGCTGTCATGCCTCATGTGATTCCAGTGTGATGTAGCCAGTGTGATGTAGTGGTTAAGAGTGTTGGACTAATATCTGAAAGACCTAGGTTTGAGTCCCCATTAGTGCCACAGAAGCCAATCATACTCTCTCAGCCTAACCTACCTCACAGGGTTGTTGTGAGGATTGAATGGAGGAGAGGAGAATGATGTAAGCCTTTTTGGGTCCCCACTGGGGACAAAGTAAAGGTAAAGATGCAAGCACCGGGTCTTTTCTGACCCATGGGGTGATGTCACATCCCAACGTTTACTAGGCAGACTTTGTTTACGGGGTGGTTTGCCAGTGCCTTCCTCAGTCATCTACACTTTACCCCCAGGGTACTCATTTGACCGACCTCGGAAGGATGGAAGGCTGAGTCGACCTTGAGCCGGCTACCTGAAACCGACTTCTGTTGGGATCGAACTCAGGTCGTGAGCAGAGCTTGGACTGCAGTACTGCAGCTTACCACTCTGCCCACGGGGCTCTGTATTGGGGACAAAGGAGGGATATAAATAAATATTAGGAAAGCAATAAATGGAGCAATGCGGATTATTTAAGATTGATTCTGTGGTCTTATGGGTGCCATTCTGAGTCGGAGTCGTCCCCATCAGTGAATTCAGCAACTAGCCACAGGGTGTGGCTGGCTGCCAACTTTCCCAACAAGCAAAAGCAGGAGATAAATTACTGAACCTTCAGCAAGTCAACGGAGGAGGAGGAGAAGGAGGAGGGTTGGTTTTTGTATGCTGACTTTCTCTACGACTTAAGGAAGAATCAAACTGGCTTAGAATAGCCTTCCCTTTCTCTTCCCACAGCAGACCTCTTGTGAGGTAGGTGGTGGCTGGGAGAGTTCAGAGAGAACTGTGACTAGCCCAAGCTCACCCAGCAGGCTTCATGTGGAGGAGTGGGGAAGCCAACTCGGTTCACCAGATTTGAGACCACCTCTCTTAACCACTACACCACGCTGGCTTTTTATAGGCCACACATTTGTACAGATTGGAGCAGTTTACAAAAAATCAAAATCAAATGAATGTAATTGACATAAAAACACAAAAACACAATCATAATACTATAATTTCTTTAAAAGCTGGGATTTTCCTCTGATTATGGAATGATGTCATTGCTATCTAGTGATGCCAACAGCCTAGAGAAAAAATGTACAGCTCCTTAAATAGAGGCTTAATGGGATGCTATTTACCAGGTGATGTTATCTACCTCCAAGCCCTGAGAAGCTTCAGCGGCCCATTTTCACATGTTAAGGCTTTATTAAAGGAGCAGGACAACTTTTTCCAGGCTGTTGGCACCCCTATTACTATCCCATGATTGCATTCTAGTGTTTTCACTGCTGCCCTCCTGTCTTTCTTCAGAATGTGATTTGTGGCATTAAAAAAACTTGCAATTGCAACCTTGGGCCGTCCACTCTGGAGACACCAAGATCTATTAAGGTTTCTCAGGACTACCAGTCATTTAAATTTTGCTCTTTGCCTTTGGCTTCCAGTTTAATTAGTTTCTTCCTGTTCACTTGGGTTACCGTATTACTGAGCCAACAGGTAATTCTTGTTCCCTGACCAGTGTCCAGCAGTGGAGGTGGAGGAGGAGAAAGCTTAAAAATTTCATGCCAACAGAAGTGCAGCAGAATCAGGAAAAGTCTGCAGATCACAGGCATAAACATAAGCGGTAAAGAGGAGGTTTTTAAATTAGCAGCCACCAGACGGTGGGGGCTACTGGCACATGTGTTGGGCACATTATGATGTATACAGCACTCTAACTTTCATGAAATGTGCCTGGCTTGTACCACTTCACACTGCAGGTTTTGTGCTTAGTTACTGAAAAGATTAATCATGCAACCCAGCTGAATCCATGTAAAAAACCATCTGTCTGGGAGAAGGGTTTGATCCTAGCCTTCATCCTAGCATGCTAGTTTTCATTCCATAGGAATCTTTAGTTGTGTGTGGAAGGATTCCATCACCAGAGCCCTTGCCTGCAGTATGAATGTGCAGAGTCCCTCCAGGCACAGAGATCTGCTAAGTGAGAGCCCTGGACAAAGAAACACATGCTTTGTAATGGTCAAGGCTGTTTGACAGGCAGCTGACTGAAGTTGTGTAGGACTGGGAAGTGCAGCTAGAATGAGGAGGTCCAAGGGTGGGGGGAAATCTCACAGTGCTGTTAACAAGACACCAAGTACACCAGGTAATTATTAATTTAAAACATTAGCCACCTTTCCTGCTTATGGAGCTCAAGGAGGCTTACAATATAAATTAAATACCAACTCCGGGGTGGGAAATACGTGGAGATTTGGGGGGTGGATCCTGAGGAGGGTGGGGTTTGGGGAAGAGAAGGACTTCAATGGGGTATAATGCCATAGAGTCTGCCTTCCAAAGCAGTAGGGTTGCCAGCCTTCAGGTATTAGCTGGAGATCTCCTGCTATTACAACTGATCTTCAGCTGATAGAGATCAGTTTATCTGGAGAAAATGACCACTTTGGCCATTGGACTCTACAGGAATTCATGCAGCAGCCTTTTGCTGTGAAAAGCAGTTAATCAGTTTGTTTGTTTTAAAAGACCTTTTCCCTATTTTAAATGCACCCTGTATGCATGTATTGTTTATAGATTCTGTGGATTTGAGGGTCTTTCTCATACTCCTTGCTGAGCTCCTTAAAACCAGCAGCAATGCTGTTTCACTTGACACACACAAGGAGGCATGGGTTTGTCAACCCAGTGTGTGGCTGCTGTGAAAAAGGCAAATTCCATGCTGGCCATAATTAGACAAGGAATAGAGAAGAAAACTGGTGCTATCATACTGCCCTTGTACAAATCTATGGTGAGAGACCACACTTGGAATACTGTGTACTGTTCTGGTCGCCACACCTAAAAGGATATTGCAGAGCTTGAGAGGGTACAGAAAAGAACAACCAAAATGATCAGGGAGCTAGAGCAACTACCCTATGAGGAGTGGTTGAAATGCTGCTTAGCTTAGAAAGAAGCCAGTTAAGGGGAGATATGATAAAGTTCTATAAAATGATGCATTGAATGGAGCGAGTAGACAGGGAGAAGCTTTTCTCCCTCTCTCATAATACCAGAATGCGGGATCATCTGCTGAAGGTGAGAGATTCAAAAGGAAGTATTTCTTCACACAATGCATAGTTAAATTGTGGAACTCCCTGCCCCAAGATGTGGTGATGACTGACAACTTGGAGGGCTTTAAGAGGGGAGTGGACACGTTCATGGAGGAGAGGGCTATCCATAGCTACTAGTCTAAAGGAATACTAGTCGTGATGTATACCTATTCTGTCTTTCAAAATGGGATACTAATCTATTAATTATGAATTTGAGTTACTGTTTCAAGCCCAGCATTACAAATTTCAGACCACTTACAGTTCCAAATTGGGTTGTCAACCTGCAGGTGCGACCTAGAGTTTTCCCAGAATTAGAACTTATTTCCATACTACAGAGATCAGTTCTCTTGGAGAAAACAGCAGCTTTGGAGGGTGGATTGTATGGTATCTATATACCATAGATTCTAGGTCAAATTCCTCCCCAAATTCTCTCCTCTGCAGGCAATGCCCCAAGAATATCCAGGAATTTCCCAGGCTGGAGTTGGCAACCCTGGTTCCAACACATCAAACTTGACTGATGTTGTCTGTTTTAAACCTCTGATGGGCCACACCACTTGCTCCTTCTCTGGCCCCAGATAACCAAGAGGATCAAGTTGGGTGGAGATTTAATTCTTCCTGATACCTGGAGCCAGGGTAAGGCCAGAGAGCTGGATCCAATGCTAGATCTTCTTTGACTGCAACGGAATACCTGGCAGAGAGAGGCAGCGGTTGATACCTGGGGGCAACGGCCTGGGCAGCAGCTGCCAGATGGCCTTCCCTGGCAGCCAGGCCGTCTACCACTCGTCCCTGGCAGCCAGGCCCTCTATCACTTGTAAGTGGATCTGTGCAGAGTTTTATGTATGGGACAACAGCATTCACTGGATGCAAATAAAGTTGTTGGTCTCCGAATGTGCTGTTGAGTTGCAACTGACTCATAGGCCGTTTGTGCTTTGTAATTAGCAGCGCTCCAGGCTGAAGTGGTCCACATATTTGTTTGATGGTCATTTATGCTTGGTAATTAACAGCGCGTTCCAGACTGAAGTGCCCCACATTTTTTTTTTTAGTTTTTCACACTGAACCGTCATTCAGGAAGTGACTGAGAAGTGGGCGCCTACCTGCTTCACATTTCTTAAGAGCCCCTTTAACGCGGCCTTTTGTGTTTGCTCCGCCCCCACCTCAAAGAATCCCCTCAAGGAAGCATGCAAAATCACAGCTGCTCGTTAGGGGATTGCTAATGGCTATGCAAATGAAGGAACGAAGGAGCAGGTGAGTGTGGGGGTGGAATTTCTCCTCTTGCATCGGGACCGTGAATAGTCATTTTAAAGGGCGGATTTTTAAAAAGCATCAAAATCGACCCTGCATAAATGGCCATAGTGAACCCAGCCATGGGGTGATCAAGGGAAGAGAGGAGCAGAGATGATTTGCTGCTGCCTTCCTCCATGTAGTGGCCCCTGGACTTCCTTGGTGGTCTCCCATCCAAGAACTAACCAGGGCCGACCCTGCTTAGTGTCCAACCTCTGATGAGCGCTGTGGCCAAACTGGCCTGTTGATCTCAAGACCCCATAGAATTAAATAGTCATCTTTTTCTTATGTTTCATGCAATGCTGCCCTCTTCAGGTCTGGTGTAAGAAAGTGTTTCTGTGTTGGTATCAAATGACTCTTTTATGAATTATCTGATTGAATAAAATGGAGATCTGCTCATAAATTCAAGAACCATTGCCTGTTAGATTAAATTTTTAAAAATAATGGTAGGTAAAATAAAGCACATTTTGGAATTAGGATTAATAGATTGTGCCGAACTACATTTATTCAAATGTCAATTCCATTTATTTCAAGGCAGCTTGCTTCTAGATAATGTCACTTAAGACTTCAGCCTAAATTGCTTTTTTAAAGCAATAGCTGCTCATGATGCATATTCATAAACTGTGTGTTGTTATTTCTCAGAAACAAAAATAATCCACCCAGCTAGAGCAAAGGAAGGCTAGGCTTTGGGTCTCCACAAAGCAGGGTGATGCTCCAAGTTCAAACACCCCCCCCCTTACCGCACCCTCACTAACACGTGAACATACATTCAGATTAACACGGGGAATTAGCTTGCGCTTTTGTGCAGGGCACAGCAAACCGGGATCTTTTACCTAAAGGGGTGGCTGTGAGTAGCAAGTCTTGAGTAGGAAAAGGATAACAGAGACCTGATTAAAAAGGAATATAGAGTTTATTGTGGAATTTGGTACAACAGATGGGGGGAGATTTATTAAGCCAATAATAGCAGTATTAACCCAAAGCACAAACACATTCCCAGTTAATAGAGCAACAACTTACAAATATTCAGCAGAGCGACTCCAGTTTGGAGCAGGAGTTAATAGTTGAGCTAAAGGTGTGGAAAGTGGGGAATAGTGGTTTTGAAAATGCGGGGTGGGGGGAATAGATCAGGGGGAGAGCAAAGATTACCTGTGTCCTATTCTGCGAAGAAATCAGGCGGAAGAAGGAGGGATCCAGTGTGTGCAGGGGGTCTGTTGCAGTTCAGCTGGTATCTAGGATCAGAGATTCTCCTTACAGGTTTTAAACCCAGGTTAGTTATAGGCCATTAACGCATGGCTAGATGGTTGTTTATTTGTCTCTCTCATGTCTCACACTTTTATAATCCGAAAGCAAAAAAGTGAATGCATGAGAGGGACTTCTGTTGTCGGACAGGTGGTAGAGGGCCTGGCTGCCAGGGAAGGCCATCTGGCAGCTGCTGCCCAGGCCGTTGCCCCCAGGTGTCAACCGCCGCCTCTCTCTGCCCTCCGCTGGGCTTTTTGCTCTCGGAGTGGGAGGAGAGTCAGAAGCAAGGGGAATCGGAGCGAGGTCGGGCGGCAGTGGCACAGCTTCGCACTCCTCCAGCATGCCAACCCACCGGAGGTGAAGGGAAGCCAGCAGCAGGGAGGGGGGCGGAGGCGGTGGGGAGTGGACCCAGAAGCTATACGCTCGGGCAAGCTCTCTCATTTGCAGCGGGGCCTTGGGTTAAAGTCGCTATATCAGAGCGACTGAAAAACTCGGGGAAGCTCCAGGATGGGCAGGGTTGAACGCACAGGCTGGAGATGGCCATGCGTGTTGACATGCTCAATTCGCTGCATGCCCGGGAGTTTCCCCGGACAAAACGGCCATGCATTAATGGCCAGACTGTTTTTGGCCCATAGTATAAAATGGGTTATTTTTTCAGGAAACAAACGATTACGACAGAGGATAAAGGAATACTTGAGAGTAATCAACAGAAAACTATAGAACTGACTAAACGGGGCAGTTTATGACTGAATTATAATTCAGGATTACAAAAACGGGGGATATTAAGGTGAGTCGTGCGTTGGGCGGGAGCTTTGGTGACAATGGGAAGCTTTGAACCGGAGGTTCCAGACTGTCACAGAGCACAAATTGTGTTAATGGTCAGTGGTTGCATATCGTGTAAAAGACAATACAGGAAGAGGCATCTTTATCTTCTAGCCTGGCGCGGCCTTGATTGCTGTCCTTCTGTAGGCACTCCCTGACTTCTCCCAAAAGGGCTTCCTTGGATGCACTGCTGTGGTCGTTGTCCCAGGATCCTCTCCTGTGTTCATTGCTGCAAGATTTGGGAGACACAAAACATAGCAGTTGCTCCCCATGTTCTGCGTGTGCCTCGTGCGACTCGCTCAAGGTGTTTCACTTGCAGTACATACATTCCGGCTGGGAGGGAGGGTGCACAGATGAAAGGGAGGGCTGGCAACACATCCCCTCCCTCGAACCCGAATCTTCATCAGAAGTGAGGGTTCACAAATTACAAAGACGTTCTCAGGCCTCGTCGTGGGATGCCCACCAGTGTGGTGTCGTGATTAAGAGTGGTGGTTTGGAGTGGTGGACTCGAATCTGGAGAACCGGGTTTGATTCCCCTCTTCTCCACAGGAGCAGTGGACGCTAACCTGAACCAGGTTGGTTTCCCACTCCTACACACAAAGCCATCTTTATATTAAAACATTTACATAGTTTTTTGTCATACACTCACTAGGGGGCAGAAGTGCTCTTTCCAATGTGTCTCTTATGGGAGGTGTATCTATATCTATCTATATTTTCTAGTAATGAGCATGTCAGAGGTGCGATATGGGAAGCACTTCAGGAAGTGACCTGGTCATGATATACTTCATAATTTATTAACCTCACTTAGCAACTTTGTCATTCAGGAAGGATAAGCAGGACTTAGAGGGAAGCAGACTGGCTTGCTTGTGAAGAGCGTGGTTAGAGAAAAACAAGTTCATGCCTCTCTTGCATATGTTAATTCCTCTGGAATAATCATCACCTTCCAGTCCCCTACTTAAAACCATTAAAATTGATTAGGGGTAGTGGAAAGTACCATCAAGTTGCAACCTACTTATGGTGACCCTGTGAGTCGTGTTGGCGAACCTATGGCACGCGTGCCGGACTTGGCACACCGAGCCCTCTCTGTGGGCACGCGCAGCTGTCGCGTCTGCCTTCCCTGGACTCCCGCTGCCCAGGGCTTTGAACTGCTCTGCGCTGCCTGCAGGTAGCCGGAGCAGTTCAAAGCGCGCCCCCTTCCCTGGACTCCCCGCCGCCCAGCTGGGAGTAACCCGACGCCCCCCCTTCCCTGGACTCCCCACTGCCCAGCAGGGAGGAAACCTCAGTATTCAGGTTAAATTGCATGTTGGCACTTTGCGATAAATAAGTGGGTTTTGGTTGCAGTTTGGGCACTCGGTCTCTAAAAGGTTCGCCATCACTGCTTTAGGGTTTTTCAAGACAAAAGATGTTCAGAGGTGGTTTGCCACTGCGTGTCTCCATACAGCAACCCTGAATTCCCTTAGTGGTCTCCCATCCAAATGGTAACCACGGCCAATCTTACTTAGCTTCTGTGACTGATGAGAGATCAGGCTAGACTGGGCAATCCAGATCACAGCTAAAGTAGATTAGAATCCCAAAGTAGATTAGAATCCAACATTTCATTTCATCTCAATATGCTTAGACTGAATGAGTGGGAAGCAGTCGCCACCCATTAGGAAAATAGTTGCTGTGTATCCCAACTGTGAGTGATACCAAACCAAGTACAAACAGTGATAATACTGTTTGTATTATTGAGAGACACTGTCCTTCAGTGTTACTCCTCTGAAGATGCCTGCCACAGCTGCTGGCGAAACGTCAGGAAAGAAAATACCAAGACCACGGTCACACAGCCTGGATAGCCTACAAGAACCAGTGATAATACTGTTAGGGTCGCTAACTGGCCTTGATCTCTCTTGCAGCTTGTGATGCAGTAACTTAAACTGACAACACAGCATAGTGTTGTGGGTTTTCTGCCCGATTACCATGAGTGGGTCTAGCGCTATGGGTTGGTCTGGTATGGCACACCTGCTGGGGTGGGGTAGGACCTCTGTCAATGTTCCTTAACAGTTGCAGATGTTTCCTTGACAGGAGCTGATGGTTAGGCGATGGGCCAGGAACCAAAGGCTTTTCTTTCTTTCCAACAGGGACACACCAGAGCTTGGAGGAAGAAGAGTTGGTTTTTATATGCCGACTTACTCCACCACTTAAGGAAGACTCAAGCTGGCTTACAATCACCTTCTCTTCCCCTCCCCACAACAGACACCCTGTGAGGTAGGTGAGGCTGAGAGAGCTCTAAGAGAGCTGTGACTAGCCCAAGGTCACCCAGCTGGCTTTGTGTGGAGGAGTGGGGAAACTAACCCAGTTCACCAGATTAGCCTCTGTCGAGGCTTCGTGTAGAGGAGTGGGGAATCAAACCTGGTTCTCCAGATCAGAGTCCACCGCTCCAAACCAGTGCTCTTAACCACTACACCACACTGGCTGGAGAAAGTGATGCCCTTCCTCTTGGCTGAAGGGGGCAGGGGACAAATGTGCGAGGGGATGGGAAAACTGTAGGCTTTCAGTATGGAAGAGAGGGTGAAAGCAGTAGAGAGGCAGAGTTGTCCGTTGGCTAGAGGATGAAGCCCTAGAGGGGTGCAGGTGTGTGCTCTCTCTCTTACTCTCTCTGGGAAACTGCCATGGGATAGTGTCCTGTATTTATTTATTTATTCTATTTCTATCTCACCTTCTTCCTTCAGTGAACCAAAGCAGGATGTAGATTCCAAGGAACTCTCCCATCTAGGCACCAATCAAACTTCGATGTGGTCAGCAAATTTGCAATATCACATGCTACCTTGTTGGAGCAGCACTTTCCCGCAACTAATACTCTGCTTGTAAATAAAGCAAATTTTTAAAAGGTAAAGGTCCCCTGTGCAAGCCCCGGGTCATTCCTGACCCATGGGGTGATGTCACATCCCGACGTTTACTAAGCAAATTTTACCCCCCCCCCCCCCGCAAAGTCTCTGGTGCTCTTTCACTAAAGGTAAACCAATTTGACACTGCTGCTCCTGAAACTGCTACTCCTTATATCCTCCCTTTCCACAATGCCCAAGGCAGCTTACAAATTGCAAACACGCACAGCTAAAAAACATATTTGAAACGCAGACAAAAGCTCCCATTAAGCTAAAGTTGCAATGTATATCACCAACAGTTGCCAGAGACATTCATTAGTTAGTTGGTTCTCGTAGGTTATCCAGGCTATGTGACCGTGGTCTTGGTATTTTCTTTCCTGATGTTTTGCCAGCAGCTGTGGCAGGCATCTTCAGAGGAGTAACACTGAAGGACAATGTCTCTCAGTGTCAAGTGGGTAGGAAGAGTAATATATAGTCAGAAAGGGGTTGGGTTTGAGCTGAATCATTGTCCTGCAAAAAGTATCACAGGTAAAGTGCAAATCATTGTCCTGTAAGAATCAAGATGTGCTAATATGTTAATATGGAACCATTGTCTCCTGAAGTCATCTGTTAATGTGTGAAATCCAAAGCTAATCTGCATGGCTATTGTTGACTGTAGTCTTTGTTAGTCTGGAGGTTTTCAAGAGGTTTTCTGACTATATATTACTCTTCCTACACACTTGACACTGAGAGACACTGTCCTTCAGTGTTACTCCTCTGAAGATGCCGGCCACAGCTGCTGGAGAAACGTCAGGAAAGAAAATACCAAGACCACGGTTACGCAGCCCGGATAACCTACGAGAACCAATGAACTCTGACCGTGAAAGCCTTCGACAATATTCATTAGGTACTTCCGAAGGTCCATTGAACTAATTCTGCTTTTATACCTTGTACAGAAGAGAGTGAGTGCCGGAACTTTCTTTACCGTATCTGGCAGGCTGTTCCTGAAGTGAGGGCCCCTTTCTCCAATAACAGGAGACCACACAACGGTTGCACTGCTATAGTGCACTTCTAGGTGCCCAGAAGCAGGGTCGACCCTGGCAAGTATTTGGATGGGAGACCACCAAGGAATACAAATGTTGTGACGCAGAGGCAGGCAATGGCAACCACCTCTGAACATCTCTTCCTTAAGTGATTCTTAAGCGGTAGAGGAAGTCAGCATACAAAAACCAACTCTTCTCCTCCTCCTCCTCCTCCTCCTCTTGCCTTGAAAACCCTACCAGCAGTCACCATATGTCAGATGTGACTTTGCAGCAAAAAAAAAAAAAAAAGTGTTCAAAGTGTTTTATATGCATTACTTCAGTAAGTCCTACAACAGCCTGGCAAGGTAGATCACAATATCTGGGGAAGGGGGGGAAGGATGCCTTAAATGAGTACATTCAGATTCAGATAGTTTATTTGCGGCCCTTGACCAGATAAAACAAGATACATGGACTAAAATGGCCTTACCGACAAAGGTTTACAGTCCGAGTCTTAAGTCACTTAAAAAATAATAATAATAATAAAATAAATAACATCCGAGTTACATCTGCCATTTGGACTAAGAGACTACTCTGTGGCAACGAATTGTCATTGCAGCTGTACAAAATTTTGCTACCTGAGAGGTGATTGAGGGATTATCTCCTCATAGGAGCTTTTCTATCTTTCCATTTTTCCTGACGGGTCCCATTCTCAGTATGAGGGGCTCAATAAACGGGCCTTAAATGAGTATTTTCTGGCCTTTGCAGACTGAACGTAAACATGGTGGTGGAAAGCAGCCCCCTCAGCTATTCTGTAGGATCTCTGCAACCCAGAATCTGTTGGTGGTAGAATTTCCAACAAGTCGCACCTGACTTATGGTGACCCCATAGGGTTTCCAAGGCAAGAGATGTTCAGAGGTGGTTTGCCATTGCCTGCCTCTGCACAACGACCCTGGACTTCCTTGGTGGTCTCCCATCCAAATACTAACCAGGGCTTACTCTACTTAGCTTCCGAGATCAGGCTCGCCTGGGCCATCCAGGTCAGGGCAAAATTAAATATGCTGACGTAGAAATAAGTCCAACTGAGTATGGGGCATTTCCCCAAGCAAGCGTTCAAGCAACTGCAGAGTTTGGGCCCTAGATCAGGGGTCTCAAACATTTTCGAGCCTGAGGGCTGCCACAAGAGGTGCAGCCAAACTCAAAATGGCTTCTGTAGGAGGCAGAGCTAATCAGGATTCCTCCCTCCTCATAACTCCTGGAAAGAAGGAAAACCTAAAGGGGTAATGAAACCACACGGACTAAGGAAAGCCTGGGTGCTTTCCATTCCTCCTGATCCTCCAGCGGCTGCCTGTTATTGCAGACATGGAAAACCCTTTCATTTGAATGAGGAAAGCCAACAAGAAACCCGGTCTTACAGTGGCCCTGCCCACTTTTTGAAAAGCTTGGTGGGCATCAAAGGAAGTACTGGTGAGTGCCATGGTGCCCTAGATATTTTAAAGAAGGGACATCCATTCTGTTGTAAGGAATAATTCCACTGTAGAATAAAAGATGGATTGTTCCTTTAAGACATTGGTTTTCCAACTATGTTCTGAGAAGTCCCAGAAGTCCTTGGAAGCTTATCAGGGTTTTTTGGAAGACAGCTTATCTGCTGTTACCTTTGCAAAGGCCACCCCCAACAGAGCATTAGGTATGTTCCAGCTGGGGTTGCCAATTCCAGGTTGGAAAATACCTGGATAATTGAGGGTAGAGATTACAGGGTTTGGGGAGGGACCTCAGTAGGGTATAATGCCATACAGCCCACCCTCCAAATCCTACCATTTTCTTCAGGGGAACTGTTCTATATCGTCTGGAGAGAAACTGTAATTCTGGGAGATCATATGAAGCTGTCTTATACTGAATCAGAAGCTTGGACCATCAAAGTCAGTATTGTCTACTCAGACTGGCAGCGGTTCTCCAGGGTCTCAGGCAAAGGTCTTTCACATCACCTACTTGCCTAGTCCCTTTAACAGAAGATGCCGGGGATTGAACCTGGGACCTTCTGCATACCAAGCAGATGCTCTACCACTGAGTCACAGCCCCTCCCCTGGATGTTAGCAACCCCAACTCTTGGGGCTTGTAGGGTGGCAATAAGGGGCAATAAGGACAGCCCCACAACTTCTTGGACTGAGTGTGCACCTTAGAACCCATAATAATCTGCAACTAGAAGGGTTCTATGGCAAGGAAGCTCCAGTTCCCTGAAGGCAGAAAGTTCGCCACTGCCTTGAAACTGGAAGCATGTGGCAGCTCTATGCGCCATAATTTCTCTTTCAACCCACTAGAGGTCACCAGTTCTTTTCTTTCTTTCGTTCTGTTAAATTTAGGGGCTTTCCGCAGGATCTGACTAGGGACAGCCTTGCAGTGAAGAACTATGAAGCTGTGTAGGCAGCATATCCACGAAGAGGACTCTACTATTCTGCACAAGGCTCTGTCACTGTTTTTTTTTAAAGGAGTTTGTCCCTTTCCAGTTAAAACACCCTGATAGCCTGACCTCGTCTCTGTAAAAAAAAATCTGGATAGGTGTATGCTGTTATGCAGGAGAGCACATCTGGCAAATCAAGTTAAGCTTCCCTACTTATTTATTCATCGATTTGCCAGCCGGGTTGTGCGGGGGGGATCTTTCTCTAAATAGAGCCAGTTTAAAAAGTTTGCAATCCAAAAAGAATTCCAACCTTGGGAGACTACAGATGATCGTCCCCCCGTGGTTTTGCTCCTGCCTTGTGGTAAAATGCTCGCCTTTATGTGGAATGATACAGATGTTGGTCAGAGATAGTAATT
This sequence comes from Euleptes europaea, assembly GCF_029931775.1. Classification (NCBI taxonomy): domain Eukaryota; kingdom Metazoa; phylum Chordata; class Lepidosauria; order Squamata; family Sphaerodactylidae; genus Euleptes; species Euleptes europaea. The sequence continues at coordinate 50,682,849 of NC_079325.1, read as the reverse complement.
TAGATACATGGCTCGAGCTAGCCCGATCTCAGAAGCTAAGCAGGGTTGGCCCTGGTTAGTGCTTGGATGGGAGACCTCCAAGGAAGTCCAGGGTTGCTACACAGAGGCAATGACAAACCATCTCTGTTGGTCTCTTGCTTTGAAAAAATCCTACAGGGTTGTCATAAATCACATGCAACTTGACGACACATTCCATCACATCCTACTTCAGATCTGCACACAGAGGATGGAAAAACTGCACTCCTATTTGGCAGGACAGTACAGGAGACCAAGGTGAAGTGCGAGGGAGCTTATATGGCTCCCAGAGATAGAGCTACAGACATCTATAGCTAGACAGAGAATTCAGGCAACCAGCTTACCACAAGGAAAACGTGTGGAAGCCTTACCGCTTGGTACATGCCCCCACATTCCCCTTGCGTGACAGAATGTTTTTGTGAGGAGAGAGTGGAGAAGGGAAGAATAATATATACTGTTAGGCTGCCAACCTTTGAACCAGCATCATGAAATGGGCTTTTAACAATAGTTTGATCCGTTGCAAGTTACAGATAATGTTTTGCTCCACACCAAAAAGAGATCCAGCTGCTTATTTCTGCACATCAGAGGAGCAAGAGAGGTCTTTTCTGGCTAATTGGCAACCTTATGTGCCACTGTGGGGGCCGTACACGAAAAGCGGGAATACAATTGTGGTCAAAGGAAATAAAAATAATGGGGATGGCCTTGACATGGGAGAGCTGGTGGGGTGGAGTGTCAGATTATGATCTGGGAGATAGATTCCAATCCCCACCCTGCAGCGAAATTTGCTAAACTGAACATGGGCCACCATAAGTCTAACCTACCTCACAGGGTTCTTGCAAAGAACAAATGGTGGGTAAACAATGCTACCCATCCTGGAGCTCCTTGGAGGGAAATGGACCAAACAAATAAGTAGTACATCGTTATTTCACTCTGCGAAATGTTGGAAGGGAAAAATAATATGGTCGCCATCTCCAAATTGGGAATTTAAATTAGACATTAGACATGCTGTCTGTTGTATGCTCAAAGCAAACAAGATTATGTACAATAATTAAATTTACTTACCATCCGTCATTAGCATTACGGTAGTTATTTGTAAAAAAAAAATAAACACTGTTATTTTATTCCTAACAATTTGTTTAACAGGCTGACGAAGCCAATGCATATTGGTGAAAACGCTATACATCAGGAAAATGTTTCCTGCATCGTCTGGGCACTTCGTGCTACGTTCGAGCAATTTCTTCATGCCTGTTTTCAGTCATTGAACTGTTTTCATCATTCAGCCTATGGCATATTTCATTGTTGAATAGAAATTAACTAATTTTGGAAGATTGCTAGAGATTTGCTTTTGAAAGAAACGATTCGCTTTTGAGGCTTGTTAGCCCAGCTTGTTGGAATTGTGTTCCCTTTGAGGGATATATGTATATAGGTTCATGTCTTGTTTGTTTGCACCCTCTCACTCTTGTCTAGATGAGTTTTCACTAGTGTAAACTTCGCCTGGTTTAAATGTTATGCTGTTTTGTTATCAATGAAAAATACTTTTGATTGTTGGCCGTGTACTGACTACCCGGAGGTTGGCAACCCTAGTTGTAATAGCGGGAGATCTCCAGCTAGCACCCGGAGGCTGGCAACGCTACCGGCCACCCTAGTAACGCCTGCGGGCAAAGCAGCCATTCCCACCCCCCACCCCCGGAAGGAAAGTGATCTTTGTAGTCTGGAAACGAGCCCTAATCGAGGGAGATCCCCAGGCCCCACCTGGAGCCTGGCAACCCCAAATTTGCCCCCCCCCAACATTTCCAGGGGGGAATAATAAAGATAATCTTATGTCATTCACCACCAGGGCCAGATTTAGATTTGATGAGGCCCTAAGCTATTGAAGGTAATGGGGCCCTTTATATGTCCAGCTGTCCTTTGTCAACAACAAATTGTTGAATTCTTCCATGTCTTTTCCATGTAGGAAAAAGGCCGTCACATATTGGGATAAACTGGCAAAGATGGATTTTACTAATTTAGTTAGTGAGTTATAGAAACAAGTTTTATTACTTTTCTATTTTACTGTAAATAATGTAATTTTTAAAACTGTTTAGACACTTCTTCGGAAGTCTGGTGATGGGTCACTTTTTAAGGTGGGTGGAGGGTCAAAAGGGTATTTTTGTTTTTTAAATTCTATAACTTTGTAACTATGAATGTATTAATTAGAGCATATAATAGATACTCTTTTGTATTTTCTTTTTCTTTTTTATTATTGTATTTGTTTTGTATTATGTTATAAAAATAAAAAAAATTATGGGGGAAAAAACAACAACAACACATTGTTGCTGTTTTTTGTGTTGAATATATGCTATATGGTAATTTATGCAGAATGTAGGCACCCTATATATAGAAATGAGCAAACCAGTGATATTTTAGGGAGCAGGCTAGCAGGTGGGGCCCATTACTTACATCATAGGAGCCTACACAACACAAAACAGTGTTGCTGTATGTAGGTTTTATTTTATTTGTTTTTTTTTATCTGATATTTTGGAAATGTACATCCAGATTTTTTTTCCTTTAATTTTTTTTCAGGGGCCCCCAAGAGAGTGGGGCCCTAAACTATAGCTTGTTGAGCTTATACGTCAATCCGGCACTGGCCACGGTTCTCTTATCAGTCCTGGAAACAGAAATGTTTCCATTTACATATCTGTTGTAGTTGCATTGACTTGCAAGGCTTGAATTCAGTTGGATGCCTCCAGTGTCTGGGATTTATAAACTACCCAATTAAGTCTGCTTATACCTAATCATGTCTGTTTTATTTAACAGGCAGAATGCGATCAAGCCATATTTTCAGTGAACTAGCTAGCACAAATATACACTCAACCTATGAAATAAACTACTTAACGTTTGACCAGCAAACAATAGAAATTCATGTATGTATGTACCTTTATATATATATAAAAAAGAACATGTGAACCTCAAACCTAGGTAGTACATTAATATTGTGATCACTGTATGTGACGTGTGTTAAAACAACTGAAGCTGTTTCCTGCATGGATTTGGGTCACAGCCAAAGTTAGTCTTTTTTGAAGCATCACAAACTTAGCGAATGTAATAGCAAGTCGACAAGAAATGTTGGCTTCCTTCTTTTCTGAAGATTATTCCCTAGCAAGAAAACACTTCAGTCCTGATAAGAGAACCATGGCCAGTGCTGGATTGACGTATAAGCTCAACAAGCTATAGCTTAGGGCCCCACTCTCTTGGGGGCCCCCAAAGGCGGGGGGCATGGAGGCCCCGGGCGGGCCAAGTTCAGCACCGCCGCCAGAAGAGGGGTCCTTAAGAGATTTAGCGTCAGTGGTAATCTTCAAAAGCATCTAAGAACCCACACAGGGGAGAAACCTTTTGAATGCTCAGAGTGTGGAAAGAGATTCAGTCAGTGTGTGTGTGTGTGTGTGTGTAAAGTGCCTTCAAGTCGCAGCCAACTTATGGCGACCCCTTTTGGGTTTTCATGGCAGGAGACTAACAGAGGTGGTTTGCCAGTGCCTTTCTCTGCACAGTAACCCTGGACTTCCTTAGTGGTCTCCCATCCAAATACTAACCAGGGCAGACTCTACTTAGCTTCTGAGATCTGACCAGATCAGGCTAGCCTGGGCAATCCAGATCAGGGCTCAGTAAGTGTAGCGATCTTCAAATACATCAAAGAACCCACACAGGGGAGAAACCTTACGGATGCTCAGAATGTGGAAAGAGATTTAGTTGCAGTGGCGATCTTCAAAAGCCTTTAAGAACCCACACAGGGGAGAAACCTTATGGATGCTCAGAATGTAGAAAGAGATATTGGGCAAAAACGCATGGTCGCTTTATCCTCCTTTAATCCCTGTTTCAGCCAGGATTCAGCCTGGATCGAACCCATGCGTTTTGCCTAATGTGCGTTCGATCCTGGCCAAAACAGGGATTAAAGGAGGATAAAGCGACCATGCGTTTTCGCCCTTAGTTGCAGTGGTGATCTTCAAAAGCATTTAAGGACCCACACAGGGGAGAAACCTTATGGATGCTCAGAACGTGGAAAGAGATTTAGTTGCAGTGGCGATCTTCAAAAGCCTTTAAGAACCCACACAGGGGAGAAACCTTATGAATGCTCAGAATGTGGAAAGCGATATTGGGCAAAAACGCATGGTCGCTTTATCCTCCTTTAATCCCTGTTTCAGCCAGGATTCAGCCTGGATCGAACGCATGCGTTTCGCCTGATGTGCGTTCGATCCTGGCTAAAACATGGATTAAAGGAGGATAAAGCGACCATGAGTTTTCGCCCTTAGTTGCAGTGGTGATCTTCAAAAGCATTTAAGAACCCACACGGGAGAAACCTTATGAATGCTCAGAACGTGGAAAGAGATTTAGTTGCAGTGGCGATCTTCAAAAGCCTTTAAGAACCCACACAGGGGAGAAACCTTATGGTTGTTCAGAATGTAGAAAGAGATATTGGGCAAAAACGCATGGTCGCTTTATCCTCCTTTAATCCCTGTTTCAGCCAGGATTCAGCCTGGATCAAACCCATGCGTTTCGCCTAATGTGCGTTCGATCCTGGCCAAAACAGGGATTAAAGGAGGATAAAGCGACCATGCGTTTTCGCCCTTAGTTGCAGTGGTGGTCTTCAAAAGCATTTAAGGACCCACACAGGGAAGAAACCTTATGGATGCTCAGACCGTGGAAAGAGATTTCGTTGCAGTGGTGATCTTCAAAAGCATTTAAGGACCCACACAGGGGAGAAACCTTATCAATGCTCAGAACGTGGAAAGAGATTTCGTTGCAGTGGTGATCTTCAAGCCTTTAAGAACCCACACAGGGGAGAAACCTTACGAATGCTCAGGCCTCCGCGCCCCCCCCCCCATGCCGCCTCCAAACCGAGGCCCTCTTTCCCGCCCACCTCGCCCGCTCGCCTTCTGCAGGGCCGGCGGCAGGGGGCGCTGTGCGGCCGGCCCCGGCCGCCTCCGAGCCGCCCGCCTCTCTGTCGCTCCGTCTCTCTGGCCCCGCCGGTCTCTCCGGGGCCGGCCGGAGAGCAGCGGGACAGTTGCCAGGCGACGGGGCCGGGCGGAGGCGCTCCTAGGCCGCGGCGGCGTCTCCGAGCCCCAGGCCCCGCGGGCCCCGTCTCCGGCGGGCGGGATCGGAGCCCGGCCCCGGCGCGGCCGCGACATGTCCGGCAAGATCGAGAAAGCAGGTGGGCCGCCGCGGGAAAGGCCGCGGGGAGGGGGGGGGGGAGAGGCCGGGCCTCCTCTTCATGGGGGGGGGTCTTTCTGGGGGCTGGGAGGGGGGGTGCCGGCCCCACTCCCCCCTCAGGCCGCCTCTCGTTTCCTTCTGAGGGCCGCCCCACAGTCCGGGCCCCCCCCCCGGGCCAAGCCCCCCCCCCCGCACCCCCCGTCCACGATTTCCCCTTCTCGCCTCGCTCGTCCTTCCTCCTTTCGCAGGCAGAGGCTTCCCCCTCGGCCCCCGCCGGAGGGCCGCGGCTTCCCCATCGCTTCGCCCGGGAGGCGGCTTCCTGCCCTAGATAATTCGCAGCGGGTCGCCGTGTTGGTCTGTCTGCAGGGGTAGAAAAGAGCAAGAGCCCAGGAGCACCGTAAAGACCTAACAAGAATGTTTTCCGGCAGGGTGTGAGCTTTCGTGAGCCACAGCTCGCTTCTTCAGTTCTTCAGAACTGAAGAAGCGAGCTGTGGCTCACGAAAGCTCACACCCTGCCAGAAAATATGCTTGTTAGTCTTTACGGTGCTCCTGGGCTCTTTCAAGATTTTTACGTTTAGGGGTCGGTTTGCTCCTACCCTGCCAGAAAATATTCTTGTTAGTCTTTAAGGTGCTGCTGGGCTCTTGCCCTTTTCTACTGTCTGAAGAAGGGAGCTGTGGCTCACGAAAGCTCACACCCTGCCAGAAAGTATTCTTGTTAGCCTTTAAGGGGCTACTGGGCTCTCGCCCTTTTATACTGTCGGAAGAAGTGAGCTGTGGCTCACGAAAGCTCGTACCCTGCCAGAAAATATGCTTGTTAGTCTTTACGGTTCTCCTGGGCTCTTTCAAGATTTTTACTTTTAGGGGTCGGTTTGCTCATACTGGGCTCTTGCTTTTTTCTACTGTCGGAAGAAGTGAGCTGTGGCTCACGAAAGCTCGTACCCTGCCAGAAAATATTCTTGTTAGTCTTTAAGGGGCTACTGGGCTCTTGCTCTTTTCTACTGTCGGAAGAAGTGAGCTGTGGCTCACGAAAGCTCGTACCCTGCCAGAAAATATTCTTGTTAGTCTTTAAGGGGCTACTGGGCTCTTGCTCTTTTCTACTGTCGGAAGAAGTGAGCTGTGGCTCACGAAAGCTCGTACCCTGCCAGAAAATATTCTCGTTAGTCTTTACGGTGCTCCTGGGCTCTTTCAAGATTTTTACTTTTAGGGGTCGGTTTGCTCATACTGGGCTCTTGCTCTTTTCTACTGTCGGAAGAAGTGAGCTGTGGCTCACGAACGCTCGTACCCTGCCAGAAAATATTCTTGTTAGTCTTTAAGGGGCTACTGGGCTCTTGCTCTTTTCTACTGTCGGAAGAAGTGAGCTGTGGCTCACGAAAGCTCACACCCTGCCAGAAAGTATTCTTGTTAGTCTTTAAGGGGCTACTGGGCTCTTGCTCTTTTCTACTGTCTGAAGAAGTGAGCTGTGGCTCACCAAAGCTCACACCCTGCCAGAAAATATTCTTGTTAGTCTTTAAGGGGCTACTGGGCTCTTGCTCTTTTCTACTGTCTGAAGAAGTGAGCTGTGGCTCACCAAAGCTCACACCCTGCCAGAAAATATTCTTGTTAGTCTTTAAGGGGCTACTGGGCTCTTGCTCTTTTCTACTGTCTGAAGAAGTGAGCTGTGGCTCACCAAAGCTCACACCCTGCCAGAAAATATTCTTGTTAGTCTTTAAGGGGCTACTGGGCTCTTGCTCTTTTCTACTGTCTGAAGAAGGGAGCTGTGGCTCGCGAAAGCTCACACCCTGCCAGAAAATATTCTTGTTAGTCTTTAAGGGGCTACTGGGCTCTTGCTCTTTTCTACTGTCTGAAGAAGTGAGCTGTGGCTCAGAAAAGCTCATACCCTGTCAGAAAATATTCTTGTTAGTCTTTAAGGGGCTACCGGGCTCTTGCTCTTTTCTACTGTCGGAAGAAGGGAGCTGTGGCTCACCAAAGCTCACACCCTGTCAGAAAATATTCTTGTTAGTCTTTACGGTGCTACTGGGCTCTTGCCCTTTTGTACTACTGCCCTAGAGAGCGGCTAGCTTCCAGCCCCCATAGGGCTGACTTGCCCCTCACTGAGGCCATGGACACACAGGAGGGTTTGCCTTGCACCGGCCGCTCTCTGGATGCACATTTCCCCCCATCCGAATCCACTGTGGCCATTTATGCAGGGGAGGTTTTTTAACCTGGGTTGGCCGCTCTCTAGATGCACAGAAATAGATGCACAAAACCCTCAAAAATAAGCCCCCCATGTACAGTTTTGAGACTTCAGATGGGGGAAATGTGCATCTAGAGAGCGGCAAATCCAATGCAAAACCTTCCGTGCATAAATGGCCTAAGAACTCTGCATTGGGGCTTATTTTCTCTGATATTTCGAATGGGGAAAATGTGCATCTAGAGAGCGGCAAATCCAAGGCGCAAAACCTCCCAGGCATAAATGGCAGACTTCTGGGGATGGGCCTAGAAGTGCATTGGCATAAGAGGTGTATCTGCCCTACATTGTCAGGCCTCTGAAACATTGCCCCCCTCCCCACAGCAGACTTGCAGCTCTGTAGGACAGCCCCACTCAGCACAGAGCAGAACTGAACAGGCTTTTCCTGGGCCCCCCATCAAATAGGTGATGCCCCCAGTCCCATAGAGCCATTTCCTAGCATCTCAGAGCACCAAAAAACAGCCCCCCAAAACTGGGGTTCCAGGTGTGACCATAATTTCCACAGGATGCTTTTTATTTCTTTATGACAGATTTTTGTGGCTCAGGGAGAGGCCCTAGCAAGCAATGTGCTTTCCTTCTTCTACGACATATCTGTTGAATAGAGTTCCTCATACCCTATAGAATTATATTCCTTTCCCACTGCTTCATAAACCCATACAACAGATAATTCCTTAAGGTGGTTGAATAGATGGCCTCCTCCTCAAGCCCCATAGAACCACTGTCCAGCATTCTAGAGCCCCATAGAATTCTTACACTCACCCATAGCTCCACTTGCTCCCCTTCCAAGCCAACAGCTTCAGAGTATCTATAACGGGACCACCTATGGGTCAGATATAACCCCTTGCAAGAACTCAATAGTACCCCCCCCCATTAATTCATAGACTTTTACAAACAAAGTGCTTCTCCAGTGCCATAAATATGTTCTTGCCCATTCCAACCCACACAGAACAGATCCCCCCATGTATGTTATTCTGTGGGGGGGATCTGTTCTGTGGGGTTGGAATGGGCAAGAACATATTTATGGCACTGGAGAAGCACTTTGTTTTTAAAAGTCTTCAGGCCCATAGAATAGCTCCCAAGGTTCTTAACAGCTAATACACCCCCATAAATTAATACTCCTCTCAGTTCATAGAATCTCCTACATTCCATGATTAGGTCACAACTCATAGAAGATCTTATTCCTCTCATTCAGCCCTGTTACCCAGCTCTGTTGTTGAGAACTTTGATTCCCAGCAGGCCCTTTGCAGCCCCACAGAACTGACCCCCAGCTATAAAGGTCTAATTTCTCCTACCACACAGAGTAGTCCCCCCCCAGGGGGGCTAAACAGGGCCCTTTGAAAAAGCCATACCTGTGGTATAGGGAGAGGGAATGAGGCTCTCCATATTTACATACAAGCCTATAGCTCCGCTGACCAGCCCCATGATAAAGCTCGTGGACACACCCCTCAGCCTCACAAAAGCTCAAATATAGCTGACGGAATTTCCACATTTTTGGTTCCTTATTTGCTGGTGCGAGTCTGATTGTGTTTGGGGGAGTGGGAAGGCAGTGCTGGATGTATCAGATCTGGGCTCAAACCGGGGGTCGGGGTGGGGAATGCCTGTTTCAGCACACACGGAGGCGGAAGGTGTGAGATGATTTTGCATTGCAAGTAAAGGTTGGATGGAGATGAGAGCGTGGGCTGTTGTAGGGGGAACCCCAGACGGCATGGGAGGGGGGGAGTTTCCTGTCCACTTGAAATTTGCTTTCTGCTTCATTTTTTTGCATGCTGTATGGGCGGGGGGAGGGAGTAATTGGAGGGACCCAGCCCTGGCTGCTGTTTTATTATGATTATTAAAAAGCAAACAAACAAATATATTCAGACTTGTTTCTGAAAATGGTATGCTACATCTCTAAACACATCTGATTTCTGCATGGAATTAATAACAGGAAACAAATTTGTTAATGTGCCATGCCACCTCTCTGTGATGGTTAATTTGTAAATACAAATTCTTGTGGTGGGGGAAGAGAGAGAGAGATGTTGCCTTAATGTTCCTTTCATCTCTCCTTGTTCTCCAAAATGTCTGGCTGGGATTTCTTGCCTGTATTCTGAAAAGAGTTTCGGAAGGCACTGACTGCCCTCTTTGAAATGTGTAACTGGGATGTTGTAAAAATTCTCTCAACTCCCTGTTGCTGTTTACAGCTGCATTTTGGTGTACCAGGGGTGTTATAGTTAAAGATTCAATTAGTGTTTTGCAAATCAAATGGCGAATTTATTTGGTTTCATTATGCATTTAATTAGCACAGAGAAATCAATTTTGTATTGTGTTTCGTGGTGTAAGGACTTGCTACATATCTTCCTGGGGGGAATGTACAGTAACAGTTCAGTGCCACATTTTCTACTTTCCATGTGAACATTCATCACAGACTTGTCTTTGCTAGCTTGTGTCAGTGGCAGGGAGATTCTGGGTTTGATTGTTTCAAACATGATTTGTCCTGACTTTGGAGCTCCGAATCTGTCTTCCTGTGATGTGGTTCTGGGAGAGACTCTGAGGAATAAAAATTACTTGGATTGCATAGCGGTTGACTTTAAACTGTAGTACAGGTTGAATAACCCTTATCCGGACTGCTTGAGACCAGAAGTGGTCCGTGTTTTGGAACTTTCTGTATTTTGGAATAGTTTGGGATTTTTGCATATACATAATGAGATATCATGGGGATGGGACCCAAGTCTAAACACGAAATTCATTTACGTTTTATATATGTTTTATATATACTTTATATACATAGCCTGAATGTAATTTTAGACATTATTTTAAATAATTTTGTGTACATTGAACCATCAGTGGCACTGCGGCAGGCCTGTGAGTAATGTCTGTATGCTGGCTCAAAAGGTCCAGTATTCGGATCAGTCTGGATATTGGATATCCAGGTAAGGAATACACAACCTGTATGCTACACAGTCATGTCTTCTTTGCCGCTGACTAATAAGAGAGCATCACATCACAGAAGATGTTGTTCCCGAAATGTTGCGGATTAATTGCTGAGTCATCTCTCAGGAGATGGTCCTTATCAGCTGGCTAGGCCAGTGGTCTGCAAACTCATTAGTCAACAGAGCCAAATATCAACAGTACAACGATTGAGATTTCTTTTGAGAGCCACATTTCTTAAACTCGCCTTACAGAACCAACAGCAGGGCAACCCCCCCACCCCATTTCTACACACTTCACAAACAAAGGGTGCTTCTACGTTCTCCCTCCACCCAACCACACACACACTCACAGTAATAATAATAATAAAAATGATAAAGAAAAGACACACTTTGGGGATAAGCTTCACGTGGTCCGTGTAACCTTCAACCCCCCCAAGCTAGACCGCCCACTCTCCCCCTGCCAGCCCCATTTCACCTCCCCCCTCCTTCCCACCCCCCAGCCCCATTTCACCTCCCCCCTCCTTCCCCCAGCAGCCCCATTTCACCTCTCCCCTCCCTCCCCCCTCCTTCCCCCAAGCCCCACTTCACCTCCCCACCTCCGGCCTCCCTGGTAGGCGAACAAAGGCTCCTTCCGCCGTCCTTTCTTCTCAGGAGGGGCCAGATGCCTGAGGGCAGCCAGCAAGGGCTGTGGTCGCCCCTCTCCTCGCGATTAGGCGTAGCTAATCCCAGTCGTGGCGAGAAACCGACTGCTGGTGGAAGGCATGGGTTCTGACAAGCAGTAAAAATGAAGCAGGAGTCCAGGGGCGCCTTAACATTGATCCCAGCTTAAACTTTGGTAGCCGCTCACCTTAGAATCAGAGTTGGAACAGACCACCAGGGTCATCTAGTCCCGGGGTCACCTGACCAGGCGCGCGCCACAGTTCACCCACCACCACCCCGCGAACGCCTGCCGGTTCCCGCTCTGAGGGAAAAGCGGCTCTTTTCTTCCCACTGCCGCCACTCACTGCGCGCTCTAGGCCTCGGCTCTCCTTCAGAGTTCCCCAAAGGCCAAGCCACTGAGCGCGGGGCGGGCCCCTTCCTGCCTCTCGCTCCTGTCGGGGCCTTATGCGGGGCCAGGGAGGGCGCCTTGGGGCTTAGGCCCCTCCGTCGTCGGCAAGCCCCCTTCTCCACTGCAGGGAGCGCCGCGCTCTGGCGCTCCCCTTGCCAGCCCCGGAGGAAGGAGGCCCGCGCGGCAGGGAGGGGGGAGGTGGCGGCCGCCGGGGCAGCTCGCTCTCTGCCTCCCTCTCCCCTCCGGGCTGCGGGCGGCCTCAAGAGAGAAAGGCACCGCGCGGGGCTTCCTCGTCCGGGCGCCCGCACGTGGGCAGAGCCGCACTCAAGGGGCCAAAGAGCCACATGTGGCTCAGGAGCCGCGGTTTGCCGACCCTTGGGCTAGGCAACTTCAGAGGTCTGTAGGGCAGCCCTGATCAAGGCATCTCCCTCTGCAACAAGTAGGGGTTGAAATATTTCTACAAATATTTCTGAGTGATCACAGATGATTCACAGTTGCAGTGTGGGATAACAATGTATTTTGCCTGCCTGCTGAAATAGCTACTTGCCAGGTTGCCTGTAACGAGAGGTATCAGTTGCCTCCAGGAGACCATGCAGGAAAGATCTATAAAAGTTGTTAATGTTATTTAGTTTGCAGTAACTGCTCTGGTGAACCCTTGCTTAGACTAGATCAGGGTTTCCCATGTTTCTGATCACCACTGAGGCATGCTTTCTCCTCCCTGAATTGGAGACACCCTTCGTTTTTACATGTTCTGAAAGTATACTTTCAGAACATGTATAAGACTATAAGACTAAGAATTGCTCACTGTCTTTTTTTGTACCTTGCTGCTCCGATATGAGGAGAAGTGACTCATGCAGAGTTTCAACTGGCAGCCTCCTGTGAGAGCAGGAAATTCCGCACCTTCGTTCTGAATGATCTAGCTGCAGTGCAGACTTGCGGTGAAATTATCCACTCCAGTGAAGGAAGACAGGCCAGAGCAGTAAATCATACTGATAGAGATAGTGGTCAGAGTCCTCTGTGGATGGGTGCTTTGACAGTTCACAGGAGCCCTTTTTAATTCATTCATTAATTTCTCTTCTCTTGGCCTATTATGCATTTTTTCATGGCACACAGTTTGGAAATAACTAGTCTGAGAGTTTTCAGGCTGGTCTGTCTGTGAGGATCTGCTCTTGCTGTGGCAGTGTGATCAATTTTGCCCTTTTTGCTGATCTCAGTTGTGTTTGGTTGAGCTTTGTGTTAAAAGTGTGGTTCTGTTCTAATGTGGAGACAAGCAGTGGGTATTAAATGAATGTCTTGTTGGGGCTTTGTGGGACGGGTGGATGTTACATCTGGTAGAAGCGTGGCGGTGCATGGGGGAAGGGGAAACAGGACTTAAAGGTATTGAAAGCCTAATGGCTTTAATTGTGCAGCATTAAAGGAAAAGTGTAGCCTGTGGACTCATTGAGGCAATACGCAGATTCCTAGAAGGGTGTAAGAAGAGAATGAATGTTTTGAGGTGGGGGTGTGTGAAGAGAGACAGCTGGAGTCTGTTGGAATGCAAAGCAGCTGACTTGCAGCATAACAAAAAAAAATTGAAACTGGAAACAATTTCTAAATTTATTTTCTGGGTGTGGACAGTCCATTTTGGGAAAGAGAAGGAGGACTGAATCTGTCTAAAATTATCTGTTGGTGCAACCTGGCAGGCAGGAATTTCTCATTTATCTGAAGCTCTGTCTGTTCTCACTACGTAGTGGTGGCATTACTGGGTGTTTTTCATGAACGAAGACTGGTTGGCTGCTCCTTCCTGTGCCAGCGAGGCAATTTGGGACTGTGCCTATAATTTCTTTAGTGCTTCTGTCCTGTATTGAAATGTTTTGAGCCGTAGAGGTTCCTTTTGCCTGTAGACCACTGGTTGGGACAGAGGAAATTGATACGCTTTCTGGGACTACTTGCTCATTGCTGCAGAAACTAGCACTGTCTGCATGTAAAGCTTTAAAGATTGCAGAAGTCTATCTTCAATTTGCCTTTCTGCTAAAAGATACTTTAGGTTTATAGTACCACACTCAATTCTGCTGAAAGTGCAACGGTATCTTAAGAGAGAAGTGATGTTTCTGGACATTTTAGTAGGGAAAAAACTTTTCTGTGTTTTATTGGGGGGGGGGTAAATTTTGGAAAAAGTTGACATACATGCAATACACTCCCTTATCAAGCCTAGATTTATTTTACTATTTCAAGAACATGAATGAAGAAGAAGAGTTGGTTTTTATATGCCGACTTTCTCTACTACTTAAGGCAGAATCATACCGGCTTACAATCACCTTCCCTTCCCCTCCCCACAACAGATCCCCTGTGAGGTAGGTGGGGCTGAGAGAGCTCTTAATAGAACTGTGACTAACCCAAGGTCACCCAGCTGGTTTCATGTGGAGGAATGGGGAAACTAATCCAGTTCTCCAGATTAGCTTCCGCAGCTCATGTGAAAGAGTGGGAAATCCAATCCGGTTCTCCAGATTAGAGTCCACTGCTCCAAACCACCGCTCTTAACCATTATACCATGCTGGCTCTCTGTATGTTATCATTTATAACATAACAAATAAAACTATGACTTAGCATATTTTTTGAAATTTAAAAGTGAATGACTTAATTTTTTACAAGCAAAGTTGCAAACCTACCCAAAACATACCATACTAGTTAGAGTGGCAGACTAGGATATGAGACACTGAGGTTTGAATCCCCACTCTGCCATGGAAGCTTGTACTGGATGACCTTGGGTCAGTCACATGCTCTCAGCCTAACCTACCTTACAGGGTTGTTGTGAGGATAGAATGGAGGAGAGGAGAATGATGGTAGCTGCTTTGGGTCCCCACTGGAGAGAAAGGAAGGGTATACATAGAATAAATAAGATATAACCAAGGAGAGAGAGAGTGGTAAACTGTTGTGTCCTAGGTTACATAGTGTGTGCGTTTGTGGCCATAGTGCTATATAGGCTTAGCTGGAATCCTGTTCGCTCTGGAGCCGGGGTGGGGGTTCCCCCAGTCCAGATTTCTTCTCTGTCTCAGAGCCCCTGAGTTCAGCTGGACTGCAATCAGATCAGAGGCTTTAGTAGAAGCCTGAAGCACAATGGGTAGAAAGTACCCCTGTGTTGAGCAAGAGAGGGCAGGAAGCCAGGTCCTTTCTGTTTATTTCAGGCCTGGCCAATCTAAGAGGCTTCATACTGCCAAATCACAGGGGCCAACATCAAATGCCCTTGTACTCTTTGGTGTCTGAAGAAGACTGTGACGCATGGTCCTGCATATTTCTAGCCCGGTGGTACTCACTGTATGGCTTACAGAGAGCAATTACCATCAACCCAAACAGCCAAGTCACTGCTGTCTGGCCTTTGCGCCACCCCACCAAACCCTCTCATGCAATAAGATAGAAGTATTAATATTAAATATGTACCTTTATTTATTTACCTTATTGATAGTCTGCTTTTCTCACTGGGACTCAGGGCGCATTACCCAGAATGAGTCAATACAATCAACAGAAAGGAACAGCCAATAAACTATGCAATGGGATTTGACTTTTAGAAATCTTGAACCAACCAGAAATCTGAAACACGGGTGAAGCAAAGCATAAGTATTAACATGACTCATTAAATGATGCAAAAATTACTTACAGCAACAGATAGTATGAACTTTATATAGTGGTATTGTCCACGATCCCTAACCCTTTACATCGAGCTCCTTTCTGAACCGTTGTATTACAGTACAGCTCTATTCCCTGTGTAAAAAGCCCTCTTGAATAATTCAGTTTTACATAGTTTGCAGAAAGCCAGGAAGGCCTCATCAGGTAGGCCATTCCGTTAGGTGAAGGCCACAATGGAGAAGGCATGTGTATGGGCCATTGTAGATTTTACCCGTTTGCAGGATGGCACCCGCAGAAAGCCCTGCTTAGATGAGCGGAGCTGGCAGAGCATAGCGGGAGAGGCGGTCCCCCAGATGGCATGGGTCCAGGGCCATAAAGGGTTTTGTATGCGATAGCCAGTACTTTAAATTGAGCCCAGTAACTGATGTGGAGCCAGTGGAGTGACTGCAGAATGGGAGAAATAGGCATGCTCTGTCTAGCTCCTGAGCTGCTTAATTAATTAATAGCCGAGCTGTTTAATTACCAGCGTGGGTCTCTCCCTACCACTATTGAACCTTAGTCGGCGCTTGTGAATCTGAGGGGGAAGGGCTTGCAAGTCAGATTTAGGGCGCAACATAGTGTGAACGCTTTCAGATTCTCCAGAACTCTTTATTAAGCTGGATGTTAAAAGATAAATGCTTTCTTGCATTAAAAGTACCTGTCAAGTTGAACTCGAGTGTTGCAAGAGACAGGAGGGGACTCGAACCTCCTCTATGCTAAGTGAGAGCCAACTACAGCCTCTGCTGGCAGCAGCCTTACCCACTTTCCTGAAGCGTGGGATCATGTTGGGGAGCGGTGCTCAGAAGAGCCACTGGTGGCATGTCAAAGAGCCACACAAGGCAACTGAGCCACTGAGTGAGTATCACCAACCTAGCTCTGGAGTTCTTAACACAGCTAGATGCAAGTGAATGGTTGCTGTTTTTGCTTATTTTGCAGCATGGTATAGTGGTTAAGAGCAGTGGCTTGGAGTGGTGGACTCTAATCTGGACAACCAGGTTTGATTCCCCACTCCTCCACATGAGTGGTGGAGGCTAATCTGGTGAACCGGATTGCACATGAAGCCAGCTGGGTGACCTTGGGCTAGTCACAGCTCTCTTGGAGTTCTCTCAGCCTCATCTACCACATAGGGTGTCTGTTGTGAGGAGGGGAAGTGAAGGTAATTGTAAGCTGGTTTGAGTCTCCCTTCAGTGGTAGAATGTGAGCTCCAAGCCCGGGAGCACAGCTGCCCTCCAGGGTTGTGTTATTTAGAAGGTTGTTATGACTGCTTGCTCTCTGTTAGTGTGATAACTGTAATCTGTCGTGGGAACCAGGCTTGGCTTGGTATCCAACTGTGCCTTTGGTTTTCTGTATATGTTCCATCCTGCTCGTTTCCCCCACATTAGAGTCCTCGTACCTTTCCCTGTAAGTTCCTGCTACTCACCTTATGCTTCCCAAATAAACCAGCCTCTTAGAATACCCTGTCTGGATGTTTGGTGATTGGGATTCAACAGGTGAACTCAGACCTTACATTAGGACTCTAATCCCTCCTTTATTCTCGTTTTGTTTCTTTTCTTTGTTTTGGATTTTGGGGGAAATGAGGTTGAAGCCTCTCCCCTAAGTTCTGCATGGCGGCAGCGGCTGAGTTCACCTGTTCCCTTGGAGGGAGGGATGACGGGTCGTCCTAGGAAGGGAGACCCGGGACAGTTACAGCCAGAGAAGTGCTTCGGCAACTCCTCCGAGAGGAGGTGAGGATACAGACCCTGTGCGCCCGAGAGGAGGCTGCGGGAAGGGACTTCCAGCGATCCATCCTGGAGGGAGAGTCCTTGAGTTGGGCCGCGGATGTGGAGGTGGATCCAAGGTGACACCGAAGCCTAGACAGGAGTCCCCGAACTCCGCAGTGGAAGGAGTCTTGCCGGCAGCGCAGCGCAAGGATCGGTACCGCCGCGTGAGTGAGAATGTAGCCAGGGGTAACGAATCTCTCCTGGAGGGCCCCGATCCCGTACCCTTATCCCTCATGGGGGAACGAGTGGGGGTGGCAGGTCCTACTCAACCCCGTTTTCGCCAAGTGACGGATCGATCATTTGCTGAAGCGGTTGATGCCCGGGCCGCCAAGCTGGAGGCACTGGTGGCTGCGCAGGCATCCGGAGCGCAGCTCAAGAGTCCAGCAACGCCTGTCACGGGTGAGGGGGACGGGACGTTACCCTCCTTTTTTGACCTTCCGAGCAGGGAGGACACAGACGAAGTCCAACGTCTACGGACTCAAAACCAGGCGTTGCAGGAGCACATGGCTCGGATGCAGAATCAAGTGGATTTAATGTGGCAGGACTTAGGCGAGATGCAGTGGGTGCAAACTCTTGTACTGGCCCCGCTGCCGCCTGGACAACCAGATTGAAGTGCTGTTCTAATCATCGTCAGATGGGTCGCAGCGGACCTCTGCTTCGCTCCCCCCAGCTCCACAGGCAGGATTACCCCAGCCGGCGCTGGGATTACCTGGGGCGCCAGGACAACCGGGGGTGCCGCCGCCTGGAGGTTTGGCACCACGACAACCAAGGGGGCTGCAGCCCAGAGCGGGGGGACCCGCTCCGCCACCCAGGGGTGTGGGGCCGATGCCTGCAGCGCCAGGACTACCAGGAGCATACATGTAACTGTGGCCACAGCCCTTACCTCCACCGTTTGCCCTGCCAATGACTTATGATGGGTCTGATGAAACTCTTCCCTGCTTTTTGCATAAGTGGTTAGCTTTATGAGGGAACAAGGACATACCTTCCCCACGGAAGACAGTCGGGTTAGATTTGTCTCGTCCCTCTTGGAAGGCGCGGCGGCGGAGTGGATGATCCAACAGTTGATCTTCGGACCCGATCCGTTCAGACCCTAAACGACTTTATGTGGGCGCTACAAAGACGCTTCGAAGACCCTTTCCGAAGTGAAAAAGCTAAGGCTGCCATTCTTCAACTGTGCCAAGGCACTAAGTCGGTCAGAGAGTATGCCAGTGAGTTCCAGTGAGTTCCAACGGCTCGCTAGTAGAATTGTGGACTGGAGCGAAGCCTCCCAGGTACAGTACTTCTGAGAAGGATTGCATCCTGAAGTGTTGTACTGGACTTATATGCAGAGGGATCCACCTACACCTGAAGACTGGATTCTGCTCGTGGAAGAAGTTGAATGCCGGCTGCAAAATCTCTCCCTGTCCAGACAGAGAGCTAAGGGAGTGGAGCCGCGGCAGGAGCGGACAATCTCAAGGATGCCCGCACAGCCGCCGTGGAGGACGGCTCCCGTGACTGAGCGAGTCCAACGGATCCAGAGCGGCGCCTGCCTCATCTGTGGAGTTGTGGGCCATTTTGCCGTGGACTGCCTGGTGCAATCTGAACAGTCAAACTCGAGTCCCCGCCAGGAGAGTCCAGAATTCAAGGGAGGAAGCAACCATCGGAAAACCGTCGGCGGCGCAAGGTTCCTGCGATGTCTCCTGCCATGGATCTCGCCATCTCATCATTTGACCCCTCCGGGTCTCGGATTATAAATGCCGCCGTCCCGGACAAGGATTCCTCGGACGAAGAGGAAACCCAAGAGGTTTCGGCCCTGAACCTGGTCTCAATGGGTGACCAGTCAACTGAACGACCACCGCAGACCCTTGTGCCCATACAAACAAAACCTCCATTAATGGTAAGAGATGTGAAGGACACGATGTATCTGAACGTCATTTTACAGCATCACAAGCCCCCCCCCCCAAATAACTGTTAAAGCCTTAGTTGACTCTGGGTGCGCCCGCACTTTAATTAATGAGGACACCTTCAAGGCTTTGAAAGTGAAAGCCGTCACCCTACCCCAACCCATTCAATTCGCCCAGAGGATGGTAGTGGCTTTAGGGGGGGGGTTTGACCGACGGACAAGCAGAGTCGTCATGGGAGTGGGGGATCACTGGGAGCAAATACACTTTACCATTGCGCCAGGCATTCATTATGCAGTAGTCTTGGGGGCAAACTGGCTATGTGGGCACGGCCCCACTATTGACTGGGTAGCAAAAACAATTGAGTTTGCTCAGCCGCAATGCGAACGTCACCGAAGGGAGGTGTCAGTCAAGGTTTCTGCCTCGACGGCAGAGGTCGGGGGTGTGTCCAACATTTCCCAATTACCCCCCGAGTATCTGGACTTTGCTGACTTTTTTGATGTTAAAGAGTGTGACGTTCTATCCCCCCACCGCGAGATGGACTGTGCTATTGAGGTGGTGGTGGGGGGAGAAACTAACCAAGAGTAAAATTTATCCTATGAGTCCCAAGGAAAAGACGGTACTGAAAGACTTTATTGATAAAAATCTGGCACGAGGCTTTATCCGCCCTTCCACGGCTCCCCACTGCGCTCCTGCCTTTTTTGTGCGTAAGAAGACAGGTGACTTGCGACTTTGTATAGACTTTCGCAAACTGAATGCGGTTACCCAAACCAACGCCTACCCCATCCCTCTTATCCAGGACCTCTTAAGTCAACTAAAAGAAGGGCGCATTTTCACTAAATTGGACCTGATGGAAGCGTATTGTCTCATTCATATTCAGGAGGGGGATGAACACTTAACTGCCTTTTCAAGTTGCTTTGGGATGTTTGAATACCTTGTGATGCCCTTTGGGTTGAAAGGAGCTTTGGGGTTCTTCATGCATATGATTAATGAAGTCCTTCATGATTTGTTATTTAAAGGAGTGGTGGTTTACTTAGATGACATTCTCATCTACTCCCAAACTTTAGATGAGCACGTTACTTTGGTCAAAGAGGTTTTGCAATGTCTCAGAGAAAACCACCTCTATGCTAAGATTTCCAAATGTGAATTCCATAAAGAAGAACTAATGTTTCTGGGTGTCATGGGCCCTGCCTTGGGAGCTGAGGACTCTGAGAACTCTGAAGCTGAAGTGGAGGAACAGGTTGCCTCTTGGCCCTTAGTACCTCCATTGCAGTCAGTAGCACAGGAGCCTGAAACAGCAGGAATCACAGCTAGGCAGAGAGATGGAACAAGGGCAGACAGAAGCTACTCTTCCCCCAACCCCTGCTGAGAATGGAAGCTGAGAATGGCAGCCCTCCAAGCTCACCTGAACCTGATAGGCGAATCAGGACTCGGCAGTGTGTGGTTCTGCAAGGTAGAAGGAGAAGTGCTCGCTTGGAGGGGCTAAGCAGACAGAGAACTGGTGCTGAGTCGTTTCAGGATGAAGCCTAGCTTGGAAGTGCACTGACTGATAAAGGCAGTGCAGGCGTGCTTTCACTTTGCGGAAGCAACCGTGCAGTTTCTCTGTGTTCTTGCTACCGCTCATGATTGATCTTTCCGGCCGTTGACTCCTGCCTGCTTTGACGACGCCCCTGACTTCTGACCTTGGTAGATAGCATAATCTTTGTCGCCTGCTCCGAAAGGGGCTAGATACCTCCCGCACGTCTGCGGACTGCGGGCACCGCCCAGCCCTTGGCCTACGCCGGCACACTGGGCTACAGGATTTCGCATCAAGGGTCAACCATGGACCCTGACAAGGTACAGGTGGTGGTAAACTGGGAGCCGCCAACCACTCGCAAAGAGGTGCAAAGATTTCTCAGTTTCGCTAATTTTTACCGGAATTTCCTCAGCCATTTCGCACAGGTGGTGCTTCCAATTACTGATCTCCTAAAAACCAAGGGGAAGGGGGTTGCTGCTACCCAGCCTTCCGCAAAAATAGACTGGGCCTCGGAATGTCAGGTGGCCTGTGAGACTTTGAAACGTTTGTTCACAACCGAACCGGTGCTAAAGCATCTGGATTGTGGCCACCCATTCATTGTCCAGGTAGACGCTTCTGAAGTTGCCATGGGAGGGGCCCTCTTGCAGGAGGGTGAGGACAGCCAATTGTACCCATGTGCCTATTTTTCTAAAATGTTCGCCCAGACTCAGCTTAATTGGCCCATTTGGGAAAAAGAAGCAGCGACGGTGAAACACGCTTTAACAGTCTGGAGACACTTTCTTGAAGGTTCTGAAGCTCCCTTCCAGGTGTGGACAGATCACAAGAACCTTGAGGCCTTAACTGGGACGCATAAGCTCACCCCAAAACAAATTAGATGGGCAGACTTCTTTTCTCGGTTTCGTTTTGTAATCAAACACTTTCCGGGCAGGAAAAACCTCTTAGCGGATGCTCTTTCCTGGTTCCTGCAGTACCCAACCAAGGTGGAGCGTCCCACTGAATCTTTGTTTACTCCTGAGCAAAGAGGTATTCTACCCACCTTGGCAGTTCAAACGCGTGCTCAAGCGCAACAAACCCAGACCGGGAGTAACTCCTCTCCGCCACTGACGGGGCTACCCCTCATGTTCCTCCGCCGTTGCTCGGTGACGCTAACGGTAGCATTTCAGCCCAACCCCCTACAGGGAGCGAACCTGCCGTCCCAGAAGGACTTCTTTGATCCGCGAGTGCCAGACTGAACTGAATAACTATGCCCTGCCCACTGGTCTAGAGCGTCAGGGAGAACTGTGGGTTAAAGACGCTAAATTATACATGCCTAAAACTTTGCCGGCGGAAGTATTGGGACTTGCGCATGGAGCAAAAACAGCTGGACACTTTGGTTTTGTTAAGACTTTGCATTTGCTCCGTCGTCAGTTCTGGTGGGCGGGTATGCGTTCAGATCTGAACTCCTTCATCCGCAGCTGTCCAATATGCGTCACTGCAAAACGTCCTACCTGCAACCCCCCTGGACTATTGAAGCCTTTGGAAGTGCCTCAAGGGCCATGGGAAGTCATCTCCATGGATTTCATGACTGATCTTCCTTTGAGTCAGGGGAAAACTGTACTGTGGGTGGTTACTGACCTTTTTTCCAAACAGGTGCACTTAATCCCATGTGCTGGCATGCCCTCCGCTCAAAGACTGGCTCATTTGTTTGTAGCACATGTTTTCAAATATCACTCCTTCCCGCGCAAGATAATTTCCAACTGCGGGTCAGTATTCGTAGCCAAATTTTGGAGGGCGTTCCTCAAATTGGTTGGGGTGGAACAAGGGTTGTCAAGTGCGTTCCATCCCCATACGGATGGACAAACGGAAAGAGTTAATGCTGTGTTAGAATGTTATCTCCGTTGTTATGTGAATTATCATCAAGATGATTGGGTTGATCTACTGCCTTTTGCTGAATACGCATATAATAATTCCGTTCATCAGTCCACTGGTTTCAGCCCCTTCCACATTGTGTACGGCAAAGAATTTGGACCTGTTGGTCAAGTGGATGTTTTGGGGGAGGAGGGGGGTGCTGAGATATCCGACTGGATTCAAACCATACAAGCTACGTGGCCCTTGTTAACCAAGAATTTGGAGCGGGCCAAAAGACAATATAAAGCCCAAGCTGACAAGCATCGGGCTCCCGGCTGGACCTTCAGGGTGGGGGATCTGGTATATCTCTCCACAAAAAATCTGCGGTCACTCCGACCCTCTAGAAAACTGAGTGAGAAGTACATTGGGCTCTTTCCTATTTCTCGAATCATTAACGAGGTAACGGTGGAGTTGCAACTCCCTAAAACGTTGAAGAGAATCCATCCGGTGTTTCATGTCAGTTTACTGAAGCAATACGTGCCGGCACCTCAGTGGCATCCAGAAGATCCCCCAGAGGTTCCCGAAATGGTGGGGGGGGGGAGGAACACTGCGAGGTTTCCAAGATCCTTGATTCCTGTATCCATGGGGGGGGGCTGGAGTACCTAGTCCGTTGGAAGCATTTCAGCCCCGCCCATGACGAATGGGTTAAACATCATAATGTTTCCGCCCCTCGCCTACTACGTCAGTTCCAAACCTCGTATCCGGACAAACCCGCCCCTTCGAGCGAGTGGGGGAGGGGGCCCCCTAGGGGGGCAGAATGTGAGCTCTAAGCCCGGAGCGCAGCTGCCCTCCAAGGTTGTGTTATTTAGAAGGTTGTTATGACTGCTTGCTCTCCGTTAGTGTGATAACTGTAATCTACGTGGGAACCAGGCTTGGCTTGGTATCCAACTGTGCTTTGGTTTTCTGTATATGTTCCATCCTGCTCGTTTCCCCCCCAGTAGAGTCCTCGTACCTTTCCCTGTAAGTTCCTGCTACTCACCTTATGCTTCCCAAATAAACCAGCCTCTTAGAATACCCTGTCTGGACGTTTGGTGATTGGGATTCAACAGGTGAACTCAGACCTTACATAGAGAAAGTTGGAATATAAAAACCAGCTCTTCTCCCCTTCCATTTCCTCCTTCTTCTCTTTTCCTCCTCCTTCTCTTTTCCTTGCTGCATGTTTGATTAAATAGGACCTCCATATTCAGAGGCAGAATGTCTCTGATTAACAGTTGCAGGGGGAGGCCTCAGCCTCCATGCCATGCTTGTTTCGTTGCAGAGCAACAGGTTGCCCACTTTGGGAAACAGGATGCTGGACTACATGGACTATTGGCCTGGTCCATCAGGGCTGCCCTTACATTCTTAAGCATGCAGATGCTCCGGAGAGGAAGGAAGGATGTACTTTTTCATGAAATGTGTAACCAACCCATGGAACTCCCTGCTGCAAGATAGCTTTCAAATTCGTACAGGATCTGTCAGTCATGGTTAGCCATGATCTCTAAATGAGCTGTCCATTTTCAAAGTTTATATGCACCCCTTAGTACTAGATCCTGGAGACAAAAAGGAGAATGCCCTTGCCTGGTGCCCTGACTTCTGGAAAATATTTGACCACTGTTGGACATAGAATGCTGGTCTGGAGAGACCACTGGACTCATCTAGTGCAGCGATGTGAAGTCCCAGGGGAAAAATGGAAACATTTGGGGAAATGTTGTTTTCCAAGGAATTTTTGTCAGTGTTTCTGATGGAAAAAAATTGGTAAATTTTGGAGAGCCCTGGAAAAAAACCCCTCCTATAATGCTTTTTTCTTTGGGAATCAGGGAAGTGCTTTAGAAGGCAAAGATTTACTCAAAATGTGTACAATGAAAATTTTATGTAAGACAATCTTCAGCATTAGATAATGATAATTCCTGTGTATGATGTAGACATATATATTTTCAAGCATGTGTTTAAATGTGAACAATTTTGGCAACAATTAATATGCTATAAGGTGTTTAATAGTAATGATAAACAGTTTACTGTTCTCAGTGTTATAACTTGTTATCCAAATATTCTGGTAGTCCTACATATTGTGACTGTATGAAAGTTTCTTCCATCCAGGTGATACACTTTCTTTAGTTAATTGCCGAATTTCCTCCCCACACCCCCGTCTTCAGTGTTCATTTTTACCTGACTCTCAGATGGTAAAAATTAAGATACATATGCGAAGGTAGCATTGGGTGCAGCAGTTTGCAATTCTCTCTCATGTATTGGCTATATTTGCAGTTTTTCCTACAGAAAACTAAGGCGTTTATTCTTTTAAATTCCATAAATGTGCCTAACAGTACAATTGTGTAAGCTAAGTTATAAATTATGCATTTTACGTTGTTAGATCAGTAAAATAACTTTTGATGGGAAAGTAAATATTGCATATATTTCAATTTCTGTAAAATTTCAATTTTTCTCCTGGTAACAAAACTGGTTGTGTGTGTGTGTGTCCCCAACTGTGGTTTCAGAACATCCAGAATTCTTACCAACTCTCCATTTTTAAGATTGTATTTTTAAACTTCACAGTTGTGGCCTCTTTAAAACTGTGAATACAGCGAGGCTGTAGGGGTTACCGCATTATTTATTCCCAGCGATGTATTAAGAGTTTGAAAATGTTATAAAAAACATCGCTTTAAAAGGGTTTTTGGATGTCATGGCTAAAAAATGGTTGGAAGATGTCTTCACAGCTAAAGGGGCCAAACAAAGTGCGAACAGTATTTTTTATAACAGTTTCAAACTCTTAATACATCAGTGGGAATACATAGAAAGTGCGAACAGTATTTTTTATAACATTTTCAAACTCTTAATACATCGCTGGGAATGCATAATGCGGTAACCCCCTGTGTGTATCTTCAAAAACTGCCATGTGTCATTATAAAATGGAGGAATTGGTTTAGAAGTTGTTTTGCTATTGTCTTCAGTACTAGTTTATTTAAGCCTGCCATTCTGGGGAATCATTCAGGCATGCTAACATCCTCAGAAAGAATGCACACGCATAATTTCCTCCAGTACAAAACTGTATTGAAAGCTCTGGGCACTCCCTCTTTGTCATAGCAAATCTTTCCATTTAAAAAAAGGTGTGTTTTCTGATTGAACACTAGATTTCCATTCATATGTGATCCAAATGGTGTTAGCCTGAGGAATGTACTCCAAATTTAGGAACTTTTTTTTAGCTTACCAACTGTCATGCAATGAAGGGCTTAAGGGGGAATTGATAGTTTAGCTAGGATTTTGTCTACTAGGTTCAAACTGGAAAAAATAACTTGGAATGTTAACTTTAGCTACTACATAATTACTCATTACAAAAAGAAAAATCAGAATTGAGGGATTGGTTTAGTTGTACAACATTAGTGTTTTCCAGACAGTTTGTGCGTGCTGTTTTCAGAATTAAAATTGGAGGCATAGCCGTGTAAGAGTAAGAATAACCTGCTCTCAGAGGAGCCTGGCACTTTGTGTTTCTGTACGTGTCACCCACTGATCATGATAGAAAGGAGGCCAGAACAGAGTGGTGATTCATGCAGAAATGAAGTGGGCTACCTTATCTGTGGATAGGCCCTGGAACACAGTTTGAAAACAACTGTACTAATTATACTCTTTATCCTTCAAGCTCAGGTTGGGCGATGTTTCCTTATCTTGTTCATTCCCCTCTTGGGGAAAATTACTATTCCCAGAAGCTCAGGGTGAAACAGAGAAATGTTATACTGCTAATCACACATATGAAGCTGCCTTATCCTGGATTAGACCATAAATCCATCAGGGTCAGTACGCCTACTCAGACCAGCAGAAGCTCTCCAAGGTCTCTCAGGCAGAGGTCTTTCACATCACCTACTGTTTGATCCTTTTAACTGGAGATGTTGGGGGTTACAATGGTTCGCGGCAAAACGCCCCCCCCCTCAGCTGATGGCCGTGGCCAAACTCCCCCCGCTATCCCAGCTGACCCGCAGCCCATTGGGGCTGTGGCAAAACGCGCCCCCCCCGCCAATGGGCCACAGCAAAACACCCCCCTGCCAATGGGCCACAGCAAAACGCCCCCCCACCCCCCAGCCCAATGGGCCGTGGTAAAACGCCCCCCCATCCCATTGGGGCCGTGGCAAAACGCCCCCCGCCATCCCAGCTGACCCGCGGCCCATTGGGGCTGCGGCAAAACTCCCACTGACCCACGGCCATTGGGGCCGTGGCAAAACTCCCCCCCATCCCAGCTGACCCGCGACTCATTGGGGCTGTGGCAAAACTCCCAGCTGACCCACGGCCATTGGGGCCGCTGCAAAACTCCCCCCCCCATCCCAGCTGACTCGCGGCTCATTGGGGCTGTGGCAAAAAAACCCTCTCTGCCCCCAGCTGACCCGCGGCCCATCCGGCCCCTGGCCAACCCGGGCTCCCCAGCTGACCCGCAGGCTGGATAAAAGCCCTCCGGGGGCCGGATCCGGCCCATGGGCTGCATGTTTGACACCCCTGGTCTAAGAGATGGCATACCACAAGTGTAGATAAGGGGTTACAAAATCAGAAGACAAAGACAGCACAAAGCAAGAGAATACATACAATAAACTGCTAGTGATCTTCTTGCAGCAAAAGGTAAAGGTCTTTCTCTGCACTAATTTTCTGGATCTTTCTTCACCCTTCAATATAGATGATCATTTGATAGAGTTGATCATTCAGTTCTCTGACCTTCTTGGGTAGTATTTTAGTCATGGTTGTAGTGATTTGAGAGGGAAATTTTTCTATAGCAAATTGTACGAAATGGAAAACTCCCTGGGAAATTTTCCACTACTATGTTCTTCTTTGATAAACTGTCTGCTGCTACATTTTTCTGTAGATAAATCAATTTAATTAGTAACTTCAAGTGGCATTTGAGTCAATTCATGCTATTTCGGAGTTGTAATTAACTTTTTCTAGGTCCCTATCCTTAGGATACAGATGTGTTAAAATATTTCTTTCTCCCACAGCCATACATGTGCAAGGTGTAATTATTTTTACAAGGGAGGTAAATTAAATCCAAGAGTACACATCATCCAAACCAAAAACCAAGTTATGAATTGGCCCCATGGGTTGTAACTTAGAAACTTAAATTTGTATTCCCTCTGCAAGTGAAAGCAATGTCAAAATCAGCAATGCTAGGGTAGTTGGTGGGGGTGGAAAGTGCTGTCAAGTGGCAGCTGACTTATGGCGGCCCTGTGGGGTTTTCAGGGTAAGAGAAGTTCAGAGGCAGTTTTCCATTGCCTGCCTTTGCATAGCGACCCTGGACTTCCTTGGTGGTTTCCCATCCAAGTACTATCCAGGGCCGACCCTGCTTAGCTTCTAAGATCTGATGTTCTCTGCTATCTCTCATTGAATGAATACCGCTTTCCTCAAATTTAACACTGCCAAAATTACAATAATGTTTGTTCTTCGTCTTCATCCTTCCCTAACACACTCAGGGTCTTCTTTAGAATGGAAAAGGAGGCGTGCCCAAAGCGCCTATGTAGAAGGTGTATGCACTCATTATGTGGATTTTTATTCACAGACTCCACTACCATAGAAGTTTCTCCTGTTCTTCTATGCACCACATAGACATTCTTTTGCAAGTGCCCTTCTAACATTACAACATCTCCCTGGCTTATCTGGCAGGTGTTTCCTTCAAACTGTACCTTAAAACCAGCCTTAGCCAGCACAGAAACACTTAGCAAACTATGCTGTAACTCAGGCACACAAAGTACATTTTGAAACATATGATTTAACTCTGGGAAAAACACCTCCCCTTCAGAGTGTACCTTTAAGTGTCTTCCATCTGCCAGACTTACATTAGACTTAGCAGACTGCTTTTGGATTACTGACATGGAAGCTTTGTTAACAAAACATTTACTTGCCCCACTGTCCAAAAGCCAAATGTCCTCTTTGCTCCCAGCTTCTGCCAGCACAACAGCAGTGTAAGTTCCATTCACTGACTGTCTCTTTGGTTGCTTTTTCCTGGCCAACTGGGGACAATTTCTTTTCAAATGTTGTGAGGACCCACAAAGAAAACACTTTGACGAACATCACGCATTCCTCTTGCTTGTAGCTTTTACTCTTCCGGTCTCCCTCACGTGCTGGCGTCTGAGCCATCTGCGCAGAGTAGAAGGCTGCCCTTCTTCCTGGGTTGTATCCCTCCTGGTGGGCTGATTTCATCGGCGTTGACTGTGAATTGCCTCCCTGCCTGGGATGATTTACACCGAACTGCACGGCACTTGACTCCCGTGACGACTCCGACGTTCCTCTCGGGTGAACTATGAACTCCTGGGCTGCAGTCATCTGCTTACGTCCTTCCTCCCGTCGTTCCTCATCCTCCAGAATCCGTCCCGTCACGTATTCATAGGTTAATTGCCCTGCTGCCAGGCTCTCCAGCGAGGTTACTAAAACATCAAAGCTCGCATCCAGAGAACTCAAAAGCAAATACACCCGGTCCTCCGCAGATATATCTTTTCCCCTCAACTCCAGCTGTCTAAACAACTCTGCCAGAGTCTTCAAGTGGGCTGCGGCCGGCATGTGCAGTGATTTATGGCATCTATAAAGACGCCTCATTAGTGCTAGCAGCGTGCCAGCTGAGTCCCTGAGATACACTGCTCGCAGACTATCCCATGCCAACTTTGCATGCTCTTTGCCCACAACAAAAATAAGCTGGTCATCTCCCACAGTCAAGGTGATATTGGCAAGGGCCTTTATGTCCTTGGCAATCTCGGCTGCTGTAGTAGGGAGTCTTTCCACAGCATCCCATAAATCTTCCCTTTTCAGATACTGCTCCAACCTCACAGACCAAACGTGGTAATTCTCTGAGGTGAGTTTATCCACCGAGATAAAAGATTGTTGTGCCATTGTTACTCACACACAGCCGTCACTTCTCCAGTAGCCTCTGAAAATCCTGGACTCTGCTTAACTACCACCACACATAAAACCTGCGCAGTGTAGCAGAAACACTCCTGTAACGTAGAGGAGCTGGGCCCATAACCCTGACGCGGAAGCCAAGCGGATTAGCAGTCTTGTCCAGGATACCCATCAGAAAGTCCACGGCCACATAGAAAAAGTGTAGTTTATTTGTACAGTGCAGAAATATATACAGATACTCCTTTCACACTCTCCGCTCATAACATCCCGCATAGAACTGCGGTTTCACTTCATTATATACAC
The DNA here is from genome assembly GCF_029931775.1 of Euleptes europaea. Lineage (NCBI taxonomy): Eukaryota > Metazoa > Chordata > Lepidosauria > Squamata > Sphaerodactylidae > Euleptes > Euleptes europaea. The sequence continues at coordinate 50,653,641 of NC_079325.1, read as the reverse complement.
CTGGTGGTTGCAGCCACCAATCACAGTAGATACCCAATTATCCTGGCATTGCTACTGCATTGCATCAGCCACCTGGCTATAGCTGGATCAGGCCAGCTTTCTCTAGCTCCCCAGGTACTTTCCAGGCTGATTACATCATCCTTAGATCTCACTGATCTATCCTGCACCTGTCAAACTAACTGACAGACTTGTAATCTTGACAAAGCTTTCACTTGTTGTGGCAGTCGTTACATGGTGAACATGTATGTAGTCAGCCAGTCATGTTTATTGTGCATGGCACATTCCTCATTCTTTGGGCTTTCTTTGCCCTAATTTTCCTGGCTGCTTGGCCATAAAGGTGCCATTTTCCAGGAAACAAACCACAAAATGGCTGGCACAGGAGGTGGGAGCCAATCATAAAATGTCAGGGAGGGACTCTAATAATGACTCTACAACATTTCAGGCAGAAGCTCTGTTTAACAGTAAGCTTTTTAAAATTTACATATTATTTTAAAATATTTTTTTGCATATGTGCAGTTTACCTTCAGCGCAGTGAAGATTGTTTTCCTTGTTTTTCCTTGTTTTCCTTGGTGCCTAAAAGAAGAAGAAGAATAATTGGTTTTTACATGCTAATTTTTTCTGCCTTTTAAGGAGAATCAAACCAATTTCCAATCTCCTTCCCTTCCTCTCCCCACAACAGACACCTTCTGAGGTAGATGGGGCTGAGAGAGCTCGGAGAAAACTGTGGCTAGCTCAAGGTCACCCAGCAGACTTAATATGTAGGAGTGGGGAAACCAACACGGTTCACCAGATTAACATCCGCTGCTCACGTGGAGGAGTGGAGAATCAAACTCAGTTCTCAAGATTAGAGTCTGCCACTCTTAACTACTACACCACGCTGGTTCTTAGGTGAAAGGCTTAGCACAGTTTGCTCCACCATGCAAAGAGTCATGTTGAAAACATATTTAGCTGGATGGCTGTATGTGCATATTTATACAGTTAACTTGATTTATTTGGTGTGTTTATGAATCTGGCAGGTAGGGTGCCTTATGGCAGTTAGTGGACTATCTTGTTTAACACTTGTTCTGTATTGATTACATTTAGGTGTGAAGGAATTGATTCATTAACCACAAGGGAGCCCTTGTTTCGAAGACATTCCAAAGCACTTCATTGTTTGTATCTCATTTAGCATCACTACTCTTCTCCATTGTAAATTTTAATTTTAGTCTGAGAGATGATAGTGCTGGGCAAGGGACTGTGCAGACAGATTTCCTGAATGTGGAGGGATTTGAACCCAGGTGTCTTCATCTGGTCCAAACATTTGACGTCCTGCACCGCACTGCCTTCTGAATGAGAAAGGCCCAGTGTGTTTTTTTCTTTTGCTTCCTGATTTCTGTACATAACACATAGTTAAACAGTGGAACTCCCTGCCCCAGGATGTGGTGATGGCTGCCAACTTGGAAGGCTTTAAGAGGGGAGTGGACATGTTCATGGAGGAGAGGGCTATCCATGGCTACTAGTCAAAATGGAGACTAGTCATGATGCAGACCTATTCTGTCCAGGATCAGAGGAGCATGCCTATTATATTAGGTGCTGTGGCAGGTATAATGCTGCTGCAGTCGTCTTGTTTGTGGGCTTCCTAGAGGCACCTGGTTGGCCACTTGTGTGAACAGACTGCTGGACTTGATGGGCCTTCGTCTGATCCAGCATGGCTTTTCTTATGTTCTTATGAGCATGCCTATTATATTAGGTGCTGTGGAACACAGGCAGGATAATGCTGCTGCAGCCGTCTTGTTTGTGGGCTTCCTAGAGGCACCTGGTTGGCCACTGTGTGAACAGACTGCTGGACTTGATGGACCTTGGTCTGATCCAACATGGCCTTTCTTATGTTCTCATCCTTCTGATTCAGAATAGCTACTCACCTGGTCACCAATTAGGAGCAAGAATTTTGTAGGCAGGTGGGCTCGAAGAAAATTATGTGGTCTTGTAACTTTTGAGCAAGATTGTTCTGGTTTATTTCAAAGGTGACGTCTACAGCCATAAGAACCAGAAAACTGGATAACGATGCAATGAAAGCTGGGATTTGTACGTCCTGCCTGCTGTGATGCTCTACCAAGCCTTTACAGAGGTCTGCACCTAAAACCCTTCTAGAACATTTAGGCACCAGATCACCTCACCTGACATCATTTCTTGAGCAGCTGCAGTGTGACAGATTTGATCTCTAATGTGCCTGATGCATGCAAGTTCCATCGAGCTTGGAGGGTTGAACTTTTTGAGAGATTACATAAGCGCAGATAGCTGTTGCATGTTTTGAGCCATCTTATTTTTCATCTCTGAAAAATGCATGTGTAGGAGTCTGCATTTCCAGTTGTTTGACATTAGAAGCAGCTGTAAAGTGAATTATTCATCTGAAATGGTAGCTTCCAGCAGCAAGGGAAATATGTGGACAGACTTGGAATACCTTGTCCTGAATTTTCAGGCTTTTTGCACAGAAGCACAGTATCTTTATGGTACACATCTATGTTGCAAGTAGTCATCGCTCCCTAAATAATGTACTCTTTCCCTCAGACCTCCCTTTAGTGGTGAAACAGATACTTACAGATTTGCAACGTAGAGACCATCTTGAACTATGTGGTGATGCCAAAAGGAAATGCTCACCCTCTTTCCAGAGACAGGGTAACCCATCTTTGCCAGTTCTACCGGACTATCTAGAATTCTTAACCATTCCAACGTTTCGAAGACTTTTTTTCTTGGCCAGACACAATGCCTTACCCTTCAACAAATTATTTGGCAGATTCTTAGGAAGCCCAATCGAACAGAGATTCTGCCCGTGTGGAAAGGCAAAGACAAAAACACCCATTTTTTAATTCAGTTGTGATTTATATTTTTCTATATGATCTTCTCTTATTACTCCATTCATTTCACACTGTCCTGTTTGTTCTCCCAACTATCATTTAATCTGTCTGCTGTCTGGTAAAGATAAGACTGTTATTCCATCCGTGGTTTATTAATTAATGGCCGCTTTGAAGAAATGCCGAAAGTTATAACAAGTTACGCCTAAATGCTTATTTGCATATTGGCGCTCTTTTTGCATTGGAACTGGAACTAGCTTCTACTGCTGAACTAGTTCGCATCCTTTTTGTATTTTGTGGAGCATATTTACAAAGTGCGTGTCTTTGCAATTTAGGTTCTTGAGTTGTGAATACTCTGTGTGGAAAAGGCTGTATCCATTTGGAAATTGTGTTATCACTTTTGAGTTAATGTGTATTGGATGAATGACACCAGGTAACAGCAAGCAAAGGATCACGGGAACATACCATACAGTTTCCTTATACTCTAAGGAGGGGAGGACGTCTTAAGATGGGGATTCCCATGAGTTGAAGGAGGCAGGACTTAATATTGAACTTCCTGTTTTCAGTGGTGGGGGTCAACCTGCTCCTCCGTTTCCCAGGCTGGAGAAGTTTTCTCTTGAACTCAGAAACAAACTGTCAAACAAGTCATCGGGCCAATATAAACACTGTGTAACGCGGAATGTAATTATAACAATTGAGAAACAGGAAGGAATGAAAAAAGCCAATTGAAAAGTCAGCCAGCTGAAATTTCCTCCTTTTGATTCAGGGTGGGATAAGATGCCCTCCCTTCCTCAGAGGGGAAGGAACCTTCATGGTAAGTTCCAGTGTTCCCATCTTACATTGAGGAGGAGTGCACCTTAGCTTTGGATTTCTGAAAGCAGGTTTTTTCCAATGTAGGGTGGGTATGGCTGACAGTCTGCCTGAACAACCTTTCACAGAACCCTTTGGCCAAAAGCTGCATTGGCCAAATTGAGGACCAGAAGTTTGATATTAAGACCTGCTTCCTTTGACTCATTGGTGGGGAATCACTAGTGTTAAGATGCCATCTCTATCAAAGTCTCTATGTCTAGTGTGTTTTCTGCCACTTTATTTGGTATAACTGAAATTAGCATTACCTGGCTTGCAGAATGAGACAGCTCTCCTTCCAAACTCATATAGAGCACTAAAGTCATGGGTGGGAATCTCTGCTGCACCATACTTAACAGCTATCGCCTTCTCTAAATACTGATGGGCTTTATCTAGAGCTCGGTTTAATGCTTATCCATCGGCCCTGCTTAGTGGAAGATTCCAACGCTGGCCCATGGAGGTCCCTGCAGTGCCAATGCAATCAAGTCAATTCCTCATATTTTACTGAACTGTGATTTCTATAGGGATGTCAGAAATCGACTGATTTCACCTCTTGTCCAGGTTCCCTGGATATACCAGCCAGTCTAGTTATGCCAGTGGCTTAATGGTGAACTTTTTACTTGACACACAGTGACGAAGTTCTGTTATATTGCTATCAGAATACGAAGATCGATGATGTCATGTGAAACAGCTTGCTAATTGTGTACTATTGTGATTGTTTCTTCTTTTTATTGTTATGATGGTCAATTACTGTATTTAATAAACTGTATTACCTGGACTATCAGATTATACTGTCTGCTAGGTCAAGAAAAAACAGATTCCTGCTCCAAGGAGTTTACAGTCTAAATTCCATCCGTGGGAAAGATGATAAAGGGAAAGGCCGAGCAACAAGGGAACTGGGCACACATCCTTTAAAATGTAGCCCCACCTATTTGTGGATCTCTTCAGGTGTGTGATTTAGAATCTCCTAGAAGAGATTGACATGGTCCCCCCAGCAACTTCTCCTGTCCTGAAGGTGGAATCTGGCACCTGTTGAGCTGGATGACATGAAGAGGGCTGAGAGATGTTTAGAGCAATGTTGGCAGAAAACTCAAACTGAGTCTGAGTGTTCTATAGAGGCCAGCGGAAGACCTATGAGGCAGCAGGAACAGTGGACAAAAGTCCTACTATCCTGCTTGCTACCATTGCACCAGCTAGTTCATGTCCAGCTCCAGTTGTTCAAAGTATTTCAACACTTCTTGGCTCCGGAGTCTGAGCCTTAAATTTCTAGGAACTGGCGATTAGTTGTGACATTTTTGCAAAGTTTTTTTTTTTTGGCTGAGAAAATGTCACAAAAGCTTTTTGACTTGGACTCTGGTTGTAATATAGATGAGCCACTAGAAATGCCCAGCATACCATCTGATCCATTTGTAGATAATTTTGATCTGGTACCCGGAATGGAGGCTGAAAGATCCTGGGATCTGTGAAAGCCACTATTTGTATTTTGGAGCCTTGTCCATCCTGGGTACTGAAATCATGTATGAATCCCTAATGTCCATCATAAATCAATTACTGACTCAGTTAATCACTTTCTTTGGTATCTAGAACAGATACACTTCTTTTTCTTTACCGTAAGGATCTCAAAGGGGCTTACCTGCCTCCTTTGACTCATTGGTCAAAGGAGGGTATAACAACCTTTCCCCCCCCCCATACACTCACACAACAGGCACATTGTAAGGTAGGTGGCATTGAGAGAGTTCGGAGAGAACTGTGACTGGCCCAAGGTCACCCAGCAGGCTTCATGTGGAGGAGCGGGGAAACCAACCCGCTTCACCAGATTAGAGTCTGCCGCTCTTAACTGCTATGCCACGCTGACTCTTGGAGAGTAGTGGCAGAATTACTCCAGGTGTTTCTGAATAACTTGTCTGGTGACAGGCTAGGCTACAGAACAGAGGCAGTATTGGTCGATGATCTCCGACTGTAGGCACAGGCTGCGTCTCTTTGATGCTTCAGATGGATTTATCAGCTGCCTTTCATAAGACGTGCCATCTTGTTGAGACATTTGAGATAGAAGTAGGGGTTAAGGGATGTGCTTCGAATTGGTTTAAATTCCCTGCTCAAGATCTAATGCATCGTAGAGCTTTTATTGGATAAAAGGAAAGTTTTAAATTTTTCCCAATGGGCAGGACTCAGAGGATTGCTGTTCAAGACCAGTTGTCATCAGTGTGGTTCCACAAGGCTTGGTCTTAATGCACATGCTATTCAATTTCTATAAAAAGCTGTTAGGGAAAATCATTTGTGGTTTTGGAGTAGGCTGTCATCAGTATGCTGATGATGCCCAGCTGTATATTTCTTTATCCAAATCATCTGGTAATGCCGTAGAGGTCCTGAACCAGCATCTTACTGCTGCAGTTAAATTAGTATGGGTGAGCATGCTGAAATGAAATCCAGACAACATTGGCCAGGAAGGCTGAGGTCTTGAGAGAGTGGACAGGGAGAAGCTTTTGTCTCTCTCTCATAATACTAGAACGCGGGGTCATCTGCTGAAGATGGAGGGTGAGAGATTCAAAATAGGTAAAAGGAAGTATTTCTTAATACAACGCATAGTTAAACTGTGGAACTCTCTGCCCCAGGATGTGGTGATGACTGCCAACTTGGAAGGCTTTTAGAGGGGAGTGGACATGTTCATGGAGGAGAGGGCTATCCATGGCTACTTTTAAAAATTGATATTAGTCATGATGCAGACCTATTCTCTCCAGGATCAGAGGAGCATGCCTATTATATTAGGTGCTTGAAATACTGGCAGGATAATGCTGCTGCAGTCATCTTGTTTGTGGGCTTCCTAGAGGCACCTGGTTGGCCACTGTGCGAACAGACTGCTGGACTTGATGGACCTTGGTCTGATCCAGCATGGCCTTTCTTATGTTCTTATGACACTGGGCTTACCACTATTGATGGGGTCCAGCTGACTCTGATTCCGTTGGGAGCCATAAGATTATACTGGATCCAGCAGTGTTGCTGGAGAAGCAAATTAATGCCGCTGCAAAAAGAAAGAGGTATTCTTTCATCTTCATTTAGCCCAGAAAATGGCCTGCTACCTCGCCTCAGATAATCTGGCCTTATCGCCTGACTATTGTACTGTACTCCATATGGGTCTGCCCTTGAAGACAACTCAGGAACTCCAGTTGGTACAGAACATCTCAGCTTGGTTACTGTTGGGTACTAGGTGGAACATTTCTGCAGATATTGCATTGCATTGGTTACTAATGATTTGGAGGATGAGAAATTGTTTTGGAACCCCAGCGACACAGTGGAGTCCCCTACTATATGCAGAGCAAAGAGAAAGTCTAGGGTGGTGCAGTCGTCAACTTAAAAAGCCGCATTTGAGTGGCCAGGCTTGGATGCCTGTGTGGGGGGGGTTGTGGCTCTCCAGCAACGTCTGCAGCACAGCCCCATCTACCTGGCTTTGCTCATCGCCCAAAGAGCTATGTTTGGTCTGAAGCTACAAGCTCCACAAACCCCTGGTGGCTTTAGCTGTGTATGGCGTGAATGGGATATTCACTGCAATCTGGAAGGGCTACCTTGGAAAATGAATCATATAAACTTTGGATCAGTGGATCATAAACATGTTTACGCTGAAGTGACTCACAGTGGTTTCAATTTGGCTTCCAAGTAAGTGTGTTTAAAATTGCCGCCTGAGGCTGTTTAAAGTACACGTGTGGCGATTCCTAAGTTCTGAATTCTTCGTTTCAGCCACATGTGGTTGGCAGTTACTATTCCTGTTTGCTACTATTTGCAGATAAGAAGCTGAGATCGAGGATTGGTTTCGCTTTTTATATTCAGATGTGTGTATATCCAGTCACAAAATGTGTGGGTGTCCACCTATGCCCCCTTTCCCCTGTGCCTCTAGCTGTCCCAGGAAGCATGACTCAAAGGAACTCTGGAGTTCTGCTCTTTCCTGAAGCTTTCTGAAATAACAGTTTGATCTTCCAGTTTGCATTTTGAAAGCCTCCATTTTTGAAAAGGCAAGTGAAAGTCTTCTGCTGGAAGAATTCTTGGAATTTTTCTTCTGGGCCATGTGCGGGGAGGGGGAGGCGTCTTCCACATCAGCCAAATTCCTTGTGCAAGCTTAGAAACAGCCCAACTGCCAGGCCTCCGGTGGGACAAACAAACATTCTTAGAGCAGCAGGATCCTGTATAGTGATTTTCTTTGGAAACTACCCAGTTTGACTTTTTTTTTCTTGTTTGGAAACATTCTGGGATCTTAAAATAAAGCTGTCAGAAATGAAAATTGGGGAACAGATGACTTGAATGATCAGCCACTTAATGATGTTTACCAAAAGCATGACTGAAAATAAACAAATACCATTTGAAGGTTGGTAGTCATTAATGTTCTTGCAGACATCCTCCCAAGACGTTTGAGCTTTCAGTGTCCAACCCAAGAAACTGTATATACCAGTCATGGGTTGGGTTGGGTTGGGGGGCAGATTTCCATCAAGCATTAGAAAATGAGTCTCCAGAAGCGTGCAGCATTAGGGCAACCTGGTAAATAAGCTCATCAGCGTCTATACAAACTGCTGCTCCTCGTCATCTGGTGGAATGGAAAGAAAGAAAAAGCATTATCTCTCTTCTATTTGACAAAAAGCTTCCTTTCCTGATCACCTAGAGCAGGGGTCGGCAGACTCAGTCAAAAGAGCCAAATAATCAACAGTACAACGATTGAGATTTCTTTTGAGAGCCAGATTTCTTAAACTTAAACTATATAGGTAGGTACACTATTAACTTAATAAACTTTAATTAAAGTTTTAAGTCTTAATTAAACTATAGGTACACTGAATAAAACTTGATATTATACTTAATAGTGATCTTATTTATTGATAAAAATTAAATTGTAAGTCCCTGCCATTTCCCCCTCCCCGTCCGGAGTCCTCGTCTGGAGGCCTGGTCTACCGCCATAAAAGCCTATTGGTAGACCTGGCCTCCAGCTGAGTCCCATTGGGAGGCCAGGTCTACCCATTGGCTTTCTTGGCAGTAGACCTGGCCTCCGGAGGCCCATAGAAGCCAATGGGTAGACCTGGCCTCTGAAGGGGGACTTTTTGCCCTCCTCGGAGTCCAGGTCTACCGCCAAGAAAGCCAGTGGATAGACATGGCCTCCTAATGGGACTCAGCCGGAAGCCAGGTCTACCAAAGGAAGCCCGCCCTGCCCAACAGCTGATGGGCGGGGGGGGGCAGGAATCGCTGAGCCGCCCGCCCAGCAATCGCGCGGCTAGAGGGGAGGGGAGGCTTTAGCCTCCCAACCATTGAGAGCAAGGGAAAGGGGGACCCGGCCATTCTCCACGGTGGGGGGGGGGAGAGACAGTGCGCCCGCTCGCCCGCTCTCTCCCTCTCTCTCTCTCTCTCTCCCCCCTCTCTCTCCCCCCTCTCTCTCCCCCCTCTCTCTCCCCCCCTCTCTCTCTCCCTCTCTCTCTCTCTCCCTCTCTCGCGTGCGCGCGCCGGCTCCGCAGCCTCGGCGCGAGACCAAGTTCGGAGAGCCGGTTTTGGGGTCCCCACTGGGGGAAAGCCCTGACCTATATAGTATTTGGATGGGAGACCTCCGAGGAATAGCAGGGTTGTGACACGGAAACAGGCATTAGCAAACCACCACTGAATGTCTCTTGCCTTGAAAACCTCACAGGGTCACCATGGGTCAGATGTGACTTGATGGCAAAAAAAATTGGAGAAAAGGTGAGGTGTAAATGAAGGAAATAAAAGACAGCTCACATGTGCTTTAATGTGTGTGTGTGTGTGTGTGTGTGTGTTAAGTGCAGTCAAGTCGCTTCCGACTCATGGCGACCCCATGAATGAAAGTTCTCCAAAATGTCCTATCTTTGACAGCCTTGCTCAGATCTTGCAAATTGAGGGCTGTGGCTTCCTTTATTGAGTCAGTCCATCTCTTGTTGGGTCTTCCTCTTTTCCTGCTGCCCTCAACTTTTCTTAGCATGACTGTCTTTTCCAGTGACTCTTGTCATCTCATGATGTGACCAAAATACAATAGCCTCAGTTTAGTCATTTTAGCTTCTAGGGTCAGTTCAGGCTTGATTTGATCTAGAACCCACTGATTTATTTTTTTGGCAGTCCACGGTATCCGTAACACTCTCCTCCAACACCACATTTCAAAGGAATCTATTTTCTTCCTGTCAGCTTTCTTCACTGTCCAGTTTTCACACCCATACATAGTAATAGGAAATACGATGGCATGAATTAATCTAGTCTTGGTGGCCAGTGACACCTTACACTTCAAAATCTTTTCTAGCTCCTTCATTGCTGCCCTTCCCAGTCTCAATCTCCTTCTGATTTATTAGCTGCAGTCTCCCTTTTGGTTGATGGTGGAGCCAAGGAATAGAAAGTCTTGAACAATTTCAATTTCCTCATTGTCAACCTTAAAGTTGTGTAATTCTCCTGTAGTCATTACTTTTGTTTTCTTGATGTTCAGCTGTAGTTCTGCTTTGGCACTTTCTCTTTTAACTTTTAGCAGTAGTCGTTTCAAATCTTCACTATTTTCTGCCAACAATGTAGTGTCATCAGCATATCTCAAATTATTAATGTTCCTCCCTCCAATTTTCACTCCATCTTTCCTAATTATTTGTTCTGCATATAGATTGAAGAGATAGGGAGATAAAATACATCCTTGTCTGACATCTTTGCCAATTGGAAACCATTCCGTTTCTCCATATTCTGTTCTAACTGGCCTCTTGTCCAGAGTACAGGTTGCACATCAAAACGATCAGATGTAGAGGCACACCCATTTCCTTTAAAACCAGCCATAGCTTTTCGTGATCCACACAGTCAAAAGCTTTGCTGTAATCTATAAAACACAAGCTGATTTTCTTCTGAAATTATCTCGTATGCTCCAGTAACCAGCGTATATTTGCAGTATGATCTCTAGTGCCTCTTTCTTTTCTGAAACCAGCTTGAACATCAGGCATTTCTCGTTCCATATATGGTAACAGCCTTTGCTGTAAGATTTTGAGCATCACTTTACTTGCATGAGAAATTAATGTGAAGGTCTGATAGTTGCTGCAATCTTTGATGTCTCCTTTCTTGGGAATTAGAATGTAAATGGATCGTTTCCAGTCTGTGGGCCATTGTTTGTTTTTCATATTTGTTGCCATACTCTTGTCAAGATTTTGATGGACTCTGTTTCTGTTGCTTGGAATAGCTCTATTGATATCCCATCTGCTCCTGGTGATTTGTTTCTCCTGATTACTCTCAGTGCAGCTTTCACTTCACTTTCTAAAACTGTAGGTTCTTCTTCAAAAGATTCTTCTTGGAAAGAATCTGTTATCCTTTCATCTCTTCTGTATAGTTCTTCAGTGTATTGTTCCCACCTTTCCTTTATTTTGTCTTGTTCAGTTAATGTATTTCCATGCTGATCATTCAGCATGCCTAACCGTGTTTTAAATTTGCCTTTGATTTCTTGGATCTTGTGGAACAGATCTCTTGTTCTTCCTTTTTTGTTGTTCTCTTCTATTTCTTTACACTGGTTATTATAATAGGTCTCTTTGTCTCTACGTGCGAGTCGCTGGAACGTTGCACTTAGACTTTTGATTCTGTTTCTGTCACCTTCTACTTTTGCTTCTCGTCTATCTTTGGCAATTTTAAGAGTCTCCTCAGACATCCATCGAGGTTTTTCATTTCTTTTGGCTACAGGAATAGTCTTTGCACATTCTTCCTTGATAATATCTCTAGTTTTCCCCCATAGTTCTTCAGGTTTACATTCACTTGAACTCAGTAATGCAAATCTGTTCCTCACATTGTCTTTAATAGACTGTGTTAAATGAACCATTGTAATGTTTCTTCAGGATTATATGAAGTTAAGTGGGAGCATCTTGGTATTTTTCTGGACCGCAGCAACATAAGTTGAAGGAAGACTGTGGCTTACTGGTAAACCCTCTGCTTGGCATGCAGAGTGTCCCATGTTCAATCTCCAGCATCTCCAGTTAAAGAGATCAGATACGGGGGGGCTCTGCCAGACTAAGTAGACTGTACTGACTTAGGGGCCAATGGTCTGATTCAGTATAAGGCAGCTTATGTTCATATGTTGCATATATCTGTGGTGAAAAGAAGAAAAAGAAGAAGAGTTGGTTTTTATATGCCGACTTTCTCTGCCACTGAAGGGAGACTCAAACCGGCTTACAATCTCCTTCCCTTCCCCTCCCCACAACAGACACCCTGTGAGGTAGGTGGGGCTGTGACTAGCCCAAGGTCACCCAGCTGGCTTTGTGTGTGGGAATGGGGAAACAAATTCAGTTCACCAGATTAGCCTCCGCCGCTCATGTAGAGGAGCGGGGAATCAAACTCGGTTCCCCAGATAGAGTCCACCGCTCCAAACCACCACTCTTAACCACTACACCAAGAGGCATTCTGGGAGGAGGAGTGACTTTTCCACCTTACATAAGTTCCTATTTTCAGGCTGGTTCAAACTTCCATACCGAAGCTGGGGCCCTGTGGCTTCTCTCCCTTCCATTAGAGCGACATCAGAATGGAGGAGCCTTGCAGGATTGTGCAAGGGGGTTGTGTTTCCCCTCCCCCATCCCCAATGCAGGTTGTAATGTTAAGATGACTCCCATATGGCTTCTCCATTCCTAGGGTCTGCAGGGGCCAATCAAAGGACCCACAACCCCCTCTCCCATAGCTTTCCCTGGTTTAAGTAGAACAAGTGGAGGGTGGGACAACTTCTAAGCATAATATTAAATGCATGTTTTTTTTCTCTCCCCTGGGTGGTATTTTCTCCCCGGAAAGAAGCTTGGTAGGTAGCCCAAAGAGGGTGTGGGCTTAAGCTTTAATTGTCCCTTGCGGCTATGGTTCCTTGCTGGCGCAGGGGCAATTAAACCATTGTAAACATGTTGATTTAGCAATGCTCTCATCTGTCTAAACTAGAGCTAGGCATGACATCATTCTCTTTACATCTTTTTTTTCTTGGCTTGTGTGCTGCAGCCATTCTTGGTACAGATGAAGCTAAGAAGTTCGCTGTTCAGAGGAGCAATGCACTTGGCAGTCAAAGTTTTGTGGAAGTGGGGGAGGGAGAAAGAATGTACGTCACATCATGATTGCTGTTAGGATTTAGCTATCAGGCACAAAATACAATATCTTGAGAACCTCAGCTTCTGTTAAATACCCAGATGCCCTGCAGATTTGCTTACCTTCCCCCAGTGACTGATAGAAGCAGAATAAACTAAATGTATGGGTGTGACCTGGATAGCTCCAGGCTAGCCTGATCTTGGCAGATCTCAGACGCTAAGCAGGGTCAGCCCTAGTTAGAATTTGGATGGGACTTCTAGGGTCAAGACGCAGAGGCAGGCAATGGCAAACCATCTCTGAATGGCTCTTGCCTTGAAAACACTACGGGGGTCGCCATAAGTCAGCTGTGACTTGACAGCACACACACACACGCGTATAATAAATTTGCATGATATATACCAGTAGCAGGATTTTTATTTCTCCCCCTGTCCCTTTTAAGGGCAGTGTATGTTCCTCTCTACCCAAACCTGGATAGCCCAGCCTAGACCAATCTTATCAGATCTCAGAAGTTAAGCAGGGTTGGCCGTGGTTAGTGTTTGCATGGGAGACCTCAAGGAAGACCAGGGTTGCCATGCAGAGTCAGGCGATCATCTCTTGCCTTGAAAACTTCACAGGGTCATTATAAGTTGGCTCCAACTTGATGGGGAAAAAATGTTCCTCTCTAACTGTAAATATGAGATACTGGATGGCTCCACCTTGATGTGTTGCTCATGTCCCATGTACAGATGGTTGGAGGGTTAATGCAGTCCTGTTTGCCTTGGGCTCTCCTTCCATTCTGTTCCATTGTTAAAATGTTAGAAAGTGACAAGGCAGTTTAGAAGCAGAGCTGTCAACTCATGTTGGGTGGGAAGGGGTACTCAAACTTTACTGGAATAATTGGAAGGAATGTAAAACATTTAGTTTTACAGATGTATTGAATCAATTAAGCCATGCACTCTATTGCATGCAACCCTTTAGCGGCTGAGGAATTTCGCGGAAAGCTGACTCCTGTGATGAATGAAGACCATTTCTTGCAAAGAAGGTTGGGTGCATTAGCAGGGGTTGGCAGCCTGGGCAGGAAGCTGGAGCAATCTCCCAGGGTCCTTATTTCACCCCGAGCCGAATCTGGCAGGCTGCTTGAGTTCTGAATACTTGCACAAAGGCCTGATGTCTAGGTTTAAACAGTGGGTTGAAGCGCAAGAGTCAAAGTAAGATGTGGCTTTTAGTTTATTAGATTCCAGTTGCGCATGTAGTTCAGTCTTTGCATAAGGATCAGTTCAGTGAGTCTGCATTTTGTGGAGAAAGGCGGGATGAATTAAAAAAACAAAAAAGTAAATAAATGTCCATCGTGTCTCAGCAGTACCAGAGTTTGTTCAAGGTAGTCTTATAGGCAGCAACACTTTGGGCTCAAGGTTTGACCGGATCGAGTTCTGAAAGGACCACAGTGTGTACTGGATGTGGCTTGGCGCAAACCACGGTCCATTTCTGCTGTGAGATTGTGCAATACGTGTAATCACTTGTATGTTTTACAATACTCACAAAGTTCTAAAAATGTACTTATTCATTGAAAACATTTCTATACAGCCTTTCCACCGAAATAGAGTCCCCAACACAGTGAGCATTAAAACATCAAGACATTTAAACAGCATTGAAAATAGAGGTGTATATAAAAATATTTAAACAGTTCAATAAAACATATAAAGATGCATAACACAACCAGGGAGGAGGGCTAATAACAGTTAATGGGGGTTTGCCGGTTGAGTTCTTTTATACAGTTATTGGTTGATGGAAAAACCTTACTGATAGTTGTTTGCAGAACATTATGGGTGTACAGTACTCTCAAAATCACTTCTTACCTGCCTTTTTCTAAGGCCTGGATGATTGGCTTTGCTGCAAATCGATAAAATAAAAGAAAGGTCAATGAAGAAGAAGAGTAGGAGTAGGAGTTGGTTTTCATATGCCGACTTTCTCTACCACTTAAGGGAGACTCAAACCAACTTACAATCACCTTCCCTTCCTCTCCCCTCAACAGACACCCTGCGAGGTAGGTGGGGCTGAGAGAGCTCTAACAGAGGTGTAACTTGCCCAAGGTCACCCAGTTGGCTTCATGTGTAGGAGTGGGGAAATAAATCCAGTTCACCAGATTAGCCTCCGCAGCTCATGTGGAGAATTGAACCCAGTTCTCCAGATCAGACTCCACCGCTACAAACCACTGCTCTTAACCACTACACCACGCTGGCTCTCCATAAAGCTGCCATAAGAGAGCATTAAAATGGCACAATTTTAAAGGTGACCATGAAATGTTACTTAAGTGCTTGTTTCAGACGAGGAGAGTCTTCATAGTATTTTGGGAAGAAACAAGAGATTGGTACAGGGGAAGGGTGTTCTGTGGCTGTGGTTCCAGTTCTGGAACTCTTGAGGGTCTGCTGTCCTGATTAGGGGGTTCCATGCAGTCCGTGCTGGGACCTCAAACATCTGATGGTTCAGAGCTCTGCTGTACAGCTCATTCCCCAGACGGGGGCAACTCCCTTCACAAAAACCATTAAGAACATCTGGAACCGTGGCCTTTCTAGGCCTGGGAGCCATCCTTAGTCCCGTACAACAGTATAGAACCACTGAGCTGCAAGCATATGACATGAAGTCATGTGACAAATGGTGATCAAGCCTCAGGCCACCAGTCTTGTGGTAGGAAGAGGAGGCAACAGGGCTATGACCTCACCGATGTCCAGGCCAGGACTGTGGGCAACAGACCACAGGAGAAATGAGCTCATTATTGGGAAATGTACCACCGTGAAGATCAAGCCAAGGGTCAGAGTCATGAAAGTATGCTCTTTGTCACTGACTGATCATAACACTCTGTTCTCCTGCTCCTCTCAGTGTTTGTGCAAAGAGGCAGGAAGTATGGTACTCTTGATTACACATGCATTAGCAGCCAGGTCTTTCCACAAAGCAGCCCCCCCCCCCCAAAGGCTGCTGTGTAGGATGTCTGCAACCTAACACCTGGTGGTGGTGGAAAGTGCCATGAAGTCACAGTTGACTTATGGTGACCCCGTAGTGTTTTCAAGGCAGGAGACATTTCAAGGTGGTTTGCCATTGCCTGCCTTTGCAGAGCAACCCTGGACTTCCTTGGTGGTCTCCCATCCAAGTACTAACCATGGCCATCCCTACTTAGCTTCCAAGATCTGATGAGATCGGGCTAGCCTGGGCCATCCAGGTGAGGGCAACCCAGAATCTGTGGTTTCAAGACCTCTGATCTGGAAGGCAGGATCAGGGGAAGCCTGACACTCATAAGCATCTAGGTGCCACCTTCTGCCATTGTATTTGGTCTAAATGTAATCTCCAATTGTCCCCAGCATGTGGTTTTCAAAGATCACCACACTTGCTAATTTAATTAAACTATCTTAACTTATCTCTTAATAGCAGTGTACGCACATAAACATGTGAAGCTACCTTATGTGAAATCAGATCGTTGGTCTGTAAACCTCTGAGTGGCAGCATTTCTTCAGGGACTCAGGCAGAAGAAGGTCTTTCCCAACAACTGTTACCTGAGAGGAGGTGCTGGGTATCGGATCAGGGAAAACTAGTGGCCACTGCATCCTGGACGTTGTTCTTGAGCATTCTGTCTTTTGTGGGCCGGAAGGAAAAATCAGTATTTATATATTAGATATAAGACAGTTAGTGGATGGGCCAGGCTGGCCCAATGACATCTTGGAAGCTAAGCAGGTCTTGCTATGGTTAGTATTTGGTTGGGAGACCAGCTAGGAAGTCCAGGGTTGCTACACAGAGGCAGACAATGGCAAACCACCTCTGAATGTCTCTTGCCTTGAACTCCCCAAGGGGGAATCAAATGTTGGCTGCAGCTTTATTGCACTTTCCACCACTACTACCAGGTGCAAGAGAACCCAAAAGGTTCTAGTGTTACATCTGCCGTAGAATTCATTGATTGTCAATTCTGTTGTCTTCTAAAGGGCTCCGTTGAGCGTATTCCTGAATTTGTGAGTTCCATTCCATTGGAAAACAAAAGTACAGGGCTTTATACATAGCAGTCTGGGTTTAGGCACCAGAGGAGCTGGAGTTTAGTTTTTTTTTTAAAATCAATCAAACCTTTATTGGCATACACAATACCTGCAGAGAACATAATCATACAATTTTACTCAACAGAGTTTGCTTGTTCCCGTTTACAGGGTCTTTCGCTGATCCACATTGCATATTGCAAAAACTTGGCTACATGGTCAGTTGTGGCCACATCCTGAGTAGTCATAAGAAAGGCTACCTTGCGCTCAACTGGGTGCCATTCCCTACCAGCGAACAACGGGTTGATGAACTTAAGGCGGATTCTCTGATAAAGGGGGCAATGCAAAAGAACATGTGCAACCGATTCTATGTGATTCATTCCACAGGGGCATAACCTTGCAGAGACTGGTATTGATTGAAATCTCCCCTGTAACATTGATGAGGGAAGAGTTTAGTTTTACGGTGCCATGTTGGGTGCGTCTGCTTCTCAACACTTGATCCCCCCTCGCCTCCAAAACAGGTGATATCATCATCCCTAGGAGCAGAGTAAACATCCACAGAGGCCACACCTGAACATCAGCATGGGCGACACCCAGGAAGCACAGTCCCATCTATGATCCTTGGCTGCTTGGGCAAAAGGGGAGGGCTGTATTAATCACACTATCCTACAATTGCATGGTAGTTTATTTAAAATTGATTCTTTCTTCATCATTTTGCCAGAAAACCGCTTGAGGCAGCTTGCAGCAGTTAAAAACAAATAAAAGCATCAGTCATCAATCAATCATAAAAACAGCCACGATAAGCACAAAACACAGTAAAAACCAGCACAGAATTATGAAAGCTATCAACCGTAGCAGTTAACCAATGCAATCAGCATAAAACAATACATACATGTTTTGCAAAATAAGAAGACATTTAAACAAAAGCAGCATAAAATCCAAATGGGATCAGTTCCAAAATCTAGAAAGGTAAACTAGCCAAGATTTTTTTTTTTTAAAAAAAGATCAGCCAAAGTTATGGATAAATAGAATTGCCTGCTTGGAGCTAAAAGGACAATAAACTAGGCACCAGGGGTACTTGTTGGGGGAGACCATTCCACCAGTGAGAAGTTGGTATCCTCCCACCTCCACAGGGGCCAGTATGTAGAGCAAGGCTGGTGGAGCAGATCTTAACTAGCGGGCAGGTTGGTATGGGACAACTGCAAAGGAACAGCTGTGTTGTGGCAGAATAAAACAAAAGCTCCATGCAGCAGCACCTTGTAGGATGAGGCTTTCCTATTTGGAGAGTTGAATGTAGCAGCATTGTGCCTCCAGTTGGTAATTTCCACGTAACAAAAGTTTGGCAGACACAGATATAAATATTGTAACATCATATGCTCACATAATAGGTCATTTCACTTACTTATTTAAAGTATTTATGTCCTCCTTTTTAATATAAAGTATTCTCAAAGAAGCTTGCAACAGTAAACAATCAAAAACAACACAATGGCAATCCTATAAACTAGCAAGCTGGATAAAATACAGTAGAGAAGAACAGCTATTAAAAGCAGATAACCAGCAGATAAGAGATAAAAGAGTAAAAAATAGAG
Organism: Euleptes europaea; assembly: GCF_029931775.1. NCBI lineage: Eukaryota > Metazoa > Chordata > Lepidosauria > Squamata > Sphaerodactylidae > Euleptes > Euleptes europaea. The sequence goes on along the minus strand of NC_079325.1, from coordinate 50,635,344 downwards.
CTGTAAAATCAACAATGCCCAGCTTCAACCAGCCCCACGGCTAATTGATCTAAACTGAAAATGGCAAAGCAGCTTAAAAGTCATTATGGCACTGATGGGAAAAAAAACAGATAGGAAAAGTGAAAGGAAGGGTCTGGAGAATAAAGACGTTTCCACCTGGTGCCCAGATGCAAATAGGTATGATGCAAAGGAAACTTCTGTCGGGAGGAAGTCCCATAGTCCTAGTGACCACAGTAAGAGAAGGCTGGGGCTCTGGTTCTTGCTCACCTTGCTTCTGAAAGTGGAGCGGAGCCTTTGCGAAAGAGAGGTAATAACTAGCACTTCATATTGTGCCCGGAAGCAAACCAGCAGCCCTTGAAGATCTTTTCAAGGTGGTGAGACCTGATCTCTGTAGCGTGGGCAGGAAGCAAGCTCGCTGTTGCATTTTGAGCCGAGCTGAACCTTCAAGAGAGCCTTCAGATGCAGCCCCACCTTTAGAGCATCGCACGTGTTCTGTCTGGAGGTGATCGTGGATCACTAAGGCCAGGTCGTGTCTCAAGGCAGGTGCGTCGCCAAAGCTGCTTCCAGGTACTGTGTGCTTCATATCTACACGTGGTGGGTGTGAACCGAATGTCCGCCTGTGTGTAGTGACTGTGGAGACGTCTTTGGGGGCAAGTGTTCAGGAGGGCCGCGCCGCCTAGATTGGTCACATGGTTGGTCTTAACCAGCTGGAGCAGGTTGCCTTGGGCATGCTTGTGCTTGGCTGAGGAGGCGGAGGGGATGCACTGCGGGCCCCTTCCCTCAGCGGGCTCCCTGCCACAAAAATGGGTTGGAGGAGGGGATTGTACTGTGGTCTCTGCCTTTTGAATGCTCTGTGCCTTTGTTAGTGCCCCCTAATCCTGAAAAAGGGGGTCCCTTTTTACATTGAAGAGAATTTTGATTGTACCCATATAAAAACACTTGTATATTGCATATAATTCTCCTAAAAACAATACAATGTTCAACTTGAATGGAAAGACCTGAGTTGAAATTCCTTGTTATCCACATAGAGGCCTAGTGGCTCTCTCTGAGCTTTGGTATCTTCCCTGTAAAACACATGAACACATGAAGCTGCCTTATAGTGAATCAGACCCCTGGTCCATCAAAGTTAGTATTGTCTACTCAGACCAGCAGTGGCTTTCCAGGGTCTCAGGCAGAGGTCTTTCACATCACCTACTTGCCTAGTCCCTTTAACTGGAGATGCCTGGGATTAAACCTGGAACCTTCTGCATGCCAAGCAGATGCTCTGCCACTGAGCCACAGTCCCTCTCTAGTGGCCTACTTCAAAACTAGTGGCCTACCTCAAAGGTAGACTCTGAAACATTTGGCACATTGTCAGTGGCATAAACATAGTTTTCAAAGCAGAAAGAGAGATGGAAACATGAGCTGTGCGTTTCCTGCACTCTGTGTGGGTGTGGAGAGGATCAGTGCTTCTTAGTTCAAACGAACCAGTGGTTTATACATGGAATAGGGAGGGGTGTTTTCTTAGAACATGCTAGTACAAAGGCAGAAGGCCGAGAAGCAACATTTAGCACAGCAGATCCAAAGCCGTGTGCTTGGACATGCTACTGTGCCATGAGAGATTTCTTGGTGTTATGTGTGTATAAAGTGCCATCAAGTTGCAGTCGACTTAGGCAACCCCTCCTCGGGTTTTCAGGACAAGAAACTAACAGAGGTAGTTTGCCATTGCCTTCCTCTGCATAGCGCCCCTAGTATTGCTTGGTGGAATCCCATCAAAGTACTAGCCAGGACTGACCCTGCTTAGCTTCTGAGATCTGATGAGATCAGGCTAGCCTGGGCCTTCCAGGTCAGGGCTTTTCTTAGAGTTAGGGGAGAGAAATTAAATAAAGGTTTCTAGGAGCCCAGAATATTCACCCGTAGAAGAGGCTGCCCCATGTCTTTTCATGATTTGGTGCCCTAACAGTGCTTTATTCCAGTTGGCCTGAGCTTGTGTTGGATAATTGTGCCCATCTCAGTATTTGGTGTGACTGGAGTATTCAGTGATTCCTGATACAGAACCATAGCAGAGCTGCCCACCTGCTGAGAAGGCTGTCCGCGGTGTCCCTTCATGAGTAACTGTTCAGAGTTGCTTCCTTCAAGCATGGAGGCCATCCCAGCATACTGACTTCCTTGGCCCTGAATTTATTTTATTCGATTTATACCCCACCCTTTGCCAACCAAGCTTCCGGCAGGGCAGTTTCCAACAGTTCTCTATATATAATAAAATTAATTACAAAAATGCTAAATTATCCTTCAGATGACTATCCAACAAGGGAAGCTGCTGATCAGCATAGAAAGTTCCCACACATTCCAAAATGAAAGGAACTCTTCACCATGCTGGTCAAGAAATAGATCCAGAGTTACGTATCTGTACCCATATGCATATAAGAGATATCATATTGATCTGCTTGAAAAGACATGGAGGATATTTGAGATGGCAAAGCCAAGGATTGGCCATTCACTGAAACTAAGAACCTAGTATCTTCCATGCAAAACAGACACAGCTTTACAATGCCACTTTTCTAACTAGAAGAAAGTATGTTACTATGATGGGCTGTATTTACTTTCTGCCACAGAAGCCTTTCCCTTTTACAGAGTCAAGGGGCTGCAGCTTGCAACACCATTGGGTAGGGGTCTGAGAGTGCATTGTTCTTACTCTTCCACACCCCACCCACGCAGCAGTAAATCTGTTGATGGTGTAACAGTGAGGTGAGCTCTCCATTTTTTTTAATGCAAAGAAATAGTGCATCTCTTTTACTGAGAAATGCGGTTAAGGGGTTTGGCTCTCTTGGTGGCAGAGCCTCTTCCTGGCTTCACACTCCATCATGACATTTAGCGGCGTGCAAGCAGCAGCCGGTTCTTCAGCACAAAGGCAAATGCCAAATAGCGACACAAGCTGCCATCTGGATGTTCATCTTTGGGGGGGGGAGTTGAAACTGTTGCCCAGCTTTCTCTTTACGCACCTCTTGCTTTCTGGGCATTTGCTCTTTCTGTGGCAGATCAGGGTGTGAAAAATAATTTTCTGAGAAAGGCTGGAGGGAGCTCTCTTCGCAGACGTTAAGACTCCGGGTGTGGGGGTTCTCACAAGGCAAGCATCCAACCTGAACGGCACAGGTATTACCAGGGGGATGGGAAATATTGAGTTGGGCAGAGCTGAATGTCTGTGAAATGCTCCGAGCAATAAAAAGAAAAGACGAGTAGTTTACATATCTTAATGTCCATAATTTTCCTATATGGAAAGGACCAGAAGCAAATCTCATGGTACAGAAGCTGTGCCCACAGCCTCTGGAAAGCTCCTTCTCTCTCCCTGCTGCCTTTCTTGGCTGCTGAGTTTTAAACAGGCATATGCTTGAGTGGTATTTTCACAGCTAGAAACGGGCCTTTTAAATCATCATATCTGAGATTTTTACAGAGGATTCTGCATGGTATGCCACAGCTTTTTTGTGGTGCTGTTAAAATTAACAGCATGGATGTTCATAAAACACCTGGGACTGCCCCTGCCAATAATGTGGGTTTTCGGAAAACTTTGAATAGGAATATCCTGGGGGGGGGGGATTCTAGTACCCTAAATAGTTCAGGCTTTGCTTTAGCATGTTTCTTAACTTTAATGCTATATAAATATCTCAGTTTTTTCCTAATGGTAAAAAATAAAATACATAATTTAAAAAAAGGAATTCAGTGAAGTTCATTGCATTTGCTCAAATAAATCCAAAGTTTTTCTTGGAAATTATTTTTAGTGAAGTACTTCCAAATGCCCTGACGTGGATGACCCAGGCCTGATCTTGTTGGATCTCAGAAGCTAAGCAGGATCTGCCCTGGTTAGCATTTGGGTGGGAGACTACCGAGGAAGCCCAGGGTTGCTATGCATGCACCTCTGCTCCTCTTTGGCCTTGAACACCCTCCAGGGTCACCAGAAATTAGCTGTGACTTGACAGTACTTTCCACCACTGCTTCTGAATACTTTTAGGGGGCAGCAGCTCAGTAGCATGCCCTTCCCTTCTATTGTATACATTTAAAGAAAGAGAAATAACGGTATTGCAAACTGTCCGGATATTAGTTTGAGAAACACCTAACAGGCTGGGACTGGTGTGCTGCCTTTGTCTATGAACCTACTACAACAGAGTTCAACTATCAGCTGCCCAATTTGATTGTCATTGTAGCCCTTTCTTCTACTGCTAATGAATATTTTAGAAAATGTTTTCGGAAATGGAAAATGTGCTGCTGCATATCCCTGCCCTTCTGCCTCTGGCAAGCATCCCTTCCCTCATTTCCAAGAGTACACTGTGCTTCAGAGGCACTCACAATCTTCAAAATGCACAGGTAATGCCCCCAAGCACTTTGGAGCCATTCCGGGCAATGTGTGAGTCCAGACTTGCTTGAGCCTGGAATTTGGGGGGTTTGAGGTGACTTTGCATCATGCTTTGGAGGTAGGGGTTGGTGGCGGGTGTAAATGAAGTACAGAAATCTGCAGTCAATGGAAGACTCATTGAAGTCCATAAAGGCTACCCAAAGCACCCCCCTTGGGGTGAGGAACTGCCAGGTGAGGAACCAAGCAGTGTTCCAGTGTTGAATGCTCTTTTCAGAATCCAGCCTCTCTCTCTCTCTCTCTCTCTCTCCCCCTCCCCCTCCCCTCCCCCTCCCCCTCCCCCTCCCCCTCCCTCCAATGGCCACAAAACCATTTTCAAGTATAAATATGAAGCATAAAGTTTCCCAGTAGAAGCAAGCTGATGGGCAGTAATGGGATGGATCAGACCAACATCCTTTCTTGTAAATAGGTAAAATAATAGCCTAAATCCAGGGTTCTGGAATTACACCTGTGTCATTCATTGTGGTAAACAAAGCTGCTAATAGTGGCACCCACCACTCAGGAAAGGTCTTCCACAAATCTGCCGGCAGGAAATCTGACCCTGGTGTTGAAATAGAGGGTGTTGTTTGTAAGACTAGGAGGGAAGGTGGGATGGTATAACCCGATCTCGTCAGATCTCGGAAGCTAAGCAGGGTTGGTACTTGGAAGGGAGAACTCCAAAGAAGACTCTGCAGAGGAAGGCTATGGCAAACCACCTCTGCTTAATCACTTGCCTTGAAAACCCTAACAGGGGTCGCTAAAAGTCGGTTGGGACTTGACGGCACTTTACACACATTTGTAATACTGGTTCTGACAAAGATCGCTGGGATATTGTATTGAGGAAGGGAGGGAGGGAGGAAGGAAGGAGTGTAAAGTGCTGTCCAGCAGACTTATGGCAATCCAGTAGGGTTTCCAAGGCAAGAGACTAACAGAGGTGGTTTGCTATTGCCTTCCTCTGCATAGTGACCGTGGTATTCCTTGGTGGTCTCCCATCCAAGTACTAGCCAGGTCTGACCCTGCTTAGCTTCTGAGATCTGACGAGATCAGGCTAACCTGTGCCATCCAGGTTGGGGCCCAAAAGGAAGAAGGCAACTGTAAATAATAGCGGGCCAGCCAAAATCTGTGGGCGTTGTGCACAGACTTAGGTTGAAAAAATGGCTGTATGGGTCTCCCCTGCTTTTTCCTCAAAGCAACCATGTGTGGTAAAGTTAAGCTGAGAGAGAAAGAGAGTGGCCCCAAACCACTCAGGGACCTTACATGGCTGAGTGGATTTGAACCCAGTCTCCTTAGGCCAAGGCCAACACACTAACCCAATATTTCTCACACTTCTACTTATTGGGGTGCCCTCTTTCTGAATTAAAATCGAAGGCGTGCTTCACCCTTACATCTTAAAAGGTTTATTTTTGGAGTATTTAAGTCCAAAGCAACGTATCGTACAGAGAGGTAGCAGGCAGGCTCCCCTGTGGACACATACATGGGTATTGCCGAAACTTGCAGTTTTTAATTAACGTATCCCCTCGGGGCTCACTAGCTTTTAGCCTCATGGCACACCAGTGTGCCTTCGCATCCAATTTGGGAATTCCTGCTCTCATCCCTACACTACACTGCACAAAGGACTGGGGTGTCTATGTGGGAGGAGGGGTAAATGGATTTTTTTCATGCAAGTTCAGCTTTTCGGTGTCATCTCTGAGTGGTCTTAAGGATGGCTTTGTGTTGGGTCGCCTGACTCTCACCATTCACTTGTAGCAATCTCTCAGTGCTGACTGAGGAGTCTGGCTTTTAAAAAGCTCCTCTTGTCAGGGCAGTTTATCCAACAGATGCCTTTTAATACCATAATGTTTGTCCCGATAACTCTGGACGACTATGGCTACATTGTGAGCTGCCCTGTTCCACAAGGAGGCCTTTGTCCTGGGTCTCTCCACTTGATGCCCGGACTGTGGAAGGTTTGCATTCAGGGCCAAGGCAATCTTACTTAGTGTTTGTGGGGGCCAGCATCTGGGGAGAGTCTGCGAGCTTTATTTTGTTGGGGGCTCAGTGACATGGCCCATGAATTTGTGTCCTGAGCTGGAAGGCTGTGACTTAATTTGCAGGCGGTTTGCATTTCCATGATGTTGGCCATTGGGAAAGCCACACGTGCGTTCAATGAAATAAATAGCGATTGGTGTTTTTGTAGGCCATACTTTTCAAACTCTGATCTGGGGAACTTATAAGAATATCAAATGTAGCCCTTCTGGATCTGATCAGATCCATCTAGACCATCCTGTTTCCGACAGTGGCCAGCTGGGTGTGGCCAGGAAGCCGACAAGCAGAGCATGAGTTCAACAGTGTTTGGATATCTTGTTCTGCAATGGGCAACCGTGGAGGATAGTCGAATCTGTCCTCGGGTGCACTCTTAGTTCATGTGGGCATCGATGAGGCTCAGTATTCCATGTGAACTGGCTGTGCAACTTGGAAGATGCACCAGAATCTTCTGCATCTCTGTGGGGGTTTCTCTGCAGGCAGGTTGATGGGGAAGGAATTCTCTGAATGTAAAACATGTAAAGACATGCTGTTTCAAGCAGGTCAGCTTCCACTTGATGTGGGCTGCCTTCCAAGGGGGATCAGAGGATGACTGAGAAGAAGAAGAACTGTAAAGCATTTCGGTGTGTTTCAGAGGGCTGTATCTTCCTGAGCGAGGTCAGTGATAGTTTTGTACAGAATCGAACTGGAGCCTAAATAAATATGGTAGCAGCCAAATGCTGACAGATGATGCCATAGCACTGTCTTGCAGCTTTGTCCAAAAAGTTACTAGCCCACCCAAAATGTTTATTCTGCTCCCTATCACTTACATTTGTTAGAGCCAGCGTGGTGTAGTGGTTAAGAGTGGTGGTTTGGAGTGGTGGACTCTGATCTGGAGAACCGGGTTTGATTCCCCACTCCTCCACATGAGCGGTGGATGCTAATCTGGTGAAATGGGCTAGTTTCCCCACTCTTCCACATGAAGCCAGCTGGGTGACCTTGGGCTAGTCACACTCTCTCAGCCCCACCTACCTCACAGGTCACCCAACTGGCTTCATGTATAGGAGTGGGAAAACAAATCCAGTTCACCAGATTAGCCTCCCCCGTTCGTGAGGAGGAGTGGGGAATCAAATCCGGTTCTCCAGATCAGAGTCCATCACTCCAAACCACCACTCTTAACCACTACACCACGCTGGCTGCAAGTACCCATGCAAGTGGCTATTCACAAACCTGCCATGGCCATGATAAATAATAGCTTTGAGTTGGTTTTATACAGCAAGCCATTGCAGATTGCTGTCATGAATGTCTTTATGGAATTCCAGTGGGAGGGGTGTGGTGTGGGTTTTCTCACGTGAATTTTGCACAGCAGGGAAGAAGCTCTCTGGACTTTGGGGTGGTGGTGGTAAAATATAATTCTTAAGCAGGAAACAATATCAGTCCCACGCCAGGGATTTTAGGATGTCTTCTTACCCTGAGAAACAGGTCTAAACCATTTTCCCATTCAGCAATTTATTTTTCCAGTTGTATAGAGGGTGTAACCATTACTTGAAGGGTGTGCCGATGGCTGGCAGCCAGTTTTGCAAGACCCCTAAGATCTAGAATGGAATTCTGTCACTGGGGCGGGGGGAGGTCTGACTTTCCGATTCTCTTCGGCACTGAAATACGTCGATTTATATTTAAGCCAGGAAATTGCGTGCTGATTCTGACCATTTCCAAGGCAGCTGTTCCTTATGAGTAAGCCCACATGAAGGAGGAGAGAAAATATCGGGAAACCCTCAGCATCAATAGGAAGTGGTCACCGCCTTAACTGGTTGGCAACAGAATGCAACAGCTGCCTCGCTTGCTCTTTGGATTGTTCTCTGTTATCAGGGAGTAAGAGTGGGAAATTACTAAAGATTTAAGAAATGCACAGGGATTTCGAACCAGCATTTTATTTGCTATCCTTTCTCTCAGTTTAAACCATTTATAGTTTGTTTTTTAAACATGGAAATGGAGTTAACCCCTGCCCTCCCAGTTTGTGAGGTTTTGGAGTCATGAAAACAGGACTATGGATTGGGGTTCTGGAAGCTACTGAAGCCAAAGGGGTGCTGTGGTGACCCCATTTGTAGCTCTGCCCACAACACTGCTCTATTGGCTGATGTGCAGTGTGGGTGGGACTTGCTGACTCAAGTGGGTGGGATTACATAGGCATGCCCCATTCCTTGGTGGTTCAGTAAGTGAGACTGGTTTTGCCATGGAGCAGAATTAGCTTAAGATCTTGAGCTGAGCCCCGTGGCATCTAAGAGCATTGTGGGCCTGCTGATTGTGTTTCCTGGTTCCCACTTGTTGCCTGAATCTTAGGGAATGAAATCCAGATGGTCTTGAACTGAAAACAGTCAAACAGACCCGGAGCCTCAGGTCTCTCCCTCCCTGCTGCCTGGCTAGCAAAGTGCTGAGCTCATCCTGACCAGGCACATCACAATTGTATGTCGTCAACTTGGCCATCCACATAGAATTTCTTCTCTTTGAGCTTGGCAACCTCTCCCTGGGATCACACAGGGACCGCACCCTCTCTGGCAGCATCTCTTCCCCAAAGCAGAGAGCTGATCTTGGCTCTCCACCTCTTTGGAGCAGGAGATGCCTTTGTGTTTTCAGGGGAGCGCTCATTCGGAAGTAGCTGCCTCTGACACAGGGGCAGAGGGTGTGCATGGCCTGGAATCTCCCCCACAGCAAATATTTTGTGGCTGTTATGGTTTCCCCACCCCCACCATGACAGCCGTTTTGTGGTGTGCGCCCACTCTACTTTCTCACAATTCCCAATGTGCCCACAAGCTTCACAAAGTTGGTGACTCCTGGTGTGAGCAGCATTCCAGCCTGTTGCTTCTACCTTCCAGCACTGGCCAATGTTGTGAAGGCACTGGGTTGACTGATACCAGGAGGATCAAGGGTGGATGATGGAGAGCTAGAGGAGACGCCAGCAGTCTGCTATTTTCAAGCACAGAGCACATTGCCCAAGCTTTGGTAGCCCTGCAGGGAATCGACTGGATTTCACAAAGGACTCCACAGTGCCTCTGGAGAGCATGCCAGGCCTGCCTCTGTTTGATTTTGATGGCTCATGGGTCCTCTTGTTATCTCTCTTAACTTTTAATTTTGGAGTAGAGTCCAGAAGGAAACTGCTGGGGACGGATTTAGAGAATGGAAACAGCATGAAGGGTGGCTGTGTCTCTGCAGCCTCTGGCTTTCACACTTTCGGGAGGAAGGAAGCATTGTTAACTCTGATTGGCGGCAGTGCCGTGGGGTCCCAAGCAAGGAAGGGTCTCTGTGGCATCTGTAGTCCTTCAACTGGTGGACCAGGGGTTGAAGCTCTGAGACCTCTTGCAGTTGGAAGGAGCTGTAACTCAGTGGCATAAATACCTGATTTATGTGCAGAGGGTCCAGTTTCCCTGGAATCTCCTGCTAAAGAATAGCATATGTGGTAGCACATGTGAGGTACTAGAATCAGAATACACTTAGGTGGGCCACTGGTCTTAAGGGGTGTAAGGCAGCTGGCTAACAAGCAGCACATACGACAGGGTGGCCATCCTTTGCGGTCTGTACTTTGTATCTGTTCGTCCAAGGTGCATTACCTCTAAATAAGAGGGTGCTTGCCTACAAGCCTGTTCTTTCTACTAGAGCCAGTACTCCATCTCCAGCTATAGCAGCTCTTGCATCTCTAGTATCAGTGGAATCCCCCTCCCCTTTTCACCACAAGTTTGCCCTCTCTTCCCTACAAGTACCCAAGCTAACACATAAGAACATAAGAAAAGTCCTGCTGGATCAGACCAAGGCCCATCAAGTCCAGCAGTCTGCTCACACAATGGCCAATCAGGTGCCTCTAGGAAACCCACAGACAAGATGACTGCAGCAGCATCCTGCCTGTGTTCCACGGCACCTAATATAATAGGCATGCTCCTCTGATCCTGGAGAGAATAGGTATGCATCATGACTAGTATTCATTTTGACTAGTAGCCATGGATAGCCCTATCCTCCATGAACATGTCCACTCCCTTCTTACAGCCTTCCAAGTTGGCAGCCATCACCACATCCTGGGGCAGGGAGTTCCACAATTTAACTCTGCGTTGTGTGAAGACCATATTCAAAGACACACTGAAGGGAAGCACTACCCCCTCGAGACTGCACTGCCTTCCTAGATCCGTTTGTCGTTACTCTAAGAACATTCTATGCAGTTTGCTGACTAGTGTTCATTGCAGAAATCATGTTAACCATCGCACTGGCTGCCTGTTCACTTCTCAGCCCCTTTCAGAGTGCCACTTGTGACTCTTAAGGCATTAGTAAATGGCTTTGGACCAGGGAACCTAAAGGAGTGTCTGCCTACTCTTGTACAGAGCTGCCCAACCATTGAGATCTACATCTGAGACCCTGCTCCATCTCTCCTTACTGGAGGTGAGACAAGTAGTAATAACAAACAGGGTCTTTTCAGTTGTGGCACCCTGCTTATGGAAATCCGCCTTATTTGCCTATTGCCACGCTTATTAAGCTTTCCGCACCAGGCAAATACAGGTATTTTGAGCTTGTTCTTTTATGTTTTTGCTGAATTGAGAAGACTGTTATTGGTATTTCACTTATATGTTTTTACACTGTGTGTGATGTGCTTTGTGAGCACCTGTATAGCCAGCACTTGCTGAGGAGTGCAGGGTATACATTTTAAAAATATATAAATCTAAACAAAATGCAGGTTCTTAATATGAGTGCAGCTTTGCTCTCTTGCCTGAATCATCCCAGGCATTTTGCTCTGGAAGCACCTTTGGGAGGTATCTAATGGCAACCTTGCACAACTTGAAACCCATTTAATCTTCTGCTTTCCACTTCCTTGCATACTCCACTCTTGCCATTGTCACAATGTAATTAGATAGTTCATTATATATTTTTGGTACGTTATCTGGCAGAATATTTAGGAACGTATTTTTTTGACGTAACACAAAATTAATATTCAATATTCTTTGCATTTAATCACGTATCATTTCCCAATATTTTCTTGCTTTTTTTTACAAGTCCACCGCATATGATTGAATGTTGCATCTATACTTATTCCAGTCAAAGCTTTGTGTTGATGGCGGTCTCAAGTTCTGCCCGAAGGGTCCAATTATTTTGTCATCTCGGAACTTTGAGGGTGCTTCAGCTAATGCCTCTGTTTTGCTTCTTTCAGCGCGGGTCGGGGCTCTCTGTGGACTTGCATAAAATCTGGGCTCCTTTGTGCCAGTTCCAGAGCTGCAGCCTGATCTGTGGCATGCGTCAGCAGCTCCATGGGCATTTGAAAGGCACTTCAGTGCCCTGCGCACACTAGCCCTCTCCCTTCTCTTTCCGCTGATAGCTTCCAAGCCTCCAGGCAATGGACAGCTGTTGTCCACTCCCTGTTAATTAGGGAGGCAGCGGGAGGGCTGGAGGGCTGGGGAGTGAGGAGATGGCACATTCTCCCCGGGGCAAAGCACAGCATTTTGATCTGATTTGAAAGGATCTTGTTGGAGTCAGGCAAGGAGAGGGGCTGGAGCGTGTCCCTTCCCTCGCAGTGGACACGTGGAAATAAAAGGAAAGGCAGGAGTTTAAAGCATCAGTGGTCATGGGAAAGAGATGTGTTTCAGCATCATAAGCTTACCTCCAGCAAGAAGAAGAAGGAGGGTTGGTTTTTATATGCTGACTTTCTCTACCACTTAATGCAGAATCAAACCGGCTTACAGTAACCTTCCCCTCCCACAACAGACACCCTGTGAGATAGGTGGGGTGGAGAGAGTTCTAAGAGAGCTGTGACTAGCCCAAGATCACCCAGCTGGCTTCATGTGGAGGAGTGGGGAAACAAACCGGACCACCAGATTAGCGTCCGCCGCTCGTGTTGGGGAGTGGGGAATCGAACCCGGTTCTCCAGATCAGAGTCCACCACTCCAAGAAGAAGAGTTGATTTTTATACCCTGCTTTTCTCTACCTTTAAGGAGTCTTAAAGCAGCTTGCAATCCCCTTCCCTTAACAACAGACCCCTTGTGAGGTAGGTAAGGCTGAGAGAGTTCAAAGAGAACTATGACTAGCTCAGGGTCACCCAGCAAGCTTCATGTGTAGGCATGGGGAATCAAACCCGGTTCTCCAGATTAGGCTCCACCGCTCTTAACCAAGACACCACGCTGGTTCTTTCAGTGAAATACAAGCCCCTTCAGGCTAATATTCTTCCTTATAGCAGCAGCCGAAGGATTACGCCCACTGCTGGTTGTTAATTGCAGCACGCTGTGACTGTGATTAATTCATTCATTAATTAACAGGCCGAAGGTTGCACATTTCTCATTCCATACATTGGCCTGAGTGTCTCCTAAAAATAAGAAGAAAAATGCCATAAATAAAGCGGGTGGCGCACTGGTGCTGTTTTATTCACTATGAGCTGTCTAGATGTAAAATCCTAACTTGGTTGTGTTGAACAGGCTGTTAGATCTGCTTGGAGCAGCCATGTAGTTTGCTCATAGTGGGCAAGGAGCTACTGCACTCTACACTCGCAAGTTGCACTTGCTCTGCAAGTAGGTTTTGGGGTGGTTTTTTGGTCATCCCATTGTACTGACGCACAGCATTGTGGTACCTGTGTGCTCAGCACACATGCTGTGTTCTATCGCCAAACACCTAGTAGCTCTTCAGGGCTCAAAGACAAAGTGTACAGTTGCACCAATTCAGCAATCTGTCAGTGGTAAGGCACACACCTTGTGTTCACAAACTTCCATGTTTGATTCCTGGCATCTTTATCTTTAAAAGGATCTCAAGTAGCAGGCATGAGAAGGTTCTCTGCATGTGTCCATGGAGGGTTGCTGCTAGTCAGATAGTGCTTGGACCAGTGGTTAGAAAGTATAACGTATGTTCATATGATGCCATATAGTAGAAGGGAGGGGCTGTGGCTCAGTGGTAGAGCATCTGCTTGGCATGCAGAAGGTCCCAGGTTCAATCCCCGGCATCTCCAGTTAAAGGGACTAGGGCAAGTAGGTGATGTGAAAGACCTCTGCCTGAGACCCTGGAGAGCCGCTGCCGGTCTGAGTAGACAATACTGACTTTGATGGACCAAGGGTCTGATTCAGTAGAAGGCAGCTTCATTTGTTCAAGTGTTGGTATCTCTTTGGCATTACTGTTTAGCAACGGAACACAAAATTGAATATTCAGTGCTATTTTTTTTTAAACAAAATGCATATTCTGCTCAGGGTTGATGTCAGGGACGTTCTTTTCTGGATTTTCATATTGTCATGATCTCTAGCTTTTGTGGCATTAGCTATAAAAGGAAAGAACTGGACTGGAACCATGTGTGCAGCTGCCATAGCACTGCGCTGTGTTGACGCCGTAGGCTTTTAATAGGGTCATATTGACTGGGGAGCAGCGTGGGCAAATGGGGAGTTCTATCCTCAAGGATAGTGTGGAAGAAACTGATGGGCTTCTCTCTTGCAGGAGCTGGCTCGTTTGACAAGGTTGTGCTTGTGAAGTGGCTTCTTCCTTGTCATCTTCTGTAAATTACTTGGACTGTCAGCACTGACGACAAAGCCGCCAGTTTGCTGGGGTTGCCTTGGAGGCATTCTTCTTCAAAGCCTCTTTCATCCAGCTTATTTTTCTAACTCAGTTTAATTTATGTCAGGGGGGGAATCTATAATTAAGAGGTTATTCTAAACTCCTCCCCCCTCCAACATCCCTAGATTTACTGGAGCTCCTTTTCGCTTCCTTGGAAATTCCTTAGATATTTCCCCACAGTGAGGAAACTCCAAATTCTCTTAGAATTTCACATTGGACGCCAGCTGTCTATGAATATTTCCTCATAGTGGCATAAGCACTTTGTTTGCCCTCTCATCAGGAAACTCAGAGACAGAACACGTGTCTTTTATCCAGAAAGGTTGGAAGGCTAGAAAAGCTCAGGATAGAAAGGATAGAAAAGGCTGAAATTTTGGAGACCCACAGCCTGAGAGTAGACAGTTCTGGGCCAGAGGCAACAGTGGTCTGAAATAGAGTAAACCAGTTTCATGTGCTCTTATGGAAATACTGCTTGTGGCCTCATTCGCACATGCAGGTTACTCTTTTCCTAATTGTTAGATGTTTTGTGTCAGAAGCAGAACTTGCTTCTGTTACTTCACTTTGCGTCCAAGGGGCTCAGGACACGTTTTAATGGGGGGGAGGGATAGCCATATCTGTCCTCACAACAACTCTGCAAAGCTCTTTTAGCTGAGGAAGGGTCATTTGCTCCAACCCAATCAGACAGAGAGCTTCATCGTTGAATGGAAATTAGAATACCAGTCTCCCCTGTCCCAAGCCTTCATTTGGTCTACTAAATTGCATTGGCTCTCTCCATTAGAATTCCTCCTTGGGGAAACACGTGTGATCAGTTATAATTCATGTTATAATTTGTGATCTGTGTAGCCTGGAGATACGGTAACTTATAATTCATGGTCCATGTAGCCTGGAGATCAGTTATAATTCTGGGAGCTCTCCAAGCCCGACCTGGAGGTTTGCAGCACTACCCTTTGGGGCTTCCACCCCAAAGTCCCAAAGCACTACTAAACCTTCAGATTCTTGAAAGGTATCCATTGGAACCAACTAATCAATCAGTGTCCATTCTCTAAGACTGCCAATGCCTTCAGTTATAGTTTATATGCAATAATTCATTAATTTAGATTATTTCATTTAATACTGACCCATAATTGCCCCCCATAGATTTGTATTACCTAAGTATTCTTTGATTTCTTTTTTAAAAAATTATACTTCAGGGATTATAGCACTGAGTTTTATCCTGAATAAGCTGCCTCATTATAACAACTGTACATAAGCTTGCATTTTGGTAGTCTGCTTAATGTTAAGTAAAGTAAAACTTCTTTGCTGCCTGGCTTTGAAAGGGTGCTTTCTGCCACCCTAGGTAATTTCCCTGCCCGCACAAAAATAATATGATGCTGCCAGCGACTTAGTGCGGGATGTGGATGTAGTTTAGACTCTTGTTTGTCAAAAAGGTGCGTGTGTGGGGAGAGGAGCTTTTAGTAGCAAATCATTTTAAAGCCCCCCCCCTTTTTTTTTGGCATCTGACAGGGAGGTTCCCTCCCTCCAGTCTTCTTTGGTGGAAGCCAGTAAACACTGACTACACTTCCAAAGAGTTATGAGATCAGGGACCTTTAATTTTTATTGCTTTCTGTGGGTAATTGGGTTCCTAATGAAAATTGCTCCCACTGGGGCAGGGACCTCAACAGCTTTTAATCAAGCGACCTCCTACTGATGATTTAACAGTCAGATGGTCTAACAAGCAGAAATGTGAGCAAATAGCTGGGAGGGACGGGTGGGTGTGTAGGCAACACTGCAACTGGAATCTGTTTAAGGCAACCCGAGCTTCCTAACATGAAGGTCTCCCTTGTTGCACTGATTTTGTGGGCATCATTGGATGCATCCTGCATTTAAAAAGAAAAGCACATTTCAGCCGTCAAGGTAAACATACCCTATTCACCAGCTTCTTGGGTTCATTGGTGAGATGGCTGAGAAAAGATCTGCCGGCAAGAACCTGGTCGAGAGAATGAAGCGGCCGGAATAAGTACACATCAGATACACTGCCCTGACCTGGATAGCCCAGGCTAGCTTGAACTCGTCAGATCTCGGCAGTTAAGCAGTGTCGGCCCTGGTTAGTACTTGGATGGGAGATTACCATGTATGTCCAGGGCCTGCTGTGCAGAGGCATGCGATGGCAAGCCACCTCCATTCCTCTCTTGCCTTGAAAAACCCATGAGGGCTTGCCATAAGTTTGCTGCAACTGGATGGCGCTTTCCACCACAACAGGTATACTTGTGAGTTTTGCATATAATTGTCACAGACCACATCTCTTTCGCCCCAGCCTGGATGGCCCAGGCTAGCCCGATCTTGTCAGATCTCGAAAACTAAGCAGGGTCAGCCCTGGTTAGTACTTGGATGGGAGGCCACCAAGGAAGTCAGTGGCAAGCAACCTCTGATCATCTCTTGCCTTGAAAACCCTACTGAGTCACCATGAGTCAGCTATGACTTGATGTCACTTTCCTCCACCGCCACATCTCTTGCGTTTCATAGCCTTTTAGCTCAATAGTTATAGTTCCGTTCTTTCTAACTGCTTTGTATGTTTCTGCTGTCTGAGGATCATGTTCATTCATCTAATGAAATGGGCTCAGATGGAGCATGCTCTGAGTCTGGAACTTTATGGACCCCTGTTAGTCAGCGATAGGTCGTTAGGTGTCAGGTGATAGTTTTGCACAGCTCATTTAGCAAGGCTTGTAGTAGAAAGAGGATGCTGGTTCTTGTGAACCCCATTTCAGACGATTGGGCATGTTGCTTATTGGGGCTCCCTCCGTTGGCCTGGCTGGCACCAATTCCCATTGGGCTCCTTCCCACCCAAAACTGCCTCCATTAACAGCTATCCAACCTGGTCATTTACATAAAAGTTAGTACTTGAGTTGATTCGTTTACCTCTTCCCTCCTTGTCCCTTTCCCATTACATCTATAAAAGTAGTCAGTGAATGAATGTGATTTACAGGTTTCCTAATGTGTCACTGTCTTGTTACCTTTCCAAGACAAAACCCAGTGTACAAAATAGTTGTTTATCTCGGAATGTGCAGCCCACGGTTGATCGGGGTCTGCCATTCCCTCCCCCCTTTTATTATTGTTAGATCTGCAGGCAGGCCCCTCTTGAATTCTGTTCTTGCCTCCCTCCATCTGATTTATCGTTTACCGCCCCAGATAAACATTCCGTTTATCAGTTGCCTCCCTCCACTTCATTCTTCCAGCAAATGCTGGGCCCTGACCTGGATGGCCCAGGCTAGCCTGATTTCGTCAGATCTCAGAAGCTAAGCAGGGTCAGCCCTGGTTAGTATTTGGATGGGAGACCACCAAGGAATACCAGGGTTGCTGTGCAGAGGAAGGCACTGGCAAACCACCTCTGTTCGTCTCTTGCCATGAAAACCAAAAAAAGGGGTCGCGATAAGTCGGCTGGGACTTGACTGCACTTTACACACACACACAAGAGTTTGCTGGAGTGCAGAGAATTCAGCTGTTCATTGTGTTGATTTTTTTTTTTTTTTTTTTTTTTTGCTGTACGGTGCAGTATGTGTGTGTAAAGTGCCGTCAAATCACAGCCAACTTATGGTGACCCCTTATGGATTTTTCAAGGCAAGAGATGTTCAGAGGTGGTTTGCCATTGCCTTCCTCTGCATAGTGACCCTGGTATTCCTTGGTGGTCTCCCATCCAGTTACTAACCAGAACCGACCCTGCTTAGCTTCTGAGATCTGACAGTAGCTTATACATTTTGCTACTTCTTATTAACAGGTGTGTGATCTGTCAGTGTGGGGGTGGAGTGGGCTAGATAACGTGGAGTATTTTTGGGATGCTTCTGTCAAGTAGTAACCATTCCCTGTAAGGGAGTGATCGGCCCTCTTTGCTAATGGGACTTCTTTGAAAACCAGGACAATATGCATCGTGTGTGTGTAAAGTAACATTATGGCGACCCCTCATGGGATTTTCAAGGCAAGAGATGTTGCCATTACCTGCCTCTGTATAGCAACCCTGGACTTCTTTGGTGGTCTCCCATCCAAGTACTAACCAGGGCTGTTCCTGCTTAGCTTCTGAGATCCTACAAGACTAGGCTTGCCTAGGCTATCCAGGTCAAGACAGTATATATCATACAAAACCCAAAAGGAGTCTTGTAAGCTTCTGTAGGCTAGAGCGCACTTGCATCAGAAGTGAACTATAGCACACCTACGCCTGCGCTTCAGTAAGTTCTTTAAATGCTTCAAGGCCTTTTTGTGTGTGCACGTGTGTCCTTGCTGCAAGAGACCTATGCGTCTATCCTGCTGGAATTCCTATATATCTTACTATCTTTCTTCCCTTATTTTCTTCATTGTACCCCAAAAGATTGGTTATCTCATAGCTGACAAAGGGGAACTTTGTAACCTTGAGATTGCATTATTTGCTGTAGCAGCTGAGATTAGAAGCGAGTTTTTGCAGAGTGTTGCAATATCCTGTGGTGGATACAATTGGATAGAAGCTCCTTAGATGTCTCTCATGGCTATGTTACCATGATGTATTGGTGCGTACATCTCCCTGTTAATTTGAATGGCAATTCTTTGTGGTGATCTGTAGTTGTAACGAGTGAACTGTCTGGCCTTTCCCCATCGCATCCTCACCCCAGCGTTGCTTTTTTTGCTGCCCAAAAGTATCCTGGTCTCTTACTTTATCATTTTATCCCCTGTTGTGTCTTACACCTTCCCACACCACCTGTATGACACCTCTTTCTGTTCTCCCTTTTCAAATTCTTTCGTAAAAGGCCTTTTTTGTGTGAGTGTGTGCTTGCTGTATGACACCTCTTTCTGTTCTCCCTTTTCAAATTCTTTCGTAAAGCTCTCTTTTTAAAAAAAATAAAACTCACTTTGGCTTACAGCCTTCCCTCCCATCCACCTCCCAAACCAAACTGAAGCTTTATTGCAAATACAAGTACTTGCATTCATCCCTTATTTCTCTTGTGTTCCTTTTCTTGCCCTTTCTTTGTTCTCCCCCATTATGGAAATCAAGACTGTAAGCTCCTTGGGGCCTTGACCTGGATGGCCCAGGCTAGCCTGATGTCATCAGATCTTGGGAGCTAAGCAGAGTCGACCCTGGTAAGTATTTGGATGGGAGACCACCAAGGAATTCCATGGTTGTTATGCAGAGGAAGGCAGTGGCAAACCACTTCTGTACTTCTCTTGCCTTGAAAACCCTACGACAGAGGTTTCCAAACTGCTCCAAGGAGCACTTGGTGCTCCGCGAAGCATCTCCTAGTCCTCCGTGAAGAGAAAGAAAAATTGGAAAGAAAAATACTACTGTCATTCAGTTTAGTATATAGGTGCTAGGGGATAATCCTTCAATCACTCTTCAGGTTGCGAAATTTTGCATGGCAGCAATGAAAATTCGACGCCATAAAACAGACTCTTAGCACTATTGACAGATGTGTCCCAACTGTAATTCTTTGTTTGTAAGAATTTACTAGCCCATGTGGCTAAGGGCCGTAAATAATTTATCTATCTATCTATCTATCTATCTATCTATCTATCTATCTATCTATCTATCTATCTATCTATCTATACGGGTTCTAGGTGAAAATTAGTTCTCCTTGATGAATTTCTCTCCTGAAAAGTGCTCCATGACTCAAAAAGTTTGGGAACTGCTGCCCCATGAGATCGCCATAAGTCAGCTGTGTCTTGATGGCACTTTACTCACACACTCACACACACAAGCTCCTTGGAGGCAAATATCTAGTTTGTGCTAGTATCACTCTGAGAAGTACTATGTATAGACAGTGGTTTCTAAATGTACTGACAAACAATTTCTGGCCCTGTTGTTTTGAGGGAGGCCTGTGGATCTCCTAACAAAGAAATCTCAGTGGCCTGAGAACGTCTCCTTCAGAAAATTGCACGCATTTAACCCGATTAATAAAATTACTTTTGCTTGTGGTCTCGTTGTGTCCTAACACTGGCCTCCTCCACAAGGCTGTTGCGGTGAGAAATTAGCATTAAGCAGCTATCAAGAAATTGACCTTTTACAAAAGTACTTTGTTGCTTGAACTAAGGGTGAACTTAAGAAACTACTAGTCCAGGGGTCGGCAAACTCATTAGTCAAAAGAGCCAAATATCAACAGTACAACAATTGAGAATTCTTTTGAGAGCCAAATTTCTTAAACTTAAATTATATAGGTAGGTACACTGTTTATTAACTTAATAAACTTTAATTAAAGTTTTAAGTCTTAATTAAACTATAGGTACACTGAATAAAACTTGATATCATACTTAATAGTGATCTTATTTATTGATAAAAATTAAATTGTAAGTCCCTGCCATTTCCCCCTCCCCGTCTGGAGGCCTGGTCTACCGCCATAAAAGCCTATTGGTAGACCTGGCCTCCGGCTGAGTCCCATTGGGAGGCCAGGTCTACCCATTGGCTTTCTTGGCAGTAGACCTGGCCTCCGGACACCCTTAGACGCCAGTTGGTAGACCTGGACTCTGAAGGGGGACTTTTTTCCCCTCCTCGGAGTCTAGGTCTACCGCCAAGAAAGCCAGTGGGTAGACATGGCCTCCCAATGGGACTCAGCCGGAGGCCAGGTCTACCAAAGGAAGCCCGCCCTGCCCAACAGCTGATAGGCGGGGGGGGGGCAGGAACCGCTGAGCCGCCCGCCCAGCAATCGCGCTGCTAGAGGGGAGGGGAGGCTTTAGCCTCCCAACCATTGAGGGCAAGGGAAAGGGGGACCCGGCCATTCTCCATGGTGGGGGGGGGAGACAGCACGCCCGCTCTCCCGCGCTCTCTCTCTTTCTCAGGCGCGCTGGCTCCGCAGCCTCGGCGTGAGTGGGCGCAAGAGCAGGGGCTCCGAACCAAGTTCGGAGAGCCGCACTCAACCGGCCAAAGAGCCGCATGCTGCTCTGGAGCCGCAGTTTTGAGTCCCCTGTACTAGTCATTCCTCCTAACCTACTACTGTTTCCTCTGGCTTGCAGTGGCTTTCCAACTCATCCTGGCAGGAGTCTGTCTCAGCCTGTTTGCCTGAGGTCCTTTTAACTACAGATGGGGGGGGGGGAGGGATGAACTTGGGACCTTCAGCATCTGAAATGTGTCTTTCGCCACTGAGTCACTTAGGCAGGCCCCCTGCTTAGTAGTACATTGGATACCTTTGCATCTCACTGTTCCTTTAGTAAGTTCAGCATTTATAGGGGGTTCCCAGGATCCTCCCATCCAGCCTGCACCTGCTTATTTTTTGACAGTGCCACAACATCAGGCGCTGTTGAGCCATGTGCTGAAATGTGCATTCCGTGATTCACAGTTGCCCTGTGGAAGAATCTTTCCATTTAAAAAAAACAAATTTCTGTCCCTTATGGCTGCAAAGGTGTTCTTGAGTGATGCCTGGCTCAGTCTCAGCAGGTGGTGGTGGGGAGGTTGAGCAGATGCGCCAGAGGTCAGGAGGCTGGGCATCGAGGCATATTAAAATTATGTAAATGAAGCAAATGCATACAAGTTTGCATAATTTATTCAGGCTTCAGAGTAATGCTTTTCTCGGATCAACATTTTGAATGTTATATAGGGCTTTTTTCGGGCCTGGCCCCAGCCTGGTGGAATAGTCTCCCCAGTAACATCAGAGCCCTGGGGGACCTGAAAGAATTCCCCGAGGCCTGCAAAACAGAGCTATTCCGCCAGACCTACGAGGGCAGCCTCTAGCTAGTTATCTGTCATACTGGCTTCCCCATCCCTTTCCCCTCCACTTGTCATCTGTGGGGGAGATTCTGCTGTCTGGTCTACTGCAGCTACTACTATTTTAATGCCATCTTGTTTTAAATTGCTATGATTGCTGTTTTTTTAATTATTGATTTTAATGTCTTATGGTTTTTGTTGATTTTCAAGGTTGTAACCCGCCCTGAGCCCAGTTGGACTGGAAATGAGGGCAGGCTAAAAATGCAAATAGAAATAAATAAAATAAATAAATATGGTTAAATCCTGAGCTTGAACACTTATCTTAGATAGGTGTGGAATGGCACTCCTGCAGTTGCTAGGGGTGAGAATGTTTAATGTGTTGGCAACGTATATTTTTTTAAAAAAAATAACGTGGGTGCTGTTGCAGTGTATATTTGCCTTTATAATGGCAAAGGCTTAAAGAATACACTTATGTTTCTGGCTTTGATGTATGAACATTAGGCCTGCTTTAGAAATTAACACTTGAAGCAAATTTATCTCCCCCACCCCCTTTTATGGTGCTTTTAAAAGCTGAGAGTTAATTGTAGTTAAAGTGTGACAGATTGTTGGGCTGAAACTTAAATAAATGGAATTGCTGTCTGGATCCTAGGGTATTTTAACCTGACCTCTCTTGACCTCTGACATCTCAAATGCTGAGTTAACGCCTCCTGTAACTGTGAACTGTGTGGGCTTACTGGCCCGGCTTCCTAGTCTGGGGTCTCCTGCTTTTCATCTCTCTCTGTTTCTTTAATGGACCATTCCGTACCCAAGGAAAGCATTACTCAGCATGCCATTAACTAAAATTAGTATTGATCTGTCCTTGACAGTCTAGATGATGGGACTGCAACATGATTTGGAATTTGCGTTTAACCCAGATAGTACAGAGAGCCAGTTCAGCGTGTGTGTCTATGTAACTAATTCCGCAAAAAATGTAGCTTAGCTTTGAAGCTGTGCATTAATAGCAGGCAGTTCTGATAGCTGAGGCAGGCGCAGTTGTGAAATGTAATGAGAGGCCTGCTTCAGTTGAACACCCTCCCAAACAGGCTTTTAGACTGCATGAGAGAATTGTCTGCCAAAGGAACCCTGACCCTGCCGTTGCTGCATAAGCTGTTCTATGCCCCTTAAAGGGAAAATTGGTGACTTGTGCAGAGGGGCAACGGGCAGCCTCCTTAGATGGTGAGTATAAGTCTGCTGTGCCTCTATATCAAGACTGACTTGAATGCAGAGATGGGGCATAATTCCCCACTTCCGGCAGCACACTGATCTGTACAGAGATGCAGTGATCACTCTGAGTTCACACAGGTGACTCACGGCACACGGCTTTGGAATTTCTGACTTCTATAGATGACCAAAGCTTTTTGACTCGTTGTGTCAACTAGGTGTGGCGTTCACCCTCCCCATCTCCTTATCCTTCTTGACTTCTTGCTTATCTATCCTTCGCTTTTGGACACCCAGCCTTGGCTTCAGGAGAGGTTTTTCTTCTGCCTCCCTTTCTCATAGGCCCTCCTAGTCCTCCATTCCCTGACTCTGCTGCCGCTTCCTCTCATCCTTGCCTGCTTCTGCACTGACTGTTTGTTCTTTCCTCTTGTATGCATCCTTTCCTCATGTCCCCTCCCCCTTCAGACTCTTGTTGCACGGCTGCCTCCATTCCCCTCTCCCGACAACTGCATTCTGCCAGCATGGTGTAGTGGTTAAGAGTGGTGGTTTGGAGCGGTGACTCTGATCTGGAGAACCAGGTTTGATTCCCCACTCCTCCACATGAGTGGTGGAGGCTGATCTGGTGAACTGAGTTGGTTTCCCCACTTCTCCACATGAAGCCAGCTGGGTGACCTTGGGCTAGTCACACTCTCTCAGCCCCACCTGCCTCACAGTGTGTCTGTTGTGGGGAGGAGAAGGGAAGGTGATTGTAAGGCGGTTTGATTCTTCCATAAGCGGTAGAGAAAGTTGGCATATAAAAACCAACTCTTCTTCTCTCTTCTCTCTAGCCAGAATAACTTCCCTTCCCTCAGAGCGAGTTCAATCCAACCATGTTAAGAAAAAGTGTTTAGAAGAAGGTGGTGATTTTTGATAACCCACCACCACCACCATCACCACTGTGATCTCCACTTATGCTGTTACTGAAGGTGTGCTACCCCACCCTGAAACAAAATTTCTGGGGACTAAGAGGAAGGAAGGAGGAAGGAAGCAGTGAAAATTTGCAACCCCGTGTTAAGGAAATTATTCCGTTTTCTTAACTGCAGGCTTTAGAACATCTGATACTGCTTTGGGCTGGTCAGAGATGGCAGCTCAACAGAGGATGGAGATATGGGCTGCCCCAAAAGTGAATGGGCCCTTGGGATCCCTCCTTTATCCTCTCACATGGATTTATTTGAGCTAAAGGTGGGAGGGGAAGCAAGGATAAGCTTTTGGAAGATAACTGTTGATGGGATCTAGGAATAGCTTTTGGAGTACAAAGATACATGCTGTGTCACTCTTCTTGGAGTTTAGCAAATGAAGGTTGATGAATGGGGAAAGTCTGGAGTTCTGGGAGAAATGGCTCAAAATCACGGTCTGTCATGGGTGGCATTTGCCAAGTTTACAACATGAAACTGCCTTAGACCGAGGCAGATCCTTGGCATGTCAAGCTCAATATTGGCTAATGTTCACTGGCAGCACCTCACCAGAGCTTCCCACAGAGGCATTTCACATCTCCTGCTACCTGGCAAGGCCGGTGGTTGAACTCGGGACCTTCCGCATGCCAAGCAGATGAACCTCCCCTAAGCCCTGGCCCTGCCGACAAAGGGTTCATGCTTGGGCGCAGTTTCCCAAACCTGTAAATTGGAACTAGTAGTGGTTTTATTTCTGGACTGTTTGTCTGGATAACAGTGATTGTAAAACACAACACCACGGGGCTATAGAAATTATTAGTAACAGCAGCAATAATTAGATTTGAGTCTGGTAGCACCTTAGAGACCAACAAGAGTGTAAGCTTTTTAGGGTATAAGCTTTCAAGAGTCAAAGCTCCCTTTGATTAAAGAACAAGATTTCCAGGGTATAAGCTTTAGAGAGTCAGAGCTCCCAAGCTTTGACTCTCGAAAGCTTATACCCTGGAAATCCTGTTTTTCTCTTAGGTGCTACTGGACTGGAGCCTAACTGTTCTATTGTAGACCAACACAACTACCCTTTGAAGCAATAATTGGAACAAATAAATAATGCGAGAAAGGTACTGCAGCTGGTGCAGCAAGTTATAAGCGTCTACGTGGTTTTTTTTCCTTGACAGAAGCAGTATTGCATAGAAATGAAATTCTAAGGAGATGAGGATAGAGATTGCTTTAGAAAATGAAACCTGTCTGTCTGTCTGTCTGTCTGTCTGTCTCTCTCTCTCTCTGTGTGTGTGTGTGTGTGTGTGTGTGTCTCTGTCTCTTTCCTGCCTGGCATATCTCTCTTGAACCCCTGGGTAACGTGTTGTTAGCAAAGCCCTTGTGAGCACACAATTCTGCTGTACTATTCTAGAGAGAGGCAGTGACATCACCCGGTTACCTTGGGGATGACTAAACAGCCCCCGGCAACAGGGCCGCCTTTTTAGCATCCCTGCTTCCAGCTTGACAGCCCAACGCCTTGAGATCCAAGCCTCAGTTACAGAGGGTTTTTTTTCCCCCCAGGAGGGGAAGAGATCCAAACTTTCCAGAGGGAAATGAATAGTGGTCTGAGAAAGAAAAGAATTTATGTTTCAGTTGGTCTCCAGTTTGAATAAGATGCCTTGAGGAAAGGACCTTTTGTGTGTTTCTTTTCTGGAGGGTGTGCCGCAGACGTCCTCTGCCACGTATCCGGTGCCTGGAAGGTGCTTCATTTTTCAGAGTCTGAGTCACAGGCTCATTATCCTCCTCTTTGGTGCTAGACAGTCTTTGCTGTGTTCCTGGGACGAATGAGAGGAGAGGAGATCACTCTGATTTGAAGCCTGCCCTGTACCAAAAGCCCTTTGGCCAGGGAACATGCAGAGCGTCTTGCTGGGCCTGGCAAGGTCTGTCTCCTCCAGCCCATCCTGTTGTCGGCTGGTTCCTGCCCCGTCACAACCTGCAAAAGCATCAAGCAGGCCCAACCCAGAGGCCTTTAAAGAAGCTTATTTCTTTACTTACTCCATTTATAACCCAGTGTTTTTCTCCCCAGTGGGGACCCAAAGTGGTTTGTGTTGTTTTCTTCTCCATTTTATCCTCACAACAACCCTGTGAGGTGGGTGAGGCTGAGAGTCTGCAGCTGGGCCAAAGTCACCCAGCTAGCTTCTATGGCAGAGTGAGGATTTGAACCTGGGTCTCCCAGATCCTAATCCGACACTCTAACTGCTACATCACATTGGCTTGAGTTGGAGGGAGGAGGGGCTATTCATTTGTTAAGAAGTTTCCTGCCGTTACCACCTTTGATCAGAACTGGGTGGTGGCAAACAGAATGAATCTTTTCCTGACACCGCTCAGGCTCAAGAGTCATATTGGGTTTGAGTCCCAATCTGCCACCAATCCAGCTTAATTTAAACAGTCTAACTCTCTTTTGGTTGTCTTTTCATTTGACAGTTGTTTAACAGCTTAAAATGTAAGCATTGGATGTATCCAGGGTAGGCAGCTCCTGGCATGCATGACAAACAGCGGCATGCCAGGACTTCCTGTTCTCCTCCCAAGAGACTGAGGCAAGCTGCTGTGGCCCTGGCAGTACCAGTGGGTCTCTGTTTGCTCTAGGGTTGCCAGCACTGCCTTGACAAATTCCTGGAGATTTAGAGAGTGGTGCCTGGGGAAGGTGGAGTTTGGGGAGGATGTGACCACTTCCAGGAGATGCTCTAGGAATTTCCCCTAATCTCTATGGTAAAGATCATAGAGACATGGGGAAATTTCTAGAGCATCAGTATGAAGGCCATTTTCTAGGCATTTTTAAAAAATTAAATAGCTAACAACAGGCTCTTAGAACCAGATCCATTTTACGAATTGATTGCATATAATAGCATACCAAAGAATATACATGGGTGGATCCCATCTTCTGTTTCTTGAAGATGGGGAATTGGAGCTGAGAATAGGGATTTACTGCTTCAGGTGGGCCAGTGGCAAGCCTAGGTTGCTCCCAGTGCCTCAGGGCCAATATTACCTTGTTTCCCCCCCCTTCCCCATTTTGTTTGGTGGTGTGCCAGTGGATTTACAGGTAGACATTTCAGGGTTTGTGGCACTGGTGCCGAAAAGGTTGCTATTTCAAAATAGGTCTTGAGCCAGAGACTCCAGCAATAAACAGTTCCTCACTTCCTGTGCCCAGTGAAAAGAGGCACTGATATGCTCTGCTGTGTTGCAGCGCCACCATTGCACATGGCCAGATGATGGTACTGCATGTTTGAGAAGGGATCTGCCAGCCCGGACATCAGCAGTATTACAGGTACTGGATTTGGCCGGGCTGAGGAAAGCTCAAGGATCAATAATCTTTTATGAGGAACTTCGATCACATTATATATCTCCCCTTTTAACATATAACTCTAATGCCTCTGTGTCTGACATAATGCCTTTTTTACAAAGTGACAGGGATCCCAAGGCTACATTGTCAGTGGCAAGATTTGTTTCAGTCCTTATATCCCTCAAACATTAGATATATGCCGCTCTCAAGATCAAGGAACTTCTAAGGGATAAAGGAAAGGAATAAGCTTCTAGGTGGTTGTAACAAGATGCCAATCATATTTGCTTGACTTCATGCCTGCTTCAAGACCTTTAGTCCTGAAGCAGATAAATATGTTAAAAAAAAACAAAAAAACCACCCCAGCCAATTTAACTGTGACTATCCAAGTGAATCAGCCCCAATAGAAACGTTTGCCAAAGATAGAATGAATGAATGAATGAATTTTATTTGTGGCTTACCTTACAAGATTGTTGTAAGAACAACTGAAGTAAGGGCTGTTTACATCACCTTGAATACATCAGGTGTGCTACTTGACAATGCCAAGTCATAGAAATCATAGAATCATAGAGTTGGAAGGAGCCATACAGGCGATCTAGTCCAACCCACTGCTCAATGCAGGATCAGCCTAGAGTGAAGGGGAGCACCTCCCTATCTAGATGATTTCACTGTTGAACAACTTTTACTGTAAATTTTTTCCCCTAATATCCAACTGGTACCTTTCCGCCTGCAATTTAAACCAATTATTGCGAGTCCTGTCCTCTGCTGCCAACAGAAACAGCTCCCTGCCCTCCTCTAAGTGACAGACCTTCAGATACTTCAAGAAAGCAATCATGTCCCCCCTCAACCTCCTCTTCTCCAGACTAAAAGTTCCCAACTCCCTCAGCCTTTCCTCGTAGTTCTTGGTTTCCAGGCCCCTGATCATCCTCGTCGCTTTCCTCTGCCTCCAGAACTGCACACAGGACTCCAGGTGTATTATATTTTACTAATTTGAAGGGCCCAAGAAGATTCAAAAAGGGAAAAGGAGTAAAGCCTCTCGCAGTTTATCAGGCTTTCAGATTCTGTTCAGGGATGGCAGATGTTGACCCATTCCTTGCTTGAACTGGTCTCTCTCTTTCTCTCTCTCTTTCTCTCTCTCTTTCTCTCTCTCTTTCTCTTTCTCTTTCTCTTTCTCTTTGTTTCTGGACAGCCCGTGCAGCTGGAGATGCCTCATTTGTTGTGGCTGAAAGTTGGGGGGCGGCGGCGGGAGAAACCCCAATGCAAATATTCCCTCTGGCGAATAAAAATGTTTGGCTTGTTCTGGCAGCCCCAACAGGCACATGGAAGATTATGAAGTCTGTGAGTCATTGAGCGTTGCCCCAGCTGCCAGAAGGGGAGAGCCCCCCCTTTCTCTGTCAGCTTTCAGATACTCTCCTGGCCCTTCATTAACGCATGCCAAGTTAAGTTCGGTCGCTGATATGTTGCCAAGGAAGCAAAAGGGGCCGTCGGTCTTCTAGGCTTCCCAAGTGCCAGCTGCTTGGAGAGGAACACGACAGCGGAGGGAAAGTTTCTCCATCCATCCAGCTGTCCTGTTTGGATTCTGCAGGGCCCGCCCCCTTCCTTCTTCCTCTGAATCCTATCTACTGTCCTACAGTGTTAGCTTCCCTAGAGGAAGTGCTGGGAGAACTCACAAACCACTCCACCCAAGTTACAAAAGTTTAGGGTGCTACAGTAGCCCCCCTTTATTAAAGAAAAGTCCAAAAAGATTGCATCTACTTGAACAACTGCAAACAGGCTTGGATACTCTGTAGTGGTTATTCAGGGGCATGTGGTAGCCAAACCACTGCTTTTAAGCTTGGGCAGGGAGGGATTGAGACTTGGTTGCCTCCAGCGATGCCCTCTCTGTTGTCTCAAGATTCCCCCCACACACACACACACACACACCTGGTCCCCGATGATCAAATAAAAGGGAAAAGAGAATGATAGTGATGGGTTGGAAGTATGGCGGTTATCCAGGTGGGTGCCAGAGTTGGCAAAGTGAGGCGATAGGAAGCAGACCTGCATAAATGCAACACAGGAGAGCCAGTCTGGGCTGTGGAGGTGATTGCAAGTTAGGTCCATGGCTAGAAAAGCCATGAAGGGGACCAGAAAGTCAACAGCAGGCGAGCGGACCAGGAAGCCAAAGCCCTTAAGGGGAATGAGTGAGCTGGCAAGCTGCAAAGCCAGCTGAAGAAAATGAGATAGGTGAGGCCAGGATGTGGCTGTTGCCTGGGCAAAGAACTGAGCTTGACCTGGAAGTGCATAAAGCTAAACCAGGTCAAGAGGAAGCAATTGGTCGCCTGGGGCTAGAACTGTGCTGGGACTTGGGAAGAATGCCTTGCACAAGCGTCCAGCAGCAAACATTTTAGATTGGTAGCCAGTGCACAAGGGAGAGAAGCAGCAGGAGGTTGGATGAAAGAATTGAAGATGGTTCCTTTGTGCAAAGATTGCTATTAAAGGTGGGTCCCCAGGCTGACAGGGTCAGGGACCGCTCCTCCTGTGAGGACACCTCTGGAAAATTATGCTCCTTTAGTAAAATGATGTGGGACGATTGCTGAGTTCTCCCCTGCCTGATTTCTCCTCTGTGGTGGGGTCACAAGAAGGTGTGGAACAAACCCAGCTTCTGCAGCCCACACCCGGCTTTCCCTCCTTTGTTACCTCTAAGCCCCTCACCTATGTCCAGAAGTTCAGTGCCGGAATTTTTCAAATCTACGCTGGCTTCCCATTTACTGCCTCAACCAACACAGCAAGCTCCTTACCCTTACCCAGAAATCTCTCCATGCCTTCTGCTGCCTTATCTTTCTACCCTCCTTGCCTGTTATATCCCAGCCCGTGATAGTTGCTTCTTTAGTAAGGAAACCCCAAGTATATGCAGCTGCCTTTTGTTGTATTCAACCCTTGTTGGTCTCCTCACCGCCGGCCTCCCTCTTCTTTGTTGACTCCCTCTGTGTTGAAAAGAATTTGGGAAAAGGTTGTTTGGCTAATGCAACTCTGTGAAAATGCCCCATACGCTGAGGATGCTGTATTAATTATTGGCTAATGAGCCCCGTGGTGCAGAGTGGTAAGCTGCAGTACTGCAGTCAAAAGCTTTGCTCACGACCTGAGTTCGATCCCGACGGAAGTCGATTTCAGATAGCCGGCTCAAGGTTGACTCAGCCTTCCAGCCTTCCGAGGTCGGTCAAATGAGTACCCAGCGGGTTGGGGGTAAAGGGAAGATGACTGGGGAAGGCACTGGCAAACCACCCCATAAACAAAAGTCTGCCTAGGAAACGTCAGGATGTGACATCACCCCATGGGTCAGGAATGACCTGGTGCTTGCACAGGGGACCTTTACCTTTTTAAATAAGCAGTGGAGCAGCTAGGCTTATGAGTTCCTTTTACAAACTTCATTTTCCAGCTCTCCTTCCACTGAAACACCACTTCCTTTCCTCTTGGCACCGTCATTTTCTAGGGTTCAACTGAAGTTCTTTTGCTGCTCTCGAAATGATTGAGAGGTGCCCAGAGATAGCCGTGCCATTTTTAATGGGCATTGGTTGTGTAACTTGTTACATAAGTCACATCTATGCCTGAGAGACCTCTGATGAAATGTGCTGGAGCAGTTTGTTGTGATTCCTTATTGTATGGGAAGGGAGAACTTTTGTCCCCTTCAGTGGCTTTTTGGGATGTGCACTTCTCCTCAGGTGCTTCTGGCAGTTTAAAAAAGAGTGACAGCTTGTTAGCTCTCCAGCTGGCACTGGGTTCAGAACCTGGAGTGTTCTGGCAAAAGCTTTGGCTACTTGGTCATAATGAGCATGTGGCATTTTAACGGGCATGCAGCTTTTGATGACGTCCTCTGAAAACATCAAACATTTCAGATCTCCGTAATGATTTCTCTTGGCCTAACGACGCGCACAAATTATTCACTTCAGAGGCGAAGAGTCAGAAACTCATTGCCGGAATTAAGAGGCAAGCATAAATGGTTTTTATGCCGTCAGCGCACACTGACCTTTTCATGGGCAACAGAGGTAATCAAACGCCTGTGTTTGTAATCTGCTCAGTTAGTACATTTCCCTTTATTTAGATTGTTTAGCCCATCCCATAAGCTCAGGGTGGCTACCCGTGTCACATTTTATGAAGTTTTCCGTCTCTGACGTTTCCGCCCTAGTCTGTGTGCCACCATGGAAGCTGGCCAGAAGAAAAAGCTCTTGGCAGTTACCTACTGTTCTAGGGCATCAACGGTGCATCTGGCTAGGAGATACGGTAACTCCCTGTCTCGGCATTTGCCGAGTGACAAATGGGCTGCCGGCTGGCCCTGTAAAGACCCTGGCCTACTCCTCCGTTGGTGCAACCTGCCTTTAGTCTGGAGGCCAGGCTGCTAGTAGACTGCGTCTTCTTACCTCCTCAACGCTTGCCTCATTCTGGCACTCTGATTCTGCCTTGGAAGGGTGTTGTGTTCGTAAGAGCGGCTGCTGATTTCCCTGTATTTTGAGCTGTACAGAATTAAAGTCCTGATTTGGATGGCCCAGGCTAGCCCGATTTCATTGGACGGCCCAGATTAGCACTTGGATGGGAGACCACCAAGAAAGTCCAGGGTTGCTATGCAGAGGCAGACAGTGGCAAGCCACCTCTGAATGTCTCTTGCCTCGAGAAACACTATGGGGTCACCATAAGTTGGCTGCGACTTGACAGCACTTTCCACCAACAACACAAAATGAATGCACCTTGCTCATCGTTTGAGTAAATGCAGCAGCCAGCAAATTCTGTATATTAATCTGTTCTTATTCAGACACTGATGAGCCAGCATGGTGTAGTGGTTAAGTGTCGGGCTAGGACCTGGGAAACCCAGGTTTGAATCCCCACTTGTGCCATGGAAGCTTGCCGGGTGACCTTGGGCCAGTCACACATTCTCAGCCCTACCCTGGCTAGTATTTGGACGGGAGTCCTCCAAGAAATATCAGAGTCATGACACAGAGGCAGGGAATGGCAAACCACCTCCCAGTGCCTCTTGCCTTGAAAACCCTACGGGGCTGCTATAAGTCAGCTATGACTTGAAGGCAAAAAAACTCCAAAATTCAGATCCTGATGCTCTGAAAGAATTTTTTTTAAAGTATCAGCCTCGGAGGAAAAAAATAAATCTTGATCTGTGGGGTAGAAATAATGAGGGTGGAAAAATGTAATGTATCCTGAGCTGGTTGCGACTTGCCCTTCTTTTGTTATGTTGGCGGCAGAGGAGCCCCTGCTGCTGAGCTCCTTCCCCACTCGGGAGAAGCCCCAGCTCGTGTGGGAGGAGCTCCCACACTGTGGGTCCTCCCCATGCCAACCATGCCCCAGATTCAAGGAAGGCAATGCCAGTGTGGCCGGTCAGCACATATTACAGAGGACGATGATGGCAGGATCTGAAATGACATTTCGGACTCCTGGTTGCCAGGGAGGGGGAGGGTGCCCCCCTCTTTTAAAGACAATCTCTTGTATTTATGGGGGGGGGGAAACACACCTCCACGGGTGCAGTCGGGGTGGGCGAGGAGGGGATTTAGTAGAAGGTGGTTTGCTGGTTTACTATCTCCAGGAAATATCTTACACAGGGAAGGATCGGAAAATAGGCTTCCCTCTAACCTGGGATACACAGTCCAGAATGTAGCACCTTTGTTCTGCATGACACATAGAGTAACACCCTCTCGCGTGCTCTCTGCATCTCTTACTTCACACATGCCAAATAATGCACTTTGAAGATGGATTTTACTGTGTGAACGGGCAAAATCCACTTGCAAACAATCGTTAAAGTGTATTGAAAGTACATTGTTTGGCATATGTGAAAGTGCCCTTATTAGAGTAGCATGCAGCTCTCTTCAAAGTAAGGACTGTCAGTTGGGGGTTTGGTTTTTTTTGTTTTGTTAATGCTTGTTTCTTTACTTTGGCTTGGATCATGTGGGAAGCCTGGAGCCAATAGATCTCCTGCCTCACTTTGTGCTGCTGTAATGCTCTGCACTGGCCAGCTGTCAAAATTTGCGCAAGCCAGTTGCGCTGGGCAGCATGTGGCAAAATGTCTCTCAGGCACCACAAGCCACTCCCAGGGTTAGGAGACCAGAGGTGAATTGGAAGGGCTGGCGTTTCTGGCACCTGACACAAGGCCTCAACGGAGGCACTTCTGCAGCCGGAGAGTTGTGTGTGTGTGTTTAGCGAGGGGCAGGGCGCATGCTGCCTGTGGTGAGGCAAGCTTTAAAGCCGCTGCAAGGCCGTGACTCAACCGCTGGAGCATGTTCAAACTCAGCCTGGCTGGCCCTAGTTCTCTTTGCCAAGCAGTTGAAATTAGCAAGAAAAAAGGGCCTTGGATTTGTGTGTGCGTGTCTGTAGCTTGCTGCCGGAGACCTGGAAAGGCGAAGTGTGCGGCTGGCTGGCCGGAAGATCTCGGGGGCTCAATTACTTCCATATTAATCTTCTGAGCAGGGAACTGTCCATGCAGATATAATGTGAGGGGACAGGCGCCAGAGGAAGGGGACGGAATGGTTGGCGTTGGTTCTCCTTGGCTGTCTAGAGGTGAGCTTGCATTGCAAAACCCCCCCCCCCCCCCGCGTAACCGTTTGAGCACCGCGTTTCAAGCAGTTTGAGCACTGCATTTCAAGAGAGCCAGCATGGTGTAGTGGTTAAGAGCGGTGGTTTGGATCAGTGGACTCTGATCTGGAGAACCGGGTTTGATTCCCCACTCCTCCACATGAGCGGCAAAGGCTAATCTGGTGAACTGGATTTGTTTCCCCACTCCTATACATGAAGCCAGCTGGGTGACCTTGGGCTAGTCACAACTCTCTTAGAGCACTCTCAGTCTCGCCTACCTCACAGGGTGTCTGTTGTGAGGAGGGGAAGGGAAGGTGATTGTAAGCCGGTTTGATTCTTCCTTCAGTGGTGGAGAAAGTCGGTATATAAAAACCAACTCTTCTTCTACGTAATGCTTTCCGCTCCCCACCAGATGAGCAGAGGGTTCGAGTTAAGTGTGCAACACATGGGGCTCCATGGTCTGGAGGGAGAAGAGCTCATCGCCAAGTCAGAGGAGCCCCTAAGGGGATCTTCTTGGTCAGTCAAATTGGTAACTTGTGACTGAAGCCCCAGAGTCTGATGCTGTTGTGTGTTTCAGGAACCAGAAAAAGATTGTGTGCCTGTGGGGTTGCAGAGCTTGGTATTTGGTATCCCAGGAGTTTTCAGTTTTCTTTTGAGAGCCAGCTAGGTGTAGTGGTTAAGAGCAGTGGTTTGGGGCAGTGGACTCTGATCTGGAGAACCGGGTTTGATTCCCTACTCCTCCACATGAGCGGTGGACGCTAATCTGGTGAACTGGATTTGTTCCCCACTCCTACACATGAAGCCAGCTGGGTGACCTTGGGCTAGTTACAGTTCTCTTCAAGCTCTCTGAGCCTCACCTACCTCACAGGGTGTCTGTCGTGGGGAGAGGAAGGGAAGGTGATTGTAAGCGGATTTGATTTTTCCTTAAGTGGGAGAGAAAGTCTGCATGTAAAAACCAACTCTTCTTTTGCTTCTGCCTCTTCTTCTTCTCCTGCTTCTTTTTCTTCGATGACAAAAAAGGCTACAGGCCCTTCCCCTGTTGTTTTCCCCTGGTCTCCATTATAGAGAGACTGCTTCTGAACATGGAAGTTCCATTTAGATATTGGCCTGGGGCTGGCAACCAGCAGGGAAGCTACCAGCATGAGTATGTGTGTGTGTGTGTGGGGGGGGGGGGCTCAGCAGCACCATTATGACATTGCTGGCAATGTTGTGATGTCACTTCTGGCACAAGCCGGAAGTGATGTCATCGCATAGGGGTTACACTGTAGCATTCACATTCAAACTTATGGTTTAACCATAGAGTTTTGGACAAATGTTATGGCATCATCCCTATATAATGATGTCACTGTGGGGTTACAGAGGTAGTAATATCATCACGTTGCCAGCAACCCCCCGCATTCCTCCCCACCAGCCCGCTAAGAGGTAGCAAGAACAAGGCTGCTGGCAGGAGGTCTCCCACTAGGGTTGCCAACCTCCTGCTAATAGCTGAAGATCTCCCACTATTACTACTGATCTCCAACCAATAGAGATCAGTTCACCTGGAAAAAATGGCCGCTTTGGCAATTGGACTCTATGGCATTGAAGTCCCACCCCAAACCCCACCCTCCTCAGGCTCCACCCCTAAAATATCCCACCAGTTGCCAAGAGGGACCTGGCAACCCTATCTCCCACCAATCTGGGAGACCTGGCAGCCCTAATTGTGCACCATGTTTTTTGTCTAACCCTTGAAAAACAAGGATTATGCTTAGGCTAACGAGCATCTCTTCATGAATTTGTAGGGCTGGAATACTCTGAAGATAATCTTTTCCAGCCACTTTGATCAGATTTGCAAAATCCACTGTGCTTGCTCGTCTTAACGGCTTTCTCTGAAGATGACTACGGTGTTTGACTGCCCATTAAGAAATTCAGTGTATCCCTGCAGAGCTTTGACAGAACGAAACATAAAATAGGAATTGCATAATCCAGCAGACAAAGAGTTGAATTTTGGTCCAGGAAATCTCATTTCAGGTTCCACCACCCCTTCCCCCGCCCTAAACTTTCTGTATGGTCTGAGGCAGAGTCAGCCTCTGCCTCTGGATACAAGTGACTTATCTCCACTCAGCTTTTTATAAAGTGGACGGCAAAAATATCTAAAATTAATTGTAATCAAGACAAGGGGGAAAAGTAAAAATGATGCCAGTAGTTATTATCCTGTGGATGCAGTTCAGTGGATACTGGAACGTAAAAGTAACCTTGAAAAGGTTAGCCTCATAATTAAATAAGAAATATGTCCATTTTATTTATTATTTTAATCCCACTCTGTGACATAAAACACCCCCTAGTAGTTCATAGCAGAATGAAACCTCAATTACAAAATGCAGGGTTTTTTAAAAAAAATCTAAACAAGGATACCAAGCACTAACTCAGAAATCGGGGGCAACAAACAGAACGAGGCAGCGTAAACTACCTGAGCAAAACCAGTCAACCCAAATCACAGACAAAAAGCCATCCCAACTACCACATCTTCGTGAACTTTGTTAACTGAAAGCCTGAGGAAAGAGGAACGTCTTTGCCATTGTCCTAAAGGAGAGAGGGGATGTCACCAAATATTCCTGAAGGGGATGGTCCCTTAATTTTGGTGCTGCCACCAAAAAGGCTCTGTCATACGTGGTCAGGGCACTCCATTTCTGATGGCAGTGGCACACACAAAGGACGCCCTTGCCTGGTAATGTCTGTGTCTGGATAGGCTCAGGGCAGTCATTCAAGACTCTCTGGGGCTTTGGGGGCTTTAAACATGAACAACATCACTTTGAAATGGACCTGGAAATGGATTTAGGGGCGTTTGATCTTGAACCAGAACAATGCTCAAACTTTTGCTGTTGTGAAATTTGATATCAAAATCTGAGGTAAGAAAACTGGTCTATATTATAGTAACTTCCAAAATAGGAGACAAACCAAGAGCAGAGTCAGGTGAGGAGGAATGTGCCGTCAAGTTATAGGCAACTTCATGCCAACCCCTAGGGTTTTCAAGCCAAGAGACATTCAGAGGTGGTTTTTCATTGCCTATCGGACCAGAACCAACGGGTTGAAATTAAGTCAAAAGAGTTTCCATCTAGACAGTAGGAAGAATTTTTTAACAGTTAGAGTGGTTCCTCAGTGGAGCAGGCTTCCTCGGGAGTTGGTAAGCTTCCTTGGAGATTTTTAAGCAGAGAATGCTGATTCTATGACCTTAGGCAGATCATGAGAGGGAGGGCATCTCGGCCATCTTCTGGGCATGGAATATGGGTCACTGGGGGTGTGGTGGTGGGGAGGTAGTTGTGAATTTCCTGCATTGTGCAGGGGGTTGGACTAGATGACCCTGGTGGTCCCTTCCAACTCTGTGATTTCTATTATCTCAGCCTGCCTTTGCAGAGCAACCCTGGACTTCCTTGGTGGTCTGCCATCCAGGTAATAACCTGGGTGGACCATGCTTGACTTCAGAGATCTGATGCCGTTAGGCTACTTTGGGTCATCCCAAAGTGAGTGAGCCTACCTTAAATCACCTGTTCCTTCATGGGTTCCTGGTCTGGATTCCAAATGTAGTGGTCAGTTAGCATACTTTGATTTCTGGAACAAATGCAATCTACAGAAATATCTGGTTTTAATAAATAATCAGCTTTAAATAGTTATGAAAGCATCAAGAAGCATTATGGATGATCAAAGGCCCTCCAGGTTGAGTACCTGCAGATAATAAGCTGTATAATTAGAGGAGCATCATTTTCAGATGAGAGGGCTGCCAGAGTTGGAAAGAGTAATGTTCGTCATGTATCTAGCTTATTACAGAAGAATGTATTCTGGGTTGTAAACCAGTGGGAAAATTAAAAGAGCGAGAGAAGTAGTGTCATGCAACATTAATTTTATCTAAGAACATAGGAACATAAGAAGAGCCCTGTGGGATCACACCAGTGATCCATCTGGTCCAGCATTCTGTCTCACACAGTGGCCAGCCAGTTCCTCTGGAGGTCCAACAACAGGGCATAGAGATCGAGGTCTTTCCCTGATCTTGCCTCCTGGCACTGGGATTCAGAGGTTTATTGCCTCTGAACTTGGAGGTTTCCTTTAATCACCATGGCTAGTAGCTAGTAGACCTATTGTACATGAATCTGTCTAACCCCCTTTTAAAGCTGTCAATACCTGTGTCCATCACAACATTCCCAGGCAGTGGATTCCACAATTTAATCACTCGTCATATAAAGAAATATTTCCTTTTGTCTGTCCTGGATCTACTGCCCATCAGCTTCATTGGGTTGCCCTCAAGTTCTAGTATTTTTGGGGAGGGGTGGGGAAGTCCTCTTTGTCAACTATCTCCATGCCCTGCATAATTTTATAAACCTTATCATGTCCCCCCTTAGTCATCTCTTTTCTAAGGAGTCCCAGACTCTTCAGCCTTTTCTACATAGGAAAGGTGTTCCAACCCCCTAATAATCTCTTCTGTGCTGATGTCCTTTTTGAGATGCGGTGACCAGAACATTCCAAATGAGCATTCCAAATGAGGCCACACCATAGATCTGTACAGGGGCGTTATAATATTGGCTATTTTATTTTCAGTACCTAGAGGGGACATCCCTCCCCCACCCAATATATAGCAAAGCCCACTCTTGTCAGTATGGGAAGATATTCCTGGTAATGGAAGGGCCCCTTTCCCTGAAGGTTGGCTATCTAAATTATTTGCTAGAGAGAGGTGGGGGAAAATCTATTTATTTGCCTTTCTGGCTGAGATGCACCATGGGGATGACCCCCCCCCCCTCCAGTATACTCTCCCCTTAGAAAGTCTGGGTGATTTCAGGTTCAGTAAACAAGCTGTAAGTGATGTGGTTACCAAACTCTGCAGGGGGCTTGCAGTGTGGAGCCGGGCTTTGCTTTCCACTAATGTTGAAGCCAGAGTGTTTGTGCTTTGGCCTCTTCATCCTCTTAATTCTCATTTCCAGCAGGTCATGGCTGGTGACCCTTTGTCCTTCCAGGGCAATACTAGAGATTAGGCCACCAGTAAACAAATACACTTGGTTGAATTAATCATATGAGCTTTAGTCATTTGTAAGTTTGCATATGGATAAAAAGTATTGCTGTAAAAAAAAAGCCTATTTGGTTTTTAGATGCTTTTTCGCATCAGCAGGTGTTACCTTAAGAATAGGCATTCCCTCTGGTGTGTGAGGCGATGCCTCTTCTACCATTGCATCATACATTCTGGGAAGGATGCCTCTTCTGAGATGGTACCCATAGTAAGATGTGCAAGCATTATCTAAAAAACAAAAAAGTAGATTTCCCCTCTTCAGAATGATGGTTTCTGTACTTGTACTGAAAACAAAAATGTTTGCATGTGTTAAGTGCCGTCACTTCTGACTCATGGCGACCATATGAATCAGTGTCCTCCAAAACATCTGATCGTTAACAGCCTTGCTCAGGTCTTGCAAACTGAGGGCTGTGGCTTCCTTTTCAGAGTCAATCCATCTCATGTTGAGTCTTCCTCTTTTCCTGCTGCCTCCAACTTTTCCTAGCATTGTTGACTTTTCCAGTGACTGTTGTCTTCTCCTAATGTGACCAAAGTACGAGAACCTCGGTTTAGTAATTTTAGCCTCTAGGGAAAGTCCTGTTTTGATTTGATCTAGAACCCTCTGGTTTCTTTTGGGCATTTGCTACCCGATTAATTGGCACCAGCTTTTTGTTAATCAAAAGGTCTTCAGTTAATCGTCAAAGACGATTGCCTTGACTAGAGATCCTTCCTACAATCCCCCCCCACAAGCTAAGGATCAGCCTTACTATTAACAGCCTTATTACTCTGCCTCTAGATTTTACTGGAGCTGTTGCAGTTATGCTTTTCATACTTTGGAACTCTTACAAATTATCTGTGTCAGCAAGAGTGGAATTTTAATCATGGCAGAGCATGGCTATAAATGTTCAAACAACATTCGGGGCTTGGTTCTATATTCAGGTCTGCCTCCGAAGCAAGACAAGAAGGGGAAGTGGATTCTTGTTGTGGCCATTTTTCCTCCTTGCCAAAGATCGCTGCACTGGAAGTCATTTATTAATGCTTCTAATAGGAGGTGGTTCAGGTTGAATCAGTAGTCTAATTATAGAAGTGATTCATGGCATTTTCTGCACAGGCTGTGTTTTATATGGAGATAAAACAAGAAGACCTCAAAGGCTGAGATTCTTGCACATAAGAATAAGATGCAGGGGAACGTAGAAGTGCCTTTTGGAATGACATGCAGTTATTATTATTAACACTTAATACCAGAAACATTAAGAGCTTGAGTTCAGATTTTTTTTTGCTGTTTAACAGAGACATAATTTAGGTATAAAAGACAGAGCTTTAATTTATTGCAGTCATGGCTGGAATCATTTAGATATTCAAATACGTCTGTCTCTTCTATTCTGGATGATTAATTGGATTTCAGTTGTTTCTTATGAGAAATGTGGTTTACCAGATGTTGTTGAAGGGTTCCCCCTCCCCTCATGTTGGGCTTCATAATCTGTAATATGTTGTCGTTTTTGAAATGTTTTCATTTACATTAACAGTACCTTCCTTTTCCGTTTTTTTTTTTTTTTGCATGCTGTATTCCACACAAAGTTGCAATGATTATTAGGAGCCTTGTACATTTGTTCATGGCTTTAAGGATTTCTAGGTACAGGTAGGACCACGTCAGACCCTCTGGTCATGTGATCAGAGACTACCTAGGGATGTGTACCTTTGGTTGCTGTTCCCTGGAAAAGGTGGGCCGGGAAGTGAACTTTGGTATATGGGTCAAAGGGGGACTGCTAGCCTGAGTCATGGCCTCTCTCTTTCTCACTCTCACCTTTGGGTTGGCAAGATGGAGTTGATTTGGCCCCAGTTGCTGATCTCCAGCCGATACAGCCCCCTGATTCATTGTGTTTCATTCTGGTGAACAGCAGCCCCAGTAATCATAACCTGATGAGTCACCTTCCATTCCTTTTTAAATACCCAGGTCAGGAGGCATGTTAGAATGGCTTGAAAACATGCACACCCCACGCCTTGGCAAACACCGGCCACAGCACTTCTGGCAATGTCAAATACCCTGCGTGCACATAGGAATCTTACTTAGAAATGTAGCAGGCTAGCGATTCAATAGCAAATGCATTTCTAGCATTCTCCTCCGAGGCAAGGGCATCTCAGGATTGGGTGTTTTCCCGCTGCTTCCAGGAGGCAGGACTAAAGGAAACTTCCTGTCTCCTTGGCGGGAAGACCGCCCACTATCCTCAGTCTTTGTCCTGCCTTGCTCCGGAGAGCAGCGACCTCCTCTAGCTCTAGCTTAGTTCGTTTAAAAAAAAAAAAAAAAAAAAAAAATTCCCTTTGTGCCTGTTCGTCCTCCCTTGTCTCCTCGTATTTCTAGTCTCCCCCCCCCTCGTTTTTTCGTCCCCCCCTTCCCGCTAGGGCGGGTTAGCGAGGGACTAGAAGAAGCCGGCCACTCATCCAAGATGGCCGACGCAACAACGGAGAGGGAGGACGACCTCCTCTCCGTCGAGGATTTTCAGGCTGGCGGGCTGGTCCACTCCGCCCAGGCCCCTTCCAATGACCGCATCGGCGGATCATCGGACAGGGAGGCAGCCGCGGCAACGCTATCGGGCGAGGAAGGGGAGCCCGCGCCTTCAAAGAAAAAGGCGCGAAAAACCGCGCCGAAGGTGGCGCCGCTCCCGGGCGCACAGAGAAGAAAGAGGCGCTCCAGCAAGCTGAAGGTCGGCTCTTCCAAGCTTGCTCCATCGTCCGCCAAAAAGACGACCCCAGTTCAGCCTGCTACCTCGGTGCAGCCTTTGAACCTCGTCGGATTACCGGTAGGAGGGCTCCAGGCGGGAGGTGGCAACCCCCCCCCCTTGAGTGCTGGGAGTGAGGGGCGGACCTATTCCAGTGAGGAGGCTAGTGACCTGGTCAACCTGGCCTTACAGAGGCAATGGCAAGCCTTCCAAGCCTTTCAGATGAGGCTTCCCCCCTCCTTCCCCTGGGTAGTGCAACAAGCTTCCCCACACTCTTCTTCCTCCTACCCTGCTAGCACTGATAGAGAGGATCCAGGTCCTGGCCCCTCTACCTCCGCTAAGTGGCCCACTAAGGCGGCCAAGAAGGCCACAGTTCAGTCCACAGGGCTTCAAGATGAGGACCCTTCCTCAGAGGAGGATCAGTCCTCGGATCTAGGGGAGCGCGAGGAAGGTGAATACGACTCAGACGAAGACATTCCCCCCCCAGATGAGCAACAGCCAAGGCTGTTTTCTGGGGAGGATTTTCAGAGTCTATTAGCTAAGGCCCTTCTGGCACTGGACCTCATGGAGGATCAGGAAGCCTTAGAAGATCCTTCCCCAAAACGCAAGCGGGGAGTGCAGGAGTGCTTTCCTAGGAAAAGGCCCCAGACTAACACGGTACCATTTCCAGAATTTTTTCTGCAAGCGGTTACAGACGAATGGGACAACCCCACCTCAGGGAAATCAATTCCTAGTGGGGTTAAAAAGAATTACAACCTAGCACCTCATGCAATGAGCCTCCTCAAGGTCCCCCTGGTGGAGGCTCCAGTTATTGACCTTCAAAACCCCGGCCTAGTTCCTGAGGATGGCGCTGGTTCCATCAAAGACCAACTAGACAGGAAAG
Organism: Euleptes europaea; assembly: GCF_029931775.1. Classification (NCBI taxonomy): domain Eukaryota; kingdom Metazoa; phylum Chordata; class Lepidosauria; order Squamata; family Sphaerodactylidae; genus Euleptes; species Euleptes europaea. Next base: position 50,593,209 of record NC_079325.1, on the reverse strand, counting down.
CTGAATCACTGACCAGGAAGGCTCATGAGGCTGCTGCCATGGCGATCCAAGCAAACGCAACTACTTCCATCTTTGCCAGAGCTTCCTACCTCTGGATAAAGAAACTTATCCAGCTGGTTCCTCAGGAGAACCAACGTGTGGTTGCTGGACTGGATAGGGTACTTAAGGCAACTTCCTTAATGGCTGATGCTTCTCTGGATGCTATCTCCTTCTCAGCCAAATCCATGGCTTCGGTCACCTCAGTCAGAAGAGCACTGTGGCTCAGAGCTTGGCCTGCTGACTTCAAGGCCAAGTCTACATTGATGGCCTATCCTATCCAAGAGGGGAGGTTATTTGGAGAGAAGTTGGATAAAATCCTAGTGGAAACTAGGGACAAGAGACACGTGATGCCTAAGCAATTGAGAAAGGACAATCGCCCATCCGGATACCAGTCCTTTCGTGCCCCCAGAGCTCCCTTCAGATACAGATCAGAGTCCAGGAAAGGGTCTTGGAGCAGCAATAGTTCCAACTCCCGAACCTTTCGTAAGGGCGGCAGATTCCTTAGGCAAGGCCAGCAAACCCGGTCAGATAAATCCGACAAGTTTGCTAAACCTAACCCCCAATGACTCCAGCTCCCTCCCCATCGGCGGAAGACTGCAAGCGTTCGCAACAAGGTGGCAACAATCGAACCCCGACAACTGGACCATGCCGATTGTTTCCAGGGGCTACCTCCTGGAATTTTCTACCCCACCTCCGGATCGCTTCATTCCTTCCCCACTTCCAGCAAACAAGAAGAAACATCAAAGAACTCTTCAGGCCATTTTCCATCTTCAAAAACTGGCAGCCATAGAGATGGTCCCAAACCAAGAATGGTTTCAGGGAGTGTATTCCATCTTTTTTACAGTCCCCAAAGCAAATGGGGACTGGAGGGCAATTTTGGATTTGAAGTTTGTCAACCGCAGGATCCTGAAGAAGCGTTTTCGGATGGAAACAATGCGCTCCATTGTGGAATCCCTCTTACCAGGAACCTACATGACGGCGCTGGATCTAAAAGAAGCCTACCTTCATATTCCTATCCACCCCATCCACAGACGTTTCCTCCGCTTTACCTATGCCCGGGAACACTACCAGTTCCGGGCACTCCCTTTTGGTCTTTCCTCAGCGCCCCGAGTCTTCTCCAAGATCCTCATCACCATCATGGCATCCCTCAGACAGGAATCTATCCAAGTACACCCTTACTTGGACGACATCCTGATCTGCGCACAATCTCGACACCAGTCCCTGGCGCATACCGCGAGAGTGGCACAGATCCTACAGGATCACGGATACGTCCTCAACTTGGAGAAGAGCTCCCTGGAACCCTCCCAGAAGATCATCCACCTCGGAGTCCACATAAACTCAACTACCAACAGCCTTTCCCTACCACGGAAAAGAATCCACAAGATAATCACCCTAGCCAGAGCCACTATACTGAACAGAAGATCCAGTCTAAAGGCGCTAGCAAAACTCATGGGTCACATGGTCTCGTGCATAAACATCGTTCCATGGGCAAGATTCCACCTTCGCCCACTCCAGTGGTTGCTCCGACCTTTTCAAAGACACATCACCCGCAAGACACACAAACTAATCCAAGTGCCAGTCTCTGTGAAGCACAGCCTCCAATGGTGGACCAACCCATCCAATCTGGGCAAGGCTCTGAAGTACCTCCACGACGATCCGCTGCAAGTCTTCACGGACGCCAGTTTAGAAGGCTGGGGAGCAACCCTCAATTCCAAGGTAGCACAAGGTCGTTGGTCACCACAGGAAAAGGGGCTCCATATCAACCTTCTGGAGCTTCGGGCGGTCCGGCTGGCCTTGCGGGCGTTCGCAAAGGACATTCAACACCATCACGTCCTCGTGCGCTCGGACAACATGACCACGAAGGCGTATATCAACAAGCAGGGAGGGACCAGGTCCTCGGCCCTTCACCAGGAGACGTCCCTGATTTTCAAGTGGGCACAGGCCAACGTGCAATCATTGAAGGCAGAGCACATCAGCGGAGTCCTGAACACGCAAGCGGACTGGCTAAGTCGACAGACAGTGCAAGAGGGAGAGTGGTCCTTAGACCAGATGACCTACCAGACCATCACAGCCAAGTTCGGTCATCCCGTAATAGATCTCTTCGCGTCTGCCTCCAACCACAAGACCCCTCGGTTCTTTTCCAGGTACTTCCACCCAAGGGCAGAGGGAACAGATGCTCTCCTCCTCCCCTGGCCCCAGGGACTGCTATTCGCCTTCCCACCGATTCCAATTCTTCCCAAGGTCCTGCGCAAGATTCGACAGGAGAGGGCCACGGTCCTTCTAGTGGCCCCCTTTTGGCCACGCAGACCCTGGTTTGCGACACTCCGCAACCTCTCCATCCAGGAGCCCTGGAGGATCCCAACCTCTCCAACCATGCTTCAGCAGGGCCCTCTGACTCATCCAAAGCCCCAGTGGTTCTGCTTGACCGCTTGGCTCTTGAGCGCTCAAGACTCCTAGCTTGCGGATACTCACAAGAGGTGGTGGCTACCATCCTAGAAGCTCGCAAGCCATCGACGCGACGAATATATACTGCATCCTGGAAGGCCTTCGTTAGATGGGGACAGAGAAAGAAAGTGAACCCCTTAAATCCAGGAGTTAGCAAGATATTGGAATTTCTACAGGAGGGTGTGAGGCTTAAATTATCAGCCTCAACTCTCAAACGTCAGATCGCAGCCATCTCCACAGTCGTTCCTTCTATAGAGGGCGTTGCCACCTCTCAACACAGGGACATCTCTGCCTTCCTAAAAGGTGTCACACACATGCGCCCACCGACCATCCACCGCTTCCCCACCTGGAAGCTGAATCTAGTCTTAAAGGCTCTCACCTCAGCCCCATTCGAGCCGCTGAGGAAGATACCCCTTCAGTTCCTTCGGATGAAGGTACTATTTTTAACGGCTATCACCTCAGCCCGCAGAGTTTCTGAACTCAGAGCCCTCTCAATCCACAAGGGCCTGTGCACCTTCCATAAGGATAAGGTCGTCCTACGGTTGGATCCAGCCTTCCTTCCAAAAGTAAACTCCTTCTTCCACAGAGCCCAGGACATCTCTCTTCCATCATTCTGCCCGAAACCTTCTTGTCAGGCCGAGAAATCATGGCACACCCTGGACCTTCGCAGGGCTATCCGCATCTACATCGATAGAACAGAAGAGTTCCGAAAGTCTGACTCGATGTTCATCAATATCTCCAACCCCAACAAGGGGTTAAGAATGTCGTCCGCCTCCATAAGCTACACTCTGCGTAGGTGCATCATAGAAGCCTACAAAGCTGCTAAGGTCACTCCTCCAGAAGGGATCACTGCTCACTCCCTTCGCAGTTCGGCGACCTCAGCGGCGTTCAACCGACAGGCCCCAGTTGACGAAATTTGCCGTGCGGCCACCTGGTCTTCTATTAACACATTCATCAAGCACTACAGAATTAACACCTGGTCTTCTGCTCAGGCGGCCTTCGGACGCAGGGTCCTCCAACACGTGCTGGAACAGAACTGACCCACCCTCTCTGGGAGCTCTAGAAGGTCCCAATCCTGAGATGCCCTTGCCTCGGAGGAGAAGGATGCCTTGGTCCTTACCGTGAAGGCTCTTTCTCTTCCGAGGCGAAGGGCATCTGGCCCACCCGGATGGAATATCTACTCATTTGCAGACCAGGTTGCTCCTGACTCCACTGTCTATTGGATCAAGAAATGCACGGCGCTCTCTCGGCCAACACCTGATTGTTCACGCTCAAGCAGTGCGTTTGGACTTGAAGTTCTCAAGTTTTTTCCGCCCGTTTTGGCGGCCCAGTTTCCAATTAACCCTCCGGGGTCATTTAGGTTCACTGTTCAATGTTTTAACACTCCTGTTTCCTTCCTTACATGTGTACTGTTCTCAGCCTTGTTTAGCAATTCTCTAGGAGCTAGGCAAGCAAGTAACTGAGGATAGTGGGCGGTCTTCCCGCCAAGGAGACAGGAAGTTTCCTTTAGTCCTGCCTCCTGGAAGCAGCGGGAAAACACCCAATCCTGAGATGCCCTTCGCCTCGGAAGAGAAAGAGCCTTCACGGTAAGGACCAAGGCATCCTTCTCCGTGGGCAAAATGCACTGCGACTTCGGGAGAGAAGGAGCAGGAGATATGTAAAGAAGACCGCAGCTGTCTATAGGCACCCCTGAACAATACAGAAACAAGGTGCGGATTGAAGCTACAAGGGAGAGAGCAAAAGGCTTAAATCTGCTAGGTTGTGGTTTGCGCTTTCTGAGTGCCTGGCTGCTGAGACTTTGGTGTGACTCAGCTGGACAGCTGTAAATGTGCCAGTGACCCGGCTTAGCTTGCTCGCTGGAGCCAGCTCTGGGCTTGTTGTGTAGGGTGACGGCACAAGTGTGGAATTCAGCGCCCTGAGGGTGTCTGCTCTTACTCAGACCGGAGTTGTGGAGAGGAACTGGAAAACATTTTTTGCAGTGATACTGAAAATCAGGCTTGTAAGATGCCAGTGGCCAGTGGCACCTGAGAATTTCATCAGGCAAACCAGGCAGATGTGCATCCGTCAACTAGAAAAGGGCCAGTTCGCTGCTTTGTTTTCTCCTTCCAGTTGTCAGCATACCACAGATAGCTGGAATAGAGTTGTGGGCTGGTTAACAAAAAAAGCTGTGAATTTTTAAATGGAAGAAAGACGAAGTAATAAATCTTGAAAATGAATCAAATAACTAAATAAACAACAAGGGAAAGCCACCCCCTTTGATGCCACTTTTGTGAACTTCTGGAAGGTGGGTGCTTTTTTCGGAAACAGAGTGCTGGATTAAATGGATACCTTGACCTGACTCTGGAAAGGGATTCTAATATTCTTTTAAAGAATTAGACATGTTCATGGTTTATCTCCAGCCTCTCAACTGTAGCTAGGATTGGATCCTGTTTGTACAGATGCAGCCTATCAGCAGCTGCGAACAAACAGTGGAAGGTTTCATGTCTTGCTAGTGAGCTTCCTAGAGATCTCTGACTGAAAACAGGATACTAGCTTAGACTAGATCGACTGCCTGAGTCAGATCCAGCAAGGCAATTCTTTCTTTCTTGCCATTATTTCAAAATGTGTGTTAACAGATTATATTCATTATTTGGAAAGCAGAGTTTTGTTTTGTTTTTAAAACCCCCTGCAGCCGTGATAAATAGGTCTTTACCATGAAAGAACGAGACCCAAGATTCTTGGTGTGCACTGTTCTGTGCCAGAGTAAATTCTGCTGGCCAAGCATAATTGCAGATGGATAGAAAAGAGGACAGGCGTCTTTTATAACTGAGGCAGTCTCATCCTTGAATGGGTAGTGAGGGCACACACACGCACACACAGAAGAGCGTTAGAAACTTTTTTCTTCTGCCAGTCATAGCCTTCAAGGCAAGTCATTTTGTTTGCGGTGTGACTCCCTTGGCCTCTTCCAGTCTGTTTGCTCAAAAACACGTGCAAAGTCGCTTGCCAAGCAAGCAGGCAGATTTATTTAGATTCACAGCTAACCAGTTAAAAATATCTGCCGGCCCTGAAATGCACAGCTTGCAGGCCACAGACCTCTGAGCTTTCAAACATGTGCAGAGACTGAAATAGCTCACACAGAAATGAGCAGCAGGGAAGAGAAATCCTTTTGTCCATTTTCCCTCTGCTTTCCTTTAAAAAAAAAATCCAGCAGTACTACGTTAAAGATTATTTCAGGCCCCTTCCTGCATTACTTTGCCAGGTGTGAACAGGGTTGCCAGTGCTGGGTTGGAAATTCCTAGAGATTTGGGGGATGGAGCCTGCGGAGGGGAGGAACCTTAGTGGAGTGTAATGCCTTCAAAGAAGCCATTTTCTGGAGGGGAACTGATCTCTGTTGTCGGGAAATCAGTTATATTTCCTGGAGGTTGACAACCCTAGGCGTGGCCTTCTCCTCTCATGTCACCCCGAAATAACAGCTGGGTCTGGGAAGGAGCCAGTGCCCACGTGACCGAATCACAAGACACAGTTTCTCTTCTCCTTCCCCACAATTGGACATTTATTATTTTTATTTTTACTTCACAAATACCCCACTTCCCCCCAGTGGGGGTTCAAAATGGCTGACAACATTCTCTTCCTCTCTGCTTCATCACAACAACTCTGTGAGGTAGGCTAGGCTGAGTGTGTGTGACTGGCCCAAGGTCACCCAGCAAGCTTCCGTGGCAGAATGGGGATTTGAACCCGGGTCTCCAAAGTTCTCGTCTGACATTCTGAGAAGAACTGAATTTAGGCCCTCTAAATTATGCAATTTGAGCAAATGTGCATAATTTCTCTTATTTTGCATAATTTATTCTGGTTTTATTAGGCATGGGAAAGGGCCAGGAGACCTACAAGACACTAAGGCCTCTGAACATCTATCCAATCAGAGCTTCAGGCTTCGGCAAGCATCATCCACATGTTTCCAACCTGATCTTCACAGCCGTGGTCTAGAAACTTTTAAAAAACAATTCTGAAACATTGAGTTTTGTTCTTGGGGCCATACTTTGCAATTTCAGCTGCACATCCATGGAATTGTGATGTACATACAGGCCTGTGCGTAGTCTTATTTGGATTTTTGTGTGAGAAAAATTAGCTCCCTTGGACTCAAGATTGAAAGCTTGAAGGCTTCGAGATGTCCCTTCCACATATAGCTACTTTGTACCATCCTTTCCTCTCCAGTCAGTCTCTTACTTCTTTACTCCCCTTCCATTCCCCAAGTTATGTCCCCAAAGTGTTGGGGGAATGTGTAATGTATGATCTCTGGCAAATAGGAACTGAGGTTTTAAAAGTTAGAAACTTCCTTCTGGATCAGCCCAATGAGCTTTCAAGTATTCTGTCTCCGCTGGGTACTTCCAGGTAACTCACCAGAAGAACACAAAGGCAGTAGTTTCTGAATGTGCAGATTCCTTCCAGCTATCCATAGCCCTATTCTCCCCTATGAATTTTATCTAATCCCCCTTTAGAGCTGCCTAAGCCATTGGCCATTTGCTGCCTTTTGGAGCAGCTGATTCTACAACTAGTCAGGCCCTGCATTAAAATGTGCTTTCTTTTGTCTCTCCTACATCTCCTATCAGTCAGTTTGTACGGGTTCCTCTGAGTTCTGGTACCCTGTAAGAAAAGGAGAAATGTTCTCTCTGCCCCATGCATAATTTTATAAAGCTGTAGCACGTCTCCCTCCAGTTGTCTTTTTCTAAAAGGAAAAAAACTTCCAGATTCTTACCTTGAATGGGTATGTTTTGTGTCCTTGCCACTTGGTTGCTGCATGGTAGCTTTCTGAGGGGAAAAGCTGGGATTAAAATATTTTAATAAACCTCTTCTTTTTTTTTTTATCAGGAAGGTGCGCCAGCCCCTAGAAGATGTTGGTTGCCCATTCTTGCTAACTTTGCAATACACTTTTTGAAACGGGGCAACCAGAACTGTATTTTGTGTTCCAAATGCAATAGCACCTTAAATTGTATAATAAATACATTGGAATGGGCAAGGCTAGTAAAAGACCAGCAGAATGACATAGTAACCACCAGTTGTAGATTTGCCTCCTGCGACTCGATTAAAGTGGTTGGAGTTTTCTGGCCGAGCTGTAGGGTTGCCAGCTCCGGGTTGGGGAATACCTGGAGATTTTGGGGGTTGAGTCTGAGGAGGGCAGAGTTTGGGCAGGGGAGGGACTTCAATGCCATAGAGTACCAATTGCCAAAGTGGCCATTTTCTTCAGGGGAACTGATTTCTATCGCCTGGAGATCAGTTGTAATAGTGGGAGATCTCCAGCCACCACCTGGAGGTTGGCAACCTTACCAAGCTGGGTAGGGCTGTGTCATCTGTACAGTCTCCTGTTAGGCACAGGGCCTGCCCTGTGTGACTCAAAGCAGGGGTGGGCAGAATTGCTTCCTAGTTCGATGGTGCAAACTCCTGTGCTCTTTCTTCCTAGACTCCCAGCGCTCCCACCTGTCATCGCTCACCATGAAGTTTATGGACAAGTTCCATTCGCCCAAAATCAAGCGGACACCCTCCAAGAAAGGGAAGCAGCCGGACCTGGTGGAGAAAACACCAGAAAAAGCAGGAAACAAGGTAAGACACTGGAAGAGATGGCAGAACCGGCAGGGGGGCTGCCTTGAGATTGCTTTGCTGGCACCACGGCAGTTTTGGAACGACTGGCGGCTTGGCGACTCCGTGTGTATGTATGTGGCATAACATTTGTGTGGCAGTTATCTTTTCTGGAGCGCTTTGTGGTCTTCTTTGCAATCTCCGTCCCCAGACATGGCCCGTGAAAGATTAGCATGAGCATGGTTTCGGGCAGTGGAGGGGGGCTGACAGCAAAGGGAGACGAAGGGATAAGAGAGGCAGATGTCCAGAGACGGCCCTAGGGTGCCGAGGGGGGGGGCAGGGGCACTAAAGGAGGCTTGCCAGTGGCAAGTGGCAGCCCTTAGTGGGACTCCTGTCCTCAGCACCGCTGCACAGGTTGGCTCACTCACTTCCCCCCTCTCCACCCTGCCCTGTGAAAGAGGGAGAGAGAAAAGGCAGGTGGCTGCTAACTCTACACCACTGGGCTCTGCTCCCTCCCTCCAGCTTTGTGGCAGGCTCTGAGGTTCGCTGGGCCTGCCTTCCCCTGCCCCACCCCAATGAAAAAGGGAAGGGAGAGCAGGGGGCTGCCAGCTTGGCTGCCTCCAGGCACTGCTCTCTTCCTCCTTTGCATGGGAGGGGTCGTGGCTGAGTGGTAGAGCATCTGCTTGGCACGCAGAAGGTCCCAGGTTCAATCCCCGGCATCTCCAGTTAAAGGGACCAGGCAAGTAAGATGATGTGAAAGACCTCTGCCTGAGACCTTGGAGAGCCGCTGCCGGTCTGAGTAGACAATACTGTCTGTGATGGACCAAAGGTCTGATTCAGTATAAGGCAGCTTCATGTGTTCATGATTAAAAGGGGCTCAGAGCACACCTGGGCCAACCATAGGCTGGCTGGGGTGGGGGCGGGCTAGCAGCTGGCCTAGAGTGCCAGAAAGTCTTCAGATACCACTAGGAATGAAGGCATTCTTCCTGATTCTGAATGGAGGAATTCCTTCACTCAGTCTCTGTGGTATCATAGAGTTCTGGCTGAAAATGGGACCTGCAGGGAGAGCAGGTACACCAGTCAAGGAGATTTCTTTATGCCAATAGGCCAGAGCCCTCATGTGACACTACCCCCCACCCCTAGAACAGAGGGAGTTGTGCCCTGTTGGTATCTATTTGTTCTGGAGGCCAAGTCTGTCTCACCATTGGCAAGATGGGATTTAGCTGAAGTGGAAACAATCCACTTGTTCTGAATTTGTGAATGAGCTGAGATTTAGCCATCTCATGTAATCTCTCCTTGCAGCTTCTCTGTTTGAGGAATGACACTCTTAGGTCAGCAATGGAATGACCTGCAAGGTTAAAATGTTGCCTGTTTTTTGAGTGTTTGAGTGTTTTTCAACATCAGATTTGTTGGGCTGAGTGTTTAGCTTTCTTTTTTTTAATTAAATATTTTTATTGATTTTCAACGATAAATAGGGGTACAAAAGGGAAAAAGGGATAGGGAGAAAAAAAACAGCAATAAATTATTAAAATAATATTTAGCGGTACAGCGCCTAGTACTACCCCCTTACATCTTTTATTAATACAGTTATTTTTTTAGCAGGGTGGATTTAAGCTCCATCTTGAACCTACTGTGACTCTTGGAATCTAATTATTTTTTAGTTGTAATGTATTCATAGAAAGGTGTCCATTTGTCTCTATTTTGTTTTTGATTGTTCATTTGTAATGTTTCAGTCAGTTGTGCCATTGTTATATATTCATAGGATTTATCCATCCAGATCTCTATGGTTGGGATTCTGTTTGTTTTCCATAGAGATGCGAATACTACTCTTGCCGCTGTAATTAAATATTTCAATATATTCTGTTGGTCTTTGTCGATGTTGTCCGGAGTTTTACTTAATAGTGTTTAGCTTTCAAGGTATCTCATCTTCTCTTTAAAAAAACTCCTGTGGCTGCAAAGTTATCCTTGAAAGTGTGGCATGATGCCTGCTGAAATCTCCAAAGTTGGGGAGAGGGTGTGGCTGAATAAGATTTTTTATAGTTTAAGGGTGGGACTGCAATGCTCTGAATCCTTTCTTGCCCCTCCAATTGTTAGCAAAATGAGAGTTATGCAAAATAATAATAAGAAAAAACCAGACTTCTTTTATTTCCACAATTTATGAAAGCTACAAATTACAGCCTGTCTTGGCACAAAATTTTAGATTTTTTTAAAAATTCAAAATTTCAAACTTTTTTTTTTAGCATGGATCACAAACTGTCCTGAATATAATATTAGCATGTACAAGTCTCTCTTGAGCAATTGCTGATTTCTCTGGATGTGTATTTTAACTGCCCTGGTTTCCTTTTCCTTGGATCACCCTCTGTCTTATTTTGCTGGGAGAAACGGAATAGGCAAATTCACACGCTTAAGAGAACAAAGCTCTCGTTTTCCAGCTGCTGACCGGAGGAAATTCGTGAGCTCTAAAAATGAGCCATTGTTTCCCATCCCTTCTGTATGGACCCAGAATAGGAGCTTGAAGGCCTTTCCCCCCCTCTGCCGCCATATCCTTGCCTGCATCTTTTCTCTGGTCCTCCTTGTCAGCCTATAGCGCTTCTTTTTGTGTTTGCCCTGGGATGAACTTCTCTTAGCTCTGCCTGTTTCCACCTCACATCATGTCTGATTGGTTTCTGGCTGGAATTGGACTTATTCTGTCTTTGCTCCATGTCTCCACAAAGGCCCTCCGAGTCCGTCCCCCCACCAAAAAAGTCTGCAAAATGGCATTACTTCAGAGGGAAGATGACGAAGGGCCGCACCAACTGGAGGAAGAAAAAACAATGGTGCAGTGGGAAGAAATTTTTATTTCAAAATGTTAATAACCCCGACACGTTTTGCATTGAGCTTCCTCAGGGGGATCTATACATTTGTGAAAAAATAAAAGAAAGAAAAGGTTAACAAATATTTTTAACTGTTTCTCTTAATTATTTGTTTAAAAACATATCGAAACATTGATAAATACATGTTTAAAAAGATAGAACTTCTGAGCATGTACAAAGAACTTAATTATCAAGAGCCAATGAAAATACCGCTAGGAACTTAGAATAATGTTCTAACAATTATTACAGGCATGTAAAAACAAGAGAGCCCCAAAGCTATTAATTTCAAAAAATATTTAATTAGTGAATTTATTCGCTAATTAAATAATGTTTGAAAGGGTTTATTCATTCTATTGTTCACTCTGTTTTTTAACAAATAATTAAGAGAAACAATTAAAAGATATTTGTTAACCTTTTTTTGTTTTATTTTTTTACATATGCATAGATTCCCCAGAGGAAGCTCAATGTGAAACGCATACGGGTTATTAACGTATTGGAATAAAATTTTCTTCCTACCGCGCTGTTGTTTTTCTATGTCTCGTTATTTCAGAGAGGCTTGGGCTGAATTTATATATCACTGTATTACGCAGGTGAGACTTTAAGAAGCTTGAGTGTAAATTGACTAGCCATTGTAATACATATATATGTTATTTTTAAAATCATATTCTTCCTTGAGCCTTTCAGAAAGGTGAGGTAAACTTTGACTTCTCTGTCTGTTAGCTATTTTGAGAATGGTGGGGAGTGTTTTTCATTTGTTTTAATTGTGCTGTGCTGTAGCTGTTTTTTGCATATGCTTTTGTAAACTGCTTTAAGCCCCCATAAATGGGAGAAACATCTTAATAGTGAATGGTTTATTTGCATATAACCTTAGGTCATTACAAACATATCAACAACGCCACAAATATATAATAAAAGGAAAAATACCAGGTTTAATAAAATGCTAGATTAATAATAAATATACATAATAAAACTATGCTAAATTGATGCATACATAGCAGTAATGACTAAAAATTGCGGCGGTGTTCCAATTGGCCAATGAGACCTAGCAACCATTAAAATCAAGTCGAAGGATCAGCTCTCTTAGCAACCATATTGGACCTTATTTTCTTTGCCGCCAGAGCATGCAGGGAGGTCCTATATGAAGCAAACCCATCAGAATCTTTTAACAAAAATACTAATTTCTTAGCACTAGGACCAGTGTTTAGGCCAGAAACCAGCCCAGCAAGAAATTTAGCCCTGGGTTCCACATATAGAGGGAACATCTTGATAAATCTTTCTTATTTGTTTTTAATTAGAAAGAAGGCAGGCTGCTTACCACCAGGTTGCAGCCTTGATGGTTCTGGCCATGCAAGCAAGCGTGGTGGCATGTGGAGTGAGAATGTGATGTCCCTTGGGCTTTTTTGGAAGTTCTTGTGTCTACCATGCCACCATTTCTCTTCTCTCCACCCCCCCCCTTCAGAATCTAATTTGGCTGGAGGAGAAAGAGAAGGATGTAGTAAGCGCCCTACGCTATTTCAAGACCATTGTGGACAAAATGGCCATCGACAAGAAGGTGCTGGAGATGCTGCCGGGGTCGGCGACTAAAGTGCTGGAGGCCATTGTGCCCCTGGTCCAGACGGACCCGCGGATCCAACAGAGGTGAGATGGGGATGGGGAGGGAATTAGGAAGGAGGACTTGGGTTGTGTTTGCAGGTGCTGAATGAGGAACATATCTTAGGTTCCTTCAAACCCGTTCGGGATTCCTGAACTTTAAAACTTGCAGCCATTCTCTCCGTGGTATGAACGTACAAGCTGGGGGCCTGCGAGAGATGTTGGAAAGGGCGCGATTTGGAAATCTCTCCCTCCTCCGAATTTTATTTCTCCAGGATCCTTTGAGCTCCCAGGAGTTTTATTTATTTACTTCATTTGTAGTTCACCTTTCTCCCCAGTGGGGAGCCACAACACCGTACATCATTCTGCTCTCCTCCATTTTAGTCCTCACAACAACCCTGTAAGGTAGGTTAGGTTGAGTGTGTGTGACTGGCCTTCTGGCAGACTCTTCCGCCTGCCCCAGCCCCTCTCTCAGTGACCAGTAGCCAGAGGGATATGTCATTATTTCCACCATCTCTACAGAATACCTTGTTATGTTGCACTGTAGTTTCAATGTGCCTGTTCTCTTGAAGAGGAAACAAATGCGACCTGTCCACTGCTAGCCACCACAGTGACAGGCATGGTGACAGGTAGATTGTCTCCCTTCGTGCAACTACCCAATCTGTGACTTTTCTAGAAGGATCCTGAGTTCCTTCTGCTGTGATCCAGTGTGGTGTAGTGGTTAAGAGCAGTGGACTCTGCGGTGGGACCACAGAAAGGTACACATGAAAGGTACGGGGTGCTGCTACATTGCAACACACCCCTACAATACAAGAAGAGCAGTGGTTTGGAGCGGTGGACTCTAATCTGGAGAACCAGGTTTGATTCCCCACTTCTCCATATGAGTGGGGGATGCTAATTTGGTGAACTGGGTTGGTTTCCCCACTCCTCCACATGAAGCCTGCTGGGTGACCTTGGGCTAGTCACAGTTCTCTCTGAACTCTCTCAGTCCCACCTACCTCACAGGGTGTCTGCTGTGGGGAGAGGAAGGAGATTGTAAGCTGGTTTGGTTCTCCTTAAAAGGTAGAGAAAATTGGCATATAAAAACCAACTCTCCTGCTTCTCCTCCTCCTCCTCCTCCTCCTTCTTCTTCAAAAGTTACTCTGAAAAAAGGACACTGGGCTCTTTTTGGTGGAGCAGCTTGAGGCCTGGATGGAAAATTCCTGTGGGCCACAATCTGCCCACCTCTGGGCTGAGGTCTCACTATCACCATCACTATCCTTATTGCCACTTTGAGCCTTCAAATTTAACTGAGTTTGTTGCTCCTCAAAGGGGTGCTGAGGCACAGAGCAATACCCCTTTGAGCCTACAGGGGGCAGACACTCAGGTTCCGTGTCCGTCTTCAAGGCTTTTCTCTGGATGCTGGCCAAAGCAGAATAACTTATGCAAAATAGATGCCAATTGCATATCTTCTGCAGGTCACAGAATTCCCCTTTTCTTGGCACCCGTTTTTTGTGTGATGGTTAATGCTGGCTTTACCCAGCCTTCCACCTGAGAATAAGAGACCTGCTCCCTTTAATAACTGTTTAAAAATGTTTCCCTTTAATAACTCAGGCAGCGTTTTGCTTTCAGTCGTGAGTCTACATTCATGCGGGCTCCTCGGTCCATTCAATCCCTGAGTATTAGCAACAGGGGAAGCAAAACTGTAACAAGGAAGTTATTCAGTTCCGCTTTTCCCTGTGAATGGCGACCACAGTGTTATTTTTGGAACCAGGGAGGCAGGGGGCAGAAAGGGGAGGGGAGGGGGCGCAAGCCTAACCAGTCTATGGGGCACATGTTAATATGAGAATTAACAGTCTCAACAGAATTTAAATTTGGCAAATTGTTGAGAATGAGCTACAGTACCATAGTGCACATTGGCCAGACCTCTGAAGATTATTCAGAAGCTTCAGTGGGGTTGGGGGGCAGCTTGGAGAACCAATGTGATATAGTGGTTAGAATGTTGGACTAGGACCGGAAAGTTCTGTGTTCAAATCCCCATGAATTTCACTGGATATCTTGGGCAAGACTAACACTCTAGTCTAGCCCTCTTTACAGAGTGGTTGTGAGAACGAAAAGAGGGTCAGAAGCTGTCAATAGCTAAACCTGTTTTCTTGGGATTCAGAAATACCCTTCGCTGAGGTGTTCACTCAGTGGAATTCTCTCTGTTTAGGACACCTCCTATTTAGATCCATTATTTGACCTGGGAGAGAGCCTCCACTGCTGTGTCATGATTCTTACCCCTCCACTGCTTCCAACCCCATCCCAAAGTACTTGCCATCCCACCGGTGGGGTTTCACACACCCCAAGTACTCCATACCTGGCACACATAACCCACAAGACATCTGCTTATATTGAACTGCATACTGTATACAGTCCGAGTTTCTGAATCTGTGTATAACAATGGTGGGGTGGAGTGTAAATAATCACCAAGCATAGGGAGTTCGGCAGTAGTCAAAAAATTAAATAATTGAGACTTCTGTGTGTGGTCTTTCTCCCAATTTTGTCCCTCCAGTTCTGCCATCTCCTCCTGCTACAGCCGCGTGTACCAGAGTCTGGCCAATCTGGTTCGTTGGTCTGATCAGGTGATGCTAGAAGGCGTAAACTCCGAAGACAAAGAGGTGGTTAACACAGTAAAAGGGGTCATCAAGGCTGTTCTAGACGGAGTCAAGGTATGGTGTGCTATGGGGCACATGTCCTTTTTGCCTTCTCTGGGGAAAGAGAGGTGGTTAACACAGTAAAAGGGGTCATCAAGGCTGTTCTAGATGTGGTTTTCTAGCTACAAATATAGAATTATTTTTTAATTATTCTTACAACAAAAAACCAAACTTTTCTCCATCATGCCTAAATTCTTATTTTTCTTATTAACCTTTGTGACGTTAGTTTTCTTTGGTGGGTCACTACGGGCACTCGGGATAGTGGTGTGCTCTTTGAAATGGGTTCTCATGGCTGACAAGCTGCCAGAATCAGTAAACGTCCAAGCATTCTAAATTGGAGGCTTTGTTATGCTTATATGAAAACGGTATAAGTCACAAGGAATTGAATATGGATAACATTAAAATTTATTGTTAAAGGTATTCTTGTTTAGTTTTTCTAAATAATTGAACAGTAGATATAATATTTTTGAAACACTATTGTAATACCCGACTTCCCTCCCCCAACCCTTTTATGTTTACTCCTTTATTCTTTTGAAAATAAAATATTTAAAAAATTTTTTTTGTCAACAATCTAGTTGTAGATGAGGGAATGGGCTGCCCCTTGCCCTGTTATTTCTGGGGTTTTGCATAGCCCACTCATATTCTCCACTCCTATGAATTTGGCACAAGCTTCTATTTTCAGCCCACATGATTGGACTTAGACTAGCGTTTCTGATGCCAGCAACCTGGTACAGAAATGAAACTGATCTCCATTCTTCTGGCTCATGTGGCTGCACAGCACTGGTATTTAGGGAAATGATTCTTCTCCCTTGTTTGTCATTCCCTTTAGTTAGTTACAACAATTATATTGATTCTCCCCCCGCCCCCGAACCCACTTGTTTTTAGAAGCTCGATTGCCTGGAAGAAATTGCAGTTGTTCAACGCCATAAAGCTTAAGCAAAGATCTTTAAATCTCAACACCAAATCAAAGATAAAAATTGATTTTGGCTTCTCAAAATGCAGTAGATGACATGTTTCAGAGAGCCGGCATGGTGTAGTGGTTAAGAGCGGTGGACTCTAATCTGGAGAACCGGGTTTGATTCCCCATTCCTCCACACGAGTGGTGGACTCCAATCTGGTGAACTGGGTTGGTTTCCTCACTCCACATGAAGCCAGCTGGGTGACCTTGGGCTAGTCACAGCTCTCTTATAGCTCTCAGCCTTTTCTGCCTCACAAGGTGTCCGTTGTAGGGAGAGGAAGGGAAGGAGATTGTAAGCTGGTTTGATTCTCATAGAATGGTAGAGAAAATTGGCATATAAAAACTAACTCTTCTTCTTCCTCTTCCTGAACCCTCCAATAACCAGCCAAAATTGGGATATGGAGGGGATAGAGTAGGGCTTCTCTCTTCTCTCTAGGCAAAACTTCCACGTGGCAACTCCAGTATCAGACATCTCTTGGTTCCCCTTAATACCGTTTGTACCCCCTTCCAAAACCTGTACACAAATAAATGTTCCTAGAATAAAATAAACTCATTAGAACAGGTTGGTTCCAGCACAGCTCAAGCATCTGGCCAGAGAGCTACATCTCAACTACAAGAATAATAATAATTGCTTTTTATATGCCAATTTTGCTACCACAAGGAAGAATCAAACCGGGTTACAGTCACCTTCCCTTCCCCACCGGCTTACAATCACCTTCCCTTTCCCTCCCCACAACAGACAGGTGCTGAGAGAGCTCTAAGAGAGCTGTGACTTGCCCAAGGTCACCCAGCTGGCTTCATGTGGAGAAATGGGGAAACCAACCCAGTTCACCAAATTAGCATCCCCCACTCATATGGAGAAGTGGGGAATCAAACCTGGTTCTCCAGATTAGAGTCCACCGCTCCAAACCACTGCTCTTCTTGTATTGTAGGGGTGTGTTGCAATGTAGCAGCACCCCGTACCTTTCATGTGTACCTTTCTGTGGTCCCGCCGCTATTTCTGAAGGGCCAGCAGATCTCGTCCCTTCCACGGCTGCTTTCCAGGGGCTGCTTTTCTCTTTGCTGCATCTTCTGCCACATTGTTGTTGCATGTTGCACAGTGGTTTCCTCTTACAGTATCTTCAAGCCTTTGGCATTTATGGAAAAAAAATGGTTCTTTGAGTCTCCCTTTTGGAATTTTTTTTTTGTGGGGTGGATGAGAGTTCAGGAAGAAGGCTGCACAAAAGGGGTTGATTCATATGGTACAGGCACCACCTAGAAGCTGCTTGAAAGCAAACCTCTGTGGAGAGCTGTTTTTGTGTCTATCACCTTGCTGTATAGTTTGGGCCCCCACAATAACCTTTTCTCCTTGTTACCTCACACAAGCATTGTAATTATTGATCATGGATTTCACCCCAACAGCCTCTGTTCCTTTAAAAAAATTCTAGTGGCACTTTTGAGAGTAACTAAGCTTTTATTTATAAAAAAAGAAATTTCCGTAGACAACTTCATCAAATGTTCGTATATGCTACAAGCTAGGGAAATGACAGTGTGTTTTTTTTTGCTCAAGAATTCTTAAAAGAATTATGCATGGGAAAGTCAAGGATCAGAGAACAATGCTACTGGAATTGGATGGAATTATCACTGACTTTTAAAATAAATCTTTCCTGGATTTTTTGGCTGTGTGTCCCAAAATAACAGAATGAATGTTGTGGCTGAGTAGGGTCTGAGACTGGTTCTCCCAGGTTCTATCCAGACACTCCAACCACTACACAATACTCTCTCTCTCTCTCTCTCTCTCTCTCTCTCTCTCTCTCCCCCCACCCTCTGAAAATCCAAACTCTGAAGCAGGAAGCTCAGTTTCCCATGTGGACAGAACATTGTCTTGAACTTAGTCAAGTTTTGTTCTGGTTTTTGTTTTTTTTAATTATCGTTTTTAGGAGCTGGTCAAGCTCACAATTGAGAAGCAAGAGCACCCCTCTCCCACGAGTCCGGTCAAACCTCTTTTACCCGCATGTAAATCTGACAGGTGAGTAACGACAGGGTTTGACAAGGTGCTTAGATTGTGATGCCCTGGGGGGTGGAGGTGCGTATGAGCCACTGCAGACATGGGAATTGTGCCCCAAATTGAAATTGGGAGGAGGAGAGTTTTGTCCATTTAAGCAGGCAGATGTCTTCAGGACTTGGCTATGTTGCTGGATCACATGCTCACATGCTCTGTCACTTGGGGGATGTGTGGATGGGGAGGGAGGGTGTTCTCAGTGGTTGAACACATTACCCCCCCCCCATCACCCATTCATTCCAACAAAACCTGCCTGCTTGCTTGCAGTGCTAAATATGAGAAGACAGTGGAGGAAGAGAGCCCCTGAATTAATAGACTGCAGTGAATTAGAAAGGCCACATGGCAGGAGACAAGTCACTTCTCAAAGAGCAGGAGAGGCTGAATTTCTACGGAGTATCTGTATGCTCTTTTGCCACCCCCTTAGTACATGTAAAATGTTCCTAATGCTTTTTCAGACTCTGCTCTTTTGACCCTCCTCAGCCCTTCAGAGCTTCCCCTGACGGATCGGGAGATGGAGATTCTCAACAAGACAACGGGGATGACTCAGGCCACAGAGGTTTTGGCAGATTCCACCGACGAAGAGGTCGCCCCTCCCAAGCCCCCCCTTCCTTGCATTCGGGTAGCCGAAAACAGGTAACTGGAGAGGGAGATGCCGTTTGAAGACTGCAATTGAGTGGTTTTCAAACTTCCTACTTTAGGAGAACGGTTATCTTGTCATCTACAAAGAAACCCCTGTGTGTCTGCCACAAGGAATGTGGTGGAGGGTTCTGGGGCACATTTGAAGACATAGGCTTGATTTCCATAGCGCACTGGGCCAAGCCTGGTGTATCACTTTGCGAACTGGGTGTGTGCCGTCAAGTCGCTTCTGACTCACTGTGACCCTATGAATCAATGTCCTCCAAAACATCCTATCTTTAACAGCCTTGCTCAGGTCCTGCAAACTGAGGGCCGTGGCTTTCTTGGTAGAGTCAATCCATCTCTTGGTTGGGTCTTCCTCTTTTCCTGCTGCCTTCCTCTTTTCCTAGCATGATTGTCTTTTCCAGTAACTCTTGCCTTCTCATAATGTGACCAAAGTATTATAGCTTCGGTTTAGTCATTTTAGCTTCTAGGATCAGTTCTGGCTTGATTTGATCTATAACCCACTGATTTGTTTTTTTTAGCAGTCCAGGGTATCCGTAAAACTCTCCTCCAACACCACATTTCTAAGGCATCTACTTTCTTCCTATCACTATCCAACTATCACACCTATACACAGTAATAGGGAATACAAAGACATGAAATAACCTGAACTTGGTTGCCAGTGACACATCCTTACACTTAAGAATCTTTTCTAGCTCCTTCATGGCTGCCCTTCCCTGGGAGTGTATCCTAAAACAGCGAGACACTCCCCTGATACTGCATGTTGTCGGGAAGGTCCACAGAAGCAGACAAGGGAATAAGAGCCGAACTCAGTTGGCAGTTTCCATCGGTTCCCCTTTCCTGTTACAGACCCGCCCATTTAATTCCTCGGGGTCCTCTGCCCCCAGGGGCAGCATTTCGAGGAGATTGGTGGGCTGCAGTGGGCGTGGAGAGGCAGGAAATTTCCATTCTGTCGCTGGAGTCTGGATGGGAAAAGACTCAATTATGTAAAGAAGTTTATTTATTTTAAGGCACTGATATCTGTATTAAAATATTATATTAAAAGAAAGCTACTAATGCAGGTTGATAAACTAAAACCACAATCCAAACGTATTTCGGCCCCCTGGCCTTCGTCAGTGGGCTAATAACATTACTAATAATGCACACCAATACATAATACAACATGTATAACAGTATCAAAGCAGAATTATAACAACCCACGTATGTATGTAGGGATGTATTCCAATTTGACTCTGTGCCCAGTATGTTATATAAAATTTATAAAATTAAAGAGCCCTCTGCCGTGGAATACTTTCTGCTTGTTCTCTGGGCTGTGTTAGCCTTCCAGACAAGGTGTGCATACCGGTATCAACTAGATAAATTCCTCCCAACCTTTGGGTACCCAGCTTCCCCCTTTTGTTTTTAGTAAATTGAGTCTGGATCCAACCCAAGGTGTTTTTAGGGAAGGTTGATCCGTGAGAGCCCCACCGTTCCCCATGACATGCTTTTGAAAACCATTGGTAGAATCGTTGGCTGGGTGTACTCATTTGTGAACAAAGGACGCCGTGGGTGATGCATTTGCAAAGTCCTGGGGGTTGAAAATATACTTACCTTATTTTGCTTCTGGATGTTTTGAAGAAGAAGAGTTGGTTTTTATCTGCTGACTTTCTCTACCACATAAGGAAGAATCAGACTGGTTTACAATCACCTTCCCTTCCCCTCCCCACAACAGACACCCTGTGAGGTAGGTGGGGCTGAGGGAGCTCTGAGAGAGCTGTGACTAGCCCAAGGTCACCCATCTGGCTTCATGTGTAGGTGTGCGGAAGCCAACCCAGTTCACCAGATTAGCCTCTGCCACTCATGTGGAGGAGTGAGGAATCAAACCCGGTTCTCCAGATTAGAGTCTACTGCTCCAAACCACCACTCTTAACCACTGCACCATGCTGGCAAACTGTACGTTAAGCTTGCCAGTCCAATCATTTTAGTTGTAAATGAACAGTGAGTTTATGGGAGAAACTCAAAGCTACCAGTGAACCCACACAGGAGCATTTGGGAAGAGACCTGTGATGTTGGGCACTGTTGAACCTTGATGGGGTCAGGCAGTGGATCCCTACTCCCTGGAGGGTGGAACTACAGGAGGTGGAGGAAGAAAGAAAAAAGGCCCTCTTAATCTCCTTAATTCTTTGCTCTCTCTATCTTCTTTCCTCTCTTTAGCCGTAGCCTCTTAAAATCCCCTGAATACTGAATACAGTTTTGAAAAGGTAGATTCCCCCCCGCTGCCGCCGCCCAGCTTCAGGGCTTTTTTTTTTAATAACCAGCAACAAGGAGAAGGATATGAACACAGTGTGGTTTGGCGGAAGCTTCTACTTTTGAGAGCTGTGGTTGCTGGTGAGAATTTCCTGTGCCATTTTTCTCAACAATGAGCTGAAATTGGAGGTGTTTGGGGGGAAATCTGAATAATTTGCATGCATGTTGATATCAGGAAAACCCAACCATTTTTAGTCCTGCCTGCCCAGTCAGAAACTACTTTCCCCACCTATGCATTGAATGCACAGGAGAAGGGTTTTTTTTTGCCTTTCCTCTCTGCCTCAGCATTGACAAACTCATGCTTTTCATTATGAATGAAGGGAAATGAGGGGCTGTGGCTCAGTGGTAGAGCCTCTGCTTGGCATGCAGAAGGTGCCAGGTTCAATCACCAACATCTCCAGTGAAAGGGACCAGGCAAGTAGGTGATGTGAAAGACTCTGAGACCCTGGAAAGCCACTGCCGGTCTGAGTACACAGTACTGACTTTGATGGACCTTGATGGTCTGATTCAGTGTAAGACAGCTTTATGTGTTCATGTGACACTTCACCCTGCATGCTTAGGAGGGGATTGGTTTTTTAAAAAATTGTGCTCTGCCGATTCTCAGAGCCAGAGAAACAGACTTCCCAGGCAGTCCTGTTGCGTTGTTTGCTGAAAACTCGTGAAAAGGGCAGTGGGACCATTTAGACCTATTACCTTGCAAACAGGGTGGCTGGGGAAACTGCCTGGCCGAGTCTTGTTGCTCCTAAAAGACTAGTAGGTGTATTGTGGCAGTGTCGTTTGCAGGCTGGAACCCATTTCGTCAGATGCTGGCAGATCCGTGCCTGTGGACACGGAGAAAGAAAGTGGGGTGTGAAAAAGCCATGGCTTGCAAGAAGTGCACCAGTCTGATATTTCTGTGTAAAGTCCAAATTCAAGAAGAGTAGTCCTGTGAGCAACCCCAGCCATTGTAACTGGTGCTAACACCATCTTCCTACTTTTGCCTTCATTATGGTAACACATGTTGAATGCAAGTCCACTTCCTGGCCATCTCCCAACTCTGACTTGGGTAAGGACTCTCTTCTCCCATATATTCTTGCCCAGGAATTAAGATCATAGAGAGAGAGACCCTCCTGACTGTTCCATCAATCAAAGAAGGTCGTTTGGTGGGTACAAGAGAGAGGGCCTTTTCGGTGGCAGCCCCACGATTACGGAATAATCTCCCCAGGGAGGTGCGCCTGGCCCCCTCACTTTTGATCTTTAGAAGGCAGTTGAAGACTTGTTTAAGTAGCAGTGCTATAGTGATTTTAAATTTTGGTTTTTCTTGTTTTAATTTATTTTATTCAATGTGTTTTATAGGTTTGTAAGCCGCCTTGAGCTCTGTAAAGAGGAAAAGGGGCTAATAAATATTTTAAATAAATTGGAAGTGATGTCCAATCTGTGGTTAAGGGTTGCACTCTCAGCAGGCCTCAATTGCAGGAGAATATTGGGTGGGTGGGTGGCTAGGGAAATTTTACACGTTTTTGGTATTCTTTTGGGATTAGTGGGTTAAAATGTGTTTTACTTGGGAAGAAAATGTATCTTAACTTTCTAAAGGAGAGAGGAAAAAGCCAGGCGGCTGAATGCGGTATAGGCTGCAAAGCATCACTCGGACCAGGGATGCAGGGAGAAATTCTGGCTTCTCGTGATTTCTCAATTGAAAAGCCTTTGATGCTCATGTGAAGTTTGTTAAAATCTCTTGCTTCTCTCACGCAGTCCTCCTCCAGCGCTGCCACCCAAAAAGCGCCAGTCGGCTCCGTCTCCTACAAGAGTGGCTGTCGTGGCGCCCATGAGCCGGACCACGAGCGGCTCCAGTTTGCCCATTGGAATCAACAGACAGGTAACCGCGTGGCTCCTCCAGAAGAAGTCGTGATGGTGTGGTGAGGGCATAGGGGTGCACGCTTGCAAAACGATCGTTTTACTTCCCTATTGGAGAGCCGGGAACGGCATTATTATAATTTTCATTAAATGTTGGGGAGTATTATCATTCTGGAAAGTCATTCTGGAAATCCCAGATTAGTACTCCCAATATTGTCCTTCCCATTTTCCCCATAAAAATGATGGTTTTGCAAGCCCCCCCCCTCCAAGATAGGGAGGAAGGGAGAGAGATCCCCACTGGCTTTTTAAACAAAGAGCCATTATTTGCAAAGAAAGAGCTGGCTGCCGAACTCTGGAGGCCAGGTCTAGCCCTTTGAAAGTAATGGCCCTTTCAAGTTTAAAGGGATGGTGTGCCATTGAACATCTGGAAAGGTGCTCTAAATAATAGGCAGTAGACCTGACCTCTGGAGGAAGCTACATGATCTGAACTTGGAAAGGCAATTTTGGACAGGTGGGCTTTCAGGTGCTGCTAATAAATATTTTTCGTTTGTTTTCTTTAAAACATTTATTAGCTGTCTTCATTATGGAGCTCAAGGCTGCTTACAACATAGATAAAATATATAAAATAAAATAAATAAAAACATAAAAAACAGAAATTAAAATCACAAGTCAAGACTGCTAGTAAACCAAATGCAGCCCATATGAAACCATCTTCAATTGCCTCCTAAAGATTGAAATGGAGGGGGCCAGGCACACCTCCCTGGGGCTGCCACTGAAAAAGCCCTCTCTCATGTACCCATCAAATGAGCTTCTTTGATTGATAGAGCAGTCAGGAGGGCCTCTCCCTGTAATCTTAATTAGGAAAAGAAGTGGACAAACCCATGTATTAGAGGGAAGGATCTATTTTCCACTCGGGGCAGGGCCAGGAAGAACGGAGATCAACAAGAGGCTAGCAGATCTTGAGCTGATAAAATGGGAGAGTGTCATACAAGTTAAAGGACCCTCCAGAAGAGTCAAGGAGAGAAGGCAGATCAAGAGGCACTTAAGAATGGCAGCACACGGAGGCAGAAATTGGGGACATGGGGGAGAGGAGGACCAATGCAGAGCATGAAGGATCCATGAAGGCCTAGAGAAAGAAGAAGAGAAAGCCAGACCGGCTGCAGAGTGAAGAATGGCAAGAAAAGGCACAAGACAGGAAAGAGGCAGACCAGGGTACAGGTATCACAGTAGTCCGGACTGCTATCCGAGACAGAGGAAGTCCCTTTGAAATTAGTGGAGTTTACTTCTGAGTATACATGCTCAGGATTGCAGTGCATGAGACATAACTAAAGGTTTTGAGAGAGGACCTAGAGCAGCAGTTCCCAAACTTTTTGTGTCTTGGAGCACTTTTCAGGAGAGAAATTCATCACAGAAACCTAATTTTCACCTAGCACCTGTATGCTAAACCAAATGACAGTCGTATTTTTCTTTCCAATCTCTTCATGGAACATGTTTTGTGGAGCACAATTTGAGAACCACTGACCTAGAGGATGGGGCAAAGTTTGACAAGATTAACCAAAGCAAGACACCATATTCAAAGAGTTTAGCCACTCCATGAGCCATGGTGAAGATGGAAACCACAGTGGAGTGGGGTGTCCCCCAGGGCTAGATCAGCAAGAGAACAGCGCATGGGGAGATCCCTGCTGGCTGCATACTCTTCCAGTTCAGGGCACAGAGATGAACTGAGAGCACGGAGGTTGGTCATGCATGCTCTGAAAGGCTGCTGGTAGGAGAACCCTCCCCCAAAATCTCAGTGATATGAATTGGTGACCTCTCCTCTCTGCTTGTACTCTCTGGATTCTGTCTCAGCAGCCTGGTTACTGCGTAAGGGAGGTGTGTTTGTGTGTGAGTTTAGTGATGGGCCAGCACCTGTTTTGTAAGCAGCCTATTGAAGATGGATTCATGTAGGATGTCGACCAGAAATCCCCAAATCACCTATTGTTTAAGTAGAGATCAGTCACTAATTGGCAAGGCTTCTGTGCCTGGTATCGCTCACATCCATTTTCCATCTCCAGGATTTCGACGCCGACTGCTACGCTCAGCGGAGGCTGTCGGGGGGCAGCCAGTCCTACGGAGGGGAGTCCCCCCGCCTCTCGCCGTACAATAGCATGGGCAAGCTGAGCAAGTCCGACGAGCAGCTCTCCTCGCTGGATTGCGACAGTGGGCAGTGCTCCCGCAACACAAGCTGTGAAACGTTAGGTAGGAAGAGGAAAGCTAGAGTGGGAAGGGGCAGGAGAGGGCTGCAAGGGAGGAGGATGGAACGTGTGTGCGGTTGGAGGGGTTGGGGCTGAAACCAATAGTCCCCTGTGCAAGCACCGAGTCATTAATGACCCATGGGGTGACATCACATCCTGACGTTTCCTATGCAGACTATGTTCATGGGGTGGTTTGCCATTGCCTACCCCAGTCATCTGCACTTTACCCTCAGCAAGCCGGGTACTCATTTTACCGACCTCTGAAGGTTGGAAGGCTCAGTCAACCTTGAGCCAGCTACCTGAAACCAACTTCCATCAAGATCAAACTCGGGTCGTGAGCACAGCTTTTGACTGCAGTACTGCAGTTTACTACTCTGTGCCATGAGGTCCCTAGGAACATAAGAATTGCTGTAGAGAATCAGAATAGAGGGGTAAAATCTACTCCTGTATTCACCCATGAGTAGCTAAGTGCTTCTGGGAGGAGTTGGTGGGGAGATGTCCTATTGTTTGCCTCCTGGCCATAAGAGGTACACTGCTTCTGTATGTGGAGGCTAGATGTATGAATGCATAACCCAGCCCTTCTTGGGTTTCCTTGCATTAGCAAGCCAAACTGCTGCCTGCCCCAGATTTCAGCACAAGGTAGCCAGCATGGTGTAGTGGTTAAGAGCGGTGGTTTGGAGCGGTGGACTCTGATCTGGAGATCTGGGTTTGATTCCCCACTCCTCCACATGAGCGGCGGAGGCTAATCTGGTGAACTGGCTTTGTTTTCCCACTCCTACATATGAAGCCAGCTGGGTGACCTTGGGCTAGTCACACTCTCTCAGCCCCACTACCTCTCAGGGTGTCTGTTCTGGGGAGGGGAAGGGAAGGTGATTGTAAGCTGGATTGATTCTTCCTTAAGTGGTAGAGAAAGTCAGCATATAAAAAACAACTCTTCTCCTCCTCCTCCTCCAAGCCTGCCCTTCTGCCCCTTGGCTCAGCAGTGACCTCACACATGGGGCTGGGTATCTCTTTATCTCATGATGCTTCTTTTGCTCTCCACAGATCACTACGATCCAGACTATGAGTTCCTGCAGCAAGACCTCTCCAACGCTGATCAGATACCTCAGCAGGCGCCCGGTGTCCTCAGCCCCTTGCCCGAGTCCCTGGCAGAGTCCAGCTCCCCATTTCACGGACGCGCTTTCCAGCTGCCGGAGCACTGCAGCCCCTTGGCGGCGATGCAGGCAGCAGAGATTCCCCCAGCTCTGCCAGAGAAGAAGAGGAGGGGCACGGCTGCCCACCCTTTTGATACCTCCGGCTGCAGAATCGTGTTCGAGAGGCACCCCTCACAATATGACAACCTCTCCGAGGACGAGATGCATAACCCGGCCTTGATCCCCACGATGCACTTCACCCCTTTTGCCACTGTGCTGCCCTTTCAGCCGGGGAACTCGCCGGCCCCAATGGAATTCCTCACTGACTTCACTTCTCCGGACTCTGCGGGAGACTCCGAGAAACCGCCGCCTCTGCCTGAGAAGAAAAACAAACACAGTAAGCCCCGTGTCCGCTTTGGGGGTTTCCTGCTCTTGCGTCTGCTAGAGGTCTTGGGTGTGTCTGTAGTGCCAGCAGCATGTTATAGACTCCCTTCCTCTACGTGTTCTTGGGCTTCCAGTTGTCCTTGAGTGATACTGAAGGATAGGAGTGCAGGTGTTGGGGACCTGAGCAAGCCTGGGGCTCCCTGACCCAGAAGGAAGCTGGGGCCCACCCTAGTGTCCATGTGCCAACAACACGTGGCGCCTTTATGGCAAAGCCCGCTGCTCCATTGCTGCATTGCTCAATAGGGACTGGCCCCTTTTACAGTCCACTGCCTGATGAGCAGCTGGGTACAGTCTTGAACAGGGATAGAGAGATGAGATGTGGAATTGATCAAATCCCATGGGAGTTCTGCAGGGGTAGAGCCTCCCAAGGGGCTGGCCCCGGGACTAGCCAGGCCCTTCATAAGGCAAAGTGAAATAGGTCAGTGTCTTGCTCTTGAGGTTGAAAGCAATAGGGCAGTGGTGGCGAACCTATGGCACAAGTGCCAGAGGGAGCACTCAGAGCCCTCTGTGGGCACGCGCGCCGTCTCCCCAGCACAGAGTTCGCCTGAGTTCGTTACTAGAAAGCCAGAGGGACACGGGGCCAGGCTGCTCCCCTCCCCCTCTCCACGCGTGCCTGAGGGCATTTCTCACATCACCCGCCCCTCTGCCCAGCAGCCCAATGGGAGCACTTCCTCCCTCCCCTGTCACATGTGGCAGGGCGGCTCACATGCGGCATGAGGGTGCAGCGCGGATGGCAGACTGTTGAGTCTGTGGCGAAGGTGATTCCCGTGGTGGGGTTGGAGAGGAGCTAGGTTGGAGGGGAGCATAGCTCACAGCGTGGCATAGCTGGAGGGGAGCAGAGCGCTCGGGCTACAGTGTTGGCACTTTGCGATAAATAAGTGGGTTTTGGGTTGCAGTTTGGGTACTCGGTCTCTAAAAGGTTCTCCATCACTGCAATAGGGGCTCTTCTGCATTCTCATTTCTGTTCCTTGTGTGTGTTGCTCCCTCTAGTGGTCGATTTGATATTACGTTGCTATATTTCTGGCATAAAAACCTTCAGATTGAAACTGCAGGGCTTTATGTCTGACATACAGAGATGTAATATTGAATTGACAACTAGAGGGAGCAAAAGATGTGTGAAAAAGACCCCCCCCCCAAAAAAAAAAGCAGTAGGGACACACAAGTGACAGAACTGAGAATGTGGAAGAGCCCTAGGTCAGGAGAGAAGTGAAAAACAAGAGTGAAAGAAACCTGCTTCCCTCTGGGGCCTGTGGGAAGGTACACAGGTGCCCCCTGCTGGCAAGGATCTGCCAGACCTGGGCAGGTCTTTTGCCGTAGGTCTGCATTTATTTATTGGGCACATAATTTGTTGCCTTCTGAAGGTGTAGACTTGCAGTTATACTCTATCCGTGAGGTGTGGAGCAGAAGTGTCACTTTGGTGCCACTTTCCAAAAATGCACATGCTCAAGCCAGGGAAGAAGGTTCTAAACGTGAGGGGCAGCCACTGAAAAGACCTCTTTGCAATCCTTTTGTCGACCAGGTTTTGTGCATGTGATATATTCAAGAGAACATTCCTGGTCAAGCTTAAGGGTTGCTACGGAACATTGGGTTGAAGTGGAACTCCTAGGAATTCCTGTCTTGTCTGGTTAAGCCTAACAGTTAAAAATATTGTTGAAGGCTTTCACGGTCATTGGTTCTTGTGGGTTATCCGGGCTTTGTAACCCTGGTCTTGGTATTTTCTTTCGTGACGTTTCGCCAGCAGCTGTGGCAGGCATCTTCAGAGGAGTAACACAGAAGGACAGTGTCTCTCAGTGTCAAGTGTGTAGGAAGAGTAATATAGTCAGAAAAGGGTTGGGTTGAGCTGAATCATTGTCCTGCAAAAAGTATCAAAGGTAATGTGCTAATCGTTGTCCTGTAATGTGCTAATCATTGTCCAGGACAATGATTAGCACATTACCTTTGATACTTTTTGCAGGACAATGATTCAGCTCAACCCAACCCTTTTCTGACTATATATTACTCTTCCTACACACTTGACACTGAGAGACACTGTCCTTCAGTGTTACTCCTCTGAAGATGCCTGCCACAGCTGCTGGCGAAACGTCACGAAAGAAAATACCAAGACCACGGTTACACAGCCCGGATAACCCACAAGAACCTAACAGTTAAGTTGGTTGTGTTCCCCTACATGACATCCTTGAAAGTCATTGCAAGGAATGAACTTTTTTGGCTGTCGCCTCCTGCGCTTTGACCTCCATAATGGGGGCTGCAATAGAAATCCCTTTGTTTAGCTGGAACATCTCGTTCAAAGTGGGCAGAACTTTGTAATCTGTCTAAAGCTCTGGGGAGTTGGATTAGATTGCCTTGTCCTGCCAGAGGGAAGTTATTCCCTAGCCAGGCTACTGTCTGTCCAGGAGATTTCATGCGGCATCGTTGGGGCCAAAGAATCTGGGGCTCTAAAATTAGCTTGCCACAAATCACTTAACCAATTTCCAGCTGAGGCCCTGCATCCACTGGACACCTTGGGAGAGGCTGTGGTTCAGTTGTAGAGCATGCAGAAGGACCCGGGTTCAATCCCCGGCATCTCCAGTTAAACAGACCTGGTAGTAGGTGATGTAAAAAAAAAAACTCCAGGAGGACCCTGGAGAGCCCCTATCAGTCTGAGCAGACAGTACTGATCTTGATGGACCAATGGTGTGATTCAGTAGAAGGCAGCTTCGTCATTCATGTTTACCATTTCTATGTGGTGTATGTCTGTGGGTTTTGTGAAAGCTGAGAGTTTCCTGCTTTTTGAGGAATTGGTCATTCTGACTGTCAGCTTTCTTTTTTTATTTTAAAGGTTTCTGTTGCTTGTGAGTTTAGAAAGAAGCTTCACACTCTTTCTCTCCCTTAATGTCCTTCCTCCTTTGGTGAGCCCTTCACCACCCACTAGTCTCCAGGGGCACATTGGCTTCATTTGGGCATATCTGTTCTACCAAATTCTGCTGCGTTCCAAACTCCTCTTAGCCCGGGTTAGATTTACCACTTTGCAGTCTGATCTGCCTCGGAGGTAAAACTACCGCATTAGGTGATGCCAAGACCAATTTATCTACATCCCTAGCCCCAGTTCATACATTTGGCCTGGGACATCACAGTCACAGAGCTTGGAAGAACTTCCCCTTCAAAGTGCAGAGAAGGGTGAACGGAGAGGCTTTTGCAGTAGTGCCTGATGGCGCCAAAGCCCAGCTGAAAGGCTTCCTCTCCTCATAAGAACATAGGAAAAGCCCTGCTGGATCAGACCGAGGCCCATCAAGTCCAGCAGTCTGTTCACACAGTGGCCAACCAGGTGCCTCTAGGAAGCCCACAAACAAGACAACTGCAGCAGCCTATGTTCCAAAGCACCTAATATAATAGACATGCTCCTCTGATCCTGGAGAGAATAGGTATGCATCATGACTAGTATCCATTTTGACTAGTAGCCATGAATAGCCCTCTCTCTTCTATGAACATGTCCACTCCCCTCTTAAAGCCTTCCAAGTTGGCAGCCATCACCACATCCTGGGGCAAGGAGTTCCACAATTTAACTACGTGTCGTGTGAAGAAATACTTCCTTTTATCTGTTTTGAATCTCTCACCCTCCAGCTTCAGCAGATGACCCCACGTTCTAGTATTATGAGAGAGGGAGAAAAGCTTCTCCTTGTCCACTCTCTCCATAGCATGCATAATTTTATAGACCTCTATCATGCCTCTCCTTAACCGCCTTCTTTCCAAGCTAAACAGCCCTAAGCTGTTCAAAACTATCTGTGGTAGGAGCAAGGGGCAGCAGGAGCTGGGGCTTATGGGATATTTGACAGCAGCCAGATAACAGTTGGTCAGTTGGCCAGAGTGCAAGCCCTACAACAGAGTCACACTTGCTCTCTTGCCATTGTGTAGGAAGTGCAGCATGACCCGCTGTGTGTCTTGACAGTGAGATCCATCACTGGTCAGACGGTTGAAACGATAAGGCGGCTCAGACTGGTTCTGTATCTTACGCGCTGACACCAGTTGAGGCGCAGGAGAGGAAAGTGACCCCTTGTGTGCCTTTTTCCTTCCAGTGATGGCCTACATGCAGTTCGTAGAAGATTACTCTGAGCCTCAGCCTTCCATGTTCTACCAGACGCCGCAGAATGAACACATCTACCAGCAGAAGAACAAGCACCTGATGGAGGTTTATGGGTTCAACGACTCCTTCAGCAGTGCCGACTCTGGCCAGGATCTGGCCCCACCCCCGGCTCTTCCACCAAAGCAGCGGCAGCTAGTGAGTCCCCTTGTCATTGTTCTGCCCCCAAATCAGGCTTCTTCAGATTCGTTAATCTCTCTTTTTCGAGGCAGACGAGCCCCATCCTTGTTTTTGGTGTCCGGATGCTTTGTGGTTTCTGTGCATCTGTCAGACCCAAGGTGGAGGCGCTGGGAGGTATTAAAGGGGAACAACAGCAGCTTGTCCCCGGGAGGTTGAGTTTGGCTTTGTAGCTCGTGTGAAAGACCACAGACCGACCAAAGGGACGCTGGCTCACCTGTTTTGCTTTCTTCTCCTCCCCCCCCCATGACTCCTGTCCACTTTTTTGTATTTGAAAGGTAGGACGTATGTTTTTTCATTTTCTTCAGAAACAGTTGCTATTTTTAAATATACATGCTTGTTTTCTGTCATTTATTCTGCATGTGTGGGACTGGGGGTTCAGGGCATGACACCCCTTCCCCCTGCCCAAAATGTTCTTTCTTTGATTCAAACACTTGTGGGGGCCAGCCTTGTTTTGTTCTTTCCTTCCTCTGTCTTCCTTGCTCTTTCTCTCTCTTCCTTCAGCAGGCCTCTTTTGCCACCTCCTCCTTCTCTTCTGTCTCCTTCTGTGTCCAGCCACCTCAAGTGCCCTTCGGCCCCGAAGACAGCAGTGGCTCTGCTCAGGGCCTCAGTATGTCCATCTCTAACTCCTTCCTCCACCAGCACAGCTCCTTCCCTGTGCACTCGGTGAGTTACTAACTGGAGATGCTTCCTCCTCTTTCTCTTTCTCTCACTCCCTCTGCTGGAAGGATTTCCTGGCCCCGGGGTGGGGGGAGGGACATAATGTCTTTTTTGCTCCCCTCCCAGTGCCAAATTTAGCCTCTGAGGGTCTTATTTCAGGAACATGTGTTGGAATGACAAAGCTCACATTCAGAACTTCCCAGCAAGGGAACCAAGTCTTGGCCCAGGGTGGCGGGGGCTTATAAGACTGATGACTCCCCATCCCCAGGCATTGAAAATAAAGCCAAAATAAGGAAAGGTGACCTGCAACATCAACCCTCAAAACATGTCAACCACACATAAAAGCTGATGATTATGTAAAGTTTGGGTTAAAGTCTCTCTTCTGAATAAATCAAAATAGATCAAAATCCAAAGTAAAATGTAAACCTTCTTTTATCATTCCCATCACGTCATGTTGAGGTCTTAGATGAATCCCCTAAAATGCTTCAGTTATAGCTTCTAAATTCAGGTCTGCAAAATGATGATTTTGGAACTTTGGAGCTTCTTTGACATATTTGAGCATCGTTCAAACATAACAAAGTACAGTTTCTTTGTGGTTGGGAAGACCCTGAAAATGTTTGGCCTCTTGCGCTTGGCTCCCTCCTCCTGTTGGTATATGAAGTCTTCAACTGAACCATAGTTTATTTTGATATCCAAACTGCTTTCAAACAGTTGTTTTGATACCTGATAACCAGGATCCTAAGCCAGGTTTAAACCATAGTTTAAAATCCCAATTGTTGGGCAAGAGTAAACCCCAGTTTGTTGAAGCACCTGAATTCAGACATCACAGCCAATTATGATTAGAGGCAAGATGTCCTAATCCGAGAAGTCTTCATGACTCTGCCTGAGGGGAAGGAGTGCATGCGCCAGAGGATTCCCCCACCCCCTGTTGAAGTAGCCATCAGCTTTGGATTGATGGAATTCGTGTCCTAAACTGTGTCAACTTCAACAGCAAGTCAAACAGTGAATTGTGGCTGCTGCCTTCCCCTAGCGAGGCAGGAGAAAAACTGAGGAACGGGCTATTCCCAAGCAGGAAACAGGAAGTGGAAATCAGATCCTGCCTCCCTAAGCACAGGAAGGAAATCACCTGTCTCTCAAGATGCCCTCCTTACCTCAAAGTAGAAGGGACCTTCACGGTAAGTAATCACGGTTCCATTTTGAAGTTTTAATTGGCAATACAATTGCAGACATTTTAGGGCAGGGGTGTCAAACGTATGGCCCTAGGGCCAGATGCAGCCCCTTGAAAGCTCTTATCCAGCCCGAGAGCCAGCCGAGGCAGCCACCCCCACTCTCAATCCGGGCTGCTGGTGAGCCTGCTGCAGCCGAGGCAGTCACACACACACACACCCCATCTCGATCTGGGCTGGCGTGGCATGGTCCAGCCCGATCAAGCGACAGTTATGTCATATCCGGCCCTTGTAACAAATGAGTTAGACATCCCTGTTTTAGGGGATTCATCCAGGACTTCAACATTGCTTCATAGGAATGATTCCCTTTTGCATTTTGTTTTGTAATTCAGAAGAGGGCCTGCAGTTTGCAAGACCTTGCATATTTATCTATTTAAGAGGCTTTATATCTCTCAGCCAAAATGGCTCTTGGGGTGCCTTCTGTCAAAGAATCGTGCCCAGGTTGACTAAGTACAGACAAATCATAAACACTACCAGCTAAAAATAGCAAAACTTTATCAATAACCCTGCAATATAAAAAAGAAATAACAGAAGCTATAACATTTACAAATTCTGGAAGCAGCATGAAATAAACGTACCAAAATAAATAAATAAATAAATAAAAAACAGAGCCTGCAGTAACAACCCCCCCACCTTCCTTAAACCAGTGAAGCACAGCCGTGGGGCACAAACACCCACTAAAGCTTTGAGCAAATAAAATATGTCTTCTCCTGGTGCTGAAAGCTCAGTGGAGGGTGTTTCATATCTGGGGTGCCACAACTGGGAAGGCCTTGTTCCTGATTCCAGCAGCCCTTCAAGTATCCTAGTCCTAGATAGGGTTATAAAGGTCAAAACCAGCACTTTTAATGTGGTCCGGAAGGTAATCTGCAGCAAGTTTCTGCTTGACAGGGAAATGTGCTTCGTATAGGAGGTACCAATCTGCTGTTCCGCACCAATTGAAGCTTCCCAGCTGTCTCCAAAGGCAGCCCACAAATAATGCATGTTACAAGAATCTTACATGGATAAAGTATTAAATGTTGTGTCTGCTTGATATGTTTGAGGGTGGTGTTTTTTTGCCAAGTTAGGCAGTGGCAGAAGAAGAAAGTGAGCCAAACTTGAACTTGTCATATATCTGTACTACAGGCTTAAACTGGTTTAACTACTGTTCCTTCTCCCTAGAAAACTGTAGAGTTCCGAGCAGGGTGGGCTAAGGATCTGAGGATTCTCAGTAAATGAATGCCCGTGACTGTTTGAGGGAAGCCATGACAACCTGATATTAAACCGTTTGAGTATAGGCTTACCTCATAGAGACTAGAAACATGACAAGTTCAGTACGTTCAGTCTGTGCATAGCCTCTGGCTTTCTCTTTCTAGAGAG
This sequence comes from Euleptes europaea, assembly GCF_029931775.1. Taxonomy (NCBI): domain Eukaryota; kingdom Metazoa; phylum Chordata; class Lepidosauria; order Squamata; family Sphaerodactylidae; genus Euleptes; species Euleptes europaea. The sequence goes on along the minus strand of NC_079325.1, from coordinate 50,558,954 downwards.
TGTCTTTGAGCCTTCTAGTTTCCACTTGAAGGTGCTCTAGAGTCTCTGTTTCTCTGCACTGCATGAGTGTTGTCATCTCCATATCTGCCCAGTTTTGAGAAATATATACGCTCTGGTGAAAAAAAATCCCAGTGTTGCAAGGGGTACCATATGGGGATTCTTCAAAAGCGTGGTGTAGGTCAAAAAGTAATTTGCTACCGCTCATCTAAGGAGTTTTAGAGCCTCTTTTTCTTCAAAGGGTATGTAAAGTGCCATCAAATAGCAGCCAACCTATGGCAACCCAGTAGGGGTTTAAAGGCAAGAGACTAACAGAGGTGTTCTGCCATTTCCTTCCTCTGCACATCGACCCTGGTATTCCTGGGTGGCCTCCCATCCAAGTACTAACCAGGACCGACCCTGCTTAGCTTCTGAGATCTGATGAGATCAGGCTAGCCCGGGCCATCCAGGTCAGGGCTGTTCAAAGGAAGAGGAGGTTTACTGGTGGTGGAAAATGCCGTCAAATCACAGCTGACTTATGGTGACCCCCATAGAGTTTTCAAGGCAAGAGGTGTTCGGAGGTGGTTTGCCATTGCCTGCCTCCACGTGGGCTGAGAGTGTTCTGAGAGAACTATGACTGGCCCAAGGTCACCTAGCAGGCTTCATGTGGAGGAGTGGGGAAACCAACCCGGTTCACCAGAGTAGAGTCTGCCGCTCATGTGGAGGAGCGGGGAATCATACCTGGTTCTCTAGATTAGAGTCTGCCGCTCTTCACCAGTACACCACGCTGACTCTTGGAGGTTTACTAGATAGAGAGGGAGATAGAAAGAGAGAGAGATACTAAGACATGAAAATTCTATTATAGACATGATGAGGATGCAAAGAAATAGTGCGAGGCGGTGCCTTGGGAGAGTTTTGTGCCGGCTTTTTAGCAAGCTGGCGTTGGTTGAAAAATGTGTGAGAACTTGGACTTTTAAAAAACCAATCCTTTTGCATTTCTTACTTGCCCGCAAGTCTTCCTTCAGTGTCTCACACCTCTTTTTTCCCAGCTGGTAGTTAACAGCAAGGCTTTTTAAACAGCCAACGCTAAACCCGTTAAGAGATTAAGCAGCAAGGACCTGAAGATTACCATTCTTTAAAACGATACACCTTCCAAGAGAAATCTCCTCTCCATGGGTATCAAAGCCTCTTAAGTCAAGAGGAGGGAAATGGAAAGGCAGGTGAAAGTTGTGTGCCACAGCAGACAGGACCCAGCCTCTCCACACCCGAATAATTTTCAGACCTGCCCACCTTGGTTGGTGCTCATGGGGGCTTAGCTTTCCCCCAAAAAAACACACACCTTTAAATTCTGCTTCAGGGAGCCTAAATGTAGGCTACATAACCTGCATATTTTATTTGTGAAGATTATGCCAATTAATGAATGCTCTGTAATTCATCATTTGGCATAATTCTGCATTTTTTATTCCTTTGTGTGATTTATTCTGCTTCTCCTGCACCTGAGGAGGCATCTGCACTTGTACATAACAGCTATGCTACACAAAGCCTCACCTTAACCATCTTCTCTCCAAGCTAAACAGCCCATTGTGTGCACCTCCCTCCGGCTATCCTCATGCTTCGCATGTAAACGTATATAAAGCAGCTTTGAAAAAGTAGAACAGACAAACATCAGCCACGTTGAAAAATACATCAATGGAGCAATGAACTCCAGGAGGGTTTTCCTCCAGCCAACTGCCCACGCTTCCAGCAGCAGAGTGGATTCATATCTGCCGCTTACATACAACAACCCTGCAAGGTAGGTTAGGCTGAGTTTGTGGCTGGCCCAAGGTTACCCAGCAGGCTTCTGTGAGAGAGTGGGGATTTGAACCTGTGTCTCCCAGATCCTAGTCCAACACTCTTATCCATTGTACCACCACTAGGGCCAATACTGCACTCAGCTGATATTTATGGGAATTTTTTGCTGCTTTCAGTCAGTTTCCCCTCCTTCCTTGCAGACTGCCTCTTATTGCTTTGCTTTCCAGATTAAATCCCATTTTCTCACCGTGCTCACCTTTCCAGGGGGCTTATTGCCCAAGTCTTGAATTCATTGTGTAATCTTTATTGAGCTCCGCTGTTGTTGTATCCTGATGTGCAAATTTCAGTGGCTCGGAGCCAGCCAGTTTGCAACGAGGGAGACGGAAAGCTAAGTGAGAGGAAGAATGCCTTTTCTTCTTTGTCTCCTCCTCCCCCAATGCTTCCAGGCAGCACTTAGCTGAAAACTGTCATAGCTCAAAGCACTCTTGGAGTGAAAACTGGTATGAGGTTGCTCGGCACAGTGGCTTTGGAAAGCATTCTCATCTCTTCACGCAGGCACTGTCTCAGTAACCCTCAGGGCAGCCTCGTAAGCAGGCCAGCAGGCCCATTTTGTAGTAGAGGGCACCAAAGGCCATGAGCTGAGTTCATGGCTGAGATGCGATTGACCTTCCGCTTTCCAACTCTTAAGCACTGTGCCGTACCAGCGCGTGCCAGTTTTTGCTATAGTGAAAAGGCCTTGTAGTTGTCAGTGGTGGTCTAAGTGTTCCCCAAAAGAGTGGGAAATAAATGTTTAGAAGGGGGTTGTGTATGTGAAGCTTTGGAGGAGGAAGAGGAGGAGAAGGAGGCAGGTTGTAGGTGAAGAAGTGGGGGGCAGCGTTGGGAGCACCAGCTCCTCTCCAGGATCAGAGGAGCATGCCTATTATATTAGGTGATGTGGAACACAGGCAGGATGCTCCTGCAGTCACCTTGTTTGTGGGTTTCCTTGAGGCACCTGCTTGGCCACTGTGTGAACTGTGCTGGACTTTATGGGCCTGGGTCTGATCCAGCATGGTCTTCCTTATGTTCTTATGCCCATTATATTAGGTGCTGTGGAACACAAGCAGGATAATGCTGCTGTGGTCATCTTGTTTGTGGGCTTCCTAGAGGCACCTGGTGGGCCACTGTTTGAACAGACTGCTGGACTTGATGGGCCTTGGTCGGATTCAGCCTGGCCTTTCTTATCTTCTTATGTTCTTAGAGAACAGTGATGTCCAGTGAGATGTAAGACTTCCCTTTTATTTCTCCGGGATCTGTTCTGCAGGGGCTGCTTTTCTCTGGCGTCGGAAACACTTGTGGCATAGAGCTGTAAGGGCTGCCCTTCTTTCTTTCGACTAAATGCTGGGGGCAGCAGCCATATATGGTGCTCAGGGAACCGGGTAGATGCCGCTGTCAGAGCTGGGCTGCCATCCCTGGCAGATGCCCCCATAGAGGGCCTGAAATTGGAGACCTTTGCAGCCATTGCTTTATCCAGTAGATCAGATCCCTTTGTGGAGAAGGTGCATGCTGTTATATGCATGCTTGCTGCTAGGGCAACATGAAGCAGATTGTATTGATCGGGCTGTTGGTTCACATCACCCGGAATTGGTTACTCAGACTGGACTGACTGTCTGGCAGAAGAAGTTCTTTCCCAGCACCTCCTCCGTGAAATCCTTTAGAACATAAGAAAGGCCAGGTTGGATCAGACCAAGGCCCATAAAGTCCAGCAGTCTGTTCACACAGTGGCAAACCAGGTGCCTCTAGGAAGCCCACAAACAAGATGACTGCAGCAGCACCATCCTGCCTGTGTTCCACAGCACCTAATATAATAGGCATGCTCCTCTGATCCTGGAGAGAATAGGTATGCATCATGACTAGTATCCATTTTGACTAGTAGCCATGGATAGCCCTACCCTCCATGAACATGTCCACTCCCCTCCTAAAGCCTTCCAGGTTGGCAGCCATCACCACATCCTGGGGCAGGGAGTTCACAATTTCACTTTAACTGGAGGTTAAATTGAATCTGGGGCCCTCCTTCAGGTAAAGCAGGCGCTCTGCCACTGAGCCATACCCCCACCCAAGTTGGCTATGTAATGAATGAAGGCATGTGGCCAGGACTGCCCTCTGTGTGACTAACAACTTCTGCAAAACTTGGCCACCTTCAATTATTTGGGTTTTCCATCGCCCTTTAATATCGAACCATTAATGGGACTTAAAGCTCATAAGTGTGGCGATGCTGAACTCCTTGGAGGTCCGCGGCTTCGAGCGTTGCCTTTCCTGTTGAAGCTGCAAGGCACCATTTGCTCAAAGCGGGCCTCCCCGCAAAGTGAGATTTGAACCCGTGTCCAACTCCATTCCTCTGAACCTTGTTGTTTGTAGCCAGCCTGCAGAGAGAAAGACGGAAACAGTCAGGCTCACTTGCTCCTTGCATCTGAGGAAGTGTGCTCTGACTCATGATAAGGTTGCCAACCCCGGTGCGGTGCCTGGAGATCTCCTGGAATTACAACTGATCTCCAGAGATCACCCCCTGGAGAAAATGGCTGCTTTGGAGGGTGGACTCCATGGCATTATACCCTGCTGAGGTCCCTCCCTCTCCCCAAACTCTGCCTTTCTCAGACTCCACCCCCAAATCTCCAGGAATTTTCCAACCCAGAGTTGGCAACCCGGCTCATGAAAGGTCACGTGGTAGCCTTCAAGGTTCTGCTAGGCTTCTGTTTTGTTTTTCTGGCTCCTTGGACTAGGTACGTCTTAGGGGAGACCAGTAGGGCCTCCCTACGAGTTAGGGTTATCCCGGCAAATTTCTGGTGCCGGTGGCGCCCTCTAGAGGCTCCGCTGGGGTGGTCTTTCTCTCGGGCTAGTGAGTCACTAAAGGCCGCAGACTGATGGTTGCGAGTTGGCCTTTGAAATCCTTTTCTTGGTCTGTGTTCTGCTGTTCGCTGTCTCCTTCCTGCCTTCTCCTTGGGGTAGGGCTCGCTTGATGGACAGGCGACCGGTGGGTGCTTAGGGGGTTGCGTCAGCTGCTGCTTTAACCCCTCTGACCTTGCCGGAATGAGGCGGAAGCGAGGAGCGCAGGCACCAGCCAACTTCCAAGTTTAAACCCTCAGCTACAGTTCGATAAGGCTTGAGGCAATTGTGATGAATGGGGCCGTCCCTCCTCCGAAGCTGAATGAATCTTTTCCTAAGGAAGGAAGGTTTTGCTGTGTTTCTTGTCCTCGGATTCTGCCAGCTGAGAGGAGAAAAGTACACACAGAGGCTGTGTGGGGGAAGATCTCAGAAAGAGGGTGGTCTTCTCCCTTCTCTCTCCATCCCCCCCCTTTAAAATATTTGTCTCTTGTCACAGCACGACTGCATGCTTTGGATTCCAGGGCTGCTTCCAGTCTTGCTCAGCCGCAGAGGGAAGGAGGCCCCTTAAGTGGCTGCTCCAGCTAGAAAAATAAATGTTGCACCCAAGTAATCCAGCTTCGCTGTTCTACTAGCCATGGCTCAGTGGTAGAGCATCTGGTTGGCATGCAGAAGGTCCCAGGTTCAATCCCCAGCATCTCCAGTTAAAGGGACCAGGGAAGTAGTTGATGTGAAAGACCTCTGCCTGAGACCCTGGAAAGCTTAGGGGAGGGGCTGTAACTCAGTGGTAGAGCATCTGGTTGGCATGCAGAAGGTCCCAGGTTCAATCCCCGGCATCTCTAGTAAAAGGGACTAGGCAGGTAGGTGATGTGAAAGACCTCTGCCTGAGACCCTGGAGAGCCGCTTCCGGTCTGAGTAGACAATACTGACTTTGATGGACCAAGGGTCTGATTCAGTATAAGGCAGCTTCGTATCTATCTAGGGGAGGGGCTGTGGCTCAGTTTGTAGAGCACCTGTTTGGTATGCAAAAGGTCCCAGGTTCAATCCCTGGCCTTTGAAATTCTTTTCTTGGTCTGTCTTCTGCTGTGCACTGTCTCCTTCCTAGGGACTAGGCAAGTAGGTGATGTGAAAGCCCCCTGCCTGAGACCCTGGAGAGCCACTGCCAGTCTGAGTAGACAGTACTGACTTTGATGGACAAAGGGTCTGATTCAGTATAAGGCAGCTTCATGTGTTCATGTACATAAGTTGCATAACTCCGCCCGTCTTTTTCTTATTTTGCATCACTTATTCAGAAAGAGGGGCAAGGAGCTACTGGGAGCGGAGAACCCCACCACGTCTGGAGGCCTTATTCAGCGGCCCCTTGGGCACCAACCACGTGTTGTGGTTTTCATAACCATGTTCAGGCAAATATCACCCTCTTTGCAGCCTTTAGATGTCCCTGGCTTGAGCTAATTTCCAAACATGCTTCCTGTTACGTCAGTGACATCATGGATTCTCAGCAGGTGTCTTGTTTTTGGTTTTAGCTTTTTCCCATTTGCCTGTATTGCCATTTTGATGGCTGCCTTTCCAACAGCGCACTGTTTTTGGAAATTTCAAACTTTTCTGGGGAGGGCCTGATAGCTAAGAAGCATACCTCCCTTCAGAACGTTCCCTGTTCCAAACAGTTTCTGTTCTGTGGGTTTGTTTCGGCAGGCTGATTTTGACTGGGATTGTTTCCATAGAGGGTGCTCCTGGTTGCTCTGGGGTTCTTTGGACAAGCAAATGTGTGTAGTTCTTGTTTGGGCTGAGTTTCAGTGAATTTTTGTAATTGCTGTTTCATGAATTTTAGTACAGTGTTTTTTTTTATCAGTTATTGGAAGCTGGTTTGAATAAAGTAGAAGCAGGGAAGAATTTTTTTAAAGAAGCAAAATGAAGGCCCCCATTTTATGGATCCTCTTTGTTTGGGGCAGCATACATGAGTTCCTTCTTTTTTTTATCTGATCCGCTCTTCTCTGATACAAGTTAGGCTGAGAGATGGTGACTGGCCCAGGATGTGGGTTTGTGGCTGCACAGGGTTTTGAACCGAAGCCCCTCTGCAGCCGAATCCAAAACTCTGCTCTCTATCCCACACTAGCTGCAGCCTCTCGATCAGTCCAGAGACAATGCCCCCCTCCCACGGACCCCCAGAGCCCTGCAATTAAGACATTGCTCCTTATTCTTCTTTCCTCAAGAGTTTGACACATCCCTTGCCTGTGGCCTTCTCTGGCGTCAGTGGACTAGACCTGATCCTGCGAAGGCTTCCATCTGCAGCTCTGATCCTGGAAAGCCTGGAGATGCTGCATGCCTTCTCCATTACAGTCTCCTCTCCTCTCCTTCCTGACTGCATCTCAGCAATGAAACCTTCACTGGACCTATTCCCCGGGGAGGCCATAATGCGTGCAGCAGGCAGTCATGGCCAGCTGAAAAGATTTGCTGAGCTAGGCTGAGGTCACAAGCCGGGAATCTTAACTGGGGATTTAACGTTTTGGGCCTGGCCAGCGAGAGCCGTTGGGAGCCCAGTCCGCATCCCAGAGTCAATACGGAGATTAGAGCTGTCAGGCTGACTGAGGCAACGTCAAAAGCTGATGCTTCTCCCCAGCCAGCTGTGCTCATGCGGAAAGAAGCCAGCGTGACAGGAGAAGAGCCTAGACGGAGCCCAAGATCTTTGTCTGTCCAAGTGGCAGGGACGGACTCTTTGTCTTTTTCGTTTTCTTCCCCAAGAAAATCCCCTTCCTCATTTCCTTATCCATGCAACGTGATGCCAGGCCCCCAGGCGGGGCCTGCGGAGACGGACTTGTGCAGGCCACGACAGGATCACAAGAGGCGAAAACTGCTCTGTCAGTGAATTGTCAGGAGGTAAAATCTGAGCTGCCAGGTCCTCTTTGTTGAGGGTCTTGCTTCGCAGAGTTCTCCCTTTCCAGTCTTTGGCCCTGATGGGTGGGGGATGTGCAGCTGTGATGGTCTCAAGTCATTTTTACCTGCAGGATCTTGACACTCCTGAGGAATGCGGTAGGGCTAGCCGTATCAGTCAGCAGCAGAACAAACAAAAAGGAACCTTGTGGCACCCGAAAGATTTGACAGATTTACTGCGGCAGAATCTTCCATGGGGCTCAGCTAGACTCAAGTCCAGCAGCACCTTAGAAACCAATAAGATTTTGGGAGGCAATATGATCACAGCAGCGAGATTAGTACTGACAACAACTTGGAAACAAAAAGAAACTCCAGAATTGGAAAAAATGGCAAGATAAAATGGCAGAATATGCAGTGATGTCGAAACTATCCCATTTGGTGAATGGCAGAACGATGGAAGAATTTCAGAAGAAATGGTTGTTTTATTTTGATTATATAAAGTAGAAACCATAACTTGGTAAAGAAGGGCAGAGACATATTAATAAATAAATGAATAACGATATAAAGGCAGTAGATTTATCGTGTATATGAAATAGTTAAGTTTAGAGCAGCAGACGAAAAATAAAAGTAAAGTACAGAAAGGGAAATATGAATTGTATTAAATATCAATTGCTTCAACAGATTGTCTGAAAAGTAGTGGAAATATGGATAAAGGATTTAGATAGATTATTGATTAAATAAATGTCCAGTACAACACGAATGATTAATTCAAATCGAACTCCCTGAAATATTGTTTACACTGTATGTATGTGAATGATTGAGAAGGTTATGTTTGTTTGTTTGTTTGTTTGTTTGTTTTTTCTGAAAACTTCTAATAAAAAATATTTAAAAAAAAGATTTTGGGGGCTACAAGCTTTTGAGAGTCAAAGCTCCCTTTGACAGATACGGCATCTGACAAAGGGGACTTTGACTCTTGAAAGCTTGTACTCCCCCAAACTCAAATTCTTGTTGGTCTCTAAGGTGCTGCTGGACTCCAATCTAGCTGTCCTACCCCAGAGCAACTTGGCTACCCTCTGAAACTATTTCTATGGGGCTCGTGGCCCTAAAGTCATATTTCTTGCATCAGACGGACGGGGGCTCTGTTCTGCGAAAGCTTTTGTCTCAGTTCATTAAAATCAGTAGGCTTTGTCTGGAGTAACTTTGCGTAGGATTGCACTGCCGGTTTTGTTTTTGCTGAAGAATCCTAGCTCTGTTCGTGCGTGTGTGCGCACATTTAGCATTTGTTTCGCCGATCTTCAAATTTCTTATAATTTCACATAGTGCCATCCCTAAATGTGGTGCTTTAGATACTGGCATTTGGGGAGCTGATGGTGTAAGTGGTGGCATAGGGCAAGGCTGACCCTGCGGGAAAGCAGGCTCGTGTATAGGGGGGGTCAATTCAGGTGGGAATGAAGAGGACTTAAGAGACCTCAGAAAAGGTTTTTTTTTTGTCTTTTGTCTTGGTCTTCAAATGTAGTTCTGTCCCCAAAACACCTTATGCTGTCTGAGCCTTCGAGCTTTTTTAGTATGCCTTCAAAGGAGACAATGGGGTTCTGCTATAGTAGGAAGGACAGTGAAATGTAGATCTGTCCTGAAAGTAAGTTCAAAACTGCCATGGTAGTATAAAGGGGATTTTATTTTTTTTTGCTTTTTCATTTACTGCCATGTGTGTTGATTGTGAGAACCCATTTTAGTATTTTTAAACTGTATACGTTGTACAGCTATAATATTTTTTTTAAAAGAGAGATCTCAAAAAAGGTGAGCCCTGGGGGAGGAGGGGGAGGACTCTTTGCATAGGCATTTCTGGTATGGAGGGTGGGGGGGTCTAGAAGGGAACAGGGGGATGAAAAGAAGACATTGTTTTAATTGGGGTACGTACAGGAAGATTTTCAAGCGCTTACTTTGTTTGACTGTTACTTTGTTACTTTGTTTGCCTTGTTTGACTGTTTTTACTTGGTTAAATGGTAAACTCTGCGTGTGTCCAGGGGCTGGGGCAGGTCTTCTGCAGCACGCAAACGATCTGTTGAGTTGCACATTAAGGCAAATTAAATAACAAGTTGTTTTTATTGTTGACTTGTTGCCCAGTGTGCAGAAGGGCGAGGGAGATGTTTCAGGGGTTGCGTGGCATTTTGTCCCCCGTTTTGAAATCCTGCAGGCTCATTTGGCATGTCTGAAAGACTGGAGTTGCTCAGTTGTGCCTTTCGGAGTCCCTGGCTGTTCTGCGGAGGTACACATTTTGTGAAACAAATGCCGGCAAGCTGGGTGAACAAATGAATAGGCATAATTGGGGCATAAATGTGAATTTGAGTGGGAAGGAAGGAACTGGAGTGTAGGCAGCAACGATTCTCAATTGCTCTCATGTGGCTGGAATACTTTTCATTCTGCACCATCATTCCCCCCCCCCTAAAAAACCTCACTGTTGCCTTCAGTATGAATTATATAACATGTAAATGAGGTAACTTATATGAAGAAGAAGAAGAGTTAGTTTTTATATGCCGACTTTCTCTACCACTTAAGGAAGAATCAAACCAGCTTACAATCACCTTCCCTTCCCCTGAGAGAGTGTGACTAGCCCAAGGTCACCCAGCTGGCTTCATGTGGAGGAGCGGGAAAACAAATCCAGTTCACCAGTTTAGCGTCCGCCGCTCATGTGGAGGAGTGGGGAATCAAACCCGGTTCTCCAGATCAGAGTCCACTGCTCCAAACCACCGCTCTTAACCACTGCATCATGCTGGCTCTCATATACATAATATATTTGCATATACATAATATATTTGCATAATTCATTCTGACTTCACCAATCCTGGGAAGGGGAAGGGCCCTGTGCAGGGCACTGAAGCCCCCCGCCAGCAAATCCTCTTCCACTGGAAATCTTATTCAGCCACTCAGTTGGTTTCTGAGGCATCAGCAGATGTTGCCCACGAGCAGGTCTTCAGAGTCTTAAGGACTAGAAACTTGTCTTTTAATAGTAATTTAATATTCCAAGCTTGCAGTCCCGATGAAGGTACCCTCATGTATATCTGTTGTCCTCATGATGCAGCAGTGACAGGAAGGGTGGAGCGGGGCTTGTGCTCCAGGGGCTGTGAGTGTATGTGTGTGATGTCAGAGGCAGAGGGTTTTTGGAAATCTGTAACCATCTCTCTTCTGTTGGCATTTAGACTTTTTCACCGGGGTACTCCCGATCTGCTTCAGTGTTAACCTTTCACGATAGCAATTCATGGAGTCTACACACTTGATCTTAGCCAAAAGGCCGAGAAGCGATGGAGTCATAACAAAGTCACAAGTGGGCCAAAGAGAGGCTCCGCCTCCCCCTTGATTTCCGGGATCTATGCCCAGCTGTTCCGTGGCACTGCCATATTGAAGCCATTCAGGGTGGGCCGGCTTTTTTGGATTTGATCCTTGTATCAGCCCTGTGGAGAGAGGGATCGGTCCAAAGTTATCCGGGGAGTTTTCCCACCGAACAAAGATTTCACCCCTTGGCCACGGCCCCTTCCAGAAATGCAAATCAATCTGAAATAATAGTAGAAGGGAGAACACTGAGCAAGATGGCCACTGAGTAGCCCTGTTTTCTCCCCCACTCCCACCCCCAGATTGAGTTTGGGATGTCTCCTCATCACCTGCCAGCTGTTTTGCTCCATTATGCATCATAACATGCTTCTCGTGACAGCTGTCCAATTCTCATGTCATGTTTTCATACCTGTTGTTCTTCGCATGAGGATGGCTCCTAGTAACATGTACCTGTTTCATCCTGATGCTCTTCTTGGGAAGCAGATCTTTGTATCCTCCATGTTGTTGAGTCTATGGAGTTATGAACACATGAACTTTCCTCTACTGAGTCAGATCATTGGTCCGTCAAGGTCAATATTGTCTACTGTGGCAGCCATTCCCCAGGTGTAGAGGTCTTTCACATCACGTCCTTCACGATCCTCTTAGCTGGAGATGCCGGGGACTGAACCTGGGACTTTTTGTATGTTGTATGCTTGAGGAGGAGGGTGATGCACCCTGGTGAAGCCATGCCCATGGTACGGCACGCAGGTGTCCTCTTGCAGGGTTCTTGCCCAAAGAGCCCATGTGCCACACAAAGCAAATTCCTGTGACCTGCATGTGTCATTCGAAGTGTGCATATTTCATATGTTTTGCACAATTCTTCCTCTGCCGTTTATGGAAAGGAACAAAATGACACTGAAAACCCTGAACGCAAACTCTGGCAGGCCATGTTTCTCCCCTTCCCCACCCTCTCTACTGCACACACATCCCAACTTCAGTGATTTTTGCCAGGCCCTGCCCAAGTGACCTTTGACATGCAGCCCTGTGGTCTAGCAATTCTTTTTTTCCATTAGATTGGAGTCAAGGAAGACTTTTTAGAGATCCAACACAGTTTTTGGGTTATAAGCTTTACGAGTCAAAGCTCCCTTCTCTTGACTCTCAGAAGTTTATACCCTGAAAATCTGTTGGTCTAATGGACTGAAACTATTTTTTAATGAATGTGGAGATGATCAGGAGGCTGAATTCTGCAGCCTGTGCCAAACTCTTTGCTTGCATGACATATCTGCAGAAAATGCACATATTGGGGCATGTACGATAGTTCCACAGGAGCACAGAAAAAAGGCTCAGTGTAGGATTGCGCGTAGAATTTAGTTGAGAAATTAAGCCTTTTCTTTCAAGAAAAGCAGCTTTCTTGTTCTGATATGGCTTAAGAACATAAGAAAAGCCCTGCTGGATCAGACCAAGGCCCATCAAGTCCAGCAGTCTGTTCACACAGTGGCCAACCAGGTGCCTCTAGGAAGCCCCCAAACAAGACGACTGCAGCAGCACCATCCTGCCTGTGTTCCACAGCACCCAAGATAATAGTCATGCTCCTCTGATCCTGGAGAGAATAGGCATGCATCATGACCAGTATTCATTTTAACTAGTAGCCATGAATACCCCTGTCCTCCATGAACATGTCCATTCCCCAGTTAAAGCCTTCCAAATTGGCAGCCATCCCCACATTTTGGGGCAGGAAGTTCCACAATTTAACTATGCATTGTGTGAAGAAATACTTCCTTTTATCTGTTTTGAATCTTCAAAGATGTGTTTGCAAAGATCCGTGCAACTCCTTAGGAGGCCGAGGGGGGGGGGAAATGTGACTTCCTGTGGTCAAGAGGGAGGGGGCTCTAGTGCCTTGAAGAGTTTGTTCTTTCTCCCCGGTGGCTTGTAAAATCAAACTCAGTGATGCAAATCAGCCCCAAATTGCGGACCTAGATTACAGGTCGGATCTGTTCTGCTCCAGGCACTGCTTTCCTCTGGAGGAAGGACCCGTTGGCTGGTCCAAGGCTCTTCCAGAAGGCTCCTTGCCCTGGAGGGGAAATGTCACTGTTAGAAAAATGGAGCTGTGGGAGCCAACTAACATTGCTAACCTGGAGATCTCCCAGAATTAGAGCTGTTCTCCAGCCAACCAAGTCCAGTTCCCCTGGAGAAAATAACTGCTTTGGAGGATGGACTTTGTGTCATTATGTCCTGATGGGGCCTCTCCCACTACTCTTCCCAGGCTCCACCCCCCAAATCTCCAAGAATTGCCCAACAAAGAGCTGGGGACACTAGACCCAACCCAGTGCGAAGTTAGAAAGTGTGTAAATGCACCCCACTTATACAGGTCACAAAATTCCGCCTTTTCTCTATAGAAGCGTTGCATTGATGGGAGAGTGTGCACAGCCTGAGGTACGGCCTTTTTTAGCATCTTGTTGGTCTAGCGGCAGTGTTACCTAGGAGGGGATTTGCAACTCAGCAAAGAATTCCTTGCACAGGCTGACCTCGTGCTGCTAGGCGCTGCTATTGATCTAATCTCTTTCTCTTTTTTCTCTGTCTCTTTCTTTTCCTCCCCCCCCCCCCCGCCCCTTATGTTGGTTTGGTTCATTCCCTCCACCGTCACCGTCCGTCCCTTGCAGTACAAATCGGTGTTCAGGTCTTACTCCCAAGACTTTGTGCCTCGCAACCAAGTTTCCGTCCCTCCTTTTCTCTCATCCGCCTCCGCCATCTCCTCCCCGCCTCTGCCTTTCCCGCCTGTGCACCAGTCTCCGAACTCTGCCCTGGTGGCCGGGCCAGCCGCAGGCGGTCAGCCGCTCAGCACCGCAGACGGGGCCACCTCCTCTTCTCAGGAGAGCAGCTTTAATGGGACTGCTTCTGTCTGCCTTCCTTCTGAAACCTCTTTCACTGATTCTCTCCAGACATCTTCGGTGAGAGCTCTGATCGTGCAACACTGTGTGTTTGTGTGTGTGTGTGCTGGGAAAGGTGCTGGACCCAATGCCCTGTTTAGATCCCGTGGCAATCTGCATGCAACAGAGACAGATTGTGGATTCTTTCGGGGTGCAAAGAGAGTGAGAGTTTAGTATTAAAACAGTGGTGGGGTTCAGTCGGTCAGGTGGATGCAGCATAGAGGAGGAAAATGCTCTAACTGCCCCAAAGAGGGGCGATTGCTCAGTGGGTAGAGCATCTGCTTGCCATACAGAAGGCCCCAGGTTCAATCCCCGGCATCTCCTGTTAAGGATCAGATCATAGGTGAGCGGTTGACCTGGCTGACTCTCTGCTCGCTGTCTCAGCCAATCTTGTGTCAGCGAGGAAGCCGTTCCTGGCCATCAGCTCTAATGCAGTTTGCCCAAATATGTTGTTTCTCGAAGCACGTTTTGAAAAACCTACCCATAGTGGCCACGCTTCAGGAAGAAACGCTCCCTGTTCAAACCCCAAAAGGGGCTCGGAATATTTAAAGGCATTAAACTAGCAGTTCCAAACTGTATGTCGGGAGGAGGGGTGGAACCTGTGGGACCAGATCGCTACCCACAGAGGAAGATGCTGCCACATCTGTGCATGAGTCACTGCTTTGGCCTGACGTCCTCCCGACCAGGCACTGTTGCCAGACACACAATTCTGCTAAATGTGTGCATTGAGCATGATTCTATCGTTCCGTTGTTCCCGGGGTAGAGATGCAGCACAACGAGCCAAGCAGATGCACTGGACATGTCTGCACGAGCCCCTAATAGTCATCGTCCAACAAAAAGCAGATGGAGCCATGCAGAGAAGTGCAGAAGAGTGGGGCTTGGGGGCACAGTTGTTCCTCCTGTCATAATTCAGGAAGAATTGTGCCTGAGCTATTAGAAATTTGGGGAAGATGACATGGAAGGTGGTTCTGGTATCAAGGTTTATGCTGATTGGTCATTTGGATTTCAAGTAGACCTCTTCTGATCCCCTTTTCCCCAACTGTGCAGCCTGATCACCTTTGGAAGCTTTGCAGGTGTCGTTTTTTCTGCTTAAAAAAGAAGGTAGAAATGAATTGCCTTGGAAGACTCCAGGGCTGAATGAATGCCGGTAGCCTTCTGTCTAACAGCTCCAAGTCAGGGGGCCCGGATCGCAGCAGGGCCCCTCTCTGCGCACAATTTGCTGGATGTTCAGCGCGTTGGTCGCAAAAGCACCATCACCCGTTTCCTTTCGTCCTGTCTCCTGTAGAGTGAAAACGCCGGTGAGGAGGCTGGGGAGGGTGAATACGTCAATCTGTATTCCTCCGGCCAAAGCAACGGGGAACTCCCTCAATCTGAAGGAGTAAGTAAACTGCATAGCGGTGGCAACCCTTTGTGGCAGGCTGCATGCGGGCTGCGCTTACGCCGGGCAGTTCCAGGCACATCCCACCACACCTTTCCCAGCCGTCACCTTCAATTCTTGGGGGACTGGCCAAATAGGGGCCCGTCAGTCAGTGTGAGCTTCCCTCTCCTTACCTTCTTAGTGCTTTTGCTGCTTTGTGCATGGCTGTGGGAAGCTTTTGGTTTTTCTTAAGTGCGTTTTAAAAACAGAGCTTGTTTTCCCCTCCCCATGTGAGCTTTGCGGTGCTATGCTGTCGACATAGAACTAGGACATGTTGCTAACGCAATATCCTGCTGCTTCTGTTTTTATTCTGTTTTATTTTCCTTTATAAAACATTACATTCACAAGTGGATATAAGGATGTAGTAGAATCATAAAATCATAGAGGTGGAAGGGACCACCAGGGTCATCTAGTCCAACCCCTGCACAATACAGGAAATTCACAACTACCTCCCCCCACCTAGTGACCCCTACTCCATGCCCAGAAGATGGCAAATAAAAAAGCCTTCCAGGAACCCTGGCCAATCTGGCCTGGAGGAAAATTGCCTCCTGACCCCAAAGTGGCAATCGGAAGACTAAAGTCTGGGTGCTTGTTAAAATCCAGCATCATCGTCCTGTGTAAAGGATTGGTTTTCCCATGGCAAAGCAGAGCAGTATGCCTGCATTCACAAATGGCTTGGCTGGGATTTATTCTGGTAACAGGCCCAGAGGGTCAATCCAGGTTAGGCCATAATTGGGGGACAATTTGGGCATTAAACTACCTGTCCGGGTCTTTAATATGGACCTATATCTATTGGTTTGTCTTCACATCCTCTGTGCTGCCCCACATAGGAGCGCACGCAGGCCAGCCATGGAAAATTCTGGAAAGCCTCAGAGTGCAGGATATCCCCCTCTCTTCCACCATTTTTTTCTTACCCCCTTGAGGAAGAAAAGGGTTTTCCCTCTGCTTCAGTTCTCTTTGTGCTGCCAGAGAGGGAAGACTAATTTGGAGAGTTCTTTTGTGCTCTTTCCTCCCATTCTTTGCTTGCCTGTCTCTTTCCAGGGTGCAAAAGGCATTGTTCAAAAAGTGCTCACATCGTGAGGTAAAGAGGGCATAATTGGACGATCGTTCCCTGTGCTTATTGTGTCTGGGGATGACCGGCCCGTAAACCATTTCCTCCCAAAGCCAGTAACCAATAGGCTGTCACATCTCAAAGCCACTCTGTGGGGGAAAACTTCAGGTGGTTCATATAGTACAATTCCTCCTTCACAGAAGAAGAAAGTTTCTCTGAAACACCTTTCACTATCTACATCAGTTCCAAGACTAGGTCTGAAATCTATTGCCGCAGAGCCTGAAGACAAAGTCTCTAGTATACAAACCACTGGAGACAAGGAAAATTGTCAGGGCCAATTAGAACAGTCTGTTACAAAGGCAGAGACAAAATTTGAGCACAAGGATCAGTCCCCTCATGAGAAGGCTAAAGGGAAAAGCCAGTCTCTCCTATGCAAGTCCAAGATAAGCCCTCCTTCCAGCACAGCTGATTTTGGAGAAGATTGGTGACTTCACGCCAGTACTGATGATGGCCTCCCCTCATAACCAAGGAACCAAAGTCATGGCTACCATCCTTACAGTTTTGGAAGAAAAGATTAACCCAGTCTTCTAGAGTCATGTTGGTCCCAGTCACAGCACTGCTCCAAATAACACTGTTAGAAATAATCTGGGGTCGCCTCCTCTCAAGGGCTTTGATGGGGGGGGGGTCCACAGGTTCTTCCCTCCTGCTGCAGACATCCAACTCCCCCCAAACACTGTTCTTAGAGGTTGCCTGGCCTGAAAAAGTGGCCTTTCAGAGGGCATTTTGGGGTACAGCAGGTGAGAGTAGGCAAGGTATTTGCACTCTGCTGGTTGAAATCCTTTCCATCAGTGGAAATTTCTGGTGGATCCAAACCATGTTCTTGATCATGGTTGATCCTGGGAGGCACCAGCTCCATGTGTGTTGAGATGAATATGTCGCCTTTTTTTCTGTTGTTGGCTGCAGTTAGGATGATTGGAAATGTCTGTTGCTGGTGGCAGAGAGAGAGAGCGAATGGTATAATGGCCCACCTCTGTTCAGTCAGCACAAGCCAGACGATGTGTCTAGGAAGCGCTCTAGGAGCAAATCTGTATTAGCTCCTTGCAATAGAGACTGCACTCAAAAAGAACTGAGAACTCTGCAGGTGGAAAATGGCTAAATCACTGGATATAGACATGATGTTTTCTTCTCCTAAAGGTCTGGCCTTTAGGGTCTGAATCCATAAGTCTTATAGCTTTCCCCAGTTTTGAAAGGGCTCTTAGATGTTGAAGTTGGACACTGGCTGAAACCAGCTTCAGTTCTGCCCTTGTGTTTGCATGTATAAAATGAAACAAGAGTGATATTCTTTCATCTGTGCCCGCCCTGCTGCAAATTCCATTGTTGCAGAAGCACAGCAGGGTTCTTCCAATTCCAGTCTCATTGAAAGAAGGTAGGAAAGTTTATATGTCATCATCCTTGACCCTCAAAATAGCTAGTTGTGGAGGTTTTTCTGGGCTGTTATTAGCTACTCTGATGTGAATGGATTTCTCCTTGATCCCAGAAGAGAAATGAATGTCCTTCAAATGGGGGCTCTATACTTGTTTAAGCAACCAGTGTTCCCTGCCAAACTATTAGGTGAAACTTGCAACTGTTCTCTCTTTGAGAGGTCTGCTGGCTTCATTTAGCTGCACTGCCAAATGAAACAGAAGCCATGGTAAAGGACCTTCTTTTTGAGGATTCTGTTCTTTTCAGATGAGGCACTAGAAGAGTCTGTTTACTAGGTGTCACTGCATTCTTCTAACCAGCAATCTACAATTTACATTAGATTATCCTGTAAAACCCTCTGTACCCCCATGGAATTTATCTCTGGTGCTTGCTGAATTCATGTTCTAAATGCTTTCAAACTGTTAGCTCCTAGTCCTTTACAAATTCTGGGCCCCAAGTCCTTCATTTTCTTTTTCTTTCTTTCTGTTTTTTGGGGGTGGGGGCTCTCCTTTTTGTTCACAGACTTAGCAAAATAAGAGCATTGATGCATGGTTCTCCTTTCTTTAAATTTCATAAGGGTAAAGTGGTTTTGAGAACTGATCTAGGATTTCAGCCCAATATAGTTTCTTCTTTAGAGCTTAAACCAAGGAATATTATTTGGTTGGGGAGGGGCCATGACTCAGTGGCAGAACATCTGCTTGGCATGCAGAAGGCCCCAGGTTCAGCCCCCAGCATTGCCAGTTAAAGAATCTGGCAGTAGGTGATGTGAAAGATCTCATCCTGAGATCCTGGAATGCTGCTGCCAGTCCGAGTAGACGGTACTGACTGTGATGAACCATTGGTCTGATTCAGTATAAGGCAGCTTCACTTTTTCATGTGAAATGCTGCTTCTCTTTCTCAAGCCCACTGATGATACGGAAGAAACATCGCACTCCTTAGACATCAAGAAATCTGTTGTTCGTTTTACAACCAAATGTAGAAAATGGGAAAGATTGAAGGGATAGAAAGCAGCTATTGAAGGGATAGAAAACCAACTGGACAGTTATCTGCAAAGCTGAGACCCATCAAGCACTGCTCCCTGGATGTCAGTGCTAGAACAGAAGCACAGGTTTGGAGAGCAGTGTTGGAGTGTTTTCAGTTAATAACCTCACATCCACCTCGATGGGTGCATTCCGGTCTCCCACATAAAGAGACTACAAAGAAGAAACAGGGATGTGTTTGCCATCTTACCTTCCCTCTGAACCTCCATACAGGGTCATCTATACATTCTTAATTGGGTCTGTGCGCATAGAATCCAGTATGCACCGGTCCAGGTGGTGGAGGAGAGTGCCATCAAGTCGCAGCTGACTTATGGCAACCCCGCAGGGTTTTCAAGGCAAGAGACAAAGGCTTGCCATCTCCTGGGTCTATGTAGACTTCCTTCCTTGGTGGTCTGTCATCCAAGTATTAACTGGGGCTGATCCTGCTTAGCTTCCAAGATCTAATGAGATCAGGCTAGCCTGGACCACCCAGGTGAGGGCAGGTCCAGGTACAACTCTCAGTTACCAAATTTTATTTGGGAAATGGGCCATGTGGTGCGGGCATACACACAGTGGGTTGTAGAAGCATAATTAATTAAGTACTACATTTCTTTCTTTTTTTTTGTAAATTAACTTCTCTCCCAGTCAAAAGAAGCTAAGAATAAATGAATGCTACTTTCTATTAGTAGAGTAAAGCTTCCATTGGTGTCTGATTTTGGTGTGTGTGTTTCAGCCATAATACTTACAAAAGATGAATCGTATCTATTTTCAACAGTTAAGTATCGGAGGGTATGTCCACTCTGCATGGACTTCAGTATGCTGCCAGCTATCCTCCTACCAAGATGGCCACTGTCCATCCCATAATTCTGATTGTCTGACGTAATCCAGCGTGGCTGTTTGGGTGCTTTTCTAATTCCTACTGAACACTCCCGCGTTCAGAGGCAGCCTGCAGTTATTTGTTATTTATTTAAAACTTTTTTATGCCTCCTTTCTACACAATCAGGGTCCCCAAGGCAGTGAACATAAAAAACATTAAAACATTTAAAGAATTAAAATACAGTTAAAGAATAAAATTCAATTAAAACACAAACAAGCAACACTAGAAGGAGCGCTAGTAAACACATCAGTACAGGGAGGCAGACTAATCTCCCCGGGGAGGGAGTTCCAAAGTTTTGGTGCCACGATGGAGAAGGCCTCGTCTTGGGCTGCCACCTGTCTGACCTCAGATGGCGGGAGCAACCAAAGCAGAGCCTCTGAGGATGACCAGAGTGAGCGGAGTGGGTTATGTCACATGTCCAGTAGGGGGAGGTAGGCCATGCATCTGAATTGGGAGGGGAGGTGGCAGAATAGGGTTGCCAGCACGGTCTCAGCAAATGCCAGGAAATTTTGAAGGTGGTATCTGAGGAGGGTGTGTGACATCATTTCCAGGTAATGCTGCAGAACTTCGACATAAAGGCCATTTTCCATCCATGTTTTCTCCCACTCTTCAGTTTCTGGGTGGCAGAGGATTGCGGCTGAGGCTGGCGGTTTGCTTGGCACAGAGGCAAATGGCAAGCATATGGCAGGATCAGTCCAGAGGTACAGACAGAGGCAATAGGGCTACCAGGCCTACTGATGCTCAAACGCTCAGGCAGAATCTTGGAGACAAGAGGCGATACCTCATGTGTCAGGGTGCAGAGACTGGTGGAATGGGTGGGGAATAGCGGGAACCGAGGATGGCACCTGCCCAGTTTGGAGAATACCCTGTCGAGGCTCAGGGGTGAGGGCCAGTGGACACTGGAGCACAACTAAAAGCAAAAGTTCTTGTCCAGCAACACAGAAAATAGCTCAGCTCTCACGCTGAGAAAGAAGAAGCTAAAACCTTGACAATTCAGGATTAGCATTTGGAGGAGGGAGTCGTAAGTGAGAATTATGTACTTGGGTGACCCCGATATCTGCTGGAGTGGGGGGTGTCACTTCAGTCCGATCAGCCCAGGGTGCAGTGAGGAAAGGCCAGCCATTGCTTGTGCAAGGAAACTCTGGACTTCACAGTGTATTTGACAACTGTCGATCAACAGTGGGCTGAATTGACAGAATTTGACTGGTCAGGTGACTGGAATTCATGGGGCCCAATTGGATTTTTGGCAGCATGTCTCAGTGGTTCAGAGCAAATGACAGCACTTCTGTGAAAGTCTTCTGGGCTTCTTCCTGCTTTCCCAGTCTGATTTGAGTTGCATATGTTGCGCTAGGCTGTGTGGTGACAATACCCTCCCTGGGAGTCCTGAGAGGGAAGCGGTTGTGGAAACTGCTGGTGTTGTGAGTCTGTCAAGTCGCCTCCTGGCACAAAGGGGCTGTCTTAATAATCCAAGACTTGTTTCACCCTTCCAGGAATTTCCGGCTGTCAGAGACGGTTACCCCAAGGACTCTGCCTCACTCAGCAATGCCCCAGGGAAGGAAAACCAAGATGAAAGCAAAAGGTGGGATTGTGGGTCTCGCATTTATCCTGATGGTTCCTGTATATATTCCAACACCGTGATGGGAGTTTTGAGCCAGCGTGTTGTAGTGGTTAAGAGCGGCAGACTCTAATCTGGAGAACCGGGTTTGATTTTCCACTCCTCCACATGAGTGGTGGACTCTAATCTGGTGAACCGGGTCTGTTTCCCCACTCCTCCACATGAGTGGTGGACTCTTATCTGGAGAACCGGGTTTGATTCTCCACTCCTCAACATGAGTGGCGGACTCTAATCTAGTTTGTTTTCCACTCCTCCACATGAAGCCAGCTGGGTGACCTTGGGCTAGTCACAGCTCTCTTAGAGCTCTGTTAGCCCTACCTACCTCACAGGGTGTCTGTTGTGGGGAGAGGAAGGGAAGGTGATTGTACAACTCTTCTTCTTCTTTGTCCTCACACAAAGCCTCTGGGGTAGGTTGGGCTTGAGGGCAGCTGTTTGCAGAGAGGCTGTCTCAGACTCTGGCATTATCTGAAAGGAAAACAATCCATATTTATTTTTTAGTACATTTTTACCCCATGCGTTCAGGACAAGCATATATGGTTCTCTCTCTCTCATCCTCCAGTTTATCTTCACAACAGCCCTGTGAGATAGGTTGGGTGCTGAAAGAGTGACTCGCCCACGGGTCACCCAGTAAGATTTATGGGGAGTGTGGACTGTGGTCGCATTTTCCCTCATTGCCACTGTCCCAGTGGGCTTCGCTGTTGCTGGCACTGTGGGTTCCCCAGTGAGCGTCATGTGACTCCGGGATAAGTCCACATGAACACATGAAGCTGCCTTCTACTGGACCCTTGGTCCATCAATGTCAGTATTGTCTACTCAGACGGCAGCGGCTCTTCAGGGTCTGAGGCAGAGGTCTTTCACATCACCTACCTGCCTAGTCCCTTTAACTGGAGATGCCAAGGATTGAACCTGGGACCTTCTGCTTGCCAAGCAGATGCTCCACCACTGAGCCACAGCCCCTCCCCTAAGCTCTCCAGGGTCTGAGGCAGAGGTCTTTCACATCACCTACTTGCCTAGTCCCTTTAACTGGAGATGCCCTTTAACAGGATTGAACCTGAGACCTTCTGCATGCCAAGCAGATGCTCTACCACTGAGCCACAGCCCCTTCCCGGTGGCACTGGCAAGCGGGGTGGGCTCACTCCCGGCCAATGAAAACGGTGACGATAGCCAACCTCCTCTCTGTGTCGGGGGGCCTGTCATCTGGCCAACAGTCTACCCTTTTCCCTGACGCGTACGTGGCCTCGCATTCCCTCATCCAGGCAGCAGAAGTCACCGGAATCCTTGGAGTCTTCCCAGCTGGAAGAGGAGGTGGACGAGCTGTCGCTGGTTGACCACAATGAAATTATGGCCAGGCTGACACTGAAGCAGGAGGTAAGGCAGACTCTTCCCCCCTGAGTGGGTTCTGTGTCACGGGCTTTGCGCTTGCGGCAAGCTGACCTGGATTTGCCTGTAAATGCAACTCTTAGACCTGAGTTGAATGTTTCTCGGTGCAGCATAGTTGAGCATCCCAAGACCCTTGGCGTTCATTTCTTTTTTTTTCTTTTTTTTAAAAGTAGGTCTCTTGTCCTTAGAAAGCCAGCATGGTGTAGTGACTAAGAGCGGTGGTTTGGAGCAGTGGACTCTAATCTGGAGAACCGGGTTTGATTCCCCACTCCTTTAAATGAGCGGCGGATGCTAATCTGGAGAACCGGATTTGACTCCCCACTCCTCCACATAAGTGGCGGACTCTAATATGGAGAACCGGGTTGGTTTCCCCACTCTGCCAGATGAAGCCAGCTGGGTGACCTTGGGCTAGTCACAGCTCTCTAAGAGCTCTCTCAGTCACGCCTACCTCACAGGGTGTCTGTTGTAGGGAGGGGAGGGGAAGGTAATCGTAAGCCGGCTTGATTCTCCCTTAAGTGGGAGAGAAAGTCGGCATATAAAAACCAACTCCTCTTCTCCTGCGTGGGGGAGTTGCGGGGGTGGGTACGCGACTTTGCAATCTTGATTTCAGTTCCTAGATGGCTATGGAAGGACAAATGAACTTCCTGAGCAAGGTAGGAACGCTGGTGCCTGAAGAGAAGGCTGCTCTGGCGCGAGCCCAGGCCTTTCTGCCAGGCATCCAGGCTTGCATTGTTATCTCCGGGCTTCGGGGAATACTCCGGGCCTTTGAAGCTCTCAGGCTATCAAAGGGGCCCGTCTGGAAACCAGCAGCAGCCTGTCATTTGCCAGCACTTGCTGCAGGAGAGAGCCGCTCAGGCCAGCCAAGATCCGCCAGCCGGTGTGACAAGCTATTACTCACAGCTTAAGTGGAATTCCAGGAGCCCTGCCAGAGGAATGCCTGAAGTATTGCATCGTGGACATAATTTTCTCAGAGGCTTGTGAGCCAGACAGCCCCTTTGTGTTACTATGCTACCAACATCCGGGCACCATTGCCTCATCTTCTGTGTATATAACAGTAAAGATATTTGATGTGTTCCCCCTCTCTTTCTCTGAATGGCTGATACGCTCTGATGTCATGACAGCCCTGGCCATGCAGGTTTTTCATTGGCTTACCTGCTCTGATGTCATAAAGTGGAATATTTGCCAAGGTCATAGATGGCTAATTTTGGGTCAGTCTCTTTTCCAAACAAATTCTTGGCTGGAACAATAAAACAACCCATTTGCTCGTGGCGTTATTTTATAAATGTCGGCACCATTTAGATGTACGTGTTTTTCTGTATGGGAGAATGCAAAACTCTGAGAGAGATAATGTTAAGCGTGGCACATCTTAATCTCTTGCAACTTTCCCAAGCCATTGGTATTTGCTTGAATGAAGTAGAGTTGCCAACCTCCAGGTTCTTGGTAGTCAAACAAAAATAACTAGTGCCCCAAAGGAGACTGTGAAATAAAAACTGAGCACTTAACAGCATAAAAAAGCTGTTAAGCCTATTTCAGAGTAGTGCAACCTTTATCTAGGTCCTTGACACTTGTAAAATACAGTGTGTAGCCAGCTAGCAAGGGAGCGCCTTGCTGCTGTACAATTGTTAATAAGTATCACAATTTACAACTTTTTTCACAATAAAGTGGCTTTTCAATATTTGTGGTACATAACACAACACAATAGAAATGTCCATAGAGGCCACCGACAATGGGGTTCCGGTATTTTACCCCATTTCGCGTCTGCTTCTTGGCTCGTGGCGATCCTATGTTGATTGTTCCGACTGGAACTTTTGTTCCGTTCATACAGTTTATGACTTCCTGCTTCTAATGGATGACTGGATAAGACTACCCAAGAACTCTTCTTCTCTTCTTTTTCTCTTCCTTTCTGTTTTTCCATTTGCAGGGTGACGATGGACCAGACGTACGTGGGGGATCAGGGGACATTTTGTTGGTCCACGCGACGGAGACTGACAGGAAAGGTATTGCAGAGGGGCCGTGGCATGTTGATATTTGTGGCCACAAGCTCCCAACATAACTTGTCACGTTATGTTCGCAGATCATCCATGCGCGGCTGGATTAAATGGGGGGGGAGCAGGGATTCTGCTTAGCTTCAGTCAAACAAGCGATAAGCTGGGATAAGCTCTCGTAGAGTTCATCGCAGAAGGTACGATAGAACATTTAACTCTTCTGTGCCTGTGCTGAAACATGAGACATGCTAGAATCTGTTGGTTGTTGTTGTTGTTTTTTTACATAATACCATCGTGATTGTTACTTATTAAGAGCGTAAAATGTAGCTCTGCACCACACGATGGATCTGAATGAAAAAGTCACTGCCAGGACAGTTTAGAATCAAAAAGAAAAGTGCTGTGCGAAAGGAAGGAGAGGAGAGGGAGAACAAGAAAATGTTCAGCTTTGGTTGACAAATACTTTGGGTGAACCGAGTCCCACTGCACTTAGCTTAAGGGTATAAAGCTGCCTCCGTGGAGGTGGAAAGTGCTTTCAAGTCACAGCCAACGTAGGATTTTCACGGCAAGAGACATTCTGAGGTGGTTTGCCATTGCTTGCCTCTGCGTAGCAACCCTGGACTTCCCAGTTCTAACCAGGGCCGACCCTGCTTTGCTTCTGAGATCTGATGAGATCGGGCTAGCCTGGGCCATCCGGGTCAGGGCCCAAGCCATCTTAGCTCCTACTGAATGTCAAGGCAGCCCCTTGAGAAAGTCTTGTCCAAGGGAACGTGAAGAGAGGCCCGTAGCCAGAGGTTTGGTTGATCATTTCGGATGGGCATGGGAACTCAGCCTTCCCTCCCTAGCTGCTCCTCTCTGCCCAGCTTCTTTGCCTTTTCTCTGCCCCCCTCAGTCCCCTGGGCCATTCCTTCTTCCAGCTCTCCTTTCCTTGGGGAGGGGCCGTGGTTCAGTGGTAGAGCATCTGCTTGGCATGCAGAAGGTCCAGGGTTCAATCCCCGGCATCTCCAGTTAAAAGGATTAGGCAAGTAGATGATGTGAAAGACCTCTGCCTGAGACCCTGGAGAGCCACTGATAGTCTGAGCAGATGGACCAAGGGTCTAATTCAGTATAAGGCAGTTTCATGTGTTCCAGGGCTGGCTTCCCCTTGGCCCTCTGCTGTCTCAGGGCCTCAGTCGTTTTCCTTTCCCTGGCCTCCTACTTTGCCAACCCTTTCCCAAATCCCACCAGCATACCGTTCCACTCTCCAGCCAGTAGTTGGCCAGGAGCCCTTCTCTCTTTCCTTACCTTCTGACATCAGGGCAGTTCAGCCAATCAGCAGAGGCTTTATCACTTCTATCCAATAACTCGTGCCTTGCACTGATTATGCCATCTTGAATTCATCAGTCTTTAAGATGACACTATTCCCCCTCCCCTTAATCAGAGCTGAGGCTGGTTAAGACGTAGGAGGTGCGCTGAGACTGCTGTTTACTCATGTCTGGCCAACTCGGTAGCAGCATTTGCTTAAAACAAACCGCTTCGAAGGTTGGGGGATGCGATAAGAATACTCATTTTATACGTGTGTTTGCCGCTCCACTTGGCCATGCCAACGTGCTGGTACAGAATACAGAATGAGCGCAGAAGAATTTGTTTGATGTTATCCTAGCGTTGGAGAACTGGCAAGGGTTAATGAATTGAGCCTTTGACGAGGAGAATGCAAGGCGAGGCTCGTAAATCAGCCAGCAGCCGGATGTTTCAGAGGGTTCCCTCCCCTCCCTTACAAATTTCTTGGCACGTCTGCAGGCTAGAGGAAAAGCCAGCTGCCTTCTGGGGCAGATGGGAATTGAGATTTCAGTCCTGTTGAGTTCGTGCTTGTTTTTCCTGGTGCTCCTGATATCTCGTTCAGAGTGTGAGGGAGGTTAATTGAGGGGACAGGGCTGTGGATCAGCAGTGGAAATGTTGGGGACATGACGTTCTTCCTCAGCCTGAGACCTTCAGAGCTGCCGCCCCTCAGAGCAGAAAATGCTGCGCTTGACGATCCTTGTTTTGAAGGGGCCGTGGCTTTGTGGCGGAGCACCTGCTTGGCGGGCAGGTTCTCAAGTTCAATCCCCAGCATCTCCAGTTCAGGGAACTGCTAGATATCAGGAGAGCTCCTGCCAATTGGAGCGGACAGTCCTGGGCTCAATGGACAAGCCCTCTGACTCTGAATGAGGCAGCTTCCTCTGAGTTCTACTGAGTTCATTGACTGAAAACACGGTGAGCAGAATCTGTGCTGTGTTGGGCCTGGAGTTCCCCAGTCCCTCTTCCGAGGTTGATTCCAGACCTCCTTGGTGCCAGCTGCGTTCAGACCAACAGTAGACTTCAGATGGACAAAAGATCTCTGTGAGAGTCTTACCTGCTGATGCAAAGAAGCTTAGAAAATAAGCGGAGCATATAAAAATGAAAACAGAATGTATTCCTAAATGCACGGGGAAGGGCTGTGGAAAAACATTCAAGCTTTCATGGCATTTATTTTTAAGATGCTAACTTTTCCCCTGGAGTTTCCACTTGAAAGACCCAATCAACTGATGGGCCTTTGTTCTTTGTCCTCCCCACCTAGATTTGGTGCTGTACTGTGAAGCCTTTTTGACAACTTACAGAACCTTCATCTCCCCCGAAGAACTCATCAAGAAGCTGCAGTACAGATATCCTTTCAAAATGCCCAGTGCTTTTCTGCCCTGGAGATATGTGCAGAAGAGTGACAGCAGACCTGTGGGTGACTTGCAGATGAATGGCTTCTGGGGCTAGGAGTTCCTTGCCTCAGCCTACAACCTATTGGCTAGCTTCTGAGTGCACTGTGGCACTATGGGTAAAGTGGACATGTTCATGGAGGAGAGGGCTATCCATGGCTACTAGTCAAAATGGATCCTAGTCATGATGCATACCTATTCTCTCCAGGATCAGAGGAGCATGCCTACTATATTAGGTGCTGTGGAACACAGGCAGGATAATGTTGCTGCAGTCGTCTTTGTTTGTGGGCTTCCTAGAGGCACCTGGTTGGGCGCTGTGTGAACAGACTGCTGTACTTGAAGGGCCTTGGTCTGATCCAGCCTGGCCTTTCTTATGTTCTTATGTTCAGGAAGTGCAGGGCCTGCCCTACCTGCCTTCCCACCATGGCAGGTTGTCACCCATGGTGCATAGAGAAGGGCAAAGGGTGAGCTTTGCTTTTCCAAGAGTATTTTTTATGCTTCCTTGGAAGAGGAAGGGAACTCCTGCCTAATTCACTCAGTCTCCACCTGTATCCCGGGCATCCTTACCCTTGCCATCTGGACCAGCTCCGTCTTGGGCATCCAGAAGGCTGTTTGCTCGGGAATCCAGAAGGCTGTTTGCTCAGCTCGGCTGACCCAACTTGGCTGCTGGGAATCGCCTTCTATATGTGCTGCCCTTTCTCTGTGGAGGTTCATGGGGAAGCCACCGTTTCTCTGCGAGTGCAGGGCATCTCCTTTCTTTGTTTACCCCTGTTCTTAGACCGAGGTCTTGAACAACAAAACCATAAAACTTAACAAGACCCATCTCTCAAAATGCCTCCCTCCGACTCTTCTCTGCAGCCTCCAAAAAACAAGCAACAAAATAAGTACACTGAGCCCTCTAAGAGGAACTGAACCATTTTCCTCTAAGAGGAACTGAACCTTTTGCTCCAAAGTTGCTTGAGGAAATGCGGACCATTTATTAAAACACGATAGAATCCATTTTAGCCTAAGTTGGTACACGTAAGGTCAATGCAAAAGGATATGTACCAAGGAGTCCACTGACTGAAGAGAGCAGGGTCTGAAAAAGAGATCCTGAGCATACGACCCAGCAAAACCATTGAAAAAGGGCAATTAAATCTTGAATGCATAAAGACTACATAACTGTGGACTAACCAGAGAATCCAGATAGGGAGGAAGATTACCCTTAGATAACAGGCCCAGGGCACGGGGAGATCATGTCCCGCGGGGCATCTCCAACAACAGTAGACACCCTCCTCTGTCCTGCGATCCCGTTCAGGGCCCCCCAGCAGGAGTCATGTCTAGACATAGGCATCCCCCTGTAAAGGGACAGAGAGCGATGGCTTCCATTAATGCCCCGAAATTCCACAGGCTCTTCCATAAGTGCTTTAGCCACCGTTGCCCGGAGGCAGTGTATTTTCAAACCGCCCACGCTGCTCTCAAAATGGGTAAATGCCTGTTGTCTTCCTGCTCGCTCGTGTGCCAGCGTGCTTCAGAGGCCCGGTGTCACACTGCCCTTGTGCTGGCTCAGAACTGCCACCTGCAGCCCAGAAGAGGTTCCTGCTGCTGCTGATTAATTGGCACAGCAGTCTCCGTGCTGCCCTCTCCGCTGGTGGTTGGACTTGAATGCTTTGGGGCAGGAGCAGTAAATCGTCCCTCCTTTGGCACAGACAGAGGCGTGGGCAACATTCTCTTTACTCCTTGTGCTGAAAGAGGTGGGGGGGAAAAGGTTGCTTTTGTTTCTCTGTTGTCTTGCAGGAGTGCACCCCAGCACGTATTGTTCCAGCCCGTACTGGGGCATGGGTAGCTCAGAAAGTGGGAGGCCGATGATACAAGTCACTTCTCTACAGCATGGTGTCGTGGTTAAGAGCAGTGGACTCTAATCTGGAGAACAGGGTTCAGTTCTCCGCTCCTACACATGAGTAGCTGACTAGTCTGGTGAATCTGGTTCCCCCACTCCTATACATGACGCCGGCTGGGTGACCTTGGACTTGTCACAGTTCTCTTAGAGCTCTCTCAGCCCTACCTACCTCACAAGGTGTCTGTTGTGGGGAGAGGAAGGGAAGATGATTGAAAGCCATTTTGATTCTCCTTAAAAAAAGGTTGAGAAAATTGGGATATAAAAACCCAACTCTTCTTCTTATTCTCCTCCTCCTCTTCCTCCTCCTGACTAGCCCAAGGTCACCAGATAAGCCTCCGCCGCTCATGTGGAGGAGTGGGGAATCAAACCCGGTTCTCCAGATTAGCACCACGCTGGCTCTCTATTAGCGTATGTGTGTAAATTTGTGCCTGGGGACAAAACTGGGAGTCGTGTTTGGGGGCTTCCCTTACACGCCCTATCTGCTTGCTGTTTAGTTGGCTGAGCAGCCCATTTCTGTCTTGTTAGTCCTTTAACTCGACCCCCCACGTACGAGAAGTTCTGTCACTGTCCGGACACGTTTAAGAAGCGGGTCAGCAAGAACACCTTCTTTGTCCTGGTCCGAGTGGTGGACGAGCTGTGGTGAGTGGCTTCCCCCCCCCCTTGCCTTTGTAAACTTCACACCAGCCAAACAGCCATGCCGATGAAACAAGGAGAGAGGCCTCTGTTGTCCCCAGCACAGGGTCCCTCTCAGCAGAGGCAAACATTGCTCAGGAGGAAGTCCCCCTGCTTTATTGTTGCCAGAAGCCACCTGCCTGGCCCCCTGTGACTGGTACAAGTTGCCAGCAAGAGGGGAGGATATCCTAAAGCAGAAAGGGCTGTTTAGCTTGGAAAGAAGTCTGTTAAGGGGAGACATAATAGAGGTCTATAAAATTATGCTTGGTATGGAGAGAGTGGACAGGGAGAAGCTTTTCTCCCTCTCCCATAATACCAGAATGCGGGGTCATCTGCTGAAGCTGGAGGGGGAGAGATTCAAAACAGATAAAAGGAAGTATCTCTTCACACAACGCATAGATAAATTGTGGGACTCCCTGCCCCAGGATGTGGTGATGGCTGCCAATTTGGAAGGCTTTAAGAGGGGAGTGGAGATGTTCATGGAGGAGAGGGGTTTTCATGGCTACAAGTCATACGGAATAGTAGTCATGATGCATACCTATTCTCTCTAGTCTCAGAGGAGCATGCCTGTTAGGTGCTATGGAGCACAGGCAGGACAATGCTGCTGCAGCCGTCTTGTTTGTGGGCTTCCTAGAGGTACCTGGTTGGCCACTGTGTGAACAGACTGCTGGACTTGATGGGCCTTGGTCTGATCCAGCAGGGCTTTTCTTATGTTCTTATGTTCAGGAAGTGTAGGGCCTGCCCTACCTCCCTTCCCACTGTGGCAGGGTGTCACCCATGGTGCAGAGAGAAGGGCGAAGGGTGAGCTTTGCTTTTCCAAGAGTATTTTTTATGCTTCCTTTATGCGCTGTTTTTTTTCCTTTCTGCACCACAGATGGCTGTTGCTGGCTAGTTGCAGGCTAGTAGATGTTGTGGACTTAGTTGCAGGACTGTCCTTGCCATAGTGGTTGCAGCCTGTTTAATTTCTCCCAGAGAACGTGACAGGAGCCGTCTGGCCCGCTTGTGTCTCCATTGTCTTTCCCGTTCCTCTGCGTAGCCCCTCCCCGGCTCCACGCTTTGGTCATGGTGGAGTGTGACAAAACAGCTGGAATCTTATCAGCTGGCATTTTTTGTTTGCAGTGTATGGATGTGTGTGTATGTTTTTTATTTACAACAGGCTCTTCCTTTTTTCAAAAGACATTTAGCTGTGCTTAATGGCAATCAGCAAGCATTAACTAAACATATACGTGACCACTTGCAAATTGTAAGGCGCATACCATTAATCTGCTTGCCAGTACAGATATTAGATGCAATCACGAAGAAAGGCAGCATGGGAAGAGGCCCCGAGTCTTCAGTAGGCTTTCAAACTAGGGTTGCCAGCTCCAGGTTGGGCAATTCCTGGAGATTTTGTGGGTGGAGCCTGAGGAGGGGAGGGTTTGGAGAGGGGAGGGACTTTAATGCCATAGAGTCCAATTGCCAAAGTGGCCATTTTCTCCAGGGGAGGTGGTCTGTATCGGCTGGAGATCAGTTGTAATAGCAGGAGATCGCCAGCCACCACCTGGAGGTTGGCAACCCTATTTCAAACTGTCCTCTGTAGTCTTGAGGACTAGCAACTGGCTTTTATTTTTAAATCAATGGAAGCTCATATTGCCAGGGGGTGCAGAATCCTGTGCCAAATACCAAAATCCCACGCTTGTGCGGGGCCACGTTCAGCTGCCTAGTGGTTGACCACCATGTAGTGTTTTTAAACAGCTGGCTTTTAGGAACTAAACTCTGGCTTTTCTCAACCCTTTCTTCTTTCCTCAGTTTGGTGGAGCTGACCGAGGAGATCCTGAAGCTGCTGATGGACCTGGTCTTCCGTTTGGTCTGCAACGGGGAGCTCAGCCTCGCCCGCGTCTTACGCAACAACATCCTCGACAAAGTCAATCAGAAAAAACTTCTGCGATACACCAACTCCATCAAGCCCCTTTCGGCCCGGGGGGTGGCAGCCAGGTCAGGAAGGCCAAAGGAGGATGGGGGGCAGGGGGCACAGAATTGGATTTTCCACCAAAAATCCCAAATAACATCTGGAAAATTCAAATGCTTCCTGGCATCTGGGGGTTTTTTTGTTTGTTTTTGCAACTACCTAAGTGTAACTGTCTAAGTGAATGCCTTGTCAGAAGAGAATGAGTTAGCTGAATGCTAACTCTGAAGTACATTAAAGTACTTAGAGCTGCCTGCAGGTTGTAGTATTGCTGTAACTCACTCTGGCTATCTAAGAAAGAGCCCTGTTGGATGGGCCCCCTAAAACGTTAGGGGAATTGATGATGGGGGCCATGTAGCTTCCTTGTGCCCTGCCTTAATACCAGTTTCTGATTCTTTGAAACTGTTGTTTCAGTTAGCCTACTTTGCATTTATTTTCCCCCTTCAACCAAGATCTTTTGGATTTAAAAAAAAATCCACCCTTTTTTGTGCTAGCTGGTTTAGAAGGGAGCTGCCTTCACCTGTTGCCAGTTTTCCAGCAACTTAAGGACAGGGCTCCGCAGATTTGGCATTAAAAACAAAATCAGAGTTCTTTGTGTACCTAGAGCATCGTCGTCGTCTGTCCCCCCACCCACCCCCAGTCCCAAAATTCCCTTACTGTTTGTTCTAACTGGCTGCTGCTCTCCAGAGTCTTAGAGGAGGAGGGTCTTCCCCAGTGCCTCCTCCCTGAGATCCATGAACTGTGGATGGCAGAGGTTGGGCCCTGGGACCTTCTTTGCACAAAGTTTGCACGGCCCCTCCTCTCAAAGCAGGCGGAACATATTCACCCGCCTTATGCAGAGTCAGACCGTTGGGGAGGGGCCATGGCTCAGTGGTAGAGCATCTGCTTGGCATGCAGAAGGTCTCAGGTTCAATCCCCGGCATCTCCAGTTGAAGGGACTAGGCAGGTAGGTGATGTGAAAGACCTCAGCCTGAGACTCTGGAGAGCTGCTGCCGGTCTGAGTAGACAGTACTGACTTTGATGGACCAAGGGTCTGATTCAGTATAAGGCAGCTTCGTGTGCTCATGTGTCCATCATGCCCAGTCTTGGTAGACCAGGGTTGCCGGAGGTTAAGCCTGGGACCCTCTGTGTGAAAAGCTTCTGCGGGCCTCCTTCCAGTGCTGAGCTAAACCCACTTGTGTGCCAAAAAAGCTGCATTCTGTGACCTGTTATGAATTATGGGAAGGATTTGCCTGCTGTGCAAATTGTGGTCAGAAGGGGTCCTGGAGCCCCCCTGTCCCTTCTCCAGGATCATCAACCACCCCTTTGGTTTCGTGAGACTTCGTTGCCAGTGCATTTCCAAGCCTGTCCATGCAATCTGGCGTGCTAAGAACCTTGATCTCGAAAGAACAAAGTAAAACCGAGGCTCTCTGGGAGTTGAATTCTGAGCCTCAAGCCAGCTTGTGCACTTTTTTTCACTGTTTGAGCAATAGTCGCAACCCTGTGTAAAGGCCTCGGTTTTTGTCTCTTCCAGGCCAGGGACCCTCCATGATTTCCACAGCCACGAGATAGCTGAGCAGCTGACCCTCCTAGACGCAGAGCTGTTTTACAAGATAGAGGTATGACTGCTACCCTCCAAACTTGTCCAGAGCGCCTGAATCAGTACCTCCCACGTGTTATTTCCTGTGGTAGTTCCCCTGGGTCACTTAGTAGCCGGTGAAAAGCTTTTGGAAACCCCAAGTACCCACCCAAACAGGAAGCTGGTTGCTGCGTCTCTGTATTAGTACCTGGTCCATCCAGTCTTACTTTCCTCCCATCTGCCTTTTCTAAGAGTGGATAACTTTGTCGCCTCTCCACATCGGGTGTGACTGGAGCGTTGTCTATTCCGATACAGCAGCACTGGCCATCCTCATATGAGGCTGCTGTTAGGCCTCTGCCTGAAACACTTCTGTAACTTGTCTCCTCCATAAAGAGTCTTTCCCCAAATGGTGATTGGCGCAAAAAAATACAGGAGGTGGACTCCTCTGTGGGTGGGCATTTTCTAAGTATAAAAGTTTTTAAGTGAAAGAGGGAAGGAAGTGCATCTCCAGTTCATTTGGGGAAGAAAAAACATGCCCTTGCCTGCCAGGAGTTTGAGAAACACTCTTCTGAATCTACCAGCCACATGCAAAAATTATTCTTTGGCTGAGAGCCCTAGGTCAGCTCATGCCTGGCTCTTGTGCCTCTTCAGCCTCTGGGAGTTAACACCCCCCCTTTAGTTTTTTTATTTGATTTTTTTTATTTTTTAAACTTAAAATTACAAATACTTTACATATAAAAGACATAACATACATTCTACCTACCTACAAAACACATAACATTAACACCAAATGTGCCTTACTTTCTCCTAAATTATCTTTCTATTCAGACAATTTATATTTCCACCATCTATTCAACCTTATTTCTTGTTTTCTCCCAGATAAACATTTAGAGTTAAACATTGAACTTGAATTTAATTCCAGGTTAAAGAAAAATTCTTACTTTGTCATAGCTACAATTCTAGTTAGTTTTAAATACCTTGGAGCAAACCGTTTTCCAGTCTCAGCTTTCAGCTTGGTTTGAATGAGTGCCCACTGCTGGTGGAAGGCTTAAAGACTGTCTTAATCTCGACGTCCCTGTTCGCCAACTACGGTCATCAGGCAGCCGTGTGGTGGGTCTAGCCCCACTTAAGGTAGCCCGGGCCTTTTCCGTCGTGGCTCCGGCTCTCTGGAATGGGCTTCCTGAAGAGGTGAGGGTTGGCCCCTCCTTGGAGATCTTCAGGAGGTGCTGGAAGGCCTGCCTGTTTGCCAGGGCTTTCAAGGGGGTTGAATGGCAGGCATCAGATAGGGGGCAGGAAGATTTGGGGTTTGTTATTTTATTTTTGGTTTTAACCAGAATATGTTTTCAACTATTACCATAAGCCGCCTTGAACTGCAAGGAAAGGCGGAATAGAAATGTTTTAATAAACATGAGAAATAGGGCCTGTCAGTTGATTCAAAATGTTATTTTAGTTGCTTAATCGCCTGCCTTGTAGCTGATTGTTTCAAGAATAATAATAATTACTTAGCATTTCTGTTGTGCTTTTACAGTGTCAAAAGCCTGTCACAAACATTGTCTTGGGGGGAAAAAAACCTTTTGGGGTACTGTCTCGATATCGTGGATGGGAGCATTGCGGCAAAAAGCATTTACGGTGCTTTTTGGGACCCACTTGAAAAGTAACGGCATGCTGCTTCCTCCCTCCCAAAAATGGAAATGCAGGAATTTAGTTAACACTGGACACATCTACATTTTATTTTTCATGTATAAGATTTAAAAAATATCTAGTGAGAGAGTACAGGTTCAGTAATGGTATAGCTTGGATAGCTCTAATGGTGCTCATACTGGTGCAGTTCTGGGGGGGGGGTGTTTCTGGTAAAAGATGCTTGACTCTCGCAAGCTTATACCAGAAAGACTTGTTGGTGTCTAAGGTGCTATTTAGACTTGAGTCCAGCTGTTCTACTACAGACCAACACATCTTCCATCTGAAATGATCTCTGTATCCTGTTTCTGCCTCTTTCAGATCCCTGAAGTCTTGCTGTGGGCCAAAGAGCAGAATGAAGAAAAGAGCCCCAACTTAACCCAGTTCACAGAGCACTTTAATAACATGTCATACTGGTAAGAGAAAGAACAGAACAGGAAGCATGAGGTCTTGGAGAAGTCCTCATAGAATCATAGAGTTGGAAGGGACCACCAGGGTCCTCTAGTCCAACCCCCTGCAAAAGCAGGAAATTCACAACCACCTCTCCCCTATACCCCCAGTGACCCCCACTCCATGCCCAGAAGATGGCCAAGATGCCCTCCCTCTCCTTATCTGCCTGAGGTCATAGAATCACCGTTGCTGACAGATGGCCATCTAGCCTCTGCTTAAAAACCCCCAGGGAAGGAGAGCTTACCATCTCCCGAGGAAGCCTGTTCCACTGAGGAACCTCTCTAACTGTTAGAAAGTTCTTCCTAATGTCTAGACGGAAACTCTTTTGATTTAATTTCAACCCATTGGTTATGGTCCGACCTTCCGGAGCAACAGAAAACAACCCGGCACCCTCCTCTATATGATAGCCCTTCAAGTACTCTCTTAAGCCTGTGTGATCCACCAGGCATGTTGGAGAATTCCTTGAGTTGGTGCACTTTCTCTTCCACCCTCGGAGAGGAGGAGAGAGGCTAATTTCAGCCCAGGTGCCTCTGCGCTTTCTCTGCACTTTCTTTCTTCAAAGAGCCATCCAACCTGGCAAGGTGAGTCTGCCAGCATCTCAGTGTGGCCGGCGGTAATCCGTTAGCAGCTCTGCAGGTCTTCTTGGCTGGGAAAACTGCTTGGATGCTCAGCCCTGACTGCTGCAGTGACGCTTGTTTCTCTCCACACCCACAGGGTCCGTTCGATCATCATGCTGCAGGAGAAGGCGCAAGACCGAGAGAGGCTGCTGCTGAAATTTATAAAGATCATGAAGGTAAGAGCTGCCAACTCTGTTCCTGCAGTGTATGAATATGACAGCCGTTTGTCAGCGTGGATAAGAATGCAGGGCAGTGCCCAGGGCTCTGATGTAGGGATGCCAGCCTCCAGGTGAGACCTGGGGATCCCCCCCCCGAATTACAGCTCATCTCCAGGTTACACAGGTCAATTCCCCTGGAGAAAATGGCTGCTTTGGAGGGTGGATTCTATGGCATTGTACTTCACTGGGATCCCTGTCCTCCCCAGACTCCATCCCCAAATCTCCAGGAGTTTCCCAACCTGGATCAAACAACCCTACCCCCCCCCCATCTCCTGCTGATATCCGGGATGGCGGGGTGACCTGGCAACCCAGGGCCCAGACTGAGAGGGGCGCCACCAGAACTGCATCTGCTTGGAGCCCTCTTCAAAGGAACAGAGTGTGTGATGTCAGGCCTTGTGATTGGAGGAGGCGGTAGAAAGCCTCTGGATTGGCCTGGCCCCAGAACAAATAAGAGGAGGTTGACTATTCTGCCTTTGCTGGCTTCTGCCTGCTGCCGTCACATTTCAGCTCAGCCTTCATTCCAGCGACTCAGCTCGGGGACCCTTGCATTGGAGAGCGGGCACCAGACCCCGGTTCAAGTGGGCATGCCCAGCCTGGCCCTGATGGGCATTCTGTTAGAGCCAAACCCAAACTTTTACCCAGAAATGTCTTTGAAGTGCCTTTGATTTATCTCCTCCTCTCTTTGCTCTAGCACTTACGGAAGCTCAACAACTTCAACTCCTACTTGGCCATTCTCTCTGCTCTGGATTCGGCACCCATCCGGCGACTCGAGTGGCAGAAACAAACGTCAGAGGTGAGTTTTGGGGGGTTTTTTTACATTTACTTGCTTGCTTTGAAAAGTTTTTATCCTGCCTTCCCAAAAGTCCAGTGTTATGATCAGGATATCAACACATTCACACAAAAAGGTAAGGGTAAATCCCCTGTGCATGCACTGGGTCATTCCTGACCCAAGGGGTGATGTCACATCCCAACATTTACTAGGCAGACTTTTGTTTACGGGGTGGTTTGCCAGTGCCTTCCCCAGTCATCTTCCCTTTACCCCCAGCAAGCTGGGTACTCATTTTACCGACCTCGGAAGGATGGAAGGCTGAGTCAACCTTGAGCCAGCTACCTGAAACCGACTTCCGTCGGGATCGAAGTCAGGTCGTGAGCAGAGCTTTTGACTGCAGTACTGCAGATCACCACTCCTTATTCACACATAACCCTCCGTAAAAGAGTTGGAGCAACAGCAAGAGACCTTTTCCAAACTAGCCAACTTGCTGCCTCTTCTGGGTCAGTGGGAGTGTGGGGGGAGGTTGTTGAGAATATCCTGCATTGTGCAAGGAGTTGGACTGGATGATCCTGGCGATACCTTCCAACTCTATGATTCTATGAACACACGTGAAGCACCCTAATACTGAATCAGACCCTTAGTCTGCCACAGTTGTCTACTCAGACTGACAGCAGGATCTCGGGCTGAGGTCTTTCCCATCACCTACTGCCTGACCATTTCAAGTGGAGATGGCGGGGACTGAACCTGGGACCTTCTGCATGCCAAGCAGATTCTCTGCCTCTGAGCCACAGCCCCTGCCCAAATCAAGTCTCAGCTCCCTTACGGGGGAGAAGGAGTGATTCTGTGCAAGGCTGAATTCACTCCCAGCCATCAGCAGTACGCAAGGGGACTGGAACCCCCTCCCGGGCCTGGTCAGCAGTGGCAAGAGCCTAGGGGAGGGGGGGTCTTGTGTACCTTGCTTGGGGCAGCCACATCTCTTGAACCAGCCCTCTTTCTTGGGACGTCATTCTACTGTCCTGGGAACGCTGCTGAAAAGGCCCTTCTCTTTGTCATCCTAATAGAAGCCCCTCGAGGGTGATTGGGGTTATGTATGTGACATGATTCCAAGGGAGCTCCAAATAACCACCAGATACAGTATTAGCAGTATGGTGTAGTGGTTAAGAACAGAGGCTTCTAATCTGGAGAACTGTGTTCCATTCCCCACTCCTCCACATGAAGCCTGCTGGGTGACCTTGGGCCAGTCTCAGTTCTCTCAGAACTCTCTCAGCCCACGTGGAGGCAGGCAATGGCAAACCACCTCTGAACATCTCTTGCCTTGAAAACTCTACAGGGTCACCATAAGTCAGCTGTGACTTGAAGGCACACACACACACACACACACACTCAAATTCAGTTTCCTGAGAATCTCTGCACCTTTTTTTAAAAGAAAGCAACTGAAGAACTAATGTCTCACGCTGTATTTTGTGTCCTGCCAGGGCCTGGCTGAGTACTGCACACTGATTGACAGCTCTTCCTCCTTCCGGGCATATCGTGCGGCTCTTGGAGAGGTGGAACCCCCTTGCATACCCTACTTGTGAGTAGTTGCTCCTTTGGGAGGGGGTTCATTGGTGGGCCTTCTTCTCCGGCTTGCATTTATTTGTTTAGCATGTCTTTGAATAATCTTTGCATCTCAGAGAGACGCTTGAAGCGATGTACAAATAACAAGCTCCCTCTCTCATAATACTAGAACGCGGGGTCATCTGCTGAAGCTGGAGAGTGAGAGATTCAAAACAGATAAAAGGAAGTATTTCTTCACACAATACGTAGTTAAATTGTGGAACTCCCTGCCCTAGGATGTGGTGATGGCTGCCAACTTGGAAAGCTTTAGGAGGGGAGTGGACGTGTTCATGGAGGAGAGGGGTATTCATGGCTACTAGTGAAAATGGATGCTAGTCATGATGCAGACCTATTCTCTCCTGGATCAGAGGAGCATGCCTATTATATTAGGTGCTGTGGAACACAGGCAGGACAATGCTGCAGCAGTCGTCTTGTTTGTGGGCTTCCTAGAGACACCTGGTTGGCCACTGTGTGAACAGACTGCTGGACTTGATAGGCCTTGATCTGATCCAGCCTGGCCTTTCTTATGTTCTTATGTTCTTAAGCTTAAGTGATAACCAGAGGCTCTTCTCTGGGCTCTCCTTTCTCCTCTCCAGAGGCCTCATCCTGCAGGACTTGACCTTCGTCCACCTGGGGAACCCGGATTACCTTGAAGGCAAAGTGAACTTTTCCAAGCGTTGGCAACAGTTCAACATCCTGGACAGCATGAGGCGCTTCCAGCAAGTGTAAGTGATCCTGGCTACTTTTGCTGGGTGTGAGTACTGAGGATGAGGGGCTTGTCCGAGGCACACATTAACGTTATTAGATGTCAGGATCATGCTTTTACCCCTAGCATCCCTCAAAAGCAGATTCATCCAGGCAGGTAGCTCTGAAGCAATAATACTTTATTAGGAGCAAATAGGTAAATAAAAGAACTGAATGTCTACAAAACGAAGAAGGCTGCTAATGGCATGACACTGGTAGAATACATGGTTAAAAGCACTCCAGCCAGAGAAAGCAAAACAAAGGGAAACAATTCCGAGATAATGGTTCCCAGGGCAAGGTAGACAACACAACAGCGGTGGATTGCAGGCTGAGGGAATAACAGGATAACAGGATGAGAAACTGTACACAGAGTTTATGACATGTAAACCAATAACTTGACCTGAAGCCAGAGTCTGGCCTGGTCCTGTCAAGAGCCCTTCTTCAGGTGACTTTAGTCAGGACCTGACATTAGACTGAGCATCATCTAGGAGGGTTTTAGGTTTATTTATTTATTATTTCAACTTCCTACCCTGCAGGCTCAGAGCAGCTTACAAAGAATATAAATATCCCATTAAATCAATAAAACCATTAAAACATTTCAAATAGACCTGTAAAAAAGTCATATAAAACAGATATTATAAATAACCTAAGGCGTCTCTAGAGTGTAAAACACAATGCCACAACTAGGTGAGCAGATGGGATAGAATCCCAGATTGATATAGGGAAAGATGTATCAACAGTGGGGGTTAAGGAGGCCAGCATTTATACATAGGGAACCGTAGCTGGCCTCAACCATAGGCCTGGTGGAATAGCTCTGTTCTACAGGCCCTGCGGAGCTCTTTAAGGTCCCGCAGGGCCCTGGTCTCACTAGAGAGGCTATTCCACCAGGCAGGAGCCAGGGCAGAAAAAGCCCATGTTCCTTGACGCCTTACCAAGGACTGCTTTGCCTACACAAGGTGGAACAGGCTTCCTCAGGAGGTGGTAAGCTCTCCTTCCCTTGAGGTTTTTAAGCAGAGGCTAGATGTCCATCTGTCAGCAATGCTGATTCTATGACCTCAGGCAGATCACGAGAGGGAGGGCATCTTGGCCATCTTCTGGGCATGGAGCAGGGGTCACTGGGGGTGTGTAGGGGAGGTTGTGAATTTCCTGCATTGTGCAGGGGGTTGGACTGGATGACCTTGGTGGTCCCTTCCAACTCTATGATTCTATGACCATCAGTTCAGTTGATTAAATGGTAGAATCGGGGTTTGGCTCAGCTTATTTGATTTTCAACAACATAATAATAATTTCCCCCTAAGGGACAGTGAATCCGGATCTCTCCTTCCCCAGGCAGATGATAAGCGTGGGTGGAAGTTTCTGCCCATTGAAAAGGAGGTAGGCAGTTAGCCGACTGGCGATGCCTTCCTTCCCAGCTGGTCTCAAGCCTGAGGACAGACAGGGACGTGGTTGAAGTCCTGTATTACCTTGCAAGTAAAAAAAAAAAGGCCTTGGGCACAGTGTAGCTTTTATTTCAAAAAGAGCATGTTTCTCACCCTTATGACTAAGTGACAATAATAATGCTGGGCAGCACGTGAGCAATATCTGCTGGAGTCTTAGAGTCCCAAGGGGCTGCTCGGTAAGATTTCTGGCTGCAGTCCAAGAGGCGAGCTTTATTACCCTGCACGCTACTTCCTGCTCCCTCTGGCAAAGCAAGGCCAGGATAAATTGTGCAGAGACATGAAAATTCTGGGATAAAATATACCAAATCGAATTACATCAGATTGGATTAATTTACCTAGCTTGTACGATTTAATTTTTCTTAACACGGAATTTGGATTGCCTGATGGCAGAATTTAGCTCCACTTGTGGGGCTGGTTAGTTAAATTATCCCACTAAAGAAGGGCAGATGAATGTGGCAGATGAAGTTCAGTGTTAGTAAGTGCAAGGTGATTCATAATTGGAACAAAAAAATCCCAGCTTTAAGAATATGCTAATGGGGTCTGAACTTGCTGAGTCTGAGAGGGGAAAAGATCTTGGGATCGTAGTAGATAGCTCAATGAAAATGTCAACCCGGTGTGCTTCAGCAGTGAAAACGTCAAAGTCCATGTTGGGGATTGTTAGGAAAAAGTCTGAAAACAGACAGCCAAT
This sequence comes from Euleptes europaea, assembly GCF_029931775.1. Taxonomy (NCBI): domain Eukaryota; kingdom Metazoa; phylum Chordata; class Lepidosauria; order Squamata; family Sphaerodactylidae; genus Euleptes; species Euleptes europaea. The sequence continues at coordinate 50,517,471 of NC_079325.1, read as the reverse complement.
ATTATAATACCCTTGTATAGATCTATGGTGCTGCCTCACTTGTGTGCAGTTCTGGTCACCCTATCTCAAAAAGGGTATTGCAGAGCTGGAAAAAGTACAGAAGAGGGGCAACCAAGATGATTAGGGGGTTGGAGCACCTTCCCTATGAGGAAGAGTCTGGGACTTTTTAGTTTAGAAAACAGACGATGAAGGGGGGACACGATAGAGATTTATAAAATTATGCACGGAGTGGAAAGAGTTGACAAAAGAGAACCGTTTCTCCCTCTCCCCAAATGCTAAACTTGAGGGCATCCAATGAAGCTGGTGGGCAGTAGATTCATGATGGACAAAAGGAAATACTTCCTTATGCAGCAAGCAATTAAAATGTGGAATTCGCTGCCAGAGGATGTCATGGTAGCCCCAAGCGTTGATAGCTTTAAAAGGAAGACTCATGGAGGACAGGTCTCTCAGTGGCTACTAGCCATGGTGGCTAAAGGGACCCTCCACATTCAGAGACAGAAAACCTTTGAATCCCAGTGCCAGGAAGAAACATCAGGAGACGGCCTCAGCCTCTGTGCCCTGTTGCTGCACCTCCAAAGGAACTGGTTGGCCACTGTGTGAGACAGAATGCTGGACCAGATGGACCACCAGTCTGATTCAGAGCCAGCGTGCCGTAGTGGTTAAGAGCGGTGGTTCGGAGCGGTGGACTCTAATCTGGAGAACCAGGTTCGATTCCCCACTCCTTCATATAAGCAGTGGATGCTAATCTGGTGAACCGGGTTGGTTTCCCCACTCCTGCATATGAAGCCAGCTGGGTGACCTTGGGCTTCTCACAGCTCTCTTAGACCTCTCTCAGCCCCATCTACCTCACAGGGTGTCTGTCGTGGGGAGGGGAAGGGAAGGTGATTGTAAGCCCGTTTGATTTTCCCTTTAGTAGAGAAAGTTGGCATATAAAAACCAACTCTTCTTCTTCTTCTTTAGAAGGGTCTTCTTATGTTCTTATGGGCAGGCAACCCTGGGCATTTAGCCAAATAGCAGCATGTTAGACTGTCTTGGCACACTGGGCCAGTTCTCCACCCAAGGGACCGAGGCTGATACTACACTAGCAAAATCCCTGAAGCTCAGCTTGTTTTCAGTGCACCTGGCCAAGAATAACACTTGTCCCACGCACCCTTCTGTTTGCCAGCACACCAGCATCTGCACAGATGCTTCAGGTTTGGGGCATTCAGGCCCCATAAGTGCCCTTCCCCTGCGGTACAGCTTCAGCACCTCTCAGTCCCTACTGTTTGGTTCTAACCTTGGAGGAGCAGATGGTTCTCGGTGACGTGACCCTGCCTGTTCTAGACGCCCTTCTTTCTCTTTCTGGCGCCCGCAGGCATTACGAGATCAAGCGGAATGACGACATCATCTCGTTCTTCAATGACTTCAGCGACCATCTGGCCGAGGAGGCCCTGTGGGAACTTTCACTCAAAATCAAACCTAGGAACATAACGAGGCGAAAGACAGACCGGGAGGAGAAGACCTAAGCGGAGGCGGTCAGAGGCCTTGGGCATAAAGGATCGCTGGGCGCACGCGCGGACGGCAGCTGTAAGACACAGACCTGACTCTGGGCCACGCCCCCTTCCCCTCCCAGGCCTGCCCCAGCGGTTGGGGTGACTTGGCAGGGAGGCTGTGAGCGTTGGTGTGTGCCGTCCTTCCCGTCAGGCCACAGGAGAGAGCCGCCAAGTCCTTCCACTCTCCTTCCGGCGCTGCCCAGTGACAGTACCACAGATCAGCTTTCAGTATGGAAAGAGAGTGCCGTGGAAAGGGGGGATCAGTGCCACCGTGTTCCCGCTTTGCCAAATTTTAAGTTTGACTTACAGTCTGTGTGCCAGAGAGAGGGAGATTCTTTGCATCTGTTTCCACGTGCAAAGGGACGAGGAGAGAAAAGTCACACAGAGATACCTTGCATCGCGCCATGCACTACTTGTGCGAGCGTCTGGGTGGTAGATGAACATGGTTGTCGACAAGGATGTTTCCCCGCCATGTCCCCAAGGAGCACCATCTCAAATTGCATTTCCACACGAAGAGCCCTGGGGAAACAGGAGGCCAGAAGACATTACGTTCTCCCCACACACACACCCCTAGCAGACCGTGTGTGTTTACAGGGATATTTAATCGAATGCCCCCAACCGCCGAGACGGAAAAGGAAAGAGCAGAGCCAAGACGGCTGTTCTCAACGCTATGTTCTTCCCCCTTCCCACATCCACCAGGATCTCCTTATCTCAACCAACGTTTCAATCTCTGCTCTTGGCTCGGAAATCTGGAATTGCCAAGATTCTGTGGCTCCCCCCCCCCAATTTCCCACTGTGTGTGGGGAAACATATATTTTAATGATGGTACTATCTGTAACAGTAAATATGTAGTATATGAGACTGTCTGTAAATAGGAATCTCTAGATGCCATTGGTTAATTTTATTTTGATGCATGTCTGAATTGCCACTGGGTTTTTAAGAGGAAACTTAAAGGAAGGGGGGCAAAGCAGTGTGTATAAAAATGAAAGGCTGTGACCACCACTGTGCGAAAACAACCACCAATTCAGGATAAGGGAGGCTTGTGTGGTAGAGGCAGTCGAGAGTCAAGGTAGGGAGCAGAAAATATAAAACCCACAGCAAGGAACTCTGGACAGGTATGAAATGAGGGTGTTTGTGTCGTTGTCGTCCCCCCCCCCCCAGTGCAGAAGTGACAAAACCAAAGGCCTCCTACCCCATTCCTTGTGTAATTAACCTGGGGCCCAATCCACCAGAAAGGGCAAAAGGAAACGCCTTTACAAAATGTGTGATTGACCTGTGGGACTCATTGCCACAGGACGGCAGCCATGGCCACTAGCTTTTTTCTTTTCTTTCTGCCGTCAAGTCACATCTGACTTACGGCGACCCCTGGTGAGGTTTTCAAGGCAAGAGATGTTCAGAGGTGGTTTGCCATTGCCTGCCTCCGCGTCACTACCCTGGTATTCCTTGGAAGTCTCCCATCCAAATACTTGCCAGGGCAGACCCTGCTTAGAAGACTTTCAAAGGGGATTAGACAATTTGGTGAGGGATGGGACCCTCAGTGGCTAAACGGAGCCTCTGTGTTCGGAGCAGTGTGCCTCTGAATGCCGGGTTTCTGGAGGGGGGGGGGCAACAACAGCAATTTTGCCCCTCCCCCCAGCCCTGCTTGTGGGCCTTCCAGGGGTATCAGTTTGGCTATTGCAGGAAAGCAAGAACTGGGCTAAACACCTCCTTGAAATGAGCCGAAAGTACACAAGAGAATGGTTGAGCCTCTCGGTAGGAGTCAGATCTGCCCCGCTCTTGTTCAGCCGTCTCTCAGAACGAGCTCCAGCAGTCTTGGAACCTGGAGCGGCAAGGAAGGAGGCCTGCCCGCTCTCCTGCCCCTCCCCGGTATTGCCAAATGGTATGCGAGACAAGCCTGCAGGTCAGCTCTGCTGCCGCAGCTCAGCACTTTATTCCTTTCCTAGACTTAACAGCCATTGGCTGTTCATCTACCATTTCACACTTTAAAAGAAAAGGGGGGGGTGAAAATTAATTTTTTTCTTGACACTATAAAGAGAAAAGTCACCATATCTCTCACTCAATTCACTGGTATACATCTCAGCACTGTTGCCAGCCGGTCTTGGAAATCCTCCTGTTTGCAAAACAAGCCTTGTAAATCGTAACAAGGGAAGGAGGTTGCCGCTTTTAGTCATGGTCAGGACTTGAGCTGCAGCGGGGGTGTGGAAGCAGGGCAGAGATTCAGCCCGTGCGCTGTCATGAAGCTCCAGCTAAAGGAGCCCGGCCACTCCCACCGAGGAAGCCACTTAACAGCTGAATCAGGCGGTCTCGGCTGACCCGGTACAAGTTTGCAGGCCAGACCGGTCTCAGTAATGCACAGGTGGACTATTTCTCCCTACGGACCACATTTGCAAGAACCGGGGTGTGACGCTCTTTCCCATTAAAGCACATGCTTTTTCCTTAATGCCGACAACCTTTGAAAAAGCATAGTGTAAAGAGAAGCAGAGAACTGGGCTGGTGTTTTAGCTAATTTATCTGGGAAGTGGGAGTGATATTTTTTCACTTTTTACCCTACTAACCATAAGCAATTGAGGCCACCATTTCCCTGCTCCCCACTCTTTCTATTGAAAAAGAATTGGAAAGAAGAAATACACATGAACACATGAAGCTGCCTTATACTGAATCAGACCCTTGGTCCATCCAAGTCAGTATTGTCTACTCAGATCAGCAGCAGCTCTCCAGGGTCTCTGGCGGAGATCTTTCCCATCACCTACTTGCCTAGTCCCTTTAACTGGAGATGCCGGGGATTGAACCTGGGACCTTCTGCATGCCAAGCAGATGCTCTGCCACTGAGCCACAGCCCCTACACAAAACACGAGCTGCAAAACCCTCCACCCTGCCCCTCCAGAGGGGGAATTCTTCCAGCGTCATGCCTGCCTTGACACTGAGATTATTATTTAAAGCAGCAAGCAATAAGTTGCCGTCTGTAATGGTGTTTTGTGGGCCCGCTTGGGTCTCATTTCAGTTTTCCTCCTGAGTTGCACATTGTTTAAGGAACCTCTTTTGCCAATGACATGTGAGGTAGAGGTGTGGCCGTGGCTCAGTGGGTGGAGCACCCACTTCGCATGCAGAAGGTCCCAGACATAATCCCGGATATCGCCACTTCAGAGGAACATGTAGTCTCTGATGGGAGACCTGCTGCCAGACAGAGTGGACAAGAAGGGCCTTGGCAGACCAAGGTCTGACTCAGTATAAGGCAGCTTTATGCGTGAGATTAAGGCCCTTTGTGCAAGGACGTTTCCCCGCGGCCACCCCCGCCGACTGCTTCGGGGCTTCTTTTTGATTATGCATGCCTTTCCCGCCCGTCAGAGGTCGCCTTGCTCTCCCCGCACGTTTTGCCCGTGATTTCCAGATGCTGTTTTAGCCAGAATCTGGAAAATGTGGGCAAAACACACGGGGGGAGCGAGGTGACCTCTGACGGGCGGGAAAGGCATGCATAATCAAAAGGAATCCCCGGAGCAGTTGGCAGGGGTGGCCACGGGGAAACGTCCCTGCATAAAGGGCCTAGGAGAAGCTATTGGTAAACAGACTTATGTTTTGCTAGTGTGTTCTCACCCATTTTCGAGGATTGGTAAGGAAACATTAGGAAAGCTAGATTCGAGTGCAGTAGCACCTTAGAGACCAAGAAGATTTTCGGAGGATAAGCGACTGGACTCAAATCTTGCTCTTCTACTGCAGACCGACGCGGCTACCCCGTGAAACCATCGTAGGAGGTGGGTAGGAGGTGAGCAGTTGAGGTTTGTTAGGGGAGGAATCTTCTTGAACAGCTCTGGAGAACAGGCTCAAGATCGCCCTTTGCCCAAGTCTTGCATCCCCAGGGGAGAGTAGGTGCACCTAGCCCACCCACGGCCCCCGCTCCGTTCCAAATCTAGTTCTTCATCAGAGGCTAATTGCTGACCAGAACTAGACAGCGAGACAAACACTGCACAGAAAAGTTGGGTTTGCTGTGAAAAGTCACCACTTCAAATTGTCTGTCCTTAGGTTTTCTTTTTTTCTTTTTTTAATGGTTTGCCGTTGTGGTCTTTCCCTCTGCTAGAGTTTGGATGAAGAGGAAAACCAAAGGCAGGGCAGGAAAGGGAGGAGTTAGATTTTGGGATCTGTACAGCTGGCTGTTGGGGAGTTTTAACGGTGTGTTTACCTTTTTCAAATTACCCCGGATTGACTTTTGTGGTTTTGCCAACGAGACTCTTCCAACCTTGCATTGTGTATTTATAACAAATCCAGTCCTGGTAGCGGCACCTTCTCGCAGAAGCATTTCAAAACCTGTTACTTTTTATATTAAAGAAACAAAAAATAACAGTAATAAATGTGGTTGAAGAACCCAGCCTCGATCATCCAGTTTACGGTGCATGCGTTGGTCGCCAAGATTAAAGTGACAATCGAACCCACGTTTCTCCCTCCGGTGTGGCTTCCTCTTTGACTGCAACATTTCTCTGACTGGTTCCTGGTTGTCGGTTCACTTGTTTAGGGCATAAAGTCTTCAGCTGGGGAGGGTGCAGAATCGAGCCCCACAAGCACCCCTGGGGCCATGCTGCGCCCTCTCAATCGATCTTGCTGAAAGGGGGGCGTGGATTGCTTGAACAGGCTCCTGTGTGTCAAAGCGTGACCTGTGTATTTTACCTCTTCCTTCCAGCAGATCACAGGGAGGACTACGGAAACTGTGAACAGGTGCCTGGAGGCAGTTTTAGGATGGATGAGGGCTATCAAACTGAAACTTAATTCCTGAGCAAACCTTCCCACCAGTAGCAGCTCTGTTCTGTCAGGATTGAGACACATGGATGGGGTTGCACTCCCCCTAAATGAACAGGTTTGTAGCTTGGGGAGTGGGTGCTGCCGGGCCCAGGCCTCTAGTTGGATAAACAGGTGGCAGGAGCAGCCAGGGGTTCCTTTCGCCAGCTTCAGCTGTGAGCCAGCTGCTGCCCTTCCTGAGCAGGAAAGATCTTGCCACTAAGGTACATGCCCTGGTAACATGTAGATTGCACTGCTGCAATGTGCTCTACATGGAGCTGCCCTTGAAGAGTGTGCAATCAGCAACGGTCATCCCTTGCTACTGGTAGGGTTGCCAGCTCCAGGTTGGGAAATACTTGGAGATTTTGGAGGTGGAGGGTGGGGTTTGGGAAGGACTTCAATGCCATAAAGTCCACCTTATAATGCCATAGAGTCCAATTGCCAAAGCGGCTATTTTTTCCAGGGGAACTGATCTCTATTGGCTGGAGATCAGTTGCAATAGCAGGAGATCTCCAGCCACCACCTGGAGGTTGGCAACCCTCGTGGCTGGCTAGACTGCAAGTTACCTGCCTCTGCTGAGGAATGGGCGTCTGCATCCTGCTTTGCAGAGGAAACCCTTCCCTCTGCTGGCCATAGTTTGAAGTACTTCTTTGGAGTTGGTTTGAATTTTGGTATTTGGGGGCAGTCTGGAAGTGTACTAGGTTGTCTTTAAAAAAAACGTTGTTGTCCGTGCTGAAAATGTAGCCTTAAATCTCTACTTCACATCTAGCTTTGCTGGAGGACCACTCTGGGTAGGAGAAGAGGGTTGACAACGTTTTTAACAGACCCTGAAACAGCTTTTAACAACCAGTGGCTTGAAGTACCGAGGCAGGCAGCTGGAAGTACATGTCACCCTGCTATGAAAATTCTTTCCTGATGGTTTCAGTACATCTAGCTGTTGTGAAAGGTAGATGAGCATACTATGCTCTGTCGTTTGGGTCAGCTGGCAACCCGAAAGGTGAGAAGATGTCCGCCATTCCCCAAGTTTTCTGCCCAGATGATGATGATGAAGAAGAGTTGGTTTTTATATGCCGACTTTACCACTGAGAGAGCTCTAAGAGAGCTGTGACTTGCCCAAGGTCACCCAGCTGGCTTCATGCGTAGGAGTGGAGAAGCCAACCCGGTTCACGAGATTAGCCTCCTCCGCTCATGTGGAGGAGTGGGGAATCAAACTTGGTTCTCCAGGTTAGAGTCCACCACTCCAAACCACCGTTCTTAACCACTACACCACGCTGTCTGTCAACAGATGTCCTGTTGTTCTAGCTGCCACATCTCTCTGCCTCTGGGTGACTGGGTAGGTCAGTTATATCCCTTGTGGCGTCAGCTGCCAACCTGAAATATTGTGAATGATGAAACGATGCAGGAACAGATGAGTTAAGAGTGTCTCCTAAATCAGCATGTTTAGGATTTCGTGGGATTGGAGGGAACAGAATTTCCCATGACCCCTTAGTAGGGCTTAAGCCCCTCCTCCTCCCTTCAGCCTTGAGAGTCCACCTGGCCCTTCCATTGGGCAGCAGCTGGATCCATCCTGAGAGCCCGTTCTTTTTTGGGAGCCTGATTGAGCCTTTCTGATCCTCACCTAGAAATCCTTTGCATGTGCCAGGATTGTGAGGGTAGGGAAGGCAGAGTGTGCGTAGCCTCCCAGGGCCACATTTTAAATAATGATAACAGCCAGCTCTTGTGCCTCTTGAAGGAGGAGGAGGAGGAGTTGGTTTTTATATGCTGACTTTCTCTGCCACTTAAGGAAGAATCAAACCGGCTTACAATCACCTTCCCTTCCCCTCCCCACAACAGACACCCTGTGAGGTAGGTGGGGCTGAGAGTGTGTGACTAGTCCAAGGTCACCCAGCTGGCTTCATGGGTAGGAGTGGGGAAACCAACCTGGTTCTCCAGATTAGTGTCTGCCGCTCATGTGGAGGAGTGGGGAATCAAACCCGCTCCTCCAGATCAGAGTCCACTGCTCCAAACCACCGCTCTTGGCCACTACACCACGCTGGAGCTCTTTGATCAATTTTCAAACTACGCTGCCCTCTTCTGTCTGGTTCCCGTCAGCTGAAAACGAGCCACCCCACCTTGGGTGTTCTTTTCGTTTTCTCCTGGTGTTCAATTTCTTCAGCCCACCCCCTTCCTGCCCCTGCTCCCTTCTAAATCTTGACAGTTGGTAACTTCCCTGCTGTTTTGCGTCCAGCCAAAATGTGGGTCACTTTGTGCGGTAAGAAAATATACTCAGGCCTTGAACATATCAAAGAAGTTATGAGAATTATTTTGCACATTTGAAAATTCAACCCTTTGATAGGTTGTGCTGTATATAACTTCAAGCAGACTGCTCTGGTTACTTTTCTTTCTTATTTTTTTACTCTCCAAGAGGAATAGAAACTTTTGTTTTCTTGAAATGAAAGTTGAATGTTTTCAGGAATTCATCTCCCAAGGTGCTCTGAATATTCCACTAAAATCTTATTATGAAAAGGAGGGTATCTTTCTTCCCACGTGTGTTTTGGGGGGTCACACGTGTGCATCACAAAATCACACAAGGTTGGAAGAGACCACAAGGGCCATCCAGTCCAACCCCCTGCCACGCAGGATCCCACAATCAAAGCGCTCCCGGCAGGCGGCCATCCAATCTCTGCTTAAAGACCTCCAAAGACGGGCATCCAGTAAACCTACCAGTGCCACATCGCTCTGATTGACTGATTGATTTGTACCATTTCTATCCTGGCTTGCTGCCCTCACATGGGCCACCCAAGGCCGAGGAAGTAAAACCATGGGGATGAGAAAAGAGGAAGGGTCTCTGAACTCTGGGACTTGAACCAAGGACTTCAAGGGCTGAGGCCTGGCAAATGGAAGCCACCTGGGCTTCAGTGGGCGTAGGCCAGAGCTGCCTTCTGGCAATGGGGTGTGTGACGCTGAACCCCTACTTACAGCTAAGGCTACTGACATCAGAGATTTGGTGCTGGAGACCACCAAGACGAGGGCCTGTGGCTAGTGCAACAGCCTCTGCTTGGTATGCAGAAGGTCCCAGGTTCAATCCCTGGCATCTCCAGTCAAAAGGATAGGGTTGCCAACTTCCAGGTGGCGGCTGAAGATCTCCCGCTATTATAACTGATCTCCAGGGGACAGAGATCAGTTCAGCTGGAGAAAAATGGCCGCTTTGGTAGGTGGACTATCTGGCATTATACCCCACGGAAGTCCCTCCCCTCCCCAAATCACGCCCTCCTCAGACTCCCCGCCCAAAATCTCCAGGTATTTCCCAACCCGGAGCTGGCAAACCTACAAAAGGATCAGGCAGCAAATGATGTGAAAGACCTTTACTTGAGACCCTGGAGAGCTGCTGCCAGCCTGAGTCAACAGTACTGACCTCGATGGGCCAAAGGCCTGATTCAGTACAAGGCAGTGCCATAAATGTTCATGTGTGTTCAACACGCCCTTCAGATCTAGATTTGGGTACAACCGCCCACAGCTCCGGCTCTTCAAAGCTTCCATTCGCCTCCCCCAATGCATTTGAACTTTGCATCGTTTCTTTGGTGTCTCCCCCCACCCCCGGCTTGTAAGAGCTGCATTTTTCTGCTAGTAGAGTTGGCGGGCCAGCCTACTGTGATTGAGGGACAGGCCAAGGAGCCAATTCTGGAATCCACTCCCAATTCTGCATGGCCAACCGTGGCTTGTGGCCTTGAATTGCCACAGCGGCTCCACCTCTGTGTGCTTCGGCCCAAAGTGTGTTTGAAAAGGAGCGGTGCTTTCTAGAGGGACCGAGGCAGATGCGGCCATCCAGGATCACCAATAGAGAGCCACCACGACGTAGATCACCCAACTGATGGAGACAAAGACACCAAACAGCAGGCTGAAGAGGACCAGCGTGCGAGCTTTCCGGGAGGCTGCCTTGGCTTGGACAAGGTCGCCTCGGCTCAGAGCGGATCGTGTCTAAATTCGGAGAGAAAATGTCAACATGAAATAGGGCTGCATGTTTTAGTGGATTTAAAGCTACGGCTTCAGTTGACTGGGGACTGTGGCAGTTTTAGTCTGGGAGAGGGAATTATAGCGGGGGGGTGCTTGGAATTGGTGGCATCGCTTAATTGGGGGGAAGCTATTTTGGTGATGGCTTGTCACTACATTTCCTTTAATTAATTAATTAATTAATTAAAGGAATATACATTAAAGGAATTGATTGATTAGTTAAAGGAAATAATTGATTAATTAAACGAATTAATTGATTAATTAAATGAATTAATTGATTAATTAAATGAATTAATTGATTAATTAATGGCTTGCCTTTCTCCCCTATGGGTACCCAATGCAGCTTATATCATTCTCCTCTCCATTTAATCCTTACAACAACCATGTGAGGTAGGTTAGGCTGAGAGAATGTGACTGGGCCAAGTGAGCTTCCATGGCATGAGTAGGGATTTGAACCTGGGTCTCCTTTATACTAGTCCGACACTCTTAATGGCTACACCATGCTGGCTCTCTACTGGCCTGCTACTGTAACAGGAATGAAGAATAAGAGCACCGTTCTAGCATGAGAGGCAGCCACTGAGGGAAACCTCATGATTCACAAGCACAATGCAGGAAATTCACAACTACCTCCCTCCCACACACACACACACACACACACCCAGTGACCCCTACTCCATGCCCAGAAGATGGCCCAGATGCCCTCCCTATCATGATCTGCCTAAGGTCATTAAATCAGCATTGCTGACAGATGCTTATCAATGGATAGTTGGGAAAGGTATAAAAAGGGGGGAAAGCACCCCCCTGGGTTTTGCAGTTGCGATCAGGGCATTGCTAACAGCATGTGGGACCACTAGGGTTGCCAGGTCCCCCTTTGCCACTGGCGGGAGGTTTTTGGGGTGGAGCCTGAGGAGGGAGGGGGTTTGGGGAGGGAAGGGACTTCAATGCCATAGAGTCCAATGGCCAACGCGGCCATTTTCTCCGGGGGAACTGATCTCTATCGGCTGGAGATCAGTTGTAATAGCGGGAGATCTCCAGCTAGTACCTGGAAGTTTGCAACCCTAGGGCCCACGGAGGATCCAGTGCTGTTGGTGCCAGCCACATGGTGCTCACCCAGACCATTAGCTAGGGAGTGCCCTTTTCCTAGGCTTGCATAAGACAACGAGGAGACAATCTTCATGGAGATGGCTAATCTAGAACTTTGGCTAGTCGGGATTCAGATATGCGGAGGGAGGGGAGGAGATTAATAAAAACACAAACCCACTACCACAATCTGTGGCACTCAGGTTGGGAAACTTGAAGATTTGGAGCCTGGGGATTGAACATATGAAGCTGCCTTATACTGAATCAGACCCTTGGTCCATCAAAGTCAGTATTGCCTACTCAGACTGGCAGCAGCTCTCCAGGGTCTCAGGCTGAGGACCTTCACATCACCTACTGCCTGGTCCCTTTAACTGGAGATGCCGGGGATTGAACCTGGCACCTTCTGCATGCCAAGCAGATGCTCTACCACTGAGCCATGGCAGGGTTGCAGGAGGGAAGGGGAGGGAGCTCAGCAGGGATGTGATGCCATAGAGCCCACCCTCAATCAGTCAGTAATTCCTTATGGTCATGGCCTATCAGAATAAAAGTGCACCCTCCAAAGCAACCATTTTCTCCAGGAAAATGGAGCTCTGTAGTCAGGAAAATTGAGCCATTGTAATTTTGGGGAGTCTCCAGGCTCCATCTGGAGGTTGGCAACCCTGTGTGCCACATTCACGCATGCATGCATGCACGCACGCGTACACACACGTTACCTCATGGGAATACACAAGAGCAGCCACACCAGTCAGCAAGCAACAGAAGAGCATCACCAGCACGGATTCCACGAAGTAATCTTTGGGCGGCAGCCTCCTGGGGTTGGGATCTATTGGGATCTCGCTGAGAAGGGAGCCGTTGTACTGCAGTGCAAAGAACAAACATTCTGTTTGTGCAAAGGACAGGGGACGTGTCAGGTTGCCAGGTCCCCCCTGGCCACTGGTGGGGAATGGGGAAGTAGGGTTGCCAGCTCTGGGCTGGAAAATACCTGAAGATTTGGGGGGGGGGGGTGCCTGAGGAGAGTGGAGTTTGGGGAGAGGACTTCAATGGGGTATAATGCCACACAGTCCACCTTCCAAAGCAGGCATTTTGTCCAGGTGAATGGATTTCTGTAGGCTGGAGATCAGTCGTAGTAGCGGGAGATCTCCAGCCCCCCACCTGGTGGCTGGCAACCCTACTAACACCCTCTGTCAAAAATGCATGTCTAACACAGACTGTAGGGATTTAAAAACATATTCAAGCACACTTGTCTGAACCCAGTTTGTCTGCAGCAAAATATATCCTCTTGGAAACAGTTATTTGATTGGGGGCCCTGACCTGGATGGCCCAGGCTAGCCCCATCCCATAATGTCTTGAAAGCTAAGCAGGGTCAGCCCTGGTTAGTACTTGCATGGGAGAACCACCAAGGAAGTCCAGGGTCGCTACGCAGGCAATGGCAAACCAGTTCTTTGCTTCCCACCCTAAGAAGACTTAGGGGCCTTCTGTGCCCTTAACCCCCTGCCAAGTTTAAGCAGGGGGCCAAAAACAAGGTAAGGGACCCCTATCAAATCAGGCTCAGTTTGTGTTCAACTCAATTACGTACAATGGTGAAGGGGTAGGATCCAGGCAAGAATTGCGACTGCGGGCTCAGGGCTGGCTGCAGAGTTGTCGGCTGGAAGAAGACGGGCCCTTGGCCAGAGAGGCTGCCCTGGAAGGCTGGGTAGATCAGGTGAATAGTCTTTGGGTCTGGAGGAGAATACGGCGGAGGGTCTTCCATAAAGCTGGGATTGGTAATGCCAGTGAGAGGTGCTGGATGCCTTTCTGGTTGCAAGAGGGATTTGGGTTGAGCGAGCGGGCCCGTGAGCCCGGGGGGTATGCTGAGGCTCTCCGCCGAGGACTCTGGTTCCCCCTCTCTGTCCCTCCTTCCCTCTCCATGTTCTGGATCAACGCCTCCGGTTGGCGCTCTTTCTCCTTCCATGGTGGCCTTGTTCTAGACCAGTCCTCTCTCTTCCTCTGGTGGACAAAGAGCCTCTCTGAGTCACTGTAAGAAAAGCAACATCCAGTGGGGTTGACAATCACATGTAAAGCACATTGAAGCAAAACATGATGTGTTGCCTGCTTGGGGTGCCCTGTTCTCTGGAAGGGAGCAGACAACATCAGGGCCTTTTTAGTTGTGGCACCCCATGGAAAAGATGCCCTCCCCAAAGGGGCCTGCCTGGCCTCATCACTTCTGTGATATGATAACATATGTAAGGGCCATCAAGTCGCAACCGACTTATGGCAACCCCAGCACGGGGCTTTCTAGGCAAGTGAGAAGCAGAGGTGGTTTGCCATTGCCTTCCTCTGCAGAGTCTTCCTTGGTGGTCTCCAATCCAAGAACTGATTCGGCTTAGCTTCCAAGATCGAGCTATACCATGCCACCTGTGTTTTAAAAAGGCAAAGGTAGTCCCCTGAGCAAGCACCAGGTCATTCCTGACCCATGTGATGATGTCACATCCCGACGTTTACTAAGCAGACTACGTTTACAGGGTGGTTGCCCATTGCCTTCCCCAGTCATCTTCCCTTTACCCCCAGCAAGCTGGGTAGACTTCAAATAAAAACAATTCTCTTTTCTCAGCCCGAACTGCTGAGAAGGTGAGGAACTGGGGGGGGAGGGATTTCAGGGGCCCTGGTCACCCCGGGAAGATATGAAGGAGAGGTGGAGGGACCACAAATATAAAGAAGTCCACCAGAGTTATATATAGAATACAAACATCAATAAAGTCTGAAGAATGGTCACAGAACAATTTTGCAAGGCGAACCACACAGCAAAAGACAGCAAAAAGACGGTATTCTAGAAGTAATCCGTTTCATCCTCAGACTTCTTCATACGTCGGAATTCTGCCATGCACTTACTCAATGACATATATCATAGTAGCATACAGCTTACGTATGACGTGACAGGCAGCATATAGCTTACAACATGTGTTCCAAGATAGGATGCCAGCGTGTCGGCATGGCTTTTCTCAGCCAAACTATCTAGTCAAATCGGTTCTTGTAGGCTATCCAGGCTGTGTAACGGTGGTCTTGGTATTTTCCAAGACTACGGTTACACAGCCCGGACAGCCTACAAGAACCGATGAACTCTGACCGTGAAAGCCTTCGACAATATATCTAGTCAAACATTACAGAGGGCCTGCTGCTGGAAAGACCCCTCCGTTTAGGGATTAATATGAAACTCCTATATAGATCATAACGTGGTAATTGTGCACGAAAAGTGTTTTAGCCACATGTTCCTTTTCCTGGCATTCTGCTTTTCTATGGTTTTGGAGAGTACATAAATCATGCACGCAGCCTAGGGATGCCAGCCTCCAGGTAGGACATGGGGACCCTCCAGAATTACAGCCCACCTCAAGACTACAGAAATCCCCCCCCCCGGAGAAAACCGATGCCTTGGAGGGTGAACTCTATGGCGTTGTACCCCACTGAGGTCTCTGTGCTCCCCAAGCTCCACCTCCAAATCTCCAGGAGTTCCCAAACCTGGATCTGGCAACCATACCCCCCACCCCCTTCCTGCAGCCAGGGGGGACCTGTCAACCCGCTTGCGGAGTGAAGAGAACGCGTGCCGCGGCCCTGCTAATTTCCTAAGCATTTTTAATTCATGATTGCTTGTCTTTCAAACAACCCCTGGGCAGTTTCTTTTGCTGTTTCTACAGCATTTTGGAAGGTTACCTCCAGTACTTGATGGTTGGAAAGACCCCTTATAAAGAAAATTATTCTCGTTATTTTGGAGACAGGGAGCTGGAATGCCCAAGGCCACTTAAGGAATCCAGAGATGAAATCCGCAGCTCCATCTCCAGGAGCAAACTCCCAGCTAGCGGCTCGTGTTAGTCTCCTGTTGGCAACTCCTCGCCCTGACTTGCTGCCAGCCGGCTGGAAAGCCAAGGCTCTTTCCAAGGGAGGGAGGGCCCAGTTACACTTTCCATCGTTGTTGTGTACGAACATTAGAAATAGAACCAAAGACATGTTTAAACACAGATTAAAACATCAATACTACCCTGATGGTGGAGTTGTCAGCTTGTCCACTACGTTCCCATAAAGCCTAACAGAAGCTCACAACCAGGGTATGAAAGCCATATCCCTCTGCAGTTGTCTGCCCCAGCTTTTGGGACTCAGAGGTAGAGTGCCTCTGAACATGGGGGGTCTATTTTGCTCTCAGATCTGCAATCTGTCATTTAGCCACAGACTAGGGATTCTTGTGGCTCCCTGGCACTTGGCATGTCCCCGAATTTCTTGGATAGGCACAGTTCAATTTACACTGTCCATTGCAGCAAGCACAAGTGGGCACAGGGCAATCCGTGTTTGCAGTCTGCCTGCCCAGTGGACACAGGGATGCCTGCTGGGTCCGCAAATGCTTGCCACGTAAGGCTTCGCTTGGGGAGTGTTCACCTTACCTGGGTCCTCCGTGTGGCCTTTCCTCTTCAGCGACCTTTGCTCCAGGCCAGGAAGGGCGAGCTCTCCCGCCCCAGGCCCTCCATGCAAACAGATGTTGCCCAAACTGGGGGAATGCCTCTCCTCTCTCCGAGTCCCTGGAGAGCGACCTGTCCCATCCGCCGGGATTCGGTTTCCTGGGCTTTATTAATAATTGATGGGCGTGTTTGCCGATGGCTGTGCTCAGAAGGCCAATCTCCGAGTGCCATGAAGTTCCCAGCAAGGCCAGGCCGTACCAGTACTTGCCTGCCTTGCAGGGGAGGGGTGGATGGGGGGGTGGATGGGGGCGAAGGCCAGCTGCGCTGAGATCAAGTGCGCTATCTCGCCTGCAAGAGGGAACGTAAACCTTCCCTGCCTGCCAGAGCCGGTTCCATATATGGGGAGTCCCTTTCGGAGAGGGAAGGAGGAGGGGCATCCCCAAAGGGACCCACCACCAAGCCCTTTGATCTGCCAATAATTGCATCTGAAGGCTCCCATTGGTGCAGCTCAGGCCAGGGGATGTTTTTCAGGATCTTAAAAACAACAAATTGCTGTTGTCTGCTCAGTGGCCCAGGGAAAAGGAGAAAATCAGGACAGCAGACTCACCGAGAGGGCAAGCATGTCCGGGCTTCAGGCTGGACGTTCCTCCATACAAAACACAAAATCCTGCATATAAAAATCTAGCCTTTCAGGGGGGAAGATTCTAGGCTCATTTCCCTCCCTGGCATGCTAACTTTCTATGTGCTGGGAGTTGCGTGGAGGAGTATTCGCTGATGTGATCTGCCCTCCTACAGCCCAGAACATATGGGCCATCTCACAGCCACAACAATCAAGCTAGATTGGCGGCCTGGAATCCTGGAAAATATTGATAGGATGGACATTTTATGGGCTTGGTCAGCAATGATTTTTTTTTTAAGCTGGTGGGGCAGTTTGAGTTGGAGAATGATGGGCCATGAGGCCTCCATTACCACTGTGGCTACAAACACCCCTCCATCCTTCATATATAGGGTTGCCAACCTCCAGGTACTACAAATAACTCACTCTACTGTAAAAAGTATAGGCTTAAATAAAGCAGTAGCAGGCTAAAGAGAATAGAATAATGAGGAAATAGACAATGAGATGCAAGCAGCGAAAACAGCAAAAGCTGTAACTATATTACAAGTGACAACGAGTACAATGTACACCAAAGCTAAGCAACCAGGGTTACAAAGCAGAAAAGTGACAATGAGCAAAAAAACAGCACGTAGCTGATGAAAGATATAAAGAATACGTGATTCATGAAGAATGCATGATTCATCAAGATAGCAGCCCGTGAGGGAGCTCCATATTAATCCTAGGAATAGTAATATTTAGCCTTTTTGGCTGATGAAGCTACTTTTGTAGCGAAAACGCTGGAAAACGTCCGGAGCCGCGTTACCATCTGCATCTCCGTTGCCTGAAGACAAACTGTAATTGACCAGACGGTCACTCAACGTATTCTTTATATCTTTCATCAGCTACGTGCTGTTTTTTTGCTCATTGTCACTTTTCTGCTTTGTAACCCTGGTTGCTTAGCTTTGGTGTACTTCGTTGTACTCGTTGTCACTTGTAATATAGTTACAGCTTTTGCTGTTTTCGCTGCTTGCATCTCATTGTCTATTTCCTCATTCTATCCTCTTTAGCCTACTACTGTTTTATTTAAACCTCCAGGTGCTAGCTGGAGATCTCCTACTATTACGACGGATCTCCAGGCGAAAGAGATCAGTTCCCCTGGAGAAAAGGGCCGCTTTGGCAATTGGACTCTACGGCATTGAAGTCCCTCCCCTCCCCAAACCCTGCCTTCCTCAGGCTCCGCCCCAAAAACCTCCCACTGGTGGCGGAGAGGGACCTGGCAACCCTATCCGTATACCTCACTTGCAACTGGACTTGAAACTGGGAAAGGGGCAAACAGTATCCTTCGGATTTGGCCCATAGGTCGCTGGTTGCTAAACCCTATTTTAGAAGGTTGCCATCCATTTATAGATGGGGTGGATTATTCATATTTTGGGAACACTCTCCGTAAGGTGTAGAAACTGTTCTTGTTAGATACACCAACTCTAGCAACAACAGAGCCAGCGTGGTGTAGTGATTAGTGTGTTGGACTAGGAGCCAGGAGGTCCGGGTTCGAATCCCCACGCTGCCATGGAAGCTTGCTGTAACACTGGGCCTAGGGTTGCCAACCCTAGGTTGGGAATCCCCTGGAGATTTGGGAGGTGGGGCCTGGGGAGGGCAGGGACTTGCCAATTGTTTGGAAGGAGGAGCTGAGGGAGACGGAGGAAACGGAGATGGAGGAAAGCTCTCTGCCACAAATTTGCTAGAAGGACCAAGGCCCTCCCCCTCAGTCCCCTCCGCCATCTGCAAAATGGGATTAATGATAGTGAACTACCTTATAGGCCTGTTGTAAGGATTAAAACAATGCCACACGTGAGAAGTACTTTGAACACTCAAAGCACTCTATACGTGCCATGCATCATTACTATTTTCACTGGAGTTTTGATATTGTTTAAAATCTGTTGTGAGCTGCTCTGGCCATCCTTAAACACAGATTAAAAGGTGGATTTTAATTTTAAAAAGGTGTTTCCTGTTTTTTTAGCCATATGATTATTTTAATTGGTCACTGTTGTTGTTTTTTGTTTCTGTTTATATTTTAAAAATCACATTTCATTTTCCTTATCGTTCTTGCTGGTTTTTGCATTCTTGTTTCAGATTGTGCTGCTGTCTGAGTTGGTTTTTAATTTAATTACGTTTCTGTGAACTTACTCAGGCCCTGGCGGCAGAGAAGCAGCACATAAATATTTTAGATGAATAAATATCACAAAACCCCAATTTATAGGGGCTTTTTCTGAGATCTTGAAGGTGTTGTGAGAGAATTTTAATTGCATACACAAAACCTTCTCCTTAGAAGGAAAAGACTTTTTATGATCCTTCTCGTTTCTTATTGTAGGATCTTTCTCATTTCTTATTAGAAGGAAAAGACTTTTTAGGATCTTTCTTGTTTCCTGTGTTGGCGATTAAAAAAAAGACGCCAGTGGGTTGCCTTCTCTCACCCCTTCAATAAAAATCAGCCTTCAGCAATATTGATCTGTGACAATGGATTATTCTGTAACTTTATTTATTTACTTATTTATGGTGTTTATAGTTCATCCTTCTCCCTGAGACTCAAGTAGGTTTGGCAACTCCAGGTCAAGAAATTCCTAGAAATTTGGGGAGGGTGGGCCCCGGGGAGGGTGGGATTTGGGAAGGAGAAAGAACCTCAGCAGGGATGTGACGTCATTGAGGCTACCCTCCACAGAAGCATGTATGTTTTCTGTTTTTTTTAAAAAAATTAAAGCAGACTTTTCCACCTTTAAAAACAATAACTTTTCTCTTTCTGGGTTTGCCAACCTTCAGGTGGAGCCTGGAGATCTCCCGGAATTGCAACTGACCTCCAGGCGACAGTGACCAGTTCCCTTGGAGGAAATAGCTGTTTTGGAGGGTGGCGGGCGTTACGGCATCCCTGCCCTCACATGAACACACAAAGCTGCCTTCTACTGAATCAGACCCTTGGTCCATCCAAGTCAGTATTGTCTGACTGGCAGCAGCTCTCCAGGTAGGGTTGCCAACCTCCAGGTACTAGAGTAAGGACAATTGATCCCACCCAACAGAGGAGTGTGTTATTATACAGCCCGAGTTGGCAGCTGAAGAAGACCACCTCCTCTAGTGGTCGAAACAGGGAATATCTGGCACCCTATATTATATATACGCGATCTACTATTGCCACTTGTTCTACTTAAGAGTCAATATACTCCAAACAGCAGCAACAGAAGATACCTGCTATTTCCACTACCAAGTCTGGATGTTATTGAGAGTATATCCATGTCTCCTTGGTGCAAGTTTGGCGAGATATTCGCACAACGACTCTTTGAATGGGACTCAGACATTTGCAATTACAAGTTGTTTATGATTTATCCTGCATCATATTGCACAGACAACGATTATATAATTGTATGTTAACTATATGCCTAAATTGAACAAAGACATACTTTGCATTTACTGAATGCTTGTTTTTCTGCTATTTTGTATTTGCTAACCTCCAGGTACTAGCTGGAGATCTGCTGCTATTACAACCGATCTCTAGCTGATAAAGATCAATTCACGTGGAGAAATTGGCCGCTTTGGCCATCGGACTCTATGGCATTGAGGTCCCTCCCCTCCCCAAACCCCACCCTCCTCAGGCTCCACCCCAAAAACCTCCAGCTGGTTGTGAAGAGGGACCTGGCAACCCTATCTCCAGGATCTCAGGCAGAGATCTTTCACATCACCTACTTGCCCTAGTCCACTGGTTCCCAACCAGGGGTCCGTGGACCCCCAGGGGTCCGCGAGAACTAAATTAAGGTCCGCGAAACAAAGTTATAAACCCATAATAAATTAATATTTTCAATTAAAAGTTCTCTATTATAAAATTATATATTCAAATATTATTCTAAGCTTAATGTTTAACTAACAGTTATGATTCAAGTTTATTTTCAAATTCTCAGAATTTTTATTTTGAACCTTGGGGTCCCTGCACTGAACAAAAAAACCCTAGTGGTCCCTGGTCAAAAAAAGGTTGGGAACCACTGCCCTAGTCCCTTTAACTGGAGAGGCCGGGGATTGAACCTGGGACCTTCTGCATGCCAAGCAGAGGCTCTACCACCGAGCCACAGCCCCTTCCCAAACTGTACCCTTCGTACACTCTGCCCCTAAATCTCCAGGGATTTCCCAACCGGGAGTTGGCAACCCTGCTTTTCCCCAGCATCCATTTCGGCCTCGTCATCCCCGCCCCCAATATGTTGCAAACCCTTTTTTTATCGCCCAGCCAATCACCTGCTGCTCCTCTGAAGCCCCGCCCCTTGAGCCGCCAAGCCCCGCCTCCGCACTTGTCCCCGCCCCGCCCACTCGGCCCCGGACCGTCGCTCGAGCTGCTTCTGCCCCCTGGAAGGCGTCTCGCGCAAGCCCCTCTTTCCGTGACTCCATTTCCCGCCATGCCTTGCGGCCCACCCGCCGTTCGGGCAAGCGCGCCCGTCGCCGTGAGGCTTCCTGGGGGTTGTAGTCTCCCCGCTGCGGCCGGCCCTGCCTGCGATGCAACCCGGGCCATGGCCTCCGCGGGCTGCAGCAGCAGCAGCCCGGAGCTCTTAGGCGCTGGGGAAGCGGAGCGGCCGCACCCGAGGCCTTTCTTGATCGGGGTGAGCGGAGGCACCGCCAGCGGCAAGGTAGGGCGCTCTTGGGCCCCCCCCGGGGCTAAAGGCTTCCTCCCCCCCCTCCCCGCCCACCCCCATGAGTTGCATTAACCCTGCTGAAATGCTGCGCTACAAATCTTGTTGCAGGAGCACCGCCGCGTTGCAAAATGCAGACTTTTGCAACAGGAATTTTTGCAAAATGTGGCGTTGTAAGGATGTTTTTGAATGCGTGCTTTTATTGTCCCGCGGCTGACAGCAGGTCCTGGAGGCTTTTGGGCGGACGAAACCCGCGCACCGCTTTTCCCTCTTTGCATTGCGTTGCCGACGAGAGGTGGGGGCGGCGGGAGGACTCCCTGCCTGGGCCGGCCCTCTTCATGGCCCGCCCGGCCGCGAAGATGTGGCGATGGCCGCTCAGCTCGGGTGGCTTTAGGAGGGGGTGGACACAAAGTCAGGGAGGAGAGAGGCCTCTGAAGGGCTGTTTGCCCGGAGGGCGCGATGGAACCTCCTTGTTCAGAGGCAGTGTACCTCTAAATGCTCGCTTCTGGGGGTGGGGTCGCAGATGGCACGCCATCTGGAGGCACCTGGTTGACCCCAGTTGGAAACAGGATGCTGCGCTAGGTGGACTGTTGGTTTGATCCAGATTTCTTTCTTTCTTTCTTTCTTTCTTTCTTTCTTTCTTTCTTTCTTTCTTTCTTTCTTTCTTTCTTTCTTTCTTTCTTTCTATCAAGTCACATCTGACTTAGGGCAATCCCTGGTGGCATTTTCAAGGCAAGAGACGTTCAGAGGTGGTTGGCCATTGCCTGCCTCTGATGTGGTAAAATGGTTCGTGGAGGAGAAGGAGACCCAAAACCGTTGTTTGCAAGAAAACAGTTATTTATTTGAAGCAGCTGCTACCCAGAGCACTCTACCGAGTAAAAATCTCTGAGCCCCGATCATACTGAGGAAGGGATATTGATCCAAATTCAAGATATGACAACCCATCAACATTCAGGGTAGCGCTGATAGCACTCCAGACATCGAGGCGGCAGTAGAGTAACAGTTTCACCCAGTTCTTGCTATGGTTTACTGTAACCCTCCATGACTCTTGCCCCAATTCCTTAGCACACAGACATACACACACAGAGATATCCTGCCCAGCAACAAGCTATTCCCTGGCTGCCCTAATACATTTCAATACATTTTACAGAAAGGAAAAGAGATTATTGCAAATTGCTAAATCAGTGGATCTTCCATAGGCAGGGGAAGTCTACCCTGCTGTCTCATGACCCGACCCAGGAATTCCTTGGAGGTCTCCCATCCAAATGCTAGCCAGGGTCGACCCTGCTTAGCTTTTGAGATCTGACGAGATCGGGCTATCCAGGTCAGGGCGGCTAGGCTCTTCTTATTTTCTCACCCTAGCCTACCTGACATGTTTGTTGGGGGAAGAAATCCTGCGTTACTTTGCTGAGCTCCTCAAAGAGAAGGGTAAGATTAAAACTGCAATAGGTCCATGGGATTCCCTGGAAAAAAATGAGACGCTTCCTTAGCAGTGGATTCTGGTGGGGTAGCTGTGGCAGCCTGGTGACGTCCAAACTGCTGGGAACCTTCTGGTACCTGAAAAAAGAAGAAGAGGTTGGTTTTTATACCCTTCTTTTCTCTACCTTTAAGGAGTCTCAGACCAGCTTACAATCTCCTTCCTCTCCTCACAGCAGACACCTTGTGAGGTAGGTGGGGCTGAGAGTTCTGAAAGAACTGTGACTGGCCCAAGGTCACCCAGCAGGCTTCATGTGGAGGAGCGGGGAATCAAACCTGGTTCTCCAGGTTAGAGTCCGCTGCTCTTAACCACCACACCACACTGGCTCTCTGTAAAGACCATCTACCGTGGTTTGCAAACTGGTCAGAGACCAGCGTCACACGCCTCCCCTACAGCTTAGGAGGTGCAGTTCGTGAAGTGGATCCCTGATTTGAGCATTGATGAAATTTGCAAAAATTCCTGTTGCAACAAAAGTATTAAGTCTTCCAGGTGCCACGAGATAGTTTTGCGTGAACAGCCGTGTTGGTTTGCAGTAGAAGAGCAAGATTCGAGTCCAGGAGCACCTTACAGGCCAACAAGAGTTCTAGGGTATAAGCTTTCGAGGGTATCTGACAGAGGGAGCTTTGACTCTGAAAAGCTTATACCCCAAATATCTTGTTGGTCTCTAAGGTTGCTACTGGACTCGAATCTTGCTCAGGATGCTACCAGATTCTTGTTGTGCTAATCTCTCCTTGTATTTTCCAAGCCTATGCTAACAGTTGCCTGGCCGCGACCAAAAGGTTTTCAAGTGCATACTTTTTTCTCTGCAGTACATCTTCAGGCAGAGTACTTAAGAGAGCTACCTTAGGCTCACACACTAATTTAAAATCTAGGATATTGTTAATCTCTTTGAATATGTTGGTACAAAATCGGTATGCTAGTGGATAATGCCACCGGACATGAAAAAGAGTGCCAATACTTTTGTTGCAGCGCCAACAAATTGGCCTAATGATAATTTTTGCGACTGTCAAGTGTGAGGTGCCATCTGTACATGATTTTTATAATATTTTCCCTTTGTATTAATGGATAATGGAGCTTTGACTCTCGAAAACCCATACCCTGAAAATCTTATTAGTCTCTAAGGTGCTACTGGACTCCTATCTAGTTGAAGGCTGCTTGCCAGTTCCCGTCTCCTCGCCTGTCACTAACTGAGCATTAAAGGTTGTTTTTTTGAGCCTCTGTTGGAAAGGGGATCGAGAGCCATTCCTCTGACCTCGCCTGTTTCTTATTTGTTTCTTCTGTAGTCGACAGTATGTGAGAAGATCATGGAACTCCTGGGTCAAAATGAGGTGGATCATCGCCAGAGGAAAGTGGTCATCCTAAGCCAGGATCGCTTCTATAAGGTGCTCACAGCTGAGCAGAAGGCCAAAGCCCTGAAGGGGCAGTACAACTTCGACCACCCAGGTATTGCTGGGAACGTCCCAGTAGCGGGCTGGTTTGTTGGGCTCGAGACCTGCACGAAGGGAAAGGGTGGTCTCGTTACTGAATTATCGTGGGAGATGGTGGTCTCTTTAGGGAGCTGGTTCTTCAGAGGTGTTCCTGGAAACCCTGGGGTTTCTTGGAAGTCGGGGTGCCCCTTTGACCAATCAAAAAAAGATTTGGTCAATGGAGCAGTGGTGAAATATTTTTAACGCGTTAAAAAACAAACCAAAAAAAGATACTTTAATAACCAACAGGTTTGATACTTGTACTAGTCTGCAAAAACCAATTAGCCGTCTGTTACTGTGAATCAATTAAATCCACAAATTATAATGTCTTCTTATAACTTTTTTTAAACATTGGGCAAGATTTTGGTAAATGTGACGGAGTCGCTGCACGGCTCTTCTCTGGTTTTCCTCTTAGAACTCCTGAGTTTGGGGTGTGTGAAAACTTTGGAGCATGTTCTTATTTGCTGTTTTATAAGGAGATTCGTGCTAAATTTATTCTGCCCTGGCTTAATAAGCTTCCAGGCTGCTCGGATGCACAGTGGGCTAAAAAGCTGCTCACAGGTGAAAATCCTAGGGTCTCTGCTGACACAGCTAAGTTTTGTGGCGCCGCTATTAAAATCCAGCAAAATTTGTTTGGTAACGTTGCTACAAAGAACTTTACAATAGACTAAAAACAGGTTTTTCATAGCAAGTGTTTTAAGGATCAATTTGCATAGCATTGTTGTAGGATTACTCTTGTTTTATTGTATTTTTATTTGGGCTGTTGGAAACCATTTTTTGAATATGCTTCTGTATATGTTTGGCTGTTAGCTGTATTTTTAATAAAGAAAGAACTCCTGGGTCAGAAAGAAAGCAAAGTTACAGCAACTGTTTTTTTTGGGGGGGGGGGGATGTCAGTTTTTGAAGACAGTTGTCCTCAAGTGGCAACAGGCCACGTCCTTCCTGTTTGAAGACCCCTGGAGTGATACCAAGAGCTGGTTTGGGTCTGCTACAGGGTGGAGGGGGGCAGGAAGCCCCCACTCCCACCGTGGCTGATCAGTGACTTCACAGTGAAGGAAAAAGAGAAGCGGCCGCCTGCTCCGTGGCGTTTTTGGCATCCTGCAATATTTGAACAAAGGTTTCCTCAAAGAGAAGATCAGTCATGGCGGAGGAAGTTACTCATCGCATCAGATCTTCCCTTGCTGCAGAGGAGAGCTGGGCATGTCTTCGGTCACACTCATTTCAGGCAGGGCAGCAGGAACCTAAACATGGACCCTGCGGCTTGGCCAGAATCCTCTGCAGCGCCCTGCTGTTCTGGGGCTCAGGAGCCATAGCAGAGAGTGTTCCCTGAAAGCAGAAACTTTAGAAACTGCTGGGGGCGGAGGAGCGGATGGCACAAGCACCTTTTCAATATGAGGCGTGATGAATTTCATCTCTTTGTGAAAGCTACCCTGTTGCTTATGGAGAAATTGCTGGTTAGAAAATAAATTTCCTCTTCTGTAGGAGATTAGTAAAAGGAGTTGGGGAGAGGGGTGGGGTGAGATGCTGATGTAATTTTCTTGATCATTCAGAAAAGGTTGTTTTCACATTTTTTTTGGGGGGGGGAAATCTCCCCACCTCAACTTCCCCGCCTGTAAAATGGGCAATACATCCTGAGTTACCATTGTAATCATTGTGGGAACTGCTTCCGTAAGGTCTGGTTGAATGCTGTTCCACAACCCAGATGGTTTCCATTTCACAGACAATGTTGGTATGGTGTGGTTTTGGGCCAAATGGAAGCATCTCTCAAGCTCAAATGGGCAGAAAGCAAATTGGGCCCAAAGATGGCATGTGGATGTTTAACAGAACCTTTTTAAAATTGTGCAGACGCTTTTGACAACGAGTTGATGCATACTACCTTGAAGAACATTGTGGATGGCCAGACAGTCGAGGTCCCAACCTATGATTTTGTGACTCATTCCAGGTCAGTGTAAGTTTCTTACCTCCTGAGCAAGACACTCTTTGTCTGCGTGAGAGAGTTTCACCGCCTTAGTTGTGCTGAAAGTGAACACATGAAGCTGCCTTATATTGAATCAGACCCTTGGTCCATCAAAGTCAGTATTGTCTACTCTGACCAGCAGTGGCTCTCCAGGGTTTCAGGCAGGGGTCTTTCACATCACCTGCTTGCCTAGTCCCTTTAACTGGAGATGCTGGGGATTAAACCTGTGACTTTCTGCATGCCAAGCAAATGCTCTACCACTGAGCCACATCCCCTCCTCAAATGTGGGAGCCCGGTTTCCAGTTCTTAGGAAGGTCTTTTCAGTTCAGTTTCAGTCACCTTTATTGGCATGATAGGGAAGGTCTTTTATTATTATTTATTTGAATTATAACATTTCTAGCCACCTTTGCACCCAACTCAACGTACCCAAAGAAGCAGTCATTAAAACATTTCAAACAATAAAAAGCATTCAAAATACAATTATGTTTAAAACAAATAAAAGATAATATAAATACATGTGGCTGTAATGGCTGCGGAGTGATGCCTCCTTTCCCCCTCTCTTGAGGCCAAGTCATGTCACAGGAACCATTTGCTGTGATAATGTCCAAGGATGCATTTTGTTGGCTATAAGTGAGCTATGTGGGAGAAATCACTCCGCTCCTGTGATAGGGTTGCCAACATCCAGATGGTTGCTGGAGATCTGGGATTACAGCTGATCTCCAGATGACAGAGATTAGTTTGCCTGGAGAAAATGGCCTCTTTGGAAGGTGGACTGTATGGCAGGGGTGTCAAACATAAGGCCCTTGAGCCAGATCCGGCCCCTTGAGAGGTCTTATCCAGCCCATGAGCCAGCCAAGCAGCCACCCCCTCCCACTCTCAATCTGGGATGGCGAGGCATGGCCTGGCCCAACCAAGTGACATTTATGTCATATCTGGCTCTTGTAACATTTGATTTGTACACCTCTGCTCTATGGCATGATACCCCATTGATGTCTCTCCACTCCCCAAAACCACCCTCTTCAGCCTGCACCCCCCAGATCACTAGGTATTTCCCAGCCCAGAGCTGGCAAACCTAACCCTAACGTTTTGACATGTTCTTTCCCCATCCCTCCCCTGGGGACATCTCTGCTACCAACAGAAGCCTCTCTACTTGTCATCTCTCCCCCGAAATAATTGTGGGAACTTTATAGTTGCTGGGGATACAGAGAATTATCTTTCGGATACCCCTGCTAGCATTGTGATTCCCAGGTTTCCTTAGGACCTTTGGAAAAGAGAGAGTGACAAAAAGAGAGGGAGTCTGTGTGTGTGCACGCTCTACCACATTTAAATTGATCAGTGTTTATAACAAATATGTGGCCCCCACTGTAACTGCATGGTGTACAAATGTATCTGAAGGCCTCCCAGCAGCCCTATAAGTGCACTGAATAAGCCTTCTCCCATATTAACCTACCCATTCACACCAGTCATCTTTGGCGGCCCGGCTTCGGTTGCTCCTGTAATCGGAGGCTAGACGGGTGGCAAGCCAAGAAAGGGCGATCTCCGTCATGGCCCCAAAACTTTGGAACCGCCTCCCTACCCTAGGAAGATTTGTCTGTCTCCCTCAATTTGCGTCTCCAGCCAATGGGTGAAGATTTTTGTTTTATTTTGTTTGACATGCTCCCAGTAAGGGTTACGGGCTCTCCTTCCCATTTCTGGTGGTGTTTACTGTGTGTTTTCATTGAGTTATTTTATAATTTTAAATGTGTTTTTAATTGTTCAAATGTTTTAATGTTTTGTATGTTTGCTGCTTTGGGGGACCCTGATAGGATGGAAAAGGGGCACATCAATGTTGTAAATAAATCAGACAAAGCCTTCTCAACCACTGCGTGGCGTTCCTCTACAGGTTGCCTGAGACGACCATGGTCTATCCTGCAGATGTGGTCCTCTTCGAGGGGATTTTGGTGTTCTATAATCAAGACATCCGGGACATGTTTCACCTCCGCCTCTTTGTCGACACCGACTCAGATGTGAGACTCTCCCGGAGAGGTAATGCTTTTACTGACATTGCAGGATGCCAAGAGAAGGTAATCGATCCAGATGGATGCTGGGCCACTGTTGGCGCTTCCAACAACTGAGTCAAATCTAAGGATATAAGGTTGCTAAGATTGGCAGATGAGAACTTGCTGGTGGTCCCTGGCCCTAAAAGTGGGCAGCTGTCCTCGACAAGAGCCAGGGCTTTCTTGGACCTGGCTCTGGCCTGGTGGGATGCTTTGCCTGGTAACATCAGAGCCCAGCGGGCCCTGAAACAGTTCTGCAGGGCCTGTAAGACAGAGCTTTTCCACCAGGCCTATAGTTGAGGGCAGCCGTGGGTATTAGATCTGCTGGCCTCCCCCCCCCCCCATCCTTCTTCTCCAAATATGGGTAAATTATGGATTGAAGTGGTGCCACCTGTACGGTGCTCACAGTATAATTTGGTAACTGGTGCGCCATCCTTGTGGGGTTTAGGTTTTCCTGCTGATTTTATTAATGATTTTATGTGTTATTGATTGTTATGTTTTAAATGATATTACCCGCCCTGAGCCAGCTTGCTGGGAAGGGCAGACTACAAATTTGAAAATAATTCATAAATGAAGTCGGGATAGAAATGTTTTAAATAAATACATAGAGGTGCTTTGTGAAGAAGCGAGTGTGTGTAGTCAGATCTCAAACAGAAGAAAGAGCGAAGGAGTGGAACGTTTTGCTTGGTTTTCCATGTTTGGGAGACGTGCAGTTCTTTAAGGAAGGCCACGTTTACCACTCCCAAGTGGTAGAAACCCAACTGAGCTCCCTGATGGGCTGAAATGAGAAATTGGCTGTGCTTTCACAGCACGCTTCAGCCTCCCTGACAATCTTCTGTGGCGTTGGTCTGCTTTTCGCTTTCTTTTGGAATTGTAAGCAAGGTTTTTTGTTGTATGCAGATTCCCCATACATAGGGCTGGCCAACTGAAGTCCAAAATGCAATTCGCTGTACTTCTGTTCATTTATGCTTGTTAACCAAGAGGTCATGAGCAAAACAAATTCAGTAAGCTCGGTAACACAGAGATAATCAAACATACAGAAATACAAAATCTAGAATGTACAGTTAGAAGGAAGCAGCATTAAAGGATAAGAAATTTTGCCATGGAAAGGGTTACATTTGGCTCAAAATGCAATCAGTTCTGTTTTTATGGATAGATCCTTCCTTCCTTCCTTCCTTCCATCCATCCATCCATCCATCCATCCATCCATCCATCCATCCATCGTAGAGCAGGGATCCCCGTCCTTTTTGAGCCTGTGGGCACATTTGGAATTCTGGGGCAGTGTGGTGGGCACAGCCCAAATGGCTGCCACAAAAAGGCCGTCCCAAGTGGCAGAGCCAACCAGCCACAAAATGACTTCTACAGCACCTTCCTTTCAGTCACACAGGAATTTTCCTTGTTCTATGGTGGCAGCTGCTGCCAAAGCATTGTTTTGAAAACTCGGCACAGCCAGTCCGAAGCCTTGCTGGGCAAAAGCTCCACCCACTTTCTAAAAACACCTGGCGGGCTCCATGGCACCCGCTGGCACCACGTTGGGGGACCCCTGTCGTAGAGGGAAACTCCGGCATTCCAAAATATTGGTAGGAGTTGTAAGTGCTCGTAGAATAAGAAAGTGGGCCCTGACGATTTGTCTAGTGATGCTGCTAAAGAGTCCCTAGGAAACAGAATCCTCGCTCTGGAGAGGCATGGGGAGCACACCTTCTAGGGGTAACGCTGTTGCCCCTACCAAGTAGTAGGAATCTAACTGGGATCCCTGGCAGTTGGGGGACTTGTGCCGTCACCATAGTTTGCCCCATCCAAGCTGACTGCCTTCCGTAATTAGGGTTGCCAACCTCCAGGTGGTGGCTGGAGATCTCCTGCTATTACAACTGATCTCCAGCCAATAGAAATCAGTTCCCCTGGAGAAAATGGCCACTTTGGCCATTGGACTCCATGGCATTGAAGTCCCTGCCCTGTCCAAGCCCTGCCCTTCTCAGGCTCCGCCCCCAAAATCTCCAGGTATTTCCCAACCTGGAGCTGGCAACCCTATCCATAAACTTTGGAAATTCTCATGCACAATAAAGCTCTAATTAGCCTCTTGTTTTCTTCTTCTAAAGTTCTTCGGGATATGAAACGGGGACGGGACCTGGAGCAGATTCTGACCCAGTACACAACTTTTGTCAAGCCAGCCTTTGAAGAGTTCTGCTTGCCGGTACTAAAAGCTTTCTCCCCCCCCCCCCCTTTCTCGAACCATGGGTTTGATTTTAAAAACACGTGGAAGGTTGATGGAGTGAGAGTATTGGTTTTCTTTTGTATGTTCAGTTTCACCAGAGCTGCGCAAGGCAGACTCAGAAGCATTCCTGGCAGTGCAGGAATAGAATTAGTCCTTTTCCATCGTGGCTTAAATCTGATGCCTCTAGGGGTTTCCTTCTCGGCTGACGCTCTTGAGAGTCATGGTTATATTTCTCATTTGCAGACCAAGAAATATGCTGATGTGATTATCCCTCGAGGAGTAGATAACATGGGTAAGAGATATTTGGGTTTATTTCCTTTCCAATGGGATGCGTTTCTTAAAGGTTAGGAAGTTATAGCAGCATCTCCACTCTCAGTTGGAGAAATCAGAATGAGGACGCGTGACCTGCAGGCCAAAAGAGAGTTTTTACAAGGGGTATCCTTAAGGCAGAACGGTTTTTATAGCTGGCAGCAGCTCCACTTTGCCTGGGCCTTGACTGTTCGAGAGCAGGTTTTCCCAGTTGTGCCTCCTCACTCCCTGAGGATGGCTGGCCCTGGCTTCTTGTGTTTCATCCAAATTAGAAAATGGAGGATGAGAAGCAGGACCTTATCTGCTGTGGCACCAACACTCTCCAATTTCTTGCCAAAGGGAAATCCGGCTGACCATCTCCCCTCCTAGCTTTTGTTGACAAATAGGGTTGCGAGCTCCGGGTTGGGGAATGCCTGAAGATTTTTGGGGTGGCGTCTGAGGAAGGTGGGGTTTGGAGAGGGGAGGGACTTCAATGCCATAGAGTTCAATTGCCAAATCTGCCATTTTCTCCAGGGAAACTGATTTCTATTGCCTGCAGATCAGTTGTAATAGTGGGAGATCTCTAGTTACCACCTGGAGGTTGGCAACCCTATTGACAAATGAAGACCATCTTATATTCAAGATCCTTCCCTACCCCCCCCCCTCCAAATTATAATTTACTGGATGGAAATTTGTCCACCTAACAACTGGGATATGAGATGTGAGATACTGCTAAATTTGGAGGTGGGCCTTCTGTGATTTTATTAGCGCTTCAGCAAGGGATCCCCCTCTGGCCAGCTAAGGAAAAATATGCAGATAACTGCTAAAAGGCCAGTTGCTTCAAAATAGAAATCTGGGGATTTTCTTTCTGCAAGGGAATGGCTGAACAGGAAGGATATGGCTTAGAACAAAATATGCGATATTCTCTATTTTAGCTTATGCCCTCGTCGTTCCGAGAGCTTGGGTGTGTGGTTTTCCCCTCTCCCATTTATCCACACAGCAACTCTGGTTTAGGCTGGAAAGAAGTTACTAGTCCCAGGGAAACTGCTGGGATGTTCATGTCAGAGTGGAGATTTGAATACCAACCCAAGAGCTTCTACATCCTGCTGGTTCTCAATTACACTGACCAACTTTGTGTGTGTAAAACATACCTCCTTGTATGTTCCCTGGAGGCCTCTTTGTTCAACTAATACCAATCTTGCGGTGGTCCCCGGCCCGAGGAGTGTCCGGCTAGCCTCGACCAGGGCTTTTTCGGCCCTGGACCCTGCCTGGTGGAATAGCCTCTCTAGTAAGACCAGGGCCCTGCGGGATCTCTGCAGGGCCTGTAAAACACAGCTATTCTGCCAGGCCTATGGTTGAGGCCAGCTACGGTTCCCTATATTTGAATGCTGGCCTCCCTAATTTCCCACTGCTGTTACGGTATACTTTTCCCCATATTGAATGGGGACTAGGACTGCCAGCTTGGAGGGCGTTAAGAGGGGAGTGGACATATTCATGGAGGAGAGGGGTATTCATGGCTATTAGTGGACATTCATGGCTATTATCTGCTCGCCTAGTTGAAATTTTTATGTTTTGTGCTCTAAAGGCGCCTGATTTAGGATTTTATATATCATTTTACAGGGCTATTTTAAATGCTGTTTTAATGGTTTTTATTGATTAAACGGGATATTATATCCCTTGTAAGCCGCTCTGAGCCCGGTCTTGGCTGGGGAAAGCAGGGTATTAAGTTGAAATAATAAGTAAGTAAGTAAATAAATAAATAAATAAATAAAAAGACACACACCCCCAGCAGTGTTTTGTAAACTTCATGGCACATTTCCTCCACAGTTTCTCTGCATATATTTCTGTTCTGCCTCCTGTTTGAAAAGAGGAGTGACTCATGCAGGGACACAATGGGCAGTTTCTTCCATGGACGGGGTGCTGCGTTTCATGGGAGCCATTGAATGTTCCAGTTGCACTAAGTGCGAAATCGCTCTTTTTCCAGAAGCAATTGATTAGCAAGAGCCAAGACCAGAGCAGAAATTCAATTGCAGCCCGCCCCCCCGGTGGACTTTGGGCTAATTGGAAACCTTTCATTATATTAGCAAGGCACTTCCTACGTTCTTATTAATTTTGCTAAGTGTGCACTTAGGAATCAATCCCATGAGCGTGCTTTTTATTTCATACTGGGAGAAAGAGGGTTGGTTTCAGTCCCCATTTCTCCCAAACAAGCAATTAAATGCTCTGCCTGCCGGTTCCCATTTCAAAGAGGATGCCCAAATCGAGAAGGGGTGGCTGTTGTCCCGCTTGCCCCGTTTGTGTCATCAGTAGGGTTGCCAACCTCCAGGTGGTGGCTGGGATCTCCTGGGATTACAACTGATTTCCAGGCAACCGAGATCAGTTCCCCTGGAGAAAAGGGCCGCTTTGGAAGGTGGACTCTATGGCATTATTCCTTATTGAATTCCCTTCCTAAACCCCACCATCCTCAGGCTCCATCCCCCAAATCTCCAGGTACTTCCCTACCTGGAGCTGGAAACCCTAGTCGTCGGAGTGCCAAAATCCCACCGCTCGTGTCTTGCTTTTCTTTTGCAGTCGCCATCAATCTCATAGTGCAACACATCCAAGACATCCTGAACGGAGACATCTGCAAGTGGCACCGGGGAGCCCCCAACGGCCACGGCCGCTCCTCCAAGAGGCCTTTCCCGGAACAAGTTGACAGCAGCCCTGTCCTGGCACCTGGAAAGCGGTCTCACCTGGAGTCCAGCAGCCGTCCCCACTAACAGGGCCTTGCCGGAAGCTCCGGGATGCCCAGTTCCCCACCAGCTGGACGTCAGAGAGCCACCAGGGGCTCAGAAGGGTCCTCGTGACGTCTCTCCCATGTTTGGATGCTCGGCCGAGAGGGGGCAGATCTTCGAGCGGGGCGTCTTTTTCACTGCCTACTGGTCATCCCTTTCTTTTTGGGGGGGATTGTATATCACACCCCCAGAGTGCGTTCCCACAAAAGAAGATGACCCTCTCGTGGTGCTTGTCCTAGCAAAGTCTGTCAGGGCTTTGCAGTTCTTTTTCTCTAGGAAAGATCGGCCAGGAAGGCTGCTTTCGGTTTTAACCAGTTCCTCTCCCTTTTCTCTTTCCTATTAAATTTAACATGAATGTGGTGTAGTGTGTAGTTGGGGTGGGGTTGTGTACAGTGCTGCCCCCCCCACCAGGAACTTTTTAACAACACCTTTTAAAAAGACATTTTTAACTGCATCTTCACCAGCAGATTTGGGAGAGTAGCAGAGTCACTTAAGAGAAGGTTGGGCACAGGTGACGCCGATGTTGTTTTGCGGTAGGCAAAGGTCACAATCTGTGCTCAGCTGCCTCCCCCCAAACTCTTCAGCGTCTGCTGCCAGGAGGCGTCCATCCCAGAATGGAAAGCTCAAGGGCAAGAGGTCTGTTGGGGGAAAAGATTCAAGGGTGCCTGCTTCCTGCTAGGATCAAGTGGGAAATGAAAAGTAATCGGCTATCTCCTGATTTGCTCTCGCCCTCCCCTCCTTGCAAGTGAAGGCACGATCTCCTTGTATGTGCTGTGTGAAAGAAGAGTGTGTTTTCCAATTTTTACATTACTTTTCTGTGTTTCTTCAATGATAAATGAGAAGAAGAGGAGTTGGTTTTTATACCCCACTTTTCTCTACCTTTAAGGAGTCTAAAACCAGCTCACCTTCCCTTCCTCTCCCCGCAACAGACACCTTGTGAGGTAGGTGGGGCTGAGAGTGTATGACTGGCCCAAGGTCACCCAGCAGGCTTCATGTGGAGGAGCGAGGAATCAAACCTGGTTCTCCAGATTCGAGTCTGTTGCTCTCAACCACTTCACTGCACAGGCATGTTTTTTTTTTAATCCAAGCACAAACAGACTTTCTAGGCTGATGTCTGTCTTGGCTAATGAAGAGAAACCCGGGCCCTTGGAGGCTGGCTGCCAGCCCAGCCCTGAGAGGGGGAGGCAGAAATCAGCCCTGCATCTGTCATGCCCCCCACCCAACAAAAGTTAGCTATGAACACACATGAAGCTGCCTTATACTGAATCAGACCCTTGGTCCATGACAGTCAGTATTGTCTACTCAGACGGGCAGTGGCTCTCCAGGGTCTCAGGCAGAGGTCTTTCACATCATCTACTTGCCTGGTCCCTTTAACTGGAGATGCCAGGGATTGAACCTGGGACCTTCTGCATGCTAAGTACATGCTCTACCACTGAGCCACAGGCACCAGAGGAACAAATTTGCTACTTGTTGACGGTCACAGTCCTCTTGCGATGCTACAGAAGTCTTCCAGGCAGCGAAGTAGCAACACATACGCATGTCTGTCTCCCCACAATAACCCTCCCCTTTTTGCTTCTGTTTAATTGCATTTCTGCTGCCAACAGTATTTACAAACTAAAGCTCTGGAAGCCCCACCCACCCACCCCAGTGCAAAGTCCAGAGCTTCCTTCCACTTTGCACTGTAGTCAACCGAGTAACTGTGATGAAAGAAAATAGGGGCTAGCTGTTAACTTTCCCCCCTTCTAACTACAAAGTCTGACTCTGTATGTCAGCTGGTTGTCAGGCATGGTGAAGTAATAAAAAATGAGCAGAGTAACACATGGATGAGTTGGCATTTGTATTTTCCCTGTTTCGGTATTTATTAAAAATTATGCTATTTATACAACACCTTCAAAAAGAACGTTAGTTTTCCACCTCCAGTAGCAGCAGCACTCCAAGCCACACAGCAGGGCTGTGTTCTGAAGACGTTGAAATCAGACACACGGAAAAATAAGAGTGGGTTGCCCTTAGAAACAGCAACGGCGAATTCTTTCAGAAATTCAGAATAATTTCCCCCCGCCCTCCTGCATAAGGGCACGGGAGCTGTACCACACTACAACCGCCCCTAAGCATTTCTCCTCTGCATCCTTTCTTTGCAACACCCCTCCCACCTTCAGAGAGAGAGAGAGAAGGACTCGGGGATTGCCATTCCTGCTTGTATCTGACAAAGGGAACTTTGACTCTTGAAAGCTCATACCCCCCAAAAAATCTTGTTCTCAAGATGCTAGTGGACTTGAATCTAGTGGCGTAAATAGAACAGCAGAGGCAGGAGATCACTGGATTTTTAAAGAACCCCCCCCCCAAGGGTCTTTAGAGATTCACCCGTGGGTCACCATGATTCCAAGCTATCCTGGCCCCCCTTGGCAATAGCACTCATGTGCTTCGGGGGTAGCATTTCCCGCTGTCATCTATCATAGGGCTAGGGCAAACTGCGATACACCCGCCTACCATCTGTAACCTCACCTTCAGCCAGACAGAGAGCACACATTTTAGCTAGTCCCACCAATATTTGGGTACATGGTACTGGGACACTTAGGGATAAAGCGGACCATGGCCCAAAGCTGAAAACCAAGGAAACCTACCCTGCTTTTGGCTACCAAAAGATTAATTACAATGTTTTGTTTTTTACATTGCATTCTGCGCAGTTTAAAATTCTGGGCTTGTGGGGATTGTTCAGTGCTCCTCCCTGTGGAACAAATTCGCCCAAGACAAGCTAGCCTTGAGCACCAACTTCACCCTGCAAGGAGGAGGACACCAGGAAAGGGAGACTGCACAGGCCCCTGCGGATACTGAGATGCAACAGAACTGGCATTATGTTCCTCAGCCCAGCAAGCTTGAAACCCATCTGCTTTTTCTCAGGGTGGCTTACAGGAAGCAACTCTCAAAAGCGCAGACAGAAAAAACCTCTTTCCAATCCGCTACGTCTTGGAATGCTCTTCCTGTGCCCAAGAGGGAAGCAACTAGAGGCCCAGGAGTTCTACCGATCAGTTGGGAACGCATAGTTAAATTGTGGAACTCCCTGCCCCAGGATGTGGTGATGGCTGCCAACTTGGATGGCTTTAAGCGGGGACTGGACATGTTCATGGAGGAGAGGGGTGTTCATGGCCACTAGTCAAAAGGGAATACTTAGTCATGATGCATACCTATTCTCTCTGGGATCAGAGGAGCATGCCTATTATAATAGGTGCTGTGGAACACAGGCAGGATAATGCTGCTGCAGTCATCTTGCTTGTGGGCTTCCTAGAGGCACCTGGTTGGCCACTGTGTGAACAGACTGCTGGACTTGATGGGTCTTGGTCTGATCCAGCATGGCCTTTCTTATGGAGGACAGAACTATCAATGGCTACTAGTCAAGATGGATATTAGTCACGATGCATACCAATTCTGTCCAGGATCAGAGGGGCATGTCTATCATATTAGGTGCTGTGGAACACAGGCAGGATAATGCTGCTGCAGTTGTCTTGTCTGTGGGCTTCCGAGAGGTACCTGGTTGGCCACTGTGTGAACAGACTGCAGGATTTGATGAGCCTTGGTCTGATCCAGCAGGGCTTTTCTTATGTTCTTATGTCTGCTGCATGCCAAGTTCCCCGCTTGTCGAGGCCAATACAGGTTGTGTTTATTCAGACAGTGGTTTCCTCTGCTCCCAATGAAGCGACAACATTCCATAATGTTACTGTCATACGTTACAGGGCCCTGGCCATTCCTTAAGACTCAAGTGCCATGGGCAGCTCAGCTGCATTTTTCCAGTCTTTCCTTGCCCCCGCTGGGGGATTTTTCTGCCCCTTAAGAAGCAATGCTTTTGCTGAAAATGGTTGAAAGCAGGAGTCCACGGTCAATAGGCAGCCTATGGGGCTGTAACAGCATATGGGTTCAGCCACCCAAATTCTTGCACTTGGTCCAAAATGTGGCAGCCATGAGGCCTTGAGCCTTGTTAGGACCCTTCTGTTGTGGTTCCACGCTGCTTGGGCCCAATCCTCTGGCAACCTTGTGTCCTTCCCTAGGAAAAAAAGCATGATGCAAAAGCTGTGTCAATAAAACAGGCTGATTACCTGACAACTGTTGTTCTCCAGGCCGTCGTCAGCGCATTCTCGCCAATGGACTTTGTGCCTGCACAGAGCAGCAGTTTGGAAGCTTCTAAATAAGAGTGCCATTGAGTCGCAACCGGCGCATGGCAACCCCAAGAAGTTCCACCTCATGGGGTCTTCAAGACAGGAGATGAGCAGAGGTGGTTTTGCAAGGCCTTCTTCTGCACAGTAGCCCCCATATTCTTTGGTGGTCTCCCATCCAAGAAGAAGAGCTGGGTTTTATACCTCGATTTTCTCTACCTTCAAGGAGACTCAAACCGGCTTACAATAGCCTTTCCCTTCCTCTCCCCACAACAGACACTTTGTGAGGTAGGTGGGGCTGAGAGAGTTTGGAGAGCACTGTGACTAGCCCAAGGTCACCCAGCAAACTTCATGCAGAGGAGCATGGAATCGAACCCGGTTCTCCAGATTAGTCCACCACTCTTAACCACTACAGTATGAGCATAGAGAGAAGAAGAAAAAGTTGGTTTTTATATGCCGATTTTCTCCACCTTTTCAAGGAGAATCAAACTGGTTTACAGTCTCCTTCCCTTTCCCCACAACAGACACCTTGTGAGGTAGGTGGGGCAGAGAAAGTTCGGAGAGAACTGTGACTAGCCCAATGTCACCCAGCAAACATCATGCAGAGGAGCAGAGAATCAAACCCAGTTCTCCAGATTAAAGGCTGCTGCTCTTAACCACTACACCACACTTTATCGACTACACCATGCTGGTACTGACCCTGCTTAGCTTCTGAACTCTGATGAGAACAGGCTAGTCCGGTCTGTAAGGGCTGCTACCTAGAAGTTTCTAGAGCTAGCCCCCCAAAAAGCAACTGCACTTTACAAAAATGCCAAATGCAGAGACCAGAAAGGAGTGACAAAAAAACCAATTTTTCTTTCTGAGCTGTGATTTTTATACATGGAAGAAAGACCATATCAGAATTGAGCCCAGCGGCTGCAAACATGGTGTGAAGAAAAATAAATTCCTTACTACTCCAACATCAACTTGTGAGAGAGGGGTAGGTGTTTGCGGACGCAATCAGTCCCACCACGGCCAGCGTCTCATCCCGCCATCTTGCTCGTGTCCACCCCTTCAGTCACCTGCTAGTGTTTCCTGATCAGGATGTCCCAACTGTCCTTCCAGCGCAGGTTCTGGAGCTCAGCTTTGGAAAGTGGAGGCTCGCCATAGGTGAGTGGACGGAACGTGTGGTAGGTAAGGTAAACGGAAGAGAACCAGGCCACAACGAAAGCACTGTGCATACTCTTGGAGAGCTTTGACCTAAAAGGACAGAAGGGCACATGGATTCTGAACATAAGAAAGGCTATGCTGGATCAGACCAAGGCCAATCAAGTCCAGCAGTCTGTTCACACAGTGGCCAACCAGGTGCCTCTAGGAAGCCCACAAACAAGACCACTGCAGCAGCATTGTCCTGCCTGTGTTCCACAGCACCTAATATGATAGGCATGCTCCTCTGATCCTGAAAATAATAGGTATACATCATGACTAGCATTCATTTTCACTAGTAGCCATGAATAGCCTCCATGAACTCATCCACTCCCCTCTTAAAGCCTTCCAAGTTGGCAGCCATCACACATCCTGGGACAGGGAGTTCCACAATTTAACTCCGCATTGTGCAAAGAAATACTTCCTTTTTATCTGTTTTGAGGTGAGAATCAAATTCCATCTTCTGCTTCCCATGGCGTGTCAGAAAACCTTAAGAGCAGCAGATGCTGCCTTCTGCTCCGAGGGTCGATGAGGCAGCGGCAGGGGTGGTGTGGATTCTGGCAAAATGCTCTTAATTTCAACGAACCACAGCAGACAGGGATGGGAAGGGCATCTCAACAAGAGAGCTCAGTCACTGCCATATTGCAGGTTTCAAAAGGGGGGAAGAATCTTGTCTAACTCCCACAAAATAAATGAAATTAGAAGGCTCCTGTAGCCTCAAAGTACTCTAGCCACAGAGGAGGTTGTTCACAGTGTCTCTGCATGGGTTGCTGCTCTCATCTTCCTTCTTGATTTGGAGAGGGGCATAATTTTGCCGCATCATTGCCTCAGGAATGACTGGGTAATTTGATCCCTTCTGTTGCAGTGGGACTACGTGTCCTCCAACGAGGCAGCTTATTGTGTCTCTGCATGAGAGCAACTAATTGCTCCAGTCATCATTACTCTTCCTGAGCAGCTTCCACTGGGGGAAGGGAATATTGTCCCCTCTCTCTGCAACTGGATGATTCAATCCCACCCTAGCACTTGTTGATCCCACCCTTCCTCCACCCAGTGCAAAGTCACAGCAGAATCACTCCCTCTCAGAGGAGGCTGCTGGTTACATCTCTGCAGGAACTCCAGGCCTGATGGCTTCCAAATCAGCTGGCAAGCCCAGGTTGGTGACTCACACAGAAATGCCAAGGGTTGACTATTCAGACTCTCATGCGTTTGAGAAGCAAACTTTGGAGGTATGTATGAGAGGTGTAATTTATCAGCTATCATAAGTCTGGGGGGCTCTGGCCTACGACCATTTTAAGAAGTTTTGCATCTGGGACATAGAAACAGAGAGCGGGAAGGGACCTCAAGGGTAATCTAGTCCAACCCCCTGCACAACACAGGAAATTTACAACCTCCCCCCTCCCCCAGTGACCCCTGTTCTATGCCCAGAGGAAGGCATAAAAGCCAGGATCACTGGAAATCTAGCCAGGTGGAAAATCCCCTCCTGATCCCAATGTGGCGATCGGCATTTTCCTGGGCATGAAGAAAGTGTCATGAGAACAGAGCACTGACTCAGCCTTTCCTGTCCCCCCCCCCCGCACGATCTGCCGAAGTCCACAGAATCAGCATTGCTGTCAGATGGCCACCTAGCCTCTGCTTCAAAACTTCCAAAGAAGGGGAGCCCACCACCTCTTGAGCTCATCCCAGCTCATATCTCACGTTCTTCATGACACAAGCCCCACCCCTCTGCTGAACCCTGGGACAGGTCAATGATCTCCTGTGCAGTCCTGGGCAGGCCACCAGCAGCCAGCAAACCCAAGTCATACCTGCAAAGGTGATCGCTCATGTGCTGCAGGACGATGGGGATGAGCAGTATCTGGAAGGTGACCGCCGGTAGGTAGTGGTAGAGAAAGAGCGTCTTCTCCATCAGGAAGAAAGGGAGGTAGTTGACTGCCCAGCCCCCCACACAGAGCCCTCCTGCCGACACCCACTGCCGCCAGGCATCTGCCAAGAGGGAAGTAGCACCGTTTCTTGAGCAAGGGAAAAGTGAAGTGGAATTGGAGAGCAGAAAGCCTGTTGTGCACCAGATCTGCAAGCAGTGGCTGAAAAATCAGGATAAGCCTGGGTTCTAAGTCCCCTGGGGTGATCATTGGGGAGGGGCCGTGGCTCAGTGGTAGAGCAGCTGCTTGGCATGCAGAAGGTCCCAGGTTCAGTCCCTGGCATCTCCAGTTAAAGGGATTAGGCAAGTA
The DNA here is from genome assembly GCF_029931775.1 of Euleptes europaea. Lineage (NCBI taxonomy): Eukaryota > Metazoa > Chordata > Lepidosauria > Squamata > Sphaerodactylidae > Euleptes > Euleptes europaea. The sequence goes on along the minus strand of NC_079325.1, from coordinate 50,476,666 downwards.
GGTGATGTGAATGTCCTCAGCCTGAGACCCTGGAGAGCCGCTGCCGGTCTGAGTAGACAATACCGACTTTGATGGACCAAGGGTCTGATTCAGTATAAGGCAGCCTCATGTGTTCATCATGGGCCAGCTGTGCTCTCTCCCAGCTTAAACTAACTCACAGGGTTGTTGTAAGGATACAATGCCCTGATCACCTTTGGAGAAAGGACAAGATAAAAAAGAAAGACACAGAAAATCACACTGCATGTGTAATTTTGGACCAGCGAGAAGCAGACGAGCAGCATAGCCACTAGCTGAAGGTGGAAGCCTCCAGCCTGGGGTACAGCAGCAGCCAAAAATTCCGCAAAGGCAAGTCTCCAGATTTCTTGGCCATTTAAAAGGATGGGGAGGAAGGGAACAGAGAGGAGAGATGCCCCAAAGGACAGACCTTCAGGGATGTCTTGGATATTCCGCCGCCGCCGGAGCAGGTACCACAAGAACAAAGCCACGTACGCAAGGGTCGCCACATTGGCTGACATCCAGGTGACGACATTTCCGAGAAGGTGGATCTGAGCCTGGAGGATCACAGTTCGAAACCGGCTCAAACATAGTTGGTAATAGTATTCAGTAGTAGTAGTATAATTTATTGCGGTCCTTGACCAGTATTGCAAAGTTAAAACATCATTAAAACAGCAATAGTTCAATACAACAGAAAAATAGCTACATGAACATCTGTGCTAGTCAACTGCGTTTAAAACTCTGCATCAGCTTTCATATCATTTCCCTGTGTCTTACATATCCCAAGACAGAATCTAGCTACTTGTTTGGATACCCAGTGGTTTCTATCAGGCAACAGATATTCCAGTTTAGCTGCATCAGATTCATCAAGAAATCCAACTAACACTGGCTGGAGATATTTTGATCTGGCCTTCTTGTAATATGGACATTTCAGAAGCAGGTGCTCCGTAGTTTCCACCTCCCCCATCGAGCATAAACATAATCTTTCTGAGTATGGGATCTTTTTGAATCTCCCTACCAGCATGGCAGAAGGAAGTGCCACGCACCTTGCCAAGGTAAATGCCCTTCTGCTGTTGATAAATTCTTGTTTAGTTAAATAGGCTGTTGGGGCAACTACATATTTAATGCTTGGCTGACATTTAAAATTTGGGGCTCTAGAGAGGTCTGCTTGCTGCTCAATGTCTTCCACCCTCTGTTGAATAATATCTTTCCCACATTCATACCTACTTTTCAACAGTGCCTGCGGGGATAAACCCAAAGTATTGATTCTTTTACCAACAATCCTCGACCAACTTACTTAACATTTATCCTGGAATATCAAAGGAAAGAGCCCTTGGGGTTCAATATTCCTTTCAACCATAGCTGGATGGATGAGATGCAAACTCTGGCTTGCACCTTCAGGATTCCGGTTTCTAATCTGATCCAGTAATTTGGAATGCATTTGGGAACCTGGAGAGCTGCTCTTAGAAATTTGGATTGCACTCTCTCCAGTGGTGAGGGGCAAGAGGTTGGTGGGCCCAAGAAGGAACCATATTGAAGTTGAGCTAAAGATTTAGCTTTAAATAACTTCAGAGCTGCAGATACTGAGTGGCCACCTTGTGTTCGTATAAATTTAATAATACTATTTGCAGATCTATCCCCCTGGTCAGCAGCATATTTGCAGTGAATGATCCTGGAACCAGACGCCTGGACCATCACTCCCAGGTATTTAAAGGTGTGGCCCTTAATCACCAATGATCTTTTTTGTTTTTGTTTCTCCCAAATGCCGTAATTTTATTGGTTCTTGTAGGTTATTCGGGCTGTGTAACCGTGGTCTTGGAATTTTCTTTCCTGACGTTTCGCCAGCAACTGTGGCAGGCATCTTCAGAGTAGTAACACTGAAGGACAGTGTCTCTCAGTGTCAAGGGTGTAGAAAGAGTAATATATAGTCAGAAAGGGGTTGGGTTTGAGCTGAGTATTGTCCTGCAAAAGTATTGTCCTGTAAGTATCAAGATAATGTGCTAATGAGGGTATGGTATGTTAATATGGAACCATTGTATCCTGAAGTGATCTGTTAATGTGTGTAATCCAAAACTAATCTGTATGGCTATTGTTGAATGTTGTCTTTGTCTGGAGGTGTTTCAGGGCAGGAAGCCAAGCCGTAATTTTAGTTTTCTGGTAATTGATAATAAGGTGTTAATTATCGCAGTACTCAATTAACGTTCCCAAAGTTGGCAATAGTATACATCCAGAGCAAAAGGTTGCAATGTCTATCATCTTTTTATCTTGCTCTTCCTCCAAGCAGCTTTGGCAAGCATACACGGTTCTCCCTTCCCCTTGCATCCTTCACAAAGACCCTGCAAGGCAGCTCAGATGGGCGGCGAGTGACTTGCCTCAAAGCAGAGTGAGGATCTGAATCTCCTGAGGAGTCGTTCAACACTATAACCACTGCACCATGTCACCACTCTGCTTTTTATCCTTGCAGCAATTTGCAGGAACAACCCATTAGGGCCGATTCACCTGACAATTCTCACATCGTGGCAGAACATTTGTGGGCCAAGAAAGACTTACCCCGGAGGTGGAATGGAACCAGTAGGCGATGTTGGTGTCCAGGGTGATCCAGTCCAGGGGCGACGAGCTGTACTTGTGCTCTGTGTCCTCAGTTTTCAGAGTTAAGATCTTCCACTAGGACAGAACCATGCAGAACTTTTAGTCTTTGATACCTGCAATCCCTTCCCATGCTTGATCCTAAGTAATATTTTGTACATCCCTTGAAGCAGAATATGTCTGTCTGCCACAGGTGGACATTATGCAGCAATTAGGGGCTGGGGGGTAAGAACATAAGAAAGGCCATGCTGGATCAGACCAAGACCCATCAAGTCCAGCAGTCTGCTCACACAGTGGCCAACCTGGTGCCTCTAGGACGCCCACAAACAAGACGGCAGCAGCAGAATTATCCTGCCTGTGTTCCACGGCACCTAATACAATAGGTCTGCTCCTCTGATCCCGGAGAGAATAGGCATGCCTCATGACTATAGGCATGCTCCTCTGATCCTGGAGAGAATAGGGATGCATCGTGACTATTATCCATTTTTACTAGCAGCCATGAATGCCCCTCTTCTCCATGAACATGTCCACTCCCCTCTTAAAGCCTTCCAAGTTGGCAGTCATCACCACATCCTGGGGCAGGGTGTTCCACAATTTAACTAAGCATTGTGTGAAGAAATACTTCCTTTTATCAGTTTTGAATATCACCCTCCAGCTTCATCAGATGACCCCATGTTCTAGTGAAATTTAAAGCTATGCCCCTCTCCTCCTATCACTCTTCTGTACTGCAGAGAAGCAAATTATTCAAAAACCTACATCAGGGAAGCAGGGCAACTGAAGACATGAATGCAAATGCATTTGACTGGTGTAACTTATCCTGATGGAAGAACTGGCGCTAAACGCAGAATGTGGACTCTGGAATGGATGCAGGAAACTGCCTTCAGTTAAATCGTGCCATTAGTCTACCCTGCCCAGTAATGGCAGTGGCTCAAATGGGATTTCAGACAGAGAAAGATCTTTCCAACCCCTCTGCAATCCTTTGAGATACTAGGAATGGAAGTGGGACCTTCAGCACACAGAGGCCGTATTCGGCCAATGACCTGTGGTGCCCACTTACTCATCTTGTCAATATGCTTCCTAGCTCTAAATTTAACGGCAAATATGTCTTGTAATAGCTACCTGGCCTTGAGTTTCCGGCTGAAACCATCTTTCGGAAGATGCTAACCTGGGGGTGGGGACATAAGGCCCGTGGACCGGATCCAGCCCCCTGAGAGCTCTTGCCTGGCCTGCCAGCCAGCCGAGGAAGCCACCCCCCCAGTCTCGACCTCGGCTGGCAAGCCAGCTGCAGACTCGTCAGCCAAGGCAGCCAACCCCTGCTCTTGATATGGGCTGGAGAGTCTGTTATGGTCTCACCAGTCACTCCCCCCCTCCACCCAGCTCCTGATCTGGGCTAGCAAGGCAGGGCCCGGACCAACCAAGTGATGTTTATGTAATGTCTGGCCCTTGTAACAAATGAGTTTGACACCCCTGTGCCAACCTTTCCATCTCAGTGACTTTTTTTGCCAAGGAAAGAGCAACACCTGGCTCCTGAAAGGCCACCTGGCTATTCTCGGGAGGGGCTGCGGTGGAGAGTCCTGCCTACCCTTGTTCCTGGCACCCTTTGTCCTCACCTGCAGTTCCGTGAACTTGGCCATGAAGCTGAGGTTCTGGCCGATGCTGATCCGCGTGGGCGAGTGCAGTTCCACCTCCCTCTCCTTCTGCTCTTGGCCTGGAAGAGTGAGAAGCACAAGGGGTCTGAGACACAACTGGTCCCTGGGGCAGAAGAGCAGAGATGCTTCTTGCTCACCTGAAGCCCTGAAAGTGCTGGAGGACCCAAAATTCGACTCAAGGTCCAGCTCCCCAGAGCGCTTTCAGAACAGCAGGCACCCCGCACCCTTCTTTTCTCCCCATACTGGTTTTCTGGGTTTTCTTTAGTCTCAGCAGTCAGCAGAGTGCCTATTAAAAATGCCAGCTCAAAAAGCACCCAGGAAGGAAAGAACAAAACTCTGCCACAACCCAAACGAAGCTCCCTCCTACAGAACCATTTATACAGTAGGGTTGCCAGCTCCAGGTTGGGAAATACCTGGAGATTTTTAGGGCGGAGCCCAAGGAGGGCAGGGTTTGGGGAGGGGCTTCAATGCCCCAGTCCAATTGCCACAGTGGCCATTTTCTCCAGGTGAGCTGATCTCTATCAGCTGGAGATCAGTTGTAATAGCAGGAGATCTTCAGCTGGTACCTGGAGAATGGCTCCCGGGTGTTGCATCCTCCTGGTATTTTGGGGGATCCAGCCCTGTCATTTAAGAGGCAAACATTCCATTCTTGGTTACATCTAGAGAACACCCTGAGATACTGGGTGGCTGCTTCAGTCACCCAGGCCTGGCCTGGCTTGACCTCACCCCAAGACTTGGCTATGATAATTAGAATCTAGGGCTGGCATCCTCTCCTTGCCCCTAGAAATCATGGTCACAACACTCAGATATGTGTTTTCCATAGTCAAATTTGATCCTGAATAGGAGGCACCTCCAAACCCAGGATGACTCTCCCTCCCCAGTGAATCTCCTGAAAGTCTGGCCTCTTTGACGAGGATGTGTGTGTGTGTGTGTGTGTGTTAAGTGCTGTCAAGTCGCTTCCGAGTCACGTCAACCCTATGAATGAAAGTTCTCCAAAATGTCCTAACTTTGACAGCCTTGCCCAGATCTTGCAAACTGAGGGCTGTGACTTCCTTTATTGAGTCCATCCATCTCTTGTTGGGTCTTCCTCTTTTCCGGCTGCCCTCAATTTTTCCTAGCATGACTGTCTTTTCCAGTGACTCTTGTCGTCTCATGATGCGACCAAAATACAATAGCCTCAGTTTAGTCATTTTAGCTTCTAGGGTCAGTTCAGGCTTGATTTGATCTATAACTCACTTATTTGTTTTTTTTGGCAGTCCACGGTATCCATAACACTTTCCTCCAACACCACATTGCAAAGGAATCTATTTTCTTCCTATCAGCTTTCTTAAATGTCCAGCTTTCACACCCATACATAGTAATAGGGAATATGATGGCATGAATTAATCTAATCTTGGTGCCCAGAGACACATCCTTACACTTCAGAATCTTTTCTAGCTCCTACATGGCTGCCCTTCCCAGTCTAATTCTGATTTCTTGGCTGCAGTCTCCCTTTTGGTTGATGATGGAACCAAGGAATAGAAAGTCTTGAACAATTTCAATTTCCTCACTGTCAACCTTAAAGTTGTGTGATTCTCTTGTAGTCATTAATTTAGTTTTCTTGATGTTCAGCTGTAGTCCTGCTTTGGCACTTTCTCTTTTAACTTTGACAAGGATAAGAATCACCAATGGATGCATCACATTTCCATCCTATCTCCCTTCCATTACGAAGCTCAAAAAGGTTAAAAGAGTTCCCACCAGGAAGTGACGGGACCAAGACCTGCTTGGATTGAGCAAGTCTGTTGCATGGCACACCCTCTAGCCACACCCATTAACCCCGAGAACCATTTACCTTCGCCACTGCTGAGGTGTTCACATGGACAAACCTTACTTCAGACAGGGGAGGGGCTGTGGCTCAGTGGTAGAGCATCTGCTTGGCATGCAGAAAGTCCCAGGTTCAGTCCCTGGCATCTCCAGTTAAAGGGACTAGGCAGGTAGGTGATGTGAAGGACTTCTACCTGAGAACCTGGAGAGCCGCTGCCGGTCTGAGTAGACAACACTGACTTGGATGGACCAAGGGTCTGATTCAGTATAAGGCAGCTTCATGTGTTCATCAGTGAGAGCACACAAACACACAAAGCTGCCTTACACTGACTCAGACCTTTAGTCCATCAAGGTCTGTATTGTCTACCCAGACTGGCAGTGGCTCTCCAGCGTCTCAGGCAGGGGTCTTTCACATCACCACGTTAACTGGAGATGCTGGGGATTGAACCTGGGACCTTCTGCATGCCAAGCAGAGGCTCTCCCACTGAGCCACAGCCCTTCCCCATCTTTCCTCTTCTCCTTGAGCATAAAGGACCCAGCATTTCTTTCTGTGGTCCAACCTAAGTGTCTTGGAAGATGCCAGGTGTCTCTAAGAGGCTAGCAGGGCAAATGAGGGATGGAACACTGCACATGGCAGAGTTAGGGAAGCCCGCGAGGACTGTAGCAGCAGCAAATCCACTTCAACAACACCATTTTAAAAATATCCCAAACACAAGTGGAGAACATTTGGGTGTGCTCCGATTTCCACTGACTTTTGCCGTATCTGTGCTCCTCTACATTCCACAACATGCTCTGATGGTAGCCCTTGGAAATCTTCTCCCCAATGATCTCCAGCTGCCGATAGCCCCACTCCGGCAAGGATGCTCCACTGAGCTGGGAAATAAAGAGGGGCGGGGAGGAGAAGCATGTTAGCTTTTATCCATGACACAGCATAATTACACACAAGGTTCATGAGCTCTTAGAAAAACGGTCGGAAAAAGAAGCCCCGAGATCCATTTACCTTCACCACTGCTGAGGTGTTCACATGGACCAACCTTACTTCAGACAGGATCGTCTTCCAAATGTCCCCGTCCGACTCCCGGTTCACAATTTCCTGCAACGGGAATGGAAGACTTGGCATTTATTCATCACTGGCAGTGGAGTTGGCAACGATGCCCCACCCACAGATCAAAAGGTGGCTCGACACTCTGAACTTCCCATTCCAATGCATGATTATCTTACTTCGATGATAGCACGCGTTGGCTAATGATTGAAGAATGGGATTTCAACGTCACCAAACTGACGCAGATTACAACCAGGAAAGGAAACTAGACGTTCTGCCTGCTAAACAAATCATACAGGGCTTTCTGAGATCTTTATATACAGCAACAAGAGAAAGTCGAATACCAGGGACCTTCTGCATGCCAAGCAAAGGCTCTTCCACTGTGCCACAGCCCCTCCACTGTGGGAAAGTCTCTCTGCTTTTGAGGCCTTGAAGTGGCACTATCGGTCCCAAAGACACAATACTGGATTAGAGCGAGCCCAAAGCCAACAACACAGTATACGTTGTGTGGCTGTTCCTTGGTTCTCAAACATAGAAGAAGGGAACCAAATCAAGCCTCAAAAAACAGGTCAGGAACCAAAAAGGTTGAGCTAGCATAAACAAAATAATAAGTTTCTTTATCATGTGCATGAATTCATAAAAAGCCTCAAAGAGTTATTAAAAACACCATATATCAACAATACAGTTTGGCAACACACATAAAACCACTGTGACCAGATGCGTTTTGGCCGAAAGGCCTTCCTCAGCGGTCTCAGAAAACATACACATGAACAGTTAATTTTCAAGCCTGAGCAGGTCGCATGTTAAACTGTATATTATTATAATAAGGGCTCAAAGATTTTTTTTTTTTTAAATCAGGCCTGGATTAGTCTGGGAGAACCCATTAACCTGTTAAGCAGGTGCCGCAACTGTACTGCCCAAGGCTGTAGTTCTATTTATGATGTGTCCATGTGTAAACCAACAACAGAGTCACACACAGGGATTTGTTTCCCATTTGTATGGCAGCCTAAAACAGATAAGGAAGTCTTGCAGTTATATATATTAACTGTTATCCTTCAGTAAGTGTGGAGCCTTAATTGGTTTAAAAATTATTTTTATATAATTGATGTATACAGGATAATTGTCTGATTACTATTTTTAAATATCTTTTCAATTATTTGTTTTTTTTTTCAGGACACAACGCGCCTGCAGTCATAAAGATTTTTAGAAAGTTATGCATATTGGTAGTCTGGAAATGTGATTGTTTTGACCACTTAGGAAGGCCATTTGGCTGAAACGCGTTTGGTCAGGGTCTAATTTTGTGATTTTATGTCTATTTGTGTTGTATGTGTACATGAGCATGTTGGTTTGGTAGGCTACTGCAAGGCCTTATATATGTTATTGATTTTAGCCTGTAATAAATATATACGTATTTTGTATTGACATAACCTTTATATTGTATAACCTTTGGCCTTGGATGCTGATTTTTTTCTTGACCTTTGGGTACTTAATCCTGGATCTGGCCCCACCTGAGGACTCCCCACTCCGCTACCAACCGACATTACCAAGACCAGCGAGAGAAAAAGAAGCAAAGCACTCTTCCGCCAAGAATCCCCCCACCCCAGCATCCTTCTAAAATTATATTCCAATTGCTAGTTGTATTAATTGCTACTCTGGAAGTTATTCCTCAGCTAAAGAGGAGGACAGAAACCACCAGCAACGGCTTTTGGCCCTCACCACTCTCCAGAGGTTCTGCGCTGGCATGGAGATGTTGTAGTCAATGTAACAGGACACTTCCTGGGAGTGGGGGCTCAGCGGGGCAGCGACGTCGTGCCTGTGAAGCCAGAAGAACAAATCAGAACCTGACCTCACCCCGCCCCCGCATTTTTAGAGGGTGTCCAAGCCTGGAGAGGGAAAGGCAATCCAGAAATAAATATCCAAGTGGCTCCCCAGCTGTTCTTCCATCAAAATCGCTGGAGCAGGATAAAGGGCCCAGCTCTTCTGAGACAAACCCATTCTGTTCTCCTCCTCCTACAGACATTTATTTATGTACATCAATACCCCGCCTTTCTCCCCAAGGGGGGCCCAAGGCGGCTTTCGTTGTTCTCCTCTCCTCCATTTTATCCTCACGACAACCGTGCGAGGTAGGTTAGGCCCAAAGTGTGCAACTGGCCCAAGGTCACCTAGTAAGCTTCTGTGGCAGAGTGGGGATTCGAACCTGGGTCTTCCAGTGCTGAGCCCAACACTCTAACCACTACTCCACAATGGTGTACTGGTGTACCAGCCAACTGGCCCAGAAGTGAGAAACCTGCCCCATTCAGAGATGGCACATCTCAGGAACCTGGCAGTGGAATGTATGTGTGTGTTAAGTGCCATCAAGTCGCTTCCGACTCATGAAGACCCTATGAATGAAAGTTCTCCAAAATGTCCTAACTTTGACAGCCTTATTCAGATCTTGCAAAACTGAGGGCTGTGGCTTCCTTTATTGAGTCAGTCCATCTCTTGTTGGGTCTTCCTCTTTTCCTGCTGCCCTCAACTTTTCCTAGCATGACTGTCTTTTCCAGTGATTCTTGTCGTCTCATGATGTGACCAAAATACGATAGCCTCAGTTTAGTCATTTTAGCTTCTAGGGTCAGTACAGGCTTGATTTGATCTGTAACCCACTGATTTGTTTTTTTGGCAGTCCAGGGTATCCCTAACACTCTCCTCCAACACCACATTTCAAAGGAATCTACTTTCTTCCTATCAGCTTTCTTCATTGTACAGCTTTCACACCCATACATAGTCATAGGGAATACAATGGCATGAATTAACTTGATATTGGTGGCCAGTGACAGCAATGGAATACAAGAGATAATACACGTGAACAGCTTTGAATACTAGATGGCACTGGATACATGCCAAGCACGATGCACGCCATCGTAGATTTCTCTTCAGTGGACTCACGGCAGTCAGGTGTCAGAATACCAAGCGAGTTATAATCTAGTACGGCACTTCTTTCGTTCTTACCAACAGCTAGCTTGAGCAAAAATCTTAACGAACACAGGATCGTCACAGAAGGATGACAAGGAGCTTACGTGTTCAGGTAGCGAGTTGTGATCCCATGGACCAGCTGCACAATATTTCCATGGCGCACAGGACGTGGCGGGTTACTGACCACCAGCTGCTGCCTGTTGGAGAGAGGCACAAGGACAAAGGCCTTAACTCACCTTAAAAAAGAATCAAATAGGTCACAGTGAGCGGGTGGGAAAGCAAGAGAGAAGCCATCAGGAGACACGCAAGCCAAAGCTTAAGGACTAGGTGAGAGACAGGAAGGAGGAGGAATAAGAAGGGTTAGTTTTTATACCCTACTTTTTCCTCTACCTTTATGGAGTCTCAAACCGGCTTACAATTGCCTTCCCTTCCTCTCCCCACAACAGACACCTTGTGAGGTAGGTGAGGCTGAGAGAGTTCTGAAAGAACTGTGACTAGCCCAAATGTGTTGGAGTGTAGGATTGAGGAAACCGACCCAGTTCACCAGCAGGTGTGTAGGAGTGGGGAAACCAACCCGGTTCACCAGATTAGTGTCTGCCGCTCATGTGCAGGAGTGGGGAATCAAACCCGGTTCTCCAGATTAGAGCCCACCGCCCTTAATCACTCCACCACGCCGGCTCTCCAGATGAGCCACTGCTGGGAGAGCTGGAGCTATGATTGTTATAGTTTAGAAACCTACAGCAAACACTGGAGCTGTGGAAATGTTATGAGCTGGAAATGCTCAATCCACTGAAAACATACTATTATGGTGTTGGGCTTGCCAAAAAATTACCATGGATGGAAGGATTTCCACCAGCAGAGCGAGAATTTCTCACTTCCCCCCTCCCACTGCAACCTAAAATAGCCCCTTAAATGCTGCTCCCAGGGGTCAGGAGGCTTCCGGGAACAGGGGCAGGGTCAAATTTCTCCAGTGGGAGAATGAATTGGTGGAAATGTTAGGTAGGATCCAACCCAACGTATATGCATTTAGGCCAGTTCTGTGTGTGTGTTAAGAGCCATCAAGTCGCTTCCGACTCATGGCGACCCTATGAATGAAAGTCCTCCAAAATGTCCTATCTTTGACAGCCTTGCTCAGATCTTGCAAATTGAAGGCTGTGGCTTCCTTTATTGAGTCAATCCATCTCTTGTTGGATCTTCCTCTTTTCCTGCTGCCCTCAACTTTTCCTAGCATGACTCTCTTTTCCAGTGACTCTTGTCGTCTCATGACGTGACCAAAATACGACAGCCTCAGTTTAGTCATTTTAGCTTCTAGGGTTAGTTCAGGCACTGATTTGGGTTTTTTTTGGCAGTCCACGGAATCCGTAACACTCTCCTCCAACACCACATTTTAAAGGAATCTATTTTCTTCCTATCAGCTTTCTTCACTGTCCAGCTTTCACACCCATACATAGTAATAGGGAATACGATGGCATGAATTAATCTAGTCTTGGTGGCCAGTGTAAGCTCTAGCCCTGCGGCAAACCCATAAACAGATTTCAGCAGACGGCAAATCCACGAAAGCAGCTTTATTGGTTAGAATCGACAGGTTTCAGAAGCCATATTCAAAAGGACACTAGTAAGGGGCAAAGGCAAGGTACATAGCATATATGGAAGAGCAAAAGGAGATAACTGGTAACCCAGGCAACCCCCCTCCCAGAGGCAGGAAGGAGTACTTGGCGATTCCCACAGTATGGGAATCTATGAAGACTAAACACGGGGCATAGACTGGCCTTGGACAGAATAGCACAACAGCACCTGGAAGCAGCACAATCGCACTACCGCATACCATCCTCATGGCCTGCTCCTGACACATCCTTACACATCCTTACACTTCAAAATCTTTTCTAGCTCCTTCATGGCTGCCCTTCCCAGTTTCAATCTCCTTCTGATTTCTTGGCTGCAGTCTCCCTTTTGGTTGATGGTGGAGCCAAGTAATAGAAAGTCTTGAACAATTTCAATTTCCTCATTGTCAACCTTAAAGTTGTGTAATTCTCCTGTAGTCATTAGTTTTGTTTTCTTGATGTTCAGCTGTAGTCCTGCTTTGGCACTTTCTCTTTTAACCTTTAGCAGTAATCGTTTCAAATCTTCACTATTTTCTGCCAATAATGTAGTGTCATCAGCATATCTCAAATTATTAATGTTCCTCCCTCCAATTTTCACTCCACCTTCATCTAAATCTAATCCAGTTTTCCTAATTATATGTTCTGCATATAGATTGAAGAGACAGGGATATAGGCCAATTCTAAAACCAGATAATTCACATTCTGTTGCTCGGTTCTGCAGCTTGACCTCAGACTGTTTTCCTGATTATACTACCTGCCTCTGGCCCTTGTCTCTGTCAGCATTCCGGACCTACGGTGCCCTGCTTGGGATTCAGGAAACACTGTGCAGCGCTCTCCACAGACCAGAGGTTAAAGGAACCTCAGTACTCACGTGCCAGGATCTTTCACAATCCACCAGTTATTCACGTCCTTGAAAGGGTAGCAGGTCACCTGCTGCTGGTGGGAGCTTCCACGGCCATTTTCATACCTGCAAACAAGGAAGGGAGGACAGCTTGAGGGAAAGGCACTGTGGAACAAGGCAATAAGGAATACACACAGGGCTTCAAAACATAAGAAGAGCCCTGCTGGATCAGACCAGTGGTCCATCTAGTCCAGCATCCCGTCTCACACAGTGGCCAACCAGTTCCTCTGGAGGTCCAACAACACGGCCTAGAGGCCAACCCTTCCCCTGATGTTGCCTCCTGGCACTGGGATTTAAAGGCTGACTGCCTCTGAATGTGGAGGTTCCCTTTAGTCACCATGGATTGTAGCCATTGATAGACCTATCCTGCATAAATCTGTCTAATCCCCTTCTAAAGCCATAAACGCCTGTGGCTATCACTACATTTCCTGGCAGCGAATTCCACATTTTGATCATTTGTCGTGTAAAGAAGTATTTCCTTTTGTTTGTCCTGAATCTACTGCCCATCAGCTTGGGCTTGGCTAGGATCTGAGTGATGCATGAGTAGTCCATTGCTCCAGCTCTAGAGTTTCTTGATACAGGGATGGCCAACAGAAAGCCTTTGCAAAATGACTGATCTGACCCTCATGACCATGGAGCAGAAGTCCTTGAATACACATATGAGCCATCAAGTGAGGAGGAAGAGGGTGCAAGGACAGAAGCAGCCAAGCAGCTGTGCTGAGAAGGGAAGTGCCTTATCTTCCTCCCCTAGTGGCTTATATACACGCTTGGGGGGCACTCCCTCTACCCCACACCGGGCAATGACTTCATGGCCATTCCCCAAGCAGCTTGGCTGGAGAAGGCTCTACAGATTGGAGAATGCTTAAACTATGCTGAGTCCAGATGGTGAGAAGCCTCCAGGTGACTGTAGCAGCTGGGAGTTCCGACACCTGTTGCAGCAACCTGTGAAGAATCTCCTGCCAAGTTTTGGTCAATGCTAGCCACCCACTTCCAGACTGCCTGGCTAATTCTTAGACAAAAAATAAAGGTAAAGGTAGTCCCCTGTGCAAGCACCGGGTCATTCCTGACCCATGGGGTGATGTCACATCCCGACGTTTACTAGACAGACTTACGGGGTGGTTTGCCAGTGCCTTCTCCGGTCCTCTACACTTTACCCCCAGCAGCAAGCTGGGTACTCATTTTACGGACCTAGGAAGGATGGAAGGCTGTAGACTATGCCCCAGAATCCTTTGCTACATGCAGTGGTTCAACCAGGGCCGACCCTGCTTAGCTTCCAAGATATAACAGGATCGGGCTAGCCTGCGCCATCTAGGGTCAGGGCCTAACCCTCTGAATAATTTCACCCACCCTCTGAATAATTTCAAGAAATAATACATCTATTAAGATGTCCCAACCCTTGATGGCAAAGCTTCAATCCAGTTACTACACCATTTACGGAATACTAAAGCCAGTTATGTGGGACAGGCACATGAGGCCTTCAATGACAGATGTCACATCAAGCTGTGGTTTACACAAAATAGAGGTTAGAACCAGGATTTGAGCTTCAATATGTACATGCAAAACTTGGCGTCTTGCCACTCGTCTGCTTTCACGTTCCATTCACTCAACACTCCCAATTCTATGGTTTGGAGGCACTGGGAGGCGGAGCAAAAATTGATAATGACTTCCTTGTCAATCACAGCATCACAGTAAACCAGTTAGAACATAAACCGTAGCTTGCAAGCCCACTTCGAACAACAGTTTCCGATTCTTGCTTGTAGGCTGGCTGCAAACACTGGCTGGTCACTTCAGACATCAGACTAAACTCAGGCTTAACCTTTCTTAACTGAGACTCTGCCACAGAACAAAACAGCTCCCACCTGATGGGATAAGTGTTCTTGTGAGAATGCAGCCAGCAGGGCATGGGCTTGCCCAAGACGTTCCGCAAGGTGATCTGGGAGCCATACGCCACCTCCAGAGGCTGCCCTTGAGTGATCCGAGCAAGCCCACCCTAGAAAGAACCACAAAACATTCAGCCAAGTGGTGGAGGTTTCACAAACCCAGAAATAACTAATATTGCTGTCTAAAATCATATTTCCATCCAGAAGTGGGCTAACGTCATCAGGCCTGGTTCATACATGAAAGTATAGAAGTGGATCCCTTTATTCTTGATCACAGACAGATGGATAAGTGAACTGGAGCTCCATTTGAACTGGAGTGAGCATAAAAATTGTGACTGCACTGTTGTACCTGCCCTCTGTTGTAGAGCATGTGTTGAGACTGCTGGAACAGGGTTCGTGAGACCCAGATTCTGATCTCCACGTGGCTGTGGAAACTGAGTGACCTACCTCACGTGGTAGTTGTTGTAAGGATAAAACGGAGGTCAGGAGAACAGCATTGTAAGCCACTTTGGGTTCCCATTGGGGAGAAGCAGCAGGGAATAAATAAATAAAACACACCATTAAGACATCTTACGCTTGGCTGTTTCCCACGCCGTC
Source organism: Euleptes europaea (assembly GCF_029931775.1). NCBI lineage: Eukaryota > Metazoa > Chordata > Lepidosauria > Squamata > Sphaerodactylidae > Euleptes > Euleptes europaea. The sequence goes on along the minus strand of NC_079325.1, from coordinate 50,461,661 downwards.
ACCCCTCCAACGACTTCGGGTCTTTGTTTTGATCATGCATGCCATTTGCGACCGTCAGAGGTCACCTCGCTCTCCCCCTGCATTTTGCCCACGTTTTCAGAGACCTGTTTTATCTCTAATGTGAAAACGTGGGGGAAAGCAGGGGGAGAGTGAGGCGACCTCTGGCGGTCGCAAACAGCATGCATAATCAAAACAAAGACCTGAAGTCGTCGGAGGGGTGACCGTGAGGGTAACAGCCATGCATAAAAGGCCATCCAGTAAGGAACATATGCATGCGAACCAATCCATGGTCAATTCAAGATCGTGGTCCTTTAGCCTAAGCAGGTTATGAGCCGAAGGTTCTGCTTATTCTCTGAGCTGGTATCTTTACCCAATCATTGGTCAGCTCCCGAATCTATACAGCCTGGCACCTGGGCCGCATTATCCACTGCTGGGACTGGAGGAGGTGTTGGACACGCAGAAAAACACCCACGCTCTGGCCACACTATTTTTCATTGTACCTCCGTGGGCATACGTCAGCACTGTCAGCTGTCAGGCCCCTGGGCCTTTCTTTCTCACCTCTAAGCTCGCTTGGAATGCGCTGGTCATGATCTGGTCGTGGGGCCCAGAGCGATACAGCAAAGTCAAGTGGACGTAGAAAAACAACAGGTACGTGGCTACAGGAATGACCACAAGAGCGAGTCCTCTGGCTAGCAAGTGACATAGGAGAGAAACCTAACAGGAGAAGCACACACAAAAAAGGTCCCGGTCATATCCAACAGCTGGTTAGAGGCCTCCGGGTTGGATCAACCTCCCCCCAGTGGCTTTATTGGACAAAATTTACCCCACCCCCAAAAAAGTTGTCTTGTTTCAGAGAAAATCAAAGGGTCTCTGCTATCCATAAACAGGATATCAGCATCATGTTCTCATGCTCATTCTGGCATGCAACCAGTGACTTTGCAACATCCAAGTGGTGGCAGCTCAGGACATTTTGGCTCCCAAGGCAGAGAGGGCTGCTGTACCATCCTCTCCCGGTACTAGAGGAAATGATCCTCCTTATTTCTTTGCTCCTGTGGTCCTCTTTAACAACTGCAAGGTAATCTATGCATGCCCAATTGGGGCTTCCCAAACACTCACTATTTGTCTTGTTGGGAACTACAAATGTACTGATAGAGGCATGAAACAATTTCCTAAGTTGGCAGAGTGCCCCATGCGAGCCAAGAGAGAGACAGAGGCAGGGATGTGATGACACAGCCTCCTTTTAGATCCTGGTTCAGCTGGACTGGCCCCATATCCACATGTGGTTTCCCCTTTTTAAAATCTCAATCTGTTGCAGTGGACAAATGCTGTGAGCCAATTTGGGGTCCCCGGTCAAAAAGTGGGACACAGAATCAATCAGTCAATGAAATATACACCTTCCAGCTCAGGAGACTCCTTCATTTGTTTATTTAGTAAACTGCCTTTCTCAAAAAAGACTTAAGGCAATGTAAAAATGAATAAAGTTTAGCAGAAAAGCTAGATTTGAGTCCAGTAGCATCACCTTAGAGGCCAACAAGATTTTGGGAAAAAGCTTCGAGAAAAAGCTCCCTGTGTCAGGTCTTTGGCTCTTGAAAGCTCATATCCCAAAAATCTTGTTGGTCTCCAAGTTGCTACTGGACTCGAATCCAGCTCTTCTACTGCAGACCAACAGGGCTAACCTCTGAAACTAATATAGCGGGGGGGGGGGGGGAAGACTCGTAAGAATCAAACGGTGTGGCCTACCAAACCATCTGCTTTTTTTTAAAGATTCATTATTAACGCCATTAGCCAGAAAAGATACAAACCTTGTCAATAAAACCCATTACATGATAAAACAATCTCTTTGTAAAAAATACAGATAAAATTATATCAATTAAAATTAACCTTATTAACACTAGTAACCTTTTCCGAGCGGATTTTAAGTGCTGCAGAACAATATCTGGCTACCTGTAAATAACACTGGGAGTCTCCCTCCCATAAGAGGAATTTCATTTTCTCTTCCTCTGGACTGGATTCCATTGTGTTAACGAGAGGAAAAATTAGCTTCTGACCGATTCCCTCGCAGTAGATACACCTAAATAGAATATGACTTATACTTTCCATTTCACCTGACCTGCAGGGGCATCCCCAATGAGATATTGATAACTTCCTAAATTTCCCCTCCAGGACTGCTGAAGGCAAGGCCGACCCCCCTTGCCAGGGTTAGGGCTCTCCTTTGCTTATTTAGCTCTATAACAGGCAGATATTCAGCTGGAGACCATCTGCTGTTACATTTTGCATCAAGGGCTGCAAGGCTGTTCGTGTTTTGGCATTTGTTACAATTTGCACAGGAAAAGCAGCACACGCTGGACAGCTTTCCGAGAACTCTGAGCCTGGCTTTGGCCGGAAAGAGCGGGGTAACAAATGGAAATAATAATAACAACAACAACTGCCGTGACGTATCTCAAGAGTTTTGGAAGAGCTATTTTCCTTACTGCGCACTCTTAGAAGCCCAAAGAGGTGCCAGCTTTGCTACTTACATTGGGTAAGCTCCGATCGCCAACCAGTTGCCACGAGTGCATTCCTGCCATGGTCAAAAGCAGGATGTAGGTGAAGAGGCCCATGTATTTCACCCTGTGAAAGGAGCATCGAAGACTGATAACGTGCACCGAAACCAGCCTGACCACAAGGATGCATGCAAAACATTCACAGGTGAAAACGCTTTCGGAGGTGCGTGTTTCAAGGTGCCTTTGGAAAAGTTCCTAACAGGACAAGGGGCACAAAGCCATCGGGACAGCATTACCACAGCGAAACCAGCAGGAATGGGTGGTTCCCACAAAATGAATGCTTTCTGGTTGCAAAGCTGTAAACCCCCACAGCAGGTAAGCCAAGCAAACCCTCCAACCATACGCCAACGACTGAGACAGTGGGGACGCCGAGGATTTTCATAAAACAGGCAGCTCGGACCTGAGATGGTTAACCCTGAAAGCCATCCAGGGGGCAACGAAGCATTCTGCCCCCCTCTCTCCGTGGCTCTGAGGACAGTGCACAAGAGTAACATCTCTCCTGTGTCACCACGCCTCAGCAACGGGCATTCAGAGGCACCCAGCCGCTGAGCATGGAAGTCACAGTTAGCCACCACAGCCAAGAGCCATTGATCTCCATGAATTTGTTTAATCCCCTTCCTTTTGACATTGCTGAACTAATGCACTTAGTGCTCTCTTCAGTCCCACTCAGGTTTGGGAGAGGAGAACCGCATCATCTGCGCACATTAAGATGGGAAGTTTCTTTCCTTCCATTAGTATAGGTGCATGAGTATCTATCTTCTGAAAGCACTTTATGAGGGAATTAATGCATATGTTAAACAGGAAAGGAGCCAGGAGGCATCCTTGTCTCACACCCTTCTGTGTAAGAATGGGAACAGACAATTGTCCTTCATGACTGTACCTTATACATAAACTCGTGTTTTCATGAAGTTTCATAATCAGGTAAAGAAGGCATCTGTCTATTGTTGTATTCGCCATGTTTAACCATAATCGCCCACGGGAAACCATGTCAAAAGCAGCTCTAAGATCTACAAACACTGAAAACAGTGAACCTTTTGCAGACCGCACATGTTTTGGGGATAAAATAATCCCAAACTAAACAATGATCCAGTGTCGACCTTCCCTGTCTAAGCCCTGCTTGTTCCTCCTCAAGGTAGCCCTCCTGATCCAGCCACTCACAGAGTTTTAGGGAAAGATGTTTGGTATAAAGTTTACTAATTACAGTCAGCAAACTAATTGGTCTATAGCTCTGTTACCTTTCTTGCAGATGGGGACAATAATAGCTAGTACCCAATCCTGCGGAATTTGGGCTGTGTTTAAACCCCTTCAAAGCCATCTAAACTTTTGTCTGCCTCAACATCTAGTAAATTCCACACGTCAATTATAACGATGCATTGTGGGAAGCATTTTTTTTTGCTGATCCTGAATAAGCTGCCCATCAATTTTTATCGGGCAACCCCATTCTAGTGTTCTGTGGAAACCCAACTCTAGACATTTTCTCCACACCACTGATAATTTTGTGTGTGTGTTAAGTGCCATCAAGTCGCTTCCGACTCATTGCGACCCTATGATTTAATGTCCTCCAAAACATCCTATCCTTAACAGCCTTGCTCAGGTCTTGCAAATTGAGGACCGTGGCTTCCTTTATAGAGTCAATCCATCTCATGTTGGGTCTTCCTCTTTTCCTGCTGCCTTCCAATTTTCCTAGCACAATTGCCTTTTCCAATAACTCATCTTCTCATAATGTGACCAAAGTACGGCAGCCTCAGTTTAGTCATTTTAGTTTCTAGGGTGAGTTCAGGCTTGATTTGATCTAGAACCCACTGATGGGGGGGGGGGTTGGCAGTCCACGGTAATTTTATAAACCTCTTATTGAAAATTTTATAAACCCCTTATTGTGCCTCCCTGCCCTCAACTGTCAAACCTGCATGACATCCTCAACGATACGAAATGCATAATTTAATACTTACCCAACTGCGCAGGCACAGGAAACTCCACTGAGGCAAAGCCAAAACCACCATCTTGCAGAAAAGGGGCTTGAATAAGAGGACAAGAAAGACTCAAAAACCCAAGAAGGATATACAAGTAAATGCAGGCAAGCAGTTCAAACTCCACCACATTTAACTCCATGGTCTCTGCAGAAATGTTCAGTGTAATGAGAAAGCTGCGGGCAGGGTTGTTAGCCAAAATGCGCTTTGATTGGGGAATTAGCGCGCAGATGGCAATTACAATATTTATATAGCGAGAAGCAACCAATGTATACCAGAGCCCGTATCTGAGACCTTAGAATAATGACAGAGGCAAAGGATTCCAAATTAAGAGAGTTTATGTAATTCAAGCATTCAGTGTGGCAGTACAAACATATAAAGAGCCTAGGAGCAAAAGGTGGTATGAAGAGACTTTTGCCAAGATGGCAGGTTTAAGATGACGGGAGATACTTCACCTGTATTGGAGCGGAGTAGTCCTGAGTTCCATAGGCTAAGAGGAATAAAAAGGGGGGGCCCCTGCATGTTCAAGCATGGCTGCCCACTCTGACAGAGTGACAGTCAGTGCGAAAGGGGAAGACCTAAGGCTCCTAGAGTAAGTGGGTCCAGCTGCAAGCACCCTCTGATATGATCAGTTCTCTGGACCCCTGAGCCCTGACCTTGGCACCAATGGTACAATACGTCGATACATACAGAAGGAAGTATAGGCAAGAGATGTGACTAACCGCTTAGCCAGCCGGCATGGTTTAGTGGTAAAGAGCGGTGGTTTGGAGTGGTAGATGCTGATCTGGAGAACGGGGTTTGATTCCCCACTCCTCCACATGAGTGGTGGACACTAATCTGGTAAACTGGATTTGTTTCCCCACTCCTACAGCCAGCTGGGTGACCTTGGACTAGTCACAGCTCTTAGAGCTCTCTCAGCCCCACCTACATCACAGGGTATCTGTTGTGGGGAGGGGAAGGTAAGGTGATTGTAAGCCAGTTTGATTCTTCCTTAAGTGGTAGAGAAAGTCGGCATATAAAAACCAATTCTTCTTCTTCTAAACACACACACAGGTTTAGTACAAATTCAGTTCCCCAGACATCACCCAACCAGAGGCAAAAAGGCCATGGATTATAATTTGCACAAACTATCCTATGGAATAAAGGGGGGTGCATTTAAGTTCCCCAAATAAAATGTATTTAGATAATGATACCTTGTTTTTCTCCCCAATTGGCTTACAACGCAGCTACCCACAAAACAAAACAAAAACAAAACAAAGCCTGAAGAGACACGTTTCCGCAACTTATTCATAGATTACTTTTAAAGAAATTTTTACCTCTGCAAGTTATAGAACTTCAGGTAGGATAAAACACCCAGCAAGATGAAAAAGATTAAGACTGACTCCAACAGCATCAATCTAGACTGAGTGATCAGGGAGTTCTCTGTTAGGAAAAGAAGGGGAAAGAGACAGATACTATGCGTATGAAATACACGTCGTACAAGCAGGCGGCCTTTAAGGAACTGCAATACGAGGGGTGGGGGAGGATTTGGAAATCCCACTCCTACTCCCTAAAATTTCCAGGATTCTATATACTCTCAAGGACTTAAGCAGGCAAAGCTCACTCCCGCCCCACTTTCCCCTTAACAGACCTCAATTGCTCTCAACACTGTGTGCCTTCTGAGGCACGCTCAGTCCTCATCAGGCCGAATGAATGAATTTATTTGCGGTCAAAGACCAATAAATACATATTGTATGTAATACCTAACACGCAATATAATATCATATAAAATAAAATATAAAAACTTATCAGATAAACTACCATACTGTAATCTGTTTTAAATATAAACTCTTCCTTACACATAAAACAATCATCAGAATCATCCACTATTAGGCTTCAGAAGACCAAGCTTGTCATTACCTACGTCTTTAGTTTTTATCCTACTTCGAGCTTTAACTGCTGCAACACAGTATTTAGGAACTTGTCTTGTAATTAAAGGGGTTTCGCTTGTCAGTAATTTTTCAAGTCTATATTTATTAGAATGGCCAGGTAAATTAACTAAGAATGGGGATAGAATGGAGAGTCAAAGCTGATCACATATAGGACATTTAAAGAAAATGTGTTCCCTAGCCTCAGCTTCTCCAAGTTCACTTGGACAAATTCTTGCCTCAAATGGAATCTTATTGTATTTACCTTCAATTACGGTAGACGGTAGTACTGCTCATCAAGCTAGAGTAAATGATCTGCGTAATTTGTTTACATTTAAATCTGAGAGGTCTGAGAGGGATGCCAATATATACCTGTTTTTTAAAGATGACAGGAAGCCAGGTGTCCTTGCTATATCATGTTGCATTTCAGTATCTTCTACCCTTTATCTTAGTAGTTGTTTTGTGTGATCTTTATCCAGTTTCAATCTCATCAGGCTATTTTGGGTCCCCACATGCTATGTTTAATTTGCAAATTCATTTTTCTACATAGCTGGGGAGGCTGTTGGCTTTCCGTCCCTACAGACAGTGGAAGGGGACAAAGCTTACCAAACACAATTAGCAGAGCAGCTCCATGAGCAACAAGGTGTGAAAAACGCAGCTCCACCAAAATCTGGTACGCCAGAGGAACACACAGGGCACCCGCGACTGCAGGCAGCAGCCGCAGGGTCCAAATGGGCACGTTGGAACTATATTCTGCAATGGGGAAAGCAGAATCAAGAGTCAGAAGCCACTGGGCATGATGCACACTTCCTAGAAAACAAAGCAAGCATTAACACAGTCCTAAATACTGTGCTACTGGGTCTTTCTCTTTCAGAACTGTACGTTTGCCTTGTGATTTTCTACTGCACTTACCATATCTTCATCCGACTGCTACCCAGAGGAAATCCAGGCTAGATGTTCCTGCGGGGGCAAGAATTTTGCCCTCGGAATGTGATTTCTCCACCTGCCCCTAATATTGTGTTCCTGGGGGTCTCCTGTCCCCCAGGAACAGGATTTCAGTGGGGCATTTTGGACTTTGAGGACAAAGATCTGCGTTCATAACTCAAACTGAACTAGAAATGGAATGGCCTACACATCACTGACCCTTTCCCAGAAGACTGCCCTGATCTTTAATTTGGCACTGACAAATGGGTTAAATTACATTTAAATCCTTAATTTAAATATGCAAAATAACAAGGTTCAAGGTTATTTCAAGCCTTATTTTCAGAGCAGCTGAGCACGAAGTGAAGTGCTTGAAACGAAGATGGAGAGAGCTCCAGATGTTCTCTGCATTCCAAACCAGATGCTAGTTTTCAGCACTATTACAGTCACCCACAGGTTGGAATCACATTAATTACTGTCTGGTCTCCTTTTTCTAACCTCTCTCTGGGGCCCACATACTTGAAGGGCCACCTCTCCCTGCATCTTCCTGAAAGTAAGCCTCTTTGGTCATAGGAATGAAACATGCCTCCCATTTTAAATGCAGGAGGGGGGAAGTTGTCCCCCATTATCAAGTCTGAGAAACACCATTTACACACTAAAGGTATGCCAACAACCCAATATTTTCAAATGAGTGTAGATAGCATGACAGGAAGATGAGATTAGCTATAAATGCCTCAAGCAATACAAACTCTTTGGTGTCCCTATAAGGGAGAAAGGCAGGAGATAAATGTATTTAAAATGTTGAAATGCATTAGAAGGACAGTTCATTGCCATCATGGAATGTATGAACTGTCCCCGGGAAGGAATGATCTGCATCCCATCTAAGATCACAGTTATAATAACTTTAGAGCTTCTGATCAGCAACCATAGTGAAAACTGTCTCTTACCGGCGCCAATTCTATTCCATAAAAAATTCCCATCAAATCCACCTAAGTAACCTAAAACAGAAGAAAATAGGTCATGATAAGGACTTGGCAGCCCATATAATCATTTGGGGGTTGGTGGTAAAGAGTACACGACTTTAAAAAATAATCAATTAACAAACATCACGCACAAGAATATAAATAACATTTTTAAAACTATAGTCAGTTAATCTATCATCCTGAACACTGTACATTATAACCAGTTAACAATCCATTAAGTTACACCAACCAATATATTGGCTATAATTCCACTAAAATTCCACTAATTTCACCCTACTTTCACATCAACTCACCATGGAATGAACATCTTTCCCTTCTTTCTTTCCCGTTTTTGGAAAAAGTTTCCCATCACAAGTGATAAATTTCTTTTCCAAATCAAACAAAGCTGTCTATTGAATGCAAATCAGCATCTTTTACATAACTTATTTTATATTCTGTATATAAAAACACACACACATACATATGTTTGAAGTTTTGTAGAAACTGGTCATCTTTAGTGCAGATTGCAAAGAACATTACAGGCAGAAAGGTACGGGCAAGTAACAGTATGTGACCAGAGGGCCATGAGGGAAGGGCAACACCCTTAGTCTCTCCCGCCTACTGCAACACCACACAGGCTCCTAAAATTCCCATTCCCATAGATCAGGTGAATGTTCCAAATATCTCTTATTTTAGACAGGAACTGTTTGATACAGTTAAATGTCTATTGTTTTTATTGTTTCTCATATCTCTGTATCGTTGTTTTATTGGCATATGCCGTATTAATAAATCTGATTCTGATTCTGCCCTCCATCACACCTGGATCCAGCTCCAGGTAATAGTCTCCTTCTCTCTAGCTTCTGCCATTGATAAGGCCATCAGAGAGAGGGCAGAAAGAAACAGGGCAGCTGCCAGGGACCAGATCAACCTGAGAACCCCTCCCCGAGAACATGCTGCACTTAATCTGGTGTCATTCATTCTAGATTTCGATTCAGTGAATAATTCATTCTGGGTTCCATTTCTGGCTGGAAAGTGGGGATAGAAGTATCAATTAAAAAAACAAACCACAGTTGACTTAATTGTGTGGCCCAGTTACCTCTGTTGTACCTTTGTGATGGGGTAGGCCACAAATTTTAATGAACCATGAGATTCTTCCCTACCTCCAAAGGCCAAAAGCATGTGACCAAACGGCGGGCCGCTGTCATCCACAAAAAAGATCTGCTTCATATACAGAGAGAGGAACTGTCCATAGTAAACTTCATCGAAACTGAAATACCAAAGAAGGGAAAGGTATGTAGACTTCACACTGGATACTTAAAAAACAGGAACAGAGATACATCAACTGTTATGAACTATGCCCTCACCCAGGATAGTCTGATCTCGTCAGATCTCAGAAGCTAAGTAGGGTCAACCTTGAATGAGAGACCACAAGGATGTCCAGGGTCTGGAGACCAAGTCCTATGAGGAAAGGTTGAAGGAGCTGGGTATGTTTAGCCTGAAGAGGAGAAGACTGAGAGGTGATATGATAACCCTCTTCAAGTACTTGAAGGGCTGTCATATAGAGGATGGAGCGGAGTAGTTTTCTGTTGCCCCAGAAGGGTGGACCAGAACCAATGGGTTGAAATTCAATCAAAAGAATTTCCGTCTAGACATTAGGAAGAATTTTCTAACAGTTAGAGCGGTTCCTCAATGGAACTGGCTTCCTCGGGAGGTGGTAAGCTCTCCTTCTTCTGGAGGTTTTTAAGCAGAGCCTAGATGGCCATCTGTCAGCAATGCTGATTCTATGACTTTAGGCAGATCATGAGAGGGTGGGTATCTTGGCCATCTTCTGGGCATGGAGCAGGGGTCACTGGGGTGTGTGTGTGGGGGGGAGGTAGTTGTGAATTTCCTGCATCGTGCAGGGGGTTGTACTTGATGACCCTGGTAGTCCCTTCCAACTCTATAATTCTATGTAAAGGCAGGCAATGGCAAACCATCTCTGTTCATTTCTTGCCTTGAAAACCCTACAGAGTCACCATAATTTGGCAGTGACTTGACAGCAGTTTCCACCATCATTATGCATCCACAACTGTATCCTCAACTGATGCTCTTAAAGACACATTGCTTGGTTACAATTTAATCTTGAATATAAACAAGAGTGGGCTTGAAATTCTGTCCATAAATCTAATGCCCACTCTGCTAGAATCTTTGCCCTCACTCCCCCACTGTAATCTTAAAATGCTTACCAGTCAACAAATTAGGGGTGGAGCCAGGAAAACTGCCTCTGATTGCACCTCCTGACCAAAAAGAAAGGCAGGGCTCGAAATTGACGTGAAGAAGCTGTTGTTCATGTACACTGGGGATGGGAGGGGCTGTGGCTCCGTGTTAGAGCATCTGCTTGGCATGCAGAAGGTCCCAGGTTCAATCCCCGCCATCTCCAGTTAAAGGTACTAGGCAAGTAAGTGATGTGAAAGACCTTTGCCTGAGACCCTGGAGAGCCATTGATGGTCTGAGTAGACAGTACTGACTTTGATGGACCAAGGGTCTGATTCAGTATAAGGCAGCTTCATGTGTTCATTAGTCCAGTTGCCACAGCAGACCTGTGCTATGGGGGTTTGGTTTGCTCTTGGCCATCAGGGGAGGAGGCAATGGGAATGAAAAAACACCTTGAACCAGCCCTGTTGAAAGCCAATGATCTAAAGCAGAGGTCCTAACATGGTACCCATGTGCACCATGGTGCCTGCAAGACACCTTTCCTGGCGCCTGCAAAGCATTTTTAGAAAGTGGACAGAGCCAGGTGGGGCTCTTGCTCAGCAGGGCTTCTGATTAGCCATTGAAGATTTTATTGGGTGTGAAGATTTTTTAAAATGTTGCTTTGGCAGCAGCTGCCACCACAGCCCAAAGATATTCACTGCATGGTGGAAGGTAAACTGTGGCAGCCACTTTGTGGCTGGATCCATCTCCTGCGACAACCATTTTGTGGGAGCTGTTTTTTGGGGCTGTGCCACCACCCTGTGTCAAAATTGCAAAGGTGCCTACAGGCTCAAAAAGGTTGGGGACCCCTAATCTAGAGGTAAGCTAGGCAGAGAAATAAAATCCTCTACAAAATAGGAATGAACAATGACCTCCCACACTGGGATGCTCTGGGGATGGATACAACAGATGCTGCCCCCTCCACTTGACACTGTGTCATCAAAGACAACCAGGATCCAAGAGCAACAGCAAACTACAGTGTGTGTCTGTGTTTGGGGGAAGAACCACAACCTAATTAAGAAAATGCAAAGCAGTTTGCTTACACTACAGCTTGGGGGTACGACAGTGACCACAGCCGGCTTATTAATCCAGCGACAGCTAAAACCAACAGATTGATGTTTATTTCCACTGAAAGGACCACGGGGTGCTTCAGGAGGCCCAGCATCTTGTCTGGCAAGCTTGTCGAGACTAAAAGAGGCAGAAAAAGCTCTTGTTACCATCCCAATCATAACATACTATGAATAGTCAGCATTTATATAATGCGCTTTCAAGGTGCTTCATATGCATTGCCTCAGATCCCAGAGTCTGCTGTAGTTTGAAAAAATAAAGAAAAACCAAGGGTTTTGTTGGAAGCTGAAAGACTCACAGTACTCTTACACAGGATCGTTTCCCCACGGTCACCCCTGCCGACTGCTTTGGGTTTCCTTCTGATTAATGCATACCTTTTCCGCCCGTCAGAGGTCGCCTCACTCTCCCTGCGCGTTTTGCCTGCATTTGCCAGATTCTGCCTAAAACAGCATCTGGAAAACATGGGCAAAACGCACGAGGAGAGCAAGATAATGTCTGACGGTCAGAAAAGGCATGCATAATCAAAAGGAAGCCCTGAAGTAGTCAGCTGGGGTGATCACTGGGAAACGTCCCTGCATAAAAGACCACAGACTTATTGGATCAGCACTGTTCATAGGCTGATCTGATGAAGTGCAAACTATGACACAAAAGAAAAATGCCACAATAAATCCATTTGTCTCGAAGGTGGCACAAGGCTCTCAGTTTACACAGAAGCTCAGTAATCCATATCACAGCCCCAAGAGGGTATGTGGGCAGTTGCCGAAGGCCTCTCAGCAAGTTCATAGCCAAACTGAGATTTGCAACAGAGCTTTTCTTGCTCACAGTACATACTCCTCGGCTGTACATGTCATCAGCCTAGTGACTGGAAGACAACATTAATTGAAAGCCATTTGGGGCAAGGGAAAATGGGCACACATCTGTCAAGAGGTGCTCATATGCCACAATGCAAGAGACACCCCCCTCACACATGCAACAGCCTTTAACTTGGCATGCCCGACACCTGAGAGCATCATGTAACAGAGGGGTCAGCAAAACTGATTTACGTTTACCCACCAAAAAAACATCAAGAAAAAAAATCACACCCAACCTTGGACATCATTTTAACATCCCTGTTCTGAAAGACGCTGTCAGGAAGGACATTACCAGATCCTCAACACACTAATCTTCCAATGAACTCCAGAATAATTCAAACTCTGGGAACATGCACTGCCTGTCAGACTACAACATGCAATCATTTATGCAGTTAGCACTATAATTATATGAATTATTTATAAAACACGGTGTACAGCTAGGCCCTCCTAATAAGAAAATCGAAGTACAGCTCCGGCAAAGCCAGCACCCTGGTTTACAGGTTTATGAATCCCAGCAAATTACTTCTGAATGGAAACAGATGGTCAACCTGCTTTTTCTGTCATCCCGTTAATAATGCAATTCTACCATCTATAGTACTGGTGTTTCCCTTGCCCGTCCTATGTTCAGAAGGACAACACTCTGAGGTAATAAAAGAGGAAAATACACTTTTAAAATAGATTAAAATTGGAGATACCTTCTCACAGCCAGAAGGGCTTTTAGTATGACAGAATAAAGAATAATGAATGCTCAGGGAACACAGCAACTATGGTTCTTCGTGAGTCAGTGTAACAAACCGAAGAAGCAGTGATTCATGAAAAGGCACATCCGGCAGCCTCTTGTGAGGACAGATAAACGTGCTGAATCTCAGGACTAGGAGTGACTGAATTATCCAATGTGGAGAAATGGCACACATCTGTCAAGTGCTCACATGCCACAATGCAAGAGACACCCCCTCACACATGCAACAGCCTTTAACTTGGCATGCCTGGCAACTGAAAGCATCATGTAACCCTCTTGCTACCTCAGAGAAGGCTGATTGGAAAGGAGGCCCAAACGACAACCGTGACTCATGCAGAGATACAGTGGCCAGCCTCCTCCAGGTGCGCATAGTAGGGAGTTCACAGAAGTCTTCTCAATTGTTTACTTAATTTGGTTCTTGCGGCATCCTTGCAAATTAGACAATGGCTGGCTACACGGGCCAACAGTTTGACTTAGCGGAAGGCAGTTTCATACATCCTCATTTTCCCCTTGTTTCTTTACTTCCCCTCTACCTGTTCTTCCTCAGGTCATTCTAGCCCCATTTCACGGTCCTTTTCCCGTCTCCTCCCACTTCTTATAATAACGTAAGAGTAGCCTTGCTCGGTTAGACCAAGGATCCCACCAGCCCAACTGAATGCTCCTGGGAAACCCAGAAACAGGGCAACGGAAGACCCTCTTCCGTTGCTCGTTCCCACCATCTGGTACTCAGAGGCACACCGCTCCTGAACGTGGAGGCTCTATTTAACCACGAGGGTACACATCTGCCAACAGATCTGTCTCCTATGAATCCGTCCGACCGGTTCCAGAACATAAAGGCCAACTCGGCCAGGCCAAGAGCAGCCCAGCATCCGACGTTTCCAGCCAGAGGGTACTGAGCAGGGTGCGAAGATGCCGACAACCCTCCGCTCTTTGCAGTCCAGCTTCTGGCAGTCACAGGTAAACTGCCCCTGCACGAGGAAGTTCCATTTATCTACCGACAGCCTCTAGGTGCTGACAGACCTCTCCTCCTCGTCCACGAATGAGTCTAATCCAGTTTTATTCAACTTTTTGGTCTAATCCAGTTTTATTCAACCCCCCCCCAATTCAGCTCTCGCCTCCTACCCACCCCGCTTCTTGGCTATCGCCACTTTGTACCCCCCCCCTTTGTCCTTCTCCCCTTATTTGTGAAAACGGCTCATTCAGAATATTGTCAGACAAGGCCAAGTAATAATAACAACAACAACACAATTCCAGACGAGCTCACGAGAAAAACTTCACCTCCTTCCCATCCACAGTCCTTCTCGCTCGCTCATTCCAACCCAGATAGACACCCCCGCTACCAAAATGCACCCGTCCCGTTAGCCCTAGCGACCCGGCAGAGGTGGGCCATGCCAAGTCTCACAATGGGGGGGGGGCGTAAAGAAAAGAAACGGAGAGGGCGGGGAATCACGTGACCCTCTTCCCTCACCCCTACCTCTTGCTCGGAGCGCTGCGGTGAAGGAGCGGTGCCGGATGTGACGTAACGGAGCGTGAAACGGGCGGGCAGAGGCCACTGCGCTACCATAGCGACTGCGTTACCATAGCGACACAGGGCCAAGCTCTGTACGCGGCCTTCGTATGGTCTGCAGGCAGATTTAAACGGGGTCGCTTCTTCCCGTTTTGGCATCCCGGGATGGGGGGGAGGGGAGCCCACTTCCAAGAAGAAAATTATGCTATACCTTTAGTCCTCGCGTGCTGACAGAAATTCGTCAGGTGTAGCTCTGTCCCCCGACCTGAAGAAAAGCTGGTGTAGCATCCTGGTTCAGGGCCTGAGCTATGCCATGAATTCCAGTGAGCCACAGGAAAGCCTGTCTCAGCCACCTGGGCATAATGAAATGCCTGAAATCATTATATGCGATGGGAAATGTATTCTTTGATTTGAAATATATTCAATAAAGTATATCTGCACTTATAAACATGCCAGACTCCGCAGATAAGAGTCGGCATCGATTACAAAGTCACACCAAGCACCTATAGATGTTAGCAGGCCTCAAACCTAAAGAGGCCATGTTTTACCCTCTAATTCACTGGTTCCCAACCTGGGGTCCACAGACCCCCAGGGGTCCGCGAGAACTAAATTTAAGGTCCATGAAACAAAGTTATAAACCCATAATAAATTAATATTTTCAATTAAAAGTTCTCTATTATAAAAAAACATATTCAAATATTATTCTAAGTTTAATGTTTAACTGTTATGATTAAATAATTCACAGTGGGTCGCCGTGTTAGTCTGTTTGCAGTAGTCAAAAAGGGCCAGAGTCCAGTAGCACCTTAAAGACTAACAAAAATATTTTCTGGTAGGGTAGGAGCTTTCGTGAGCCACAGCTCATACCCTACCAGAAAATATTTTTGTTAGTCTTTAAGGTGCTACTGGACTCTTGCCCTTTTTGAGTTATGATTAAAGTTTGTTTTCAAATTCTCAGAATTTTTATTTTGGACCTTGGGGTCCCTGCACCGAACAAAAAAGTCCTAGTGGTCCCTGGTCAAAAAAGGGTTGGGAACCACTGCTCTAGTTAGAAGTTAATTAGAGAAGCTGTAGACGATCTTAGTATGCTCTCATAAGCTGGTTTTCCACAGATAAGAACCAGCTAGGAACCTCCGTAAGTTAGCCTTGGCAGAAATCAAGGTCCAAGATAAGAAGGCAGTAACTTAGGATCAAACAGAGCAGCACCTGACACTGTAGGGTCTTCTTGCTCATTAGTGAACATGAGATCATCACTTTCTCTGTTACCGCCTTCAATTCTGTAATAGGTTCTGTTAATTTGGGGGTCCCGAGTATTGGGCATTTGGGTCCTTACGTGTGTATTACGCCTCTGTAACCACCCATTATCGAAGTCTATATTCGTGCTTGCGGTCCTTTGACGTGGGTGTGAATCGCCCTGCGCTTTGGGCAATTTTCACCAGGCGTTTTGTGTATTGGCCAATAAAACAAACTGCTTTGAATCTTCAACCTCCTACTGCTTCATTGTTACTGGGTATTGATACCATAAGACGGGCTTAACAATAAAAGCATTGCCCTGCCTTGCAGGGCTATTGCAGAATCTTGCTAAACCGACAATGTGCGTGGAGGGTCTCAACCTAATTCTCTCAGTCTTCGACCATCCGCTGCCACAGGGGGGTCAATGAGAACCAGCTTCCAGGATTACTTTGCATGTGCAAAAGCAACTTGGAACAATAAAAAAAACAACAACCCTGCAATATAAACAACAGCACTACAGAATACAGCCATGGTGAATGGGTCTTGCCTGACCAGGCAGTAATTTGCCCGAGGCCAGGCACCTGTGCTTTACAGCATATGAATCTGCTGTGTGGTAAGCAAGCTGCACCTGTTCAGTTTTCCATAGGGTTGCCAGCTCTGGGTTGGGAAATACCTGGAGAATTTGGGGATGGGGGCTGAGGAGGGCGGGGTTTGGGGAGGGGCTTCAATGCCATAAAGTCCAATTGCCAAAACAGCCATTTTCTCCAGGAGAACCTATCTCTATTGGCTGAAGATCAGTTGTCATAGCAGATCACCAGCTACTACCTGGAGGTTGGCAACCCTAGCTTTCCATGGTCCTGAAGAAGTTAAGGCATAGAGGACCTGACAAAGGGGGACAGAAGGAGCTATCCCTAGAGAAAGGAAATAAGCCCCAATGCTTTGTTCCCCATCCACTACTGTTGGTAGGTTTGCCTTTAAAAGCTGTAATGCTGATTGTTGCCGACTTTTGTCCTGGCCTCTTATCCTGAGCATTTTAATAGCAGTGTAATCTGTTCATCTTGATGTTTTGCACTCTTCAGCAGCTGATTTCTACAGGTCACTAGAAAGAGGCCAAAAGGATTTTTTTAATGCATTTATTTTCTAACAGCCTTACATCTGAAGGTTCTCTGGAAACTTGTAAGCATATTGGATGTTTCTTTGGTACTTTACTGATGTCAACACACCCTTTCTCCAAGGCATTCCCTTCATCCTCTCTCGGAATAACTTGAATAGAGAGTCATGATTGAGTGGGGATTCGGGTACAGAGACCTCAAGCATCCTGTGTATTCAAAGTTTATCCAGTTTATAGGTGCTATGTCACACAAGTTTCCTTGAGATGCTCAGACCTGGGACAAAAAAGGATGATACAGTCAGCTCAAAAGCACATGCTGGGATCCAAAGTATCTAAGCCATCTTGTTGAGGCAGATGGAGGTAGTAGGAATTGAGGGATGTGCTTTGGACCGGTTTAAATAACTCCTTACAGACAGGACACAGAGGCTTGCTGGTGGAGACCAGTTTTCATCCTAGTGGGATTTGTCCTGTGTCATTCCACAGGTAGGGTTGCCAGCCTCCAAGTGATAGTTGCATATCTCCTATTAGAGCTGATCTCCAGCCAATAGAGATCAGTTCACCTGGAGAAAATGGTCACTTTGGCAACTGGACTCTATGGCATTGAAGTCCCTCCCCAAACCCCACCCTCCTCAGGCTCTGCCCCAAAAATCTCCCGCCAGTGGCAAAGAGGGACCTGGCTGTCTTCTCCCCAATGCTATTTGATCTTGTAAAGCCCATAGGAGAAATTGCTTGTGGTTTTGGAGTAGGTTGGCCTCAATATGCTGATGAACCCCAGCTCTCTATCTCTGTACTAAAATCACCTGGTGATTCTGTAAAGTGCCAGACTCATGTGGTTAAATGGTTAAGGGTGAACAAGCTGAAACTGAATATTGACAAGATGAAGGTGATGCTAGTTGGGAAAGCTGAGATCTCAAAGGATACTGTGCTGCTTCCCGCATGTGATGTGGTCAGATTGACAGGACTACTGGAAAAGTAAGTAAATGCAGCAACTAAAAATGCTTTCTTTCATCTTAAATTACGCCACAAGATGACTCCCTAACTTGGCTGGTATGGCCATACAGATCCATGCCGCAGTAACCTCAAGGCGACTATTGTAATACACTCTACACAGGTCTGACTTTAAGGTCAACTTAGAAACTCCAGTTAGTACAGACCACAGGTTGCTATCAGGAGCTAGGCAAAGCATGTGTATCATACCCATTCTGTGCTTACGCCATTGAACCCGTTAGTCACCTGGTTCAATTCAAGGTGCTATCACCTATAAAGGCCTTCATGGCCTTGGACCCATATACCTGCTCCACCCCCTATGCTTCACTGTACGAGCTTTGCATATGTGTGCAAAAGTGGGTGAGATTCCACCCTGTCCACATGCATTTTCTGTTGCGGCTCACACATTTTGGGGCAGCATGCCTGAGATTAAGAAGGCTCCTGCACTTATCATTTAAATGTGCAAAACAGAAATGTTCAAGAGGGAATTATTATAAAAGGAATAACAACTGTGTTGTTATGGAATGGATCAAGAGAACACTTTTATAAGGAAATAGGATCGTAGTCTATTGCAAAGTTTTATTGCTACGTTTCATTGCTTTTATTACCTCGTCTTCTTCCTCTGTAATCTACTTTCTGCATGATGGTATGTCATGCCTCGGTTTTTTGTTTGCATTGTTTTCTAATTTTGTAATCCTAGTTCTTGTGCGTTATTTCTTGGATGGCTTATGCTGTTTTTATGATTTTTTAAAATATATATTTTGTAATCCACCTTGAGTCTCAGCGAGAAAGGTGGGTATAAATGAAGTAAATAAATAACACCAAAGACAGAAGTGATAATGGCGACAGTCCAGTTAAAACCAGCATGGCAGGTTGTATTCATAGGCAGCAGATGCCTCAGCTCTTTTAGTGGGGAACCTTTCCCCCTTCTGTGGATGGCCACCAAGCTATAAAACATTCTTACTAATTTTCAGAGAAAGCTCTGCTTGCTTCCAGGATGTATCGTTAGGCCATTGTGATATAGTAAACAGAACATGGTTGGACTTGGGTGACCCATGTTCAAATTCCCATGTACATGTGATGTTGAGCGTGCTCAGGCCAGTCTAATAAGAACATAAGAAAGGCCATGCTGGATCAGACCAAGGTCCATCAAGTCCAGCAGTCTGTTCACACAGTGGCCAACCAGGTGCCTCTAGGAAGCCCACAAACAAGACGACTGCAGCAGCATCATCCTGCATGTGTTCCAAAGCACCTAATATCACAGGCATGCTCATCTGATCCTGGAGAGAATAGGTATGCACCATGACTAGCTCATAGGTCAGTTGTGAGTTTTAACATTGGAGAAGGGAGAGAAGGCACCCCAGCTCCTTGGAGGAACAAAGGGAGAAACTAAATGGAATAAAAATAAATTGGAACCGGTGTGGTATAGCAGTAAGTGTGGGACTAAGATCTAGGCGACCCATGTTCAAATCCTTATAGCACCATGAAGCTCACTAGATACCACAGCTTAATTATTATCCGCATGTGAAGTGGGAGCGTTCTATGCCCCGATCAGTTAGGATGTGTGCCTTCTACATACTTAGTAAATACTATTCACATATACCTCATTTTACCTTTCCAGAAGGATGGCCCTAGCCCAGGGTCTGCAAACTGCGGCTCCCGAGCCGCATGCGGCTCTTTGGCCCGTTGAGTGCGGCTCTCCAAACTTGGTTCGGAGCCCCTGCTCTAGCGCCTGCTCGCACTGGCAACTGGCCTGCGGAGCCGGTGCGCCTGAGAGAGCGAGCAAGAGAGCAGGCGAGCAGGTGCGCTGTCTCTCCCCCCCCCCCCGCCGTGGAGAATGACCAGGTCCCCCTTTCCCTTGCTCTCAATGGTTGGGAGGCTAAAGCCTCCCCTCCCCTCTAGCCGCGTGATTGCTGGGCATGCGGCTTGGCGGTTCCTGCCCCCCCCGCCCATCAGCTGTTGGGCAGGGCAGGCTTCCTTTGGTAGACCTGGCCTCCGGCTGAGTCCCATTGGGAGGCCATGTCTACCCACTGGCTTTCTTGGCGGTAAGACCTGGACTCCGAGGAGGGGAAAAAGTCCCCCTTCAGAGGCCAGGTCTACCAATTGGCTTCTATGGGCCTCCAGAGGCCAGGTCTACTGCCAAGAAAGCCCATGTGTAGACCTGGCCTCCCAATGGGACTCAGCCGGAGGCCAGGTCTACCAATAGGCTTTTATGGCGGTAGACCAGGCCTACAGATGGGGAGGGTGAAATGGCAGGGACTTACAATTTAATTGTTATCAATAAATAAGATCACTATTAAGTATGATATCAAGTTTTATTCAGTGTACCTATAGTTTAAGACTTAAAACTTTAATTAAAGTTTATTAAGTTAATAAACAGTGTACCTACCTATATAGTTTAAGTTTAAGAAATTTGGTTCTCAAAAGAAATCTCAATCGTTGTACTGTTGATATTTGGCTCTTCTGACTAATGAGTTTGCCGACCCCTGCAGCCTATTATGACTCCCCACAAAAAAGTCTTGTGACATCTCAGAGCAGGGGTGTCAAACATATGGCCAGGGGGCAAAATCCAGCTCTACAAGAGCTCTTATCCGGTTAGCCAGGCGAGGCAGTCCCCCCAGTCCTGATGTGTCAATGATCACAGACTGTTAAATAAAAGAAAATACTGTATGAGTATTATTGTCTTAAGCATGCTTGTTTTTTTAGTAAAAAAGAATATCATTAATTGGCTTTGCCTGTGTCTTCTATAAAGTTTATCTCCGGTAAAAAGGTAAAGGTAGTCCCCTGTGCGAGCACCGGATCATTACTGACCCATGTGGTGACATCACATCCCGCCATTTACTAGGCAGACTATGTCTACGGGGTGGTTTGCCATTGCCTTCCCCAGTCATCTACACTTTACCCCCAGCAATCTGGGTACTCATTTTGCCGACCCCAGAAGGGTGGAAGGCTGAGTCAACCTTGAGCCAACTACCTGAAACCGACTTCTGTTGGGATCGAACTCAGGTCATGAGTAGAGCTTTTGACTGCAGTACTGTAGCTTATCACTCTGTGCCAAGGGGCTCTATTTATCTCCGGTATCTGGCATTACATTTTATGGTACACCTGGCCCGGCCCGACCAGGTGACATTTATGTCATATCTGGCCCTCGTAACAAATGAGTTCGACACCCCTGCCTTAGAGGCTGCGTGCAGCCTTTTCTGGCTTGGAGGCCATTTTGTCAGAGGCATGCAATGCCACCCAAACTCTGGATTTCACGGCCCTTATCTGCCAGCAAAAGATAGCTGTTCATGTGACTGACAAAGGGAGGCACTGGTCTATGAAAGTTTGCACCACAGATCGCACACACACCGTTTGTGGCAGACAGTGATACAAAAAAAATCTATCCTTTAAAAGACAGATTGCTTTGGGTAGAAATTAAGTTTCCAGCTACACCGCTTGAATCTGCCATCCATTTGTATGTGTGTCCTTCCTTCCACAGGTCAGTGAAGTCTGGAAGAAGGTCTGGTAGCTTGATTCCGCAAAGCTTAACGTAATTTTAATTTTTTTTATTTAAATAAGGAGAATTCTTTCATATGGAAAGAGCTAATACAGTCACATATCTGAAAGGAAAAACAATAAAGACTGAAAACAAGAATAGGAGGACGAGAAAGAGTCTTGCCACCACCGGCCTGGTGATTCCGTGATTCAAGGTCCAGTCTGCAGTTTAAGGTTTCCCAGTAAGATATAAACATGTTGCATGTTAACATATTTAGTCATCATCGGCTCTTTCAAATACCTTGTCTACATGAAAAGACAAACAGAGGAAAGGCCAAAAACAAAAAGTATTTTACTGTACAGGTCGCGAGGTTAAAAAGAAGTACAATATCCTCTTTAGAATCAACAATTGCAATTTATACAGAACAAGAGAAAAAACTTGCTGCTAAGGATGCCTTAACATGCCACAGGGAGTGCCACACCGCTGCTGCAAGTCCCACCTACCAATTAGATGGTTACAACTCGAAGAAGCCACTGGACCAGACAAATTATGGCCACTATTGACCTACGGTGGCCTGAAAGATCAAAAAGGTAGCTGGATGAAGATCTGCTCTCTTTCTCAGTAGCCAGCTTGGTTTCACTGCTTCAAATTATCTGCTCGTCTGATCTAATGGGTCATTGCTACATTAAAAAGGATTCTGTTTATCATTCCAATTATTATTTTTTTTAAAACCAAGTGTTTCATTCCTAGAAACCAGGTCCCCCCCCCCCCCCGCAAACGACACTGAAAAGGATTTTGCATAAAGTCAGAGGCAAAAAACAGAACTCACACACAAAAGGACAGTCTGCAGTGGTCCTTGCACTAAATAAATACAGTTTCCCACAAAACAGGGAGACCGTGTAGCCATTCGTTAAAAGTCTAGCAAGCTATGGAGCAGTTTGGAGCACTCTTGCAGAAATTCTTTTAAAAAGCCATTTTAACAGAGGACTGGCTGCAGTTACGTGAATGTGGATGAACTTTAGCAGCCAGCAGAGAATCTGTGGGGCCACTGCCATCCAAAGTCAGAGCTGGGATCAAGTCATGGAAGATTCATCCCAGAGTTGCCCCCTAAGCATCTGTGCTGTTTCCCCCTTGCTCTGCTCCACACCAACCATGGCATTAAAACCCCTACAAAGCAAAAAAAGAGCACAGAAAAAGGAAATCGGCACCGAAGGCAGATGAGTGAATCACGCTCACCTTCGGCTAAACTGGCTGGTAACAGCACACAGCACCCATTGCTGAAACCCACTTGTACCAATATTTTGTGGCTGCCAATCCCATCCGTTCTAAATGGGCACTTGTTCCCAGAGAACGTTACTCTTCTGTACATGGCTCTCCACTTCCTTAGATTTCCAACATTATTATAAAATGCTAAGGTGGAGAAAACAAAGTGGCAAAGAAAGAGGCACACTGCATTATTATTTTTTTGAAAAAGGGGGTCTAGGAACAGCTTTTGGTGCTAAAAACAGCAGTCACAAATCGAAGGGGGAAAAGGCAATGAATATTATGGGTTATTTCTTGGCCTTTCCTGCACAGAATAAGTTCAGACATAATATATAAATAGAGCAGTGAAACATTTACTTTTTCACCTAGACCTACAACATCAAATACGTATAAATAAATTCTAGTGTTTTTATTTGTTTTTTGGGGGGCTGAGAGCCATGGGGATAAAAGAGGGCAGCTTCCCCCGCCCCCAATAGTAAGTACTGATTAAATTTACACCAGGAGCTTCTGCAACATCTTATGCTGAGTGACAGACCCAGTTTCCCCTCCCTTGCCCTGACTGCAAGGGGACTGTCGAAAAGTCATATATAAAAGCAGGAAACGTTTTGTGTCTTTTCAAATGCATCGAGAGTGTGCAAAGGAATACGCCAATACAGCAGGGTTTTGATCTCATTGAAGGTTTTGTATGGAACCAGCTGAGCAAAAAAAAAGAAAGAAAAAAAAGGGGGCATCTAACGAAGCAGTTTCACAACAAATTCAATTCCTCACGATATTTCATAGCGGAGGCATCAAGCAAGGGGGGAGAATATGCTGGGTAACTAATGCCACGGCCTTTGAAAAGCTTGGGGGCAGAGGTGGAAGCAAGTAAGGGGACCCTTGGTAAGAACAGTGAAAATACATCTTAGACCTCAATATTTCTAAACCTCAAACCACTATAAGATGCTAGAGGAAGGGAAGAAACTCTTGCCGCAAAAGCCAAAACCCC
This sequence comes from Euleptes europaea, assembly GCF_029931775.1. Taxonomy (NCBI): domain Eukaryota; kingdom Metazoa; phylum Chordata; class Lepidosauria; order Squamata; family Sphaerodactylidae; genus Euleptes; species Euleptes europaea. Next base: position 50,437,910 of record NC_079325.1, on the reverse strand, counting down.
AAGAAATAACCCTCCCTCCAAAAGGGCGATTCATTCATTGTAATTATTTTTTTAAAGTACCATCTACCTGAAATCCCTTGGTGGTTTTCTATAAAGGGACACACGTGTGAAGAAGGAACATCGCTACAACTAAGTTAAAAGAGCTTATTAGTCTGAACCTAAAGCTACTGTATAAACATTACGATTTAAGAGTAGCTTAATGAATTCAAACACAGCCTTTAAGAAATCCAGGAGGACGTGCTCTTCAGAGCCAGACCTTTCAGATCTTCCGTTCGCATATACATTCTTTGTTCAAAATGTCATCTTTGGAACTACCAGCAAAGCTACTGGCTTGACACCTTCTGAAACGCTGCTGAGACAGTTCACGGCTAGCAAGCTACTGATGATGAGAGAAAGCGAGTTGCGAGTTTTTCCTCTTTTATGTTTTCAAAAAGGTTAAGAGTTAAAAAACGAAGGGCAACTTAAGTGCCTCTAAGACGTCTGGCATTGCTGAACTCAAGCCCATTCAGGGAAACTGAATCCACCATAATCTTGCCTTTGGAATGCCTGGCAGCTTAGCATAATGCAACACTGCCTCGAAGCTATGTCTGGTAGATCCTAAAGGCAACTGCAGCAGAAACTGGGGGACACGGAAGAGATGAGGAAAAGGGGGGTGAGTTGGAAGGAAAAAGGATAAAATTACCTGTCCTGCCCACAGTGAATTCTCTTTTTCCTTTGAGTATTTTATCTGCTATGGTTTACTAGGCAGAAGGGCTTCTACAGATTTGCTTTGGTACAAGCAGAAAAGAAAAGCAGAGAGAATCGTGTGAAGGGGGAGAGAAAACAAAAAGAACCAAAACCTTTAAAACTGGTTTTGTTAAGATGGAATAAGGAGTCTGAAGTGATGGAGAGCACAGAGAGACCAAAAGCGCGGTGGGAGGTGGGGGAGCAGGCAAAGTTCTCAACTGCCAAAAGTAGTCCCTATAAACTCACTGACTGAAGCCAGCACCTGATTCATGCAAGGAAAGAGACTTCCTTAGCAAATTCTATACTGTGTAAATCCTGAGAAATTTAAGCCCACCTCCTCCCCAACTAAGTTTCCATAAAGTTACAAAAACAACCAAAACCCTGCATCAATGACTTGATTGGGAGGATCTTGCATGAGAAAGTTGGGGCTGTTTCTTGAAATGAAAACAATGCTGCTTCTGCTGCTGCACACTGGGGGGCAGGGAAGAAAACACGATACACCCCATAGCTACAATTGAGTGGGGCAATCTTTGAGATTCGATGCATTCCTTTATAATGCTTCTTGTGCACATTTTACTTCTAAAAGCGAGCTCTGCCTCCAGCTCAAAAGAACAAAACATGCCAAAAGTTCCCCAATGCCTTGATCTATTTACTCATAAGGAAATGAACGATCTGAGTATCCAGGGCCTGCACAGCGCCATTTAAGAGTCTAGAAATCTCATGTTAGCACACAGGACGCCCCTCCCCCTTCTGCCCAAATAAAAATTAGAGAATGGGTACATCTGAGCACATGATCAGTTCAGAGGGTAAAGAAGGGGGTGGGATATGAGAGAACATATAAAAGTTCAGCTATAAAACAAAGACACAGCATTCTATTTCGCTTAAAAACCCTCCGCTGTCTTTTTAAAAAGCTTCCGGGGCAACCCTCTCCCTCCTGTTGCCACTCTGTGGAGACAGAAATAAGAGGACGGGGAGAGGGGGGCTTTACCAAAAGAGCAAATCGCTGCTATGGGAGAGAGGGAACAAGAAAAAGAAAATGGCTGGAGCCGCTCAACAGTCACAAGGACAGGATAGGTAGCCTTTTTTTTTTTTTAAAGCAAGCAGCCAATGTCAAAATCCACTGTTCAATAATTGCTTTGTTGGGAGAAGGACTTGGACAAGGTTGCTTCAGGCAGCTGTTATCCTGGTGGTGAGCTGCGAATCTGGCAAGAGTCTCTCAGTACATCTGGTGGGAGAAGTGAATTAGGAAACGTGGGGAGATCTGCAGAGCCCTCGCTCAGTCCAGAAGAACAAGCAGGTGGGCATCCGGAGGGACGCCGTCAACTAGGCCTTGCTCTCCTCCACTTTGACGACTTGAGGCTTGATTGCTCCAGTGCGCACCGGCTTCATCTGACTCGCAGAGGATGGTTCCTGCAGTTTTATGGCTCCCATGTTGGCTTTGTTTTCATCCACCCGCTGTTTTGCCTGTAGGGCAAGGGGGAAAAAAGGGAGAGGGAGAGGAACAGAGCTTAAGCAGGACCACAGAAATGCATTTCAAAGGGGCCCATGGCCCTAAAGTATGTACGGGGCGCTAAGGCATCCCCCAAAGCCTGCAACCAGAATAAAACTGCACCGGGAGCGATTTCATGGGCCAATCTTACCCAATGCATTAGAAATGGCTGCCCATTGAGACTCTGCATGAGTCTCTGCTCTGGGCTTGCCTTCTTCCAATCAGCAGGCAATGCCAGATCAGTGTTGTGTGCAGAAACAAAGGCTTTGGGCCCCTTATGAAGGCAGGTCATTCTTATGTACTCTGCACTGTAAAGAAAAAAAGGCCACACCCATTTTCACTATGACAATCCAAATCCCCCCCCCCCGTTAATTTCTATGACTGACATAAATTACACAAACAAGCATTTATTTATTCTGCTTCTATGAATCCTGGGAAAGGGGAAAGAAAGATCTGCAAGCCACCAAAGCCCCCAACCCCTGTTTATCCACCGTCACTGGGATGTACCCCTTCCCTTACAAGCCTCTCTTTGCAGTGATCTAGCCAGCTGTTATTTTGAACAGGTACAGGGTCAATTTCAAGACTGTTTGTCAAAGGGCCATGCTAAAGGAGACTAGGGATTCCATCTGCAATGGGGCTTTCCTCTTCAGTTTCAGATGGTACAGCCTTTAGGGGCCCAATGGCAGGAGCTGAGGTGCTGCAGAGTTCATGTCAACAACCCTGAAAATAAGGTACCAATTCCCTGCACAATGTAGGCCGGAGGAAGAGACTTGCTGGCATTTCCCAGAATCCTCCTTACCCAGGAAATCAGGTGCCAATCCCATGCCACCAGGAGGGGCTGTGGCTCAGTGGTAGAGCCTCTGCTTGGCATACAGAAGGTCCTAGGTTCAATCCCCGGCATCTCCAATTAAAGTGACCAGGCAAGTAGGGGATGTGAAAGACCTCCACCTGAGACCCTGGAGAGCTGGTGCCGGTCTGAGTAGACAATACTGACTTTGATGGACCCTGGGGTATGATTCAGTATAAGGCAGCTTCATGTGTTTCATGCTTGTCGCTGGCCTGAATTCCACCTGCTGTCTCCTTGTCCATGCGCCACATGCACCTGCCAGATTCTGAATCCACACGGAAAGATGCAGATCATGGTCAAACACGACAGCCGCTTTGCAGATGAATAAGAGCAAAGAGGCCTTGCCACCCTGTCAGCCCAACTGTTTTAAGCATCCCACAGAAAAGCTCAGTTCAGTGAAACGGCATCCTTACCTGCTGGATGTAATGTCCTTGCACAGAGGTCATACCGATGCCTGGACCAGCGGGCTTTCCACTTGGGCTGGCAGAACTAGGCCTAGAAGGTTGGGGAGGGGGGGAAATCAAAAGACTGAGAATTTAGACAGGGAGACCCAATAAGCAATGGCAGAATCATGAATACATGAACTCAGTAAGGGCATTCACAAAGAGCACCTTCAGACTCTGTATGTTTGTAATCATGAAGGCACTGGGTTTTGATTGAATATCTTTACTCCCATGGTATGCTTATTTAACACTTTTATCACTTCTTGGGGAGTCAGACTCTTCCTATTCAGTTAAACAGTACCAATATTAGCCCTTATTTCAATTTTTACACAGGTTGAGTATCCCTTATCTGGACTGATCCGAAAACCAGACCTTTCGCGCCGGCATGCGGGCATTACAGGCCCTCAGCAGTGCCACTAATGGTTCAATGGACACAAAATTATTAAAACTATTGTTTAAAATTACATGCAGGCTATGTATAAAAAGTATATATAAAACATAAACAAATTTTGTGTTTAAACTTAAACACAAAATGGACACAAAATTATTAAAAAATATTGTTTAAAATTACATTCAGGCTATGTATAAATATAAAACATAAACAAATTTTGTGTTTAAACTTGGATCCAGTCCCCAAGCTATCTCTTTACGTATATGCAAAAATCCCAAAATATTCCACAATAAGGAAAGATCAGAAATACGGTCCACTTCTAGTCCCAAGCCATCTGGATAAGGGATGCTCAACCTGTATAAAGTAATACAGTGATGGGCCTTTAAGGCTACTTTCCCGTCTGTCCTTTACAAACTTCCAATACTGGGCTGGCTCAGCATCCCCACGAGCTGAACCCAGCCACACCAGAGAGACGCAGCAGCTACCTTGCTTTTTCTTTCTTCTAATATACTTTTGGGGGGGCTAAATGTTGCCTGGTCTGTAAGGCGCAGAGACTCTGGGTCCTGTCAGCTGCCTATCCTAGAGGAACAGACCAAGAGGAACCTGGGACCATCCCCTGCAGAAACACAGACAGATCAGCTGTGGGGATGAAGTGGCAGAAACCTCCTGGTCCAGCCCTCGCCCCTTTTTTCCTTCTATAAAAGAATCTGCCTGAGGCAGATACACTGACAGCCTGGAGAAGAAAATGTCCTGACCACACTATTAAAGGGACATGACATTTTCCTCCAGGCTGTTGGCAACCCTAATCTGCCTGCTAGCGGATGAAGAGCAACCCTGTGGCCTAGACCACTGGGGTGGAGTAGGGGGAGACAAATAATAACAGGCACCTCCTTAAGAGATCTAGGAGTGGATGGTAAAAAGGAACACTTACCGCTGAATTATGCCAAGATCAAGACTACTTTGTTCACCAAAAGATACACAAGTGGAATACAGAGAACAGGCGAAGGACCTTGTGGAGAAATGTGTTTTAATTTGGAGGTCTGGGCTGTACAAAACCTTTACAGTTAGTTTTATAAAAAAAGCTTTTCTTAGCAGAAAACGGGGGGGGGAGTCAAATGCACCCATCAATGCTTTAGAAATGCTAATGGTCTTCCTGGAAACCGTCAGCTCACACTTCCAGCTGGAAGCTGACACTTAGGAGGGACACAGAGAAGGGGGTGGGTGGGGTGGGGGGTGAAGAGAGGCTAGAATGAATCTTCCTGAACATTTCAGTAGGGCTGTCGATTTGGTTCGTCCCTAACAGCTGTTAGGTGCAGATCTGTTTAAAGCCCCCCCCCCCGCGCGCCTTCAGAGAAGCCCCCTGAAGGCGCACGCGGGGGGGGGGGAACAGATCTGCAGGAAGGTGGGCGGGGGGTTGTCAAGCCCCTCTGCGCTGTCTGCGCAGGCAGCGCAGAGGGGTTTAAAGACCCCCCGTCCGCCTTCCCGGGACTCTTTAAACCCCTCTGTGCTGCCTGCGCAGACAGCGCAGAGGGGCTTGACAACCCCCGCCCGCCTTCCCGGGATTCCCGGGAAGAGGAGGGGGGTCTTTAAACCCCTCTGCGCTGCCTGCGCAGACAGCGCTGAGGGGCTTGACAACCCCCGCCCGCCTTCCCGGGACTCCCAGGAAGTGGGGCGGGGGGTCTTTAAACCCCTCTGTGCTGCCTGCGCAGACAGCGCAGAGGGGCTTGACAACCCACCACCCGCCTTCCCAGGACTCCCGGGAAGAGGGGCGGGGGGGGGTCTTTAAACCCTTCTGCCCCCCCACGCCTTCACGGGGCTTCCAGGAAGGCGCGCGGGGGGCCCTTTAAACAGTTCTGCGCCTTCCAGCTGGAAGGCACAGATCTGTTTAAAGAGCCCCCCCGTGCGCCTTCATGGAAGCCCCGTGAAGGCCCGTGGGGGGGGGGATTTCCCCCCGAACTCCGGATCTCGTTCGAATTTCGGGGATCTGAAGCGGGGGAGTTCAGACTTCGGCACGGTCCGAATTTAAAAGAGCCGAATTTTTCCGAAGCCGAACTTTCCCGAATTTTTTTTCCCCAACAGCCCTACATTTCAGGAAAGGATTGACCCACAGTGGGTGGCTAAACAGAGATAATAAAATCCCTTGGTATAAAGAGAAGAGTCTCTTTGGCTGATTCCATCTAAGAAGAAGCTCTCACACCTGAGCTCCAGCTGAGGGCCACCATTGCCACGTGGAGCAGAAAAAGGGCTATTTGCCTGAACAGAGACACCAAAGTAATGGGGATTTATTAGAACGCCGTAACATATACACTTAAAAGAGCCTGCCTTGGAACAAGACCAATATGGGCATGTACAGAGTGAATGGCAGAGTAATTGTGCGTTTACACTTTTCTTGTGTTATTCCTTGATCAATCCAAACAAATTCTGAGAGAGTGTGACTGGCCCAAGGTCCCCCAGCAGTTTCATGACCGAGTGGGAATCGGAGGTACGGGGAACTGAGCAAATGATGCTAACTGGAGATCGTCTAAACAACCTGAGGAGGTGTCTGTTGAGAAGCTGCCTTCCACCTTGAGTCGGTGCCACTCTCTGAGAGACTGTCCAGCATGAAGCAACAGAGACTGCACCTGGAGAGAAGTTACACCCATATTCTGGTATGGGGGCCCCTCTTTTCCAACCCTCACTGAAACCACCATTGCTGGGGAGGACAACTGCCTTCCCACGCCCAAACCCCTGAGGCAAAAAGACCTATTACAGTATATGCGCAAACCAGACCAAGCATAACTACTGGAATGGCCCCCAAATGAGAGACCAACCTGACCCTTTGTGGAATGGTCAACAGGGCACAAAGGTACACGTTTCTCCATTGTGGCTCAGGAGAGGGGCTGTGGCTCAGTAGTAGAGCATCTGCTTGGCAGGCAGAAGGTTCCCAGGTTCAATCCCCGGCATCTCCAGTTAAAGGGACTAGGCAAGTAGGTGATGTGAAACACCTCAACCTGAGACCCTGGAGAGCTTAGGGGAGGGGCTGTGGCTCAGTTTGTAGAGCATCTGGGTGGCAGGCAGAAGGCCCCAGGTTCAATCCCCGGCATCTCCAGTTAAAGGGACCAGGCAAGTAGTTGATGTGAAAGACCTCTGCCTGAGACCCTGGAGAGCCGCTGCCTGTCTGAGTAGACAATACTGACTTTGATGGACCAAGGGTCTGATTCAGTATAAGGCAGCTTCATGTGTTCATATGTCTTCTCTCAAGCAGACATCAGGGGCTACTGTATTAAATTTAAACCCTGAGTACCATCACTTTGTTCTTCCAAATGTTAAGTCACTTCCAATTCCAAGTTATTGTCTCCTTTCCGATGGTTCAATAAAAGAGCTGCAGTTTAAGCTTGTGAATGGTGAGGCTGCTGTCTCGTGAACAGAATCAGACACTTAGAGAAAGCCCTTTGTGCTGTCAGGCAGAAGCATTACACTGTATACCTGCAATGGACAGGACACGTCAGCCAGTGAAGAAAATTCTTGAGCTAGTATTGCAAAATAGGAAAAATGATTTAGAGATGAAATTAAACTCACTTGTACCAGATACATATTCAAAAGGAGTCCCTCAAGAAGCACACAAGTGTCAGACTAGTATCCCCACTCATGCCATGCAAGCTTGCTGGGTGATTGATGTAAGCTGCTTCGGTCCCCCTTAGGGAGAAAGGTGCAGTATAAATGAATTAAATAAATATATAACATGTGCTAAATGTACCACCACAGAAAATCCATCAAAAGGGCAGGCAAAAGATTGGTATATTCTGTTTCGACAAGTATCCTCAACAGAATTACGCAGAGTAGAAGATAAATGAATTTTCAAGTGGTAAATGTTGATGTATTTTCTGTGTGAATCTAGTGCATACGAGTTTAATTCAATAATCATTTTTCCTATTTTGCAACACTGTTGCAAGGATTTTTTTCATTGGCTGACACAACCTGTCCATTACAGCTATACAGTGTGGGTCTTCTTTAGTATTTTTGCTTTCTGTTTGTACACACTGCGTTCCCTTTGGTGTTAAGGCAGAAGCATTACTCACCTGTAAGCATGCGGTGATGGCATGGATCCTCCGGTAGGCATGCTCTGTTTACCATCCGTGAAGTGGAATCCTTTCATTTCCACATGGGAGGACTGGGGAAAGCAAGCAAGCAGGGAGCAGGGTTATTTCCACTTCCAGTTACACTTTACCATCTTGAAGAGGGGCCACAAACAACCTAATTCCATTACTGGGACACATACTGTACTGTCCATGTGCGCATTTACACACACTATGTATGTACGGGTGAAAGGTACATACTCCCTTTTCCTCATTCTCCCAGCAAAGACCTACGGGAAGGATGTTCTACTACAGAGGGGCACCCAACAGACAACATCCAAAACTTGGCAAGGAAATAACTATGGTTTCATAACTTTTGTCCCCTCTTGCCGTAAGCTGCTTTGAACACACAGCAGAAAAAGAGCAGGCACACTTTGATATAAAGAAATATATAACGATAACTTAAACCAAAAAACATATGCGCAAAAAACTTAAGTTTATATCCAAGACTGTGATGCATAGGGTTGCCAAGCTCCAGGTACTAGCTGGAGATCTCCTGCTATTACAACTGATCTCCAGTCTATAGAGATTAGTTGCCCTGGAGAAAATGACCGCTTTGGCAATTGGACTCTACGGCATTGAAGTCCCTCCCCTCTCTAAACCCTGCCCTCCTCAGGCTCCAGCCCCAAAATCTCTTATGTTCTTATGTAATCCTAACTCTGCTACAGGAATAGCTAGTTTAGTTTCTGCATCCCAACTCTCTGAATGCAATTCTGTTCCGCTGGAATGTTGCCTCTTGTCTTTGTTTCCAAGGAAAGGCCAGGCAAGAGGAAAACAGCTCTCCAACATAGCTTGGCTCCGGCACCTGACAGAGGAAGACTGCTTTGGAACATGGAGGTTCTATTTACAAGGCATCAATAGACCTATCACCACCTATGAATTAGGTTAATCCGTTATGACTTCTAGCATTATGAGAGTAGGTGAAAAAATTTACCCATTTGTAATTTCATAATCCTCTGTCATGCCCTCTCCTTAGATGCTGTTTCTTGCCCTAAAAACACCCCGTCAAGGTTAAATGGCTCAAACTGCAATTGCCTAGAAAGCTACAGGAAGCCAATGCAGCTGCTGGAATATACATGCAATAAGTTCTCCATGATCAAATCTGGTGCTGCAAGAAGCTTCTGGAAAGTCTTCAAGGGCAGCCCCACACAAAGTACATTGCAATCAGCAAGGTTGGGGAAAGATGAATTCGGAAACAACATCCAACACAAATGCAGTTGTTTTTAACACAACTGAACAACAGATGCACGCTCTGATTGTTCTTACCTCCCTGCTTGTGGCAAGGACAGACGGCTGGGAACCCGGCGAGAGGATACGACGAGGAGCTCCGACAGGCAGGTTTTGGCCCTGGGGAAGCTGGATGGACTGTGGCAAAATCAGGGGCTGCTGACCAGAACCGTATCGTGGCATCGGGAGCTGGGAGCCAGGCATTGGCATCGTTAGCTGCATGTTAATTGATAGTTACGTTAGCAGATGCGGCAATGAGCTGAGGCAAAGAGAGTGTGTGTGGAATATTTTGTTAAAAGCCATTACATTTGCTGTAAAAGGATATATTAAGACATGCAGGCCAAGCCTGACTTTCATATTCCCTGGGCTACTGGATGTTATTTTTCTCTTGGCATTGTCCCTGATCAGGATCAGGTGTAAGCTCACGTGCCAATCCCCCCCGAAGGCAGACTGGAACGTGGGACTTGTGATCTGCACAAAGCTGCCCTATATTAAGTCAGAATTTCAGTCTATCAAGTTCTGTTCTAACTGGCAGCAGCTCTCCAAGGACTCAAGCAGAGGTCTTTCACATCACCTGGTACCTGACTTGGAAGGGTTTAAGAGGAGAGTACATATGTTCATGGAGCACAGGGCTGTCCATGGCTACTAGCCAAAATGAAAACTAGTCATGTTGCATACCTATTCTCTACAGCAGAGGCTCCCTAACTGTGCTCCACGGAGCACTTGGTGCTCCGCGAAACATCTCCTAGTGCTCCGTGAAGAGACTGGAAAGAAAAATACTACTGTCATTCGGTTTAGTATATAGGTGCTAGGTGAAAATTAGTGCTCTGTGATGAATTTCTCTCCTGAAAAGTGCTGCATGACTCAAAAAGTTTGGGAACCTCTGCTCTACAGTATTAGAGGAGCATGCCTATTATATTAGGTATTGTGGAACACAGGCAGGATAATGCTGCTGCAGTCATCTTGTTTGTGGGCTTCCTAGAGGCACCTGGTTGGCCACTGTGTGAACAGACTGATGGACATGATGGGCCTTGGCCTGATCCAGCAGGGCTTTTCTTATGTTCTTATGACTAATTTCTTTAATCAGGGATGCCAGGGATTGAACTCCAGGGCCTTTTGCATGCAAAGTGTATACCTGCTGAGCCACAGCCCCACCATGAGGATTTCTTTTCAGTGGACTGGAAGGCATCCTTGGGCCAACTCATTCTACAGGCAGGGCCTATGTAAAGTATTTGGAAAAGACTTCCAGCTGCAGGCGTACCCCTAGGCTTGCTAAACTACTAGGGTACAAGACACCAAAGGAAAAACTCAGCACAACAGTAGATTGGATGACTCAAAGTAGAAGTCAGCGGAGACTAAGAGAGATAGAGAGCACATGGAAAAGTTGGGAAGGATATCTTCCAGTGGTGGAAAAGTGAAGGACTGCATTTAAACCAACACCCAATCAATCGGTTGCTTGCTTCTCCCGTGCAGCCACTGGACTCTCCCTAGGGACAATGCCAGGAGGTGGGGAGAAACACCCAAAATGTCAGGGCTCTCCAATTAAAGGAATGCCGGCACAACCTGAATCAAACCACACAACCATTTAAATGGCACACTCCTCCACCCATCCACAGCAAAAAAATACCGTACATTAAAATAAAAAACACACACACAACCATCACTTGTAACCCTGTAATGGCATTCAAAAACATTGTACTCTAAGGCAGGGCCAGGCCTCAGTTTGTAGTGATTTTCCGCCAAACCGTATAAAGAACTCCCCGTCGCTAATTCCTTTCTCATCCTAGCCAAACAGTTGCTGCAAGATTTGCATTACTTCTGTGCTTTGTAATGATGAAAGGATTAAGCAGGGAAAAACCTAACCCAAGCTCAGCCTCTAAAGTTTCTCCCAGCTGCATCCCTTTATTTACAAAGCCCAAAGAATAAGCCACGCACCATCCTCTCTTAAATTATCTTCAAACATTTAGCATTAGACAGTTCTGTCGAGAATTTTCAAAGCCCCATTACGGTTCTGTCCCCCAAAAAAGAATCAATGGGTCTTCATATAAGGCAAGGAAAACACACTGGCTGTCACATCTGGACCTATTTCACCTCTTTGATCTACATTTCAGAAGGCAAATGAGACGCAGCTTAAAAAATGGGACTCAGCTGCGGGGACATCTACAAAGGCAGGCCTTGGTGTGCAGACACAATGAATCGTAGGTAGGCCTTTTAATTAAAGGTCAAACACACACAAAAAACACACACCAAAAAAGTCTGCCTTTTCTGTGGATATTCTAAGTCCAAAGACTTACATTGTGGCAGCTACCTGGAGTCTCAATAAGAAGGCTGTAAATAACACTAAGTAAGTAAATAAATACTAACGTAGAAAAAGAGAGAGCTTAAGGCACAGCACTGCTTTTAAGATGACAGTCAACATAAGAACATAGGAAAGGCCATGCTGGATCAGGCCAAGGCCCATCAAGTCCAGCAGTCTGATCACACAGTGGCCAACCAGGTGCCTCTAGGAAGCCCACAAACAAGATGACTGCAGCAGCATTGTCCTGCCTGTGTTCCACAGCACCTAATATGATACACATGCTCCTCTGATCCGGAGGAGAATAGGTATGCATCATGACTAGTATCCATTTTGACCAACAGCCGTGGATAGCCCTCTCCTCCATGAATATGTCCATTACCCTCTTAAAGCCCTCCACACACATCCTGGATCAGGGAGTTCCACAATTTAACTATGCATTGTGTGAAGAAAAACTTCCTTTTACCTGTTTTGAACCTCTCCCCCTCCAGCTTCAGATGACTCTGCGTTCTGGTATTATGAGAGAGGGAGAAAAGCTTCTCCCTGTCCACTCTCTCCATATCGTGCATAATTTTGTAGACCTCTATCATGTCTCCCCTTAACTGCCTTCTTTCCAAGCTGAACAGCTCTAAGAGTTTTAACCGCTCCTCATAGGGCAGTTGCTCTAGCCTCCTGGCCATTTTGATTGGTCTTTTCTGCACCATCTCAAGCTCTGCAATATCCCTTTTTAGGTATGGTGGCCAGAACTGTACACAGTATTCCAAGTGTGGTCTCACCATAGATTTGTACAAGGGTACTATGACAGCAGCAGTGTTATTCTCTGTGCCTTGTCTAATTATGGCCAGCATGGAATTAGCCTTTTTCACAGCAGTGCCACACTGGGTTGATATCTTCATCGAGCTATTCACTACCACCCCAAGATCCCTTTCAGCACAGATCCCATCAGTGTATGTAAGTCCTGACCTGCGTCAGCTGCGAGTCCATCATCTGCGAAGCTCCCATCCCAGGCGCCTGGTTGATCTGGCCTTCGTAAACCAGTGCCTGGCTTCCGTTCACTGGCTGGTATGGGGATCCCGACGGCGTTTTCACCATCTCCAAGGGCTGCATGCCCGGAAAGGCAGAATAGGGGGGCTTAAGAGCCGTGCCACCTGTTAGGACCATGGTACTGGGTTGGGACAGGCTGGGATGCATGTAGACCTGAGACCTAAAAAAGAAAATAACACACACACACACAACAGGACTGAACACCGAGGGCTTGTATACAATTTTTGCTCCAGAATCAGCCACAGAAGGTAAAACCAGAAAAATCAAACCCAGAATGTTTCGGAACAAAACTGATTTCATACACTGGTAGCACTGCCAACTTTCAGGTGGGGCCTGGAGATCTCCTAGAATTACAACTGATCTCTTAATTACACAGATCACTTCCCCTAGAGAAAATGGCTGATTTGGAGGATGGACTCCATGGCATTATACCTTACTGGGATCCCTCTCCTCCTCAAACCTCCAGCAATTTCTTAAGTTGGAGTTGGCAACCCGTCATGCTGGCCTAATTTTCAGTGAGGTGTTCAGTCAACCTGTCCCATATGGACAGCATTTACATGCCCGGATGCCCTTTCTACACACAAATTCCTTTCATAAAGAAAACTGGCCTTCTCTCTGATGTGCTCATTTTCAACTAACAGAGAATGATTTTCTACAAGCAGAGAATGGTTTTGTGCAGCAGTCTGAAGTAGCACAGCCCAGACGCAGGTTTGTCACCTCACTAAGAAGTAGACAGATAAAATTATTCTGAAATAGATTGGATGTAACATCCAAACCATCTCTGTTACTGAAGAGAGGGGCTACGGCTCAGTGTTAGAGCTCAGCTTTGCATGTGGGAGGTTAGCAGAACTGTGCTGTCTTTTGTTGTGTGGGTGATGTTGAGAAGACCGAGATGCATGCCTTCCACAGTCTTAGGCAAGCTTGTGTTTCTGGGTCTTTGGAGCAACACAAGCAAAACAGCAATTTTGCAGAATATGTAACTGTATGGAAATTACAGGCTGCAGAATTAACCTGTGGGTCCAGCACTGTGTGACGTGTGTATGCACAGCCCTGGGTACGAGAAACAAGCAGGTGCCATGTGAAGTAACCTCACACCAGGTCAAACAATCGGCCTGTCCATCGCAGCACTGTCTAGCTCTTCAGGGTCTCAAGCAGAGAGACATCTTTTGAACCTGGGACTTTCTGAATATGTGCTTCACCAATGAATTGCAGCCCTTCTCATACTTACGTATATATATCTAGCCTTTTCATTATGAACACCAATGCTACTACATATCAGGTCAGGTCACTGGTCCATCTAACTCTGACTGGCAGCTGCTCTCCAAAGTCGCTGGCAGGAAAATGTCTGTCGCAATACCTGCTGCTACCTGAGATCTTTTAACTGGAGATGCCAGGGACTGAATCTAAGTTTCATCTTATGGGTTTAATTCTACTAGTGCAGGCTAGAAGATCCAACCGCCAGTGAAATGGGGGGGACACCCGCCCCCCAGCTGAGCCCAATTCTGTTACCTGAAGGGCTGGATGGAGCTGTAGATCTCCTGGGACTGTGAAACCGGAAGGCCACCCCTCAGCCCCAGCTGAGCTTGGGCTTGCAACGATGTGTGCAGGGAGAGTGGAATTTGCTGAGCAGCAGCGGCCTTTGGAGGGAGGAAAAAACCCAAGCATTCAGAATACAAAACACAAGGGCAAAAATATTAGAGCATTCTAAGGACCCATTCCTGCGAATTTAAAACAGCGTTTCCCAAACCTCTGAGAGCAGGGGTATTTATGTAGGGGTATTTATGCAGGGGTATTTAGTTAGTAGTCCCTGCTGGACTGCTTCGAGGCTTCCTTTGCATTATTCATGATTTTACCGACCTTCAGACGTGACTTCACTCTGGCCTCGTTCTTTCTCCGCACTTCTAGGATGCTGTTTTAGAACGAATTTAAATACTGCTTTGAGGCAAGAGCAACCCCAATTCCCCCCAATTCCATGCATAGCTCTTCAGGTTTTTCTCCCCACGCCCATTTTGGCTTCTCCCTCCCAAGTGTCTGTCCCTCCCATCCAACCACTTCCCTCAAAGCAAAGCACAAAAGAAGGAGTTAAACCTTCATGAAATGTGCAGGAAGACACTGAAGAAGGCTGCAAAGGTTGGAAGGCAGCTCCCGGGAGGGAGCTGTTGAAGAAAGGTGGGGAGGAATACCCAGCAAAAGCACACGCAGTCCCTTTAAGAGCTGACCTGCCCCCTCCAAGTACAACAAGGCTGCATTTTCAGGGGGAGGGACTAGAAGCTCTGTGATTCACTGGGGATGCCTAATTAATCACAAGGTACTCCTGGAATTTGGGGGGGGGGAACCCTCATGCATATGATGTTTGAGAATTCGGAGCAGGAAACCGCAGCAAACCAAATGCAAATTTCCCCTGCATAAATGACCTAAAAGTAACATTTTGGGGTCTTAAAAGAATAAATGGAAGAGTGAAATGAGCAGGTTGCAGAAGATACCGGCTGCTGTACTTCTGCCCAAGCTGCTGACTGACCCTAGGAGCACTTCCTAATTTGGAAGGAAGCAAACCAACAGCACTGACTCATGCAGAGATGCAAAGGGAAGCCTCTTCTGAAGATAAGGTACTGTTTCTGTGACTGAATGACCTGACGGCACATGGGATGGAAGCAACAGCAGAATGGAGGAGGGGGAAACCAGGTGCACTGCCTTAAACTCCTTGGAAGATAGGCAAGATAAAAACAAGTCAGGTCAGACAGAGTTTCCTTTCCCACCATGCTCTCCTTCACTGAAAACTACCCTGAAGGACTCAGGGGCAGAGCTGTGAAACATGCAGTGGTCTGCTTCTAGCTCACCAGGCGCCTTTGATCGGTTTCTCATCAGAGCAAACTAAAGCTAGACCTCTGCGGGCCCCTGATGCTTCAAAAGCAGGCAGGACTGTAACCAGGAAGGGGGCTCCTCCCATGGGGAAGAATCCACCACTTGTTCATTTGCATAGCCCTGCCTCCAAAGTAAGGGGGAGGAGTCGCCTGCTCCTGGATCACCACCGAAGGGGAGCATTTCTGGTCGCGGTGGTGGTGGAAAGTGCCATCATGTCTCAGCCAACTTATGGTGACGCTGTAGGGTTTTCAAGGCAAGAGACGGTGGTTTGCCATTGCAACCCTGGACTTCCTTGGTGGTCTCCCATCCAAGTACTAACCAGGGACTACCCTGCTGAGCTTCTGAGATCAGGCAAGCCTGGGCCATCCAGGTCAGGGCAACTTCCAAGGAAAGTTGGAGTTGTCCTCATTCAATGGTGTATCTCTTGAGTTTTGGGACATTCACAGACTTAATCTTAGGGCTGCTGGTATCCAGATGTGAATGTTAACATGTCCTGCCACACATACACACACAGAGGAACAGAAGCACCAACTTACCTGTTGGTAGCTCTGCTGCTGAGGTATTGTCTGGGGGACGAGGCGTGGTTGGCTGGCGAACATGTGCCCATCTAAATAAAGGGGTGGGATGTGGTTACCTGGAACGAGGGAATTGAAAAGGAAGAATGCAAGGGATTAATCATGTTCACGCTGGAAGAAGGGCAAGTGAGAAACCCCCTTCTGAACTAAGAATCCTACACTCTGCTATAACATACCTGTGTGTGTTGATAAAAAGGGGATGGGAGATCACTTTGGAAAGGTGACCATTTCTGTTTCTCAGGCACAGCCCTGAGCTCACCAAATGAAGGAGAGGGTGTAAGTGCAATATGCATCTTTTCCAAAAAATACGCCTCAAATACAAGATGCCATCACAAGAGACCCCTAGAACACCTTTCTTAACCTGGGTAGTTGTTTTTTCCCAAACTGGTGAGTGAGGCGAGATATTGAAGTCTCTCAGCTGGAGAATCTCTTCAGGCCCTTCTGCTGATGAGACACAGCAAAGGGTTCAGTAGGATCCATTGAAAACATCACAGAGACTATTTCCGAACCACCTGCTTTGGGCAACAGCCCCATCAAACACTAGTCATCCTTCGGGGTCTTCCTATAAAATGGCATTACCGGAATTCAAAACGGAATCGGCATTCCTGCAACCCCGTGGCAGGCTGACAGGGACGAAGGAATCTGTGCATACACAGCACAAATGCAGGATGCATGGCAAGTCACACAATTACAGGTCCAAAATTTTCACATCCTGCTGAGCTTTCATTAATGAAAAGCAAGTTTCTAGGATGGCCAACCTCCAGGTGAGGCCTGGGGAGCGCCAGGAATTACAACCAAGCTGCAAACTACAGAGGTGGATTGTATGGCATCACACCCCACTGAGGTCCCTCCCTTCCCATACCCAGCCCTCTCCAGGATCCACCCCCAAAATATTCAGGAATTTCCCAACCCAGAGATGGCGACTGGAGAGAAAAAGCTCAGGAATCCACACAAAAGCCAGAGACAGGAAGCGAGGCAGACTCCAGGGATGGAGCTTCAGTACTGTGTGCAGTTTTTCTTGCCGTTCCCACCCCTTCCTCCAATTCCGCACACTGCCCTTGCTTATCCCAACCTCCTATTTGTTTGCAAGCACTTGAATTTTAAACAAACAAACAAACAAACTCTGAAGTTGACATCTTGGAAAGGGAACTCATGAAACAAAACATGCAGATAGACACAGCCTCCCCGTGCCACTTATAAAGGGTGTGCAAAACTGGAGAGTCCTCAGGAACATTTGTCCTAGACCCATTCCCCAAAGGACTAAATTGGGATTTGGAAAGACTGGCTTCTGCAGAAACACAGCTTGTTGGCTGGCCAACATTTGGAAGAGAGAGGCAGGTACCTCCCTGAGCCAATCCTTATGATGTAGTATCTTAAATGGCAGAACAGCTGACAGAATGAGATGTGTGGTCCAGGAAGTTGCTGATTCAAAATTACTCCTCACTCATGAACTCACCAGGCGGCCATCAACTCAAATCCCATCTCTTTCATGGACTAGGGATTGCCAACATTCAGGTGAGGCCTGTAGATCTCCCAGAATTACAACTTGCCTCCGGACAACATCATTCAGTTTGCCTGGAGAAAATGGCCACTTTGGAAGGTGGACTCTATGGCATTATACCCTCCTGAGGTCCTTTCCCTCCCCAAGCCCCACCCTCCTCTTGCTTCACCTTGAAAACCTCCAGGAATTTTCCAGCCTGGAGTTGGCAACCTTACTTATGAACTCTTCCCCCTCCCCCCATGTGCAATAAAGGGATAAGAATACCAGCCTACCGTACAGATTTGTCATGAAGATAATTGCAATAAAAAACGTGCAGCACTTGGAAAACAAAACACACTGTATGTACGCTAAGCGTGTGTGTGTTAAGTGCCGTCAAGTTGCTTCCAACTCATGGTGACCCTATGAATCAATGTCTTCAAAAACATACTATCTTTAACAGCCTTGCTCAGGTCTTGCAAACTGAGGGCCATGGCTTCCTTGATAGAGTCAATCCATCTCTTGTTGGGTCTTCCTCTTTTCCTGCTGCCTTCCACTTTTCCTAGCATGATTGTCTTTTCCAGTGACTCTTGTCTTCTCAATAATGTGACCAAAGTACGATAGCCTCAGTTTAGTAATTTTAGCTTCTAGGGTCAGTTCAGGCTTGATTTGATCTAGAACCCACTGATTTGTTTTTTTTGGCAGTCCATGGTATCCGTAACACTCTCCTCCAACACCACATTTCAAAGGAATCTACTTTCTTCCTATCAGCTTTCTTTATTGTCCAGCTTGTATGCTAAGTATCATAAAAATAATGGTTCGCTAAGTATCATTATAATAGTTAATTTGAATGTAAATTATGGACCATACATTCACTGCAGGGAGGAGAGAGCATTAGCAGTTGCTGGGCAACCTTACCCGATAGTGAGCGATATACCTGGAATCGAAGCAGATGGCGCTACGGAGGCCACAGGCATGGGTGGCACAGACACACCACCAAAAGAGCTGTAGCTGACCCCATTGGAAGCCCCGACACTGGAAGGAGGTTGAATGCCAGAACCGGCGCCTCCGGGAGAGTTCTGTTCTGGTAGGCTCGGAGAGTTCTCCCAAGCTTTACGTGCCGATTCCATCTGCAACGGAAGAAAAAAAGAGGTATAAGGGCCCAAGAATGCCAACAGAGAGGGGCTGGTCTTTACACTTCCTCCTATAGCTGCTGAGTGGTAGCCAGGACTCATGCAAATCTCAAAACAGTAAACAGAACATAGAGGTAATTTTGCAGGGGTGTTATCCCAAGAAGCTTAACATCAGTGATATTTTAGGTTCATGGACTAAATCTCTAGCTTTCAATAATAAAAAACCCCCATCCTTTTGGAGTTGCCAGAGCAGCATTCTACCCAGCCACTCAGTAAAATGTATTTCCTTTCCCACACGCTGGAATGTGATCGATTTAGTTATTCTCATTTGCTTTTCAGATTTACGTCTTGCTTTCTGACTGCTGGCTCAAAGCCCGTTTCCGGATGTGTACATCAACCTGTGATACGTACGGATGTGTGTACCTCAACCCATGATACATCCGGAAACATTGTTAATTCTGTACCAGATTGTGTGAACAACTATCCAAATGGCAAGACCCACGATTTGGGTTAAGAGTTTACATCAAGCCACACAAGATAAAGATACCTCATAAGGTACATTTCCAGCTGTGATTTTAATTAGTTTCTGTATTTATGACCACTGAGGAAGGCCTATTCAGGCAGAAATGCGTACGGTCCAGTATTGGTCATTTATACTGAATGTATATCAACTGTGTATAAGAATTTTGTACGCCTGTAGGTAGCCTGTCATCCAGGACCTGTGTTTTTAACAATTTTATAGTGTACACCTTGTAATAAATATAATTATTTTGTTATAGTTTATAGCTCAAGCTTTTAAGCTCCCTCTACATATCAAGTTGAGTTTTCCTTTTTTGTTGTTCTTTACTCTGTTAGCCTGAATGCAGAAGGCCAATAAGAAGCTACAACCATGCCATTTGGCCTGGTCTGCTGCTCTCATTAACACTCGGAGCAAAAGCACAATATAATTTAATCTGTTTCTAACTAGCGATGTAATCATGTGATCTTTGCCTATTGTGCACCCTTTCCTAGGAAGCACGTAGGGCAGGAGTCCCCTAATTGTCTCGTCCTAGGGACACTACCATTAAACGCCACACTTACTTTAAGAGTCAGGTCTGCTGTAGGGAAAGACATTGGGTTCAGGCTGATGCACCGCGGGAGGTGATCTCTTCGGAGAATGGGGATGGACTGCGTAAGCCCAGCCTGCATAAGGACACATTTATATAATCAGCATTAGCATATCAGGAAAAGGCCTGAAACCAAAGTGGCAATTTCTCCCGACCAATTTGACTGACTCCCCCACTGCTACAGCACATAGAGTCAATATTCACAGTCATCTTTCTGCCGTGGCTTTCCAAAACTTCCATCCCAGTTTGCCAGAGCCAAGTCAAATCACAGTCTACATGAACTTTAAATTTCTGCTGCTGTTGCCTTGCGCCTCTCTGCAAGTAGAACAACTGATGTCACTCCCCTTCCTGAGTTAGTAAGAACATTTCCCAATTTCTGGCACAGTCTAGCCTTTGTCGAGCCATAGTTCCCAAGATGGTTGGGATGTGCCCAGTGTACCAGGAGAGAACTGTCATCTATCAAGGCAATTAAAGCTACCCATTCACAACAGGGGCTGCCTGCTGCATCAAGGCAAGCGCCTCTGCTCAGCCTTTCCTCCTTCCAGCCAGGGCAGAGGTGGGATTGTCTGCCTCATTTCTGCATTGAGAGTGACTGGTTCATTTGATACAGAAATGCGGCAGGGTTCTGTGCCCTCAAAGGAGGCTGCCTGGTGTGTGTCTGCATGAATCAGTGTGCTGCGCTTGTCCCCACCCCCCACAATCAGTGGCAGGAGTATTTTTTTTTTAAAGGAGGGTTTATTCATGCTCACTGAAAAGCAAATATTTCTAATATGCAAGAGTTAAGCATATCCTCCAATGCTAAATTTAAAAAAAACATGCTTCAGATATCAATCATTTAGGAAGCAATGGTGTAAAACTTTCCACTGATGAATCTAAATCATGGTTCCAACAAAATCTTGATTCTTGGATGACAGAAAAGAGATCTAACCACTACCTGCAGGCAGGGACATTTACAACCAGTATGATACTGACTTCACCAGCACCCAGTTTGTTCCTCGACTCAATGCAGAGTGCTGGGGTTGATCTTTAAAGCTCTGAATGAGTTAGGAGGAAAGTATTTGGAAAGACTGCCACAGCCCATACAGAACTCCCAGGATTTGAGGTTGGCAGGTAGGGCTTTCCTCTCTGAGTAAATTCCATTCATTGTTATTGCTGAGGGTTTTTATTTAGTTTTCGACGGCATGGTTTGACAATTCCCGTATTACAATTGGTATCGATGACTGTTAGCTGCCTGAGATGTGTTTAAGTCAAAAGACAGAACGAGGCAACCTAAATACCCAGGAAGCATCTGTGCAAACCACCAGCTGCCAATTTACTTCAAATATTTTTCATTCTTCCTTTTTTCTCTGCTCTTAAGGCTACACAGTCTTGAGCACTAACAATTCTAATAATGAAACAATGCAAGAGAATAACAACAATAAAAACAATATTAAAGAAGAAGAGTTGGTTTTTATATGCCAACTCTCTCTGCTACTTAAGGAAGAATCAAACCGGCTTACAATCTCCTTCCCTTCCCACAACAGACACCCTGTGAGGTAGGTGGAGCTGGGAGAGCTCTAAGGGAGCTGTGACTAGCCCAAGGTCACCCAGCTGGCTTCATGAGTAGGAGTGGGGAAACAAATCCAGTTCACCAGATTAGTCTCCGCTGCTCATGTGGAGGAGTGGGGAATCTAACCCGGTTCTCCAGATTAGAGTCCACCACTCCAAACCACGCTCTTAACCACTACACCATGCTGGCTTATTATAGGTATATAATAATAAATACACCTATAGCAGCTAGGACATCAGGTTGCCCAGATCTAACTAACTATTAAATTTGATTACAAAGGGGGGGGGAAACCTGGCAACTGTCAGAATGGTATTGTGATTGCTTCCAGCCAAGAGGGTCTGTAGCTTACAATGGACTGGAAGGCTAACCAGATCCTTTAAAAAAGGAGAGACGGACTTGGGTCTATGTCTTTGGATGGAATTTTGAACAGTCCACTAGACAATGGAGCAAGGTGCCCAGGCTCCCCATCTCACAACTACAGAATCTATCAGCAAATGAAATCCCCCAAAGCGTCCAGATAGTTCTGCCACTGGGATTAAATTGCGAGCCAACATAAAGGGCTCGTCGATATTCGGGAACTGTTGAGTAATCGAGATTGGCTGGACTGGAGTTTGAATACGCCAATCCCAAACTTCAAATACTTTTGAGGGAAAGGACCAGCGCTTCCACTGGAACTCCAAAAGCACGTGTGATGATCAGAAGCAAAATTATTCTTTTCCACTTTATACAGTGCTGAAGCTTAGAAACAGGTAGAGAGCACAAAGAAGTCAGGTTCTCTTACGTTGCTGGCTAAGGCATCCTGCAATTTCGTGACAGGGTTGGTGGCAGTGCCGGAGGCTGATCCGGGGGGCAGGCTGAAATCGGAGTCCTGCAAAGAGGCAACTGAATTGAAGTGGGCTGCTCACGCATTCGGTTGTCATGCTTTAGCAGGGCCAAGAGACGGAACTTAAGTTGGGGCTTGGCAGATGGCAGGAAGACTGATCTGCCAATGGCAGGGGAATGCTTCATCATCTACCCCAATGGTGCAACCTTTTAGTTCCTTTCCCTACAAATCAATGGGTCTCCTCCTAGAAACACCAGTAGAAGGTAGAACCTGCCCTCCACTCCTGAGGTAGTCTATAGGAGGACACCACGTCTACAGGGAACACAGAGACTTACTGCATCCCCTCAAGCCCTCCCTGGTCACATCAGGACAAGAGGCACTACATAAACTCAAATCAAAGAGGAAGGTGTCTTCCGTGCTGAAGGTCTCCGGTTCCCGTGGAACTGGACGAGGCCTTGGAGCACCACACATGGCCAGACCAGATAATACCGGGCTATATGGACTGACGGTCTAATTCACGAAAAGGCAGCAGGTGCTTTAGATCCTATTTCTGTTAGGTGGGTCTGTAACTGGTTGACAGATCGCACCCAAAGAGTACTGGTTAATGGTTCCTCATCCACTTGGAGAGAAGTGACTAGTGGGGTGCTTCAGGGATCCGTCCTGGGCCCTGTGTTGTTCAACATCTTTATGAATGATTTGGATGCAGAAATAGAGGGGATGCTTATTAAATTTGCAGATGATACTAAATTGGGAGGGGTAGCAAATATGGTAGAAGACAGAGCCAGGATACAGGATGATCTTGACAGGCTGGAGAATTGGGCTAAAACTAATAAAATGAATTTCAACAAAGATAAATGTAAAGTTCTGTAGTTAGGTAGGAAAAATCAAATGCATAATTGTAAGATGGGGGAGACCTGTCTGAGCAGTAGTGTGTGTGAAAAGGATCTTGGGGTCTTAGTAGACCAAACACTGAACATGAGTCAGCAGTGTGATGCAGTAGCTAAAAAGGCAAATGCGGTCTTGGGCTGTATCAACAGAAGTATAGTGTCCAGATCACATGAAGTGATGGTATCGCTTTACTCTGCTCTGGTTAGACCTCACCTAGAGTACTGTGTTCAGTACATTTCCTGCATTGTGCAGAAGGTTGGACTAGATAACCCTGGTGGTCCCTTCCAACTCTATGATTCTAGGTGTAACCTTTGAATATTTCATAAAATAATAATAATTCAACATAAAGAGGAAGAAATATATAGCAAGTGGTGCACCGAGTAGGAGTATGATCTACAGCTCTGTGGGGAAACGCACCCTTTGCAAGCATATGGCCGTGGGTTCAGTCCCCGCCATGTCCCTTTAAAAGATCTCAAGCTGGGAGAAAAAGCCTCTCCCGGAGACAGGAAAAAGCTGCTACCAGCCTGAGCAGACAATACCGGGTTAGATGGAACATCAGCCTGACTAAGTATAAAACAGCTTCATATATCTAAGCTTGCAATCACAAGACTCAACACACTGGGCCAAAACACACCCACAAAAAGCTGCAGCAAGCATCACAACTCCTTGTAACTATGGGCCAGATTTTTTTTTCCTTCTAGGTATAAGCCCAGGTGATGCACACTTGTCAGGTGTGATCTGTGCGATAGCAGAGGTATCTTAGGCAGCAAGAAAGTAACTTTCAGATGCAAAAATGCTTGGCCCAGGTCTACCTTTGCCGCACCTGTGAAAGGAAATAATGTCCCAGCCCAAATCAATTTCTGTGGATTGTTGCCCCTCTGCATATCCACCCTTTGTAGCAAGGCTATTATAACCTAGGCCAGGTCTCTGTGTGTGTTAAGTGCCGGCAAGAGGCTTCTGACTCATGGTGACCCTATGAATCAGTCCTCCAGAACAGCCTATCATTATCAGCCATGCTTTGGCCTCCTTGATAGTCCGTGGCTTCCTTGATAGAGTCAATCCATCTCATGTTGGGTCTTCCTCTTTTCCTGCTGCCTTCCTCTTTTCCTAGCATTACTGTCTAGCTTTTTTTTTTGGGGGGGGGGGGACCTGCATGAATCACTGGGAGCTCCCAAAGGGCATTCCACTATATATAGAAGGCTGGAGTAAAGGGGCTGAGGCCTGATTCAGAAGGAAATTGTGATATGCGAGTTAGATATCACCAATGCGAGGCAGTGAGGAGGACTACCCAAACTGGCCCTGTGTCATACAAAGAAGGAAGACTTTAAGTAGCTCAGAACAAGGAGCATCCCATGCTATACCCTTGGTGTGAACACAGTAGCCATTGGGCAGTTGCGTTTTGCAAACGAGGCATTCAATTCCCCCTTGCTACTGACACAGCACTTCTCAGGCAGCACTTGGGAAGGTGGAAGTGTCTTAACCTCACCCGTGCCCTTATCAGTCCAATGAAGAAGAAGAAGAGTTATATGCCGACTTTCTCTACCATTTAAGGAAGAATCAAACCGGCTTACAATCTCCTTCCCTTTCTCTCCCTACCACAACCACCTTGTGAGGTAGGTGGGGCTGAGAGGGCTCTAAGGGAGCTGTGACTAGCCCAAGGTCACCCAGCTGGCTTCATGCGTAGGAGTGGGGAAACAAATCCAGTTCACCAGATTAGCCTCCGCTGCTCATGTGGAGGAGTGGGGAATTAAACCCGGTTCTCCAGATCAGAGTCCACCGCTCCAAACACCACGCTGGCTGATCTTTCTCCATTACATGCATTTGTCAAAGCATTAACCAGATGATCAGATATACAGAAACCCCGCTGGTCATTCAAAGAGCCGAGCGCTTTCAGGCCTATAATGGCCATGCCCAGATAAACAAGCAGGGAGATGAGAGATCCTTTCAATTCTCCCTCAACCCCTTAAAAAAAAGAAGAAGCAAGAATGTGGTTTGTGTCAGGAATGAAAATCTAGAAGGCAACTGTATTTCAGCATGCCAAAGGCCTCCTTCTGAAATCGGCCTAGTCAGCTTTGCTCCCCACCCCCAGAAGCTCGTGAAAGAGAGAGAGACACACACACACTGCAAGAGACTGTTAAGACCACCTCTTCCACCCAAATAAGAAACAAATTAAATCCTCACTTTAGGATTTACTCCAAATTCAATGGGCGGCACAGGGAGAACAGAGTCCACATGAATCTCCACCCCATTTACTGGGGGGACGGGGCCTTCGAGGCGTTCCGCTCCCTCCGAACCCTTCCTGTTTTTCAAGGAGCGCTCGTTGCCGATTGGTCCAGGCTTGTGATCCTTGCTCTGACTCGAGCCTGGGTCTGAATCCTTAACAGGAGAACAGAGAGGCTGAGACACAGGGGGAAGGGGATCAACACAAACCCCCTCCCCCACAAAGTTTAAACAAAAAACAAGCAACCAAAATGAGTGGATAATCCTGCACCCACCCACCTTAAACACATTCCAGCCAGGGGACAGGAAGTGAGGTCAACTTTTGTGTACTTCCTGCCTGTCTATGAACCAGGAACGGAAACACCTGTCTGTTTGCAAGATGCCCTTCACCTCAGGGAGAACGGATTGGGTGAGAGGACCTTTTTACTGAAGAAGAAGAGTTGGTTTTTATATGCTGACTTTCTCTACCACTTAAGGAAGAATCAAACCGGCTTACAATCACCTTCCCTTCCCCTCACCAGACACCCTGGGAGGTAGGTGGGGCTGAGAGAGTGTGACTAGACCAGGGCCACCCAGCTGGCTTCATGTGGAGGAGTGGGGAAACCAACCCAGTTCACCAGAGTAGCCTCTGCTGCTCATGTGGAGGAGCGGGGAATCAAACCCGGTTTTCCAGATCAGAGCCCACCGCTCCAAACCACCGCTCTTAACCACTACCCCACGCTGGTTCTGACAATTAAACTGGATTGAATGGATACAGAATTGGTGGAGGACAACTCAAGGTTTCAGAAGGTGCTCTGTGAAGTTGCTGGGGGTGGGAGGGGTGGGAAGAGGGCAAGAGGTCCCAGGGGCATCGCCACACTTTCTTTCCTCCCCTTGCCCTCCTGACTACTTGCACTACTTATTGAAGCTAAGGGGCATTCGCGGAGAGGGTTCCATCTGTATCACCATTATCCCTGGCACACCCTTGACATCACTGGGCATGCAAAGGGGATAAGGCCTGAGCTATTTTGGCTCTTTTCAGACCTCTCTGACCCAACCTCCACAATGGGTCTGACAGACCCTCCTAAATCTAGCAACCAGGTGCTGACTCATGCCAACAATGGCTATCAATCCACTCTCTAGTCCAATTCAAGGTATTGGTTTTGACCTTTAAAGCCCTAGATGGAATGGGACTGGGGTATTCCCTTCTCCCAGATGTTTCTGCCCGGGAATTAAGATCACAGGGAGAGGCCCTCCTGACTGTCCCATCAATCAAAGAAGCGCATTTGGTGGGTGCATGAGAGAGGGCCTTTTCAATGGTAGCCCCACAAATATGGAACAAACTCCCCAGGGAGGTGCACCTGGCCCCCTCCCTTTCAATCTTTAGGCAGTTGATGACAGTTTTATTTAGGACCGTGTTTGGTTAAATTTACTAGCAGTCCTGAGTTGTGATTTTAAATTCTTGTTATGTTTCTAAAATATTTTATTTTATGTGTTTTATCTATATCAGGGGTGTCAAACATGAGACCCGAGGGCCAGATCCAGCCCCTTGAGAGCTCTTATCCGGCCCACAAGCCAGCTGAGGCAGCCACACACACCCCCACTCTCAATCTGGGCGGGCGAGGCATGGCCCAGCCCAACAAAATGACATTTATGTCATATCCGGCCCTCGTAACAATTGAGTTCAACACCCCTGATCTACTCCGTAAGCTGCCTTTGAGTTCTGTTAGGAAGAACGGCGGCTAACAAATGTTTTCAATAAATGAATAACAATTAACGAAGGTTTCTGGTGCCAAGCGACTGCAGACCCGGGTTACCTTTTTCTCCGACTGCTTTGCAACTTGCTCTTTCTGGCAGTCGGGCTTGGGTTCCACAAGGCCAGCTCCGCCCATCTCTTCGGGTTTGAGAGTGCCGTACGGAGAGCTGCGCTGGGAAGAAGTAGCGGAGGATTCCCGCGACTCCGCGCTCAAGTCAATGCCACTATCCCCCTGGCTGCCTTTAAATCCCTGCTATGCAAAGCACGAGAAGGGTTACGTCTCAGCCGCGGAAAATCAGCTCAACCACAATCATGAGAGAACACCACCCGTCGTTACCCTTTCAACTACGCAAACGGATCCAGGGCTGCCGCAAAAAAAGACAGTAGCCCCTTGACGAGTTGTTCCCCTTCCCCCATAACCGGCTGTTGCTAGGCTGAGTGTTTCCCTGCAAGTGTCAACACACAACATGAAGCAGGACGGGAGAAACACACGCATAACCACATCTGGACACAAGAAGAAGAGTTGGTTTTTATATGCCAACTTTCTCTACCACTTAAGGAAGAATCAAACCAGCTTACAATCACCTTCCCTCCCTTCCCCACAACAGACACCCTGTGAGGTAGGTGGGGCTGAGAGAGTGTGACTAGCCCAAGGTCACCCAGCTGGCTTCATGTGGAGGAGTGGGGAAACCAATCCAGTTCACCAGATTAGCGCCTGCCCCTCGTGTGGAGGAGTGGGGAATCAAACCCGGTTCTCCAGATTAGAGTTCACGGCTCCTAACCACCGCTCTTAACTGCTACACCACGCTGCATAGCATCACACATTATGGAGGATATGGAAGGGGATGACTCATGGCTGCCATTTTCAAGGGCAGCCCTCAGTTCCCTCAGCAAAGCGCTGCCCAGTGATCAACTTCTGTCCTGCACTGTCCCTGCCTAGAGCGTTCACCTTAAAAAGCCAGGGGTCTTCATAAGCACGGGCCAACCTTCAGACCGCTTCTGATCAGCCTCTAGCAAGGAAACTCTCTCAGCCTTCTGGTACATGGCTCTCCCCATCCTACAACACCAGGATGCCAACCAGCAAAGCAGCTGGGGTGACCAGACGTGCTTCTTATAGCTCGAGGGGAGGGGGGCATTTACAGAGAGCCCCACCCCCTCAGCAGGGACTGGTTAAGGACAATACATTACTCGGAAAGTGTTTCACAATCAGAAAACTTCTACGTGTCCTAGAGCAAGAAGCTGGCTGGGGGGCCAAGGCAAACAAAGCAGGCCCCTGGGCACAAGACTCTCATGCCCTGGATGGCAACAGCAAAGCCAAGGGTCTGTAAGAAAAGAGCGCTGGCACTCAGTCTAGAGTTAATAAACCTGATCCCAGGCATTCGCCACCAAATTGCTCTCTGCGAAGTCCGGGTGTCTAGAATCGACTAGCTATTCTGTAAACATTCAAATCTTTCCCAAACCGTCACCGAACCTTTCATCTTGGTTCATTTAAACCCAATGCTATTTGATTTTCAATATTTAATTTCAGTTTTTCCAATGGCTGTGGATTCTACTTCACATTTGATAGCCGACATGCAACAGCATTTAGTATGTGGCAGATGACAGGCAATGGCAAATTGTTGTGGGGATCCGTAGGAAATTTAATAGACGCCTCCCAAAATAATCAAAAATATAAATGCCTTTGTTGTAAAATGTTGCCAAATCTTTATTAGCAACAAATCTGCAATATCGCCTCTTGTCTGACCCTCTTGCAAGTGAGTAGAAAAATTAGTTCTTGAGATTAAAACAGAAAGAGAAAAAGAGGCTAGGAAGAGGAGCACTAAAGACACAGCACCACCACTAGTTGCGAGTTAGGCTGGAATGCCAAACCTCATTTCACATATGACCCAAACCAGATCTGATCTCCAGTCTCCCAGAGGTGAGCAGCTAAATTTGCCTTCTACAGCTTCTGCTCCCATCAGAATTCAGCAAAACATCCAAATAAAAAGGGACATCTTCTGCAATATGATCAGTTTGCAGTTTGGAGATGATGCAACACAATTCTGATTCCTGATGGGGAATAAATTCTCTGGGCTTTGGGCTTCTGGGGTCATTAGAGGCCACCCACGGCACTTTGGGACAATTTCCCAACTAGCAGAAACACAGCCTTCCATTTGGTTATCTCCTCTGGCAGGTGGGGGGGGGGGCACAGGGGCATACCGACATGCACAACGCACACTACAGCAGCTAGAAAAGACCGACCCGTCCTAAAGCAACTGTCCTAGGAAACCTGGCAAGGTGCTGTTCCCAAGGCCGTTTTGGATGTATTTCCTCACTGCCAACCATGGATAAGGCCTCAAGAGGGCTGGAGCTGCTGAGACTTGAGGCTCACAGGCAATTCTTCCCAAACCTGCCTCCTGATAAAGCGCCCCAGGTCTATTCCGTGATCGGGCCAACCTTTAGAACAGTCCTACCACAATCAAGAAGGGAACTGCATTTCTGGACAACACCAAAGTGAACCGAAAGCAGCCACCGCAGATTTCAAGCTCCCTATTTACAGGCAGCTCCTTTTGCCACGAAACCCTTGGACGTCTGTCGTGGAAACTGTGAGCTTTGCAGCGTATTTGGGGAAAACATTTTAAGACCCACAATCTGTTGCCATAGGCCTTTGCCCTGCCCTGATGCATCTCACCATCTTCCCTCGTGAACTAAGAGGGCCCTCTAGAACACAACCAACACTTCCCAGTAGTGGTCAACTGCTGGTGAAGATCAGGCACTCATTCAGAGACACCTGTCCACTATTACTGAGCTCACCACTGGGGATACAACCGCAAGTTCCCAGTTCCGCAAGAACAGTCTGAAATCTAAAAGGAAAATCTGGTAAGCATAACATTATTTCAGAGAAATCAGCTTGTCTATTCTGCATGCATGCTTACTCACAGAGACAGAGAAATCGTGCCACTTACCTCAGTGGAGCCAGACTCATTGCTAGTAAAGGCACTGCCAGGTTTACTCCAGGAATCGGTGCCCGGTGACTGAATAGAGAGAGCCGCTGGAAGAGGACAAGAGTTGAGATGCACTCAGAAGTCACGCTAAACCAGGGCTTGGTCCAACCCTGGTGAAGCTGAGACATCGAACCACAGGTCGTCTGACACAACTCGGGATGGTCCGCTGGCACAAAAACCAGGATTTAATACGAGGATTTGTGAGGCGTGTCTGAACTGGGACTAGGAAAGCTCTGTCTGAATTCACAAACTAGTTTGTTGACTAGTGCGGCCCCTCATGTCGAGGCTGGTGCATATGGAGAGTGTGCCCTCTCAGCTGGAAGGCTACTCAGTTGTCCCCTTTAGGCTGGCTGCTGAAAAGTCACCAGAATTACTTGCATTAATTTCCTGAAGCCGTAAGGGCTAGAAACTTGGGCCATTTATGCAGGGCTGTTTCCCTTGCAGTCACCCTACCGACTGCTTTGGGGCTTCCTTTTGATTATGCATGCCTTTCCCGACCGTCGCCTCTCACTCCCAGCGCGTTTTCTGGATTCTTGCTCAAACGGCATCCAGAAAAATGGGCAAAACATGCGGAAATGTGCAGGGACAGCAAGGGGAACTCTGACGGGTCGGGAAAGGCATGCATAATCAAAAGGAAGCCCCAAAACAGTCGGGGGGGAGGTGACCACGAGGGAAACAGCCCTGCATAGGCGGCATTAGCTTTTTTTAAAGGAAAAAAGGGGGGAAAATAAAGAAAATAAACGAAAGCTATGAGATGTTGAAATCTGCACCCGGCACCAAATTCTGTGCCTGAAGAATGCTAGCTACAGATTCCAGACACATCCGGCTTACCTGGGCTGTTGGTTTCCCAGATTTCTGTGCCCAGGCTGTTTCCAGACACAGAAACATCTCCTTGCTCCAGGCACATGCTGTTCTGTTTCTTGGCAAAGCGAGGTGGCATCCGAGACTGAAGGACACGGCCTTTGGCCGGAGCCTGGGGAAGAAAAACACAAGTTGGTGGGATTCCCATGGAGCGCAAGGTTTCGAACAGAATCTCAAGGAAGCGTCATTTATACCAGGAATGATGGCAGGCCAGCTAAAGAGGATGTGTGGCATGGACTGGCAGATGCCAGGATCAGAGGCTGGCACAGGGCCCACTACCCCAATAGTGCTACCATTCTCACTTTGTGCAGAACACACAAGGAGGCAAGAGGGTTCTCAGCTTGCATGCTCCAGCTCTTCCGGATTTAGGGGGCCACGGATGGGCCCCACAAATGCACCTCAACCCTGGAGCCACAACAATCTAACAGTTTACCATCCCTCTCCTGGCCCTTTCCCCTGAGCATGAAGTGGTGGCAGCTTCAAGCTGGATCGATCAGGTCATCCTTCCACACACCAACAGATATCAGCTAATCACTGGCAACACCAGAGTCACAATTCTGCCCCAGTCCCGCTGGTCACTCTTGTCACTGTCAGACCTTTTCAAAAGCCAAAATCATGGAATCTGTTTTTATTTTTTTTCGCATTCCCTACTGTTAATGTTAGGAGACCCGTGGCGCAGTGGTAAGCTGCAGTATTGCAGTCCAAAACTCTGCTCACGACCTGAGTTTGGTCCTGACGGAAGTTGGTTTCAGGTAGCCGGCTCAAGGTTGACTCAGCCTTCCATCCTTTTGAGGTCGGTAAAATGAGTGCCCAGCTTGTTGGGGGTAAAGGGAAGATGACTGGGGAAGGCACTGGCAAACCACCCCATAAACAAAGTTTGCCTAGAAAATGTCGGGATGTGACATCACCTCATGGGTCAAGAATGACCCGGTGCTTGCACAGGGGACCTTTACCTTTTATCTACTGTTAATGTTAAATCATCTCTCTCTCACACACACACACACATACACCAATTACCTGGGATAACTGACTTCCAAAGTTTTTAAACTGGAAGAGGAGGGTCATCCCAGAAACAAGGAACATCTACTTCCTGCATAGAAAGCCAGAGAGGCTGTGGAGACCTGGGTTTCAATCTCCACGCAGCCAAGCAGCTCACTGGGTGAGCTTGGGCCAGTCACCCACTTTCTGCCTCGCCAACCTCACAGGGTTGTTATGAAGACAAGGTTTTTCTTGAGGAATGCCTGACCAAACAGCCTCAGGGTTCCTGGGAACTCAGCTTGAAAACTGCTGGCTTAGCCTATGAGCAGACCTTCTGAGAGAACTGCGTGGGCACCCCAACAGCATTCCAGCCTCCTGCTCCTCACCTGGGTGGCCTGCTCCTTCTTCCTCCGCTCCTCTTCCAGCAACCGCCGCTGCTTCTTTGTCAGGACCTCGATGAAGCCTTCCCCGCAGATCGGGCCCACTTCGCTCTCCTCTGCAGGGCCCGGAACACGGCCGTCCAGGAGACCGTCTGAACAACAACGAAAGAATACTTCAGTTTCCTTGCTTATCTGGATTCTACCTTTGGGGTTTGACCATATCCAAACAAAAACCCTTCCCAGGAAATAATCAGAACATCAAATAAAAATAAAGATGCATATGTACATACCCCCCTCCCACTGAAAAATACACTGACCATGAAAAATTGCAGAGGACAAAGACCACCACCACGATGGCTGAATCCACAGAGGGTGAAACCCTAACAGACCTTGCAGTTCCTGGGCAATCAATCAATCCTGGGCCCCCTCCCAGGGGCCAATTAGAGGAAACGCAGTCTGCCATGTCTGACAGGCAAGAAGCCCTAGACGCCCCACGAGCAACATCCCTATCAGAGACTGGGGCTACTGAGGAACTCACTGAGAAGATCCCCCTTTCATCCAGGACCCCACGGTCACCTCTAGATCCCTAGAGGTGGAGAACGCGGAAATCCCAGGTGGAAGGTTAGCTCGGATGGCGGAGTGCTCAGGGCCTCTCTGGGGAGCATTCCTAATTTCTTGGTGACCAAATTCTTCACCCTGGGATCAATCCAAGGGGACCCCTCAACAGACTTACTTCCGTAGTTCAGCTCAAACTGAGAGATAGCCTCTCCCTTCTCGCCACCTTGCTGTGCGGCAGTTTTGGGTTCCCTCTCCTGCTTTTTCCCCAGCCCTTCGGTGCTGTTCAAGTTGGGGTGGGAGCCGTAGACCAAGTGGTTGCTGCCAGGGCTACCGGTGTCCAGGCTTTCTTCTGGAGATCTAGAGAGGACACACACATGAACACATGAAGCTGAAAGCCAGCATGGTTAAGAGCGGTGGTTGGGAGTGGTGGACTGTGATCTGGAGAACCGGGTTTGATTCCCCACTCCTCCACATGAGCGGCGGACGCTAATCTGGTGAACTGGATTTGTTTCCCCACTCCTACACACAAAACCAGCTGGGTGACCTTGGGCTAGTCACAGCTCTCTCAGCCCCACCTACCTCACAGGGTGTCCGTTGTGGGGAGGGGAAGGGGACTGTAAGCCGGTTTGATTCTTCCTTAAGTGGTAGAGAAAGTTGGCATATAAAAACCAACTCTTCCTCTTCTTTTTCCTTATACTGAATCAAACCCTTGGTCCACCAAAGTCAGTATTATCTACTCAGACTGGCAGCAGCTCTCCAGAGGTCTTTCACATGACCTGATCCTTTAACTGGAGATGCCAGGGACTGAAACTGTGACCCTCTGCATACCAAGCAGGTGCTCTACCACTAACTCATGCCCCCTCCCCAATGGTGATCAGAGAACACTGACTTAAGGGAAGATCACACAACTCATTCACTCAATTGGGGGGGGGGGGGCAACAGCCAGTGCTGTGCGGTGGCCAAGAGCTGTGAAGCAGGAAGTCCTCTGGCTCAGCCTCACCTCCACCACAAGCTCAGTAGACGGCCTGAGGCAAGACAGCGTATCTTTCAGCTGCCTCAACTCCTCATCTGACCGAACACTGGCCTACCTTACAGGTTTGCTGCTAGGATACAGATACACACACAATGTGCACTAAAAGGACCTCAGATGCCCCAATCCATTCTTGACATTACTGAAGCAACTGACATGGGTGCACGATTGTACAATGCTTGATGCTGATCCAGCTCACCTTTAACTGAAGAGCAAGTTTCTAGCCACCACTGTATGGGGGGGGGGGGAGACGGACGGACACACACACACCTTGAAATCCCATCAGTGGTTTTCTGTAATCCAGTAGTAGAAGAAGAGTTGTTTTTATATGCCAATTTTCTCTACCTTTTAAGAAGAATCAAACCAGCTTACAATCACCTTCCCTTCCCACAACAGACACCTTGTGAGGTAGGTGGGGCTGAGAGAGTTCGAGAGAACTGTGACTGGCTCAACGTTACCCAGATGGCTTCATGTGTGGGGGGGGGGAAACAAACTGGTTTGCCAAATTAGAATCACGTGGAGGCATGGGGAATCAAACCCAGTTCTCCAGATTAGAGTCCACCGCTCACGTGGAGGAGTGGGGAATCAAACCCAGTTCTCCAGATGAAAGTCCACCGTTCATGTGGAGGAGTGGGGAATCAAACCCAGTTCTCCAGAGTAGAGTCCGCCACTGTTAACCACTACACCACGTTGCATGGACCTACATGGACCTTCCAATGGCTTGGGGGTTAAGCATTTACAGTCAACGACAGGAATTCTATAGCTCCTTATCTCCGACTTCAACTCCTCATTCTCTCTCGGCTCCCAGCCTCCAATTTCCTATTTTCAAACAGAAAAGAGTGCCAGCAATCCGGGGGGGGGGGGGGGGGGAGGAACGTCTTCCCCAACAGCCACTGCTCACAAGACATTTTTTGTTTTATGGATGAAACCAACTGCCTAGCACAAACTGCAGTTCTTCCCTTCAAAATGCTAGTGAGCACTAACAACGGCCCTCTGTTCACAGGTACTTTTCAACTAGATACGAGTCCAGTAGCACCTTCGACATCAACAAGATTTTCCGGGTCATCTGAATAGCCCTGACGAAGGGCACTTTGACTCTCGAAAGCTTATACTCTGAAAATCTTGTTGGCCTCTAAGATGCTACTGGACTCGAATCTAGCTGTTCTACTGCAGACCAACACGGATACCCCCCGAAACTAAAGTAATTTTCAGTGACTGCAACTTATTTATTATTTTTTATTTGATAAATTTCTAACTCATTGAAGAAAGCTGATAGGAAGAAAGTAGATTCCTTTGAAATGTGGTGTTTGGAGGAGAGTGTTACGGATACCCTGGACTGCCAAAAAAACAAATCCGTGAGTTCTAGATCAAATCAAGCCTGAACTGACTCCAGAAGCTAAAATGACTAAACTCAGGCTATCGTACTTTGGTCACATTATGAGAAGGCAAGAGTCACTGGAAAAGACAATCATGCTAGGAAAAGTTGAGGGCAGCAGGAAAAGAGGAAGACCCAACAAGAGATGGATTGACTCTACAAAGGAAGCCATGGCCCTCAGTTTGTAAGATCTGAGCAAGGCTGTCAAAGATAGGACATTTTGAAGGACACTGATTCATAGGGTTGCCATGAGTCGGAAGTGACTTGACAGCACTTAACACACACACAAATTTATAACTCACCCTCCCTGGCCAAGGCCAGGCTCAGGGTGGGTAACAACATTAAAATAACATTATAACAATAAAATACATCAAAACCACAAAATATCATTTCTAAAATTATTTCTAAAATTATTAACACAAGGCACCGTATAATATGGTGCCCGCTAGAGCAGAGTGCCAACACCAGGTGAGATCTTCAAACTGGGTCAGCACCCCCCACCCCATAATTCAGTAAATAGTTGTAAATGGGGGGGGGGGGGGAGTAGGGAAGCCAGCATTGATATTACCTGCGGCTGTCCTCAATCACAGGCCTGGCGGAATAGCTCTGCGTTACAGGCCCGCTGAACTCTTTCAGGTCCCGCAGGGCCCTGATGTTACTAGGCAGAGCATTCCACCAGGCAGAGCATTCTACCAGGGCCTGGCCCTAAGAGTGTGCCCTAAGAGGGCCCGACCCTAGGAATGTGCAGCTGTCCTCAACGAGGACAGCTGTACACTCTTAGGGTCAGGGAGCACCAACAGATTTTGATCAGCAGAGAGTGCAGAGCTCTTCGGGGGGTGTACCAGGAGAGGCAAGTGATTTTTATAATGGATGCAAGATGCTTGTAGGTTGTTCTTGGGAATCAGCTTCCTGGTATAAACTGCCCTTAATTTGCTAACGCTCCACCCCAATGGGGGTGAGGGAAGAATATCTAAATTTTGGAGACCGTTACACATGTTACAGAATTTGTTGACTGCGACAAATAATCCCTGTTAGCTAAGGAGATGGAAAAGCAAGAAAACTCCCAGGCCAATCAGAATGGGACAGCATGCCCACTAGAGGAAAAAACTGATATGAGGCATCTAACCCCCTTGAAAAATTCATGTTACAGGAAGTTTATTTCTCATAATACAGAGCAACAAATGATGAAAGACGGTCAAGCTCTGAAGAGAGATTATATCCCCAAAATTGCAGAATAATTTCTAAACCTCAGCAAAAGGATGTGGGGACATTCCTTTGCCATAGTATCGATCTACTGTGAGACATTCTATTACCCAGAGGCAATGCCCTGTCCTTTAGCAAATCATATACATTTGTTAAGGCCAAGGAGATGATACCTTTTGCATTTCATCTGTGCTCCACTGGACTGGTTTTCATAGCGAGAAGAGGTCCCACTTCCGCTAGCTCTTCCTCCTTTCTCCCCATATCCCGCTGGATCGACTTTCCTGCTTTGCCGGTCCACCAGGGGTCTCTGGCTGGAAAAACTCCTCTTGGCCTGCTCCCTCTTCTCCCCCAAGCCACCACCAACAAGACCGCTATCCAGCTGGGCCTCATTCTCCGAGACGCCCTCGCGTCTCTCCCGCCTCTCACTGAAGTCGCTGCTTTCGGAGGCCGTCTCCCACTCCTCGTTGGCGTGGTCCGAGGAGTTCTGATAGGGCAGTTCCGGAGATCTCCTGAGGGAAGTGCCACTCCTGTCAGTCATGTTCAGATTGGCTCTGCCAGGCCACTGGCAAGCCAAGAGGTTGGTTCCGCCATCCTCGGGGTTCCACTGCCCAACAGACTCGCGCTCCTGCCTCAGGCGCCTGAACCTGGGAGGTTTGTCTTGGCGAGGCGGACGCCGTCGACGGAAGGGGCGGTTCTCAGTGTTTTCGGGGTCACCCCCATAATCCTCCTGGAAGTAGTGCCTCTTGTCAATGGGATCCTCCTCAAAGGCCCGCCTGCTAAAGGAGTCCGAGTGCTTATAAGAGTCTTGGCCGTAGTCTCTGTCGGACTGGCGCCTAACCCCGAAGGTGTCCAGGGGTGCACCGTGGCTATACTCCTGCCATGGGCTTCCCCCACTCCGCCCTTGCCACTGTATTGGTTCCTTGGAAACAAAGCCTCTTCGCCCGTATCCAGAGTTGCTAAGTCTAGGCGGCAGCGACCGGCCAAAAGCTCGTGGGGCCCTCGCCTTCGCATCCAAGCCGGTATGTTCATCTGAATAGATCTTATTGGACCGCCAGGAGTCCTGGAAATCCCCTTTCCTGAGATCGCTCTCCTCCTTTTCCGCAAGGGAACCCTCGTTGCTGTTCTCAGAACCCCTCTGACGTCGCCGCTTGGGCAGCTCTTCGTACTCGGAACCTTCACTGTGAGTCTCGCTGGCAATCCGACGCCTGGGTTTCCCACGAGGAAACTCTTCGGGCTGATTAAACTCCCTCAAGGCCCGCCCTCTGCTACTTCTCTGGGTGTTGTTGACCACGCTATTGTTGTTGTAGGCTCCTCTGCTGACAGTGCTGCCGGTGCTGCCACCACCAGAGCCCACAGCACCGCCATGCCCTCTAAACGTGAACTCTCTGAAACCTCGGCCACGGCCACGACCTCTACCGCCAAAAGCCTGCTCCTCGTCGATAAAGATCCAGTTGTTCCTTTTGGTGGGGGGCAAGTCGCTGGACTCCTGTGCTGGATGTCTGCCCTCCCAGGCCTTTCCATTTTTCTCCTCCTCCTCATCCTGCTGCTGCTCCTCCTCCTCCTCCTCTTCTATTTCTTCTTGGGGTTTCTCAATTTCTCGGACAGTGGCCCGAGAGGAGTTCTTCTCGTCCAGCAAACGGTAGTGAGTGGACTGGAGCAAAGCTTCCAAATTGTTGTCTTCCGCCTCAGGGGTCTTCTGAGGCAGGGCCTTTTCCTTAGCCGGGCGGGAGGCTTCTTCTACCTCTACCTTAACCTTCTCAAGCTCTTTCTCCTTCTCCTCAACTTTGAGGGCTTTCAGCACTGGCTTTTTTATTGGGCCGGATCTACGAGCCCTTCCCATTTGCTCCTGCTGCTGGCTGCTGCTGTTCCGGTTCTCAGAAGCCCATCCCACCTCGGCAGGAGCTTGTTTGGTGGCAGCTCCTTCTTTCCTCCATGCCTCGGCACCGAACGACTGCTCATCCCTGGGCACCTCTTCCCCTGCAGCAGCCGACCCATCTGCGGGTTTCTGATAACAGCTGACATCCCAGCCGTTGTACTCGGCTTTCTTATCCGCTGGGGCCGGGATGGCCTCAAAGGGGGAATTCCTCAGGTTCGTGTGGCGGGAGTCGGACATGCACGCATCTGATGCGCTCTCCTGGCTCTGGAAGAGGCGATCCTGGTTCATCCGCTGGGAGGAGGCACCGACGCAACTGTCAAAGTTTGGTTGGGCCTTTTCATCAAAGGAGTTTAAGTAGTTGTCCCCGGACTCCTCAAAGAGATCTCGCTGGGTGTTTATGGCGGACGGTGCCGAGTAAGTGCTGTCATTCCTAAAAAGCGACCCAAACAAGCAGTCAGGAAAGGGGCTGCTGGAAACTCAGAGCCATGCAGGTTATTTTTTCTTTACCTATATTCTGGATTTGCTCCCTCATCTGATTCCCTGGTTTATTAAAAAAAACTCACAAAGCCAAGGCCCCTAATGAATATTCGATTTTTTTAAAAATCCATTTTTTCTTAATATGCCCTAGGGCACCGGTTCCCAAACTTTTTGAGTCATGGAGCACTTTTCAGGAGAGACATTAATCATGGAGCACTAATTTTCACCTAGCACCTAATATACTAAACCAAATAACAGTAGTGTTTTTCTTTCCAATTTCTTAACGGAGCACTAGGAGATGTTTTGTGGAGCACAGTTTGGGAGCCACTGCCCTAGGGCATTTTTTTGGGGGGGTGCCTCGGCTTCTCATGTAAAACAAAAATAAAAATATTCGGTAGTAAACTCCTCAACAGATGAATTAAGCATAGGTAAGTGAGAAAGGTTTAAATCTAAAAGCAATTTAATGTGTTTTTTTTAATTTACCATTTGGAAATCAGATTACTTGGCATCCGATAGGTAAGAAACAGCAGAATACAAGTTTATCATATATGAAGCACCTTTCTTCATAAGATGGCTAAAACTGGATTAACAAGCAGGTTTCAAGACTTACAAACATGATTTGTGAGTGGCCATCCTCTCCCCCAAATACAAAATAATCATGGCCAAATGGTCTCTAGAACAACTTCAGCTCAACCAGGAAGAAGAGGAAGAAGAAGACGAAGAAGAGTTGGGGGGGGTTTGCCTTTCTCTACCACTTAAGGAAGAATCAAACCTGCTTACAATCACCTTCCCTTCCTCTCCCCACAATAGACACTTTGCGAGGTAGGTGGGGCTGAGAGCTGTGACTAGCTCAAGGCCACCCAGCTGGCTTCAGGTGTAGGAGTGGGGAAACCAACCCGGTTCACCAGATTAGCCTCTGCTGTTCATGTGGAGGAGTGGAGGATCAAACCCGGTTCTCCAGATCAGAGTCCAGCGCTCCAAACCACCGCTCTTAACCTCTGCACAGGTTAACACAGACGTTAGCCCCGATCTTTCACCCGTGCAATGGTCTCCTGGGGTCTACGTATTAGCCGCTTTGAAGCTGGCT
Organism: Euleptes europaea; assembly: GCF_029931775.1. NCBI lineage: Eukaryota > Metazoa > Chordata > Lepidosauria > Squamata > Sphaerodactylidae > Euleptes > Euleptes europaea. The sequence continues at coordinate 50,398,155 of NC_079325.1, read as the reverse complement.
TTTTTGACCTACGGAAAAGATGTTTCCCATTCCAAGCTGCTGTTCAATGTCCTGAGCTTTTTGCCCTCCCACAGTAAGTATCTCTGCAGCATGCGCACAAAACAGCCAGCCGAGGTAAATTTGCCCTCACCTGGCCCGCAGTCCCTCCCCGGAGATGCCCTCCGTCTGTTTGGGTCGTGAAATGGGGCAGCCTTTGCTCTGCAAAGGGGTGAAGCTCTCCTGACCCCACACCGAGGCCAACTCCCCAGGAACGGTTTTCCTCTCCTGTTGGACCGATGACTGGCAGCTCTGCTCTTCTGACTGACAGACAGACCCGTTGATGGAGTCCTGTTGGATGACGGGCTTCATAATCCCTGCAGAAAGAGTGTAAACTAAGGATAAGCAACTACTGGATTCAAAATATGGTCCCTGTTTAAAAAGGAATTGCTGACCAGAGACAAATATGCTCTGCAGGGTGGTGGGGTGGGGAACCGTGGCTCAGGGCTAAGACTTTGCATGCAGAAGGCCCAGGGTTCAGTGTATTTATTTAAAACATTTACTGGTTGCCTTTCTTCCTTACAGAACTCAAGGCAGCTTACAACATAGATAAAACATGTAACATAAAATACACTAAAAACTTTTTTTTTTTTGCCATCAAGTCACAGCTGACTTTTGGCAAACCCTGGTGGGGTTTTCAAGGCAAGAGACGTTCAGAGGTGGTTTGCCATTGCCTGCCTCCGCGTCACGACCCTGGTATTCCTCGGAGGTCTCCCATCCAAATACTTGCCAAGGTCGACCCTGCTTAGCTTCTGAGATCTGACGAGATCAGGCTAGCCTGAGGCTATCCAGGTCAGAGCCATTAAAAACCAAAATTTAAATTCACAACTCAGGACTGACAGTAAACTTAACCAAACACAGTCCTAAATAAAACCATCTCCTAAAGCTTAAGAGAGGGGGCCAATCACACCTCCCTGGGGAGGTTGTTCCATAATCATGGGGCTGTCACTGAAAAGGCCTTGTCTCATGTACCCACCAAACAACCTTCTTTGATTGATGGGACAGTCAGGAGGACCTCTCCCTGTGATCTTAATTCCAAGGCAGGAACATATGGACGAAGACAGTCCTTCAGATACCCCGGTCCCGAGCCATGTAGGGTTTTAAATCCCTGGCATCTCTAGAAAAAACATCTGTGGTAACAAGTGCTGGGAAAGACATTCCCACTGCCTGAGACTCTAGAGAGCTGCCGCCTGTCTGAGCAGACAATACTGAGCTGGACTGACAACCATCTGACTGTATACAGCAGCTGCAAAAAATGTTTTAAATTGTCACCTACTCAGATGTACCCCCCCCCACACACAACTTCAGATGCTTTCCCAAGTTGTGAACTCTTTAAAGGCTTGCAATTGAGCCAGGTACACACGACTGGTAAGACATATGCTTGTGGCCATTAAAAGGAGTATCAACCCCCAAGCACTGTGTTTCGAATGTTCTCAAAATGCTCTTTGAAGGAGCAGAGGCCAAATTGTGGACTACAGAGACACAGCTGTGAAGAATAGGAAAAGAATCTGAGGGGATCGGCACCCTGGGAACATGGACACCCCCCTTCTCCCATGATAGAAAATGGACATGGCCAAATTTCTGAAGAATGGGGAACTGTTACATATCTGAATGCACATTATTAGTTCTGGGGAAGAAAATAAAGCATTGTAGTGGCCAGAGGCGAAGTCCCAACCACCAACTGGGACAGAGTCAGAAGTGCAAGAGCAAGCAGGCAGGCCTGAGAGCCATGGCAGGAGAGGTGGGAGAGAACAGGGGACCAGTGGCCCTATGAGGAGCGGTTAAAACACTTAGGGCTGTTTAGTTTGGAAAGAAGGCGGTTAAAGGGAGACATGATAGAGGTCTATAAAATTATACACTGTACGGAGAGAGTGGGCAGGGAGAAGTTTTTCTCCCTCTCTCATAATGCTGAAGCTGGAGGAGGTGAGATTCAAAACTGATAAAAGTATTTCTTCACACAAGGCATAGTTAAATTATGGAACTCCCTGCCCCAGGAAGTGGTGACGGCTGCCAACTTGGAAGGCTTTCAGAGAGGAAGGGACGTGTTCATGGAGAAGAGGGATATTCATGGCTACTAGTCAAAACGAATACTAGTCATGATGCATACCTATTATCTCCAGGATCAGAGGAGAATGCCTATTGTATTAGGTGCTGTGGAACACAGGCAGGACAATGCTGCTGCAGTCATCTTGCTTGTGGGCTTCCTAGAGGCACCTAGTTGGCCCACTGTGTGAACAGATTGCTGGACTTGATGGACCTTGGTCTGATCCAGCATGGCCTTCCTTATATTCTCAGAGATCAGCTTCTGCTGCGAGAGGCCAAGAGCACAGCAGGCAGGTCGCGCATCGCCCTCGCTAAGTGGCATTTGGCGTAGCATCCAGCGCAGCCGCCATCAAGCCTTGAAGAGTGTGAGGAACCGTCCCCTCGGATCCCGCCTCTTAGCACCGCGGCCTGGCCGGCTTGACTTGGGGAGGCTTCCTTCGGCCTCAGAATGGGCTTCTTGAGAGGATATCCTTCCCTCCTCTTCAGCCCACGGTCAGTCTGTGTTCCTCTGAGCCACCAGCTCTATGGCAGACCTGTACCGCTTCCTCCCTGGCCTTCCACCCCCTCCCAGTCATATAGCCAGCCAGGCTCCCAGGGGTTCCGCCCCTTTCCCATCGGCCCCCTCTGACTGACAGGGGCTCCACCAATCAGCCCCTGGCAGCCCCGTCCACTCGCCCTCCCCCTCAGGAGGGCTGCAGCCCCGACCCAGCTGATCGGCGGCCCGTGCTCCGCCGCTCCCGCTCGCGCCTTCTCGCCCCTCCGGCTCTCTCCCACCTGGCTCCTCCTCCGCCAGTGGATTCCACCCCATTGCCTGGGCCGCCGGAGGCGCCGCCCCGCAATCCCGGCCACCGCCGGGCGGCGCAGCTGCGTCGCCCGGCCCCAGCCCTCCCGGCCAGGCCTTCAGGTCTCCCGGGGCTTCCGCGGGCCGCGGAACCGTTGGCCCCGCCCCTTCCCTCCGGGCCGGCTTCGCCTCCTCCTGCCCGGTAAGTGCGCCGCTGGGCAGTCCCGCGACCGGGGCTAGCCCGGGCGCGGGACAAAGAGATACGGATGGAAGAGCCTGGCAGACTAGCCGGGGGAGGGGGGGCTTGTGCCCTATGCATAGAAGGAGCAGCTGCTGCTCCATAGTGAATGAGCCCCACTTCAGTCTGCTTCCTCCTACGGTGACAGCAGTTCAGGCTCAGAGAGCAGCAAAGAGCAGCAGCAGCAGCAGCCAGCCGTGAAATAATTTTGCCATTGTGCAAAGGTGTGCTGTAATATATGAATGGCAAAGGAATCCTTGTTGTTTGAAGTGTAATATTTTATACCCTTCCCTTCCCCTTCTCACCCGATCCCTGTCTTTCTGCCTGTAATGAGGGGTGGGCCGTGGCTCAGTGGCAGAACACCTGCTCTGCATGCAGAAAGTTCCTGGCTCAATTTCTGTGATCGCCGATTAAAGGATTTCAACTAGCAGGAGTCAAAGAAGGACCATTGTCGCAACATGAAGAGTCTTTTATTCTGGTTCTGAGAAAACTAGACAACACTGTTTATTCGCATATAGCGATAGAAATAATGGACATGTAGGGTATGAGAAAAAAAATATGGACTGGTGTTTCCTTCCTTTTTTAAGGAGCTCTTCATTACAATAATTTGCAACTTAGAGTAAAATGGAACATACAAAGTATGTTGAATAGTAGATTAGGAGTTTATTGTTTAAGTTAGGTTGTGTGTACTGTGTGTAGAGTGCCCTGATTGTTATGTATTTTGTGTCTGATTTTGTTTGTGTTGTTTTGAAAATAATTTAAAAAAAAAAGAGTAGCAGTCCATTAAAACTAGCCTGGGTTGGCAGAAAGACTTACTGAGACTGGGGGGCGGGGGATTCAAACCCTTACCTGATGGATGGAGGGCAGAAGGGTAGAAATCCACTGGAGGGCGGCCCTGGGCCATGCGAGGATCCATGTAAGAAGGCATCATCATCCAGCGGGGGTCAAAGCCGAGCATTTGCGGGTGTGGTGGGTAGAAGGTTCGCTGAGGGTGGGAGGACGGAGGGTAGACCTGGGGGGGCTGCTGCCAGCTCTGCATCTTGTACAACTGGTCCTAGAGTAAGAGAAAGACCTCCAAAGTGGGACCCGTCAGCACAGAGCACTCAGACAGCAGTGCAAAAAGAGCATCTGAGCAGAAACAGGACACAACTCCCTGCCCTCCTCTAAGTGGCAGCCCTTCAAATACTTCGAGAGCAATCCTGTCCCCCCTCCACCTCCTCTTCTCCAGACGAAACATTCCCAATTCCCTCAGCTTTTCCTCATAGGGCTTGGTCTCCAGGCCCCTGATCATCCTCGCTCTCCCCTGCACCCGCTCCAGTCTGTCCACATCCTTTTTGAAGTGGGGCCTCCAGAACTGCACACAACACTCCCGGTGCGGCCTGACCAATGCAGTGTACTTATTGCAAGCTCATTTTAAGGGGATTTTAAAAGGCCAACCTGGGGTCGTTCCTGCAACGGATCTAACAGCCAATAAGCACACCTCCCCCCTCCTCCATGGACTTGAATGTGGCTCAGTAACAAGGAGAGTGGCAGGGGTGCCACCAGCCAAAATGGGACGCCAAAGGAATGAAGAGCACCGGCGCACCTCTGCCGTCACCCAGATATCCCTGTCCCCTCATCTGTGATGTAGCTTCTGCACTGGATCAGGACCTCTTACCTGTTGCTGCTGTTGCCGCTGGAAGCGCGGTGGGAGCGATCTGGGGTACTTGCTGAATTCTTGGCCTGGAGACACCACCTCTCGGAGCTCCTCCTCACTGCTGCTCCGATGAGCCACTGATGCCATGGAGTTCTCTTCTTCCGTATAAGCAGACGTGGCCTCCTGGCTGTGAAAGTCAGGATTGGCTGGGGAAGAGAGAGGGGAAGGACAGACCTAAGTCTAGACTGAATACGTCCTTCAGAAGGATCCCGCCTGTTGTCAGTGCGGCTTAGAAAATGTTCCCCTTTTCTGTCCCAATGTTATAGGAACGCCTTCCCACAAACTTGCAAAGACTTCAAGGGAACCTTTCCTTCTGGAAAACTGACCTTTTGATGTGCTTGTAGAATTCTGCATTGGCATCAACAGAATGATCTGCTAACAAATGCAGCAGCATTTACTACCACGAGGCGAGCCCAGGTAAGAACAATGACTCATGCAGAGATTCAAGGAGGCCAGACTCCTCTGGATTCATGGGAAACTTTGGTTTTCTCGCAGCATGCAATCAAATTCCATCTTTTACATATTTTCCAAGCCCCTCCCCTCCAAGGAACCGAGCTCCACCCACCGAGCTCCAAGGGACTGGAGATCTGAACCCAGGATTCCCCAGTCCTGGTCTGGCGTTCCAACCACTGAGTCAAGCTGCCTCAATGAAGCATGGCAATTAGAAGAAGATTTGGTTTTTATATGCCGACTTTCTCTACCACTTACAGAAGAAACAAACCAGCTTACAATCAATTTCCCTTTCCCTCCCCACAACAGACACCCTGGGAGGTAGGTGGGACTGAGAGAGCTCTAAGAGAGCTGTGAGTAGCCCAAGGTCACCCTGCTGGCTCCATGTGGAGGATTGGGGAAACCAACCCGGGCAACCAGATTAGAGCCCGCTGCTCGTGTGGAGGAGTGGGGAATCGAACCCCGTTCTCCAGATCAGAGTCCACCACTCCTAACCACTGATCTTAACCTCTACACTATGCTGGCTCTGGTCTGAAGAGCCTTCATGGATGCTTTCTACAGTAACCTTCCTTTGCTCTCCGGGCCAAACCACTGCCATCAAGGAGCGCCCCAATTAGCTTAGCCCTACCTCTTCGGATCGTGTGGCTGCTCTCGGGTGCAGCGTTCTTCTCCACCCCGGAGGGTCTGGACTCTTCAGCCTCGGCGTGCTTGGGGCCTTCTCCTCCTTTCTGGGCCAACCTGTGCTTCTGGTCCAGCTCTTTCAGTTTGGCAGCACAGGCAGCCAGGCGCTCCTCCCGGGCTCGCCGCTCCTCCTCCTCACGCCGCCTCCTGGCCCGTTCCACAGCCTCCGACATCTCAGAGTGAATAAATTTCTGCCTCAAGGGAAGCTTCTCCTCCTTTTCCTCGGAAGACTGCTGCCGCAGGCACGCTAGCGGGGGCTTCTGGCGAAAGAGGTGAAAGCCAAATTAATGGGAGGAAGGAAGGGCAAGGGAGGGGGTTGCTTGTTTGTTGTTTTAAGACAACTTCAAAACCTCTGCTTGAAAGACAAAGAGAGGCCCCAACTTTATTTGTTTTCTAACTTGTGGAACTCACGGTCTCAGGAAATTATATTGGCAACTATTATACGGAGGTGTTGAAAAGGTACTGGACAAAATTCATGGAGAGTATGGCAAAATGTTCACAAGCAGCATGCCTCTGAACTCCAGTTACTGGTGGGCATCAACAAGGTGAGAACATAGAACACAAGAACATAAGAAAGGCCATGCTGGATCAGACCAAGGTCCATCAAGTCCAGCAGACTGTTCACACAGAGGCCAACCAGGTGCCTCTAGGAAGCCCACAAACAAGATGACTGCAGCAGCATTATCCTGCCTGTGTTCCAAAGCACCTAATATAATAGGCCTGCTCATCTGGTCCTGGAGAGAATAAGTATGCATCATGACTAGTATCCATTTTGACTAGTAGCCATGAATAGCCCCCTCCTCCATGAACATGTCCACTCCCCTCTGAAAGCCTTCCAAGTTGGCAGCCATCACCACATCCTGGGGCAGGGAGTTCCACCATTTAACTATTTAACATCACCTACTGCTTGGTACTTCTAACCAGTGATGTCGGAAACTGAATCTGGGACCTTCCGTAAGCAAAGCAGAGGCTGTACTGCTGAGCCACGGCCCCTCCCCACAGTGCCCCTCCTGTTGCCCTTAACAGAGAAGAAGAGAAAGCGCCCTTTGGGGAAAAGTTGGCCACTTGGGAAAATATGGAATACCTGATAATCCAAAAGGGGAGCCCAGCCGTTCACCTTCCTCGAAGGCGGCAGACCTTCTTGCGCTTTTCGGACTGGCCGAGCCAAGCCGGCCGGGTCGCCCCAGTGCTTTCCTTCCTCCAGGGGGTGTTTGGCATCTGCGCTGTCCGCTGAGCTCAGGGAGAGCTGCCGCTGCCTCCGAAGGTCCCAGCTGTTCCTGTCAATTCAGGCACCTTGGATGATCAGCGGTTCCAGCCGGGCTTAAAAATGTTATTTCCCTCCTCCCCAACACACACACACATCAATATAGTTGGTGGCCTATTGCCAGCTCAGGGGGCTGGGAGAAACCAGAAGATCATCATGCCTCTCCCTGCAGTTCAGAGACATTAACCATGTGCATATGGACTACGGTTGCCAACTCTGGGTTGGGGAATTCCTGAAGATTTGGGGGTGAACACATGAAGCTGCCTTATAGGGGAGGGGTTGTGGAGGGGAGGGGCTGTGGCTCAGTGGTGGAGCATCTGCTTGGCATGCAGAAGGTCCCAGGTTCAATCCCCGGCATCTCCAGTTGAAGGGACTAGGCAAGTAGGTGATGTGAGAGACCTCTGCCTGAGACCCTGGAGAGCCGCTGCCAGCCTGAGTAGACAATACTGACTTTGATGGACCAAGGGTCTGATTCGGTATAAGGCAGCTTCATGTGTTTATGTGTCTACTCAGACCGGCAGCGGCTCTCCAGGGTCTCAGGCAGAGGTCTTCCACGTCACCTACTTGCCTAGTGCCGTTCACTGGAGATGCCAGGGATTGAACCTGAGACCTTCTACATGCCAAGCAGATGCTCTACCACTGAGCCACAGCCCCTCCCCTGGGGAGGGCAGAGACTTCCGTGAGGTAAAAAGCCATAGACTCCAGCTTCTAAAGCAGCCATTTTCTCTGAAAGGAACTGATCTCCATAGTCTGGAGATCCATTGTAATTACAGGGGATTTCCAGACCCTGCGTGGAGGCAGGCAACCCTGGATCGAACTGCATTTTCAGCAGGGTCAAGAGCATCCTCAAGACTCGCTGCGGGGCTCACAGATCACGCATTGCCTTTCTGGCTGAAGTCACCTCAGGGGGATCAATACTGCAGCCCTGCAAATAAGTACTGAGAGTACTCTGACCTGGCCAGCCTACCATCCAGGCTCTGCTGAAACTACGCTGGGGTTGTTGCAGATGTAAGGCCCAACCACGACCTGCCACCATAAAGAGGAGCCTTCTGACCCCCACCCCCAGTCGCAGTCAACTAGTTACCTCTTTAGCTCAAGCCATAATTCTTAAGAGTTCCCCACTGTCCCACTTATGGCAGGAGACCGCCAGGTAATTCTGGTCCTTGCCCACCAGTGCTCATCTGGTCGGCGGGGGGAAACTGGGGCCAAACAGGGGGCGGGGAGAGGGAGGGTTGTCCTGGGGAGAAAAATCCTAAAGAAAAAATAAGGTCTCATCTACTTACAGAAAGTTCCCACCATAGAGCTCCCTGTCACTTCCTAGAGCAAGCAGGAAGTGACGAAGGGTAGCTCTACGAATTGCCAGAAACCCTATGATCAGAACTTCCTCCAAAAAGACGAGGCCTTGTTTTTCTTTTTAATTTTTCTCCTGGGATGCTGCCTCCCCCAGCAACTCTCCCTAGTAATTCCCAAATTGTTTGTGGGTTCAAAGACGACAGCAAACAGAAGCTGGCCCTTGCTCTCCTCACCAGGATTAGAAGCACCACAGCACGAAGCGAAATTGCAATCCTGATTCAGAGGGCACAGAACAACCCGCAGTTTGCTCGTAATAGCAAACTACAGCTTGCGCTAAAGAGGAACCAACCAATGGAATTGCACCATATAGGGAGAAGAGGGAACGCATGGCTCTGAGGCTCGGCCACAGAACCAACTCATACAAGCCCAGGCTACGCAGTATATTGATGGGCAGGGCCAGCAAGTAGGAAGGGGAAAAAGGAACTGAACCACCTGGCCCTGCCTCCACCACATGCAGACAGCAGGGCATACAGGTATACACCTGCAGGCTCTGTCCCCATAATAAACGTTCCTGACCTGGGGAATGAAGGGCTGTGCCCCCCATGCAGCAGACGTATGAAATGGATGCAACGCCTGCGCATCCAGTCATTTGTGGGAACCAGACTGCTCCTTCCTGCTTTCCCTGGGGCAAAGAAACAATTGGTGCAAGGGAAATGATACTTTAATAAGTCATGTCACCCCAATGCATTTCACGTAAAGCTTCTTTAGGGGGAATCTAATAAATAAGAATTAACAAATAGTATTAACATAGATATATGCGATACAGGTTTAAAAACAATATTTTAAAAAACTGAAAAAGAAATTACACATAGGACAATTCAGAGCATGAACAGAGTGCAATATCTAAATACATCTTAATATAGAAAAAAATTAATATAATACAAATAACACCATACTCTATAAAAATTTGCAAGGAAAGCACTTCTTTAAATTCACATGTGAATTGTCTATGAATTGTCCTACGTGTAATTTCCTTTACAATTTTTTAAAATATTGTGTTTAACCCTGTATCACATATATCTATGTTAATACTTCGTGCTGTTATTTATTAGATTCCCCCTGAAGAGGCTGTACATGAAACGCGTTGGGGTTATAAAACATATTAAAGTATGATTTCCCTTGCACCAATTGTTTTCTTCCCCTTTGTTATGCTTTGGTGCGCCCCCCCTTTTTTCTACACAGTTGCTCTGCCCGCAAATGTGCCCTGTGCAGCCTGCATTGCTGGGCAGATGCAGGCTCCCCACACATACACCCACAACACACACATTTCTCTTACCACTTCTGCCTTCCATCCTTGTGGGTTTCTTCCTCCTCCTCGTCTTCACTGAACTTTAGTTTCTCAGAATAGTCCACTTCATCGTGGATGCCTGCCACAGCGACAGAGAAGTAGGCAGAAAAGAGAAAGAGACACAGAGGGGAGCAGTTAGCTCTGGAGGAACCCATTCAAGAAAGGCAAGGGATACTGTGGGAGGCAGCCTCAATTTAAGAAGTGTTCCCAAACAGGCCATTTTCCTTCAAGGGCAATTTTTCCTGCCACAACCCTTTGCAGAGGTTCTCATCACTTTTTGTCTCTGCAAAACGCATCCGGCAGTTTCCTAAAATTAAGCCTTCTGCAGCAACTCTCTGGATGGGTTTACTCTTGTTACTTAGGTTGATTGATGGAGCTCTCTGGTCTCTGGGTGAATGCATGCAAGAGATAAAGAAAGAGATGCTACACCTAAAGCAATCTCTCATGCACACTTTTTAAAACTCAGTCTGTCCCTGCTCAGTCTTTCTAAATTATTTGACCTTTTGCATCAACGGTGGGCACTAGCTAGGCCTATTAAGCTTCACCACTGACCTGTACTAAGTGTGAGCACACAAGAGTTGGTTTTTATACCCCGATTTTCTCTACCTTTAACCCATTTACAATCGCCTTCCCTTCCTCTCCCCACAACAGACACCTTGTGAGGTAGGTGAGGCTTAGAGAGTTCGGAGAACTGTGACAAACCAAAGGTCTCCCAGCAGGCTTCATGTGGAGGAGTGGGGAATCAAACCCGGCTCTCCAGATTAGAGTCCGTCGTATATGTGGAGGAGTGGGGAATCAAACCCGGTTCTCTAGATTAGATTCCGCCGCTCTTAATCACTACACCACGCTGGCTCTCCACAACACAACAGCTGCTATTGTTGCGCATGGGGAGGGAAGATCAGTACCGATGGGAGAGCTTCTCTGACAGGAGCTCATCCACCACTGCTGGTCTTCTCATGGAGGAAAGCCCAGCGTTGAGGGAAGGGAAGAGGTTCATTAAGACTTACTAATCCTCATGGGAGACACCCCTCTTTAAAAGTGCTCCTGCTTTGAAATACCCCTGCCTTGGCCAATCCGTGGAGCGTTTTACCTGCCCAGCCATCTTCGGCATCGTTGTCAAGAGCATCCAGCCCTTTCAGGTTCTCGGCGTTGATGATGGTGGGCCGGGGGACCCGCTCCCCTTGTGGCCGGACTGGGCGAGCTGGGCGCGAGAGCCCGAGTCTATTCTCCTTCCTGTGGGACGAGACGTTGCTGCAAATGCAGGCGCGGCAGGGTTGGACACAGAGCAAAATGTCCCCTGCTAAGACATCCGGGGAAGGAGCCGCTTCTGCAGGCCGGTGCAGACTATCTGCAACGGCCTCGGATGCACCCAACAGAAGCAGCAAACTGAAAAAAGTCCTCTGGGGTGACAGCACGCAACTTTTAGCAAGCGATACAACATGAGAACAGGGGTGGAAAGAAAAAGGCATGTAGATGCTCACATGACAAAGTTGAAACTATCAAACATATGATCATGGAGTGTCCAATATATAATGACCTGAGGGGCATATTAATTACTCCTTCATTTAAAAATTTGGAAATGTCCAACGAGACATCTGGCAGTACAAGGTCTCAGGTGATGTGGCTATTATTGGATAGAAATGGTTCTGTTACTCTATTTGTGGCAAAATAGAGGCGAGAATTAAATATCAGAAGAATAGCTCTCAGTAAGGCATTTTGTTTCTTAGTTTTCCGCTCAAGGCTATAGCTGTATGAGCAGTACTAGATAGACAGATTTTCAGGGACAAGAGCTCCCCAGTACCACCGGTTCTTGAGAACTGGGTGCAGCTTTGTGATTGAAACACAGACTAGGCCAGCACCCCACACACACACTGAAACAACAAGAACTGAACACCTTATTCATAAAAGGCTTTTAAATCCACATGAACAGCAAGAAGAGTTGGTTGTTATATGCAGACTTTTTCTACCACAAGGAAGAATCACATCTTCCCTTCCCCACAACAGACACCTTGTGAGGTGGGTAGGGCTGACAGAGTTCAAAGAGAACTGTGACTAGCACAAGGTCACCCAGTTGGCTTCATGTGTAGGAGCAGGGAAACAAATCCAGTTCACCAGATTAGCCTCTGCTGCTCATGTGTACGAGTGGGGAATCAAACCTGGTCCTCCAGATTAGAGTCCACCACTCCAAACCATCACTCTTAACCACTACACCAAGCTGCATTAAACTGTGCAGCCTCAATCCACCCAGCCTAGGACTCTCTGCTCTGATGAGCAATGACTTGCTAAGATCTCATCCCAAGAGCCATTTCAACTAGAGGTGGCAGGGTCTAAACAGGAGATCTTCTGCTTGCAGAGCCGGTGCTCTGTCCCTGAGCCCATTCTCCAAGCCACAGGCATACTGCCTCAGAAAAAGTCACCCACTGTCCCAGCCCTTCGCAATCTTGGGTGTGTGTGTCTTGATCCTCCATAACCCTGAGAGGCCAGGGATGAAATCTTGGCCCTAGTATGTGCAATACTGAACTCACATAATTCTTGCCCAGTTTATTCATAGTAGCTACTGCTTACAGTTTTCTTTCTTCCTTGCTAGGATATCAATATGAAACTGGGCAAGAATTAATACGCTTGTCAATGGAAATAAGAAGATTGAAAACAAGTGAAGAAGTGTTTTATACACGAAATGGCTTTGAGTGCCTCTAGAGATGGTCTGTCTTGGTGTGCTTATGCACATGGACTTTCTAGATGAGATTACACCTCATCATTCCTATTATAACTAAGGACATTGACAACAGGCAACCAGCCATTATTGGACATTCTTACTACAACCTGGGACATTGCAAATAGGCAAACAGCCATTGTTGGATACTGTTTGTATTGGTGTTCTATATTTGTATGTTTTAGTGTGTTAGTTTCATTGTCATAGCACATATAGGACTCACGGGTGTGTTTTTCACTATTGATTGTTAATAAATGCTATATTACTTCAGGATGGTGCTGCTGCAGTCATCTTGTTTGTGGCTTCCTAAAGGCACCTGGTTGGCCACTGTGTGAACAGACTGCTGGACTTGATGGGCCTTGGTCTGATCCAGTAGGGCCTTTCTTATGTTCCTATGTTCATGAGCAGCCAATCTATGTGAGTTCAGTATTGACTATTTTTGGATAAAGATAGGTATTTCTTTTCATTGTATCCTAGTATGTGCAAAGCATGGTTCCGCCTCTGAGCTATGACACCCCTGCCCCCACCACTGGGACAGAACAAGAACTAATTCTGCATAAGTGTATTCCATCAGATTCATCTTGATCAGCACTGTAAGAATATTCTGTGTACACTCTTTTACAGAATGGGGTTGTTTTTTTCTTCTGAAGGGAGGTTTCTTCCCACATTTTTATGCTGCCCTCATTTCTTTTCTATATCCAGTGTAACAAATGATCCAGCCATACCAACCGGACTCTCATTTTACGGCACTCCTTCGCAACGGCCTTACCCATCTTGGTCGCTGGTCTGGTGTTGTCTAAAAGGGACACGGGGTTCCAGGCGAAACTGAGGGAGGGGAAAGGACCCACGGTCCAAGGGCCCAGGGGTCTCAGAGGGCTGGTTTGAACACATCTGAAAGAGAACAAGGGAGTAAACACCTTGGCGCTCCGCCTTCCCACTTGGTCCTCAGAACAATTAAAGCCCTACATGGCTTGGGACCGGGGTATCTGAAGGACTGACGTCTTGCCTAGCAATTAAGAACACAGGGAGAGGCCCTCCTGACTGTCCCATCGATCAAAGAAGCTCATTTGGTGTCTAGATATGTAGCCTCTCCTGCTGCCTATCTCTCCCAACTAGAGATTTTCGGATATAGGAAAGCATTTCCCTGGCTAGATGCCAAGCTCTTACTTCAGCGGTTCTGGATGGGAAATACAGAAAGGTTCCCTTGGTGGACAGGGTATGTCCCAGTGTTTTAAGGGAGCACGTTCTACTGCACTGTACATTATATGAAGAAGTTCGTCTTAAGTTTATCTCCCCCTGGCTTAGCAGGCATCCTGGCCATTCAGGGCCAGGGTAGACTAAAATGCTGCTCTTAGACGAAAACCCACAGGTTAGAGCAGGGACGGCAAAGTTTTGTGCAGTGACCTGTATTGTCGAGAATGCCGGTATGCCAACAATTTTAACATGTAGTGTAACTAGTTTACCTTAACAGTGTAAATAACTAATTTATAATTTGTGTAAACCTGTGGTTAGAGTGTAATACTAAGAGTTTCTGGTGAAAAATTGTGAAGAGCTGTGGTCTATGACGGTTTTGTAATAAAGATTGATTGCAGCTCATTTGGTGGGCACACAAGACAGGGCCTTTTCAGTGGCTGCCCCAAAATTATGGAACAACATCCCCAGGAAGGTGTACTTGACCCCTTCACTTTCGATCTTTAGGAGGCAGTTGAAGACAGTTTTATTAAGGATCTCATGCAGTTAAGTTTACTAGCAGTCTTGACTTGTGATTTCAAATGTTGGGTTTTATGTTTTTAATGTATGTTACTTTATGTATTCTATCTATGCTGTAAGTTGCCTTGAGCTCCGTTAAGGATGAAAGGCAGCTAATAAATGTTTTAAATAAATAAACATGGCTTTTAAAAATGACCCCCCAAAAAAGGCAGAAAGAGAACCCTATAGCTCCAGTTCACTCAATGAAATGCTGGGAGGCTGGAGACGAAGGACAGCTCTTTCTTTACACAACTTAGGGAACTCACCACCACAAGATGTGGGCAACTCTGGGCCGACTATGCCAGACAGCTAACAGGTAGGAGATCTACCATATGCAGGGCTAGGTTTAGCTGGCGCTTTAAGCCAAGTTGGCAGCTTTAAAAAAAAGTATAAAAGGCAGGGCATACATTTGTAGAACTAAAAAATTAATGGAGGCTTAAAAATCCCGTTGGGACAAAAACTAATCCCACACGGTACCAACCCAATTCTATCATCATTGTGGAGTGGGGTGGGGGGTAACCCAGGACTCACAAAAGCTGGTAGCATGTCATGGTACGTTGGCGGCTGGTAGACGTTTGCCATGAACTGTGAAGCCCCTTTGCGGGTGGGCTGAGTCGGGCGTAGAGAGGGCTCCTTAGGGTCACTGGCGTTCACTGAGGAGGGGGCTCCGTCTCCGGCGCTAGAGGTCTTGCTGCCCGGCTCAGTCAGGGAGGCGGTCAGAGATGTGGCAGAGGGGACGTTCCTCCCACCGCCCTCCCTCCAACTTGTGACATCTGGAAATGCAATTGGGGAAAGAGGCGTCTTCTAATTATTGCAAACTTGTTTCAGGGAGGGAATGGAATGGGGGGGGGAAGGGGCTTCAAATTAATACACAACCTCAGGGCCAGTTCAAGATATGTTTGTCATCCACGGTAAGGTACATCTGTCGTCTCCTGGAACCATACCATTGCTGGGCAGGCCCAAGTCATTCATTCATCTTTATTACAGCCAAAGGCCAGCATAAAATATAAAATACACATCCAACAATAAAACTATACAGATCCTGCTACAACATCTCCTCTGTGCTGATTACTCTGAAGGTTTACCTATAAGACATTTATTCATCATTAATGCCTTACATTTCCAACAGACAAAAGAGCAAAATTATGCTACAGAGTGCGAAATAAGAGTCACCTGGCCCAGGCTAGCCTGATCTTGTCAGATCTCAGAAGCTAAGCAGGGTCAGCCCTGGTTAGTATTTGGATGGGAAGCCACCAAGGAATACCAGGGTTGCTGTGCAGAGGAAGGCACTGGCAAGCCACCTCTGTTAGTGCCATGAAAACCCCAAAAAGGGGTTGCCATAAGTCGGCTGCGACTTGAAGGCACTTTACACACACACATCTTCCAGGAGATATTCCACCAAAGAGGCCTCAGAGTCATAAAAGTGTACTGACCGAGATAGCAGTGGAGTAATGAAATGATTTCTGGCATCATCGTAACATTCACAATGAAATAATATATGTACTAGCATCTCCACCACGTCCATACAGCAAGAACGTTTGAGTGTCTCTTTGGGGCAATGAAGAAACCTTCCCGAAAGTACAGCTGATGGAAGGGCACACAGACCCGGGTCAATCTCCTATGCTTGACTCTGACATAGCTGGTGGCAGCATGGGCCCAAGACACAATGTCAGCCCCCGCCCCCCCGGTGTCACTGGCAGTGAGCTGAGCCTCCTATGCTGCATCAACACCCTCCTTGTTGGCCACCCCAGCAGTGGGGGGACCTGGCCGGACACCTAGCCTTGAGCAGATTTTGGCCAATTGCTCCCCCTCCGTCAACCTTGCAGGGCCGCTGTTAAGGCAACAAGATGGGACCATCTCACAAATGCTGCCCAAGGCTTTTGGGAGGACAGAGGGATATGTACCAAGAGAGGAAGCTGCCAGTAGTCTTGCCTACTCTCGCCTAGTAGGCAGAGGTAGTTCCCAGCACTGCTGCCTGAGGTCCTGTTAAGGGGAGATTCCCGGGACTGAACCTGGGACCTTCTGCATGATTAGCAAGGGCACTACCATTGAGCTGATGTCAATGTGGAGGGCCACAGCTGGAGCACTGCGCTTTTGAACACATGAACATAATGAAGCTGCCTTATACTGAATCAGACTCTTGGTCCATCAAAGTCAGTACTGTCTACTCAGACCGGCAGTGGCTCTCCAGGGTCCCAGGCAGAGAAAGGTCTTTCACATCACCTACTTGCCTAGTCCCTTTAACTGGAGATGCTGTGGATTGAACCTGGGACCTTTTGAATGCCAAGCAGATGCTCTACCACTGAGCCACGGCCCCTCCCTTGCTCAGGTCTGCCACTCGGGCCTCAGATGGCAGGACAGGGATTAAATTACACCTGGCTTCCCTTGTTCTTTTCCTCAGCTCAGCAACCTAGGGCTCAGCTGAGCTTCAGGGGAATCTTCCTTGCCCTGATCAACTCTAGCCCTTAAATACTTGCTAAATGTCAAACACTTCTATGCCCCCGGCTTCATACACAGTTCACCCTAGCTACTCCCTCCCAGCCAATGCCTAGCCCTCCTGTCTCTCCCTCCTGGCTGCTACATCTCACAGGGCCAGGAACAATCTCTCCGTTGCCTGGCAAGGGGCCCAGCGCTCCTCTAGCACCGTCCCCAATGGCAGATGAGGCACAGCTGTTGCCATGGCAGTCGGTCCCCGCAGCGCCGGCACCTCTCCTTGGTCTGTTGCCCTCTCCTTCTCCCCCCACCCCAGCTCCAAGGATGCTCATGCACCACAATAAACAAACCCAAACAGCCACTTAGAAGCCGTCACGTTTTCAGCGAAAGCCGTGAGAAAGCAACCCGCTTGACCCAGCTCTGTGCACCATGGAAATCTCTGAAGCTCTTCCAAGGGGTCGCAGGGCAACACTCTGGGCACTGCATGGCGCAAGGGCTCGGCGTGGCGAATTGTCTGGGGCAGGCTCTGCCCATGGTGGAGTCTGAATGCAGGAAAGAGGAAGTGGTAGCCCTCCCCCTTTAAGAAGGATGTGGACAAGCTGGAACATGTCCAGAGAAGGGCAACGAAGATGGTGAGGAGTCTGGAGACCAAGTCCTATGAGGAACGGTTGAAGGAGCTGGGTATGTTTAGCCTGAAGAGGAGAAGACTGAGAGGGGATATGATAGAGGTCTATAAAATTATGCATGGTTTGGAGAGAGTGGACAGGGAAACATTTTTCTCCCTCTCCCATAATACTAGAACACGGGGTCATCTGCTGAAGCTGGAGGGTGAGAGATTCAAAACCGATAAAAGGAAGTATTTCTTCACACAACGCATAGTTAAATGGTGGAACTCCGTGCCCCAAAATGTGGTGATGGCTGCCAACTTGGAAGGCTTTAAGAGGGGAGTGGACGTGTTCATGGAGGAAAGGGGTATTCATGGCTACTAATAAAAATGGATAATAGTCACGATGCATCCCTATTCTCTCCAGGATCAGAGGAGCATGCCTATTATCTTAGGTGCTTTGCAACACAGGCAGGATGGTGCTGCTGCAGTCATCTTGTTTGGGGGCTTCCTAGAGGCACCTGGTTGGCCACTGTGTGAACAGACTGCTGGACTTGATGGGCCTTGGTCTGATCCAGCAGGGCTTTTCTTATGTTCTTATATGATAACCATCTTCAAGTACTTGAAGGGCTATCATATAGAGGAGGGTGCCGAGTTGTTTTCTGTTGCCCCAGAAGGTCAGACCAGAACTAACAGGTTGAAATTAAATCAAAAGAGTTTCCGTCTAGACATTAGGAAGAATTTTCTAACAGTTAGAGCAGTTCCTCAGTGGAACAGTCTTCCTCGGGAGGTGGTGAGCTCTCCTTCCCTGGAGGTTTTTAAGCAGAGGCTAGATGGCCATCTGTCAGCAATGCTGATTCTATGACCTTAGGCAGCTCATGAGAGGGAGGGCATCTTGGTCATCTTCTGGGCATGGAGTAGGGGTCACTGGGGGTGTGGAGGGAGGTAGTTGTGAATTTCCTGCATTGCGCAGGGGGGTTGGACTAGATGACCGTGGTGGTCCCTTCCAACTCTATGATTCTGATTCCCCCCTCTCCCCAGTTACATACTCTGGGGGCGGAGGCTTGGTCCGGGCCCATACGACGGATCTAAGGCGCCCTTTTCTTTGCCAGCCTTGTCCTGCTCGCCAGCTGCTTTCAGCGTTGGAAATTCCTCGGGAGAGAAGGATAATAGTCGGTTTGAGGCCCTTGAACCTGTCGGAGACACACACGGACAGTCAGGCAGAGGTTGCTCCATTCCTCTGTGGCTGCCACCCCCCCACCACCACCTAGCAAGACCAAACACTTCACACTCACCACCTTCTGGTCTGACTGGCTTTCCATTCAGCTGTGCCCATGACTTTGGTCCACCTTGCACTGAATTTGTACTCTGCAGAAGTAAAGCAAAACACAGCGGGTTGCCCATTCCAGTTCCTACCTCCAAGGAAGAGAGCTCAGCTTCAAAGGGCTTGCTGCCCTACCCATTATGACCTCACTTCCTGTTTGGACATGCCTGCCCATTCTCCATCGCTGTGATAACAGAGAGCGGGACTGCCCCAGCTAGTCATGCCTGCCCTGAGGATACTGGCCCCAATCCATCAGGAAGACGATGCTATTAGCCACAATAGCTTAACAGAACCTTCATGTTCCAAGGCAGTCTAACTTCTGACAGCTTGTCTCGGGGACAAGCAATATACAGAAAAGGATGCTGTCATGGGCCCTCGATGGCGGCTTTCTCAGAAACACCTGTCCGGTCCCTTTCCAGACAAAGAATGCAGGCGCCACCAGCACACCAGCGCAACTCACGCTCACCTCTTGACTGATTGACTGGGTCAGCTTCTGTAAACTGGAGACAGATTTCGGCAAACCCTGCTGCGGCAGCGACTCCTGCGGCGGTGCAGCCGTTGCACTGGAACTGAGGAAGGAAGGCAGAGTGCGGAGAGTCAAGAAAACCACACGGGCAACACCATGAGTGGCCCTTAATGTCAGCCCCAATCAGAGGATCTGAAAAGCAAAGTCTGGCCTCTGTCTATCAAGGAGAAAGGGAAACATGCAGGCCACATTTCTAATTGCTCACAAGGCCCACACACACCCTCCCATTCTAGGCTGATGAGAACAAAAGGAGACACTTGTTATCAACACTGTATTTTCCTTTATTAATATTCAAACCACCTTTTAAGCATATTAGCCCCCCTGCATTGAGCTCCTGCAGTTCCATACTGAATCCCCCCACCCCGTGTGCACAGAGACCTTGATTATAAGGCCTGGCTGCTCTAGAATCAAGGGTGCCCGTCTGGCCTCCTTGGCCTCAAGCAGTGGATTTAAGAGTCCGCCAAAGAGGGAGAAAAAAATCTCCCAAAACCCAAGAAAAGGGGGGGACCCTGTCCCTCCTACCTCTTTTGGTCTGGCGGATCCTGCTTGTTTGCCCATCCTGTCCCGTCCTTGGGTACGATGATGATATTGGGGTCGTTTCCTTTGTTCTCAGACTTCAAACTTGGCAAGTTGGCAGGAGGTGGCATACGCCGGGCAGCAGCAACTTTCCCAAGACTCTGTAAGCCATGTCTAGGAATAACTGGGGGGCGAGAAGGAGGAGAAGGTGGGTCATTCAGAGGTCAGCACTGGCAACTCAAAGCCAGTTCCAAATCATCATTCCTTTATTGGCATAAAACCACAGTGAAGATTACAAAAAGGAACGGAAATATTGGAATGTAGCCTTTACAAAATGGTTAAAAGACAATTATATCGAGAAGTGCTGTTAGTTAATACCGTTGACTAATTAACGGATTGGTGGGCTTTTATACCAATTTTTTAAAACTGCCACCTTCTCCAATATATGGGGCAAACGATTGTTCAATAAAAAAAGAAGCATTAAAAAAACCAGAGGCATTCAGTCTATTTGCCAGTAGGGGACTTAATAGTTCGTTAACAAAATTCTGTGTAAAAACTAAAATAAAAAAACACACACACAAACAACTGTTTCAAAGCCAGTTCAATTCAATTTATTACGGTCATTGACCAGCAAAGCAAATATTCAAAGGAATTAAGTACTTGTCAGAAAATGAAGGCCGAAAATTTATTTCAACCAGTCACTGGTCTTGTCCCAAACACTCGGAAACTGATAAAAGGACATAACAGAACACAATACCATTCAGTCAAAAGCACTGAAATGTCCACACTTCTTTTCTGCCCTACAAAGACAAACAGATCTTAAAGACGTCTAGCATCAGGCTTTGGGGGATCCAAAGCAAGAATGAATTCCACAATTGGGGACACAGCCATCAAGATGTGGCAAGAAATGAACCTCGCACCCGTTCACACTTACTCAGAAGCAAGCCCGGTTCGCCAGATTAGAGTCCACTGCTCTTATCCATTACAGCACATTGGCTCTCTACTCCCTAGTAAGTGTTCGTAAGATGGCAATCTTAAGTTTGGAAGAAGTTCTTTGTCCTCTGTCAGAGCCTCAAAAAAAAAAAAAGGCTACAAAACTAAGGTACATTTTCATGAAATTAATCAATTCAAAAGCCAGATGATTATCTACAGAAAGTTCTTTAACTGGTTGATGGCTCTAATTTCCACATATTGAGTGAACATATGAAGCTGCCTTATCCTCAGTCAGCCCACTAGCCAGTGTGGTGTAGTGGTTAAGAGTGGTGGTTTGGAGCAGTGGACTCTAATCTGGAGAACTGGGTTTGATTCCCTACTTCTCCACATGAGTGGCGGACACTAATCTGGTGAACAGGGTTGGTTTCCCCATTCCTCCACATGAAGCCAGCTGGGTGACCTTGGGCTAGTCACTCTCTCTGCCCCACCAACCTCACTGGGTGTCTGTTGAGGGGAGAAGAAGGGGAGGTGATGGTAAGCAGGTTAAATTCTTCCTTAAGTGGTAGAGAAAGTCGGCATATAAAAACCAACTCTTCTTCAAAGTATCCCAGAATGGTCTGCTCAATCAACTCAAGGTGCTAGTCTTTCCTAGCCCAGCATCCTCAGAGCCTTCAAACAGGTAATGCCAGGGATTTATATTTTATTTACGTATAAATTTATATTCTGCTTTCACCCTATGGGGACCTGAAGGCGCTTATAACATCAGTCTCCCCTTCTCCATTTTATCCTCCCAATAACCCTCTGAGGTAGGTTAGACTGAGTGTGTGTGACTGGCCCAAGGTCACCCAGCATGCTCCCGTGGCCGAGTGGGGATTCGAACCTGTGTCTCCCAGATCCTAGCCCAACACTCCAACCACTGTACCATGCTGGGACTGAACACAGGACCGTCTACATGCAAAGCAGATCCTCTACCCACGCAGCTTCAGTCCCTCTGTTATCACCTTTTATAGCCAAACATTGCAACGTCTGATTGCAATCAGTCACAATCCATTCTGTAACTCTGACGCGAAGCTTCCGTCTGTGCGTTCGTTTGCTGACATTCAGCTCTGAAAATATAACTTGCTTGACTTCTGTTCCGCCGCAAACCATTTTTTTAAAACTAGCAGCTGGTAATACTGAGGCTCATTTGCAAGCTTATAGCTCCAGCGCTCTCTCTTCCAAGTCTGCAATTCCCATTAATCTTTCAGGCTCAAACTCTAATGCCTAGCTCAACTACCTAGGCTCCTTTTCACCTCGTTTACAGCTTTTCCAGATCTCTTAAATCAATGCTTTCAAAACTCTGGATAAGCTTAATTTGGAATATATATTTTCAGGTGTAAGAATAAAATGTGCCTCCAAGTTTTACTCTGAATATCTAAACCAAAATTATCTACCCTCAGAGAAAACCACCATGCTTCTTCATGCCCCACTATTATGAGTGCACCTCCCAGTTGGAGAGGTATGCTCAGAGCAGGGACTTATGCAGAGACACAAGGAGATCCCTTGTCTAAGGGCAAGCAGTTGTGCTTTGAGAATGGTTACACTGTCGAATTTAATATGCAGAGATGTATTAGAATTATCTCTTCCCCCCACCCACCCAAATTAAGGGTGACAGAAAAAAAAGGGTTGCATTTACCTGTAACTGGTGTTCATCGAGTGTCTCCTGTGCAGGCAGGCATGGGACTGCGCATGAGCAGGTCTGCCGCTTAAAAATTCCACTATGGGGGCACCTAATCCTCTCCTGGAGCCATTGCGTCCGTTTCCCGCTGAAACGGTCACATGGGCCGAGGGAGCAAAGCCTCTTTCCCTCAGTTCTGCCTGAGGCACCGCAAGCAATAGTCGTGGAAATGAGAGCTTGCAGCGGGGCAGAAGTGAGGGAATGCGTGCCTACTCGGAAGACGCTTGAGGAACACCAGTTATAGGTAAGTGCAACCCTATTTTCATCTTTGGTCTTCCCTGCAGTCCCACACTGGGATTCTAGCAAGCTAGGCTGAAGAGGTGGGAAGAGCTCTTGCATCTATCTTGCTGGAACAAAGATTGGAGTACTGCTTTTCCAACTGATGTCTCTCTCCTGGCATGCAGGTCCAAGGTGCAATATTTAAAGAAAAGTGTCAGTCGAAGATCTGCAAAACTCTGAATTGGAACACCTCTGAGAAGGCCAGCAGAAGACGCCTGTACTCTCATAGAATGTGCACGTACTACCAAAGAC
Organism: Euleptes europaea; assembly: GCF_029931775.1. Lineage (NCBI taxonomy): Eukaryota > Metazoa > Chordata > Lepidosauria > Squamata > Sphaerodactylidae > Euleptes > Euleptes europaea. Next base: position 50,375,279 of record NC_079325.1, on the reverse strand, counting down.
CCGGGTAAGCCTACTGGAGTGTAACAACACTTTATTGCGGACACAATCCATCGTCAGAGAGTTTGTGACGAAGTCTTCTTTCCTTTGGAGGGACCTGAATAGACAATACATTATCTTCTCTAAAGGACTGTGTTCTATTCAAATAAAACGATAAAGCCCTTCTCAGATCTAAACTATGGGGTTTACGTTCTGCATCTGAAGTAGAGGCAAGAAAGAAAACAGGTAAAATGATCTTTTGTGTTAGGTAGAATTTCAATACCACCTTGGGTAAAAATTGGAGACTCAGTCTTAAAACGACCCTTTCATCAAATATTTTCAGGAAGGGGGGGGCTACCCTTAGAGCTGCCAGTTCACTCACTCACATAGCAGAAATGGAGAGGGGCTGTGGCTCAGTGGTAGAGCATCTCAGTGGTAAAAAATCTGCTTGGCATGCAGAAGGTCTCAGGTTCAATCCCCGGCATCTCCAGTTAAAAGGACAAGGCAAGCAGGTGATGTGGAAGACCTCTGCCTGAAACTCTGGAGAGCTATTGCCGGCCTTAGACAATATTGACTTTGATGGACTAAAGGTCTGATTCAGTATAAGGCAGCTTCATGTGTTCATGACATTAGTCGAGTTAAGGACCAGTGAAGGAGACCAATGTGATATAAGAGCACAGGTCTTGGAGGATAGGAGTTTAGTAGGCTCTTGAGGAATCTCTTGGAGAGAAAGACCGAATGGAGGGACTCCTTGGAGTTGGTAAAGGTGTCTCCTCCAGTTCAGGAAGCACGTCTGAAGCCAGAACTGAGTAAGATTGGTGATCCTTCGGAGCTGAATTAATGCTCTCTTTGTGCTTCATGTTTATTTTGGATTTTTTCACCAGAGGCTCCAACGAGCTCCTCGGAACCAACAGGGAGTATGATTGTGTCCGAGCCTGCTGTGGTTCCAGCCTCAGAACTGGCGGGGCAGACTGGCGGAGGGTGGTTTGGGAGGTTTTTCTGGCACTGGCACAGCTTTAGTATCTGAATCAGAAGACAGCAAAGCCTTTTCTCAAAGGACAACCGTTAGTTTCGACACTCTATTGCTACTGGCTTTAGGTGTAATCTGGTGAGAAGCCTTACACATGTTAACACTGTGGCCTTCACCCCAACAAAGTAGACAGAAACTATGGTCATCAGTCCGAGTCATTTTGGCCCGGCATTGGGAGCACTTCTTAAAAAGCCCTTTCTGATCCGTACTGTGAAGTCGTAACAGTCGCCCAAAATGGGGGATGGGGGTCGACAGAAAATCTGCTCTGCAGAACGCAAGGGAGAGCCCAAGGAAGTGCCCAGTAAAAGGGCAAAGTTCACAGACTGTTTGTTGCATGTTAATCCAAGCCTTTGAAGAAAAGCAAGGAAAGACACTGAGGAAGAACTTTAAGAAACAAATGATAGGAGGAAACTACTCCGTCGGTGGCGAAGAAGGATCTCAGGGAAGGAAGCATCGCTCCCCCAGGCCATATGGCTGTTTAGGCGGGAGAACAGTTGCAACAGCTCCGGTGGAGGATTGGCCGCTCCCTAGTAGAATTTTTAAGCGAGAAAAGATCTCTCCGCGACAGACCTGCTCATGGGCAATCCCAACGTATGCCTGCACAGAAGACCAAAGATGAAGAGACAGTACCAGAACAGAAAAATCATGCCTAGAGGTAGAAGGAAGACAGCCTATGCTGTGGATGGATACTTTAGGTTCACAGAAATGCTTATTTAATCTGTTCATTTCCCACAGCACACTCACAACTCTTTGAGGGTGCACAATTTAGTCATTCCTGTTCTGAACATAACACAATCTAAGCATGAAACACGGCATCGCAAACAACACTTTCTTAGATGCTCAAAATTCCAGTGAGCATATATAAACTGCCTTTTCCAAACCAACATCACCCACAAAAAAGGTTTAGTCACAAGAAAACCTGCCAAGAAAGCTTCAAAATTTCGTGGTTCTCTTTTAAAGAAAAAAAGCACTAGTTCTACAACTTCTGATCAAATTAAAAGGTGTCCTCAGTTAATCAGGCAACAGATTATTGATAGACACACAGACATACACAAGCACCATGCCAGAAGAGGCATTCCATTTCTCTCACAGTAAGGCCTGCCTCTCTGAGATGGTTCCTGTTATAAAGCACCATTTAAAAGTATGCCTTTTTGATTCAGAACAATTGATTGTGCTCACATGTAAGCTAAATCAGTCAGTCACAATTATTGTGCATGGCCATAAGCCTTTACAATCTAGACAATATTACAACAACTTAAAATATAAAATCCCTTAAAAGGCATAAGATTAAAATACACCAATTCGGCTCCTTTGCTCATTAAGTGGTTTTCTTTGCCCTAATTTTCCTGCCGCTAGGCCGTAAAGTGCTATTTTTCGGGCAACAAAAGGGTCGATATCAGAAACCAAGAAATCAGTTTGTTGGCATCAGATAATGAGGGTACAGCAGAAATAATATTTACCAGGAACTTATTCCGAGGTTTGATGTAAAGAGGGCAGGCCAGGATGTAATGTGATAGATTTTCCGCTGAGCTACCACATACACAGATATGTTGAGCCCAGGGTTTTTTCGAAAAACAACCAGCAAGAAGCTCCGTGGGCATAGTTTGAAGTCGCAGTGATGTGAGAGCTGCTCTAAGACTATAAGCTGTTATATTTATCAGATAAGAAATTCTAAAATGATCTTTTTATACCACAGGTCTGATTTCATTTGGGCAACTAGATGGCTATCAATTAGAGCATCTTCCTTGTAAATACATTCCCATAGGTCTGAGTTATTCCCTCTGACTTGGGTGACCTTGGGCCAATCGCACACTCTCAGCCTAACCAACCTCACAGGATGGTTGTTGTGAGGATAAAATGGAAGAGAGGAGAATTATGTGAACCACCTTGAGTCTAAGGGAACCTTCTGCATACCAAGCAGATGCTCTACCACTGAGCCACAGCTGGAAACTAAAAATTCTTATATATTTATTTGGTGTACACACACACACACAAATTATACAAAACATGATTATTAAAAACACATACAGAAATGCACTTTACTAAGTATTATATCAGAAATTTATAAACCTAGCCACACAGAATATAAGGTATATATGGTTTCTTTAAAAAATTCTTTAAAATTCTGTTAAAAATTGGGAGTATGGTAATTATATCTGTCATATTAATTTGGCTTTCCTTTCTCCCCTCTTTTAAGGTTTATAAATTTCTGATATAATACCTTGTAAAGTGCATTCCAGGCCAGTGTTTTAATCCATTTTATTGTGTAAACCAAATAAATATATTACTTTATAAGAATTTTTCGTTTCCAGCTCAACTCTTAGGTTCCCTGCACTTTTCTGGTTGAGTCCCCCCCACTTTTTTGGTTGTCAAGCCATCTTGAGTCCCCGCCAGAGAGAAAGGTGGGGGTATGAACAAACTAAATAAATAGATAAATAAATAATGTTTAGGATGTGAAAAGCTGCCTGCAAATAGAAAAAAAGCACAGCATACAAAGAAAAGAGGGTGGCAGAACCTTTCCACGTATGCCAGCTTTCTGTTCACATGGAGTTCTTACACAAAGGAACATTCAAAGTTAGGATCCACCAACTATTATGTGAAGTTGTGCAGGCCCACTGTGCCCGATCTCTGCCCTCTTATGGCCAGCTGAGTTTCTTGAACTTGTGAACTGCGCCCGAGATGGTAGAATAGACTGTGTGCTCTTTCAAATGGAACATAACATTTTTAATGCTCGTTTGCATGAAAAGCTCCTTGGCAACAAAAGAAAAGTAGCATAACAGTGAGAGGGCTGAGCTAGGACCTTTCTCCCCAGTCTGAACACAGGAAGCTGCCTTATACTGAATCAGACCCTTGGTCCATCAAGGTCAGTATTGTCTACTGAGACTGACAGCAGCTCTCCAAGTCAGGGTATGGTAATTATATCTGAAGGTCTTTCACGTCACCTGCTACTTGATCCATTTAACTGGAGATGCTGGGGAATGAACCTGTGACCTTCTGCATGCCAAGCAGATGCTCTACCACTGAGCTACAGCTCTCCCTAAATATCTGGCCTGCTGCTCCAGCACAGCTATCAAGAGGACTAACGGCAAAAAAATTTCCAGGACCCCCAGAAGTGGGGTAAAGTATTACCACTGACCAACATATCTGTCTTTATCAAGCATTTTGTGTGTATTCTTCTGAATGTAGGAGGGGCCCAAAGGGGATCTTTGTCCACGGCCTCCAAATGGATTTCAAAATCCCCATCTCCCACCACAGCCCCCACCCCCATGTTCACTGTACCCCCTTACCTGTAGTTCTGATAGCTTCTACTGACTTTCCTTTATACTTATCAAACAGGCTGAGAGTCGAGTACTTGCTTTTCCCATCCTTTCCCTTGGTTATTTGCCCCAAACGATCGGACATTGCGATGAACTGTCATCTAGTAAGGAAATTTCTTTGCGCCGCTCCTGATCTGCCTGTGCAAATATGGAGAAAAGCAGCGGGTGAGAAATGCATAGCTCGTTCTTTTTTGGCTGAAAAAAGAGAGAGACGGCAGACAAAAAACCTAAAAGAATACAATTTGCACAAGAGAACATCCTGTGGATTGTTAGTTAGTGAGAGGAGAGGCACCATTTGGAAATGAGAGGAGGAAAAGAAAGAACCACGGGGTTTCTCCCAAGGCACATAGCTATGGCTGAGAGGGAAGAAGATTTGAATGCAAGTAGCCACAAATGATCAATCGGAGCATCAGCAGAAGAATGTGCAGGACATTATGAGGTTTCAACAAAGCCCATTCTCTTATGTATTTATTTAAAACATTTATTGGCCAACTTTCTTCCTTATGGAGCTCAAGGCTTACAAACATAGATAAAACACATAAAATACATTTTAAAAATTACTACTCAGGGCCACAACATGGTCCTAAAAAAACCATCTTTAGCTGCCTCCTAAATATTGACAGTGAGGGGGCAGGCACAACTCCCTGGGGAGGTTGGTCCACAATCATGGGGCTGCCACTGAAGAGGCCCTGCCTTGTGTGCCAACCCAACAAACAAGTTCTTTGATTGGTGGGACAGTCAGGAGGGCCTCTCCCTGTGATCTGAATTCCCAAGCAGGAACATATATATGGGAGAAGACAGTCTTTCAGATACCCTGGTCCCGAGCCATGCAGGTCTTTAAAGGTCAAAACCAACACCTTGAATTAGGCTCGGGAGCCTAGCCAGTGTAATTGCTGTAATATCGGGGTCACATGCTCCTGAAAACCACAGCCTCCTGCCCTAGCTGCAGCCTCCAAACTGGTCATTAGGCAGTGTGCTGCACCAGCTTGTTGCCAGAAATAGGAAAGCAAATCACTGGGACCTTCTGCAAAGCCCACCCACCACCATACATTTTCAGTAAGGCACAAGAGAACTCCCTGGGAGGGGATGCCCCACCTGAGGTAGCAGGAAGAGAGATGCAGTTTGGGTTTCTGCCCCAGGCACTAAACCACCTTAGGCCAGCCTTGTTTATGGCACATGTTAAAACATTTATAACTTGCCTTTCCTCCAAAGGTGGCTTGCAAAACACCAACAGGCAAAAACACAACAAACCCACAATATCTATGTTGTATATGCAGGTCTCGGCCTAGTGTTTCATCTTATTCTGGCATCAGGTTCTCGATTTGATTTATGAGGTGACGGGTTATTATATCACACTACCCCGCCCCCAAAATCAAATTGTTATCTTTAAAATGTCACTGATGGGCCTGATTTCAAATTGGTGGCTGAAATTGCCACACTAACTTGCTGGAAAAGAGCAGACTCTTCCTTGTTCTTGATTTGGTTTATTCAAGTTTGGAGAGTGGCTTTGATGACGAAATTTACTTCTTGTCATAGGAGCTACACAGATTGTATGAATTATGTGAATAAATGTGTGAATAAATTTGAGAGGCAAACAGCGTTCATTGCATCTTCACAATAACAAAGTATGTGAAGACACTTACTTTTTAACAAACCATCAAAATGTTATAACTTTCTCTTTCATCTGGTATTTATTACATTTCTGAAATTTTTATGTATTTTTAATTAAAGCAAATATATTTTTAATAATCCTAAAAAATAAAATACAATAAATCCAGATCAGCCTACATGCACACTCTTTCCAGATGATGATGCCCTCAAAGGTATTAAAATGGCAAATGAGATTCAATGTGAGCAAGTGTAAAGTGATGCATACTGGGAGAAATAATGCCAACTTCATGTATACACTGACAGGATCTGAGCTGGCAGCAACAGACCAAGAAAGGGACCTCAGGGTGGTAGTGGATAACTTAATAAAAATGTTGACCCAGTGTGTGGCTACAAAAAAAAAGAGAGGCAAATTCCATGTTGGCCATAATGAGAACAGGAATAGAGAATAAAACTGCCACTTATTGTACTGTCCTTATACAAATCTATGGTGAGACCATGCCTGGAATATTGTATTCAGTTCTGGTCACCTCACCTGAAAAAGGATATTGTAGAGCTTGAAAGGGTTCAGAAAAGAGCAACCAAAATCATCAGGGGTCTAGAGCAACCGCCCTTTGGAGAACGGTTAAAATGCTTAGGGCTGTTACGCCTAGAAAAAAAAGTTAAAGAAAGACATGATAAAAATCTATAAAATTATGTCTGGTGGGGAGAGTGGAAAGGGAGAAGTTTTTCTCCTTCGCTTATAAAACCAGAACCTGGGGTCATCCACAGAAGCTGAAGGGTAGGTGATTCAGGACAGACACAAGTAAGTACTGGGGGGGGGGGCCTGTGGCTCAGTGGTAGAGCATCTGCTTGGCATGCAGAAGGTCCCATCCCAGGTTCAATCCCCAGCATCTCCAGTTAAAGGGACTAGTCAAGTAGGTGATGTGAAAGACCTCAGCCTGAGACCCTGGAGAGCCGCTGCTGGTCTGAGTAGACAATACTGACTTTGATGGACCAAGGGTCTGATTCAGTATAAGGAGGTTTCATGTGTTCATGTGTACTTATTCACACAGCATATAATTAATTTGTGGAACCTGCTACCACAGAATGTGGTCATGGCTGCCACCTTGGAAGGCTTTGGAAGGGGAATGGACAAATTCACAGAGGATGGGGCTATCAATGGCTACTAATCATGATGGATATCTATTCCCTCCTGTACCAGAGGCAGTGTGCCTCTTTGTAGAAATTGCTGGGGAACGCAGCCAAGGTGATGCTGTTGGGGTTTTCCTGTCTGTGGGCTTCGTAGAGGCTGCCGGTTGGCCACTGTGTGAACAGAAGGCGGGACTAGAGGGGCTGTTGGTCTGATCCAGCATTGCTCTTCTTATGTTCTCAAAGGAAACACAGCACATCAATAGCAGCCTCAAGAAAAGCAAGTCAAGTTTCAGGGTCCAAAATGAGACCTGATAATTTACACTTACCTAGCTGCAAGTTAATAAATGCCACAGTATTCCCTGTTACTGTGTATGGGTATGAAAGCTGGAGAATGAAGAAAGCTGACAGGAAGAAAGTAGTTTCCTTTGAAACGTGGTATTGGAAGAGAGTGTTAAAGATACCACCAAAAAAGGGGGTTCTAGACTAAATCAAGCCTGAACTGTCCTAGAAGCTAAAATAACTAAACTGCAGTTGTCGTACTTTGGTCACATGAGACGACAAGAGTCACTGGAAAAGACAATCCTGCTAGGAAAAGTTGGAGCTGACAGGAAGAGAGGAAGACCCAACCAGAGATGGACTGACTCCATAAAGGAAGCCACAGCCCTCAGTTGGCAAGACCTCAGCAAGGCTGTTAACGATAGAACGTTTTGGAGGTCACTGATTCATAGGACCGCCATGAGTTGGAAGCGACTTGATGGCACTTAACACACACACACACACAGCTACTGGATGTAACTCGCCTGCAAGCATCCCACCACATGCCCGTGGCAATTGAAAGAGGGGGATGCAAGCTCAACAGCTACAGCTACAGACAGGATTGATACGATGTGCAATAGTTCCACAAGAAAAAGTCATCCTTGCACAGACACCTAAAAATGTGTGGCCAAGGAATTGTTTTGTACGTGCAAGTATCTGCCCAGGGAAAGCAAGCGTAGAACGTTTTTGCAAAAATGTAAACAAATAAACATGAACTCTTTCTTATGCACAGTGCCTACTTTCAACTTGAGGCATGAGTCACCCAGGCGCTCACATTGCTAAACTGCTGCTGGATCTTGTAACTCAACATGGGTTGGCAACATTTTACAATTAAAGAGCCAAACTGTGTCAACATTCAGAGCAAGAAGCGGACAAAGAACTAGTAATAGAAAGCCTCGCTGCAGAACTGAAAATATACAACTTAGCATTACTAATAACTGACATGTGGGTTTATAATCCATGAAGTTTCTACAGCCCCCAAACACAGTTAAATGGAGCTTCTTAAAGCAATAAAGGAATTATGAGAATTTGGGGAGCTTAGACTAGGGTTAGAAGGTAGCTTTTTGTTGGGGTGATAACAACCATATTTATATTCGACCCCATATTTATTTATGTACTACAACAGTTTTATCATAGTTTTAATAAAATTAGGAGAATGTGCAAATGGATTGATTCATTTACCCAAAAAATTAAACACTGCATCTAGCCTCATGCTACATAATTAAAAACTAATCCTTATTTCATGATAAACTTTTGACTATAAAGTATCTTAAATAAAAACGTATCTTTAGATAGATTTTTCCTCAAAAAGCATTTTATTTTAAAAAATTTGATTTAAATAAAAAATCTGATTTCAGTTTTTAAAATCTGATTTCTTTTGTTTAAAAAAAACATTGATTTTTATCCACCCTGCTTTTCAGCCTTCAGGGTTTCATGCTTTAATGACCAAATCTTCTGATTACTGCAACAGCAAAACCTAAAGCTCTTTGCACTCTCTCTTAATTTTATTAAAGATATGATAAAAGTGTCATAGTATATAAATAAATACAGGGTAGAATATATATTTGATTGTTATCACCCCAACAAAAAGCTACCCTCCAACCCTAGTCTAACCTCCCCAATTTCTCATAATTACGTTACTGCTTTAAGAAGCTCCATTTAACTCACTGGTTCCCAACCGGGGGTCCGCGGACCCCCAGGGGTCCGCGAGAACTAAATTAAGGTCCGCGAAAAAAAGTTATAAACCCATAATAAATTAATATTTTCAATTAAAAGTTCTCTATTATAAAAATATATTCAAATATTATTCTAAGTTTAATGTTTAACTAACAGTTATGATTAAAGTTTATTTTCAAATTCTCTGAATTTTTATTTTGAACCTTGGGGTCCCTGCACCGAACAAAAAAGTCCTAGTGGTTCCTGGTCAAAAAAAGGTTGGGAACCACTGATTTAACTGAATATTGGAGCTAGCATGGATAACAACTGGATATCTGAATTCATCTGAAACCCTTGAATGGTGTGAAGTTTACACATAAACAATCAGCAAGAACTTCAGTGCACTTATTTTTAATGTCATACAACAAAACATTCTGAAGAAAACTGATAAATAAGCTTTGGGATGGGTCCAGCCAGCATTTCTGCTCAATCTTGCCCATTACACCCTCCACTGCTCGTGGCTTTTGTCCACCCAGGTCCCATAATTCCCAGCATAGCCTTTTTTGTGTTCTAAGGAGACCCCTGCCTCGCTTTTTCACCAAAGGGATTCACTGGATCCACCCCCTTTGTAATTCCATGAAGAAATGCAAAATTGCTGAAAATACTAGGCACCCTAATGAAATTTCTAGGCGCCACGACACCTGGTGTTCCTGGGATTTGTCAAGCCATGCCTAAAGGTTTCATTTTCTTTAGAGGCACACTTTGGGTTCAACTGCCATAAACTGCAGGCCTTCGCTCAACAACTCAACAAATGCACTAAGTCTCACCTTCCACCAGCATCACATCGGAGTTCACTGCACGGGATGTGAGCTGTCCACATCATTTCAGCCATGACATTTCGATCTGTGACGGTGGATTCACATGTGCAAAGTCATCACCGGAATGTTAGGCCAGGGGTCCCCAATGTGGTGCCTGTGAGTGGCTGAATGCCTGCTGACACATTTCCGGGTTCCTGCCAAGTGTTTTTAAAAAGCGGGATGGACCAGGTGGGGATTTTGCCCAGCAGGGCTTTTGAATGACCACTGGAGATTTGATTGGCTGTGCAGATTTTTTGTAATGTTGCACCGGAAGCAGCTGCCACTACGGCGCAAGGATTTTCACGGTGCGACTGAAGGTAAACTGCAGCAGCCATATTGTGGCTGGCTCCGCCTCCTGGGGCCGCCATCTCATGGAAACCATTCTGTGGCTGCACCCACCAGGCTATGTCAGAATTCCAAATGTGCCCACGGGATCAAAAAGGTTGGGGACCCCGATGCTGGACACACAAATGTGAATGTACAAAACTGCCTTATGCAGTCAGACAGGCTGTTGGGAGATTCTACTGGTGGTCTACTAGCTCATGGCTCTCCATGGTCTCAAGGTTTTCTACCAATTTATTCCAGACCTGGAATTTGGAATCTTTTGGCACAGAATTCCAAATACAAGAAGGGAGGGGGAGAGGACAGCTAAGTTAACTCTTCTATAGAGAAGGGTACCACACAACATGGCGTAGTGGTTAAGAACGGTGGACTCTAATCTGGTGAACTGGATTTGTTTCCCCACTCCTATACATGAAGCCAGCTGGGTGACCTTGGGCTAGTCACAGCTCTCTGAGCCCCACCTACCTCCCAGGTTGCCTGTTGTGGGGAGGGGAACGGAAGGTGATCATAAGCCGGTTTGATTCTTCCTTAAATGGTAGAGAAAATCAGCATATAAAAACCAACTCTTCTTCTTCTATTAAATAAAAAAATCCAGCAAGATTTCAGAAGGATGAACATTTTTATCCTGAAGGTTTTCTGCAGTAGCTTCTCCTCAGGAAACGCTGCCAATTCCACCAAGGTTGTTTGTTTCGCAGGGTTTATTAGTCAATTGCCTCGTTACGGTTCCAATCTGAGGAAGCGTCATGAGGTTTAGAAAGCACTACTGCTCTGGGTTAAAAATACAACCACCGAAGATTAAGAATGGGGGGGGGGAGGAACCACATGTCTCTTTTCAACTGAAGCAAATGATACCCCACTCATAACATTCCTTACTACTTTGAGACCAAACCGCCTCGCTAGGCCGACTGAGGCTTGATTTAACTTCGCACGATCTCATCTTCTTGTTCAACCTGTGCTGCCAGAACCCAGGCAAAGTAGCTATGCATGGTCAGTGAACATGCCCGGCGCAGAGTATTTGCAAGGGCTGTGGATCTTTGGTATAGAAACTAAGCGCATGTAGCTGCTTTGCATGCAAGATGCTGTGCAAGTGCAGTCTTGCAGGAGAATACTTCTGTTTCCTGTTTCCAGCAGGGGACAGCCACATGAGCCTAGGAACACACAACCACATGGGATTACAATGGCCACCCTCTCACCGTTTTGTCTTAGTACCTGGAAATCAGGTATACAGCCTCTTACCATGAAAACGCCATTCAGCTGTCATGGCTAACAGCCATAGACAGAGCAGGCTCTGCCCTCCACGAATCTGTCCAATGCCTTCCAAAAAGTCATCTAAAGGAGTGACCGTCACCAGATCTTCCAACAGCGAGACAGAGTAAAAGTGTATTGTCAACAGCCTTAGAATTTAATTTTAGTTCCAAAAATATTCTTGCTGCTACTTAGGAATTTTAATCACCTTTCCAGCTTCCAGTGACAGTCATTTTGGATGCTGAGACACTTGGTACAGAAAATAATCATCATAAATGTTTTATGGAAAAGGAAGCAAAAATAATTTTAAAAATCTGCACCAGGCAACAAAGAGAAACTCGGTTCAAATTTGCCTACAGCCACGAAAACCCATTTTCGAGGGGCTGGCTTTGTCTTCTTCGTATGGGGAACAGAGAGGACAAGCCGAAGGTTTTCCGTGGCAGCACCTTTCTTGTAGTCACTTCCCACACCCAAATTGCAACTTCCTTCTCCCCCCAAACTGCAGCTACTCTGGAGGAAAAGGAACACAACTTTCTCGTGCTCCTTTTAGGATCAGTAGCCCTAACCTGGATGGCCCTGGCTAGCCCAATCTCGGCAGATCTTGGAAGCTAAGAAGGGTCAACCCACAAGGAAGCACAGCGTTGCTGCACAGACAATGGCAAACCACCTCCATTCGTCTCGTCTCGAAAACCCTACGGAGTCAACGTAGGCTGGCTGCAACTTGACGGCACTTTCTACCACTACCACCAGTGCTGACAAGTCTAAAGTACAGAAGAGTTCAAATGACATCACCATATCTATTTACATTCGTGGCCATCAAGGAGTCCTGCTACTAGCTAAACATGTTCTCCAGGCTACATTTTCATTCCCAAAGCAAAAAGGAACCCTGAGCAAAGGTATCTGAAGAAGTGAGCTGTGACTCACGAAAGCTCATACCCTGCCAGAAATTTTGTTAGTCTTTAAGGTGCAACTGGACTCTTGCTTTTTTCTACTGCTGCAGACAGACTCAGGGCTACCCATCATGATCTATGCCCCAAACCCTTAATCCTAATTTTTCGTGCTGATTCTCCACCCCGTTCCCCAACTACTTCTGCTTCAGCGGCCATTTCTCCCTTCCTTGACTGATCCCAGCCATCAGGGATCACCTATTGGCAGGGTGGATCTCATTTAAATCAAATCAATTTAAATCACTAGTCAGTAAGACTATACTTAAATCATGGTTTTCTGCATAAAGACTCATTCTTGCTAGTATAAATATTTATAACCAGATGACGGTTTCATTTTTAGAATACTAACTTCTCAGATTAGTTTTACAGTTGTGTCAAAAAAATACTGATTTGGCTATACTATTAGAATGGAGCCTTGACTACTTACCGTGAGGGCTCCTTCTCTTCTGAGGCGGAGGGCATCTTGTAACTGTGGGTTATTGTCCACGCCCTATCTGGGGAGGCAGGACCAAATTAATTTCCTGCTGCCCCCTATCGGGACACTAACCCGCTGTACCTCAGTCACAGGCTTGCCTAGCTCTTAGACAGGAACAAAATGAGGTATAACAGAACGAAATGTAACCTTAACCAATGAACACAGGAAGGAACATTCCTATAACATGACAAACAGACAGGAAATGGGACTGGAATTAGGTCTGAAATTGACTGTCTTCTGAAGGTATGGTCGATAGCACGTTGTCTTGACTCTTCGCCCGGGTGGGCAAGATGACCTCCGCCTTTCATCCTAAGGACCCTTAGAGGTACTGTCCGAAGGGGCTCGAAGGGTTCCTTCATTAGGGCCTTAAGAACGATGTTAAGATTCCAGGTAGGGAACCGGTGAACAGTAGGAGGTCGAGTCTGGGATACTCCCTTCAGAAAGGAGACGATATGCCGATGCTTGGATAACGCCACTCCATCCACCATTGGAACAACTGTAGCTATGGCCGCAACCTGTCTACGTAGAGTGGAAACTGCCAGGTTTAGTCTCACTCCCTCCTGTAAGAACCCCAGGATGTTGTTGACTCCTGGTTGAAGAGGGTCAAACTTCTTTCTACGTGCTCATCTGACAAACACTTTCCATGATGCGGAATATATGCGACGGGTTGCGCGCCTCAAGAATGGTGTTCACGACCTCTGTAGGGTAACCCAGTTTGACCAGGCTCATCCTCTCAAGTGCCAGACGGTCAAGCAGAACCAGTGGGGGTCTGGATGGACTAGAGGACCTTGGCGTAGAGTCCCCCACTGAGTTGGAATTCTCCATGGTTCTTGAACTGCTAGTCTTCGTAGAGTGACGAACCATGGACGGCGAGGCCAAAACGGGGCCACTAGGAGTACATTGGCTTTTTCCGTCTGGATCTTGCGAAGGACTTTCGGAATAATTGGCAGAGGCGGTAAGGCGTACAAAAGAGTCCTTGGCCAAGGACTGAGAAGAGCGTCGATTCTCTCTGCGTCTGGGTGGAAGTATCTCGAGAAGAATCTTGGAAGTTTGGAATTGTCTGACGAGGCGAACAAATCGACCTCTGGAAGATCAAATTTTTGAGTGATGAGACGAAAGGAGTCTTCCACGTTGAGAGTGCCCTTTATGTGTTCCGCTCGTATTGACAGAGCCTTGAACTGGGCCCAGAGGAACACTTTGACTGCTTCCTGATGTAACGTCGATGACCTTGTGCCCCCGTTTGTTCAGGTGGGCCTTGGTAGTCGTATTGTCCGTCCTGACTAGGACGTGGTGATTGCAAATGTCCGCTGAGAAGAATAGAAGAGCCAGTCTCACAGCTCTTAGCTCCACCACGTTGATGTGATGGGTCGACTCCTGAGCAAACCAGCGTCCCTGGGCAATCTGCCCATTGAGGGTGGCTCCCCACTCTTCCAGACTGGTGTCCGTAAAGAGCTGGAGAGGATCCTCGTGCAGGTACTGTGTGGGTTTGGTTAAATTCTCCCTGGATGCCCACCATCGCAGGCTTTTGCGGACCCTGAGTGGTAAGGGAATGATTCTGTCCCTCTTCATCCCAATGTCCCCTTGGTATGGGTGAAGGAGCCACTGTAATTGTCTGAAGTGGAACCTGGCCCATGGCACCACTGCTATGCATGAAATCATGTGCCCTAAAAGTTTCGCTAGGGACATTAGCCTGGCTGATTTGGAACTGGCGGCCGAAGCTGCCCGACTGACAATTTTCTCCACTCTCTCTCAGGACAGGATACAGTATTTTTCCGAGAGTCTATCCGCACAGATTGTGAGGGGCTGAGGGAACTTTTCTCGAAGTTCACTAAATACCCATGGTCTTGAAGAACCTGGACTACTCTGCTGGTATGGGTCCGGGATTGTTCCCTGGATTGTGCACAGATCAGGATGTCGTCCAGGTACGGATGTACCTGGATAGACTCCTGTCTGAGGGTGGCCATAACAGTCACCAGGGTCTTTGTGAATACCCGGGGGGCAGAGGCTAACCCAAAGGGGAGGGCCCTGAATTGATAATGATTGATGCCATGGGTGAACCGAAGGAACCTCCTGTGGGCTGGATGGATAAGGCCTCCGTCAAATCCACCGCCGTCATGAAAGTCTGAGACTGGAGGGACTCTATGATGGATTTTAACGTTTCCATCCGGAAATGTTTGCGCCTCATTCTCCTGTTCACGTACTTTAAATTGAGGATAGCCCTCCAGTCCCCATTTTTATTCGGAACCGTGAAGAAGATGGAATAGATCCCCAATCCCCTCTCCGGGTTGGGGACCTTCTCCACGGCTCCTATGTGCAATAGGTGTTGAATTGCTGTGGCGGTTCTGGCCCTCTTCTCTTTCTTTAGGGGTAAGGGGGAAGAAAGGAAATGATCCTGGGGCAGGGAAGAAAACTCCAGGAGATATCCCTGAGAAATTATTTGGGATACCCACGAATCCGGGTTGGATCTGGCCCATATGTGACTGAAAGCCTGAAGTCTCCCCCCCACTGCCAGCAGTGAGGCGAAATTATGAATTGTTGTTTTTGGGGAACTTATCCCCTTTGTCAGACCTAGTCTGGCCTTGTCTCTGGAACTTCCCCCCTTTCCAAAAGGATCTACTCTGGTTCCATGAGTTACTCTGGTTCCAGGAGCCCTTTCTGTAGTCTGCCCGGTATCTGGGAGGGACCTTGGATGAACGAAAGGACGGGTAAGAAGAGAATCTATTCTCCTTCCGAAGTTGCCTAGGGAGGACATGTTTCTTATCCCTAGTTTCAATCAAAATCCCGTTCATTTTTTCTCCGAAAAGCCGGCCCCCTTTAATGGGGTAGGACATGAGAATGGTTTTAGATCTGAAATCGGCCGGCCAGGCCCTTAGCCACAGGGCCCTTCTAATGGATGTGGTAGAAGCCATGGCCCTAGCCATGAAGGACATTGTGTCCAGGGAGGCATCTGCCATAAGAGTGATGGTGCTAAGCACTCTTTCCAAGCCCCCAACTACCCTGCGGTTGTCAGTCGGTACCAATTGTAGGAGTTTTTTGACCCATAAATAGGAATCCCTCGCAAAAATGGAGAGAGTGGCTAGGGCCGAAGCCTCGTGAGCCTTTCTTGCCAAGTGATCAGTCTTCCTGTCCAACTGGTCACGGATGGATCCCACCCCATCTTCGGGAATCAACCCAGGGGTCTGAAGGTCAGCCACTGGAGCATCCACTACATGAACCTTCAACATCTGCATGGCGTGAGGAGCCAGGCTATAATGTTTTTTGACGTAGGCCGGGACCTGCTTATTAGAGGAGGGGTTATCCCACTCATCTGTGAGGGCCCTAATAAAAAACTCTGGGAAAGGAACTAGGTTGCTTTGAGTTCTCCTTCAGGGGAAGCACTCCCTAACTCCTTCTTTGAATTTTGATTTGGGTTCCTCTGAGGACTGCTGTTCCTCATTAAGATCCAAGGCGATCATAGCTTTTGCCAACAAACCCTGGAAGTCCTCTCCCGAGAACAACCTGGGCTGTTGGTCATCGGGATGCGGGGTCTCGTCCTCGGAGTCGAACTCCCCCTCCTCGCGTTCTTCCCCTTCTGACTCCTGGTCAGTGGTAAGGGTATCCTGAAGGCTAGGGGAGTCAGAGCCAGATTGAGAAATCGGCTGTGACTGTGCCTTTCTGGCGGCCTTAGTGGGCCATGAAGCGGATGTCTCCCCTCTGGATGGCCCCCCCCCGAGGTGGATGAACTGCCCTTTTCCCCCTGTGATTCGGGGCCTAAGGTAGGAGGGGATCCTGAAAAACCGCCAGAGAACTGAGGCAGGCGCATTTGAAAAGCCTGGAAGGCTTGCCACTGCCTCTGTAAGGCTATATTAACCATGTCGTTAGCCTGATCTGCGGTTAAAAACCTCCCTGTTGCCGCCCCTGAGGTGGGAAAGGGGTTAAAAAATGGTTGATGGACTGATGCCTGCTGCATAGGCATAAAGTGGCCCCCTGTAGGCCCCAAGGAAAAGGCGGGAATAGACGCTGCAGGCTGCCTTTCTGAAGTCGCGGGCGAAGTTACTGTTGAGGAAGGCTGGATCCGCGAGTAGACAGTCGGGGCTTTCCCGCTGGCTCTCGCTGCGCTGGTGAACTTTCCGCTGCTGCGCTTCCTGCGTTTAGCGCCGGCAAGGGTCGGCGCCGCTTTTCGCGCCTTTTTCTGCTTGGGCCGAGCAGCGACTCCACGAGCCTCCTGCGACTCTCCGCTCTCCTCCGTCGCCAGGGTGGATCCGTTCTCGGCGCCCTTGGACGGCGCGCTGTTGGTCGGGGCGAATTGGACCAGCCCCACTGAGTAATCCTTCTCCGAGAGAAGGTCGTCTTCTCTGTTCAAAATGGCGTCCGCCATTTCCCCCCCCCCCCCTTCTTCCCGATTCAACGCTCAGGACGACACCAGGAAGATCGGGGAAAAGAAAAACACCAGGTAGGTCGGGTCGGGTGGGGAGGTAATTGGAAAGAAGGTTGAGGAAAAGTTTAAAGGAAAGGACACAAACAAGCCTCTAAGCCTAACTCACAGAGCTGTGAAAATCACTGCTCTCCCCACTAGGCAGGACAAAAGACTGAGGTACAGCGGGTTAGTGTCCCGATAGGGGGCAGCAGGAAATTAATTTGGTCCTGCCTCCCCAGATAGGGCGTGGACAATAACCCACAGTTACAAGATGCCCGAGCCTCAGAGGAGAAATACATAGATAATTATAAAATTATTGTGAGGTGAACTATCGCCAGTTTCATTCTGGCCACCCGAACTTGCATTTCTTAGCTGCAGTGTTTGCATTTCGCACGCATGCCTGCCTTACCCATTGGTAGAGGAAATTCATTAAAATATTCACAAATTAGATTTCTTTTATTGCCTGCTGCCATTATAGGTTTTCTCCTCCAAGGAGACAATAATATGATAAACCTCAGACTATACACACAAAGATCCCAAGACTTGTAGAGTGTTCTGCTCAAAAAAGTTTCACTTTCATTTTTACTGCTTGCCCCTCCCTCCTCACACTTAGCTCCCTGTGCAGATCTATTCCACTCCTAACAATAATCTATTCATTGAACTTCTTGAAAACGTAGCACTTAAGAGGTAAGGGGTTGATTCTATGTACGTAGATTTGCAAAGGAACAATGGGATTAAGGTCTTTTTCTCAACTCTCTATGTTTATTTTATAACACTTTTTGCCATGAAGAAGAGGCATGTGATCTCTGCAGATACATATCCACAGTTTTGAAGCATCTGTGATCATTTCTTCTAGACAGAAAAACTGCCCAAAATAATCTTACAGAAACTTCTGCAAGAGCATGACATTATGAATGGATTAATGGAATTCATTTACCAAAAATGTTAAACATTGCATGACTATACAGCCTCATGCTACATAATTAAAAACTAACCCTTATTTCCTGATGAATAACCTTTGGACTGTAATGTATCTTAAATAGAAAGCTATTTAAACGATCTTTAGACCGATTTCTCCTCAAAAAGCATTATTTTTTAAAAATACAATTTTTAAAAAAAAAAGCTTGTTTAAATTTTTTAAAAATTGAATCACTGACTTTTATCCACCCTGCCTACTTGACAGGATGACATCACAGCGCTACACGTTCCACCCAGTTTAGCTACATGTTGAAAATGAAGCTGATGATTCCTGTTGCAGATCACACTGATGATCCAAATTCACGAGGAATCCCCGTATGAGCAGATTCTTGGCCCTTTTATAGGATTTTTAAAAAATCATCCAAAGTGGGAAGCCCTTTCAATTCTGTGGCTGCAGGGAGCTTCCCTCTCCACCACAGTTCTGTCACCCAAACAGTTGCTTTCAATCGGGAAACAAGACATGTGGTCTTTAGCACCGCTTGTGGAGTATCTTGGCAGCTAAATTGACCATTAGTACAAGCAAGCTCAGTTGCAAAGCATGCACCCTCTGAACAGTACTGAACCACAAACAGCAACCCAGCCCAGGCCACATATTTTAACACAGAACAAGCAGCCAAGATCATGATGACAGACATTGCAATGGCTTTTGAGACCCCTGTGCTCCAGCCATGACTGTGTGGTCGAGGGCTTAAGTGTCAGCCTACGATATGGAAGACCCGGGTTCGAATCCCCACTCTGCCATGGAAGCCTGCTAGGTGACCTTGGGCTAGTCGCACACTCTCAGCCTAACTTACCTCACAAGGTTGTTATGAGGATAAAACAGAGGAGAGGAGAATGGTGTAAGCCGCTTTGGGTACCCATTGGAGAGAGGCGGGGTATAAATTAAATAAATACACAAGTATCCAAAAATGGGTCTTGCTTTGATACATACCGAAGGGCAAAATGGGGGCATGATGCTTCTGGCTTCCGATGCTTCACACAAGAGGCAATTATTTTGGGGTTAATGACTTTTAAAGGTTTTTCTCTTTCCTAACAAAAGGCAGGCAGGAGGAGAGGAGTCAGTTGCTCACAACCAGAACCCAATTACCAATTATCAAAGGTTCGGAAATGTTAATGGCTATCATGGCTGAAGACAATGAAATGGATTGCTCACACCTCAGCTGGAATCTGACACTTGGAAGTGGAAAAAGAGACTTGGAGATGCTGGATAATATCTTCCTGGAGATTTCATGAAAGGATTCCTGGTCTCACAAGGGGGTGGGAAAACCAAAAAAGATAAAATTCCCTTGGCATAGAAGGAAAGGGGTCCACATTTGGTTGAGTCAATCAGGAGGAAGGTGATTGCATACCTGTGCTCCATCTTGACAGCCACTATTGCTACATGGAGTTGAGAAAGAACTGGCTACCTAGACGAAGACGCCAAGGTAATGGAAAGCTTTTAGCAAACTGTAACTTCTAAATTAAAGAGCCTGTCTTAGAACAAGATCACCTAGGGCATGTATAGAGTGAGGGACAGGAATTTCATGTGTGCATCTTTCCTTTGTTTTTTGTTGATCAAGCTGTTGCTGTGCAGGGAGTATGTGTGTGGACTCCTATTTTCAATAAGTTCTCTACTATTTTAAATGCCCTGACCTGGATGGACCAGGCTCGCCTGATCTCATTAGACCTCAGAAGCTAAGTGGGGTTGGCCCTGGTTAATATTTGGATGGGAGACCACCAAGGAATACCAGGGTTGTTATGCAGAGGAAGGCAAAGGCAAACCACCTCTGTTAAGTCTCTTGCCCTGAAAACCCTACTGGGTTGCCATAAGTGGGCTGAGACTTGACGGCACTTTACATACACATTTTAAATGCTGGCAGTAGTTCTCTGTACTACATGGACCTCCACCACACTAGTTAAAACAGGCACCACCAATGGAAGTGAACTGGTCCGCTGCTAAATCACTTCCCAAGAGTGCACAAGTAAGCCCTCCCCATAGTAACCAGTCACTGGGTGACTAGGAGGAGCCTTAAAAGGGTAACATGGCAGGGAAGCTGCGAGTACTGGCCTTCTTGACTGATAATTCCCAAAACAGCCCATTGGTGGCAGCATACCAAAAGAGAAGAATGAAAAAGAAAACTCCTCTGAGGGTTGGTCAGGGCAGGAAAACAAAGTGTTGTTAGTGTGGAGAGCCAGCATGGTGTAGTGGTTAAGACCAGTGGTTTGGAGTGGTGGACTCTGATCTGGAGAACCGGGTTTTATTCCCCACTCCCCCACATGAGCAGCGGAGGATAATTTGGTGAACTGCATTTGTTTCCCTACTCCTACACATGAAGCCACTGGGTGACCTTGGGCTAGTCACAGCTCTCTTAGAGCTCTCGCAGCCCCACCTACCTCAAAAGGTGCCTGTTGTGGAGAGGGGAAGGAAAGGTGATTGTAAGCCGGTTTGATTCTTCCTTAAGTGGTAGAGAAAGTTGGCATATAAAAACCAACTCCTACTCCTCCTCTCGTCAGGTGGAGACTCGGGATGATCACTGGGCACCTAGGTGCCTTAGATGACCAATGGACCATTGCTTGCATATCATTGGGGCCGTTCCAGCACACCCCAGATGGCATTTCAGACTCAATTACGCAGGACTTTCATGTCAAACAGAGCAGCAATATGAAGATGTGACTGGCCCTCCAAATTATGCCAGTGAGGAGTTAAAAGCGAGCTGGACTTTTGGACTACAAGAAATATACTAATCCCTGGAGCGGCATTTTAGTTCCAATGTGTTATTCTTTTTAATGGTTCATTTGTAAATTTTGGGCTCAAACAAAGCATGAATTTGAGCTGCACTGTCTGGAACGCATCTTATCTATTCCAACTGGCTTGCTATGATCCACGGAGTCCACTGGGGCTTCTGAAGCAACAGACAAACAACGGTAGCAGGATGGGACCAGCCCACCCGACGGTCTCACTGAATTGTTATTCTACACAACAGACCAGAGTGACTCATCACCTGAGCTCTCTGCAAAATCTCCCATTGACGACGCAATTCCCCAGATTCCTGTGGGAGGGAGAACGTTCGTTCGCTACAGCAGGTGTCAGCTGGTTAACAGAGGATGGGGGGGGGGGACACCCTCCAGCCCAGCCAGCAAAACAGACTGCAGGCTGGAGCTGCCAAACAGAAACCCTAGCAACAAACCTGGCTGATGATCTCAGCTTGTATCATTGCACGAACGAAAAAGGATGGCATAAACAACCAAGGCGGCTCTGGGACATGCTGCAGAGATGCTCCAGACACGCTATATTGGGTGAAAACTGGGGGTTCCATGTTCCAAAGTAGGGCCAAGCTGGAGGTGACCCAAGTCTGCCTAAACCCCTGGGGGGGGGCCTGCAACTGAAAGCAGAAATGGGGCATGGATATTGCAAGGGATGAACCCCACCTTTTGCAGTTCATCTTCCCCACACCCAACAGAAGCTTGGGAAAAAAGCCACCAGGACAGGATCCATAGAGGGAAGTCTCTATCAGGAAGGGATGGTTTAGCTCAGGGGTGGGGAACGTCAGGCCCGGGGGCTGCATAAGGCCCTCGAAATCTTTTGGCCCTTCATGGGTCCTGGTAGATCTCTAGCTCAGAAGGATGCTGCCCTGCCTGAATCTCTTGGGCCCAGCTGGGGACACCAGAGCTCAAAAGCGAGTCGCTCTATGTGGCAGACACTCGGAGCCGTCTCCGGTCGTGCCTCCTGGCTAAATGTTTGACCAAATATAGCAGGCTAATTTTTAAGTTGATAATTTTCTATGGCCCCCAAATGATATTATAAATATCCAAATGGCCCTTGGCAGAAGAAAGGTTCCCCACCCCTGGTTTAGCCCCATCACCCCAATCCTAACTGTGCATCCTGTTGAACACATGAAGCTGCCTGATACTGAATCAGACCCTTGGTCCATCAAAGTCAGCATTGTCTTCTCAGACCGGCAGCTGCTCTCCAGGGTCTCAGGCAGGGGTCTTTCCCATCACCTACTTGCCTAGTCCCTTTAATTGGAGATGCCGGGGATTGAACTTGGAACCTTCTGCATGCTAAGCAGATGCTCTACCACTGAGCCACAGCCCTCCCCATGCTTTAAGTCATGCACCACCTTTAGAGCTTAAAGATGCTGGCCAGCCATGACAGCCTTTAATTTCGCCCCTTAACAAAGCATGCAAAAACCACCATGCTAAAGCAAGGCATAAATGATATTTAGTGTACTACATCCTGGCATCATAAACAAAACACATAAGAACATAGATATGTTTTCTTGAACAAAAATTATGACTCCCAGCATAAGAAATGTAATTAGAGTTCACCGTGGAAGATTGCTGTGTAAATTGACTAGTTTAGAAAATTGGAAAAAAATCATATAGTGGGAATATTTGGACAAAGCTGAAGGAGAGGTGTGGGCTTGGGGGGGGCTTCATTCCATTTGGACCAAAGGGACCACCAAAACTCACTTGGGCATCCAGTATTACACCGATTCTACTCCTCAACAGTACTGGCTGAAATGCTGCAATTCCACAAGAATGCAAGAAAAGAATCTCACCTTTCTCGGTTGTTTTTTTTTTTTTTTTTTTTTTTTTTGAAGTTCAGAAATCTACAATTCAGTTTAGAAACTTGGGGTTTTTTGGGGGGACAGACTAACCATCATTAATCTATGAATCTGCAGTGGTCCACGACAGCTAACTGGAATTAGTTTCCAACTGGAATTTTTTCATCAGGTCATGCCTGAGAAGAATAAGGGAAGGGGGAAAGAGTGGGGTTTCCATGAAAGCCCAATAAAAAGCTGAGGTTGTGCACATTTTCACTTAAGCACAGTCAGGGTGGATTTGATTTAAATCAAATCGATTTAAATCACTAGTGAGTAAGACTAGATTTTCATGATTTAAATCACTAGTAAGACTATATTTAAATCATGGTTTTCTACATAAACATCACTTCTTATGATATTGTTTCATTTGGGCCACCAGGCCTTGCATTTCTTTGCTGCAGTGTTTGCATTTTGCACACATGCCTGCCTTATCCATAGGTAGAGGAACTTCATTAAGATATTCCCAAACTGGGTCTCTTTTACGGCCTGCTGCCATTATAGATTTTCTCCTCCAGCGAGAGAATATTGTGATAAATCTCAGGCTATACACACAAATGTAATGGAATCTCAGAGGGGCTATTATCTCCCAGCAGCCCTGGCTCTGGAGAGGCTGGCCTTCCTTTTTCCAGAGGGGAAGAGGGAGGAGGAGAGATACAGTTGGTGGGCCTAGGCTGGAACAGGCTGGCAGGAAGAATAGGCCGAGGAGAAACAGGCTGGTGGAAAGCTGGAAAAGGGGAACCAAGGACTGGAGAAGAGAACTTCAGGGATTCTTGATGCAGGACTGAAGTTCCAGGTAGAGACTTTATTGTTTGGACGATGTCAGGCGAGCCCTGGGAAGAAGGGCCTGGAACCAGTGAACTCTTATTAGTTGACTGGCAAGCACTTCAAGGTCTTGCCAAGGACTTACAGATCCCAGTTACTATTTCCACCACCACCCCTTTGGATTTGCTTCTACATTCAAGTGCCTATTCTGTACAGTTAAGTGTTAGTGCAGTTGTTGGAACCCAGTGGGATTGAGAAGAGGTTGCCAGCCCTGAAGTGCCTTTAGCACTTAGCCCCAAGTCTGAGTTGCACAGACATGCAACTGACCTGCACAATTATTATACAAAGATCCCAAGACTTGTGGAGTATTCTGCTCACAAGGTTGCACTTTCATTTTTACTGCTTCACACTTAGCTACTTGTGCAGATCTATTCCACTCCAAACAATCTATTCATTGAACCTATTGGAACTTAGCATTGAAGAGGTAGGGTTGATTCTGTGTATATAAATTTGCAAAGGAACAATGAGATTAAGGTTTTTTCCTCAACTCAGTATGTTTATTTTATAACATTTTTCCTGTGAAGAAAAGGCATGTTATTTCTGCAGACACAAATTCACACTTTTGAGAACTGCAAAAACAAGCATCTGTGATAATAGCTTCTCGTTTGAAAAACTGCCCCAAATATTCTTACAGAAACCTCTGGAAGAGCATGACATTGTGAATGGATTAATGGAATTCATTTACCAAAAAAATTTAAACATTGCATAAATATAAAGCCTCATGCTACATAATTAAAGACAAATCCTTATTTCCTGATGAATAGCCTTTGGACTATAATGTAACTTAAACAGAAAACTATCTTCAGAAAGATTTTTCCTCCAAAAGCATTTTAGTTTAAAAAAAATCCAATTTAAATCAAAAAAATCTGGTTTAAATCAAAAAAATCTGATTTTTATTTTTTTAAAAAAAATCATTAATTTTTATTCACCCTGAGCACAGTTATGTCAACCACCTGAATGCTGTCTGGGATTCTACCCCTTAGAACTGCCAAGGTGTGCTGGAAAGCATGGGGCGATGCTGGATGTATTCCTGAAAAGCAGGTGGGTTGCTGAAACATTCAAGTGGACAAGGGGGGGTCCTATAATGGTCCTTCCCGCCTTCCACCCTAAGCTTACCAAACCAGAATACATTTTGCAAAAAAGTGAAAAAAGACCCTGTAGAATAAATTCTACAAACCAACACATGCAATAATCTGTACCAGTCACAAAATTCTACTTTTTAAATGCAGAATTTTTAATGCCTGACCACAGAATCTAACATCGCCCTCTATCCACCTGCCACTGCAAAAATATTCCTCCATTTCATCCCCAAAATAGCTCTGCCAAAGAAAGAAGGCTAGGAAAACATTCCCGGGTCCTTATCTCTCTCATCAAACTACTAGTGTTTTCCTGCTCAGCTGGTCCCCACCTTCAGTAGTCTAGAACAGTACCACGTTTGCTGAATCTCAGACCAGATGAGCAAGTACCCGTGCTTCCAGCTCTGAACTTACGCAGTATAGCACAGACAGGGGGAAGGGAGAGACAGCATGGTTAAGGGTGGTGGTTTGGAGAGGTGGACTCTGATCTGGAGAACCAGGTTTGATTCCCCACTCCACATGAGGCTAATCTGGTAAACCGGGTTGGTTTCCCCACTCCTCCACATGCAGCCAGCTGACCTTGGGCTAGTCACAACTCTCTTACAGCCCATTCCCGAGCTGTCGGCGGCCGGGGACGGCAGGGAGGAGGCGCTGCTGCGGAGCCTCCTAACCCGTTTCCCGGATGCCGATAGCTCGAAAAAGCCTTTTAAAAAAGTTTAAATTTTAAATGGGGATTTTCACCCCATAGACAACAGCGAGGCTGCGCCTGCTAAAAAGCAGGAGCAACACTGCCATTCTCGCCACCGGTGTGCCAGGGACAGGGAGCTGCCTAAAGGTAGCTCCTCCCCCCAGCACGCCCCCCGAACACCAGCGCAGGACTTCACGCCAGTGGGATGCCGGTGGAACGCCCCGGCGGCATCCCAGGGTGGCGCTGACGCAGCAGCACCAGGAGACCAGCGTCCAGGCCTCCCTGCCAGCGTTGGGGCCATTTATGGCGGCATAAGTAGCCCGGACGCCAGCATGGGGGCCCCCAACGCTGGCACAACCCCTTCCTGGTCTCCTGAGGACTTTCGTCCTCAGAAGTAAGGAATGAGCTGTTAGAGCTCTCTCAGGTGTCTGTTGTGGGGAGGGGAAGGGAAGGTGATTGTATGCAGGTTTGATTCTTCCTTAAGTGGTAGAGAAAGTCAGCATATAGCAACCAACTGTTCTTGCTTGCTTGCTTGCTTCCCCCCCCCCTCCATGTGACATGGGGGCACTCAGGTTGGGAGATGGATACCTAACCCCCCCCCAACCTTCATTCCCCCATCCTCCAGCCCAGAATATATGAAAAAATGGTAGGGGCTCTGACTGTTCTGAAGCTAAGAGTCCTAGGATTGGCTGGGAGGAAGACAAGAATAGATTTAAGTAAAATGGTGAAGGAAATTTTCCCTCCAGTTCTAATCTACTGCACCTCTCCCAAAAATTCTTTAAACTGCTAAGGAAGCAAAGCCTTTAAAAATTTGTAACGTCCTAGAACTGGGGGGGCAGGGGAGATTTGGGTTGGAGGATGCATGACTCCAAGGTACCCGTATGGCAGATTAAGATGTTCCTCCCCACACCCTCACTTTTTCTTCCCCTTCCTTCTTTTCTGAACTGCCCTCAACATTCTGAGGCTCCCAGAGGGCAGTGAGCATGCTCAGTCCCCACTGGAGTGTTTTGAGGTTCTTTCCCCCTCCCTCCCTCCCCATATTTATGCTGCATACCTGGGGGCCTTCTAGCTATACAGAAATGCATCCTTCTGTGGGTGGCTCCTGCTTTCACTGCCCTACTAACAGGCACAAAATGATGGTTTGCTACGGAAAGAAGCCAGTAAAAACATAAAACCATTTATTATGTTACTCTCTGGCAGACTCAAGAAACAGGGCATGAAGGTGGGGCTATGCACATGAGACTATGTAGAAATGATTGGCGTCACCAAGAACAAAGAAGGATTTGCCAAAAGGTGTCCCTATACGACCCTTTCGTTTCTTCCCTTATGAATGAATGGCTGCCATTCATTTTTATGGAGCAATGTGAAGTTCTACTATTGGGAACACAATTATAATGTGAGCGTAACTTGCTTCCCCCCACCCCACCTGGAAGTTGCTAAATAAGTAAAAGTAGTTTAGGACTAATAGGAAAGTCAGTTTGGGATATAGTTCCATTTCCCCCCAAAATGACCACTTTATTTGAGGGGGCTACTTCAAAATTTCTGGAAATTTGATATCAGCTCCCCAAACTGCAGGAGAGTTCTAAAAAAAAACCCAAGAGCAATGATACCAACAACCCATTTGAAACAGAGGCCTCTAATTCCACAAAAGGGGCGATGGAATCTATGAGAGCAAAAAGGAAAGGAACAAATATACAGAAGTTAAAAATAATTTTTAAAAAACCAACTCCAATGCAAAAACACACTCCAATTGTTTCAAGCTATGCTCAGAGAAGAAAAAAGAAAAGGGAATGAAACCCGACCTAAAAAACAGAAACTGGGTACCCAAGGTTGGGTGGGATAAATAAAATAAATAGTTAGTGAAAATATAATTTATTTAAGACGCTATGTCAAGATAAAAATTATTTTTTAAAAATAGTTAAAACAGCACAATGGCATTTCCTAAGGTTGATATATTGTAACCACATTTCAGGCCTATACAGACAATTATATATCAGACCTGGTCTACCTGGTTGATAATTGCACACACAGTTTATATGGGAGACATAAACAGCCCAGTATAACAACTTGTAGACAATCTAACCGGATGTTTGTATAATTGGAAATATACTATACAACCTATATACATGCCTGGCCTGATATATAACTGTCTGTCTATGTTTATAAGACATAAGAGCCCCCGTGGCTCAGAGTGGTAAGCTACAGTACTGCAGTCCAAGCTCTGCTCACGATCTGAGTTCAATCCCAACAGAAGTTGGTTTCAGGTAGCCGGCTCAATGACTTAGCCTTCCATCCTTCCGAGGTCGGTCAAATGAGTACCCAGCTTGCTGGGGGTAAAGGGAAGATGACTGGGGAAGGCACTGGCAAACCACCCCATAAACAAAGTCTGCCTAGTAAACGTCGGGATGTGACGTCAGGAATGACCCGGTGCTTGCACAGAGGACTACCTTTACCTTTTATATGTTTATATATCTGTAAATATGTGTGTATGTTTTACATGGGTTTCAATTGACCACTGAGGAATGCCAAATAGGCTGAAACCCGTCTGGCATGTAGTTACAGCAGTGGTGGCGAACCTATGGCACGCATGCCAGAGGTGGCACTCAGGAACCCTCTCTGTGGGCATGCGAGCTGTCGCCCCAGCACAGAGTTCGCCTGAGTTCGTTCCCCCGGCTGAGGAGGCTGGGGACCAACGGTGCCTTCCCAGCTCCTCTGGGAAGCGCCAGACTTCTTCCCAGTGCCTTCTCCGCAGTCGCCGGCTGTGCGCTCCAGAAGTGAAGACAACGACGAGCCTTCTGCCGAGGACTGGAAGAGGCGGAGCTGGGACGGGGCTGGACCGGGAGTGGGACGCCTGGGCGGCCGTCTGCGGCAGGCTGGTTGGTGACTGCAGTGCAGGGGGTTGGCGGTGAGGGCCGAACGGGGGCCCGCCTGGCGTTTGTGCTGGAGCCAAGCCCTTCGCTTGGGTTTCCACTCTGCTCGTTCATGCAACCGAAGGTGTCTCTGAGCGTGTGCAGAGGGCTGTCCCCACCATCAGCCCCCCCCCCCGCATAACAGTCTTTTTTAATTCGTATGAAGTTAGCAGTTGGAAAAAGAACCAAACTGAAGGGGTGGGGGCTATGCTCCAGCTGCTTTCCTTCCCCCGCTCGGCCGCCCATGCAGGGTGGCCAACCTCGAGGTAGTAGCAGGAGATCTGCTATTTCAGCTCACCTGGAGAAAATGGCCACTTTGGCAATTGGACTCTATGGCATTGAAGTCCCTCCCCAAACCCCACCATCCTCAGGTTCCACTGCAAAAACCTCCCGCAGGTGGCAAAGAGGGACCTGGCAACCCCTAGCCCCATGTAGACTTCTAGCTGTGTTGGCACTTTGCGATAAATAAGTGGGTTTTGGGTTGCAGTTTGAGCACTCAGTCTCTAAAAGGTTCGCCATCACTGGGTTACAGTATATCAACCGTCAAAAATGTCATTGTGCTGTTTTAACAATTTTTTAAAATAATTTTTATCTTAACATAGTAAAAATATAATTTATTTAAGGCGCTATCAATTTATTTTATTTATCCCACCCAACCTTGGGTACCCAGCAAGCTATGCTCAGCTTCAGGGATACTTGCAAAAATAAAATATCTAAACCTACTATAAAAATTCACTTTATCTTTTGGAGAACTATTTTTAAAATGGGCGACTTAACTGACCCTTGACCCAGATGGCCCAGGTTAACCCGATCTCATCAGACCTCAGAAGCTAAGCAGGGTCGGTCCTGGTTAGTGCTTGGACAGGAGACCACTGAAGAAGTCCTGGGTTCCTATGCAGAGGCAGGCAACCACCTCTGGATGTCTCTTGCCTTGAAAATCCCACGGGGTTGCCATAAATCAGCTGCGACCTGATAGCAGTTTCCACCATCACCATTTAACTGATCCATTGGCCACTTTCAAGACAAAAAGAGCTCTCTTTTTCGGTTTGTCAGCTGAGATAACAGGGCTTGAATGCTATCAGCAGACATACTCAGAAAATACAGAGAGAGAGGGAGAGAACTTCAGAGACTTGATGAGGTTTCTAGCAACAAACTTTATCCAGTCCAAAATACAAAGTCCATCACGTGCCCTGTTAACCAAAAAGTGGCTGATGAGTTCCTAACGGTTAAGAACCAACTGCAGACACGGACACAGCCGAATGACCCACATCCTACATCCCAGGACAACTGATGGGAGGGGCTCTGGCTCAGTGGTAGAGCAACTGCTTGGCAAGCAGAAAGTCCCAGGTTCAATCCCCGGTATCGCCAGTTAAAAAGACTAGGCAGGTAGGTGATGTGAAAGACCCCTGCCTGAGACCCTGGAGAGCCGCTGCCAGTCTGAGTGGACAATACTGTCTTTGATGAACCAAGAGTCTGAATCAGTATAAGGCAACTTCATGTGTTCATGTGATGGCAGAGCTTCGGTGGATGGAGTGAGTATATAGTTCCATTGAGAAGGAAACCCTCCAGCACTGGGATGGGACTGTAATTATTAAGTTTTTTATGAATCCAATTTGTGCCAAAAAAACCCACCATCCTTCAAATTTTTACCCTACACTTTCTCCAAGGAGCTCATGGTGACATAGATGGTTCTCCCCCCACCCATTTAACCCTCGCAACAACAACCTTGCCAGGTAGATTAGGTGGAGAAGGAGCAACTGTTCTTGGTCACCCAGTGAGCTGTAGGGCTGTCTGGAGATTTGGACCTGGGTCTCCCCACTGCTAGTCCAACAATCTATCTACTACACCACGCAGGCTCTCACATGGTCCATATGGTTCTTCTGGTGGCTATTTGAACTGGTGAGGTAACATGACCATTTAGCTTTTTTAAAAATATCAATTTTAAGCCTACACATTTCATGTGGCCTCTTTTATCCCCCCCCCCAATTATTTAATTACGCAACTTGCAAGCTGCCTTGGAGAAGAATTTGGCAGAAATCCTGCAGCAAAGTCACCAAGAGCCCAACAGGAGAAAAGACTGAACAGGATATCAATTTAATAAATAAATAACTTTGTTGGATCAAAAAATGAAAGACAGTGTTAATTCCACTCTCCCTGTCTTACCTTAGTACCCTAGGTGTAAACTACAAATAATGTTTCACCAAACAAGACCATTGTGAAGTCAATGCAAAAAAAAAAAAAAGTCGAATGAATGAATGAAAAAAGGACTCTGCATTATCTGAGGTCCATTCTTAAACATGCATTTTCCAGGTCTCATATGCAGAACACTACATCCAGTTATACCCAAAGGATAACACAAAGAATTTGTGAAGAGCCACAGACCTCTGTGTGTGGATTATATGCCGTAAAGTCGCTTCCAAACTTATGGCAACCCTATGAATAAACGTCCTCCAAAAATGTTCTATCATTAACAATCTTGTTCAAGTCTTGCAAACTTGAAGGCCCGTGGCTTCCTTCACTGTGTCAATCCATCTCATCTTGGGTCTTCCTCTTTTCCTACTGCCTTCAATTTTTCCTAGTATATGTCAATAAAGACAATAATGCTAAGTAAAAAACTGCTTCCAAGTGACTTCCAAGGCCGAAATCATGAATGCAGGCTAGCAACTCTTCGGCCTTATTTGCAAGTGGCAGTTTTTAAAGACGAATGACACCAGGGGCATCAACAATCCTTGCTCAAAAATATCCTGATAATCCAAAAACTCAATGTGATTTGCCCATTTCGCCCAAAAAGCCATAGGACTTTGGCATCTCGCTCTCACTCTCACGCACACACAAACACTGTCTGTGTTTGGAAATTAAAATCTACTTATCTCGACAGAGTTTTATTTTGCAAATAAACAAGATAATGGCTATGTAGGCCACAAAGTTCCCAGTTTAGATCTTGCTGTGAACTCACAAAATGGCTTTAGGCACACTCTCTCAGCTTCAGCTCCCTATCACCACAACCACAGCTAGAAGACAGGATTAATAATTCTGATCTACTTTACGGGGATGCAAATTCCAGCAGGGTAACCGTGTTTAGCCTGTTGCAACAACAACAACAACAAACAATTTCTTGGGTTGCCTTAAACGCAATAAATTTAAGAGGGATGCGGTATCAACAGAGCAGACATTTGATTATCCTCATATAAAGTACTCTGAAACCCTTAAAGTTCTTTTATTTTAAATACATACATCATCAATATATCCGATTCTCAACATGGCCTCGTATGTCGACACTTAAATCCAGAGACTGGGACTGTGAACAGACAAGACAGATCTTTCTACAAACCTAAGGGGAAAAAAACAGGGTTGCAGAAAAAATCTGAAATTTAAAAAAAGAGTGTAAGAACCAAAGAAAGGAGAGAGGCTATAGGGGCTTCCAGGGAAGGGGGAAAGGATATAGTGGGGGAGGGGATAATGAGATGCCCCCCACAAGTCCTTGCAGTTCCCCTTCTTGTATATATGTAATACATACACACTTAGCGTTTTTCAGTGGTACGTTCAAAGTTTATGAACAGCGCATTTTATTTTTATTTTTTTGGCAAGACCTCTTTCCAGGACTGCCACAGGGATTCCACCCTGCCTGCCCTACTTTACAATCACTGAACAAAGTGGAGTCATCATCCGGAGAACGAGCAAGCTTTGCAGTAACGCAGTTGTAGGTGAAGTGACTCATGGGGATGTAGCTACACTGTGCTGGCATGTATCCAGGTCACAAGCAGAAGGTTTATTTATTTACTTTTATTGGATTTATATCCCGCCCTTCCCCTACCAAGGCAGGGTTTAGGGTGGATACTGTCTCGACAGTCAAGATAAAGAGACAAAAGAAAAACAAGGCTCAGAAGTTTAACGTTCAGGAAGCAAGAAAGGGGGGCCCTGTTGTCAGGGCTGCCAGTAATCCTCCATCTTCACAAGTAGGGTTGCCAGCCTTCAAGTGGTGGCTGGAGATCTGCTAATACAACTGATCACCAAGCGAGAGAGATCACTTAACCTGGAGAAAATAGCCACTTTGGCATTTGGACTCTATGGCACTGAAGCCCCTCCTCTCTCCAAACCCTGCCCTCCTCAAGTTCCACCTCCAAAATCTCCAGGTATTTCCCAACCTGGAGCTGACAACCCTATTCACAAGTGAAGGTGGTCTGGCCCGTCCAACCAGCAAGCAATCCTCGACCCCTTTTGGCAGAGGTCAAGGAATTCCATACAAACCACTCTGGCCTGTTGGTCCAAACAGGCTTCTTTGGCTGATCTCTCTGACATATCACCCTTCAGCCAGAGCCCACAAGCTGAACCCCCCCAGCTGACCAAAGGGCCAACTGTACTAACACAGGTTATTTACACATGGGTACTTTCACTCACGTTTGCCCCCAGTCTGTCTCAGTTGTTCCTTGGAGTTATGCATGAGTTTTCCGTCCATTAGAGATGACCTCGCTGCCAGCCCTCACAAATCCTGGACCTTCCCATTCCTCTGTTAACCCAATTCTTCCCTCTCCCCTGAGCTCAGCCTGGGGGAAATCCCAGTGCATAGGGCAAAGCACAGGACACCCAAGCTTGTTTTCCTGCATTGTGCAGAGGGTTGGACCAGATGGACCTGGTGGTCCCTTCCAACTCTATGATTCTAATTACAAAGCCGTGTGTTAAAGAGGTGGGGATTCAAAGGCTTCCTACTTTCCGGGAGCTCTGTCTGAGCAGAAGAAAGGTTTGGATTCCCCCCCTTCAGATTGCTCCGCTTTTTGTTTTTTCTTCTTAAAATGTTTTTTTATTTGGCAATTGGATTTTGGGGGGGGGGGGTTTCTCTCACAGTAAACACCAATAAGTAAGCCATTTACAAAGCAGCATTAAAAGAGGTGGGGGCTGATTTGAGCTTGGAGACTGCTGTTGCAGAGATTCCCAACAGGAAGGTGTGGGTCCAGCAAGCAACGAAACTCAGGTAAAACTCCGATGCATAAACGACCACGGTCCTTGCTGCCACTTCTAGGATTCAACTGCAACATCTTGACCCTCTAATCAGCAATGGCCCACATACACCACAGAGGTTCAGAGACAAAGTATATTGGGCTCTTTGAGAGTCACAGCCAACAGCAGCATTCGATTTAGTATACAAAGTTCAAGCGATGTGCCATTTGGGGCCTAAGGCTAGCCCGACCTCATCAGATCTCAAAAGCTAAGCATGCGCAGCCCTGGCTAGTTTTTGGATGGGAGACCACCATGGAATACCAGGGTCATGACATGGAGGCAGGCAGTAATGTACCACCTCTGATCGGCTCTTGCCTTGAAAACTCTATGGGGGTCGCCATAAGTCATTTGACAGCACTTTCCACCGCCAAATATATGGCAGAACGAGGTGGCAGACCTCGTGCTTAATGCTCCTCTACACAATGAAAATTAACACTATAGGAGTGCGCTGGGCCAGAACCCCCCCCCCAATGAGCTATTTTCTTTTTCTCAGGGGAATTTTAAAAAGGCATACACGCACATCCGGAACTGTGCATCTGAAGAGATACTCTATCACTTCAGGATTGTACCTCCTCATTCTGCTGAACAAGTAGCCTACAGTTCCTCAAGTCACTGGTCCAAGACAACTCTGGACCCCAGGCCCAACAACAGAACACAACCACAACGCAACAACAGAAGCTTTGCCTGGCTGAAGCACTCTCTTTCCAAGAGTAGAGCAAGAGGCCTTGAAATGGTTTAACAGTCAGACGACACCAGAAGACCGGGACATTTTTCAGGACTCTTTCAAAGTACGTTATCTTCCAGCCTTCATCTCCACTATCGCTTTTAAAGTGACGGTTGATCTTGGCAGATCTCAGAAGCTAAGCAGGGTCAGCCCTGGTTAGTATTTGGATGGGAGACCACCAAGGAATACCAGGGTTGCTATGCAGAGGAAGGCACTGGCAAACCAGCTCTGTTAGTCTCTTGCCATGAAAACCCCAAAAAGGGGTTGCCATAAGTCGGCTGCGACTTGACAGCACTTCACACACACAGTATAGGGAAGTGGTCGTGAAGAGAGCCAGCATGGTGTCGTGGTTAAGAGCAGTGGACCCTAATCTGGAGATCCAGGTTTGATTCCCCACTCCTCTACATGAGCAGTGGACTCTAACCTGGGGAGGGGCTGTGGCTCAGTGTCACAGCATTTGTTTGGCATGCAGAAGGTCCCAGGATTAATCCTCGGCATCTCCAGTTAAAGGGATTAGGCAAGTAGGTGATGTGAAAGACCTCTACCTGAGACCTGGAGAACCACTGCCGATCTGAGTACACAATACTGACTTTGATGCACCAAGGGCCTGATTCATTTTAAGGCAGCTTTATGTGTTCATGTGAACCGGGTTGGTTTCCCCACTCCTACACATGAATCCTGCTGGGGGACTTTGGGCTAGTCACAGTTCTCTCTGAACTCTCTCAGCCCCACCTACATCACAAGGTGTCTGTTGGGGGGAGAGGAAGGGAAGGCATTTGTAAGCCAGTCTGATTCTCCTTAAAAGGTAGAGAAAATGGGGATATAAAAATCAACTCTTCTTCTATACTGCTCACAAAATTGCAGGGTTAGCCCGAGCTAAAAGCGAGGAAAGGTGAAATTATTAAGGTGCTCGAGTTTAGCAGCCACATAAATAGGCAGCCATTGCGTAACATTTCTGGACATTCTAAAACCATGGAGAGAGAGAAAACTGCAAAAAATGGAAAATCTTTTTTTTTAATATATGCAATATTGTCTTGCTTCTCAAACCTACATTTAAGAGCATAAAATGCATAATTTATATCTTAGGCATATAAAATTGTACTGTTTTGCACGTTTATGGAACTTAGAAGCAGAAAGCACCTTGGGGAACAATCCTAAACAGGTATACTCATAGCTAAGTCCCTTTTCCTTCAACCAGGTTTATGCCCAGGAAAACATTCTTAGAATGGCAGCCTTCGTTTTCTCCCACCAAAATGGAGAAAGCTACAAACAGCTGAACTCTGTGCATATGTATCTTAGTATTGGGTACGAAAAAATAAGTCAAAAACAGAAAGCAATTCTTGGACTAAATAACAGAAAAGTATTATTGAACAAAAACAGACTCATACAATCCCAACAGGACTAGGAGCATACTAAAGTACTGAGAAACTTTATAATACTGAAAACACTGAAGTCTTCAATAGAGTATTATTATTCACATTACAGCATTTTAACTGTTGGTAAAATTAGTCACATTTAAACAATGCAAATAGATGAATCATTTTCTAGTGCTGTAGAAAAATCTTCATACTACACATTTTGAGTAAAAACCTTATTTTTAAAAGAATTTATTCCAAAACAGAAAACATTTTGTTGGGATTTTTTTCAGACCATCCAACTTTTCTGTTGGGAAAACTGAAAAAGGCCCTTGGAACAAAAGAAACAAACAAAAATAAAACAAACAAAAACAGCACCCCCATATTTTTCTAGGCCTTCATATCTCCGCATTGAAAACATAACCAAGTTTTATAGTACCTATCACATTGGGGGCTTACAGCTGAAGTTTTTATACCAGTTTGTCGGTGGGCAGGACCAAAAATGTAGACATGTACCCCAATGATGCCCTGACCTGTCTGGCCCAGGCAAACCTGATCTCTCAGATCTCAGAAGCTAAGCCGGGTCAGCCCTGGCTAGTACTTGGAGGGGAGACCACAAAGGAAGGCCAAGGTCAGTACTCAAAGGAACGCAATGGCCAGTCACCTCTGAAGCCTCTTGCCCTGAAAACTCCATGAGGGGTTGCCATAGGTCAGCTGCAACTTGATGGCCCTTGACACACACACCCCCAATGACACAGAAAGAATCAGAAAGAATAACTGTCCTCTTATTGGTTCTCCCCTAAATTCCTACAATTTTGTCTTCCTCTGCATAACACGATGGCTGGCCGGCTGGCCAGGTACCACCACCACCCCCAGAAGTTCGCAAGCAGGGCATGAAGATAATCAGCCCCCCTCTACTGATTGTCATTTTGGATCCAGAGGTATACTACGTCTGAAGACGGGGGTTCCATTTAGCTACCATGTCAGAGGAAGACACTTTCTTCCAAAGCAAGAAGCAATGGCAGGTGATTGCTGGCCAAGAGACCGCCAGTAGTAACCAGCCACCACTTGTCTTGATCTTCTTGGGGAGGCTTCTGGGATGGACAGTCAGCTCACAAAGAGTGCTAGCCTCAGTGCTGAGACCGCAGCCCAGACCACAATGACCATTTTACTTATTAGGGTTGCCAGCTCCGGGTTTGGAAATACCGGAAGATTTGGGGGGTGGAACCTGAGGAGGGTGGGGTTTGGAGAGGGGAGGGACTTCAATTCCATAGAGTCCAATTGCCAAAGCGGCTATTTTCTCCAGGGAAACTGATCTCAATGGGCTGGAGATCAGCTGTAATAGCTGGAGATCTCCAGCTAGTACCTGTTGGCAACCCTATTACGTAGTAAGGAAATGTAGGCTACCACTTCTCCCAAAACTGCCATCCAGGGGAAAGCCAGCAACAAGTGGGTGAGCTGTCTTCCAGAAAAGCTTATCCAGGGTTATTAATTTTGCTAGCGAGGAATCCCTGATACTGGCTTCCCTCAAACATGGTCTGAAAACGTGTGTGTGTGTGTGATACTGGTTTCCCTCAAACACTGTCTGAAAACGTGTGTGTGAACTTAAGGTGACCCTCTAGGGTTTTCAAGGCAAGAGAAGTATAGAGGTAATTTGTTATTGCCTGACTCTG
This sequence comes from Euleptes europaea, assembly GCF_029931775.1. Lineage (NCBI taxonomy): Eukaryota > Metazoa > Chordata > Lepidosauria > Squamata > Sphaerodactylidae > Euleptes > Euleptes europaea. Next base: position 50,338,175 of record NC_079325.1, on the reverse strand, counting down.
AGTAGCAACCCTGGACTTCCTTGGTGGTCTCTCATCCAAACACTTACCAGAACTGGCCCTATTTAGCTTCCAAGATCTGACAAGTTCGAGCTAGCCTGGGCCATCCAGGTCAAGGCCTGAAAACCACCGACACAGGCCAATTCCCATCCTCTAAATCCCCAACGCAAGCAGCAGGAGAAACTTCTCATCCCATAAAGCAGAATATCTTGATCCTGACCAGCTGAAAGGTACCCCACCCCCAATTACTAACAAATTGTGAAAATGGAGCAAAATATTTGTACATTTGTCCCTCAAAAAGAGGGTCATAAAGTGTACCCCAAAGCAATTAAACTAGTCCTACACCCCTCTGAAAGTTAAACTGTGAGAATAAGTAGTTTAAGACTATATGTCTAAAAGGTATGCACACCTTTCTCCCTCAAGTTGGGTAACTTGAAGTGTACCCTGAAACTACTGAGCTGCAAAAAAGCGTACTCCCTAAGCTGTGGTTTTGTGAAAAGGGATGCTTCCAAGAGCATGCGAGAAGAAAGCAAACAGAGCTTTCTAGTATTTATATGTGGTTCCACTGCAAAGCCCCCAATCCTTCAACTTGACCTTGGGCTCTCAATCTTAAACCCTTTGAAATAAGGGCACAAAACCTTGATTCCAACAGAAGGCAAATGGATGATGGAGAAAGCACAGCCACTAATAACGCATCCCCACAAAACTGCAACAGAAATTGCACCTGCTAGAAGCCAACTCGAGTTCCCAAATCAGGACACAATCCCGAAAACCGAGCTCCGCTCCTTCTGCCCTCCACCACACACATGGAATTGTGAAAAAGAGGGATACAGCAACACCCTGAAGGATTAACGTCTTGACTGATTCGAGATGCAACAAGACAATCCACACCTTGAGGAATAACAAGCTCCATTTTGTGCTGAGCTGAAAGCAATTAAGAGCGGAGCTCTGAATGGGGGCATCAGGTGACCACCTGGTAGCATTCCCACAGAGGAAACTTCCAAGATTTTCGGTTCGCCTCACCGCTGATCCAAGCTCCAGGCAGCTTTGGTAATGAAAACCTAAGTTCAAAGCTAGTAAAATGCATACCAAGTGGCGTTTTCTCCACACCCCAATTAAATGCACAAGCCTGCTAAAACAGACATACAATTCTTATTTAACCTCTCCCTAACCAGCACTATTTCCAATGCAAATGCACCAGCCGAGAAGGGGCAAAGAGTGAATGTTTAACGTTTTAGAGCAGAACAATGCATTTCCACATTCATCCCACTCCGTACCCATGCCCCTTGCTTTCATGCATCTCAAGGCACCCTCCCTGACTCCACTTCTCCAGGTTAAGAATCATTTCCCCAAACTACTCAAAGCCACACCACTGTCAATTGTAAACACTGGCCTCAAACCTCCAGTGGCATAACATCAACAATGAGAATCCAAATTCCGATTTCCTGACACCCCCTCTTTTTTGCATGTGCAACACCAAAAGTCATTAAAAAAAAGATTTCTGCACTCCTGCCCCCAAATGCCATTTTTTACACTCGATCAGGCGTACCGTGCTGAAGAACAGGGCGATAAACGGAGCTTTTTTCAAAAGATGCAGCTTAAAACCTATACAATTTGGGCTGCAGCCCCATCCCAATTAGACAGGAGCCAAGGCCGAGAGGTTGTTTTACAGCTTGGAACGGCAGAACACACACACACACACACACACACACACACAAATAAGAGATCCAGGCCTGCTTCAACCACCCGACCCACTATCAAAACAATGGAAGCCAAACCTGGACTTTTCACAGTGGGTAGCCGTGTTAGTCTGTCTGCAGTAGGATAAAAGAGCAAGAGTCCAGTAGCACTTTAAAGACTAACAACAATATTTTCTGGCAGGGTATGAGCTTTCGTGAGCCACAAAAGAGCAAGAGTCCAGTAGCACCTTAAAGACTAACAACAATATTTTCTGGCAAGGTATGAGCTTTCGTGAGCCACAAAAGAGCAAGAGTCCAGTAGCACCTTAAAGACTAACAACAATATTTTCTGGCAAGGCATGAGCTTTCGTGAGCCACAGCTGTGGCTCACGAAAGCTCATACCCTGCCAGAAAATATTGTTGTTAGTCTTTAAGGTGCTACTGGACTCTTGCTCTTTTATACTACTGGGTTTTTCAGAACAAAACAAAAAACTCACCTTAGGCAAAACAGCAATGCTGAAGGCAATGCAATTGGGGGGGGGAACCCACAGCCCTGTATTCAGAGCCCCCTCCCCCCAATGCATGCAACACCCCCCACATTGTGTGCCATCTGTAAGGGAGAGGCAGAGGGACGGGGGCGGCTGCTCAGACAGGCCCACGTCTGCTCCCGACCAAGGGCAGCCTCCGTTCTCCATCACTCAGGAGGGGATCGATTTTGCAAAACCGTCGCGTTGGAAACAATGCATTAGGGGGGGGGTCGATCGTAGGAACTTCTACGGGGAGGGGGGAGGGAAGGTATGGGGGGAGGGGGGAGTGAAGGTATGGGGGGGGGGGAGCAGGCGAACCAACGCCCTTCCAGCCTCTCGGCTCCCTTGCAAAAGCTCCCCCTCTCCCCTCCCAAGAAAGAGACCCAGAGAGGGTTTCACACACACACACACACCCAATTGTATTTATGGCTCTTCGGAATCCGAATTGGGGGGCAGGGGAGATGGCGCTTCGCTGCCCAAGGAAGGGGGGCTGCTCGCCCCCTTCCCAAGGAGAACCGGAGGGACGGTGTGGGGCGAGCGCCGAGGCCGCCTGCCTCGCTCAGGCTCCATTTTCGGGCTGCCGCGGCCGGGCCGACCCCCCCGCCCCACCTCCCCCCCCGCCCCACCTCCCCCCCCACCGAAAAGGGGCCCCGGCCTCCCCGCGGCCCCCCATACCCACCTGTGGTGGTCGTCAAGAGCCGGGCGCGCCTTAGGGGGCCGGTGGCGGGGGGGCGGGGGGGCTCGGGGGGCAGGATGGCTACGGATGGCGGCGGCACGGGCCTCCCAGGCTTCTCTCGGCGGCCTCTCCGCGTCGTCTGCTGTTGTTGCTGCCTCCGCCTCTCCCGTCTCTGGCGAAAGGCCTGTCAATCCCCGGCCTAGAGTGAGCCGCTCTCCCCGCCGCGGCCAGGCTTGCCAAAAGGGACAGCGCCGCCTGGCGGGCCCGCCGGGGAGTGCAGCCGGGCGCTGGCGGAGGGGGGAGCTGGAAAGGGGGGGGGAGAGGCCTGAGCGGGAGGAGGAGGAGGAGGAGGAGCAAGAGCCGCAGAGAAAGGGGAGCCGAGACGCGAAAGGAGAAGAAACGAGGCAGAGGAGGGAGGAAAGAGAGTACAGGTCCGAAGGAGGAGAATGAAGGGGAAAGCATGGAAGAACTGCTGAAAAGGAGAGGAAAAGCAAAAAAAAAAAGAGAGAGAGAGAGAGAGAGAGAGAGAGAGAATAAAAAGGAGCTGAAAGGTGGAAAGAAGAAAAACAATAAAAGGAGAGGAGAAACAAGAAAGAGGGATGAAGAGAAACAAGCACAAGAAAAGCAAAAAAGGGAATAAAAGGGAAAGGAAGGAGAGGAGCAGAAAAGGTGGAAAGAAGAAAAACAATAAAAGGAGAGGAGAAACAAAGAGGAATGAAGAGAAACAAGCTCAAGAGGAGCAGAAAAGCAAAAAAGGGAATAAAAGGGAAAGGAAGAAGAAGTGCAGAAAACAAGAGAGCTAAAAGGTGGAAAGAAGAAAAACAATAAAAGGAGAAGAGAAACAAGAAAGGGATGAAGAGAAACAAGCACAAGAGCAGAAAAGCAAAAAAGGGAATAAAAGGGAAAGGAAGAAGAAGAGCAGAAAACAAGAGCGCTAAAAGGTGGAAAGAAGAAAAACAATAAAAGGAGAGGAGAAACAAGACAGAGGGATGAAGAGATACAAGCAAAAGAGGAGCAGAAAAGCAAAAAGGGAATAAAAGGGAAAGGAAGAAGAAGAGCAGAAAACAAGAGAGCTAAAAGGTGGAAAGAAGAAAAACAATAAAAGGAGAGGAGAAACAAGAAAGAGGGATGAAGAGAAACAAGCAAAAGAGAGAATAAAAGGGAAAGGAAGAAGAAGAGCAGAAAACAAGAGTTAAAGGTGGAAAGAAGAAAAACAATAAAAGGAGAGGAGAAACAAGAAAGAGGGATGAAGAGAAACAAGCAAAAGAGAGAATAAAAGGGAAAGGAAGAAGAAGAGCAGAAAACAAGAATTAAAGGTGGAAAGAAGAAAAACAATAAAAGGAGAGGAGAAACAAGAAAGAGGGATGAAGAGAAACAAGCAAAAAAGGAGCAGAAAAGCAAAAAAGGGAATAAAAGGGAATGGAAGGAGAAGAGCAGGAAACAAGAGCGCTAAAAGGTGGAAAGAAGAAAAACAATAAAAGGAGAAACAAGAAAGAGGGATGAAGAGAAACAAGCAAAAGAGGAGCAGAAAAGCAAAAAAGGGAATAAAAGGGAAAGGAAGGAGAGCAGAAAACAAGAGAGCTAATAGGTGGAAAGAAGAAAAACAATAAAAGGAGAGGAGAAACAAGAAAGAGGGATGAAGAGAAACAAGCAAAAGAGGAGCAGAAAAGCAAAAAAGAGAATAAAAGGGAAAGGAAGAAGAAGGGCAGAAAACGAGAGAGCTAAAAGGTGGAAAGAAGAAAAACAAAAGGAGAGGAGAAACAAGAAAGAGGGATGAAGAGAAACAAGCAAAAGAGGAGCAGAAAAGCAAAAAAGGGAATAAAAGGGAAAGGAAGAAGGGCAGAAAACAAGAGAGCTAAAAGGTGGAAGGAAGAAAAACAATAAAAGGAGAGGAGAAACAAGAAAGAGGGATGAAGAGAAACAAGCAAAAGAGGAACAGAAAAGCAAAAAAGAGAATAAAAGGGAAAGGAAGAAGAAGAACAGAAAACAAGAGAGGGAGAGGGAGAAAATAAACAGGAGAGGAAAAGAGGAAAGGAAAGTTAAAACTGGAGTCCAGGAGCACCTTAAAAACTAACAAAATTTATCCCAGCATGAGCTTTCCTGAGTCAGAGCTCACTTCATCGAATGCATTGCAGTGTAAAACTTCCATAACCGAATCCATTGCATACTCTAAGTATAAATAATAACTATGGATGTTCGCTTGATACATCTGATAAAGGGAGCTCTGACTTATCTTGGAATAAATTGTGTTAGTTTTTGAATCTCTAACATGGCTACACCTCTGGAATTAAACAGAAAAGAACAGGATCCAAGGCCCGGGAGAGAGAGAGAAACTGAAAATAAATGGGGAAAGAGACAAACAGAGAAACTGGGATAAGAAGAAGAGTTAGTTTTTATATGCCGACTTTCTCTACCACTTAAGGGAGAATCAAACCAGTTTACAATCTCCTTCCCTTCCTCTCCCCACAACAGACACCCTGTGAGGTAGGTGAGGCTGAGAGAGCTCTAAGAGAGCTGTGACTAGCCCAAGGTCACCCAGCTGGCTTCATGTGGAGGAGTGGGGAAACAAATCCAGTTCACCAGATTAGCCTCTGCCACTTATGCGGAGGAGTGGGGAATCGTACCCGGTTCGCCAGAGGAGAGTCCATTACTCCAAACCACTGCTCTTAACCGCTATACCACGCTTCAGATTGGCCAAGGGTAGGGGGCAGAGCTTTTCTCCACAAGTGGTTCTTCACAACCATCTTTCCCAGCCTCAATTTCCCACTTTTTTGCATGGTACCAAATCCTGCTTGGAAGGTTTCTGATAAATTATTATCATGGCTGCTGGTAGCTGAGCAAAGTTTGTGTCTGCACCCCAATTAATCGATTTAGTTACTCCAACAAGCTTTGGGTTGATTACTAAGGTGCTGTCCCTAATTTGAGCAGCAGATTTTTAAAATAAAAAAATATTTTAATACAAGCACTCATAAAAACAGCAGATGGGAAGCATCATCAGAGAGGGTCAGCCCCCTTTTCTATCTCACAGTGGAAGGAATACTTACAAGATGAATTGTGCATCTTCTGAAAGCAAAGCAAGTCTGTGTTTTTGATTCAGAACTATATAAATCCGATATACATTAGTTAATCAGCTACAGTTTCTTAGTGTCAGCTCACCTATATAGCATAGAGTGAAGGGGGCTGTGGCTCAGTGGTAGACCATTTGCTTGGCATGCAGAAGGTCCCAGTTTCAATCCCTGGCATCTCCAGGTAAAAGGACCAGGTAGCAGGTGATGCTCGACACTTCTTCTCTAGATCTTGAAGAGTTGCTGCCAGTCTGAGTAAACAATACTTACTTTGATGAGCCAATGGACTGATTCAGTATAAAGCAGTTTCATATGTTCACATTCCAAGTATTTAAAGCACTTCCCATGTACAGTATTATCTTAGCAATTCTTACAATAACACTGCAAGGTATGCTAGTATCCTTATCCCCACATATTGCAGATTGAGGGGAAGTGGCTGAGGCTTAGAGAACATCCAGTTCCCTATGGTGAGTCCATGGGAGAATCTTGTGTTGACCCTGGGATACCTTTCCATACAAATACCTTCTCTCAATCCACATCTAAATTAATTGACCGAGGACTACAAAGATTTCCAAAATCCATTTTGCTTGCATTCAATGTGCAGAGTTTTATTTCTGTTCTCAACAGCTTTTTTTTATTTTACTTGGAACACATTTATCATTTTTGCAGCATCCTTTGACTGTACTGGTTTTCTTTGCTGTTCTGGTTTCATGTAGTCTTGAAACTATTTACAGCCTAAGACAGCCCAGCAATCTTTGCAGCAAAGCAGGAGATTAATTTTGGGCTTCCTGTATCAGTGGAAAACATCACATCATTCACTATGTCACATTGGCCTTTCCTTTTAGATGTATTATGTTCTGTGCATAGCCCATCACGCCTGCTTGGGAGAGAGTCCAGCTCACTGTCTTCTGCATACTTGTTGCTATAAATAAAAACATTCTCCGGGGATCACCTGTACATCTCCAAGAAAACATGTCAAGACCAGGCAACTGAGGTACCAACTAGAAAAGTTCTATGCAAACCTGAATGGGAGAAGCTTGGAGAAAACAAGCAGAAGAAGACAGGCTCATTTTAAAAGAGAATGCTGCATCTTCCCAAATTGACGTAGACAGATTCACTCGAGGCTCTTTCATGCGTGACAAAATTCCAACATTGCAAAGAAAAATCTAGGTAGGAATTAAGTAGGACTCTGCAAGTGGATTGCTACCTATGATGTTCTCACACCAATGTGATGTCCACATGTATCTAAATCACTGCATGTACATGCTGTAGACACCTGGGAAGCTATGGGAATTCAAGGTTTCCCAGGATGCACAGGCAACATCCTGATCTGGAGAGATAGAGAGCATACGGAGAACCGAGCTAAGCCTAGAAGGATTTAGGCCAGAGTCATGATCCAGGTGTTGGGTTCCTGGCTGCAAAGCTAGGATCCAGGTCTAGTTCTGCAGGACCTGGGAGAGCTCCAATGAAAGGCAGCTATTCATCTAAGGCTGCATACAGACACACCTGCAGATGGAAGAAGTTGGTGGGGGGGTCCCCCCAGCTGAGAAGTGACCTGCTCTTCCCGGTACCCCCTCTTCTGAAAGGACACATGGAGTTGAGTCTGAATCCCAACACCAGTTCCTTCATCCTTATTGCCATTCCTCTATGCTTCTGTCCGGCTGTCCACCTTATTTAAAGAGCAGCTTGCAAGTATATCTAATTAAACATGTTTTAGTGCCAAGTTTTATTTTTAATAGTTCCTTGAAAAACTGCTGTAGGGAGAGGGCTTCATGATGTCACAAGCCCTAACCAAGCAGAACTGCAGTTAGCTTCTGAATTCTGTCCTGTAGAGAATCACATACATTCCTATATGGAAGTGCTGTCTGTATATTTTAGAGTCTAGCTTGAGCAGAAGTCCCCAAGTCAAGTAATTACAGTCTGCCTCTTTTCAGAGAAGGTGGTAGTGGTCGTGGCTAATGACATTGGTTAGAGTTGCCTACCCCCAAGTAGGGCCTGGAGATCTCCTGGGACTACAACTGATCTCCAGAGACTAGTTCCCCCTGGAGAAAATGGCTGCTTTGGAGGGTGAACTCTATGATATTATATCCCACTGAGGTCTCCCCCAAACCTCAGCCTCCTCAGCCTCCACCCCCACAAATCACATATTTCCTGGAGTTAGTAGCCCTAGTTCTGCCTGATGACTCATTCCAGACCAAGGTGAAATATGGACGTTTCCAGAGTAATTATCAACTAACAGTGCAATCCTTTTTTAATAATAATTTTTATTATTTTTTCAACGTATATAAACAAACAAATCAACAATTAGTAAGAGTCATCAAAATAGAAAAACAATAAATTATTGTTGAAAATACAATTAACATGTTTAAATAAACCATGTGGCTTCCCCTCCATCTCCGTCTATCTCATTATAAATTTGTATACTCTTTTGATATAGTTCTAATCCTGATATTGTAATATACTTGCAAATGTATTTTGTTTCAAAACCAAATATAAAAATTCATGTATATACTTAATTCAAATATACTTGTTATCTTTCCTGTATTCAATCCTATTATAGTAACTATACATTCTGATGTGTACACATCCCTAAAATTGATACAAAATGGATCAGATCAAAGAGTAACCTTCAAATTTTCCCAGTTGCAATTCATTTTCACAATAACTTCTCCAAGCCTCCCACTCTCCCATAAATTGCATATTATCTTTTTGATTTATCAGTGCCATACGTTTTGCCATTTCCACCAGTTCCAACATTTTTTTTATCCAATCTTTTTTATCTGGAATGTCCGTTGTTTTCCATTTAACTGCATAAATCAATCTTGCAGCTGTGGTGGCATAGATTTAAAATGATCTTTGAGTCATGATAGTATTCGGTATCATACTAACATCATCTCTGGTGTTTTAGGTATATTATTCTGGATAATTAATTTTATTTCGTTGTAAATCATGTCCCAAAAGTTTTTAGCTTTATCACAGGTCCACCACATATGATGGAATGAACCTGTTTCTGTGTTACACTTCCAGCATTTTGGAGACATTGTGTTGTAGATCCTCACCATCTTTTTAGGTGTTAAATACCACCTATATATCATTTTGTAAATGTTTTCTCTCAAAGATTGAGCAAGAACACACTTCATATCTCGAGACCAAAGTCTTTCCCATTGATCCAAAAATATGTCATGACCCAAAGTTTGTGCCCAGGTAATCATGGTAGGTTTAATCCGTTCTTGTTCGCAGTGAATTTCCAATATTAATTTGTACATCTTAGAAATCAGGTGGTCTTTTGTATCCAATAGAGATTTTTAAAAATGATTTCTTTTTAGAGAATCCTGTTTTCAAATCCTGTATAAAAACCGAATTAATTTGATGGTATTGAAACCAGGTCAAAAGGTCTTTTATTTCCTCATAGTCTTTTAAAGAACATTTATTACCGTCCCATTTCAAAAGTTCCTGATATGTAACAGTTCTTGTGATGATATCCAGTTCGGCGTCTTTGGTTCAAGAAGATGTTTATATTTCATCCATGTTCTAAATAAAGAAGATTTAACTCTGTGTTGCTGAAATGATGTGTGTATTTTTATTTTATCATACCATGGATAGCCATGCCATCCACTTCTATTGTCAAACCCCTCTAAGTCAAGTAGTTGTGCATTTGATAAATCAATCCAGTCTTTAAGCCATACTAAAGCAACTAACAGTGCAATCCTATGCCAAGTTGCTCCAGTCTAAGGCCATTGAGCCCTGACCTGGGCAGCCCCAGATCTCGTCAGGTCTCAGAAGCTAAGCAGGGTGGGCCCTGGCTAGTATTTGGATGGGAGACCACCAAGGAATACCAGGTTCATGACAGGGAGGCAGACAATGTTACACCATCTCTGAACATCTCCTGCCTTGAAAACCCTATGGAGCCACCATAAGTCAGCTATGACTTGACAGCAAAAAAGCCCGTTGAAATGAATGGGCTCAGACTGGAGTAACTCTCTTTATGATTGCACTAGAAGACTTGTGCTTCCTTTATTATATACGAGCCCTTTGCATGTGGCTAACTGAGCAGAATCTCAGGCATGTAGTAAACAAGGGGTCTCTCAGGGCCTCTGTTCACACTGGAGAAGAAGAGCCTTAAGAGCCCTTGGCTCATATGGGAGAAAACACCCCAGCTAACAAAGAGAGCTTTGGGATATAGGTCTTAAAACAAACAAACAAACAAACTAGGGATCAGATAGGTAGCCCCTGGAGAATAGGGTGAGACAAAAGACCGCTAGCTGTTTATCCCAGCCTATCATTACTATGATTACTCTGACTATCTCTGAGCAGAAGAACCCAGGTTTCAGGCTACTCCACTGTGTGTGTACATAGATTTTTTTTGTTCACTGCAGATTTCTTCCAAATATCTGCTTTGAAGGTTGATTCTCCTTTTGACCTTTTTTCCAAGGCTGGATAACAGGATCTCAACATGCAATTGTGTCCCTTGGTGATTCATTTCTGATGGTGCAGCTCATGCAAGCGACAGCAGCCGGCCACCTGGGCTTCTGAGCTGCTGTTACTGAGTTGCTTCAACCTCGCCCCCAAGGCTGTGCTGCTGCGTTCGCTGTCCCGGATTTCTTTGTGACTTGCTTGAGGTGAGCTCACAAAGTACAAAGCTGACCTAGGAACCCACTTGGATTTCAATGCACCTGGATCCAATGCGCTTCTCATTGCTTCGGGGCACAAAAGCCATTAACTTGTGAGGCTGAGGAATCCATTGTAAGACTCCTTAGGAAAGAAAAGAAAATGCACTTTGCAAAACAATTCCGAGAGCAGAAAGACATCATTTTTTTGTGGCCAGAATATAATGCATATGAACATAAAATCCTGGGGGCGTCAAACTAAAGATGTATCTGGTCTTGAACACATGAACACATGAAGCTGCCTTATACTGAGTAAGACCCTTGGTCCATCACAGTCAGTATTGTCTACTCAGAACGGCAGTGGTTCTCCAGGGTCTCAGTATTGGGTTTTATATATGGTTAATATGGCAGAGTTTGCCCAGTCATGGAAGCGTGATATTGAGTGCAAGAAAATGAATCTTCCCAAGAAGTAAAAAAAAGATTGCAAAAAAGTAGAACTTACATTTATTCAAGTTTAGAGCGCATTCCTGACCTGCGATGGTGGCCAGGACAAAAGAAGAAGAAGAAGAAGAAGAGTTGGTTTTTATATGCCGACTTTCTCTGCCATTTAAGGAAGGATCAAACCAGCTTACAATCACCTTCCCTTCCCCTCCCCACAACAGACACCCTGTGAGGTAGGTGAGGCTGAGACAGAATGACTTGCCCAAGGTCACCCAGCTGGCTTCATGTGTAGGAGTAGGGAAACAAATCCAGTTCACCAGATTAGCCTCCACTGCTCATGTGGAGGAGTGGGGAATCAAACCCGGTTCTCCAGATTAGACTCCACCGCTCCAAACCAACGTTCTTAACCACTACACCACACTGGCTTGTCGGAGGCCGGGAAGGGCCTGCTTCGGCATACGGGGGCCCCGCGCTGGCGTCCAGGCAACTTATGCCGGTGTTTGTGGCCCCAACACCGGCGGGAAGGCCTGGATGCTGGTCGCCGGTGGCTGCCATGGCAGCGCCACCCTGGGATGCCAACGGGGCCTTCTGGCAGCGTCCGAACACCAGCAAAGGCTGTACCGGCGTTCCAGGAGGCGTTCCTGGGGCATTCCAGCGCCGGGCTGGGGGTGGGGCCGCTGTCCGGCGGCCTCCTAAGCTGTTTCGGCCCGGGAACGCCCCCTTTTTTTTGCAAAGATATGCCTCCTTTTCGGCAGGGCCAAAACTTCCTTTGGAGGCAGCCCAGCCACATTGCCTCCTAAGACCAGCGCAGGCATTCTGCTCAAAAATGCACCATTAGTCTGTTAACATTTCTTGTTGCAGTTGATAAAAGATAGAAAGCCTCATCTAAAGAATACATTTCCCTATACAAGTGGCTAGCTAATCCAGCGTCATGTGAGTGCAAGTATGATTGCATTGGTTTTTACAGGAGAGATCTGTAGAAACATCTGCCTCCATGCAGACCATGTGGAAAAGAAGAAAGACAAAAATGGCTACAGTGAGAGAAGAAGGAGGGGGTTAGAGGGCAGTCCCCAGGTTCAGACAAACAGAAACAACTACAAACTTAGACTAAATCAGTGCCCCCCAATGTCAAGGCATGCTGAGTTGGTCTCACTCCAACACTCAGGCAGAGGTCTTTCCCATCACCTACTTGCCTAGTCCCTTTAATTGGAGATGCCGGGGATTGAACCTGGGACCTTCTGCATGCCAAACAGATGCTCTACCACGGAGCCACAGCCACTCTCCAAGAGGGGCTTTCTTCAAGAGGTAGCCAGACAGATGTTCACAAGCAAGGTTGGAGCTGATAACTTAGTAAGGGGGAGAGAGAATTGGTCAAACCTTCTCTAGCAATCCACATTGGGGAAGAGGGGGTTAACGAGCCCTTTGTCTTGTCTCAGTTTCCACAGGAGTAAGTCAGTGGGCGGAGCCCGCCTTTTGGCCCTGCCTATCCTTGCTCATCTCAAAATAGGGCCATTGTTAAAAAAGTTAATTGTCAATCAAGGATCAGAAAATCCTGAAACAATTTTATTATGGAATATTCAGGTGTTAGGAAGAAAGGAAGGCAAACTAAAACTATACCCACTACCCAGCTCGCACCAGCAAATGTTTGCACTGCGCAGAAATGGTGCAGGCTCAGTTGGGGGTTATATGAATTCTCATTCAGCACTTTCACACTGTATATTCCCTTTTTTTGCAGAACAATGACTTTAATAGTATGTGCAGGCGGATTAAAATGCTCTCCCACTGGCTTCTGAATTTTGCAATTTCTTATGCCCGATTTGTGTTCATTGGTTCTTTCACACACAGAGACAGATACAATTTTCCAATGTAGACAGTAGAAGAGCCTTGTGGGCACATGATGGCATATAGTAAATTGGATGGTGCGCAAGTGGATGAGCCATGGATGGTGTGTATGTGTGTGTGTTAAGTACCGTAAAGTCGCTTACGACTCATGGCGACCCTATGGATCAATGTCCTCCAAAACGTCCTATCCTTAACAGCCTTGCTATGCATTGAGCAGCTTTGGACTTTCCTCCTGTATCCATTCACGTCAATCCCTGGACGTCTTTCAGCTTTAGTCCAGTCACATCATTAAGAACAGCGCTACTCATACTCGTCCTTTGCTCTTCCCCAGTAGCTGAATGAGTGCCATCCAACCCCGGGGTCTCATCTTTCAGCACTATATCTTTTTTCATTTTGGATTGTCTCATCATAGGGTTTTCAAGGTAAGGGTTGGTCAGAAGTGGTTTACCAGTGCCTTCTTCTGTGCAGTACTAACCAGGGTTAGCCGTAGTGGCACTGCCGTTTTCTACAAAAGGTCCTTCGCCAGCGTCACCTTCCACTACTGCTGCTGCCCAGTAGCTAAACTTCAAGGATTCCTCTGCCCCCATCACTACCTGGCTGTTCTCTTCTGCTGATGTGGCCATTGGTCACTGAAGTGGGTGGACACATGTTCGCCTGGTGTCTCACCTGTGACCATTCCGTCTTGAGTGACTCTGCTAGGAGTTTAGTCTCTTGATAGAGTCTAGACCCCGTACGGCATTGCTTCCAGCTTTGCTGACACACACAAAGCCCTTCACCACGTTAAGGTGGGCATCCAAAAGGGGGTGATGTGGATGGTGTAGCTCAGTGGTTCTCAAAGTGGGCAGTACCACCCCCTGGGTGGGCCCCTTGAACTGTGTTGTTCACTAATTTGCAATAGATCAAGCTATGGCACCATGCCGGCAAATTCGGTGGAAACTATCAGAATTCCCCCCCCCCCATACTTTGAAGAGCTGGTACCACTGGATCAAGTCCATCAGTTTTGTTGAATAAATTTCAACTAAAAAGTTTTAAATTGATTTTGAATAGATGCCCAATTAATTGTTACTGTTTCGAAATGTTATTATCTTCTTTAGTGAGTCATGCAAACCCTTATTTTGAATAAGGCTTTTTATAGGATAGGTTAGGGGGTGCTGGGGTTGAGTTTGTGGAACCAAGGGGGCAATGGCCCAAAAAGTTTGGGAACCACTGGTGTAGATGATGCTATTATGTCCCATGACAATTTTGCTCGAGTGTATATGGGGACGAAGAAGGAGAGTTGGTTTTTATATGCAGACTTTCTCTAACACTTAAGGGAGACTCAACCCAGCTTACAATAGCCTTCCCTTCCCCACAACAGGCACCCTGTGAGCAGTGGACTCTAATCTGGAGAACCTGGTTTGATTCCCAACTCCTCCACATGAGCGGCAGATGCTAATCTGGTGAACTGGGTTGGTTTCCCAGTTCCCAGTGGCAGGGCCGTCTTAACAGCATTATGGGCCCCTGAGCAAACCAGTGTGCTGGGGCCCCTACGACAACCACTCACAGGAATAAAAAGTAAATGGTCGATAATATTAAACATATATTTATTTTATTGGCACTTCAACAAAACTGGTGTTAAAACACTAAAAACATGCTGTACTAATCAACATGATAAACATTTGAACAATACACAAGGCTTGAAAAACACAATAATACTCAGAAAGCCACACAGAGTATGAAATTACTATGAACTTCTTATTATAACAAGCATTTGTGGCATTTCTTTTCAGAGACTTGCTTTATTATTGGCTTGAAGTCAATGGTCTTCAGGATGCCATTTTCCATGCACATGAGTGAAAGCTTGTTCAAACGATGCTTCCCCATTGTGCTACGAAGCAGATTTTTTATAAGTTTCAGTATTGAAAAAGAACATTCTCCTGTTCAGCTGGTCACCATCATGCACATGAACACTCTGAGTACAATTTCAACATTCGGGAATACAGATTTCAAATTGTCCGAAATTATTTTTCTGTACAGTGCAGGGAGAGTCTCACCATTTTCATCAAGAGCCATGTAGTGCTTGAGATGCTCACATTCATTTAAAAGGTCATCGTAATTCAGGTCTTTGTGATACATATTAGCCAGATGTTCACACTTTTTCTTTAGTGCATCAGAAGCAATGGTTTTCAATTCACTGAAGAAAGAAAACAGATTTCCAATCTGTGAATAAGCCTGTGCACGTTTTGTCAGTTCAAAGATTAGAGTGTCCAGAATAGGGAGGAAAGTTTCCACCCTGAACTTTTCGGTTTTACTGAGAAGTACCTCTGCTGATCCATCATATCTACTAAGACACACACTTCGTTTTCGTTCCTGTTTTCCTGTTTTTTCCCATCACTGTAATCTGTATCTGGACACATACTCCTGGCTTTGAATTCATATTCACTAAATTTGTCTCTAGTTTCCAGAAGATAGTTTTTCATAGACTCAAAAAGATTCGTGGCAACAAGGATGTTCACATCCTTTGATTGCAGGACCTTGCTTGTTTTGTTCATTCTTTCTAGCATGTCATTCCAAAGAATTGTGAGAAAAATTGTTTCCAGGTTTTCCATTTTTTTGCTCAATCCTTCTGCCTCTCGCCTTGTATTCACTTGCTGAATTTGTCAGCTGATGGAGAATCCAGTGCATGTTTCATTTTCTCGAAATCCCCATACAGAGCATGAACAGCATCAAAATGTGCTGACCATCGTGTGTCAGACAGACGCTTGACCACAAAATCTTTACCTACAGATGATGTCAATACATTCCAGCAATGAGTAGAACCAGCAAAAAATGAATACAGATGCTGAACAAAGTCAAAGAATTTTACAGTCTGTAGACAACACTCTGCTGCTTTTACTCCCACCAAGTTCAGGCTGTGTCCAGCACAGGGGACATAGATGGCAAACTCATTGAGTTGATGAATCCGTGTTTGCAATCCAGTATATCATCCAGACATATTTGAGGCATTATCGTATGACTGACCACGGCAGTTTAATAGTGGAATGTTGTTCTCATTAAGAAAATCCACAACAGTGTCTGTTAGATCCTTTGCTCCATGAGAAAAGATGGGGATGAACATCAAGAAACGTTCCACAGGTTCACAGCCTTTAATGTATCGGACAGTAAATGTCAGTTGATCTGTGTGTGAGATGTCTGGAGTGGAATCTACACTTATTGAATAATACTTTGACTCTTTTACTTCTTCAAGAATAGTACAAAGAACCTGTTGTCCCATTAATTCAATAAATTCCTCACAAATATTTGCAGATAAATATGACGGATTCCCTTTTCCAGGATTTCCATACATTTTGAGATGTTCTTCCAAGAAAGGGTCAAAATCACTCAGCAGCTCTAGTATACCTAAACAGTTGCCATTTTTTGCTGACCCAATAATCTGATTTTCTCCACGAAATGGCAAACCTCTGGAGGCAAGAAAGCAAATTACAGAAACCACACGTGTCAACACTTTATGCCAATATTCCTGCTCTGAGCGATGTTGCTCAAGTAATAAAGTATCATTAATGTTCCATAGCCCCGGATCTGTGTCTTGGATTGCAAACTCCTTTACTGTTACAGATTTGGGTATTTCCTCTTGTAAAATGTCACCACCAGCAGCAACAGGCAATGATGGTATGTCTGCTGAAACTGGATGATTGGTAGCAGGAATGGATGTAGATGTGGATGCTATATCTGAAGGAATGGTATGAGTGGCTGTCGTTCCACCTGTGTTAAGCCACGATGTTAATTTTGGAAGTTTTCCTATTTTCTCCTTCTCCTCTGCAGCTCTCTTCCTCTTCTGTGCTCCACTCAAAAATTACATTTCATTTCTGCTGAAAGGGTTATTCACCTGGAAATATATACCTTAAATATTTAGTATTTAGTCCCACACCAGTCCGATGTAGGGTTATAGTATATGTGTGCTTGCAAGTTGCAATAAGACCTAAATATTTAAACATTCTGCTTCCATAATGAACATGTCATTCCTTTAATTGTATGAACAGTCTTTATTCTTAATACAAACTCTCTACTGTGTGCTGATTCACAAAACTGCTGGACAAGACCTAGATCTAGCTTACTGGCATAGCTAGGGTGTCCTGCACTGATCTAGCCTCATCTATGTATAGGTCTACCAGACGACATTCAACAATTTTCTCAACTTGCACAATTAAAAAGCTTATCCATATATTCACAAACTATCAATACCTGGTTATTAGTACCACATCATAAATTCATAATCTTAAATAACCACTACATGATTACCGTACAAGTGTTCAATGTTGTGATTGAATCTCAGGTTCAATCACTAATAATCTATGCATAGCCCTATACCTGGGTTCATATACAATGTATAAATATATCCAATAACCATGTCATTGCTATTAATAGTACTACAGTAGGTCTAATGTTAGTAATGTCAACTGAGTTTAAGTGACGTAACATATACGCTAAATTACGTTATACAGCACGAGATCCATACACATAGGCCTACATGCAAGTGAGGTGGCACTGTGGCAGAGGGTGACTGCAATACTAATCCAGGGATACTAAATCAGAGACAAATCACAATGTCCATTTGTAACACAATAACATTGCAGCAAATATTATTTTATAGTTTAGTATAGTCTAGACTACTGTGTAGTAGTATTTATTTATGGCAAGTCACTTAACATACACAGTGTCGTGAGTCAGCCTGAACTCTCCTCGGAAGAAGAGGAGGAAGGAGCGACAGGGTGATTCACCGGTGGAAGTCTTACCAGGGCAACTGGACCATAGGTCTGAACCAGCAAGGACAACAGATGCAGAAGAAGGTGGTGCATATTGGGAAGGAGCAGAGGAACAGAGAAGGTTATCACCTCCGGACCGGCCCAGCCCAGTTAGCCAGCAAAGATCAAAGGTTCGGCTCAGTTTGCAGGAGAGGCATCGCAGCACGAGATTGCAGGCAATTGGTCGTAGGTGTTTGCAGGAGCCGACACCAGTGAGTGATACAGAACAGCTGGCCCGGGAAGGGAGTGAGGAGGAACAGCCATAAATCTTGGGCTGGCCAGTCAGTCAGTGTGCTAATTACTAATTGCTAATTACTACAAGCGCTGTTGCTCGTGCTGAGATCTCTGCGCACAGTATTGGCTTGCTTAGGTGTCAGCTACCAGCTCCTGCCCTTCCAGCATCCCTGCAGAACCTGGGAGGACCGAGCCTAGACCTTGACGCAAAGGAACTCGTACTGGTGAGTGAACCTGTTCCTTGTTTAGAGGGCTGCCTTGGTTACGCACTCAGTCCACCCACACTACTGGGAAGAGTAAACTGCGACAAGCTCTGCTCCCCCCCAGTACCCTCCATTGCTGGGAGTTGAGTCAGAGGCCAAGCACCTCAGCCTGGTCCCTGCCTGTACGCAACACAGAGATTAGCATAGGGCCCCTATGCTCGTGGGGGCCCTGGGCAAGTGCCCATCGGGCCCATGCATTAAGATGGCCCTGCCCAGTGGTAGAGAAAGTCAGCATATAAAAACCAACTCTTCTTCTTATTGAATTAATTCAATATTGTATAGATATTCTAAATCCTGTTTTAAATTTTTTAATGTTTCAGTGCTGGCTGCCTTGGGGGCCCTATTTGGGTGGAAAGGTGGCATAGAAATGCTTTAAATAAATACATTACAGAATGGAGAAGGGAGAACACGCATGAACACATGAAGCTGCCTTCTGCTGCGTCAGGCCACTGGTCTCTTATGATCAATCTTGTCTACTCTGACCTGCAGCAGCTCTCCAGGGTCTCAACTAGAGGTCTTTCCGTCACTCAATCCTTTGGAGATATCAGGGACTGAGCCTGGAATCTTCTGCATGCAAAGCAGATGGTCAACATCTGAGCCACAGCCCCTCCCTAACCACGTACACCAGGGGTGTCAAACTCATTTTTATGAGAGCCGGTAGGATTGACAACCTCCAGGCAGTAGCTGGAGATCTCATGCGAACTCATTTTTATGAGAGCCGGTAGGGTTGCCAACCTCCAGGCAGTAGCTGGAGATCTCATGCTATTACAACTGATCTCCAGCTGAAAGAGATCAGTTCACCTGGAGAAACTGGCTGCTTTGGCAATTGGACTCTATGGTATTAAAGTCCCTCCCCTCCCAAACTTCGCCCTCCTCAGGCTCCACCCCAAAAACCTCCCACTGGTGGCAAAGAGGGACCTGGCAAATCTACGGATATGACATAAAATGTTACTCGGTTGGGTCGGGCCATGACTTGCCAGCCCAGATAAGGTAGAAGAAGAAGAGTTGGTTTTTATATGCCGACTTTCTCCACCCCTTAAGGAAGAATCAAACCAGCTTACAATCTCCTTCCCTTCCTCTCCCCACAACAGACACTCTGTCAGGTAGGTGAGGCTGAGAGAGCTCTAAGAGAGCTGTGACTAGCCCAAGGTCACCCAGCTGGCTTCATGTGGAGGAGTGGGGAAACCAACCTGGTTCACTAGATTAGAGTCCGCTGCTCATGTGAAAGAGTGGGGAATCAAACCTGGTTCTCCAGATTAGAGTCCACTGCTCTTTACCACTACACCACGCTGGCTTGCGACTGGCAGGGTGGCTGCCTGGGCTGGCTTGTAGGCCAGATAAGAGCTCTCAAGGGGCCGGACCCAGTCCGCATGCTGTATGTTTGACACCCCAGATGTATACTGATCTGAGTGCCTTGGAAGAAGAGAGGGATGAAAAATGTACCCGATGGACAGTTTCCTGCCACAATCTATCATTCTGTTTGGAAAACGCCAGTCATTTAAATTTTGGGACGATGGTTGGAATGTGCACACTTTTGTCCACTTGAGGGCAGCACAAGATCAAGGCCGTGCCGAAGCCTCAAAGGGCGGTATTCAACGTTCTTGCCTGGGACCAGAAAAACCGCACCACCGGTCACAGTTCAGTTTGCAATGTCACCATGCAGTGTAGGCCTAATTAAAGTCGCTCCGTGGAGATCTACACTCTGCTCTGGCCAAGGTTTTAAACAAGCAAACAGAGGCGCCCCAATTTGGACTGGCCGGAAGGGGGGTTAACCCTTCTATTCCCGCACACTTTCATTGACCAAAACCACCACCAGTTTAGGGTTGCCTAGGGTTGCCAACCTCCAGGTACTAGCTGGAGATGTCCTGCTATTACAAATGATCTCCAGCCGATAGAGATCAGTTCCCCTGGAGAAAATGGCCGCTTTGACAAGCGCCGCCCCATCCCACCCCGAGAGGCACAGCCTCACAGGCTCAGCTAGCCACTGCAAGACAACCCAAGGTCTGGGGAGAACAGATTCATTTGGCTGGAAAGGACAGTGTGTATTTATGAGGTGGGATGTGATGGTTCGGGAGGCGCCCTGTGCTCTGTTTTCAACTATGTTTTGAGCTAGCCAGTGTGGTGTAGTGGTTAAGAGAGGTGCTTTGGAGCAGTGGACTCTAATCTGGAGAACCGGGTTTGATTCCCCGCTCCTCCACATGAGCAGCGGAGGCTAATCTGGTGAACTGGATTTGGTTCTCCACTCCTACATATGAAGCCAGCTGTGTGAGCTTGGGCTAGTCACAGTTCTCTTATAGCTCTCTCAGCCCCACCTACCTCACAGGGTAGGTGTTCTGGGGAAGGGAAGGTACTTGTAAACCAGTTTGATTCTTCCTTAAGTGGTAAAGTCAGCATATAAAAACCAACTCTTCTTCTTTTTCTTGAGGAACATCCCCAAAGCCTGGGTGCATGCCATCATTCACTAACAGCCCGATTCTGGCCCTGGTTACAGCATCATATGGGCACAGTGTTGCCAACCTCCAGGTGGTGGCTGGAGATCTTCCACTATTACAACTGATCTCCCAGCGACAGAGATCAGTCCCCCTGGAGGAAATGGCCACTTTGGCAACTGGACTCTATGATGTTGAAGCCCCTCCCCTCTTCAAACCCCACCCTCCTCAGGCTCCACCCCCAAAACCTGCAGGTACTTCTCAACCTGAAGCTGGCAACCCTATATGGGCAGGACCTTTATTGTAATGGCCTTCTGCGGGGGCCAGGTAGAACACGGAGGTGCCATCTTGGCAAGCGGCATGGGGTGCCTGTGGCAGGAAGAAGGGTTGCCAACTCCGGATAGGGAAATTCCTTGAGATTTGGGGATGGAGCCAAGGAGGGCACAGCTTGGGGAGGGGACAGAGCTCAGCAGGAATGTCTTTCCATAGAATCCGTCCTCCAAAGCAGCCGTTTTCTCCAGGGGAACTGAGCTCTTTCATCTGGAGATCAGCTGTAATTGTGGGAGGATCGCCAAGCCCCAACTGGAGATTGGCAAGCCAGGCAGGAGGGTAACCATGTGAAAGTGGAAGCCAGAGTTTCTGCCCTCTTGAACAGCTGTGTGGGAGAGATATCCTTCAGGTGCGGCTTAGTGAGAACAGCCGTCCCTGGGGATGGCTTCGGAGCACAGCCTGGTTTTCCCGTGCTTGCAGCACAACCAGCATCATCCTGTCCCCAAGGATGGAGGGAGCCAGCTCGGCGGTACAGAGGCTGGAAGGGGCTTGTAACCTTGCTGGGAAACGGCACTTGCTTTCTACAACCTCTAGACGAGAGACAGAAGAGATTCTGGGCCTGGCAGGGAGATGGCAAGAGCGGAACAGCCGGGACGAGTAGGCCCCGTAGGTTATTAATAACCTGCTGACTCAGAGGGGCTCTTGGGTTTCAGGGTCACAAGGAGCAGATGCTACGATGGCTGGCGGGGAGAGCTGACTCGGGTCGTTGTTTCCTTTCAAATATATCCCTTGCTCTCTTCATTAGGATGGCCAGCTCTGGGTCCAAGGATCTCTTGACAAGCATTGGCTGAGCTGCTCAGATGCTCTGCTGTGGAGCAGAAGGAGCCCTTGCCCTGGGAAGGCAGCGGGCCATCAGGGAGAAGGCCCAGCCCATGAGGGCAGGGAGAGCGGTAGGGTTGCCCGGTCCCTCTTCGCCACCGGCGGTAGGTTTTTGGGGCGGAGCCTGAGGAGGTGGGATTTGGGGAGGGGAGGGACTTCGATGCCATAGAGCCCAGTTGCCAAAGCAGCCATTTTCTCCAGGTGAACTGATCTCGATCAGCTGGAGATCAATTGTAAGAGCAGGAGATCTTGTCGCTTCCTGGAGGCTGGCAACCCTAGAGAGCAGGTGGAAGAAGAGGGAAGAGGACTGAGGAAGCCCTGCATGGATGGGAAGAAGAGTTGGTTTTTACATGCTGACTTTCTCTACCTTTTAAGGAGGCTCAAACCGGCTTACAGTCGCCTTCTCTTCTTCTTCCCACAACAGATACCTTGTGAGGTAGGTGGGGCTGAGAGAGTTCGGAGAGAACTGTGACTAGCCCAAGGTAACTAGGCTGGCTTCATGTGTAGGAGTAGGGAATCAAACCCGGTTCTCCAGGTTAGAGTCCACCGCTCTTAACCACAACACCATGCTGGCTCTTGGGAGGCCAAAGGACAGCTGGGGACAAGGCAAATGTAGTCATTGACCGCAAAGCATTTTCCAGTGGCGCTTTCCCAAACTGGCAATGAGAAGCAGGAGTTGTGAAATGGCTTCTTTCCGAGCCTCTTTGCGTCTTCTTCCCCACCATCCCTCTTGTTCAGGAAGAAATGCTACCAAAAGCCTGAACCAGGGAAGTGAAAAAATATCTAAGCATCTCTCCCCCCCACCCCGCCTAGACAAACCTCAGCTGGTTGGAAAGCCTCCAGGGAAACCCATTGCAGAGAGAGCCGCTGAGCAAACTATTGCTCCAGGCAGGGAGTGTGGCCCAGCAAAGGGACATGCCAGAATAGATGGGAGTCCTGCCCCCCCCTCCAATTTCTTCCCAGGGAATTCAATGCTGGCAGACATTGCTTGGATTGACAGCCCTGCAGAGCTTATTTGGAGGTTCCCGCCATCCCTGTAAAAATAGGACTCTCCTCTTAGCAATGCTAGCCGATAAGAATCAAGAGATCACTTTTAAGGTTGCCAAATTTGGATGGATAGACTATAAGATTAGGAAAACTTGGGTAAGCCATATATAGGCTTTTTAGCTATAAGTTCCATAAGATATTGTATAATTCTGTGATTCTACAATTTTAAATGTTTTTCCCCCCCCATAAGTTAATTGATATTCTGGAAGTTTGAATTATTGTATTGATTCTGCTTTTATTGGTCTTGGATTGTATCAAATAAATTTGATTTGAGCCCTGCAGAGCAAAGCTCCTCTGTGCTCACTCAGCCAACATACTCCCCGCAAAGCCATGAGAGATATTTCCAGCCCCGATTCTCGCTGACACCTGGCCTTGGAATCTTGACCTGGCAGCTGCCTGGGTTTAGCCCTCACCTGCTTCATGGACATCCTGCTCCACCCATCGGCAGGTGACGGGGCCCACGGTTGCCCTGGCAGGCCCTTGAGCGTGGCATTTGCCTGCTCACATCTCAAACAGAGGACGAGAGAGAAGGGAAGTGGCTTGAAGATGTCTTTGTTAGAGGATTCCAGAAGGGTAGTCCTGCCTGAGGCTAATGTGTGGCATACAGCATATGCTAGGTTCAATCCCTGGCATTGCCAGTTAAAAATGCCACCATAGCAGGCACCGGGAGCAGCCGGAATAGCCTTCACCAGCTGGGGAGGGACTGTGGCTGGGGAGGGAGTGTGACTCAGCGGTAGAGCATCTGCTTGGCATGCAGAAGGCCCCAGGTTCAATCCCCAGCATCTCCAGTTAATGGGACTAGGCAAGTAGGTGATGTGAAAGACCTCTGCCTGAGACCCTGGAGAGCTGCTGCCGGTCTGAGGAGACAATACTGACTTTGATGGACCAAGGGTCTGATTCAGTATAAGGCAGCTTCATGTGTTCATGTGAGCTCATCAGAGCTCAGAGGCTAAGCAGGGTAAGCCCCAGTTAGTACCTGGGAGACCATTATAGAAGAGGGGGCTCAGTTAGGAAATGTAGGCGTAACCAAAACTTAATGGTCTGGGTCCAAGCCCTAGTCTCCAAAAAACCTTGTCCAGTTTCAGACACAGAGCAGCATACCCTACACTGTTGGGAACACCAAGCCAGTGGTCGAAATTAATTAATAGGAAAATCAAGTCTGTTGGCATTTCATTTGACTCTCTTTTGATGCTTGGGAAAGAGATTGCATTTAGATCAATACGTCAGTGCCTACTAGATATAGAAATGCAGACCCTGACCTCCCTAGCTAATAGATGTTTCATGGTGTTATCCCAGTCTACTGATCTGCAGCTTCCTACTTATCTGTCAGACTGCACTGGCTCCGGAGCCGCCGTATGGGCTCTGGTCAGGACCCCTGCGCTTGCCCCTTCCAGGTCCAAGCCCAGGTGTCCTGGGGTAAAGAGGGACCCTACCGGCCGTTCGACCTTGCAGTCGTATTGTGGCATCCGGGACAGCCCGTCAGCCAGGCTATTCTCCCTCCCCGGGACGTGCCGAATTGTGAAACAGAACTTGGAGAAGAAGTCCGCCCAGCGAGGCTGTTTGGCAGACAGCTGCCTCTGCCCCAAGATAGCCTCCAGATTTCGGTGATCCGTCCAGACCTCAAAAGGATCAGCCGCACCCTCTAGGAACTGGCGCCAGATCGTGAGGGCATGCTTAATCGCCATGGCCTCTTTTCCCCCAATCGGCCAGTTAAGTTCGGGACCAGAGAATTTCTTAGAAAAATAGGCGCAGGGTCTGAGCACTCCCTGAGCATCCCTCTGAAGGAGCGCACCCCTCATGGCCTTCTCCAAGGCATCCACCTGAAGCGAACAGTCAGGGTGGGCTAGAATGGGTTCGGAGGTAAAACGCCCTTTCAGAATCTTGAATGCCACCTGACAGCGGTCATCCCAACGTACATGATAATGAGCAGCAGTAGCCGCCTGCCCCTTCCCCTTAGTCTTAAGTAGGTCTGCTTGGCATGCAGAAGGTCCCAGGTTCAATCCCCAACATTTCCAGTTAAAGGGACTAGGCAGGTAGGGGATGTGAAAGACCTCTGCCTGAGACCCTGGAGAGCCGCTGCCGGTCTGAGTAGACAATACTGGCTTTGATGGACCAAGGGTCTGATTCAGTAGAAGGCAGCTTCATGTGGTCAATTTGGCCCCCAAGTGAATGAACGGAAATAATTGCACACATGTGGGCGTCCAATGCCAGAGTCCTATTTCCCTTCCATCCCCTTGGTAGCCCCCAGATGGTGAGCATGGCTAAATGTGTCTGAGTCACTGCTATTCTACATGTACAACCAGTCCCATTGAAACATTCAGATCCTTTTTTTTTTTTTTTTTTTTTTAAGTAATACTGTCATGGGGTCAGTTAACTCTCTCCAGTGCAGGGCAGGTTTTTTTCAGAATAAATGCAATGTAAGAGTGTGGGCTTTTCCGCATTCTCAGTTTCCTCACTTGTAAGTTCCTGTTTCTTGGGGGGGGGGGGAATCGGTGTTCCAGTTCCACATGTATTTTGCTCCCTCTAGTGGTTAATTCGATATCAAACAAGTTGATATCCAGCACATCTACCTGCAGATTTAAACTGCAGGTTTTTATAATGGATAAAACTTGCTTGATATTGAATCAACCACTAAGCTTTTTTGGGAGAAATGGTGAGGTACTGCATTCACCTTTTTGGTGGGTTGTTTTTTTATATTTGTGAATAAATAAAGTACTGTAAAGTATCATAAGTATTCTTTGCTCTTTCCTCCAAGTGGAAGCAACCCAGGTAAGCGCTGCCAATATAACATCTTCCACTTTAGAGAAATGAGGAGCACATAACAGTATCTTCTTATTGTTTTAATTAAATTAATGCTTCAAAAACTGGATGAGACTAAAGGTTTATCTGGTCCAGGATCCTATTTCCTAATCTGCAGTTCACATAACTCCATTGATTCTACTTGAATGTCTCTAATCCTCTTTGAATGCCATCCAAGCAGGAGGCCATCACAACATTATGGCAAAAAAATCCACACATTAATGATGTGCTTCATTGGAAATTGTAAATTTATATTCTTTTTTCCATAATTTTTCCCATATTTCCAAATCGATATTATATCCTAACTCCTTCATCCATTTTTTCATCACTGGTTTAATTCTTTCATGTTCTAAATTCACTTCAATTAATTATTTATAAATTCATCCTATCAATCCTTTATTTCCCTTGTTTAATATAATTTCTAATTTGGATTTATTTTCATTAAATCCCTTCAATTTATCTTTATTAAATATATCTTTTAGTTTGTAATACATAAACCAGTCTTTTATTTTAAGCTCTTCTCTACTCTTTAGCCACCAAATCCCTTCCTTACACTCTATAATCTCTCTATAAGAGAAAACTTATATAAAATGTTTTATAGATGTATATTACCCCTGTTATGATAAGCAAAATGAAAAAAGGTGATTCGGATTTATATTGGAAATGCGGAAAAGATAAAGGAACATTTATGCATGCATGGTGGACTTGTAAAATTTTTTTAAAAAATTGGAGAAAAGTATTAAATGAAAGCAACTATTTGATTAACTCCAAAGTGAAAATGGAACCTTCCTTTTGTTTATTGGGTATACCTAAAGATAAATTAGATAGATGTGATAGAGTCATATGTCCATATAGTTTTGCAGCGGCAAGAATTACAATAGCTAAAACCTGGAAGCAAGTAAATAAACCTTCAATTAATTCTTGGAGAGAGAAATTATGGATGTATATGCGAATGGCCAAACTAACTGAGTCCTTACGTGGGAAGGATATGGAAGACTTTAAAAAAACATGGTCAAAGGCCGTCGCATATTGGGACAAACTGGCGAAAATGAATTTTACTAATTTAGTTAATGAGTTGTAGATAACTGATTAATAGTATTTATAATGATTTTATTATATTTACTCTTTAAAACTGTCATAACACTTCTCCGGAAGTCCAATGTGATGATGGGACACAATGTCAGGGTGGGTGGTGGTTTTTTCAGGGCACTATGAATTTTGTAATCTTTTACTATAATAAGTAGTTTTAATTGTTACCGGTATGTAAGTCCTCTATTGTATTTTCTGTTTCTTTTGATTTGTATGTTTTGTTTTGTTTTATGTTATAAAAATAATAATAAAAATTTATTTTTTAAAAAAAAACATTAATGATGTGCTGTCTGCCCAGTCTTTATTGCCAACTAAGCGCTAATATTATGAGACAGAGAAAGGGGGGAGGGAAGCTCTTTTGCAATGATGCATAATTCGATAGACCTCTCACCTCCCCAAATTGCTTCTTTTTGAGGGAAAGTAAGCTGTGTGGGCCTGAGCCCCATGGCGCAGAGTGGTAAGCTGCAGTACTGCAGTCAAAAGCTCTGCTCATGACCTGAGTTTGATCCCTACGGAAGTCAGTTTCAGGTAGACAGCTCAAGGTTGACTCAGCCTTCCATCCTTCCGAGGTCGGTAAAATGAGCACCCAGCTTGCTGGGAGTAAAGTGTAGACGACTGGGGAAGGCAATGGCAAAGTACCCAGTAAACAGAGTCTGCCTAGTAAACATCGGGATGTGACGTCACCCCATGGGTCAGGAGTGACCCAGTGCTTGCACAGGGGACTACCTTTACCTTTAAGCTGTGTGGCCCACCGTTCCTTTGCCCTGTTTCTGTTCTTCTAAAACTGCGCACCCCTAGAAATGCTAAATTTTAAATTTTTGCTTCCCAATCTCGCTCTGGAAAGTGATGCCTACATTGCTGTTGCATAACACGCAAGGACTTCCCCATCGTTGGCTGAGACAGAAGACCTCTTCCACAAAGACCTCTTTCACAAAGCACCTCCTACCTATTTCCAAGGCAAGTTGTGCCCAAAATCATCACACCAGTGTGCCAAACTTCACCCCCTTCTCATCTTTGCCTTTTGGGTAGCCCTATCTGGAGGCGACTTGGTTCAGGAGAAAGCAGCCACCGCCACCTCTGATTTCCCCATTCATAGATGCTGTAGATTTTCATTCATTCCCTCATTCACAGGTCCGGACTGCAGAAGCCATTCATTTCAATTAGGCTGCTAGCCTGCACGTCCTATTGGTGGGCGCAGATGAGTTCCCGTAGCAATAATTATTGCTCGGTGCCAAGTTTTCTTGTAGTTTGGTAGCAGAGGACATTTAGAGGGTGCCGCTCAGCCATCGCGGGGCTAAACACACAGCCCAGACTGTTACCCTTCCTGGGATCAGCCCTTTCCTGCAGTCTCCTCACCTGGGCATTAACTCTTGGTTGCCATAGCTGTTCTGCCACCGCTCAGACCATTAACTCATGACTGCTGGCAACCATCCCCATTTGTTACCGCACCACCTCTGCTAATACTACCAGCATGAATGTGACCTGATAACTAGGGTTGCCAACTTCCAGATACTAGCTGGAGATCTCCTGCTATTACAACTGATCTCCTGCCGATAGAGATCAGTTCCCCTGGAGAAAATGGCTGCTTGGGCAATTGGATTCTATGGCATTGAAGTCCTTCCCCTCCCCAAACCCCGCCCTCCTCAGGCTCCACCCCAACAACCTCCCGCCAGTGGCAAACAGGGACTTGCAACCCTGCTGATAACTAGGCTCACCAACCTCCAGGTGGGGCCTGGAGATGGCCTGGAATTACAACTGATCTCCAGATGACAGAGATCAGTTCCTCTGGAGACAATGGCTTCTTTGGTGTGTGGGCTCTATGAAGAAGAAGAGTTGGTTTTTATATGCTGACTTTACTACTTAAGGAAGAATCAAACCGGCTTACAATCACCTTCCCTTCCCCTCCCCACAAAAGACACCCTCTGAGGTAGGTGGGGCTGAGAGAGTGTGACCAGCCCAAGTTCATCCAGCAGGCTTCCTGTGGAGGAGTGGGGAAACAAATCAGTTCATCAGATTAGCCTCCACTGCTCATGTGGAGGACTGGGGAATTAAACCCGGTTCTCCAGATTGGAGTCCACCAACTCTATGGCATCACATCCCTGCTGAGCTCCCTCCCCAATCTATGCCCTCCCCAGGCTCCAACCCCAAATCTCCAGGAATTTCCCAACCCAGAGCTGGCAACCCTACCCACTACAACAGAGCAGAAGGCACCTTGATTTCCAACCTTGCATGAAACTGCTTCTGGGGGCCCCAAATCAGCATTCTGAGACTGCTTTATGCTGCAAGTAGGACCAGGAAGAAACCCCAAAGGTATGATTGCCAGCTCCATGTTGGGAAATACCTGGAGATTTTGGGGGTGGAGCCTGAGGAGGGCGGGGTTTGGAGAGGGGAGGGACTTCAATTCCATCGAGTCCAATTGCCAAAGCGGCCTGCAGATCAGTTGTCATAGTGGGAGAGCTCCAACCACCACCTGGAGGCTGGCAACCCTACCCAAAGGGCACCCTACATGCTGTTTTCACACATCAGGACATGCATGACACACATGAAGCTGCCTTATCCTTAATCGGACCGTTGGCCCATCAAGGTAAGTATTGTCTACTCAGATGGACAATGGCTCTCCAGGGTCTCAGGCAGAGGTCTTTCACATAACCTACTTGCCTAGTTTATTTAACTGGAGATGCCGGGGATTGAACCTGGGACCTCCTGCATGCCAAGCAGATGTTCTACCATTGAGCCACAGCCACGGCCCCTTCCCTATTTATGCCAGGTATGCAGGTTATTCATGCTAGAGAGGAAACAGGAATAGTTAAGCACATGTGCATACTAAGCCAGGCTCGCACAGTTTGCAATGGACCAAGCCAAATATAGCCCAGCAGCAGCTGAAAAGGCCCCTTGGTTTATCTAGTGAAGAGGACGGGCATGGGGGTGGGGGGACAACGGAAGCCCCTGGAGACACAATACACAGCCGAGGAGACACAAATTGTACAGGGTTGTTCTAACCAATGGAGGCTAGAATCATAGAGTGTTGTGAGCACAAAAAACCTCGCATGTGAAAAAGCCCCAAGGGATCCATGAGGCCACAACCAGAGAAGGCAGAGATAGAGAGCCTGAAGAGATCGTGCCTCTGGCTTGACTCTAATCCAGGGGTGTCAAATATACGGCCTGCAGGCTGGCTCTGGCCCCTTGAGAGCTCTTATCCGGGCCATGAACCAGCCACTTCTCCCAGTCCCAATCTGGGTTGGTGAGCCCGCTGCAGCCTTGCCAGCCCCCTCCCCCAATCCCACAGCAGGCTCACCAGCCGAGGCAAGCACCCCCACTGCCGCTCCCGATCTGGGCTAGTGGGGCATGGCCCAGCCTGACCTAGGGGCACTTATGTCACATCTGGCCCTCCTAACCCCTGCTCTAATCAGTGGGGCTGGTCTCCTGAGATACAAGGACATTTTGAGCAAATATAGACTTCACTGAGGAGGAGAAGAAGAAGAAGAAAAGAAGAAGAAAAGAAGAAGTTGGCTTTTATATGCTGACTTTCTCCACCACTTAAGGAAGAATCAAACCAGCTTACAATCACGTTCCCTTCTCTTCCCCACAACAGGTACCCTGAGAGGCAGGTGGAGCTGAGAGAGTGCGACTAGCTCGAGGTCACCCAGCTGGCTTCATGTGTAGGAGTGGGGAAACAAATCCAGTTCACCAGATTAGCCTCTGCAACTCATGTGGAG
The DNA here is from genome assembly GCF_029931775.1 of Euleptes europaea. Taxonomy (NCBI): domain Eukaryota; kingdom Metazoa; phylum Chordata; class Lepidosauria; order Squamata; family Sphaerodactylidae; genus Euleptes; species Euleptes europaea. The sequence goes on along the minus strand of NC_079325.1, from coordinate 50,307,834 downwards.
GAGTGGGGAATCAAACCCGGTTCTCCAGATCAGAGTCCACCGCTCCAAACCACCGCTCTTAACCACTATACCACGCTGGCTGTAGGAGTTAGTGTCAGAATAGGGATGAGGAGTCCTGAGTTCAAATTCTCGCTCTGCTATGAAGGTCACTGGAAGCCTCAGGCAGGTCCCTATTGCTCAGGAGAACCCCTCTCTCAGGGTTGTTGTCAAAGATCAAATGAGGAGCTGTGTAAACTGACTTAGAGGAAGAATGGGGTTCAAACCATTCCGTCTGTAAGCAATAAAATAAATAATGAAAAATTGTTTAACTGGCTGCAAAATCATTTCTTGCTTTTTTTCTTTCTCCTCCTCCATCCCACCCACCAGTCATCCAGACTTTCCATTTTATCCAATTCTCTGGGATGCGTAAGGAAATACGTATGGTGACCAAGTCTTCTATCCATTAAATTACAAGCCACAGAGCCAGCGTGGGGTAGTGGTTAAGAGCAGTGGACTCTAATCTGGTGAACCGGGTTGGTTTCCCCACTCCTCCACATGAAGCCTGCTGGGTGACCTTGGGCTAGTCACAGTTCTCTCTGAACTCTCTCAGTCCCGCCTACCTCACAAGGTGTCAGTTGTGGGGAGAGGAAAGGAAGGTGATTGTAAGCCGGTTTGAGACTCCTTAAAGCAGGGGTGGGGAACCTTTTTTCTGCCAAGGGCCATTTGGATATTTATAGCATCATTCGTGGGCCATACAAAATTATCAAATTAAAAATTAGCCTGCTATATTTGGTCAAACATTTAGCCAAGAGGCACGACCGGAGACTGCTCCAAGTGTCTGTCACGTAGAGCGACTCGCTTTTGAGCTATGCCATCTCCAGCTGGGCCCAAGAGATTCAGGCAAGGCAGCAAACACAAGACGGAGTGAGCGACAAGTCACTCAGGGCTTGTAACCAAAGGAGCCCGGTCCAGTAATGCCCCGATCCGGCACTTTCCCGCCCTATGCGTCTTTTGTAGGACTTAGAGGCGAAAGAACCAGAAGGGAGAGTGGGTACTGATCAAGCCCCAAGCAGGCAGCTGCCCAGATGACCCCCCCCCCCGGCGTGGACAAGCAGGCAAGCATCCAACCGGTGGCGCACTCGTCCACCTGGTGGCACAGGATGGTCTGTTGCACCAGCCGGGCGTAGCTGTCCAGCTGCACGCCGGAGTTGCTCCTCCTCCGCATGGTCTGGGCCGGATTCTACAGCCGGCTCCTGCTACCTCCACCTGCAGGGATGAAATGAGGACACATTGGCTAAGAACTCCCCCCCCCCCCGTGCATTCTGGCCCTGCCTCCTTTAATCCCTCCATTGTCACCACTTCCACCCCCAGCCCTCTTGTAGTATAGAGGGAATACGTTTCTCCACGGCCCGGGTGGGAAAGGGATAACACAGTTTCTTGGGCGGTCCTAGCAGCTCCATAGCTAATGACTTTTCTGCAAGGGGGAAAGAAGGTTCCTTTTCTCGGCAAAACAAACTCACATCTGCCTTGAATAGAAGCTATTCCTGTCCACGGGAGGGGGTGGATCGCCAGTCTTAGATCCTTCTGAGCTAGAGATCTGCCAGGACCCACGAAGGTCCAGACCAAATGATTTCGTGGGCCTTATAAGGTCCCCGGGCCTGACGCTCCCCACCCCTGCCTTAAAGGTAGAGGAAATCAGGGTATAAAAACCAACTCTTCTTTGTCTTCTTCTTTTTAATTGGTATGGAATTTTTACAAAGGATTTGAAATTGCAATTACTGTGTTGAAGGAACATGAGATTAAAGATGAGAAATCATACATATGATATGTTTCCTAAAACCCATTTGATTGGCTAACAATTATGTAGTAAATTATATGTCAATTTTCTATTTATCCATATGGCCTCCTAGAAAGTATTAAGTTCTTCAAAAGGCCTATAAATTGTAAAGGTCAGTTACGTATGGGCCAGGGTAGCCAACTGCATGCATGGAGGGGGGGAAAAACCTCTTGTCCATTTAATAGATTCATAATGGGATGTTATTTACCTCCATCTCATGGAAAGCTTGTCTGCCCAATTCCACACATTAAGCCTTTGTTAAAGAGACATGGCATTTTTCTAAAGGGAACTGTATGGGCAACTGGTTCAAAACAAAAATAAGCATTGCGAGCTGAAGGGCTGCAGCTAAATTTGTGTGCTGTGGCTTCAGGTAATTTACCATGCAATTAGCACAATTTGCATCTCATTTCATTATCAAAACCACCGCCAGGGAAAGCACATGGCAAACCTTGCTTTGTTAAAACAGACTTTGAATTAATCAACAAATCTAGGGGGGAAACATGACTTTTGGCATACCAGCAGTCCAATCTACGTACTGCTTTGTCTGAGAGCAGACGCCAATTTGAAGGAAAATATCACTCACCTTTGAGTAGTAAAAGTGAAACATGAAAGAATTAAAACTGGTGATAAAATCACAGACGAATAAGTAGGTTCAAATCAAGCATGAACTCACAGCTTGAGTCACACATAGGGTTGCCAACCTCCAGGTGGTGGCTGGAGATCTCCCACTATTACAACTTTCTCCTGGAGAAAATGGCCCCTGGAGTAACTAGCTGAATATGCAGTGATGGCCAAACTGATGAATATTGTCAATAAAAAACCAATGGAAGAATTTTGGGAGAACTGGAAATTATATTACGAATATGTGACCAATCAACTCATGTGAAACAAGCTTATATAGTTTTTGCGAATACACAGAGATGTTAAGTAGTTTATTAATTGTAACCTATTAAAGTGGAAAGTAGTGTGATGTTTTTCCGATTAAAGAATAGTACCTTTGTACAATTAATTGTTTGCTAGATACTATAGCAGATGATATAGTAGTTGATATAATTCATAGTATTGATAAGTACTTTGATATAATTCAAAGTATTGATAAGTAATTGATCAGGGGTGTCAAACATAAGGCCTGATCCGGAGGCCAGATCTGGCCCTTTGAGAGCTCTTATCCGGCCCTTTGAGAGCTCTTATCCGGCCCTTTGAGAGCTCTTATCCGGCCCCCGAGCCAGCCGAGGCAGCTGCCACCACCTCCCCAGTTCTGAGGTATCAATGATCAAAGACTGTTAAATAAAAGAAAATACTTAATAGTGTTATTGTGTTAAGCATGTTTGTATTTTAAGTAAAAAGTAAAGTAAAATAAATATCATTAATTGGCTTTGCCTGTGTCTTCTATAAAATTTGTATCTCCGGTAAAAAGGTAAAGATCCCCTGTGCAAGCACCAGGTCATTCCTGACCCATGGGGTGACGTCACATCCCGACGTTTACTAGGCAGACTTTGTTTACTGGGTGGTTTGCCAGTGCCTTTCCCAATCATCTTCCCTTTACCCCCAGCAAGCTGGGTACTCATTTTACCGACCTTGGAAGGATGGAAGGCTGAGTCAACCTTGAGCCGGCTACCTGAAACCGACTTCCGTTGGGATTGAACTCAGGTCGTGAGCAGAGCTTGGACTGCAGTACTGCAGCTTACCACTCTGTGCCACCGGGCTCTTACCTGTATCTCTAGTACCGGGCATTAAATTTTATGGTATACATGGCCTGGCCCGACCAAGTGTCCTTTATATCATATCCGGCTCTCGTAACAAATGAGTTCGACACTCCTGCTTTATATGGTTAACTTTGTATGAGGGGGGAATATAATATTACAGAATGTAGTATTTATGTTTATAGGGATTTAAATGACGATCTTGTTTTAGATATGTTTTAGATAAGGTACCAGGTTTATGAATTTGGAGTGTATGTTGTAATGTTGTGTGTGTGTTGTTGTTATTTTGTTATGTTTGAAATAATACAAATTTAATTAGAATCATAGAATCATAGAGTTGGAAGGGACCACCAAGGTCTAGTCCAATCCCCTGCACAATGCAGGAAATTCCAAACTACCTCCAGTGACCCCTACTCCATGCCCAGAAGATGGCCAAGATGCCCTCCCTCTTATGATCTGTCTAAAGTCATAGAATCAGCATTGTTGACAGATGGCCATTTAGCCTCTTCTTAAAAACCTCCAGGGAAGAAGAGCTCACCACCTCCCGAGGAAGCCTGTTCCAGTGAGGAACTGCTCTGTTAGAAAATTCTTCCTAATGTCTAGACAAAAGATTTACCCCCCCCCCAACAAAGAGCATCATTAAAATAATCAAAGCCAGAGCTAAAATACCTACAAAACAACAATTAAAACAGATGGTGTTATTTGCCATCTATATTGGGGTCCCTTCAGAAAATTAGTTACCTTGGAAGGTGGGGAGCCTATTTAGGTTTTAACTGCCTTCCCTGGGATTGTGGTTGTCCTACAGGTCAAGGCAACTTGTACTCCTCTTCAGAAAGAAATTTTTGGGGGATAACACTACAGACTGCATGTCTGGTGGATTCATGGATTATAAATCCTCCATGAGAGATAGTCTGGACTTGGGTCATGGTCTGCAGAGTCCATAACGGAGAATCTCAACCTCCAGGTGGTGGCTGGCGCTCTCCCCCTATTACAACTTTCTCCTGCAGAAAATGGCCGCTTTGGCAATTGGACTCTATGGCATTGAAGTCCCTTCCCTCTCCAAATGCCGCCCTCCTCAGGCTCCCACCCCCAAAATCTCCAGGTATTTCCCAACCTAGAGCTGGCAACCCTAGTCACACACCAGAAATATTCCCAAATATTATTCCTTACGTGGTTTGGGACCAACATATCTAAAGGACTGCCTGTTCCCTTAGGAACCCACTAGACCATTACAGTCATCTTTGGATCGCCTGCTTTGGGTGCCCTTCTGAGATTAGGAGGGTGACAACCTGAGAGAGACCCTTGCGGCACCAAAACTCTAATGATTCTCTCCCTTTCTGTTGCCATCGTCTGCCAGGGGGTGAAGATTTGTTTTGTTTTGTATGGCATTCCCTCAGTGATCCGTAGTGTAGTGGTTAAGAGCGGTGGTTTGGAGGGGTGGACTCTAATCTGGAGAACCAGGTTTGATTCCCCACTCCTCCACATGAGAGGTGGATGCTAATCTGGTGAAATGGGTTGGTTTTCCCACTCCTACACCCGAGGACAGCTGGGTGATCTTGGGCTAGTCTCATCAGATCAGATCAAGTTTATTGCCTAAGGCAGGGGTGGGGAACCATTTTTCTGCCAAGGGCCATTTGGATATTTATAACATCATTTGTGGGCCATACAAAATTATCAACTTAAAAATTAGCCTGCTATATTTGGTCAAACATTTAGCCAGGAGGCACGACCGGAGACGGCTCCGAGTGTCTGCCACATAGAGCGACTCGCTTTTGAGCTCTGGTGTCCCCAGCTGGGCCCAAGAGATTCAGGCAGGGCAGCATCCTTCTGAGCTAGAGATCTACCAGGACCCATGAAGGGCCGGACCAAATGATTTTGCGGGCCTTATATGGCCCCCGGGCCTGATGTTCCCCACCCCTGGCATAAGGCCATAGGCCGTTACAATCTAAAACAATATAACAAGAAGTTAAAATATACAAAACCAGAAACTAAGCTGTGGATCACTGCGATATGGTTTTGGAACAAAACCAGAATCATTAAAAGAATACGGAAATTAAAATACGCCTATTTGGCTCTATCCAGCTTTACCGCCTTTCGTGATTTGCTTGGGCTAGTCACAGCTCTCTTAGAGCTCTCTCAGCCCCACCTACCTCAGAGCGTCTGTTGCGGGGAAGGGAAGGTGATTGTAAGCTGGTTTGAATCTTCTTTAAGTGGTGGAGAGAGTTGGCATGTAAAAAACTCTTCTTCTTTCCTGACCGGTGTTTTAATTTTTTTTGACGTCTTTGTATATATTTTAGCTTTAATTGTTCTAATTATTTGAGGGGGGGGGGTTAATGGTTTTAAAATGTGAGTTGATGGTGCATGCTTTAGTTTGTTCGCTGCCATAAGGCGCTCTTTATTACACCCAGAACATCTCCTTAGCTGTTGAGCACTGCAGCACGTTCGACTTCCGCTTGCGAGTGTGTGATAAGGCCTTCGCTTTCCGGCTTCCCCAGCCGTTCTGTCTGCGCCAGATTAGCCTGCTGGGTTCACAGGAAGAGGATTATCTGGGAAGGAAGCAGAGCCTCAGCAGCTGTTGTCACAGGAGTCTTGAAAGAAGCAATTTTCCCCCCCTTCTCTCAAAACACACATGGAAGGTTTTGCGTTGGATTTGCCACTCTTTAGATGCACTTTCCCCCTGTTCATATTCTCAAAACTCAACAATAAATTGCCATGCAGAGTTTTGAGAATTCAGATGGGGGAAATGTGCATCTATAAAGAGGCAAATCCAATGCAAAACCTTCCATGAATAAATGGCCAGGGGGAGCTTGAAACCCATAATGCCCCCCAGCTCCCTCGAAACACACAAACACGCTGAATTTTCCTTGTAATTCAGATGGGGAATGCTAGCTTCTCAGAGGTCACTCTGTTGTCCAGATTTCAATTCTGGGTCTGCGGTCCAGATTTAAATTTGCCATTTCGTAGGCTTGCCGACCTCCAGGTAGGTATATGTTTCACAAATATTCACATTATGTTAAAGTTCATGTGATGTGAAGGTAGTCCCAGTGGCAAGGGTTTCTGGCAAGAAGGTAGTCTTTTCTTTTTGCCACAGTCTTTTAGGTATAAGGTCTCACAGGTGGCAATTTCCAATTAGTAGCCAAGTGGCAATCTTCAGATTATAGGACAGGGTGCCGGATATTCCCTATTTCGACCATTCGGGGTCTTCTTCATCTGTCATATATATATATACTTACCTTTAAGATAGTTTGCTACACATTTTGCTGTATGTGTTTAATATATTCACTGTTAAGCCATGCTATCTTTAGTCTTTCCTGTGCTAAGTTTCTAACCCCTGGGGATAGCGCAGAGGTGTTTATTTTTGGTTGCCCAACCTCCAGGTACTAGCTGGAGATCTCCTGCTATTACAGCTGATCTCCAGCCGACAGAGATCAGTTCACCTGGAGAAAATGGCAGCTTTGCCAATTGGTCTCTATGGACTCTATGGCAATTGGACTCTATGGACTCTAAGTCCCTCCCCTCCCCAAACCCCGCCCTCCTCAGGCTCCGCCCTCAAAACCTCCCGCCGGTGGCAAAAAGGGACCTGGCAACCCTACATTCCACTGCAGATCCCTTGCCCCCCCCACCTTTCATCAAGGCCATATTTGTCTTCTACGTGACTTTATTTTCCTCCCCGTTGCCACCATCTCATCCATAGTTGTGCCTACACTGCAGGGAGCGGTGTGTGACTTTCTTGTACTTCTCCCCCCCCCCCCAATGGTGTCAGAGGGTTTGAAAGGAGCAAGGAAAGGCAGTCAGGGTGTCCTGGGACTGGCTCTGACTACACCAGCCTCACTAGGCAGAAAGCCAAACCAGTAGGGGACACAGACAGGGGAGCTGGGTGGCCACATCATGGGAGCTGATTGGCAAAGCCGCGCGACACCTCCATCTCCACGCCAGCGAGCCGGAGCAGAAGTCAGCTCCGAGTCCTTATTGGAAATCTGCAGGGCAGTGGCTTTCGTGACGCCTCCGGCACAGTTTCCTTCAGGGCATCCCCTTTCGTTTCTTCACCGGCGTGAATTGAGACTGCTGCACCTCGGCCATGCCGCGGGCCATTTGCGCGGCTTGAACAAAAAGGCCTGTGGCGTTAAATTTGTCCAGATGCCACAGTTACGAGTTTCAAGTCAGCAGCCAGTTCACCCACACAGAGGGAGCTGCAGTCGATCTGCTGAGGCTTCCCCATCCCTCCCCACCGCGTCTTCCCCCACAATAGGGTTGCCAACCTCCAGGTACTGGCTGGAGATCTCCTGCTAGTACAGCTGATCTCCAGCCGATAGAGATCAGGTCCCCTGGAGAAAATGGCTGGTTTGGCAATTGGACTCTATAGCACTGAAGTCCCTCCCCTCCCCTCCCCAAAACCCACCCTCCTCAGGCTCCACCCCAAAAACCTCCCGCTGGTGGCGAAGAGGGGCCTGGCAACCCTACCCCACAAGCATGTACATCATTTTAAAAATTTCATTTTTATCCCCCCTTTCTCCCCATTGGGGACTCATCATTCTCCACTTCTTCCGTTTATCCTCACAACCACCATCTTGTCAGGTTAGGGTTGCCAACCTCCAGGTAGTGCCTGGAGATCGCCCACTATTACAACAGATCTCCAAGCGAAAAAGATCAGTTCCCCTGGAGAAAATGGCTGCTTTGCCCAAGGTTACCCAGCTGGCTTCGTGTGGAGGAGTGGGGAAACAAATCCAGTTCACCAGATTAGTGTCTGCCACTCATGTGGAGGAGTGGGGAATCAAATCCGGTTCTCCAGATCAGACTCCACCGCTCCAAACCACCGCTCTTAACCACTACGCCACACTACACATAGCTATACTTAGTGTGAAATATAAAAAAAGATTCCTGCTTCATCTGTCTGGGCATTTTGCAATGCAATCCTCAGCAGAGTTACATTCTTCTAAACACATTTTTTTTACTTCTATGGACTTAGACTAGTGTATTTGGGATCGCACTACAGGTTGAGTATCCCTCATCCGGACTGCTTGGGACCAGAAGTGGTCAGTGTTTCGAGTCTTTCCATATTTTGGAATATTTTAGAATTTTTGCATATACATAATGAGAATTGCTCAACTTTAAGGTTGACAATGAGGAAACTGAAATTGTTCAAGACTTTCTATTCCTTGACTCCATCATCAACCAAAAGAGAGATTGAAGCCAAGAAATCAGAAGGAGATTGAGACTGGGAAGGGCAGCCATGAAGGAGCTAGAAATGATTCTGAAGTGTAAGGATGTGTCACTGGCAACCAAGTTCAAGTTAATTCATGCCATCATATTCCCTATTATTATGTATGGGTGTGAGAGCTGGACAATGAAGAAAGCTGATAGGAAGAGATTCCTTTGAAATGTGGTGTTGGAGGAGACTGTTACAGATACCCTGGACTGCCAAAAGAATAAATCAGTGGGTTATAGATCACATCAAGCCTGAACTGACCCTTGAGGCTAAAATGACTAAACTGAGGCTATCGTACTTTGGTCACATTATGAGAAGTCAAGAGTCACTGGAAAAGACAATTACGCAAGGAAAAGTTGAAGGTAGCAGGAAAAGAGGAAGACCCAACAAGAGACCCAACCAGAGACCCAACTACTGAGGGCTTGTGATTAATGCCTTCATGCCAGCTCAAAAGGTCTGGTTTTCGTATCAGTCCAGATAAGGGATACTCAACCTGCATTAATCTTTGATATATTCAATGTGGCCTTTAATTCAGCTTTGTGGTGTACTTTCACACACACACACACACACACACACAAATCTAAAACAATTTTGTATGGTGGACACGGAGACAACTATTTTATTTACGGTTTGCAAACTAGAAATAAGAGCATCTGTTAGGCCCTTCTACGCCGTTCTCACGGTGCCAGGATTGTTTTTAAAAGGTGTCAGATGTTGACATTTCTTCAAAGCAATCTCAGCAGCAAGACAACCACGTCTGTTTTAGTTGTGCCAAAGGGTTGTGCAAGGTACTGAGATCGCAGCCGTTGTGCTGCCCTGGCAAAATTGCCTTGCTCGTTAGCTGGTAATGCCGTTTCATGATTAATTAGCAAACCAATCTGAGTCCCACGATCTGATATCAGTATTAATCATAACACCTTTGAAAGAACCACAAAGTGACATCCGTTGCCCATTTGGCAGCCCTCATAGCACAGGAGTCTTTGCCCTGTTCTGTAGCTTGAAAGGTCGTGGGATATGGGGCAGGAGAGAAGGCAGGATGTGGGAGGAGAGGAAGAGAACAAGATAGTGTGTGTTGTTTGCAAGTAGGTTATCACTGCATTTTTCACACCAAGAGGCAAGTTATCCGGTGCAACAGATGCTTACGTTGGCACAGGCCTCTGAGAAGGAGATCGCCCATCACAGAACAAGCTCAGAGCGCGAGGGATGGAGGAAGGAAGGTCAATGGGGGGGGGAATGTGGGCAGGCCACACAACCTGTGCAGAAAAACGGTGCTTGGGGAAAGGGTAGATTCATAGAACCAGAGTTGGAAGGGGTCATCTGGTCCAACCACCTGCTCAGTGTCGGGAATCCAAAACCAGAGCATTTTCAACAGATGGTTGTCTGCCTCTGCTTGAAGACCTCCAGCAAGAGAGACCCCATCCAACCTCCATGAAGAAGTTTCTCCTGACGTTCACCCAGAATCTGCCCCGTCTGTAAAGTAAGCCCAGCATGCCCCTGGGAGCAGCAGAGAATCTGGCTTCACCCTCTTCCATAGGACAGCCCTTTAGGTATTTGAACAGTATGATCACACCTCCCCTCAGAGTATGATCACACCTCCCCTCCTCTTCACAGTCTAAAGATACCCAGTTCCTTCAGGTTTTCCACATTAGACTTGTTTCTAGACCCCTTCCCCCTACAGTTGCCAGGTCCCTCTTTGCCACCGGCAGGAGGTTTTTGGGACGGAGCCTAGGAGGGCAGGGGTTTGGGGAGGGGAGGGACTTCAACTCCATAGAGTCCAATGGCCAAAGCAGCCATTTTCTCCAGGTGAACTGATCTCTATTGGCTGGAGATCAGTTGTAATAATGGGAGATCTCCAGCTAGTACCTGGAGGTTGGTAACCCTATCTGTTCCCCTGAAGAAAACAGCAGCTTTGGAGGGTGGGCTTTGTGGCATTATATCCTTGCTGAGCTCCCCCCCCCACGCACCCCCCAAATCTCAAAAATTGCGGCATATCCTCAATTTTCTTTCTCTGTATGCAAAGAAAATCTCTTCCTTTTCTGCATGGAGCTAGACACTGCAGAAAAACACATGCGCGTAAAAGGCCAGTGAGTATACATTGAAGGAGTCTTTCCGAGGCTGAGCTTGTTAAGTAAAAAATCCCACAAGGTCATCTGTGGCGCTAATACTAGGTTGGCTGTGGCCACCCAACCCACCGGGATCTTGACTACCAAAGAGGCCTCACAGTAGCCAAAAGCATCTGGGCAGAGGTGACGGACAGGTTCCTTTCCTTAAACCTCCAGCAAATGAATTCTTGCATAACAGTGTTACATACACACATACATGCACATTGTGTTCTCTGCAGGATTATTCCCCCTGCAGAGAAACAAAATTACGCTGCAGCTTGATAGTATTACAGGATTGGGCGGGGGGGCATTCCAGCCATATGAGGACATGCAATGTTGCACCCCCAGGCAGACAATACATTCCTATGCCACCACCATATAGACGGAGTTTGCTTGCTAGGGCTGCCAACCTCCAGGGGGGTGGCTGGAGATCTCATGGGATTACAATTGATTCCAGGCAAAAGAGAACAGTTCCCCTGGAGAAAATGGCCGCTTTGGAAGGTGGACTCTGTTGCATTATTAGGGTTGCCAGGTCCCTCTTCGCCACCAGCAGAAGGTTTTTGGGGCAGAGCCTGAGGAGGGCGGGTTTGGGGAGGGGAGGGACTTCTATGCCATTGAGTCCAATTGCCAAAGTGGCCATTTTCTCCAGGGGAACTGATCTCAATCAGCTGGAGATCAGTTGAAATAGCAGATCTCCTGCTACTACGTGGAGGTTGGCAACCCTATGCATTATACCCCACTGAAGTTCCTCCCCTCCCTAAACCCCACCCTCCTTAGGCTCCACACACACACCCCCAATCTCCAGCTATTTCCCAACCTAGAGCTGGCAACTTTATTGCTTACAAACCCAGTGCATGTGTACTGGGTAGCCTCCTCACCCACAAAAGTGGAGAATGGCCACATAGGAATGTTCTGTTTCTGCATTCACAGCAGGGACTTGTCCACAATGGGGAACTGCCCCTCTATGAAAGTTACAATTATATTTTTTTCGCAATTCAGAAAGCATTTCTTTACTTTTGGAGAGCAGCATCCTGAATATGAACGCCCCCCCCCCATGTTATTCTGTTTTCCAAACCTTGTTGTTAATATTCTTTCATTCATCCATACGCAACCTACATTTCACAAATAATGTTCCATCCCAAAATGTGTGTTTATATACTTAAGGGGGTGGAAAGGATGAACGCATAGTAGGGTTGCCAGGTCTGGGTTGGGAAACACCTGGAGATTTTGGGGGTGGAGCCTGAGGATTTGAGCAGGGGTGGGTACTCAGTGGGATCTAATGCCATAGAGTCCACCTTCCAATGCAGCCGTTTTCTCCAGCTGAACTTACCTCTTTCACCTGGAGGTTGGCCACCCTGACGCATAGTGACAACTGAACTACAGGTGAATTCAATCTCATCTATTTTCCCGGGATATTTTCCTTTTTCTTTCTCTTTTTTATTGAATTATGTATAATTATACATTTCTACAATTAACTGACTATATAAAAACCACAAAATAGATTGACAGAGAAGAGGGAAGAAAGATTGAGACAAAAGAAGGGGAAAGCGGTTAAAATGTTAAAATCTCAGTGGATGACTTTGGTCCAGTCACTCTCGTTCAGCCTAACCTACCTCACAGGGTTGTTGTGAGAATAAAAGGAGGGGGGAGGCCTAGGGTTGCCAGGCCCCTCTTCGCCACCAGCGGGAGGTTTTGAGGGCAGAGCCTGAGGAGGGCGGGGTTTGGGGAGGGGAGGGACTTCAATAGCATAGAGTCCAATTGCCAAAGCGGCCATTTTCTCCAGGGGAACCGATCTCTATCGGCTGGAGATCAGTTGTAGAAGCAGGAGATACTACCAGGAAGTTGGCAACCGTAGGGAGACCACATACTCTGCCTTGTGCTTCTTGAAGGAAGGGAGGGAGGATAATTTTAATGACAACAAGGGTTCCTGTTTACCTTTGCCAAATGTTAAAAGGTAATTCAAAGAGAGAGAGAGATTGAACAATGGCTTCCCCATTAAGCTTCTTGCTGGCTCAGATCCTATCCCGAAACAGCTTGCTAGCTTAAAAGAGAGAGAAGAGCAAAGGCAATGAAACCAGTCAGATACACACTCTCTCCCCCCGCCCCACCCCCCGTCCATATGCCTGGAGGTTGTAATCCAGATTTGCTACATGCTCGGTGCTTTTCATTTTTATATAAATTAAAACCTCCTTTGCTGCTGAATTTAATCAGCCTTAAAGTCCAGAGCTGGAGGCATGCTGGGGCTTCGGCAGCATGCAAAAACCGAGTCGTGCTGCTTCTCTCTGTTGGGGTGTGCAGGCTGTTCTGCCTGGATTTTCATTTGTAGCTTCGAGATTTGCATCCCATGTCGTCACAGGCCAGCGCTTCTCAGACTTCTGTAACCCGAGGAACATTGATTTTCGAAAGGACAAAGTGAGGTGTGCCTCACAGCCCCTGAAGTATTATTTGTACCCCACCCTCCCCAGCCTCTATGGTTTCCATAGAGTGTTTGTAGGGTTGCCAAACTCCCAAGTGGTGGCTGGAGATCTCCTGCTATTACAACTGATCTCCAGCCGATAGAGATCAGTTCCCCTGGAGAAAATGGCCGCTTTGGCAATTGGACTCTATGGCATTGAAGTCCCTCCCCTCCCCAAACCCCACCCTCCTCAGGCTCTGCCCCCAAAACCTCCCACCGGTGGCCAAGAGGGACCTGGCAACCCTAAGTTTTTGGAGGACAGTGCTAGAGCATCCTGCGTGATGCCAGCCCTTCCGGGGTCAACCTAGAAATGATGTCATTGGCAGCACTCACAGGTTGCCACCCCAACCCCACCTCCAATAGGGTTGCCAGCCTCCAGGTACTGGCAGCACGAGGGCTCAAATGCAATAAACATAAATTATGGCGTAAACAATTTATTATAAAGCAAAATAGAGCATTAACTTCATGCCGTATTATTAGTGGGCATTAGCTTCATGCCGTACAGTGAAATGAACAAATGTGCGATCGTAGTGGTAAACAATTATAATGAAGCGCAAACGCAAATTTGACAAAAGGCACACAGCCTTAATACACAGCAGCACCCCACATGCAAGTTTGAAAGGAAATTTGATGGTGGGTATGCTCAGCCCAAGAGGTGGGAGTCCAAAGAGCTTAAAAGCTTGAGAACGTGTGGCTGGTCGTACATCCACGTTTCAAAGAGGCTTCTTCAGCTCGATGTGCTTTACTTTAACCGGCAACAATTAAAGACGAATTGTATATGAAAAGCCGATATAGGACCGTTGTGCTGTAAAAAACAAAATTCTTAGATATACATTCTGTACAACAAATGCTGAGTTCTGTATCATTCCCTGTGAGCAGGGGGCGTGAACGAAGCTTACACGGGGAATAGCGTCCTCTGCATAAACTATAAGTCGTGCATACTTTCCTCCTGGGATGGTATAGTGTTCTGCTCCACTCTACCTCAAGTAGTGAGATCAGCCAATTAGAGCAAAGCAGGTGGAGCCAATTCGGCCGATGGCGAAGAGGGACCTGGCAACCCTAATAATGCAAGAGTCCACCTTCCAAAGCGGCCATTTTCTCCAGGGGAACTGTTCTCTTTTGCCTGGCAACCCTAACTTCCAAGGAGCTCCCATCGGCAGCAAGGGGAGACCTGGCAACTCTAAAACTGCATCAGGGTCTTGGTCCAGCTCAGGGGGATTCCTAGCCCCTGACCTGAAGAATGTTGTACTGTTGAGGTTGCCAGCTTCCAGATGGGCATGGTGATCTCCCAGAATGGCAGCTCACCTCCAGACAACAGAGCAGTTCATCTGGAGAAAATGGCTGCTTTGGAGAGCGGACGCCACAGCATTATACCCTGCTGAGGTTCCTTCTCTCTCCAAATCCCACCCTTCCCAGGCTCCAACCCAAAATCTTCAGGAAATTCCCAACCCCAAGTTGGCAAACCTACCCCACACCCTTGTTGAGCAAGGACTTTCTAAGGTTGTTTATGCATGGGTACTTTCACTCACTTTCACCCCCATTCTGAATCGGTTGTTCCTTGGAGTTACGGATGAGTTTTCCATCCATTAGAGATGACCTTGTGCCCAGCCCATATTTTTGATGATTGTTTTTAAAACTTCGCAGTGGGGAAGAGATCTGTCTTTCATTGAACATCTGCAGTCTCTCTCCACTGTTAATTGGGTGCCAGGTTAGGAAGAAGGGGCTGCCCTGATGTGATCTGACAGCAGTGTTCAATTTTGCAAGGATGCCACTGTGGCAGCTGAGCAAAATGCCAGCTCAAAGTTGATCAACTCTGATGGAGTGGGGAGAAGGGAGAGGCAGGTGGGTATCTTGCCATCTCTGACTGTTGCTATAGAGACCAAAGCAAATTCCTTGTGTTCAGTGGCTCAGCAGAGGCAAACGGCACAATCCCCACAGTTGTTTCCATGCAGAGATTTTACAAAGTCGAAGGAGTCTTCAGAAGCTGGTGTCCCCCCACCCCACCTCACAAGCCAATGGCAAACTTCATTGAAATAAGGCACTACCAGTTCCCAATATCCTGACCTGGATGGGCCAGGCTAGTCTGATCTCATCAAATGTTGGAAGCTAAGCAGAGTCGGCCCTGGTTAGTTCTTGGTGGGAGACCACCAAGGAACATAAGAACATAAGAAAGGCCCTACTGGATCAGACCAAGGCCCATCAAGTCCAGCAGTCTGTTCACACAGTGGCCAACCAGGGGCCTCTAGGAAACCCACAAGCAAGACAACTGCAGCAGCACCATCCTGCCTGGGTTCCACAGCACCTGATATAATAGGCATGCTCCTCTGATACTAGAGAGAATAGGTATGCAGCATGACTAGTATCCATTTTAACTAATAGTCATGAATACCCCTTTCCTCCAAGAATATGTCCATTCCCCTCTTAAAGCCTTCAAAGTTGGCAGCCATCACCACATCCTGGAGCAGGGAGTTCCACAATTTAACTATGTGTTGTGTGAAAAAAAACTGCCTTTCATCTGTTTTGAATCTGTCACCCTCCAGCTTCAACAGATGACCTTGCGTTCTAGTATGGGAGAGGGAGAAAACGTCTCCCTGTCCACTCTCTCCAAACCATGCATAATTTTATAGACCTCTATCATGTCTCCCCTTAGCCGCCTTCTTTCCAAGCTAAACAGCCCTAAGCGTTTCAACCACTCCTTATAGGATAGTTGCTCTAGTCCCCTAATCATTTTGGTTGCTCTTTTCTGCACCTTCTCAAACTCTGTAATATCCTTTTTTAGGTGTGCTGACCAGAACCGGACACAGTATTCCAAGTGTGGTCTCACCATAGATTTGTACAAGGGCAGTATGATATCAGCAGTTTTATTCTCTATTCCTCGTCTAATTATGGCCAGCATGGAATTTGCCTTTTTTTTACAGCAGCTGCACAACTGATCTCCAGCCGATAGAGATCAGTTCCTCTGGAGAAAATGGCTGCTTTGGCAATTGGACTCTATGGCATTGAAGTCCCTCCACTCTCCAAACCCCGCCCTCCTCCGGCTCCACCCCAAAATCTCGAGGTATTTCCCAACCTGGAGCTGGCAACCCTAAATAGTGATGTGTGGCCCCCATCTGCAGATATCTAAATCCCCAGATCAGGGCCACACAGATTTTCCTGCATATTTGGGGGACACTTCAGGTTTGCAGAAAAATCCGAAATCTTAAAAATAGATAAATTGGGGGGGGGGATTTAAATTTCACCCAGAATAAAAGAGCGTGCTCTGCGGAAGCACAGATATGTCATGCACAGTTGATATAGAGGACAATTATATTTTACTCCAACATAACTTCAACCAAAAGAACAAAACCCTCTTGGCTTTAAATCACTGGAGGGTAAACTATTTAAGATTAAATGACTACAAAAGGTAGAGCCGTGCCTTCAGCAGTGTGTGACTGTGAAGGAGGATGCTTTGGCAATGATCCTTTAGCAGGAGGTACTGAAAGTGCATCCCCTTTTTCATCAGAGACCTGCAGGAGGGAATGGAGTAGACGATGAGAATCACTAGAAATCCAGCAAGAGACAAGAAAATCAAAACAGCCAGCCGCTGAAGAGGGCATAAAATAAGAGGAAAGCAAAGGGGACTTTCCTAGTTGTTATCTTGAAGCCTGGCAGCGTTCCCACAACTGCAGGCACATGCAGAAAGAGGCGAAAACGAAGACTTTGACATCAAAATTGGTGTCTGGCTCATGGTGCTACCGGCAGAGTGCTTTCCCCTTCCATTATAAAAGGGAAGGCGTTTATGACATTATTCAGTACACAAGAAGGCTTCTAAAGCAGCTGTACAATGCACCTGAGATTATTTTTACACCGATTGTGAGACATGTAAGTAGAAAAAACATTTGGTGAAGGCAATTTGCAATGCTGGGCTTTCACAAATACTTGCAGAGCCTTCAAACCACGGACCGTGCCACTTCACAGTTCATCGTGAAGGCAACATCACAGTGATCGTGGGGGCTTCACTTTTGTTGTGAGAACAGCACAACAACATTTGGATGCTATCTGCTTAATTCAGAGCTATATGTTTGCAAAAACCATTGGGAAGATCCAGACCAAACCTTGGGCCTTTTATGCATGGCTGTTTCCCTCGTGGTCACCCCTCCAAGGACTTTTGGGTCTTTGTGTTGATTATGCCTGCTGTTTCCGACCATCAGAGGTCGCCGCGTTCTCCCCCTGTGCTTCCCTGCGTTTTGCCCGCGTTTTCAAATTGAGATAAAACAGGTCCCTCAAAATGTGGGCAAAATGCGGGAAACGCAGGGGGAG
The DNA here is from genome assembly GCF_029931775.1 of Euleptes europaea. Lineage (NCBI taxonomy): Eukaryota > Metazoa > Chordata > Lepidosauria > Squamata > Sphaerodactylidae > Euleptes > Euleptes europaea. Next base: position 50,290,253 of record NC_079325.1, on the reverse strand, counting down.
AATGTTCATGGAGGAGAGGGCTATCCATGGCTACTAGTCAAAATGAATACTAGTCATGATGCATTCCTATTATCTCCAGGATCAGAGGAGCATGCCTATTATATTAGGTGCTGTGGAACGCAGGCAGGATGCTGCTGCAGTCATCTTGTTTGTGGGTTTCCTAGAAGCATTTGGTTGGCCACTGTGTGAACATATTGTTGGACTCGATGGGCCTTGGTCTGATCCAGCATGGCTTTTCTTATGTGGGATACAAGGTGACAGAGTTCATCCTCCAAAGCATCCATTTTCTTCATGGGGACTGATTTCTGGAGAGGAGCTGTAATTCTGGGGGATCCCCAGGTTCCACCTGGAGGCTGGTATGCCTACTTGGACCCATACGTATGTGCTGTATGGGAGCCAGCAAGGTGTAGTGGTTAAGAGCGGCGGTTTGGAGCGGTGGAGTCTGATCTGGAGAACCGGGTTTGATTCCCCACTCCTCCACATGAGTGGCAGAGGCTAATCTGGTGAACTGGATGTATTTCCCACTCCTACACATGAAGCCAGCTGGGTGACCTTGGGCAAGTCACATCCTCTCAGCCCCACCTACCTCACAGGGTGTCTGTTGTGGGGAGGGGAAGGGAAGGTGATTGTAAGCCGGTTTGAGTCTCCCTTAAGTGGTAGAGAAAGTCGGCATATAAAAACCAACTCTTCTTCTTCTTCTTCTTCTTCTTCTTCTTCTTCTTCTTCTTCTTCTTCTTCTTTTTTAGGGTTGTGTTCAAATGCTGAATGCTCCTGCAGGATTCCTCGAAACTACTTGATCTAGACTTTGGAAAATTGGTGAATCCACAGGCAATTGTACTAGGGTTGCCAACCTCCAAGTACTAGCTGGAGATCTCCTGCTATTACAACTGATTTCCAGCCAATAGAGATCAGTTCCCCTGGAGAAAATGGCCGCTTTGGCAATTGGACTCTATGGCGTTGAAGTCCATCCCCAAACCCTGCCCTCCTCAGGCCCCACCCCAAAAACCTCCCACTGGTGGCGAAGAGGGACCTGGCAACCCTAAATTGTACTGCAATCCCTCCCACATGTAAAGAATTCTTCTAGGTTGCTCTCTGCACCTCTCTGAGAATACTTTCAGTTTCCAGTTTCATTCCCAAACCATCATCTGCCATTCAGTTGCTGGGTAATTTGATTTGCCTGGAGATTTGGCTTGTTTGACCCCATTTGCAGGTGTTGTTTCAGTATGCATTCTTTATAGTGAAATTATGTATTTTCCTTTAAAGCTGCCTCCACCGAACAGTTAGAAACTTCTTTTGGTAAGTGATTCAGCTTTAGCTCTACACAGTGTAAGTTACACTATATTTGCTTGTCTTTGCATCAGCAGTTATTGAATCCCACCCCCACCCCCAGGGGTTGATCTGACTTTTCAGAATTGGCTGTTTATTCGGTATAACACTATATTTTGCATAAAAACCTGGCAGTGCCCCCCCTCAAGGCTCCACTACATATTTATTTAAAACATTTCTTTCCAGCCTTTCCACCCAAATAGGGTCCCCAAGCAGAATTGCCAACTTCTAGGTGGGGGCCTGAAGATCTCCCAGAATAACAACTGATCTCCAACGACAAGGAACAGTTCTCTTGGAGAATAATGGCCGCTGTATGGCATTATACCCCACTAGGATTGCCAGTTCTGGGTTGGGAAATACCTGGGGATTTGGGGGGTGGAGCCTAAGGAAGGTGGGGTTTGGGGAGGGACTTCAATGCCATAGAGTCAATTGCCAAAGGGGCCATTTTCTCCTGGGGAACTGAACTCTGTCACCTGGAGAAGAGTTGTAATAGCAGGAGATCTCCAGCCACCGCCTGGAGGTTGGCAATCCTATACATCGCTGAGGTCCCATCCCAAATTCACAGCCATCATCACATCCTGGGGCAGGGAGTTCCACAAGTTCTAGTCCTAGTCCTCCCCAGGCTTCATCCCCAAATATCCAAGAGTTTCCCAGCCTGGATCTGGCAGCTCTGCCCTCCCCCACCGGTGGCCAGGGGAGAACTGGCAACCCTAGGTCCAAGGGTAATAAAGAGCGCATTGCAACCTTCTGTGTAGCTCAGGGGAATTCAGGCTCACAGTTAGGTTATAAAAGAACTAAAGCAAACAAGAACAGTCCTGTTGGATCAGCTGAATGGTTCATCTGGCCCAGCTTTCTGTTTCCAAGAGTGTCTGTCCACATGCTTCCAGGATGCCCACAAGCCAGCCATGAAGGCAATGGCCATTCCCTGATGTTTGCCTTCAACTGGTATTTAGAGGTAGAGTGCCACTGAGTTATGATGGCTCCATTGTGGTTTCGTTGAGTTACCATGGCCAAAAAATGTAAATCTCTCAAATTCCATTTTGTAGCCAGTGCAAGGGGGGGGGGGAGGATCAAGCTGTAGCTGACTTACAGAGACCTCATAGGATTTTCAAGGCAAGAGGCATTCAGAGGTGGTTGGCCATTACCTGCCTACCAGAGGTTGGCCATTACCTGCCTCTTCATTGCAACCCTGGACTTCCTTGGTGGTCTTCCATCCATGAACTAACCAGGGCTGACCCTTGTTAGCTTTTAAGAGTTGACTTGGGGGTGGAGCTTGAGGAGGATAGGGTTTGGGGTGGGGTGGGACTTCAATGGGGTATAATGCCATAGAGTTAGGGTTGCCAACCGCTAGGTAGTAGCTGGAGATCTTCTGCTATTACAACTGATCTCCAGCCGATAGAGATCAGTTCACCTGGAGAAAAATGACCACTTTGGCCATTGGACTCTATGGCATTGAAGTCCCTCCTCTCCCCAAACCCCACCCTCATCAGGCTCCACCCCCAAAATATCCTGCTGGTGGCAAAGAGGGACCTGCCAACCCTACATAGAGTCCACCTTCCAAAGCAGCCATCTTCTCCGAGTGAACTGATCTCTGTCGCCTGAAGATCAGTTGTAATAGCAGGAGATCGCCACCCACCACCTGGAGGTTGGCAGCCCTACCTGGTCGCCTAACTCACAGCTTGGGCCTCCAGTTGTTGACACCTATAGCTCTGCCTTAGAAAGCAGCCCTCTAATCATCAGCCTATTAATTTTGAGGATCTGAGAAGGAAATGAATCGGGTAGGAGAAGAAAATGGGCCGTTGCCCCCTTTCTTTTGGGAGGTCCCCTCCAGCTGCCACAGCGACTTGGAACAAGCTTCCCTTTTGATTCTGCCAAGTGCCACTGCGGTGGCTGGCTTGGCAGCAGAGGACCCTTGAAATTCCCTCTGGTGTCAAGTGCAACGGGATCCCTTCTGTGTGCCGTGCAAGCTGATGCCTCTCCAGTGACTTCCTCGGCTGGAGAGCTTTGCCAAGGATATATTTTCTATTTATTTGCTCCTTCTGTTCATTACCAAACAACAAACAAACAGGCAACAGTCCTGAGCCGAAAGGCAGCCCGTACCGACCAACGTTTCCCATCAGGGTGCCAAGCCGGTGCTCTGTTTATGGAGACCGGGCCTCTTGAGTTTCACTTTGCCAGACAGATATATGACGGGTTGGGATTTAATCTTGCTGTCCCCTTGAAAGTAGTGTTGACAACGGACCTAAAAGAAGTGTGCTCCTGTGCTTTAAACAGCAGGGACATGGGGGAGGGGGCTTTTTCCAGCCTAAAGAGAGACATGTGTGTGTAAAGTGCAGTCAAGTCGCAGCCGACTTATGGCAACCCCTTATGGGGTTTTCAAGGCAAGAGACTAACAGGTGGTTTGCCAGTGCCTTCCTCTGTATAGCAACCCTGGACTTCCTTAGTGGTCTCCCATCCAAATACTAACCAGGGCTGACCCTGCTTAGCTTCTGAGATCTGATGAGATCAGGCTAGCCTGGGCCATCCAGGTCAGGGCAAGGAGAGACATTAATACCTGCTAATGTCTGCTCGTCAGCCTGTAGTTAAAAGGCACAGGTGCAAAAGGCAGATTGAGAAGTTGAAAACCCCAGTAGCCTGTGGTGAGACTGGGCACATACTGAGTATCTACATGGGTTTTGGAACTGTCGTCACTTTTACAGGTTCAGGAACTTTGGGGGCTGTGCCCTCCACAGGATTTGGCCGCCAGACTTGGCTTTGCCATTCTACTTGGTGCTCCCTTTGACGAGATTCTTTGGACCAGCCTGCTTTCTAGGATATGATCTCTCTTGTCTATACCACATTCTCACATGTACGCATGAAGGTGCCATATACCGAACCAGACCCTTTTCCCATCAAGGTCAGCACTGTCTTCTCAGACTGGCAGCAGTCCTCCAGGAACTTAGGTAGAGGTCTTTCACATCACCTACTACTACTTGATCCTTTTAAATGGAGATACCGGGGATTGAACCTGGGACCTTCTGCATGCCAAGCAGAGGCTCTACCACTGAGCCATAGCCTTTTCTGAGTTGACAAGGAAGAAGAGTTGGTGGGTTTTTTTTAATATGCTGACTTTCTCTACTACTTAAGGAAGAATCAAACTAGCTTACAAGCACCTTCCCTTCCCCTCCTCACAACAGACACCCTATGAGGTAGGTGGGGCTGAGAGAGTGTGACTAGCCCAAGGTCACCCAGCTGCCTTCGTGTGTAGGAGTGGGGAAACAAATCCAGTTCACCAGATTAACCTCCGCCGCTCACGCGGAGGAGTGGGGAATCAAACCCGGTTCTCCAGATCAGACTCCACCGCTGGAGTTCTGCTGGGCCTGGATCTGGACCAGCCCAGATCCTCATTGTTCCTCTCAAGTGACTGACCTACCCACTAGCATGTCTCTCCTTACAAGACTTCTATAAAACTATTAAAAGAAGAGAGAAGGTCAAGGTTGGTGTACCATTTATTATTCTTAAAGTTTGGCTGTGTACCCATCTTATACAAGGGACCACAGTTGCATACAACTCGGAGAAAACCCTGCCCTTGTGATAGCTCAGTGCATTGCCAGATGGCAGCTCGTTGATCTGCACTGCATTTTTAAATTTCCTGGTGCAATGGAAAATGGGGGCAGCCATGGCTTCTCCCAGCTGTTCCCACCCCAGGCTGGTGGTCCATCCTTCCTTTGTTTGCTGGGCAGCACAGGTAGAATTGCACTTGTTACAGCAAGCAGGAGAGGAGGAATGGGTAGAAGACACTGCAAGTGTCTCATGTCCCACTTCAATGGGGGAAACTGAAAGACTTTGGCCATTAACGCATGGCTAGGTTGTCATTTGTTTGTCCCTGTTCTGTCTCACACTTTCCAATCCCGCGTTCAAAAAATTGAATGCATGGGGCGACGAAGAAGGGGCGCCTGGAGGAGTAGCCGCCACTCTGCCAGGTGGAGGCAGTGGCTGGAAGTGTGCGGCAGGTGGGGGCGGCAGCGACTGGAAGTGTGTGGCGTTGGCACTGGAAGGAGCCGCTGCCACTCCACTTCTGGCAGTGGGGCTCTGTGCACTCATCTTTCTGGGCTGCAGGCTGCTGAAAGGTGGGCTGAAATCCCGGCTGGTGCTGGGGGGAGGTGGAGGAGAGCACAGGAGAGGGGGGAGAGGGGGGAGAGGGGGAGAGAGAGGCACGGGGTCTGGGGAGGCAGAAAGGTGCCGCTGCTGCTGCCGCCGCCGCTGCCAGAACTGGGCAGTGGCTTCTCCTGGCTGGGAGTCGACCCAAGCGCGCACGGGCAAGCACTCACAACTGCTGCGATGCTTAATTTTAAATTTGGACAAAGCAGGAATTGGAAAACCTGGGGAAGTTTCGGAAGGAGGTGGGTTGATTCCACAAGCAGGAGACGACCATGCGTGTTGACTGGGGAGATTTGCTACATTCGCAGGAGAATCGCAGGACAAAACAGCCGTGCGTTAACGCTCATGGTGTTGCTTTCTGGGTTGGCAACCGGCAGCCCTAAAGTTCACCTCCAAATTTCCAGCTTCCACAAAATTCAAACTGAATGCACAACCACATGAAATAAAAAGGGCTGTGGGAGAGCGTCCCATCTTAAACAAATACACAAACAGCAACATCTTTGTTCTCTCTCTACAACCAAATGAATTAACCCACCCAATCTGGAGTCAAGAAAACATGGGCAAAATCCCACTATGGGGGTCAGCGGCACAAGCCCAGCCAGTTACCAGAAGGCATTTTACTAGATGCAATTAGATCACTGCCACGACGGAAGCAGGCTTCTTGGTTTCCAACTAAGATGTAGAGGATTTGTGTATCATCCCCATCTTCCAAATCCCACACTTGGAAAAGCATGTTTTAGTTTTCTTCGGTGTATAAAATAAGTGTGGGGGTGCTAGCATTCACCACATGGAAATCAACATTTGGCAAGTGTTGGAGGACATCCACATCAGCTCCACCAGCCTGAACTGCAAATAGCCAAAGACAAAACCAGAGAAGACGTCGGTGATGTGATGCCGTCCAACCATGACCCGGGAAATCCCCACCAAAAAGGCCCAGAGAACGAGCAAGATCCGAAGCGGGACGGCTAAGACCAGGTGGTTGAGGAAGAACTTGGACACCATGGCAGCCCGACTGGCATGTCCAGCAGGAAAAGCGTAGATGTCCATGGTCAGGTAGTCCAAAAGGCCCGGGCTGATGTCGTACGGCCCTTTCCGCTTAGCCAGCTTCTGTAAACCAGCAACGATGAAGATGTCCAGAAACAGGGCTGGAGCAGAAAAGGGGAGGAAAGGAAGAAAAGCATCAGAGAGATGAAACTGCTGAGGCCAGGAAAATGTATAACCTGGTATTTTATACTGAGATATAAAAATTCACTTTTTTTAAAGGTTTGTCTCTGTTTTATCTGGCAAATAGAAGAAGAAGAGTTGATTTTTATATACCGACTTTCTTTACCACTTCAGGAAGAATCAAACCAGCTTACAATCCCCTTCCCCTCCCCACAACAGACACCCTGTGAGGGAGGTGGGGCTTAGAGAGCTTTAAGAGAGTTGTGACTAGCCCAAGGTCACCCAGCTGGCTTCATGTGTAGGAGTGGGGAAATAAATCCAATTCACCAGATTAGCCTCCGCCGCTCATGTGGAGGAGTGGGAAATCAAACCTGGTTCTCCAGATCAGAGTCTGCCGCTCCAAACCTATGCTTTTAACCATTACATCACACTAGCTGTTAATAAATTATTATTATTATTATTATTATTAACCTGCTGAGGCCAAACCTATAGTCAAAGAGGTAGCCATCAGGTGACAATGTGCCTCTGTTGATGATGTTGCATTCCCTTGAAAATTTTAAAGTTGCTGACGCACTTTTTTTTCTTGGCACATGTACAAAACAAAAATGTGTGTGAGAGAGAAAAAGAATTACACACTATGAAAAGAGCCTGTCTGTAGAGTTTCTGCATGAATCACTGTTCTGTGCATGCTTCCTGACTGGAAATGCCCATCAAATACAGACATAACAGACACCGTCCTCTGAGGACAGGCGTGCATTCAATCATACACCCCCCAAAATTGCACTTTTTGAATAAAGGCTGACTTGAAAGGGGCAAGTCCAGCGACGTGAGTCATGCAGGGTTGCTACGGGCAGCCTCCTGTGTGTACTTTAGGCTCACAGGAGATTTCAATTAGTCTGTGCAACACAGCATACCTACAGCTTCCTTGTGGCATGCAGTTTGGAAATTACTGGCCTGTGTCAAAAGACAACAAGCATGCTATTTAGCCAAGCTACCATGTGACGACTGCCATTACCATGTGATGATCACTCCTGTTAATATTTGACAGACAGGAAGAAATATGCGTTGTCACATTTGGGGTACTTGAGCTGAGCTGAATTCAGATCTAACTTTAGCTACGGTCTCACTAAGTAATGAGAGCCAAAGTGGTGTAGTGGTTAAGAGCGGTGGTTTGGAGCGGTGGAATCTGATCTGGAGAACTGGGTTTGATTCCCCACTCCTCCACACGAGCGGCGGACGCTAATCTGGTGAACTGGGTTGGTTTCCCCACTCCTACACATGAAGCCAGCTGGGTGACCTTGGGCTAGTCACAGCTCTCTCAGCCCCACCTACCTCACAGGGTGTCTGTTGCGGGGAGAGGAAGGGAAGGTGATTGTAAGCCGGTTTGATTCTTCCTTAAGTGGTAGAGAAAGTCAGCATATAAAAACCAACTCCTCTTCTTCGTTCAGCCTCTGACCTCAACTCTTTCAGTTTGTTCAAGAGCCGCTGCCAAGATAACATCCTTACATTTCCCCTCTCCTGGGGTCTACATGGTTCTTGGTAGAAAAGAGGGATGGAAGGAAGGAAGGAAAGAGGAGGGGTTCAGACCTGACATTTGGCCTCTCTTGGTAGTAAGCTGCTCCTGAAAGAGTAGACTGCCTACCTACCCCCTAGGGTTGCCAGGTCCCTCTTCACCACCAGTGGGAGGTTTTTGAGGTACTAGCTGGAGATCTCCTGCTATTACAACTGATCTCCAGTCAGTAGAGGTCAGTTCCCCTGGAGAAAATGGCCGCTTTGGCAATTGGACTCTACGGCATTGAAGTCCCTCCCCAAACCCTCCTCAGGCTCCCCCCCCAAAACCTCCCGCGGGTGGGGAATAAGGGCCTGGCAACCTTACCTCCAGGCTATAGAAATCAGTTTCCCTGGAGAAAATGGCCACTTTGGCCATTGGACTCTGTGGCATTGAAGTCCCTCCCCTCTCCAAATTCCACCCCAAAAATCTCCAGGTATTTCCCAACCTGGAGCTGGCAACCCTACTCAGGCATGAGACTCTGCAGCTTAAGTTGCTTTAAGGCAGTGGTTCTCAACCTGGGTCCATATGGCCCCCCAGGGGGGCGCACAGGATATTCCAAGGGGGCCACAGGTGAAAATTGCTGCGGGCATTTTGTGTGGCTATTTATGCTTCTTTGTTCTTTGGCTATTTACATAGAATCATAGAATCATAGAGTTGGAAGGGACCACCAGGGTCCAACAAATCATACAATCGTAGAATCATAGAGTTGGAAGGGACCACCAGGGTCCAACAAATCATACAATCGTAGAATCATAGAGTTGGAAGGGACCACCAGGGTCAAACAAATCATACAATCATAGAGTTGGAAGGGACCACCAGGGTCCAACAAATCATACAACATAGAGTTGGAAGGGACCACCAGGGTCCAACAAATCATACAATCGTAGAATCATAGAGTTGGAAGGGACCACCAGGGTCCAACAAATCATACAATCGTAGAATCATAGAGTTGGAAGGGACCACCAGGGTCAAACAAATCATACAATCATAGAGTTGGAAGGGACCACCAGGGTCCAACAAATCATACAACATAGAGTTGGAAGGGACCACCAGGGTCCAACAAATCATACAATCGTAGAATCATAGAGTTGGAAGGGACCACCAGGGTCAAACAAATCATACAATCATAGAGTTGGAAAGGACCACCAGGGTCCAACAAATCATACAACATAGAGTTGGAAGGGACCACCAGGGTCCAACAAATCATACAATCGTAGAATCATAGAGTTGGAAGGGACCACCAGGGTCAAACAAATCATACAATCATAGAGTTGGAAGGGACCACCAGGGTCCAACAAATCATACAATCGTAGAATCATAGAGTTGGAAGGGACCACCAGGGTCCAACAAAACATTTAAATAGCTACCTTTCTACCTGTAGGACAGGGGGCCACAGGAAGGAAACAAGGTTGGAAGGGGGCCACGGTCGAAAAAAGGTTGAGAACCACTGCTTTAAGGTGCTGCAGAGAATTCTTATGAGGCTGGAGGGGAGGAACCTTAGGAAGTCAGAGGGTAAAGAGATCGTGTGTCTTGGCACTGGGGAAGCCGCAGCGAGCATAATAAAGGCAGGTCAGGGGTCTCGGTGTCATGCCGTTTGATGTTTCTGCGCAGGCTTCGCTCCCAGCGTTGTCCCCCACTCCTGTCCCCATGTTCCTTTGCCTACTAATCAGCATGCAGAATTTTCACAGTTCTGTTGGTGTCAGCATGGTTTTCCGAAATAGATACAAGTGGTGCCGTCACTCCGGCTCATGTTCCCTTGCAATCGTATCTGACCTACATTCCAAGACGGACTTGGCTAAACTGGCTGGCTAAACTGCCGCCACCACCATTGCAACCACGTGGTCTGAAAAACGGGGCCAGGACCCCTGTCTCTCTGCAGGCCCTGGCGAGCCACCATTCTCTGAAGGTGTCCCTGCTAGGGTTGCCAGCTCCGGGTTGGGAAAGACCTGGAGATTTTGGGGGTGGAGTCTGAGGAGGGCGGGGTTTGGAGGGGAGGGACTTCAACGACATAGAGTCACCTGGAGACTGGCAACCCTAGTCCCAGCCCATAGAAGCAATGGCCTTCAAGCTGTGTTCTGGGGGACATGGGGGTCCCTCCAAAGATTAGTAGCTGTTCCTCAATGATAAGATCCAAAATGGCGGATAAATTTCAGTGCCTCTACCCATCATCCCCTACAATGCTGGGGAGTGTTCCCAGTTTATGAGGACCAGCACTAGCATCCACAGGCCCGTCCCCTGTGTGCATTCTGGAATGCGTCTCTGCAACATGGAGAGGTTCCATGACAGACCTGCAGGAACCTCTGTGGGAAGGGGACCCTGCATTAGGCAGAAAGGCGTAGGGTTGCCAGATCCAGGTTGTGATACTCCTGGAAATTTGGGGATGGAGCCTGGGAGGGACAGGGACCTCACTGGAGTACAATGCCACCCTCCAAAGCATCTATTTTCTCCAGAGGAACTTATCTCTGTAGTCTGGAGATGAGGTGTAATTTCAGGGGCTCCCCAGGCCCCAGCTGGATGCCATCATCCCTAGAAAGGTGGCATAAAAATGTTTAAACAAACAAACAAAATATAAAGGTTAACTCAAATGAACATATTTGAGTCCTAATCTGATTAGGGTTGCAAACTCCCAGTTGGGAAATTCCTGGAGATTTGAGGGTGGAGCCTGGGGGTGGGGTTTGGGGAGGGGAAGGACCACATGGAGTCCACCCCCTAAAGTAGGCATTTTCTCCAGGGGAACTGATGCCCTATAGTCTGGAGATCAGTTGTAATTCTGGGAGATCTCTAGGCCCCACCTGGAGGCTGGCAACCCTAGCAATTGTGTCTCCACCTTTAGGTCTTTGGAGCCTTAGAAGGGCCAGAGGAAAGTGTGATAGGTTATCAGTACCCTCCATTAAGCGCTTCGAATTCTACCATTTAAAGCCGGAGGAAGGAGAAGTAGCCAGCGTCAAGTAACAATCCAGAAATAGATTCTAGCGGGTAGTAACTTGTGTGTAAAGTTTCGTTCCATTTCCTCTCGGATGGTATCCTGAGTATTGCAATCACCTCACAGAGTCTGGAGGAGGTCAATAAGGAATCTGCCTGGAGATCAGTTTTAATTCCAGGAGATCTCATTCGTATCTGGATGGTGGCAACCCTAGAGTACCTTCAAAATATATATGCAGATGAGGGCACTTTCAGTAGGCACGTGTTTTCTTATTGCTTGCAGCCCTGGGTCAGGGCAAGCCACCTATATAGGGTTGCCAGCTCCGGGTTGGGAAATACCTGGAGATTTTTGGGGGTGGAGCCTGAGGAGGGCGGGGTTTGGAGAGGGGAGGGACTTCAATGCCATAGAGCCCATTCGCCAAAGCAGCCATTTTCCCCAGGGGAATTGATCTCTGTTGGCTGGAGATCAGTTGTAATAGCTAGAAATCTCCAGCCACCAGCTGGAGGTTGGCAACCCTACACCTCAAGCCCATATTTTGCACAACTGTTAAAAGCATAAGAGTTCTGTTCTCCATTGCACCAAGTGACGCTATTGGCCACTACTGCCAATAGCAGTAGTACTGCCAATAGTAGCTAAGCCTCATGGTACACTCACCCTGCTCTTTCTCCTTAATTCAGCTGGGCTGAAGAGTATTTCACTAGTGTGGCAGCAGCGATGTAAAGAAGATGAAATATGCAGCTAGAATGGTTTTTTTTTTCTTTTCCAAATCCTGCTGACTTCAGGAGGTGGATTGCTGGCAGGCCTGCAGGGTTGGTGCTTGGTGTGCAAGAAATAACCTCGTACTTGCTTATTGACAACAATTAGACTTTACGGTGAAGTTCGCATAAACTACACCTGCACATAATTGCCAGTGTGTCTGGTAATATTTTTTTAAAAAATTAAACATGGACAAATGCTTGCTGTAACCTTTCTGGTGTTCCCATTCCCACTGAGCAAAAAGCAAAGATTACAGGTTGAGTGCCGGATTTCTGACCACTAAAACTCTTTAGTTATGTTTTTAGATCTCATGGCTCTACAGGCAACTCGAGTTCCTTGAAGACCCCTCAAACCAGCTTTGGAAACGCACCAAACGGACACTTTCTCTAAGAAACAGTTAAGACTTTTCTTTGTGGGTGTTCAGGTGTTTAGTGATCAGGAGAAGCTAGTATAGGTGAAGGATCTTAGTTACAGGTTTGGGGCTAATGAAGAAGAAGAAGAAGAGTTGGTTTTTATATGCCGACTTTCTCTACCACTTAAGGAAGAATCAAACTGGCTTACAATCACCTTCCCCTCCCCACAACAGACGCCCTGTGAGAAAGGGAAGGCTGAGAGAGTTCAGAGAGAACTGTGACTAGCCCAAGGTCACCCAGCTGGCTTCGTGTGTAGGAGTGGGGAAGCAAATCCAGTTCACCAGATCAGCCTCCACCGCTCATGTGGAGGAGTGGGGAATCAAACCCGGTTCTCCAGATCAGACTCCACCACTCCAAACCACCGCTCTTAACCACTACACCACGCTGGCTCTGCCAGCATCAGAAGTAAGGGCACATATTCACACACACCATTGAAATTAGATTTCCTTTGGCATCGTGGAGCTTCCGTGCTTAAGAAACTGTCCTCATTCTTGCCTGTTTCTGGCAACCTTGACGAAGCCTCCTTCAGATCAGAATCCTCCCACTGGGTTAGACCAAGGCCATTTATGCATGGCTGTTTCCTCACAGTCATCCTGCCACTTCTTCAGGGCTTTGCTTTGATTGTGGTCATTCATGCATGGGAGTTTTACCTGAGGTTCCTTGCTTTCTGGACCCACACTTTCCTGTTGGGAATCTCTGCACCAGCAGAGGCAAGAGGCAACAGCCTAAGAACTCTAGGAGAAGAGGCATACTGTGCTGGGGATGGAACGGGAAAGGACTGAATTAACTAGGTTGTCTTATTTTTTAAGAAAACTGGCCCTGTTCCTATGCCATTACAGGAAACCTGACATGCAGAAATTAAGCTGGCAGGAGTAATTGCTGGAATGAGTAGATTGTTAAGGTTGGAGGGGACAGTTCCTCGGAAGCAGAGAATAAGACATGTTTTATCTCTGACATGCAGAAATTACGCAGGTGAAACTTTTGCCGGCTTGGAAATCAGCATCGGGAGCTAGGCACTGCACAAAAAAATAGCTTCAAACAGAACAAAGAGCCCCCGCCAGAAGACTTACAATTTAATCAGATAAATAATACAATGTAAGAAGTGTGAGTGTGGGATAAGATCCCCCATAATATGTGGTGACAGCTAGTACCTTAGATGACTTTTAAAAGGAATGAAATTAATAGAGGTTTGGGAGCAAGCCTAAGCAGGTAAGTCTAATTTTATTCAATGGGGCTTACTCCCAGGAGAATGTTCTTAGAGTTGAAGCCTCAGTTTATCAATTACTATCAGCCACAAGGGCTAAACAGAACTTCCTTGATCAGAGGCAGGATATCTCTGAATATTGGGTGCTTGGGATGACATTGTTTTTTAAGCGTTCAGAGGTATTTGGTTGGCTACTTTTTGAAGCACAATGCTGGACTAGGTGAATCGACTTGGGCCATTTATGCAAGGGTGTTTGTTTGCAGTCACCCCGCCGACTTCTTCAGGGCTTTGCTTTGGTTATGCATGCATTTTCCCACCGTCAGAGGTTGCCTCGCTCTCCCCACACTTTTCCCCCACATTTTCTGGGTGTTGGCTAAACACAAATCCAGAATATGCTGCAAAACATGTGGAAACATGGGGGGGGAGAGCGAGGCTACCTCTGATGGTCGGAAAATGCAAACATAAGTCATTTATGCATGGGTACTTGGACTCATGTTCGCCCTCTGTCTGACTCGGTTGTTCCTCGGAGTTCTGCATGAGTTTTCCATCCATTAGAAATGACCTCGCTGCCAGCCCTCACAATGTTCGGGTCTTCCCATTCCTTTGTTAACCTGACTCTTCCCTCTCCCCTGAGCTCAGCCCAGCTGAAATCTCCGTGCAGAAGGCAAAGCACTGGACACAGAAGCTTGGTTTCTCTCACAGCCAATCACAAAGCAGCATGTAAAGAGGCGGGGATTCAAGTGCATTCTGCTTCCTGCTTCCTTGGGGCTCTATGAGCAAAAGAAAGGATTTTTAAAACCGAGGCTTGGATTTCTCCCCCCGCCCCCTTCCTTTCAGATTTCTCCAGGTTTTTTGATTGTTCTTGAAATGCTTTTTTATGCGGCAATTGGGTTTGGGTGGGATTTTCCCTCACAGTAAGCACTGTAAAGTAAGCCAATTACAAAGCAGCATTTAAAGGGGCAGGACTTGATTTGAATTTGGAGACTACCTAGTTAATTCAGTCCTTTCCTCTTCCATCCCCAGCACAGTATGCATCTTCTCCTAGAGTTCTTAGGCTGTTGCCTCTTGTCTCACCTGGGCACTCAGGGCCAAAATGTGAAGAGGGTGTGTGTGTATAAAGTGCTGTCAAGTCACAGACAACTAATGGGGACACCAGAAGAGATGTTCAGAGGTGGTTTGCCATTGCCTGCCTCTCCGTAGAAGCCCTGGACTTCCTTGGTGGTCTCCCATCCAAGTACCAGCCAGGGCTGACCCTGCTTAGCTACCAAGATCTGAGGAGATGCGAATCAGAAGTGGCCATGATGCATTTTAAAGCAATGGTTCATCTACCCACCCATGAGACTACAAATATAGTCTTGTAAATAAGACTGCAAAAGATGCTAGCCCTCAAAAAGGTTTGCTGTCTTGCTGGGCCATCCATGACTAACAGCCCATTCCTGGGGGTGGGGGTGGGGGGGTTAGGTAGCAGCCAGAAAAAAAGAAAAACAAACACACTTAAAATAAAAAGTAAAAAGAAAATGCCCCATAGACTTTAGCGAGACTATGCCATCTATTTTGCTGCTGTAGTCCGCTGCAGCGTGGAGGGGCGTTCCCAGGGCGAAAGGGGTTAGGATGCTGCCTAAAGGCAGCTTTGCCCCCAGGCACGCCCGGGAATGCCTCCCACGACGCTGATGTGGAACGATATGTCGGGGAAATGCTGGTGGGAGTCCGTGCCAGCATCTGAGAGCCGCGCTGCTGCCGTGGCCCAGGGGGGTTGGCATAAGTCACCCCATGCCAGAGTCTGTGCCAGTTTGCATGGCGCAAGTGGCACTGACACCAGCCACTTGGGGGTCACGCTGGCTCCTATGGGCATTTGCCCCTCCCTTCAGGATTGCACGGCCATTCTATCATTTTTGGCACCCTTGCCTGTTAGAGATCCTTACTGACCTGTTACTGCAAGTCATGATTATTATGATTACCGATTGTCGCTATTTGGATTCTCTGTTCACAATTAATTAAACTCGCCTTCCCCAGCTAACAAATGTAAAGTGTACAGCTCAAAATATTGCAGTTCCTGTTTAACACACAGAACACTCTCACAAAGCATACATTTGGAAAGGGGGAAAAGAGACCTCATTTGTAGGGGGAAACATGATCAAGTGTCATCTGAGTGTGGGGATGATTAATGATGGCAGGTTGTTCCACAGCGCCCTTCAGTAGACGTTCAAGGCATTTAATCAGATGAAAGCCACTCGAGAGACAAAAGTTCTCTGCTTACCCTTAATCAAAAAAACCCGAAGCTTTTCTGCAATAAGTAAGCAATGCAGATTCAATGCACATGAACGATGCTTGCTCCTAATTACCATATACACGTGCAGTCCCAGATACTTTGATGATGAAAAAAATCTGAAAATGGGACATGGTATGTTTAGTACCTGCTAGTGATTAAAGACATTCCCGGCAGAAAACTGAACATTGGCACCCACAGAGCTAAATAAGCTGATTATTAGAAAAGTTTAGAAATGGGGCATTTTAAGACCTCATCCTCAAGGTATTATTATTATTATTATTATTTATTACATTTCTACCCCGCTCTCCCCAACCCAAAGGTCGGGCCCAGAGAGTATGATAGCAGGGTTCATGCCTTTCTGGGTGAGGCTTTACCACCTTCCCAAACTGGGTTTTAAAGAAATCTGAGACTTCCTCGTAAGCAACAGAAATGTGAAGCTTAAATATTCTGGTATTCCTTTTAGCATCTATAAAACTGCTAGCATCAGGTACACACAAGGTAGATTAAAAAAATAATAATCCAGAAACTTTTGCCTTCCTTAGATGAAAAAGAACTTCACCAAGTTACCCCTGGGACCCTACTGCCTGGAGATCAGTCATAATAGCAGGAGATTAATTGTGAATTTTTGCACATCCACTGTTGTACTGAATGTATGTGTGGTTGGTGGTTTCATTACCACATACTGTAAAGTGTATATGTAGCTATAATATATTGGCATTGTTATCAGCATTGCTCCTGTACTGGTTTTCTCATCCTCCTGATAATAGTACAGAGGGGTCTTTTTTTCTCCTTCACTGCCTGGAGGTTGGCAACCCTATGCATTTGTCTCATGCATGTAGTCAAACATATTGACTAAATAGGGTTTTGTCTGTTTGTTTATTATTGAATTTATATCCCGCCCCTCCCTGCCCAAAGTTGGGTCATCATTTAAGTGTTATCATAAATTAATCTTAACTTTATTGTCTAATTGCTGATCCACTCTGAGCCAGAGGAGATTTTTGGTGAGTAGAGCTGGGCAGGTCAACCCCCACCCCGCCCCCAAGTTGCTTGAACCCAGGGGTTCCCAATGCATTGCCTGTGGGCTCCGTAGTGCCCGCCAACACATTTCCTGACACCCAGCAAGTGTTTTTAGAAAGTGGTCCGGGCGAGGCAGGGCTTTTGGTCAGCAGAGCTGCTGGTTGGCTGCGCAGATTTAAGGCATTCTGTTAAACAGGACTTCTGCTTTAAATGTTAAAGAGTTACCATTCATGGGCGAAAACGCATGGTCGCTTTAGCCTCCTTTAATCCCTGTTTCAGCCAGGATTCAGCCAGGATCGAACACATGTGTTTCGCCTAACGTGCGTTCGATCCTGGCTAAAACAGAGATTAAAGGAGGATAAAGCGACCATGCGTTTTCGCCCCGTGAGAGCTATGCATAACCTCGGGACCTGACATTTTGTAGCTGGCTCCACCTCCTGCAGCAGCCATTCTGTAGTTTGCCCACTACCCTGTGTTGAGGGTTGCCAGGTCCCTCTTCGCTACCAGTGGAAGGTTTTTGGGGCGGAGCCTGAGGAGGGTGGGGTTTGGGGAGGGGAGGGACTTCAATGCCATAGAGTCCAGTTGCCAAGGCGGCCGTTTTCTCCAGGGGAACTGATCTCTGTCGGCTGGAGATTAGCTGTAATAGCGAGAGATCTCCAGCTAGTACCTGGAGGTTGGTAACCCTAGTTCCAGGGTTGTTATGTAGAGGAAGGCAATGGCAAACCACTTTTGTTAGTCTCTTGCCTTGGAAGTTGGCACCCTACCTGTGTCAGAATTACACAGGTGCCCACAGGCTCAGAAAGGTTGGTGACCCCGCTTTAATCATGGTTGGGGGAAATCTTTCAAGATGTTATGCTCTTGGTGCAGTGACCATGTGTTCAGAATGAATGCAGTGCACACAATCATCCCAATATATACAGTCGCCATTTTTTCTAAAAGGGTCAATGAGTAGATTTTCTGCC
The DNA here is from genome assembly GCF_029931775.1 of Euleptes europaea. Classification (NCBI taxonomy): domain Eukaryota; kingdom Metazoa; phylum Chordata; class Lepidosauria; order Squamata; family Sphaerodactylidae; genus Euleptes; species Euleptes europaea. Next base: position 50,272,527 of record NC_079325.1, on the reverse strand, counting down.
TCGGTACACATGTACCAGTCCCCAGATTAATTGCATGTTCCGAAGCTGGAGTATGCACACATTGCCCCTTTAAGCAAAAATGGAGATTGTGAGTGGTGCATTTGCACCACGTCTTGTCTCCATTGCTTGAATTTTGCAATCTACATGCATGGACTTGAAATTATGATATGCACTGAGCACTTTTGCCTATATTTATCTTTGTGTAAAGCTTGTATGCTGTTATATTGAATTCACTTTGAACCTTTTGTAAATTTCCTGTTTGCTCAACCAAGGTTGTGCCTGTTAGTAATGACCTTTAATATACATTTTAAGAGCAATTTTGTATTGTAGTTACCTTATTTTAGGTTTACTTTTGCTGGTGCTTGCACCTTGAATTCTAAACTACCTGGAGGTTGGCAACTCTATGCATTTGTTTCATGCATGCAGTCAAACATATTGACTAAACAGGGTTTTGTTTGTTTGTTTATTATTTAATTTATATCCCGCCCCTCCCTGACCAAAGTTGGGTTTGGGGCAGCGTACATCATGTGGCTTCGCTCTTCCTGGGAGTTTCCACACATTTTCCACGCGTTTTCTGGATGCTGGCTAAACACGAATCCAGAAAATGTCGGCAAGACGCGTGGAAATGCGCAGGGAGAGCGAGGCGGCATCTGACAGTTGGAAAATGCAAGCATAATCAAAGCAAAGTCCCAAAGTAGCGGGAGGAAACATCCATGATAAATGGCCCATAATTTATATAGTCTCAATTCAAGGCACCAATAAAATAATATATAAACCCTCAGTCAGGCGAAAGAAGGCAGATGCGCAAGATAGATCTAGCTTAATTATTAGGGTTGCCAGGTTCCTCTTCACCACCGGCAAGAGGTTTTTGGGGTGGTGCCTGAGGAGGGCGGGGTTTGGGGAGGGGAGGGACAATGCTGGTGAGTCAAGGGATGTGTATCCTAAGATAACAGGCGTTTCCCAATTCCTGGTCATGGGGGCAGAGAGAACCGTGCAGTCCAATGCCATAGAGTCCAATTGCCAAAGTGGCCATTTTCTCCAGGTGAACTGATCTCTATCAGCTGGAGATCAGTTGTAACAGTAGGAGATCTCCAGCTAGTACCTGGAGGTTGGCAACACTATTAATTATACCAAAAGCAGGAAAAGGGAGGCCAGTTTTGATGGAAATGGTTGCTGTCCTCAACCATTGGCCTGGGGGAGCATCATCATCTTGCAGGCCCTGCGTAACTGAGCTAAGTGCCGCCGGGCCCCGGTCTCATTAGACCAGTGGTTCCCAACCTTTTTTTGACCAGGGACCACTGGGACTTTTTTGTTCGGTGCAGGGACCCCAAGGTTCAAAATAAAAATTCAGAGAATTTGAAAATAAACTTTAATCATAACTGTTAGTTAAACATTAAACTTAGAATAATATTTGAATATATTTTTTTATAATAGAGAACTTTTAATTGAAAATATTAATTTATTATGGGGTTATAACTTTGTTTCGCGGACCCTCATTTAGTTCTCGCGGACCCCTGGGGGTCCACGGACCCCCAGTTGGGAACCAGTGCATTAGACAGAGAGTTCCACCAAGCCAGAGTCTGAGCCGAGAAGGCTCTAGCCCTGGTCGAGGACAGCTGGATACTTCTCGGGCCGGGGACGGCCAGCAAGATGTTGTTAGATGAGCGTAATGCCTTCTGAGGGGTGTATGTGGAGAGGCGGTTCCCCAGGTATGATTTACCCACAAGTCCCCCCCCCCCCACAAACACACTGATACCAAAAACAGGTTGTGGGGTAGCTCTGATTTTCAGTAGAAAATGGCAGTGTGGGGAAGGGTTAAATGACTCCTCTCCCCTTTAAATAGGAGCCCCGTGGCGCGAGTGTTAAGCTGCAGTACTGCAGTCCAAGCTCTGCTCACGACCTGCGTTCGATCCCAATGGGAGTCGGTTTCAGGTAGCCGGCGCAAGGTTGACTCCGCCTTCCATCCTTGCGAGGTCGGTCAAATGAGTACCCAGCTTGCTGGGGGTAAAGGGAAGATGACTGGGGAAGGCACTGGCAAACCACCCCGTAAACACTGCCTAGGAAACGTCGGGATGTGACGTCACCCCATGGGTCAGGAATGACCCGGTGCTTGCACAGGGGACCCTTACCTTTACCTTTTACCCTTTAAATCACAGCCCCAGTCATGCATTGTGCAAAACTGGTAAAAAGGACTACATGTCGACTGCCGTTCCGCCTTTTGAGAAGGGATCGCTTGGGTGGAAAAGCAGAAAGTCATTTTGGAGCGGCAATCTATCTCTACGTGGCTGAAGGGTGGGAGCTGCTTTTTAAGCTGCCTCAGCAGAAAAGGTTCTGGGATACAGGGTCAAGGAGGAGATCGGAAGAAGCCAAAGACGCATTAGACTCCCCTGTCTGAGATGATTAGGACGAAGGAGTAAAATTGCCGGCTGACCAGGGAGCCTCCGCGCAGGATGCCCTTGGGAGTGTCACATTTGTATCTCAACCAATTAATTTCGTGTGGCTTCTTCCCAGATGACTCCGAAATGCAGTGGCTCTGCAGAGACTCCAGAGAAAGAGAGAAAAGTCTAGCAAAGGAAACTCAGGCAATGTGAAAGCTGGTCCCCTGCATGGTTCTCCCCACCCCCCACGACCAGGAACTGGGAAACTCCTGTTATCTTAGGATACACATCCCTTGACTCACCAACATTGTTCCTTAAACATTTCAGGAACAAATCGGGAGCGCAAAGGAACTGCAAGTGAGCGCTCTGCTTCGTCGCTTCTGGTGTATCTGTGGGGCTGCCATCTGTTTCCTTGGCTCTGCGCCTATGCTTTTAAAATCCATCTGGCTGGCAAAACCTTTCGCAGGCAAAGCCTTCCCCACAATTAGGGTTGCCAACAGGCCTGGCCAGGGGAAAAAATCCTGTCCCTTTAACAGAAGTTTTGTCACAGTGGTCCTCCAGGACAGCGGATGACCAGGAATTCTGTAACTTGATTGGCCAGTTCGCCCCTGGATAATGCAGAAAGAGTAGCAAATATGGAGGGGTAGCAAATAAGGTAGAAGACAGAGTCAAGATACAGGATGACCTTGACAGGCTGGAGAATTGGGCTAAAACTAATAAAATGCATTTCAACAGAGATAAATGTAAACTGCATTTAGGTAGGAAAAAATCAAATGCATAATTATAGGATGGGGGAGACTTGTCTTAGCAGTAGTGTGTGCGAAAAGGATCTCGGGGTCTTAGTAGACCAAACACAACACGAGTCAGCAGTGTGATGTGGTAGCTTAAAAGGCAAATGTGATCTTGGGCTGTATCAACGGAAGTATCCAGATCACGCAAAGTGATGGTATCGCTTTACTCTGCTCTGGTTAGATCTCACCTAGAGTACCGTGTTCAGTTTTGGGCACCACAATTTAAGAAGGATGTAGACAAGCTGGGATGAATCCAGAGGAGGGCAACAAAGATGGTGAGGGGTCTGCAGACCAAGTCCTATGAGGAAAGGTTGAAGGAGCTGAGTATGTTTAGCACAAACAGGAGAAGACTGAGAGGGGATATGATAACCATCTTTGAGTACTTGAAGGGCTGTCATATAGAGGATGGTGCCAAGTTGTTTTCTGTTGTTCCAGAAGGTCGGACCAGAACCAACGGGTTGCAATTAAATCAAAAGAGTTTCCATCTAGACATTAGGAAGAATTTTCTAACAGTTAGAGCTGTTCCTCAATGGAACAGGCTTCCTCAGGAGATGGTGAGCTCTCCTTTCCTGGGGGTTTTAAGCAGAGGCTAGATGGCCATCTGTCAGCAGTGCAGATTCTATGCACTTAGGCAGATCATGAGAGGGCATCTTGGCCATCTTCTGGGCATGGAGTAGGGGGTCACTGGGTGTGTGGGGGGGAGGTAGTTCTGACTTTCCTGCATTGTGCAGGGGGTTGGACAAATGACCCTGGTGGTCCCTTCCAACTCTATGATCCTATGAGACTGAGAATGCCCAGGATAATGCCAATCACCACTTTGGGGTCAGGAAGCAATTTTCCTCCAGGCCAGATTGGATAGGAATCCTGAAGGATTTTTTTGGCCACCTTCTGGGCATGGAGTAGGGGTCACTGGGTGTGCTTGTGCGGGAGGCAGTTGTGAATTTTCTTCATTGAGCAGTGGGCTGGACTAGGTGATCCTGGTGGTCCCTTCCAATTCTGTGATTCTATGATTCTATGCTTTGGCCAAAGACTACCAAGTTTATGGCCAAATTTACATTGAAACCAATGACTCTAATGGCCAAATTAATCTTGATGCTGGTGGTCAAGAACTTGCCTGTGTGGTTTTTCAGGTGTCCAGAGTCTTGTTTAAACTCCATGTGCAATGTTAGCATTCCAGTATCATGCCAGTTCAGGCTATGGACCTCTGGTATGCTACCACTGCCACTGAGGGCATTGAGATGCTCCTGGATGCGTGCATAGCATTACCAACCTCAAGGTGGGGCCTGGAGCCCTCCTGAAATTACAACTGGTCTCCAAACTACTTAGATCAGTTCCCTTGGAGGAAATGGCAGCTTCAGAGAATCTCGGCAGATCTCGGAAGCTATGAAGGGTCAGCCACGATTAGCATTTGGATGGGAGGCCACCAAGGAGTTACAGGAAGGGTTGCCAGCTCCGGGTTGGGAAATACCTGGAGATTTTTGGGTGGAGCCTGAGGAGGGTGGGGTTTGGAGAGGGGAGGGACTTCAATGCCACAGTGTCCAATTGCCAAAACGGCCATTTTCTCCAGATGAACTGATCTCTGTTGTAATAGCAGGAGATCTCCAGCTATTACCTGGAGGCTGGTAACCCTAGTTCCAGGGTTGTTATGTAGAGGAAGGCAATGGCAAACCACTTTTGTTAGTCTCTTGCCTTGAAACCCTATGGGGTCACCATAAGTCGGCTGTGACTTGACAGCGCTTTATACACATGATTGTGGCCAAATTGTGTGTGCGTGTGTCGGTGGGGTGGTGGGGCAACTGGATATTCAGGCAGGCATGTGTGGCAAGCATGAGATAATACTGCCAGTCACCATCATCCTATGCAATTTATAAAATCCTGATTGCAAGAGGATGTGTCAAGCCACCATTTTCTGGTATAAACCTATCCACCTGCCTAGAGAGAACTGAGGAAGAAGAAGAGTTGGTTTTTATATACTGACTTTCTCTACCACTTAAGGAAGACTCAAACTGGTTTACAATCACCTTCCCCTCCCCTCCCCACAACAGACACCCTGTGAGGTAGGTGGGGCTGAGAGAGCTTTAAGAGAGCTGTGACTAGCCCAAGGTCACCCAGCTGGCTTCATGTGCAGGAGTGGGGAAACCAACCCGGTTCACCAGATTAGCCTCCGCCACTCACGTGGAGGAGTGGGGAATCAAACCCGGTTCTCCAGATCAGAGTCCACTACTCCATACCACTGCTCTTAACCACTACACCATGCTGACTGAGAGGTGATACGATAACCTTCTTCAAGTACTTGAAGGGCTGTCATATAGAGGATGATGCGCAGTTGTTTTCTGTTGCCCCAGAAGGTCAGACCAGATCCAACGGGGTGAAATTAAATCAAAAGAGTTTTCGGCTAAACATTAGGAAGAACTTCGTGACAGCTAGTGTGGTTTCTCAGTGGAAGAGGCCTCCTCAGGAGGTGGTGGGCTTGTCTTTGGAGATTTTTAAACAGAGGCTAGATGGCCATCTGTCAGCAAGGCTGACTCTGTGAACTTAGGCAGATCATGAGAGGAAGGGCAGTAAGGTCAGTGCTTGGCTCTTTTGGCCCTTTCTTACATGCCCAGGGTAATCCTATTTGCCACTTTGGGGTCAGGAAGCCATTTTCCTCTAGGCCAGATCGGCTAGGGATCCTGAAGGGATTTCCCCCCATCTTCTGGGTCACTGGGGGTGTGGGAAGGAGGTAGTTTTGAATTTCCTGCATTGTGCAGGGGGTTGGACTAGATGACCCCTGGTGATACCTTCCAACTCTATGATTCTACTGCTCCTCACGGTGTCTTCCTGCCATCTTCTAGGACTGGCAAATTGGCCTCTGCCCATTTTCTAAACTGTGGGCCCAGGCCTTTGGAACAGCCTCCTAAAGGAAGGGGTTGCCCACCTTGTTGGCTTTGAGGAAAGTCCACAAAGCAGCCCTGTTAAGAAGGTGAAAGCAACTGTGTGTGTGTGTGTGTACATAGCAGGGCTGTTCTGTTGAATGCACTTTCTCAAAGCCTCTTTGTATTGAATCTTCTTAATGCATCTTGGGATGGACTTTGCTTGTTTCAAAAGTATCACATGCTTTGTTGGCACATGTTCTCATGAGTTGCCTTAAGCCTTTTTGGGGGGTGGGGGGAAAGGCAGGATAGAAATATTCAAATAAACAAATATGCAATCAATAAAATTTCATAATACATTTAACCGCAAGGGTATTCAACATTATTAACACGGTCACTTAAAAACAAAAAGGAAACTCGGAAGTTACAATAACCGTCAGCGCCGCAGATAAAGGTACTCTACTGCACCATGAACCTGATGAGATTTTCACCTTTTTCTAAAAGCTAGCCCTGCTAACATCCTCAGGCAGACCACTCCATAAAGCTGGACAACGGCTGAAAAAGCCGTGAGTGGCTTGGGGAGGAATGAATCTTCCTAAGGGACGGAACAGTGAGCAGGAGCTGATAAGAGGATGCTGCGATCAGGGTTCGTACAGGGTCAACTCTATACAATGCTAAGAAAATGACTTGGAGGCAGCGAAGACACAACTGCCTTCGGTGTGAGATAAAGCAGCGCGTGACTTAAAGTACACGGAGAGACAGTTAAAATCCTGGTCTCTGCCTGGAACCCCCTGCATGAATCTCTAAGTGGCCCTGCTTCTTCCTTCCTTCAGATCCCTCCCCAAGGGCCATCTGTTCCATGAAGCTGCAGGCTCAAATTGTTAGCGCTGCTCTCCAGTACACGTTCCTTGATATTTCCTCCTCTTTCTCATCTGCTCTCCCTCCACTGTAAGGTTGCCAACCTCCAGGTGGGGCCTGGAGCGCTCCTGGAATTACAGCTGGTCTCCGGACCGCAGAGATCAGTTCCCCAGGAGGAAACGGCTGCTTTGGAAAGTAGACTCTGGGGCATTGTACCCTGCTGAGGTCCCTCCTCAATAGGGTTGCCAGGTCCCTCTTCACCACCAGCAGGAGGTTTTAGGGGCAGAGCCTGAGGAGGGTGGCGTTTGGGGAGGGATTTCAATGCCATAGAGTCCAATTGCCAAAGCGGCCATTTTCTCCAGGTGAATTGATCTCTTTCGGCTGGAGATCAGTTGTAATAGCAGATGTCCAGCTAATACCTGGAGGTTGGCTACTCCCCAGCCCCACCCTCTCTAGGTTCCACCCCCACATCTCCAGGAATTTTGCAACCTAGTGTTGGCAACCCTTTTTCACTGCCAACCTCATTGTCAAATGTAGGCTGTCAATTCCTTGTGGCAGGGACTCTATATTTGTGCTTCCTTAGCTCTATAAGACATTTACATTAATGGTGCTATCATCTGCATAGCAAATTTAGAAGTAAAAACAGGTTTTGGATAACTGCTTACAAAGCCAGATTCATACCCAGAACAATGAGTATCAGATTCAAAGCAGATTATATGGGCTTCTATCCTACATGGTTAGGGTTGCCAGGTCCGGGCTGGGAAATAACTGGAGATTTTTGGGGACAGAGCCTGAGGAGGGCAGGGTTTGGGTTCAATGCCATAGAGTCCAATTGCCAAAGAGGCCAGTTTGTCCATGTGAACTGATCTCTATAGGTTGGAGATCAGTTGTAATAGCGGGAGATCTCCAGCCACTACCTGGAGGTTGGCAACCCTATACATGGTACAAGTGGTGTAGTGCTGTGTTAGTAAATGGTCCTGCAAGCCCCATTCCCTCTTGGTCTGGAAACTTGGAAAAGTCCCTTCGCTTCCCGGGTCTCCACCTGACAAGGCTATCCCATTCCCTTGGGGGTATTAAGTTCCATCTGCTTAATAACCACTCCCACCAACAAAACCCAAAGAGTAACTAACTCCCACTGGAAGTCAGTCAGCCAGTCTGTATTATGGCCCACAGGCCATTCAGAAGCAGAAAAAATACCGGAAGGATTTGTACTTCCCACAATCTATACTGCAATTAAAGGCTCTACCTAGTTGCTGCATCTTCTGTTTCACTCCTACTAGCTACTGTGGGGATGATCTACTTTCATGTTTTTGCCCTTCAGGGCTAACAAGCTTGATCATTTTGCAGCTCTTCGGAAAATAAGATCCAATTAGGCATGGTGTGTTTCCAGAACTCAGGTTTCAAGCATTCAAAACATAAGGAAGTTTAATAAAAAAAAGAGTACACATGGTTTGTACAAGCAACAGGATGAGCAAGGATAAAAAGAAATTGTGAAAAAACCCAGTCCTCTAAACCCTAGCTCAGTGGTCGGCAAACTCATTAGTCAACAGAGCCAAATAACAACAGTACAACGATTGAGATTTATTTTGAGAGCCAAAACGCCTTTTAACAACCATTCATGCACAGGAGGTTTTGCCTTGGATTTGCTGCTCTCTAGATGCACATTTCCCCCATCTGCATTCTCAAAACTCTGCAGGGGGGCTTATTGTTGAGTTTTGAGAATCTGAACGGGGAAAATGTGCATCTGAGTGGCAAATCCAAGGCAAAACCTCCCATTCATAAATGGCCATGCACAAACGAGAAGGAGAAAAGCTATCGTCACCTGCACACGCACCCCCCCACACACACACACCTGGTGCCCCGCAGCCATGCCCAGCCAAAAGTTCTCGGACTCCACGAAGCCAGCCCGGCCGCGGCGAGGGAGACTCCAAAGCGGAGGGTGGGGCAGAAGGCAGTGCCCCCGACCCGCTCTTCCCTGCGTCCCTGCCATGCCCCGCACCTACCTCGGCCGCAGCCGACTCCCCGCGGCTCCTCGCCCTCCGGCTCCAGGGGGCGTGCTTCCCCAGCCCTTCCTCTGGCCAGCCGGCCCGGCCTGCCCAGGTCACGACCCCGCACCTCCGCCCCCTGGCAGAGGGCCGCAAGCCAGGGGGGAGCAGAGGCGAGGCAACAGCCGCCCGCCCACTTGCCGGCCGCTTGCCGCCTCCACCTGCAGGGAGGAGCCGCAGCACGCTGCCGCCGCCTCCTCCTCGAGAGCCACACTCAAGGACCCAAAGAGCCTCATGCGGCTCGCGAGCCGCGGTTTGCCGACCACTGCTCTAGCTGTATACTTATCCTAAATGATGTTAATTATTATAGGCTCTTAACGTTGCGCCATTTAAGATTCCTTCATTACCGTGGTTTTCAGAATTTGGGACTTCTCCCCATTGTCCCTCAACACTTGGTCAAGATGGACTCCCTAGGTAAAGGTTTAGCCCCCTATGGCTTGCACCCACCCGAGGAAGATGAACAAAGAGAAGAGAGCTTTCTTCTCCTGTCCTGAGAGTTTGTAATCTCCCCTTTGGATCTTCCAAGAGGAAGAAACTATCTGGCCTGATGGCTCCTCTGTGTCTGTCTTTTAGCTGTGTCTAGCACAGGTATTACTCTGGCCAGAGACATCTGCATCTCTAAACACTGGAGTGCTTGGTGCTTGGGGGACTGATGACTTATCTCCCATACCATTGCTCTTTGCCAGCTGTGAATTTGCAGTGGAACTTCAACACATGAACAGAGTGCAGTCCCAATTACTGAGAAATCAATGAGATATCTGTGGGTGAGAAACATTTCTTCTTGTCCTGCATAAATGTTAACTTTTCCACCTCCAGCCTCCCACTGTACTCTTTCAGGGCTCCTGAAACTGTCACCCTGTCGGTCAGTGGACCTCCAAATAAATCATGGGGATTGAAGTTGAGGGAGGCAGGGATAAGGCGAATTAGTAAAAATGGCTCTTTCCCTCTTCTGTGAGCACAAGCACATAGTGTGAGTGGAAATGGAGGTTAGGGTTCAAGCCATTGGTTTTTGGTTTGCCAATTTGCCCCCAAGTCAGATAAATTCAGTAAAAGGGAGGAAACTCTTGAGGAAATCACAGGCTGTGTTGTTTGAAATTTTGGCAGTTATTGGCTATGCAAGTTCTGCATTAAAACAGGATGCTGGGAGATCTGTGTATGGCTCTTCCCAGCATTGCCTGCTGACAGTTTCTGCATTAAAACAATTCTGTGCTGTTGCAATATTCACAACATTCTGTAAGAACCTCACTCCGGAGCCGATGGATAAGGAGAGCTCCCTTCATGCAAAAGAAGGCTAAACCAGAAATGATGCTCGAAGATCTTTCTGGCATTTAAAAAAGGAAAATAGCTGCAGAACACCCTGATTCAGATTATGGCTGTAGTATGGGAGAAAAAAGAGGTTTAACCCTTTGCACACTCCTGGTGCTACTAACTGCTGGGGAGGCCATTTAAAGTCAGCAAAGATGGGGGGGGAGCTGGTAAGTGTGCAATTTGCAGGTAAGTGTGCAATTTGAAATTTAATCTTTAAGATGTGCAATATTAGAGGAATCTATATGAAGGACTGATGAAGAATTCTACCCATAAGAATTTGAAACAGCCGTATCCTCCATCAAGTTACTCCTCTAAAATTGGTATTTCTGCTAGATTTGCACACTTACCTGCATGGGACTTATAGAAGAATGCAGCACCTTGCCAAAGACCTTGCATTTTTGTGAATTTTGTTAGTGTCTGTGTCACCATCCATGTGGACTTGTTTGGTTGTGCTTGTTATTTTTGTATGCTTGTACATAACACTGTATGTTTATATGTATAGTTGTATTTAGACACCATAGGATAAACATTGGTTACACTTAACAGTAATTGTTATTGTACATTTTTGTCGCCCCTGTACTGATTTCCTAAGTACCTGGAGGTTGGCAACTCTACTCCCTGTGGAACTTTGCATATACACAGCGTCTTGTTTAAACAAGGCTACCCAGGCAAAGCTGCTTTGTGGTGTGTGCAGACAGTTTGCATGGGTAACAACCCAATTTAGAACATAAGAGAAGCTATGCTGGATCAGACCAAGGTCCATCAAGTCCAGCAGTCTGTTCACACAGTGGCCAACCAGGTGCCTATAGGAAGCCCACAAACAAGATGACTGCAGCAGCAGCATCCTGCCTGTGTTCCACAGCACCTAATCTAATAGGCATGCTCCTCTGATCCTGGAGAGAATAGGTATGCATCATGACTAGTAGCCATTTTTACTAGTAGCCATGCATGGCCCTCTCCTCCATGGACATGTCCACTCTCCTCTTAAAGCCTTCTAAGTTGGCAGCCATCGCCACATCCTGGGGCAGGGAGTTCCACCATTTAAACGAGACACTGAGCATGTGCAAAGTTCCACCGGGAAGGTGCTTTTGTGGCCTCACTAGTGTCACATTTAAGGACAGCCTAACAAGTGAAGTCAAGAATCAGAAAGGGAGAACACATCATAGGCCAATTAGACCCTCCCTCATTGCAGAGTATCTATGTAATCCACAAGCTATTCCAAAAACCAGGCATCTCACCATGGGAGAAGTGTAATAACAATTCTTAAGTTGATTTACAAACACTTTAAAAATTGGTTCATTATTATTTAAAAAGAATGAGTTGTTGTGTTTTTGTGTGAATGATCCCAAGTGCCAATGAAAGGGGTGGGTACCAAATCATTATCACCTAATAAAATGCCCACCCAAACAATATGCCGCTGTAGCGGTGTGGGAGGGCAATTGCTAGGTTTTGCTTAATTTTGTATGCCTGTAATTCTTGATCATTGATTTCCAGACTTCTTAACTGGAAACCTTAATCTGAGGCATGCTTGTTTCTGGGCATGCAAATAGGTATAAAATGAGGGTAGAGATTTGCAGGAATGGTTGATGATGTCACAGAGGCACAGATGGCTCTCTAAAGCAAGAGAAATAAATGATATTCTCTTCTATCCTATGCATTTCATTTGGGGGGGAGTATTTTAGGGTTCTCTCCAAGGTGAAATGTTGCTGGTTCCCTAAACCGTTCCCCAAGTTTCTTTCCTTGCCTTCATCAGATTTCTTTGCAAGCCCAAAGTTCCCCCAGATTTGTAGGTACAGATCTTCTTCTGTACTGGGTCCCATTATGCAGATTCTTTGATACACACTCCGGGTCCAGGTTCAGAATTAGATATAAGGTGGAAAGTGCCATCAAGTCACAGCCAACGTATGGCAATCCCATAACATAAGGTTTTCAAGGCAAGAGACAAACAGAGGTGGTTTGCCATTGCCTTCCTCTGCATAGCAACTCTGTACTTCCTTGGTGGTCTCCCATCCAAGTATTAACTATGACTGACCCTGCTTAGCTTCCGAGGTCTGACGTTATCAGGCTAACCTGGGTAATACAAGTCAGGCCATTACATATACCCGTGTTGGCGAACCTATGGCACGCGTGCCACAAGCGGCACGTCGAGCCCTTTCTATGGGCACGCGTGGAGCTGCCGGGCCCCCCCGCCCGTCCCCCGCCCATCCCCCGCCCCCTCCTTGCGGCCTCGGCGCCATCTGCCTCCGTTGCCCCGCTCCGCCTTAGCAGCAGCAGCAGCGCCGTCGGCCCACCCAGGCGCCGCTCCAGATCCGCCGCCGCCCGCTCATGCTCGGCCCCGAGGGCTGCCCTGCCGGCCGCACCGCTACGCCCACCGAGTCGCCCCCGCCCCCTCCTCCGCCCCCTTGGCTGCCCGTCCCCCTCCTCCACCCCTCCTCACGGCCTCGGCGCACGTTTCCGCCGCGCCGCAGCCAACTTTGTCGAGGGGCGGGGGCAACTCGGCGGGCGTAGCGGTGCGGCTGGCAGGGCAGCCCTCGGGGCCGAGCATGAGCGGCCGGTGGCGGCGGCAGGTCCAGAGCGGCGCCTGGGTGGGGCGGCGGCGCTGCTGCTGAGGCGGAGCGGGGCGGCGGGAGGCTTGCGGGAGGCTTGCAACAGGCGGCTCTTTTGCTTGGACTTGCCACTGAGATGCACATTTACCCCATCCAGATTCTCAAAACTGCATGGGGGGGGGGTTTGTTGTCTATTTGTGAAAGAAAGGTTTTGCCTTGGACTTGCCACTCAGATGCACAACTCAACAATAAGCCCCCCTGCAGAGTTTTGAGAATGCAGATGGGGAAAATGGTGTTTGTCAGTCATTGCCATGATTTAATTTTATGGATGACAAAGGATAGTACAGTTAGTTCTGAAAATGAAATCCTTCAAGTGTGGAATTCTCTGCCAAATAATTTTAAATCAATGAAAGCACTTGGGATTGCTTTCCTCACTTTGTTTGGATCATTTTATGCTTGTGAGCATAAGATGTTAACGTATGAGTTGTTTTTTTCTAAACTAAAACCTCAGTATTCAGGTTAAATTGCCGTGCTGGCACTTTACGATGAATAAGTGGGTTTTGGGTTGCAGTTTGGGCACTCGGTCTCTAAAAGGTTCGCCATCACTGCCTTAGGCAGATGATGAGAGGGAGGGCATCTTGGCCATCTTCTGGTCACTAGGTCTGGGGGGGGAAGTAGTTGTGAATTTCCTGCATTGTGCAGGGGGTTGGACTTGATGACCCTGGTGGTCCCTTCCAACTCTATGATTCTAAGCACAGTTCCTCTCTTTCGTAATTTCCTAATTCTATCCCATTTCAACAGCCAAGCTGTGAATGCTGAACAAAGGCTGAGCCAGAGGTTGGATTGTGGCCCAGTGGCTGCGTCAGAAATTCTGCCTGGCATGTCAGAATCAGAATGGGGCCAAGTTAGGTGCGGAAAATCTGCATTCCTTCCCCCCCCCCCCCGGCTCCAGGGTGCCATCAATTCTGATCAGTGGCATAATACAGGATTAAATTGACTCTCCGAACATCCGGCCATTCCCATGTCTGGATCTTGTATGCTCGAGCCAGTGTGGTGTAGTGGTTAAGAGCGGCAGACTCTAATATGGGTTTGTTTCCCCACTCCTAAACATGAAGCCTGCTGGGTGACCTTGGACTAGTCACAGTTCTCTCAGCCCCACCTACCTCACAAGGTGTCTGTTGTGGGGAGAAGAAGGGAAAGAGATTGTAAGCCACTTTGAGACTCCTTAAAGGTAGATAAAAACCAGGTATAAAAACCAACTCCTCCTCCTCCTCTTCTTCTTCTAGCTGTTCCTATTTACCAGGGTTGGTTCCCATTTTTTGCCTCTTGTCCCTGGTAAATCACTTTCCTTATTGCTGCCTTTTTAATAAAGAGTCCTTACTAAATGTTCCAGTGGGATTTAAAGTTCAATCTCTGAGGGGTGAATGCATGAATTTTGTAAGCCACCTTGAGCTGCTGTGGAAGGTGGAAACGATGGGATACCATTATTGTAATTTCTATTTCCAATAGCCAAGGTCTGTCCCTATGCAAATCAACAAATCTGCACAATAGGGCCAGTCTTGGCTACAATTGACAGTTGTGAAAGTTTTGGAGAAAACCCACGTTAGTATGAGCAACTGAACTTGTAAAAAACACAGAGAGAAGAAAAAACAAACAAATAATAAAAGGATTTTGCGCGCAAAATCCCCAGAATGTAGAAGTTCAATTGGATTTTGCTGGCTTTATGGGCATGCTAGGCTAGCCTGATCTCATCAGATCTTAGAAGCTAAGCAGGGGCAACCCTGGCAAGTAATTAGATGGCCATCCTCCAAGGAATACCAGGGTTGTGATGCGGAGGGAGGCATTGGCTTATGGCAAACCACCTCTGAACATCTCTCACTGACAAGCAAGTCTTCTATTCGATGAGAAGTTACTATATAGAGGGAGAACACAACTTGAAATAGTACATTCCAGGCACACGTTTGCAACTCAAGAAACCACAATCCTAAACAGGTCTGCTCAGAATCCTAATCAGGGCTGTTCAATGGGATTACTCTGAAGAAACTGCACTGTGATTCTCTGACAAACCCCGAAAAGCCACCTAGACCTGTAACCTCAGATACCTTCTCTGCCATCTTTCTTCAATCCCTTTATGATTATTTATTATCTATATATTTAATTCAGAATCAGGACCCACCGTGTGGATCAAAGAATCTCCATAATGGAAGCAGGTGCAGAAGAAGGAGATGTCACTACACATCTGGAGATCTCAGTAGCCATTTTGAAAGGCCTACTTATTGCCTCCGAACATCTCTTGCCTTGAAAACCCCACGGGGTTTCTAGGGTTGCCAGGTCCCCCTTCACCACCGGTGAGAAGTTTTGGGGTGGAGCCTGAGGAGGGCAGGGCTTGGGGGGAAGTCAATGCCATAGAGTCCAATTGCCAAAGCGGCCATTTTCTTCAGGTGAACTGATCTCTATCGGCTGGAGATCAGTTGTAATAGCAGGAGATCTGCAGCTTGTACCTGGAGGCTGGCAACCCTACTGTCGCCTGGAGATCACCTGTAATTCCAGGAGATCCCCAAGCCCCACCTGGAGGATGGCAACCCTGGGCGAATGCTGTGAACAAGACAATTTGTATATTACCACATTCCTTGGGAATGCTTTCCACAAGTAGGAGGCGAAGCCCGCCTGACTTTCATCCCCCTTGATAGCCCATGTATGCCCTCCCCCCTTTCTCTGTGCATACAAAAGACCTGCTGGCAAAATGATGGAGACACTTTTTCTCCCTGCATTGCAAGGTCACCCCAGGTCAGCGCTGCCTGCTGCAGTCAGGTGGCTACACAGGCACTTCAGTATCAGGTTGCGTTGCAGGTCACTTTGTCCCGGATTGCCACAACGCTCCTGGAAAGCCCCCCCCCCCCTTCTGATGCATGACCCGGCTCGGCTTGAGAGAGATGGATTGGTATCGACAGAAATCCAATTCTGATGCAATTTTGCACGCTCGGGACGGC
The DNA here is from genome assembly GCF_029931775.1 of Euleptes europaea. Lineage (NCBI taxonomy): Eukaryota > Metazoa > Chordata > Lepidosauria > Squamata > Sphaerodactylidae > Euleptes > Euleptes europaea. The sequence continues at coordinate 50,256,759 of NC_079325.1, read as the reverse complement.
TTCTTCTGCAACAAATCTCACAGCTGTGTTCACAAGAGTGTTAGGGATGTGTGGGACCAAACGGTGCATCCGTGACAAGTTTGGGAGGCAGGATCTGTCCCACCCTGCCAAAGCCCCAGAGTGGATTGTGGGATCCGAAATTCATTTGTTTTCTCATTTCCATCCCACTTGTCTTCCAACAAGCTCAGGACAGCTTATATGGTATGCTGTGCCCCCCCCCCATTTTTTATGCTCACAACAACCCTGTGAGGAAGGTCAGACTGAGAGATAGTAACAGGCACAAGGTGACCCAGAGAGGTACAGGGTGTGCTACCCCCCCACACACACACAGTTGTTCTGAATGGATTCCCCAATACACTATGAGCATCTGCAAACTTCTGCACATGTTCCAAGTAGGGTTGCCAACTCCATGTTGGGAACTTCCTGGAGATTTTGGGGGTGGAGCCTGAGGAGGGTGGGGTTTGGAGGGGGAGGGACTTCAATGCCATAGAGTCCAATTGCCAACGTGGCCATTTTCTCCAGGGGAGCTGATCTCTGTCACCTGGAGATCAGTTGTAATAGCGGAAGATCTCCAGCCACCACCTGGAGGTTGGTCACCCTGCCTCCGAGATGCCATGCTGGAAGCTTTTGCTCGTGCCACTTCTGTACCCACCATCTGCCAGAATGCATTATTAACGGCTTCTGATCCCCAAACGCCAGCCAAAGAGGTAGGGGATGCAATGCTTTCGAAAGGCATTCAGGCTTGCAATGTGGATACTCAATGGGCAGGGCCTTCTTTAACTGAGGGGGAGCAGCCACCAAGGACACCCATCTTTACATCCTTGCTGCTCAAACCTGGTGCTTAGATGGTACTGCTACGGGAAGTCCCTTGGCGCAGAGTGTGATTGGACCCCTGGGGAGAAGTTGCTGAAGCATGCTGGTGGCCTTTTTGACACTTTTCATGCAGCGGAGGGTAATACATATTTAAGGTAAATTATTAAATTGTTGAGAAATTTGCTATGTTTGATGCCCGAACAAAGAGGGATTACTGTTATATAGCTATATCTGCCTGGACCTGGATGGCCCAGTCTAGCCCAATCTCATCAGCTCTCAGAAGGGTCAGCCCTGGTTAGTATTTGGATGGGGGATAGGGTTGCCAGCTCTGGGTTGGGAAATACCTGGAGATTTTGGGGATAGAGCCTGAGGAGGGCGGGGTTTAGAGAGAGGAGGGACTTCAATGCTGAAGAGTCCAATTGCCAAAGCAGCCATTTTCTCCAGGTGAACTGATCCCTATCGGCTGGAGATTAGTTGTAATAGCAGGAGAGCTCCAGCCACAACCTGGAGGTTCAAAAACACAGATGTAGGCTAATAATTCACTTATGTCAATATTTTATACATATATAATAATCCTGTAAGGTTGCACTATTACTTCATAGCGCCTTTTCAACCAACAAAAGTTAATATACAGAATTGTATATACATCAGGTAGGAGCCCCATGGCGCAAAGTGGTAAAGCTGCAGTACTGCGGTCGAAGCTCTGCTCACGACCTGAGTTCGATCCCAACGGAAGTTGGTTTCAGGTCGCCGGCTCAAGGTTGATTCAGCCTCCCATCCTTCCGAGGTCGGTGAAATGAGTACCCAGCTTGCTGGGGGTAAAGGGAAGATGACTGGGGAAGGCACTGGCAAACCACCCCGCAAACAAAGTCTACCTTGGAAACGTCGGGATGTGACGTCACCCCATGGGTCAGGAATGACCCGGTGTTTGCACAGGGGACCTTTACCTTTTTATATACATCAAGGCAATATTTTTAAGATAATAAAATTAAACAGAAATCAACAATAGGCTCTGAACATCTCTTGAACATCTCTGAACATCTCTCTGAACATCTCTTGACTTGAAAACCCTACAGTGTCCCTGTGAAGTCAGCTGCAACTTGACGGCACCCTACCACCCCTAGATAACACCAATATCTTCTATAACAATAATATTTACATGATCGATTGTAATTGGAATTCTTTACATATTCACAGGGTGACTTGAAGGGTCATCCTAAGCAAAGTTACACCCTTGAAGTCGGCGAGGTCTAACTCTCCTTGAGGAAGTAGCCGAGTTAGTCTGTAGCAGCAGAATAATATTTACGTCCAGTCGTACCTTAAAAACCAACCAAAATTTTCCAGGGTATAAGCTGTCATGAGTCAAAGCTCACTTTGCCAGGTACGTGCTTAGGGTGACACAGTTAGAAAAGTTTGTCAGGTTTCAAGGGATCGGTCCCTGAGGCTAAGGGGGAGGAGCCTGAGAGATCAGTGGGCGGAGCCTAGTGATTTCTGGCAAAGGCAGGCGACGCCCCCTGGCTATGTCTTTGATTACACACATTACCTATGAGTGCATTTGGTTTTGTTGTTTATTAGTTTTTTTTGTTTTTTTTTAAATAATTTTTATTAAATTTTTAACAAACCATACAGTGTAAAAAGAGAAAAAGAAAAAAAAATACAATATTAATAAAATAAAGAAAAAGTGTAAAAGGGTATTTACACAACATCAATTTTCAATATCCGTTACAATCATCAGTCTAATAATTCAAAAATACCCTTTCTCCCCCACCCAAAGAAAAAAAGAAATAAAAACAAGTGGCCCATCACTGGACTTCCGAAGAAGTGTCAGGTAGTTTTTTTTTATCAGTTGTCTAAAAGTTAGTTTTACTTTAAAAAAAAATTATTTTCTATATCTCACTAAATAACTTCATAAAGTTCATTTTTGCCATCTTATCCCAATATGAGGTGGCCTTAGACCATCTTTGTTAAATTCTTCCATATCATTTCCATTCAAAAATTCCGTTAATCTGGCCATCCTCATATATAACCATAGTTTCTCTCTCCAGTCTATTATTGAGGGTTTATTTGTTTGTTTCCAAACTTTAACTATCACAATTCTTGCAGCAGCAAAACTATATTGGCAAATAATTCTATCCCGGTCATAAATATTGTTTGGTGGAATTCCCAGAGGTTTTGTTGTTTATTAGTAAAAGATTTTCAGCATTTAATAAGCTTTGTCTTATTATACGCCTTTTGGTTTAAATTTTGAGCCCCTTGCTGCTCTCTCTTACAGTTTCCACGACCTCCAGGTGGCGGCTGGAGATCTCCTGCTATTACAACTAATCTCTAGCTGATAGAAATCAGTTCCCCTGGAGAAAATGGCCACTTTGGCCATTGGACTCTATGGCATTGAAGTCCCTCCCCTCTCCAAACCTTGCCCTCCTCAGGCTCCGCCCTCAAAATCTCCTGGTATTTCCCAGCCCAGAGCTGGCAACCCTACAAGCTGCCCACCCAACCTCTCCTTTCTGGCCCCTAACCCCGAGACTTCAGTCCTTCTCTTGAAAATTTGGAGGAGGAAGCTCAACCCATGAAACTTTAGGTTTCACCTAAACCTGGCAACCCCGGATTCATAGAACCATACAGCTGGAAGGGACCTTATAAGTGCAGGAAACCCAAAGCTAGAGCATTCCCTACAGACAGCTTGAAGACCTCCAGTAAGGGAGAGCCCCTGTGCCTATCAAAACATCGAGCCCTGCTGGATCAGACCAGTGGTCTATCTAGTCCAGCATCCTGTCTCATACCGTGACCAACCAGTTCCTCTGGTAGGGTTGCCAACTGCCAGGTAGTGGGGGAGAAACAGGCACCTCTATACTAATACCAAAGGTTAGGAAAACAGTATAGGGGCGAAAAACATTTACAAACAAGGTGCAATTTTTATATAAGCTACTGAGATTCCTATAAACATACAATGTACAAATACAAGTAACCACACTATAACCAACACATAGTATGTACAAAATATACAATAAAGGAGCAAATTTTTCAGATGAATAAGAAGCCACAATCTTCCTATTGAATTGTGGCTTCTTATTCATCTGAAAATTGAACTTGAACTTATACATACTTGGTACTCTGCTGAGACCTTTGAAAGATTTTTTGCTCCTTTATTGTATATTTTGTACATACTATGTGTTGGTTATAGTGTGGTTACTTGTATTTGTACATTGTATGCTTATAGGAATCTCAGTAGCTTATATAAAAATTGCACCTTGTTTGTAAATGTTTTTTGCTCCTAACTAGCAGGAGTAGCAGGAGATCTCCTGCTAATTCAATTGATCTCCAGCCGATAGAGATCAGATCACCTGGAGAAAAATGGCCGCTTTGGCAATTGGACTCTATGGCATTGAAGTCCCTCCCCTCCCCAAACCCCGCCCTCCTCAGGCTCCGCCCCCAAAATCTCCCCCCGGTTGCGAAGAGGGACCTGGTAACCCTAATCTCTGAAGGTCCAACAACAGGGCAAAGAGGGTGAGGCCTTCCCCTGATGTTGCCTCCTGGCACTGGGATTCAGAGGTTTACTGCATCTGAACATGGAGGTTTCCTTTAGTCACCATGGCTAGAAGCCTCCAGAAATCCTTTTCAATCCATCACATCCCCGTTTTGAAGCCCTATAGGTTGGGCTGAGAGACAGAGATGATCCCAAGGTCACAGAGTCTAGCAAAGTGGGGGTTTGATCCTGGATCGCTAACCACTACCCTACGTTATAATCTTTTCTCAAGCGCATGTGGATTTGTCCCTGGGTTTTTTTGGTCCTGTTTTGACCTGTTTTGGTCCTCTTATGACCCATAACCACCATGACAAGCACAACATTGCGATGGAAAGGACATTCCTTGGATTTTCCACTACAGATGCTCAACTAAGACATTTGAGCATCTGTAGTGGAAAATCCAAGGAATGTCCTGTGAGAAGTGTGCGTGTGTTGGCACACAACCACAAGCTCAGGATTACGTAGGCAAAGGAATGATTGTGACAGGTTGTGAGCGCCACAGACCCAAAGGGATGGGGTCTCACTAGGGTTGCCAACTCCTGGTTGGGAAATTCCTGGAGGTTTGGGGGTGGAGCCTGGGGATGGTGGGGTTGGGGGAGGGGAGGGACCTCAGCGGTATATAATGCCATAGAGTCCACCTTCCAAGGCAGCTATTTTCTCCAGGGAACTGATTTCTGTAGGCTGGAAATGAGTTGTAATTCCAGGAGATTTCCAGGCCCCACATGGAGGCTGGCAAGCCTCGGTCTCACAGTGCTCCCAAAAGGTGCGCAGCTCAGACTTCTGAGTGTCTGCAGTGTGTAGATCCTTAATGTGAATGGGAGAAGCTAATTCATTCATAATCTTATTTATTGGCATGATAGCTAATTATGAAAGACAGGCAGAGACTAGCGGCACCGGCGTAGGGGGGCGTTCCTGGGGCAGGCCGGGGGGAGGAGACGCTGGTAGGCAGCTTCCTCTCCCTTTTCACCCCATTACGCGGGCGCCGGGAACAGCGTCGCTGTTCTCTATGGGGCGAAAGGCCCCATTTAACAAAAAAAAAAAAAAAAAAAACATCCGTGAAAAAGCTTTTTTTTGTTTTTTGGCAAATGGCTTTAGGAGGCGGCTTGCCTGCGCCTTCTCCCCGCCGTTCCCGTACGCCAAATCTTGGGGATGCACAGTTAATCTCTAGCACTTTTGTTACAGAGTTATAATGGGAATGTGGAGGCTGCACATTGTCCCTTATAACACCTCAGTAAAAAGAGCTAGAGACTCCCCCCCCTCAAAAAAAAAGGTAGCTGAGAAGTCATAGATCGTGGTGATAGAACACTATAACATTACAGTGGTCTAGCCATTTCTGATTGTTTTTAAAGCCAGGCTGAAGCAAGGAAAGTACAGGGGAAAAACCTGCGTGGACACTCTATTGCAACTGCAATTGCTTCTGCATTTATGGCAGCCACACAGAGAATAATCTTTGAGTAGAAGCAGTCTGTCTTCACCTTAAGTGTGCCTGAAGAGATTTCAATCCACCTTTCTGACCCCAAAAGAAACTTAAAACTGTTACATCCAAAATTTTCTGGCCTACTGTTGGACAGAACAGATGTCAAAGGAAGCAGATACAGGGAAGAGGATGGGAAGGAAGTCTGCCAACTAGGGTTGCCAGCCTCCAGGTTGGCCCTGGAGATCTCCCAGAATTACAATTGATCTCCAGTCGACAGAGATCAGTTCACCTGGATAAAATGGCCACTTTGGCAATTGGACTTTTTTAAAAATAATATTTTAATTAGGTTTTGAGGGTCACAGAAAATAGAGGGAAAGCGGGTAAAATAAGAATTTGGACATTGTTGGGTCGGTATCCAGGCCGGGCCCTCATGCATGTAACCTCAACTTTACATCTCTCAACGAAGTCAATTTGAGAAAAAGATAAATGAAAATTCTTAACTGGTTAAAGTTGTCTAAGTTAATAATTGTTCTATAATTTCAAAACCATTTTCACTTTATCTAATTCTAGGATTACTTCTCTAGTCACATATATACTATAAATTTACAGCATTTCTATCATAGAATTGTTGCCCTCTTTGTTCATGTTCCTCCAGCATCTTCTTCTGCAACAGATTGGTTAATCTTGCCATATCTGCATATTCATACATTTTTGTAATCCTCTCTTTTAGCAAAATATTGTCGAAGGCTTTCACGGTCAGAGTTCATTGGTTCTTGTAGGTTATCCGGGCTGTGTGACCATGGTCTTGGCTTTTTCTTTCCTGACATTTCGCCAGCAGCTGTGGCAGGCATCTTCAGAGGAGTAACACTGAAGGACAGTGTCTCTCAGTGTCAAGTGTGTAGGAAGAGTAATATATAGTCAGAAGGGGGTTGGGTTTGAGCTGAGTCATTGTCCTGCAAAGTATTAAAGGTAATGTGCAAATCATTGTCCTGTAAGAATCAAGATAATGTGCTAATGAGGGTGTGGTAAGTTAATGTGGAACCATTGTCTGGAACATTCCTCTGAAGATGCCCGCCACAGCTGCTGGCGAAACGTCAGGAAAGAAAATACCAAGACCACGGTCACACAGCCCGGATAACCTACAAGAACCACTCTTTTAGCGTTTGTGTCTTCTTGTCTTTCCAATATTCTGCGTACAGTATTCTCGCCGCCGCCACCCCGTATTGATATAGATCTCCCAGAATTACAACTGATCTCCAGCCGATAGAGATCAGTTCACCTGGATAAAATGGCCACTTTGGCCATTGGACTTTATGGCATTGAACTCCTTCACCTCCCCAAACCTCACCCTCCTCAGGCTTCACCCCCAAAACCTCTGCCGAGAGGGACCTGACAACCCTAGGACTGCAGAGATCAGTTCCCTTGAAAAAAATGGCTGCTTTGGAGGGCAGACTCTATGGCACTGGTTCCCAACAGGGGGTCCGCGGAACTAAAATAAGGTCCGCGAAACAAAGTTATAAACCCATAATTAACATTTTCAATTAAAGGTTCTCTATAATAAAAAAAAATATATATTCAAATATTATTCTAAGTTTAATGTTTAACTAACAGTTATGATTAAAGTTTATTTTCAAATTCTCAGAATTTTTATTTTGAACCTTGGGGTCCCTGCACCGAACAAAAAAGTCCTAGTGGTCCCTGGTCAAAAAAAGGCTGGGAACCACTGCTCTATGGCATTGTGCCCTACCAAGGTCCCTCCCCCTTCCAAATCCCACCCTCCCCAGGCTCCACCCCAAAAATCTCTAGGAATTTCCTAACCCGGAGCTGGCAACCTACGTGGCAAGGAGACGGGCCTTTAGGAAGCGGAGGGAAGAGATGTACAAACCTTCAAAGTAACTCCTGTCTTCGCCCAAAGCTGTCTGGTCTACTCTTGGATAGACAATGTTCAAAGAAGCAGAGACAGGGCAGGCATGGGAGCGAAGCCCGCCAGCACATGTGGGAAGAGGACCAGCCTTTATGAAGTTTTTAAGAAGAGGTTAGATGGCCATCTGTCAGCAATGCTGATTCTGTGACCTTAGGCCACTGGTTCCCAACCGGGGGTCCACGGACCCCCAGCGGTCCGCGAGAACTAAATTAAGGTCCGCGAAACAAAGTTATAAACCCATAATAAATTAATCTTTTCAATTAAAAGTTCTCTATTATAAAAAAAACACATATTCAAATATTATTCTAAGTTTAATGCTTAACTAACAGTTATGATTAAAGTTTATTTTCAAATTCTCTGAATTTTTATTTTGAACCTTGGGGTCCCTGCACCGAACAAAAAAGTCCTAGTGGTCCCTGGTCAAAAAAAGGTTGGGAACCACTGCCTTAGGCAGATGATGAGAGGGAGGGCATCTTGGCCATCTTCTGGTCACTAGGGGTGTGGAGGGGGGAGGTAGTTGTGAATTTCCTGCGTTGTGCAGGGGGTTGGACTTGATGGCCCTGGTGGTCCCTTCCCACTCTATGATTCTACGATTCGAAGTGGGGAGGGGGATCGCAAAGCCTGTTAACTATCTCCCACAGTTCAGCTGTGAATCGGGTATGGGAGGGGACTCACTCTCAAACCCCCCCCCCGCCACTCATTCCACAAAGACATCCCTGTGATCGGTTGGGAAAGTCAGGAGGTTAAAGCCGGCAGTATCAATATTATAGGATATGGCAGTGAGAGAACAGTCCCTTCTTATCCCCTTCCCCCCACCTGCCACCCCTGTTGCCTGAAGATACTCTGCGTATGCTCTGGAACATCACGCTTCAGCTGTAACAACCAGCATTGCTGCTATTAGAATAAGTAAGCAGCATAGGCAGTTAGCCTCTTGTTATTTTGTATGCATTATGACTCCAGTAAACTATAAGCCTTGTTTTTAAATAACTTTTCTTGAATTTCTTCAATAAAGCGTTTTGGTGTCACAAAAAAAAAAGAAGTGGGGAGGGGGGGAGGTGTGCCACTCACCCAGCAGCAGGTTCATGAGGACCTCTTGGCCCGCCAGGGTGCTGCTCTTCACCAGGCAGATCAGCGTGCCCCCGATCCAGGGCACCCCGTGCCCGGTCAGCCCAATGAGGCTGATCATGGAGCGGGCATTGCCCCAGGCCGAGGCGTTGCTGGCGCACACCCCCAGCCTTTTGGAGATGGAGATGTCAATGGCCAGCAGGGAGTTGAAGGCGATCCCTTTGAAGGAGGGGTTCAGCTGCATGCAGTCTTCCTCGGGGAGCTGCTGGGAGTGCCTCCGTTCCTTGGAGCCCTCGCTTGGGGCAGGAGCAGAGCCAGCCTGGCTGTTGGGTCTCCGGCCGAAGCTTTTGGGCTCCTGGGTTCCTTTCAGGGGCTGGTTCAATGACATGAACTCCGCTCGGTTCAAGACATTGTTTTTGTCTCTGGCTCGGGACCGGCTTTGGGAGGCCGGCATGGTGAAGCTCTCTCCCAAACACAATTCAGCTTAATTCCCCCCCCCCCAAAAAAAGCCCCTCCAGATAATCCACAAAATCCCCCTCCCTGAAACCTGGGCGGCCCCTACCCCACCTCCCTCCGAAGTCATGAGCCTGGTAAACTACCCAAAGAGACAGCAGATGTTAAATATAGAGCAGGAATGCACATGGCTGTTTACTTTGCAAGCCCACCAAGCTTAGAGAGGTGGGGACCATGACAGTCGCATCAGCCAGTCTGGAACCGGAGGGATGCCCATACAGCCAATGGGGATGCTGAAAGGAGGGTAATTTGACAAGCCGAAAGGTTTGGTTGCTTCTGGCCTGCTCTATTTAAATCTTCCAATTGCTTATCCCCCCCTCCAAGGTCTCAGAGGAGGACGGGAAATGTAGTTTGGGGCTGCTTTTGTTTGTTCTTTGCCCATTCTCTGCGGTTATTTTGCGACTGCTGGCATCGCACAGCGTGGGAAGATGGGCAGCGATAGGGAGAACATGTGATATTTGATTGCAGAATTTGCAATCGGATTCGGCAAGGACGGATGCTACCCATTTTGGCTAGCCTTCCCACTAGGCAAAGATCCACCCAAATAAAGATAATACTTTCAGACAGGAATACTGAGACAGCTCATAAAGTCGCCAAATATGTAAGGTTAGGTATTGAGCTCAGGAGTACTTAACTCTGTTAATGGAAATGGACTATACCACTGAATGGGTAATATTAATGTAAATATTTAATTTTATTGCAAACATTTTATTCTAATTGATGTTTTACGTACAGATATATTGTTATATTTTTTACTTTTTAATCATTGTTAATCCCTTTTAATATCTTACCAACAGATATACTGTTACATTTAACCTTTTTAATCAATGTTGAATATTTGACTATCCTTTGAATATTTGCTTTGCTGGTCAATGACCGTAATAAATTGAATTGAATTGATAGGTAGAACTGTCCTTTTTCAACGGCTCTCGAGGCAATGCAGGCTCCCGGCTCTTCTGTCTCAACAGATGTCTAGCACCAAGGAACTTTAGATGAAGCTTTTTTTCTGGCACAGTGGGAAAAGCTTCATCTTCTCAATTTTCTGTCTGCCAAGCTGCTGATAATGGCCCAGGAGCCGAGCCATTAAAAAAGGTGGCCGCTATGGGGGTAAGGCACTCACATTGCTTAACAAAGACATCACATAGGGTTGCCAACTGACCAGGCTTTCTCAGGTCCTAGTCCGTCACCTTAACCACTACACCACGCTGGCTCTCATCTGTAGGGAAAAGGATACTAGACTAGATGAACAACTGGTATGGCCCAGTTCCTCTTTTATGCTTGTGGGTCAGAGCATAAAAACCAGCCAGGCGGCAGCAACAGAGCACTCAGGCGGGTATGGAGAGATGAAAACACCAAACCCACAGTGAAAAGGGGTCTGGAGGTTATATATAGGTAGCCGAGATCAGCAGGCACTACAGAAATGGTGGTGGGGCTAGAAGGACAGTGAGGTGGGCAGCCTGCTTTTCTTTTGAGCCAAGAATGTGACACATAGCAAGGGAGGTAGCTGTGAACCCAAAGACCCAACGAGATCCTAAGGACTTATCGCTACTGGAGAGCGGAGGGTCCAGGTAGCCCTCCTCGACCTGCAGCAAGGGAGGTCATGGGCATCTGGGTAACAGAAATGAGGGACATGCATACTGGATGGGGGATACACTTCTGGGCAACAGTGTGTGTGAACAAGATCTTGGGGAATGGGTGGATCACAAATTGAATATGAGCAGCCAGAGTGATGCAGTGACAAAAAAAGCTAATGCGATCTTGGGACGCATCAACAGAGGCATAACATCCCAGTAGCAAGATGTCATAGTTCTGCTGAACACTGCATTGGTCAGGCTGCACCGGGAGTATTGTGTGCAGTTCTGGAGGCCCCACTTCAAAAAGGATGTGGACAGAATGGAGCAGGTGCAGAGGAGAGCAACAAGGATGATCCGGGGCCTGGAGACCAAGCCCTGTGAGGAAAGGCTGAGGGAGTTGGGAATGTTTAGTTTGGAGAAGAGAAGGTTGAGGGGGGGACACAATTGCTCTCTTTAAGTACTTGAAGGGCTGCCACTTAGAGGAGGGCAGGGAGCTGTTCCTGTTGGTAGCTTCCAAGCCATCTTCAACAGCTGCCCTCTCCACTCCGGAGCACTTTGCAAGGCCCTCCCCACCTGGGTACCAAGGCTGGAACAGGTGGGGAGGGGCCGTGGCTCAGTGGTAGAGCATCGGCTTGGCACGCAGAAGGTCCCAGGTTCAATCCCCGGCATCTCCAGTTAAAGGGACTAAGGCAGACAGGTGATGTGAAAGACCTATACTGAGACCCAGGAGAGCTGGTGGCCGGTCTGAGTCGACAATACTGACTTGGATGGACCAAGGGTCTGATTCAGTGTAAGGCAGCTTCATATCTATCTATCTATCTATCTATCTATCTATCTATCTATCTATCTATCTATCTATCTATCTATCTATCTATCCATCTATCTATCTATCTATCTATCTATCTATCTATCTATCTATCTATCTATCTATCTATCTATCTAGGGGAGGGGCTGTGGCTCAGTTTGTAGAGCATCTGCTTGGTATGCAGAAGGTCCGAGGTTCAATCCCTGACATCTCCAGTTAAAGGGACTAGGCAAGTAGGTGATGTGAAAGACCTCCATCTGAGACCATGGAGAACCGCAGTCTGAGACCACGGAGAGCCGCTGCCAGTCTGAGTAGACAATACTGACTTTGATGGGTCTAATTCAGTATAAGGCATCTATCTATCATCTATCTATCTATCTATCTATCTATCTATCTATCTATCTATCTATCTATCTCTCTGGGAGGGGCTGTGGCTCAGTTTGTAGAGCACCTGCTTGGCACGCAGAAGGTCCCAGTTTCAATCCCCAACATCTCCAGTTAAAGGGACTAGGCAGGTAGGTGATGTGAAAGACCTCCGCCTGGCGAGCCATGGAGAGGGGCCGTGGCTCAGTGGTAGAGCTTCTGCTTGGCAGGCAGAAGGTCCCCGGTTCAATCCCCAGCATCTCTAGTTAAAGGGACTAGGCAGGTAGGTGATGAAAGACCCCTGCCTGAGACCCTGGAGAGCCGCTGCAGGTCTGAGTAGACAACATTGACTCGGATGGACCAGGGGTCTGCTTCGGTAGAAGGCAGCTTCAAGTGTTCAGGTGTTGCTCCCCATGGGACCCCCCCTCCCCACCCTGAAATCCGAGGTCTTTGTCTGCAGATGCCCTAATGGCCCGCTCAGCTCTGGAGCCCAGGCCCGGCGTGCTTCGGATGCCGGCTAAAATGACCGGCACTTTAACATTAAACCCCCCTCGGGCTCCCCCGCCCCTGCAGTGGGCAGGGTTCCTGCCTGCCTGTTGCGCCCCCCTGGTTGGATTTCCAAAGCGGCGGCGGCGGCTCCCCCCGGGCTATTTCGAGCGTGCCACCCGACCCCGCGGCGGGGTCTATTTTAGCACCTTGGAGAACTCCCAGCCCGACAGAGGCTGCCTCCCAAAGCTGGAGCCTCTCCGCCTTCTTTGCCCGGGATGGGCAGGCGGGTGGTTCCTTGGGCCAAGGATTGACGCATAAGCTAAACAAGCTATAGCTTAGGGCTCCACTCTCTTGGGGGCACCCCAAAAAATTTAAAGGAAAACAACAACAACTGGATGCACATTTCCAAGAGGAAAAGAGGAAGACCCAACAAGAGATGGATTGACTCAATAAAGGAAGCCACGACCCTCCATTTGCAAGATCTGAGCAAGGCTGTCAAAGATAGGACATTTTGGAGGACTTTCATTCATAGGGCCGCCATGAGTCGGAAGCAACTTGACGGCACTTAACACACACACACATTTCCAAAATATAAGATAAACAACAAATAAAATAAAACCTACATACAGCAACAGTGTTTTGTTACGTGCAAGTGGGGTTAGATACCGATTAGGTCCATAAATTCCCATATAGCATATATTCGACACAAAAAACAGCGCCCATTTGTTGTTGGCAAAGGACAGCTGGACATATAAAGGGCCCCATTACCTTCAATAGCTTAGGGCCTCATCAAACCTAGATCCGGCCCTGTTGGCCACCGGCGGCAGCCATCTGCCAGCAATCATGAGTCTATGACCTCAGGCAGATGATGAGAGGGAGGGCATCTTGGCCATCTTCTGGGCATGGAGCGGGGGTCACTGGGGGTGTGGGGGGGAGGTGGCTGTGGATTTCCTGCATTGTGCAGGGGGTTGGACTGGATGACCCTGGTGGTCCCTTCCAACTCTACGATTCTATGATCTGACACCAATAATGATTCTATGACCTTGGGCAGTTCATGGGATGGAGGGCATCTTGACCATCTTCTGGGCATGGAGTGAGAATCACTGGGGGTGTAGGGGGGAGGTGATAGTGGGTTTCCTGCATTGTGCAGGGGGTTGGACTGGATGACCCTGGTGGTCCCTTCCAACTCTATGATTCTATGATTCTGTGATCTGTCAGCAGTGCTGATTCTATGACCTTGGGCAGTTCATGGGAGGGAGGGCATCTCGGCCATCTTCTAGGGGTCACTGGGGTTGTGGGGGGGAGAGGTAGTTGTGAGTTTCCTGCATTGTGAAAGGGGTTGGACTAGATTACCCTGGTGGTCCCTTCCAACTGTATGAGTCTATGATTCTCCCTGGCAAAGGGGACACTGCTAGATTTTCCCTAGCTGGAGGACTGGGGAAAAACACACTGGGAGAGGACGGGATTTGCAGGGGATAATCGGTGGTGGGTGCTCCAAAAAGGCTGGGCAATCTTCCAGCCGTCCAGAGAGAGCGAGCGTGGTATAGTGGTTAAGAATGGTGGTTTGGAGTGGTGGACTCTGATCTGGAGAACCGGTTTGGATTCCCCACTCCTCCACATGAGCGGCGGATGCTAATCTGGTGAACTGGAGTTGTTTCCCCACTCCTACACATTAAGCCAGCTGGGTGACCTTGGGCTAGTCACAGCTCTCTCAGCCCCACCTACCTCACAGGGTGTCTGTTGTGGGGAGGGGAAGGGAAGGGGATTGTAAGCCAGTTTGATTCTTCCTTAAGTGGTAGAGAAAGTCGGCATATAAAAACCAACTCCTCCTCTTCTTCTTCTTCTTCAAAAGGGTCTTGTCTATTTTTAAAGGAAAGTTAGGGATGTCTGATTGTAGTGGATATGCATTCAGGTGGGATAGGAAAGCTTTTTAATAAATAAGCATTCAGCAGCTGGGTCTCTCAGCCTCCCTAGCTGCAAGGCCTATGTGCATGCTTTGGGACTTTCTTCTGAGGTATACCCATAGGATCCCGCTGTAGATGGCTTGGTATTGCCTGAACCCCAATCTCTCCCCCAACTGAAATGCTTCCCAAGTGGAATTCTATAACCGAATTTCAAATTTCAAATTTCAAAATTTCAAAATTTAAAATTTCAAATTTCAAAAATTACTGAGGAGCACCTGGATCAAGCTGGTCAAGGCAGGGTAAGGGCACGTTCACCTTCTCACCTCAAGCCCAGGATGTGGTGATGGCTGCCAACTTGGAAGGCTTTAAGAGGGGAGGGGACATGTTCATGGAGGAGAGGGCTATCTATAGCTGCTAGTAAAAATGGATACTAGTCATGATGCAAACCTATTCTCTCCAGGATCAGAGGAGCATGCCTATTATATTAGGTGCTGTGGAACACAGGCAGGAGGAGGATGCTGCAGTCGTGTTGCTTGTGGGCTTCCTAGAGGCACCTGGTCAGCCACTGTGTGAACAGACTGCTAGACTTGATGGACCTTGGTCTGATCCAGCATGGCCTTTCTTATGTTCTTATGCCTATTATATTAGGTGCTTTGGAACACAGGCAGGACAATGCTGCTGCAGTTGTCTTAGGGAGGGGCTGTGGCTCAGTGGTAGAGCATCTGCTTGGCATGCAGAAGGTCCCAGGTTCAATCCCTGGCATCTCCAGTTAAAGGGACTAGGCAAGTAGGTGATGTGAGAGACCTCTGCCTGAGACCCTGGAGAGCCACTGCAGGTCTGAATAGACAATACTGACTCTGATGGACCAAGGGTCCGATTCAGTATAAAGCAGCTTCATGTGTTCATGTGTCTTGTTTGTGGGCTTCCTAGAGTCACCTGGTTGGCCACTGTGTGAACAGACTGCTGGACTTGATGGGCCTGGGTCTGATCCAGCAGGGCCTTTCTTATGTTCCTATGCTACCAGCAACTAACATGCCCAAGTACTAATATGGCCTCCCTCCAAAATTTTGTCCAATTTTCCCCACTGCTCCCATTAACCAGCAAGACTACCTGGGAGAGGCCTGTTCCATCAGACTGCTGTTACCCTGGAATGGAAAGTCGTGGGGGGAGCAGCGATATCCGCTTTCCATGCAACTGTCCCTTGATCTTGATCTGGACAGATGGCAGAAAAACTGAAACCCAGTAAGGGCACACGAAAAAGAGTTTCATGCGAGAAAGAAGAGCCAGAGGAGATACCTTTGCTAAGCAGAGCAGAAGAGGGAGATCCAGGACTTGTGGCTGAGTGGTAGAGCATCTGCTTGGCATTCAGAAGGCCCCAGGTTCAATCCCCGGCATCTCCAGTTAAAGGGAACAGGCAAGTAGATGATGTGAAAGACCTTTGCCCGAGACCCTGGAGAGCCGCTGCCGGTCCGAGTAGACAATACTGACTTTGATGGACCGAGGGTTTGATTAAGTATAAGGCAGCTCCATGTGTTCATGTGACTTCCAGTGGGCAGAAAGCTGAACATAAGACATTACAATACCAAACAGTGGTACCCTTTAAGGCTGCATGAGCACTCCGTGGCATCTGCACATTGTTTCACTTCCCTCTCGTGGTGGTCATACAAAGCAGCATTCATGTACACTGCCACATCTGTGAGCAACCTGCCCCCTACCCCACACAGAAGAAGAGCTGGTTTTTATATGCCGACTTTCTCTACCACTTAAGGAAGAATCAAACCGGCTTACAATCACCTTCCCTTCCCCTCCCAAGAGACACCCTGTGAGGTAGGTGAGGCTGAGAGAGTGTGACTAGCCCAAGGTCACCCAGCTGGCTTCATGCATAGGAGTGGGGAAACCAACCCAAACTAACCCTAACCCTAACCCTAACCCACCTAAGGTCAGAGGCTATCCGTTGCATCTGTGGAAGATTTACTGCCCTGGCTTACAATCCGGCTCACAGGCCGGATAAGAGCTCTCAAGGGGCCTGATCCGGCCCTTGGGCCTTATGATTGACACCCCTGCTTAAAACTTAAGGCAGGAAACAACATTGTCACCAACATATGTCATTGTTTCCCCCCATTTTACAGATGGCAAAACTGAGGCTGATGTATGGCACCTAGTAAATACAGGCTCAAAGCCACCTAGTAAATACAGGCTGGATCTTGGCGTTGGATGTTGGTATCCCCTTTGGGAACTAATAGCCAATCCCGAGAAATGCCCTGGTGTTTTGGCTTGTACTGTGAACTGAACACACACACAGGTATCTGAAGAAGTGAGGTGTGGCTCATGAAAGCTCATACCCTGCCAGAAATAATTTTGTTAGTCTTTAAGGTCTCTTGCTCTTTTCTACTACAGACAGAGAAACAGAGAGACAGAGAGAGATGAAGCAGTCGTGTACCAGATCAGTCTCAACATCTCAGTGTTGTTGACTGGCTGGCAGGGTCTTAGGCAGACAAACGTCTTTCCGAGCCCCTGTTATCTGAGATAATTTAACTGGAGATGCCCAGGACTGAACCTGCACCTTCTGTGTGCAAACCAGGTGCTCAGCCTCTGAGCTGCATTCCCTCCCCTAAGATAAGGCAGTGAGGAGTAGGATTTCACGGGGCTAGACCTGACTCCCCTGTGGATTGGGCGCTGTCGCTGTGCCAGTTGGCAGCTCCTGCGCCAGATCAAGCCTGCAAAGCAATTCTATCTGGCCTCTGGCAACCGTGCCAAGTTTTCAGAAGGCATAAAAAAATGTCCCCTTAGAATTTCATTTGATTTTGAAATTGCTTTCCACAGCTGTCAGAGGCAATCCCACGTTAACGCGGTTCCTCTCTGTTGGTTACTGATGTTTGGGATGAAGGACTGCTGGCCGGTTTCCACCTGCTGGATGCTGGGATTCTTGCAAATGATTCCCAGCTAGGTGGACCCCTGGCCTGATCTTTAGAAGCACTTCTCATATTCATAAGCAAGAGAAAGCACTGGAGAGCCAACGTGGTATAGTGGTGAAGAAGAAGAAGAAGAAGAGTTGGTGGTTATATGCTGATTTTCTCTACCACTTAAGGAAGAAACAAACATGCTTACAATCTCCTTCCCTTCCCCTCCCCACAACAGACACCCTGTGAGGTAGGTTGGGCTGAGAGAGTGTGACTAGCCCAAGGTCACCCAGCTGGCTTCATGCATAGGAGTGGGGAAACCAACCCAAACTAACCCTAACCCTAACCCTAACCCACCTAAGGTCAGAGGCTGTCCGTTGCATCTGTGGAAGATTTACTGCCCTGGCTTTACCTCCCTGCAGTCAGCTCCCCTGGGAGAAGAGGCATGCTTCTTCAGAATCCCTTCCAAGACAGAGATTTCTTGCCCTCAGAGAAGGCTGCCCCATCACATGCTCTGGGCATGTCCTCAATCCTGCAGAGTTGCGACAGGCAGCCTCCAGAAGGCTGATCATCTTCCCACTCTAAAAGCAAAACTTTAGGGGTATATTAGTGAAGGAGACCTTAACATTCATGCAGCAAAATAGTGTGCCAGCTACCAGTTTGAGGTGAACTCTAATAGGACCAGACCATACACAAAGGTGTCCTGGAGGGCCCCCGAAGCAACTTTTTTTTTTAATGTGATTTTTTCAACAAAATTGATGGATGGTGTTTGTTATTAAAATAAGGCTATTTTAGTGATAGAAACATAAGGTTGAAGCACTTAATATTGTCCTTAGAATATTATCTAATACTGATTTCATATGGCCTCAAAATGTCCCTGTAATTGGTCAAATGTCAAAATTTTCTCAGGGGCTTGCTGCGCCCAAACCCCCAGCTGTATGGGCTTGCTGAGCTCGCCAGAATCTATTCATAGCTTACATTTTGACAGCTGGATCCTCAAATCCTTTGTTGGTGCGCGGCTTAATAGGTCTATAGCTCAACCCTTAGGCTAGAGCCAATCGGAACCATAAAAAGACATCTGAATTCTCAATTCAGGCTGCACTCGTCTTGCTTGTACATTTTAACACCAAAAATCAGATTTTTCACCTCTTTATCCTAATGAGCCCCCTCTGATGAACTTGGAAGCAATTGAACCTCTCTTTTAGAAAATGAAACAATACATCTGCATAGAACAACCCCACTAAGGAAGATAACAGCAGTTACCCAGACCTCATTGCTGGTAGGAAGGGGCTCACTGTCTGGCCCATTTTCAAGGACTCCACCCCACCACCCTGTTCTCTGCCATTTGGGCCTCGAGGTCCTTGCAAGGGCAGCAAGGCCCTTTGGACCTTGTGGGATGTTGCCCTGTCGTTGCTGGTTGTGAAGGGCCCCCCATACAAGTTCAGGGTCCCAAAAATGTAGGACCGCCACTGGTTGATGGAGATCAAACATAGTTAAATTGTGGAACTCCCTGCCCCAGGATGTGGTGATGACTGCCAACTTGGAAGGTTTTAAGAGGGGAGTGGACATGTTCATGGAGGAGAGGGCTCTTCTATTAAATAAAGGGCTTTGGAACGCAGGTAGGACAATGCTGCTGCAGTTTTCTTGTTTGTGGGCTTCCTGGAGGCACCTGGTTGGCCACTTAGTGAACAGACTTGATAGACCTTGGTCTGATCCAGCATGTTCTTATGTTCTTAAGATTGGAATAGGCTATCTAGGGCCAAGCAAGGTGGGTTCACCACCTTCGGCAGAAAGGTGTAACCGTGTCTGGAGCAAAACTTGGATGCAATTGAACTCCAGCCTGTGAGAAAAGGAAAGGGCAGGGCGAACGGAGACGGAATCTAGATGAACCAGCAGAGAGACAACCGGCCTGTGGGCAGCAGGGAACCTCCTAAATTAGAAATTGATCAGACCAGCAAAGTTAAAATCGCCCCCAAGGCTTGGGGAAAAAAAAGCAGTGTGGCTGAGCAGGCAGTGACCTTATTTGAAATTTCATTCGGAAAGAGCTGCCCAGAGCTACACAATCTGCTGCAGCTCAAATTCGCTGAGCTCCAGGGGGAAGCGAACAAGCTGGACAGCAAAAAGCTACGCAGACAGGCAGACACATGCTCTCTCTCGTTCTCTCTTCTGGTTCTTATTCGGTCTTAGGGTCTAAAGCAGGGACCCCCAACCTTTTTAAGCCTGTGGGCACCTTGGGAATTCTGACACTGTGGTGGGCACAGCTCCAAAAATGGCTCTCCCGGGAGACAGAGGAAAACCCAGTGCAGGGGAGGTGATTTTAAAAATACACTAGAAAGAGGAGTGAGAAAAATAAAATAAAACCAAACATTGTGGCGGGAGCTGCATCTGAAAAAAATATTTTATTATGCACAACCAATCAGATCTCCAGGGACCAACCAAAACCCCTGCTGGGCAAGAAGAAGAAGAGTTGGTTTTTATATGCCGACTTTCTCTGCCACTTAAGGGAGACTCAAACCAGCTTACAATCCCCTTCCCTTCCCCACAACAGACACCCTGTGAGGTAGGTGGGGCTGAGAGAGCTCTTAATAGAACTGTGACTAGCCCAAGGTCACCCAGCTGGCTTCCTGTGTAGGAGTGGGGAAACCAACCCGGTTCACCAGATTAGCGTCTTCCGCTCATGCGGAGGAGTGGGGGATCCAACCCGGTTCTCCAGATCAGAGTCTTAACCACTACACCGCCCTGGCTTTCAGCAAGAACCCACATGGTTCCACTAACTTCCTAAAAACACTTGGGGGGCGCCAGGAATTGTATTGGCGGGGTGCGGCAGCCTACTGGCCAGATCTAACTCTCCAAACTCTACTCTGGCCAGATCTAACTCTAACTCTTTTTTTCTAGCACTGGAAGGCTCTTCCCCATAAAGCCGTAAGCGACAGAAGTAGCTAGACTTTTTACAGCTTCCATTTCGATTTCGTGCCAGCCACTTCCCAGCTGCGCTGAAGGAGTGCGTCACGACAACTGATTGCTGCGTTGTGTCGAATTTATACGGAAAAGACGGCAAGGGTCAGTTGGTGCAGGAAAATATATCTCCGGGCCACCATCTGGATATCACTCTCAGGCAACCCACGCTCTGCACCCACAAACAGCAGCTTCCAAGAAGAGTACATGGTAGTAGTCTTTCTCAATTTAGGAGTTTTATACAATAAAAATGAGGCCGAGACAGGGATGAGGCACAGGTCCCTCAGCCAAGAGCTTTGGCCTCCGATCCAAAGACAGGGTCGTTCAGTCCCCTTGGTGTAGTGGTTAAGAGCAGTGATTAGGAGCGGTAGACTCTGATCTGGAGAACCAGGTTCGATTCCCCGCTCCTCCACATGAGCGGTGGACACTTAATCTGGTGAACTGGGTTGGTTTCCCCACTCCTACCCATGAAGCCAGCTGGGTGACCTTGGGCTAGTCACAGGTCTCTCCGAGTTCTCTCAGCCCCACCTATCTCACAGGATGTCTGTTGTGGGGAGGGGAAGGAAAGCCGGTTTGATTCTGCCTTGAGTGGTAGAGAAAGTCAGCATATAAAAACCAACTCTTCTTCTTCTTTAGCTTAACCTGGAAGTGTTCTTAGCTCCTCAGACTTGAGAATAATCTCAGTAACTCACATGCCAGGGGTTTCGCACTCACAGCTCAAGAGTCGCTCAGCCTGTACTGTAAAATGCGGAGCAATGCTTTGCATATTGGTGGTGGTGGAAAGTGACGTCAAGTTGCAGCTGACTTATGGCGACCCCATAAGGGTTTCAAGGCAAGAGACATTCAGAGGTGGTTTGCCATTGCTTGACTCTGCATAGCCACCCAGGACTCCCTTGGTGGTCTCGCATCCAAATACTAATCAGGGCTGACCCTGCTTAGCTTTACAGGAGAGTGGGGTAGCCTGGGCCATTCAGCTCAGGGTGGATATTAGTTGTCATTTTTCAATTGTAAGTTTCTAGACCTCATAGTTGCAGAAAGATCGCCACTCAGGTCAGCACCGAATGACTCTTTTATGCATGGATACTTTCCCTGAAGTTCGCGCCTGGTCTGACTCGATTGTTCCTTGGAGTTATGCATGAGTTTTCCATTCATTAGACATGACCTCGAGGCCAGCCTCACAAATCCCGGGTCTTCCCGTTCCTGTAATAACCCGATTCTTCAATCTCCCCTGAGATCAGCCCTGGTGAAATCTCCCTGCATAAGCCAAAGCGTGCAACAGGGGAGTTGGGGTGTGTGTGTGTGCCGTTTTTCTCACAGAAAGCACTACAGCCAATTACAAAGCAGCATTTAAAGGGGCGGGGACACAAATGCTTCCTGATTTCCAGCTCAGGGCGAATACTGGTTGTCATTTTTCAGTTGTAAGTTTCTAGACCTCATGGTTGCAGAAAGATCACAACTCAGGTCAGCACTGAATGACTCAATGTCCCCCATGCCGTTCGCAAACCTTTCTTCTTTCGTTTTTAAATGGGAAAATACCAACCCCTGAGCGGCAGCACCTCTGGCTTGCTGGAGATGTGAACCCACCCACCTCTTACCCTCCTCACAATGCCCTTTGTGAGGTTGAATGAAAGCAGAATGACTGTACATACCACTGTGAATGATCTCGGTCTGCTTCGCAGCATTTTATAAGGTCCCTGCCCCAAATTGCTTCCAACAAGCATAGATAGTTTCATCAGCGGTAGGTAGTATGTGTGAGTGAGGGTTTGCTAGGGTTGAACTAGGGTTGCTAGCTCCGGGTTGGGAAATACCTAGAGATTTTGGGGATGGAGCCTGAGGAGGGCAGGGTTTGGAGAGGAGAGGGACTTCAGTGCCATAGAGTCCAATTGCCAAAGTGTCCATTTTCTCCAGGGGAATTGATCTCTATCGCCTAGAGATTTGGGGGTGGAGCCTGCAGAGGGCGGGGTTTGGAGAGGGGAGGGACTTCAATGCCATAGAGTCCAGCTTCCAAAGTGGCCATTTTCTCCAGGGGGACTGATCTCTATCGGCTGGAGATTAGTTGTAATAGCAGGAGATCTCCATCCATAGGGTTGCCAGGTCCCTCTTAGCCACCGGCGGGAGGTTTTTGGGGTGGAGCCTGAGGAGCGTGGGGTTTGGGGAGGGGACTTCAATGCCATAGAGTCCAATTGCCAAAATGGCCATTCTCTCCAGGTGAACTGATCTTTATGGGCTGGAGATTAGTTGTAATAGCAGGAGATCTCCAGCTAGTACCTGGAGGTTGGCAACCCTAGTCTCAACTGGAAAGGCAGGAGCTAATAATGCCTTTTGTTCAGTGGCCAGTTTCCTTCCTAACAGGAGAGGGTGGTGGAGAAATGCAAATCAATTTTCCCATTTGCCAAAAAGAGAGAGAGAGAGAACATAAAAAGAGCAGAATTGGGGAGGGGCAGTGGCCCAGTGGTAGAGCATCTGCTTGGCATGCAGAAAGTCCCAGGTTCAATCCCCGGCATCTCCAGTTAAAGGGACTAGGCAAGTAGGTGATGTGAAAGACCACTGCCTGAGACCCTAAAGAGCTGAAGGGAGGGGCTGTGGCTCAGTGGTAGAGCATACAGTTGGCTTGCAGAAGGTCCCAGGTTCAATCCCCGACATCTCCAGTTACATGAAAGACCTCGCCCTGCATGAGACCCTGGAGAGCGGCTGGTCTGAGTAGACAATACTGTCTTTGATGGACCAAGGGTCTGGTTCAGTATAAGGCAGCTTCATGTGTTATCTGAATAGAGATGAGGGTTGGGAGAGAACAAATTAAACTTCAAAAAAAATTTTTGTTTGTTTTTTATAACATAAAATAAAACAAACAATAAGATAATAATAAAAGAAAATAGAAAAGAAAATACAAAAGAGTATCAATGAAATAATCTACATTAATACAATCTAAAAAAATTTAAAAATAGAAAGTTCAAAGAACCCTGTCGAAGGCTTTCACGGTCAGAGTTCATTGGTTCTTGTAGTTTATCTGACCACGGTCACACAGCCCGGATAACCTACAAGAACCAATTCAAAGAACCCCTTTGCCCCTCCACCCACCATAAAAAGTGACCCATCACCAGACTTCCAAAGAAGTGTCTAAACAGTTTTAAAGATATCATTATTAACAATAATATAAAGAATATAGAAAACCTTTTTCTCACTAACTAATTTAGTAAAATCCATTTTTGCCGGTTTATCCCAAGAATTTGTATTATGAGTATTTTAAAAAATAATAAAAATAAAAACTACGTGTATTTATGAGTAGAAAAGAGCAAGAGTCTAGTAGCACCTTAAAGACACGGCTCACGAAAGCTCATACCCTAACTGAAAATATTTTTGTTAGTCTTTAAGGTGCTACTGGACTCTTGCCCTTTTCTACTACTGCAGACAAACATGGCTACCCACTGTGATGTAGTTATGAGTATTTAAAAAAAAAAAAACTGCATGTATTTATGAGCATTTTAAAAAATAATAAAAATAAAAACTGCATGTATTGATGAGTATTTTAAAATAATAAAAAACTGCATGTATTTATGAGTATTTAAAAAATATTAAAAATAAAAACTGCATGTCTTTATGCGTATTTTAAAAAATAATAAAAACAAAAACTGCATGTCTTTATGAGAATTTTAAAAAATAATAAAAATAAAAACTGCATGTATTGATGAGCATTTAAAAAAAAAAACTGCATGTCTATGGGTATTTTATAAAAATACTAAAAATAAAAATTGCATGTATTGATGAGCATTTTAAAAATAATAAAAATAAAAACTGCATGTCTTTATGGGTATTTTATAAAAATACTAAAAATAAAAACTGCATGTATTGATGAGCATTTTAAAAAATAATAAAAATAAAAACTGCATGTCTTTATGGGTATTTTATAAAAATACTAAAAATAAAAACTGCATGTATTGATGAGCATTTTATAAAAATAATAAAAACAAAAACTGCATGTATTGATGAGCATTTTAAAAAAATACTAAAAATAAAAACTGCATGTATTGATGAGCATTTTAAAAAATAACAAAAATAAAACCGGAATGTATTGATGAGCATTTTAAAAAATACTAAAAACAAAAACTGCATGTATTAATGAGCATTTTATAAAAATACTAAAAATAAAAACTGCATGTCTTGAGCATTTTTTAAAAAATGCTAAAAATAAAAACTACACTACCCAGCATTCCCGAGGGGGCTGGGAGGAAGTGCCCGGGGAGCTGAGACAGCTGCAGCCGAGCGAGAGGCGTGCGGGGGGGGGGGAGGGAGAGAGGGAGGGGGCGAGGGAGGGCAGGATGAGCCGGCGAGCTGGACTGCGCTCAGAGCCGGGCTGCCGTGCGGGGCGGGCGGGCGGGCGGGCGAGGGCGGGGCGGCGGCTGTCCAGCATGTCCCGCCGGGGCAGCCCCCGATGCGGCAGCAGAGCCTGAGAGCCGGGGGAGGGGGGGAGAGGGTCTCTCTCCGGACCCCCCCCTCCCCACGCCTCCTGGGCGCTGCAAAGGCGCGCGTTTGGCGAGCCCCGGGATGCGCACGACACGCGTCCGCGCCGCGCGCCCCGGGGGGGGGGGAGATGCCCGCCGGAGATGCCGCAGCGACTGCCCGCCGGAGCCCTTGGCAGAGGGGGAAGGCAGGAGGGGGTAGGTGGCGCGCCGGGGGAGGGGGAGAGGGTGTCCCCCCCCCCCGGGCCGGTCCAGGGAGCTCTTTGCAGCCGTGCTGGCGGGACGGGCGCGCTGCAATCCGGGCCCCGACCGGACCCGCGGGTGCACGGCGGGTTTCGCCTTGCATTCGCCGCTCTCCAGATGCACATGATGCACAGGCGGCAGGCAGGGACTCTCTGCAGTGGTTCCCAGCCTGGGCACCGCTGGGGTGTGGGTGTTGCAGAATTATTGCAAGGGCTCCACGGAACCAGATGTGCGCAAAGCGGTGTCACTTTGAGCTTTTTTTTTTCTCATTATGTCTTTTCTCCATCAGCAGATGCTAACAGGACGGTTACTATCGTGTGGGGCTCTGCAAAAGGTTCAGAAGGGGTTCTCAAACTTGGAAAGGTTGGGAACCACTGCTCTAAAGCAGGGGTGGGGGAGGTCAGGCCCGGGGGCCGTATAAGGTCCGCAAAATCATTTGGTGTGGCCCTTCAGGGGTCCCGGCAGATCTCTAGCTCAGAAGGATGCTGCCCTGCCTGAATCTCTTGAGCCCAGCTGGGGACAGCAGAGCTCAAAAGCGAGTCGCTCTATGTGGCAGACACTCGGAGCCGTCTCCGGTCGTGCCTCCTGGCTAAATGTTTGACCAAATATAGCAGGCTAATTTTTAAATTGATAATTTTGTATGGGCCACGAATGATGTTCTAAATATCCAAATGGCCCTTGGCAGAAAAAAGGTTCCCCACCCCTGCTCTAAAGGAAGCCGCGGCCCTCCGTTTGCAAGAGCTGAGCGAGGCTGTTGAAGACAGGGCATTTTGGAGGACTTTCATTCATAGGGTCGTCCCGGACGGGAGGTTGTGCCTGGGATTTGCCACTCTCTAGATCAGTGGTTCCCAACTTTTTTTCATTGGCGTACCCCCTTGGCAGCTCATTTCTATAAATTGTACCCTTCATATTGCTTGAAATGTTTGTAATTAATATAGTTGCTGCTGTTTCAAATGTATATTTCGGGCATTATTCGATTTTTCCCCCCAACTACCCCTAAATGCCCTGGTTCGTACCTCTGGGGGTACACGTACCCCAGGTTGGGAATCGCTGCCGTAGGTGCCCGTTTTTCCCATCCAAATTCTCAAAACCCAACCATAAAGCCCCCGTGCAGAGTTTTGAGAACTCGGAGGGGGGTGGGGAAACGTGCATCTAGAGAGCGGCAAATCCCAGGCAAAACCTCCCGTGCATAGATGGCCCCTGAGTCGGAAGCGACTTGATGGCACTTCTCACACACACACACACACACACACACACACACGCGCGCGCGCGCAGATGGAGAGGTTTCGCCTTGGATTTGTGGCTCCAGATGCCCATTTTCCCCATCCGGATCCTGAAAACTCTGCACGGGGGCTTATCGTTGAGTTTTGAGAACTCGGATGGGGAAAATGCATGGAAAGGGGCAAATCCCAGGCGAAACCTCCCATGCATAAATGACCTAAGCCCCCCCATGCAGAGCTGTAAGGTTTCGGATGGGGGGAAACGTGCATCTGGAGAGGGGCAAATCCCAGGCGAAACCTCCTCCCGTGCACGAAGAAATGTCTCAGGATTCACAAGTCACCCCCCGGGCGGAGTTGGGAGAATTGGGAAGGGGGCAGTGGGCATCTGGAGAGCGGCGAGACCTCCCGGGCGTCGAGGGAATGCAGCCAAACACGCTTCTTCTTCTCTCTCTCTCTCCCCCCCCCCCGCTGGGCTGCCCTCTGCAAGGTGGTGCAGGCGCCCGGGCCGGGGCTCTGGGGAGGCCCCGAGCGGGATGGCCCAGGGGGAGGCGGGGGGGGGTCGCCAGCTTTCTCCCAGGGCGCGCACCCCGCCGGCTTGCATGCATGCATGCATGCAGACGAGCCGGGGGGGGGCTCTGTTTTGCCCCTTCCCGCCTCGCCCTCCTCCCGCGCCTCCTTCTTTGCAAGCCGCCCCGCCGCTCGGCCGCAGGGGCTGGTTTTGCAAGCCGGGCCAGGGCGTCGCGGTGGCGGGGGAGACCCGGCGGGCGGGCTTGCATGCATGCGTGCAGACGAGACGCCCGGGCGGGCGAGCCCGGGGCTTGCAAAACAGCCCCGTTTTGCAGGGCTCCGTTTTGCAAGCCCCGGGCTCGCCCGCCGGCCCGCCCGCGCGTCTCGTCTGCATGCATGCAAGCCCCGGGCTCGCCCGCGCGTCTCGTATGCATGCATGCATGTAAAGCCGGGGCGAGCCCGCCTGCGCGTCTCGTCTGCATGCATGCAAGCCCGCCAGCCGGGTCTCCCCCGCCACCGCGACGCCCTGGCACGGCTTGCAAAACCAGCCCCTGCGGCGGGGCGGCTTGCAAAGAAGGCGGCGCGGGGGGGAGGAGGAAGAGGATTCCCCCCCCCCAGGCGAGCAGGAGGGTGCTGGGCTGGCAGGTGATGCCCTCCCGCCTCCCTCCCTCCCCCCCCCCGCCGCCTCTCCCAGGTGGGTGTCATCGAAGATGTCACGGAGAGGCGATTGTGCGGTGCGCCGGGCGGTCAGCGGCCGGAGGGTGGGCGCGCGGCCGGGCGGGGCGGGGAGGCAGCCAGAGCCGCCGGCCGAGTCGCTCAGCCCCGGCCGCTTCTGCAGACGCCCCGGCGAGGACCAGGGGGAGAAAGTGGCGGCGGGACTTGGGGGGTTCTTTGCCCGGTTCGCTCCCGGCTCGGAGAGCCCTGGCACGGACCCACAGGCGGCGCTTGGCAAAGTAAGGGAGCCCCCCGTGCCCAGGACGGGCGGCCACAGCGACCCCTCTGGGGAGGGCCAAGGCGCGCGGGGCTGCTTTTTGCCTGGGGTTTGAGCAGATCTCAGAAGCTCAGCAGGGTCAGCCCTGGTTGGTATTTGGATGGGAGGCCACCAAGGAAAGCCAGGGCATCTATGCAGAGGAAGGCACTGGCAAACCGCCTCTGTTGGTCTCTTGCCATGAAAACCCCAAAAGGGGTGGCCATAAGTCAGCTGCGACTTGGCGGCACTTTACACACACACATGCCCATTTCCCCCATCTAAATTATCAGTACTCTGCATGGGGCTTATGGTTGAGTTCTGAGAATTTGGATGGGGGAAACGTGCATTTAGAGAGCGGCACATCCCAAGGCAAAACCTCCCGTGCTTTCTCTGCCTATCCGATCTGTCTGTCCTCTAACTACCAACCGTCTTAACTCACCTTAACTCATGCCAGTGGGCGAGTCTGGATTTTACGCACAGGCTTCCGCTGAAGCCTCTAAAAAAGGGACCTCGTTTTGCCTGGGTAGTGCCCATTGTGCCTGCATCCCAAAGGGCAGCCAGAAAGAGAGGAGGGGGGAATAGGAATGAAGGGGAGGATCTGAGCAAAATCCTAAAAGAGGCATATTTGTGAATGGGGATAGATTGCATACTTGCCGTTCGTTTATTGTTCTGGCCTTTTACCCAAGAGTCAGCATTTTTGGAAAGGGAGGAAGGAAGTTTGTCTGTTAAATAACAGGGCAGGAAAAAGTGGCCGCGTTCCAACCTAGCGGATTGATTTCTGTAGATCGATGGATTTCTCACTGGTTGATTTCTGTCGATCGATAGATTACTCACATACGGTGCATTGGGGTTAAGGATGCTTCGGTCCGGGTTGAATGGGGAGTAATGTTTCTTGTTTAGAAGCAGCCAATTCCAGCAGGGCTGTTGTGTTAGTCTGTGATCTCAGAACCCAGAGAAAAGTTGTGTGGCATCTGAAAGGTTGGCAAATGTTTCTCTGGCGTTGGGTTTTGTGGGCCAGAATCCTCAAAAGCAGGCTGTTGTTCGTCAGGCCCATGAAGGAGGAATTCTGTTCAAGACTCTCCATCGGAAGAAGGCTCTCAACAGGAATGAGAATTGGTTGTTTACAACCCCCCCTTCTTGCCTAGATTTTTCTTTTAAAATGCAAAACAGGGCAATTTTGATGTGCTGCAAAACTCTGTGATTTATTATTTATTGGTCGCTGTTTTTCCTTATAACGTCAGTGACGTGTTTTAGAAGCCCAGGGGAAAAAAACATATGTGTGTCTGTGAAATCTTATCAGTCTCTTATTTTTTGCGAGTTTCTTTTTAAAAAAATAAATATCCTTTTTTCTTTGTTTCTACCAAGGGGAAGTTATGAATGACTGGAAGTCAGGAAGCGAAATCTCCAGGCTGACAGCAAGAAGCTGAGGGCAAAGGAAGAAAAGGGGGTGGATTTCTTATTCATATAAACTGTCAGCGTCCTGCTTTAAAAGAATTTTTTTTAAAATCCAAAGAAAATAAAAGGGAATACAAGGCCAGTTTATGTTTGGGAGTAAAGGACGGATTGCATCTCTTGGAAGAAAGGGAAGGTTAGCTTGTATCGTCAGACCGAGAAAAAACAAGCTCCACTTGGTAATTATTTATTGAACTCAAGTCTTTTCCTTTTATATAAAAGCATCCCTCCTCCAAATTCTTTGAGAGACTTTTTCAACTGTCCTGACCAGGAGAGTTGGATACAAAAGGGGCGCCTGCAAAGTGCGGGGGGGATCCGTGGCAGCCCTTCTGCCGGCGTTCAGGTCAAATTAGCCCCCACCAAAAAAAACTTTCTCCAGGATGCGTTTTCTATCCTATGGATATCGGTTCGGAGAGGGCAGATGAGGCGGATCTGAGGCTGCTCGTGTGCTGCATAGGGTCCATGCCTGCCCTCCCTCAGGACTGCTGGAGTGTTTTGGGGATTGTCCTGGTGTTGTGGGCCATGGGCTGCATTCAGAGCATTAGCTGCAAATCCAAAGGCATTCGGGAGAGCATCTCCGTCGTAGAGGTCAAAGCCTCCATCGATCCCGTCCCCACCAACATCGACGAGTCGTCCAGCGTGGTGTTGAGATACCGGACGCCGCACTTCCGGGCCTCAGCTCAGGTGCTGATGCCGCCCATCCTCAAGAAGGAGACCTGGATCGTGGGCTGGATCCAGGCGTGTAGCCACATGGAGTTCTACAATTATTACGGGGATCATGGGATGTAAGTTACCCTTTAGCCTTTTCTTTGATCGACGGGCAGCGGTCCCCCCCCCTTGTGGCGGATGGGGTGTGTAGAGGGGGGAGGGCTTTCGTGTTGGTTGTATCCACTCACGCTGTGCGTGATCTGCTTTGAGTCTCAGTGACAAAGCCAGGCTGTAAATATAGTAAGCCAATAAATGAAATTAAAATAAAATAGAGCCCTGTGGCGCAGAGTGGTAAGCTGCAGTACTGCAGTCCAAGCTCTGCTCACGACCTGAGTTCGATCCCAAAGGAAGTCGGTTTCAGGTAGCCGGCTCAAGGTTGACTCAGCCTTCCATCCTTCCAAGGTCGATCAAATGAGTACCCAGCTTGCTTGGGGTAAGGGGAAGATGACTGGGGAAGGCACTGGCAAACCACCCCGTAAACAGAGTCTGCCTAGTAAACGTCGGGATGTGACATCACCCCATGGGTCAGGAATGACCCAGTGCTTGCACAGGGGACCTTTACCTTTAATAAATAAAATAAATATGTATCGCAAGCAGTTCTGGAGGGGTACAGTTCCCTCCCCAGGATCCTTGGCTGAGGAGTTGTTTACTGCAGAGGAGTCTCGGAGGGCAGCAATTTACTTTTTCTCAGTACTAAGGAGAGGCAACTTGTTCATTGGGGGGGGGAGTGGGTTAAGTGTCTTGGTCATACTGATGGGTGATGGAATCTTGAGACAATGGGATGGAATCTTGGGACAATGGGATGGAATCTTGGGGCGCTGGCCTTTGTTCTCGGCAGGTCCTGGCCAAGCGCCCATTTGTTAAGATGCGTTTTGGTTTCTCCTGGCCGATGGTTACCATTGCTGAGATGGAAGGGGTTTTGTGTGTGTGAAAGAAGCTGGCCCCATGGTTCACCTGGCCATTGGCACCGCTGTTAGGGTTGCCGACCTCCAGGTACTAATACAAAATAGACACTTCTGTGTACTCAGTAGTTGAACCAAAATTCACTCAGAAAACATATATTCAAGCAATTTCAATAGAATTCCAATATTACTATCATATTCCAAAGGTCATATCAAAGCACTGGTCATAAATTAAAAGATCACACAATATATTCACAAGTATATAAATACAGGTAAATATACAAATTGCTACTTATAAATAAATAAGGCAAGAACTTCTGATGAATATTTTGTTGCTAAAAGAAGAAGAAATATTATTAGAATAATTATTGATATGGGGATGTGTTTACTTACCAATGAGTAGAGATTTGTATACTTACCTGTATTTATATACTTACTTGTGAATAGCTTGCATCCAGGTGGTGGGTGGAGATCTCCCGCTGTTACAACTGACCTCCAGACGACAGAGATCAGTTCCCCTGGGGGAAATGGCCGCTTTGCCAATTGGGCTCTATGGCATTGAAGTCCCTCCCCTCCGCAAACCCTGCCCTCTTCAGGCTCCACCCCCAAAATCTCCAGGTATTTCCCATCCCAGAGCTGGCAAACTACAAATGCAGAGACAATCTAGACTTCAAATGTGTGGTTTCTAGTCCAACAGTCCAGTCCCATTGGACCACCTCAGTTTACAAATAAAAATAATCCAAATGTTCCCTTATATTTTCGTTTTTCCCCTCCGAGCCCTGTGGCGCAGAGTGGTAAGCTGCAGTACTGCAGTCCAAGCTCTGCTCACGACCTGAGTTCGATCCCAATGGAAGTTGGTTTCAGGTAGCCGGCTCAAAGTTGACTCTGCCTTCCATCCTTCCGAGGTCAGTAAAATGAGTACCCAGCTTGCTGGGGGTAAAGGGAAGATGACTGGGGAAGGCACTGGAAAACCACCCTGCAAACAAAGTCTGCTTAGGAAACGTCGGGATGTGACGTCACCCCATGGGTCAGGAATGACCCGGTGCTTGCACATGGGACCTTTACCTTTTTACCTACCTCCTGCTGCCCTGACCTGGATGGCCCAGGTCAGCCTGACCTCGTCAGATCTCTGAAGCTAAGAAGGGTCAGCCCTGGTTAGTATTTGGATGGGAGACCACCAAGGAATACCAGGGTTGCTGTGCAGAGGAAGGCACTGGAAAACCACCTCTGTTGGTCTCTTGCCATGAAAACCCCCCAAAAAGGGGTGGCCATAAGTTGGCTGCGACTTGACGGCACTTTACACACACACACCTCCTGCTAGTGTGGCGTAGTGGTTAGCAGGTCAGCCTAGGACCGAGTTTCAAATTCCTGCTGAGATGTGATGTTCAGTGAGCCAATTGTTTTCTCTCTTTCAGCCTAGCTTACTTTGCAGGGTAGTTGTGAGGATAATATGGAAGAAGGGAGTAGCATACATGCTACCCCAAGCTCCTTAGAAAAAAAGGCTGGTCTTCTAACAAAGTATGCTGAATAGAATAGATGCTCTTGTGATTTGCTGGGGTGCTTGAATTTGTTGTGGAATTTTTTAGTGCTTCATATGAATCCTTGTAAGAATGAAGACCTGCCTTAAAATGAAAGGGCATTGAAGCAAAAGCTTTTCTGATCATCCAAAATGTACCTTACAGAATTTTTACTATTTTGAAGCTTGGAAACTAACAAGATACTAAAAAAAGTATTAACCCTGATTAAAACAAAATTGACCCTGCAGACAGTAAATTCTCCTATCACTAACTTGTATTCATTTATTTTAAAAATGCTATTAAGTTTCTAAAATTTGTGAGTATAGGGTTGTTTGGGACAGTGGAGGGAGAGGCTAAAACATGAGAAGAAAGGAAGTGAGTTCTTGAAAAGCAAGAATGAATTTGCTTTAAAACAAAACAAAAAACCCCCTCTTAATTCTACTCTGCATAGGGCAGCGCAAAGTTGTGAACTCAGGATGCAATCCGCAATGAGCCATGAAGTTCATTGTATGGATTCTAGGAGACCATACACCCTCACCCAGATCTACCTTACAGGGATATTAGATTTTTGAAAATGGCAAATTAGAACCCAAAACTGCTTTGGGAACTTGGAAGAACTGGGCAATGCGCTTTTCAATAAAATAAAGTGCTCCGTCTGTAAGGAAAGTGAAGCCAGGGTCATTCATGAACAATTCAGATGACTTCTGCGTGCATAGGTCAAGATTTTCCGCAGGCTGAAGATTATTTGGTCACTGCAGGGACCAGAGCTTTGAAGGCACATAGGAGAAGGGGTGTGATGTGTCTCCAAACCACAGTTCATCATCTTCCGCGCTGAGGAAAGATTTTAAAAATGCACTTGTGAACTCAAACAATCACTGTGGCTAAAACTTTGTCACCTCACAGAGGCCTCTGCCCAGTAGTAGATCCTAGAGAGGCTGCCAGTTTGACTCAACTTCTGCTCTCCAGTCACAAGCAGGGAACAAATTTTTTGAAGGGCTGGAGTATCTGAAGCCTGTTTAGCGGGCTACTTTTCCACTATATTCTTTTAAAAGTATGGTGCAACCAGTTGCATGTTGCACATTGTGCGTTTTTCTGCAGATTTCCACTGGGAGTTGTGTTCTCCTCCAGATCCGTCATCACTGTGTCATGGTCTATATCCCCAATTGTTTAAATAAATAGTAAGCAAAGCTGCCATTCTGCTCATGAGCCAGTCATAAACATTGTGTAGTTTTTTAAAAAATTTATAGTGTGAGGTTCATCTATGTTGATATGTTAGCATTAATGGCTGCTAATGGCCGCTGGTCTGTTTGGATGGGCAGGGTTTTGCCCAAATGCATTTTTGCAAAGCGCCATGGAATAATGTATTTTCCATCCACTTTCTGTGCACTTTAGTGATCGTTTGCAAGTGGATTTTGATCCAATTGCAAAGTGCATTGAAAATAGATTGAAAGTACATTATTCAGCATATGTGAAAGTGCCCATCGTTTTTACTCTCCACTCCCCCCCCAACCATGTTGTTACTGCACTGTGTTCCATAGGCAGGTCTTAAATGTAACAGAAGTCAACACCCACAGCTACTGCACAGCCATAAACCTGTTCAGCAACTGCTCCAGTGGGGTGGCAGAGGGGCATGGAGATCTAGGGTTCAGCTCACGCCTGATTGTCCAAAAATGCTATGTTCTTCTGCCAGAGTTCTCCGCATTCCTCACAGGGCCCTCGCTTTGCATGCAAGAAGGACCCAGGGTCTATCCTTGGCATCTCCGTCCAAAAAATCTCAGAAAAAACCACATCTAGGCAGAGTGGACCGACAACGTGACTCTGCTCAAGGCACTTTGGTATATAACCCCGGCAGAGTGGCCGGATCCTGTCCTCTGCTGGCTCTATTAATAAGGACCGTAGGTGGAAATGTTCTGCTTTGAAATCCAGATTCTTTTTATGTGCAGCCAGTTAGAACTTCATGGGAGCAATACCCAGGATGCCTCTATAGCAGGGGTATCGAACTCATTAGTTATGAGGGCCGGATAGGACATAAATGTCACTTCATCAGGCCAGGCCATGCGTACCATAAAATGTAATGCCAGGTACATGAAATACACACTTTACAGAAGACACAGGTAAAGCCAATTAATGATAGTGGGTTTTTTTACTTTATTTTTTTACTTAAAATACAAACATGCTTAACACAATAAAACTCCTACAATATTTTCTTTTATTTAACCGTCTTTGATCATTGACACCTTGGGACTGGGTGGGGGTGGCTGCCTCCGTTGGCGAGCCCGCCCAGATCAAAAGTGTGTGTGGGGTGGTTGCCGCAGCTGGCCAGATAAGAGCGCTCAAGGGGCCAGATCCGGCCCCCGGGGCCTTATGTTTGACACCCCTGCTCTATAGTCCAGTTCCTTCCTGCAATATATAGATAATTAAATGGTTTCTTTGTTTGTCAGCTGGTACTTTACACAAGCCCTGACCTGGATGGCCCAACCTCGCCCAATCTTGTCAGATCTTGGAAGTTAAGCAGGGTCGGCCCTGGTTAGTACTTGGGTGGGAGATCACCAAGGAAGTCCAGATCCAGGGTTGTGGTGCAGAGGCGGGCCATGGCAAACATCTCTTGTTTGTCGCTTGCCTTGAAAACCCTACCGCGTTGCCCCAAGTCGGCTGTGACTTGACAGCACTTTGTACCACCGCTTTATATAGAGTATAGGAGGATCGTTGCCGGACTGGAATGAATAAAAGTGTGCAGAAATATTTCAGATTCCAAACTGCCAGCATTTTATTTACTTATTTGTATTTTACTTCAATGACCTGCCACTTTCCCCCAAAAGCGGCTTACATTGTCTCTAAAGCAGCTTACCCCCTCCATTTTATCCTCACAGCCACCCTGTGAGGTTGGTTAGGCTGAGAGTATGGAAGTGGCACGCTTCAATGGCAGAGTGGGGATTTGAACCGACACTCTAACAACTACCCCCCACAAGTGTTAACAACTGGTTCCATTAGGATCATGGGCAGGCAGACACTCAGTATTTCCCCCTACATTTTTGACTTTCTGTCTTTTCTGTCTCTATCCCTATTTTGGAAACCCTGCTGTTTGCCACAGTTTCCCTTTTCTTTTAGAAGCCCTGCAAAAAAGGAGAAACACTTTGAGGAAGCACTCAGTTTGGGGTCTCTGTCATTTAAGGTTCGCATGCTGTAAACAAATCCCCGAGTTGATGCTGCTACGGCAGAGAGATGCTGCTGCTGCTGCTGGCAGAATTTGGCATCGCTCGGGATGATAAAGATCCAGCCAGGAGGACTTTTGCTTGAGGACTTTTGCTTCCTCCGTCCGCTGCAGAGGCTGACGTGCAAGTCTGGCCAAAGCCAACCAAGTGGGATGACTCTTTGCTTCTGCTGCAGTGGCACTGGATCAGTCTTTGAAAGCACTTCTGCAGCTTCTTTAATATAACTTCCAGACGTACCTTTAAAGATGAAGGGCCTGCCTGTATGTGGTCTTGGCTGTGAGTTCAAATCCTACCTCGGGTGGGGGTTCATTGCATGGCCTTTGACAGAACTATGGCCTTATATGCAGGGCCGTTTCCCCGCCGTCACCCCTGCCGACTGCTTCGGGGTTCCTTTGGATTATGCATGCCTTTTCTGCCTGTCAGAGGTCACCTCGCTCTCTCCACGCGTTTTGCCTGCATTTTCTAGATTCTGGCTAAAAATGCATCTGGAAAGCATGGGCAAAATGCGCAGGGAGAGCGAGGCGACCTCTGATGGGTGGAAAAGGCATGCATAATCAAAAGGAAGCCCTGAAGCAGTTGGCGGGGGTGACTGTGGGGAAATGTCCCTGCATACAAAGCCTTTTTCTTACCTTTCATTCCCTGAGGCTCAACAGTAGAGTACCTGCTTGGCATGCGGGAGGACCCAGGT
This sequence comes from Euleptes europaea, assembly GCF_029931775.1. Lineage (NCBI taxonomy): Eukaryota > Metazoa > Chordata > Lepidosauria > Squamata > Sphaerodactylidae > Euleptes > Euleptes europaea. The sequence continues at coordinate 50,220,638 of NC_079325.1, read as the reverse complement.
TCAATCCCTGGCAACTCTGGTTTTAAAAATGATCGGGCAGTAGGTGATACGACAGACCTCAGCCTGAGACCCTGGTCTGATTCCGTGTGAGGCAGCTTTGTATGACCCTCATCGATCCAAGAGAAACCGTATTAACCGGTCTTAGAGTCATTGTGGAAATGCTCGCAATGCACATTTCAAAAGGCTTTGCAAATTTAGAAGTGCTTTTGGCATGGTAGGTTTTGGGCTGGCTTCAGAAGTGCTGAGTCATAGTACCTTACATGGCACATGGCAGGTGAGCTGGCAGGTGAGGTGGATGGATTGCGGAGAAATTGTGCGGTCATTCTAAAGGAGCCTGCCCACCTGGAGTAAACTGGGAAGATACGGTACTCACTGCAAATGAACACCCACCCCCCCTTTTAAAGAAAGATTTCAACAGTGAGAACTTTGCAATATGCATAAAGATTTATTAGCCAATAATTACCAAACTGATGTTGTGTTTTGTGTCTCTCTAGCAATCCGTAGAGGAAATGGCTTATTGCAGTGGTTTTCAGATTGTTTTGCAAGGAACCCTGCATGTGGGGGAGAACGCACATCTGGTTGGGTAGATCCAGGAGAGAAAAATAGCAGCCCCTTAATGAGGTTAGGCCATGCTTAGTGCAAAACAGATTTCAGGTTGTACCAGAAGCTACTGGGAGGAAGAGGTAGGCTGTGGTTGGTCTCCCCTTGAACATCTCAAAACCTGTGTAACTTTGGGTCTGCCAGAAGAAGAGAGAGAAATTTGCTTCAAATCAGGAACTGAACCGGGAGCCCTCTGCTTCCTCCTTTCCCCAGGCCACCAAGCTGTTTAACCCTTCAAAAAACAGGAAGTGAGGGCTGCCCAAAATAGGGAGGGGAAATCGCAGCCCTTTCCACTGCAAGGCCAGGCAGGAAGTGAGCAGACCCCCAAAGCGTCAAAGCGAGAGTAGCAGCGTGCAGAGGAGGACAGAGAGCGTCAGAGGCAGGCAGGAGTTGCGGTGACTTTGCAAAGTACTGAGCGACACGTGTTAGTCACTTTAGAAACAATCTGTGAGGACGCGGGTGCACGATCCTCTCCTGCAGAATTGTGGGGTGCTGAATAAGGAGGGTCCTGACCTAGATGGTCCATGCCCACCCAATCCCGTAAGATCTCAGAAGCTAAGCAGGTTTAGCCCTGGTTAGTATTTGTGTGGGAGACCGCCAAGGAAGTCTAGGGCTGCTAGCTCTGTTTCTTGCCTTGGAATCCTTACGGGGTCACCGAAAGATGGCTGTGACATTATGGCACTCTTTTGCTGCTGAATAAGGAGGCTTGCGAAGTGGGCTTTGTGTATTAAAAGTGTGGAATTAAAAAAAAAATGCAGAAGATGTACAAAGCAAACCAGGTTAACTGTTGGAAGTGTTCAGAAACAGAGGGAACATATTTCCATCAGTGGTGGGCATGTAAAGAAATTCAATCTTTTTGGAAAGTCATACATAAAGAAATACAAGAGATGTTGAAAACGAGCTTTCAATTGGAAGCTAAATATTTTTTATTGGGAATAACTCCAACTCAAATACCTGTAAAGTATAAAGAACTTTATCAATATGCAATGACGGCTGCGAGACTGTTAATAGCACAAAAATGGAAGGACAAGGAGACACCTGACTTAAAGATGTGGATTACAAAAATGCATGAATATGCAATGCTGGCAAGACTTTTGGCCATATTGCATTATGAGATGACCGAAGAACCCACGCAAAGATGGCGGCCTTTTTATGAAAGATACTGATGTTCTGATGTTCAGAAATATGTTTATTAGACAGAGTTAACAAGAATTGATGTAGTATAAGAAAATTGTATTAGATTTAGGAAATAAGGCCATTAATAGATTAGAGAGACATTCTATGTAGATGATGAAACAGTCCGTGTGCCGGTGAAAAACAGTGAATGTAATTCTATTTTCCTTTCCCTAATTTCCCCTTTTTTCTTTGTATTTTGAAAAATATAATAAAAATGTATATATATTTAAAAAAGCAGTTTTGAACATGCGGAGGGCTGTATCTATATCTGGGCATCTCTTTTTGCCTTAAGATAGTCCCCATTTCAGGCCCCAGTGTTTCCCGTAAGATAACCAGTAGCAGGAGAAAGGATGGAGAGCCAGCGTGGTGTCGTGGTTAAGAGCGACGGACTCTAATCTGGAGAACCGGGTTGGTTTCCCCACTCCTCCACGTGAAGCCTGCTGGGTGACCTTAGGCAAGTCACAGTTCTTTCCGAACTCTCTCAGCCTCACCTACCTCACAAGGCGTCTCTTGTGGGGAGGGGAAGGGAAGGCGATTGTAAGCCGCTTTGAGACTCCTTAAAGGTAGAGAAAAGCGGGGTATAAAAACCAACTCTTCTTCTTCTTCTTGTTGTATTCTCTGCTAGTGACCCTGGAGAGCAGAGGAAATGGTATGGAGCATGGTGGACTTCCGGATGACCTTGACATAAGACACAGTCACACATTCTGTACGGCATGGCATGTGTGAAGTTTTTGCAGTTCTGGGAGGGTGGCTCAAACTTGGCCTTGGCAGTAATGGCACATGAGTATAGGCTGGCTTGGACGGTGCCTCCGGGCTTGGTTTCCTCTTGGCTGCTGGTGGCCCTTCTGGGGCAGCAGCTTGAGGGTAGGGTTGCCAACCTCCAGGTACCTCACAGGCCACGTTAAAGAAGGACTCACGTCCTCTAAACAGAAGTTGACTGATTTATTGGCTGACGAAGCTATTTTGGATCGTGAAAACGCAATTTGAGTCCGGAAAAGCGTCCAGGAGTCCGGGACTCTCATCGCATTACACCAGCGGACCACTCGTGGAAGAGCCGCTGCTTGCTGGCTTTTTGCGAATCCCTTTTTCCCCGCGAGGTTTTCTCCCCCTGCAACACCATAGGCTGCCTTCCAATACAGCAAGCTACCTCTTTGAGGGAGCTCTCCGTTTTGCCGTACTGTGTCGCCCAGCTGATGTCATTCTGCACCTCCCTTTCACCGCTTCTCAGCGGGTTGATACGGAGAGCGCGCGCGGCTTCTGCCGGCACGGAGCGCACAATTTTGAGTTTCATACAACGCATCCAGAGCATACACAGCACTAGAACGCTACATAATATTGAGAAAGAGACTGATATTTTGATATCAATTCAAAGTGTGCACGCGCAGTGTGAAGGACCCCAGCGCTCCTTACTCTTAAGGAACGTGAACTTATTTCCAGTTCTTTATATAGTACGGTGCACCATTGTAATATTATTCTTGGCAGTCATTCATGATTTTTACATTTTGGTGGGAGACTTTAGTTGTAGTATAGTGTGGGTTGTAGACATTAACATCACAGCTGTTAATATTATTTTGTCAGGATATAGTGGCTTAGTATAGTACCTGTTAGCATTATTAAAAACTGTACATCTTTTCTTTGCAGTATATAGGGTGATTGGTGGATTTTTTACCACATACTGTGAATTGCATAGCTACAATATATTTGGCAATGTAACCTCCAGGTACTAGCTGGAGATTTCCCACTGTTACAACTGATCTCCAGCCGACAGAGATCAGTTCCCCTGGAGGAAATGGCTGCTTTGGCAATTGGACTCTATGGCAATGAAGTCCCTCCCCAAACCCGTCCTCCTTAGGCTCCGCCCCAGAAATCTCCAGGTATTTCCCAACTCGGAGCTGGCAACCCTATCTGGGTGCTAGAAGATTGGCTGCCCAAATGCCCACTCTTGCCGTTTCTGCCACCAAGAGACACTGCATGTTTCTTATTCAAAGCTCATCTTTAAATATGATAGAAACCAGGGGTCCCCCAACATGGTGCTCATGGGTGCCATGCTGCTTGCCGACACCTTTCCTGGCGCCCAGCAGGTGTTTTTAGAAAGTGGGTGGGACCAGGTGGGGCTTTTGCCCAGCGAGGCTTCTGATTGGCCATTGAAGATTAGATTGGCTGCGCCGATTTATTCAGGTGCTCCTTTGGCAGCAGCTGCCACCACTGCACAAGTATTTTTACAGTGCGAATGAAGGTGAGCTTCAATAGCCGTTTTGTACCTGGCCCCGCCTCTTGCGGCAGCTATTTTGCAGCAGCCATTTCAGAATTGCAAAGATGCCCACAGCCTCAAAAACTTTGTGGACCCCCGATCTGAAGAGTAGCATTTTCAGCCTAAAAGAAAAGAGAAAGATGACATGAGCCTTCCAGAAACGGGAAGTGAAGCTCTGCAGAACTCTGCAAAACATTTCTCGGCCGGATGCGTGCTGCGCTTGTGGGCAAATTTCTCCCGTCTCATCTTTTCCCCTGTAGGAGCAGAAAGCTGGAAAGATGAGGAAGTCCCTAATGCAGTGGGACCCAGGCGTGTGGGGAGATCTGTCAGGCTTCAGCAACACGTTGCGTTTCTTGTAAAGGAACTTTACTCCAGGCGTTGCAGCGAGTTTAAAGTTGTATTCAGAAAGTCAGCGAGTTCAGCAAGTCATAGAAACTTAAGGCTAGAATACAGGCATGGGGAAAACTCGGTACATATATAGGGTAAATACAATGGGGTTGATTGGGTTTGGGATTCAAAGAAACGTTAAGAAGTTAACTGCCGGTAACGACTTAAGGCAACGCATACAGGAAGTTAACGTGTGCATTAACTGGCTGATCTTCCCGAGCTCCCGACATAGTTCCGCGGGACCTGGTATCAGATCAGCGATTACTCGGGCTGGTCTCCATTGAGGTGCAGATGTCGGGCGGGAGACCGAGTGTAAAACGGGGGGGACGGAGTGCACAAAAACTCCATTGTCTGTGTGGGGAACCATCTTGTTTTTACCCGGGGCCGACAGGGAGCCTAGCTGACCAGATCACACCATCTGATTCTCTGGGTGCTCAGAAGCATTCTCCCCACCCCCCATTCTGATACCTAGTCTGACACCTGATTTCACAGGGCTAACATTTCATAGAATCATAGAGTTGGAAGGGACCCCAGAGGTCATCTAGTCCAACCTCCTGCTCAGTGCAGGATCAGCCTAGAGCATCCGTGTCAAGTGCTTGTCCAGCCACTGCTCAAAGGCTTCCAGTGAGGGAGAGCTCTCCACCTCCCTAGGTGTCTGATTCCACTGCTGAACAACACTTACTGTAAAAAGTTTTTTCCTAATATCCAGCCAGTACCTTTCCGTCCTCAATTTAAACCAATTATTGCGAGTCCTGTCCTCTGCTGCCAACAGGAACAGCTCCCTGCCCTCCTCTAAGTGGCAGACCTTCAGATATTTCAAGAAAGCAATCATGTCTCCCCTCAACCTCCTTTTCTCCAGACTAAGCGTTCCCAACTCCCTCAGCCTTTCCTCGTAGGGCTTGCTCTCCTGATCATCGTCGTCGCTCTCCTCTGCACCCGCTTCATTCTGTCCACATCCTTTTTGAAGTGAGGCTTCCAGAACTGGACCCAGTACTCCAGGTATTGAGGAGCTCGAGATAAAGCTCATCTTGTTACTTCTGAATTCCAGATACACCAAGAGTGGTGAAGAAGTTACACATTTTATTTATTTATTTTCTTCCTTTATACCCTGCCTTTCTCCCCAATGGGGATCCAAAGGGGCTCACATTGTTCTCCTCTTCTCCATTTTATCCTTACAACCATCCTGCAAGGTAGGCTAGCTGAAAGTGTGTGACTGGCCCAAGGTCACCCAGAAAACTTCCATGGCAGAGTGTGGATTTGAACCCGGATCTCCCAGGTCCTAGTCTGGGACTAATCACTATGCCACTCTGGCTCTCATGTTGGCAGTGCCAAGGCAAAAGGCCCGTGGCCATCGGTGCTTTGCAATTACACATTGTATCTCCAGGTTAGCCTGATCTCGTCAGATCTCAGAAGCTAAGTAGGATCTGCCTTGGTTAGTACTTGGATGGGAGACCACCAAGGAATACCAGGGTTTCTCAGTGGAGGCAGGCAATGGTAGTTTATGCATGGGTACTTTCACTCACATTCGCCCCTAGTCTATCTCAGTTGTTCCTTGGAGTTATGCATGAGTTTTCCCTCCATTAGAGATGATCTCGCTGCCAGCCTTTACAAATCCCGGGACTTCTCGTTCCTCTAATAACCTGAGTCTTTGATCTCCCCTGAGATCAGCCTGGGTGAAATCCCCATTCATAAGGCAAGGCGCGGGACACAGAAGTTTGGTTTCTCTCCCAGAAAGCTCTACAGCCAATTACAAAGCAGCCTGTCAAGGGGTGGGGATTAAAATGCTTCCTGCTTCCTCAGAGATCTTTCTGAGCAGAAGAAAATATTTTAGAAACAAGGGTTGGGTTCTCACCCCCCAGTTCCTTTTAGAGAGCTCCGTTTTTTTAAATGCTTTTTTGTGCAGCAATTAGGTTTCTGTGAGGGGGGACTTTTCTCTCACAGCAAGCACTACAGCCAATTACAAAGCAATATTTCAAGAGACGGGGACTCAAATGCTTCTTGATTTGAGTTTGCAGACTGCTGGTACATAGATTCCCAACAGGAAAGTGTGGGTTCAGCGAGCAACGAACCTCAGGTAAAACTCCCATGCATAAACGACCGAAGGCAAACTTCCTCTGAACATGTCTTGCCTTGAAGACCCCATGAGGGGTTGCCATAAGTTGTCTGCAAGTTGGTGGTGCACTCTGCCACCACCATCTCAGGGCAGAACCCTACCAGTAAAACTAGATTGCACCAGTCAAACTAAACCTTCTGCTTTGCTCCATTTCTTGAACATGACCTGCCTGGACACTGGTTGTAGAGCATGACCCCCCCCCACACACACACACATTGGGCACTGTGATCCAGCCAATAAGGCTAGTGGTGGGATTAATATCTGGTCCAGCTGGACTGTCCCTTTATTAAAGACAGTCGGGCTTGGCAGCCAGAGAGAGACAAAACCCATCTGCATTTGGCATATTTCTGATTGAGGCAGTGAATTGACGGGAAATTATTGTTCATTGCTGGGCAAAGGACTGTGGAAATCATATTGCAGGGACAGTCACAACCACACAAAGACACCCTCTCTGCAATGTCACCTTAAGAGCAAGACTTTTTCTCATCTCAGAGATTAATTTTTTCAGGCAGCATGTTAGAAATCCAGTGGATTCCCCCCCCCCCCCGATGCCTACTAAACCTGCAATCCTCTTAAAGAGAAAACTCCGTTCTTCTCCCTGCTTCCCTGAAGGGGAAATGAAATTGGAAAGCAGTAAGAGAGGGGTTATGCGTTCACTGCAGATTAACCCCAAACTGGATTTGATCCGCTGAAGGTTTATCCTGTAATGACGATGCTGAAGAGTTCTGTGTAACTCAGAAGTTTGCATAGTTTAGGGCAGAAATGCTGCTGTACCTGTTTTGCATTTACTATCCTGTGGCCTAAATAGAGCAATAGCTCTACAGCAGGGGTCTCCAACCTTTTTGAACCCGCGGGCGTCTTTGGCATTCTGACATGGCACAGTGGGCACCGCAACAGAATGGCTGCCACAAAGTGGCTCCCTCAGGAGGTGGAGCCAGCCACAAAATGATTGTCACAGCTGAACTTCAAGTCACACAGGGAAGGTCCTTGTGCCGTAGTGTCAGTCGCTAACAATGGTAATAATAATAGTAATAATAATTTTATTTATACCCCGCCCACCCCCGGCAATGCCAGCCTCAGGGCAGCTCACACCATAACAATATATTTTCCATACACGATAAAACCATTCAATCGTACACGAATTAAAACATTGTGCATGCTGAGCTTAATTCTGTAACAATTTCACTGGAGCCAATATATAAATTCCTACAGGGAAAGTTGTAAATACGGTGACCGTTCTTGTAGGTTATCCGGGCTGTGTGACCGTGGTCTTGGTATTTTCTTTCCGGACGTTTCGCCATGCTGGCGAAACGTCCGGAAAGAAAATACCAAGACCACGGTCACACAGCCCGGATAACCTACAAGAACCAATGAACTTTGACCGTGAAAGCCTTCGACAGTACGGTGAACACATTTGCAGAAAAGAAAGGACATAAAGGAGAAAGGAGGTATTGAACGGAAGGGAGTAGGGGCGGAAGGCCAGCTTGTGGATGGTACCGCTGCTGCCCTCAACCATAAGCCTGGCGGAACAACTCTGTCTTGCAGGACCTGCGGGTCCCAGCAAGGTCCCACAGGGCACGGGTCTCCTTGGACAGAGAGCTCCACCAGGCTGGGGCCAAGTCCAAAAAGGCCCTGGCCCTGATCAAGGACATCAAGACACTTAGGGCCAGGGATCTGCAGTAACTTGTTACTAGTTGATCGTAGGGCCTTCGGGGGGTATATAGGGAGAGGCAGTCCCGAAGACACAGTGGTCCCAGACCATATAAAGCCGTGGTTCCCAAACCTTTCGGGCCACCCGCCCCCTTGGTTCCACAAACTCAACCCCAGCGCCCCCTACCCTATCCAACACAGTTGAAAGGGCCCACCTCTTGCCCCCCCTGCTGCCCCCCGTGCCTCTTGGTGCCCCCCTAGGTAATCCCACCGACCCCCAGGGGGATGATACTGCCCACTTTGGGAACCACTAATATAAAGCAACGTTTAAAAAAATCTCCAGTAGTCAATCGAAAAGCCTTGCTGGGCAAAAGCCCTACCTGGTATCGCCCGCTTCTTAAAAGGACTTAGCGGATGGCACCATGTTGGGGAACCCTGCTCTGCAACCTAGCTCACTGACTCTGGCCAGTGCTCCGCACTTCCACTCCTTCCCCCTCCGTAGGTTCCCCATTTTGTGGTTTCTCTCGGTGAAGTGAAGACTTGTGATATCCTAACAAATGCACAGATTCAGCAGGCTGATGGGAGACGAAGAAGCAAGCACCCAGGTGGGCATGAACATAAGGTTCTTCAGCATGCCCATTTTCAGGAGGCAGGTCCCGAAACCACTTCCAGGCCTTCTTGTGTTTGTAGTCAGAGACACTCCAGTGTTGGCCCCACCATAAAGTGCAGATTGGCGTGCTTCACACTACAGTCCGAGGGGGCTTTCAAAAAAGTCAGATCAGCTGAATGGTCCTTCCTTCATGAGAAGGTTAGGTTATGCAAAACCTCAAAGAAGAGCTGTTTTGCAAAGTTGAAAATAATGGCGTGGAATGGTATCCCCTCGCCTGACTTGAAGATAAAACTTTGGATGTTTTGCCCTCTTGATTTTCATCATTTTTATTTTTGGTTTTGACTGAAAATGCTGGGTACCCAAGGTTGGGTGAAAGGAAAATATATCTAAGTCTTCGTATTAATACTGAAAGTATAATTTATTAGAAGCGCTGTATAAAAGTTAAAATTATTTAAAAGCATTAAAAAAGCACAATGGCATTTCCTGAAGCTGACAACTATAACCACATACCAAACGCGTTTCGGCCTATGGGGCCTTCGTCAGTGGTTAATTAAAACCCTTTGTAAACCTGCACACATTTACAGAAATACATTAACGAATACAAATACCAATACCGTGAGAAAAGGCACGAAATGAATATATCACTCCCTGGATAAAACAGCTAATGACACTTTCCGAGAAGCGGATACTGTGTTATCTGCTATCAAGTAGATCGGTGAATTGCGTGAGAGATGTGGCAACTTTTCTCTTTATAGTGTCAAGAAAAAAATTAATCTTCATTTCCCCCCTTTTGTAAAGTGCGAAATGACAGCTGAATAGCAAATGGCTGTTAAATCTACGGAAAGGAAATCAGGTGTGTAAGGTAAATCAGCAGTGCGGCCATCAAGGAAGAGGCCAGCCAGGTTTCTAATAATGCCTGGCTCCTAAGATCCTTTGCATAGAGCATAGTTTTAATTTCACATTACCATAATTACACACAAACAAATGGGTTGGATCCTGTTTATTTTTTTAGAAGAAGAAGATGAAGAAGAGTTGGTTTTTATATGCCAACTTTCTCTACCACTTAAGGGAGACTCAAACCGGCTTACAGTCACCTTCCCTTCCCCTCCCCACAGCAGACACCTTGTGAGGTAGGTGAGGCTGAGAGAGCTCTAACAGAGCTGTGACTAGCCCAAGGTCACCCAGCTGGCTTCATGTGGAGAAGTGGGGAAACAAACCCAGTTCACCAGATTAGCCTCCGCCGCTCATGTGGAGGAGTGGGGAATCAAACCCAGTTCTCCAGATCTGAGTCCACTTCTCCAAACCACTGCTCTTAACCACTACACCACACTGGCTCTATTTTACTTAATTTATACCCCTACCTTTCTTCCAGCGGGGACCCAAAGTGGCTTACATCTTTCTCCTCTCATTTTATCCTCACAACAACCCTGTGAGGTTGGCTTGGCTGAGCGTGTGTGACTGGCCCAAAGTCACCCAGCAAGCTTCCATGGCAGAGTGAGAATTCAAACGTGTGTCCCCCAGATCCTTGTCCAACATTTAACCACTACACCACACTGCCCCTAATCCTGTGGCACTGTTGTGCTAGTAGCGGCCCTTTCCTCTGGCTCCAGGAGCCTTACTCTGGTGCAAGAGCCTCCAGAGGGCAGCAGTGCTGCTAGTGGAAGGGATCTGTGGAATCCAACCATAGGCTGCATTTGGACATTGAGCTAAGTCCTGGTTTATCAACTGTGGTTGATCAAAGCCTGGTTTATTTCTGAATGCAGGTGGTTTGTTGGCTGGCACAAGACAGGGATTTCTAACTGGGGTTTGTTGCTGGTTTGTTGGGATGTCTGCAGTCACAAAGTACTGTTCATCCATGTGATCTGAAGAGAGTGGATTCATTATCCCATATGATGTTGGAATGCCCCCAATACAATTCTTATCGCAATCAATGGATTACTCCTATCTTAATCAAATTACCTGCCACAGTAGCAAAAGATAAAACAGTCCCCTTTTTGCTGGCGGATAGAGACCTAAGAACTACATTGGCAGTAGCCAAGTCTCTATCCACCATATTTTCCTTAAAGAAATAAAGGTTCCCCCTTTTACTGCTCAAGACCTTTTAGTCAAGAGAGCTTGAAAGAAGGAAAGGAAAAGTACTGTTCATCGAATAGCAGCGCACTTTACAGCTGCCTGGTCAAAGGGACAACGAGGCGGGGTGGATACCCCCTCTGCTCCCAGGCAACAAACCAGGGTCTGTATGTACAAGCCAGGGTTTTGTCACTACATCTGATTGACTAACCAGAATGTGCTGCACAGCCCCATATTCACTTGATGTCTGAGCACAGAAATCCAGATTCGCGCTGTATACGAGGAGCGGCATCTGGCTTCCCAAGGAATTTGGCTTCCATTTTTAAATAACAGTTTTTTGCCCATAAGAACATAAGAAAGCCCATGCTGGATCAGACCAAGGTCCATCACGTCCGGCAGTCTGTTCACGCCGTGGCCAACCAGGTGCCACTAGGAAGCCCACAGACAGGATGACTGCAGCAGCACCGTCCTGCCTGTGTTCCACAGCACCTAATATAACAGGCATGCTCCTCTGATCCTGGAGGTAGCGGCATGCTTGAAAATGCGGGCAGTGTAATCTCAGATTCCCAAAGGGTAGGAGGGCAGAGAAATGTTAAAAAAAATATGCTAATATGCCTAATCTATGCAGGCTGCAGAAACAGATTTATAAAGTTTGGCATTCATGTGGCCGTGCTTATAGTCAGTCCCCCAAGAGGTTTTTCCATCCCTTTGCTGTCTGTTTTCATCAGCGGCTCTCCCAAGAGCTGAGTCAGACATCACCTCAGCCCGATGCTTCTAAGTGGAGATGCCAGCAGTTCACCTCGATGGGGTCTTATTCAGTTGTTAAATTTATGGACTGCCATTTGGCCGTCATGGAACAACACAGGGCATACTTGAAGATCCCAGGAAGTTGCCCATCCAGGCATGGACCAGATTCAGACCAAATGCCAGCGTGATGTAGTGGTTAAGAGCGGTGGACTCAAATCTGAGTTTGATTCCCCACTCCTCCACATGAAGCCTACTGGGTGACCTTGGGCTAGTCACAGTTCTCTCCGAACTCTCTCAGCCCTACCTACCTCACAAGGGGTCTGTTGTGGGGAGAGGGAGGGAAGGTGATTGTAAGCTGCTTTGAGACTCCTTGAAGGTTGCAAAAAAGGGGGGTATTAAAACCAACTCTTCTCCTCCTTCTCCTCCATCTCCACCTCCTCCTCCTCCTCCGTCCTCCAGCCATGCCATTATGTAGTTACAGCTCTTTGCTGTACCTCTGAGCCAGGGTCTTTCCCTTGGATGAAGGCTGTCATCTTGAATCTTGCTCTGAGGTTGCCAGGGTAGGCACTGGAGCTAGGATTGCCGATCTCCTGCCCATTTGGTATTTTGGCCTCAAATGTTATACTTGGCATTTTTGTTTAGTATCAGGTATGGACTGACTGAGGGCAGCAGGAAAAGAGGAAGACCCAACAAGAGATGGATTGACTCAAGAAAGGAAGCCACAGCCTTCGGTTTGCAAGATCTGAGCAAGGCTGTCAAAGATAGGACATTTTGGAGGACTTTCATTCATAGGGTCGCCATGAGTCGGAAGCGACTTGACGGCACTTAACACACACACATGGACTGACTCCATAAAGGGAGCCGTGGCCCTCAATTTGCAAGACCTGAGCAGGGCTGTTAAAGATAGGACGTTTTGGAGGACATTGATTCATAGGGTCTCATGAGTTGGAAGCGACTTGACGGCACTTAACAGACACACACACACACATCAGGTATTTTGAACTAAGGGGCGGTGAAAGATTTCATTCATTTCCCCAGCATTCTGATCCAACTTCCATCCTGCCCCCTCCAGACACCCAACGTTTACTGAGCCCTGACCAAACAAAAATCACCAAGTTCCAGCCTGGTTCTGACAAAAACTCACCAGGTGCCACCCCTAGTCACTGATATCCCACCCCTGGCACCACCCACAACTGAGGTCTTTTTAAAATTGTGTTTCCCCCCCCCATCAGAAAAATGTGTACAAATTCTACAAGCCCTGTAAAACATGCAATGTCCAGCAAGAAAATTAGATAAGGATTTAAAAAGCTGGAAATCAGGATTATTATTAATCTTTTCTGTAGCAATTTTTAAAATGAACAATGTGCTGTAGCGTAATTACCTTGGCCATCCTCAAAAATTTTCCCATTTTATAACGGGGTAATGTGAAGGCTTTACAGGGGAGTAGGGGCTTGTGTAATCCTGGTCTCCCAAATCCTCTGCCCGCTGCTATCAGTTTGCCTTTTAACCAAGCCAACTCAAGTTTCTTGCCTACAAAAACTTTCATTAGCACTTCTGCCATTTAAGTTAATAATTTAACAGCACCCCCCCTTACCTGCTCACCTGGAGGCAATTGTAGATCCCTGTAAGAGACCAGGAATGAGCTTCCTAGAAGCTTGAATGATATCTCATTGGTTCTCCGTCGCATGGGATGGAAGGGGTAAAGATCACTTGCGTGACTAGAAGATCTGTGTTTCTTGTTTGTGTGTGCTGCATATATTTGTGCCACCAAATGCAGGGAAGTACAGAAACAATACCAATGCTACAGATTAAAAAAACACTTTAAAATCCCTATCATATTTTTGCACACCAAGAGAAAAATGCAGGCACAGATAAGCAAGGCAAGTGTTCACCCCTTAGATAAGAGACTATATACTTCTGGCACTGCAGATATTTTTCAAACTCCTTTCCAAGTTAAGGCTGTGTAGCTACTCATATTGCAGCATTGGTCACTATGGATGTGGACAGAAATTTCACACAGATAATTTTGATTAGTTTCATGCACTAATTTTTAAATATACCTGAAGATCCCAGGAAACTTATGCTCATCAATTCACACTTACTGTGTGTGCTAGCAGAGCATTTTAATTCCCAGCAACCTGGGGACACTTTCCATCAGCCTGAAATTTGTCAGGGAGGGTTCCTTGGGTGAGGTGTGCACTCCCTGGGAATTCAATCCCAATTAGGGCAGGGGGAGTTAGAGCCAGGCATGTGTTTCCCACTGGAAGCAACAGAAGCAAATAAAGAACAGAACAAAGCACCTGACCAGTTGCGATAACTACAATGAATGAAATGAACTTTAAAAATTAGCGCACTGGGGACATAATAGTCCTGACCTACTTTACTCAATTTTATTAGAATTACTGAGACAGTAGGAAACACATATAGTTCTCTGAAAATGGTGTATAAACCCTAGAATGGGTGTCAGGGCTGGATATGACATAAAAGTCACTTGGTTGGGTTGGGCCGGGCCATGCCTCGCCATCCCAGGTCGAGAGTGGGGGGCTGGCTCGCAGGTCGGATCCGGCCCGTGGGCCTTATGTTTGACACCCCTGCCCTAGGACATTAAATGTTTATACTGGAAGTCAGGGTCAGAGGGTTGTGGTTGAGTGTGTTGAATCCTCCCTCAGCCATGAAGCTCATCTGAGCCCGTCACACACACACAGTTTCATCCTGTCCAACCTTACAGGGCTGTTGTGAAGATAAAATGGGAGAATGATGTACTCTGTTCTCTACACTAGGAAGGCATCCTCTTCTGTTGTGCTATAATGGTACCCATATTCTAAGGCCAACTTTGGCCTCTGTGGTAGTCTTGTCTGTGTTTTATTTGCATTTAATTAAAGCAAAAAAAAATTGTGCCCCTGTGATACTTAGAAATGACAGGAAGGAAGACCGGCTGACATTTGCATCTACAGACCATAGTTAGCTGTCTTATAACATCCCACACTTCTCTTGAATTGCTTCAGCAGTGTGGGTGGAAGAGATGCCACTGGAAAATTAAGAGGGAGGGGAAGGAAATAGGCTACGCTTGGGGAACTCATAGTCCTTCAGCCAGGATAAAACCTCCAAATCCCCTTTCCCCCTAGAAACTGTGTAAGGGCATCTCTGTTTTCCCGGTCATTAGAAAAACATCTGTGTCTTGGTGACATCAGTGGACATTATACCAACTCCAAGCCTCCTCTCAGACCTATTTGCATGCCTAGCAATCAAGACAACTCAGACTAAGAACCAATTCACAGGTGAAAAAGACTTCACAAGTGCCCCAAAGATTCTGATCCATCGTGCACTAGGAGTTTTGTGCTCAGAGCTTAATTCCCTGATCACACAGGCTTAATTTGGATGATGGGTGTGTGCGGAAAGAGGAAGAGACTTATGCCTCCCCCTCGAGCAGTTTTTCCAATCTGAAATGGTTCTGGTGAAGGGTCGGCCCAGACGATGAGACAAGTAGTTAAATTCTGTGCTGCGATACACAAGATCCATCAGACAAAGCGGGGGCTTGGCAATCTAACCTAAAACAGAAAATGTTATATTAACCTGAGGTTTTTAGCTAATAGTAATTTGTTTAATTTATTTAAGAATGATACATCCCATAGTTTTAGGTATTGTATCTTTTAATTCTGTCTTGTAATTGATATGAATATTTTAATGGCTTTGCCGTATTAATAATAAATCTGAATCTGGTGAGTTGCTGTTTGTCTTGTTGAGGAAGCTCGTGTACTGATACGCTACAAGCAAATTTCTCCAGCAGGTCAAGTAGCAGCTTGCTGGGGCCAATTTCAGGTGGAGGAACCATGTAAAGGGAGAGGACTTCAGGTCAGGCTCACCATTTGCTGCGGTCCTGATCCAAACTGGGCCAGCATGTGCCTGGAAATGATGTTCTGAGCACAGATCTCAAGTATTATTTCCCTTGCACCAATTGTTTCTTCGCCTTCGTGGATGCAGGAGGACAGAGACTGGCGACAGCCAGCAGGCCTGCTCCCAAGACATTTTCACTGGGAGGTAGAGATTTTTTTTTCATTAGCAAATCATAGAATGAAAACGTTAGAAGGGACCCAAAGACCATCCAGTCCAACCTCTTGTGCTATGTAGGATGGCCTAAAGCCTCCCTGACAAATTACGTCCAACCTCTGCTTAAGCACCTCCAAGGAGGGAGAACCCACAACAACCGTGGGCAACCGATTCTATCCCCTAAACTGTCCTTATTTTAAAAAAGTTTTTTTTTTGTGCTGGCAAGTCACAGCTGACCTATGGCAACCCCGTAGGGTTTTCAAGGCAAGAGACCTTCGGAGGTGGTTTGCCGTTGCCTGCCTCCTTGTCCCGCCCCGGTATTCTTTGGAGGTCTCCCATCCAAGTAGTAGCCAGGGCTTAGCTTCTGAGATCTGATGAGTTCAGGCTAATCTGGGACTATCCAGGTCATTATCCCGCCGATATCTTACCACCCGTAATTTAAACCCATTATTACGAGTCCTATCCTCCACTACCAACTGAAACAGCACCCTACCCTCTGCTAAACAACAGCCCTTAAAATTCTTAAAAAGAGAAGAAGGGTTGGTTTCTATACCCTGCTTTTCTCTACCGAAAGGAGTCTCAAAGCGGCTTACAATTGCCTTCCCTTCCCCCTCACGACAGGAACCTTGTGAGGTAGGTGGGGCTGAGAGAGTTTGGAGAGAACTGTGATTAGCCCAGGGTCACCTAGCAGGCTTCACGTGGAGGAGTAGGGAATCATCATCATCATCAAGCCTATTGCATTAGCAAAAAAAAAAAAAAAAGCCATAGCTGCAATTCAGAATAAGGTGGAAATTCCACCAAAATAAAATCAATAAAATTAAAAATAGTAACATAATTTAACATATTTTAAAGAATTACGGGGAATCAAACTTCTTCTCCAGGCTGAGCATACCCAATTCCCACAGCCTTTCTTTGTAAGGCTTACAGTGCATTCCTAAGGAGAGTTACTCCAGTCTAAGGGCCCATTCCCGAAAATCGGGCCCAAAGCCCTTAGGAGGCCGACTACGGCCTCCAACGGCGCCCGGAAGGCGCACGTTGGTGTTAGTGGCCCCAGCGCCGGCGTGCAGGGTCGGCCACGTTGGTCAGCCTCCTGAGCCCTTTCGGCTCAGGAACGCCCCTTTTTCTTTTTACAATGATACGCCAGCTTTTTGCTGGTGTATAGGGTTGCCTCCAACGCCCGGTGCGGCGTTTCAGGAATGCGCTGTTAGTCTCCAAACCCCCCAGATCCAAATGATCAATTGTACTGGCTCAGAATGTGTAATGCCCTCAATTGAGGACAATGAAGTAATTGGGGGAGGCATTGTAATGCTACAGTTCTTTACATACTTGGCTGTAAGAAGCGAGTAAAGCTCCTCGAGCTTCGCACTACCTATTCTGACCGGCAGTGGCTTTCCAAAGAAGCAGCCTTTCCTGTGCTACCTGCGATGCCAGAGACTGAACCTGGGACCCTTTGCATGCAAAGCTGGACTTTTGCCTCTGAGCTGCGGGTCATCTATTGACTAGGTGCTGTGGCTCAGTGGTAGAGCATCTGCTTGGCATGCAGAAGGTCCCAGGTTCAATCCCCGGCATCTCCAGTTAAAGGGACTCGGCAAGGAGGTGATGTGAAAGACCCCTGCCTGAGACCCTGGAGAGCCGCTGCCGGTCTGAGTAGACAATACTGACTTTGGTGGACCGAGGGTCTGATTCAGTATAAGGCCGCTTCAGGTGTTAGAGCTGTTTCCGTACACTTTGCATGATGAGCTGGGAAGTTCTGTTGTGTCGTTGTTTGCAAAGGGGAGTTTAGCAGGACGGCTGCCTTTGTAGACCCTCATTCCAGACAGGTGCAGAATCTAATCCCACTATGGTTGCCAGCTCCAGGTTGGGAAATACCTGGAGATTTTTGGGGCGGAGCCTGAGGAGGGCAGGGTTTGGGGAGGGACTTCAATGCCATAGAGCCCAACTGCCAAAGTGGCCATTTTCTCCAGGTGAACTGATCTCTGTCACCTGGAGATCAGTTGTAATAGCATGAGATCTCCAGCGACCACCTGGAGGTATAGGGTTGCCAGGTCCCTCTTTGCCACCAGCGGGAGGTTTTTGGGGTGGAGCCTGAGGAGGGCAGGGTTTGGGGACTTCAATGCCATAGAGTCCAATTGCCAAAGCAGCAAAGAGTCTCTAAGCAAAGCGTTCTCCAGGGGAACTGATCTCTGTCGGCTGGACATCAGTGTAATAGCAGGAGATCTCCAGCTATTACCTGGAGGTTGGCAACCCTAAATCCCATATCTTCTCTTTTAACGGGGGGGGGGATTCCGCCTTCAGGTTGAGTCAAGGGCAACAGCTGGCGAGGGGGTGTGGACTGTGGGCCGAGGGGGCTCCCCGTCAGCCATAAAAAGGGCCGCGAAAGCCCCGTTCCATCCTCCTCCTGCTGAAAACCTGTAGGCGGATTTAATCACTTGTGAAGCCCAGCGCGAAGCATGTGTCACTACAGCGAGGAGGCCGGGGGTTGTGCAAACTTCCTCCCCACAGATGCATGTGCGCGAACATTTCCTGTGAGTCTCCTGCCATCTGCTTTTACGGCCTCCTCGGCTTCCCTCTGCAGCTGTGCAGCTCTCTCCTCCCTCCCCTCTTGCAAAAGAATTGCCACCCGGGGGTCACGCAAACGAGGCAGCTCCACTTGCCTGCTGTCGGCAGCACCCAGGAAGTTTGCAGAACAAGCGATGCCCCGGCAGGTGCCGTTCTCCCCCCACCCCAATTAACAGGCAGCACAAACTGCTGGGCTCTCGTCGTTCTCCCATCCATTCCAGTGGGGCGCATGCCGGCCGTCTAGTGCCGTGGGTTGTGTCCCGTTGGTTTAATGTGCTGTCATTTGTTGTTCTGAGCGAGGGGGGCGCGCGTGCGTCTTTGCCACATCTCATGTATCAGATGCAGGACAATTGCCTCTTCCCCACTGTCAATCTGCTGTCACAGTGCAAGGAATTCCCCCCCCCCACACACACTGGGTACATCCTATCTTGAGTGCGGTAAGTACAATTTACCCCTTGTGGCTTCCAGTTAGCATCAATAAGTTGATCACAATAGTCCCCTGCCGTTTCAAAAACTGCTTTAATTTTTGTTGTCGTTGCCGAGTG
The DNA here is from genome assembly GCF_029931775.1 of Euleptes europaea. Taxonomy (NCBI): domain Eukaryota; kingdom Metazoa; phylum Chordata; class Lepidosauria; order Squamata; family Sphaerodactylidae; genus Euleptes; species Euleptes europaea. The sequence continues at coordinate 50,201,883 of NC_079325.1, read as the reverse complement.
CCAACCTCTCTGTTCCAAGGACATAAAAGACCACGCCAGGCACTCCTCCGCTCATGCGGAGGAGTGGGGACTCAAACCCGGTTCTCCAGATGAGAGTCCACTGCTCCAAACCACTGCACTTAACCACTACACCACGCTGGGGGAGAGGGACCATGGGAACTCTCTGCCCAAGGCCCCTCAAAACCTGGAAGCGGGCCTGGTCACTCAATACCTAATTCTGCACTCGAGAGGGACGATTATGCAACCGTGGAACGCACGTAGTCCTGTGCACCTATATTTTCTGTCTCGGCTGTTGTGTGCCTTCCTTGAAATGCCCAGAGGACCATCTCAGCTCGGGGCAAAGGCTGCGTGAACCTTTGTGCAAAAAGCACAGCTCAAAAAACCCATTCGGCCGTATCCCTAAAGTGGTCTCTGCTAGAAGGTCAAGGGAAAGCCTGCCGGGTGGCCGGCAGCACACGGCTGCGGTCTGAGCGCGGCCAGCGATTCATCTCCCCTCGAGAGGGACGGCCAAATTCATCCCCAAATCCTCCTGGCTTCTCTCCGTTTGTGTGTGTTTGCAGGGCGCCGGGAGGGGGATGAGTGACGCAGATAGGAGGAATCGCCCCTTCGCCGGTTTCTTTCTTAAGACGGTCAGCTCTCAGTTAATCTTTTCTGTGCGGTTGTGGTCATCTGGGGCCAGGAAGGGTCTGGAGACAAAATGAAATCTGGGAATTCAGGGAATCTGTTACACTTATTTTGATAAGTGTAACCAATACATTAATACAATCATATTAATTTATAAACCAATGCATTAATATTCAATTGCCAATTTAAAAAAATTGCAAAAGCCCCAGTGGCCCTGGGGAGGGGGTGACCGCTCTTGGGGGACTGGGGCATGGAAACGACAGCGATGCGGATGCCCGGTTGCTGCCATGCTTTATCTGCAGCTACACCAGCAACGAGGAAACCACACAAGCCTGCCTTGTGAGGATACCACCAGCCCCTTGATTCTGCTGGGTGCACATGCTGGCTCTAAGATTCCCAGTAGTTAGAAGGTGGGGCTATCCCTGAGTAACAGAAGCAGAGGACAATCTATAAAATAAGCACTTTATACAAATTTCCATTCTTGGTGTATCGAGGTCACAAAACCCTATATAGTAAAGCTGCCTTGTGATTAATGAAATCTTCATTGATTCATCGAGCGCATCTGCATAACTTTGTCTATAACTAAAGCAGTGGTTGTGAAGGGGGAAATATATATTTAACACAGTTCCTCAGGGCCTGTAAGACCATTTCCATCATGGCTTGCCTCTAAGGTTGCCAGGTCCCTCTTCGCCACTGGCAGGAGGTTTTTAGGGCGGAGCCTGAGGAGGGAGGGGAGGGACTTCAATGCCATAGAGTCCAATTGCCAAAGCGGCCATTTTCTCCGAGTGAACTGATCTCGTACCAGCTGGAGATCAGTTGTAATAGCAGGAGGTCTCCGGCTATTACCTGGAGGTTGGCAACCCTACTGGCCTCCCTCCCTTTCCCTTCTTTTCTATCTGATCTTAATGGGGGACCTTGATGGCTTCTCTAGGCTGGTTCTTGGTCCTGTGTGCAGATAGTTGAGCCCCATTATTTAAATTGTTTTAAATTAGCAATTTTAATTGGGATGAGATCTTTTTGTATTTTTTTTGGAAATATTGCTTGTTTGCTGTGAACCACTCTGAGCTGATTCACATATCACAAAGTCCGTATGGCAGATGCATGAGCCACCACTAGGACTCTGGGTCAGATGTGGACCTGGAGTTCCATGCTGGCACATGCAGGCCTGAATTGGGTCGGGACCTCAATACATGAGGGAAAGGGGCTCGAGGCCTAATATGGATCAGGGCCACGGGACAGGAGGGAAAGCGACTTGAGCCGCCTCCCCCACTCTTTTGCCCATGTGAACTGGCCCCGGAAAACCATTATTTGCCCCACAGGTGAAAATTCTGTGTACATGCAAGTTTCTCCAATGGGCCAAACAGCGGCTCCCCTGGACCAATTCATGTCAAGAAAAAGACCTGGTTGTAGCTTCTTCTTGTGCACGGTGGTTCCTAATCCAAATCAGGGAGGGGCTGTGGCTCAGTTTGTAGAGCATCTGCTTGGCATGCAGAAGGTCCCAGGTTCAAGCCCCGGCATCTCCAGTTAAAGGGACTAGGCAGGTAGGTGATGTGAAAGACCTCTACCTGAGACCCTGGAGAGCCACTGACAGTCTGAGTAGGCAATACTGACTTTGATGGACCAAGGGTCTGATTCAGTATAAGGCAGCTTCATGTGTTCATCTGTGCAAAGTCCACATGAGGGACACATGGACTTTGTAATGTGTGAATTGGCCCTTAGGTTGTAGAAGATGCCTGCTTGTGCCACATAAATCATTAGAGAAAAGTAGTTCCCTACCCGGGGGGTGGGGGGGGGATACCTCCAGAGTGGCTGCTCTGTGCAATTTTTCTCAGTACTTAACGTGAAAATTAGAGGGGGTAGCTTTTTCCTTACAAAATTTGCTGCCCCGTTAATCGATCTGGGTCATACTTAGGGTTGCCAGCTCCGGGTTGGGAAATACCTGGAGATTTTGGAGGTGGGGCCTGAGAAGAGTGCAGTTTGTGGAGGGGAGGGACTTCAGTGGGGTATGATGCCATAGAGTCCACCTTCCAAAGTGGCCATTTTCTGCAGGTGAACTGATCTCTGTCGCTTGGAGATCAGTCATAATAGCGGGACATCTCCAGCTACCACCTGGAGGTTAGCAACCCTAGTCCTATTTTCAGGGGCCAGAAAGGTTTTAAACACTAGTCTTTCCGCCTGCTTATCTGACTAAATGCTGCAGCCCTATATATGGCGCCCACGAGCTTGTTCAGCCCTGCCGTGGCCTTCCAAAAGCAAATCCGCCCCTTCTTTTGCTCTTTCTCCTTCTCGAATGCAGGTCCAGCTGGGAATTGCCGGATCTCCTGGAAGGCAAGATCCAAGCGATTAGCGACTCGGATGGTGTCAACTACCCGTGGTACGGAAACACCACGGAAACCTGCACCATCATCGGCCCCACGAAGAAGGAAGCCAAGTTCAGCGTCAGCATGAACGACAACTTCTACCCCAGCGTCACGTGGGCGGTGCCGGTGAGCGAGAGCAACGTGGCCAAGCTCACCCACATTCACCGGGACCAGAGCTTCACCACGTGGCTGGTGGCGACCAACACCACCACCAGCGAGATGGTGACCCTGCAGACAATCAAGTGGCGCATGAGGCTGGGCATCGACGTGACCCCCAGCAAGCCCCTGGGGCAGCGTGCCAAGCTGCGCGAGCCCTCGGCTCAGGAGCAGCCGCAAATTCTCACCAAGAACGAGCCAATACCGACGAGTGCCCTTGTGAAGCCCAATGCCAACGATGCCCAGGTACTTATGTGGAGGCCCACCGATGGGCCACCTCTAGTGGTGATACCTCCCAAGTATCGATAATGAGAACTCCGGTGTCCCCGCGGCGCGGAAAGGGGGGACCGAGGAGGAGAAAAACCACTTAGCGTTTAAGAAAACATATATTTAAGCAAAAACAGAGATGCACTTTTTATTCATTTGAGAAAGAGAAAAAAAATGCAACCATTCTACCTTCTCCCATCGGAACGGATCTCACTGTGCTACAGAAGCTCAAAGGAAGGACTCCCCTCCGATTATTATGGTTGGGGGGTGGCGTCATCCGACATTGTCGAATTTCTAAGGGTGGGAACACACAACGCCCTTATTCCCAGCTCTGTAAAAGTTTCTTTTTCTTCCTTTGGTGGTTGTTTGACGTTTAATCTCATTTAACTTAGCTTGGATCACGTGAGAGAGAAAGAGAGAGAGAACAGATTGCTTATGTGGGAAATTTTATTTGAGTTAGGAGCAGAAGGGGAAAAATAAATGTATTGGTTGGGGAGCGGAGGGGATGAAAAGTTCCGGGGACAACGATGTTGGTTATTCTTCTTCTTTCTTTTTTTTTTTAATGAGGGCGGGTTTCTTTCTCTCTTTTTTAATTGATGAAAAATGTTCCAAATTGCATACCCGAGTCACGCGGCCTTATGTAGATTTTACTTTGCATTGCCAAACTTTTGCCTTAAGCTGCATTTAAACGGAAGATGGGGGGGGGGGATAGCAAGCAAATGAGATTCTTCTCCTTACTGGATCATCGAAAGTGGGATGCTTTGGTCTGACCGCAAAGGATTCTCACACTTTTATCACAGCCAGCTTCCCTAAAGAAGGTTTGCTAGCTTTTCTCCCCTGGTGTTAAAGAACTGCACAACAGGCTAAAAACTCCACTGGTACAGCATAGCTGTGGAGATGAAGTGGCAGAAGAAGCTGCACCTGCTAAATTTCTGCCTGTCTGCAGCTGCTGGAGACATAAAGAGTCTGGGAGAAAAAAATGGCATTCTTATTCTATGGGGTCTCCCCAAGATGCTTGGATAGAGGGGGCCATTGTGTTTTTATCCTACTGATGGGCCTCTGCTTCCCCTTTAGCAAGGATCTTTACTTCTAATGGAAGGGAGACAAGCTGCCTGCTTCCCTCTGTGACCATTTTGACTCGTGGTTGCTAGAGAGGAAATTGTGGGCAGTCCTGTGGCTGTCATGTTTAGAAGGATCCATTTCAAAACAGGGGATGACAAACGAAAGGTGTTTTTAAAGGTGAGGGGGGGTTAATACAGAGGCACTAGAATAAACCCCTTGTAGCACATGGGTTTCTTTCTTACATTCACCAAAACACATTTTTCTTTCCAAAAAAAAAATACGGGGCAGTGGATAATACCGGTCAGAAACTATTGGGATGTTTCAGAGTGCCTGCCTTCCTTCTGCGAATGGGAGAACTTGTTACGCTCATTCAAATGGGAAAATGTATTCTAGCTATCTAGTAGCAGAGCGTCCGCACTGACCATTTACCATGGGTTGATTGCTGAAATGGCTGCTATTATGCACTCTACTGCTATAGAGTGTGCACTTGACTGGGGTAATGTGGGGTTAAATTACCACTAAGTATCTAGAAGTGGCTTATCACTGTTTGCCTTGTTGGGGCTGGGGAAAAAATGGTTATATGAGCAGAGCTATCAAATGTTGTCCTCCTGGGAAGAAATATTTTGTTAGGGGGTCTTTTCAAAGGTCACTTTGTAGACACTCCATATTTTCATGCGGGAGGATATAGGATAGGCATAAATCCCCCCTCCCCTCAATAGGGGAAAGACAGAAAGGAACAGGAGTAATTACTCCTGATTGAAGAGTCTTCCGCAAACAGGGCAGAAGTGAAGTACTTTACAAGTGAAAATGGGAGTTTACTATTGGAGTTGGAAAGTGTCAGTGGAAACAAGGAATACTTTTGCCGTCTGCTGTGTTCTATCAAACCTATTTTTGAAGGCTTTTCAGGACATGGACAGTTGTAATCTGACGAGTTTCAACAACCCACAAAGCCAGTTCAGCACCCCAGAATGTACTACGGAGGGAATTGACCCAACCCGCCCATCGTTTTTACCGTCTTGTCAGCCCGCCCCAGAGTCGGTTTTTGGTCAGCCAAATACCAGGTTTCTGTACGTTTCGTTGTCAAGCCTGTGAAATTGCACCTCTGCACGGTGGGTTCCGTTTCTCTAGCACCAAATAACCCTGCAAGGGGCTCTACCTAAGATATGCGTCAGTGTATCTGCACTTTATGTTTAGAATACCCCCCCCCAAAAAAAAAATTGAACAGTATCCTCATCAGTCCTCCTTTTAGCATTTGGAGAGAAGGCTGATCAGAGCGTTCAGGTTTTCCAGGAGTTGCTTTCTGCTCATTCTGTTTCTGGTTTGGCAAAGTGCTTGTTCATACATCGCAATCTACCATGCAAAACATTCAAATAACATTCAAATTACATTAGAACAGTCTTACACACACCCCAAGAAGCTAGTAATTAAATATATTAAACACCCTGGTCAAAATCAGCTGTAGCCCGGATTTTCTTGGCTGCTAAAACAAAGAGTGACACTTTGTAGAAAGCATCAGGATTGGCATCTGATAGGAGAAAGAGCAGCTTCGTACAGACTCCTCCTTAAGGTCCGTTCATGAAATGGGTTTTCCCACGCTGCTGCTTTTGGAACGGACGGGTCTGATCCGACACCAAAACGGGCAACGGAAGGAAAGGACCAGCGCAAGAGGCCTTACTCGTGGTAGAAATAGCCAGCGACTCGAGCTGTCGTGCCATGAAACACGCACAGGGGCCTTGTTGCTCTTTCCATGCGGACTGCCCGGGGGCTGTAGCGTGGTCCAGCGGCTCCGCTCAGAAGGCAGAGCAAGCCGTGCAAAGGTAGTAAGATCAGGGGCCGGAAGATGAAACTTTGGGGATGGCGACGTGGACGAGATTCAGGAATGGCGCCGATGCTTTGCTTGGGAGAAGAGGGTGGCTTTGGAGTCACGTGCAGGGCCAGTGGCCACTCAGTCATTACTCAGTGGCCAATTATGCCTGGCTGTTTCCTCACAGTCGCCCCGCCAACTACTTCAGGGCTTTGCTTTGATCCATGCTTGCATTTTCCGACCGTCAAGAGGTCGCCTCGCTATCCCCGTGCGTTTCTGCACGTTTTGCCCGCGTTTTCTGGATGCTGGCTAAACACGAATCCAGAAGACGTGGGCAAAATGCCTGGGGAGAGCGAGGCGACCTCCGATGGTCCGAAATTGCAAGCATAAGCAAAGCAAAGCCCCGAAGTGGTGGAGTGACCGCGAGGAAACAGCCATGCATAAATGGCCAATGAGACCAAAGCCCAGCATCCTGTTTCCAACAGCTACCAGGCAGATGCCGCTGGAACTCACACAAGCCAGGCAAGAATGCAGCGGTCATCCCCTGTTCCTTGTCCCAGCTTCGGGTATTTGGATGCTGGAGTTTGGTCTAATCCAACGAGGCAATTCTGAACCCTGTCAGTAACGGTCACCTCTGCCCACATCATTTTGTACATCTTTTTTTTTTTTAATTGCTGATAAGATGGGGATTTATTTAGAAGCTCAGTGCTCCCTGCTGAAGTGCGGGAGCATCTTGTAGCCTTTTGAAAATGGGGGGGACACACACACACACCCATGCACACCAGCAAGAATCCTCCCCAGCCCAGCAATGCTCCATCACTGTGAATCTCAGCCCCCTCCATTTTTAAAGGAGATCGAGGCTGCGCATCTCCAATCCTGGAGCTTCTCTCGCACCCTGCACCCCTCCCCTCAGCCATTGCAGGGGGACACACTGGTGTGTTACAAAATAATATAGGAGGACTCTTCAAAACCAGAATAACACAGCAACACGCTGCCGTGACTCATGGTTGCGCCTGATCTCCCTTCCTCCAGCCCGTCAAAATAGCTGCCCTGTATCCATCGGCAATTTGACTCGCCTCCAATCTGCTATCGCCAGCTTCGACTTTCTTGGACGTGTTCTCTTCTCTGGAGCCCGCTGGGCTGCAGGAACAGAATACAGAGCGAATTCAGCTGGGCAAGGCTTGTCCTCTCATTGGGAACGCTCCCCGTACTAGAAACAGGGCCGAGGAAGAAGGGCCAGTAGCGGCTCTCGCACCTGGGACCTTCCACGTGCACACTGCAGAGTAACTCCCAAGGAGGGAAGCCTCCTTGGCTGTCTCCGCGATGCGTGAGAGAAACCAGCGGCTTCCTGCAACTGTTCTCAAGGGTTGCCATTGGGAGCCAGTTAGAAGGCTGCAGAAAGGAAGACCCAGCCGGAAGGGCCTGGCTGAACTGGCAATGTGCCCATTTTGGGCTCCAGCCAGGCTAAAGTAACAGGAGACAAGTCCTCGCCCATAGTCGTGGTCAAGCGGCGCACATGCACATCTCTTAGCACCCCAACACTGTGACCGAAGTGGCACGGCTTCAGTTCGTGGCTGCAACCTGTGGTTAAATGCACCCGATGGTATGGAACCTCTCCCCAAAAGGCCATGTTGAGCCAGTAGAGAGGGGGGTTGTTTGCAATGAGGGGGGGGGTCTCTTTCACCCACCAGGGGCACAAGGGGGGGGTTGGGGAGGAATAGGTGGGAGTGAGAGGGTCCCCCGAAACCACTTCCTCATCAAAAGGTGCCTGGAATTGCTTTGCAGCAATAAGAACAGTCCTTGGTCTTTGCAAAAATACTGTGAAACATGTTAAAAGTTATACCAAGTCTGGACGTTTAAAAAAGGGGGGTGTTAAAAAAAATGCAACACCCTTGCTATCTTAAAAAAATACAAATAAAGCAGAATTTTCAGAGAATCGTCTCAAGTGATTTTATTTTCTAAGGCACTTGTGCCCAATGGGTACCCAAATTATTTTTATACCATGCATTACAGTTGGGGGGATTATAGTGTGGAGGGGGTGCCCAAAGCCAGCCTGTGGGCTGTATGACTCCAGACAGCACCTGTGACTGAATCCTCACCCCCACACAAAATCCAACCAACAAAATCCTGCATATGGAAATCTAACTTCTCAGGAAGTGGTTAGGCCACAACTCTTCTTCCTGATATGCTAATGTTCTATCAGAAGAGAGCATTTTCTGTGTGGTTGAGCACGCAGTTGCATGAGACCCCGCAACCCATAGGGCTTCCACGTGTATATATCTCAGCTATAGGAGCCTTATCGAGTCCAGAGTTTACACATGTATCCAGGGGCAATTATTGGTGTATACCAGCGTCTTGGAATCGGGCAATGCCTCGTATAAAGTGCACAGATTCTCAGAAATGAACAGACATAGGTTTAAAGTTGAATGTCTGGTAAGAAAACATGGCATAGGAAATTGGCAAACAATACAAGTGAAAGGAGCATGTGTGCACGCATACACATGCGTGCACGCATATATCAGCGTTATAATCCTAACTTGTACTATAGCCTAATCTAAGCAGTTTTGCTAGTGTAAAGAGACATGGGTGGGGGGAGAGGAAGGATGTCTACAAACCTGTGCGGTAAGTGGGATCCAGGAAGGTTCGTCGGGAGGAAGGAAAAAGTGGAGGCCATGAAATGGGGCCTGGAGCATGGTCTTCAGGGTGTCTGCACTGGGTCGCAGGGGCAAGGCAGCTTCACACACACATTCCCGCTTACACTTCCACATGGTACCAGAGTTCCTAGGGCTATCGTCATCCCCGACAAGTGTTAACGATAATGGGGGAAATAGGATGCTCCTCAAAGGGGATTGGGTTGGAGCCAAAAGTTTTAAACCTCATTGATAGATTGGGGGAATAACGGGTAGGTGGGGTATAGTCACAAGAAGGGGGGGTATTGGGGATGCCAGTGTCTTTGATAAGGTTTATCGCCCAAATAGAAAAACAAACTGAGTGATAACGGTTGCGGAGATCTATATGGTTGAGGAGCTCAAATTCTGGGGGAAACATGACAAAGAGAATACAAACCCACCTGAGAGATGGTTGGGTTTACCAAGCCTGTATGTTTTTATGCAGTGCAAAAGTCAACGGAGACACTGCTTTTACTTTGGAAGGATGGGGTGATGGTGGATTGGTGCTTCCTTTTTCGGGCGAGTGGTCAATTACTGTGCTCCATCCCTTTTGAGGTACATGCTTCAGGGCACTGAAATTCCACTTCTGCCTCCCAGGTTAGAAGGCTACCTACCTACCTTCCTATATTCCAAAGTGTGAGTGAGGCCGAATTGAGAAATAAATAAAAGGAATGAATTAACCTTCTGGGGGGATCTTATGGGGTTTTCAAGGCAAGGGGTGAGCAGAGGTGGTTTGCCATTGCCTTCCTCCACGTAGCAACCCCTACCTGTGATCTGGAAATGAGTTGTAATTCTGGGGGGATCTCCAGGCCCCACCTGGAAGCTGGCAACCCAAATCCCCCCAAACCCACTTTTACCTTTTAAAGAAATATTTCAGCTCCCCTTTTCTCTTCCGTGTCCCCTCTTATTGCCTCTTCTCTCACCTTCTCAACCTTTATCCTACTCTGTCTCCTCGTGACTGCGGTGTGGGGTATCGGTTAGATTGCTGGACAAGGAGCCGGGAGACCCAGGTTCAAATCCCTGCTCTGCCATGGAAGCTTGCTGGGTGAGCTTGGGCCAGCCGCACACCCTCAGCCTAACCTACCTCATAGGGTTGTTGTTGTGAAGATATAATGGAGGAGGGGAGAATGATGTGGTAAGCGGCTTTGGCTTCCCATTATGAGGAAATCAAGGTATAAGTATATTCATTAAAAAGATTAATAACAAATAAAAATATCTACATAAATATTATCTCACTGGAGCCCGGTTGTAATTCCAGGAGATCTCAGGGCCCCACCTGGAGATTGTCAACTAGGGTTGCCATGTCCCTATTTGCCACCGGCGGGAGGTTTTTGGAGCAGGGCCTGAGGAGGGTGGGGTTTGGGGAGGGGAGGGACTTCAATGCCATAGACTCCAATTGCCAAAGCGGCCACTTTCTCCAGGGGAACTGACCTCTATCGGCTGGAGATCAGTTGTAATAGCAGGAGATCTCCAGCTAGTACCTGGAGGTTGGCGACCCTATTGGCAACCCTAACCTGGGTGCCTCGCCAGTGAAATCTCAGCTTGGGACCTGGAATCTCTGTTGCAGAAGGCCTGGCAAATCTCTGCAGAGGTACTTGCCAAAGGTTTGAGAACAATGTGTGGAATCTCTGGGCCCAAGATCCTTGTCTGAACGAGGGACTATTTATAAAGCCACAGAGGGATCACACAAGAAGCAGGCAACCGGAGTCAGAATCTCACACCTCCCTCTCCGCAGCTGTTGACAGGCCCCAGATAGCCGTGGCTCCTGCCGAATGCCGGAGCCCCAGGCAAAGGAGGGCAGAAAAACAGGAAGCCTGGCTGACCCCCTCCCCATGCAACCGCTACCCACAAGCAGAGGACTTTTCCTTTGCCGACTCCAAAGCTCTGCTCAGCTCACCATCGTTACGGTTGCCAACCTCCAGGTACTAGCTGGTGATCTGCTATTGCAACTGATCTCCAGTCGATAGAGATCAGTACACCTGGAGAAAATGGCCACTTTGGCAATTGGAGTCTATGGCATTGAAGTCCCTCCCCTCTCCAAACCCCGCCCTCCTCAGGCTCTGCCCAAAAAACCTCCCATTGGTGGTGAAGAGGGACCCGGCAGCCCTACTTGTACTGCACAAGGAACCAGTCCCGTGAACCTTAATTTTCACACAGTCGTCTGTTCCCTTCTACCAAATTTTGCTCATAGAAGGATTTTCATTGTTTTCATTTTTATTTTGTGCATCAGTTGCATGTATAAAAGATTTTTGTGTGTGCCGTCAAGTCACAGCTGACTTGTGGCAACCCTGTAGGGTTTTCAAGGCAAGAGATGTTCAGAGATGGTTTGCCATTGCCTGTCTCCGCATCACGACCCTGGTGTTGCTTGGAGGTCTCCCATCTAAATGCTTGCCATGGTCAAGGCTCAGAATGTGTGACTGGCCCACAGTTACCCAGCAGGTTTCCAAGGTGGAGTGAGGATTCGAACCTGGGTTACCCAGATCCTGGTCTGACACTTTAACCTCTACACCACGCTGCGTCTCACACGAACGGGGCCCACCGAAACACACAAGAGACAGAATCAAAAAGAGGTAAAAGGGGCCAAACCAGCCGATCCCTCATTCGTAGGACGACATGTGCAAAATGCCCCTTAGAGCGGGGTGAGACTGCTGGCAAGTGCGTTTGGCAGAGCCACAGCTAGTGGACAGGATAGCCCTGCAGGATATCCCACGTGGTGTAGTGGTTAAGAGCGGTGGTTTGGAGTGGTGGACTCTGATCTGGAGAACCGGGTTTGATTCCCCACTCCTCCACATGAGCGGCGCATAGGGTTGCCAGGAGGGTTTGGGCGGAGCCTGCGGAGGTTGGGGTTTGGGGAGGGGCTTCAATGCCATAGAGTCCAATTGCCAGAGGGGTCATTTTCTCCAGGGGAACTGATCTCTGTTGCCTGGAGTTCGGTTTTAATAGCAGGAGAGCTCCAGCTAGTGCCTGGAGGTTGGCAACCCTAGCGGTGGATGCTAATATGGGGAACTGGGTTGGTTTTCCCACTCCTACACATGAAGCCAGCTGGGTGACCTTTGGCTAGTCACACACTCTCAGCCCCACCTACCCCACAGGGTGTCTGTTGTGAGGAGGGGAAGATGATTGTAAGCCAGTTTGATTCTTCCTTAAGAGGTAGAGAAAGTTGGCATATAAAAACCAACTCCTCCTGCTCCTGCTCCTCATCCTCCTTCTGACTGTGGTGGCACAGCACTAGAGTACAAGCACACCACTCGTTTAAATTTCAGCCATTTAAAATATTCACACCCCATCTTTTGACCCATTTTGGGTCCAAGTAGAACTAAAAATTCAGACCGTAGTCAAAAAGAAAGAAAATGGAACAACCAAAGCAACCAGCAGCAACGTGAGATGAATACAAAAACCTCCATTCCTGAAAAAGGAGATCCTCAGGCGAAAAGGCTTAATTTACCACCGAACCATCATTAATTAATATTAAAAGCCCCAAAATAACTGGTACCTAAAGAATAAGAGAGGGGAAGGGACGCTGTCCCCCCTGGGAAATGAGTACCAGCCAGGACTTCTGTGTCACCACCTTTCCTCCAGGGTTCCAGCATGGTGAAGAGATCAAGAGGACTTCCTGAGCCCCAGCAGCAGCAAGAGGATGCCAGGCAAACTGGAGGCCGAGGGGCCAAATCGAGCTCTCAGTCCTGTGAACATATGCAGCTGCCTTGGAGAAAGTACACCCCCCTGGCTGGCCCATCAGGATTAATGACTCAGAGGGGGCAGCAGCTCTCCCAAGGGCTGCTGGCAGATATCCTTTTTGTGGGAGACACCTGGAACGGAATCTGGAACATGCATGTCAAGAGCCCGCTCTGCCGTTGAGGCACGGGTGTTCCCTATAACCTATGCACATGCTGCCTTCCCATATTCCTTTACTCTGATGGGTCTCTGCTACAGAAGAAGAGGAGGAGGAAGAGGAGGAGTTGGAGTTGGTTTTTATACCCCACTTTTCCTCTACCTTTAAGGAGTCTCAAAGCAGCTTACAATCACCTTCTCATCTCTTCCCCACAACAGACACCCTGTGAGGTGGGTGGGGCTGAGAGAATGTGACTCGCCCAAGGTCCCCCAGCTGGCTTCATGTGGAGAAGTGGGGGAACCAACCCAGTTCACCAGATTAGAGTCTGCCGCTCAGGTGGAGGAACGGGAAATCAAACCCGGTTCTCCAGATTAGACTCTACTGCTCTTAACCACTATACCATGCTGACTCTTTAACTGGAAATGCTACCGCTTGAACCTGAGAACTTGCACCTTCAACCTGGGGCTGCCAAGGGATGGCCCCAAGGCACCAGCTGGTTTATACAGCATCAGCTGGGTACCCAAGGTTGGGTTTTATTCCCCTCCTTTTTTCCTCCTTATACAGCATCAGCCCATCGTCCCATCTCTCTAGCGTTGCCTCTGCCGACTGGTGGCAGCTCTGGGATTCCAGAGAGAGGGTCTTTCCCACTTTTACCACTGGACATCCTTTGAACCGGGTGCTAATAGCCGAAGCTGGGATCTCGCAAAGCAAAGCACACACTCCGCCATTGTGCTGTGGGTTTTTGATGCTCTGGCGTTTGGGATGCCAAAGAGGCTCGCTGGAAGTGTCAGCGGCGCCCCATCCAGGGCACCTGCCTGCTAAAAAAAAACGCCCCGAGGGCCGGCCGGCAGACTACAGAACAGCTGTCCAATCCGCAGGCCTTCTGGAGGCCAAAGTTACATCTGAAGCTTTCAAGGGGGGAAAGCCTATCTGCCATTAGCCAGCTGCCAAAGTCAGCACTTATAAAAAGGCGCTTTCAAAAAGGAGAGCTCCGGTCACCCTGCTCCGGTCACCTTAAGGCACACGTGTGTGTGTGTGGATTACCAAGCTAGAAGAAAAGGAACATTTATATTGTATGTGTGTGTGTGTCTTTGGGAAGAAAGGCTTGTGTGTGTGTGTTTGAAGTGCCGTCAAGTCACTTCCGACTCATGGCAACCCTATGAATCAATGTCCTCCACAACGTCCTATCTTAACAGCCTTGCTCAGGTCTTGCAAGCTGGCTTCCTTGATTGAGTCAATCCATCTCATGTTGGGCCTTCCTCTTTTCCTAGCATGACTGTCTTTTCCAGTGACTCTACAGTGAGAGCCAGCGTGGCATAGTGGTAAAGAGCGGTGGACTCTAATCTGGAGAACCGGGCTTGTTTCCCCACTCCTCCACATGAAGCCAGTTGGGTGACCTTGGGCTAGTCACAGCTCTCTCAACCTCACCTACCTCACAAGGTGTCTGTTGTGGGGAGGGGAGGCGATTGTAAGCCGGTTTGATTCTCTTAAAAGGGAGAGTCGGCATATAAAAACCATATTAAAAAGCTGGCATATAAAAACCAACTACTCCTCCTTCTCATAATGTGTCCAAGGTATGATAGCCTCAGTTTAATCATTTTAACCTCTAGGGAGAGTTCAGGCTTGATTTGATCTAGAACCCACATATTCGGGGGTTTTTTGGCGGTCCACGATATCTGTAAGGCATACATTGTCTGAACTTTTAAACTCAAAGAACAAAAAGAACGAGGAAAGAGAATTTCAAATCGGCATTTGGGCCGGGCAAGAGGCAGCCGTGCCAGACACCACACTGGGCACAGGTGGCTTTCAAGCTTCTGTTGAGCACAAGAAGCTGCCTCCACACTGAGTGAGACCCTTGAGCTATCAAGGGCAGGCCTTGTCTACTCTGACTGGCAGCAGCTCTCCAGCGCCTGGGGTCAAGCTCTTTCACATGGCCTACTGCTTCTTTGAAGTGGAGATCCCAGGGACTCCTGAACTTGGGACCTTCTGCAATGCAAATAGGGTTGCCAGCTCTGGGTTGGGAAACACCCGGAGATTTTTGGGGTGGGGGGTGGAGTCTGAGGAGGGCGAGGTTCAGAGAGCGGAGGAACTTCAATGCCATAGAGTCCAATTGCAGCCATTTTCTCCAGGGGAACTGATTTATATCACCTGGAGATCAGTTGCAATAGTGGGAGATCTCTAGCCACCCACCTGGAGGTTGGCAACCCTAAATGCAAAGCAGATGCTCTACCTCTGAGCCACGGCCCTTCCCATTTATTAGGTTGCGCACCCCAGGTTTGCAGAATGACTGGCCCTGTTTGGCATGGCAAAGGGGAAGGGGTCAGGAGTTTAATTCTGTGAATTAATACCTAATTAATATCTGGTTGGTAGATTTTTTGGGGGGTAACAATGGCTCCCATTTATTTATCCCTCCCCCACGGTTGCCAGGTCTGGGTTGGGAAATTCCTGGAGATTTGGGGATGGAGCCTGCAGGAGGGTAGAGTTTGGGGAGGGGAGACTCCCCCAGCAGGGCATAATGCCATAGACTCCACCCTCCAAAGCAGCCATTTTATCCAGGGAAACTGATCCTGGTCATCTGGAGATCAGTTCTAATGACGGGAAATCTCCAGGTGCCACCTGGAGGTTGGCATCCTTACTTGAGTGCCTTGCTAGGCAGGTTAGGATATTCCTTGAGTTTTTGGGGGGTAGAACCTGGAAGGGGGAGTTTGAGGAACCTCTATAATGCCATAGAGTCCACCCTCCAAAGCAGCCATTTTCTCCAGGGGAATGGATCTCTGTCATCTGAACTTGAGTTATAATTCCAGATCTCCAGGTCCCACCTGGAGGTTGACAACTCTAACCCCTCTTACAGTAAAAAAAAAATGTCTGGCCAGGCTAGACAGCCAGAGAGAGTGGCATGCTTGCTATCTCAGAGAGCACAGCTGCCCAGAGCCCTCTTCTCGGAGGTGTTGTGTGCCTCCGCACTGGTAGATTAAGGCAAAGTATTCTGAGGTCAACAACCTTAGAGGAGTCAACTTCTATTTATAAATTGGGGGGTAGAGAACTCTAATAAAAATATCTAGTAAGATACTGCCAACCAAACCCCCCCCCCCCCCGTTTAGACAGACTTTTCTAGCTGTCCTCTATGTTTGCGTTGACTTTCCCGCTGCTCACCAACATAGAAATACCACCGATTCGGTGGTGGATGGATTCTTATAGGTGACGTATGGGCAAAATAACTAAAAACATTGCTTTGCATAGTTATATTTATTATATTGCACAAAGAAAATAGGCTGGGTGAAAACAAAAACTGGATAGGCATATCTTTTAAACAGGTAGCATGAGTGTAATTTAGGAAGGGACCACAGGGGTACATCCCATGGCGCTTGTGTGGAGGTCCCAGGTCATTTACGCAGAGGCACTTGGGCACCTGTTTGCCCCGTCTGTCTGACTCAGTTGTTCCTTGGGGTTCTGCACGAGTTTCCCGTCCATTAGAGATGACCTCGCTGCCAGCCCTTGCAATGTCCGGGTCCTTCCCATTCCATTGTTAACCCGACTCTTGTCTCTCCCCTGAGCTAAGCATGGTTGAAATCTCCATGCAGAAGGCAAAGCACAGGCCACAGGAAGCTTGCTTTCTCTCACAGCCAGTCACAAAGTAGCGTGTAAACAGGTGGCATTCAAATGCCTCCTGCTTCCTGGGGGCTCTTTTAAAAGGCTTTTTAAAACTGAGGCTTGGATCTCTCCCCCCCCCCCCCGCACTCCTTTCAGATTGCTCCATTTTTTGTTCTTAAAATGCTTTTTTATGCGGCCATTGGGTTTGGGGGGGATTTTCTCTCACAGTAAGCACTACAAGCAAGCCAATTACAAAGCAGCATTTAAAGGGGCGGGGACTTGATTGGCGCTTGGAGGCTGCTGGTGCAGAGATTCCCAGCTGGAAAGTGTGGGTCCAGCCAGCAACGAACCTCAGGTAAAACTCCGGTGCATAAGCGACCCCAGATTCCTTCCCTGATGTCTCCAGATCAAGCATCTCAAAAGGCTAGGAAAGACCCTTCTCTGCCTATGGTAGAGGAGAGCTGCTGCCAGTCTTAAACTCAAAGGATGAACAGTTCATGCCGGTGTAAGGTAGCGTTGTCATCTTCCCTCCGGATACTAACCAGGTCATCCCTGCTTAGCTTCCAAGATCTGACAAGACTGGGCTAGCTTGCACATTCCAGATTAGGCCCAAAATGTTCCTAGCTCCTTTTCTCTTTTACTTCTGTGGTTGGCATAGCCGGCTTCCTCCAGGCCTTCGGTTTCTCTCATGGATTAATATCACCTTCAGTTTGATATACTTGACAATACAGTCTGTCCCATATCAAGGCTTGCGGCAGATCATTGATTAAATGATACTTTAAATACTCTGATACAGCTGGAAAAAGGCAACACTGGAAAAATCATGACCCAGTCATCACATATTTGCTCGTTGTGTGGGATAACAGTTAGGTAAGCACCCTTAGGAATTTTTTGTCAATTTGCAAAGTGGTTTTGTGCATGCATGCAACGGTGCAATACGTTACATCCATTCTGTCTCTTTCAACAGCCAGGTGTACACACACATTCTTAAGAAGAAGAGTTGGTTTTTATATCCCGACTTTCTCTACCACTTAAGGAAGAATCAAACAGGCTTACATTCACCTTCCCTTCCCCACAACAAACACCCTGTGAGGTAGGTGGGGCTGAGAGAGTGTGACTAGCCCAAAGTCACCCAGCTGGCTTAATGTGTAGGAGTGAGGAAACAAGTCCAGTTCCCCAGATTAGCCTCCGCCACTCATGTGGAGGAGTGGAGAATCAAACCCGGTTCTCCAGATCAGAGTCCACCGTTCCAAACCACCGCTCTTAACCACTACACCATGCTGGCACTCTACATTCTATTGGCAGGAGAACATCTGTCCAGTCTTGCATTACGGGATGTCTCTATCCACCAAGCTACATTTTCAGAACAGTTCCATGGGATCCAACCCATGGCAGGGTGATAACAAGGCAGTAAAATCGGACACATCTCAAAAGCAATTCTGGCACTTAAACACTTATCAACCCACAAGGTGCCAGTTGCTATTTTTGGAATCCCAAAGCTACCATTTGAAGCATCTCAATGCATACCACAAGGGGGGCCAAGGAATGCACACCTCTATAGAATGTGGGAGCAAAGGGCTATGGACAAATGAAGTTTAGAACCAATCCTGGAAAAAAAAAGTCCTTATTGTTAGAGAAAGCCAGAAATGCTACAGACTGTTTCTGCAAATGGTCTTGATATCGAGGGGCAGCAAGAGGCTGGGGAGAATGCCACTCAGCCTGTTCCTTCCCACCCTCTTAGACTTCACATGCAGATTTGTATAGAAGCCAGTGTGGTGTAGTGGTTAAGAGCAGTGGTTTGGAGTGGTGGACTCTGATCCAGAGAACCGGGTTTGATTCCCCACTCCTCTGCATGAGTGGCGGATGCTTAATCTGGTGAACCGGGTTGGTTTCCCCACTCCTCTACATGAAGCCAGCTGGGTGACCTTGCGCTAGTCACAGCTCTCTTAGAGCTCTCTCAGCCCCACCTATCTCACAGGAGTCTGTTGGGGGGAGGGGAAGGTGATTGTAAGCCGATTCTTCCTTAAATGGTAAAGAAAGTCAGCATATAAAAACCAACTCTTCTTCTTTCGATATTTCAGGGATTGAAGCCTCTCTCTTTTTTGGCTGGTAAAAATGTGTGTTTAGCTAATTTGCATAATACCCCCCTTTCACACACCAAAGCCCTGAGTTTCTGATCGTAGAACTTGGACTTTGTAAGCAGAATTGTACAAATGTTTGTTGCCAGGTGCTTCCTAGTCTGCGTGCTCAAGTTTCTCAGCAATCCTGGTACTAGCAATGGTGGGGAGAGGCTGTGGCTCAGTGGCAGAACACGTTTTGCATTCCCAGAAGGCCCCGGATTCCTTCTCTGCCATCTCCAGTCCCTCGGGGTGGGGGGCGGGAAAGAAAAGCCTCCCCCTCTCTGAGACCCTGGACAGCATCTGTCCCTGAAGCTCAACAATGTGGAGAGACAGCGGAGCACCGGTCACATTTGGCGCCAGGCAGCTTGACTTTGCAGATGGGGGATTGAGGCTCAGGTACTCTCTGGGGGGCTTACTCAAACCATGACCAAACCCAGTCGTGAGGTCAGAGACCTCCTCTCCAGTATGATCATAGAATCATAGTTGGAAGGGACCACCAGAGTCATCTAGTCCAACCCCTTGCACAATGCAGGAAATTCACAACTGCCTCCCACACACACCCGTGACCCCTGCTACATGCCCAGAAGATGCCCTCCCTCTCATGATCTGCCTAAGGTCATAGAATCAGCATTGCTGACAGATGGCCATTCAGCCTCTGCTTAAAAACCTCCAGGGAAGGAGAGCTCACCAGCTTCCAAGGAAGCCTGTTCCACTGAGGAACCACTCTGATAGAAGATTCTTCCTAATGTCTAGACGGAAACACTTTTGATTTAATTTCAACCCGTTGGTTCTGGTCCGATGGCCCATATTATGCCACGTCAACCTATTTTTCCCACCTGACAGATCTGAAACAAAGGAGGGCGTACATGCTAGCAAGATTTAATGTGTTACCGTCAGCAATGTTACAGGGGAGATTTCAAAAAATACCACTCACAGCAAGGTTATGCCCTTGTGGAACAAACTATATAGAATCGGTTGCACATGTTCTTTTGCACCGTCCCCATTATCTGCCTTAAGTTTATTAATCCATTGTCCACTAGCAGGGAGTGGCAACCGTATGAGCATAAGGTAGCCTTTCTTATGCCTACCCAGTATGTGGCCAAAATTGACTATGTAGCCAGGTTTTTGCAGCAAGCAACAAGAAGAAGAGTTGGTTTTTATATACCGACTTTCTCTACTACTTAAGGAAGAATCAAACTGGCTTCTCCTTCAAATGAATCCTTGGGGGGGTGGGGAGGGAAGGCCTCTTTTCATACTCCCCAGTTCAGCCTATAGATACTGGCGGATGATGGCAGTGCACAGAAGCTGCTAGGAAGGCCCACTAATGCCTCATGTTTCAAAGGGGTCTGAACGGAATAAACTGCAGATTCTGATATGTCTCCTTGCAATGCCAAAGGATTTGCTACCCAGAACAATCCCAAATCTTCGAGGGCACATAAGAACATAAGAAAAGCCACACTGGATCAGACCAAAGCCCTTCAAATCCAGCAGTCTGTTCACACAGTGGCCAATCAGGTGCCTCCAGGAAGCCCACAAACAAGATGACTGCAGCAGCATTGTCCTGCGTGTGTTCCACAGCACCTAACAGAATAGGCATGTTCCTCTGATCCTGGAGAGAATAGGTATGCGTCGTGACTAGTATCTATTTTTACTAGCAGCCATGGATAGCCCTCTCATCCATGAACATGTCCCCTCCCCTCTTAAAGCCTTCCAAGTTGGCAGATATCACCACAACCTGGGGCAGGGAGTTCCACCAATGTGACAATGTGTTGTGTGAAGACTTTGTAACTAATAGAAATGGCACAGTTTAAAGCAAGCTCACACAAACTAGCAACCTGGCCAGTTGAACATGGGTTCTAACTGACTGACAGCCAGCGTGGTATAGTGGTTAGAGTGTTGAACTAGGATCTGGAAGACCTCAGGTTCAAATCCCTGGTCTGCCATGGAAGCTTCCCGGGTGACCTTGGGCAAGTCACACACACTTGTGACTTTGTAAATCACTAACCTACCGCACAGGGTTGTTGTGAGGATAAAATGGAGGCAAGGAGAATGATGTAAGCAGATTTGGGTCCCCATTGGGGAGAAAGGTGGGGATATAAATGGCGTTAAATAAATAAACTATATTTATTTATTGGTCTTGGTCTGGCAGGGCGGGGCCCAGATGGATGACCTGTGGGAACCCACAGCAGATTTGCCTGTTCCTACCCACCATTTGAAAGCTGCCTTCCAAACAAATATAACTGGCCAACAGGAAAGGATCCCATGTTTCTGATGCAAATACACACTAAAAAGGTTGACAGAACTGGAGGAGAGAAAATATTTTATTTAAAGAGAAGGAGCAACGTCTCCATTAAAAAAAATAAGCATTTTACGTGCGTTTTTCTTTTTTACAAAAAGAGCCAGAAAATGTGGGCCCAACATTTGTTGTTTCACTGTAGCCTAACCGCTGATCTGTGAATATAGTCCATTCAACAGCGGGGTGAAACGGCTCAACTTCTCCTCAACTTCTCCAGCCGCTGAATCCGGAGGTGGATCTGAAAGAGGCAAAGCCATGCTCAAGGTTGAAGACAACGGCATCCTCTCTGATGCAGCGCTACCTGACACCCCCTTCCACATCAGCCACGGCTGGAAGTTCAGAAGAAAGCCTTTGGCAGGCCTGGGACGGCACCCCTGATGAACCCCAGGACCCTGCAGCGGACTGATGCTTGGGCTTTTTAAAATGATGTCGCGTGGGTACAAGGCTTGTTCTTGGAAGGATGGTTGAGCTTTTTAGGAAGCCAGGAGAAGCCTAGCGCAGCAGGGCCACAGCCCGGAATTCCCAAAAGATGGAGCTGGGCTGTGCAGAGCAGAAGGACACGTTTTCCGGGCCCTAAGCAAATGGACGTGCCCAGTGGAAGGAAGGAGCGCTCCCTCTTCTTTACGGCTAGCGGCCGCAGAAAGCCTGAAAGACTCAGCCAGGCCTTTGCCTGTGATGCCTGCAGTCTTCATTCAGAATACAACCGGTAGCCTCCCCTTTATACCCCCCTCCCCACTTTTGCCTCCAAGCACAGGCACTGCTCTTAGAGCAACTTAAAAAAAAAAAAAAAAAAAGGTTCCTGTCCCCTTTAGACTGAGCACCTGCTAACATTCTGGATCTTCATTGCAACTGCGAGGACCAGAGCTTTCTTTTTTTTTAAAAAAAGCAAAAGCAAAGCCAGATGGTCCTCCCCATTTTGTGAGACCCACAGAGCCACACCGTTAGCCTGCTGGTGGGGGCCTCTTTATTTTAAGCTACGTACACCCTCATGCATATTCCAAGTGCTTCTCTGTACACAGTGTCTGCTGTTTGTGTCTTGTACGTTTAAACGAAGGCCGGAGGCCGTGCAGCCGAAGATTATTTTGGTCCCTGCAAGAGACCTCCTGTGTGCAGCTGTCTGCTGCAGCCATTCCTGTGGTCCTCCCAGGCTCTGCCTTCTGGTGTTCTATTTGGATCCCTCCCACTTTCAACCCTCCTGGTCCAGGCCACCTTCCCCTAGGCCTCCACTTGTTCCTCATAAGAACATAGGAAAAGCCATGCTGGATCGGACCAAGGCCCATCAAGTCCAGCAGTCTGTTCACACAGTGGCCAGCCAGGTGCCTCTAGGAAGCCCACAAACAAGACAGCTGCAGCAGCACCATCCTGCCTGTGTTCCACAGCACCTCATATAATAGGCATGCCCCTCTGATCCTGGAGAGAACAGGTATGCATCCTGACTAGTATCCATTTCTACTAGTAGCCATGGATAGCCCTCTCCTCCGTGAACTTGCCCACTCCCCTCTTCAAGCCTTCCAAGTTGGCAGCCATCACCACATCCTGGGGCAGGGAGTTCCACAGTCTGACAATGCTCTTTTGCTTTCCTAGCCCCCTTGCCAGCCCTCCTCTGCAGGAGCTGAGCAGCTCAGCCAGTGACTGACAGACTCTTCTGCCATTCCCACCCATCTCTCCCCATTAGGATAGCTCCTAGCTTCATGAGATGGGCAGGGTTGTCAGAAGGGGCACCATCACCACCAAATCCCCTAGACCTCAAATACAGAAAACAGGATCGCCCCTCCCCGGGGCAGGCTTCGGAGGCAACTTTGTGTTTGACTGTGTATCTCCATCTGCTAATGTAGCACCTTCTGCGCCCCTCCCTTTATGATGTGCTCTGAAACTCCATTCAGAGAAGACTGGCACAAATTGGGAAGTAAGAACATAAGAAAGGCCCTGCTGGATCAGACCAAGGCCCATCAAGTCCAGCAGTCTGCTCACACAGTGGCCAACCAGGTGCCTCCAGGAAGCCCCCAAACAAGTAGAAGTATTTCTCAGAGATCAGCTCTGCAGGAGAGGCGCGGGCAAAGAGCTGCCGCAGAGATCCTAAGCTCCTCATTAATGCTATTACAACGAGAAACGAGAGAGAGAGAGAGAACAAAGCCAGAATCTCATCTCGCCAAGTCAAAATTCAGCTGGGATTACCGGTTTTAATACCTCACCTCCAAAGAAGCCTCCTTTCACACTCAAAGAAAGGCACAAGGGCAGTGATAGGGACTTACGCATTCGATGATCCAAAGCCAAAGCCTGCAGGGGGCAACAATACAAAATTTAAGAGGATTACTGGCCAAGGCATATAGAAAGCAAACATTAAAGAGGCGCAAGGCCTTCAAACCGCCCCTCCAATTCAGCGGCTGTGTCCCCAGACCCAGAACCGACTTGGCTTATACCTGTGTGTGTTTAAAGTGTTGTCAAGTCGCAGCCAACTTATGGCGACCCCTTTTTGGGGGGTTTTCATGGCAAGAGACTAACAGAG
This sequence comes from Euleptes europaea, assembly GCF_029931775.1. Taxonomy (NCBI): domain Eukaryota; kingdom Metazoa; phylum Chordata; class Lepidosauria; order Squamata; family Sphaerodactylidae; genus Euleptes; species Euleptes europaea. Next base: position 50,178,596 of record NC_079325.1, on the reverse strand, counting down.
GTGGTTTGCCAGTGCCTTCCTCTGCACAGCAACCCTGGTATTCCTTGGTGGTCTCCCATCCAAATACTAACCAGGGCTGACCCTGCTTAGCTTCTGAGATCTAACGAGATCAGGCTAGCCTGGGCCATCTAGGTCAGGGCTGGCTTATACCTAGACTCGCGTATATACACTGACCTCTCCTCTCTCTCTGGGCTGGTCCTTCTTCTTTCTTTTTTTAATAGATTTTTATTTCAAAGAGGGCCGTATATTTAAAAGGTGAATGTCCCCTGTGCAAGCACCGGGTCATTCCTGACCCATGAGGTGACATCATATCCCGACATTTACTAGGCAGACTGTATTTACGGGGTGGTTTGCCAGTGCCTTCCCCAGTCATCTACATTTACAGCCTTTATAACAGCTGAGCAATTACATCTTATTCTTGAAAGACAATATTATAGATAAATTCATTGGCTTTCAATCTAAAGCTATCATTCTTGGTTACATATTTGCGTGGCTACTCAGCAAATTGTCGATTATCATTTTATAACCATTTATAACCACTTAGAATTAGTCAAAGGTCCTTCCCTTTTCTCTCTCTCCCCGCCTTTCTGTGTTCACCTTTCTCCTCCTTTCTCTTGCCAAAAGATGGCCACAGTTTATTCCACCTTCGGTAATGCCACCACCCAACATCCCCACTCCCTTCCTGAAACCCAATGTGATTCTGATCGCCGGGATCTCCTACCTCCTCCGGTGGACCCAAAGCCGGAGAATCCGCTGCCCTGAGTGCCAAATCCGGTGGATTGCTGGGACAGGGATCCAAATGTCGGGGTGTTTTGACTTGCCAACGTGCCAAAGGATGCAGTGCTAGATGTCCCACCAAAACTGTGTTAGGAGAGGAAGAGACAGACAAACCAAGTAAGTGAATTGTCAGATTTACACCCCAGCACACCACTATCTTATATTGCCTCACTATCCTAGGCAGCTTCGTGTGTTCATGAGGTCACGTAACTGAATGTGGGGGCTGCGAAACAAGCACATCCATATCATTAGTATGCAAATTTGCTTTAGTCTTTAATAAATGGTAAAATTATATGTATTCCAAAGAATTGTTTTAAAGTTAATTTCTTTATGATTTATCAGTAAATGTTTGATTTGTATACCTGTTTTATATACCTATATACCTGGGGTCACGTAAACATTTCTCCGGCGAAAAGGGGTTGCGAGTGGAAAAAGTTCAAGAAGCCCTGTCCCAGAGGACGTCCACCCCTAAATTCTGGCTCACCATCTGAAACCCTTTAGACCAGGGGTGTCAAACATAAGGCCCAGGGGGCGGATCGAGGGCTCTTATATGGCCCGCGAGGCAGCCAAGGCAGCCACCTCCCCCCCAGTCCCAATCTGGGTTGGCAAATCTGCTGTGGGCTCACCAGCCGAGCTAACCACCTCCCCCCAGTCTTGAGGTGTCAGTTATCAAACACTGTTAAATAAAAATACTGTAAGAGTATTATTGTTTTAAGCATGTTTCTATTTTAAGTAAAAAATAATGTCATCAATTGGCTTTGCCTGTATCTTCTATAAAGTTTGTATCTACGGTACCTGGCATTAAATTTTATAATACACATGGCCCGGCCAAGTGACATTTATGTCATATCCGGCCCTCCTAACAAATGAGTTCAATACCCCTGCTTTAGACCTTTTCTAGGTCTCTTTTTCTAGCCTTGCAACCGTCCTGGAGAACAATAATTTGGCCACCACGAAACATGCCATAATAATCTCTGGATTAGATGCAATGTGCTCTACGTGGGGCTACCTTGGAAGGCTGTTTAGAAACCGCAAGAAGTCCAAAATCTGTTTCCAAGATGAGCTGCCAGCTGCACAGGACAATTGTTGTGCCAATTCCCAGACATTTGGCTTGTTGGTGCAGTGGTTAGAGGAGGGGTCCCCCAAACCTTTTGAGCCTGTGGGCACCTTTGGAATTCTGGCACAGCGTGGTGGGCGCAGTCACGAAATGGCTGCCGCGGGAGGTGGAGCCAGCCATCAAATGGCCGCCACAACTTAACATCTGATGCACAAAGAAGATCCCTGTGCTATTGTGGCAGCTTCTGCTAAGGCAACGTTCTAAAAAATCTGCCCTGTCAGTCAAGTCTCCAATGGCCAACCAGAAGCCTTGTCAGGGAAAAGTCCCACCGGGCCCCACCCATTTTCTAAAACCGCTTGGTGAGCACCAGGAAAGGTGTTGGTGGGTGCTAAGGTGCCCATGGGCAGCATGTTGGGGACCTCTGGGTTACAGTGTTGGACTAGAGTGGGAGGACCCAGGTTCAAAATTCTACTCTGCCATGGAAGCTCATTCAGCTATCCTTGGGGGAGTCACACACTCGGTCTAACCCATCTCACAGGGTGGTTTGTAAAGATAAAATGGAGAGAACAACATAAGCTGCTTTAGATCCCCAAGTGGAAAGAAAGGCTAAAATAAAGAAAGGGAGCTAAGATAAAATTCCAGAGCCCCATTTAAAGTGATTGCTCTGATCTTTTTATCTGAGGGATGAAAATGCCAAAGGTAAAGGATGGGCCGAGCTGACAAAGCGCTTTCCCATTCTGTTTTCTGTTGCCCCAGAAGGTCGGACCAGAATCAACGGGTTAAAATTAAATCAGAAGAGTTTCCATCTAGACATTAGGAAGAATTTTCTAACAGTTACAGAGGTTCCTTAGTGGAACAGGCTTCCTCAGGAGGTGGTAAGCTCTCCTTCGCTGGAGGTTTTTAAGCAGAGGCCAGATGGCCATCTGTCAGCAATGCGGATTCTATGACCTTAAGCAGAGAGTGAGGGCATCTTGGCCATCTTCTGGGCATGGAGTAGGGGTCACTGGGGGGTGGGGGGGAGGTAGCTGTGAATTTCTTGCATTGTGCCTGGTTGGTCCCTTCCAACTCTATGATTCATGAGTCACAGCCTGAAGCGGCAGAGATGATTCATGAGTCACAGCCTGAAGCGGCAGAGATGTTAACGAACTTTCTGGGCTGTTGGATGCAAACGCATTGCCAGCCACCACTGCGACCCAGGTGGCTTCACCCGGCAGAACATTTTTTTAAAGAGCCAGCCATGGAAGGCTGCTGTCTTTTGCTTCTGATACACAGGTTTGGTAGAATAGTTGTATTTTCCAAAAAACCTACAAGACCTGTTTGACCAGAGGCAATAAGAAACCTCTGCGTGTGTGTTTGTGTGTGTGTCCATCTGTCATAAGTCCACACTGATTCTCTTTCAATCTATTAATACGTTTTTAAATAGCTTTTTTATAATGACATAAAAATTTATGCAGCAAAGGAAGAAGATGAGTAGGTTTTATATGCCAACTTTCTCTACCACTTAAGGGAGAATCAAGTCGGCTTATGATCACCTTCCCTTCCCCTCCCCACAACAGACACCCTGTGAGGTAGGTGGGCTGAGAGTGTGACTAGCCCAAGGTCACCCAGCTGGCTTTGTGTGTAGGAGTGGAGAAACAAATCCAATTCACCAGATTAGCCTCAGAAGCTCATGTGGAGGGGCGGGGAATCAAACCCGGCTCTCCAGATCAGACTCTAAGGCTCCAAACCACTGCTTTTAACCACTACACCACGCTGGCTGAATATTATGAACCATGCAAATGCATTGTTTAAGGTAAGCAAATGGAACTGATTTGACCTGACCATCTAAATGACAGCAATGAAGGTGCTTAGGTGAATCTCTCCAGGGAAGGAACTGCAAAGCAGAGCATGGAATAGGGTCTTTCTGCAGCAGCCATGGGACACCCTGGAAGCAGATTGGAATCGCTGGACAGTGTTTTTGTGGGAGAAGGAGGTACTTCAAGGGCCCTGATCTTCATTATGAGAACTGAACTTTTTACTCCCTGCCTGGGCTCCACTTTCTTGGTCATGCTGGAGCGTGATGGGATGTTGGGCACCGGATATAAGTGAGGAAGGGAAATAAATTATTCACTGTATAATGGAATCTTTTTGTATGTAAACAGCTTAGCGGCGCCTAAATATATTAAACCAATAAAGAAAGGGGAACACTTTGTAGGAAAGTGAAGCCCCCAAGATCCATTGCCAGCTTACCCAAATCCTCCAGCGTTGGCTGCCGCCGTCCCCTCGCCGAAGACTTTGCCTCCCGTCGAGCCCAGAGGGCTTGAAAAGGCTGGGGCTGAACCGAATGCTGGCACCCCTCCAAACCCAGGGGACCCCCCGAAAGTGGGAGGGCTGCCGAACACTGGAGCAGCTCCGAAGCCACCTGAGCAAAACAGAGGCAAAAAAAGGGACAAAAAACCAATCAAAGTCAACAATGAACAGACAGGAGAGAGAGAGAGAAGAAGAGTTAGATTATCCACTGCAATGTAATGCCTTAGACTGAGCCAAGACACAAGGGCGAGACAAGATTATCGCAGAAGAACCAAAAATGCCCATTTTCTCTGGATCAAGTAGACCCACTCGCCCACATTGTTTTAGCATGTTCGCAAAAAAAAAAAAAAAAAATACTGCACGAAATAAATACACTGCTCCCTGGATAAAACAGCTAAAGTCACTTTCTGAAAAGTGGATGCCGTGTTTTCTGCTGTCAAGTACATCGTTCAATTGCATGAGAGATGTGGCAACATTTCCTCTTTAGAGGTCAACGAAAAATTAAATTTCATTTCCCCCTTTTTAAAAGTGTGAAATGGTACATGAATAGCCAAGGGCTGTTAAATCTGGGGGGGGGGGAGGTAAAGATAGATTAAATCAAAAGAATTTCCGTCTAGACATTAGGAAGAATTTTCTAACAGTTAGAGCGGTTCCTCAGTGGAACAGGCTTCCTCGGGAGGTGGTAAGCTCTCCTTCCCTGGAGGTTTTTAAGAAGAGGTTAGATGGCCATCTGTCAGCAATACTGATTCTGTGACCTTAGGCAGATGATGAGAGGGAGGGCATCTTGGCCATCTTCTGGTCACTAGGGGTGTGGAGGGGGGAGGTAGTTGTGAATTTCCTGCATTGTGCAGGGGGTTGGACTTGATGGCCCTGGTGGTCCCTTCCAACTCTATGATTCTATGATTCTAGTCCCCTGTGCAAGCACCGGGTCATTCCTGACCCATGGAGTGACATCATATCCCGACGTTTACTAAGCAGACTTTGTTTATGGGGTGGTTTGCCAGTGCCTTCCCCAGTCATCTTCCCTTTACCCCCAGCAAGCTGGGTACTCATTTTACCGACCTCAGAAGGATGGAAGGCTGAGTCAACCTTGAGCCTGCTACCCGAAACTGACTTCCGTTGGGTTTGAACTTAGGTCGTGAGCAGAGCTTTAGACTGCAGTATTGCAGCTTACCACTCTGCACCACGGGGTAGATCTAGGGAAAAGAAATCTAGGGAAAGGAAAGGATTATCTACTGCAGCAGACCCAGAACACAAAAGTGGGCGGCATCCTCATACAGTTGCTGCAGCTGCAAAGCTTGCAAAGGGCCCCAATGAGGCTATGCATTTTCACCCCAAAACTTAAGGCCAAGAAACACTTAAACACATTGTGCAAATCAAGAGAATGGTCCCTAAATCACCTAAAGCCGCAGCGAACTGAGCCCAGATCCATTTCAGGGAAGCACCCCATCCCCACCCCAGGCCAGGCTGCATTCAGCATTTGGCTCTCTGTAACACGGGAAGAGGAGGAGGAGGAGGAGGAGGAGGAGGAGGAAAAGGAAGAAGAGGAGGAAGAAGAGGAGGAAGAGGAAGAGTTGGTTTTTATATGGTGACTTTATCTACCACTTAGGGGAGAATCAAACTGGCTTACAATCCTTCCCTTCCCCACAACAGACACCCTGTGAGGTAGGTGAGGCTGAGAGAGCTCTAAGAGAGCAGTGACTAGCCCAAGGTCACCCAACTGGCTTCATGTGGAGGAGTGGGGAAACAAATCATGTTCACTAGATTAGCCTCCTCCGCTCATGTGGAGGAGTGGGGAATCAAACCTGGTTCTCCAGATCAGAGTCCATCGCTCCAAGCCACTACACCACGCTGGCTCTCTTAAGTCAGATTCTTAGAATCATAGAATAGAATCATAGAGTTGGAAGGGACTACCAGGGTCATCCAGTCCAACCCACCGCACAATGCACGAAATTCACAACTACCTCCCCCCACACCCCCAGTGACCCCAACTCCATGCCCAGAAGATGCCCAAGATGCCCTCCCTCTCATGAACTGCCTAAGGTCATAGAATCAGCACTGCTGACAGATGGCTATCCAGCCTCTGCTTAAAAACCTTCAGGGAAGGAGTGCTTACCACCTCCCGAGGAAGCCTGCTCCACTGAGGAACTGCTCTGTTAACTCTTAACTCAGGCTGAGATTCTTAACTCAGGCTGGGGGGAAATGGTGGTAGGCAGGGGATATCAGTCTCAATGGCAAGGCAGATGTTTGATCCTAAAGGAAGGGCAGAAGGAAAAACAGAGGAGGGTGGCATTACAGGGCCCTACTCCACCTCCCACTCCAAGGCCTTGAATTGGTTACGGCATGTTGGGTATCAGCAACTGGAAGCCCCTGGGTCAACTCTGGCCTTTGCGTACACCAGCCCAGAGGGGTATGGGGGAAGAGGGCCGTGCTCCAGTGCGACCCAACAGGCCGCTTTGAAGGCCTTGCTCCTCCAACTGCCCCTCCCTCTGGCCAAATGGACTGCCAATCAACGCAACCCTCCTCTTTGTTGAGAAGCCCTCACAGCCACCCGATGAAGCAGGCCGGGCTGAGTGAAAAACTGCTGACGGCCACACAGGAGGAGGAGGAGGAAGAAGAGGAGGAAGAAGAAGCCCAAGGTCACCCAGCTGGCTGCATTTGGAGGAGTGGGGAAACCAACCTGGTTCACCAGATTAGCCTCCGCCGCTCATGTGGAGGAGTGGGGAATCAACCCCAGTTCTCCAGATCAGACTCCACCACTCCAAACCACCGCTTTTAACCACTACACCATGCTGGCATAGAGGCTGGTTTCAAGTTCAGAAACACCTCAGGGACCAACAAAGCTCCCTTTGTCAGATGCAGTAGGCTGGATAGCTGAAACGGTGCGAGCTCCACCGAGGGAACAGAGGGTGAAATGGGGGGGGGGAGCTCTCCAGAGCCAAGGAGCTCCATGCCTTGGTGATGGGGCGAGGTGACAGCTGACCCCCATTCTATTGGTTTTCCTGAAGCTCTGGGAGAGGCTGCCGAGGCGTCTTAACAGATTTCTCCTCCGCTTTGCAATTAAATACACACAGCATTAAATGGAGGGCATGCACCTTTCTAAACCCTCTAGCGTGCACAACCAAGACGAGGCCATATGTACAACGAGAACAGCCTGGACGCAGCATTTCAAATGTCCAAAGTACATCCGTTTGCAGTACTTATAACAAGCCCCTTTTAAGGTAAATTGGAATTCTTATCCCAGCATTGCAGAGGAGAGGCTAAGGCTGGCGATGTGAGATCTGAACCGGCCAGCTCACAGCTGCACCGTCACACTAGGTCTCAGGGGGCAGCTTCCGCAGGTCAACCTGTGTCCGGACCGCACCACTGCTGCATGTGTTAGTGTGTGGGTGTGGGGGCAAGGAATCCACACAATTTAACATTCCTCCATACATTTTTTTAAAACCTTGCAGAAAGAAAACCATTACTTCAGGATTCTAGCTTATAATTCTTCTTGTCATGCTCATCTTCTATGTGCAGAGAGGGGTTTTTTTTTTGCACAAAGGAACTTTTCACCATGTGCCCCCCCCCCAGCCTGAAATGGTACAGCCCAGACACAGGTTGCCTTTATCGTAGTGAGAACAAGGCCTCAGCTGGTTTTACGAGAGACAATGCAATGCATGCATGGAGATCAGAGAGTTACCGATCGCATTTGCCACCCTGCATCCAACACCTCCCAGATATCCATCTTTAAGCGGCATCTGAAGGAAGCCCCACCTCCCACCCACATCAGAGAGACGGCACCAAGGCTGTCTGAGAGCTGCGGATCAGCAAACCCCCACCCAATCGGCACAGGCGAGTGCAGACAGAGGGGGATTGCTTTCAGAGCTGTCTCATGCATCCTTCATGGCACTTACTGCAAAAGGAGTGGCTAGATTCTGCAGGCATGTCCTTATACAAAAATCCCTCGGACATGAATCAAGCCGGCCAGTAATGTCTGCTGGAGCCAGCGTGCAATTTAAAAAAAATAAAGCACCAGCAGCAGCAGCTGCCGCCAGCTCTCTGCAGGGAAAAAAAAAAAAACCCCAAGCAGTTGCTAAGGTAGCATTTCTAATGTCGCCAGGAAAACCGCAACCATTCCAGCGTAGCTGCGTGTCGCACCCTAGAGGCAGGCTTCTCGCAAAGCTGACCCCGTCAAGCGGGCTTGGGAGGGAGAAGGACTTCCGAAACACAACTGTCAGGCAGGGCTATTGGTCATTCCCTCTGCGCTTTAGGGAGTGAAGATGTGGAAGAGAAGCTTTACCTCTCACAGAGCTCACGGGAAACAAGAAGAGTTCGTTTTTATATGCTGACTTTCTCTACCACTTAAGGGAGAAACAAAATGGCTTACAATCACCTTCCCTCCCCCTCCCCACAACAGACACCCTGTGAGGTAGGTGGAGCTGAGAGAGCTCTAAGAGAGCTGTGACTAGCCCAAGGACACCCAGCTGGCTTCATGTAGAGGAGTGGGGAAACCAACCCGATCCACCAGATTAGTCTCCGTCAGTCCTGTGGAGGAGTGGGGAATCAAACCCAGTTCTCCAGATCACCTCTCCCAACCACCGCCCTTAACCACTACACCACGCTGACTCTCCAACGTTAGAACACTTATGAAACTGCCCAACACTGCGCCAGACCATCAGCCGGCCACCTCGCTTGGTGAGCATCAATTATACAGGCTGGGGAAATCAGCTTGTCTCGGGGCAGAATTACCAACTCCCGTGCGTTCTTGGGGTGGAAAAACAGAACCTTTGGCCTGGCATGTGACTCGCTGTGCAAATGGAAGAAGCTAAAAGAAACCCTTTTAAGACTGTCCTGTGAGAACAGCAAATCCTGCTTGCCCAGTTGCTTGGGAAGGCTATGGCAGAGCCAAAAACAGAACCCAATTCCCCTCTCCAAAATTATCCTCCACCCACCACAACCTTCCGCTTTTTCATCCTGCACTTCTGTCTCTTGCCTGTTCAGGGATACAGATTAACTTCATCTTGCTGTTTGACTGGGGCCGGGGAAGGATGCATTTTAATACCTGGGGTGAAATTCCAGCCCAGGCCACCGTAACAGATACCGCCTGGTTGTAAATACAAACTCCCTGGAAAGAAATATAAAAATAAAAGTGCTCCTGTTGAATTATTTAACATAGCTCAGGTGTCCAGTTACGCTTCTGTCCAAGTGCCGTGGGCATTTTTACCCCCTTGGCTCCATGCTTTGTTCTGGACCAGAATCTCCCGCGTGTTCTAAGTCAGCGGAAATGATGTGAAGGGAGCAGAGAGCGATGAACGAGCAACCGAGTCAGAAAGGCAAGTCCCACCCCAATGCCGTGTTTTCCTCACTCCCTGGCACCTGTGAAGTGCAACAAGAGAGTGGGCTTCTAGGGGGCTCTGCAGCAGAAAGTTCACTCCTGACAACCAACAGAAACAAAAAGGGGGGGGGGAGAAAACCCAACCTCTGAGCAAGGGTGGGTACCCAAAGGTTGGGTGGAAAAGAACTCAATTATATACAGAAACTCATTTATTTTAAGGAGCTAATGTCACTATGTGTGTGTGTAAAGTGCCTTCAAGTCGCAGCCGACTTATGGCGACCCCTTTTGGGGTTTTCAGGGCAAGAGACTAACAGAGGTGGTTTGCCAGTGCCTTCCTCTGCACAGCAACCCGGGTATTCCTTGGTGGTCCCCCATCTGAATACTAACCAGGGCTGACCCTGCTTAGCTTCTGAGATCTGATGAGATCAGGCTAGCCTGGGCCATCCAAGTCAGGGCTATAGAAAACATTTAAAAATTACATTAAAAGAAAGCACAAATGGCAACTAATACAGGTTGACAGATTGAAACCACAAACCAAATGTGTTTCGGCCTCCTGGCCTTCGTCAGTGGTCTAGTGAAATCACTTATTATGCACACATATACATACTGCAACAGGTATGACAATATTGGTTTGTGGATTGTCAACCTGTATTAGTTGCCATTTGTGCTTTCTTTTAATGCAATTTTAAAAATGTTTTTAATAGTGACATTAGCGCCTTAAAATAAATACGTTTCTACATATAACTGAGTTCACTCCTGACAATGGCAAGGTGGGCTCAGTGGACCACCTGTCAATAGAAGCAGCAGCGCAGTGCAAGTCCCGCCTCCTCACTTTTGCATTCCAGTTGGCCATGGAACACAAGGAGTGCCCATTTTTAGCAGGGTTGTGTGCACACTATAGTGGATCTGGGTGTAAAATTCAGCACCAGGTCTTTGTTAGAAATAGGAAACAGCTTTCTTGTCCTTAAAGGTATAGAGAGATTTTTCAAAAGGGCAGGTGATGCCTGGTCAAATCTCCAAATCCAGAAATGGAGTTATGTATAGTTTCCCATAAGGAGAGGTGTCACAAGAACATAAGAAAGGCCATGCTGGATCAGATCAAGGTCCATCAAGTCCAGCAGTCTGTTCACACCGTGGCCAACCGGGTGCCTCTAGGAAGCCCACAAGCAAGACGACTGCAGCAGCATTATCCTGCCTGTGTTCCACAGCACCTAATATAATAGGTGTGCTCCTCTGATCCTGGAGAGAATAGGTATGCATCATGACTAGTTTTCATTTTGACTAGTAGCCATGAATAGCCCTCTCCTCCATGAACATGTCCACTCTCCTCTTAAAGCCTTCCAAGTTGGCAGCCATCACCACATCCTGGGGCAGGGAGCTCTTCAGCCTTTCCTTATGACTTGCAGAAGTAGAATGCTTGCATGTTGTAGAATCAAATTTGATTTTTTAAAAGCAGTTAAAGCAATGCTCATTGAACATTTTTTTTTACATCTAGGGGGAACAACTCTGCCTACAGAAGCCTCTTCTCTGTGTATTTCAATGAGACATTCACATGAATCAATACCTCCTTTGGTTGGGCTGGAGAACCCAAAGCCCTGAGATGCCACGCTCCCTCCGCCGGAACTGAATGTGCCCGCCGGCTTCTGCTCGTCAAAGGAGGAGGAGGAGGGGGGGGAGGTCCCAAACCCAAAGGTCTTGGCTCCACTGTTTCCAAAAAGGCTCGACGTATCTGGGTGAGGAGAAAGGCAAATGCTTTTTCCGTAGTACGTCAGGACAAAAATCCCCCTAACCTAATAAAGCCCATAAAAAAAATTAAACACAGCTAGAGCCAGAATAGCATGCAGTTGCTTTTCACGCCTGGCTTGTAATAAACAGCCACTCCCCTATGGTGAGCAAGGATCTCTTGCAGACAATCTGGAAGCTTTTGGAAACCAAAAAGCAAGCTTTGTTTCTTTCAGGTGTTCAACGCAGACGTCTGCAGAGCTATTACACACAGAAGCTCACACCCACTTCCCTTTACCATCAATCACATCCCCACCCCCCAAGACTGCATACAGGGCCCTCGCCTCCAATCATTTTATCCACACAACATCCTGTGAGGTATGCTAAGTGGAGAGACAAGCCACCCAAGTGAGCTTCGTCAATGAGTGGGGACTTGAACCCAAGTCTCTCCACTCTTAATTCAACGCTCTGCACAGCTTCGCCACACGGGCTATCTTTGAAGAAGTGTTGGTGTTTATACCCTGCTTATCTCTACTTTTAAGGAGTCTCAAAGCAGCTTCCAATTGCCTTCCCTTCCCCTCCCCACAATAGGCACCTTGTGAGGTAGGTGGGGCTGAGAGAGTTCGGAGAGAACAGTGACTGGCCCAAGGTCACCAAGCAGGCTTCATGTGTGGGACTGGGGAAACCAACCCGGTTCACCAGATTAGAGTCCGCCACTCTTAATCACTACACCACGCTGGCTGGAGTTAATAAAGGAGTTACCGATACCAACGAGAAAGAAAAATGAAAGATTACTTAAGAGGTGACCCTTTTAAAAGTCTGGAGGGAAGTTTTAGTGGGATGTGGCAGAGATCAGTCCTCAGCCTTTTACGCTTTGACATTTTTATCAGTGACTTGGATGAAGGGGTGGAGGTTTTTATGTGCATACCTCCTTGGGGACCCTGATCAGGTGGAAAGGCAGCATAAAAATATTTTAAATAAATAATCTTCAGCTATGCAGTTTTTCAGTAAAGGGGGGGAACCCTCAAAACACACAAACCACGCCTGATAAAAACTGTTCTTCTAATCTTTCCAAGTATATAAACAGCACTTGGGGCTGTCCTTCGGGGTGGTGTGGCCGAGGACAAATTCCTCCCATCTCTCCCTGGCCCTGTAAGATTTGCCGGCCCCTTTTAAGGAGAATCAAACCGGCTCACAATCTCTTTCCCTTCCTCTCCCCACAACAGACCCCTTGGCTGAGAGAGTTCGGAGAGAAGTGTGACTGGCATGAGGACACCCAGCAGGCTGAATGTGGAGGAGTGGGGACTCGAACTTGGTTCTCCAGATTACAAGTTCGCCGCTCTTAACCACTACTCCATGCCGGCTCTGCAGATGGGCTGGAGCCCAGCTGCTTGGAAGGAATTCTCTTCTTATTCAAACTTACTACTAATGACATGGGATATTTCTTTCCTGTCCTGTTTACCATGTAGCTTGAGAATCCCCTGCTCTGCATATTATGGGCAATTCTGACTGTCTGATCTGGTCCCCTGAACCAGGAATTACAGAAGGCGGTGGCTGCAGCAGTGCGGGGGGGGGGGGAGGGGCTGTTACTGAGCCTTGGACCAGGCTGCTGGACTTAATGGCAGAGCCTGCCATTAGGAAAAGCAGGTTTCCAGCTACCCTGTCAAGAGGAGAAACAGCTAAACAACAATTTGTGAAAAGTCCCTGGTGGCAAATCCGTTGTCCGGTCAAAAACATCAAAAATCCAAGTCACAAAGGTTGGTTGGCTAAGAAAAACCACAACAGTTGAGAAATACGTTAAGGATATTTCATTTTCAAGTCCTCCCTTTAATAACTGGAGAGCAGCCCACCACGTCAAAAATCTCTTGTCCAACAGTGGCTATCCAGATTCAAGAGGGCAGTTAATGCATGTTACGTAAAATGCATTCTGTGCCATCCAAATTTTAAATTCCAACACAGATGTTATATGTGTATAATGCAGTATAATAATGTGCACACTATGTGTGTCGTAAAGATCAATGTCTTTTCCCCAAGCCTGCCAGGGTCCAGAAGAGATCATAGATCAGTGGAAGGGCTGCTTCTGAGGATTGTCATCTTCATCAACAGCCAACCACGAGCAGCTCCTTCCCCCTGGAAAATCCTGGAACCTGGACTGAGCCATCAACTGCCAGGGCCCAGAAGAAACCTCTGTAAACCTTCCTGTCTCTCTCCCCTCCCAATCATTCAGGGAACCTCTAACATAATTTAATTGTTTGAAAGTACTTTGCCCAAGGTCTTGAACAATAAAACCATAAAACATAAATAAGACCCATCTCTAAAAACACCTCTCTTCGTCTCTTCTCTGCAGCCTTCAAATAACAAGCAACAAAATAAGTACGCTGAGGGTCAGATTCCTCCAAGAGGAACTGAACCTTTTGCTCCAAAGTTGCTCGAGAAAACGTGGACCATTTGTTAAAACATGGTATAATCCATTTTAGCCTAAGTTGGTACACATAAGGACAATGCAAAAGGATATGTACCAAGGAGTCCATTGACTGAAGAGGTCAGGGACACAGTCAATCTGAAAAAGGGATCCTTAGCAGACGGCCCAGCAAAACCATTGAAAAGGGGCAATTAAATATTGTATGCATAAAGATTCTATATAACTTTGGACTAACCAGAGAACCCAGATAGGAAGGAAGATTTGCGAGCTGATCTTGGCTAAATTATATATAAAAATACCCCCTCCCCAAATATACCTCTACATCTACACTCAGCTCTGTCTGTAGCAAAAATGGGAGGGAAAGTCCTAAAACATTTAGCATCGAACAATCATTTTGAATCCTAGGGCTCAGCCTTGAAAGGTGTGAAGTAACACCAGGTGTGCCCCTAAGCATGCAGGAAGTTCTCTATCACTCGTTTCTGAGGAAAACAGCAGTCCAAAATCATCTAGGATTTGAACCCACATAGACTCATAGAGTTGGAAGGGGCCATACAGGCCATCTAGTCCAACCCCCTGCTCAAACGCGGGATCGGCCTAGAGCATCCCTGACAAGTGTTTGTCCACCTTCTGCTTCAAGACAGCCTGTGAGGGGGAGCCTCACCACCTCCCTAGGTAGCTGACTCCACGGCCGAACAACTCTTACTGTAAAAAAATGTTTTCCTAATATCCAACTGGTACCTTTCTGTCTTCAATTTAAACCCATTATTGCAAGTCCTATTCTCTGCTGCCAAAAGGAACAGCTCCCTGCCCTCCTCTAAGTGACAGCCCTTCAGATACTTAAAAGAGAGCAATCAGGACCCCCCCCCCAACAACCTACTCTTTTCCAGACTAAACATTCCCAACTCCCTCAGCCTTTCCTCAAAGGGCTGGTCTCCAGGCCCCTGATCATCCTCGTCGCTCTCCTCTGTACCACATGCCCGTTCAGGTTTGACTTCCCATCTTGCTGCTGCAAAACCGTTACCATTTCAAGTTGGCATAGAACTTGGGGCCGGGTTCAGACATTTGGCTGCCCCATCGTTATTTGAATTCTTGCAGCTTGGATGTGTGAACAGACTCCAGGGACAAAGCCTTCCAACTTGAGTCGATGAGATGAGGACCCATGAAAAGTCTACCAAAGAACGGGTCACCCACATGCACTGGTCACCACTTGGAGCTGTCATTATCAAGTGGATGGATGTGCATGTGTGAACCAGCCCTTGTGAACCAGATTCCCCCTAAAGCAACCCTCCCTCCCATGACTGACTTACTCTGGGTGGCCGGGGATCCAAATCCTGTGCCGGTGGAACTGAACGGATTTTTATTTGCCGCATCCTGGCTTGGCTTTCCTCCTAGGCCACTGAAGAAGGCGACACCTCTCCCCCCGCTTCCGGAACCAAAGAGGCCCCCGCTGGGAGAGGGCTGCTATAAGGAGAAAAGAAGAACAACAACTTGGGATGCTTCTCTTACGTCTCCTGGAGTTGTTTACAAAATGTATTGGAAAATTTAAATTGTGGAGAGAGCATTACAAAATGGATAAAGATCATCTACTCTAAACAAGAAGCAAGAATCTTGATCAATGGGAAGTTAATAGTTCGCCTCCAGACAAGGTTGCCCCCCCCATCACCATTACTCTTTGATTTAGTATTGGAAGCCTTGGGGAAAAAAAATAAGGAAGGATCATAGAATTCAAGGGCTGAAGGAAGATGCAGAAGAATTTAAAATGAAGATTTCTGCAGTTGATGCCAGAGGGCTCTTGGAGGCTCAAGGGCCAGATGAATTCCTAAAGGGACTAGCAAACTTGGTTGCCTTCAGAAGGTAAGATCAAGTTGGGTAGCCGTGTAGCAGTAGAAAAGAGCAAGAGTCCAGTAGCACCTTAGAGACTAACAAAATTTACGGTAGAGTACGAGCTTTCATGAGCCACAGCTCACTTCTTCTATAGAAAACAGCAAGAGTCCAGTAGCACCTTAAAGACTAACAAAATTTCTGGCAGGGTATGAACTTTCGTGAGTCATAGCTGAAGAAGTGAGCTGTGACTCACAAAAGCTCATACTCTGCCAGAAATATTGTCTTTTCTACTGCTACAGAAGCCAAGGCAGTCGTTCCAGAAAGGGTGTGATTACCTGGCCAAAGAGGTTGCCGCTGGTGTTGGCTGCCTGCCCGAACACAGAACCTGCGCTGCTGGAACCAAATGCTGGAAAAGATTTTTAAAAAGTTGATATTGGGGGGGTGGAGACAGAGCACACAAGCACACAAGAGCAAAAGGTCACTGTATTAGAACCACCTGGAGGCCCCTAACCCCAACTTCAAAGTCAGGATGGAGTAGAGGTGAGAGTTGGAGCCACCAGTCAACAGCTTGGACCGACAGAGGAAGCCTCACTTCTATTGTGAACCATGTGTGTGCATTTGGGGGAGGAGGTGGGCGTTCATTTGGGGGTTGCTTCAGAACTGGGAAATGGGTACACTCCAACCACATGGAGCACGATCCACTATGGAACATCTCCCACCCCGTTTCTTGCAACGGAGCTGGTGCAGAATCTCTTGGTGGACGGCGCTTTGTGGATCAGACCTGCCCTCCCTTCTTAACAATGCCTAGAGTATCACCTAAAGTGACCACCCTGTGTCAGGAGAAGAGCTTGTTCTTCTGCTCTGACCTTTCATATCATTATGTATAGATGGGTTTTGCAAAGGTGTCTCCTAACCTACTATGTGGGGTAATGCACCCTTTTTGAAATCTGAACTTTTAGGGAAAGCCTGCTTTCAGTCCTCTCCTCCCCACCGTCATGTGGGAGATCATAGAATCATAGAGTTGGAAGGGACCACCAGGGTCATGTAGTCCAACCCCCTGCACAATGCAGTAAATTCACAACTACCTCCACCCCACACCCCCAGTGACCCCTACTCCATGCCTAGAAGATGGCCAAGATGTCCTCCCTCTCATGATCTGCCTAAGGTCATAGAATAAGCATTGCTGACAAATGGCCATCTAGCCTCTGCTTAAACACTTCCAGGGAAGGAGCGCTCACCACCACCTCCCGAAGAAGCCTGTTCCACTGAGGAACCGCTCTGTTAGAATGTTATTCCTAATGTCTAGACGGAAACTCTTTTGATTTAATTTCAAACCTGTTGGTTCTGGTCCAACATTCTGGGGCAACAGAAAACAACTCGGCACCCTCCTCTATATGATAGCCCTTCAAGCACATCCTAATGCCAAAGTGGATCTATGTTATTTCTCTGCAGAAACAGACATTGCAATGTGGAGTTACGGATCATTCATTAAAAGGGTCTGGATTTCTGGTAAGCGTGCCTGGAACAGCATGAGCCACGCAGAATGAGACTTTCCCCCTGTGCAGGGAGGATCTGAGCATTGTAAAGTCATCTCTTCCTTTGAAAAATAATGAAATGTTTTGATTTAAAACAGAGTTTCCTGGTCTAATTCCCCATATTGCTTGAAATGCCAACACTGCAATCAACATTTTGGCCCCTTCTTCTCCCAGGCGGCGGGTCTCCCTTCTCTCACCAGCACCCTTTTAAAATATTCTTTTCTCATGGTAATTATTAAGAGGTTGTGCCCTAAACATAACTTTGTGTAATTAGCCTAATTTGTTTCCCACCCATGGGCACAATGAGCCACCTGGAAACCCCCTTCTTCCCATCCAGGCTGGTGTGTGTGTGTGACTGTGCAGGGAACGTTCCTAGCAGAGCTGCTGACCTCTGCCTGTCTTACAGCCAGAGGGAGGGGCTCCAAAGAAGAAGAGGAGGAGGAAGAAGAAGAGGTGTTTTTTATATGCCGACTTTCTCTACCGCTTAAGGGAGACTCAAACCGGCTTACAATCACCTTTCCTTCCCCTCCCCACAACAGATACCTTGTGAGGTAGGTGGGGCTGAGAGAGCTCTAAGAGAACTGTGACTAGCCCAATGTCACCCAGCTGGCTTCATGTGGAGGAGTGGGGAAACAAATCCAGTTTACCAGATTAGCCTCCACCGCTCATGTGGAGGAGTGGGGAATCTCGTCAGATTTCAGATGCTAAAAGGTAAAGGTCCCTTGTGCAAGCATCAGGTCATTCCTGACCCATGGGGTGATGTCACACCCCGACGTTTACTAGGCAAACTTTGTTTATGGGGTGGTTTGCCAGTGCCTTCCCCAGTCATCTTCCCTTTACCCCCAGCAAGCTGGGTGCTCATTTGACTGACCTCGGAAGGATGGAAGGCTGAGTCAACCTTGAGCCGGCTACCTGAAACCAACTTCCGTCAGTATCGAACTCAGGTCGTGAGCACAGTTTGGACTGCAGTACTGCAGCTTACCACTCTGCACCCCGGGGCTCCTTTCAGAAGCTAAGCAGTTAGTATTTGGATGGGAGACCACCAAGGAAGTCCAGGGTCGCCTTAAATCGGCTGTGACTTGATGGAGCTTTCCACTACCATTTTTTATTGGCTGCGTCTCTAAAAAACTTGAGGCTGAAGCTTTTAAAAACCTATTCAACCTATATATCTTTTTAAGGAGCCACACAACCCACTGCTGCCATTGCTTTATATTCACGCCTCCCTTTAACAGTGCCTCCTGTTTCTTACCTGAAGCTTGACAGAAGCTGAATCCAGTGGACGACGTCGGCGTGGTGGCGGCTGCACTTCCAAATACAGATCCCCCCTGGTTGAAGCCGGAACTCTGTCCAAAAGCAGGCGTACTGCTTTGGCCAAAGAGCCCGCCACCCGTGGTGGCAGAGGGCTGGCCAAAAGAGAAGGAACTGGTGGTGTTGGTGCTGGATGGCACGCCAAAAACATGTCCGCTGCTGGAGGCCGAGGAGGCAGGCGAAGCGGCCTGGCCAAAAGCGGGAGTTGCCCCAAAGGCCGTCTGGCTGAAAGTGAAGCTGCTCGAGGTGTTTGCCGGCTGGCCGAAGGCCGGCGCTTGTCCGAAGGCTGGCTGGCTGAAGCCTCCAGGACTCGCCGCGGCGAAAGCCGATGTGTTAAACCCGGTGCCTGCTCCCTGGGTAGTGGCAGTAGAGGTGCATGTCGACGGGGGAACAGGTTGGCCAAACAGGGAAGAGGCTGTGGTTGCTGCAGAGAGCTGGCCGAAGACAGGGGCGGTGACGGGGCTAGCCCCGGTGTCTGCTGCAGGCTGGCTGAACGCTGAGCTAGAAGAACTGGAAACCGGGGGCTGCACGAACACAGAAGGGCTTGAGGAGGCCGCTGTGAATGCCAAGGTGCCCGTGGTTGGTGCTGGGAGAGAGACGCTTGGACTAGCGGAAGAGGGCGGCACGCTGGCAGCCTCGGCCGGTGGTGAGGCTATGGTGGCTGGAGCTGAGGTCACCGAAGTGGGCTGGTCTGAAGCGGAGACCGGTGGGGGCACCTCCGCCTGCAAATCACCGGAAGGTGGGGTGGGAACTGCATCTCCGGCGCGTGCTGCCGGAGCAGAGCCGAGGCTGATGGTATCTTCCTCTTCTGGAGAAGGGGGATCCTGAGGAAGCTCCGGGGTTTGTCCCTGCAGCTGGGCCGGTACAGGCAGGGCTGCGTTGTTTGGAGACGGCTTTTCGGGGTCTGGGACGGTTTTGGCATCTGCTTCGCCTTTGCCAGGCGGTTCTGAAGTGGAAGCTGTCGTCGGCACTGAACTCAACAGGCTTCCAAACGAGAGAGCTGAGGTTGCTGGAGGGAGGACCGAGGGGGTGGGCAATACAGCTGGGGCGTTTGCTTGTTGGACACCGAACGCGAACGTCTGCTTGCTGCTGCCTGACGGCGCTCCCATGCTGAAGCCACCAGGAGCCCCCGTGCTGACCAGCTGGACATTGCCAAAGATGGTGCCTGTGCTGACTGCTGCAGAAGATGAACTGGCAGTCGTGACCACGGTCGCAGCAGCCTCTGCTGGTTTGCCTGCTGGCAGAGAGCTTCCGAGATTGAACCCAGAAGGCACTGTGGTTGCTTTTGGAGGCTGCCCACTTGCTGCAGTACCACAGGGAGGTTTGGAAGGGGCGGCCTTAGCGTTCTCGTCAGCTTGGCCCACTCTCAGGCCAGAGAAGCTCCCAAGGGTCTCTCCAGCTGCGGTGCCCTGGAATACGGGGTCTCCGTGTTTCGGTGGAAGGTTCTCCAATTTGGTGGAGGTTGCGGAGGGAACAGAAGCTGCGGCTGCGACTGCCTGGCCGTTTGTTTGGCTGGGATCTCCAGAGCCGCTGTTCGTCACAGAGGCTCCCAAAAGGCCGGATGGTTTCGTGGACCCAAAAGTGAACGGGCTCTCTGGAACGGTTCCAAACTTAGGATTCCCATCAAGGGAGAACACATCAGACTGGCTTGATTCTTTCGCAGGGGCGGCCGTTGCTTCCAAGACACAAATAAGGCAAATACCTAACATTAGAAGGCAACACTAAGAGTAGGGGATCAGTAGGGGTGTGTGGACAGCCATCACTGGAAGAGCAAGAGCTGCTCTCACACAGGAACCCCCAAATTTGGTGTCATGAAAGAACTGCTGGTGCGTCCCAAGAAATTCCCTAACTAAAGGCTTCTGGAAACACAAAATACCCACCCATGGAAGAGGCTGCCTCTTCCACCCCTGCATGATTCCCTGCTCAGGCCTTGCCTCCTCCCAGTCAACCTCTGCTGTCCTTTCTTTTCTTTCTGTTTCCCCCGTTCTTAGATTGAGGTCTTAAACAACAAAACCATAAAACTTAAATAAGACCCATCTCTGAAAACACCTCCCTTCGACTTCTCTGCAGCCTCCAAAGAACGAACAAAATAAGTACACTGAGGGTCAATGTCCTCTAAGAGGAACTGAACCTTTTGCTCCAAAGTTGCTCGAAAAAATGTGGGCCATTTGTTAAAACAATGGTATAATCCATTTTAGAAGAAGAGGAGTTAGTTTTTATATGCCGACTTTCTCTACCACTTAAGGAAGAATCAAATCGGGATCCAATCTCCTTCCCTTCCTCTCCCCACAACAGACACCTTGTGAGGTGGGGCTGAGGGAGTTCTGAGAGAACTGAGACCAGCCCGAGGTCACCCACCTGGCTTCATGTGTGGGAGTGGGGAAACAAATCCAGTTCACCAGATTAGCCTCCGCCGCTCATGTGGAGGAGTGGGGAATCAAACCCGGTTCTCCAGATCAGAGTCCACCGCTCCAAACCACCGCTCTTAACCACTACACCACGCTGGCTCTCTTCTAGCCTAGGTTGGTACACATAAGGACAATGCAACATGATATGTACCAAGGGGTTCACTGACTGAAGAGGGCAGGGTCACAGCTGGTCTGAAAAAGGGATCCTTAGCATGCGGCCTAGCCTCTACTGTATATGATTGCACTGTGTGTGACCGAATGATCCAACCACTCCTGTCGCAGAACTCTCAGAAGGCATCGTGGCTCAGTGACGAGCACCTGCCTGGCATGCTGAAGGCCCCCGATTCAGCTCCCCGGGAGCCGCCCCTGGGAAAGGCCTTCCCTCTGCCTGAGACCCCGGGGAAGGCGCTGAGTTACATGGAACGCCCATTTGACTTGGAAGGAGGCTCTGCCCAGGACCAAGCAGCAGGCTGGATAAAGAGGACCCCTGCATCCCTCTTCAGCCATTGAATGTCAGGTCTCCTTACCTTGGGAAGAAGCAGAGCCAGGCGTTACAGGGTTTGCGGGAACTGCAGCGAAGTTAAACCCGGGCCTAGAGGGGAAAATGCGCATGAAATAACCTGACCCGTAACCACCCCAACCCCGAAATCCCAGTGGAAAGATGGATCTATCCATCCGTCTCTTGTTTGGCAATTGATATATTTTTTTAAAAGCAGGGGCAGGATTTAGAAATGAGCAAGGGCCTCATTGACAGCTTTGCCCTCTGAGCCTCTCTTGTATTTCTGCCACGGCACAACAAAAAGGCTCTTTAACCCCCACGGTGAACAGCAATGCAGGTTTTGACAGAACCCTTCCCTTTCTGGCCACCGCACATAAAAAAGGATATTGTGGAGCTTGAGAAGGTGCAGAAAAGAGCAACCAAGACGATCAGGGGACTTGAGCAACTGCCCTATGAGGAGCGGTTGAAACACTTAGGGCTGTTTAGCTTGGAAAGAAGGCGGTCAAGGGGAGACATGATAGAGGTCTATAAAATTATGCATGGTATGGGGAGAGTGGACAGGGAGCTTTTCCCCCTCTCTCATAATACTAGAACACGGGTCATCTGCTGAAGCTGGAGGGAGATTCAAAACAGATAAAAAGAAGTATTTCTTCACACAACACAGAATTGTGGAACTCCCTGCCCCAGGATGTGGTGATGGCTGCCAACTTGGAAGGCTTTAAGAAGGGAGTGGACATGTTCATGGAGGAGAGGGCTATTCATGGCTACTAGTCAAAATGGATACTAGTCATGATGCATACCTATTCTCTCCAGGATCAGAGGAGCATGCCTATTATATTGGGTGCTGTGGAACACAGGCAGTTCAATGCTGCTGTAGTTGTCTTGTTTGTGGGCTTTCTAGAGGCACCTGGTTGGCCACTGTGTGAACAGACTGAACAGACTGCTGGACTTGGTGGGCCTTGGTCTGATCCAGCATGGCCTTTCTTATGTTCTTTTCATGTGCCCTGCCTGCTCAGTCTCCAGCGAAAAGGACTCCCACAAAGTGGCACAGGGCTCTTCAGAGAGACTGAAATGCATAATTTGTACGTGCTCATGGGATCAGGGGTTATGCTGGAGCCCGAGGACCAGGCTAAACCTCTGAGCAATCACTTGTGGAAACCAAATCTATACGTGTGCACACAGCGAACGGTAACTGTGCTGGGGAACAACTGCTCCCTCATGCTGCTTTCCTGATTATGAGATAGTTTGTTGATCTCCCACCTGAAGAGTTACTGGAGAACCACCGAGGTGTAGAAGAAGAGTTGGTTTTTATACCCCACTTTTCTCTATCTTTAAGGAGTCTCAAAGCAGCTTACAATCACCTTCCCTTCCCCTCCCCACAACAGACACCTTGTGAGGTAGGTGAGTTTGAGTTTGGAGAGAACTGTGACTAGTCTAAGGTCACCCAGCAGGCTTCATGTGGAGGAGTAGGGATCAAACCCAGTCCTCCAGGTGAGAGTCCACTGCTCCTAACCACTACACAACACTGTCTAAGAGCGGTGGACTCTAATCTGGAGAACCAGGTTTGATTCCCCACTGCTCTGCATGAGCAGCAGACACTAATCTGGGTGACCTTGGGCCAGTCACAGTTCTCTGCCCCACCTACCTCACAAGGGGCCAGTTGAGGGGAGAGGAAGGGATTGTGATTGTGATTGTAAGCCACTTCGAAACACCTTACGGTAGAGAAAAGCACTTAATGCACACGGTTGTGAAGTAATTTTTACAACAGCCCTATAGGGTAGGTCAGCTTTGGAATTCCATTAGAGGTTATAATTAGGGCTCTGTGTGTCCCTTGCTTCTGCGAGGAGCTGGATGCTGCACACAAGACTCGGCATTCAGGCAGTCCAAAAGCCACTGCCTGAAATGAGTCGCTGTATCTTTACTTTAATGATTCTGCTCAAATGACCAATAGGTCTTAAGCAGGACCGCACTAAAGCACAGTGGCCAAAATATTTAATATATCCCCCTTATCCTTTAAAATAAGTAGCCAATATATATATAAATTTTGCCATCTTTACCAGTGTGGTTAAGAGCAGTGGTTTGGAGCAGTGGACTCTAATCTGGAAAACCGGGTTCGATTCCCCACTCCTCCACATAATCTGGTGAACTGAGTTGCTTACCTCACTCCTACACATGAAGCCAGC
The DNA here is from genome assembly GCF_029931775.1 of Euleptes europaea. Classification (NCBI taxonomy): domain Eukaryota; kingdom Metazoa; phylum Chordata; class Lepidosauria; order Squamata; family Sphaerodactylidae; genus Euleptes; species Euleptes europaea. Next base: position 50,155,255 of record NC_079325.1, on the reverse strand, counting down.
TGGGTGACCTTGGGCTAGTCACAGCTCTCAGCCTCACCTACCTCACAGGGTGTCTGTTGATGGGAGGGGAAGGGGATTGTAAACTGGTTTGATTCTCCCTTAAGTGGTAGAGAAAGTCAGCATGTAAAAACCAACTCTTCTTCTTCTTCTGATTTATTTGTTATTTAAAAAAAATGTCAGGAAGGGTGACTGCCTTCTTTCCATTACCAAATGGCTCAACCAGCCTCTGTCTATCAACCTCAAATAACGGACAATGAAAAAACAAATGACTTATTGTACCTATACTGCCAGACCCACAAGGGCAGGTGGAAAATGGAACTTTACTAAATCTGCCCTTCAACTTAGGTGACGGCAGAGCATTCAATCGGGCCCTCATATAGGCTCTCCTATACTAGGGAAAGCTTAACAGATTTAAGTACTCCGGCATACTTTGTGGGAAAAGACCCCCAAAAGAGGGCAGAGCAAACTCTCCATGCTCTATTGTGCACACGACTGAGACCTAATAAAATCAAGCTTTTATCTTGGCTGGTTCCGACAGCCTGGGGAAACCAGGCCAGAAAGGAGGGGCCCCGTGGCTTCTTTCAGTGCTCAGGGAAGTGATTTGGGCTTCAGCACCCTTCTTTGCTCCTTGTTTCCGGGACTAGGGAGAAAATATGCAGGTTAAGCATATTTGCAAAGTTGCAAAGAGTTGCAAAGACCGCAGAATTCCCTGTTCCTGGTAAAAAAATTGAGGATGCCAAGGTTTATAGCCTTGTTTGCTCTAAACAGTAGTCACAGGCCTGATTAGAATGTGCTGGACGTGACCGCTTTCCCCTGTTCTGACACATGCTCTTCTGTGTGCGATCGCTTACATAACCAAGGCTTCCAGATGGCACCGAGATGATTTAGTCACCTTTCTGAGTAGCTTATGGGCATCCCCCCCTCGCTTGGAGTTACAATCTGCCCATAAGGCTGTGGCATCATTTCCTGGTTTCAGCGCTTTCAAACTGGTTTGGATGTCCATGTTTACAGCCCTCTTTTGAGCACATTTTACCAGGCACGAGCATCAAAGCGATGCTCACATGAAAGGCAGATCACGATGGGTAGCCGTGTTTGTCCGTCACTAGCCACAGAAAAGAGCAAGAGTCCAGCAGCACCTTAAAGACTAACAAAACGTCTGGCAGGTTATGAACTTTTATGAGCCACAGTTCACTTCTTCACTTCTGAAGAAGTGGACTGTGGCTCAGGAGAGCTCATACCCTGCCAGAAATTTTGTTAGTCTTTAAGGTACTACTGGACTCTTGCTCTTTTCTATCACATGAAAGGCTTTGTATTAAACATGTCCTATATCCATGGCCGGGGCAAGCGGCCACCCTAAGATCGCAAAACACAATGATAACAGAAGATGTTTCGGTTCCTAACAAGGAAGGCCTGGGTTGCTTTCCCCCTGTGTTTTTAACTTCAGATCTTTAAAGGAAAAAGGACAGATAGGATACCGAGTACACCATTGATAAATGTGCTATTACTGTGCCAGCGAATGTCTGTAGGGTGCATGGGGAGAGAGGGGAAGAGATGCAGAGTGTGTCTGACGGGCAAGATCCTGATCAATGGGGGTCAGTCCACTTTGGTAACAAGGATGGAGGGCAAGTGGGACTCTGCAACAGTTCTTCCCATTTGCTACTGACTCATATAGCTCATTCCTCTGAACTCATGCTGGTGTGGGCTAATCCTTCTCTCCCCCACTGGCGATCTCAGCCACTGAGAGCCAAGCCTGGGCTTACTCAGGTAGCCCCTCCCGTTCACCTGCACAGCCCCCTACCCATTTACCATGCAAAAGACTTCAGGAAATGGGAGAATCAAAAACGTCCCACTTCCTTTGAAAAGCAGGGAATACATGAAGGGAAGGCTGTTTGCTACAAGGATACAGGGCGGGCAATAATCACCTTGCCCACAGAGGAACGCTGGGTAGATGCTCCAGCTGGCGGAGGCGATACCTTGCAGCATTAGTGGTAGTGAGCAGGCATTAACCATGAACCCACATGAATGCATGAAGCTGCCTTATACTGAATCAGACCCTTGGTCCATCAAAGTCAGTATTGCCAGTCAGACTGGCAGCGGCTCTCCAGGGTCTCAGGTAGAGGTCTTTCACAGAACAGCCTTGGAATTAAGATCACAGGGAGAGGCCTTCCTTACTGTCCCACCAATCGAAGAAGCTCATCTGGGGGAAGCATGAGAGAGGGCCTTTTCAGTGGGTTTTTTTTCCAGAGAACCTTTGGTCTCTAACTTCTGCAGCTGCCAACTTCTGTCTCATCTGCTTATTTTGCTGAGCGCCTGCTGGATAATGGCTCTTTTTAATCTGCTGGCTGAGTCACACATTAACTCTTCCGCACTTGGACAGCTATAGTTCCAGGACAAGAGAGCTCCTGCCAAGTAAGAGTGTGTCTTCCGGTCTCAGCACACACCCCCAGGACGCAGAAACCTGTGTACAGGGCCCAAAATGTACACTGGCCATTCTCGCACAGTGTTGCTTGTGTCGGTTTGGGGTAGGAATCTCAGCGGATTGAGGAAGGTTAAGCCGAAGAGACACCGAAGCATCTGGGTACAGAAGGGCATAGTTAGCCGCTGACGTCATGGTGTGCGATTACACTGCACAGAAGTGGGCTGTGGACCAATGTCAAAGGCTAATGAAGATTAACTGCAGAAAACATTTTTTTTGCAAGCTCAAGAGTGGGAAGGGGTGAGAGCACACTGCCCATACGAACCCTGAGGGCTGAAATGCAAACGCCTTGCTGAGCTGGGGAGCAGTTTGTGGGGCAGGAGCCGCAGCAGATGAGGTAGCGGATGTGGAAGTCTTCGTTGTCCCTTGAGTTGAAAAAACAGAGAGTTATGAAAAATGAGAGTCTTTGCACATGTGTGTGCACATGCATGCACACAAAGAATGCACATACGAGATAAAGGCATTCTCCATTCCACCCTTGGTTTTTCCCAGCACATGTCTCCTGAGCCACCTTCTAAATCCACTTGGCATAACCGTTTGATTTCACCAGCTACATAGTTATTAGAGGTTGAGTATCCCTTATCCGGACATCTGATATCCAGACTGATCCGAAAACCGGACCTTTTGATCCAGCATGCAGGCAACTGCCCTCAGCAGTGCCATTGTTGGTTCAATGTATACAAAATTATTTAAAATATTGTTTAAAATTACATTCAGGCGATGTGTATAAAGTATATATAAAACATAAATGAATTTCGTGTTCAGACTTGGGTCCCATCCCCAAGATATATCTCATTATGTATATGCAAAAATTCCAAAATAGTCCAAAATATGGAAAGATCTGAAATACGGACCACGTCTGGCCCCAAGCAGTCTGGATAAGGGATACTCAACCTGTACAATAAAAGTCAATGGAGGCCAGTACTGATTAACAGAAGCAGCCACAGAAGTGGGGAGGGGGGATTCTACAGGAACAAGCTGGGTGTGTGATCGGCCAAGGCATCTTGGACAAGAGCCCTTTGGCTCATAAGGACATAAGAACGGCCATGCTGGATCAGACCAAGGACCATCAAGTCCAGCAGTCTGTTCACACAGTGGCCAACCAGGTGCCTCTAGGAAGCCCACAGACAATACGACTGCAGCAGCATTGTCCTGCCTGTGTTCCACAGCACCTAATATAATAGGCATGCTCCTCTGATCCTGGAGAGAATGGGTATGCATCATGACTAGTATCCGTTTTTACTAGCAGCCATGAATAGCCCTCTCCTCCGTGAACATGTCCACTCCCCTCTTAAAGTTCCAAGACTCCAAAAATCAGCAAGTGAATTGTTAAAACTAACCTCTTCAAATTTAATGGTTAAACTTAGAACACTTCAAACAAATGAAAATTTTGGTGATATACAGTCAGTGGTGTAGTACAATTAATTGTAGTCAGGTGAAATGTGATGAAGTTTGAAAATGTACTTTTGTTTATGTTTTTTCTTTTCTTCCAATTGTTTCCTCGTAAAGTTGTAAAATGTGATGATTTAATAAAGTTTATAAAAAGTTGTTGTGTTTTTTAACAAGGGCTGATTAAAAATAATAATTCCAGGCATAACCTAAAGGCGGACTTTGGGAGCTGACTGTGGCATACTTGGCAGGTCTGCTGAACTATGATGGGGGGCACAGGATCAAATCCTCACTCTGCAGAGAAGTTGATGGGATCACCGTAGGGCAGTTATTCTAGTTTATTGAGTTTAAAATGGTGACCTTGCCTTTGTCCTGCTAGGAATTAGGTTCTGTCCGCCCAATCTATTTTAGAAGGATCCAACAGAGGAGAGGAAAATTCTTGCCTGCTGTCCTGACAAAAATGAGATAGGCAGTCTTTGTAAAGCCTTAAAAAGGACTGGGACTGGGGTGTCCAGAGCCGCCCCCGCGCTTGACTAAGATGTTTGTCAGAGGTCTTGTTCCATGAAGGTGAGGTGGGTGATTATCAGGTACAGGGCCTTCTTGGTGGTGATGCCCCGTTTATGGAACTCACACTACACAGGCTGTTTGTTTGGCACCTAACTCAACGGCTTTTAAGTACCTAGTAAAAACAAGGCGGCTCACTCAGGCAGTTATTGGATTTCATCCATTAGCTGTTTTGATTTTTTTTTTGTCCGTTAGTATTTTGCTGTGTCAGTACTTTCATCTATTCCGCTGTTTTTATCACGTTTTAAATGTGTCGTAAGCTCCCTTAAGAACACAGGCTGGAAGGCAGGGTAGAAATGTTTGAAATAATGACTTTTTAATTTGTTGAATTCGTAAAATATGCCAAGCTCTGTCATAAAACCGGCCTGGGGGACAGCGTAAGCAACACTATGTCAGAATTCAAGAAGCCGAGGGGCCCCCAGGGGACGTGGCCCTGGATCCTGCCTAGAACGGCCACAGGCACAAGGAGGGTGGAGATTTTTGCTCATTCCTTCTTCTCATGGCAGCCCAAAAGGCTGCTCCCTGTAGGATGGGGGAACCACAGGCTTGCTGGAGGGAATCAGAGGATTCCTGTTGTGGTGGTGGGGAAAACCGAGCAAAAACTGTCTCTGTCCCAGTGCACAGGCATTCCAGGCAGAAGCAAAGCTGAGGTCCCTTGCCACCGGTGGAGATCAAAGTCCCCTGTTCCTCTGCCCATCTTGGAGCTGTGGAAGAGAGCGCATGGACTCTGCCCTTAGTGGCATCAATGTCTGGGAGCACCTCCGAAGGGCAATGTGACACGGGCAAGCCCCCACAATCCTTCTGAAAGTGAAGGTGGAGGAAGTGGAAGAAGAGCTGGTTTTTTTATATGCCGACTTTCTCTACCACTTAAGGAAGAATCAAACCGGCTTACAATCCCCACAACAGACACCCTGTGAGGTAGGTGGGGCTGAGAGAGCTGTGACTAGCCCAAGATCACCCAGCTGGCTTCATGAGTAGGAGTGGGGAAACCAACCCGGTCCACCAGATTAGCGTCCGCCGCTCATGTGGAGGAGTGGGGAAATCAAACCCGGTTCTCCAGATCAGAGTCCTCCGCTCCAAACCACCGCTCTTAACCACTACACCACTCTGGCTCCCAGCCAGCAGAGAAAAGGAGGGCTGCATGCCACCTTGTTTAGTGCAGGTGCTTGGGAACATCCATGAAGCTCCGTGCCACAGGCAAGACACCCCCTCACCCATAGCACACATTTGGGCTGCTAGGTCGGCCAAAATCTGTGGACTCCTCGCCCCTCTTCTCTATATTAAAATGCCTGCAGTCGTAGCAGGACTGCAGAAACCCTGCCCGTAGGAACAGATTGCGGGAAAGCAGTAAGTCCTTGCTGAGGCCAGCTGCACGTGGTGAACCAACGCCAGGAGAAATGTGTCAGCCGCATAATGCTGAACTGCAATGCCATTGCTCCCCACATCAAAACACCACTTCTTTAAAGACTAGCCTCGTCCTCACGCTTCTCAGAACTGGTGACTCACAAGGGCTGAGCTAATGCTGCTCCTTAACATCCGGAGTTGCTCTTGGAGAAAGACTGCCACACCCTGGATGTGGTCGCTAGTCCGGAAGCTAGGGCTTCAGCGAGCGGCTGTGGCTCCCAGCTCCTGCCTTGGCTGTTCCCTCAGCAGTGCTCCAGAAGCCATATTTGTTGCCCCCTCCCCAGACCCTCAGTCCACCCCAGGGCAGTACCAGTCAGCATGGTATAGTGGTTAAGAGCAGTGGACTCTAATCTGGAGAACCGGGTTTGATTCCCCACTCTTCCACATGAAACCTGCTGGGTGGCCTCGGACCAGTCACAGTTCTCTGAACTCTCTCAGCCCCACCTACCACACAAGGTGTCTGTTGTGGGGAGAAAAGGGGAAGGTGATTGTAAGCCGGTTTGATTCTTCCTTAAGTGGTAGAGAAAGTCGGCATATAAAAACCAACTCTTCTTCTTTTACGCTGACTGCACTGATTCTCTGAGGAACTCACTGGAGAAAAGCAACCAGCGCGCACTCGTGGCTTTCCGAGACTCTCTAAGCATGACACTGATCAGCTCTTGAACTCAGAGCCAGCAAGCAGGGTGTGCGTGTGTGTACGCGCTTGTCCTGGTAATCACGGTGGACCTCAGATGTACTTCCGTGAGCTCAGCACCTCACAAAGTCCATGGCAAGTATTAATTCCCTGTACGTTCCATGAGGAAACAACAGTCGTTCAGCATCTAGGACCCTCTTGCCAGGACGGCAAGTGCTTCTCTCTCACACACACAAGGCTCAGGGGTCTCGTTTCTCTTCAAAAGAAACACAGCAGTAACAATCCCCCCTCCCAAATCCTCACATCCCTCAGGAAGCCTGCAGCTTTGAGGTCTCTTGTATGTCATTTATGAGTTTTAAAAAAAATGTCTTCAGTTGTAACAGTTAGTTACCCGAAGCAAGGCAATAAGTCTGGATTGGTCCTGGGAGAACGAGAGAAGCTGGCTGCCGCAAGCTCCCGGATTGTTTTTTTTTTTTTACTGCATGCAAAAGCTACACAGAGATCTCTGACAAACATCTCTCTTGAAACCATCACCATAACAACAAGTATTCAGAAAAGACAGAAAACTACTGACAGGTTCAGATCTGACCATTCCAGCTCACTCTAGATTTAAGAAAGTGGCGGCTCATTTTTATTTTTATGTGTCCCTTCCAATGGGAAAGGGCTGCTGCCCAGGCTGGGAGCTTTTCTCAAGAACCATTTGGCTGGCTGTGTTCTCTTATGTGCTACAGTAGAACAGAAGCTTGCTTTTGAAAGGTCTGGGCAACAAAAGCAGCAAGGAAGGCACTGGAATATACAGAATCAGAGCGGTTCAGGTAGCAGAAGGCTAGGGAAGGGCGTTGTTCATGGAGTCTGGAACATGGCCCCTCACATGAACATAAGAACATAAGAAAGGTCATGCTGGATCAGACCAAGGCCCATCAAGTCCAGCAGTCTGTTCACACAGTGGCCAGCCAGGTGCCTCTAGGAAGCCCACAAACAAACATGCAAGCCCAGCTCACAAGAATCTCAGCTTCTGGGACTTTTAAACAAGTTTCTAGTCCCTGAGATCATATAAGACATCTAAAAGCCAGCGTGGTGTAGTGGTTAAGAGCGGTGGTTTGGAGCGGAGGACTCTGATCTGGCGAACCAGGTTTGATTCCCCACTCCTCCACATGAGCAGCGGACGCTAATCTGGTGAACATGAAGCCAGCTGGGTGACCTTGGGCTAGTTGCACTCTCTCAGCCCCACCTACCTCACAGGGTGTCTGTTGTGGGGAGGGGAAGGGAAGGTGATTGTAAGCTGGTTTGAGTCTTCCTTAAGTGGCAGAGAAAGTTGGCATATAAAAACCAATTCTTCTTCTTCTAAAACTGCATCGATAGAGCCTGAGAGGGATTCTAGTATTTATATTAAAATGCATAATTTGCTTTTCAAACACGTACCACAAGAAGCTTTGTAAATGGGGTTTCTTTACTCAGTCAATCTTGGACTTGTGTCCTTACAGGCCTGTTTCCCCTCTCTGCCTTTCACCTTACTTTCTGGAAGCCCGAATCCTATTCTCCCTGTTCGTATAGCTATGCCTGCCAAATGTATAGTGACAGGTTCATCGCAACATGGTGCAGTCTGGATTAATCTGCAGAATATCAAAGACTCTTGTGACTCTGGTGTATTCAGTTCCTGCTTTACAGAAAAGACTCTTGAACAGCCTCAAACTTTAGGAGTGGGAGGTAGCGGTCCTGTAGGAAATCATATCTGACGGGTTTCTTCATCGTAAGCAAACACGAAAGCTCAGAAATCAGATAGAAAAATGCAAATAGTCATGCAATGGGGCCATTTCTACCATCTGTCTTGTTTTCTCCTGTGAAACATGGCCCTTGCCTACTTCCTCTTTTAGTCTCACTCTTAAGTTTCCCTTTCCTCAATTCACATGCTCTCCTTTATTTCACTCTCTGATTTAAAGATGTCTGTTCCACCTTAAAGACAGAGGGAGAAGCAGAGATCTGTTGGACACTTTAACCACAGTTCACAAAAAGAACATGTGGGAAAGCATTTCCCCTTATACCACATGGAAATAAACAGATTAGCCTGAACATGGAAAGTGGTCATAAGCCTGGAAGGGCATAAAAGCTGATCAACTTCTGCACCACTCTTTGAAGACCTCAGCTTAACCTCTTATGTTTCATTATAGATGAAGACCAAGTATGTGCAGCTTCATTCATTCAACACTGGTTTCCTTCACCCACACTTTTACCCCTGCTCTTCCATGTCCAAATTTAGGCTGTAAGTTCCTTGGAGAAGACCCATCTTTTGCTTATGCTTGCCTGCACACACAAATACAAGATGAGACAAAACGTCTTTAATCTGGTGGCTCTCTGATGGGTGAACCAGAAAGTTTTCGGTGTCTGGCCACAACTTCAACCGTGCCGTGTGCACTCTGGACAATACCCAAGAGGCACTGCACACAGCATGGCACTTCTGTGCAGGAAAGCCGAGGATCAAACTGTGGCACCCAGCTACAGCTCACTGTCAGCATCAGTGTTTTCAAGCCAGATCAGAGTAGCCCATCAACACATGAAGCTGCCATATTCTGAATCAGACTCTTGGTCTATCACAGCCAGTAGTATCTACTTAGACTGACAGCAGCTCTCCGGGGTCTCAGGAGGAGGTCTTTCATATTTATTTAACTGGAGATGCTGGGGATTGAACCAGGGACTTCTGCATGCCAAGGAGATGCTCTTATCACTGAGCCACAGCCCCTCCTTTGCAAAGTACCTTGCACACCGGAACACTGGTATGCAAATAACCATAATAATAATTTTTTTAAAAATAACAACTATGGATCCCTGCCACTTTCCCTTCTTGCTTTGTTATGAATGCAGCCCCATAGCTGTGAGTGGTTAACCACATTTTTAAAAATCATGCTTCCACACAGAGGGAACTGACCTGAGTTCTTTTTGCTTGACGTGGTCTGACTGGTGGACGTAGCGATGACACCCGTTAAGGATGTGGAGGTGGGCGGAGGTTGCATCGTAAGGGAACCCGCCAGAGGAACCTAAAATATGGAGGAAGCAAAGTCATAGAGGAAGCAGGAGAAAGGGCTTCGGGGGCTCAATCGGGATGAATAAAAATAGATGAGGAAAGAAAATTAAGGTTTTTAATTAAAACATTTAAGCTGCAACTGTAATACCCTGGCCTCTGAACTGAAGGCAAACATATAATCCCTTAAAATTGCATTTATGACTGTCATGAAAAGCTAATTTTCTTTGTAAAGGAAGAACCACGGGGCTCTGCACTGGATGTTGGTTCTTCCCATTATTGATGCCAGTGGTTGCAGCTGGTGATGCAAGGAAGCCACCAAAAGCCGCTGCTTGTTGTGGCCCTCTCTTCCACTTCGTTGTTCTCCGTGGCCCTCGCGTTGCTTAGCACGTTTTTGGGATGAGCTGACATCCACTGAGAAGATGCTCCTGACAAGCTGTTAAGCAGCTAAAGGGCTGGATGAAAAGCTCTGGATATGGACACCTTCCCATTTACCTCCCTCTGCTCTAATCACTAAATCACACTGTGCCCTTAAGCAGCAGCCAATTCACATCTTAAGAAATCACAGGTTGCATCTGGTCGGGTTATTCTGGCTTTTGCTGTAAATAAATTTATTCATTCATTCATCTTAAGAAACAGACGGGACACCATTTTAGCCGGAGATACCTGCCGGGCCCAGGCTGGAAACTGAAAACTGTACGAACGCTAACCTAAAAGGCAAGGGCATAAAGAAACAAAACTCCCAGAGAGGCCTAATCAACCCATTTCTGCAGGCCCGAGTCTCATAGTTTTGTGAGACGGATTAAGACCCTTCAACGCTGCTCTGCAATGATAAAAAGGGTGAAAGGAGAAAAAGACGCTGGGTGCATTAACGACCTTCTCCTTTTTTGCTTTGTTTTAAGTTTAATCTTTCGGAACAGGATAGTCCTGGTTATCAGGGACAGGCAGGCCAGCCCAGACAGCAGAGGCAGGCCAGGGCCACCGGTGCCCGGCCAGCTGCATTCCAAACTGAGAGATAACAGCAAATGCGAGAGAGACACAACAAAGATGAACGAGGAGTATGATGGTCAAAACCAATGGTAGATTAATGGCAGGAATCCTTGGAGTTTGCATTGCTTTTGCAGGACAAGTTATCAGTGTGGGCCTAGCAGGTCTCTTTAGCCAGAATAGCATCCCTTGCATTTCTTGAGACAGAGGTCCCCAAACGTATTTCAGGCTGTGGGCAACTTTGGAATTCTGATAGAGGGTAGTGAGTGCAACCACCAAATGGCTGCTACACACAGAGGAAGCCCAAGTGCAGCGGAGAATAGGGGTAACTAAAGAAGCACTGGGAAAGAGAGGTGAGAGAGAATAAAACAAATGCTGTGGTGGCAGCTGCCGCTGAAACAACATTATTTTAATCTGCATAGCCAATCAGATCTTCACTGGCAAATCAGAAGCCCTGCTGGGCAAGAACCCTACATGGCTCCACCCACTTTCTAAAGACATTTTGTGGGCACCATGGCACCCACGGGCGCTGTACTGGGGACCCTTGCCTTAAGACAGGGGTGGGGAACCTTTTTCTACCAAGGGCCATTTGGATATTTATAACATAATTCGCAGGCCAAACAAAATTATCACCTTAAAAATTAGTAGACCAAACCCCAAGCAGGCAGCTGACTCCCCCAGATGACCCCCCCACGGTGTGGCAAGCAGGCAGGCATCCAACCGGTGGCACACTCGCCCACCTGGTGGCACAGGATGGTCTGTTGCACCAGCCGGGCACAGCCGTCCAGCCGCACGCCAGAGTTGCTCCTGCAAAAAACCCCTCGCATCTGCCTTGAATAGAGGCTATTCCTGTCTGCGGGAGTGGGCTGATCACCAGTCTTAGATCCTTCTGAGCTAGAGATCTGCTAGGACCCACGAAGGGCCAAACGATTTTGCGGGCCTTAAATGACCCCCGGGCCTGACGTTCCCCACCCCTGCCTTAAGAGATGGAATAGCTACTGGCTGAAGTGACTCCAAAGGGATCCTAGTAAGGATACGTTGCCATGGAATACACTTGGTCCACCCAGCTGTACTCCAAGGAGAGGATCCTTCCCCCAACTTTTAACCCAAGTTATCAGACCAAGTGGGGACATTTTAACTCCCACCAGGACTTCTAAACTGGGGTGAGAGTGTATGGGACAATTACCCTACAGAGAAAGAGCTTATAAATGTGGCTTTCCACAGCTTACATCATCACTCTTTGGCTTCCTTAAATTTTCAAAATCACCTTTCAATGCTCACTTTGCAACATTTTGACATTCCAATTGTTTTACAACCCTTTACCATTCCGATAACAACCCTGCGAGGTCTAGCTTACAGCAGGGGGAAAAAAGAGGCTGAGACTGAATCATGGCTGGGCACTTTGGGCCTTGGCCAGGGATTGAGGGAGGGATACAAATCTAACTAACCAAACAAACAAGTAATTGACAGCCAGCCAATCACATGCCATGAAGTCAAGTTGAACGGGGTGAAATGCAGGCAGCCCATATTGGGACCAAACCATCAGAACGCTGGCTCCTGGGAATCAGGTGATTACGCACGCCAATCCCTCGGCACTGCCCGCTACGGAGCACCAAGCTCTACCCCATTCTCTCAGTCTCTTTGCGGAGGGAAGCCCTTACAACACTGCCCACTTTTGCACTTCCAGTGTTTCCCTGCCTGCTTTATCCTAATGAGGGATGAGGTGGCGACGGAATCCAAACGAAGCGCAAAGCTTAGCACCGTCTAACGAATCATCTTTTCCTTCTTAAAACTGCTATTCACCACCCTTGTTGGGATGGAAACAGGCAGGGAAGCACAGAACGGGGCAGCACAGTGGCGTCCCTCAGCGACGAGACTGAAAGAACGAGGCAGATCTTAAAGCACCATAGCAGGGAGTCGATGGACACCATTTCCACAGATTGCTTACCTAATCAGGGCATTATTCACCCAAACTTGAGCACTTGCACCCCGTGGACTTCAATGGAGAGGATCTAAGCACTTGCTTAACTCTGTTGTGGGCATCAAGAAGATTTGCAAGTACTAAAAGCCTGGATTGTGCCTTGGAGTTTGCTTCTCTGAAGAATGGGGCTACATGTACACATTACAGTATACGAGAATTTTAAAGCTCTTTGCACACTGTAAGCTGTTGCTAGAAAGCAGCAGACAAACAAATGAAAGGCAGAACTCTTCCGAATGAGGCTCTGGAGACTGCATGGAGGATAAAGAGCCACCAGGCAGACTGACACCCAGCCAGGCTGAAAGCGTGAAAAAAAACCCTGCCTGGCGTGTAGAGAGGAAAAGGGTTCGAGAGGCAGGAGATACCTGGCTGGCTTGATTTGTAGCTGCTGTGGTCAAAACCTGGTGTGCGACTTGAGTTGTAGATTGAGGAACTGATGATCTAGGAGGGGAGAAAAAAGAAGACTTTAGAGCCCACTAACCACCATCTATATATTACTTCATTTATTCTCTGTCCTTTTCA